>NC_139349.1:182462222-184862222 GCF_055883805.1 Amblyomma maculatum
TAAACTGCAACCCGGTGGGTTTGCGGGAACTTCATATTTTTAACTTTCATTTTTAGTGGTGGTGGTGGTGGTGGTGGTAGTGGTTTATTGAATGATCAAAAAGGATGGAAGTGTGCTGCCGGCCGCGGCAACTGCTATCTAAAATCTGAAGCACCCGAGCTGTGCCCGGAAGGAAAGAAAAGGGGACATTGACAGTACAGCGAGGGGAAGTACAGAGGGGAGCAATATAAAAAAAGGACAGGGGGAGCTTTGTACATTATTTACAAAATACGAAAACAAGGACAGCGAGGTGTTTTTTTTTTTTTTTTTTGTCTCTTGGGAGCTCGCACGTATTCTTTAAACTGCTGCAAAGGTGCAAAAGAAGGGTTCAAGCTTGCTACTTCTGACGGCTGCCCTTCTTCGTCTGCCTATACTGCAGGAAAGTCGTCGGTCTCTTTTCCAGTCAAATCAGGACAAAGCCTCTCCTTTTGCCGAAAAACGAAAGGTCTGGGAATAAAAGCTGAGACCTAGAGGTAGGATACGACAGTTATGGGTGCAATTAATGTGAGGCGATCTTTCGAAGTACGCGTTTGTGTTCCGTGCGTAAAAGTAATTATTTAGTTTTATTAGGAATTTCAATATGCGTTTACTTCAACAAGAGCCTTGGAAAACCAGTAGCATCTGCCACGCACCAATTACCTGTTCTTTCGACTGTCGACTTGAAGAAAGAAAAAGTGTTGGCACCGCATGTCAGCACTCAGAAATCTTGGACAACCTTCATAGCACGCACTGCGGAGTCCGCAACTTTAACTACTCCAAAGAATTCTTGCAAAATCGCCAAGTACATATCAGAGTGGGCGATACGAGATCAAACCCAATCCTCATGTGCACGAGAGGCACGCCACAAAGAGCGGTACTCTACCCTTTTGCGTGTAGTGTTTTCAGAAGTAAAACTGGTGACATGACGCACCGCGCTGTGCAGGTAATCTACTTCTGCACCGGTAGGCTTTGAAGTTCTCGCCCTTCAAATGGCTTGCACCGCCCTCATGCATGTCGTTGCAGGCCATTCCAGCAGTCTTATCACCGTAAAGAGGTCACGAAGCGATTCGAGCACAGATGGAAAGGGAAATAAAGAGAGTGAGAAAGAAAGCAGCTGGTAGCCTGCTTCGCTCTTCCTCTTCTTGGGTTAACAATTAGCGAAGGAATGTGAAAACCACTGACAAAAGTAAAAAATTGCAGCCTGCTTTGTTTTCGTGCAGCCCTTATACAATCGAGCACGGAAAGTGGGGTCTCAGCTGGTCCTAGTGCTGGTAAGGTTCTAGTGCTAAAATGCTGGTAAGGGGGTCTCTACCCCCCGAGGCCTCCCTGACTTTAAGCACTGACCAGAGTAGGTTCACTGCAAATTTTCAGAGTATAACATTCGTTTCCCGTTCGCTTCCCGCCTACTGGCTGATGGAGTCACTTGACAATTCATATATCTTCGAAGCGCGCGCACGGCATACGCGTCTGCGTGTCTTGTGCGGTAGGTTCCTTTTTTTTTTTTTTTTTTTTTTTTTTTTTTCGATTGTCCACCGAAGCCACGCGGGAAATTCTCCGCGTGGACACTTCGGCGTGTCCGACCCCCGTTGAAATGGAAGACGCCTTTGGATTGGGCCGACAAGCGGTAGCAAATATTTCCCGTCTTGACGCTATAAATAGTTCTCTTCTGCCCGCAAACGCCTTGTTTTAAGTCAACGGCGGACATAAAGGCCCCGCACGAACGTTCGCTTGAGTCTGTCTGCGCATGCGTGACGCGCCGATTAGATAGATATATGTCCCATGTCAGATATTTCCGCGGCGCTTGCTGCGCGCTCGCGCTGGCGCAGAGGTGGCTCGCCGGTCATTAGTTGACGTGCACCAATCAGAGGATGCCTTTCGCGCTGTCTCTGTGATCTAACTCTGTCTTTTTTTTTTTTTTTTTTTTTTTTTTTTTTTTACATTGGTGCTGCGCTGCGTAGAGTTATGCATACAGTCAGTCGATCGACAACGAAAGGTTCATCGCCGGAGTGTAGCGACGGCACTCGCTGTGGCTGAAGGGCTTCAGCTGTGGCTCGCCAGCCACAAACAGCATAAAAATAAATAAGTTAGAGAAGCTATGTGCGGAGAGGTGGCGTCTGAGGTGCTGCCTCTATTGCTTCCTGGAGCACCGCGCGCAGGTCAGCGCATTGTTTACGGCAAGCATTGAATAAGTGAAATGTGCTTAAAAATCCTCGTGTTGCTATCACACAAACAGCATCGAGGCGATGGAAGTCGCTCCGGGACAAACTTAAAGTAGCAGTCGAACTGTTTCGGTCATTTTCAGCCTACGAAGTCTTGCAACAACACAGGAGCGAGTACGCCAGCTAGCCACTGTAGCCAGAGACGCTCCATGGAGATGCGTACTTTTTCCAGTGTTGTCAGGGCGCGGCACTCGGCGCGTAGGCGCCTCGCTTGTGCTAAAGCCCCTCGTGCGCCCCGTGGAGGCCACGCTTAACAGTGATGACAAGGAAGCAGAACTGATCCAGCTAAGATACGCCCGTGCAACACCATGCCTACGCTTGCGCTTCCTGGACGGATATCGGAAATAACTGTTTTTCGTCGGCATCAAGGAAGAGCGCCCAGAAGAGAATCCACGCTCACTCTTTGCGGGAAGGAGACCGTCCGCGCCAGTGGCGCAGCGAGAAATTTTGTTCGAAGGGGGCTGACGTGCTGTGCGTCCTCTGTTTATAATTTGTCGAGGTATCAAATACATAAATAATAACGGCGATGTCATTGCATATTAGATGCTGCAAACGAATTCTTGAGCCCCAAACAATATTTTGAAAATCGCGGAATGAATTAATAGTCGCGTAGCACTTTGTGTAGGTGTCCATCGAAAAGTGATATAGATTGGCGCCTTATCCCCCAAAATCTGCTTAAACGAGCAAAAAAAAAAAAAGATTTTAAAATGGCTGGGATAATTAACCAGAGCAAACATAGTTTACAGAATGGAAGCTCGATTAAGCATAACCTGACACGGTTTGCTGCGGTTTATCACATTCATGGCTGTCTGCGAACCTCGATCAAGGATACCACAGAGCATTTTGAAGGGGGAGGTCCTAGGAGGCGAGCCCAATTGGCAGCGGTGGCCGGAAAGGGTAGATGGAGGCTGCGGTCATTCTGTCAGGCAACGTATATTTCTGGAGATATCCGGTACGAATAAAGTTTGGCAGGTGTGTGAGGAAGCAGCAGCAGATGTGAGAAATAAAAGATTGCGAGCGCCGCTAGTGTTCCTGTAGGAACACTAGGCGCCGCTGGCTCCATGCGCCACACTGAGGCAAATCCCGGCGTCAGATGACCTTCACGAGTGGCAGAATTAGAGCTAAAGCTCTGAAAATTCGCGCAATGGATTTGCGTTGTTACAGGCGCTATCACGATGCTCTTAACATGAAGCTTGGGAGGTTCAGTTCAAACCGTGTACATCTTGCTAAACCATGCTTAACAGAGATTTCGCTCGTGTACGAACCCATACATTCCCGCCCATTTTTTCAAAGTTTCGGGGAATCGAAAGCGGCTACATGGCACCCACCCGTCTACTAGACGTTTCTGTACATCTCGCAGCCATCTAGCTTACTATAATGCGCACACAGTTACAAGACGACTTGTGGAGATATAGAAGGATTGTATGCGCATACGAAAACCTTTTCCATTGATAACCTGTCTACTCGAAGGCTATAATTAAGACATACCTCGCCAAGATACACCGCCCCTATATATAGTGCTCAACACATAGACACTGCTTAAAGTTTGGCTCCATCGAAGGGCGATCCGAGCACTGGTGGAAAGGGAAATCAAGAGGGAAAGAGAGAAAGCGGCTGTTTGCCTGCTTGCAAATCGTTTTATTCGAAGGGGAGAAAGCATTATTATTTTTCTCCATTTCTCGTTCTCGAAAACGTGTTAGAGGCTCATAATACTCACTGTGGAACTGTCGAAACGCCAGAGAAGAAATCTTCCGATTATACCACTGACAAGGATAAAAATAATTGCCTGCTTTGTATTCATTCATAAGGTCCTTATACATTCAAGCTCGGGGGGTCTCGGACCCCTCTTAAATTTTACTAGGAGTGTCAGACCCCCCCCCCCCCCCCCCCCCCGAGACCCCCCTGACATTAAGCCCTGCACATAAACTACCGCAGCGAAGCACTCACTGCATGCGCGATTCTATGTCCACTAGGAAAACCTCCGATAATCGAACATATCAATCACACACGCGTCCTCACAATGATTTTTTTTTTTTTGCCGTGACAGCTTCCAGACGACTTAACATATTTGTTGAAGATATTATCGATGTCTTTTCTGGTGATCAATTAAGATCTCAAGGTGTCCACAGGACATTTTGTGCTCACGAGGCGTTGTCTTTGTTCGTGTACATCCGGAGCCGTAGGCGTGCTCGGGGTTCATTATAGTGTGCGACGATCATCGCGCAGCGCCTCCCCCTCTCACCAAAGTACCTACGGCCAAATAGCAGTGCAAATTATGATGAGGATTTGTTTACCAAACATTTGTTTGACGTGATGCCATTGAAGCGTAAAAAGGAATAGTGTGGGCTTAAAAATTTAACAAGCTTCGCGCCTACCGACGACGCGTTCTCACAACGAGTTCTTTGAGTCCTCGGCTTATGCAAACGTGGCAAGTGAGAAGTTCTTGTAATGCAATTGCATCACGGGTACTCAGCCGCCAGTATCATAAACAAAAAAAAGAAAACCTGCATGACCATAAACTAATTGACTTGGCGCCCCGCTGAGATTACCCCCCCCCCCCCCCCCCTTATTTTTCTTTTTCTTTTTTTTTCCCTGTGCGCATGCCTATAATATACCTATGCCAGCCACACTGTCAATGCCTGTCTCGCGCATTCGCCAAATCTCTGCACAATTGAAAAGGGCACCAAAAAATAGCTTTGAGGCGTCCGCGCAAGATACCTTAAATTATAATGCTAGTCCCTATATACTGACTGCAAATAACATATAGGCTTTAATTCAAACACTAACACACGTAGATCGTTGCATGGCTATTCTAGGAAGATTGCGATTGCAACACATATATATGCTTTCTGACATCTAATTCTGCTGAGCCATTCGCATATACGCTGTGTCCCACTACCCGAACAAATCGAAAGGACGGTCACGGACCGCGGCTGCAGCCGCGATTTACGCCACTAGTGATATCAGGGGCGTAGCCAAGAGGAGGGCTTATGAGGCTTCTGTCGAAGTGGTCTGCTGGGAGTCCTCGTCTGTTCGTAACAGTATAGTATGCAGATACTGCATTATAATCAAAGTTATATAAGCACACTGGAGAGAGTGCAGACAACCATTTCATCTGCGGGTCCGTTAGGAACACTACGTATTAGAACTAACCTTAATTGTATGGCTGGAAAACTGGCTACGATGAATTTTCAGTTCTGCATTCGATAAAT
The DNA here is from genome assembly GCF_055883805.1 of Amblyomma maculatum. NCBI lineage: Eukaryota > Metazoa > Arthropoda > Arachnida > Ixodida > Ixodidae > Amblyomma > Amblyomma maculatum. The sequence continues at coordinate 182,467,672 of NC_139349.1, forward strand.
TGAATAATCTTCGTCTGAAACAATAAATGCTCAGCATACTCGATGGAATGGAAGCCCCGGAGGGTACCACCATTCTTCCGTGCAATTTTGCATCCCGGCATGCAGAATTTATGGCTCAGTTGAGAGGTGACAAATTTGTGAAAGGCATCTCGATACGGAGGAGGCTGAGCAGCAACGTCAGCCTCCCTCGAAAAAACTTTCTGGCTATGCCACTGACCCTGGGTGATATACCTATATACGACATTAAAGTGCACGCTCGTGAACAATCGGCGATGAGCCGGCGCCTACGTCTCCATCAGATCTTTCAGTTCAGTTATATTTGGGAAATGAAGCTGTCATGCGGCTGTGATCATTTATATGCCGACCCTTCCAAAATTTTACCACCCTTCGGAGTAAATAACTGCGATAATTGCAGCTCGGCTCCCTTTCAGCGCTAAAGGCGCGCCGCATTCATTGCCTGTTGCCGTTGTCAAATAGGAGAAAGACGTTTTTTGCACGCTTTTTTTTTTGGGTTCTTTTTGTGTGTGTCTGTGTGTGCAGGGGCGGGGGAGACATGCTGCGAAAGTTGCTCCTTGTCCCGTCTGGTCTTGCTGATAGTCCCACTGCGTAATTCCAGGGGCTTTACAACTGCGGAGTTGGTCGCGTCGCCTAGTGGATTCGGCCAACACTACGTTCGCAAACCTCGCCCGTACTACCCCAGGTGGCGCAGGCGCTTTAACCAGTAGGTGATGTACGCTCGCCGGTATGCGCATCTGTACGCGCACCGCTTAACCCTTCCAACTCGCGGCACAATTTCTCGCGTTCTTCTTGAGCTAGCAACGCAATTTCGCTTCATAGAAAGTGCGGCAATATTTGCTTCCTTATAGTGAAACTAAATGTATATGGTGCAACTTCTATGAACACGAAGTTAATTTGTGACAAGCAAATTAAAAATGCTTCATTACACCGAGGATTTCGATATATCGACGCTTGTTACATCGAGGATTTAAAAGTACTGCTCTTCCCTCCTGTGAATACATGGAGTATGCGTTTAGTAGCTGTTGACTTCTTGAGAATAAACGTGCGCAAACTGTCAACTTCGAACAACAAATATGTCTTGAAGTGGTATTAAACAAAATATAAAGAAAATCGCACTGATTCATTGCAGTTCAAGCATATTTGTGTTATGACAATAATTGGAAGGAGCTTAAAAGTAATTTTCTTGGTGTTGTTTGGTTACTTTCCATGTGTCGTAATTGATCACTGTGCGTAATAATTTCAGATATAGTGTATAATTGCAATCAGTTGTTTATTTTCTGTAATGTATACAATATTGGTATGAATTAAGGGAAATTAATTACACTGCATGTATTAATATGGTCAATGATTATCTGAATAATTAATTCACGTCTTCTCTTCCCATATTAATTGTTATTTTAAAAATAGTGGTTGCTTTTTTAATTGCCGTGGAATTTACATAGCAAAGTTAGAGCCAAGGTTGACATTGTACGAAACAGTCTTATCGCAAAGACATCTGCAAAAGCCACTATGGTGGCTGACCCTGGAATATCCTTTTGTATATTTGTTGATCTTGAGGATTTTGTAGCTTATATACCAAGAAATCCTTGTAGGTTGTGAGGTCCAATTCACACACACACACACACACACACACACACACACACACACACACACACACACACACACACACACACACACACACACACACACACACACACACACACACACACACACACACACACACACACACACACACACACACACACACACACACACACACACACACACACACACACACACACACACACACACACACACACACACACACACACACACACACACACACACACACACACACACACACACACACACACACACACACACACACACACACACACACACACACACACACACACACACACACACACACACACACACACACACACACACACACACACACACACACACACACACACACACACACACACACACACACACACACACACATATATATAATTTATTATAACTATAAATGATATATAAATAAATTTATATTATCTGGGTGATGCATCTTTCCTATATATAGTCCTATATATACGATAGATGCATCACCCAGATAATTTGATATACCTACTGCATGTATACAATTTCAGCCTCTTTCAAAATTGACAGTTCATTCTAACCAATTTGGAGTGCCAAATTGGAAAAACTATTCCGACTGAAATTAAACGTTTTTCATTTTAGTCTGTTTATTTAGAGCCAGGAAAGCCGGTACCTACAAACGTGTTTAGTGAGCAGATAAACAATATCTTACAGGCTATCTACAAAATAACATGTTAGTACGTACGATATATGACACGTACCAAACAAAGATAGTGAAACGAGCCCGCGCTGTTCGTCACAATTAAATAGGTTTGAGTTAAGGAAGCCAATGAATGGTCATATTTATGACCAAAGAAATATTAGGCGCGTGTTTATTTTCAATACTGTGGAAAAATGTAGTTTAACATTGTGGTTTCGCTGATATAGCAGGCAGTTCGGTAAATTACTTGTGAATTTTGAACAGTCCATTCAAAAGCCTTTCACATTACCAGCTGCACTTTCAAGGCAGTTGCTGAACTTCTCTACAGAATAAAAATATAAAAAAGAAGGTTGACCCGTTCAGAATTAAGGATTTGACATATTTATTACCTGAATACTGATCTATATCGGCAATTAGGTCGTGATGAGTTTGCTTTGCTCTTTGCACTGCAGAAAAGCCGCCGTCGTGTCTGAATGTTACAGCATTTTTTTTATGTTGCTTACCCGAGAACCGGCCTTCATATGTAAGTGTATCAATGTTGCTCTCAGCTGATTTGCCTCATTTTGCCCTTAGGCGCAGCCTGCTTGTAGGCTTGTGTGTGTGTGTGTGTGTGTGTGTGTGTGTGTGTGTGTGTGTGTGTGTGTGTGTGTGTGTGTGTGTGTGTGTGTGTGTGTGTGTGTGTGTGTGTGTGTGTGTGTGTGTGTGTGTGTGTGTGTGTGTGTGTGTGTGTGTGTGTGTGTGTGTGTGTGTGTGTGTGTGTGTGTGTGTGTGTGTGTGTGTGTGTGTGTGTGTGTGTGTGTGTGTGTGTGTGTGTGTGTGTGTGTGCGTGCGTGCGTGCGCGCGCGCGCGCGTGCGCTGCGCCCCTTGACACCTATGTACTGCAGAGAAGCCACCAGAGCAGATGTTCATTTTAGTTCATGTCATGGGCCGCCGGGACTTCATGTTCTGCCTTCTGGCACATGCTTACGCTCACGTAATCTGTTAATTGTAAAAATATAAAAATAAAAACCGAGGTCAAGTTTTCTCACAGAGCTGTAAATACTCTTTCACACTTTCCAGAATGGAACGTTGTTGGGATGTCAGGATGACACCAGCATATATTGATGTTGGGACTTGATTCACAGGTGCCAACTCTGTAGCTAAAAAAGGCCCCGAATTCAACTGGCAAGAGTATTCTTACGCATCCATTGACCGTGGACCAGTGCACTTGTGCTATCGCTCGAAAACGTGAAAAATAAAGCAGGACGACTGTATAATACCCAGAAATGTGGCGCAATAAACACAAAAACATGCATGTGTTTGTGTTTGTTGCGCCACATTTCTGGGTATTATGCAGCACCAATTAACTAGCCCCTCAAGCTGTTATTTTCAGGATGACTGTGCTGTGTGTTTGGTTACTGGACAGTAGATATTTTCACAAGAGTCCATATAAGTAGAACCCCGCATAGTAAACTCTGATATAGTAAAGTGAAACCGAAGTCCCTGTTTATCTTCCATAGACAACTGTACAGTCGTGAGCGAAAGTGGTATACAATACTCAGCCAGTGACAGAGCTCGGGAAAACTGCGTAAAAATGCCACCTATACGACAGCGCAAGAGACAGCGACAGTGACACATGCATGTGGATAAAATGGGGCACTGCCACTATTGTTCCGATCACAGATAGCTGTTGCTAGATAAAGTAATTGGCACGCAGTTTTCGCGCGCTTCGCCACTGGCTGAGTGTTGTATACCACTTTTGCTCACGACTGTACATTTCTCCCCCTTTATAGTAAAGACATTTTTGGCAGACATCCGTTATAGTAACGTGCACCTGGTCGCGGCGACGACTCTCGCTCCCGCGCACTACCTAGAATCGCGTGGCAAATATATATTTTTTATTTGAAAACAAAAAAAAAATGTCTTTTTTTTAAGTGGCTTTACCACCAGGCTAAGCAGATTCAGGAGAAGCCTACTTTACGGAAGCTTTGAAGCCATGAGGGAAAGCACGCAGGGCGTAGAAAAAAAAAAGTAAAGCTGTCTACAAACATGAAAAAGAGGCGGTGCGGTCCGTTCAGAAAGCAAAGGATAGTAAAAGTGCGGCAAGAAAAAGGGAAGGGGAGGAATTGGGCGAACATTCACAGCACAGTGCAGCACAAAGCATGAGGCAGCGGAGGTAAGAAGAAGAGGTGCAGCATGTGCGTTCTTGCAGCACTTGACTGCCACGCGCATTTATCATTTATTGCCTTTTAAAGGACAGGAACAGCAAAAAGTGACACCGTGTTCATGTAAAGCTTTGGTTTTCACATTAAGCCATACTTGGTTGTATTTGTAGCTACACTGTCCTCATGCTTAAAAAGTACTTCCACAAGATGTAAAAAATTTTTATAACTGAAAAAAGTTGCATGAAGAGATAAGGGAGAGATGGAAGGTATTTCAGTGTTTTTTTTTATTAAGCAACAAGACGTGTTTAGTAAGTGCCCATTTAACTACCAGGCAGCATCTTCAGAACCATGTCATCACCAACAACTGATATAGTAAAGATTTTTGCTGGTCCCAGTGACTTTACTGTAAAGGGGTCTACTTAAAGCAGGATGGCTGTGCTGTGTGTATAAATGTTTGGTTGCTGGACAGTAGATGCAGCAATTTCACAAGAGTCCATATAAGTAGAATCCTGCTATAGTAAACTTTGATATAGTAAAAACTCTGACATATAGTTAAGTGACTAGGGTACCTTGTCGCAAGAATGCACACAAAGACATATATACATTACTTTGGTTGTTTTTATTCTAAAAGTCACGCGAATTTGAAAAATTCCTTGATGCCAACAAAAACATGTTGCTGTAATCTGTGCAAGTTCAAAGTGTTGTAATGGTGCCTGCTGGCCACAAGGTCAAAAGGCAAGCACATGTTTAGTCGAAACTTTATGCAGTGACTAAGAAAATAATATACAGCTCAGAAGTATGCTTTTCTGTCGGCTAGCAGTATGTGCTCACATGCATGTCTCTTTAAGAACCCATTGGCAGTAAATTTACTGCCAGTAGATTACTATACCTGCAGCTGTATGCACTCACATATTGCATTTTGATAGGGTACACATTTCTGAATTTTGTACTTGGGGCAGAATTTTCTTGGATGGCAGTTTAATTAGACAGACTTGATTTTGGATTTCAGTTTTTCTTTTTTGGAACATATTATTTTCAATGATAGTTAACTTTCTTATCAGCAGTATAACATGCTACTCCTGTGTTGGTAAAGAAAGATCACTTGGGGTTTACTAGTTTAGTTTAACTTATGGGTTTAACATCCCAAAGCAACTCAGGCTATGAGACTTCATAGTGGAGTCCTCCGGAAATTTCAACCACCCGGCGTTTTATAACATGCACTGACATCGCTCAACACAAAGGTGCCCTGGTTTACCCATCGAAAAGAGGTCGCTGTGGCCTGGTACTTGGGGTTTACCTTAGCCTTTTTGCAGGAACAAGTATTCAATGTAAGGCTAGTTAATGCAAAAACAATCATACTTAGATCTGTACTCTAAAAAAAGAAATGCTGACCTTTTGCTGTTAAATATGTTTGAAAAAAATTATAAGTTTAATGTGCCTAAATCTAATAGAGCAATGAAAAACACTGGTTTGGCATAGTTTATCTTGATAGACGTTATATGTAGATGACGCCTGTATCTTTTTGCCTGCTGTTCCTTGCATCACTTAGCGCATGCTTCTCGGCATTTGACAACTGCCACAAAGGACCAGGCCTGCTATCTTGAAGCAAATTGAAGATCAGGACAGTTTACATGGTTAAACCACATGAGAACATATGTCGCTGCTGACGTCACACGCACATTTAATGCGAGCAAACACAAAGGCAGGTAAATTTAAGACAGATGATGTCACTGAAACAGCCGAAAAGTGGCCAGCCATGCCACCTGCCAGAGACACGGTGTGAAGTGGACCGTGATGTATGTTGTTCAAGCTGCCAGGAGTGACATAAATATAAAGACCAGCTTTAACCAAGCTGAATGAATGTGCTTGTGTGACCTAGGGTAGCATGTCTAGCCTGGGACCCAAGAGTCCTAGAAGGCTGGATTCTGATCTCACCCTCCCATCTCAATGGCGAAGCTAAATTTAGCAGCACTTGCCACTTCAACAATGACACGCGGTCTTGTGACATCACAGGAGTCACCTGTTCATGTCACCTGCCAACTGCAAGAGACATCCTCAGATGGTTGAAGACAAAGGCCACGGCATCAGACATACCTCACGTCTTTTTTATTTACCCCATGCTGTATAGCTTTTGCAGTAAATTTGAATTTGGCATATTTTTTTGCTTTTTCTTGGTTATTAAAAAGTCATTGTTAAAAAATGAAGGTGCCATTTAAAAGCACTTTATGAAGCAGAATGTGTATAATAGGTCACAATCTTCTGGCTCTTTTATGAGGCACAAAGAGCCCAAAGCTCAAAATGTATGTAAGGTGAGAATGGGTCTTGTCTGCTTCCCTGAGAAAATTTTTCAGCTTCACAAGTTCCCCATTGTGCAGCTTGACTGCACACCCCAAGGCATGGGGTCTTTTGACCAACCATGCAAATAACCTGCATGCAACAAGTGTGCTACGAAAGCTTTAGTAAAAGTTCATGAGGAATCTGTGCTTGGCTTAATGAATGATCAGTTGGCCTTGGTGACCCTGGCCCAGGACATTCTTGACACTTAGTAATGCGTTGAATAAAGTTGTTTCCTTCTCCGCCTGACTTACTGACTACTGCTGTCAAGCCTTATGGGCCACAATGTCATGCAAAAGGTGCTGTCACAGATACCAAAGCCAAGGGAGTAGACTGGGCATTGCCGCAAAAGCAAGCATTTTTGAAGAGTAACAGAATCATAGAAAGTTCCAGGCAACTCTACTCTTGCAGAAAATCAGGGATGCCATGGCACTCTCGGTGGGGTGGCACAAAAAAAAAAATAGGGGAGGGTACTGCTCCTCATAACCATAATTCAAAAAAAAAAAAAAAAAAAAAGAACAATTGTAACAATGAGAGCTTCACATGCTTACCAGGAAGGAGGCATTATATGAAAGTGTTCTTCCTGTTAGGGCCCGAAAGGGGCTATCGAATAGCTTTGTAGATGGTGCCCGCATGCCACCGTCTGTCGCCTTCCTTTGCCATAGTCATTGCATACAGTGCTTTAGGAGTGTGCAGTAACTGTTTAAGCTTTGCAACCTGGCCCCAAAGTTGCAAGATCACGTGATTGGGTGGCAGCAGTGCCCTGAGCACTGCATGGGCTAGAGATGGCCTTAGAGCTTGGGTTTAAAGTTGCGGGCCCATACACAGAGTTTCAATGTCTAATTATATGGGGTTTTATGGCGCATAAGCAGCTGTGGCTATCATGCACCAAACACAAATGTCTGGGCTTTTGATTCATTATTGTTAAGTTAAGTACATGTACTTAGGGTGTTACAGCAGAGACATGGATGAAATAAACTATGGTGTGTGCCAAGAAAAAAGTCAAGTTTTATTCACCTATTTTTTTACTTATACCCTACCGCAGTGGCTCGGTGGTTAAGATGCTCAACCACTGAACCAGGGTACCGTGGTTTGACCGTAGGCGTGGCAGCCATGTTTGGATTGATGCAGAAAGCATAGCACCCATGTACTGTGCAGTCAATGCCTTTTGAAGTTAAAGGTGATCGAAATGATCCAGAACCCTCCCCTACAGTGTCCCTCATAGCCAAAGTTGGTCTAGAATGTATACAGCTGTTGTGCTTTTTGTCCGGTTTGATCATGAATTCAACCCATAAAACTCTTGATTAAAAAATTTAGTTCCACTGGCTGCGAGGATGTTTTAATATTTAGACATAGTAGGTCAAAAAATATGACTGAATAAATATGTTTAGTAAATGCTAAGTAATTTAATTGCATGTGTATGCAACCTTCTCCATTTAGGCTCTTGGAGCATCCGATCACTGTTAAAAAGGGAGCAGATCAGTGTCACGCCTTAACAAAGGAGCACTATTTAATTATGTTTCATGGAAACCTGAAGTAAAAGCAGATAACCCTGTTGGTGGAAAGTCGTCCTAATAAATGGCCTCGCTGGTCAGCTCCAGTCCAGAATGAGGAGGCTCGACTATTCCTCCAGTAGGTGCACTGAACGGAGCACCTCTGCAACTTCAGCCAAGGAACAGGCCTACTGGTAAAGTTTACCAGATATGGTTCCCTCACCACTTTGGATGCACAATGTAGTGCCTGCCTATAACGGTCGTTTCTGTGTAGCAGCCGAGTGGTCTGGTTTACACTAGCTGTGTACATGTTCTGGTCTCACAGGAGAATGGCGAAGAAAGCGATTTACGCCAAAGGCTTGCTCTCGACAACACCATAAGCTAACTGGTCAAGTGAGTTGGTAAACAAGAACATAGATGTCATTTGCCCTGTGCAAACATCTTTAGCTATTTCCATCTGCTCGTACAAAATCGTGACTGCATGATGAAAAATATTGGTCAATGTAATTCACTGTCCTAGTCACCATGCAGCCACCACACAACGCACTATTTGAAGGTGAGCAAAAGTAAGGAACATCCCTTTAAACTGAACCGCTCAGAAATGTTCACGTCACTAAAGCCCGACTCTCGCATGTGACGATATGCACAAAAGGCCAGAAGGGCTATGTAATACTATATGCAAAAGACTGGCTCATTCCTACCAAATGCCTACACCTCAATTGCGCAATACTTTACATAACCAACTACTGTTCTGGAGCACCTGGGTTCGAGCCAAAGAAACATAAGGCAACTTGTAGCGTAGACAAGACAGCAACGCAGCAATTGACTGCTCCCCAGCCGTTCTGTATTTCACTTCCTCGTTTTCTTCCATGCACATGTGCAACAACACTTCGTCTTTATCACATTTCCACCGCACTTAAAAAAAAAAAAAAGCTTGCTAGCAAATGGCTAAATATCCTTTAATACATCACAGTCTTTTAAACCTTGCGGGAAGCTTCTTTTGACAAATGCTTCTGCAGGGAGAAGGAAGAGGAGTAGTAGTTGCTGCTGTTGAGGCACACTTGGGTTCAGGGAGGGTCTGTCGGTTCTGTGTCAGGCAAAGCCAGGAATGAGGAAGTTCCCAGGCTAACATCAGCGTTATTGGGGCTACGCGAGGTTGGACTCTGGTCTGCGTTTCTGGTACGTGGACTGGTCGACACTCGGGTGCAGTCAGTGGGCAACAAAATGTTAGCGAGGAGAGCCATCAGAGCTGAAGGCGGAGGTTGGCACTGAACTGCTTTCCTAACAGCTCATAATTTGGACGAGTGCCACACTCGCCCATCATCCAGCAGGTATGAGACTGGTCCAATTTGCTCCACAACTCTTCAAGGCTCCGAAACCGAGCAGCCAGCTTGCCTCGCACAATCGGCTTACGAACTCACACATAGTTGCCAATCTGAAAGTCGCAGTGCTTGGTTACACTCCGCTGGTCTGCATAAAGCTTATATTTGGCTTACTTCTGCTCTAGCCACTGGCATTAGAGCTTCAGCGCTCTTGTGCGATCAGTCGAGAAGCACTGATCTGGCAGGCACGCAACGTTAAGTCTTATGCGAGGCATCTGGCCATGAACTAGGATGGCTGGAGCGATTCCTGTCGTGGCATGTGGCGCACAGCGATAGACACAGAGTTCAATAATAGCTGTACGTAGGTTACGTCGCTCGCAAAGAGCCATCTGAACATATGCCCTGAAAACCTTATTAAACTGTCCTACAAGTCCATTGGCTTGGGGGTCATAAACTGAGGAGTAGCAGTTACGTATACCCCGAGGATGAGAATTGTGATCCGTGATCCAACACAATCTTTTCAGGGTAACCCTTGTGAACAAATGTACCTAGAAGCAATTCTTGAACTGTGGCAGTTGTGAAAGAAGCCTCCGGCCATTTACTGTAATAGTCAACGAGTGTTATAGCAAAGCGACAGTTACTAGGAGCTTGGTCGAAACGCCCCACGATGTCGATTGCAGGCTTATCCCAAAGCTTGTCTGGCAAAGCAACAGGTTGCAGAGGAACAGTGGAGACGTACAATAGCATCACTGCTGGAGGAATCATCTTCGACTTTCTGCACTTCACTGGAACGATCAGACGACTTGCAGATTCCAAATGGCCCACTTTGCCGCACCGACGACACTTCCGTTTGCGATTGGTTGGTTGCACAACTTTTTATTTCCATCGGAAATGGGCGTCCTCTTCCCCGCCCCCGGCACGCGTGCCGGGGAAGACGGAGAGTCGTGCGCCCGCGGATTAGAGGCTGGCTATTCTACTTGCGAGCTTGCCACGTGGAGTCGTTCGCCAGGTGGGTAGGAGAACCGCAGCGATAGCACGAGCGCTCCGGAAGTGCAGATGAAGATTTACATACGTGGCAACTGCATTTGATGCAAGGGACCTGAGGGACCCGTTATGATGTGCACTCGCATCTCACGCGCTGTACTGGAGCCACCTCTCCCGACAGCTCATTTGCTTCATGGCAAGCTTGCTGGCACTGTCTAGCAAAGGCCAGGGCGCGCGAGAAAGTCAAGAAGGAGATGGCGTTCACCGAAATGGTGACTAATGGTCTTCTTCACCAGCTGGTTCCTGATTTTGTAGTCTGCGAAGCTCCCAAAAAAACCGCAGTCGCCGACAAGGCTGCGAAGGGCAGCGATGTGTACTCATATGCCATCTCTCCGGCAGTTTGTACTCAGCGTTGAAAACGGTGGCGTGCGGCGATCACATTTATGGAAGATTTGTAGTGCGTCGCCAGTAAAAAGATAGCATCGTCACCGGAGTGTGAGGCAGCAGCGGTAGGCGCTGAAGGGGACGACGGCGACAATGTGTAGAAAATTCGCTGGCAGGATAGCCCTCTCCGGTTAGCAGAAGTGTGGAGGTATCTAGTGGAGGCACCAGACGCCAGCATGTAGTTGTGGAACGCCAGCCTCCATTACTCCCACGGAAGGGCGGAGGCGGCTGAAGACCCGAAAAGCTCATGATGGACGGTCAGCAGTCCACGCCGAAGTCCTGGTTTACGCTACCATCCTTGTCGCCAAAATATGTAGCATCTTTTTCTCGCTGTGCGCGTGCAACACTTCGTCTTTACCGCACAACTCACAAAACAAATGAACTCATGCGTACCAATAGCAATAATTAATACCGCCGCAACAAAATTAACGGCTTTAAAGCTATGACAACGAACAAATTTCACACAGATGAAACGCCACTCGGCTAAGGAGGCAATGCTAGGAATTGCACGCCTTGCAACGCGCCATTTTAAACGGAAGCGCACAACCACTGACGTCATCATGCACGGGTCACGTGAGTGTGACGTATTTCCGTGCGTGGCAGCAGGAGAAACGTGTGTGGGGTCGGCTGCTGCCACGGGCGTGGCTCTAGCCTCGGCCAACAATATAGCAGAGAGTGGTTTCGATCCACGGACCTCTGGGTTATGGGCCCAGCACGCTTCCACTGCGCCACTCTGCTAGGCGATGAGCAAGGTTTTTAATAAACAGTGTAATAGGCGCGGAACTATTTTGTGAACAAATAAAACAATGTAGCAGAGCGTGGTTTCGATCCACGGACCTCTGGGTTATGGGCCCAGCACGCTTCCGCTGCGCCACTCTGCTAGGCGATGAACAAGGTTTTATAATAAACAGTGTAATAGGCGCGGAACTACTTTGTGAACAAATAAAACTGTAGCAGAGCGTGGTTATGCGTGGTTTCGATCCACGGACCTCTGGGTTATGGGCCCAGCATGCACTGCGCCACTCTGCTGGATGAGTTGACTGTTTGGAAATTGTTGAGGTAATCAGTTTCATTTAGAGCGAATGCAGTAAAATTTTGTTAATTCGGCTTTTAAGAAACCAGGGTAAATTTTCGAATTATCCGAGCACAAAACCGTTTTTTTTTTTTTTTTTTTTTTTTTTTTTACCGGCAATATTATTTAGTAACACGCGGAATATTTTGAGCAGCGACAACCATATTGTTGGCGGTTTAAATAGTACTTCATTTTGCACACACTGCGGATCTCGGAGGATTGCTCCAAAACACGGTGCTCCATATGCCTTCTGCAAAGGATGAGGAGAGTCCCGTCTGCTGGACGACTGACAATTATTACAAACTGGCGCCAGTTTGTAATAATTGTGCCATTGGACGGCCTCGCGTCTTGTTAGATCGCGGTGTGCGGGAGGATATGTGCACCTTTGGAGTCGGTAGTGCTGGAGTATGTCCGTGTAAGTGGTGAGTAGAAAAGCGCGATATAATTAGTGTCAGCGGAAGCAGGGTGGCTGATCTGAGGAAGAGAAACTCAAGACCAAGAGACCGCCAAGCGGATCACACTCCAGCGCACTATAGCCGATGGGACCGGCAACGCCCCGATAGCCAGCAGCGGCGGCTCCGAGACCGCTCGAGCTCTTTTCCACCGCTCAAGAATCCCGCTCCACGGATGGGTTCTCAGGGGACCTCCCGGACCAATCCCGGCCCAGGTGAAAATTTTCTGCTGGTTTCTTGCTGGAAGCTGCTGGTTTGTGCTGGAACCAGCAGGTAGCCTGCTGGTTTGTGCTGGAACCAGCAGGTAGCCTGCTGGATTTTTGCTGGTTGTACTGGTTCCAGCAGGGTGCTTGCTGGTTTTCCACTGGTCCCAGCAGGCGACCTGCTGGTTTTCCACTGGTCCCAGCAGGCGACCTGCTGGCTGTGCTGGTTCCAGCAGTGTATGTCTGCTGGTCTCAGCAGGCAACCTGCTGGCTTTGCTGGTTCCAGCAGGGTGCTTGCTGGTTTTCTTTGCTGGTTTTAGAATTTTGCTGGTTCCCTCCTGGAATGCTACTGGAACCAGCAAGTAACCCACCCAAGTTTACAAACGCATGTAATGAAGTTCATTTACGCACGTGAGAACTTGTTGCATTCCCCTATCGCGAGCTCATTCATTCTACAAAAACGCAGCACGGAAAGTATATACCCGTTTTTACACCATGTTTCTGCTCCGTGATCAAAATATCACCGTACTAGCTGCGAAAGACACCTTTTTAAAGAAGCTAAGCTTTTTTTTTTTCGGCCGTTAGCCGCAGTGGTATGCCGCTATGAGCTATTGCAAACATCAAAGATGCAAAAAATGTTATCTGATCTTTACAATTTTGTTTATCACGGCGTAATGCACGAGGCTGTTACTGCTGTCACCTTCATCATCTGCTAGCGTAGCAGACGACGCGCCTTCGAATGATCTGGTGCAAAGATCAGAGCAGATCAAATGCAATTACGTGTAAGAGGGTATACAAATAGTAATATTAGCACAATTTGAAATATTTCAGGAGTATTTGTTCGTAACGTTTGACAAACGCGCATTTTCAGCGCTTACGACACTATCGTAACCAGTCTCCGGTTAATGCTCAACAAGCCAAAAGAAGCCGTTCCGAAGTTCAGACATTTACGTAGTGAGCTGTTTTGTGCTGGCTCGTGTTTGCGAATGCGGTAGTATTTTGTGCTTTTTACAATATTTAAACGTCGTCGTCAGTATGAATTATTTAAGACATTTTATCTGAAACATCTACGTAAGTTTGAACCGGTCAAGGTGGTGTGACAACTTCTGTCAAGACTGAGAAATGTGATGCGACATCTGCAAGGCCTAGGACCTGGGTGTGTTTGGTAAGTAAAAAAGTGCATCTCATTTCATTTTTTTTTTTTTTTTTTTTTTGTAGTCCTCGCGTTGTGTAACGTCTAGTGGATTTGCGAGAGCTTATTATAGGCACGGAGGAAAAGAACAGTGACTCAAGCGCGCACCGCTGCCAGCGCAGTTCGGCAGTGATGAGAGCCGCTTACTAGTCGAGTGACTATCAAAGTGAGCTGGTAATTTTGTCGTCCCTAGTTTAAAATAGGCCATATCATTTTGCCAAAGTATCATTGGTGCTATTTTCGGCAAGTAAAATATCTTTGTCGCCCGATTGTTTTTCGCTTTGTACGAACAATGGTGAACAGCCAAGGATTCAAAGAACGTCTAATCGCAAGTTAACACACTGTGCAAGTTAACACATATTCGATGCGGTTCGTTGCAAATAGACTAACTAGACTATCTTTCCATGTCAATCCATTTGCAGGGTATGGGTGTATGACTTGAGTGGCATACCAAACAGGATTAAAAGAATATGCCGCTAAACAGTCATGTCTGTCTAGCAATGGGTATACTTCTAACCTCTCTGATTTAATTTAAAGGAGCGAACAGTCTACGAGTCCAATGTAAATTTTGGGATAATTTTTTTTTTTAGGTTTGTTGTTGATATTGACAAGAATGAGTCTTATGATGATTTAGGGAGAAATAATATTAAATGAAAAGCGGCATTGTTTTTCCTTCCACTTTTCATTTAATATTCTTTCTCCCTAAATCATCTTAACACTCATTCTTGTCAACATCGACAACAAACCTAAAAAGAAAAATTATCCCCAATATTTACCTTGGACTTCTAGACTGTTCGCTCCTTTAAATTGTATCATAACGAGCCCCTCATTTCATCTAACCTTTCTGGTAATACCACACCAGTTGTTACGTGGCATCTGCCTAAAGCAATGCAGACACTTTCCTAGGAGTGGCATTCTCATGGTTGAATGAATGAAACACCATGGGTGCGTGCGGGCATTGGTGCAGTCTGCACAGGCACATGCAAAAGCTAGCCACCCACACATTAGTAGAAGCGCTGTTCATTGAAAATTTTCTCTAAACGTGGTTTGCATCACACTTGACCAGTTCTCTTGTGGATTTGCACCAAATATGTGGTTCTTGGGTAGATGCTTTCAATTTCCATTATTCATATTTTATGTGCAGTAGCATGGTTTTGGTAGCATATTTTTCTGGTCTTTTTTTTTCATGCAGCTACCTTCATGGCACCATCTGAGTTGGAGCTGGAGCACACCTGCTGCAGTACCACAGTCTCGAAGGGAAAATGTGTCCATGCAGATTGCAGAATGTATATGGGCATGGAAAATAAAATTAAACTATGAGTCATGACTGAAACCTCTGCTGTTGCCTTTATTTTCTTTGTGCAGTCCAAGGCAGTCACTGCACCAAGTTCTCGTAGGCTGACAAGCCCCCAGAGAACCAATCCACCAAATTCTGACTATACGCAGCCCTCGGTTGAAACCTAGCAGCCAATGGTTCCAATACCCGCTGGTCCCAGCAGCTACTGGTCCTACTGGTCCCAGTAGCTACTGGTTCCAGCAACTACTGGTCCCAGCAACTACTGGTCCCAGCAACTACTGGTCCCAGCAGCTGCTGGTCCCAGCAGCTGCTGGTTCCAGCAGCTGCTGGGAATGTGCTAATAAACCAGCACTGCTGGAACCAGCAGGATCCCAGCAGGAAACCAGCAGAATAGTCGTGTGAACATATTACTACTACATTGAGAACACTTCCCGAATTGACTGTTTTGGTAAGGCTCTCTTAGCATTACTGAAGGTTATATAAAAAGAATTCACAGTGGATTTATTGCATCAGTCATTTATCGCAAAGTTTGCGAATAGATACTTCCCTCATCTTTAAGGCGAAAGCCTTTAATGGCTCATGCTGTCGTGGACAGAATGTGTCCCGCTTTTGCGGCGTTCTAATTAGCCGAGGCGGCGTGATGTCGTAGTGGTCTCGGCCAATCACAGAGCACCACCACAGTATGCGCGAATGTGTGCCTTATATGGCCATATGTAAATCAATCGTAGATTACGAATTATTGAATTAAAATAATGACTAATTAAGTAATTCATTAGTTATCTAATTGCTGATTAATTAACTGCTTACGCATTCAAATAACTACATGCTTTATTACTAATTAGTTAATCAACTTATTAATTACTAATTAGTGTCAGTTGCGGAGGAGAATGCGGCACTCAGGCTTTTGCCTTTCACTACTTAATTTAGTCGCTAAAGTCCCTTGTAGTTTATTGCTCCTACGGTTTTTAAGAGGTACGGTTTCTTCACATCGTTGGGATACAAGCGGGACAGTGTGTGTACTTGTGAGGCTTGTGTGCAGTGCGAGTTGCTTACAGCCCCTTTGGTCACGTCTTCTCCAAGTGTGCAGTTCTGTACTTACAGTAGTACATAGTACATGTTGATTTGGTACGGTAGCTACCCGTATAGTTACCCTGTTGCAGCTTTCTTTTTTTATGTTGCTTTCCTGAGAATTGGCCCTCATATGTAAGTGCATCATTGTTGATTTCAGCTGTTTTGCCCCCCCCCCCCCCCTTCTTTGCCCTTAGGCACAGCCTGCCTGCATGCTAGCACACCATTTGTTGTGTGTGCTTCGGCCCTCTGTATCTGTGCACTGCAGAGAAACCACCAGGGCAGATGACCATCACTGTATTTTAGTTCCTGTCGTGGGCTGCCGGGACTTCATGCTCTTCCTTCTTGTACAGGCTTACACTTTAGTTAACTGTTAATTCAGAAAATATAAACAAAGATTAACTTTTCTCATATAGCATGAGAAATATTTCGTTATACTGTCCAGGATGCCAGATGAATTGTTGGGATGTCAGGATGACGCCAGAAATATAGTGACCCAATTGTCTACCTTTTTGTGCTGTGCTACTACCACAAATTCTGAACAGAACCAGTCGATTCCTTTTCTATTGCTGTCCAAAAGAACTTCAATATACTTTCTTCATCAGTTTAAAAGCACTTCTGCTTGTGTTGCCTCATATATGTTCTGTTTTCATCCAGAACCTCTCCACCTTCCACGGTACTTAAAGAAAGGAAAGTAGTAACTGAGCCGAGCTTAACTGACCTTCTCTACTTTCACTATAGAACACATGACCCTGCTCATCCATGTCATGGACATGGTTAATGCAGACTTTGTAGAGTATGCTTTTCTTGTCTGCGCCCCGCCGGGGTGGTACAGTGGTTACAGCACTCAATTTACTGTTCCCAAGGACGCGAAATCGAATCCCTCTTGGTGGCCGCTTTTCGATGGAGGCAAAAGCAAGGCTCCCGTGTGCTGTGCGATGTCAGTGCACGTTGAAGAACACCAGGTGGTCGAAATTTCCGCAGTCCTCCACTATGGCGTCTCTCATAGCCTGAGTCGCTTTGGGACGTTAAACCCCACAAAGCAAACCTTTTCTTGTCTGCAATATTTGAGCATTTTGAAAACATATTCAT
This sequence comes from Amblyomma maculatum, assembly GCF_055883805.1. NCBI lineage: Eukaryota > Metazoa > Arthropoda > Arachnida > Ixodida > Ixodidae > Amblyomma > Amblyomma maculatum. Next base: position 182,485,068 of record NC_139349.1, read on the forward strand.
CTGCTCGTAGTGGGCATTCCCATGTAGACGAAAATACTGACTCTTCTAGAAATGAGGTCTGCCTTGGGGCCGTGTCATGACATCAACCGGCAAGGGCATTCTTACACATCTATTGACAGTGGACCAGTGCACTTGTGCTATTTCGAAAACATGAAAAAATACAGATCAGAACAGGATCGCTATGCTGAGTGTTTAAATGTTTGGTTGCTGGACAGTAGGTACAGCAATTTCGCAAGAGTCCATGTGCCTGGTACCTTCTCACAAGAATGCACACAAAGAGACATATATATTACTTTGGTTGTCTTTATTCTAAATGTCTTGTGAGGTTGAAAAATTTTCATGCTGACAAAAACATGTTCTCCGTGCGAGCTCAAAGTGTTGTGGTGGTGCCTGCTGGCCACAAGGTCAAAAGACATGCACATGTTTATTCAAAGCTTTAGGCACTGACTAAATAAAAATTATATACTGCTCAGAGATGTGCTTCGTAGCAGTGTGCGCACACATATGCATGTCCTTTTAAGAACCAGCTAGCAGTAAATTTACTGCCAGTAGATTATTATATACCTCCAGCTGTATGCACTCACATATTGCTTTAATTCTGATAGGGGCCACATTTCTGAATTCTGTATTTGGGACATACTTTTTTTGGATTGCAGTTTTAATTAGACAGATTTGATTTTGGATTTTTTTCTTTTTTGGAACATATTATTTTCAGTGATTCAGTTAACTTTCTTTTCAGCAGTATAACTTCCTGTGTGGGTAAAGAAAGATCACTTGGGGTTTACTACTTAAGGGTATGGGTTTAACGTCTCAAAGCAACTCAGACTATGAGAGATGCCATAGTAGAGTAGTCCAGAAATTTCAACCACTTCGGGTTTTACAATGTGCACTGACATCGCACAGCAAAAGGGCACCTTGGTTCACCCATCACAAAAGGGGTCACCGCTGCATGGAACTTGGGGTCTACGTCTACCTCAGCCTTTTTGTGAGCCCAAGTATTCAATGTAAGCGTAGTTAATGCAAAAATGGTCATAGTAAGATCTGTACTTTAACAAAGAGATGCTGCCCTTTTGCTGTTGTATACATTTGAAAAATATTAAAGGTTTAATATGGGAAATATAATAAAGCAAGCAAAAACACTAGTTTGGCGTAGTTTATTTTGATATGCATGATATACGGTATATGTAGATGACTTTGTCTGTATCTTATTGCCTGCTGCTACTTGCATCACTTGGCACATGTATATCTCAGTGTTTGACAACTGTCACAAAGGACCAGGCCTGCTATCTTGAAGCAGGCTCAAGATCAAGACAGTTTATATGGGTAAACCATACAACATACACCACTGCTGACATCACACACATATTTAATGCAAGCAAACACAAAGACAGGTAATTTTAAGACAAATGACGTCACAGAAACAGACGAAAAGTGGCCGGCCATGCCACCTGCTAGAGGAATGCTGTAAGGTGGACCGTAATGTATGCTGCTCAAGCTGCCAGGAGTAACATGGATATAAAGCCCAGCTTTAACCAAGCCGTATGAATGTGCTTGTGTGGCCTAGGGCCACACAAGCACAAGCACACAAGCACACAAGCATGTCTAGCCTAGGACCCAAGAGGTCTGGAAGGCTGGATTCTGATCTCACCCTCTCATCTCAATGGCAAAGCTAAAGTTAGCAGCACTTGCCGATTCAGCCACGACACACAGTTTTGTGACATCATAGGAGCTGCGCCTGTTCATGTCACCTGCCGCGTCCTCAAAAGGTTGAAGTCATAGGCCACGGCCTCAGACATACCTCACATCATTTTCATTTACTCCCTGCTGTATATCTTTTGCAGTAAACTTGAATTCGGCATAATTTTGTTGCTTTTTCTTGGTTATTGAAAATTCCTACCTTTGTTAAGAAAAGAAGGTGCCATTTAAAAGCTCTTGATGAAGCAGAATGTATATAATACGCACAATCTTTTGACTCTTTATGGGTCACAGACCAAAGATCAAGATGTATTGGGGGCGAGCAAAGGTCTCACTTGCTTCCCTGTGATTTAGCAGTTTCACAAGTAAACACTCTTAAGTTCCCCATTGTGCAGCTTGAGTGCAAACCATGCATATAACCTACGTGCAACAGGTGTGTTACAAAAGCTTTGGCCAAAGTCCAAGAGGAGTCTGTGCTTGGCTTACTGACTACTGCTGTCAAGCCTTATGGGCCACAATACCATGCAAAAGGTGCTGTCACAGATACCCAAGCCAAGCGAGTAGACTGGGCATTGCAACAAAAGCAGGCATTTTTGAAAAGTAACAAAATCGTAAGAAGTGCCAGGCAAGCCTACTCTCTGCCCTTGCAGAGAATCAGGGATGCCATTATGATACTCTCAGTGTGGTGGCACAAAGAAATAGTTGTGGTTTAACTCTGGTTAACCCTAGTTGAATTGCGATAGCAACGGCAGAAGCATCTTTTGCCTGCTACATTATTCCCCTATCACGCTCCATTAGTGTAAGGTGCTACATTATTGGGGACACTTAAGCTCATCCTTTAAGAGTATGACGCGAGAGTGTAAGCTACCAGCCCACATATAAATGAGAAGGGTTCAATGCTCTTGAACCGAATGTAGAGAAAAAGCATTAGCTGCCAGTGACCGAGCGTTCTTCTTTACCTTCTCCTTCTTCATAGCTGTTCAAGGTTAACCGTGTTGACCGGCTGTGAGCTACGCGATGACTCAAAACCTGGCGCAGTATTGCTATCGCAATAAAAAAATGGGGAGGGTACTGCTCCTCATAACGAAAAAAACAAAAAAAAAAAAACTGTAAAACTTCACATGCTTACCAGAAAGGGGGCATTATATGAAAGTGTTCCTTCTCTCAGGGACTGAAGGGGGCTATCGGAGAGCTTCGTAGGTGGTGCCCGCCTGCCACCTTCCTTTGCCGTAGTCATTGCATACAATGCACTAGGAGTGCACAGTAAGTGTTTAAGCTTTGCAACTTGGCATCAAAGTTGCCAGATCACTTGACTGGGTGGCTGGAGTGCCCTGAGCACTGTATGGGCTACAGACAGCCTCAGAGCCTGGGCTGAGGCTAGGTTTAAAGTTTCGGGCCCGTACAAAGAGGTTCAATGTCTATTTAGTTATATGGGCTTTTATGGCGCATAAGCAACTGTGGCTATCATGCACCAAACACAAATGTCTGGGCTTCATTATTAGCAAATGAAGTACACTTAGGGTGTTACGGTAGAGACATGGATGAAATAAAGCTATGGTGTGTGCTGAGAAAAAAGTCAAGGCTTATTGACCAGTTTTTTTACTTTTACCCCGCTGCAGTGGCTTGGTGGTTAAGATGCTCAACCACTGAACCGGGGTACCGTGGTTTGATGGCGGCCGTGGCAGGCATGTTTGGATTGATGCAGAAAACATAGCACCCGTGTACTGTGCACAGTCAGTGCCTGTTAAAGTTAAAGGTGATCGAAATGATCCAGGGCCCTCCCCTACAGTGTCGCTCATAGCCCAAGTTGATCTGGAATTTATACAGCTGTTTTGCTTTTCATCTTCGTTCACAGGCGACCAGTTTATCATGAATTCAACCCACGAAACTCTTGATTAAAAAATGTAATTCCACTGGCTGCGAGGATATTTTAATATTTAGACCTAGTAGGTCAAGAAATATGACTGAACAAACAGATTTAGTAAATGCTAAGTAATTTAATTGCGTGTGTATGCAACCTTCTCCATTTAGGCTCTTGGAACGTCCGACCACTGTTAAAAAGGCAGCCGATCAGTGTCACACCTTAACAAAGGAGCCCTACTTATTTGTTTCATGGAAAGGCGTAGGCGCTGCAGGCGGCTTGCTGACTGCGCCTGAAGTAGAAGCAGACAACCTTGTAGGTGGAAAGTCGTCCTAATAAATGGCCTCGCTGGTCAGCTCCAGCCCAGAATGGGGAGACTCGACTATTCCTCCAGTAGTTGCGCTGAATGGATCGCCTCTGCAACTTCAGCCAAAGAACAGGCCTACTGGTAGAGCCTACCAGATACGGTTCCCTCACCACCTTGGATACACAATGCAATGCCTGCCTATAATGGTCGTTTGCGTATAGCAGCCGAGTGGTCTGGCTTACACAAACTGTGTACTTGTTCTGGTCTCACAGGAGAATGGCGGAGAAAGCGATTTATGTCAAAGGCTTGCTCTCGACAGTGCCATAAGCTAACTGGTCAAGTGAGTAGGTAAACGAGAAATAGATGTCATTTGCCCTGTGCAAACTTAGCTCTGTCACGACTTCATCTCTCATGGCAAACGGAAAGCTATGACATTTAAGGAACCTCGCTTGTGCGCCCTCCTTCATTTCGATATGTATGCGTGGTAGGGCAGCGTCTTACTAAACACATCTGGGAACATCTTTAGCCATTTCTGTTCACTCGTACAAAATCGTGACTGTGACATGAAAAATATTGGTCAACGTAATTCACTGTCCTAGTCACCATGCAGCCACCACTCAACGCACTATTTGAAGGTGAGCAAAAGTAAGGAACATCCCTTTAAACTGAACCGCTCAGAAATGTTCCCGTCACTAAAGCCCAACTCTCGCGCGCGCCGATATGCAAAAAAAGCCAGAAGGGCTATGTAATATATGCAACAGACTGGCTCATTCTTACCAAATGCCTATACCTAAATTGAGCAATACTTTACATAACTACTGTTCTGGTGCACCTGGGTACGAAGCAAAGAAACAGAAGGCAACTTGTCGCATGACAAGACAACAACGCGGCAATTGACCGCTCTCCAGCCGTTCTGTAATTCCCTTCCTCGTTTTCTAGCGTGCACATGTGCAACAGCACTTCTTCTTTATCACATTTCCACCGCACTTAAAAAAAAAAGAATGCTGGAAAATGGTTAAATATCCTCTAATACATCACATTGTCTTTTAAACATTGCGGGAAGCTTCTTTTCATATATGCTTCTGCGGGGAGAAGGAAGAGAAGTAGTAGTTGCTGCTGTTGAGGCACACTTTGGTTGAGGGGGGGCTGCCGGTTCTGTGTCGGGCAAAAGCCAGGAATGAGGAAGTTCCCGGGCTAACATCAGCGTTATTGAGGTTATGCGAGGTTGGACTCTGGTTTGTGTTTCCGGTACGTTGACTGGTCGATACTCGGATGCAGTCAGTGGGCAACAAAATGTCAGCAAAGAGAGCCATCAGAGCCGAGGACGAAGGTTGGCGATGAGCAACTGCTTTCCTAACAGCTCAAAATTTGGATGAGTGCCACACTCGCCCATCATCCAGCAGGTAAGAGGCTGGTCCAATTCGCTCCAAAGCTCTTCGAAACCAAGCAGCCAGCTTACCTCGCACAATTGGCTTGCGAGCTCACACATAGTCGCCAATCTGAAAGTCACAATGTTTGGTTCCCCTCCGCTAGTCTACATAAAGCTTATATTTAGCTTGCTTCTGCTCTAGCCACTGGCATAAGAGCTTCAGCCCTCTTGTATGATCAGTCGAGAAGCACTGATCTGGCAGGCACACGACGTTAAGTCTTATGCGAGGCATCTGGCCATGGACTAGGACGGCTGGTGCGATTCCTGTCGTGTCATGTGGCGCACAGCGATAGACACAGCGTTCAATAATAGCTGTATGTAGGTCATGTCACTCGCAAAGAGCCATCTAAACATATTCCCTGAAAACCCTATTAAATCATCCTACAAGTCCATTGGCTTAGGGGTCATAAACTGAGGAGTAGCAGTTATTGCGTATTCCCCATTCATGAAGGAACGTTTGCATATCCGAGGATGAGAATTGTGGTCCGTGATCCGATACAATCTTTTCAGGGTAACCCTTGTGAGCAAATGTACCTAGAAGCAGTTCTGGCAGTTGTGAAAAAAGCCTCTGGCCATTTACTGTAATAGTCAATGAGTGTTATCGCAAAGCGACAGTTACTAGGAGCTTGGTCAAAACGCCCCACTATGTCCATTGTGGGCTTATCCCAAAGCTCGTCTAGGAAAGCAACAGGTTGCAGAGGAACAGTAGAGACCTGTAGAATAGCAGCACTGCTGGAGGAATCGTCTTCGGCTTTCTGCACTTCACTGGAGCGATCAGACGATTTGCAGACAGATTCCAAATGGCCCACTTTGCCGCACCAACTACCCTTCCGTTTGCGAGCTCGTCATGCGGAGTCGTTCGCCAGGTCATTGCCTCCCAGGTGGGTAGGAGAACCGCAGTGATAGCACGAGCGCTCCGAAAGTGTAGATGAAGATTTACATACGTAGTAACTGCATTTGATACAAGGGACCTGAGGGACCTGTTCTGATGTGCGCTCGCATCCCACGCGCTGTACTGGAGCGACTTCTGACAGCTCCTTTGCGTCACAGGAAGCTTGCTGGCATTGTCTAACAAAGGCGGCGCGACAGAGTCAAGGACGAGATGGCGTTCACTGAAATGGTGGCTAATGGTCTTCACCAGCTGGTCCCTGATGATGTAGTCCGCGAAGCTCCCAAAACCGCAGTCGCCGACAAGACTGCGAAGGGCAGCGATGTACTCATCAGTTATCTTTCCGGCAGTTTGCACTCGGCGGCGAAAACGGTGGCGTGCGGCGATCACATTTACGTAAGATTTGTAGTGCGTCGCCAGTACAGTGTTCTGCAACTTTATCGGAACCGGTCGAGGCGGGAAATTTTTCCAAGACGGCTCCGATAAAGTTGCAGAACACTGTATAACGATCGAATCGTCACCGGAGTGTAAGGCAGCAGCGGTAGGCGCTGAAGGGGACGACGGCGACAATGTGTAGAAAATTCGCTGGCCGGAGGCACCAGACGCCAGCATGTAGTTGTGGAACGCCAGCTCCGATTGCTCTCACGGAGAACAGGACGACCGGGTTCGCCAGGAAGCGCGGAGGCGGCTGAAGACGCGAAAAGCTCATGATGGACGGTCAGCAGTCCACGTCGAGGTGGTTTAAGCTAACATCCTCGTCGCCAAAATATGCTGTAACGTACACAAGGCAGGAACGCAGCAATCGACTGTTGTTGCAGGTATTCAGTTCGTTTTCTCGCTGTGCGCGTGCAACACCATCTTTACCGCACAAATCACGACACGGAATAACTTTAAAGCTATGGCAACGAGCAAATTTCACAGAGATGAAACGTCACTCGGCTCGCGCGCCATTTTAAACGGAAGCGCGCAACCACTGACGTCATCATGCACTGGGCTGCAATGGTCACTTGAGCAACTTGAGCGTGTCAGCCAGCATGCGAAATGTGTGTGGGATCGGCTGCTGCCACGAACGTGTCTCTAAAGCGACTTAACAAAGAAACAAAAAAAAAAAGGTGGTCCTAAAATGAAAACACAAATTTTATGTTGCGTCCAATAAAATTTCGGCCGAGGCTAGAGCCACGCCCGTGGCAGCAGCCAACCCCACACACGTTTCTCCTGCTGCCACGCACGGAAATACGTCACACTCACGTGACCCGTGCATGATGACGTCAGTGGTTGTGCGCTTCCGTTTAAAATGGCGCGTTGCAAGGCGTGCAATTCCTAGCATTGCCTCCTTAGCCGAGTGGCGTTTCATCTGTGTGAAATTTGTTCGTTGTCATAGCTTTAAAGCCGTTAATTTTGTTGCGGCGGTATTAATTATTGCTATTGGTACGCATGAGTTCATTTGTTTTGTGAGTTGTGCGGTAAAGACGAAGTGTTGCACGCGCACAGCGAGAAAAAGATGCTACATATTTTGGCGACAAGGATGGTAGCGTAAACCAGGACTTCGGCGTGGACTGCTGACCGTCCATCATGAGCTTTTCGGGTCTTCAGCCGCCTCCGCCCTTCCGTGGGAGTAATGGAGGCTGGCGTTCCACAACTACATGCTGGCGTCTGGTGCCTCCACTAGATACCTCCACACTTCTGCTAACCGGAGAGGGCTATCCTGCCAGCGAATTTTCTACACATTGTCGCCGTCGTCCCCTTCAGCGCCTACCGCTGCTGCCTCACACTCCGGTGACGATGCTATCTTTTTACTGGCGACGCACTACAAATCTTCCATAAATGTGATCGCCGCACGCCACCGTTTTCAACGCTGAGTACAAACTGCCGGAGAGATGGCATATGAGTACACATCGCTGCCCTTCGCAGCCTTGTCGGCGACTGCGGTTTTTTTGGGAGCTTCGCAGACTACAAAATCAGGAACCAGCTGGTGAAGAAGACCATTAGTCACCATTTCGGTGAACGCCATCTCCTTCTTGACTTTCTCGCGCGCCCTGGCCTTTGCTAGACAGTGCCAGCAAGCTTGCCATGAAGCAAATGAGCTGTCGGGAGAGGTGGCTCCAGTACAGCGCGTGAGATGCGAGTGCACATCATAACGGGTCCCTCAGGTCCCTTGCATCAAATGCAGTTGCCACGTATGTAAATCTTCATCTGCACTTCCGGAGCGCTCGTGCTATCGCTGCGGTTCTCCTACCCACCTGGCGAACGACTCCACGTGGCAAGCTCGCAAGTAGAATAGCCAGCCTCTAATCCGCGGGCGCACGACTCTCCGTCTTCCCCGGCACGCGTGCCGGGGGCGGGGAAGAGGACGCCCATTTCCGATGGAAATAAAAAGTTGTGCAACCAACCAATCGCAAACGGAAGTGTCGTCGGTGCGGCAAAGTGGGCCATTTGGAATCTGCAAGTCGTCTGATCGTTCCAGTGAAGTGCAGAAAGTCGAAGATGATTCCTCCAGCAGTGATGCTATTGTACGTCTCCACTGTTCCTCTGCAACCTGTTGCTTTGCCAGACAAGCTTTGGGATAAGCCTGCAATCGACATCGTGGGGCGTTTCGACCAAGCTCCTAGTAACTGTCGCTTTGCTATAACACTCGTTGACTATTACAGTAAATGGCCGGAGGCTTCTTTCACAACTGCCACAGTTCAAGAATTGCTTCTAGGTACATTTGTTCACAAGGGTTACCCTGAAAAGATTGTGTTGGATCACGGATCACAATTCTCATCCTCGGGGTATACGTAACTGCTACTCCTCAGTTTATGACCCCCAAGCCAATGGACTTGTAGGACAGTTTAATAAGGTTTTCAGGGCATATGTTCAGATGGCTCTTTGCGAGCGACGTAACCTACGTACAGCTATTATTGAACTCTGTGTCTATCGCTGTGCGCCACATGCCACGACAGGAATCGCTCCAGCCATCCTAGTTCATGGCCAGATGCCTCGCATAAGACTTAACGTTGCGTGCCTGCCAGATCAGTGCTTCTCGACTGATCGCACAAGAGCGCTGAAGCTCTAATGCCAGTGGCTAGAGCAGAAGTAAGCCAAATATAAGCTTTATGCAGACCAGCGAAGTGTAACCAAGCACTGCGACTTTCAGATTGGCAACTATGTGTGAGTTCGTAAGCCGATTGTGCGAGGCAAGCTGGCTGCTCGGTTTCGGAGCCTTGAAGAGTTGTGGAGCAAATTGGACCAGTCTCATACCTGCTGGATGATGGGCGAGTGTGGCACTCGTCCAAATTATGAGCTGTTAGGAAAGCAGTTCAGTGCCAACCTCCGCCTTCAGCTCTGATGGCTCTCCTCGCTAACATTTTGTTGCCCACTGACTGCACCCGAGTGTCGACCAGTCCACGTACCAGAAACGCAGACCAGAGTCCAACCTCGCGTAGCCCCAATAACGCTGATGTTAGCCTGGGAACTTCCTCATTCCTGGCTTTGCCTGACACAGAACCGACAGACCCTCCCTGAACCCAAGTGTGCCTCAACAGCAGCAACTACTACTCCTCTTCCTTCTCCCTGCAGAAGCATTTGTCAAAAGAAGCTTCCCGCAAGGTTTAAAAGACTGTGATGTATTAAAGGATATTTAGCCATTTGCTAGCAAGCTTTTTTTTTTTTTTAAGTGCGGTGGAAATGTGATAAAGACGAAGTGTTGTTGCACATGTGCATGGAAGAAAACGAGGAAGTGAAATACAGAACGGCTGGGGAGCAGTCAATTGCTGCGTTGCTGTCTTGTCTACGCTACAAGTTGCCTTATGTTTCTTTGGCTCGAACCCAGGTGCTCCAGAACAGTAGTTGGTTATGTAAAGTATTGCGCAATTGAGGTGTAGGCATTTGGTAGGAATGAGCCAGTCTTTTGCATATAGTATTACATAGCCCTTCTGGCCTTTTGTGCATATCGTCACATGCGAGAGTCGGGCTTTAGTGACGTGAACATTTCTGAGCGGTTCAGTTTAAAGGGATGTTCCTTACTTTTGCTCACCTTCAAATAGTGCGTTGTGTGGTGGCTGCATGGTGACTAGGACAGTGAATTACATTGACCAATATTTTTCATCATGCAGTCACGATTTTGTACGAGCAGATGGAAATAGCTAAAGATGTTTGCACAGGGCAAATGACATCTATGTTCTTGTTTACCAACTCACTTGACCAGTTAGCTTATGGTGTTGTCGAGAGCAAGCCTTTGGCGTAAATCGCTTTCTTCGCCATTCTCCTGTGAGACCAGAACATGTACACAGCTAGTGTAAACCAGACCACTCGGCTGCTACACAGAAACGACCGTTATAGGCAGGCACTACATTGTGCATCCAAAGTGGTGAGGGAACCATATCTGGTAAACTTTACCAGTAGGCCTGTTCCTTGGCTGAAGTTGCAGAGGTGCTCCGTTCAGTGCACCTACTGGAGGAATAGTCGAGCCTCCTCATTCTGGACTGGAGCTGACCAGCGAGGCCATTTATTAGGACGACTTTCCACCAACAGGGTTATCTGCTTTTACTTCAGGTTTCCATGAAACATAATTAAATAGTGCTCCTTTGTTAAGGCGTGACACTGATCTGCTCCCTTTTTAACAGTGATCGGATGTTCTAAGAGCCTAAATGGAGAAGGTTGCATACACATGCAATTAAATTACTTAGCATTTACTAAACATATTTATTCAGTCATATTTTTTGACCTACTATGTCTAAATATTAAAACATCCTCGCAGCCAGTGGAACTAAATTTTTTAATCAAGAGTTTTATGGGTTGAATTCATGATCAAACCGGACAAAAAGCACAACAGCTGTATACATTCTAGACCAACTTTGGCTATGAGGGACACTGTAGGGGAGGGTTCTGGATCATTTCGATCACCTTTAACTTCAAAAGGCATTGACTGCACAGTACATGGGTGCTATGCTTTCTGCATCAATCCAAACATGGCTGCCACGCCTACGGTCAAACCACGGTACCCTGGTTCAGTGGTTGAGCATCTTAACCACCGAGCCACTGCGGTAGGGTATAAGTAAAAAAATAGGTGAATAAAACTTGACTTTTTTCTTGGCACACACCATAGTTTATTTCATCCATGTCTCTGCTGTAACACCCTAAGTACATGTACTTAACTTAACAATAATGAATCAAAAGCCCAGACATTTGTGTTTGGTGCATGATAGCCACAGCTGCTTATGCGCCATAAAACCCCATATAATTAGACATTGAAACTCTGTGTATGGGCCCGCAACTTTAAACCCAAGCTCTAAGGCCATCTCTAGCCCATGCAGTGCTCAGGGCACTGCTGCCACCCAATCACGTGATCTTGCAACTTTGGGGCCAGGTTGCAAAGCTTAAACAGTTACTGCACACTCCTAAAGCACTGTATGCAATGACTATGGCAAAGGAAGGCGACAGACGGTGGCATGCGGGCACCATCTACAAAGCTATTCGATAGCCCCTTTCGGGCCCTAACAGGAAGAACACTTTCATATAATGCCTCCTTCCTGGTAAGCATGTGAAGCTCTCATTGTTACAATTGTTCTTTTTTTTTTTTTTTTTTTTGAATTATGGTTATGAGGAGCAGTACCCTCCCCTATTTTTTTTTTTGTGCCACCCCACCGAGAGTGCCATGGCATCCCTGATTTTCTGCAAGAGTAGAGTTGCCTGGAACTTTCTATGATTCTGTTACTCTTCAAAAATGCTTGCTTTTGCGGCAATGCCCAGTCTACTCCCTTGGCTTTGGTATCTGTGACAGCACCTTTTGCATGACATTGTGGCCCATAAGGCTTGACAGCAGTAGTCAGTAAGTCAGGCGGAGAAGGAAACAACTTTATTCAACGCATTACTAAGTGTCAAGAATGTCCTGGGCCAGGGTCACCAAGGCCAACTGATCATTCATTAAGCCAAGCACAGATTCCTCATGAACTTTTACTAAAGCTTTCGTAGCACACTTGTTGCATGCAGGTTATTTGCATGGTTGGTCAAAAGACCCCATGCCTTGGGGTGTGCAGTCAAGCTGCACAATGGGGAACTTGTGAAGCTGAAAAATTTTCTCAGGGAAGCAGACAAGACCCATTCTCACCTTACATACATTTTGAGCTTTGGGCTCTTTGTGCCTCATAAAAGAGCCAGAAGATTGTGACCTATTATACACATTCTGCTTCATAAAGTGCTTTTAAATGGCACCTTCATTTTTTAACAATGACTTTTCAATAACCAAGAAAAAGCAAAAAAATATGCCAAATTCAAATTTACTGCAAAAGCTATACAGCATGGGGTAAATAAAAAAGACGTGAGGTATGTCTGATGCCGTGGCCTTTGTCTTCAACCATCTGAGGATGTCTCTTGCAGTTGGCAGGTGACATGAACAGGTGACTCCTGTGATGTCACAAGACCGCGTGTCATTGTTGAAGTGGCAAGTGCTGCTAAATTTAGCTTCGCCATTGAGATGGGAGGGTGAGATCAGAATCCAGCCTTCTAGGACTCTTGGGTCCCAGGCTAGACATGCTACCCTAGGTCACACAAGCACATTCATTCAGCTTGGTTAAAGCTGGTCTTTATATTTATGTCACTCCTGGCAGCTTGAACAACATACATCACGGTCCACTTCACACCGTGTCTCTGGCAGGTGGCATGGCTGGCCACTTTTCGGCTGTTTCAGTGACATCATCTGTCTTAAATTTACCTGCCTTTGTGTTTGCTCGCATTAAATGTGCGTGTGACGTCAGCAGCGACATATGTTCTCATGTGGTTTAACCATGTAAACTGTCCTGATCTTCAATTTGCTTCAAGATAGCAGGCCTGGTCCTTTGTGGCAGTTGTCAAATGCCGAGAAGCATGCGCTAAGTGATGCAAGGAACAGCAGGCAAAAAGATACAGGCGTCATCTACATATAACGTCTATCAAGATAAACTATGCCAAACCAGTGTTTTTCATTGCTCTATTAGATTTAGGCACATTAAACTTATAATTTTTTTCAAACATATTTAACAGCAAAAGGTCAGCATTTCTTTTTTTAGAGTACAGATCTAAGTATGATTGTTTTTGCATTAACTAGCCTTACATTGAATACTTGTTCCTGCAAAAAGGCTAAGGTAAACCCCAAGTACCAGGCCACAGCGACCTCTTTTCGATGGGTAAACCAGGGCACCTTTGTGTTGAGCGATGTCAGTGCATGTTATAAAACGCCGGGTGGTTGAAATTTCCGGAGGACTCCACTATGAAGTCTCATAGCCTGAGTTGCTTTGGGATGTTAAACCCATAAGTTAAACTAAACTAGTAAACCCCAAGTGATCTTTCTTTACCAACACAGGAGTAGCATGTTATACTGCTGATAAGAAAGTTAACTATCATTGAAAATAATATGTTCCAAAAAAGAAAAACTGAAATCCAAAATCAAGTCTGTCTAATTAAACTGCCATCCAAGAAAATTCTGCCCCAAGTACAAAATTCAGAAATGTGTACCCTATCAAAATGCAATATGTGAGTGCATACAGCTGCAGGTATAGTAATCTACTGGCAGTAAATTTACTGCCAATGGGTTCTTAAAGAGACATGCATGTGAGCACATACTGCTAGCCGACAGAAAAGCATACTTCTGAGCTGTATATTATTTTCTTAGTCACTGCATAAAGTTTCGACTAAACATGTGCTTGCCTTTTGACCTTGTGGCCAGCAGGCACCATTACAACACTTTGAACTTGCACAGATTACAGCAACATGTTTTTGTTGGCATCAAGGAATTTTTCAAATTCGCGTGACTTTTAGAATAAAAACAACCAAAGTAATGTATATATGTCTTTGTGTGCATTCTTGCGACAAGGTACCCTAGTCACTTAACTATATGTCAGAGTTTTTACTATATCAAAGTTTACTATAGCAGGATTCTACTTATATGGACTCTTGTGAAATTGCTGCATCTACTGTCCAGCAACCAAACATTTATACACACAGCACAGCCATCCTGCTTTAAGTAGACCCCTTTACAGTAAAGTCACTGGGACCAGCAAAAATCTTTACTATATCAGTTGTTGGTGATGACATGGTTCTGAAGATGCTGCCTGGTAGTTAAATGGGCACTTACTAAACACGTCTTGTTGCTTAATAAAAAAAAACACTGAAATACCTTCCATCTCTCCCTTATCTCTTCATGCAACTTTTTTCAGTTATAAAAATTTTTTACATCTTGTGGAAGTACTTTTTAAGCATGAGGACAGTGTAGCTACAAATACAACCAAGTATGGCTTAATGTGAAAACCAAAGCTTTACATGAACACGGTGTCACTTTTTGCTGTTCCTGTCCTTTAAAAGGCAATAAATGATAAATGCGCGTGGCAGTCAAGTGCTGCAAGAACGCACATGCTGCACCTCTTCTTCTTACCTCCGCTGCCTCATGCTTTGTGCTGCACTGTGCTGTGAATGTTCGCCCAATTCCTCCCCTTCCCTTTTTCTTGCCGCACTTTTACTATCCTTTGCTTTCTGAACGGACCGCACCGCCTCTTTTTCATGTTTGTAGACAGCTTTACTTTTTTTTTTCTACGCCCTGCGTGCTTTCCCTCATGGCTTCAAAGCTTCCGTAAAGTAGGCTTCTCCTGAATCTGCTTAGCCTGGTGGTAAAGCCACTTAAAAAAAAGACATTTTTTTTTTGTTTTCAAATAAAAAATATATATTTGCCACGCGATTCTAGGTAGTGCGCGGGAGCGAGAGTCGTCGCCGCGACCAGGTGCACGTTACTATAACGGATGTCTGCCAAAAATGTCTTTACTATAAAGGGGGAGAAATGTACAGTCGTGAGCAAAAGTGGTATACAACACTCAGCCAGTGGCGAAGCGCGCGAAAACTGCATGCCAATTACTTTATCTAGCAACAGCTATCTGTGATCGGAACAATAGTGGCAGTGCCCCATTTTATCCACATGCATGTGTCACTGTCGCTGTCTCTTGCGCTGTCGTATAGGTGGCATTTTTACGCAGTTTTCCCGAGCTCTGTCACTGGCTGAGTATTGTATACCACTTTCGCTCACGACTGTACAGTTGTCTATGGAAGATAAACAGGGACTTCGGTTTCACTTTACTATATCAGAGTTTACTATGCGGGGTTCTACTTATATGGACTCTTGTGAAAATATCTACTGTCCAGTAACCAAACACACAGCACAGTCATCCTGAAAATAACAGCTTGAGGGGCTAGTTAATTGGTGCTGCATAATACCCAGAAATGTGGCGCAACAAACACAAACACATGCATGTTTTTGTGTTTATTGCGCCACATTTCTGGGTATTATACAGTCGTCCTGCTTTATTTTTCACGTTTTCGAGCGATAGCACAAGTGCACTGGTCCACGGTCAATGGATGCGTAAGAATACTCTTGCCAGTTGAATTCGGGGCCTTTTTTAGCTACAGAGTTGGCACCTGTGAATCAAGTCCCAACATCAATATATGCTGGTGTCATCCTGACATCCCAACAACGTTCCATTCTGGAAAGTGTGAAAGAGTATTTACAGCTCTGTGAGAAAACTTGACCTCGGTTTTTATTTTTCTATTTTTACAATTAACAGATTACGTGAGCGTAAGCATGTGCCAGAAGGCAGAACATGAAGTCCCGGCGGCCCATGACATGAACTAAAATGAACATCTGCTCTGGTGGCTTCTCTGCAGTACATAGGTGTCAAGGGGCGCAGCGCACGCGCGCGCGCGCACACGCGCACACACACACACACACACACACACACACACACACACACACACACACACACACACACACACACACACACACACACACACACACACACACACACACACACACACACACACACACACACACACACACACACACACACACACACACACACCCACACACACACACAAGCCTACAAGCAGGCTGCGCCTAAGGGCAAAATGAGGCAAATCAGCTGAGAGCAACATTGATACACTTACATATGAAGGCCGGTTCTCGGGTAAGCAACATAAAAAAAATGCTGTAACATTCAGACACGACGGCGGCTTTTCTGCAGTGCAAAGAGCAAAGCAAACTCATCACGACCTAATTGCCGATATAGATCAGTATTCAGGTAATAAATATGTCAAATCCTTAATTCTGAACGGGTCAACCTTCTTTTTTATATTTTTATTCTGTAGAGAAGTTCAGCAACTGCCTTGAAAGTGCAGCTGGTAATGTGAAAGGCTTTTGAATGGACTGTTCAAAATTCACAAGTAATTTACCGAACTGCCTGCTATATCAGCGAAACCACAATGTTAAACTACATTTTTCCACAGTATTGAAAATAAACACGCGCCTAATATTTCTTTGGTCATAAATATGACCATTCATTGGCTTCCTTAACTCAAACGTATTTAATTGTGACGAACAGCGCGGGCTCGTTTCACTATCTTTGTTTGGTACGTGTCATATATCGTACGTACTAACATGTTATTTTGTAGATAGCCTGTAAGATATTGTTTATCTGCTCACTAAACACGTTTGTAGGTACCGGCTTTCCTGGCTCTAAATAAACAGACTAAAATGAAAAACGTTTAATTTCAGTCGGAATAGTTTTTCCAATTTGGCACTCCAAATTGGTTAGAATGAACTGTCAATTTTGAAAGAGGCTGAAATTGTATACATGCAGTAGGTATATCAAATTATCTGGGTGATGCATCTATCGTATATATAGGACTATATATAGGAAAGATGCATCACCCAGATAATATAAATTTATTTATATATCATTTATAGTTATAATAAATTATATATGTGTGTGTGTGTGTGTGTGTGTGTGTGTGTGTGTGTGTGTGTGTGTGTGTGTGTGTGTGTGTGTGTGTGTGTGTGTGTGTGTGTGTGTGTCTGTGTGTCTCTGTGTGTGTGTGTGTGTGTGTGTGTGTGTGTGTGTGTGTGTGTGTGTGTGTGTGTGTGTGTGTGTGTGTGTGTGTGTGTGTGTGTGTGTGTGTGTGTGTGTGTGTGTGTGTGTGTGTGTGTGTGTGTGTGTGTGTGTGTGTGTGTGTGTGTGTGTGTGTGTGTGTGTGTGTGTGTGTGTGTGTGTGTGTGTGTGTGTGTGTGTGTGTGTGTGTGTGTGTGTGTGTGTGTGTGTGTGTGTGTGTGTGTGTGTGTGTGTGTGTGTGTGTGTGTGTGTGTGTGTGTGTGTGTGTGTGTGTGTGTGTGTGTGTGTGTGTGTGTGTGTGTGTGTGTGTGTGTGTGTGTGTGTGTGTGTGTGTGTGTGTGTGTGTGTGTGTGTGTGTGTGTGTGTGTGTGTGTGTGTGTGTGTGTGTGTGTGTGTGTGTGTGTGTGTGTGTGTGTGTGTGTGTGTGTGTGTGTGTGTGTGTGTGTGTGTGTGTGTGTGTGTGTGTGTGTGTGTGAATTGGACCTCACAACCTACAAGGATTTCTTGGTATATAAGCTACAAAATCCTCAAGATCAACAAATATACAAAAGGATATTCCAGGGTCAGCCACCATAGTGGCTTTTGCAGATGTCTTTGCGATAAGACTGTTTCGTACAATGTCAACCTTGGCTCTAACTTTGCTATGTAAATTCCACGGCAATTAAAAAAGCAACCACTATTTTTAAAATAACAATTAATATGGGAAGAGAAGACGTGAATTAATTATTCAGATAATCATTGACCATATTAATACATGCAGTGCAATTAATTTCCCTTAATTCATACCAATATTGTATACATTACAGAAAATAAACAACTGATTGCAATTATACACTATATCTGAAATTATTACGCACAGTGATCAATTACGACACATGGAAAGTAACCAAACAACACCAAGAAAATTACTTTTAAGCTCCTTCCAATTATTGTCATAACACAAATATGCTTGAACTGCAATGAATCAGTGCGATTTTCTTTATATTTTGTTTAATACCACTTCAAGACATATTTGTTGTTCGAAGTTGACAGTTTGCGCACGTTTATTCTCAAGAAGTCAACAGCTACTAAACGCATACTCCATGTATTCACAGGAGGGAAGAGCAGTACTTTTAAATCCTCGATGTAACAAGCGTCGATATATCGAAATCCTCGGTGTAATGAAGCATTTTTAATTTGCTTGTCACAAATTAACTTCGTGTTCATAGAAGTTGCACCATATACATTTAGTTTCACTATAAGGAAGCAAATATTGCCGCACTTTCTATGAAGCGAAATTGCGTTGCTAGCTCAAGAAGAACGCGAGAAATTGTGCCGCGAGTTGGAAGGGTTAAGCGGTGCGCGTACAGATGCGCATACCGGCGAGCGTACATCACCTACTGGTTAAAGCGCCTGCGCCACCTGGGGTAGTACGGGCGAGGTTTGCGAACGTAGTGTTGGCCGAATCCACTAGGCGACGCGACCAACTCCGCAGTTGTAAAGCCCCTGGAATTACGCAGTGGGACTATCAGCAAGACCAGACGGGACAAGGAGCAACTTTCGCAGCATGTCTCCCCCGCCCCTGCACACACAGACACACACAAAAAGAACCCCAAAAAAAAAGCGTGCAAAAAACGTCTTTCTCCTATTTGACAACGGCAACAGGCAATGAATGCGGCGCGCCTTTAGCGCTGAAAGGGAGCCGAGCTGCAATTATCGCAGTTATTTACTCCGAAGGGTGGTAAAATTTTGGAAGGGTCGGCATATAAATGATCACAGCCGCATGACAGCTTCATTTCCCAAATATAACTGAACTGAAAGATCTGATGGAGACGTAGGCGCCGGCTCATCGCCGATTGTTCACGAGCGTGCACTTTAATGTCGTATATAGGTATATCACCCAGGGTCAGTGGCATAGCCAGAAAGTTTTTTCGAGGGAGGCTGACGTTGCTGCTCAGCCTCCTCCGTATCGAGATGCCTTTCACAAATTTGTCACCTCTCAACTGAGCCATAAATTCTGCATGCCGGGATGCAAAATTGCACGGAAGAATGGTGGTACCCTCCGGGGCTTCCATTCCATCGAGTATGCTGAGCATTTATTGTTTCAGACGAAGATTATTCAATTTATCGAATGCAGAACTGAAAATTCATCGTAGCCAGTTTTCCAGCCATACAATTAAGGTTAGTTCTAATACGTAGTGTTCCTAACGGACCCGCAGATGAAATGGTTGTCTGCACTCTCTCCAGTGTGCTTATATAACTTTGATTATAATGCAGTATCTGCATACTATGCCCCGCCGGGGTGGTGCAGTGGTAAGACGCCCGACTACTGTGCCGGAGTACCCGGGTTCGAACCCGACCTCGGCGGCTGCGTTTCGATGGAGGCGAAACGAGGAGGCGTCCGTGTGCTGTGCGATGTCAGCGCACGTTAAAGATCCCCAGGTGGTCGAAATTACTCCGTAGCCCTCCACTACGGCTCCTCTTTCTCTCTTTCCACTTTCACTCCCACCTTCCCCCCTTCCCTTACGGCGTGGTTGCGGTGTCCACAGAAAACAAGTGAGACAGTTACCGTGCCTTTCCCTTCCTATAAATACATCAGTTAAATACATCTGCATACTATACTGTTACGAACAGACGAGGACTCCCAGCAGACCACTTCGACAGAAGCCTCATAAGCCCTCCTCTTGGCTACGCCCCTGATATCACTAGTGGCGTAAATCGCGGCTGCAGCCGCGGTCCGTGACCGTCCTTTCGATTTGTTCGGGTAGTGGGACACAGCGTATATGCGAATGGCTCAGCAGAATTAGATGTCAGAAAGCATATATATGTGTTGCAATCGCAATCTTCCTAGAATAGCCATGCAACGATCTACGTGTGTTAGTGTTTGAATTAAAGCCTATATGTTATTTGCAGTCAGTATATAGGGACTAGCATTATAATTTAAGGTATAGTCTTGCGCGGACGCCTCAAAGCTATTTTTTGGTGCCCTTTTCAATTGTGCAGAGATTTGGCGAATGCGCGAGACAGGCATTGACAGTGTGGCTGGCATAGGTATATTATAGGCATGCGCACAGGGAAAAAAAAAGAAAAAGAAAAATAAGGGGGGGGGGGGGGGTAATCTCAGCGGGGCGCCAAGTCAATTAGTTTATGGTCATGCAGGTTTTCTTTTTTTTTGTTTATGATACTGGCGGCTGAGTACCCGTGATGCAATTGCATTACAAGAACTTCTCACTTGCCACGTTTGCATAAGCCGAGGACTCAAAGAACTCGTTGTGAGAACGCGTCGTCGGTAGGCGCGAAGCTTGTTAAATTTTTAAGCCCACACTATTCCTTTTTACGCTTCAATGGCATCACGTCAAACAAATGTTTGGTAAACAAATCCTCATCATAATTTGCACTGCTATTTGGCCGTAGGTACTTTGGTGAGAGGGGGAGGCGCTGCGCGATGATCGTCGCACACTATAATGAACCCCGAGCACGCCTACGGCTCCGGATGTACACGAACAAAGACAACGCCTCGTGAGCACAAAATGTCCTGTGGACACCTTGAGATCTTAATTGATCACCAGAAAAGACATCGATAATATCTTCAACAAATATGTTAAGTCGTCTGGAAGCTGTCACGGCAAAAAAAAAAAAATCATTGTGAGGACGCGTGTGTGATTGATATGTTCGATTATCGGAGGTTTTCCTAGTGGACATAGAATCGCGCATGCAGTGAGTGCTTCGCTGCGGTAGTTTATGTGCAGGGCTTAATGTCAGGGGGGTCTCGGGGGGGGGGGGAGGGGTCTGACACTCCTAGTAAAATTTAAGAGGGGTCCGAGACCCCCCGAGCTTGAATGTATAAGGACCTTATGAATGAATACAAAGCAGGCAATTATTTTTATCCTTGTCAGTGGTATAATCGGAAGATTTCTTCTCTGGCGTTTCGACAGTTCCACAGTGAGTATTATGAGCCTCTAACACGTTTTCGAGAACGAGAAATGGAGAAAAATAATAATGCTTTCTCCCCTTCGAATAAAACGATTTGCAAGCAGGCAAACAGCCGCTTTCTCTCTTTCCCTCTTGATTTCCCTTTCCACCAGTGCTCGGATCGCCCTTCGATGGAGCCAAACTTTAAGCAGTGTCTATGTGTTGAGCACTATATATAGGGGCGGTGTATCTTGGCGAGGTATGTCTTAATTATAGCCTTCGAGTAGACAGGTTATCAATGGAAAAGGTTTTCGTATGCGCATACAATCCTTCTATATCTCCACAAGTCGTCTTGTAACTGTGTGCGCATTATAGTAAGCTAGATGGCTGCGAGATGTACAGAAACGTCTAGTAGACGGGTGGGTGCCATGTAGCCGCTTTCGATTCCCCGAAACTTTGAAAAAATGGGCGGGAATGTATGGGTTCGTACACGAGCGAAATCTCTGTTAAGCATGGTTTAGCAAGATGTACACGGTTTGAACTGAACCTCCCAAGCTTCATGTTAAGAGCATCGTGATAGCGCCTGTAACAACGCAAATCCATTGCGCGAATTTTCAGAGCTTTAGCTCTAATTCTGCCACTCGTGAAGGTCATCTGACGCCGGGATTTGCCTCAGTGTGGCGCATGGAGCCAGCGGCGCCTAGTGTTCCTACAGGAACACTAGCGGCGCTCGCAATCTTTTATTTCTCACATCTGCTGCTGCTTCCTCACACACCTGCCAAACTTTATTCGTACCGGATATCTCCAGAAATATACGTTGCCTGACAGAATGACCGCAGCCTCCATCTACCCTTTCCGGCCACCGCTGCCAATTGGGCTCGCCTCCTAGGACCTCCCCCTTCAAAATGCTCTGTGGTATCCTTGATCGAGGTTCGCAGACAGCCATGAATGTGATAAACCGCAGCAAACCGTGTCAGGTTATGCTTAATCGAGCTTCCATTCTGTAAACTATGTTTGCTCTGGTTAATTATCCCAGCCATTTTAAAATCTTTTTTTTTTTTGCTCGTTTAAGCAGATTTTGGGGGATAAGGCGCCAATCTATATCACTTTTCGATGGACACCTACACAAAGTGCTACGCGACTATTAATTCATTCCGCGATTTTCAAAATATTGTTTGGGGCTCAAGAATTCGTTTGCAGCATCTAATATGCAATGACATCGCCGTTATTATTTATGTATTTGATACCTCGACAAATTATAAACAGAGGACGCACAGCACGTCAGCCCCCTTCGAACAAAATTTCTCGCTGCGCCACTGGCGCGGACGGTCTCCTTCCCGCAAAGAGTGAGCGTGGATTCTCTTCTGGGCGCTCTTCCTTGATGCCGACGAAAAACAGTTATTTCCGATATCCGTCCAGGAAGCGCAAGCGTAGGCATGGTGTTGCACGGGCGTATCTTAGCTGGATCAGTTCTGCTTCCTTGTCATCACTGTTAAGCGTGGCCTCCACGGGGCGCACGAGGGGCTTTAGCACAAGCGAGGCGCCTACGCGCCGAGTGCCGCGCCCTGACAACACTGTAAAAAGTACGCATCTCCATGGAGCGTCTCTGGCTACAGTGGCTAGCTGGCGTACTCGCTCCTGTGTTGTTGCAAGACTTCGTAGGCTGAAAATGACCGAAACAGTTCGACTGCTACTTTAAGTTTGTCCCGGAGCGACTTCCATCGCCTCGATGCTGTTTGTGTGATAGCAACACGAGGATTTTTAAGCACATTTCACTTATTCAATGCTTGCCGTAAACAATGCGCTGACCTGCGCGCGGTGCTCCAGGAAGCAATAGAGGCAGCACCTCAGACGCCACCTCTCCGCACATAGCTTCTCTAACTTATTTATTTTTATGCTGTTTGTGGCTGGCGAGCCACAGCTGAAGCCCTTCAGCCACAGCGAGTGCCGTCGCTACACTCCGGCGATGAACCTTTCGTTGTCGATCGACTGACTGTATGCATAACTCTACGCAGCGCAGCACCAATGTAAAAAAAAAAAAAAAAAAAAAAAAAAAAAAAAAAAAAAAGAAAGAAAAGAAAAGAAAAGACAGAGTTAGATCACAGAGACAGCGCGAAAGGCATCCTCTGATTGGTGCACGTCAACTAATGACCGGCGAGCCACCTCTGCGCCAGCGCGAGCGCGCAGCAAGCGCCGCGGAAATATCTGACATGGGACATATATCTATCTAATCGGCGCGTCACGCATGCGCAGACAGACTCAAGCGAACGTTCGTGCGGGGCCTTTATGTCCGCCGTTGACTTAAAACAAGGCGTTTGCGGGCAGAAGAGAACTATTTATAGCGTCAAGACGGGAAATATTTGCTACCGCTTGTCGGCCCAATCCAAAGGCGTCTTCCATTTCAACGGGGGTCGGACACGCCGAAGTGTCCACGCGGAGAATTTCCCGCGTGGCTTCGGTGGACAATCGAAAAAAAAAAAAAAAAAAAAAAAAAGGAACCTACCGCACAAGACACGCAGACGCGTATGCCGTGCGCGCGCTTCGAAGATATATGAATTGTCAAGTGACTCCATCAGCCAGTAGGCGGGAAGCGAACGGGAAACGAATGTTATACTCTGAAAATTTGCAGTGAACCTACTCTGGTCAGTGCTTAAAGTCAGGGAGGCCTCGGGGGGTAGAGACCCCCTTACCAGCATTTTAGCACTAGAACCTTACCAGCACTAGGACCAGCTGAGACCCCACTTTCCGTGCTCGATTGTATAAGGGCTGCACGAAAACAAAGCAGGCTGCAATTTTTTACTTTTGTCAGTGGTTTTCACATTCCTTCGCTAATTGTTAACCCAAGAAGAGGAAGAGCGAAGCAGGCTACCAGCTGCTTTCTTTCTCACTCTCTTTATTTCCCTTTCCATCTGTGCTCGAATCGCTTCGTGACCTCTTTACGGTGATAAGACTGCTGGAATGGCCTGCAACGACATGCATGAGGGCGGTGCAAGCCATTTGAAGGGCGAGAACTTCAAAGCCTACCGGTGCAGAAGTAGATTACCTGCACAGCGCGGTGCGTCATGTCACCAGTTTTACTTCTGAAAACACTACACGCAAAAGGGTAGAGTACCGCTCTTTGTGGCGTGCCTCTCGTGCACATGAGGATTGGGTTTGATCTCGTATCGCCCACTCTGATATGTACTTGGCGATTTTGCAAGAATTCTTTGGAGTAGTTAAAGTTGCGGACTCCGCAGTGCGTGCTATGAAGGTTGTCCAAGATTTCTGAGTGCTGACATGCGGTGCCAACACTTTTTCTTTCTTCAAGTCGACAGTCGAAAGAACAGGTAATTGGTGCGTGGCAGATGCTACTGGTTTTCCAAGGCTCTTGTTGAAGTAAACGCATATTGAAATTCCTAATAAAACTAAATAATTACTTTTACGCACGGAACACAAACGCGTACTTCGAAAGATCGCCTCACATTAATTGCACCCATAACTGTCGTATCCTACCTCTAGGTCTCAGCTTTTATTCCCAGACCTTTCGTTTTTCGGCAAAAGGAGAGGCTTTGTCCTGATTTGACTGGAAAAGAGACCGACGACTTTCCTGCAGTATAGGCAGACGAAGAAGGGCAGTCGTCAGAAGTAGCAAGCTTGAACCCTTCTTTTGCACCTTTGCAGCAGTTTAAAGAATACGTGCGAGCTCCCAAGAGACAAAAAAAAAAAAAAAACACCTCGCTGTCCTTGTTTTCGTATTTTGTAAATAATGTACAAAGCTCCCCCTGTCCTTTTTTTATATTGCTCCCCTCTGTACTTCCCCTCGCTGTACTGTCAATGTCCCCTTTTCTTTCCTTCCGGGCACAGCTCGGGTGCTTCAGATTTTAGATAGCAGTTGCCGCGGCCGGCAGCACACTTCCATCCTTTTTGATCATTCAATAAACCACTACCACCACCACCACCACCACCACTAAAAATGAAAGTTAAAAATATGAAGTTCCCGCAAACCCACCGGGTTGCAGTTTACAGTGGTTCGCCAGTGGTCATCACTATTTAAGAGTACGCTGTACTGTACGAGATGTAAGAACACATCTCCCCCACCAGCGAAAAACAATTAGGACCAACGAGTGAGAAAGGGCACCCCGTTCGTCTTTTCTTTCGTTGATAATTTGTCTGTTTTGCCTGGTCCTCTAGAGAGAGAGCGGACGAGAACCGGCGTATTCAGTATATTGTGGCCGATGGCAGGTCCTCTAGATGATCATCACACTTGACATATGATTTCTCTTCAAGAAAATCCCACCGTATTACTAGACCCATTCCCTTTCGAGCAGGCATATCTAAAATGTGCTTAAAACAAAATATGCATACAACATAATAAAAAATATATAAAAGCGGATGCTACTGTTATTGTTGTTCGTTCTGGTTGTTATTTACGCCCTTTCTGCTATGAAGGTTACATTAAAGGAACAAGGAAATTATAAAACCAAACTTAGTAATATAAAATAGATTATTCTACAAATATATGCGCTGTCCAATTTACTAAGCAGAGGGTAAAATCTCGCACAATATATTCAACTACACTAATGACCACTGAATGAAATTTGGGCATGGAAATTAAACGTTTAAAATGCCTTTTTAATGGATATGAAATATAGAACAAAGAATAAGTCTAAAAAAGCAGTTCCACGCGAACGATGTACACTTAGGTTAAGAAAGTTCGAGTAAGGCGTATTTCAATCGCACTGATCGTGCTCATGAACTATGGACAGTCAGAGACTTTTTATTATTTTTTTTTTATTCATACGGTTAACCCTCTATATGAGGGTCATTACAGGGAGGGAAACACATACAATTCTCTTCGCTAAAATACACTCTATAGAACAGAATTACAAATTTGCACTGTAATGCTCCAAGAACGACTTAACACCTATCTCAAATTTTTCTACTTCTGTTTGGTATAGAACTTCGCTTGGCAGTTCCAGATTTCTACTGCATAGGGAAAAAAGGAGTAGCGATATACATCACTACGTGTAATAATAGGATGCTATACCTTACTGTTATTTTTTTCGTGGGCAACGCCTCAGAGGACGTGTAACATAGTGTTGTTTATTAACTTTTACTTTATCATTCATTATCAGAAAAAAAAAAGTTTCAATTTCTGCTTTGTTCTTCTCATTTCTAGTGATTCTAACTGACACTGGTTTAACATTTCTGTGACTGAGTCAGTGCGCCGGTATTCAGAACATATAAAACGTGCTGAAATCCTTTGCAATCTTTCCAGTTTTCATTTTAAACCCTTTTGAAGTGGACGTCACACTGCACTTGCGCACTCTATGATTGGCCGCACGAATGTCTTGTACGTAATCAATTTAATTTCTCTAGTCGCATTCGGCAACTTCCTCCGCTGGAAACAAAGCTTCTGATAGGCTTTTAAATAGATATTTTCAATATGGGTGCGCCAACACAGATTATGTGTTAGTGTCACTCCCAAGTATCTAAAACGCTTTACCTCATCTAAAGAATTTTCACCGATATTATATTGAAACGGCATAACATTCTGCTTCCTTGTTACATGCATTTGAGTAGACTTTTGGTAATTTATTTATGCCCCATTTCAGGCAGCACGAGTTTGACTGAAGGCACCTATTTAAATTCATCTGATCTTCCGGGGAAGCCACAGGAGAGTAAATTAAACAGTCATCAGCAAAAAGTTTCATTTTGACAGGTGATTGAATGATAGGAGAAATATCATTTATATATAACAAAAACAAAAGCGGACCTAAAACGGAGCCCTGTGGCACCCCCGACAGAACTTCACGCTTATCTAATAGTGTGCTTTCTACCTTGACAACTTGACAGTGGTTACCTAGATACGCCTGAATCCATAGTACTATATTTTCACTGATTCCTTATCTGCGCAGTTTAAAAAGAAGTTTATGATGCGGAACTTTATCGAAAGCCTTCGCGAAATCCACACAGACCACATCTACCTGCTGACTTTCGTCTATAACCTTGCAAAAATCGTTCACTGCTTCAATCAACTGCATCGAAAGGCCAGTCCGAAAACCATGCTGGAACGGACACAAAAGGTCGTTCATTTACAAAAAATGAAGGATGCGTTCAAAAACCTTGCAACATACGGAAGTGAGTGAAACCGGTCTAAAGTTCTTTACAAGAAGTCGATTACCGTAGCCTTTAAAAACCGGAGCTACTATAGCGCTGCGCCAGTCATTAGGTAAAGAATGATCACTTTTCAAATAAAATTTGCAAGTAATAGGACAATCACTCATCACACCGTTTAAGGAATTTCATCGGTATTTCATTAGGGCCGCACGATTTCTGGGAGCGTTACTTTAGTTTATGCAATGAAAAAGGTCTACTACAAAAGTGGCTGCGATCACAACTGGCTCATTTACAGCATGCTACATATCGTCAAATTCAGACTTTAATGCGAATAGTAGGAAAGGGTGAAAGTGTATGTGTGTGTGTGTGTGGGGGGGGGGGGGGCGTTGGCCCCTCAGTATGTACACAATTTGTTTAGAGAGCGCCCCCCCCCCCCCCCCCCCCACACACACACACACACTTCCCCGATCCAGTTCTGGAGTTATTGCGTGACCGCTGAGTGATGCTCCACGCGGCATGTCTGCAAGGTGAGGTCTAAACGGCGTATGACGCCGTTTTTTACTGCAATGAAAGCAGTTTTAACTGTGCCAAATGGGCCACTTACGCAAACTTCACCTTCCTTCTTTGTACAGAACGCCTCGGCCAAGTCACGTACCACCTGGTTACGGCTCCTCTTCAAAACAATATCTGCCAATAAATGCAGGCATGCGTTATCGCGTGTAGCGTCTGGGCATGCGCCATAGTGGAGGGGTAAATCTGACCCAGTACCCGATTTCATCCAAAGCTGGTTTTCTTTTCGGCGATCATTAAAACAAAGGCCTGTCTGTCCGATGTAAACCCTGTCACAGGTGAGATGGACCTCACAGACAACACCCATCAGGCATCTGACGAAACGAATGGCATGATATGCTTGATGCAGTCCGCCTTACTCCTCCCTTCGGACATAATCTTAAGGCACAATGAGGCCAACTTGCCTACGGTGTGCCGGCGGTTTTTTTCAGTCCCGTGCAAGTTGGCCTCATTGTGCCCTCTGCGTTCTGTATAAAGAAGAAAAATAAGTTTGCGTAAGTGACCCATCAATCAGATATTGTATCAGAATGAAGGCAATATTTTTACACTGCGCTTAGTGTGCGACTTGACAGGTTGAAGTTATATAAAGTTTTTTTTTTTTTTTTTTTTTTTTTTTTTTTCCAAATAAGATCAGTCGCGAGTCTGCGCTTGTGGGGTAACTTCTTGTCCTTGCATATTTGTCCGCAGTACCCCCCCCCCCCCCCCACCCCCACACACACATTTTTTTTTTAATTTATCATGATTGACCGACTCGCCCAACGACGCTCCCTCTCTTAATAATAAACCACTACCACCACCAACTGATTCTTTAAATCCACACTATACTTACTAGAGGTGCATACCTTTCTCAAGAAAGAATTTCGTTAATTTCTGATGCCATCGTTCGGAAGCTATATAATGAGAATTATCCTTAGTAAATACCTGGTGCCATCCAACTCTAAAAAAGCTGAGAAGTCGATGTAAGACTGATTACAGAGACAGAGCAAGCAGATTACGTGCTTCCAGGTCCCCCATATTCGCGGAAACAGTTAATTCAAGAAGATCAAGTAGAATTCAAATACCGCACACTCTCTTATGTTACCGGTCGGTTTTATAAGCTTATAAAATTGTGAGAAATTTAGGCAATGATTTTTTTTTTTTTTCAGCGGGAAATCATTCTAGCAGTCCTTGCAAGCGTAATTCCTATGAATAAAGTTCACTCGACTTACGGCTAAACTGTAAAACCTAATATTAAAAAATAAATAAATAAATAAATAAATAAATAAATAAATAAACGATGGATGTACAAATGAAATGTCTCGACAGCACGCAGAAAAAAGAAAAAGAAAAAGGAGTATCAATTTCAGACATAACCGCGAAGTAGTTTGGCGCAACAAAAGTTTTGCCACCCCCCTCCCTTAGCTGGCTGCAGCTTTTTCTTTTTTTACGCTGTACGCGCTTTAATTGTAGCTCTGCGTTAGTCCCAGTTCTTTTCTCAACCAGCAGGCCATCCTCTCTCTAGCTTTTTTTTTTTTTTTTTGTATTTTATCTCCTTATTCTCATCTGTGTACCCTTTAGTTCACGTTTGCGGCACTTTTTCTAAAGGTCGACAGCTCTCGACCCCCCCCCCCCCCCTCCCCCCATTTCTTGTTCCCTTGTTTCCTTTCTACATGGCGACAAGTTTCTTTTCCGGTCCCCTTCCACTTGTTCAGCCGTTCAGCCTCCCTGTTTTCAAGAACCGTGAACGTTTGGGCGAGTTGGTCAGACGTACTTGACATCAAGGGCGCGGCAGACAGAGACGAGGACAGTGCCTCGCCTCTGTCTGCCGCGCCTTTGATGTCAAGTATCCCTGTTTTCGCCGCCACATAAATGCGCCGCGGCCGTTTTAGCCATATACATCCCTTCTGCTTCACGCCGCGTCGTTCGCTGTTCGCGTACGTCGTCAAGTGTGGTTTTAATTTCCCAAAGCATCTATTTATCGTTCAGAGCAGACAACGCGCTGCAGTCGGCGCTGTTTGTACGTGAACGAACAAGAGTTTTTTTTTTTTTTTTTTTTTTTTTCTGTTAGGCTGGCTTTGGAAAGGGCATTCGCAGTTTAAAAGAATTATAGTAAGTATGGTTGAAAGCTTTCCCGTCACGGCAAGAAAAAGAAAACACACAATAAACCGGCGACGACGACAAATCGCAGGATTTCAAGGAGGAACGCGACGATGGGGAGCCGACCGCGCTTGCTCCGACTCTGGGCTGTGCCGAGCGGGGAGGCGGCAGACAACCTAGAAAGTATTTCCAGGGACCGCAGTTGGGGCAAGGGCAGTACCAAGCCGAAACAGCACAAGAAGTCAGTCGCCTGGGGAGCTCGTTTCCCCGACTGAACTTCCCGGAATTCAAGGTCACACACCTGCCTTGACTTTAGCTCTGGGGAACTTCTGCCCCTATGCACACCATTAAGACAACTCGGCGGCGCGCCTTTGCCTTCCGCCAAAAAGGGAAGGATATTCCTTGTCACCGCTGCTGGCGCCAGGCAGGAAGACATGAATGGGTCGCTACCTTCCATTCCGGCGAGGTGGCTGACCGCAGTGAATGGAACCCTCGCCTTCGCTGCCGCCGCCGCGGCGCCTCCGATGACCGCCGATCGCCGGCAGCCCCTTGGCGGGAACCACGGTGTTCATTGTAGGCTTGCGTTAGCCACATTTTAAGATATACCTTGTCGTAAGTCAGTCGGTAAACGAGATGCCCTAGAAATGCGCTGTAGTTTTCTTGCCGAGAAATCGTCAAGGCATTCCACACGTCCATATTGACTCGACCGCACCGGGGAAGACAAGAGGCGCCGGCGTGGTGGCGGCTTCCGATGACGGTGCCTGCAAATGCAGATATTTCCTTACTTCTGTGATGTCGAATGAGACAATCATGCCCCGGGAATGGTTCCAGTGAGTCACCCGAGCGGCGGCGGTGATGGCTGGCAAGCGAAGACGCCGGCCGCTTGCGCCTGGACGAAGCCGGGGAACATATCTCCTTTCTGAGAAGAGAGTCAGACCCTTTGTTTCCCACAGCAGTGTTAGCCGCGATGTGCACAAACCTTCGGCCTGGACACTCAGTGGTTTGACCAAATTGGAAATTTTCCAACTAAAACAATCGATCGAAATTCAGCTGTGTTTTCACCACCCATTAAGCTACACCATTCAACCTCAATTGGAAATAAATGGCCGTCCATCAAAACCAAAAGACCTCAAATGATACACCAACTAGGACCAAATGGTTTGAACTGCGTAGACGGAAGGAAAGAAGAAGACCATGCAAGCATGATCTTGCATGGTTTAGCCAGGTTGTAAACGGTTTGAATTAGGAGGGCGCTCAAGCTTCGCCTTCACACGCGGCGCGCCACTGCGAAATCTTTGCACTGTCCTCCAAGGAGAGAATGCCGCAATGCCGCAATGCCACGCGCAATGCCAAGCGCAGTGTGTACGAGAGCAGACGCGCGCGTGCGCACGCGTGTGTGTGTGTTTAATGATTGGTTTACAGGAAACTAAAGGCTAATCGCGGCGGCCGCTCACGCGCAGTCGTTTGTGGACAGTTTCGCCTCCACCGGAACGCAGCCGCCGGTGCAGTATCTCACTTAGTTGGGTAACTTGGCTCCGGTTAAGCTCATTAGGGCTCAGAGTGGTGAAATCAGTTGTAAACGTGTACTGCGACTAGGGAGCTTAAAGGATTTCCAGTTGGAGCTTTATTCACAAGAGAGCATGAACCAACATTTCTAGAAAGGAATTGAGATTAACAGGACTAGAAGCTTTTACAGAAATCAAGCGAGAGAAACATATGGAAACAAGTAAACATGGCGAAATTAATTATGATTAAGCTCCTAGCACCTTTCTTTACAAGAACCCAACTAGTATATCAGATGTATAAGTGCAAATCTCAGTCAAGGATATCATCCACACTTGGCATTCCAATCGGGAATGCTCCCTTAATACCCTTAAACAAAATCGAACCAATGGGTAGTTTCAAGTGGTTTTCTGGGTTCTAAAAAACTGAAGCTAGTCCAAATCGGTCCAATAAGCGGTCGAATCGGCCATACAACTGTAAGCTTATTATGGTGGAACCAGAGAGTTAATTAAGGTAGAACCCATTTGAATGCCTAGCTTGAGCTAGGCAACCCAAACGGACTACAACGCCCAATTGGACCCCCCCCCCCCTTTTTTTTTTTTTTACTCCATCATTACTAAACAAAAACAGCCCACGACTGCAAAGCGCGAAGATTCCTCCTTTGCGTGCATTCATGTGGCTGCATGGTAACATGTGGCGGGGGTGGAGCCAATGAAGACGCTAGTGGCCAATTGGTGGTGGTGGTAATGGTTTATTGAATAATCAAAAAGGAAAAAAAAAGAGTGTTGCCGGTCGCGGCAACTGCGATCTAAAATCTGAAACATCCGAGATGGGGCCGGCGGGAAAGAAAAGGGGATAGGCCGGAAGGGGCGAGAGGAAGTACAGAGGGCAGTTATGGCAAGAAAGGACAGGGTTGTCAAGCGGTTGGGATCCCTAGCCAGCTACATAATTCCTCCGTACCACTGATAAATCGCAAACTGGCGGGTTTGAGAACGCTTAAAATTTTTGACTTCGTTTCCTTGTTAACTATTTGCTCGTAAGCCCTTTCTCAACCATTGCAAATATGCAACATCTAAAAGCTGTTGAGCGTCGTCCGCCTACCTCATCGCCCAACGGTGAAGCCTTCGGCCCCTTTCCCGAACATATCAGGGCAAGGAAGGTGATGCTCTATGTAATTCATGTACGTTTTGATTATCAATACGCCTTAATTATTCTGCCAGAGCGATAAAATGTCGGGGTACAAAAGCTGAGGCCCAGAGGCAAGGGCACCACACTTACGGGTATGAGTAAGACGATCTTTCACCGCCTGTGTTTGTTATTAAAAGTCATCTTTTGGTTTTATTTCAAATGTCTTTACTTCAACGAGAGCCTCGGTAAACCAATTGGGAGCGCCTGCCATGCACCAAACCACTTTTCATAGTTTAAAAAATCTGAAAGCAAGTAAACAATCTTTTGAACGCTTAGAACTTGCTGAATGTTTGCAATATTGAGAGAATAATCTGATTACTATTGTACGAGTATGAGAGACGACAATATTTAGACTCAAGTTTCGCATTACGAGTACACGCGAAATAGCCATTCACATAGCCTTTTCATTCCGCGAACTCTTTTGTAATGAAATATTTTTGGATGCTGTTGTTTTGAGATGGCTTTGAGGGGAAAACAAATCAAGGTATGCCTCTTTTCACATTGCCTCTCTTCTACACTTACAACAGAATACAATCTAGCCTTCAACTTCACTGACCGGAATGATGCACAAGAACGGTTGCTTCAGCTTTGAAATTAAATGTCGTGGATAATTTTTACCGGCATGTCTCAATTCAGGGTTACGGCGACGGCAATGGGGCTGCTTTTCGATCGAATGGACTTCAACATATACGAACACCGTCACCGCTACCGCGAACCGGCAGTGCGCAAGCCAGATATCTGCGCATATCGCGCTACGCGGCAAATTCAGAGAGTGCAGTAAGTAAGACTGTAAATATAAAACATGTAATAATAAGGTTAAATTAACACTTAAAATACTATCGTTATGAAATTATGAAATAGGCAGCAAAAAAAAAAAAAAAAGCTCGAGTTTTTGCTCAAGGTTATCCATTGAGATCCACTTAATACCCGGAGAGATGCTGCGTACTCCTCGCAACAAAAATTCTTGCGCCGAAAAACTAATTAGGGCAGCAGAGGACCAAACCACGTACTGTTTTCATAGGTCGTCGGTCTCATTTAGGCTCACATTCAAATCGTGATCTGAGTCGTGAGTCCGGACTCACGTTCAATTGTGAGTTTATTCATGTTCAAATCTGAGTCTATGCGAGTCTGGATTCACATTCAGTTCATGACTCGTGGTTAGTCCGACTTAGTAAGTTCCTATGAAATCAATGAATGCTTGGTCAGGTGTTGAACAATAATGATTGTGAGCGATTGGGAAATCGGCACGAGTTGCTCATTGTATCTCAGTGGACACGAGTTGCCTGTGTACTTGCAATACTGAATAAGCTTTTGGACGTGCAGATAATACTGAGCAGTTTCGGGTTTTTCCTCGTAAATAATTATTTTGGCTATGACAGTTCATCTGGTTAATCACTTTTTTTTTTTTTTTTTTTTTTTTTTTTTTTTTTTGTCGTCGGCGTGCTCTTTTGCGGTGGCTCTATATAGACTTCATTTTGTTTAATTCAGAACGCGTTTCACGAGTGATTTCATCGGTTAGCTGATCATTGGTCGAGAACGATCCGAACGAACCA
Organism: Amblyomma maculatum; assembly: GCF_055883805.1. Classification (NCBI taxonomy): domain Eukaryota; kingdom Metazoa; phylum Arthropoda; class Arachnida; order Ixodida; family Ixodidae; genus Amblyomma; species Amblyomma maculatum. The sequence continues at coordinate 182,519,012 of NC_139349.1, forward strand.
GGCAAGCTATGCACAGCTGGTAATTATGCTAATGACGTTAGAGCCCATTGTGTCGCCGTATTTTTTTTACACTTTTTCAGTGCTTCAGCACTATCTACTCACATTCTCGCAAAAGCCCGATGTTGAATGATTATAATAACTGGTTCACAGGTAGGGAAAGGCGCAGTATCTGTCACCCTTGTTTCTGTGGACACCTGACCCGCGCCGTAAGGGAAGGGAGGAAGGTGGGAGTTAAAGTGGAAAGAGAGAAAGAGGAGCCGTAGTGGAGGGCTACGGTGTAATTTCGACTACCTGGGGATCTTTAACGTGCGCTGACATCGCACAGCACACGGACGCATCTTCGCTTCGCCTCCATCGAAACGCAGCCGCCGCGGTTGGGACGGGTACTCCGACACAGTAGCCAGCCGGGCATCTTATCATTGTACCACCCCGGCGGGGCCCGATGTTGACGCCGATTCGACTTTTCCCGAGGGACTTCAGGTGTCCACACAAACAAGTGTGACTGTGCCTTTCCTTTCCCTCCGGCACAGTAGTCTTACTACTGCACCACTGAATTCGCCCCGCAGCGGTGGTGCAGTGGTAAGACGCCCGATTACTGTGCCGAAGTTAGAGCACTGCACGGCCTGATTTTGCGGCCCGTGCCCATAGTTTGAAGCCCGAGCCTAGCCCGGGCCCGGCCAACGCCTCCTAAGTTATAGGAGGCGTTGGCCCGGGCCCGAGCTGACGTAAAGCAGGCTCGAACCGGGCCCGCGCCATAAAGATTCGATCCGGCCTAGGCCCGGCACTCAGTCTGCGCGGACACCTTAAAAATGCAGTCGAGGCGAAAAAAGAAAACGCTTAACGCTTGTTTATTCCATCATAAATGACCTATTCCTGATTGACATGCCAACGTTATATAACAGAGTGCACATCCCTAATAACGTGGAACGAAAATTCCAAGCACATCGAATGGAAAGGATTTTCAAGAGTGCATGAAGTATTCGTTTTTTTATCGAAAGTGCGCGAGACTACACGACCAAGAACTTGTTGGCTGCTAGGATTGGATGTAGTGGCTATCGCACGAGGAACTGTTCACCTACCTTCTGTATGCGTCTTCCACGTGTGCTAGCCACTATGTCAGAAGCGAGATTGTAATAAACTTACCAATAATATCGTATATGCTAAGAGTCATGAGTAATTCTCTCTGTTGTTTCAATTGCTGGATTAGCGATGGCAGGTATGTCGTTCACTTTTTTTTTTTTTTTCTTTGGTGATGACTGTATTTCATGTGTAATGCATTTTTTGTAATTTACTACTATGAGTGTACTTTTGATCTGAGCAAAGCTCCTGTCTTAGCCCTGCATAGAACTGATAGTACTGTTAAATTAAATAATGCTGCTTAAATGGTACATATAGTAAAAATTAAGATGTGAGAAAAATGTCACAAAATATTCTTCTGAGCTGAAGAGGTCATTTTAAAGTACTGGCAGAAGCAAATGCCTGGACAAGAAATTTCTAACACCACTCAAGAGCTATGGATTACAAAGATTTTAAATATGGCTCTGTATTATCAATTAGCTCTTGAGGGAAGTTATTTGCTTAATCACACACAAAGAGACTGCCCCTGGCAACTACGCCACAAGAACCTGTCTCATAAAGGGCAGGAAAAAAAAAATCCACAGGATCTTGTGCAACAATATTGTATTGAATAACTCATCGCCGCTCTCCGCATCTTTATGGAGGCGGAAAAAGACGCCTGTTTATTTTGCATAAATATGTGTTTGAACAACCGAAGATTCCTAATGAAATACGTTCTTATTCAATTACGTTTCTCGTAGCGTAGAGATTTTTTGAAAATAAGCGGGGGGGACGAAGACGGCTGCCTGCCGACAGGCAATTAAAGGCGCTTCTCCAGTGATACGACGAAGTGTGCTTACTGATGGCTGAAAAATCCCAAGCTAGCCGAGTTGTTTTGCCCACATTTTCTTTTTCTTTTTTTTTTTTGTTTTTCGCTTGTGTTGAGTGCCGAGTGACGTGCGCACCTAAGTTACTTCGGCAAACCACTAAGTGCAGCTGATTAAACTCGGTCTATAAATTAGCTTTCTCTCATTCGACATTAAAAAATGTACTATTAGTGGTTTATTCGTAAACCACTTTCATGACTTTAGCGGCGGGATTTCTTCATTCCCGAAGAAGCACTGCACAGCCAGCCAAAGCCCGCCCAAGCCACCCCTTCAAGCCCTTACCCGGCCCAAGCCCGCAAATTCAGGCCCGAGCCCGGCCCGGGCCCGGAAAAACGGCAAATTTCAGGCCTGAGCCCGTGCAGTGCTCTAATCGGGATCGAACCCGGGTACTCCGGGCCGAAGTACGCGGGTTCGAACCCGACCACGGCGGCTGCGTTTCGATGGAGGCGAAACGAAGAGGCGTCCGTGTGCTGTGCGATGTCAGCGCACGTTAAAGATCCCCAGGTGGTCCAAATTACTCCGTAGCCTTCCACTACGGCTACTCTTTCTCTTCTTTTGATTGGTTCACAGGAAGCGAAAGGCGCAGTATCTGTTACACTTGCTCTGTGGACACCTGAACCGCGCCGTAAGGGAAGGGAGGAAGGTGGGAGTGAAAGCGGAGAGAGAGAAAAAGGAGCCGTAGTGGAGGGCTACGGAGTAATTTCGACCACCTGGGGATATTTAACGTGCGCTGACATCGCACAGCACACGGACGCCACTTCGTTTCGCCTCCATCGAAACGCAGCCGCCGAGGTCGGGTTCGAACCCGGGAACTCCGGCACAGTAGTCGGGCGTCTTACCACTGCGCCAACCCGGCGGGGCTCTATTTTCCACTTTCAATACCTCCGCCATTCCCTTAGGGTGCGGTTCTGGTGTCCACAGAAATAAGCGTGACAGATACTGCGCCTTTCCCTTCTTGTGAGCAAATTATAACTCCGGTGAACTCTGATGCGTTCACGGGAACGCTGGTTGTGTTCGACAAGGGGCGCGCGATGTACCTGTGCAGCAAGAACGCTAAAGCTTTCGCATTTCTCCACTGCAGATTCTGCAGTGCTCTCGGAAATTTTAGTGTTGCAGCACATAGTCTTGTTTGGAAGCATGACCGCCTGATTAAAAACAAAAAAAAACAAAAAAAAAAAAACTAGTCTCTCAGATGTCTAAGAGGAGAATGGCGAAAGCCTACCCTTCCTCTCCTATCCTCTTATCGGCGTTCATTGCAGTGCTACATATAACTGCCGAGTGTGTTTAGACGGTGCACGATCGCTTCTGTCGCGTGGCGTTCCTTGGCGCGCATTTAAGTGAGGGATTGCAGATGGCAGGAACGCTAGACAAGAACACATCTCGCGGAATCGCTGCGCAGTTCGGACCTGGGCATACAAGACCGGATCCTCAAGCGAGCCTATGAGGTCGCAACAGGCTTGACCTGCTGGCCAGACGTTGACAAATCTCGCGCACGGGATTTCGCTTCATGAGCCTAGAAAGGTTTTTGCCTTAATAACGTATAATAATTTAGACACAACACACACAATCTGTCAAAACGCCCTGCTGCTGCACGATATTCCATGATCAACTCAATTAAACCGTCTGTATTTTTTCTTGCGCGCCCCGAATTCCTACGTGTAATAAAGGTTTTCTCTCTCTCGTAAATTATGCATTGGCTATGCCCGAGGTTTCGTCGGCCGGGCGGTGAGCACCTCGTTTCCCGCGGCGCGAGGGAGGGCCTGCTCTCGTTCCATGATATAACTCGCCATTTTAGCCTGGGAAGGCGCATCTTCCCTCCACCACACAAGTCATTAAGCAAGGCCCAGGAGATACTCTGGCGCCAGCTACAAACCCGCGACTTCCCCTGCCCCAAAGTTTATTCACATATATTCAAAGAGCAGGTTGACCCTGAATGCAAAGAGTGCGGCGTCGACGCTACTTTAGACCACATTACATGGGGGTGCGCGGCCTATCCGCCACCCGCCGATTTGCTGCCAGCTCCATCTCTGGGGGAGTGGGAGGCCGTGCTGCGCTGCTCGGACCCGGCCATCCAGGCTCGGGTCACTGAGTGGGCCGAAGAGATCGCCGACGCAACTGGCGGCCATCTGGCGCGGCCAGCAAGCAAACTAAACCACTTAAAGCCGATGAAATAAATGTTTTCCCATCCATCCATCCATGCATTGGCTTATACGAAAGGAAGTTTGCTTGAAAGTTAAACTATGACGTGAAGCGCGGGTCTACCTATAGCGTAGTGAAGCTTTCGCTTCAAATGAAATGCATGCGCGACGGGCCGCATGAGCGTAGGTCTAGTCCTCAGCTGAGGCATATCAAGATGAAAGCTGTCCCCGTGTCCCACAATGCCTTCTCTTCATCCAATGTATTCGTGCCTTTTCTTAAAGTGCTCTTCAGCCTTTTAAAGATCATTGTGAACTGGTTGCCTGAAATATTAACATCTCAACGTAATCATATATTGAGCGTGCCTGGGTAACAAGACAAAGAACATGAAGTTAGCGCAGAAAACTAGGACTATGGAAGAAGACTCAACATGAGCGCTTCCTGGGCCCTCGTTTTTTGCGCTAACTTCATCGTGAGTCAGATTCAACTAACCCAACTTTACACCTATATTACAAACCAAGTGTCTAAAGATATATACATCCGACGTATCCATTCAATTCTCTGTGCAGGTACGTCCGCATTCCGTTTGCTACGCGTGCATGAAGCTCAGCTTTCGTGACGCTCTAGGAGGTGCTAAGAAGGTCTCGGCAATTCTTACGTCGTATTCCCACAATGACGCAGATCATTGTATTCACTCAAAGTTGTGTGCGGCGAGCACCGCTTGTCACGCGCACAGGTTGCAGGCGGCAGGCGACGCGACGTACTCCAGCAATACGCATGTATGTCCATTCACGATCGGACAGTTCTCGTTTCTACAATTAAATTATTAAATTGCCACCTCGATTTGCTCGTAACCTAACCGAGCTACTCCTAGCATCTGCGCTGTCTTCGATCCTGCACCGACCTCCGACGTCCTAATACACCTTAAAAAAACGAAGCACGGGCTCGCACAAAAAGTGCTCTCCTAATTCGTCCCGCGTGCTGAAGACATGGACATCAAGGGTGTCAAAACAGAACATCCGGCCGTGCACTTGCAGAGCACGCCGCGAAACAAAATTTTGTTCGTTCGTGTGCTCCGTTTTATTTTGGGGGCACTGGTAGGTTTACGCTATGCGTATGATCCGCTTCCGTACGAACAGCGATGTTCTTTAGGCGTTTAGGAAAGGACTGGCCAATTAAGTGCTCATCTGCATGTAGCTTCGTTTCTGGTTAAATGTCTCGTGCATGGAATTTACACTCATGTATATGTTCGAGGTTATAGCGTGAGCGGAAGATATGCGGTGTCGGGTTTCGGTAGCCGAGATAATCAAATAGCCAAGGAGTAAATTTGCAGTTTAACGCTGCTGTGCAATATACAACCGAAAGGCGTGCTGTTTTTCACGCACGATGCCAATTGCCCAATTTCGGGCAGTGTGCACACACGGCAAAAACAGGGGCTAAAGCTAGCCACCAGGGGACTCACGCTTGTCCAATTGTGCCAAGTTCCATTTTTTCCTGTAATTACTATCGAAACAAACCGTCACTTACGCACCCATTGAGAATCCCTTCAGAGTTTCGGGGCATTTTTTGCAGGATGTCGCGATTTTATGTGAAAGATATGTACAGACTTTTATTTAGCGTTGCCGTCTGCCTGATCCTATGACACTGCGATGCAATTTCTGCCGACACTTTGTCAGCGCCCCAGGTGCGGGTGACCGCTCTGATCAGTGGACGGCCTGCTCTCGTTCCGCAGTTCGATTCCCCCCCCCCCCCCCCCCCCCCCCTTTCCATTCCTTGACCGCCACATGCCATTTCCTTGCCTGCTCTCACTGATATATAAAGGGGACAAATTGTCAAAGCTGGCAAACAATTACCGCACTTGCAAAAAAAAAAAAAAAGAAAAAAAAGAAAAAAGAAAGAAAAAAGAAAGAAAAAGACAATTTTGGGGGCTACAATGCACAGCTACAGCTTCGCATTGTAGGCTGGGCTTTGAAGGTAGAGCAGGCCAAGTGCGTGTCGCTGCCCTGCTCACGCCCCTTCCCCACCCTCACCTGGCTACCCAAGTGTCATAAGTTTACCAACCAACCAGCGCGCTGTGCGGAAGCAATCGCGGAGCCTTGCCAACCAATCGGCGCGCGGCGCGCAACTGCTGAAGTCTCGAAACATGCATGGGCCGTTCTAATCCCTCTCCCAGCGAGGCTGAAGTGCGAAAGTTCTAGTCGAGAGAGAAAGCAGCAAGGAGGCACTCAGGCAGGCGGGTGTCTGGATCAGGTCTCTGCTCAAATCCACGCTCAGACTTTGCCTAGGATTCTCATCCATCGGCTGCATCGTCCTTGGCCTGTTCAAGACGCCCCAACAAGCATTTTCTCCTGCGATAAGTTTTTCTAGAATTCGATATAACGCTAGGCGTTTGTGCCGATTGTCCTAATTTGCACGTTAATTTGCGTGTACAGTTGCTTTTCGTTTTTTATTATTTTTTTTTTTTTGTTTGTTAATCTTCGCTGTGTTGCGATTCAAGTCAGTTCGCATTTTTGTTAATCCTCGCTTTCTGTTAACTGTTGCGATTGACGTCAGTCGTGTGTTGAATTGCGTGTTTTAAACAGGTTTTAAACTTCTCTACCTCTGTTAATCTGCGCTGCACAGATCAACATGAATCGGGTTTTGGTGGCCGGTGATTCAATGGTGAAATATGTTAATTTTCCATCGGTCTGGCTGTTGATGTGAGTGCACACAGAGGGATAGAAAATTTGCTCTCGGCGGTAGCTATTCGACATCGACGTTCTCATTATTCATGTTGGCTCTTGAGAGTGTTAGCATGTGCATTGAGAAGTACCGTCGGTTGGCTAGCGGCATTGTCAAGAGCAAATCTTCGATGCAAGTAGCTTTCTCCGCCGTTCTCCCACGAGGGCAGAACGAGTATAGGGTTGCTGAAAGCGAAACTCAGCTGCACCGCACGAACGAGCAGTACAGGCAGGTAAACGCTGCATTACAGGAGCTATGCCGGGGTTTCCGCTTCCTGGGCGGCTTGGTTGGATGCTGGAGCAGCTACCTGAGCCGCGATGGTGTGCACCCGAGCCGGCAAGGAAACCAGGTGCTGGCGGAGTATCTCTACCAGGAGGCAGCCTGGCTGCTGTTGCTGAGAGGCGGTCCATTCAACAGAGGTACCAGGAGAGTCGGGTATCCACAAGTTGGACTGGCTGGGCCAAGCCAGCCAGGGAGGCCATGATTTGTGAGGCAGACTTTCCTCCTCTATATTCATCTATTTGTACTTTAGGAGTAGTAAGCAAGCAACCTGCAACTCCTGCTCCTGTCCAGGGAACAAACAATACTCCTTTGCAACGGGGCGGCACTGACCAGCTTCCAGCTACCCTTTGGGGAGCTGGCTTTGTGCTTGTTGGAGGTGTTCGTGTCCGGCAAAAAGGTTGTAAAGTTTGGACTACCTGGGACAGCCTGCCTTCCTCTGTGTCCCATGGCTCAGGTGTACCCGGATGGGGAAAGGCTGAGAAGAGGCTTGAAGGCTGTGTGCCTTTTACCAAGCCTATGACTCTCAGCCAAGGTGCAAGCACCACCTGTGCCAAGGTGAATGGTGGAGCCTCACAGGTGTCGCACAAAAGCAGCCCTGCTGTGTGCTCTTCCATAGAGGAAGGTACAGTCAGTGCTCCTAAAGCAACTGTACCAAAGGCTGTCTGCAACCATGGCAACAGTGAGTGGGTACTTGTATCAAAGAAGAAGCGGAAGGCTGCGGCACTGTTTCGGCAAGGAAAAGGTTCAAGCTCTGCCACAGGCAGAGACACCAGAGTACTTGCCAAAACAGGTGCCAAGCCCTTGCAGCGTGCCACACCTTATTCTGCAGTAGTGAGGACAGTGCAGGCACACTTTTACAGAAATGCCTGTGCGCCTCCTTCTACTGCAGCATGCTGTGTGGACGGTGAAGGGCAAGCTAGTGACCTGCGTAGCATTGCCTGTGACAGCTGTGTGGCCAGCCACCACCAAAAAAATTGTGAGCTGGCAGACTTTGCAGCTGTTTTGTGCGGTGTTGTCGTAGAGGTTACTGGCTGCAAAAGCCGTGCACGATCACCATCTAAAGAAGGCCAGAGTGCATGCAAATGTGTCGTGAATACTAGCCTAATCAAAGCAAAGTCCGGTGCTGCTAAGCGGCGACGGCGTCGTTTGGCTGCTTCAGTACCTTATGGAGAAGTTGGCAATTTCAATGACCAGGCTCACTCTAAGGTGCAAAAGTCTGCGCATGAGGGTGGCACAGTGAGCAGTGCACAGCCCAGTGCTGCCAAGCGACGCAGACGCTGTCTGGTAGCATCTGCTTTGTGCAGAAAATCTAACTTATGTGATATGCCAGACAGTCAAGCTATCCAAAAAATAGAATCTCTTAAACAGGAAAGGGAGAGAGCAACTGGTGGCCTTGGTGACACTTGGCTAATTGATACCCCATCTGAGCATCTCCTGCCTTTAGCACCAGGCTGCCATAGTGAGCTTTGTGAAGATGTAACCCTTGCCCATGTTCATGCAACTAAGGCTTCTAACACAATATCTGGAGGGGGAGGGAGCAAAATTTGCCTGAATGGCACATTTGATAGTTTTGTTTCTTTTAAGGAATGTTTTGATGAGTGGTGTAAGGAGGGGAAGCATGTCGTTCATGTCGCTAGGTCAAACAAAAACCCCTTAGAGTCAGGATCTAAAGATTATGAATTTTTGAGAATTACTTATCGCTGTATTCATAGCGGTAATGCTAGGATACGCAGTACTGGAAAACGTCCAAACCAGTCTTACAACAGCATTGGTTGTGAAATGCTTGTTTCACTGGCTCTTCACAAGTCTCCATCTCTGCACTACAAAATAATTCAGCTGAAAACTGTGCACAATCACGACCTTAGTCATTACAATTTATACACAAACCAAAGACTTCTGAACAGTAATGAAAAAAATCAACTATGTGATCTGGTGAAATGTAACGTTGCTTCGAAAGAGTTCAAGAAACTTGTTCAACAAAAGACGGGTAAAACTTTAACTACGAAAGATGTAAACAATTTAAAACAAATTTACTCTGTACCAGTTCGAAATAAGGAGACTCACGGGCAAATGCTAGTTCAGCAGGTAGAAACTTTAATTGAAAGAAATCCAAACTGGGTCATTCATTACGAAAAAGACAATCAACATGAGTTGCAGTTTATCTTGTTCCAAACAAGTGAGATGCGTGAGATGCTGGAAAAATATCCTGATGTTATATTTGTAGATGGGACATATAAAGTTAATATTGAAGGTTATGTTTTGTACTCTGTTCTCATCGAAGATGGCCGTGGGCGTGGGCGGTGCGTCTGCTACGCATTCGTACAAAATGAAACCGCTGAAATTATAAGGGCCATGTTTGAAAAATTTATACAATTTAATCCATTTGTTGTATCAGGATGTAAGGTGGTAATGATAGATAAAGACATGAACGAAATGCGTATCCTCAGTTCTCTTCTTCCGAACAGCACAATTTTACTGTGCACATGGCACGTGCTGAATTGCCTCCATAGAAATATTAATGATAAAGCAAGAGGGCAACGAAAATTACTCCTTCCACTTGTAAAAGCATTAGTCTATTCTCAAACTCATCAAGAGTACTCTGACATGTTAGATCAATTGCGTAATGTAGCTCCTGCTGGATTCTTTTCCTATTATATGCAGCAGTGGGACTCGTGTAGAGAGATGTGGGTGCATGCTTACAGGAAAAGCCTTGTAACCCTAGGAAATAATACAAATAACCGAATTGAAAGCCACAATCAAAAGCTTAAAAGTTTCCTTCGTCCTGGTATGCATTTAGTGGAGGCTGTAGGAGGATTGATAGAGTATGTTGACAATGACGCCGCCTCTCTACAGTTTGCAAAGCTGAAGGAAATGAAGATTAATGTAAATGTAAATTGTATAGATGAATTTCAATTAGAACTGTCCCGTTGCTGCACATCAGAAGCTAAAGATAAACTGCTCGAACAATATGAAAAATTTAAGACTGCTAATTATCAAGTCAGTTCACTTCTCAACTCATTTAATGTGGCTTTAGGAAGTAAAGACTATTGTGTCAGTCAAAATCTGGACAGCTGTACATGTACTTTTTTCAACCAGTACGGCTTGCCTTGTTCGCATATAATGGCAGTCCGCTCATTTGCACAGGAAAGAGTACTCGATACAGCATGCATTCCTAGCAGATGGCAAAAGGAGCATTTTTTAAGTGAAAGCCCTACAGCTACGCCCACAAAGCCAGTAGTAACAAGTAGCATTCAGGTATCTTCACCTCTTAAGCTAAACACACCGCAAAAGATATTCTGCTGGGTGTACAAGGAGCTTGAGATTATGGCCAAGAGTGTCGCAAATATTGCATCCATGGGAAGTGAAAAAGAGGCGCGAGAAAATGTTTTGGCTATTAAGGCATTTGGAAGACAGCTCACAGCAGCATATGCACAGCAAAGTCAGGCTGGGCAAAATTTACAAGGTTTAACAATTCAAACAAGCCCAGCAGTTCAACAAACGAGCACCTTAAATACAGGAAGTAGCTTTGGGAATATTAAGCTTGTAATACCTGTAGTTAAGGCCAGAAGAGGTCGTCCAAAAAAAGTGAAAGCTACTAAGCGATTGTTTTCAGTACAGCAAAACAGGACAAGCCCACTAGTTCACCAACCAAGTCCCATAAATACAGGAAATAGTTATGGAAGCACTAATAAGCCTGTAGTACCTGCAGTTAAGGCCAGCACAGTGCGTCCCATTAAAGTGAATGGCACTGAGGTGAGCTCGACAAAGCAAAATACAATAGACCTTGCTTCTGTTAAAGCCGAGACGTTGCAAATTTATAAGCTCTATTCATTATGTGACAGAGATCTAGAGGCTATTGCTAGACATAGTTCACTGTCAGACAGTGTCATTAATGTTGCCCAGTACTTGATTCGTCAAAAATTTTCTTATATGGGAGGGTTTCAAGATGTTCTATTGGGACAAAGGCTACGTTTTTCTCAAGTGAAGGGCCCATTTGTTCAGATCTTGCATACTCGCAACCCAGATCACTGGCTTACTGTCACTAATGCATGTGCGCCCCCAAATACAGTATATGTGTATGATTCCATTGATGAAGATATACCCCCTGATGCCGTTAAACAGATATGTCACATATTAAAAATGCCATTTTCAACATTAACGATCAGCATCAAACCCGCTCAAAATCAGGGTACCACTTTGGACTGTGGCTTGTTTGCAATTGCTAATATGTATTACATAGCATCTGACAGAGATCCATCAGTAATGAATCTTAATCAGGGTATGCTACGGAGCCATTTACTAGAGTGTATAAAGAAAGGCACCATAGATGACTTCCCAGAAACTATTTCTTTAACTGTTCATGTGCGGCCAAGAATATTTGTGTATAACTTACACTGTGTCTGCAGGCAGCCACTGAATGGCCCAACGATTGGAAATATTAAATGTGGTCTATGCCTTAAATCTTTTCACAGGGACTGCATTCAAAAATTAAAAGGAAATTTAGATGGCAAGGTATTCTTCTGCTCACAGTCATGTTCAGCTAGCGCTAAGGAAAAACTCCAAATTATGAACTCATGAATTGCTGGATTACTCTTTTTAGCCCAAATGTTTCTCTCTTTCTCCTTTGTTTAAGTTCACAGCTAAGCAAATTACCCCCCCCCCCCCCCTCCCCACTTCCAAATAAAAAAAGAAAATTTGCTGCCGAGTTTATGCTTGCTCTGCTATCTCTTCGTTGCTTTTTTGGTTTTGCTGCTTGTTTCTGTTATTTCTTTCCAGGTTAACATGGCACTCCTTCCGCAAAGCTTGCTGCCTTTTTACCTGAAGTGGAAGTTTTCAAGGTCAAGTACACCACCTTCCCATCCTACCACGGTAATCTCACACTTGGCAATGTCCCGCTAATTATCACACCTTTGGTATCTGCAACAGTGCGCTTTGTACTGATGTATGCTGGCTATCAGCCTTGACAGCAATAAGCAGTATAAGAGGTGTTGCACTGTTGGCAATAATTCAAAATAGGATTTTCAAACTGGAAGATCACTTCATTCAGCATAACATTGTCAGCTGTGATGGGCAACAGTTAAATACAGCTGAGACAGGTTAGCTGCCAGGAACTAATATTAAACAGTTATCCTTTTACCCATTACTGGTCAGGTCTTTATTTCTTGAGAGATTTATAGTGTACTGGAAATAATATTCATATCAGTTTTAGTTTTTCGCAAATGCCATTCTCTTCATCACAACACCAACAGGAATTACGAGCCAAACTCGGGTGCATGCCAAGCCTGCAAGTACTTGTTGCACACCTGTCACAAGCTCAGTCCCTCACTGCTCCCTACCGGGTGCCTTAAAAAAGAGACCACGGGATAGCTGTGCCATTGTGCAACACACATTTGTTTGTGTGGCTAGAACTGTCTGCATCCACTCAGTTTCACTTCTGTCGAGTGTGGCCCGAAAGTCCTCGCACTGCAACACAGGAATGGCATTTTCACAAATTAAAAAATTTGTATGTATATTATTTGCACTGGGCCACAACAGAGAGTTTAGCAGTAATAGTTAAAAGGCTAGCTAATTAATATTTGTCAACCAGCCAGCCAGAGCGCAGCTATCCTCCTTCTTTCTCCTTTTTTTGCTTAGCCCATTTTTTTTTTTTTTCCCGGTGGCACACAACATCCCCAAAAAAATATTTCTACCTGTGCCACTGCCAGTTAGCTAGTTAACACAGCTTAGCAGTAGTCTAATGCAGACCACAGCTGACAATGCTATGCTGAAGAAATTGCTCTTCTAACTAAAGAATGTATTTTTGACATTCACTGACAGTTGTAGCTGAAACAGTGAATAAAATATGGTGCATGTTGCAAGACAAAAAATATATATATGTATATATTAGGACAAAAAACTTATATACCTTGTAGGCTTTACGTAGGCTCACAATTAGCACAGGCATGATGCAGTGAGCATATTCTTAATGTTCTACTAAGCTCTATGTAGGTATGTATTATAGTTCCTTAGACCACCTCAAATTTGCAACAGCGAAAGATTTTGTACCTGTCCTCTGAATGCTCCTCCTGCAGGCAGATTAAAGGGACAGTGAGATGTTAACTAAGGTCAGGAAAAGCACATAAGCAACTGGCACATTATCACTCTGCATCAAGGAGAGAAAAGCCTCAAGCTCACCCCAGTGCACTAGATTGGGAAGATACTCAAGAAGACCTTTATGAGTTATCTTTATGGTGTTGTTAACGGCTGATGGGTATGAGTACTTCTAAAAGCATGCACATAACCTTTTCAACTCTTAAAGCACCTGTTGCAGACAAATTGCTCATGCTGGTAAGTATCTCAAGACTGTCTTTTAATAACAAAAGACTGAACTAGAGGAGGACTGGCACTGCTCTGTCTTTGAGTTCCTGTCCTTTGTATTTGCACTGCTTATGCTAAAGTATCACATAGTAATAACTAGCTCGACTTTCTGTTGAACTTGATGGTGCAACTAGCTCCCACTCTCTCCAGCAATGTTTACATTGACATTGTGCTGTTGTCTTGAAAGTTTGTAAGTATATTAAAAAATATATACAAAGCATTCATGCAAAGGCCCTAAAGTTGAGTACTGTAGGGCTCAACTTCAACCTGATTTCCTCTTTGCGTCATTTGTCGCAGTTCCTCATGCTTGGACACACATGCCTCATGCCTGGACAGCACTTCTTTCAAGTTCAAGTTTGCCATCTTACTGCCCTGTCCACTTCCTCGGCAGTCTTCCTCCTGAAAGTGGAGGCCCATTTAACTGCTGTCAATGATACTGTAATGCACATGACATGTAAAAGGCTGTACAGCACAAGGTTGTCACTTACCACAGTACCTTAAAATAATTCGGAGCCCTCTGCTACCGCACCTTTCAATGCAATAAGGCTAAAAGTCCCATTTTCTAGAAAACTCCAGCATCTGAATTGAGCTAAAAATCACGGGCATGGCTGGCAGCGGACATGGTCGGACACTGATCAATTGCAGGGTTCTGCGACATCATGCGACCATGTGATATGGCCGATTTGACAGAAGCTTCAGGCTTGTCATTTCATATAGCAGGACGAAGGCAATCCAACCCTCCAGGAACTTTGCTCGGGAAGCACAGCGCGGGAAGAACGGAGAACGAGGACAACACAGGGCTAGCGCTAGTCCTGTGTTGTCCTCGTTTTCCAGTCTTCCTGCGCTATGCTTCCTGAGTTAAGATGATTTACCAACCTACCCAAGCCTATTTCCTTCTGAGGAACTTTGCATTCAGAGTGGGACATCCCGACTCAAGGCCACGCAAACATGTCTGTATGTTTTTGTTAAGCGAGGCTTTATATCTATGCTAGGTAGTCTTTCACATAATATAGTAGCTTATTACTATACAAAGAGTATGTATGAGATAGCAGAAGAGGAAATTAAGAAATTACTGATTAAGGGTGTTGTAAAGTGCATAAGTAGGAATGTAAGTTCGCAAGAGAAGCTGCAAACGGGACCTGTTAATGCTGTCATTATTGTACCCTTCTAGGCAAAATTTAAGTGGATGCCTCATTGTTCTTTTGTCTTCAGTCTTTCATTCCCTCCTCCATCCCTTCCCTCAGAGCATAGTTCAGGTGTCCACAGAAACGTGAGACAGTTACTGTGCCTTTCCCATTCTTCGATTCTTTTTTTTTAATTTTTTTTTGCCAGTGATGAATGCATTGCCTAGATGATGACAATCCTTCTTGTCGAAACGCTGGCTAGCAGACTGAGGCTCCCCATACCCTTAAAAATTTTAATCTGCTCCATCCCAACTTCCTGCCTATTCCCAAAAACTTAAATGAGTGTGTAATTGTTGGGTTCTTTGCTATGAGTACCAAATATCTTGTGTTATGGTCATTCTACTCCTGTAAGTACTTGTGTATCAATGTGACAGTGTTAATGGTCCCGCTCTGCAGAAAATCTGTCAGTACTGTAGACAAAAAATCATAGACATGCATCTGGTACATGTTAAATGGGAGATGGCATAGCCAAGCATTGATCAGCCTGTGGGTTGTATGATGTCTTGAGACCACATGACATAGCCAGGTTGGTAGTAGCTTTACGAAGGGAAGGACAGGAATCAAACCTGGAACTGTTGGATGCCAAGTCAGATGTGCTACCCCTAGGCCTTACAACGATGTTTGTATGTTTTGGTCGAAGCGGGCTTTATATCTGTGCCGAGTGACCTTTCACATGATGCTTACGGCTGCATGCTAATTAATGAGTATGTGTGAGATAGCAGAGGCACAAAATTAAGTGAAATTAAGCAAGTAGCAAAGTGCCTGTGCGCAAACTGCAAACCGAGCCATAGAGAGGAACGATTAGTGACGTTGAGTCACATTTTTACAGGCAGTGTTGATGTCCCCTAAATTCCTTTTTACTTGCTAGCCAATAAATGCCATGTTTGTGTTTTACTGTTTCACATGCCTCTGCGTCATTCGCTGCATTTTCCCACTGTTCTCCAAATTCCTTTTGACTGCAGGTCAATAAATGCAATTTTGTGTTTTTCCTTTTCAACATGCCTCTGTGCCATTCCCTGCATTCCCTGCCTTGGCGGTCTTCAGCCTGGTCATCTATTGCTTTAAACCGGTAACTGCCAAAGGAAGAAAGCTTGCAAAAAGGTATTCATTAAACTGCAAGACTACAAGAAGGAAACTGATGCATGAAAGCAAACGAAGCAAAGATTTGTTTTGCTGAAAAGGAATAAAAGCATTAGCACAGCTCCACGTATGGAAGAAATGACGACATTAACACCAAGCTAGATACACAAAAAGTAAAACCCAGAAAATTGCACATGCATGGGTAGAACACTATGAAGACTCTTAGAAATAATAGCAGCAAAAATTAAACACAGAGATGGCGATAGTTATAAACATTAACAGCAGGGCCGTCATGAAGAAAACTCCGGCTTGAGTTTACACTTCTTACAAAGGACATAGAAGTAGCTGTCCTTAAAGAAACATGGTTACGCTCCAGCACTTAGTTTTCTGAGAACTGCGACACAAAGGATGAAAGAGTGTGGGGCATTACAGTGATCAACGAAACTTCAGAAGGCCTGACATTCTGCCCGAGAGGCTATTCTGCAAGTTCAGTGCAAATAGTGTGGCATAAGGTGATCCCTTGCAAAAAAACTTGCAATTCCCAGAAATTGGCAAGAGTGAAAAACCTTTTGTCAGCACTGCTAGCTGTACTGTTGCAATGATAGTAAAAGTGGCTGCCAAAATAAGCATGACATGCCCTTTATGAAGTGTTCCGCTGAAGTATTTTTTCCATATAGCCTCCACATAATGCACTGAAATCTCCTTTTGGTCAGATCCATCATTGTGCAATGATGTCTTCGTATCCTGCTTGGAAACAGGAACCATATCAGCACTCCCTCCTCGACTTCAATAGATTGGCCAATCTTTTTTCATTCATTTAACAATCCCTCCCTTTTCCTCACAACCAATCCTTTATTATTAAGAAAAAAACAAAAGCACCGGCACATTTAGCTATGCACATTAAAATGAGGATATGAAGCCTGACTAGAGAAAGTATGCAATGCGCAGAACAAACGAGTTGGCTTGGATGGCAAGGGAGGACTTTTACATTCACAAATATTACAGTGCTACAGCAAAGATTCACCTCTGCATGCAATGGAAATTTACTTCTTGGAAGCAGCTTTGTTCAAGTATGCAGGAAACGTTTTTGTAATCTGTGTGCTATTGTTATATGCACACGCAATATGTTTGGTAAAATTGGCACCTCCTATTCTCATAACCATCTGATGTGACCAGATTTGGCACACACATCACAGTAGTGAACCCAGTTGCTGTGATGGAATAAACAGCATTTGCAATGTGCATTGTGGAGAGCATTTTTTTTTTAGACATGGAATTGACAGAAACTAGATGATCTCGATTTTTTACATGCAAATGCTGGATGCTGTGAGCATTACTGCAAGTGGATTTACTGTGATCTACAGAGAGTGTGGTATGAAGAGCGCCATCTCTTTGTCTCAGGTTTGTGCAGGAAATACTGCAATAGCGCACCTAATTTTTCCACCCCGAGCTACAGTGATAAAAAGATCCCACCATGGGAATCGGCAGGGGCACACAAAAGGGGCTTTCAATGTGAACAACAGTCGGTTACGGGTCAAGAATGCAGCGGCAAAATTCTTCAAAGGAAGCCCTTCGACCAATGACATCAACTGAGAGGAACCTTCCAGTAACCGAGTTTTTTCTCTTCTCATGCCAGCAGGTGACAAGGGGTGTTGTTTTGACGATAGTGTTCAGTGCCTTGAACAAATGAAAGGAAGAACTTGCCCAGCCTATGGTGACACTGAAAAAATTGATTCTACTGGCAGGAGGGCCTTCTTACAGGGGTATTTGGCACAGCATTCTTGACATTTAACTAATTATAGTACTGTAATCAGCACGCCAGGCTAGAGTGCTGCAGCAGTATGCAGTGGTGCTAAGAAAGTGTTATCTTGGCTCAGATACTCTGGAACTGGCACAACGCAGTTGCCAAGGCAAAGAGTACGCCTATGCACCTTAGGTCTCACCCCATACCCCACCTGACCCGAGCACCTGATAAAAATACGAGGTGTGACACAAAAAAAACGAGACTGGTCCAATAAATTACTGCACTTTTAGAATCAGTTCTCTGTGACATTATCACCTTCAAAGTAGTCACCTCAGCATTCACACACTTCTGCACTTCTGCCATTGCTGGTAACAGTTCTGGAACGAGGTTTTTGGAAGGCCCTTCAGGAGATTCTCTGTTTTTGCCTGAACCTCTACAAATAAGACAAAATTGGTTCCCTTTAAGCAAGATTTAACTTTAGGAAATAAAAAAAGTCACATGGAGCCAAATCTGGTAAATAAGTAGGATGCTCCATCACAGCAATGTTTTTGCTGGTCAGAAACTGCTTGACAGATATGGTCATGTGAGCGGGTGCATTGTCCTATTGCAACAGCCATCCATCACTCCAAAACTGTGACTTTTCTTTGCTAATTTAAGTATTTTTAGTGCATGAATAGGGGAGGTGTGTGGGATGATGTCAGCAAAGCAGTTGTTGCCAACTCAACTCTTTTTTCAAGCTACACACTTGTCTCGTTTATTTTGTCACACCTCATATTTCCCTTTATTTACGCGACATGGTGGCGTTTCAGCGCTCTAGAAAGGTGTGTTGATGACCATACAAAAGTATGGGGACTCACCTGCAGTGCAGTCTATGTGTGCTGTGTGCACACAGGTGGGCTTGAACACACCTACTCTATCTTATCCACATTTTAACAAATAGCCCAGTTGAAAACAGCCAGTTTTAACAAGTAGCCCAAATCGGCCAATTGAAAGAAACCATAGTCTAGAAAGTCACAAACTACTAAAAAGAGAGAGAAGATGAAAGTTGCAGATTACAGCAACGAAAAAGGCAAGGTTGCAAATAACAAAATCCCATCTTCCCTGTTGATTACCCAAATCATGTCACGTCGTTTCATGGACTACATACTGCGATCCAACATTGCATCAACAGCTTTTTAAAACTGTACTTGGTTTCTCTCACTTATAACCAGTTATAAACATAAATTTCAGGCATCATGGAGTGTTCATGTTTGTAAACAGCCCGAAACACTCAGCGGAGCTCCCGTAAAATGTTGAGTCATCTACTTTGAAGGCAGATTCCTGCGTAATTTTTCAAGTCAAGTCGCAAAAGGGTGCAGCCATTCGCGGTATACTGCAGCAGCTATTCCCATTTCGAGCTGTTCATCAATTCGCTCTCGCCTAGCATCTAATCTGCTGCACATTTCAGTTGGTAGACCGACTGCCGGGGACAGGTGGTGATCCCGGTTTCAAACCCCGGATAATGACGAAATTTTAAAGCACCAAGTTTCTGAAAAAACTGAACGGCTTTGATTTGCAGCCATATGCATACTGAGCCAAACTGTACATACATACTACTGCAAGTACAGAACTGCACACCTGAGAAGACTTGACCGAAGGGGCTGATATAAGAAACTCGCAAGCACACAAACCTCACAAGTACACACACTGCCCCGCTTGTATACAAACGACGTGAACAAACCATACCTCCTAGTTTCGAGGGGCACAAGGAAAGTTTACAGCTATGCGCAAATTTTGCGATGAATGACTGATGCAATAAAGCCATTGTGAATATTTTTTTTATAACCTTCAGTAATACTAAGAGAATCTTACCAATACATTCAATGCGGGAAGCGTTTTCGATGTCATCAGTAGTAATATGGTGTATGGCCCCGCAAGATGACAGCAAATGCAAACATCTCCGCCGCCATTTGTAATGCATCCCGCAGTGAACGTAGCTTGCAGCAGTGCAGCATTTTGTTAACTAAAAAAATAAAAAGAGGGCAACTGCAAATGTTAATATTGTACTTTAAAAATTAAATTGAAGGCTTTAAAGGTGTGCATATATAGTCTGTTTTAGTTTTCGTCGGTTGCGCCATCCACTGTTCATGGCATGGCAGCTATGACACTGAGATGGCAGACGACGCGGCCTCAGGAGACACGAGATAGTATACAATTTCGATGTCTCAGGGAATTGCAGTGAGCAGAACATCCGACCAAACGACGCCGAAGCGTAGCTATATATTATCCGTAAAGCTTTAGTGTAAGCAGCTCTGGGTTATATGAAATGCGAGTAAGACTGGAGGGTCGCGTCCCCGACGACCTCTGGCGCTGTATGGTTATACACAAACACAACACACACACAAGAGAATTAAACAAGTGTTGTGTTTGTGTATAACCATGCAGCGCCAGAGGTCGTCGGAGTCCTATAGAACTAGCCCGCTCGCAAGTTTAGCGTGTTGCACAATTAGAGGCGCGATGTACCTCTCCCAGCCAAACCGCGGCATCCTTGCAGTTCAAATTTTGCACAGAAATGGTATTTTGTTGCTAGTATATTTTAATACCAAATCTGTTTGGGGTACATGCCTGATTCGATCAAAAGAAGTCAGATGTTCTCATCTTAAGCGGCGGCGACGACGGCAGACGAGCCGCTACCCCAGCGATGGCACTGGTGGCGCTACCTCATGCTGCTTACAACAACTCAAACCTTCTGCCAGAAACGTTCGCCCCCTCTTTTCCTGCTACAGAGTTGTTGTAGCAGCATGAGGTGGCGCCACCAGTACCATTGCTGGGGCAGCGGTCATTGCCGCCGCATAAGATGGGAACAACTGACTTCTTTTAATCGAATCAGGCAAGCACCCCAAACAAATTTCATATTAAAAAATACTAGCGACAAAATGCCCTTTTTGTGCAAAATTTTAACTGCGAGGATTCCACAGTTTAGCTGGGAGAAGCATTCTACATCGCGCCTCTAATTGTGCAACGCGCTGTATTACTACGGAGGGTCGCGGCAGTGCGCGCGGTGTACGTATACGTGCGCGCCGAATCATTAGAGCACATACACACAGTGACACATATACTACAGGAAGAACAGGATGCTTGGGCATAATAGCGGGTGGAATATATCACGAAATGAGCCGTGGTTATTATGCAAAATAATAATAAAGAGCTAAAATCTTTCGTTAATTCATGCTGGTTGAACCACACCCGGCACATCTGCCCCATTCAGCACTGGAAAATATTTACGTACTGCCTCGTTCCAATTTGATTTCCCAGATACACTTTTTTTTTTAAGAAAAAAAAAACTGCAGAATGATGTAGGGATGTTTTCAGTATGCAAACGGACAAACAGGGGGCTTCTCTGCATGTCGACTTATGTTACTGTAAAGCCCACCCCTTATGATTTTTTTTTTTATGTGCTTGATATATCCTCTTCACTGGCTGTCGTGCTGCATGTATATTACGTGTGCAAAATCCGGCAAAGCAGCGGTAGTGATCGGTTAATGTGATATATGATAAAAACGATCAACAGTGAAAATTCCTAACTGGAAATTTTGTGACTATATTCTGCAATTTAGTGCAAAGGACGAGATTGCTGCACATATTGGTTATTTTAATGTAAAGTGCTTGCCCGATTAGTGAACCGCATGCAAAGGTGATGACAAGACCTCCGCTCATACACACATGCTTCATCTATGTCAAACAATGAACAAGAAGCAAATCAGCAGTGGAGCGCATCAATCTGCTAAAATTGTCAAAGAATTCTTCAACTATAGGTAGCAACATTAGAATAACAAAACTGGTATGTCAGTTGTATTAATGCTTGTGTTACATAAGTAATAGCTGATCTTTTCAATGTTATAATATGCTGTTATAAGTTGACAAATAATATTGTTATGCTGTATTATAAACATGAATTTAACATTACAAAGAAAAATTGCTTTGATATATAGTGTACTCCACATTATACGGTTTCAATAATAACTATAAAACAACATAATAAAAATATACTTCAAGCAGTACAGGTTGCAGAATTTTGCCGCTTTCTTTATTACCGCAAATACATTTTTAAATAAAAGTATAATTTGCACCTAAATCTCTTAAATTCTGCCTGAAACAGAGCGCATGCACAAATATATATATAATTTTGTTATAAAGGTTTGCTTACTATACCACCCCTCTTTTTTCTGTTTACATGAACAATCAAGGAGAAGGCTTCTGTACTCATTTTCACCAAATCTTATATGAACCACCTGGTCTGATGACATACGTTTAACATCACAAGTAAAGGCTCTTAATGATGGCATGGTATGTTGTATGCTTGGCTCTATGCATATGGTATCCATATGGACGATGCATCGAGTTGCATGTTGTTTAGTGTTGTGCAGTTCATATGTCACTATGACTGTTGTTGCACTCTAGCTGCAAATTTTCTAGCTGTTTGACTGGAAATGTCAATTTTCCATCAGGAAGTAAAAACATTCCTGATCAACAGGTTTTCCAGTGCAATATATAATTCAGCTCGAAAAATATGTCATTCTGGAAGAAATATATATGGTTTCCAGCTGGAAAGAAGTGATCTTCAGTTCAACAGTCCAGCTGTAAATGGGGCTCTTTTTTATTATTTTTTCACTAGGCAATTCAAATCAATTGAAAGCAATTCATGTTTATTCTCAACATTTCATTTACAGACTCTCTGACAGAAAGCTGTAGAGACAGCTTAAGGACGAGGTCAAGGAAGCAACAGAATTGTTCAAAGAAGTTTCTAGCAAAGACATTCAGCTTTGCATGCATATAAATGAAAAATGAACCAAAGTACTGACAATATGCAACATTACTATATGTACAATAATATAGAAAAATGCACAAAAAAGTCCCATTTTTAGGTTGAATGAATTAGGTATCATATTGCACAATAAAATAGAAAAACAGGTCACTCTAGAAACATATTGAACACAAAACTTTATGTGTGACTGTCATATGACAGGGATTGGAAAGATAGTAAAGAGTGAAGAAGGTAATTAGTTTGGTAATGTATCATCCCTTTTTCATAGGCACATGTTAAAAATATTGAAACATAGTGCTTCCCCTGATTGGGTCATTAAAAATTGACATTTTTCATAAGCAAAGTCGAATTGATAAAAAAGATTGTAATGATATTCACAGTTTGATGCTGAATGCATGATAACCTCTGTTGAAGGATGCAAATACAATACATTGTTTATGCAACTACGTAGCACCAAACATTAGAATGATGTTACAAAATTGTTAACTTGCCTGAAGGTTGCCTAACGTTCTGTCACATAGTTGTAACATTCAAAAGAAACATTATATTATTAATAACTGCCAAATATTATAATAATGTTATATAATGTTTTATGTTGCATATTGCAAACATTACTTTAATGTTACAAACAAATGTTATTCTAATATTGTCTGCTAAATATTAAATAATATTTGGATCATAAATATATAAAGCAACATAGAATATACATTTTGAACACTAAGTCCCAGCACTTTTGGCCTTTTTCTTCCAGTAACCATGTTTTTTCAATAACATATTTCTTTTCAACTAGAGCTTTGAAATTATGCCTGCCGTAGAATGAAAGCAGCCCTAATATTTTGTTAGAGAGTTTTGATTATTATTCATTCGTCACTATGACTCCTTGCACACCCATCGGCTATGGATATAAAAGCATGACTCTAAATGACTTGTTCAGAGGTGAGTGTAGAAGTTGTGCTGTTATATGTAGTTGTGCTGTATTGTGGTCTTTGCAAAGCGCGCACGCTGTGTACCATCGTGAGCGGGCCTACATGCTCGGCAAGGTTACTCTACACTTTCACGAATGTTACATTTATGTTGCATACAAGTTAGATTTATATTAATTAAATGTTTATCAACACATTATACCAGCCTAATATGTCCCCTATTGCTAAAATATTTCAAATAAAGACACTGATAACATCAAAATAATGTTCAAATGAAACAAAAATGTTACATTGCTCCAATATTTTGGTGCTCCCTGGGAAATAACTTTCTTTTCTAGACGCAGAAGTGTACTTGGTGTCTATTATTAGTAGTTGCCCCCCATATATCAGCGTGCAATAGTTAAGGTGGGAACAGAATATGACATGGCAAAGTTCTATAGGGGTCAAAAAGAGATATACCAGGTCTGAAAGATGGTGCGAATCAAAAATATATATCTTGGAGGCATAGTATTCTATAGGGAACATGGGACAATGACTTTCTTTCTTGACCTGGCTGCAAAATGGGAGCTAAGAGGTCATATAATGCAGGCCTTGAAAGCACTGATTCAGGTTGAATGAACCCTTTAATAGTAAAGTCACGATCGGACCAGCAATATATATTGCTGGTCCGATCATGACTTTATATTGACTATATAAGGGTCTTTACTAAATCAGTATAATTGTGATGATATATATGGCGCAGATGTGCTGTCTATTATAAATGGCTTAATAAATATATATGTGTTGCTGCTTTATAAAAATAAAACACTCTAAAATACCTTCCATCTCTCTCAAATCTTTATGCGCAATTTTCTTTCTTTTTTTTTTTCGGCTATAAGATTTTTTTTTACATCTCGTGGAAGCATACCTCAAGCATGCATACACAACAATCGAATACAACTGAGTTTGATTTCATGTGAAAACCAAAGCCTTGCAAGAACACAGCATCACTTTCCGCTGTTTGTCATCGAAGAGGCAATCAACGAGAAATGCACGCGACAGCCAAGTGAAGCAAAGGCGTTCCGCATTCATGCACTAATTCTTGCCACCGCATGCCTCGCACTGCACAATAATTGTTGTGAACGTCAGGCCGTTTCGTTCCTTCCGTACTTCTCGCTGCCCATTTGCTCTCCGAATGAACCGCGCCACCTTCTTTCCACATTCCTTTGTTTTCTTTGTTTTGTTTTTTTCCTACACACCGCATGCTTTCCCTCACAGCTCCGAGGCCTACGTAAAGTTAGCTTCTTAGCACAGCTGAAAGTCTAGTGGTAAAGCCAGTTTAAGAAAACTTTGCCTCGCGATTTTGTATCGCGCGTGCGGCGATGTCATTTCATGGGAAGTACGTCGCCGCTGCCAGATACTATATATAACCGATTCTTGTCAAAAATGTCTTTACTATAAAAGTTCAAATATTTACAGTCGTCTACTGAACATGAATTGGGACTTGAGTTTTACAATTAACTCCGAGTTTGCTACAGCGAGGTTACTGTTATCACTTCAGTTCAATTGGTCATTTGGTCGGGTCGGATGCGAATTTTTTTTTTTATTTCAAGGTGAAATTAGAAAGCAAGAGCTAGGCCTGTTTATCTTAAATTGCTTGAAACATACCAGTCCCATTAATATTTTAAATAGTATATTTTCCAAGTGCTGTACTGGAAGCTAGCTTCATTTTCGGCTGCAAATATAAATGAAGTAATTGCAGTACGCAAACTGGTAGATTACTGCTTCATATCTTAACCATAAAATGAATAAATGAGATATTATATATTTTCCACTTGGCCACAACAGCTTGCACAATTGGTACTGTTCACGCCATGGACATTTCCGCCAGGGACATAAGAAAAGCAGCTGCTGTGGAAGAATAGAACCTCAGATAATATACTAGCCGGTATTTGAATACAAATAATCTCATATTTAAGGAAAAAAAAATGTGCTGTATGAGCTGTATAACTGTCCCCGGCTATTAATCTAATTACTTTCTTTTGAAGCATTAGTACCTTATTAATGTTAGTGCTTTATGTGATGGTCCAGACCAAATGGCAATAGTTAAGATAAGATTGAAATATTGTGTTGTAGATTATCAACTTTAGATTTGGAGAAAACTCTCAGTGACACCTGCAAAGGATGCCAACAGACTGTGACACTTTCTTTGCAATATATGTAATCTGTTCTGTTCCTTTCATATGTGCATCAAAAATAACAGCAAATGATTTAAAGCTGTCGATAATTTCTATTGTATTATTAAGTTTTAAGGTAAGTAAAATGAGTGCTGATAAAGTTCCTTTAAAGTTTAAAGGTCAAAAGAAAACTGTTTTAAATTTCTTACTATCGACAATTAACAAGTTCATTTGATATTAACCATCTGTTTAATGACTGAAGAACAATGTTCCCTCTTTTTAATAGGTTACCTGTGGATGAGTCAGTAAGAAAAAGCTTGTATCATCAGCTTACAGAACATTGAAAGCAAGTTTATATAACCATATCATTAATATAAGCACTAAAAAGAAACGGACCCAGAGGGCTACCCTGGGAAGCTCCACATTGTATAGTTTTTAAACCAGACAGGTTACCATCAGTACAGACAGCCTGTTTACGCCGACTATATGAGAGAAACAGATTAAGAAGAGAGCCGCGGATGCCATACCTTTTAAGTTTATGAAGTAATATGTTATGACTGAGGAGTTCATGCATTTTACCAAAGTCTACAAACATGCCTAGCGTTGTGTTCTTACATTCAAAACCCTGTAAAATAATTTCATTTTGCAGCAGCTGAGCAGATTCAGTGGACCATCGTTTGCAAAAGCCGAACTGATTGTCATTAATAGTAAAGAGTGTTTATCGAAGAGTTCTCAGTTTTTTTAACTATAACTTTCTCTAGAGCTTTTGAAAAAAAACAAAAACGGTCGAATGAAAATTGGTCGGCAGTTATATATTTCATTCTTATCTCCTCCCTTAAAGATTACTGAAACCTTGGAAGACAGGAATGAACGGCTCAGAAATGACGAAGACACAATTCATCATTCCTTTCCTTGAAGGAATAACCAAACAAATGAGTGCTCACCAAGCATATCGTTGTTTGTTGCCATATGTGCCCCTATCCATTTTTGTGTGCTGTCATCCTCTCATGCAAAACAAAACTGTTCAATCTGCTAAATTAGTGAGCTTCATTTCTTGTCATATGGAACAAATAATTTGTTCTCAAATTGCTTCACATCAACACATTCTGGCAGTTGACCTGTAGCTGCCTGGCTGTGCCAAGCAGCCACTACCTGACA
The DNA here is from genome assembly GCF_055883805.1 of Amblyomma maculatum. Lineage (NCBI taxonomy): Eukaryota > Metazoa > Arthropoda > Arachnida > Ixodida > Ixodidae > Amblyomma > Amblyomma maculatum. Next base: position 182,545,500 of record NC_139349.1, read on the forward strand.
CAGAAAGCTTGATGCAAGAACCCTCCTGCACTGGACATAATTATATGCTGCATCAAGTGGTGAACAAAGCTCAGTGTTTCTAAATGCAAGTTACCAATTAGTACTATCGATATTATCATATACATTCTGTCAGAATCAGTAAAACTGTACGCTCTAGAACATGCATGGCACAGTGAAGTGAAACTGCAATTCCATCTTGCCTCCCATATATGACTTTGCTTTTTTTCATTTGATGTGCGTATGTCTATATATAGTTCAATCCACATGGTAAGTATAAGTATTTAAATAGCACCTCAACAGCTCAGTGACTGGGCGCTCGACTGCTCTATCCAAGAATATGGGATCGAATCATGGCTGTGGAAACTGCTTTTTGGCAGCAAGAAAAGCAAGGTGCCCATGTGCTCTGCGATGTCAGTGCACAGGTGGTAAAAATTTACAAAGCCCTCCACTACAGCATGTGGCATAGCCCGAGTCCCTCTGGGATGTTAAAGCTCATAAACCGACTCAAACCTATTACTAAGAGCAATTTTAGTACGCTCAAATCAATGTGCTTGATATGTCCGCCATCTTAAATGTATGTCAAATTCAGCTGCCTGTGAAACAGCGTGTATTAATATGACTACAATGCAGATGTTTTAAAACACTAAATATCTCAGAGTTTCTTTTAGGCAATGAAAATGTACAACACAGCATGCCTCTCCAGGGCATGCAAGTTTCAAGTTACATATCATTAGCATAACCACATTCACTATACAGGATAAAGGCCTCTAGTTTCTCTCCAACTAACCCTCTCCAATGTAAACTATGCTTTATCCCTACAGGCTGTCTACTTCCTAAGCCCACCTGGCTATCTGGGTCCCCTTGGTAATATATATTTTCCTAGAATTCATTCCTTTACAACTAACTGCTGAATACCTTGCCTTTGACTTCCCGCTTGTTCACTAATCCACTAGGCTCTCTTCCTACCTTTGCTTGTGGTGTTCTCTTCCTTGTCCCTGTCCTGTGTGCACTGGTAATTTTCCAACATTCAATTTCAAGTCTTTTTGTCATCCTCCAAGTTTCTATCTTATCAGTGGTCACAAGCAAGGTATCATGCTTGCCTTTTGAGACATATAGATTACCTGCTAGTGCTGATTTCAGTGGGAATATACTTGTCAGATGCACTACACTAGCATTACAATAAATGTGCAACTCACAATAGTCCACATTATTATTTTAGACACATCAAAAGATTATCACAAGCAGAGCTTAAAGTCAGGGGGGTGTCGCGGCGTCCAAGAACCCTCACCAGTTTTTACGAGAGGTCTGAGACTTGAATATATTGGGTGTCCAGCACTGCACGAATATGAAGCAGGTGCAACCTTTTATTCTTCTCAGTGGCAATCAGAGAATGCTTATGATTGTTAGAAAATTTTGCAGCAAGTTGTTTTAAGAATTATTGCTTTGTTTTAGTAAGAATCAGAATTTCTAAAATCTGCAATGAAGAAAACAAAGGTCAGTCCCTCTACACAGAGGCTGGAACTAGTTAAGTTATTCTACACACATACCATCTCTTCGATTTTGCTGGTTCAGTGCACACTGTGTTTTAGGTGCTGGCTGAGCAAATTGTCAATATGCTTACACAATATTATTCAGATGTTGTACTCGTCACCAGTCAAACAGACCAAGCTGGTAGTTCTTACAATATTTCTTGCTAATTGTCAATGGGTTCACTTGAAGTGTAAAAATTATAGAATATATTTTTCCTACCTAGTTGATTTTACATTTAAAGTGCGATTAAGATTGTGCTTCCTGTGTAAAGTGTTTTAAAGAACATAGCACTCTCGCTGCTCCTATAAAGTTTACTCAAATACATTTATTTGCAAAATTTCTATTTAAACTTATTTACTCTTATAAAGTTTTCTTCGCAACCAGACAGTCAGAAATTCAGTTCTCGATGTGAACTGTGCTACAAGATAGTGGTTTCAGGAAACAATATTACATATGTTACAAGTGCTAACGCTTTGTTGTTTCACTATAAGCTGCTTTATGTCACATATTGTTTGTCGATCATGCTTGCAGAGCACAGGGATTAATTTTTTCGGGTGCATGTCATAAAATGATCACGAAAACCTCCTTCGTATATAATATGATCGTATATAATATGCTCGAATTTCTAGAGTACCCTCTCTGACAGAGCCAGACTTTAAGCACTGAAAGTAATTCATTCATTTCAAAATTACTTTTGCTAAAGTGAATAACTGCTGTTTCTATACATCATATCATGCACTCCCGGTACGATGCTAAGAAAGCAGTAATGACATATGCGGCAAGCCTGTCCCACAGTGATGGATGAACAAAAAAATACAGAATTGAGTAGAACTGTGTGTCCAAGGGTCACAACCATTCTCTAAGCAGGTACATGTAAGGCGTCGAGGGTCCATCGAAGCGACAGCGGTGCAAAATGGTTGAAGGTCAAAACTAGTTGAAAGTGCGCAGTAACACTCACTGTTGCATACTGGCTATAGGCACAGTGCCGCTTTGTTACACTTGTCATCATGGGCGAAAAAGGAGTTGGGGGGGGGGGGGGGGGGAAGAGACAGGCGGAAATGTTCATGGTGTGAAAATTACCCAGCGCAAGCTGCCATGGTCCCGCGAACATGGAATCTATAAATCATATCATTCAGTGGCTTAGAACGGTGGAAGCAGCTCGCCGCGAGAGCAAGGCACCGAGTTTGCCTCTTATTACTTCTTTGAGTGCAATGAATGTGGCGAGTGTTTGACCATGATTCTGTTTTTGTTGTTTTGTTGCCATTGTCATATTTTTAATAGCCTGTTATGTAGGAAAAGGAGAGGGAATAGTTTCACTGGATAGAATTTGGCGGTAAGATGAAAGAATGTGCTCTAGTGTCTGGGGAAAAGTTTTGTTCACAAGCTTTACTTAGTTTCTATACGGATGAAATCCAGACAGTAAATGAGAAGGAATTTGCTCTGCAGAGGTAATTGTAATGTTACTACTTTTTGGGAGCAGTAATTAGTAATTTCATTACATTTTTAACACTGCTTGCAAGTAATTGGCAATGTAATTAAACTGCTTTTGAACAGTAATTTTGCCAAGTATGGTGCCAATTTAACCCAGACAAAAAAAAAAAGATACCATTATGTCTATTAGGAATGAAGTAGATTAAATAAGACATGCCAGCTGGACTTGTGAATGTAATCATGTAGCTCAAATGGTTTTTTCTACTTCTGATTGGCAATCACATTGGAACATTCAATTAGAAGGCCCTGTTGAACATTCAATAAACAAATGTTGCAACTTAAACTGCTGTGTAGTTTGCATAATTTCTACGACCACAGCAGTTGATTAAACGAAGTAACTTTGATCCCTGAAGATCTGCTACTAAGTAGGGTCCAATGTGCGAGGTCCCAAAAAGAAAAGATTGTGTCAACTCTTCCGGTATATATGTAGGTTCGTATGGTTTATGTGTCATATGCATGCTTGCCTGTCGCCTGCTTGGAGCTGCCATTTCAGGTCAGTGCCGGCAGAATAAGCATTAAGATTGGAAGCCTTAGCTGAACTGCCCAACTGGAATGTTCAATTTAATCAAATTGGAGCTTCGAGTCTGTTCCAAAAGCGTGTTTAGAAACTGATTTCCATGGAAATCATTTTTTTTTTTTTTTTCACACAAGAACAAGCCAAAAGACTGCACTGCACTGACTTGACAAATATCTAAAAGATGGCAACTTTATTGAAATATGGGCGGAGAGGCTCCGCAAGAAGGGCTGAGTTATTTCAGATACAAGGCATATACTGCAGAGTACAAGTGCACCTTCCAAAAACAGGAGTCTGCATTATGTCCCGTTTTTGCTGACCTACCAACATAGCTTGATCAGCCACACTGCTGAGCCACAATGCAAACCCAATTCGCGCTCATACATGTAGTTTTATGTAAGTACCAAAAGCAACCTCAAATATTCACCAGCTGTTCCTGACTGCAGTTCCTTTTTGACAGGCGATTCTATCAAATTGTTTTTCACGAAATTCTAGCACTGAATTGATTGCGGACGAGTAGCCTAGCTGGCCGCAGAACGATTTCGGAGATAACTGCAGTGCCTTAACGTACCGCCTGAGAGCTATGGAATAGAACACTGCAGCAACTGCAGTTCTTTCGTATTTGAAGGCGGAATACGAAGACAACGAGATAAGCAGCCCACGGGGAGACGAATTTCCTTGCGTCGAGTGAAGTGCACAATGCACAGCCGAACCCGAAGCCCAGAACGAAGCTAGAAAAAAAACTTCCTCTGCAGCTGCATGTCACAATCAAGCGCGTCCAAACTCCGTCATTCTGCGCGCAATGCTGACCAAGGTAGATGTAGTAGATGGGCATGAACGGGCCTTTAAGCAGACCTAAAGCAGCGCCCACCCACACGCTCCTCCACTCCTGGCACTCCTGGCGCTCGCCAGCGCGACCAACGCGCCAAACCGCCAAACGCCGACGCTACCGATCACTACATAAGTAAAAATTATTAAAAAACTGGACAGTAATCATTTCTTTACCAACAATTTAAGTTTTAAATAAGAATTATAAAGGTTTTACTTGCTGTCATGCACATTTTTTTCTTTGCTTAGTTTATGATGACGTAGTGTGACGTATTTTATGCGTGGCAGCAGCAGCCTGCTAGTGCCACGGGCGTGGCTCTAGCCTCGGCCAAAGTCGACTAGTAGATGTCGCAGTGGCGCCGTCTGGCGGCGTCAATGAAAATCAGCGTGCCCGGCGTGCCAAAACATTCGCCCGCTCTTTTTCTGCTAGAGTTCTTGTAAGCAGCATGAGGTGGCGCCACCAGTACCATCGCTGGGGCAGCGGCTCGTCTGGCGTCGCCGCCGCCGCATAAGATGGAAACATCTGACTTCTTTTGATCGAATCAGGCAAGTTCCCCGAACAAATTTGGTATTAAAAACTACTAGCGACAAAATGCCCTTTCTGTGCAAAATTTGAACGGCGAGGATTCCATGGTTTAGCTGGGAGAAGCATTCTACATCGCGCCTCTAATTGTGCAACGCGCTGTGTGAAGGTAACAGCAGTAACAGCCTCGTGCATTACGCCGTGATAAACAAGATCGTAAAGATAAGACATTTTTTTTGCATCTTTGATGTTTGCAATACCTCATAGCGGCAGAACACCGCGGCTACCGGTCGAAAAAAAAAAGCTGCTTTAAAAAGCTGTCTTTCACGGCTACGGTGATATTTTGATCACGGAGCAGAAACATGATGCAAAAACGGGTATATACTTTCCGTGCTACGTTTTTGTAGAATTAATGAGCTCGTGGTAGGAGAATGCAACAATTTCTTACGTGCGTAAACGATACAGTGTTTGTAAGCGTGGACAGGTGACTTGCTGGTTCCAGTAGCATTCCAGGAGGAAACCAGCAGAATTCTAAAACCAGCAAAGAGCTGGAACCAGAACAGCCAGTAGGTCGCCTGCTGTGACCAGCAGACGCACACTGATGGAGCCAGCAGGTAGCCTGCTGGGACCAGTAGAAAACCAGCAAGCACCCTGCTGGAACCAGTACAACCAGCAGAAATCCAGCAAGAAACCCCTTGGCGCGCACATCTGACAACCGGCCCATTTGCTTTGCATGCAGCCATGTTGCACGCCTGTGCCGTCGGCCCCCTACGCTTTCGATCAGAGCCCGGTCACCTCAGCCGCCGTCCCCAACCCTCGTCCCACTTTGACCCCCGCTCAACCTCTCCGCATCGTCGCCATTCATTATTAATATAAACAGCGCGAACACGAAGACAAGGGACAAGAAAGCCACAGTACATGCGCTGTTCTTGTTTCTTGTCCCTTGTCTTCGTGTTCGCGCTGTTTATAATAATGAATAAGTACCAACTCGCCCAACAAAGTATCTTGGTGATCGTCGCCATTGCCGGAAAACCAATGTTTGTACTCTTGCACTTGTAGATACTGGTGCTGCTGTGTCGGTTATTGACGTTAGACTGTGCCGCTTGTTACTGCCATATTCTGCTTTGCGCACCGCCACTGCTCAGCACCACGCTCAGCACATCGAACTAGTGATCGGTACCTGCACGGCTCGAGTCACCATTCAGGACGTTCTCTACGTCATCAGTTTTATCGTTCTCCGTGGCTGCTCTCATGACGTTATTTTAGGATGGGACTTCTTGTGTCGCAATCGCGGCGCTCGTGCCGAAGTAGAGCTTTCTCCACTGTTCACCGCACTGACCGCCGCTAGCGTTATTGGGGAAGCCAAATGCCACTTTGTGATGCTACTGATATCTGTTTCGATTGTGCCCATAAACTGTGCTTCTTTTCAGGACTCTACAGTGCTCTTCACCCTATCTTCCCTTTTCGTCTCGCGACGCTGTCTTCCCCTGCCCTGCGCCGTCCTTAGTGTACGAAGCGGCCTCACCGAACTAACCATTAGCAACGATTCGTTCTATCCACTCACGTTGCAACGTGGCGAGTGCGTTGGGCATGCCGAGCCTGTTCGATCAGAAAATTTTGTGGCCGTCCCACCAGTTCTCTTCACCTGTGCCGTCACAATCTCCAACAGCGTCAGTGCCCTTAGCCCACCTCGTTCCTAGTCTCCTGCATCGCCTCTGGCTACCTTCGACAAAGCCATCGACAGTGCTCTCGCTCCAGATCAACGCGCAAAGCTCCTCGACTTGATGAACCGATTTCGAGCTTCCTTTGACATCCAGCAGCCATCCTTGGGTCGTACATCAATTGTTTCGCACCACATCTATACTGGTACGCACGCCACATTAAGCCAACGTTCTTATCGTGTATCAGCCACAGAGCGCCGCATTTATTGACGAGCAAGTCGAAGAGATGCTCAGTAGGGGTGTCATTCAGCCTTCCAGTAGCCCCTTGGACGTCCCCAGCCGTTTTAGTCAAGAAGAAAGACGGGTCTATTCTGTTCTGTATGGACTACCGCCGCCTTAATGCGATCACACGAAAGGACGTCTATCCACTACCACGCATAGACGATGCACTGGACACTTTGCATGGAGCGGAATTTTTCTCTTCGATTTACGTTCTGGCTACTGGCAAGTTCCAGTTGCAGAGGCGATCACCCCAAGACAGTTTTTGTCACTCCCGACTGGCTCTATGAGTTCGTCATGCCGTTTGGGCTGTGTAACGTACCCGCCACCTTTGAACGCATGATGGACAATACTCTCCACGGTTTGAAGTAGCACACGTCTCTGCTACTTGGATGATATCATATTTTCGTCAGACTTCGTTACTCACCTAACTCACCTTGAAACTGTCTTGCAATGTCTTAGCGACGCCAGTCTGCAGCTCAATCTAAAAAAGTGCCATTTCGCCGCTCGCCAACTCACTAGTTTAGGACATTCAGTGTACAAGGATGGCATCCTTCCTGATCCATCTAAACTTTGCGCTGTCGCTGAGTTCCCAAAGCCAACATCAAGCAATTACGCTGCTTTATAGGCTTATGTTCCTATTTTAGGAGTTTCATTTGGAGCTTTGTGACCATCATTGCCCCTCTGACGCGACTTCTCAGCACTCACAAAGATCTTTCTGCCTGGTCGCCGGATTGCGATACTGCTTTTACGAAATTGCGCACGATACTTACCTCTCCCCCCCGTATTGTGCCATTTTGACCCGGCTGCTCCTACCGAAGTGCACAGCGACGCCGGCCTCGGCGCTGTGCTTGCCCTACGAAAACCTGGTGTTGATTAAAGTGTTAAATTGGGCGTGTTGGTACATGTCTTGAACAAATATATAACAGCGCAAAGAGACAAGGACGAGGCGAGACAGCGCCATCCCTGTCTCGCCTCGTCCTTGTCTCTTTACGCTGTTATATATTTGTTCAAGCCGGTGTTGATGAATATGTTGTGGTGTACGCAAGTCAAACTTTGACTAAGGCCGAGACCAACAACTCGGTGACAGAAAAGGAATGCTTGGCCATTATTTGGGCACTTCAAAAATTTCGGCCATACTTGTATGGGCGCCCATTAGATATTACAGACCACCACGCTTTGTGTTGGTTGTCGTCACAAAAAGACCCTACCGGCCGCCTTGCCCGCTGGTCGCTTAGACTGCAAGAGTATGATATCCGAGTTATCTATTGTACAGGGCACAAGTACTCCGACACAGACGCTTTATTTCACTCGCCGGTGCCGCCTGACGCTCCGTTGTCCCCTGCCTCCAGCATCGCCTTGTCTTCCCTGTCCATCAACGACATGCCATCAGAATAGCGCAAGGATCCGTGGCTAACATCACTAATTGATCTTCTTACGAACTCATCACTTTCACCGGCTCCTCGCGCCCTTCGTCGTCAAGCGCAGCATTTCGCCCTTCGTAACAGTCTCCTCTATCGACGCAATTATATGCCAGATGGCTTAAGTGGCTGCTCGTCGTACCTTGCCACCTCCGTAGTGATATATGCGCATCTTACCATAACGATCCGCAGTGTGGTCATTTGGGTGTATTTAAGACTTATGAACGATTGCAACAGTGCTTTTTCTGGCGCGGCATGTACACCTTCGTCAGTATGTGCGTTCATGCATCGATTGCCAGCGTCGCAAGCCTTCTCTCCATCAGCCGGCTTCACTACAGCATATTTTGTGCCCATACCGACCATTCGATCGTGTTGGCATCGATTTGTATGGACATCTGCCATATACACCTGCAGGGAACCGTTGGATCATCGTGGCCGTCGATCACCTTACTTGCTATGCGGAGACAGCAGCACTTCAGGATGCCACTGGACCCAATATTGCGTCCTTTCTTCATCATTTCATTCTGCGGTGCGGGGCCCCTCGTGAACTTCTAAGAGATCGAGGAAGTCTTTCCTCTCCGAGGTTGACGAAGCACTCCTACGAGAATGTCAGACCATTCACCGGACAGCCAGTGTGTACCACCCTCAAACAAACGGCTTCACAGAGCGCTTCAACCACACACTGGGTGACATGATGTCTAAGTACATCGCCTTCGAACACTCCAATTGGGACAAGATTCTCCCATTTATAACCTATGCCTACAACACCGCCGTTCAAGCAACTACCGGATTCTCGCCATTTTTTCTGCTGTACGGGCGTGAACCTTCGTCTCCACTTGACACCATCCTTCCCTACCGTCCTGATATCTCAGAGTATACATCACTTTCAGCAGCTGCCAGGCACGCTGAAGAATGTCGCAAGCTGGCTCGCTCGCTTACTTCGGACGAGCAAGCCCAGAAGAAAGCGCACTGCGATAGCAGCCATTCTGTGCGCCAATTCTCTCCCGTTGCTCACATATGGCTCTGGGTCCCATCGACATCACCAGATCTGACCAGCAAGTTTACTGCCAAGTACCACGGACCCCATCTAGTCCTCCAACAGACTTCTCCCGTCAATTACCTAGTTGAACCGCTAGCCGCTTCCACCGATCTTTGCCGCCGTGGGCATGAGATTGTTCACATCGACCGTTTGAAGCCTTATTCAGTTCAGTTCAGTCGTGTCCGACTCTTTGTGACCCTATGGACCATATCACGCCACGCTTTCCGGTCTCTCCTAACATCACATTATTTCATCTGCAGCGCCTCGAGGATGCCATCTAACCATCCAATGACCCTCAACCTTTCCCAACATCAAATCTTTCTCCAGCGACTCCTCTCTTCTCATCAGATGACCAAAGTAGCTGAGCTTTAATTTCATTGTGATCCCGCTATCTTTTCGTCTCCTTGAGTCGCCAGGATGGCTCCTCTTTTCTGTGGGGGGGCCAGATTGTAAAGAAGAAGTTCCAATTAAGCGGACAGATCGCCGAGAAAGAGGAAGTGCTTTTGCGGACTAGCTGTCTACAAGCTGTGCCACCACCGCTCCGGTCTTGCTCGCAACCAATGCCTGGATCCCCTCTTAACACATGCTATGTTTGATCAAAGTGGCATGTTGAAAAAGAAAACATAAAAGCATTAAAACACTGAATGTCAGGTGCTGGCCAAACTATGTGTCTTTTGGTATTCTGCATGGGTTTTGCTGCAGTTAAATGATCATTCTATATAGATATACTTGTTTTGAATGGAGATGCACACATACAGTGCCACCTGGAAAAGCAATTGAGGGAAACTGGCAGTTGCCCTTGGAGATGTCTAATCAAAGTTCAGCATAGATAACTTGAATTTCATTTTCCCGTCTTTTGCAGGAGGAGCCCAACCTGCTCTTTCCAGCTTAGGCCTGCAAGACCAGCAACAGCTGATCGAACGAATGCGCAGCATAGTAGCGGCTCCTGGAATCCCGTCCTGCAGAGGCCGCCCACAGAGGACTCTATCATCTCCTCGCTAGTTCCCATAAATGCCTTTTCCTCCTCCACCTTTCCAAGGGAAAAGCTGTCAGGGCCAGGGATAATTAAAAAAATTATTCAAGTAGATTCTTAATACTCCAGTTGACCAGCATTTTACCATGCCATTCCGTCTATTTTTGCATGCAGCTTTAACAGGGATATTTTTTAGTGTAGACTATTTATGCAATTTTTCCAATAAGGCCCAAAAAGAATCAAAAATGCTGTTTTTACAACCACACATTGATATGCTTATACACTTGCGTGCATAAGCATACCAGATGGTGTGTTTGTGCAAAGCTCAACTAGCATATATGCCTCTTGGATGGCGGTTTAGTTGCACACTGCTGTTCAGTGCTTTTCTGTGTTAAAGTAAAGCAGACAACAGGAAACTTGAACCTGTTGCATATTCTTCTCTCATGATAAAGGCATGTCACTAAAATTTCCATGGCACATGCTTGCTGAGCTTTACACAAATGTTATTGGCAAGTTTTTATACCAGTAGCGGGCCCTAGCTGCAAGCAAGTTCTGGGAAACGTCTGAGTGTCCGCCTCCGGCTTTTCGTCGGATGTTCGTGGGATGCGATCTGGATCGACAAAAAATAGTCCAACGGATGTCCGGTGTACGTATGTCGAACATAACTGAATTTCCGTCGGACGTCCGAACCTCCGAAAACAGACGTCCATCAGTCGTGCGTCAATCAATGGCAATCTGGGGTACGCAAATTGACTTTATCCTAGCCAGGAAAATTTCGAGACGTCCTAGATACCAAGGCGATTCCCTACGAATGTGTCATCATACAACATAAAATTCTAGTCGCAGACCATCAGTCTTTCTGCGCAAAAAAGAGCGGACCGGTAAATGCTGTTGAGTACATCAAGTGTTCGAAACTAATTGAGTATTTAAACCAATTGCACACATATGCACCGAGTGGGGGTGACCCTAGCGACGCCACTGAAAAGATGATAGCCGAGGCTGATGACAAATGGCTTTACCGCTTCACTAAACACCGAGCAAGAGTGGCCAGAGATCGAGATGCCTTGCGGCTGACCAACTGTCGGCTGATACTCAAACAGTGTCGTGAACACTTTAATCTCATTTCAAATGAGGAATTTCAGCACCCGCCTATTTCCAATGGCCTCCAGGTCCACGGATGTCCCACTGATGCTATCTCGGAGACCCAGTTAAAGCAGCTATCCATGCTATGAACTTGACTAAATTGACCAGACCGGATGATATCCCAGCCGAGTTTTGGAGCACAGTAGCTCACATAATGTATCTTCTTGCATAGACTTGGCTGCCTCCATACCCTTGTGAGCCAGGCCAGCCTTGGTTGATCCATTGAGCTGGCTGTAGCAATTCTGGCCAAACTTGAATATTTTAAAATGAATGGCAGAGTATCGGGGGCCAACTTGCTTAAAAGAAACAAATGGCAAAAAGCAAACCCATTTGGACGGCAATTTTCATTGCCGCCCAATCAACTGCCCGAGATTTTCACAGATGGACTGAGAGTGAATGCCACTTATTCGCCCTGGAAAAATTTACTGCATAGCGTGAAAAGTTGTGTAAACACTGCCCTTACTCACCAAAGAGAATACCTTGGCAGATGCAGAGATCACAACACTACCTGTGCATGTGAATCACTTTGGGCCTAATCAGCTGGCCGTTTCAAATCATGGCAAAAAAGTTAAGATTGCTCGATGCATGTGCCACTATAGTGTTTTTTAATCAAGAGAGAGTGAAAAGAGCAGCAGCCCGAAGCACGTGCCAAAATTTTGCTGGACCGATGGCTGCTTACGTCGGTATAAAAACTACACTATGGTGTCGCAGCGCTGGCAGACAAGGACAAAGGTCTAGGGACACACACAACTGCGCTGATTTGTGTAGTCCTGTCCTTGTCTGCCAGCGCTGCGACACCATAATGTTTGATAACAACCACCAACTAGCCCAGCAGTATACCCTACAAAAACTACATCATGCAAGTCCATGTTCATCATAAGTGATCTTCAAAGAAAGGTAACATTCTGGAACAGTGGCAACAGCCAGTGTCATGTCTCCCTCAATTTCTAGTGCAACCCAATTCGCTTGTAGCAGTTTGATGCAATTTTTGAAATCGTTATCAGAATGGGCAGTTCTCGTTATTTCAGTGCAAGGGTGGCATCACTATTAACAGCTATGACTGACATTCTGACCCTTGCTCCATTAAATCCAGTTTTGGACCATTCTGTTGTACGAAACATCTATATTTGCAAAACAGTCTAACATTAAAGTCTCACCCACAAACTTCCATAATGGGCCTCCCGTATAGGTGTCCTCCAAGCAGAAGAAAGCTGGATGCATTCCCTTATCTTGGATGATTGCAGATTTGCAAATGACAGCCATTAAAACTGCATTACACAATGCTCAGTGCATGCTCATCACATTTTTCAAGGCACGTGTCACAGTAACATCGGCAGGAGAAAGGTGATGGTTGTAAACGACTGTTGGCATCATATGTATAAATAATGACACAAATGGTATACTGATGGGCTAACTGCATAAAGTTGACATTTTCCAACTGCCAAGACAAGAAGGAAAGTGGTAGCAGTTCCAATGATATATTCCAGTTTTTTTTTTTGCTTTCCCTATGTGCACATGAAAGTAAGAACAAGCATGACTTCCGACCAGGCCTGTTGCACATGCATCTCACTTCTATGTCTACTACAGACAGTGTTTGTTGTGAGACAATAACGCACATTTCAAACATATCCCATTTATGCAAGCAACAGTGGATTTTCAACCATACCACAAAAGTTTCATTAACTCATATGACCTGCTGCTGTTTCTGCATGAGCTACAATGCACAAAACAGCAGCGGAATATATCTTCCAATTCGAAATTCCATCTTCGCAATGGACTACAGTAGACATTTCATTAAAGTAGAAGAGACAGAAGAGTCTTTTGTTTTTTCACTGGTCGGTGACTCTTGTTTCATACAAACACACATTTCAAAAAGGGAAGCTGCACACTGAAATATTGAGCTGGTTGGGAGTTTACAATGTGTCTTGACATTTACATGTTTCAAAGCAGGAACATATTCCTGGCCAGCACCGCATGCTTGTGTGATTCTACGCTATATTTGAAGAAGAACAGCGCGACTTGGACACGGACGGAAGAAAGACATACACGAACAGGCGCTCACTCTCAGCTGATGTTTATGCTCGGAACGTGGTAATATGTATATCAGGCTCAAAAAAAAAAAAAAAACCACAGAAGCGATACACATTTTCCTGGAAAACACATTTGATGCCACCATGTCATTTCCCTGTAGCTAGATATCTTATTTCCTTGGCTGACAACACCAAGGACGGGCTGCTGACACAGGCGTCATTTGACCAAGCAATTTGTGCAGCTTCAGTAATTTCATGGGTTATCTTATCCCGACGCCTATTTAACACTTTTTTTTTTTTAAATATGGCTGGCAGTCTTTACTCATACAATCTCTGCAATGAATGCCAAGATGCCCTTTAACAGAGTTTAAAACATTGTTATTGTGAACAATGTGTCCGTGTATGTCTTTCTTCCGTCCTTGTCCAAGTCGTGCTGTTCTTCAAAACGGCACACCAATTCGCCCAAGCATCAGTTCGTACGCTCTAGAAGTCTTGCATGCAAAAAACCCTGGCTGACTATTCCTTCCAAATACTCACATAAGACAGGTTACAGAGGAAACTGAAAGGAGTGGATGCATGATTGTGGCACTCAATTTGAAGATACAGCAATTGTCAACGAATACTGTATGCTCAATTCTATCCTTATGACTTGCAAACCACAGATACTGTTTGAGGGGTGCGTCAAACACAAACACATTCCTGTGCAGAGCAACCCTTTTGGCTGTAGGCTGGAGTGATGCTCCTCTATGCCAGAAAGGGAATTCCACAGAAGAGGCATATGACTAAGCAGGAAAGGACCCAACTACTCTATGCCACCATTAAGAGGTGTAGGAGTGGTAGACCAGTCCCACGACGCTGGTGGCAAAGGAGGTGGCACACAGCCACCAGGTCATGAAGCTGAGGAGACCGCGGAAGAGCACGGGAGTGAAGACAGCCCGCAGCCCGGCCAGCGACAACTGCTGGGACTCCTGTGGGAGAACTGTGCTGGCATCCCAGCTGTGGCCACCTACAGCAATGCGAATAAATAAAAATTCTCTTTAAAGCATCAAATCACAACACAGGGTAACGTGGATTCAGTTTCAAGACCGTGACTGTGCCCGAGATAGGTCAGACCTCCTATTTCCCAAGTCGCGTGCGCTGCCCTTTTGCTTTTGAGTCCACTTTTGTTCTGTGAATACAGGTGCCATGTATTACGCTGACATGTTTTTACAGAAAAGGTGACCTCAATGCGGGGGTCGATATGCACAACTGACCTACTGCAAAGTCTAAGTAGTTCTATGCTCAGTTTCACAGCCCATTCACGGAAAGATGCATGTAAATGAACTTATAGTAAATTAGTTCTCTCTTGAAGTAACCCTTGGTGTTGGAACAAACTATACAACAGAGAGGTGAGGAGGACAGCTGCTTGAGCATGCACACACCACACTCTCAGTATGTTTTCCCTCATATGAGTGGGAAAATGGAGTTTTTATGCCTGACAACTTTGATGCTACATGACATAAGCAAGACTGAACATCCTTTCAGTGCTCATACAAGCCCAATATTAACTCGCATTTGGGTATCTTCTGTACAGTTCATATGAAACAAGTATGCACCACCCGAGTTTTCCCGGCTGTCCACTTTGGCTTCTTGTTGTCCTTACGTCTCCCGAGATTCGTCACAATGTTCTCTGCTCTTGCGTCACCAAACTGCTTCCCACTTGTTTGTCTTAGGAAACTATGAAAGAGCACTAAAAGGAGTCACCTTCAAGAAATAAAAGTTAAACACAAATCAAAAATAATTCAATTCATATTAAAAAAAAACTTATATTTGGAGTTCTCAAAGTATTTGAAAATGACCGAATACACCGAAAATGCATGAATTCAGCAGTTTCAGCACACTGCGATCTTCACTGCAATGGTTGACCATTACCTACAAAACCGACACAGAGAAATGAATACACAACAAGAGAGCAACATACAACCAGAAAAAGAGACGTCACAACATGTCACAAAAAAAAATTTAAAATATAAAAATAAAAAAGAACATGCACGTTCCAAACTAGCACCCACGTGTCGAAAGGCAACAACACTCGCACAAAGAACAAGCGCTAGGTTCACATTAAATATTTATCAGCTGACATAGGGAGCCCTTAAAAAATCAGTTGCTTCCTCGACACCACCATTGATGGACTACTAATGCAAGTGTCTCCATAAAATAAGCTTCTATAATTTCTCTAGATAGTCAACTTTATGTGCGAAAAGAATCACGGTGCTCTCGAAAATAGATGTGCATCCACATGAACGACGATGCGGAGCAACATTAATCAATGATATTGAAACAGTGCAACAGACCACAACAACATGAGCGCAGTATGCAGTATTCCAGAAGAGGGCGAATACAGGCTGGTTGGTACATGATCACGAATGGAAAGAAACAGCGCTACTAAGATGGGACAGGAGAGCAGACAAAACACATACGCTGCTTTATTTTTTTTTTTATGATTTATTGCTTCAAGTGAGGTAGCATATAAGAAAAAACAGGTAAGTGAAGAAACAAGGAAAAAAAGAGATCTCACAACCACACATATGATTGAAAACCAATCACCACTAATCAAGATACGCGCATTCTTTAGCGGAGAGAGCTATTGATGGGTGGCTGATGCACAGGTGACCTAGCTTTTTTACACCGTGGGCCTCAGAAATGAGCCTCGTGGTCTCTTTTTACCGGGTCTACCGGGACAATATGATAATGGTCCGATTGAGACCAGCTTCACAATCTTCGCATTCTGCACAATGTATGGCCAAATTGTTTTTGCGTGGCCTGTTCTCTATATCCTTTGCATGTTCCCGTAATCGGTCACTGATGCAGCATCCAGTCTCACCGATGTAAAACCGACCGCATGACGTTGGAATCTTATAAACAACGCCAATGCAACAGGGAACAAGCTTCTTTCTGTGCTTCTTTTGGCAGCCTCTTTTCTTCTCTCCATCCTCGTTCACCCGTCTGCACAAACTGCTGTTTGTTCCTGAACGAAAAACATTAATCTAATGCCTGCTTTGCTTACAATCTTTTTTAGGCTGTGCGAAACTTGATGCACGTAGAGAGCATGTTTTCTCTGGCTGGCTAGCATCGGTGCCCTTGTTTTTTTGCATACATAGAAAACCAGAAGAAAGACACCACAACACGTCACACGTTACATAAAACATTATGGAACTTTATATTATGGATATGTATGGTGACGCATCAATGGTGGTGTCGAAGAAGGAACTGTATTTTTTAAGAACTGCCTATGTCAGTGATAAGATTTTGATGTGAACCCTGTGCATGTTCCTTGTGCGAGTGTTGGGTGTGGACACAAGTGTTGTTGCCTTACTGCACGTGGTGCTAATTTGAAACCTGCGTCCTTTTGGGTTTTTGTTTTTTTGTTTATTTTTTGCCTTTTCAATTTTTCACATGACTTTTCTCGTTGTATGTTTCCTGGAAGAAGTTGAAGTGAGCGTCTTCATTTATGCTCCTCCTTGTAAGATAGCTTCTTTGAAGTTGTGAGGCATCCTCAAAACTCCGATAGAGTGCACAAAGTGAAGCACTTGACCAAACCAGGAAAAAAAACGCCCAACTATCGTGCATCAGATAAAATCACTGTGATGCCAATGGGGAGGCTTTTCAGGCCCATTCTCTTGGTTAATGTGGACATTTCTTCCTGGTCCCTTGAAAGCCGCCCAACTATCGTGCATCAGATAAAATCACTGTGATGCCAATGGGGAGGCTTTTCAGGCCCATTCTCTTGGTTAATGTGGACATTTCTTCCTGGTCCCTTGAAAGCCGCATTGTGAGAGTTATTGTATTCAGCAGCAATACGGGAGCCTGTAGGAAACCTAATGATCCGAAATCTGTTTAGCATGGTTAGATGTAATGAATCCGCAGCACAGCATGACGATATTCCAGAAGAGGGTGAATACGAGCTGGTTGGTACATGATCACAAATGGAAATAAACAGAGCTACTAAGACGGGACAGGAGAGCAGACAGCATGTGTTTGTCTGCTGCTTCAGAATACTTTGGTCAAGTCTCGCACAAGTTACGCACGGTGAACAATGTCTAACACCATGGCAACTGGAGGAGTGGCTGCCACGCTACAGGGTCTGGTAATCATGCAGCAGTGATGTGATTGGTGTGGCTACACCAAGACAGAGGCACTGATGTCAAGCGCCGTTCTTCCTGGTTTCAAGGCTCAGCTCTGCTCAAGTTGTTGCAAAATGGAATCCTGAATAAAATTGATACTAAATTTTTAAGTAGGTAATTTTAGTTTGATTTTATTTGCAAATATTATGTGCATTCTGAAAGAAACTAGATGAACAGTGTTTGCTTTCACATTCGTATTGAATTTGTATCTGAAAATTTCAATTTCGCATACTCCTACTGATTTCATAAGCTTCTGCCCAACTTTCAATAAACCACAGACTCATTCCTCATATTTTGTTACAATTGCAGTAGCGTGCTACTTGTGTGCTCCGGTGGCACTCAGTACTAGCAGAATGGGATAATATGTGGTTAGCACCATAACAAATTTTACTTACCAAGGGTCTTGAGAAGCAACGCTGTGAAGGCGCACGCAAGCAAGGGTGTGATGTACTGCAGGGCCACCACACAAAGGTAGTAGAAAACCCCAACTACCTGAAAGCAGGATGTCCCTTATTGTCCCAGACAGTTGAATAAGGCTTTCTTCGTTGTCACATAATATGGCACCATTGCTTTCTAAATAATGGCCCAGGATGATCGGGAAAAAGCATTAACTGTCCCTAGCAGATCCTTGCCTCCATTATCCCATTTGCATACGGACCACATTGTGTGGAAGAACATACCTGCGTGGACACCCTCCTGTCTCAATGGCCTAACTACCAATTAAATGGCAGGTCTCCTCTCCAACTGCATGCGTACTCATCAGCATAAGACACCACTTTGCATGACATCTATATCAATCACTTTTTGTATGGTTTATTCCTAAGCCATACAAGTTTGCCTCCCATCATCTGTTATAATCGGTTTACAGCGCAAACAGCATAATGGGAACAATGAGCGCTGTGTAACACGTCTGCCTCACAACCTAAGAGTCGTGGATTGCAATCCCATATGAAACCCTAAATGTTTCCTTTTTCCTTGAGCGAAATCAATTGCATTATAAAGTGACCGTTAATTTGCATTGAAGTCGAACCAAGATAATTCAAATTTTGGTTATATGGAACTCACGGAATAACCCCTTGAAAATCCTATGTAAAAGTATAGGAAAGTTGCGTCACATATCGAACTCAATTTCACCGGTCGCTCAATATATCGAACGCCGCACCACACACTGAAAGGTGCGCCTTTCCTAAAGACAATTGCATCACCCTCGGCCGTTTGCCGCATGACGTTTTCAAGCCACGCGCGGGAGGCACGAGAGGGAACATTTCAGCGACGGCGAGGATCGTTTACTGCGCGGCATCACGTAGACGCCACAGAGCAGACGCAGCCAATGCAGCTGTGGCTGATTTGCATAGATAATCAAATGCGAAGTTGGTGCGCAGCACTGCCACTGTACTTCAGCATGTCAAGCATGACGAACCTGCCTGACGGCCTGGCTTCATCCATTGCGATGCTTTCCTTACACCATCTTCAGAAATGAACGAAACCAGGCACAATATACCTCTTTACAATGCACTGACCAAAGGGTGTGGGGTGGGATCATAAGGGGAGAGAAATGCGCTTGAAGGTAACCACGAGCAGCTTCACGACGTGATGAGTGGCTCGAAGCCGAGGTCCAGGGAGCACCGCGCGTGCACGTAGGGTTGTCCGTGAAGGCTGAGGAGTGACTGACGCGAGGGGAGAGATGCCGAAGTTGACGCACGAGCGACACACGACTGCTCACCCCGGACTAACACAAGCTTGTCAAACCATGCACATTGTGCAGTAAAGGCCACCACGTCTGCAACTGACACGTCCCTCTCACTGTCTTACTCACCCACTGAGTGCATCTACGCAGCCGTTCCGCTCCCTCAGTGTTAAGTCGAGTGATGCGGGCATCGCCACTTTCCCTTCCTCCTCTTCAAGTTCACGGAGAGACGGATGGACAGAGAGAGAGAGCGGCTTCTGTTGCAGCTATGCAGCCTCCTCAATGCTGAGTTGCACGCGCATCGCTACCTTCTCTTTCTCCACTTCAAATTCACAAAGGGAGAGAGAGCGGCGAAATCCGTGATTGCGGCTAGTGTGAAGCGCAAAGATGTGCCTATTCTTCTGCTGAGCTTTCTCTCTCCCTATTTTCGTTCGCAGCAGCAAGCACTATGCATGTGCCAAGCTAGCTCAGCCCAAGGCGACAGAACATCAAGACGCTTTCTCCAGTGTGTTTTCTGAACCCTCTGTGACTGGCAGCTGACTTGCGATGCGCGTCTCGCATCGTGCTGAACGTGTGTAAGCTATGGCGGCTACGGATGTTAAGATGTGGCTGCTACGAGGGCCAAAAAGCAAAATAAGCAGACACCATTACTTCTGTGTGGAAGCAAGGGTGCCTCTGTTGCGCCATATGTGCTATGCGGGGTGTGCCTTTCCAGGCCAGTGCGACTGCAAAGAACTGAGCACCTCGTCAGAGGAGGGGGTGCAAGCCCCTTGACCACGACTGCCTTCATGGCGAGTCGCGGCCTTTGTCCAGGCAGGACATTCGCTCCAAAACAAAAAACTCCCCCCTTCATCTGGGAGGGGGCCTTGATGAGGGCATTGGATAGATGATGATAGGTTGATGGATTATGTGTGATCCCGGGGCGCGGCACTTCCGGGTGCCAAAACCTCTGCCTATGTGACAACAGCAAGACGCGGCAGATATATTTTTTTTTTTTTCTGCAAGTCGACCATCCCTGTCGTGCTGAATGTGCAGCGTAGTGTAAGCTATGGTGGCTGCAGACGATAAGAAACGGCAAAAATGTTCTTTTTTCTTTTTGTGAGGGTCGACCATCCTTGTCGTACTGAAGGTGCGGCATAAAGTCAGTTTGATTCACCCTGAACGATCTACACTAGTTCATGCAGTGCACAGCAAGTGCTACACTCCTGCAGCGCCAGTTCAGATGTGCAGGCGTAGCGCGACACTAGCACCAAATAGAAATGAATGCTAAAGTGCAGAATTTGTGCAAGCCTCCTGCCTGTCATTGTTTGCCATGTGTTCTCTGAGCTGCGAAGGAAAAGAAAATGGACCTGGTGCCAACAAACATCTAATGAGCTTGTAGACACGAAGAGGAACTGCAGCGTCGTGGACATTCGGCAATCAGCCAGGTGGTTAGCCCGGTGACTGGTGTTGTTGCTCAACAATGTGCCGTCTGTGCAAGAGTATAAATATTCAAGTTTTGGGAGCCGCCGCTAAAAAAAGCAGGATAGTTAAAATCTGGCTCTCTGAATAAAACCTGTCAAAGGAGAAGAGGCAACGCACACACGGCTGGATAAAGCCGACATATTTAAAAATGTTGGATAGCAAACATGCTAAGATATCTAACTAACTATGAACATGGTTAGTACCAAGCTCATTTAAGGGCAACGAGAAAAAAAAAAGCGAGAAGCAAACTAGATGAGTAAAATATGCCAAAGAAAGAACAAGTATGATGCAAGCACGGCGCATGAAGAAGCACATTTATTTATTTATTAAGGAACCCACAGCGCCAAGGCATTACAGTGGGGGGGTGTAGAGAATGTACAAAAAGAAGCACACATGACAGCTCTGCTCATAGGCAGAGTTACAAGCATAAAGCCCAATAAAGGCAGGGCCGTTCGCCGTATACATCAACAACTAACTTAAAAAAGAACGCATCATTTGATGTCATGCTCACAACATCGCTCGGCAGTCTGCTTCATTCCCTAATGGTTTTCAGAAAAGACATTTTGAACAATTCAGTTTTTGCCGCGAATTCACGGACTTTAAAAACATGGTCAACACTGTTGGATCTATAAAAAGGCTCCTGCACATACTTTTCACGTTCAACCCAAACAGTTGAATAATAAACAGCATGAAATAGCTTCAGACGCATCTTCTTTCGGCGCATGTCAAGCAATTCCCAGTTGAGTGCATCCTTGGTACGTGATGCACTGTAACGAGCCTCGCGTGTGCCAAACACGAAACAAGAGGCAATGTTCTGCACCCTCTCCAACTTATAGCAGTAGGCGGGTCCCAGATAGTGCACGCATAGTCCAGAATCGACCTGACAGGAAGTGTTTGCGTTTCGGCGATCCCGGCATGCTTTAGCAGAGACGCCAGCTCATTTCAGGAGTAAAAGCAACGCCTAGTACCTGTTCTAACATTGTGTTCTTAATAACATATGAATGCATATCAGGTTTTTTCTGTCTTGCAAACTTCATATCAACAGTTTTGGACAAATTCAAATTCGTATTTCATTTAACGCACCACTCTGAGATTCTGTTCAAGTCTTCCTGAAACATTTCAACATCTCGATCACTAGTGACAACACTATAAAGAACACAGTCATCCGCAAATAACCGCATTTGATATACTATTCCGTCACTAATGTCATTCACGTACAGGAAGAACAATAGTGGGCCCAACACTGAACGCTGGGGAACACCAGACACAACCTGCACTCTTTGAGACTCGGAGCCGGAACCCGACGCATTCCGCAAGGTACCTTGATTTTAATTCAGCGCACCCAGTCAGTCATAAGCGGTCCGTGGTTGCGTCTCTAATCAACCGTGCCAGGGAAGTATGCAGTGAAGACGAAGCCCTAAACCACGAAATGAAGACCATCGAAAATGACTTGAAAAGAAACGGCTACCCGCTGTCGTTCATTCGAAACACGCAAAGAAGATTGGCTCCATCGAAGAAGCCAGGGAAGACGAAAGTGCCAACGCACCGAAACCGAAACGAGCTCCTATCCCGTACGTATCAGGAATCAGTGAGGCACTGGCACGGATGTTCCGCAAGCATGGCGTCAATGTGGCACATGTCCCGACAAGCAAGATACGAAATGAGCTTGTAAATGTAAAAGATCAGCTCCAACGTGCGAAGTTTCCCGGCGTGGTTTACAAAATTTCCTGCGCAGACTGTTCACCAGTTTACGTAGGCGAAACGAAAGATTTCATGAGACGCCTGAAAGATCATCAGTACGATGTACGTAAAGGAAAAGTGACAACGAACGCAATCGCAGAGCATGCGCAAGAGACTGGCCATGAAATTAACTGGGATGAAGCAGAAATAATGACAACGGAAAAGAACGTATCAGCCCGCCGAAATCTCGAGTCACTAATCATCCAGACAACATCTAACACAATAAACAAGAATGATGGCACACTGCATCCTATCTATGCAAAATCTCTAAGAACAGTACTAACTGCTACAAAAAGCCCGGGACGTCCGGCCGGTTGTTCATTGTGAACAAGGGAGCCGTAGCGCTCCCGAAACGCCATTTGTTTTTAACATTGACCATGGTCAGTGACCAGTGAATCGATCAACATAACATGATTCCTGACCAGACGGTATGCCGTCGAAACCTCGACTATATAAGCCATTCATAACCACAAACTGCTGCCGTAAACATAGGTTACCCATGATATCACTTGAGGGCTAATATTGTAAAACTACATTTTTTGAATAAGAATGCGTCACGGTATCAAAGGCCTTTTTAAAGTCCAAAAACACGCAGTCCACGCTAAGTCGCCTGTCTAGTGCCCCTGCCAAATCGTGCGCAAATTCAGTCAGCTGCGTAGTACACGATAGGCCCCTTCGAAAACCCAGCTGACGAGGATTAAACAATGAATGGTGTCCATATGTGCTGCTATACTGATGTACAAAATATGTTTGAGTGTCTTACACGCAACTGAAGTCAGTGATACTGGTCTATAATTTGATACTGTGTTGCAAGGACCAGATTTGTAAATTCGCACAATACTTGCAATTTTCCAGTCATCGGAAGGCAGGATTCTTCAAGCGATTTCTCAAAAATGATCTTTAAGTAGGGTGCGACCGACTCAGCACAAAGTTTGTAGAATAGAATGCACGTATTCTCTTTTTGTTGACCGAGCGAAGCGCACATATATCCATCCTCTGAGACCGGTTGTTGGCAGTCTTCTCCAATGAAAGGCATTATTATTAATAATGTGTTTACGCTGTTGATAACTCCAAACACACCGCCGTCGTTTGAAACTCCCATATTGAAGGGCGAAGTCACACGCACCCTTCATTGTCATCTGCTGCAGCATTGGCTGCACGCAATCGGCACTTGGTCCGGTCGATTCACCTACACTGCCTACACTAGTTCTCTTCGTGCAGCACTTTGCCATTCGTTTCACAAGTGTAGCCTAGCGCTCTTTACATGACGCCGTTCTTTTCACACAAGTGTAGATGTCGTGCAGTCCTAGTTGAGAAAAATTCTACACTCACTCGACTGACAGTGCCAATTGCGTGCAGCCAGTGTCGCAGCAAAAAACAGCGAGAGGCGCGCGCGACTTCTCTCTGCAGTATGTCAGTTTCAAATGACGGCAGCGTGTTTGGCGTTGTCAAGGGCGTAAACACATTATTAACACCTAGGTAAGGCTTCGCTCGGTTAACAAAAACGGAAACACATGCATGTGTTTCGTCATGCGCCAATGCCGTGCTAGCATATGTTCTTTTAGTGCATATAGCACTACTAGCCGCAATTACGGATTTCGCTGATGTCTGTCCGAAGCCGCTCACTCCTCTCCCTCTCTTCGTGAGCTTGAAGTGGAGAAGGTGGCGCGTCACACGGGTGAGCATTGAGGAGGCCGCATAGCTGCAGCTGTAGCCGCTCTCTGTCCGTCTCTCCGTGAACTTGAAGAGGAGGAAGGGAAAGTGGCGATGCCTGCACATGCTGAGGGGGCGGAGTGGCCGCAACGATGTACCCAGTGAGACATATCTGTTGCAGACGTGGCGGCCATCACTGAGCAGCGTTTCACAAGCGTGTGTTCTCCGGAGTGAGCAGTGATGTGCCGCTCGCGTGTCTTCAACTTCGGCATCTCTCCCCTCACATCAGTCACTCCTCAGCCTTCACGGACAACAGACGCGCGAGGTGCTCCCTGGACCTTGGCTCCGAGTTGCTCGCCACGTCGTGAAGCTGCTTACGCTCGCCTTAAAGCGCGTTTCCCTCTCTCCACTTATAATCCTACACCAGAGCAGTGCAGGTGCATTGTGCCTGCACTGAAGCTTCATTTCTGAAGCTGGTGTAAGGAAAGCCAGGACGCGGCGGCGTGCTTGCCTCGCGTCGCAATGGATGAAGCATCAGGCACTGTGGCGCAGGTTCGCCGTGCTTGACATGCTGAAGTAGGCACCTACTTAGCATTTCATTAAATATGCAACTCAGCCATAATTTCTTTGTTTTTGGTTTATTTTACTCATCTAGTTTGCTTCTCGCTTTTTTTTTTCTCGTTTCCCGGAAATGAGCTTGGTACTAACTAAGTTTGTAGTTACGTTTTTAAATACGTTGGCTTTATCCAGCCGTGTGTGCTTCGCCTTTTCTCCTTTGACCTTTGACAGGTCTTATTCAAAGCTATAACACAGATTTTACCTATCCTGTTTTATTTAGCGGTGGCTCCCAAAACTTCAATATTTATACTCTCGCACAGACGGCACAATCGTATCGGCAGTGTTGAGCGACATACGACACCAGTCATCAGACTCGACCTGGCTGATCGCCGAACGTCCACGCCACCGCAGAGCAATGCGCCCCAAAGCTCCGCTGTATTGTATAACCGCTAGAAGCAAGGTGCTGTCCATTTTCCTTTCCTTTAGCTCAGAGAACACATGCCAAACAATAACAGGCATTACAAGCGCGTGCTTCACAAACGACGCATAGGGTTTGCACGACTTCTTGCACTTTAGTTTGCTTTTTTTTATTTTGGTTTTGCGTTTCTATTTAGCGTTAGTGTCTCACTACGCCTGCACGTCTGAACTGGCGCTGCACGAGTGTAGCACTTGCACGGCACTTGCTGTGCACTGCATGAACTAGTGTAGATTGCGCAGGGTGAATCGAATGGCGGCTGGGCTGCGGAATTAAAGATGCGGCAGATTTTTTTTTTCTTTGCGAGTCGACCATCCTTGTCGTCGTGCTGAAGGTGAGGCGCAGCTATAGTGCCTAGAATATACTGGCTAGCGTGCCGAGGGCACGCGCTGGCGAGGTCACCGCGGTAATGTCTTCCCGCAGCCGCCACACGGTGGCGCTCTAGGTCGCTAAGGTGCTACGCGCCGCGCTTGCGGCCAACATCCAGCTAATCGGGCCTTGGTAACTGTACCGAGTGTATACGCGCTGCTCTTTCTGTAGCCTATCTTAATCCCCACTTTCAGAGCATTTTTATCTGATATATTGATGGAAGACAAACGTACCATCCGGGCACTGCGTAGACAGTACTCAAAATATTTTCACAGGTTACGGCGTAAAGCGTCCAAGAGAGCGAAGAAGCGGTGCCAGCGCGTGGATGCAGATTCATAAAATATTGCTGCCACCAGTCTGGTTTTAAGCGATAGCTATAGTGACTGATGATTGATTGTTGAGTGATAGGCGTTGACGAGTTAATGAAATCGTTGTAGTTATTTCATTAAGTGATGAAATAAAGAAATGAAAAAATCCAAAAGAGGGGTGTTCAAAGATGTCAAAATGCTCAGAATGAAATTACAATGCTTGATGCTGAAAAAAAAAAAGAAATTAGAGTGTAGCTGATCAATCATTTGATATACCTGACAAAAATGAAAAATGCGTTGGTGTCAAACTGCAATTTCACTGATGCCAAGTACAGCTATAAAAAAAAAAAGGTAAAAAATAAAAAAAATAAAAGGTTGAAATATCATCCCCGTGTGTGAAACAGTCGCGTTATACCCTAAACGGTGGTGCTTAATTTTTTTTTTTTCTTTGCTCCTGGATCCCTGCATGGGTGATTTCTGCTGGGCGGGCCTGCGAGTCCGCAACAATATATAGCGCGTCACAAAAGAACGAAAAGTTTAACGCAGACTGCCAGCTATAGATAAAAAAATCCTGATTGTTTATATTTTGTTCATTGTGCACAGTTCTTAAATCGAGATGGAGGCCGTGTAGAGATCGTGATGGTCAATGGTCATACAAACTTAATCGAGATATAGAACGTTTGAAGGCACGGGTAGATGGCAGTGAGAATTGTGGCCATGCGACGCCTTTAACAGAAAATAACAGCCATGTCCAGTACAAAATTTATTAGACCAATTTCATATTTTACTCGCTTTTCTTATCAGAACGCGGGTCCCATGCTTTCGGATAGGCAATGTGGACGTTCTTCAGTTTAATCGTGCCTATACTGTTGGTAGGAATGTTTATATCATCGTAAGTTCGTAAAAAAAGGTTGGGGCACTTTTTATATTTCAATAATCAGCACCTGGTTTTGATGATTACTAATTGTGATAAACAACAAGTCTGAATTGGATTCATTCGCATTTATTTGGAAGTTATAGCCGACTTGATTAACCCTTTGAGAGTTTTTGCCGTAAGTGTACGGCGGCGGTTTTCCGTTCCGCAAGGTCTTTGTTGTACCGGTACGGTTTCAATCCTCCGTTTGAAATTTCGCACCCTAATGACGATGCGTGCTCACTGGGAGATGCTGCCACCTCCTAGGACTTACAAGAAGTGCTTGAAATTTATTGCACTGCCTTCTTGCGAAGGTATGTGATTTCTAGATGTAGGGTGTCGCCTAGTCTGCGGAAAGGCCACCCTTTTCGTGGTTTCGTCACGTGATCACAACGGAGGCGCAAAACTTGATTTCTATCTTTGTGGGTGCTTCTGTGCAGGGGACAAACGGAACTGATTCCTACCTGCAGCTTGTCGCCTGGTGTGCTGCAACACCCTGGGTGCTTCTGTGCAGGGGACAAACAGAACTGATTCCTACCTGCAGCTTGTCGCCTGGTGTGCCGCAACGCCCTTGCATGAGTTTGCCTCCCCCCCCCCTCCCCCCCCTTTCCAATGATCGCAACGAAAGCGCGCGAAACTTGATTTTTATCTTCATGGCTACTACTGTGCAGGGGCCACACAAGCCGATTTCCATCTTTATTGAGGCTGCTGTTAGCTTGTTTATCATCGATGCTCACGAGGTATTCCTGCTCTCCCAGTTTACTGAGTTTTCTGAGGTTCCCGAGTTTGCAGTGACGAGCAATGTTGAATCCAAAATATGGTTCCTAATATTTTTCTACAACTTTATCTTGCCTTTACTTATACTGAACTTTTGAAATCCGCAATAAAGTAATTTGACCATCTGGGAAAGCTTTTTAAAAAAATTCTACCCTCAAAGGGTTAAATCTATATATAAATTCATACATAGATTTTTTTTTTTTTGAAGCTTCTAGGTGACATTGAAATTTTGTAAGGAAAGAAAACGCAAAAGCTGAAAGAATATATCAATCCGCATGCACAACACAAAATGTACCAATTAAATTCTCATCCATATAGAGTACAATGGGAACTGCTAAAGATACGAAGCGACCACTTTTGAAGCCACTGCTCAAAGTTCTTGAAAAAGCGAACATATGGCACTGAATTAATTGTTTAATAACTGCAATGAACTATCTGATGTGGATTGCTAAAGGTCAGGCTGTTCCACAATCAAACTAAGGAAAAGTGCAAAACTGAACACAACTAGTGCACACAAATGCAAGCCCAACAATGATAATTAGAATGCTCTAAAACCATTCAGGCGTATGTCTAAAACCCAAATCCTGAGTAACCTCAAATTCACGAATTGTCCACATTAAAAATCAGGGCTCTAATCTGACAACATATATTTTGGAACACGCTTGCATTGTTTAATAACTGTTACACACTTGCAGTGTTTAATAACTGTAACAATCTATCTGATGTGGATTGTTAAAGGTCAGACTGTTCCACAATCAAACTAAGGAAAAGTGCAAAACTGAACACAACTAGTGCACGCAAATAATGCCATAAAACAATTCAGGCGTATGTCTAAAACCCAAATCCTAAGTAACTTCAAATTCACGAAGTGTCCACATTAAAAATCGGGGCTCTAATCTGACAACATATTGTCACACTACTGACGACGACTAATGATTGTGACGGTGTGGGAGAAGAGGAGGAGGAAGAAGCGTTGGTTTCTGGGGGCTAGTAGGCTTCATCTTGTCCCGCTAACTCAGCACTGTAAATAAACACCCCTTTCTTACTACACCGTAACTATTTTGGAACACACTTGCAGTGTTTAATAACTGTAACAATCTATCTGATGTGGATTGCTAAAGGTCAGACTGTTCCACAATCAAACTAAGGAAAAGTGCAAAACTGAACACAACTAGTGCACACAAATAATGCCACAAAACCATTCAGGCGTATGTCTAAAACCCAAATCCTGAGTAACTTCAAATTCACGAGGTGTCCACATTAAAAATCAAGGCTCTAACCTGACAACATATATTTTGGAACACGCATGCAGTCTGTCTCTCATCCCAGAAGTCGTGCAGGACCTGACGGCGCACCGAACATAAAACTACAGCTCGTACTGCTTCAAAATCTAGCTTCTCTGACACAGTGGCATGAAGTGAGCTTTCTCCATTCACTGAGTCGTTACCTTTAGCATCATTATAGTTGTGGACAGCGTTCTGAGGCTATGCAATGGAAGCAACGAATGCGAGACACCGGCTTTCAGAAACTCCCAGTTCTCGCGACACGCACTAGCAGCTTCCGCTGCATAACTGGCGTAACTGCTGAAAGTTGTTGCTACTATATTTAGAGCAATGTTCATTTCTATGGCCTCAAATGAAAAACAGAAAATAACAGCGCAAACATGAGCAAAACGATTCCCAAATACAATGGCGCAAAGGTAGCAAGCCAACGGAACGGAGCCGCAGGGGACCGCCGACGGCAGTGCCCCTGGCGACCAAAGTTGGAAGGCCAGCAGCACCCCCTCCCATTGTTAAGCCCTTCCACATGGCACACTAGCCGGTATATTCTAGGCACTATAGTGCAGCATAACCTATGGCGACTGCGGACACTAAGAAGCAACATTTTTTTTTTTTTTTTTTTTGCGAGTGGTCCATCCTTGTAATGCTGAACGTGCGGCGTAGCGTAAGCTATATTGGCTGCGAACGTTAAGAAACGGCAGATTTTTTTCGTTGATCCTTGCGTCTATAGGAATCAATGAAAGCACACGGTCAGTTGCAATCATGACACCAGTTTTAGCAATGTTCGCTTGAAATGGCATTTGCAGCTAACACGCTTTCAAATGATTTTGTGGTAGTGGACTACGCCCGACTCAAGCGCGGCGTGATAAATTGAATCAGGCTTATGCAAACAAGCCATCATGGGCACTCTGCCAAGTTCGCTCCTCGTCACTGCTGGAGCTATCAAAAGTATAACACGACGCGACGTTACCGCTGCGCAGCATCTTGGCGCGGTGCCAATAAATGAGCTGTAGGGTGCCTCAATGCCTTTCGCCTCCGCTTTCTGGGTGGAGACACTGCTCTCTCCGGCGGCATGTTGGGTCTCACTCGCCCGTTCGGAAGCATTGAGCGCAATGGGGAGCGGCCGGTTTCAATGATAAAACTATCGCTATTAAGCGATTTTTCGAAAATTTGATGTTCTACTAAGGCAAGATAGCATCAGAGAGAGTTGTAGCTGTGAAACGAAGTTAGTTGCGTTATTATATGTCATATATTGTTGGTTATCTGCCCAGAAACTCTTTGCCTTGAAAACAGTCCTTACATTCTGATATGCGTAGAATACCCCGCCGCAGTTTGCTCACCTGTGATAGTCAAAATTTAGATTCCTTGGGGACTTAGTGTGAACGTCTTTTTGTAGTGTAACAAAAGTAGTCGGTATGCAAACTTTTTCTGAGTGGAGACATAGAAACCAATCCGGGTCCCAACGTTCAAGACATGTTCGATAAAATCATAGAAACGCAAATTCAAATCCAAAAGGATCTGTGCGATCTAAAAAATTTCCAAAATAAACTGGACATATCCCTTAACTCTGTCTGCCAGACTCGAGCGAGTTGAACAGTGTGTCACCAATTTCGCAATCAGTATAGACCGGATAACGCCTATCGAACAGCACGTGAAATCCATCTACCAGTCATTTGACATGCAACAGAGGAAGGTTACTGATATCGAAGACCGTAGCCGTCGCTCCAATCTGATTGTACATGGAATTCCTGAAGACGAAAATGAAAATGAAAAAAGCCTCAAAGATAAAGTTTTCATCGATATATTTCAGGAAAAGTTGGGCGTGCAAACATCCTCTGTGGCTCGTATTCACAGGCTTGGGAAAAAGAGCGATAAAGATCGCCCGATAATTCTTTATTTCCAGGACTACGTAGAGAAGCAAAATGTATTTGCAAACGTGAGCAAATTAAAGGGGTCAAAATATTTAATCACGAATGACTATTCTAAAGAAACCTTAAGAAAGCGTAAGCTACTATGGGAATCTACCAAAACAGAGCGAAAAAATGGTCTCAAAGTAAAACTCGTAAATGACAAACTGACAGTTGATAATAAGACTTACATATGGAATGATGCTACAAGCGAACGGATTCAGCTTTATTCACGTCCTCCACCGGGCTCTGAGGCCTCAGATTGACGCATTACCTCGGAATGTCACCGTCCTTCTCAGTTCATCATTCTAAATACGAATGCATAGCATAGTTAATAAAACTGAGGCACTTGAAATAACTTTACTTGCGCACAGTCCGCAGGTGGCCGTCATAACTGAGACCTGGTTACACCATGATATTAGTGATGGCTGCATCTTTCCTCCTTCATACTCGGTTTTCAGACGTGATCGAGGCTCACGTGGGGGAGGTGTCGCAGTACTACTGAAACGGAACATTGTGGCTACACTTCTAGACCAGATTGAAAACCTGTTTCTGAAGATAACCTACCATGACCACACTTTTATTCTAGGCGCATTATATAGGCCTCCAAATTCTGATACTGTTTATCTGCGCAAGCTGCACGACCATCTGCATTCGTTTGGAAAGAAAAACATAATCCTTGCAGGTGACTTCAATATCCCTGGCATTGATTGGTGCAATGAAAATTTTGGATCCACACATGACTTGACTCGGACGTTCTTTATGATATAATGTTTGCCCATAATCTGAAACAGGTCGTCATGGAACGAACTAGGGTACGCGGGTCTTCCAACTCTATTCTAGACCTCGTGTTCATAAATAATTCTTTTTCTAATTCCTCTACCACAGTGCACGAAGGAATATCTGACCATAAGATAGTTGTTGTATCTTTCCCTCTGTCGAAAAGTCGTCAAAAGAAAGCAATCAAACACAAAATCATAAAAGACTATTCAAATGCAAGGGATGAGTCAACACTCGATTACTTAGAACTAGCGTTCGAAAAGTTCTCAGCAAAGCATGTTTCAGAAATGTGGGCAAAATTTAAGGAACACTGTCAGCACTGCATTGTCAATTTCATCCCAGATAAAAAGATACGCTTGAAGAAGATAAATCCTTGGATCAGCCGACATATTATCCATTTAAAAAGAAAAATCAAGCGCCTAAAAAGAAATAAGTCTCCAAAATCTGGTACCTTAGAAACACTGAAGCAAGAATTATCTGCTAGCATCCGGTCTGCCAGGCAGCGTTACTTTACTGAGAGCCTCCCACAGTTCATAAAAAAAAATCCAAGCAAATTTTGGAACCACATCCGAGACCACAGGGAGCCTATCCAGCAAATAGTTGTGCATGGCAATGCCATCACATTTCCAGAAGAAATGGCGGTACATTTTAATTCTTATTTCCATTCTGTGTTTTCCACTAACTGTCATGAAAATGTTAATGTGAACAATATATGCGATTCTTCAAGCGAAAATGTTGTGTTGTTCTCTTATGAGGGGGTTGTGGAGATGCTCCTTAGACTCGATCCTAAGAGTTCTTCTGGCCCTGATGGTATACCCAATCAATTTTTAAGGCGTTATGCAGAATCTCTAGCTCATTTCCTTGTGAAAATATTTCATGAATCATTGTTGTCTGTTTCATTACCCCCTGACTGGCTCACGGCCAGAGTTGTACCTATTCACAAAAACGGAGACCGCTCATTGGTGGAGAACTACCGTCCAATCTCGTTAACTTCCAATTCCTGCAAACTCATCGAGCATGTAATAGCGAATCATATAACGGAGATTCTAAATTCAAATTCAGCTCTTAGTTCATGCCAGCATGGCTTCAGAAAGAAATTTTCAACTGTCACGCAATTAATTACAGCCATTCACACCTTTAGCGAAATACTGGATAAATCCGGACAAGTTGACGTCATATACCTCGATTTCAGCAAGGCTTTCGATAAGGTTCCGCATAATAAACTACTTCTGAAGCTTAATACAATTGGAGTGCCTGCACAACTCATCAACTGGATTTCTGCTTACCTAAAACAGAGAACACAGTATGTGGAGATTGACGGATTCTGTTCCCCCCCACTTGATGTTACCTCTGGTGTTCCGCAAGGGAGTGTGTTGGGTCCTTTATTGTTTTTGATTTATATAAATGATTTGGTATCTTATATTGATGAAAATATTAAAATTAATCTTTTTGCTGATGATTGTATGCTATTTAAAGAAATTCGCTCTGGTTCAGATCAAACCCTGCTTAATACAGCTTTAAATGATGTTGCGTGTTGGTGTAACCAATGGGGAATGTCACTAAACCTTGAGAAAACTGTATTTATGCGTATTACGAGAAAGAAGATGCCTCTGGACTTTGTCTACACCCTTAAAAATATACATGTGACTAAAGTAAATAAATACAAGTATTTAGGTGTAATAATTAACGACCAGCTAACATGGAGTGATCACATTTCCCATATAACTTCGTCTGCAATGAAAAATCTGGGTTTTTTAAGACACAAGTTGAAAGGTGCCCCAAGTAGCGTAAAAAAATTAGCTTATGAATCTATTATTCGGCCAAAACTCGAGTACGCTGCCGTGGTGTGGGACCCTCACACGAAAAAAGACATTGCACGGGTAGAAAAAGTTCAAAGGCGGGCCGTACGCTTCATCTATAACAAATATCGAAATTCTGATTCTCCATCTTTCCTTATGGAAACGAACAAAATAAAACAGCTATGTACCCGACGAAAGATAGCAAGATTAGAATTTTTACACTCCTTAATTCATGGGAAACTCGGAATATCGGCAACACTTTATGTCACACCATCCCTCACTCGAAAAACAAGACACACACACAATTATAGCTTAACTCCCCATTTCGCCAGAACCAACGTTCATAAATTCTCCTTTTTTCCACGAACTATCGAGGACTGGAATGTGCTGCCTGGGGAGGT
Source organism: Amblyomma maculatum (assembly GCF_055883805.1). Lineage (NCBI taxonomy): Eukaryota > Metazoa > Arthropoda > Arachnida > Ixodida > Ixodidae > Amblyomma > Amblyomma maculatum. Next base: position 182,579,206 of record NC_139349.1, read on the forward strand.
TTTCACTTGTGAAAAATTCAGGGAAGCCATTGGCAATGTTTTTGACCACTGAGAGAGTTTTTGTCCGGATGTTTGCAATGTTTTTGACCTCTGAGAGAGTTATTGTCGTTTTTTTTTTTTTCTTCTTCTTCTTTCTTTCTTTCTTTTGCTAGCGACATAATCAGAATGGCCATCTGTACCAATTCATGCTTCCAGGTTATTTGTAGAAGTGTATCTGTGCATGACATGCAAAAATTTCTCCTTTTCTTTGTTATTTCTTCTTAACACTGTTTTTGCCCATCCTGCTTGGACCAAAGAGGTCTGCAGTATCATGTAAATAAAATAAAAATAACAAAAAGTACTTAAGAGCACTGTTTTGAGAACATTTTGAGATAGCGACAGGAACTCTCCCTAGAAGGTTTCGACTAGTTTGAGATAGTGACAGAAACGTTCTGGAGATCCTGTGTGTAGCATGCCTGCTGAAACATCTGAATTGTTGCAATATATTTTATAAGTCTTCTATTCATGAAATGTGTGTGATGGTCAGCTATGCCTAAGTGTAATGTAGCCGATGTTTTGCTTTTCCTACTCTCCAGCGCCCCCACACAAATAAAACTTGAACATTTTTTGCATTTTTTTTAAATCTTTACCCCTAGCCTTATGTACCATTTCTGTCAAAATGTCGCACGCGTCAAAGTGTTAAAAGCATGAGTAATTCTTTTGCTAGTGACACATAGGCGATAAATTTGAGACCAAGGTGGACCGACGTTTCTTTTCTTGGGGGGGGGGGGGGGGGGGGGGGGGGGGAAGAGGTATATGTTTTAGGGAGACGTATGCATTGGGGAGAGGTATACATTAGACTTGGTAGTTCTTGTTGCAGTTTTGCAACATCAGGTTCTCGTGGTGGATGCGACACGTTGCAGAGAATGACACAGATGGGTGAACTTCATGGCACAAATGAATAACTGAAGAATTTATTTACACCGCGAGGACCTGACATTGCGAAACTGCAATAGGAACCACCAAGTCTAACTTATACCTGTCTCCAATGTAAAAAAGCATGACATCAAAGTTTGGCCCGACAGTTCACCTCAGTCTTAGGTGTTTCGAGAATTTACTCTGGCTTTCCTTTCCTCAAGAGGGACGCTTCGTTCTGAGCTACACTTTGTGCACAATGCCATCAGAAGACCTGAGTCGTATGTCTCAGGTCTTCTGATAGGCTTGAAAACGTGTCATGCTCATCACAGCTGTCAAGTTAGGCGAGGTGGAAATTGTTGGTAAAGACGCATTTTTCCTTCTTTTTGTTCATCATTTTGACCGGCACACTGTGAATTTGTGCTTTTAGCTGAAATGATGGCTGCAAGGGGAGGTGAAGATCTAACCTGCTAAGTAACACCTAAATTTACCGAAGCTTTCTTCAGTAACCTGACGAAGAAGCCGTTTCTTGGTAAAATGGCAGCATTAAATAGGGGCTTTTGCTATGTAATGTGCACCTGAAGTTCTCGTCGCTGCATTTTGTGCAGTTCACAAAGGCACTCAGACCCCCTGCTCCCTTTTCACCCTACCTCGCTAAGTTTATTCTAATGATGCCAGTAGGTAATCCCCATTTCAGTATAAAAGAGATGGCGGAAAGTAAAAAAAAAGAGCTTCCTTTTTCCTGCTCATCCTGCTGACTTCAGCGACGATGAAAGCCTTGTCTGTCACCATCCTGGGTACTTTCTTTCTGTGCGCTTTATGGTTATAACTTAGTTTTTCATCCATTCAACACGCATGTCTTAACGAGTAATTTCCTCGTCCAACGATTATAAAGCGGATGGAATTCCGCACAAGCTAGAAGGCGGCGAGTCCTCCTGCTTCCTTCTAATAGTTGCAGTAATTGAGCACGGCTGGGGCAACAGTATTCAGAAAATGCAGCAACCAGGGGCTTATTTTGTCAGGTGTCTTGGTAACCCGGTCGCCTTCAGTGGTTTTCTTCATTGTTAGATACGTTTACGTGAACTCGATAACATTCAAGCCGGGTCTGTTTTTAGAGGGAAAGTGCAAAAATGCAGATGAAGAGAGGACAAAACTAGTCACGCGTTTCCTTCTAAAAATTAGCTTTTTGTCTCGAATGATCAATCAACTCTGTCGCGTTTATGTACACCAGGCTATTTACAAAAAAGTAAAATAACACTTTACTTAGACTTCACCTAGAAAAGGCAATATATCAACTGAAACCCAGCCGTATAGGAGTCTAGAAGGACTTGAGAAAATATGACTTCCCGGATTCAGATTTGTCCTCAGCTGTCCATCCCGGGGAAGGACGGCTTGGAAGAAAAAACTGCATTCACTGTGTTGAATATACCTCAGATATCATACTGTAATAAGATAATAATAATAAAACAATAGGTGGGCTAGGAAACGGCGAAGGTGGCAAGATGCTGACCCGTATTCTGCTCTTTACGCAATTCTGTACCTGCATCACGGGTGCAATCATCGAGACTGCAGCGGTTCCTGCTTTCCAAGTGCAACGCAATGCAGCTTCATCGCCATCGCTTAACCCGCACGTGGATGACTTTGGTTCGAATAGGGGCTGCCCTGCCTTTCTCAAGCAAGATAGTATCTGTCTCCCCGTGTGCTACCAGGCCGAAGTGTGTCTTCCTTGGGCCCACCACTGTGCAAGCAGCTCTGCCTTTGCCAACATCAGAGTTTGCCTCGATCCTTAAAGAATTTCCAGAACTTATTAAACCTACCAACCAGGAACTACCAGTGCAACACACTGTGGCACATGCCATCGTCACCACGGGACCTCCGGTGTTCTGCAAGCTACGGCGCCTTGCTGGAGAGCGCCTAGCCACAGTTTGCAGGGAGTTCGACCGCATGCTGCAGTTAGGCATCATACGCCCCTCGTCAAGCAGCTGGTCTTCCGCCCTGTACATGGTGCCCAAGTGTGACCCCAGAGATTGGCGTCCTTGTGGTGACTATCGTGCGTTGAACGCCCGCACTGTCCCCGACCGGTACCCGCTCCCTCACATCCACGACTTTGCAGCCACTCTTGCTGGCAGTACCATATTTAGCAAGATTGACCTAGTCAAGGCTTACCATCAAATTCCTGTTGAGCCTGCAGACATACCAAAGACAGCCATCACCACGCCTTTTGGTCTCTTCAAGTATGTTCGCATGCCTTTCAGGTTACGGAACGCTGGCCAGACTTTTCAACACTTCATTAATGAAGTTACCCGTGGTCTGCACTTTGTAGTTGCATATCTTGATGACCTGCTAGTAGCCAGTTCTCCATCCGAGCAGCACGCTGAACATTTGTGGTTGATATTTTCAAGATTCAAGGAGCATGGATTGACTATCAACACAGTGAAATGTCTATTTGGCATCGATTCCATTGAATTCCTCGGACACCTTGTCAGTCCTAAGGGAATCCAACCATTAGACAGGAAAGTTCAAGTCTTGCACGATTTTCCGCGCCCCACATCGCTTCGAAAGCTTCGCGAATTTCTCGCACTTCCGAATCTTCACCGTCGATTCCTGCCAAATATAGCTCACATTCTTCTACCTCTTACCGACATGCTAAAAACCCCAAAGGCACCCATGCAGTGGACACCCGAAGCAGACGCCGCCTTCGCAGAGGCAAAGAATGTCCTGGCAAACGCAACCCTCCTTGTGCATCCCCTCAACAACGCGCCCATGAGGCTGATCACCGACAACTCCTGCCATGCCGTTGGTGCAGTTCTACAACTCCAGGAGAACTTGTGGTGCCCACTTGGTTTCTTTTCACAGAAGCTGAAGCCAACGGAAACTCGGTACAGCACATTCGACCGCGAATGCCTCGCTGTCTACCTTGGCATTCGGCATTTTCGCCATCTTCTCGAAGGCACCGTGTTCCACGTACTGACAGATCACAAACCATTGACATTTGCTTTCCATGGAAACCACAGCACGTACACATCCCGTCAAATTCAGCATTTGCATTTCATCTCCAAATTCACAGTTTAATGCGGCTGCAGACGCCCTGTCGCGTGTCGATGCGCTTTCTGTTAGTGCTGTGGATTTCGAGACCATCGCAGAGGCACCATGCTCAGACAATGAACTTCGTGACCTGTGTGCCGAATCCACATCTCTGTCATTTTCTCCTCTGGTACGATAGTTTATGACATGTCTACTGGCTGTGCCCAACCATTTGTACCATCCTCGCACCGTCGTCAAGTCTTTGACAAACTACACGACTTGAGTCATCCTGGTGTTCGTGCTACTCAGCGCTTCATCACCTGCCATTTTGTGTGGCCCGGCACCAACGCTGACGTGCACCGTTGGGCTCGTGAGTGTCAGCGCTGCCAATGCGCAAAGACTACGCGACACACCAAGTGACTACTGCAACCCTTCCGGTCACATGACTTGCGAATTGACCATGTCCACATTGTCGGTCCGTTGCCCTCATCACGTGGCAAACGCTACATCCTCCCCTGCGTCGACCGCTACATGCGCTGGCCTGAAGCGTTTCCGGTCTACAATATTACGGCATCCTCCGTAGCATCTGTTTTCATAGCCAGTTGGATCTCTCGTTTCGGCTTCCCCAGCGTGGTAACAACCGACCGCGGAAGACAGTTTGAAAGTGATCTCTTCAGAGCGTTGAGGAGCATTCTCCGCATCTGCCACATCCACACAACTGCATACCATCCGTTTCCGAATGGCACGGTTTAAAGGCTACATCAGCAGTTGAAGGCCGCCCTCAAAGCCCGCGCCGCCCGAAATTCATGGGTCGACGGCCTCACGCTAGTCCTCCTCGGTATTAGGTCGGCGATAAAGGAAGATCTAGGGTGCACTACCACCGAAATGGCCTACGGGACCTTCGCCCCACCTGCAGCACCCACCCTCTCGCCTCCCCCCTACGTTGAGCAACTTCGGTTGCTCTTTGAGCGCTTGTGACCAACACCACCTCGACGGCCCTCCACTTTCGACGTTTTCGTAAGAAAGGACCTCGCTTCCTCAGCTTACGTTTTCGTCCGCCGTGAAGGTATCCGACCTTCCCTCGCCGTACGACAGCCCGTTCGAAGTAATACAGCGAAAAGACTTTTACTTTGTCTGTGAATGGCTGCGAGGATATGGTTGCAAACGACCGTGTAAAACCCGCGTACATGGCGAACTCGTGTGTGTCTGTTTTACTCCCCAAGTGTCCGCCGCTCGACTCTTCGGCTCCCTTCATTGACTGCCCCGTGAGAAAACACGTGTCCTGGACTTCAGCTCGGCAACACCGACCTTCGCGTCTGCAAGGGGGAGCTCTGTAGAGGCTCCGATTCCGCACGCAATTGACGCCACTGTCTCTGCAGTCAGCGGATGTTACGTCAGCAGGCTAGCAGCGCCATCCTCCTCGGCAGGCACAGCGGGCGCGCGTGATGCAGTGTGCAATAAAATCTCAGTTTCAAGGCTGCCCGACTACACGGCAGTCACGTTCACGTTTCGCTCCTTTGTCTTTCACGAGCGTCTGTCTATAGCGGACTGATATCGCACCCCTATTAATGAAATTCTTGCTGAGTTACTGGCAGGTCAGAAAAAGATGGCTGACGATATCGCAGAAATAAAAACATTTCAGCGATCAGTGAACGAACGCTTTGAAGCTCTTGAATTACGCGTATCTGCACTTGAAACAAAAACAGAAGTATCAGGTGTTGATGCAGTTAACGAAACAGTGCAACGCAAGTTGAATTCATTATCTGAGGTTGTCACCAGGCTTCTTTCAAGGAACGATGAGCTAGAAAATCGCTCTCGCAGAAACATTACTTTTCACGGTCTTGCAGAAGATGACCAAGAAACCAGCAAAGCTCTTTGCTGTAACAAAAGTATTAATTGACGATCTTCAGATGGAATGCCCCAAGATAGAAAGGTACCATCATATAGGCAGAAAGCAGGACGGGCGTCTTCTCATCATTGAGCTGCTAGATTTTTGGGAAAAGGCTCAAGGATTCAGGCATCGGAGGACTTTTCTTCACGTGTGCGATCGATCAGGAAACAGCTTTAGGATGCTACGCAGTCTTATCAGGACAGTGGGTCAAAAGTGCGTTTGCGATATGACCATGTATTTGTTGACGGCGTTCGATATAACTGGGATGATGTCGAGAGTTCTTTAATCAAAGATTCTAGCTCAAGTGCCCCGTCCACTGATGCTACTTTGGACACATCACCTTCGGATTTCCAACGATTGGACGTCATCAGTGATCTTCGTGTTCTGAACATTAATGCCTGAAGTTTAATAAACAAGCGTGGTGTTTTCGAAGGTGGAAGCAGAGTCCAGCCGTCCCGAACGAACACAACCCGTTTATTCACACATACACACATATATATATAACGAAAACAGAAATGCCCCCTAGGGAATAAAGAAATCAAACCGAAAATGAAACTGAATATAACCTACTCCCTCCATTATTTTTAGTGATTAGTTGTTAGTAGATATTAGTATAAAAAAACCCCAAGACATGGATACTACTTCAGTTCAGTTCAGTCGTTCAGTCGTGTCCGACTCTTCGTGACCCTATGGACTATATCACGCCATGCTTTCCGGTCTCTCACTATCTTCCTAACATCACATAACTTCATCTGCAGCGCCTCGAGGACGCCATCTAACCACAGTGTTCGCTGCCTACTCCTTCTCAGGTGACCCTCAACCTTTCCCAACATCAAATCTTTCTCAAGCGACTCCTCTCATCTCATCAGATGACCAAAGTAGCTGAGCTTTAACTTCAGAATTTGACTGCAGTTTATGGTCGACAATATCGACTGGTTTGATCTTCTGGCCGTCCAAGGAACTCTCAAGATTCTCCGCCAGCACTACAATTCAAACGCGTCAATTCTTCGGCGGTCAGCCTTCTTCACAGTCCAACTCTCGCATCCATACATCACAACTGGGAAGACCATAGCACGAGTTATACGAATCTTGGTTGGCAGAATAATGTCTCTGCTCTTTACTAGGCGGTCAAGGCTAGCCATGGCTCTCTTTCCCAGACGTAGGAGTCACCTAATTGCATGGCTGCAGTCTCCTTCCGGGGCAATCTCGGAGCCCAAGAAGAGAAAATCTGTCACAGCTTGCACTTCTTGTCCCTTGATGCTCCAGGACTTGATGGGGCAAGACGCCATCATCTTTGTCTTTTTAATGTTCAGTTTAAGCCTAAATTTCTCACTCTCTTCTTGTACGCGTATCAGAAGTCTCTTGAGTTCCACTTCACTTTCTGCTATTAAAGTGGTATCATCCGCATATCTAAGGTTGTTGAAACGTTTCCCAGCAATCTTCACTCCAGCTGAAGACTCGTCCAGACCGGCCTTCCTCATGATGCACTCAGCATATAGGTTAAATAGGCAGGGCGACAGTATGCAGCCTTGTCTCACTCCTTTCTCAATCGGAAACCAATCAGTAAGACCATGCCCAGTTCTGACTGTGGCCTCTTGCCCTTCATACAGGTTCCTGAGGAGATAGATGAGGTGATTTGGAACTCCCATCTCTTGGAGAGCTTGCCACAATCTGATTTACACGTATTTACATATTTACATATTTACACATATGTACATGTCAGTCCCAACTAATGGGTCTGATAATCTTGGAGCCAGGCCGGTGGCCGGCGCTCTCGCTTTGAACGCCGCACTGTCGGCGCTGGTGACAGGATCGTAGGCTGCTGCTGCAGTACGCCAGGAGACCGAGCCTGCGTCCTGGGCGAAGACGGCTGCAGCTCAGCAGGCTGCAATATGCCAGGAGACCGGGGTTGCGGTGAGGCAGGGCGCAGCACGCCAGGAGACCGGGGTTGCGATGTGGCAGGAGGCAGCATGCCCGGAGAAGCAGGAGACAGTACGCCAGGAGACCGGGGCTCTGGAACCTTGGAAAGCTAGGAAGCATTCCAGGTACGGCCATCTCCAAGTTTGAAAGAAGCTGGTCCCCTCCTCTCGATCACCTTTGTTGGTGGGGAAAAAGTGCGGTCTCCCTTAAACCGAACTGGGGGTTTTCTGACGCGGACAAAATCGCTCTTCTTTTGTCCGTGTAGCATTTGCTGCTCTGCTGTTGACGCCGGACTCTTTGACGGAGTCGCACCAACTCCTTGGCTGGGTCTTCTGCAAATCCTGGTGCTGAAAAGCCCAGAACGTCCAGCCTGGTTTGGGGCATTCTACCATGTAGCAGAACTGCTGGGGCGACCCCTGTGGTAGCGTGCGGAGTACATCGATAAATGGCAAGGTACTCTGTGACTGCTTGCAGGAGCGGACTTCTTTCGAGGAGCGAGACATGGAGGAAGTTCTTCAACGTTCGATTGAATCGCTCTATTTGCCCATTCGCTTGAGGATAGTACACCGACGAATGCGAAAGACATATGCCTCTGCTTTGCAGGAAGGTGATAAACTCGTGAAATGTGAACTGAGGTCCATTATCACAGACTATCTCTTCTGGATAGCCTTCACGGGCAAAAACACTTATTAAAAAGTCTTTCACGGTGCTTGTAGACACTTCACTGCAAAAGTGTACTTCTGGCCATTTAGAATGATAGTCAACAAGCGTTATGGCAAATCTGCTGTTGTAAGCTGCATGCGCCAAAGGACCAACAATGTCTAGTCCAAGCTTCTGACATGGTTGCTCAGGCCATTCAACAGGTTGCAACGGTGCTGGTGATGTTTTGGCGGACTTATCTGCCTCCAGGCAGATGTGGCAGTTTTTTTTTTGCCAATTCCACTTGCTGATCCATTCGTGGCCACCAGAACCGCTCACACAGTCGCGTCTCCGAGCGCGTGATGTGTCTCGTGCACGGTGCTGACGATCTGAGCCGTGAGGGAGGATGGAACAACGATGCGCTCTGCATGCAGTAGCAAGTTGTCAACAACCGACAGTTCTTCCCGAATAGGGTAGAATGGTTTCGCCTCTTCTGGTATAGACTTCTTTGGCGGCCAGGAATTCAGCACGAATGACTTGACGGTTTCCAGGCAACCGTCGTCGAGGGCGGCCTGCCTGAACTTCTCCTTTGTCACACAGGCTGGCTCGATGAACGAGACGATTTCTTCTTCCTTAGCAATCTCTGCCTCCGAGATAGGTGCTGGCAGCCGAGAAAGTGCATCTGCTACAGTGTTTGTGGACCCCTTGCGGTATTCAACAGTGAAGTTGTAGCAAAGCAGTCGTGCACTCCAGCGTGCGCTTCGGAGTGGGCGTCTTTCATGTCCTTGGGATGACAGCAAGAACACCAGTGCTTGGTCGTCTGTTCGAATAGTGAAATGGCGACCCCAAAGGTATGTGTGCCATCGCTACATGCCCAAATACACGCTAGTGCTTCCCGTTCACCGACTGAATATTTCCTCTCCACAGGCGACAGTGTACGAGATGCGAAAGCGGCTGTGCGGAGCTCGTGGCCACTTTTCTGCTGCAGGACTGCTCCTAGTCCACAGTCGGACGCGTCGGTTGACACAATTACTGGAAGCGATGGATCGAACATCTGGAGGACTGTACTCGAGGAAAGCATTTCCTTAACTCTCCTGAAATTGCAGTCTGACTCAGCTGACCAAATGAACGGCTCATTTTTGCGAAGCAAGATTCTCATCGGCTTGACCACTTGTGCCAAGTGTGGAACAAGCTTGGAGTAATGTTCTACGAGACCCAGGAACGAATGAAGGGCGGCAACATCAGTTGGCACTGGCATGTTAACTATGGAATCTACCTTCTCTGGGAGTGGCGCGATACCACTTGCAGTGACCTTATGCCCTAGGAACTCAAGTTCTGGAACGTCAAAAAGGCATTTGTTGTTCAGTTTCAGGCCTGCGTTCTTGATCTTTTGCAGTACGGTCTTCAAGTTCAAGTTTGAAAGGTGCTCTTCTGCGGTCTTGCCAAAAATGATCACATCATCGATGTAGAACAACACTCCAGGGCAACGGTCGAGAATTGTCGCCATCATCTTCTGAAATGCCTCTCGGGCAGAAGCCAACCCGAAGCAAACTCTTTTAAAACGGAAAAGACCGTAATGAGTGATGAAAGCTGTCAGATCCCTGCTGTCAGGGTGCAAAAGAACCTGATGGCAAGCGGAAGCAAAGTCAAGTTTTGTGAATTGTGCAGCCCCTACCAAAGCATGAAGCAGCTCTTCTGTGTGGGGTAATGGGAAACTGTCTGGAACAATAGCTTTGTTCGGCTCTCAAAGGTCTACACATATCCTGATGCTACTATCTTTCTTGTCAACAACAATAGAAGACACCCATTCAGAAGCATCGATGTGCTCGATGATGTCAAGGCTCAGTAACCTCTGAAGCTCCTTTGATACTGGCGACCGGAGAGAATAAGGCAGAGGGCGAAGCTTGGAAGCTACAGGCTGCACGCCTTGCCACGTCTTGATGCGATGGATGAACCCATTAGCAAGACCCAACTCTGGACAAAAAAGCGAACTGAACTCGTCTGCTAAGGCTGGCGGCAGATGTTTGTTGCGGGGCTGCGCGCTTGACGGTGTGGAAAGGGACCGGGATAGCGGGTCATTGACAGTAGACAGCGGAGCAACGGACGTGTGCAAGCAATTAAGAGCAGAACCCTCAATGCGAAGATCCAAGGCTTGAATGCCGTCAAGACCGATCAGAAAAGTTCCTCGGTGAACAACATAAAAGCATAGTGAAGCTGTGCGGCCTCTAAACTGAACGTCTGCCTGGAAACAACCTAGCACGGAAATCGGCCGTTGAGAGTAGTCAAACAGAGTGCAGAGCAGGCAATAGTGGAACGCTCTGAAAATATAGACTGTATTCTTGCTCCAACAGAATTGATACAGACGACCCTGAATCGACAAGAAATGTCAAAGTGACATTCGCGACTTGCACTTGAATATGAATTCCGCGACGCATGGAACGTTGCAAAGTCAAAACTTGCTCAGCACTGCTAGATGACAAAACATCTTCATGTCATTCAACTTCACGAACTCGGCCTTGCATTTGAGTTCGTTTGCGGTTGCATACTTTTTGAAAGTGGCCCTTGAGACCGCAAAATGAACAAGTCTTCCCATGCGCTGGGCACTGCGGTGCTGATGCAAAGTGGTCCTGCATCGGAAACACTGTGTTGAACCCGGGGTAGCTAGTCCGTTCTCGGTTCCGCTCAAGGGAGCGGTTCCGCTGAGGAGCCGCTCCTCGTTAACTTCTGCTGAAAGCGAGCTGCTAGATGCGCATTTCTTTTTTTCAAAAGACTCGAGGATGGTTTACGACGCTGGTTCCTGCATGTAATGTCTGATAAACACGCTGGCCGCCCCCAAACATGCAAAAGAATAGCCTTGCGTTGCTGTGGCTTGAATGCAGTGGCTCCGGATGCCACCAAGTACACGCTGAACATCTGCTCCCATGGCAATGACGGACGGCCGGGCGTCGGAAGGAAGAACGGTGGCAGAGCAAGCCCGGTGAAGTTCATGGCGGCGGTTCCGGATGGTGCGGCAGGGTTGGGGTAGGTAGGAGTAGGTTCATCCCATCCTCGTCGCCAATGTGGTGTTTTCGAAGGTGGAAGCCGAGTCCAGCATCCCGAACGAACACAACCCGTTTATTCACGCATAGACACATATATATAACGAAAACAGAAACGCCCCCTGGGGAATAAAGAAATCAAACCGAAAACGAAACTGAATATAACAACAAGCTTCCAAACTTCCTCGTTTAATTCTTCACATTAGCCACATATTGTCGCCGTCACTGAAACGTGGCTGTATGGTGGTATATTAGACTCGGATATAACCCCTCTGGGGTTCGTTGTAATTAGGGCAGACAGGCAGCAGGGTAAAAGAGGGCTCATTTCATTAGGTCTAGCTTGAAATTCGCTGAAATTTCTGCTCCTACCGAAACAGAGTCAACTTGGTGCAAGCTCTACACTGCAATGAACTAGTGAATCTGTCTTTGAAACAGATAGTAGATAAGTAAGAACACTGGGCCTGATGTTTTTAAGCTCTTCTCTCTTCGCAGGAATATCCAATCACAACGCTGTTTTATTTAACATTTCCGGATTTTAATGAGCGCATCTAAAAGGCTCATTTGTAATGTTTGAAACTCTCAGTCAATCTGGTGATTCAATGACAACCTTTTTTTCAAAAACACTGTTAAGTTTTGTATTCAGAACTTTGTTCCGTTAAAGACTAGAAAACAAAATCTTAATTTGCCGTGGATAACAAGGGACGTACTGCACCTCTCTCATCGTGTTTCTAGATTACATGTTTCCAAGCGCAACGGCGATCCTTTGCTCACTGCCCTCTTCAATGATACTAAAGAACTGCGTGTTAGGATTAACAGGGCAAAATATTTTTTCTATAGAAATACATTGCAATGTTTAATGAAAAGCAATCGCAGAAAATTCTGGGCATCCATAATACCAAAGAGCACTAGTCCAAATACCTTCATTATTGATGATGAGCTGTCTTTGATTCATTAACCATAGCAACTGGTTTCAATGCATATTTTCAATCTGTCTTTTCAAAAGACAGTTTAGAGGTGAATAGTTTTGCTAGCAACACAGAATGTTCCATTGATGATGTCTCAATAACCTAAACACGAAGAAGAGCTGTGGCCCAGATGACATCCCTAACACATTTTTACACCGTTATTCTCTTTGGACTAGCCGTTATCTGACTACAGTCGAACCCAAATATATCGAACTAGGAGGGGATCGCGAAATAGTTTGATATATCGATAATTCGATATAATGAAATCGGCTTGTGACGGCACTTACGATGCTAAAAAAACAATACCGTATTTGTCGCGTAATCAACCAACTCGCATAATGAACCCACCCTCCACTTTTGCACCGAGAATTTGAAAAAAAAAAAAAAAATGCGTTAAGGCCAGCTCGCTCACATTCAAGCGATCTCAGAGACGAGCAGCAGCGACAGAGTGAAAAATTTCAAACTTGCTGGAACTGCGTCCCTCTCGCTGCTTGAGCCACCGCGGCAGCTCAAAACAAGGTTTCCGCATCACCGTGGCAGAAATCGCGAGCGTTTTCGCTTGCATGTCCATGGCGCGCATCACTCCGTTTCAGTCATCTCATCCACAGCTCATTTCTTGGCAGCGTGCCAAGATGCTGCGCAGCGATAACGTCGCAGCGCGTTTATCTTTTGATAGCTCCTGCGGTGGCAGGGAGCGAACTTGGCAGAGTGCCCGTGATAGCTTGATTGCACAAGCCTGGTTCGATTTATCACGCCGCGCTTGGGGTGGGTGTCATGACCGCAGCAGCTGATCGCATGCTTTCGTTGATTCATACATGCAAGAATAAACGACTCCCGCAAGGAAAACAAACAAACAAAAAAAAACAACTGCCGAATTTCTTAACGTCCGAACAGCACAACGATAAGAAAGGATGACTCGCAAACAAAAACAAAGAAAAACAAAGCTGCCGCTTTTTAACGTCCGCAGGCGCCATAGAGGGTTCGCAACACACGCTGGAGAAAGCGTCCGACGCCTGTCTGAAAACGGGCTGAGCTGGCTTGGCGCATGCGTAGCGCGTGCTGAAGGAGAGAGATAGCTCGGCAAAAGGATGGGCACACCCACGCACATGGCTCGCAAACGTCATGTGTTGGCGCACGGGAAACGATAACGGCAGATGCGCGCGCCTTCGGGGAATAGGCGCGGCGCTGCCCAGACCAGCCGTCGCCGAACTGTCCCCTCTCATTCCTTCCGCGCGTGGCGTTAAAACGTCACGCGGCAAACGGCCAAGGGTGATGTGATCGTCTTTGGGGAAGGCACACTTTCCAGTGTGTGGTGCGGAGTTCGATATATCGAACGACCGGTGAAATTAAGTTCGATATATGACGCGGCTTTCCTATACTTTAACATGGGATATTCAAGGGGATATTCCGTGAGTTCGATATAACCAAAATTCGATATATCCGAGTTCAATATACCCGGTTCGACTGTATCATCTTCCAGAAATCGCTATCATCTGCCACTGTTCCCGATTCCTGAAAACTCGCAAAAATTATTCCATTGTTTAAATCCGGAAGTCTCCAGATATTATCCAACTATCGCCCAATATCCTTAACTTCGCAGTCATGTAAGTTACTTGAACACATAATTCATAAGCACATTTCAGAATTTCTTGAAGCTAACAACATTTTGTGTAAATATCAGCATGGTTTTTGGCACAGGTTTAGCACCATTTCTCAACTTGTTGAATTTGCACATGACATTGCTAGTTCCCTTTATATCTGCTCTCAGATTGACACTTTATTTAACTATCTATCTAAAGCCTTCGATACGGTTCTTCACACTAAACTTCTTTGTAATCTGAATGCAATACTTACAACCCCTCACTAGTAAATTGGATATCAAGTTTTCTTTCTTATCAAAAGCAATATGTCACTTTCAACTCGTGTTCATCTGAAACTGCTGACGTATCATCTGGCGTGCCACAAGGATCTGTGCTGGGGCCACTGCTATTCTTATTATACATCAATGATTTGCCACAAAATATTTTTTATAAAATATGCTTGTATGCAGATGATTGTGTAGTGTACGGATCAATTAACTCACCTGATGATCACGAGCGACTGAATGCGTCATTTTCGTCATTCTGCTCATGGTGCGAAACATGGCAAATGCAAATAAATTTTCATAAATCTGTCTGCATGTCATTCAGTAACAGAGCAGCCACATTACCTTACTGTTATTCATTCAATGGCGAATATTTGAAACGGCTGTCTGAATACAAATATTTAGGTGTTCTTTTTATCTAATTTGTCGTGGTCAAAACACTTTAACACAATATGCAACAATGCATTGCGAAGGCTGGGGTACTGAAATGGTCTCTTTCTGTTGCCCCTCAAGAAACTAAACTGGTTACTTACAAAGCTCTAATCCGTCCACTTTTCCAGTCAATAATTTGGAATCATCATAAACAAACCGACATCAATAAGCTTGAGTCAGTACAAAGGAAATCAGTGCGGTTTATATGCTGAAGGTATGATAGGAACTTCTCTCCATCATCTGCTATTCCTGACCTGAATCTTTCTCTGTTGAATACTCATCGCCACAAGGAGTGTTTAAAGTATTTCTACAATATTGTTCATTCATCCCGTTTTGCACTATTCATGAATGCCTACAGTTTTCAAAGCCTTCATCTACGAGGAACTACCAATAATTGAATGTGTCGCCTATTTATGCACGCACAGACGCTTTAAAATTTAGCTTCTTCCCTCGTGTCATTGAGAGCTGGAATTCTCTGCCCGGTGATGTCCGCTTGTTGCTATTAGAACACTTTCTGAGCATTGTTGGAAATTCCTGATTATGTTGTATATTGTTATGCTGTATGACTTTGGCTGTTGATAGTTTGCTGCTAACTCCTGACTCTACCGCTAACTCATTGTACTGTTTGCTTGCTGCTGACAGTTGATTAAGCTGTACTTTTCCCCACTCCTGCAATAGCCCCTGACGGGGCTGCAGTATATGTAAATAAATAAAAAAATACATAAATAAAACAGGAAAGGAATCTAAATGAATGGTGCAAAAGTAGGTTTAAACTGCACAGAGATAGCTACATTTTTAAGCTATATCCCCTTCCGCGCTGTTGGCCCATTAGAGAAACACGATCGCCGCGTTGCAAAAAGTCCTCGTGCTCGAGTAACAAATGCAGCATGTTTGTATGGAATTTACCAAACCAGCAACTACAACTGCCGCACCATCACTCTTGAAACTGCCAGATTACTCCCAAGAGCAAATAAAAAAAAAAGCCATCCTTGTCTAGTTTATTCGCATCATTTCCACAGCTGCGGAGAACCCCCGCTGCCAGGTATTGCTTGCTGCACGCAACTGTTGGGTGGGACCTAACATGCCGCCAGGAGGGCAAAACGGCAGCGCGGGGTGGTACAAAGGGTGTCCTCACCCTGAAAGCGGAGGCGAAAGACATCGAGGCACCCTAATGAGCTGTGGATGCAACGGCCAAAACGGGGGGACGCGACTAAAGGCTGTTTCACATGTAAGCGAAACACTTGCGATTTCTGCTGCAACAATGCAAAACCTGTTTTAAGCTGTCGCGGCGGCTCGAGTGCCGCAGTTCCAACAAGTTTGAAATTTTTCGCTCTGTCGCTGCCGCTTGTCGTTGATTGTTCACACAATTATTTGAACCGACCTCAAAGCTTTCTTTTCTTTCTTTCTTTTTTTTTTTTTTATCAAATTTTCCGGGGCAAAAGTGGACGGCAGGTTCATTATGCGAGTGGGTTAATTACACGACAAATATGGTATCATTTTTCACGATCGCAAGCGGCGTCTCTAGCCAATTTCTGTATATCGAATTATCGATATATCGAACTATTTCGCAATATCCAGGTTCGACTGTCAATTTTATTCACATTCATTCTGTGCGTGCATGGGCTAAGGGGTTGGACGAACATACTATCATGCAGCGCATGAATATAACCATGGTACGCCTTCGCCCTCCCCACGCAGTCTCCTGCCTTTCCACCCAGCTATGACCTTTCCTACAACCGAACGTGGCTTCAACTTTGGTAACACCCATGTAAATGTTTAGGTTTCTCTCCACAAAGCCTCGGTGTTTCTTGGAGGCAAACTCACCACAGAATCAACCCTTGCTCAGTGTATGAACATTTGGAACTCTTCTTGCTCCAGCCACAAGTTAGAGGAGCAACATCAGCAGATTCACGGTACAGGAGTGCTGCAAATGCCTTTATCAATGCATAACCTGTTTTTGCATAATAATAATAATTTTACGCATGTGCTGTGCCTCTGTATATTTTACAAATTTTCCATCATCGTGATACCATTTCTGTATTGCCGCTTCAAGTGCACTTCAGGCCCATTTAGCATCAGGATAGGCTCAAAAGCACACCTCTATGCTGCTTCACATGACCTTTACACTGTCTACAGAGCAACTATTCCTCACCCTCCGCTGCAGCTCGATGTTGGTGATGCTTCCAGCCTCCCTGCGCAGATCGGCCATCTTGTCAGGTGCCAGGTTGAGATAGGATTGCAGGTAGCGGGGCATCAGACACAGCCGCACCACCACCACGGCCAGCACCAGCACAATGCGGCTCGTCTCAAACACCTCCCCGCTCATCCTGCACCACACCTCCTTTTCTCGTTGTTGTGCCATTTCACACAGTTGAAACCTCCTTCTGCTGGGACAGTCATGCGATAAGTTGTGCATGCATAGCACAGCTTCAAAAGCTCCATCTGCAACTTCATTATGCCAGCGCTCACCCTCCTCAAACTGCACAACATCACTGATTCGAACACGTCCCAGCATGGCAGGACAACATATTACGAATACAATGCTTCACAGAGCCAGTCTTGAAACATTTTACTGAATCCAAAATCTATGAGCATAAGCTACGCCATCGACAGAAAAGACTGGTAAATTTCAATGCTTTTCCATGGTGTTGCATCGTTTACGGAGTTCTCAAAGCAACTCATGGCTGTTGTAGTGGAGGGGTACATTAACAGTAAACGCATTGCTTTCCATCGAAATGGAGCCGCCGTAACCACTGAGCCAATGCGAGAGATTTCAAATCACCAAGGCCATGGTTGTATCAAAGCACAACTGAGACAACAGGCAAGAAAGACAGAGGACGACTTAAATACTAAAAGATGAATACATGATCATATCAATAGCACGTGCACGAGCGAGAATTCATATTACAAAGGTACAGGTCTTCTTACATGTCAAGAAATGCAAGAATTACATGTTGAGAATTGCCACGGATGGCATACTGACACAATCACTCCCACACTTGTTGATGTGATAAGCCTCAACCAGCGCCCATGCAAGCGTGTCAGACACAAGACACTGGTTCTTCGGAGACTAGCATTGCATTTTAGCACATCTTTTTTATTTTTACCCCTATCTTCTTTTGCACATTCATTAATGTGCGCCGGTCTGTGAGACTCAGTACCAGTTTGTGAGGACAAAGTATGCTCCCATAGCCGCTCGTTAATACACCGACCTGACTGCCCAATGTATACTTTCCCACATTTCAATGCCACAAACAGATTCCGATGCTTAATAGAGCCTCAGGAAGGGCTGAAAAAACCACAGGCCCGATTATGGACCACTTTATGCTGATAATCACTGGTTTTACTTTCTCAGCCACCATTGTCATTTAGTTTTGAGCAAAGCTTTGGCACTAAATGAAGCTTCTTGATCTGATCGTAAAAGCTATCTTGCGCTATCAAGGCACATGAATCATATGGTACTGGCCCTTTCAGTGCGCAACAAGTTTAAAAGTAAAACCCTGGGTGAGTTGTCTCAAGTTAGTAAGGATATCCCCCATGATCTGTATATAGGCCATCGATGACTGTTTTTTCAAAACAATAAAAAAATCTTCCACATATTCTTAGCACATTACTTGCTTCATGCACCTGAGAAAATGCTGTCAACAGCAGCGAGATAAATATGGCACAGCACTGGAGCGACGCACGACCCAAAACAGATTCCATTTTTTTTTTTTATGTATTCTTGACCTCTAAAGGTAATACTGGTCAAACACAAATAAAACTCTAAAATTTTAGTGTCAAGAAGTTGTCAACAAACATATATGGCTTTAATTTGGAAAGACACCAGGCTGTTAGTAGTTGAAATGTGGGAAAGTATACATTGGGCAGTCAGGCCGGTGTATTAACGAGTGGCTATGGGAGCATACTTTGCCCTTACGGACCGGTACTGGGACTCAACTACTGGCACACATTAACAAATGTGGAAAAGAAAATAGGGGTAAGAATAAAAAGATATCTTAAAGTGCAATGCTAGTCTCCAAGAAACCAGTGTCTTGTGTCTGACACGCTTGCTCAGGAGGTGGTTGAGGCTTATTACATCCAGAAGTGTGGGAGTGATTGTGTCAGCACGCCATCCGTGGCAATTTATAACAAAGAGATTGCATTTCTTGACATGTGAGAAGATGAGATGAGCTACTTGTGCCTTTCTGCTATGACTTCTTGCCCGTGCATGTGCTATTGGTATGACCATGTATTCATCTTTTAGTGTTTAAGTCATCCAAATAAATCTGTTGCAAGTAGCGCCCTGTCCTGTCTTTCTTGCCTGTTGCGCTTATTACTGCAATCAAAGCAAATACTTGTTTCAAGCACGACAGAGAGAGAAACACTGAGGAAAACTGAAAATGAGCATGGATGCAAGCCGCAAATATTTGGCCGCCCGCTAGTGCCTGCCTCCTCGATGCTCAAATCATGTCCTTGAGTGCAGTACGCTTTCTCCGCTATGCTCACCAGTATGTGTCCGCCACTGCATTGCCTCATGTTGCCATGCAAAAATCTCATCCACAAGTGGAAATAAAAAAGAGCAATTAAACATTGGGAAAGAAAGACACTCACGGGTGGTTTCCCCTCATGAAGGAGCACTGGGTGAAGTAGTCGCGCGCCAGGGGCTTCACCCACAGCAGCACCACAAAGAGGGGTGACACAAAGCTCAGGTGCAGCACCAGCCTGCACCAGAGAAGGTGGCACTTCTTCACTGACTTCTCTGCAGACAGACTGCTCACACTCCTCGTGCTTGCATCGAGTTCTATTTTCAACCACTCATTAATTACTGTACCCACAAAAAACACATCATGAACTTACTCCTATGTTGGCCTGAAAAAAATTCCCTCGTGTGATAAACATGCTTTTCATGCACTTTGGTTGGCCTCAAAGGGTTTCTCTGCCAGTTAGAATTCCTGTTCAATGGAGTGAACTCTCGTTATGCTCTCTTTGAACATAATTGTAGGTGCTATAGGAATTGGAATATGAGATTACATTCTCAAATGCAGAACCATGCTGAATAGTGCTTTGCTTTTCAAACTTCAAAGTTTAAAAAGCTAAGCTGTACCAAAAGATGGATTTAATTCAACCAGCAAAATTCTTACTCCATTTTTACTGCTTTAATTTTTTTCTGAATGCTTAAACCTGCATAATCAATGCAACCCTGCAGATTTTTCAGGGAAAAAAATGCTTTTGAAAATATGAGTAGAAATGAACCTCAACAAGAGTTGTTGTCGGGCTAGTTGGCTTGAATCATGTAATGCCATTAAGGCTATGCGCAAAAAAGACAACACAAAAAACAGAGGCAACGCTCGCTCATTTGCGCTCGTCCTGTCGTTGCCTCTGTTTTTTGTGTTGTCTTTTTTGTGCATAGCCTTAATGGCATTACATGAGTAGAAATGCAATACAATTTTACAACTTATGCTTTTAGGCTAACCAATCTTATTAAATGACCTATTTTATTTCTGGAACTCCCGATTTCTGTATTGTAGTGCACATATACTTTGTACATTTGTCTCTACGAGGTTTCTTTTTTATCTTGTTGCATTATCTAGTCTGATATTGTAGCAATGCTGCACTGGAGCTGAATGGCAGACCTGTTGGTAGCCGATTTAAAAAAAAAAAAATAATTCAAGCAAGAAACAGCTGGAAGGGACATTAGGAAAAGTAGACAGATTTTCGTTTTAGTCATGCACACTCTTTGGTGCTACTATATGTATTCCAAGTATTGAGATACCTGAGCAGATGCTGCCCCTCACAGTACTTGAAGGCGTCCCAGTGCATGCGGGCGTAGCGGAGGCCGGGGAACGTGAAGAACGCGCCCACCAGTCCACACCACACGGCCAGGCAGAACTTGAACATGAGCTGCGACGCAGGCCCACTGAGGAAATGATGAGCATGTATGCTCCTGACAAATTGTTTCCTTGTTTTTCTTAATCGCTGCCCACCACCCTTTCCGTCATCAGTTACATTACAAAGTGAGCAATCCAATGAGTGGTTTTCACCCTTTCAACTGTTTCCATGTAAGGAGATGCTTGCAACTAGAAAAAGACAACTATGATGATATGCAGATAGTTCTGCACATGGAATGGACACAAAACTGGATTTTACATACTATGGTTTAGAGTGCTTTATAAGCAATAACATTATGGTAACATTTAAAGAGAACCATCTTGATAGAATGTGCTCTGGACTGCCTAGGATGTACCATATTCACTTGCGTATAACCCGCCCTAGCCCATAACCCCCACCCCTAACTTTGAACTCTGAGAAAGAAAAAAAAAAGTCCTTGCGTATAACCCGCATGTTTATCTGAAAGAAAACAAAAAAACAGTCGCTGCTTATCCTATTCTCCATCATCTCACTGCTACCATCCGAGGCTTCATCTCTCGAAGACGCAGTCATAACCATCCAAGCTGTTACTGATATTCTGAAGCTCACCAAGTCGTCCGGTATCGCGTTCCACGATGGCAGGGCAGCTGAATATTGTGCACGCATCACGTCGGTGTGAGGGCATAAAGACCGTCAGCCATCCACTGGGCATACAACTCCTTCACGTGTGCCTTGAACGTACACGTCGAGTGGATGTAGCATAGACATCATGCCGCCAGGTATCATAATCAGGTAGATGCCGGTCTCAGCGAGCCTTCACTGCGTCAGTGCAGTGGCTTCGGAAGGAATCCAGCACGAGCATCGATCGGCGTGCCAGCAAGGCACCTGGGCTTCATTCCCAGAATACTTGGATCCAGTCACCGACTAGGCCACTGTTCATCCAAGAAATTTCTTCTGCACGCACGATTCCTGGGGCCAGTGGTGTGCTAGGTAGAGTCTTGCGCTTGAATATTACATACAGGCGCAGTTTCGTCCCGTCAGCCAAAGTACATTACATCACTGTGCACACACTGTGCAGCGCATCTTGGCATTTCTGCCGGTCAGCACGCTGACTGATTCAGAACCCTTTTTTCCCATAGTCACGTCCATCGGCATCTCAAAGTACACTGGGGTCTGACCGGCCTTTCCTACCTGAGAAAGCAAATAGCTGTGCTCCTTCCCAAGTTTGATGACATATCGTTGAAAGCTCAATAATTTTTCCTTGGAAGCATCAGGAAGCTGCTGGCACAGTGTTGTTTGCCCTTGCACCGAAAATCCATCATCATCATCATTATCACACTGACTATACCCCCTTCAGGGCGAAGGCCTCTCCCATATCCCTCCAATTAGCCCGGTCCTGTGCGAGCTGCATCCATTTGACCCCTGTGAACTTCTTAACCTCATCCGCCCACCTAATTTTCTGCCGCCCCCTGCTACGCTTTCCTTCCCTTGGAATCCAATTTGTTGCCCTAAGCAACCATCAGTTATCCTTTCTTCACGTACATGTCCTGCCCATGCACATTTCTTCTTGATTTCGACTAGAATGTCAGTGACTTGAGTTATTTCTCGGACCCACTTTTCCTATCTTTTAACATCATCCCTACCATTTTTGTTTCCATAGCCCTCTGTGTTGTCCTCAACTTAAGTAGAACCGACTTAAATAAAACCGCCGGCAAATGTTTAATGATGATGATGATACCAGTGGCGACATCTTGTGGCGGCTTTGAGTACTAGGCGCTGCGCTCGTTCTTTGCTATGCGAACACGGAGAAAAATGATGCCGTCGCGGTGTTTGCTATCACTCATTATGCTGATATAGAAAAAAACATCCCTTGTTAGCGCTACTATTACTAGATTTTCTTGCGGATTCAGGTAGAACGAAAGGAAGAAGATGGTTTGCACGGTATAAAAAAGAAGAACCGAACAAGGGTAAGTAGGGTACGCCTCAGGTCGCAGATGAGCCAATGTTTCGACAAGTGGACTTGTCTTCGTTGGCTCATCTGCGACCTGAGGCGTACCCTACTTACCCTTATTCGGTTCTTCTTTTTTATAGAATTTGTTGCGTATTTCCTCAATAAGTGTTTTACAAGTTCCCATCAACTAGCAGTGCTCCACAAACCAGTTATACTTTATTTTGACAGCTGAAACACGGGAACCTCGTCGTAACGGAACTCGCGATGTAACGAAATTTTCGGCCGCAAGTAGGACTTCGTTATATCGAGGTTCAACTGTATATCTTCCAGCACATTCACGTACGGCTCATCTACCCCCTGTGGTGGCGTAAACGGTGGCGTAGGTGCAGCGGTGGCGTAGCGGTAGAACATCCGCCTCGCATGCAAGAGGACCGGGGTTCAAATCCCGGTGCCACGTAATTCTCCACCGGAAAAAAAAAATCCGTGTGTCGATAGAATTGCATTAACAGGTTTGGGGTGTGACCTGATGCCAGTGAACACCTCCGGCAACGCACTCCCTCACCAGAAGAGGAGTTGGCCACCCCGTTGCAGTAATTGGCCGCAACCTCTCATGATTGGGAGAGATTCTTTACACTCCGCTATCTTATGGGCGGAGCCATGACGTCAGGTTATTTCGCTGATGTCACAAAAAAAAAAAAAAAGAAAAGCAAGTGTGTGCCAAGCATAGAGGAAGAATTTTTTCTTCCACCATGGCGCCAAGAGACGGCCAGTGCGGCCAGTTCCGAGGATCGGTTTGATATGGCTGCGTGGTGTGCATGCGCTAACAAAACCGTGAAACCCATGTTACCCATGTGTGTGTGGTGGGTGACACGCCTCACATACGGTGCGAATACGGTGTCTCGGAAGAAAACCAGCTCAAGATGAAAACTACAGCTGCCGTGCAGTAATACGTTTCTTTGTTTCTCTCAGTAGACGGGCTAGGCGAATACTTATGCAAATTTTCTCTGAGCATCCTTCGCGTTTGTGCACTGCTTTGCAGTCTTCTTAGCACTTTAATTTTGTACCTTCACAACTTCGTAAATGACAGGTGAAGGAGTGGCTGTTTCACAGGATCATTGATTATTAAAGCCTACTAATGGAACTAGCCAACGCACGCAACGAGCGCTGGAAAATTATACGTGAAAAAAGAAAAAAAAAAAAAGAATTTCGATTAGCTTGTGTGTCAACGTTTGTAGCAAAACACTCATTGCAATGCACAGGTACTACGTGTCGGGGCGTTCTACATATTTGCGGCTAATTTTTCGAAAAAAAGTGTTGCAGTTGTGCTCACCTGCGGTGGTCGACAATAGAGAGATTTAGCATACGGTGATCTGCGATCCGCCAGCGTGGCCCTCTACCGCTCGTGGGCGGGGCGCACAAGCTGATTGGTTCCGATGCGGCAGGTCTATGTGCCGACATCCAGTATGTGGCGCCATCTGTCGGCGGCAAGGAGGGTCTGGGCATGCGCAGTGGAAAGCGCGGTGGCGGATCACGCTAACGGATCGCTGATCGCGGTAAGCTAAAACTCTCTAATAACTCAACCACCTAAATTAAAGCAGCCTATTGCTGTCTAGTCGCTACAAATAGCGTCAGGATAGGCATAGCAAAATGCATGTCACTGGTGTTTTATGTTCTTTTTTTTTTTTTTTTTTTTTCATTCTGTGATGTGTAGATGGGGAAGCATTTACTGACTTCAGCTGTGCATCAAGGAAATAAAGCAGTGTGGAGAGAAAAGGCAATGTATTCTTAATATCAGATTAAATTACAACATAACCTTCTGCAAAGAACACAAAAATACTGCTACAGTTGGTGTTTTGCTCCATGTATGCTACAGCAAATGGAAACTGATTCGCAGATAAAACGGCAGTCTTTTAATGGGTGGGTGCATACCAGGTTTTGACACACATACACAACGATGCTTAGTATGGATATTTTATTCACGTGTGAACATGTTGTTTAGAACAAACTCAGTTTATTACATTAACAACTGTAACAACTGGCAAGTTGTTCTGTGCATGAATACAATAATACAAATTGTAGAGAAAAAAGCAACAGTTTCAAAATTATTATTTAGCAAGGTAGATTAAAAACAGGAAGTCTTTGGCTTGGTATTGTGAATGGTAAAGCAGAAATATACAGTAAATAGTGCATGTCAACATGCATCACCTCATCGTAAATATGATGGAGTCGATGCAAGAACAGGCAAACAAATTACAGGAACAGAAAATGCAGTAGGATACTATACAAGCTGTTCATTATAAGTTAAAGGTGCCAAAACAACACGCACACACACAAGAAAAAAGAATGGGACCTATCAAGACTTGGGCGCTCTGTCCCATTCTTCTTTTCTTGTGTGTGTGCGTGTTGTTTTGGCGCCTTTAACTTATAATGAATAGACACCAACTAGCCCAACAAGGAGATCTCTTAATATACAAGCTGTGTGCACTCGGGAACACAGCAGTGAACTTTTCCGTCTAAGATGTGGTACATACATGTAAGCAGTTATAGCATGTCACTAGGTGAGCACAAGAAAGAGAAATACAAAAGTTAGGAAATTTGCATGCAATATGCCCACAGGTACCAGATTGCTGAACATAATAAAGGTACCCCGCTGCAGTGGCTAAGTGGTTAGGGCGCTCGACTGCAGAACCAAAGGACGAATCAAAACCAGCTGCAGCGACCGCTTTTCGATGGAGGTGAAAAGCAAGGTGTTCATGTGCTACACAATGTCAGGTAGAATCAGAGAAAGAAGATGGTTTACACGGTATGAAGGTGCACTGAACATGGGTAAATGGGGTACGCCTCAGTTCGCAGGATGAGCGAACATTTCGACAATCCACTTGTCAAAACGTTGGCTCGACCTGCGAACTGAGGCTTCCACTGCTGTTATCTCTTGTTCAGTACTCCTTCATACCGCGCAATGTCAGTGCGTGCTGAAGAACCTCAGATGGCTGCAATATCCGGAGCATTCGATTACGGTGTTCCTAATTGGCCTGAGTCCCTATGAGATGTTAAACCCCATAAATCAACCAGCCATCAAAAAGGGAATTCATCTCGCTGCCTGGAAGCATAGCCTTATTTAGGTAGCGCAGAGTAGTTTCTTCAGTCTGTGGCTGCATTTTTGTACTGCCATGCAATTAGGGTTCTTCTTAGTCCATTTACTTACAGGAAAACAGTATAACAGAGTCCAGCCAATTTTTCAGCAGTGGCTTATGAAAACTGATAACTTCATGTATTGGCTAAAACCACAAGCAGTTTCTTTGAAATCAGGGCTATACTACAGCAGTTATGTCACTGTAGTCTCCACATGTTGGCCACTTTGAAATGTTGAGACTCACGTATAAATACTGCTTCCTGACCAATGTAATGATTTTCCTCTGATTGCTTTTGTAAGTTCATTTGCTTGCCGACAGAAAAGGGTCAACGTTCCTCTGATTGCTTTTGTAAATTAATTTGCTTGCCGACAGAAAAGGGTCAACGTTGATTGTTTTGCGCAAGTCTTCAGCACGCTTGCCAATGCGACCCTTAGTGCGCCAGTGCTCACTGCTCATCCTTGCTGGCAACAAGGAACTTGTTTTTGCTTTGAGATTTTCCTTCTGCAGAGGATGGGGCCTATGATTTGAACAACCTTTGGTTGGAGAACTTCGTATATGTAAGCCACTTGATGATGGAATTGATGCACTCAGAGTAGCACAAGCTGTCTCGAGCTTCTTATTAGCATCGTCCAAAGCCAAAGAATCGGTACAATAGTAAAGAAGGCTGGTGAACTTTTCTGCAAGGCTTCGAGCTTTCTTTCGCTTTAGTTTTAATTGGTTGGAGGAGCATGAGGCTATCGGGAGCACTGACTCTTCATTCTGACTATTGTGTTCTTGTTGGTCACTCTCTTGGTGGGGATTCACTTCAGTCTACTTCGGTGCCCGGTTTCGAAGCAGTGGGCATTTCTGCTACAGAGATATATGAACTGTTTAAATAGCCCTCAGGTAATTGTTCGAATGAAATTTCTGTTAGCCGGAAGACTGCACAGAAGTGCTTACAGGGAAATCTGGTCACCTTGAAGTCCATGCATGTACATTCTGGTCGAGACATGTTTAACGTGTGCCAGCCAGGGGAAGATTGCGATCGCACAGTGAACTCTCCGGCCACACCTGTGCTGCTGACATCACTTTCAGTGTATTCTAGAGCTGTGTACATTCTTTGCATCATGTGTTTGACGAAAGATGAAGGTCTGTTATGTAGATATTTTGGTACAGTGTCACTGTAAGCCCTGTATGATGACGATGCAGCCATCAAACGCCTATGGTATTCCTGTTGCCTTCCTGGTAAAAACTTCTTTACGATAACAGATACTAACGTGGTCAGAGACTTTTTTCTTCCTTCATTACTTTCCAAATACTTTTATTTCAAAATTTTGTTTTGTGATTCTGTACTGTTGTTTGTTGTTATTACAACATTGAAATCTAGCCTGTAAGCTCTCACCCACATCTCTCTAACATTCAGCCAATGTCCTTCTACGTACCTTTTCAGTTTTTCATTCTCCCAATGTTCGGAGCTCTTCAAGACACTGATGTTCTGTTCCATTTCCTCTTCACTAGTTGAGTTTGCAATCTTCCGGAGAGCAACAAGTACAGCTTCCTTTGATTGCACACAGTTTTCACTCTTTTTGAGCCACCTGTCCCATGACTGCTCTTGGTGGAAATCACAGAGGAAAACTTTGCTTGTCGGAAAAGATTCATGCAGAGCATTTCTCTCAGCTTGGTTGTTGTCAATCATCCAATAGTCAGGGCAGAAAGCTGGATTCCATTTTTTGAAAATTGCAAGTGCTTCTGCAATGCAAGTGCTTGTTTCAAATTGTGGTATAAAAGCTCCAACTATCATATAGCCGTGTGGGCTCTTTACGACGATAAAAAAAAAAGTGGCAAAGCATAGTTCGTTGTCTTATTGGTTGCATCTAGGCATGCAACAGTTTGGCCATATTTTAGCATGATCTCTTTCATGAACTTTGATTGATAACAGAAGAGAAGTGTTTCTTCACATTCTTGTTCCAATTCTTCTTGTACTTCATCACTTTCACATCTCAGATTGTTACAGATTTTCTTTTTGTATGATCTGTAAAAAAAGTTACTGTCTGGTTCATCCTTTTGGTATGTGCCTATCAAGACTTCGGCATTTTCCTGATCTAGGGAGCTAATCCTGTCTTTATGAAGCGCAGCCTGGATATGATTACGTATATCTGCATCAGTTGGGAAGAATGCTCGGCAGCTTGTGTCCGGCTTTGACTGATTTGCGAAAAGAACTTCTTTGACATAAAAGTCTAAGCATTGTTTAACTGTTTGGACACATGTTGTGCCTTCGCGCACAAGGTCATGTATTTTGGCCGATACTTGTTTACTCACAGCTTGTCCTGCAATGTGTTCAAATTCATGCCCACTGTGCACTCTCATGGATGACACTGTGATGTATATGCATTGCTCGGTCCTGATGTTCGCTCTTCTTTCTATTTCATTTTCCAGCTGTCTTATCTTGTCAGCCTTCATTCTGTATGTCCTTTCTATTCCTGTGCCGTCAGCGATGTCAACCTGAAATGCAAAATGATCAAAAGGGAACGACAATTATTAGATGTGTATATTGTCTACAAAATATATATGTTTCTTGAAAAGATTAATATGTGTAGGTATCAGAGCAATGGATATTGAAGCATTTTAAGTTATATCAACCAGCCTCCAGTAATTATAACAGTTTTGTTCCTTTGCTTATGTAATATTATTGGTGACATTATGGTTAAATACTGCATAACACTGAGAATTATTTTAATTACCATGACATCACCAAGAATAAATTCTATTGTATTATATTGATATAACCTGTTTTCCTGTAGTGCAAAATTTTTATAAACAGTTTGCTATGTATTCTGCAATATTTGGGCTGCATGCTTATAACTCTTGGTGCACCAGACCTAAGTAAGATAGCTACTGTGAATTGTACTACTAGAGGATTCACACTCCTAGAAATTAAGCCAGAGGTACAAATATATTTGCAAGGAAGAAAGCGTAGCACAAAAAAAAACATGGACAGAAAAAGAAAACACGCACAGTGGTAACTTCCAGCAATATTTATTTTGGAAAGGAAGGGCGGTTTTTATACCATCGTATCGTAAGTGCACGATCAGAATTAACATGCACTAGCAAAGCGTACCTCCTAGATATGCGAGCTCTTTCGGCAACAGCACAGCAGGGGTCTACTTACACAATCACCTTTGAAAAGTGCAGTCTATTTCGCTTCAATTATTTAACATGTTATTTGGTTTTCGTGCACTTTTAAAACCAAGCATTTTTTTTGAGAAGGGGAAGAATGCTTTTGCAAATGCGGCAGTGGCCAACAGACCTTTCCCACACATGTTCTTAACGTCTGGCCCATGCTACTGCAGCTAATCATTTAGGCATCTGCCCGTTTGCCCCACACATTGTTTGCCACAGGAGAGAGATTTCATGCATACACAGCATTTTCGACGCAGTTAACAAATTTTTCCCAATGTTTCTTTGTGCAGCCAACCGCCATCTTCTGCGAAATAATAACTCAACTTATTAGGTGCTGAAAAACCAATTTAGCACTAGATCGCTGCACCATGTTTTTCTTTATTACGTGACAGTCAATGATTTTATGGGACGATGGCAACTTTTTTTTTTTTTTTTTTTTTTCCACAGAGTTCCCTGACTGGCTTTTTTTTTGCACTGCAATTTTTTTTTTCTTGCTTCATGAACTAACATAACAAGTCAAATCATCCACCCTTCTAAATATATTTGGTTCTGTGTCTGACTTTTTCGAGCAGGCCATAATTTCAACTCTCATGTAGCTGATGTGTGGGTATGCTTCTCTGTTCTCATCAAAATGTGAACTTAACGGCCTCATCTTTTTTATTTGTCTTCATAATACTTTGACACATATGTACATTTTTCATCAGTGCTGTGAGACAGAATCTTGAGCTAGACACTAACTTGCCGTAACAACTGCTGATTGTAGCAAAGCTGTCGTGCAGCACAGGAAGTTATGATGGTCCTAGGCATGCTGCTGGCTCTTTTGTTTTCTAAATGCCTGGCACCACAATTCCATCTTTGTCAGTAGCATTCCCATTATGCTGACAGAACAAAAAATTATGAAGGGCAAAGTAATAAACCTGAATTCACCTTGTACATTTTCCTGCCATTCTGGTGATTTTAGCTTCAGTTTTACCCGTTCTATTTTTATGAGAAAATTGTATTTAATTTCATGCTTGAATAAATGAAAACAGCATTTTGTCACTTGGTTTCACTGGCATTAAGATTATTTGGTTTATAGGGTTTAAATCACAAAGTGATATTGGCTACAAGAGGTGTTTCTAACATGAGTTTTTATCCTCAGTTGCCTGTATAAGTAACCTTTGGCCATTCTAGCTGCTTTGAGACAACCATTGACAGAAGCCTCTTGCTAATGGCTATACCTTCGCTTAGACTTTTCCTCCTTATTTTTCTCAGATATTACGCCCTGCACATCGCATACACATTGCTAAAATTTAAATCCTTGTCCTGGAACAGAAAAATCAGGCCTATCTTGAAGTTGGGATATACAATAAGCCACTTTAAGTGCATGCTTGCAGTGCATCCTTTTTTCTTTGTTCCCTGTAACGTCATCCTTTTCTTTCCAAAGACATCTTGAGGCCAGTCAGGTGGGCAACTCGTCTGAAAGAATAATCATTCGTGATAATATTTGCTGCTTTCATCTGTCAAAATGGCACAATATTGCCGCGAAACCTTCAAAACAGTATTTGTTGTATTTTTAACAGCCGCCAGCATACAGGCTTATCACTCTGATTCTAGACCGCGTATCAGTTCCGTAATCTTTGTTTGTTAATGCTCGATGTCGCCAGTCACACCTTTATCAGTTTTGTTGTAGCGAAAGATGCACCGAGATCTGTCTCGAAGGTTCCGGCCACTCGGGTGTCTTTCCACAATGTTCCAGCCCGTGCTGGTAGCTGTTTGCGACGTTATCTAGATTGTTCTGTGCGGCCTTTAAATTGAGCGTTGACGAGTGTGACGGGCATTCTTTGTTCGACGATCGACGAGCACGTTTGTTTCTATCGCCGCCGCCGAGTTGCTTAGTTCTTTTGCGGGCGCAAGTCAGCCCAAATAAACAGTTTCTTTAGTGCAATCATCGACCCTTCAATTGTGTCGTCGACCTCGTCACCACTACGTGACATCTGGTGGAGGTGCTGCCTTTGATCCTTCAAGCGAAGACCCAAGCCGTGTTCCTGTCACCCTGGAAAACCAGCCTACAGGTCACCGATCCAGCCGCCGACTTCAAGGCCTACAACCCGAACACGGTCTACTGCTTGACCCCATTCGATCTCAGAAGGCATCGACGCTGACAATGGCCCAGCCTACAGCACCGGTTATTTTCTTTCAACCCCGGGAGCCCCCCTGCTTCCATGGACTACCGGATGAAGATGCGGGAGATTGGATGGACCTTTTCGACCGTGTGGCAGATTTCAACGGCTGGAATGACGCCGCGAAACTTAGGCAAGTCTACTTTGTTCTTAAAGGACATGCCCCAGTTTGGTTCGAAAATCATGAGGCAACAATGAAGGATTGGGAGACTTTCAAGGAAGCGTTTCTGACTGCCTTTTCAAGCATCGTCCGAAATGAAAGAGCCCAGGCCCTCCTTCAGTCAAGACTGCAACTTCCTAACGAGTCTGTCCTGGCGTACGTTGAGGAGATGAAGCGCCTCTTTCGCCGCGCCGACCCTAACATGACTGAAGGTGAGAGAGTCAAACTTTTAATGCGAGGCGTCAAAGAATCGCTTTTTGAAAATCTTGTCCGAAATCCGCCAAAAACAGTGGCGGAATTTGAAACGGAAGCGTCTGCCATCGAGAAGACGTTGTACACCCGGATGCGCCACTACGAGCGGCCACTTCAGCCAGACTACTCAAGCCACTACCCTAGCGCATCTGCAAGTGGAGAGAACCTTCGTGACCTCATCCAGGAGATCGTGCGAGAAGAGCTCCGCAGAATGCAGCCATCATCGCAACTCCAGGTGGCGACGCTCGTGGACGTCGTCCGTGAAGAAGTCCAGCAGGCGCTGGGCGTTCCTGAAGCGACGGCTGCGACTGTTCCAGCACAAGAGGCAACAGTGATGAACTACGCTGGTGCATTACGTCGCCCTCCGCCCCGACGTGATGACTTTCCGAGCCCTCACCGCTACCGGCCTGTTCCTGAAAACCGCCCCTTGGCTCCCGCCCGCCAAGCCTACCAACGACCAACAAGCCCCAGGAAGTGCGACGCGTGGAGGACAGCGAACAACCGCCCATTATGCTTCCACTGCGGTGAGGCCGGCCACATTCTGCGGCACTGCCCGTACCGACGAATCGGTCTCCGCGGATTTGCAGTCGACGCTCCACGACCACGCCCAGGTGAACGACCGCAAGAAATCGACAACTATCTGCGTAGCGGTGAGATTGCGCCACCAAGCCGTCGATTCAGGTCTCCATCGCCGTACAGGGCCCGATTTTGGGTGGCCAAGACGTAACTATGATGATAGTGTGCGCGGAAGGTCCCCAAGCCCCCGTAGGGGAAACTAAAGGCAGCAACCTTTGGAGGTAAGGTTGCTCAACGGCGAAAAGAAGAAGATCCTCCGCCGCCGACGACCACTAACGACGACTCAACCATTTCATCGCCGCTCCACACGACGACATCGCCGACAACACGACCAGAGTGCAAGCAGACACCGCCGCCCAGCGAAGTAACAACGGTATGCCCCGGCCATGACCTGAAGAAACGACGGAGCCGAGATCTGACACTAAGGCACACGTGCAATGCGAGGACGTGAACAAGTGACCTTGAAGTTGATATCGACGGTCGCAGAGTTACAACCGCTTGGGATGGCCCGCTGATTCGCACCGCAGGTGGCAACCTGATTACTCCATCGGGACGATGCACTGCAAGAATAACCGTAAATGGGCGTGCTTACCCCACCAGCTTTGTGGTCTTGCAGAAGTGCTCCCGCGACGTGATTTTAGGCATGGACTTCCTAAATGAACGTAGGGCTATCATCGACCTGCGATCCAAGCTCATCAAGCTCTCTGCAGACAAAGCCATTCATGCTACGACGACGTCGATGCAACACATCCCTCTAAACGTCCTCGATGAAGAATTGACTGTCCCGCCCCGATCAAGCATCGCAGTCTACGTAGGTAGCGCAAACATCGAAACCGCTGAAGGCATCGTCGAAGGAAATATCCAATTGCTCTTAGAACGAGGTGTCGGCATCGCAAGAGGCATCACGAAATTCCGGAGAGGTCAAGCTCAGGTTCTGGTAACAAACTTCACCGAAGAATACCGGCATCTCAACAAGGGCACGACGATCGCTTTTCTCGACGAATTAGCGGACCTCAAAGATTTATTCGCCCTCCACGACCAAACGCTGGAAGACGCACCGGACCTATTCTGTCAGCCCACATTTGACATCAACCCGGCATTGACCCACAACAGAAAAGACCAGATTCTCAGTCTGCTTCGAAGCTACGGGGAGTGCTTCTCATCGTCATCGAAGGTACGACAAACGCCACTGGCCAAGCACCGCATAATAACGGACGAACACACCCGACCTCTGCGCCAAAGCCCTTATCGTGTATCGCCGCGAGAACGCCAGGCCATTCGCGATCAAGTTGAGGAAATGCTGCGTGATGACGTAATCCAGCCATCGAACAGCCCCTGGGCGGCACCAGTCGTTTTGGTGAAGAAGAAAAATGGCACACTTCGCTTCTGCGTTGATTACCGCCGCTTGAATAGCATAACGAAGAAGGATGTCTACCCGCTTCCCCACATCGACGACACTCTCGACCGGCTCTGCAATGCAAGGTACTTCTCATCGATGGACCTAAAAAGCGGATAATGGCAAATTGAGGTCGACGAAAGAGATCGCGAGAAGACCGCATTCATCACACCGGACGGACTTTTTGAGTTCAAGGCGATGCCATTTGGCCTCTGCTCCGCACCAGCCACATTTCAACGAGTAATGGACACAGTCCTGGCAGGCCTGAAGTGGCAAATTTGTTTGGTATATTTGGACGACGTTGTTGTCTTCTCATCAAACTTTGAAGACCACCTAAAACGACTACAGACAGTGCTGGAAGCCATCAAGTCATCGGGGCTAACGCTAAAAGCAGAGAAATGTCACTTCGCCTACGAAGAACTCCGGTTCCTAGGTCACATCGTTAGCAAGGACGGTATATGCCCAGACCCGGAGAAAACAGCTGCAATCGCACAATTCCCACCGCCTGCCGACAAGAAAGCTGTGCGCTTATTATCAACGATTTGTCAGAAACTTTTCGCGGATCGCCGAACCGTTGACGCAGCTTACAAAGGCTGACGTACCTTTTAAATGGGAAGCGCCGCAAGGAGAAGCCTTCGACGAACTTAAGCGCCGCCTGCAATGCCCTCCTGTACTTGGCCACTTTGATGAAAACGCCGAGACCGAAATACACACCGACGCGAGCAGTGTGGGCCTAGGAGCCGTTCTCGTCCAAAAGAGTGCCGGACAGGAGAAAGTAATCGCCTACGCTAGCAGGTCCCTCACAAAAGCCGAAGTCAATTACTCGCCGACCGAGAAGGAGTGCCTTGCAATCATCTGGGCCACTTCTAAGTTTCGTCCATACCTATACGGCCGACCATTCAAGGTGGTAAGCGACCATCACGCACTCTGCTGGCTGGCTAATTTGAAAGATCCTTCCGGCCGCCTTGCCAGATGGAGCCTACAACTTCAAGAATTTGACATGACTGTTGTCTATAAGTCGGGCCGGAAGCATTCCGACGCAGACTGCTTATCCCGCGCTCCCGTCGATGCTCCCCCGAAGGACAATGACGACGCCATTTTGGGACCGGTAAGCGCCAGCAGTTTCGCAGAACAACAGCGATCAGACCTTGAGCTGAAAGCGCTAGCTGATTACTTGGAAGGAAAGACCGCTTCCCCTCCTGGTGTGTTCAGGTGACATTTATCATCCTTCACGTTAAGCAATGGCCTCCTCGTGAAGAACTTCGCACCCAACAAGACCGCGCAGCTTCTCGTAGTGCCTAAAACCCTTCGGCAAGAAATTCTGCAGGCGTTGCACGATGAGCCCACAGCAGGCCACCTCGGATTTGCGCGCACGTTGCTTCGAATCCAGGAGAAGTATTACTGGCCGCGACTGCCTGCCGAAGTTGCCCACTACGTGAAGACGTGTCGCGAGTGCCAACGACGCAAGACGCCGCCGATCAGACCAGCAGGACTACTAAACCCGATACCGCCCCCAATCCTGCCCTTTCAACAAATTGGGATGGATCTCCTCGGCCCCTTTCCATCTTCGTCTGTGGGTAACAAGTGGATCATCGTGGCCACTGACTACCTTACCCGTTACGCCGAAGCAAGAGCACTACCAAATGGTACCGCGGCAGAAGTTGCCAAATTTTTTGCCGAACAAATTCTCTTGCGACACGGCGCCCCAGAAGTGCTTATGACGGACAGGGGAACGGCGTTTACGGCAGAGTTAACACAAGCCATCTTGGAATACAGTCACACAAGCCATCGACGAACAACTGCGTACCATCCCCAGACCAATGGCCTTACGGAGCGCCTGAACAAAACGATCGCGGACATGATCGCTATGTACATCGACGCTGAACACAAGACCTGGGACGCCATCTTGCCGTACGTGATGTTTGCGTATAACACGGCAGTCCAGGAGACGACCAGAGCGACCCCGTTTAAGCTTGTGTACGGCAGGGAGCCCGCGACGACGCTCGACGCAATGCTGCCGCACGTAACCAGCGAAGACAACCTTGACGTCGCCGCCTACCTGCAGCGTGCAGAGGAAGCCCGACGACTCGCACGGCTGCGTATTAAAGACCAACAGCGCACAGACAGCCGACGATACAATTTACGACGACGCCACGCAGAGTACAATCCAGGAGACCAAGTGTGGGTTTGGACACCAATTCGCCGTCGCGGATTAAGTGAAAAGTTGTTGCGTCGATACTTTGGGCCATACAAAATCCTTCGCCGTGTCGGACCACTGGACTATGAAGTCATTCCCGACGGAACGTCAGCATCACAACGACGACGCGCACGCCCAGAAATTGTACATGTTGTACGACTGAAGCCATATTACGCGCGTTAAATAATCTGTGGTGTTTAAACTTTGCAGTGTTTATGTTTAAGTTTCTTTGTTTTGGAACATCGAGGCGATGTTTTTTTTAAGGGGGGAGTAATGCCGCGAAACCTTCAAAACAGTATTTGTTGTATTTTTAACAGCCGCCAGCATACAGGCTTATCACTCTGATTCTAGACCGCGTATCAGTTCCGTAATCTTTGTTTGTTAATACTCGATGTCGCCAGTCACACCTTTATCAGTTTTGTTGTAGCGAAAGATGCACCGAGATCTGTCTCGAAGGTTCCGGCCACTCGGGTGTCTTTCCACAATGTTCCAGCCCGTGCTGGTAGCTGTTTGCGACGTTATCTAGATTGTTCTGTGCGGCCTTTAAATTGAGCGTTGACGAGTGTGACGGGCATTCTTTGTTCGACGATCGACGAGCACGTTTGTTTCTATCGCTGCCGCCGAGTTGCTTAGTTCTTTTGCGGGCGCAAGTCAGCCCAAATAAACAGTTTCTTTAGTGCAATCATCGACCCTTCAATTGTGTCGTCGACCTCGTCACCACTACGTGACAATATGATGTCACAATATTAATGAAGGCATCTGTCAGCAATAAATTTTATTGTTAGTCAATACAAATATCCACTTATACCATTTTACACTGATGTTCATCATCTGTAGATCTGCAGCTCATCAAGACATATTTAGGTTTCTGCCTGTATATATATTTTCTAAGAAGTGTTAGTAGCAGTTGTTCAGAATTAATGCCAAACTGCGTCTGAGCAACTTTATAATTATCTTGCAATTCTATAATAGCATGCTGAGGGTGTGTTTAAAATGCATTGTGAAAGACTGTATAACAGTGAGGACTAATATAGTTAAGACTTTTGTTTTACTTAAGGAGCCTATTCAAGCATAAAGCATTTCTGCTGGCTCCAAGCTATGTTAGTCAGTGAATTGTTAAAAATGGCACAGATGGAGGTTGTTATTGGCAAAATGTTTACCAAGAGAGAGCAGGAAAACACAATGACCCTGGTGGACTCTAGCTAGAATCTGATGAGGTCATCTGATAGGTGGTAATTGGCATGCAGAAGGTTTAGTTTGGCAACTGCTGATTGAGGTATCCACATCTGATGAAAGAGGCTTTCAAATACAAAATAGAATGTTGTGCAGAAGTTCCAATGGGAATGTGACATCTTACTCATATTTTAGGCAGTCATTCTTACTGGAAAAAGATCATGTCCTTGTTTTGTGGGTAGCAGTTGTAACTGTTCTAGAAAAGTGCATAATTTATATATTATTTAAGGTGTAGTTTCCTTACCGTGCTGCTGCTTCGACATTTTCTGTTCTTGTTGCGATCAATGCCCAGCACGCAGTCCTTGCTCACTCGCCGGACAACGCGGAATGGCATGTTGAGAGAGATTGGCACTGCTCCTTGATTTGAGGAAAACATGAGCTGGGCTGTGTGAAAAGATAACGCCATTAATTAGTATGAAAAAAAAAATACATTCACTTATTTTTTATACACAGAGCATCAATTAACAGCTGAAAATGCTACAGTTCAAGGCACTTTTACTTCGGTACTCTAAGTGGCACTATATGTGACACAGATCTCTCTCTCTCTCTTTCTAAATATATATATATATATATATATATATATATATATATATTGCTTGAGAATGAAATGGTTTGACAGATGAACTAATGGCACACAATAAATGGATGACTACTTTTTTCGTCACTCATACACACTTTGTGTAATAACTCAACATTCCTTTTTATTCTTGTGCGGCATACAGCGACCAACTGGACGCAATCGATAGGAAAAACTTCAGCTCCCTCCTCCCCATTGATTCTATCTCAACTAGAGGGAGGATTGCACGTAGCATCTTCAGAGTGCCTGTTCTTTCCCAGGCTAGGATTTTCAAGCGGCTCCTTTGAAGCCGTCGTCCGCCCTCGCAGTGGGTCAGTCACACGGACGGCGACCCGCGGCCGCTGGCCCATCTCCTGCGAGGTCCCTTCCCCACTACTGTCCTCCCGTTTCTGGCTATGGGAACCGCTCGAGGCGGCTTCTGCAGTTTCCTTTCGCACCACGCATCCCTGACCGTCCTGTGTCCTCTAACACGCAGACAGGGATGGTAAACAAAGGGAATCGCTCCTGTAGTTGCACGCCCGATTTCTATACAGCTTTGATCTGCCGGGTGCTTGTTGAAAATTGCCCGTTTGCGGCGACCTTTTGATGAATCAGCGTGGGAACGTTCCATACTCGAACACCATTCCATACGAGAGCAAGAGCTGATAGGCTGCTGAAACTCGTGAAGCAGTGAAAGGTTTGTGTAGTGGCTACTGCATACACATATGCACAATTTTGCTACGAGTCGATCTTCTCGCTATGGAACGTGATCGTTGGGATGTGTGGCGCATACATGCGTTTTGCAATTAAAAAGCAGGATCACGTCATAATGCACTAAGACTGTTACAAAATGAATGTTAAAAATATTTTAAAAAGTCATCGAGTGGGGAAAAGTGAACGTGAATTACAGGCACAATACATTTTTGTTCTTGCGGCTGGAGCAGCGGTTAGATTTAATTTTCATTTACCCGCATCCATCGATTTCGAGCTAAACGAATATCTTTTTTTTTTTGTTACTTAACAGCGTTTCCTTTTTTTGGACAGCCAAAGTTTTGTTCCGAGACGTGTTCCGAGAATGTCAAACGTGAGAAATTAACCAATGTCGGAGTGTTCATCTAGGCGATATATTCTGCACACACATCGCTTAATTGTATATGCTGCGTGAACTTCCATCTCGATCATCGTATCTCGACTACTACGGAGGAAATTAAGTTCATTCAGTTTACTCTTCACACATTCTCATCTGGGACTGTATACATATACGCTGCATCAGCTGATGCTTGAAAACTGATCTGGTAAAATACAATAGGATACCTGAAAAAATTACTACTGATAAAAAAAAAAAAAAAAAAAGAAACCTCCGTGAATGTGTAAGCTATATATAAGGGAGTGGGAACTTAGTGAAGCGTTAATCACTTTTATTCCCACCTCCTCTATCAACCTACGGTGATGGAAAAATAAACATTATTATTATTATACTTAATGGGGATCATGCGCTCTCCTCTACACGTGTTGAAAAGCGAATATTCTGAAGATCCGTCGACGCAATTTCATATATATCCCAATCTTTCCAATTGTCTACAATATATCTTGTAGATTCTAAGGGAAGGCAAGTATAGCAGGGGGCAGCAGAAACTCAGGCAGGCAGGTGAAATTAGGAAGTTTGCGGGGATCAGATGGATGCAGCTGACAGAGAATCGGGTTATTTGGATGGATATGGGAGAGGCATCTATACAAGCAGGTATATATACAACTGCACAATTATGATGTATTTGCGGCAGTGCTAAAAAAAATTCCACCCATCAAAGGTATAGGTGGGGAGTGAGTACACAAAATTCATTCTTAGTGAGCCTATATATGTCTTGTAGATTCCAAGGGAAGGCAAGCGTAGCAGGAAGCGGCAGAAACTCGGGCAGGCAGATGAGATTAGGAAGTCTGCGGGAATCATATGAATGCAGCTGACAGAAGATCGGGTTATTTGAATGGATATGGGAGAGGCATCTATTATAATGCCTCTCCCATTATGATGTATTTGCGGTCAGTTCCAAAAAAAAAAGAAAAATTCTACCCGTCAAAGGTATAGGTGGGGAGTGAGTACATAAAATTCATTCTAAGTGAGCCTATATATGTCTTGTAGATTCCAAGGGAAGTCAAGCGTAGCAAGGGGGGGGGGGGGGCAGAAAATCGGACAGGCAGATGAAGTTAGGAAGTTTGCGGGAATCATGCACCTGGCACAGGATCGGGTTATTCGGATGGATATGAGAGAGGTATTTGCCCAGCAGTGGGTGTAGTCAGGCTAGTGATATCAACAGGACTAACAACTGGATGAGTTGGTACTGATTCATCTTAAAACCAGCCAAAAGACGAAACATGTGAGAGGAGCACAAGACAAAGTTTTACTAACAACTGAAATGTTACTGAAGGAAAGAGGCAAAAGAAGATTCGCACAGAAATGCACGTGCACGAAAGACCCCCAAAGCAGTGAAAGCGTGGAAAGCAGAAAGGATCTAAAAAATCATCTAAAAAAAGCAAATTCCTTATGGTCAAGAACCACTCGTTACAAAAGGGAAGCCACAGATCCAAATCCAAAGGCACACTATACTGCAAAGGCTAAGGACGTGCGTGTGGCTAACAAACCAGTCAACAGTCTTTTGGGGCCTTTTTTACATGTGCATCTCTGTGCAAGTCATCTTTTGCCTCTATCCTTTAGTAAAATTCCAGTTATTAGTCCAGCTGTCCTGCAATTCTCTCTTCTCATGTTTTCCGACTTGTTTCAGAATGAATAAGGTGATGACTCTACAAACCTTGTGCAAACTGGAAACCAGTGTAACTGTCAAATGGAAACCTTTCCCTTATTTGGCTTGTATCACAAATAGGGAGGACTTTACTGTGATGTCTGCCGAGGCATTCCCAAAGCCAGTGCGCAAGCTGGCTGTAGCAGATGTAGCAGTGCCTCCTGTTGAAAAGAGAAAAAGCAATATTCAGTTTTCAGCATAGCAAAATGAAAATGTGGTTTAGGTCTTTTACAAATTTGTAAGTTATTCATGCATCTGTACAATTAATTCCCGTCTAACAGAAGCTGTACAGTGTAACTTTCACTGTCAATTTATTCTCCCTGGAAGTATGGCAAACTTTGAATTCTGCTGCAGGTGATTGAGAGAGAATGAGACCCACCAAATATTAGAAATATTAGAAATCACAATTTGCTACTGCAGCAAAATAATGCCTGAAGGCAATGCAGCTTTTGACTGACAAAACCTGAAAACCAGGGTCTTACACCCTGTAAACTAGTGTTGCGGCCGATGTCAATGTCCACGCTGATATCATCCGCATAGCACGAAGGTGTTAAGTATGCGACTTATGCTTTAAGCAGCTCTGTGCATGGAGTCATTCTATTCGAAGGATCCATAAACTACCAAGTCCACTTCTGTCAACGGCTCTCAGTTGTTTCCCCACAACACACCACGTACCAAAATTTCTGCAAGTGCCGCAAAACTACTCTATAACTTCATTTGCTAACTGTAAAATTTCCAACACTTACTCAAGCTGTGGAAGCTGTGGAAGAACATCTTTCTTTTTTTTTTTGGTTGCCGCATTTCAGCACATGTAAGATGTCAGTGTCAAAGAATTTTGGAGAGGTTTACTGTGTGGAGGTGTTGACAATGGTATCAGTGAAGTCAGACAATTTTTTAAAATTATATTTACACACTATGCAACACTGTCACCTAATGCAAGTGGGTAAAAAAAAAACTAGCAAATAAAACTTTGAGTGCTGGTATGGTGATTGTTCTGGCAGCAAGTGGGGACAGGCTATAACAAGAGTTGTAGGGCTAGTTAGTGATCGTCTGCAGAAGCCAGTCCTGCTCTGTGTGTTTTTCTCTTCTGCGTCATTTTTTAGTGCATTTTTCCACGGCTTCTGCAGGAGACAGGCTATTTCAGTGCATGCAATTTCACTTAGCACAGACTCCTCCGAAATGAGATTGCTTTTGTACTTGTTTACTTGTGGCAATTGCTTATGTATTCATGTTTTGAAGTGCTGCACTTGAAGTGCTGCACCTGGCTAATAAAACAAGCAAATGTGCCCGGACAGCGTTTTCTTTCTTTCTTTCTTTTTTTTTTTTGCCGTTACTTCACATCAATGTGCATGCCCTTTCCATTTAGCAAGTTCACACTATCAGATGATGCGTGTTTTCTCATTTACTCGTACATGGAATTAAGCAAACCAGTAATTTGCATGGTGAAACGTCATGCTCATGCGCACCTTCTACGAAAACAAGAAAAATATGAAAACCAGCAATGTTGTGTTCGCGCTAACGTGGCGCAATATTGACACTGTAGACAGTGTAGATGATCGCAAGTATAACGTTAAAGGGGAAGCTTTCTTTTATTAACACTGACTTCCGCAATAGATTTCATTACAGCATTTCTTGCTCGAGAAAATGAAAAACATGCGGTCGCTTGTTCAAGTTATGTCGCCTTTCGCTCAAGGTTCTTACCTAGTGTTCTCGACTAGCAGTCCATGATCAAGAAGCATTTGGAGTAAATGTGGACGATCTGTAACACCCAGACGGCTGCTTCAACTACGTAGTCGCCGCCGGGATCTCGCCAGAGGCTCTCAAGAGCAGTCGGCATCGGCACGCACCGCCCGCAGCTGCACCTGTTTGAAAGCTTCGGTTAGCGATTGCACACTCTCGCAACGGTCGAACGTAGGCTAGGCTGCAAGACTCGGACATACATACCAATGCGTAGTTCTGAAACGGCTGGGATCGGGAGGCTGACGGTCGGGGCTTTTGCAAGCCGGAGTTGTGCCGCGGTTACCGCGGCCTCTCGACACAAGTGTTACTGTACCGGTCGCAGGCTCCATCTTCGCCGAGCTGGCACCCGAAAAGTTGCGTCGGCACAAGACTCAAATCCTACGATGTAACCATGTTTTAACAGTAGTGACTATATTCTAGTTCACTATAGCAGCGGCAGCGACGCTTGAACCTAGGACGTCGGCCATATTAAAAAACCCTGTGTGAGCGTAGAGTAGGGCACAATTAGAACTCTAAAATACACCGAGTTCGGTCAACTTTGGCTCAGCAGGCTCCGGCAACGGGAGCTTCTCATTGGCTTAGCGCTATGACGTATCTATTGAGTTGAGCAGGACGCGCGCTAGGAAACCGAAATTCTGTTTTTGTCGCTATTAAATCAACGCGGGCGATGAAACGAATCGAGGTATATTAAATGATGCAGGATAAGGATTCCATTTAACCAAACCGTGTAAAATTTTCGGAAAACGTTTCACGACCCCTTTAAATATGAATGACGCTTTTTATTTTTTTACTATCCTACCAAGCTTTTACTGAATTGTCTCGATGTGCTCATATATGCACGAATCAGTCCCGCTCGGCCGTTGAGCTGTCTGCTCGCACACGTCCCAAGAGATGTTTAGCATAATACTTTGCCCTCCTCGGGAACGAACTTTGTTTTTGCATCGAACAACAGTACTAACAAAATGGTTGGTCTCTTATTTTTATACTTAGCATCGTTTAGCATTGGCTTTCATTTTGAGCATTCTGACACCTTTTTCTCATTTAATTAGTTTCAGTGATTTCGTTACCTCATCCTTATCTATCCGCCAATTGGTCATCAATCACTAGAACTACGAATTACCACAGTACGATTTCTTTTACATAGGCCACGATTATTTCAGATGGGACCACTACTATGCGAACAACTTTTCGACCAAAGGAACCGTGTAAGCTATCAACACCTAACACAACTGGCAAGATTGAATCACTCGTAACTGTTCGAGCCCGCAGCAGTGCCCGTCATTGTTTGCACATATATATATGTGCGCACGCATTGAAACCAAATGGCAAAATGTATACGCAAGAAAGTGACTGTTCTAATTATAGCAGACGGCCATTTTTTTCTGAGCAGCAATCATACTTACTGTGATGGGACACAAGTCCGTAAACTCATAAAGCACAGAAAATGATGCCACGAGATGTAATGCTTCCCGCAGTTCGGAAGCCTTGTGGAATGCTGCAGACTACGTTCTTCCACAAAGGTCGACAGCAGCACTAGGATGGCAGGAACAGCGGCGGGCTGCCGACTCTATATAAGCATGCCAACTGAAAGACATTTATAAACGTTGGTTGAAACAGCACCTGACAAAAGGCCCGACAACCGCTGGGTGACCAATGGCATAGAGAATAAAGAGACTATCTTTGGAAGTGGATTTGGCTATGCCTTTTGTTGGCTCCTTGCTGATGCTGATGTGGCCTTTACCCTTATCTGCTTGACAAGCGTCAATGACGATGGGGGATGGCGGACTACATGGGGAGCCCCCGCGCATTGCCCGGCAAACAAACCCCCCCCCCCCCCCCCCCCCCCCCCCGGGAAAAATTTCGCAGATAACCTGTGCCCACACTTCTTAAAACACATTACTACTAGCCGCAATCACGGATTTTGCCGATGTCTGTTCAAAGCCGCTCATTCTCTCCGTAAAGTTCAAGTGGAGAAAGAGAAGGAGATGAGCATTGAGGAGGCCGCATAGCTGCAGCATTAGCCGCTCTACATCCGTCTTTTCATGAACTTGAAGAGGAGGAAGGGGAAAGTGGCGACGCCCACATCACGTGACTTAAAACTGAGGGGGCGGAGCGGCTACATAGATACACCCAGTGAGAGAGGGACGTGTCAGTTGCAGACATGGCGGCAGCCACTGGGCAGCGCTTCACAAGCGTGTGCTACTCCAGAGTGAGCAGTCATGTGTCGCTCGTACGTCCTCAACTTTGGCATCTCTTCCCTCACATCAGTCACTCCTCAGCCTTCACGGACAGCAGACGTGCACGCGCGGTGCTCCTTTAACCTCAGCTCCGAACCGCTTGCCGCGTCATGAAGCTGCTTGTGCTTACCTCCGCGCCTTAACTGGCGTTCGCCGTCAAGCGCATTTCCCTCTCTCTTTCTCTCGCCCTATGATCCCACTCCAGACCTTCCAGCCACAGAGCAGTGCATTGTAAAGAGGTACATTGTGCCCGT
Organism: Amblyomma maculatum; assembly: GCF_055883805.1. Classification (NCBI taxonomy): domain Eukaryota; kingdom Metazoa; phylum Arthropoda; class Arachnida; order Ixodida; family Ixodidae; genus Amblyomma; species Amblyomma maculatum. The sequence goes on from NC_139349.1 coordinate 182,623,525, forward strand.
TTTCGTTCGTTTCTGAAAATGGTGTAAGGAAAGCTGAGGACGCGGTTGCGCCGCGCGTTTGCTTCGCGTCGCAATAGATGAAGCCGGGCCGTCGGGCACTGTGGCGCAGGTTCGCCGTGCTTGACATGCTGAAGTATGACGGTTAAGTCGTGCTACGCACTTACTTCGCATTTGATTAACTACGTAAATCGGCCGTAATATTTTTTCACATTTTGATGCGGGTTATAGGTGAGTAAATATGGCACATCATAGAGTAATGGTACAGCTCTCAACATCCTGTAAATGTGAAGAAACCAACATTTCTTTAACTTTATAATATGCCAGCCTGGTATGTGACTAAAGCAACTATTAAGGCAACTATTTACTGGCATTCAAAACACACTCAACCTATAGATATCCTCCACTACAGAAATATTCCGCTGCATCTGAGACAAAGATATGTGAAAATGATCTCTCCATTTTAATTTCATTAAATCGATTTCTCTCTTTCTTAATAAAAATTCCTAGAGAAAATTTTATTCACGACTTCTAACAAAACTGTTGTGGAATTGATCACCTTAAACAGTAAGCTGCCTGCTCTGAAAAAAATAAAAATAAAAACTGCATGCTTTAAGTAGCGAGCCCCTTCCTATCTTCCTTCTCTCCCAGCAAAACTGCAAACTACAAGCCCCCCCCCTTCCAAATAAAGAAAGGGCATATCGCCAAGGAGTTCCTGTCACTCTTTTCTCTTCATTATCTCAGGGAAACAGGAAGCTTGTGGCATACCACAAGAGCTAGCCTCAGGTGTTCTTCAGTGCCCCAGAAACGCAAAATGTTTTGAGAATGCTTCACTGCATGCAGTCAAGTATTGCGGCAAAGTGTGCAGTACGGTGAGACTGCGGGTGAATTTGAAAAGTTTCAGTGTATTTGGTTTAGAGGATAGAAACATGAATTGAATATATTCAAATATTTGCACATTCCTATGCAAATGATCCTCCATAGAAAGAAAAAAGCCTCACCTTGAAGTGAGCCCTTGGTTTTGTAAGAATTGATGAGAACTTTCATTGAAGCTTTGGTACGCTGTAAAGAGAAAGAACAAAGCACAAACAAAATCACTAAACAGGTCAAGTGATTCACCTTTTCTTCTAAGCTGGCTTTGAGGCTAAAACAAAAGTGCCCTTTTTTCTTATTCAGTGCACATGCAGCAGTGAATACAATTGAAGAGCTCTATGCTGTAGCTCGCCAATAATCATCACGCGCAGCTGTATGACATAGTCGGGCAAAACTTTAACCCTGCACTGAATAATGAAATAAGAAGAAAAAATACCATTCTTCACTGCCAAGTGAGCAGGCAGCAAATAAGGTCCGACTGATTCCGCAAAATCTGCAGGGTGTGCCAGCTAAGACGGACCAAGATTAAAACAAACCAAAGTGTTCTCCCCAATTTAAATCAGGTAAACATTGCCTGGAGTCACTATCCCCTCTTAGTTTTTTATTGTTAGTGGGCACAAACTTTTTACATATTGCTCTAAATCCTCAGCTGTGAAGGAGAGAGTATTTCAGATAAGGGAACAAAATGGATTCACAATTTCTTCTTTAATTCACGATTTGCACCTTCCGTGAGCTTTGTGCTGGGAGTGCTGGTGCTTATCTCGCAACCAGCACCAAAACTAACTGAGGAACAAATTGGGAAGCATTTTGGTGTGGGCAGGCTGTGCGGTTGTGGAGTTCTTTTTATGTATGGCTCATAAGAGGGCAAAGAATAGAAAAATTTATGAATATGGTTAAGATGCACCATTCTAAGTCTCGAGGCTAGACAGCAAGTTTATTTCTGCTTTTAGTGCAGAAATGCTCCAAAAATAAGAATGATTAACAAATAATTTCAATCTGTTCTTACCCGATTCCAGGGCATTAGTAAAGTTGACCAAAAATAGTATACCGCCACACAAGCGTTTGGAAAGGAGCGCCATTAGCAGAATTTATTACCTTCATGAAGACCAAACTCGAGGAAGTCTTCATCGGCGATGAGGACCACCATGGCAAAGACAAAAAAGGTGAAGCCCGAGACGAGACAGAGCGATCGTTCCCCAGCTGGCTCCTCCCCACGGAAGTAGAGGGCAGTGAGCGAGAAGAGCACCTTGCTGGTCAATGGTCAAGGAATAATTACCACAAAATGGCTAAACTAGCAGAGCTGAAAATGGCCTTACTGCTTCAAACATGCATAAGGGAACTTCTCAATGATCCAGGGTTCTCTAACCATGGGAATGAATGGCTAAATTTGCTGGTACAGTAGAAGATGACACTGCTTGCCAAACTTTTACAGCCATGCTATTCATCTTTGCCAACTCACTTCTCTGCTCCTAACCTGTTCAGATGCTACAATTTCACGATGCCAAAAGAGAAAAATGCATAATGTCACAAATGGCAATAACTGTCTTCGTAAACAATGCTTCCAAGACTTTTTTCGAAGTTGGAATTATACCAGTGCTGCACATGACATCATCATGCCCATGGCACAGCACAGAAGCCTGAAAGCTGTTTTAATTGCCAGCCCAAGAACACCTGCAAGTTGCACCATATGAGCTGCCCTTTAAACCCCATGTTTTGTTTAATAGAAAAGAATACTCAAATTATTCAGGCATTGAGAAAAATATTTCGTTAATTTGTGCAAAATTTCGTAGAAATGTCATAACTGAAGCAAACAGAAAAAATCAAAAACTTGTAAGACAAACCCTTGAAGGATTGTGCACATTCCATTTGAAAAATGAACTTGTGACACTATGATTGCATAACAATGGTGAGTAGGTTTCCTTGACAATAAGTATATAGCAGGTAATATAGATGACTTCTATAGTATTAATGAGAGGATAGCAGGCATCGTAAATAGGCTTAATAAACGGTATCAGTTTCCAGTTGGAAACTGACCCTGGCAACGTTTAACGCTAGAACCCTAGCTAGTGAAGCTAGTTTAGCAGTGCTGTTAGAGGAACTAGAGGGTATGAAATGGGATGTCATAGGGCTTAGTGAGGCTAGGAGGCCGAATGAGGCATATACTGTACTGAAGGATGGGCATGTACTGTGTTATCGAGGTTTACCGGAGAGGCGAGAACTAGGAGTAGGTTTCCTTGTCAATACGTATATAGCGAGTAGATGAATTTTATAGTATTAATGAGAGGGTGGCAAGCATCGTAATTAGGCTTAATAAGCGGTATAAACTGAAGGTTGTACAGGCCTATGCACCCACATGTAGTTATGATGACCAGGCAGTTGAAAGCTTCTAGGAAGATGTAGAATCGGCAATGCGAAAAGTAACGACGCAGTATACTGTACTAATGGGCGACTTCAATGCCAAGGTAGGGAAAAAGCAGGCAGGAGACCAGGCAGTAGGTGACTATGGCATTGGCTTTAGGAATAGCAAGGGGGAGTTACTAGTTGAGTTTGCAGAGCGAAATAACTTAAGAATCATGAATACTTTCTTCAGCAAACGGAAGAACCGGAAATGGACATGGAAAAGTCCAAACGGGGAGACTAAAAATGAAATTGACTTCATACTGTGTTCAACCCCCGCCATTATGCAAGATGTAGGGGTAATCAGGAAAGTGCGATGCAGTGACCACAGGATGGTGCGGTCCCGAATTAGCCTAAATCTGCAGAGAAGAACGCAATAGATTAGTAAGAAAGAAACCCATCAACGAATTAGCGGTGAGGGGGAGGGCAGAAGAGTTCAGGATCTTGCTACAGAATAGATATTCAGCTCTAACAGAGTATGGCGACATTACCCTAGAAAAAATGTGCTGCTGACAACAATGCTGCAGATAACCAGCGCATGCGTAGATAGTCCCTCTTTCCTTCTTCCCCTCCTTTCTTTCCTTCTCTATATATTTCCGAGCCGGAAATAAAGCGTCGTCTTTTCGCTCTGCGAATTTGCCTGGTTTTCATCGCGTAGCTGCCGGCCTTTGGCCGGTAGATCGCAACAGTGGCGACGAGGATTCTGCTGCAGCAAGGAAACCAGCAATACGCCCAAGCACGACAGTCACGCAGAAGGAACCCACCGCCAAGGATCAGCCATGGCACACAGGCTACCGGAATTCGAAGACGAAAAAGATAAGTGGCAGCCGTACCTTGTCAAGGTTCAAGCTTATTTCGAAGCGAATGATCTGATTGACGATGCTAAGAAAAGAGCCCTGCTGGTAGCGGCGCTTGGAACAAGGACAATAGAAATTTTGAACGTGAAGGTAGCACCGCGAAAGCCTAACAACCTCACCTACAAAGAAGTTGTGGAGATGCTAAGCAGCTACTACGACCCGGTACCGAATGAAATCTCTGAAGTTCTTTCATTGCTGCCAGTAAGAAGGGGAATCTGTACATGCATTCATTGTGGCAATACGGCAGATGGCACACAATTGCAATTTTGGAACGATGCTAGACAGAATGATAAGGGACCGTATTGTGTGTGGTGTCAGATCCGAGAATCTGCAGAAGCAGCTGTTAGCGAAGAAAAATCTGAATCTCGAAGAAGCTAGGCTCTTGCCCTCGCCGCAGAGAGCACTGAACCCGATTCGCAAGGGATTATTACTGACCAAGAACAAGCGAGATTGCTAAAGCTCTCTGGCCAATACGAATCGCGCACGAAGTCACAGGGCGTGCAACAATGCAAATGTTGCGGTAAGCATGGTCATAATACAAAGGCTTGTCGACTAATCAAGCGCAAATGTTTTAAGTGTGCACGGCCAGGGCATTTAGCGCGAATGTGTGCGGCAAATGAGACAAGCAGGACGCTAGCACTAACAGCACAGACGCCAGAAACCGAAGAGAGTGATAGTAGCGCGTCCCAAATCTGGTCCTTGACCACCACGCGCTCTCTTATACCCCCCATCAGAAAATTGTTTGCATGGAATGGCATCGAAATAATGATGGATATTGATACCAGCTCCCCTGTTTGCGTCATTCCCAAAAGCATTTAAAGTGCACTCCCATCAATGGCCGCAGCTGCAAAAGTCGGAAGTACAGCTTTCATGCTATCTCGGAAAGTTGCCACTCCTCGGTACACTGACCATGCCAGTTTCCTATGAAGGTACCACAGTACAATGCAGTCTGACGGTTTTAGACTGCAATGGCCCCAGTCTTTGCGGTCGGGACCTGCTGAAAAAATTGACAGACGAACGCATTCAGGTGCTGACCATGTATTCGAAGCCTTCCGTATCAAAGCAAGCCTGGGAGGATGTGCCGATGCTGCTCCAGCAAAACTGCGACCTGTTCACTGAAGGCGCTGGTCTCATGAAAGATCCGCCAGCCCGACTGCACATCAAGGCCGGAGCAAACCCCAAGTTCTTTAAGGCAAGGAAAATTTCTTTTGCACTTTGTGATAAAGTGTCTAAAGAGCTTGACAGATTAGTCTCGGCTGGCATAATATCACCAGTTCCTCATTCTGAATGGGCAACGCCCATCGTGCCAGTCTTGAAGAAGGACGGAACAGTGCGCATTTGCGGGGACTTTAAGATTACATTAAACCCTGTGTGCGAGGTTGAGGAGTACCCCTTGCCTGTCATAGACGACATTTTTGCAAATCTATGTGGAGGGAAAAAATTCAGTACTTTAGACCTTCGCGATGCTTACAATCAGGTTGAGCTAGATGAAGACTCGCGGAAATTAGCAGTGATAAACACACACAAGGGGCTCTTTTGCTACAGCAGGTTACCGTTTGGCATCGCATCAGCGCCAGCGATATTCCAACGAAAGATTGAATCGGTGCTGCAAGGACTAAAAGGGACTCAGGCTTATCTAGACGATGTCCTGGTAGCCGAGAGCAGCGATGCTGATAACGCAAATCTGCAAGCGGTGCTACAGTGTTTCCGCGAGAACGGTATCAAACTTCGTTATGACAAGTGCAAGTTTGGCGAACAATCGGTGACGTATCTTGGTCATCGTATTGATGTTGAAGGGCTACACCCCCTCGAGAAGCACGTGGATGCAATCAGGCTAGCCCCTTTACCGCGAAATGTTGCCGAGTTGCGATCCTTTGTGGGAATGGTTACATTTTACAAGTTTTTGCCAAATCTTTCCACTATGCTTGCACCCCTGTACAGCCTTCTTGAAAAAGGTGCAAAATGGGTTTGGCACAAAAAAGAAGACGCGGCATTTAAGAAGGCCAAGGATGCTTTGTGTTCAGCCCCAGTGCTAACATACTTTAATCCGCAGCTAGAGTTGATGTTGGAATGCGATGCTTCACCTTACGGTGTCGGTGCTGCCCTTTTCCACCGAATAAATGGTGAAGACAAGCCAATTGGCTTCCGATCACGGACGCTTACCTCAGCTGAGAGAAACTACTCCCAAATTGAGCGAGAGGCTTTAGCCCTGGTGTTTGGCGTGACACGGTTTCGCGATTACCTGTTGGGACGGGAGTTCGCGCTTGTAACGGACCACCGCCCCTTATTAGGTCTACTTCGACAGGATTGTCAAACTTCTGTCATGGCTGCCGCCCGAATTCAGCGCTGGGCGCTTTTGCTAGGGGCATACAAGTACAAGCTCATTTGTAAACCTGGAAAACAGATGCTAATTTCTGACGCTCTAAGCCGTTTGCCTCAATCGCTGCCGGAGCCGCAAGCGGAAACAGAAGATCTGTCGGAAATGGTGCTTATAATCGACGAATGGGACCAACCAGCGGTTTCCCACCAACAGATTCAAGCGCTCACAGCAGCTGACGGGCTTTTACAAGAGATATGCAGGTACGTGACTAACGGATGGCCCTCCGTCGTAGAAGGTGACAGCAGGGAAGTGGCGGAATTCCAGAAAAGGAGACGTGAGTTGTCTGTGGAGACGTGAGTTGTCTGTGGAGAAGGGGCTGTTGTACTGAGGGCATCGTGTGGTGATACCAAGTGCGGCGCGTGAGAAACTGTTGACGATGCTACACGAGTCTCATCAGGGTGCGTCAACCATGAAGACAAGGGCGAGGGCTAAGTTTTGGTGGCCCGGTTTAGATCAAGACATTTGTAGATTGGTCTCGAATTGTCGAAGCTGTGTGCAGGCTTTGCCCATGCCCCCTAGGAATCCTGTCAGCTGGCCGATTTCAAGAGAGAGGTGGCCACGGCTGCATGCAGACTATGCAGGGCCTATTGGAAACAAAATGTTGTTGGTAATTGTCGATGCACACAGCAATTGGATAGAAGCCATTCCAGTATCTCGAGCAACCGCTAAAGCCACTGCCGATTGCATGAGAACCTTGTTTAGCAGGTTTGGATTGCCCCGCACCATTGTTACCGACAACGGGGTAACCCTTTACTGGGTTAGAGTTTGCGGTATTCCTACAGAAAAATGGAATCGAGCATATTCGTACCCCGCCTTATCACCCCCAGAGCAATGGTCTTGCGAACGGGCCGTAAGAACAGTCAAAGAGGGCTTGAAGAAAATGCCGGGCGTGGAGTTGACAACTGCTCTGGCGAGAATTCTTTGTAACTACAGAAATTCGCCACAAGCTTCAGGCTCTACTCCGTCCGAACTTCTTCTGGGATACCGTTTGCGTACAAAATTAGATATGTGTTTTCCTCCCAGGAACTACGGAAATGCCCAAGCATTCAGAGACTGATTCCGCCAGTTGGTACTTCACCCCGGGAGACGCAGTCTACGTGCGTAACTACGGCGTAGGAGAAAAGTGGACACCAGGCAAAGTGAAATCGACGAGTGGTGCCCGTCTAGTCACTGTGGCTACTGAGGACGGAGTCGTTCGACGTCATGTCGACCAGATCCGAAAACGCTCATCAGACACCGACGGAAGCAGAGAAGTATCAAGTCCTGCAGAATCGGTAGATCGCAACAAAATGAACAATAATTTCAGAGTTATCATTACCGAGTGCGCTGTAGAAGTAGGTGGTAGGATAGTTAGAGTGGATACTGGTAAGCTGTCTAAGGAGACGAAAGATTTGATTAAGAAACGCCAGAATATGAAAGCTTCCAATCCAACAGACCAGACAGAATTGGCCGAGATATCAAAGCTGATCAATAAGCGCAAGGTGGCCGATATAAGGAAGTATAACATGGAGAAAATTGAGCATGCTGTAAAGAGTGGGGGAAGCCTTAAAGCGGTAAAAAAGAAATTGGGCATAGGCAAAAACAATATGTATGCGATAAGGGACAAGGCAGGCAACATCATCACAAATATGGACAAGATAGTCAAAGTAGCCGAGGAGTTCTATACAAATCTCTACAGTAGCCGAAGTAGTCAGGATCGTAATGTGATTGGCGTTAGGAAAAAACAGTCAGACGTTCCACCAGTGACGAAGGACGAGGTCAAGAAAGCACTAGAAACTATGAAAAGGGGGAAATCAGCTGGAGAGGATCAGATAACTACAGATTTGCTGAAGGACGGGGGGGATATCGTGCTATAAAAGCTGGCCACCCTGTATACGCAGTGCCTGGTGTCATCGACGGTACCGGAACCATGGAAGAATGCAATCATTATCCTCATTCACAAGAAAGGGGACTCTAAGGACCTAAAAATTACAGACCAATCAGCTTACTGTCTGTTACGTATAAGGTATTTACTAAGGTAATCGCTAATAGAATCAGGACAACCTTAGACTGCAATCAAGCAAAGGATCAAGCAGGGTTTCGGAAACGGTACTCTACTATCGATCATATCCATACCATCAATCAGGCGATAGAAAAATGCTCGGAATATAATCAGCCCTTATACATAGCATTCACTGTTTACAAAAAAGCATTTTACTCAGTTGAACCTCGGCGGTGATGCAGGCATTGCGAAATCAGGGGGTAGACGAGCCGTACGTGAAAGTGCTGGAAGATATATATAGTGGCTGCACAGCAACCATAGTTCTGCATAAAGAAAGTAACAAAATTCCCATAAAGAAAAGTGTTAGGCAAGGAGACACAATCTCCCCAGTACTATTCACAGCTTGTTTAGAGGAAGTATTCAGAGACTTGGAATGGGAGCAGTTAGGGATAAGGGTAGATGGAGAATACCTCAGTAATCTGCGATTTGCTGATGACATTGCCTTGCTAAGCAACTCGGGGGATGAACTGCAAATAATGATTGATGACCTAGACAGGAAAACTAGAAAGGTAGGCTTGAAAATCAAAATGCAGAAGACTAAGGTAATGTTCAACAGCCTCGGGAAGGAACAGCAGTTTACATTAGGTAGCGAAATACTGGAAGTTGTAGGCGAATATGTCTACTTAGGACAGGTAGTAACCATAGATCCGGACCATGAAAAGGAAATAACAAGAAGAATAAGATTGGGATGGAGCGCATTTGGCAAGCACTCGCAGATTATGACTAGCAGCTTGGCGGTATCGCTCAAGAGGAAAGTATACAACAGTTGCATCTTACCTGTACTCACCTATGGGGCTGAATTATGGAGGCTAACCAAGAGGGTTCTACTTAAGTTGAGGACAACTCAGAGGACTATGGAACAAAAAATGGTAGGAGTAACATTACGAGATAGGAAGCGTGCAGAGTGGGTTAGAGAAATAACTCAAGTTACTGACATTCTAGTGGAAATTAAGAAGAAATGGGCATGGGCAGGACATGTACTGCGAAGAGAGGATAACCAATGGAGCAGAAATTTAGGTGGGTGGATGCGGTTAAGAAGTTCGCAGGGCAGGGGTCAAGTGGATGCAGCTACTGGGTTAATTGGAGAAATCTGCCGCCGCCGCCGCCGCCGCCGCCGCCGCCGCCGCTGCTGCTGCTGCTGCTGCTGCTGATGGTGGTGGTGGTGGTGGTGGTGGTGGTGGTGGTGGTGGTGGTGATGGTGATGATGATGGTGAATAATATTTTTCGCATTCACTGGAAAGATGTGACCTGATGACAAACAATTCACAGCAAAAGACTGAGCCTGCTTGGTGCACAATTGTGTGCATAGCACGCCTAAAACAAGTGGCACGCAAAATGCACAGCATTTGTGATTAGAAGGAAGCGCTTCACTTATTGGCTTTGCATCAACGCTCCAAGCCTATCTCTGAGCATAGTGACAATTAGGTCATTTGATGCCTACTCCGCTGAAACTCTCGTGTGGTACCTTTGAGGCCACTTGAATGTTACCGACATGGGATGCACATTCTTATTTGTTGCATGTTCTTCCTTTGTAACTACCACCACCCGCCCTTCACCTAGAGCTGGCAATATTTTACATTCCAGCAAAACGGTGTCAGCAAGAAATCCCAAGTTGCCAGGTGGCACGGCAATGTGGTGGCCACCTCCAACAGCACGAGCGGCACAAAGTGTGTGTTCGTTTGATTTCGTGGGCAATTACTGTGTTGTGGTGAACCATGCCGTTATGAACAAAGAAAAGTGTCTGCGTGTGAACACCTTATGGGCGGAGCTAAATGTCCCCATAATAAGCTTATTCTGTTTTGGCTTCAGCTGCACAATGCTGTAATCCCGCCTACTGATGCAGGGCATCATAAGTGACTTAAAATAATAAATCAGTCATTTTTTTTATATGTAATGCCAGCCACTGTTCATCTGTTGCAGTTGAAACTGGAATGATATGCAAAGTTACTGATATCACGAGCACTCCACACTCTTTTACTATGCCCAGTTTTGTACTCTAACCTAGCACGTACTGCTTGCAATGCACTGAAATACCACATAGCTGAGTTTCTGTGTAGAAGGGGGGGGGGGGCAAAGGATACATGGCAAATCCCAGCACCAGGAGACACCAGACAAGGCTGAGGTTGACCTCTTCGCGTCCCGGGAAAAAGTGCGTGTAGGCCTCGGTGAGGGCATACACGGCGACTGCGTGCACTGCAAAGTCCATCAACCACTGGTAGTCAGTGTAGAAGCGTAGCTGCAGGGCCTCCCCTGCCGTGATAGGCGCCGGTTCTAGCACCACGGGCAGGCTCCTGGGGACCAGGAACTCTTCCCTGCTGTCCACGAAACCGTTGCGGTGCCTAAAAGGTTGAGCTTCACTGTTGCAGGCGACCACCAGGTGGAAGAGACTGCCTACCGCATGCTTTCACAACGCACTCCGCGGTGGATTCCCATGGCTTGGACTGCTTCACTAAATGCCTAACTTAATGGCAGCCTCAGCACCAAATCAACCTAGAACCTCCTCAAATGCTTTATAAATTCTGGCGAAACCTAGCAAAGGCCCTCCGCAGATTCAAAGGGCAGATGAGCAGTTAACGGACACCGATACCTACCTCTGTGGAACCCAAAACCCTGACCCACCACAAAATACGGAGGCACCAACAATCAAGGGTTTACACTGTTATTGGGAGTGTAGCTATCTCACCGAGTCATCTGACTGGTGGAAATGCCGGAAGTGGTAACGGCATTCAGATGACTCGAGGAGATGGCGACATAATGACGCAAACTCAAGTATGAACCCAGATCTTGACATTGGCAAAAACAAGCTGCACTCATGATAATGCCCCAGGCCACAACATGATTGGAGATCTCCTTGCTAATCTTAACAGCAAAACACGCATCAACTATCAACGAGCGTTGGTCGTCCGGGATGCTACTGCAAGAATGGAGGACAGTAGACATGCGCTTCATTGCCAAACCCGGCAGTGAATTAGCGCCGTTAATCTCTACCTGATATTCCTCAGTTTATGCACGGGTAAGCTCATGTAGAAACCTGTAAAACTCCATCTTTCCTGTACCTTGAAGACAACAACCTGCTGCCCTACAGTATGTTTGATTTCCGAAGCCACCTATCAGCCCACGATGTTCTGCTACAACTCAAATATGAGGTCTCATCCCGTAAACGAGGCTTGAGTGACAGACTGCCGCTTGACTCAAAGGGAGCATTTGATAATGTCAGGCACTCCAAAACCTTGGACAACCTTGAAAGCATGCACTGCGGAGAAATTCTTGCACACATCAGAGTGGGTGATCCAACCACATCCACATGGGCAAGTCAGAATGGGTGGTACTCTCCCCGCTTCTTTTTAACCTGGCCCTGTTGCACCTACCAGATCGACGCAATGCCATAGGCAGATGACATTTGGGCAACAAGAGGCAATACATGAAAGATTGAGGATGCAACATTGTGAAGAACTAGTATAACTGTTCTTCTACCAAGTCAGAACTTCTAGTCTTGCGCACCCGCAGCAGCAACGAATCGATCCAAATTAAAACCCACGATTCACCCTTTCCACACTATTTGCACCCTAGGCTTCAACGATAAAGGGGTCAATGCAACAGCTATTGCTAAGCTCCAGACGTGTGACCAAGTCAGCAGAATGACCTTGCATATTACAATCAAGAAGAATGGCATTCAGGCCTTTATCGCAGCCGCATAACCTACGTAACTCCATACCTCAAGCTATGGAACAGCGACCTCAACACCATACATACCCTGCATGACATATAAAACGGCATTATAAGGGCCCTATCCCTCACTGTGTCCACTGACCAGCTCCTCCGCAACACCATCGGCAGACTCATAGAGGCTTCTAATGCAAACTTTCCGCCTCTCTGGTACCAACACCAGACGGCAAGCACTTAAAGAGCCATGCAATAGATACCATGAAAATGGAGGGGCAGACCATGCAACTATCATGCAATATGCACCCGCGAATACCATGAGGACAATGGACAAGAACTACTCCAAGGATGCTGCAGGCAGAGGCAGTCACTCGCCTAATGGAGTTTTTCCACATGCAAGACTCGACACCCGATATAATAGCTTTACAGGAGACTAACACGACACCGACACTCAGGAGATATATGTGCTACGATACCGGACGCTTGGCAACCCTGGTCAGCAAAAAGTTGGTAACCATAGCCCATGACCCAATTCCCAACACCAAAATTGAGCACTTAGTGACGGAAATTAGTTTCAAAAAGAAGCATAAGGAAAAGAGTGTCTTTTTCGTAAACCTCTATAGCCCGCCTTGCCAGCGGGACACGAATTTTAATAAACTCTTTCTAGGGGCCAGCAAACTTACTAAAAGCAACACGCTGCTCATTGCAGGCGACTTTAATGCTCACGAACAGCAATGGGGACACCCCACTAATAATCAGAAAGGTATAAAGGTCGAGGATGCGACGGAAGCGATCCAATGTACCCTCTAAACAGACGAAACTCAACCCACGCGCCTTGGCAATTCGGTCTGCTCGCATACGTGTCCGGACTTAACGTTTGTCAGGGGGCGAAACACGCAACATAAGAGAATCTGCTGGAGAATCTAGGCAGTGACCACTATACCCTGAAGACCACGATAACAGCCACCAACATCAAGCGCAAGCTCGGCACGGCCAATATCACCGACTGGCCGGCCTTCTGCAAGGACCATAGATGACATCCAGAAGTAGTACACTCGGGAAGTAGATCGCACCGAGCAAACACCCCTCGGCTCCTCAGGCTATGGGAGGCACGCCGTGGGCTCACCAGGCGCTGGAAGAAGCAGTGCTTTAACAGGAAACTCAAGCTCAAGATAGCGGAGGAGTATGCGACCCAACTGGCCAGGCAGAGCTGGCAGCAGTTCAGTAGCTCGCTGGACGGCACCACGGCCAAAACGTGGCGTATACTCAAGGCCCTCATCGACCCTACCCAAACCAGGGCCGAAAGCGGGAAAGCTATCCACAGACTCATCCACACCTTCAAGGGTACGGAAGAGGAACTGCTAGATAAAGTCAAAGAGAAATGCTATGGCACGAGCTTGCCTGCGGCATACGCAAAACCATACCTGGGGAGACCGAACACCCACCTAGACAGGCCGATCACCAGGGAAGAAGTGTTCACTGCCATAAAGGTAAGCACATGCAACACTGCGGCGGGTGCAGACAAAATCCAGAACGCACTCATGCACAACCTCAGCGATGAGGCGGTCGACCAATTGACCACCTTCCTCAACAGGCACTGGGCCGCAGGAACGGTTCCTGAAGAGTGAAAGCATGCAGAGGTCGTAATAATCCCAAAACCGGGTAAGAAACTCCAGATCGAAAATCTCTGACCTATCTCGCTCACCTCCTGCTTAGGCAAGCTCTACGAGCGTGCCGTTACTCGGAGGCTCCAAAATTACATGGAAGATGAAGAGCTGTACCCAAACAGCATGTTCGGCTTCCGAGCTCACTTCTCCACCCAGGACGTCCTCATACAACTCAAAGAGGAAGTCCTCACCAACGTCCCGAGCGTAGGTGAGAACGCTGTCATGGCCCTCAACATCAAAGGGGCCTTTGACAACATTAGCCACACAGCTGTAATGGAAGGACTCGACAACCTCCACTGTGGCGAGAAGATTTACAGCTATGTGAAGGCCTTTCTCTCCAACTGAACTGCAACGGTTGGGCTCGGAGACCTTCACAGAAATAAATTCTCGACCCCCAACAAAGGCACATCTCAAGGGTCCGTCGTCTCACCACTACTTTTCAACGTGGCTATGATCGGACTCATGAGACAACTCGAGAAGATCAAAGGCATACAGCACACTATGTACACTGACGACTTCACGGTCTGGGTTACGTCCGGGTCGCTCGGCCAGAAATAAGAATGACTGCAAGCAGTGGCTACCTGCGTGGAAGAATATGTCCGTGCACGAGGCCTCGCCTACTGCACAAAAAAATACGAACTCCTGCGAGTCCACAAAGGGAAACACAGGGAAGGGTCCCTCAATGTCTCCCTCGAAGAACAGCTAATTCCCGAACGAGACAAGATGGCTGGGAAGGTGGCAGCAGAACAACCAGCGATGCGGCCATACGCTCGGCCTTCTCAAACAATCGACCACTCAGGTCGCCAGCATGATCCCGCGCGTGTCGCAGAAGCGGAGCGGCATGCGAGAGGGGGATACCCTGCGCCTGGTTCACAGCCTGGTGCTCAGTCGCGTGGGTTACGCCCTCCCATACTTCAACCTCAACAAAGGAGAAGTGGAAAGTGCAGATATCATCATCCGCAAAGCTTACCAGACAGCCCTGCATTTACCAATGAACACCTCCAACACAAAACTACTAGCTCTTGGAGTTCACAACACCTTCGAAGAGATCAAAGCCGCCCGAGTGGTCATGCAGATAGCCAGGCTCCAGCGGATTCCTACGGGGCGCTCGCTTCTTAGGCGACTGGGGCTAGGTGAAACTGCGGAAATCGAGAATCGTACTGCGAGCATACTGGACGCAATTCGCCAGACACTAAGGGTTAGCTCCCTTCCCCGGAACATGGACCCCAATTTGCATGCGGCCCGTAGGGCAGCCCGGGCGAAGTATGTACAACAAAATCTAGCTACAAAATCCACAACGGTATACACGGACGCGGCTCCGTATACAGGAAGCTCACATTACAGCCCAGTGGCGGTAGCTATTGATTCATTAGCTAGCGCCTCAGTCAGGGATTGCACAGTAACCAAAGAGGAGGAGCTGGCTGTTGCTCTAGCGGTGGTAGCCGGTTATCGAAGCAACACGTCCCTTACCATTCTTACAGATTCGAGAGAAGCATGCCGTAACTACATGAACGGCCGCATAGGTCGCGCCACGCTTGGGCTTCTCCAGAGCGCGACCCCACCAAACGTCGCATACAACATCTACTGGGTGCCAGGACACACCGACATAGCGGGGAACGAACGCGCCAGCGAGGTAGCCAGAGAGTATACGAGCCGAGCTTCCTCCCAATCAGACAATCTACCCGAGCGAGTCAGCCCTACGTACTCAGATATTCTCAACTACTATAACAACAGTATACAACAGTTGCATCTTACCTGTACTCACCTATGGGGCTGAAACGTGGAGGCTAACCAAGAGAGTTCTACTTAAGTTGAGGACAACCCAGAGGGCTATGGAACGAAAAATGGTAGGGGTAACATTAAGAGATAGGAAGCGTGCAGAGTGGGTCAGAGAAATAACTCAAGTTGCCGACATTCTAGTGGAAATTAAGAAGAAGAAATGGGCATGGGCAGGACATGTAGTGCGAAGAGAGGATAACCGATGGTCGCTTAGGGTAACAAACTGGATTCCACGGGAAGGAAAGCGTAGCAGGGGGCGGCAGAAAGTTGGATGGGCGGATGAGGTTAAGAAGTTCGTGGGGGGTCAAGTGGATGCAGCTAGCACAGAACCGGGTTAAGTGGAGAAATATGAGAGAGGCCTTCGCCCTGCAGTGGGTATAGTCAGGCTGATGATGATGATAAGGGGGTACGAATTCGCTATCTGTCGCCTCATCGTGATCTAAATCAACAAGAGGCAATGTACTGGCGAAGACTGCAGACAGGAACATTCCCAAACCTGCATATCCTTATCAAGATTTACCCGTCGCAATATCTGGACGCCTGCCTATGGTGTGGCAGCAAATTCTCGTTATACCAAATCACATGGGAATGCAGTAAGAATGATAGCTTTCGTAAAGACCCGAGTGCGAAACAGTGGGAGAGCCGGCTCTCCAGCGGCGATCTGGGTTGCCAACAAGGTCTGATGCAGCACGCCCAGCGAGCAGCGAATCTCAGCGAAGCCCTGGAATAGGGGCACCGATCCTGTGAAAAGGAAGATGGACCTCTTCTTTCACGTCTGCTACTAGCACAAGACTTTTCTTGAGCAATAACCGTCTTTCCTATCCTATCCTATCCTATCCTATCCTATCCTATCGCCTAGGCCATACGGGGCTCACTGCTAGAAATTCAGACGCCGCACAAATGGCGGATGCACCCAACACAACACAATCCAAGACGCCTACAGAATCTACATGTGAGGCCGGTTTCTCTCTTGGCCTGCAAAATCCCAAGCCGGACACTCAGACAAAGGAGTAATTCTGGTGATCAAGGGGTAGAGGGAAACGACTGCACATGCCCGAGCATTCCTCTCCTGGGATCCCTCATCACTCCCCTCACATGACCACACCCTCACTACATACTGCAAGACGTCCTGTGAGAAAAACATTCCTGGCACCCGCTAAAGGACTCGATAAAACAGAGGAGTGTCACCCCAGGAGGTTACAAACACTGTCCTCGCAGTTAGCACGGGTACTCTTTCAACTAATTCCCGTTTTGCGGTCAAAAAGCAAACCTTTACCACATTGTATGGTCTTGGTCTGAGAGGAGTCGCTGGAGAAAGATTTGATGATGGGAAAGGTTGAGGGTCGCCGGAGAAGGGGTAGGCAGCGAACGCGATGGTTAGACGGCATTCTCGAGGCATTGCAGATGAAGCTATGTGATGTTAAGAAGATAGTGAGAGACCGGAAAGCGTGGCGTGACATGGTCCATAGGGTCACGAAGAGTCGGACACGACTGAACGCCTGAACTGAACTGATGGTCTTGCAAAGAAAACCAAGCCATACCTCATACAGAAAACCCAATGTGGGTGGAGTGGGTGGTGGCAGCTCTGACCTTGCGGCACAAAAGACTTCGGTTGAGAGAGCTCGGGCAGCGGCTTCAGCCAACCAAGTCCCAATTGAAGACCCGACCAACCCTTCCCTTAACCCATAAACACCTCTACTACTACTACTACTCATCAAACACCTCTACTACATCAAACACCTCTACTACTTCAAACCCATAGTCTCAATGTCAACAGTGTAAGATTTTAAGCTAGAGTCCAAGCACCCGGATCACAAATGCGGTATGAGGATGTGGGAATTGGGCAGCAAATAGACACAACCTCCAGTGAATACACCCCATGCCTCACTTCCAGTGCTATGGGCAGCAAAGAATTTCTCAATAAGGTACCATATCTTAGTAAGAGCTGTAGGAAAGCATCCGATGGGCAACTTTTTATCGTTAATAACTATGCTGAAGAAAGGTAACAAGCTATTCTGGTAGCTAACCAGACTCTGCATTTGATAAAATGTGCTTGACATGTTCACTGCAGCAGTGAACATGTCTCTGAGAGAAGCCTTGAAGGGACTACAAATTGAGCTGTAAATTCATCACCAGCCGGACACTGCAGGGCCTCTCCCATATTCCCTAATGATAAAGGAGCTGCTCTCATATCTTATCAGCTATAAGGCAAACTGCAGTGAAATTATCAGTTTTGCCCATCAACCACTCACTTCAGTTATGCAGTGTGTTTCCTATAGTGGAAGAAACATTCAACACAGCCAACAAAAGCCACACAATACTGAGAGAACAAAACTTGAGCTCATCTTCCACAAGAAATTCTGAGGACTTGGTTATGTTTTCTTCCTCCCTTGGGTTCACTACAAACGGAAGAGATGTTACAGATGAATTCATGTTGCAAAATTCACAACTCATCACTGCTACGGTTCCGACTTCTCACTGCAGAATTATACCACAATTATATCACATTATCTAGTTAGCTTTGACAAAGAATTCGACTTATCTGCATATCCAAAGCACATGGCATGACACTGATTGGTCATTGAATAGTTTGTAAACAAGCTTCTATATATCTATTCCACACTGTCTATGATATAAACAGCATTGAATGTCTTTCACTTGTATCACACCTCATAAATTTTTGACCACAAGTGTACGGAAGTTTGCCTCGCCGCGGTTGTACAGTGGTAAGACGCCAGACTACTGTACCGGAGTTCCCGGGTTTGATCCCGACCGCGGACGGCTGCGTTTCGATGACGTTCATGTGCTGTGCGATGTCAGTGCATGTTAAAGATCCCCAGGTGGTCAAAAATTACTCCGCAGCTAGCCCTCCACTACAGCTCCTCTTTCCGCTTTCACTCCCATCTTCCTCCCTCCCTCTAGGCGCAGTTCAGGTGTCTACAGAACAAGTATGACTGATACTGCTACTTTCCTTTGAACCAAATATTATTATTAAGTGTACAGGAGTGTTTTACTGTTCCTCTCTTCTTGTGAACATGAGCAGGAGTTCCGAGATCATGGCATGGTATTTAACATTTTGCACATACCGCTCACTTTACGTGAGAGGCACTGTGTTCCATGCCCCTCAAGGCTCTCTGGGTAAAAGACGTTTCCACAACATGGCCAGGCACTTCATTTCATATTATCTGGCTTTCTGCCCCATCCTAAATTATACAGGATAATCATTTTGAAGCACTCTGAAAACACAAGCTATTTCTTGGATTTTACATGAATGCAGGAACACAAAAGGAACTTTGAAACACTCTTGCCATCTTTTCTTGTTTTCTCTGATGCCAAAACTTTTCTTGTGTTGTTTAGCAACTACGGATGAAACGCAGGATAGATGCCTTGCCAGAGAGATAAAAAAAGCATATGCCACTGGTTAATTGGAGTGATGCTGCTTTCGCTGAAAATGCCTAAGGTTGCAGCAATGACTGCACTCAACACTGCTGTGCCTTGCTACAAGCAACACTGAGACGAGCAAGGGCGGAAACTAGTTGGTAACGCTGATCCATGAGATGAGTGTGTAGCACAAAAGGATGAAAGCCACAGAAAAGGTATTTCATCCTTCTTCGCTGTACACTCATATCATGGGTTGAGATGAGACTGGTAGTAAAAGCAAACAAAACTCCCGGGCCGTGTACTTCTTACCAGGCATAGGCATTCCAGTTTGCACGCGGCAAAAGTAACGCTTTCGTTTTGCTGAAATACTGACAGAACATCAAAGCACTGCCCCTCGCCCCGTGCCACATGCACACAGGAAGCAGAGGGAAAGTGCATACCTCCACTTGTCCTTTTTGCCTTTTCCTTTGAAGGCCTTCCCCGAAATCCCAGCGAGAGACTTGAGCTCCTCGTCCGATGGATGGAGATACCGTATCAATCTGCACGACAGCACAGATCAACTACACTAGCACAGTGAGGTGGCAAAAAAAAAAAAAAAAAAGCAATTAAATTTACATGCATGCATGAGAATGTATAGAGAAGATTGCTCCAAACTAACTTAAATCGAGAGACCGGTGCACAAAGAGAGAAAACAAAAATAAATACCTCAATCTCCCAGGAAATATTTACGTACTTTGCGAAAGCGTGACTCACCTTGTGCAGATTATCCACCTGGATATCGAATACTGCGGGGACAGCTTCTGAAGAACGCTGGCCATTATCATCGTAATAATAATCTGGACGCCGAAGAGAGCCTGTAAACGCATTGCTCTATTCAGGTCATGTTTAAAACCGCGCACGCTCGTCCACTTTGACGATTTCTCTTGGGCATGCAGACAGGGTTTTGCTTCGCACAATACAAGCAAAGGTTGGAAGCGCTCACCATGCTTCTCCACGAGCCGGAAATCTTCAGCTCAACTGCTGATGTCGTTCAACTCTCTCGATTAGAATTTGCGCTGCTTCGAAACGAACTTTCAACAAACGCGAAAAGAAAGCGCGAAAGCAGTGAAAGCTGAGAACGCACCTAGGACCACAAACAACCTCATTTTAGCAGCAGACCGATTCGGAGCGGTTGCATTGCTTCCACCCTTGCGGTTCCATTGGTTCCAACATCCAGGGATCTACGCATCTACCTTGGCGGTTCGCCACAACTATTTTCGAAATTTATTTTTTTAAATTATATATATTAACACAAAAATTACTAAAAAGTAATGAATAGTTGACAATTTTCAGCTTCAAAAGCGCCGTTTGCTGCAACCCAGTTGCAACAACGAAATGGCAGCTATTTACCATGGAGGAAGGAAACAACTTTCCTTCCTCCATACTATAGTGCTCTAGAAGATTGGGCAGTGTGTCGACCGCGCCGCGAAATGCATGGGAGCGGGGGGCCGCTTTTGCGATGACGGAGGCGCCGCAGCGCAGAGGGCGCCACCAGCAACTGGTGTGTCAGCCGTCCGGGCGCCCGCATATGCGCGCTGTGCAGCAGGGTGAATACCGCGCGCACTGTACGTTCTTGTTTGCTTGTGCGTCGTCTCGGGCTGTTCGCGACAAGATTTTATAAATATGCCGGTTAATGGGGCTCAGTACTGTTAGCAATCACCTAATTTATTTTCCCTTTTGGCCGTCGGCAACACCTCGCGGAAGCAACATGACAGGAGCTGGGCTCCGAAGAAAACAGCTTGGAGAGGGCGTACAAATTCAGACTCGCACACCACACTTCACTCGCCGTACAGCTTGCTTTAGCATTCCTGAAGCACCTAATTGACGTCCAGAAATGCACTCGTTTTGAAAAGAGGGCTGTGTGGAGACAGGATGTATGAAGAAGTCAAACATGCAACATGTGCTTTCGAGCGCTGACTAAAGCTGGCCACAGTAACCCCATTATCAAAACAGTCAAAAATGGTATATTCCGTTGTTTCACGCGCAGACTATGCCAACTACAGTAAGTCATCTGAAGCCACAAGAAAAGTTGGCATTCAGTTCGAATGAATTAAATATGGACTACCCCGCATAGAGGTAGAGACATGAAAAATGAACGACACTACACCAGGTAAACGGCTACTAAATAACTAAACACAGTGGGTCAGGAAAGGTGGAAGAAGTGGGAAGTAAAGGATGCACAGAAAAAAAGAAAAGAAACGTGTCGCCTACAAGGGAGGGAGAAAGGAGGCACGCAGCGCCATGAAAAGAGCGACCGCAAATGTGAACAAAGGTTTGGAATTGTCGTGCGGCGCAGCAAACGCACGACGGAGAAGAAAGCAGGCAGCTAAAGACGAAGAAAAATGGAGAAATATGACAGGCAATAAAAAAAAAAGAGAAACAATCGAGCTTAAGAACCAAATGGAGGCCTGGGAATTAAGAAAAAAGCAGTGCACAAAAAGGCTGCAATCGAACGCGTAGATATAAGCGTCGAAATTTAAGTCAACAACTTTGTAAAACTGTACACTAATATAAGAACAAACCATTTTATTTTATTTTCATAAGTTGGAACATTGTTGTAGCGGGTAGCTTTAAGTACCCAGGGATGCGCGCTATACTTAAGACATTTAATCTTAAGGCTGTGGCTAAAGGTACGTCGGACGGACCCGATCAATGGTCTTAAAGGTACGTCCGACGGACCCGGTGCGTTTTTCTTCGGGATCCGTCCGACGGATCCGGGAAATATTTTTCAGAGGTACGGCGGACGGACAAGATCGGTAGGGTTCTTCCGACGGACCCAACGCATTTTTCTCCGATATGGGCCTTGGGATCCGTCGGGAAAGCCGGACTCGGATGTTGTAGCAACAACATGGTAGCCATATGTAGCCAAATCGAAGTTGGTATGAGGTGTACGTGCGAGGTGTAAGAAGTATGTACTACATACTGCATGCGTGAAATGTGAAATTACAAAGAATAGTACAGTGGCAAGAATAGTGCCTAGAATGGGTGATATACTACGTGATGGCATGATGATAGGTTTACTGAGTTGGACCGCGGCAGGGTGGCAAGCACGACAAGCGCATGTAATCGCGGTGTTGACGGCCAGCCCGCGGCCCGCACGCCCGCTCATTTGGTCCTCGTTATTATGTGGATTAACGTCTACGACGGTCGTTATGTAATTATGTAGTTTTGATTCTTCAAAGTTTCCTCACTTCCATCTGTGATGAGATGCGTCACGTAACGCATCGCTTTCTGCTCGCATTGAGGTTTGGTGCTGCAAGTTCTACGTAGTACAAGCGGCGCTGAAAAAGCTGGGCACCGCCGGCGTGTCTCTAGCCCAAGCATCGCGTCATTCGTGTTTGTTGTACAACTGGAGGTGTGGTTTGTGCTTACCGTGAGATGCTGTGATTACGGATTACGTCCTACTAGAGTGCTGTGTGAGACTACGAAGAGTGCTGTGATGAGTGCGCCGATGTCCGGACGGACATCAGTGTGTCCGTTTATGATCGGCGATGTTGCACGTGCATGTCAGTGTTTATTAGGTGCAGTGGTAATTTATTTACACGCGCTGTGCAACAATCAGACGAAAATAAGTCATCGACAATTTGTTAGCCTGTACTACAGAGCTCAAAACTCGGAAAATGGGAATGCACGATGCAGTTTTCGCATGTTGGAGTGGACCGAAAAATAAGTGCCCAGCCCACACCGCCGGGATGCGTATTACTACAGGTGAAATGGTTCAGGTTTCTGTAAAATAGCTGCCTGGCACAGCACCTTTCTAAATGTTCAGGCTTTGTACTATTGTTGAAGGCCACTTTATCATTAATAAAGGAACGAATATGCTTTATGTGTTAATGACTAATGCTTTTTCAACATATTATGTTCATTTTTTTTTTTCGTTTTTCCTTAGTTTCCTTTGTTTTTCATGCTAGACAAACACAAATAGTACACTTTTAAACTTGTCAGTCCAAAGCTGAACATGAATATCTGCCATGCATGTGACAGCTTTAATGCTAGAAAGGTTGACATGTATAGCATGTACGTACACGCTGCGACATCTTAGTGGCACGTTAGGCTACTTGCCCCAAGGTCGTGATGTTTAATACCAGTGATGGCAGTCGCACTTTGGTGCAGGTGAAATGCAAATGCTTCTGTTTTCTGCAAGATGTCAATTCAAAGTACAAAGCCCAGGCAGTCAAATTAGTCTGGAGCTCTCCACTACGGTATTCTTCATAGCTACATATGTCACTTTAGGATGTGAAACCCTACATGCCACAGGTAGGCTGCATTGTTTTTTAGATTTTGTAACCTCTCATCTATGTTTTGCAACATTTGGCTAATTTTAGTTCCCAAACAGTTGCTAAAGATGAAACCGAAGCAGTTCTTGGCATGGTTTGCTGCTTAGATTAATTTGCTAATTGCAGTTCTTTGAAACTTGCATCAATGCTGGACAGTTCAAATAGCAAGCAGTTGAATTACAGAAATGATGTGGATCATGCATTTCAGTTCTGACAAGTGGAAAGTAACGGTCCCCTCCTTGCATGCATAGGTGCCTTTAGACAAATACATACTCGGGTGTGTGATTGTGACGCATATCAAGGGTCAACAGAAGGCCATGTGGAGCCAGTGTGATATTCTTCATGAAGGCTAAAGTAAAATTGTACAACAGCTGCTGTACCATGCAGAAAAAAAATTGATCATTTAGTGTATGATTAACTGACCATGAATAGCATCTTACTCAGAGTATGATGTGATATATATCTGGTTTAGCATCCCAAATTAACTACGGCTATGAGGAACACAATAGTTGAGGGCTCCGGTATAATTTCGACCATCTGGGGTTCTTTTATATGCACTGACACCGCACGGTGCATGACGGCCTATTGTTTCGCCTCTATTAAAATGTCCCTGCTGTGGCTGGAACCAAATCTGCATCTTTGGGTTCAGCAGCCAAGCACTCTGAGCCAGCACAACGGGGCCAAGTATCAAAATGCATGCCATTACATTTCTTTCTAGCCTGTGGTTTTCTTCACAGAACTAATGTATGCAAGGAAAAGTAAATAGCAAGAAAACACTAGTTTTATTGCACATTATATTCACATTTCAGCAAACATTCTCTAGGAAAAAATTTCTCATAATGTTTTCATGGAAACCATGAACAAAACAAAACAATGCACTTACTCCACTCGAATTATTAATGGGCAAGGTTGCATCTATGCTACTACACTGCGCTTATCACAAAACCACAAGCCCCATCTGCTTTGGCTAATCACTTGATGGAACTAACGGAGACAGATGTCGCACACCACAGACTGGTCGTCTCGCAACATATCTCTGCATATGTTGCATTTCAATTTCATGCCTTTCCACTTAGTTTCAACTGTTGCCAGCATTACTAGTCACCCATCTTTTCTGAAATTCCTTTTTACGCTGTTGGGATCAGCATCCTTGTTAACGATGGTCTCTGGCATTTTAGATGCTATCATTTTCACATCTTCCTCATCTGGAAGAACGAAGGAAATGACAAGCTTTGAGCAGACAAAAAATTAGGGAGACTCCTAATCTCCACCTGTAAGGGTATGGTGTGCCAGTGTTAATGGTTCTTGTCTGCAGATCCCACTGTGGATTCTCGTTAATTTACATGCCCTTTGCTACAAACATTACTACTAATTCCTTAATTCATGTCTCTGTTATCTCAGATATACTCATTAGCATACGGTCGTAGGCTGCCCTGTTAGGTGATAGACAACCTGGCATAGACCTCTGTAAGCCTCAACCTTTCTTAATTGGTGGTGAAACGTTGAAGCTGAAATATTTCAAATATAACTTTGTAAGCTTGGCTTAACAGCTCCTGCCATGTCGTGTGGCCTCGTGACATTTGGCTCGTGGCACTTTTGGCTTGTGCACAGGGGTCATCTGTTAAACACTGGTTAACATGCATGAAAAATACATTTTCACACAAACTGGTGGCAAATGGTCAAGTAAGTGGTGCACTGCAGATTCTGAAATGTATACCTATATTCATGCAAGGATCGCATCATCACATAACATGATCAAGAGTTCTATCAGTACCTGTAGTTACATAGCATTTCAATGCCCATTAAAGGACCACCTCAGACAATGGTTGTTGTTATCTCAAGACCTGTTCTAACAGCGTACTGACGCCATTCCACTGAGCGATGGACATGTATATGCATACCCTAGATAGCTCATGATTGTGGATCTCATTTATTTCTATGACTTCCAAGGAGTTCCTGTCGTCAGAAACTTTATGAAATCGGGACAGTAGTCTTGAAAGGTGATGAAAAGAAATAACCAGGTTACCTTGACGCAATGTTAAATTACAGAGGGTGAATATGCTGCATGAAGATACCAAGAAGCTTGTACAAAGAAAAGTGAGAGTGAAATGGCAGGATTTTTGAAACATTGAAATAAACTACAAACTATACTTGTCAAACCTGTCATTAAGGAATGGAAATCATGCAGTAATCAAAAACACAACATGGAGGACATTTTAGGTCATCTTCACAAAACACATACCCAAACCTCACACACAGCTTCATACTTATGAAAGAGGACAAACCAATATGCAAGGAGTGTGGAGATGAACTAACAATAAACCATATCTTACACATGCGCCAGAGTCGAGAAAAGAGGAAACATTTTGTACAATTTCCAACAGATCCATTTCCATCCCAGCATGATCCTAGGAGAGACGTGCAAATTTCCTGCATTTTTGGTTTCCTAAAATGTTCCTAAACAAGCTACATCCTAAAGAACATTTTAGTCATTACACACAAAATAAATACATTAAACCTTGTTCTTGGTGCATGGCAGCATTAGTCGCTTAGGCACCATAAAAATCAACACAATGCTGTAAGGTATACCATGGTTAGCTATGTTATATGAGACAAGCTTTCGGCCTGGTGTGGTCCTTATTCACGTGACAGCGCTGTCATGAGGGTCTATGTCCCAGCGATCGGAAAGTGACCTATTCCAATAATTTTACAAACTGAAGGTGAATGTACAGATTTCTAAAGACTGGAGTGCTCAACTGTTTTATCAACGTCCGCCAGCTTTGACAGCCTGGAGTGAAACTGTTGAAGAGAATACATTTTTGAACATTTAACGCGTTTCTGAAGGCGTTGCTTTCAATTACGGGGCCAACAAAAAGCAGGTGAATGTCAAACGCCGCCTAGATAGGCTTTCTAGCAAGACAGCGGTGTAGCGTGGAAAATCGCTCCGCCGATCCATCGCTGGCGCCGCTGACTTGAAAGGCGAACTGTTCAAACTTATATAGCTACTGACCACACCTGAAACACTGAATTGCGCATGATCAAGGCAGAATTTCTCTAACACTGAGCACTGGTAGCTATCGATTTTGCGCCCAATATTGTGAAAATCTGTCCTCTCTTCGATCATTGATACGTCCACGGTTGAACATTTATGCGCCTCGGGGTAGGCCAGCCGTGGGAACATGGATGCGTGGTTGTAGCAACGATCGCTTGCATGGTACACTCTGCAAAATTCCAAGAGTCAGCTTCTTCAACGAAATGTGCAGCGCACATTTTCTACCGCGTACCTAAGCCCGGCGATGCATGCATATCGATCCCGATCGTTTCAAAGCTGCGCGGCCGTTCAGTCGGGTCACGCTAACCTCGAGCATGCGGGGGTTTAAACTACATGTACGCAAACTTCAACGACAAGAAAAAGATGCAGCCTAAGCACTTTAGTCTAGTAATCCCCTATATACCAAAGAACATTGCTGTTCACAGGGAATTCGGATCATTCACGCTTCCGGCTTTCCGGTTGTGCACTCTTGCGGTGCGGTGCAGTAGGTCTTCGCCTCGACGAGTCGATGTGCAGGCCTCTAGTAGATTCGGCATGTCTTCTGCCACGGCTCTGAGGTAGAATTTAAACGAAGAATTTAGCTAAAAACATCCTGTTTCCTCGGTCTGCATGTGAGGAACGAGCATAATGCCATTTCACATACATACTTTGGACTGCCGAATGTTCAGCTGCACGACGAGGTGTGTGTGTGTTGTGCCGGCGCTAGATCTTCAGAAGTCGATGCAGGACCTAAGACAGCGTAAATGCTAGGAATAGCTCGCTCGCATTACGGGCAGATCGAGGTGATAGTTTAGTGCGAAGCGAAAGCTGCTCGTGAATGTGCGTATCTCGATGCCAGCTGGTGGAGCTGGTGCAGTACGTAGCATATCGCCTGCAGCTATGTGCTTGACAGCGATGTTTGCCGTACACAACCCTAAGTGAAGACCGTGATCTATGTTAGAACGGATGCACTCTTCGTAGCACCTCATCGAGAGTCGCGGCTAGCTGATATCATAGAGGATGAGATCCATTCACGCGTAGCAAGCGGAATGGGGCCGCGTTCGACGTGCATATAGCCATGAGCCTGTATATCGACGTCCGCCGTATCTTTACTAGAATCGAATGGATCCGTCGGACGTATCTTTAGACACTTCGTAATCTTAATGCATTATAGTTTGACAATGACTTAATTGTTCCAGAAGATGTTTTCATTCTAGGTAGTTTTTATTCTGCGTGCTCAAGCAACCGGTAATATGTAAGTCACTGACCCCAGAAGATCGCTCTAGTCCTGTTTTGGTGCACATAAAAAAAAAAAAAAAAAAAAAGAATAGCTTTGAAAAAGAAAGACCGATGAAAAATAGAGGACGCAAAGGCTATAGTGTACGCCTAATTCGCTTCCGCTACATGATCCTTCAGCGAAAGAGAGGTTGTGAGGCCGGCACGGTATTTCGCCATGAACAAAAACTGCGCCATAGGCTCCAAGCTATAGTCGCAATTTACCCGAAACTTTGGCTCGGGTGTACGATCCTTTAGGACGCCTTTGCACTTCAGATTTTTCAACCTTCATCTAAAATGTGGAGGTTCAAAAATTGTACCTACTTAGAGCAGCAGAAAGCTCACACTTGCAGTAATGAAATTTCATGTGTTTTTGCGGGTTCGCTCTTTGCAAAGTAAGCGAACCACGACAAGAGTTCTCAAAGGGAAAATAATTGAATTCCCTTGAAAGTATTCCACGTGTAATATCAACCTTGTTAACAATTATAGCCTGATTAGTTCTGTAAAGAGTAGCCGCGGCAAGTAGCCCGGAAAGCAGTAGTTGGCGGGTATATCCAGTCGATTACTCACATTTCATACCACACACTCGAAGAATAAACACGCATTAGTGTCCGCATCTGAATTCGGCCTTATATTAATTGCATGTGTATTTGGTGCCCGTCACCGTTTTCGCATTTTTAGTTTTCTTGCTGTGCGCGCCAACAACTGCATCATATCTGCCAATACGACGCGCAATTATAAGTGTTTTCTTTAGCTCTGTACCATTCCATGCCAGTAAAGCGTCCGCTCTCAAGTGCCCACTATGAACGTATTCCCTCGTATACGTATGTGACAGGTTTAATTTTTCATATTTTATCTGAAGTATTGCCCTAGCTGTACTTGACATTTTTTAAATCTAAACCGCTGGTTCACCCTTAGGTCAGCGGCACGTAAAGAAATGTCCGCGATATATGTATTTGTTAATCACGAACAGAGAATAAATGCTTGAGTCGCGTATATGTTCCTTTTGTTTTCTTTTTGCCGCTAAATATCGCAGTGCTTCATATTACAACGGTAATAAATAATTGTGTTTTGCTCGCACACTGCATTTGTATTTCTATAAGCGGTGATTAGGGCACGTACAGAACACCTATTAAAGAGATATATTACAGATTACTGACGATTTAAGATACACGTTGTTATGTATTAATAAGCACACGCTGCAAAATGTAAGTAGGTGTTCGTGAATAAGGTTCGTAAAAAATAAGCTGTTCCTAAGAGACCTTACGAAGCACAAGCTTTGATTCGCATGTATACTGTTTTTCTCCGCGTGTTAATAGCGCTCCTCGGCAGCAGCCTTTATTCCCTTACTGGAAGAACGAATGCGAAACACCACGCATCGTTGAAAACATTAAGTACAAGATCATCTGGACGATTTATGGCTGTCCGCAGGAAGAAATGTTGAGAGAGTTTGAAATAGTGATTCAAACATCGCGCGCTGCTCCGTAGGACTGCCCAAGCGAGCACGGCGTCTCCAAACTAACGTAACGGAATGGAAGGGATGAGTTTAAGCACTTGTAATAAGTAGCCATTTTATTAAATATCGCACCATTTGCGTAACGTGTCAAAATAGCTCCAAAGAGAACCGCGCCCCTCCTCTGTACCCCCGCTATCCCCGCGGCCGCTACGCGCCGAGCGGCGAACGTGGCACCCCTGTTGCACGTCGCTCCCTCTTGCGGGAGTCGGTTCCTGTCATCGCAAAAGCGGCCCGCTCTCCGGCGCCGGTCGTCACACTGCCCAATATTCTAGAGCACTATATCCATACTATTTACACACAAGAAGGAACTGACGTAAATGACGTCATTGTATAAAAAAAACTTGCAGAGCGCCATTCTAAACTGAAGCGCGCATCCACTGACGTCATCATGCGCGGGTCACTTGAGTGTGACGTATTTCCGTGCGTGGCAGCAGGAGAAACGTGTGTGGGGTCGGCTGCTGCCACGGGCGTGTCTCCAGCCTTATATCAAATCCTCCTTGCTAATCTCCTTGCTAATTTCTGGATTAGCAAGGAGGATTTGAGGAATCCGCGCTTTGTTGCTACAATCAAGCGCGGAGTTTGGACGCGCTTGATTGTGACGTACAGTTGCAGACGAAGTTTTTCTCGTGTAGTGCAATTCCTAGCTTCGCTCTTCGGGTTCGGCTGTGCATTGTGCGCTTCACTCGACAATTAGGCTCCCCGTGGGCTGCTTATCTCGTTGTTCTGCCGAAGGTATTCCGCCTTCAAATACGCAGTTGGTGCAGTGTTCTGTTCCATAGCTTTAAGGCTGTACGTTATGGCACTGCATTTATTTACCTCCAAATTCCTTTTTGCGGTCAGCTAGGCTACGCGTCCGCAATTAATAATTCAGTGTTCAATGCATCTGATAGAGACAGGAAATACAGGCTGTATGGCCGGTTAATATCGCTTGTCAGAAAGGAACTGCAGGCAGCCACAGCTGGTGAATATTCGAGGTTGCTTTGGTTGCCTTTGGTACTTATATGAAACTATATATGTATGACCGCGAACTGGGTTTGCATTATGGCCCAGCAGTGTGGCTGATCAATCTGTAAGTCAGAAAAAACGGTACATAATGCAAACTCCTGTTTTTGGAAGGTTCAGTTGTACTGAGTGTGCCCTGTATCTGAATTAACTCAGCAGTTTTCGTGGAGCCTCCCCGCCCATACTTCTATAATTTCCATCTTTCAGAGGTTTGTTCAAGTCAGCGCAGTGGCATCGTCTTTTGACTTGTTATTATGTGAAAGTTGCGATATGGGCAGTATGGTATGTTTTTCATCGAGACACTGGCCCAGTCAAGGAAAAAAAATGATTTTCAATTGAGGTTTGCAGTTGCAAAATTTCTAAATATGCTTTTGGCACAGACTCGAAGCTCCAGTTTGAATAAATTGAACATTCCAATTATGCAATTCAGCTAAGGCTTCCAGTTTTAATGCTTATTTTGCTGGCACTGACCTGAAATGGCAGCTCCAAGCGGGCGACAGGCAAGCATGCATTCATATGACACATAGACCATAGGAACACTATATATACCCGAAGAGTTAACACGATCTTTTCTTTGTTGGGGCTTATATGCCTCGCTTATTGGACCCTCCTCTTGCATTCAGTGGCAGATCTTCAGGGGTCAGAGTTACTTCGTTTAATCACAACTTACGTGGTTATAGAAATTATGCAAACTACACAGCAGTTTAAGTTGTAACATTTTTTTATTGAATGTTCAACAGGGCCTTCCAATTCAATGTTCCGAAGTAAGTGCCAATCAGAAGTAGAGAAACCATTTGAGCTACCTGATTACATTCACAAGTCCAGCTGGCATGTCTTAATTTATTTCATTCCTAATAGATATGGTGTCTTTTTTCCTGGGGTAAATTGGCAGCACACTTGACAAAGTTACTGTTCAAAAGCAATTAAATTACATTACCAATTACTTGCTAAGCCTTAAAAATATAATGCAATTGCTAAATACTGCTCCCAAAAAGTAGTAACATTACAATTACTTCCGCAGAGCAAATTCCTTCTCATTAATTACTGTCTGGATTTCATCTGCATATAAACTAAGTAAAGCTTGTGAACAAAACCTCTCCAAACACTAGAGCACATTCTTTCATGTTCCTGCCAAATTCTATCCAGTAAGACTATTCCCTCCCCTTTTCCTACAGAACAGGCTATTACAAATATAAGACAATGGCAACAAAAACAATCGTGGTCAAACTCGCCGTGAACATTTCCGCCTGTCTCTTCCCCCAAACCCCTTGTTTGCCCGTGATGGCAAGTGTAACCAGGCGCCACTGTGCCTATAGCCAGTATGCAACAGTGAGTGCTACTGCACACTTTCAACTAGTTTTGACCTTCTACCATTTTGCACCATCTGTCACTTCGATGGACCCTCAACGCCTTACATGTATACCTTCTGCTTAGAGAATGGTTGTGATCCGGAGACACAGGGCAGGTCTGAGGCCTTGAACATGTAGTTCTACTCAATTCTCTCTTTTTTTGCTTATCCATCACTGTGGGACAGGCTTGCTGCATGTCATTACTGTTTTCTTGGCATCGTACCGGGAGTACATAGTAAGAAGTATAGAAACAGCAGTGAGTCACTTTAGTAAAAGTAATTTTGAAATGAATGAATTACTTTCAGTGCTTCTGGCTCTATCAGAGAGACTCTAGAAATTCGAGCGAAATTGTTGAGGAGGAACTAAGAGGGTGAGAGAAAGGGCTGGCGGCCTTGTGATGTAAAGCAGCTTATAGTGAAACAACAAAGTGTCAGCACTTGTAACATATGCAATATTTTTTCCTGAAACCGCTATCTTGTAGCACAGTTCACATCGAGAATTGAACTTCTGACTGTCTGGTTGCGAAGAAAATTTTATAAGAGTGAATAAGTTTAAATAGAAATTTTGCAAATAAATGCCTTTGAATACACTTTATAGAAGCAGCAAGAGTGCTATGTTCTTTAAAGCACTTTATGTAGAAAGTACAATCTTAATTGCATGTTAAATGTAAAATCAACTCAGCAAAAAATATATATACTATAATTTTTACACTTCAAGTGAACGCAATGAAAATTAGCAAAAAATATTGTAAGAGCTACCAGCTTGGTTTGACTGGTGACAAGTACATCATCTGAATAATATTGCGTGAGCATATTGACAATTTGCTCAGCTAGTACCAAAACACAGTGCGAACCGGCAAAACCGAAGAGATTGTATGTGAAAATGCCTTAATTAGTTGCAGCCTCTGTGTAAAGGGACTAACTTTTGTTTTCTTCATCACAGGTTTTAGAAAATTCTAATTCTTACTAAAATTAATAATTCTTACAAAAACTTGCTGCAAAATTTTCTAACAATCATAAGCATTCCCTGATTGCCACTGAAAAGAATAAAATTCGAGGACACTTTGGCGACTAAAGTGATGAAAGGCGTAAGCCTGAGTGCTGCATTCTGCTACGCGACTGTTGCGCATGTAGCGATGAGTGCTGCTACAAGTAAAGCGAGTGACTACTCTTTCACATTCTGCAAGTGCATTTATTCAGTGCATTCTGCTTGGCAGCGCAGTGACAAGATCGCGCTCCTTGTATCTTTGCAGTTGTTCTACATTTACTGTTGTGTGGTTGATTTTACCAGATATGTGGCATTAATGTGTAATTAGTAATGAAATAAATAATTAGTCATTTATTTGTAGTTAGCCATTAATTTATTAAATATTCATTAATTAGTAAACAGTCATTGATTGCCATATGGCCATATAAGCCACGCATTCGCGCATACTGTGGGGGTGCTCTGTGATTGGTCGAGACCTCCATGACGTCATCCTGTCTCGACCGATCAGAGCTGCCGCAAAAGTGTGATACTTTGGCTGACGACAACGATGAGGCAATAAAGGCCTTTGCCAAACGGATGCACCTGCTTCATATTCGTGCAGTGCTGGACACCGGATATATTCAAATGCGGGGGGTCTCAGACCTCTCGTAAAAACTGGTGAGGGTTCTCAGACACCCCCCTGACTTTAAGTGATAATCTTTTCATGTATCTAAAATAGTAATGTGGGCTATTGTGAATTGCACCTTTATTGTAATGTTAGTGTAGTGCATCTGGCAAGTACATTCCCACTGAAATCAGGGCTAGCAGCTGGTAATCGATATGCCTCCAAGAGTATATGATACCTATATGATACCTTGCTTGTGACCATTGATGAGATAGAAACTTCAAAAAGGCTTGAAATTGAATCTAAGACAGCAGCAAAGGTAGGAAGAGTGCCTAGTGGATTAGTGAACCAGCAGGAGCTCAAAGGCAAGATATCCAACAGTTAGTTGTAAAGGAATGAATTCCAGGAAAAGATATATGTAACAAGGGGACCCAGATAGCCAGGTGGGCTGGTGAAGTAGATAGCTTGTAGGGATAAAGCAGTTTACACTGGAGAGGGTTAGTTGCAGAAAAACTATAGTTGCCTTTGTCCTAGCTGTATAGTGAATGCGCTTATGCTAATGATATGTAACTTGAAACTTACATGCCCTGGAGAGGCATGCTGTGTTGAACATTTGCATGCCTAAGAGAAACTGAGATATTTAATGTTTAAAACATCTGCATTGTACCGTCATATATTTAATACAAGCTGTTTTTATAGGCAGCTGAATTTGACACACATTTAAGATGGCGCACATATCAAGCACATTAATTTGAGTGTACTAAAATTGCCCTTAGTAACAGGTTTAGGTCAGTTAACCACCATGAAAATAGACACCTAGTAGACTTTCTTCAAACGTACCCATTTCAGCTGGAAAAGCACATTTCCAGCTGAATTTCTAGCTGGACGGCCATATTTTCCAGCTGGAAAAAAATGATATTCCAGATAGAGGCTTGACTGGAGGTGTAAATTTTCCAGCTGGACATGATTTCTGGTTCCATAATCCAGCAGGAAATAGATGTCATTCCAGCTGGAATTGCTTTTTCCCAGCCGGAAATTACAGTTTTCCAGTTGGATAATTTCGGTACACAGTTCCATAATCCAGCAGGAATTAGTGTTTTTTTCGTCTAGTGACTCAGGCTATATGCTGTAGTGGAGGGCTTCATAAATTTTTACCACTTGTGCACTGACATCCCATAGCACATGGGCACCTCCAAGCAGTCTCCACAGCCGTGAATCGATCCCATATTCTTCAATAGACCAGTCGAGCACCCAATCACTGAGCCATCAGGTTGGAGCGCTATTTAAATACTTTACTTACCATGTGGATAGTATATAGACATACGCACATCAAATGAAAAAAAAAAAAAAAACTGAAGTTATCTATAGGCGGCAAAATGGAACTGCAGTTTCACTTCACTAGCTGTACCATGCATTTTCTTCAGCATACAGTTTTACTGATTCTGACGGAATGTATATGATAATATCGATAGTATTAATTGGTAACTCATGGATGCATTTAGAAACACTGAGCTTTGTTCACCACTTGATGCAGCATATAACTACAGTAGAACCCCGCTGTAATAAACTCGGATATAGTAAAGTGAAACTGAAGTCCCAGTTCATCTTCCATAGACAGCTGTACTTTTTCCCCTCTTTAAGTAAAGATAATTTTGGTATAGTAAAGTGGGCCTGGCCGCGGCGACGACTCCCAAGATATGACATCGCCGCCCGCGTACTACCTAAAATCACGAGGAAAAGAATTATTATTATTATTTTGTATTTCAATACAAAAATAACACCGAGTGTCCTTTTAAGTGGCTTTACCACCAGACTTAGCAGTATTCAGAAGCAGCCTACTTTACAAAGGCCTTGGAGCCGTGAGGGAAAGCACGCAGCGCGTAGGATAAAAAAGGAAAAAGCTGTCTACAAACATGGAAAGGAAGCGGCGCGGTCCGTTCAGAGAGTAAAGGAGAGTAAAAGTGTACCAAGAAATAGTTAAGGGGAAGAAACGGGCGAACATTCCCAGCACTGTGCAGCAGAAAGCATGAGGCAGCGGTGGCAAGAAGTGAAGGTGCAGCGTGTGTAGTTTTGCAGCGTTTTATATGTTCTGTATGCTGATGATAAAAGCTTTCTCTTACTGATTCGTCCATATATAAGTAACCTATTAAAAAGAGGAAACATTGTTCTTCAGTCACGGTTAAGATCAAATGGACTTGTTAAAATTGTCAATCGTAAGACATCTCTTTTGACTTTTAAACTTTAAAGCAACTTTATCAATGCCCATTTTATTTACCTTAAAAATTAATAACAGAATAGAAATTATCTACAGCTTTAAATCGCTGGGCGTCATTTTTGATGCACATACAGAAGGAACAGAACAGATTACATAAAAAGAGTGCCACAGTCTGTTGGTGTCCTTTGCAGATGTCTCAGAATTTTCTCCAAATCTAAAGTTGATAATCTACAACACAATATTTAAATCTTATCTTAACTATTGCCATTTGGTCTGGGCCACTACATCAAGCACTAACATTAATAAGTTACTAATGCTTCAAAAGAAAGTAATTAGATTAATTGTCGGGGCAGTTATACAGCTCATAACAGCAGATTTGTCTTCTTAAATATAAGATTATTTGCATTAATGTCCTCTCTAAATACCAGCTAGTATATTATCTGAGGTTCTCTTCTCCCACAGCAGCTGCTTTTCTTGTGTCCCTCGCTAAATTAAAACCAAAAGAGAAATATATCTTCACCCGATGCACTGATAAATTGGTTCTGCCACCCTTAAGAATAAATTATGCAAGACACTGCGGGCACTAAAGTAGTTCTCATTGCCTCATTTAATTGGTAAATAAATATACTTCCAGGGTAAATGATTTCTTTTCCCCATCTCTGAGGGCACTGAAGTTGCATTTTGTCGTGAGTATGGTTGATGTACACCAACATTATTATTCCATTATATATATATATATATACATATTGCCGTGTAATTCGTTAGCTTTGTTTGCAAGCTCCCTTGTATGCCATTTTATTGTTTATGTTGCTTTTGCACTGGGTCACTCACTTTCAAGCTACAGAGTGGTAGCTTTTTCGTCTGCAGTCGCTGAGTCACAACCATATATTCTCCATGCAGAATTTAAGGTACGTGTGGCGTCGAGGGTCCGTCGAAGGGACAGATGGTGCAAGGTGGTTGAAATTCAAAACTAGTTGAAAGTACTCAGCAGCACTCACTGTTGTGTCAGCTATAGGCACAGTGGTGCCTTACACTTGCCGTCACGGGCGAAAAGGGGGGGAGGGGGAGGAGAGACAGGTGGAAATGTTTATGGCGTGAACATTACCAACTGCAAGCTGCTGTGGTCAAGTGTAAAATATATAATGTTCATTCATTCATTCATTCATTCATTCATTCATTCATTCATTCATTCATTCATTCATTTTATGGATAAGGAGACATGAAGCAGTAATCTACTGCTTTTGAGTACTGCAATTCCTTTATTTATATTTGCAGTCTTCTGAAAGTGAAGCTTCCAGTACAGCACTTGGAAAATATTATTTAAAATATAAGACTGTTGGGACTGTGGTTGCTTCAAGTACCAGTGAAGAAAAACAAGCCATATATATCTCCTGCTTGCTAACTTCACCTTGAAAATAAACTGACATCTGATGTACAGACCAAATGGCTAGCCAATTAAACTGAATTGAGCATAGAACTTGCTACAGCAAACAGCTCATGGTTACATTTAATGAAAACTCAAGTCCCAGTTCGTCTTCTGCAGACAACTGTAATTTTTTCACTTTTATAGTAAATACATATTTGACAAAAATTTGAAGTGCGTCTGGCCGTGCCGACGTACTTCCCATGAATTAAAATATACCTATAGAATCGCAAAAGCAAAGTTTTTTAAACTCTTTACCACTAGGCTCAGCAGCTCTGATAAGCAGATATAGTAAAGAAATTTGCTGGTCCGAGTGACTTTACTATAAAGTGGTTCTAGTACTAGTACTTATTCAACCTGAATCAATGCTTACAGGGCCTGCATTATACGAGCTCAGTCAAAAAAGACCAATTGGATATTTTCAACTGTAGCCATTTAATTTTCCAACTGGAACCAATGGTGTTTTTTTGACACTTAACCCATTGCAGCCAATAGGTGAGACCAATTGCACTCAGTGGGTCCAATGGGATGTGCCAATGGTATGTATATACAATGGGTCCAACGGAACATACCGAATGGGACAACAGGTAGACTGACTTACAATTTGCATGGAAACATGCTTGATGGATATCAAGGAGTACAGGCAAGCATACGTCTCGCATAAGAAATGCAATACTGTACAGTTTCACAGATGCATTATATAACACAAGATTCCATACACCAAGCAAACATACTTCTTAATTCCTACTCTCATGCTGGGGTCAGTCTTGCCATTCGAGTGTAGCTATTTCATTTAATTTTGTAGGCTCAGCGATAGTAATAGGAAGAATTGTGTTTTACAGGTTAAGCTACTGATAGTCATATATCCAAACCAACTCGTCCAGTTTTCTGTCATCCAGAAGTTAACTGCTGATTGTTGTTATTTTGGATATTGTGTTTGTTTTCTTTGTGAAATATGGAAATGTTCCCATGGATACACCCAGTGCAGTTGGCCAGACCAATTGGACTCAGATGGTAATTGTCTCACTGTGTGCATATGGGTTTGATCATCATCATCATCATCATCAGCCTGATTATACCCACTGCAGGGCGAAGGCCTCTCCCATATTTCTCCATTTAACCCGGTTCTGTGCTAGCTGCATCCACTTGATCCCTGCGAACTTCTTAATCTCATCCGCCCACCTAACTTTCTGCCGCCCCCTGCTACGCTTTCCTTTCCTTGGAATCCAGTTTGTTACCCTCAGCGACCATCGGTTATCCTCTCTTCGCACTACATGTCCTGCCCATGTCCATTTCTTCTTCTTAATTTCCACTAGAATGTCGGGTTTGATGATAATTTGAATGGGTTTGATAAAGTGGGCTAACCAGTTGGTAAAGATTCATTTAACCGAGTAATCATTTGGAACATATATGAACTGATTAATACTATAGTTATGCACAGAGGGCACTCTATAGACTACTTTGCACAAGTAGTTGCAGGATCCAAGTGACCTGTCAAATTGGAACCAACTGAAATGAGATTTTCAAATGGAATCAAGTGTTCCAAATAGACTTTCCAGTGGGTTCCTATGAATTCCAACTGGAACCCATTGAGACCAATTGGGCTGCCTACTTGAAAGGAAAATTCCAATTGGAAAAAAATTGAGTGCATCAGTACGATTGACATTCCAGGGGGTTCCAATGTTTTATTTTGTTTTGTTTTTTGTTTACTGGGGCCACTTTAACTCCCTCTTTGCCATCGCACAGATGAATCGTAAGTGTATCATACTTTCTTGTGGTACACTAGCTTCGACATTGACATTTGTTAGCACTACATGTTTACAGAATTTTCAACCTCTAGTTGCTTATCTCATCTGGAAGTTTTCTAAATGACATGAAATGAGGAAAAGTTTTGGTCATATATAAAAGATGAAGGAATATTTTCCAAGGGCCTTGAAAAGGTTATTCTAAGCCACCTCGACATAGTCAAGCACAATATTTTATCAAAATCTTGGCATGGCTTTCGAAAGGGCAGGTCGATCCGCCCTTCTATGGTTACAACATTAAGGCTGACATATTCACTTTT
Organism: Amblyomma maculatum; assembly: GCF_055883805.1. Classification (NCBI taxonomy): domain Eukaryota; kingdom Metazoa; phylum Arthropoda; class Arachnida; order Ixodida; family Ixodidae; genus Amblyomma; species Amblyomma maculatum. The sequence goes on from NC_139349.1 coordinate 182,662,343, forward strand.
GGCATTTTTGTTTTATTTATTATGCCATGTGACTCTTAATAAATTAGATTGTGCTCTTTTGCAATCATATCTAACCGGCTGAACTCGGTACATTCACATCAATGGCTATCATTCTAATTTGCTATGCCAGGTGAAAACCTTAACTGGTCTAACTGGTTCAAGGAACAAATTTCCAGTTAATCGCAGTTGAATTACAGTTGGGGATCCATTGTTATCCAACTGGGATGAACTAGAAATTTGTTCCTTAAGCCAGTTAGATGGATTTGCACCTATATTCCACAAGGCAGCATTCTTGGGCTGTTCTTAAATCTAATTTATACATAAATGATCTCATGCATCAACTTAAGTTTGTTTTTTAGCTCAACTAATAAACTTGATATGTTTGAAATGGCTAACAGCTAGTGCACTGTAAAAACTACTTGAACTACCAAATAAACAGCCTAAAAATTGACGAAACTAAAATCGAAGGAATTTTATTTGCACCTAAAAACAAACATGTTTTCCCAAGCCTCAATTTAAAATTAAGAAGTCAAGAAATAAACGTTGTGATACACCATAAAATCCTAGGTGTATATTCTCAAGTCAGCTGACATGGGATAGTCATATTGAGCAGGTATCCAAAAAACTCCTGTTGTAGGTATGCCCTCATTCAGACCCAGAATCAAGTTTACCATGTCATATTCTGTTCCCACCTTAACTATTGCATGCTGGTATGGAAGGCAACTACTAAAAAAAAGATTTCAGTGCACCTCTGCCTCTAGAAAAAAAAAAAAAAAGAAGCCGTTTGTTTCATAAACAATGTACTGACAAGCTTCAACAGAGCTAATCATTCAGCATCAAATTGTCTATCTATATTATTTCTTCATAATTTATTTTTACCACCTTTTTATCATTTGCACTTTGATGACGAAAAATGTCAGCAATTTAATAACCCAATCAGGGGCAACATTGTTTTAATATTTTGTACCTGTGAAAAAGGAATGATTTGACATTGCCAAACTAATTACCTCCTTCAGTCTTTTAACTTGTACAGTGCTGGTTCTACTAAATAAACTGTATTTTTCCAATATCAACCATGTGAGTGACAAAGTTTTGTGTTCAATATTTCTATAGGGACCTGTGTTTTCTATTTTACTGTGCAATGCATGGTACCTTGTTCACTGAACCTATAAATGGGAATTTCGTGTGCATTTTGCTATGTTATTTTAGGAATAGTAATGTTGCATATTGGCGGTACTTTGGTTCATCATTCATTTATATGCATGCACTCAGAAAAGGCTGAATTTCTTCGTTAGAAACTTCTTGTTTGAACTTTTGATAATTCTGTCACTGCAGCCTCCCTTACCTCGTCCTAAACTGTCTCTGCAGTTTTTTGTCCGAGAGTTCATAAATGAAATGTTCAGCATAAATTAGATGAATTGAATTAAAATAATTTGAATTACAGCTGGGCTTTTGAACGGGAAATCTTTCCAGCTGGAAACCATATATATTCCTGCCAGAATGACATAGTTTTCAGGCTCGATTATTGAACTATCTATCCATCTGAAATGTATTTTTGTTTCCAGATGGAAAATTTACATCTCCAGTCAAACAGCTAAACAATTTTTAGCTAGAGTGACTCCAACAAGTCATATAGTGACATATATATGATCCTGCACAACACTAAACAACATATATAACTCGGTGCACTCGCGTCGATATCATGCATGGAGCCAAGCATATAATAACCAGGCCATAATTAAGAGGTGCTATATAGTACTTGGTTTTATATATGCTAGTGTACTGACTGTGTTTGTGTGATATTATGTAGATATGTTAACGTAATGCTTAATGTCAGACCAGGTGATTCATATGAGTGGGTGAAAATGAGTAGCCAGAGCCCTCTGCTTTATTGTTTATGTAAATAGAAAAAAAAAAAGGGTGCCCCACGGGGTAGTGATGAATGGGTAGTAAGCAAACCTTTCTAACAAAATACTATATCTGTGCATATGCGCTTTGTTGCAGGCAGAATTTAAGAGATTTAGTTGCAAAGTACTGTTAGTTTAAAATGTATTCGCGGTAAGAGACAGGGGGAAAATTCTGCAACCCACTGCTTCAAGTATATTTTTATTATGTTGTTTCACAGTTATTATTGAAAAAGTGCATAACGATGTAGAGAAGACTATATCAAAGGGATTTTGCTTTGTAATGTTAAATAATGTTTATAATACAACATAATGATATTCTTTGATAATTTATAACATAATAATTATAACATTGAAAAGATCAGATAATTACTTATGTAACAAAAACAATAATACAACTTACACAATAGTTTTATTATTCTAATGTTGCTACCAGCTGAAGAATTATTTGGCAATTGCTGATTTGCTTCTTGTTCATTGTTTATTGGCATAGATGAAGCATGTATCTATGAGCGGAAACAGGTCTTGTCATCACCTTTGCATGCGGTTCACTCTGCGGGCAAGCAATTTACATTAACATGACCAATATATGTGCAGCAATCCCGTCCTTTGAGCTAAATTGTAGAATATATTTGTAGCAAAAGTTATAAATTTTCAACATAGATCTTTTTTTATCACATTAACCAATTCCTATCACTGCTTTGCCGGCTTCCGCCCACGATGCAGCATCACAGCCAGTCAAGAGGATATCGGGTACTTTTTTGTAAAAAAATTATCATAATGGGTGGGCTTTACAGCAACATAAGTTGACATGCAGAGAAGCCCCCTGTTTGTATACTGAAGACGTCCTTGCATTCCATCATTCTACAGTGTTCCTTTTTTTTCTCTCTCTTTCAAAAACAGCGTACCTGGAAAATCATTGAGATGGGGCAGTAAGTAAATATTTTCCAGCGCTGAAAAATTCGGCAGGTATAATATGTGCCGCGTGACTATATATAGTTCAACCCGCATGCATTAAATAAAGATTTTAGTTTTTTATTATTATTTTGCATGATCACCACAGCTCGTTTCGTAATATATTCAACTAGCTGTTACGCCCAAATGCGAGCACCCTGTTCTTTCTGTGGTACATATGTCTCACTTGTAATATATGTGGCACATATGGTAACAGGCCGCGCGCACTACCGCGACCCTAGTGTGATTCGCATTTCATATAACCTAGAATTGCTTGCACGGAAGCTCTACGGATAATATATAGCTACGCTTCGGCGTCGTTAGGTCGGATGTCCTGTTCACTGCAATTCTCTGAGACACTCGAAGTTGTATACTATCTCGTGTATGGTGTCTGTCTCCCAGGCCGCGTCGTCTGCCATCTCAGCTGCAGCCATGGATGGTATAACAGAATCGGCAGGCGAAAACTAAAACACACCATCTATGCGGACCATTATAGAGCATGAAATTTAATTTTTAAGTGCAATATTTTCATTTGTGGTTGCTTTCTTTTTCTTTTTTTGTCAACAAATGGTACAGTGCGGCACTGCTGCAAGCTACTTTCACTGCGGGACGTATTACAAATGGCGGCGCACTGTAGTTAGGGAGGGTATTTTTGCCGGTCGTGAACGCGCAATCACGTGACACAAAAGTGACGTAGAGCTACTACGTCACTTCTGCGTGTCCTGTCGACGTCTTTTTTTGTTTTTGATTTTTTTTTGTTTTTTTATTCTACTGGGGCAGCGAGAAAAGCGCTTGGCCGTCGGAGCGCGGCTTCGAGCTGGCGGAGGGAGAGCATCTAGCCATCCGCACGCTTTCTTCTGTATTTTTTTTCCTATTAGTAGGGAGAGGTTGAAAGGAGGGGCGGGTAAAGCCCCTCAATAAAGGGGCTTTAGGGGCGGGCAGGCTAGACAACGTAGACAGCGTGGTTTCAAACGAGTGACGGCTTGGAGCTGCCCTCGGTAAAGCAGTATGCACGCTTGCTTCCTTTTTTCTTTTTCGCTAGCTGTAAGGTATGGGCTGGTTTGGCATGAGAGGCAGCGGAGGGAGTGCTGAAGATTTGCTGTCGTTTACCTGGCTCAATCAGCCACTTTTGCACCTTAAAAGTTACGCCTCAATTATGTACATACAACTATATACAGGGTGTTGCACAATTAGACCCGCGCTGTAGAATGCTTCTCCCAGCTAAACCGCGGAATCCTTGCAGTTCAGATTTCGCACAGAAATCACATTTTGTCGCTAGTATTTTTTAATACTAAATTTGTTTGTGGTACTTGCCTGATTCGATCAGAAGAAGTAAAATATTCCCATCGCCTGCGGCGGCGGCGACGCCAGACGAACCGCTGCCCCAGCGATGGGACTGGTGGCGCCACCTCATGCTGCTAACAACAACTAAAACCCTGTGCCAGAAACGGTCGCCCCCTCTTTTCCTGCTACAGAGTTGTTGTTAGCAGCATGAGGTGGCGCCACCAGTCCCATCGCTGGGGCAGCGGTTCGTCTGGCGTCGCCGCCGCCGCAGGCGATGGGAATATTTTACTTCTTCTGATCGAATCAGGCAAGTACTACAAACAAATTTAGTATTAAAAAATACTAGCGACAAAATGTGATTTCTGTGCGAAATCTGAACTGCAAGGATTCCGCGGTTTAGCTGGGAGAAGCATTCTACAGCGCGGGTCTAATTGTGCAACACCCTGTATATATATATATATATATATATATATATATATATATATATATATATATATATATATATATATATATATATATATATATATATATATATATATATATATATATATATATATATATATATATATATATTGTGAGCCTTCCGTGGATGTTCTTTAATTTGTATATGCCATGATCCTCCTCTTTCATTTGTACATACCATCATCATCGTCCCGCGGCGCCGGCTCCGGCACGCGCCTGGGTTTTGTCACCGGATTAAAACGCTAGACAAGGCATCGCTGGCCTTGCCGTCACGACCTTGCCGTCTCAACCTAGCCTTCTTTCACAATATATATATATATATATATATATAATGTAGTGACGTATCCGTAAGCTAAGTAACATCTTGTATAATTTCACAGCTTAATTCCAAACATCAACGTTTACGCGCCGCAAGATGCTGTAAAGGTATTTGCTTTTTGCCACTAAAAAGCTGCGTGTGTGCAAATAACTGATGCGCAGGTACTCAATATATTTGAGGCCCCGCATAAGGTCAGTACTCTTGCACGTTTTCATTGTAGTGAGGAAGCAATCACAATCCCTGCAGCGCGCTGCGAAGAAGCAGACTCGCGACTCGGAAGTCCCTGCGTCGCTTCGAATACCAGCTCTAACCCCGCCAGACCACCGGAAGAAAGAGAACGAAAGCAAAAGACTGCGAACGCACAAAATCTGCGCTCACTCATTCCCCCGGGGGGAGGAAAATTCTGTTTACTGCTTGAAGCCATGGGGGAGGGGAGAAGACTGTGTTGGAGGAGGAGCCATGGCGTGGACAAAACTAAAGCCCCTCAACAAAACCGCCGCGAGCGCTTCCTCTTACAAGGAAAAAAAAAAAAAAAAAGAAAAGAAAGACTCCGCGAGATACGCGTACGTGACGTGTACGCTACGTCACCCATGTGTCACGTGATTGCGCATCGTCGATCTGCAAAAACATTCTCCCCTGTAGTTATAGAGGCTAGTCACATTGAGAGTCACATATTACCACATTGAGAACACTTCCCGCATTGACTGTTTTGGTAAGGCTCTCTTAGCATTACTGAAAGTTATATAAAAAGAATTCACAGTGGATTTATTGCATCAGTCATTTATCGTAAAATTTGCGCGTAGATACTTTAATCACTTGTGCTCCCGGTTCCTTCACGTCGTTGGGATACAAGCGGGACAGTGTGTGTACTTGCGAGGTTTGTGTACAGTGCGAGTTGCTTACAGCCCCTTCGGTCACGTCTTCTCCAAGTGTGCAGTGCTTTACTTAAAGTAGTACGTAGTACATGTTAATTTGGTGCGGTAGCGACCCGTATAGCTACTCGCTGTTGCAGTATTTTTTTTTTTTTTATGTTGCTTTCCCGAGAACTGGCCTTCATATGTAAGTGCATCGTTGTTGCTTTCAGCTGTTTTAGGCACAGCCTGCCTGTATGCTAGCACACCGTTTGTTGTGTATGCTTCGCCCCTCTGTACCTGTGCACTGCAGAGAAGCACCAGGGCAGATGATCACTGTATTTTAGTTCATGTCATGGGCTGCCGGGACTTCATGTTCTGCCTTGTTGTGCATGCTTACATTTTAGTTAATTGTTAATTCGTAAAATATAAACAAAGGTTAACATTTCTCATATAGCTGTAAATATTTCGTCATACTGTCTAGGATGCCAAATGAGTTGTTGAAATGTCAGGATGACGCTAGAAATATATTGATCCTTGTTTACCCTTTTGTGCTGTGCTACTACCACAAATTCTGAACAGAACCAGTCAATTCATTTTCTATTGCTGTCCAAAAGAACTTCAGTATACTTTCTTCATCAGTTTAAAAGCACTTCTGCTTGTGTTGCCTCATATTTATTTATTTATTTTATTTATTTATTTGATACTGCCAACTGCCTCTTGGCAGTCCAAGCAGGAGTGAGTAAGTACAGTCGGCACTACAAATCAAGGTAAACAAGAATGTGAGTGACAAGAAAACATAAGGAAATGACTTGCAATACAGATTATTGCGCGGGCAAAAGCAGCTTATACAAAATTACAAAAAAGAACATTAAAAAGAACAAAAAAAAAAAAAAACACACACACACATCTGCAAACTGCAAAAACAGGAGACTGGACACTCTAAAATTAACATACTTCATTGCAAAGAGTGCACAGCAGACGCAAAGGATTCGACCGAGGTCATATTGGCGACTTCTTGCGGTAGGGCATTCCACTCTGCTATAGTTCGAGGGAAGAACGAGAAGCGATAAGCGCTAGTCTTAGCCTGTGGCATCACAATTGTTTTGCTATGCTTGCCTCTTGTTTCTCTTCTCTTATTAAAATTGATGTAGATGTCGGAATCCATTTTTGTTTGTTTATTAACTATATTAAACAACGTTTGTAGGCGATGTAGTCTACGCCGAAATTCTAATGTTGGGAGGCCGGACCGTGTTCTGAGTTCAGTGACCGAGGCTCTTCTACTGTAAGTATTATAAATAAATCTAAGGGCTTTCTTTTGCACGTTTTCAATGTTATTGATGGCAGTTTTTGTGTGGGGATCCCACACAACATCGGCGTAATCGAGCAATGGTCTAATGAGTGTCGTATAGGCAGCGAGTTTAGTCCTACTAGTGCAATGCTTCAGCCGGTGTTTAAGTAGCCATAGTCTCCTTAGCGACGCCGAAACGACATATTCAACATGAGCATTCCAGGTTAGCTTCGAGTCAATTACTACACCCAGGTATTTAAATTTGTCAACCGGCTTAATTGCTACATTGTTGATTTTATATGTACAAATTAATGGTGTTTTCTTCCTTGTAATGACCATGTGTGTGCATTTTGACGCGTTTAAGTTCATGCGCCAGGACTGACACCAATTATTGATTGCAGTTAGGTAATCATGTATGGCAGTCTGATCGTGCAGTGATTGAATGTTATGATACACAATGCAATCATCTGCGAAGAACCGGCATCGTACCGGGGAATCAAAGGTCAAATCATTTAGATAAATTAAAAAGAGAAGGGGTCCAAGTACTGAACCTTGCGGTACACCGGAAAGTACGGGAGCAGGTAGAGAAATTGAGTTTCCTATACGGACGTACTGTGTTCGGTTAGATAAATAGGAGTCAAGCCAGCGGAGAATTTGTTCATTCTTTAGCACGCATTGTAGCTTCAGTTTTAGTCTATTGTGACAAACACGATCGAACGCTTTCTGAAAATCGAGAAAAAGCACGTCTATTTGCCCGCCCCGGTCCAGCGCTGCCATGACCTCATTGGTAATGTGTAGAAGCTGTGTAACTGTGGATAGGCCACGCCGAAATCCATGTTGTTTTTCGGAAAAGAAACTATTATTTTCTAGAAAGCTAATCACGTGCTTAAAAATAAAGTGCTCCATCACCTTACTAGCGGTGCACAGAAGAGAAACGGGTCTGTAATTAGTAATACTGAGTTTATCTCCGGACTTATAAATGGGTATTACCTTTGCTGCTGTCCAATCATTAGGAAGGACACCTTGCCTTAGACTTTCATTAAATATTATAAACAGATATTTTGCGCACCACTCCGCGTACCTAAAAAGAAAATTATTTGGGATGTCATCGGGACCAGCAGATTTCTTTATATCTATGCTTAGTAGGGACGAAAGAATACCTTCTTCAGAAACAAAAAGGTCCGGAAGTTCACAGCCAGAACCTGAAAATTCTGGATTATTGTCATCACTACCGCGTAGAAATACCGAGGCAAAGTACTCGTTGAACGCTTCGGCAATATTCTGGTTATCACTTGACTCGGTATCATTCACTCTAACTTTGGTGACCGGATCCTTTTTTTCCGTTATGTGCATCCAAAACATCCTTGGAGCGTTAGTAAAAAAATGGTGCAGCTTAACATTGAAGAAATGATACTTTGAGTCTTTTATTTTGTTCCTAAGTTCTGTGCGCATTGACTGTAGCAGAGAACGGTCGACAGATGAATTGGAACGTGACAGGCGTTTTAAGCGGCGCTTTAGCTGCAATATGTCTCGAGTGATCCAAGGGTTGTTGCGAACCATTCTCTTGCGCTTTGTTGGAATGTACCTGTGCATACATTCTTGGACTGTGTGTTTAAAATGCAACCATAAATCATTAACACTGAATTCCCCCTGGATAAATTTTTGATAAAAAGTGTCGAAATCTTGTTCTAAGTAGTCTAGTACACTTTCATCTGCCGCATTCTTAAAATCCATGAATTCTTTGTCTGGACAACGTAGCGTTTTTTGCGGTAGATTGCTTCTAAAGAGGACCGCACCATGATCTGATATGCCTGGTAAAACTTCTACAGTAAATCCTGTTTCACTGACAGCTTCAGAGATAAGAACAATGTCGAGGATAGTTCGCGAGTTTGAAGTGACACGTGTAGGTGTTCCTACTACCTGTCTAAGATTAAAAGAAAATGCCAAATCGATCAACAAATCTGCGTGCTGACAAGAAGGTCGAGCACAGAGATCGTCCCAGTTGATCATGGGCAGATTAAAGTCACCGCACAAGATAATATGAGTGTAGCGTTTACTATGGGCGTAAAGAAAATCGTGCAGCGATTCCAAAATTGAGGTGTCTGCATTCGGAGGCCTGTATACTACACCAATAAGAACGTTGCACCTGAACGACGGCACAAGGATCCAAGCCATCTCAACGCAAGTATTGTGAGCAATGGATGTGAATGGAATGCCCTTTTTTATTACGAAGTGTCTAAAGGTACGTCCGACGTATCCATTCGATTCTTGTAAAGATACGGCGGACGTCGATATACAGGCTCATGGCTATATGCACGTCGAACGCGGCCACATTCCGCTTGCTACGCGTGAATGATCTTATCCTCTATGATATCAGCTAGCCGGACTCTCGATGAGGTGCTACGAAGAGTGCATCCGTTCTAACATAGAATACGGTCTTCACTTAGGGTTGTGTACGGCAAGCATCGCTGTCACGCACATAGCTGCAGGCGATGCTACGTACTGCACCAGCTCCACCAGCTGGCATCGAGATACGCACATTCACGAGCAGCTTTCGCTTCGCACTAAACTATCACCTAGATCTGCCCGTAATGCGAGCGAGCTATTCCTAGCATTTACGCTGTCTTAGGTCGTGCATCGACCTCCGAAGATCTAGCGCTGGCACAACACACACGCACCTCGCCGTGCAGAACATTCAGCAGTCCAAAGTATGTATGTGAAATGGCATTATGCTTGTTCCTCACATGCAGACCGAGGAAACAGGATGTTTCTAGCTAAATTCTTCGTTTAAATTCTACCTCAGAGTCGTGGCAGAAGACATGCCGAATCTACTAGAGGCCTGCGCTGCTACTGCGGCGAGCTGCACATCGACTCGTCGAGGCGAAGACCTACTGCACCGCACCGCAAGAGTGCACAACCGGAAAGACGGAAGCGCGAATGACCCGATTTCCATGTGAACAGCAATGTTCTTTGTGCTTAGCCTGCATCTTTTTCTTGTCGTTGAATTTTGCGTACATGTAGTTTAAACCCCCGCATGCTCGAGGTTAGCATGACCCGACTGAACGGCCGCGCAGCTTTGAAACGATCGGGATCGATATGCATGCATCGGCGGACTTGGGTACGCGTTAGAAAATGTGCGCTGCACATTTCGTTGCAGAAGCTGACTCTTGGAATTTTGCAGAGTGCGCCACGCAAGTGATCGTTGCTACAACCACGCATCCATATTCCAACGGCTGGCCTACCCCGAGGCGCATAAATGTTCAACCGTGGACGTATCAATGATCGAAGAGAGGACAGATTTTCACAATATTGGGCGTGAAATCGATAGCTACCAGTGCTAGAGAAATTCTGCCTTGATCATGCGCAATTCAGTGTTTCAGGTGTGGTCAGTAGCTGTAAGTTTGAACAGTTCGCCTGTCAAGTCAGCTGCGCCAGCGATGGACCGGCGGAGCGATTTTCCACGCTACACCGCTGTCTTGCTAGAAAGCCTACCTAGGCGGCGTTTGACATTCAGCTGCTTTTTGTGGGCCCCGTAATTGAAAGCAACGCCTTCAGAAACGCGTTAAATGTTAAAAAATGTATTCTCTTCAACAGTTTCACTCCAGGCTGTCAAAGCAGGCGGACGTTGATAAAACAGTTGAGCACTCCAGTCTTTAGAAATCTGTAGAATCGTCTTCAGTTTGTAGAATTATTGGAATAGGTCACTTTCCGATCGCTGGGACATAGACCCTCATGACAGCGCTGTCACGTGAATAAGGACCACACCAGACCGAAAGCTTGTCTCATATAACATAGCTAACCAAGGTATACCTTACAGCATTGTATTGATTTTTATGGTGCATAAGCAACTAATGCTGCCATGCACCAAGAACAAGGTGTAATGTATTTATTTTGTGTGTAATGACTAAAATGTTCTTTAGGATGTAGCTTGTTTAGGAACATTTTAGGAAACCAAAAATGCAGGAAATTTTCACGTCTCTCCTAGAATCATGCTGGTATGGAAAAGGATCTGTTGCAAAATTGTACAAAATGTTTCCTCTTATTTTCTCGACTCTGGCGCACGTGTAAGATATGGTTTATTGTTAGTTCATCTTCACACTCCTTGCATATTGGTTTGTCCTCTTTCATAAGTATGAAGCTGTGTGTGTGAGTGTGGATATGCGTTTTGTGAAGATGACCTAAAATGGCCTCTATGTTGTGTTTTTGATTACTGCATGATTTCCATTCCTTAATGACAGGTTTGACAAGTATAGTTTGTAGTTTATTTCATTGTTTCAAAAATCCTGCCATTTCACTCTCACTTTTCTTTGTACAAGCTTCTTGGTATCTTCATGCAGCATAGTCACCCTCTGTAATTTAGCATTGCGTCAAGGTAACCTAGTTATTTCTTTTCATCACCTTTCAAGACAACTGTCCCGATTTCATAAAGTGTAGAGTTTCTGACGACAGGAACTCCTTGGAAGTCGTAGAAATAAATGAGATCCACAATCATGAGCTATCTAGGGTGTGCATATACATGTCCATCGCTCAGTGGAATGGTGTCAGTACGCTGCTAGAATAGGTCTTGTGGTAACAACAACCATTGTCTGAGGTGGTCCTTTAATGGGCATTGAAATGCTATGTAACTACAGGTACTGATAGAACTCTTGATCATGTTATGTGATGGTGCGATCCTTGCATGCATATTAGGTATACATTTCAGAATCTGCAGTGCACCACTTGACCATTTGCCACCAGTTTGTGTGAAAATGTATTTGTCATGCATGTTAACCAGTATTTAACAGATGACCCCTGTGCACAAGCCAAAAGTGCCACGAGCCAAATGTCACGAGGCCACACGACATGGCAGGAGCTGTTAAGTCAAGCTTACAAAGTTATATTTGAAATATGTTCTGCGACGTTTCAGCTCCAATTAAGAAAGGTTGAGGCTTACAGAGGTCTATGCCAGGTTGTCTATCACCTAACAGGGCAGCCTACGACCGTATGCTAATGAGTATATCTGAGATAACAGAGACATGAATTAAGGAATTAGTAATTATGTTTGTAGCAAAGGGCATGTAAATTAACGGGAATCCACAGTGGGATCTGCAGACAAGAACCATTAATGCTGGCACACCATACCTTTAAAGGTGGAGATTAGGAGTCTCCCTAATTTTTTTTCTGCTCAACGCTTGTCATTTCCTTCGTTCTTCCAGATGAGGAAGATGTGAAAATGATAGCATCGAAAATTCCAGAGACCATCGTTAACAAGGATGCTGATCCCAACAGCGTAAAAAAGGAATTTCAGAAAAGATGGGTAACTAGTAATGCTGGCAACAGTTGAAGCTAAGTGGAAAGGCATGAAATTGAAATGTAACATATGCAGAGATATGTTGCGAGACGACCAGTCTGTGGTGTGCGACATCTGTCTCCGTTAGTTTCATCAAGTGATTGGCCAAAGCAGATGGGGCTTGTGGTTTTGTGATAAGTGCAGTGTAGTAGCATAGATGCAACCTTGCCCATTAATAATTGGAGTGGAGTAAGTGCATTGTTTTGTTTTTGTAAGATGTTCATGGTTTCCATGCAAACATTATGAGAAATTTTTTCCTAGAGAATGTTTGCTGAAATGTGAATATAATGTGCAATAAAACTAATGTTTTATTGCTATTTACTTTTTCTTGTATACATTAGTTCTGTGAAGAAAACCACAGGCTAGAAGGAAATGTAATGGCATGCATTTTGATACTTGGCCCCCGTTGTGCTGGCTCAGTAGTTAGAGTGCTTGGCTGCTGAACCCAAAGATGCAGATTTGGTTCCAGCCACAGCAGAGGCATTTCAATAGAGGCGAAACAATAGGCTGTCATGCACCGTGCGGTGTCAGTGCATATAAAAGAACCCCAGGTGGTCGAAATTATACCGGAGCCCTCAACTATTGTGTTCCTCATAGCCGTAGTTATTTTGGGATGCTAAACCAGATATATATCACATCATACTCTGAGTAAGATGCTATTCATGGTCAGTTAATCATACACTAAATGATCAATTTTTTTCTGCATGGTACAGCAGCTGTTGTACAATTTTACTTTAGCCTTCATGAAGAATATCACACTGGCTCCACATGGCTTTCTGTTGACCCTTGATATGCGTCACAATCACACACCCGAGTATGTATTTGTCTAAAGGCACCTATGCATGCAAGGAGGGGACCATTACTTTCCACTTGTCAGAACTGAAATGCATGATCCACATCATTTCTGTAATTCAACTGCTTGCTATTTGAACTGTCCAGCATTGATGCAAGTTTCAAAGAACTGCAATTAGAAAATTAATCTAAGCAGCAAACCATGCCAAGAACTGCTTCAGTTTCATCTTTAGCAACTGTTTGGGAACTAAAATTAGCCAAATGTTGCAAAACATAGATGAGAGGTTACAAAATCTAAAAAACAATGCAGCCTACCTGTGGCATGTAGGGTTTCACATCCTGAAGTGACATATGTAGCTATGAAGAATACCGTAGTGGAGAGCTCCAGACTAATTTGACTGCCCAGGCTTTGTACTTTGCATTGACATCTTGCAGAAAACAGAAGCATTTGCATTTCACCTGCACCAAAGTGCGACTGCCATCACTGGTATTAAACATCACGACCTTGGGGCAAGTAGCCGAACGTGCCACTAAGATGTCGCAGCGTGTACGTACATGCTATACATGTCAACCTTTCTAGCATTAAAGCTGTCACATGCATGGCAGATATTCATGTTCAGCTTTGGACTGACAAGTTTAAAAGTGTACTATTTGTGTTTTTCTAGCATGAAAAACAAAGGAAATTAAGGAAAAGCGAAAAAAAATGAACATAATATGTTGAAAAAACACTAGTCATTAACACATAAAGCATATTCGTTCCTTTATTAATGATAAAGTGGCCTTCAACAATAGTACAAAGCCTGAAAATTTCGAAAGGTGCTGTGCCAGGCAGCTATTTTACAGAAACCTGAACCATTTCACCTGTAGGAATGCGCATTCCGGCGGTGTGGGCTGGGCACTTATTTTTCGGTCCACTCCAACATGCGAAAACTGCATCATGTGCATTCCCATTTTCCGAGTTTTGAGCTCTGTAGTACAGGCTAACAAATTGTCGATGACTTATTTTCGTCTGACTGTTGCAGAGCGCGTGTAAATAAATTACTACTGCACCTAATAAACACTGACATGCACGTGCAACATCGCCGATCATAAACGGACACACTGATGTCCGTCCGGGCATCGGCGCACTCATCACAGCACTCTTCGTAGTCTCACACAGCACTCTAGTAGGACGTAATCCGTAATCACAGCATCTCACGGTAAGCACAAACCACACCTCCAGTTGTACAACAAACACGAATGACGCGATGCTTGGGCTAGAGACACGCCGGCGGTGCCCAGCTTTTTCAGCGCCGCTTGTACTACGTAGAACTTGCAGCACCAAACCTCAATGCGAGCAGAAAGCGATGCGTTACGTGACGCATCTCATCACATATGGAAGTGAGGAAACTTTGAAGAATCAAAACTACATAATTACATAACGACCGTCGTAGACGTTAATACACATGATAACGAGGACCAAATGAGCGGGCGTGCGGGCCGCGGGCTGGCCGTCAACACCGCGATTACATGCGCTTGCGCTGTGCTTGCCACCCTGCCGCGGTCCAACTCACTTAAACCTATCATCATGCCATCACGTAGTATATCACCCATTCTAGGCACTATTCTTGCCACTGTACTATTCTTTGTAATTTCACATTTCACGCATGCAGTATGTATACATACTTCTTGCACCTCGTACGTATGTACACCATGCGTACACCTCATACCAACTTCGATTTGGCTACATATGGCTACCATGTTGTTGCTACAACCACATCTGGGGATCTCGGATCCGTCCGGCTTTCCCGACGGATCCCAAGGCCCATATCGGAGAAAAATGCGTTGGGTCCGTCGGAAGAACCCTACCGATCGGGTCCGTCCGCCGTACCTCTGAAAAATATTTCCCGGATCCGTCCGACGGATCCCGAAGAAAAACGCACCGGGTCCGTCGGACGTACCTTTAAGACCACTGATCGGGTCCGTCGGACGTACCTTTAGCCACAGCCTTTTTATTATGGCCGCGACACCGCCCCCTCTCGAGCCACGGTCCTGGCGAAGTATGTTGTACGAGCTGGGTATTATGTCGGAATCAGGAATAGCATCATGAAGCCATGTTTCCGTTAGTAGCGTGACGTCCGGGTTGTAACTAAGAAGTAGGCTTTCAAGGTCGTCAGACTTATTCACGACGCTCCGGGCGTTAACAGTTAATACAGATAGCGGACTGAACGCATGGGATGATTCCAACGATTGAGATTTAATTTTACTTTTGAGCTGTTTTTGACTGGAAGTAGACCGGGTTTGTCAATTCGTTGCATATGGAACTCCCTTATTCAGTGCTTCGTCCCATCTAAAAGTCTTGCCATTGATTCTAACTTTGTCAAAGGTTAGAAACACCTTGTGTCCTCTGTCTCGGTTTTCTTTCGTCCAAGTCCAAAGGTTTTTCCTTATTGCTTGGACCCTAGGAGAGAAGTCCTCAGAAATGCTATAGTCAGTGTTTTTGAAGGCGCTGCATGCTTTCAGTATTTTTAATTTGTCTCGGTAGTCCGAAAGCTTGAGTATTACTGGGCGACATTTGCCGTCCCTAGGCTTCCCTATTCTGTGGACGCGCTCCATTGACACGTTTGAAACTTTTAGTATGTCCTGAAAGATCTTTTTCGAAACCTCTTGTTCCAAAGATTGGGACGGTTCTTCCGTTGGTTCCGGTAAGCCATAAAGTATTAAATTGTTCCTCCGGCTTCGATTTTCGAGGTCATCTACTTTTAACAGTAGGCTGTCAACAGTTTTCTGAAGATCGTCCACTTTGGCTGTGTAGGTCTTAACAGTGGTCGAAATATCCTCCACTTTTCGGTCAATGGAAGCTAACTTAACAATGCTTTCATCTAAGCGTCGGTTTGTTGTGGCCACGCTTTCTTTAAGCTCTCGCAAGTCATCCATTATTGTTTGCAGCATTATTTCAGTAGGGGGGCCTGGATTTAATTCAACGTCCCCGCAGGAAGCCAGTAAGTTAACAAAACAATGGTATACATTTTTTAGCACATCAATAAACGACCGTGGGCACGGCAAGAGCAAAAGGCACACATCGTCACTACGATAGCCAGAAGCCTGGCGGTAGTCTCTCACCTGTATCAAGAACAAGAAGGGATTCTTTAGATGCATGGTTCCAAAGCTCTCGCCGCGCCCACTGATCGCCTGCCACGCTTGAGTCCCTTTTATACGCTCTGACAGTGGTGACGTAGCGGATGGTGGCGCTCGATGTCGGTCCAAGTGCGTCGTCCAGCTGTGCAGACCCGGTGTGTCGTCTGCAGGAAAGCCTGTCGATGCATTGCGCTGGTGTCCGTGCAATTCCGTCAGCTTCACCGTAGTTGGGTCGCACTCAGTAGCTGAAGCCGCATCGCTGTGGCTGATACAAATCACGGCCTGTATCAAGAACAAGAAGGGATTCTTTAGATGCATGGTTCCAAAGCTCTCGTTCTGTTCTGTTCTGTTTTCACCCAGAACCTCTCCACCTTCCCCAGTACTTCAAGAAATAGAAGTAGTCACTGAGCCGAGCTTAATTGTCCTTTGCTACTTTCACTAGAAACACATGACCCTGCTCGACCATGTCATGGGCACGGTTAATGCAGACTTTGCAGAGCATGCTTTTCTCGTCTGCAATATTTGGGCATTTTCAAAACATATTCATCATTGCTCGTAGCAGGCATGCCCATGTGGACTAAAATACTGACTCTTCTAGAAATGAGCCCCACCTTGGATTATGTGTCTTGACACCAACTGTAGTTGATGTTGGGACTTGAGTCACAGGTGCTGACTCTGTAACTACAAAAGGCCTCAATTCAACCGGGAAGGGCATTCTTACACATCTCTTGACTGTGGACCAGTGCACTTGTGCTATTTCGAAAACATGAAAAAATACAGATCAAAACAGGATTGGTGTGCTGGGTGTTTAAATGTTTGGTTACTGAACAGTAGGTGCAGCAATTTCGCAAGAGTCCATGTGCCTGGTACGTTGTCACAAGAATGCACACAAAGAGACATATGTATTACTTTGGTTGTTTTTATTCTAAGTCTTGTGAGCTTGAAAAATTCCTTTATGCCAACAAAAGTATGTTCTCTGTGCAAGTTTAAAGTGTTGTGGTGGTGCCTGCTGGCCACAAGGTCAAAGGACATGCATAGAGAGAGAGAGACCCTTTAATGAAGAACAGAGATTTTAGCCGTTTAAATTTCTCTGATATGCTACTCTGTGTAGGAAGGGGAATTCGGGAGGTAAAGATGGAAAAAGAATCCTGAGGAGATTAAAAGAAATGAAGAGGGAGATAAAATGCAGCCATTAAGTGTGTTCTAAGGTGCATCGTGGAGTAATGGTATAAAATGAAATGATGAAATGCATAGTCCAGTAAATGTGCTTATAGAGTTCACAGCGTGAAAAATGCCACAGTGTGACATTCAAGGTGAACTTAGTTTGTCTAAAAGTCCAATGCCTTTCAAATACGTAAATAAAAAGTTTGTTGCGAGTCTCTGTTGCCTAGGGCAGGCTGAGAGACCTAAAACAATGCCCATTGTTAAAGGCACTGGGGAGAGCTTTTCTATGCTATGTTCGTAGTATGCACGCTCGTCAGCGTACGCAGGACACTCAAAAGACATGCACATGTTTATTCAAAGCTTTAGGCACTAAAAAAAAAATTATTACTGCTTAGAAGTGTGCTTCCTGTCATAGCAGTATGTGTACACATGCATGTCCTTTTAAGAACCAGCTGGCAGTAAATTTACTACCAGTAGATTATTATACCTACAGCTGTATGCGCTCACATTTTCTGTGATTCAGTTAACTTTCTTTTCAGCCGTATAATGTGCTACTCCTGTGTGGGTAAAGAAAGATCACTTGGGGTTTACTTTAGTTAATGGGTTTAACGTCTCAAAGCATAGTAGAATAGTCCAGAAATTTCAACCACCTGGGTTTTATAACGTGCACTGACATCGCACAACCCAAGGGCGCCTTGGTTTACCCATCACAAAAGGGGTCGCTGCGGCATGGAACTTAGGGTCTACCTCAGTTTTTTTGTGAGCCCAAGTATTCAATGTAAGTGTAGTTAATGCAAAAATGATCATACTTAGATCTGTACTGTAACGAAGAAATGCTGCTCTTTTGCTGTTATATACACCTGAAAAAAGTTTTTAAAGTGGGAAATTTAATAAAGCAAGCAAGAACACTAGTTTGGCGTAGTTTATTTTGATATACGTGATATAAGGTGTATGTAGATGACTTTGTATCTTCTTGCCTGCTGTTCCTTGTATCGCTTAGCGCAAGTTTCTCGGCATTTGACAACTGCCACAAAGGACCAGGCCTGCTATTTTAAAGCAGTTTGAAGATCAGGACAGTTTACATGGTTAAACCACATGAGAACATATGTCGCTGCTGATGTCACACGCACATTTAATGCAAGCAAACACAAAGGCAGGTAAATTTAAGACAGATGATGTCACAGAAACAGCCGAAAAGTGGCCAGCCATGCCACCTGCCAGAGGCATGCTGTGAGGTGGGCCGTAATGTGTGCTGCTCAAGCTGCCGGGAGTGACATAGATATTCCATATCTACAGCGCGATAAACGGGACAAGAGAACACAATAACGTCCCGTTTATCGCGCTGTAGATATGGAACATCGTCACCAACTCGCCCAACAACTGACCTTGTCGACATAGATATAAAGCCCAACTTTAACCAAGCCGTATGAATGTGCTTGTGTGACCTAGGGTAGCATGTCTAGCCTGGGACTCAAAAGGCGATTCTGATCTCACCCTCCCATCTCAATGGCGAAGCTAAAGTTAGCAGCACTTGCCGATTCCACCGTGACATGCGGTCTTGTGACGTCACAGGAGTCACCTGTTGATGTCACCTGCCAACTGCAAGAGGCATCCTCAAATAGTTGAAGACAAAGGCCACGGCATTACCCCATGCTTTTGCAGTAAATTTGAA
This sequence comes from Amblyomma maculatum, assembly GCF_055883805.1. Classification (NCBI taxonomy): domain Eukaryota; kingdom Metazoa; phylum Arthropoda; class Arachnida; order Ixodida; family Ixodidae; genus Amblyomma; species Amblyomma maculatum. Next base: position 182,681,482 of record NC_139349.1, read on the forward strand.
TTCGGCATAATTTTTTTGCTTTTTCTTGGTTATTGAAAAGTCCTACCTTTGTTAAGAAACGAAGGTGCCATTTAAAAGCACTTTATGAAGCAGAATGTATATAATAGGTCACAATCTTTTGACTCTTTTATGAGGCACAAATAGCCCAAAGCTCAAGATGTATGTAAGGTGAGGATGGGTCTTGTCTGCTTCCCTGAGAAACTTTGGCAGCTTCACAAGTTCCCCATTGTGCAGCTTAACTGCACACCCCAAGGCATGGGGTCCTTTGACCAACCATGCAGGTAACCTGCATGCAACAAGTGTGCTATGAAAGCTTTAGTAAAAGTTCACGAGGAATCTGTGCTTGGCTTACTGACTACTGCTGTCAAACCTTATAGGCCACAATGTCATGCAAAAGGTGCTGTCACAGATACCAAAGCCAAGGGAGTAAGTAGACTGGGCATTGCGACAAAAGCAAGCATTTCTGAAGAGTAACAAAATCATAGGAAGTGCCAGGCAACTCTACTCTTTGCTCTTGCAGAGAATCAGGGTCTGCCATTATGGTACTCTCGGTGGAGTGGCACAAAGAAAACATGGGGAAGAGTACTGCTCTTCATAAACATAATTCAAAAGAAAAAACAGAAAACAATTGCAACAATGAGAGCTCCATTATGCTTACCAGGAAGGAGGCATTATATGAAAGTGTTCTTTCTGTCAGGGCCCGAAAGGGGCTATCGGATAGCTTTGTAGATGGTGGCCGCCTGCCACCGTCTCTCGCCTTCCTTCGCCATAGTCATTGCATACAGTGCATTAGGAGTGCACAGTAACTGTTCAAGCTTTGCAACCTGTCACCAAAGTTGCAAGATCACTTGACTGGGTGGCAGCAGTGCCCTCAGCACTGCATGGGCTAAGATGGCCTTAGAGCTTGGGTTTAAAGTTGCGGCTCCATACGCAGAATTCTATATGGGGTTTTATGGCGCATAAGCAACTGTGGCTATCACAAATGTCTTGGCTTTTGATTCATTATTGTCAAGTGAAGTAAACTTAGGGTGTTACAGCAGAGACATGGATGGAATAAACTATGGTGTGTGCAAAGAAAAAAGTCAAGGTTTATATACCTATTTTTTTACTTTTACCCCGCCACAGTGGCTCGGTGGTTAAGATACTCAACCACTGAACCAGGGTACAGTGGTTTGAGCCGTGGCAGCCGTGTTTGAATTGATGCAGAAAGCATAGCACCCGTGTACTGTGCACAGTCAGTACCTGAAGTTAAAGGTGATCGAAATGATCCAGAGCCCTCCCCTACAGTGTCGCTCATAGCCCAAGTTGGTCTGGAATGTATACAGCTGTTGTGCTTTTCGTCCGGTTCGATTATGAATTCAACCCATAAAGCTATTGATTAAAAAATGTAATTCCACTGGCTGCGAGGATGTTTTAATATTTAGACACAGTAGGTCAGAAAATATGACTGAATAAACATGTTTAGTAAATGCTGAGTAATTTAACTGCATGTGTATGCAACATTCCCCATTTAGGCTCTTGGAACGTCCGATCACTGTTAAAAAGGGAGCTGATCAGTGTAGCGCCTTAACAAAGGAGCACTATTTAATTATTTTCATGGAAACCTGGAAAGTCGTCCTAATAAATAGCGTCGCAGGTCAGTTCCAGCCCAAAATGGGGAGACTCGACTATTCCTCCAGTAGGTGCGCTGAATAGAGCGCCTCTGCAACTCCAGCCAAGGAACAGGCCTACTGGTAGTCTACCAGATATGGTTCCCTCACCACCTTGGATACACAATGCAGTGCCTGCCTATAACGATCGTTTGTGTGTAGAAGTTGAGTGGTCCGGCTTACATTAGCTGTGTGCTTGTTCTGGTCTCACAGGAGAATGGCAAAGAAAGCGATTTACACCAAAGGCTTGCTCTCGACAATGCCGTAAGCTAACCGGTCAAGTGAGTTGGTAAATGAGAACATAGATGTCATTTGCCCCGTGCAAACATCTTTAGCTATTTCTGTCTGCTCGTACAAAATCGTGACTGCGACATGATGAAAAATATTGGTCAACGTAATTCACTGTCCTAGTCACCATGCAGCTACCACACGACACACTATTTGAAGGTTAGCAAATAGTAAGGAACATCCCTTTATCTTGCGCGCGACGATATGCACAAAAGGCCAGAAGGGCTATGTAATATATGCAAAAGACTAGCTCATTCCTACCAAATGCCTATACCTGAATTGAGCAACACTTTACATAACCAACTACTGTTCTGAAGCACCCGGGTTCGAACCAAAGAAACAATGCAACTTGTAGCGTAGACAAGACAGCAATGCAGCAATTGACTACTCTCCAGCCGTTTTGTATTTCACTTCCTCGTTTTCTTGCATACACATGTGCAACAACACCGTCTTCATCACATTTCCACCGCACTTAAAAAAAAAAAAAAAACCTTCCTGGCAAATGGCTAAATATCCTCTAATACATCAGAGTCTTTTAAACCTCACGGGAAGCTTCTTTTCACATTTACTTCTGCGGGGAGAAGGAAGAGGAGTAGTAGTTGCTACTGTTGAGGCACACTTTGGTTGAGGGGGGTCTGTCGGTTCTGTGTCGGGCAAAGCCAGGAATGAGGAAGTTCCCGGGCTAACATCTGCGTTATTGGGGTTATGCGAGGTTGGACTCTGGTCTGCATTTCTGGTAGTGGACTGGTCGACACTCGGGTGCAGTCAGTGGGCAACAAAATGTTAGCGGGGAGAGCCATCAGAGCCGAAGGCGGATGTTGGCGCTGAACTGCTTTTCTAACAGCTCATAATTTGGACGAGTGCCACACTCGCCCATCATCCAGCAGGTGTGAGACTGGTCCAATTCGCTCAACAACTCTTCGAGGCTCTGAAACCGAGCAGCCAGCTTGCCTCACACAATTGGCTTGCAAACTCGCACATAGCCGCCAATCTGAAAGTCGTAGTGCTTGGTTCCACTCCGCTGGTCTGCATAAAGCTTATATTTGGCTTGCTTCTGCTCTAGCCACTGGCAATAGAGCTTCAGCGCTCTTGTACGATCAGTCGAGAAGCATTGATCCAGGCAGGCACACAACGTTAAGTCTTATGCGAGGCATCTGGCCATGAACTAGGATGGCTAGTGCGATTCCTGTCGTGGAATGTGGCGCACAGTGGTAGACACAGTTATAATAGCGGTACGTAGGTCAAGTCGCTCGCGAAGAGCCATCTGAGCATATGCCCTGAAAACCCTATTAAACTGTCCTACAAGTCCATTGGCTTAAGGGTCATAAACTGAGGAGTAGCAGTTACGTATACCCCGAGGATGAGAATTGTGGTCCGTGATCCGACACTATTTATTCAGGGTAATCCTCGTGAACAAATGTACCCAGAAGCAATTCTTGAACTGTGGCAGTTGTGAAAGAAGCCTCTGGCCATTTACTGTAATAGTCAATGAGTGTTATTGTAAAGCGACAGTTACTAGGAGCTTGGTCGAAACGCCCCACGATGTCAATAGCAGGCTTATCCCAAAGCTTGCCTGGCAAAGCAACAGGTTGCAGAGGAACAGTAGAGACCTGAATAATAGCAGCACCGCTGGAAGAATCATCTTTGACTTTCTGCACTTCACTGGAACGATCAGACGACTTGCAGACAGATGCCAAATAGCCCACTTCGCCGCACCGACGACACTTTCGTTTGCGAGCTTGCCATGTGGAGTCGTTCGCCAAGTGGGCAGGAGAACCGCAGCGATAGCACGAACACTCCGGAAGTGCAGATGAAGATTTACATACGTGGCAACTGCATTTGATGCAAGGGACCTGAAGGACCCGTTCTGTGATGTGCACTCGCATCCCACGCGCTCTACTGGAGCGACCTCTTCTGACAGCTCCTTTGCTTCACAGGAAGCTTGCTGGCACTGTCTAGCGCGACAGAGTCAAGAAGGAGATGGCGGTTACTGAAATAGTGACTAATGGTCTTCACCAGCTGGTCCCTGATGATGTCCGCGAAGCTCCCAAAACCGCAGTCGCCGACAAGGCTGCGAAGGGCAGCGATGTAGTACTCATATGCTATCTCTCCGGCAGTTTGTACTCGGCAGTGAAAACGGTGGCGTGCGGCGATCACATTTACGGAATATTTGTAATGCGTCGCCAGTATAAAGATAGCATCGTCACCGGAGTGTGAGGCAGCAGCGGTAGGCGCTGAAGGGGACGACGGCGACAATGTGTAGAAAATTCGCTGGCAGGATAGCCCAAGTGTGGAGGTATCTAGTGGAGGCACCAGACGACAGCATGTAGTTGTGGAACGCCAGCCACCATTACTCCCACGGAAGGGCGGAGGCGGCTGAAGACCTGAAAAGCTCATGATAGACGGCCAGCAGTCCACGCCGAGGTCCTGGTTTAAGCTAACATCCTCGTCGCCAAAATATGTAGTATCTTACACGAGACAGGGACGCAGCAATTGACTGTTCTTCTCGCTGCCCGCGTGCAACACTTCGCCTTTACCGCACAACTCACAACACAAAATAGCTCATGCGTACCGATAGCAATAATTAACACCGCCGCAACAAAATTAACACCTTTAAAGCTATGACAACGAGCAAATTTCACACAGATGAAACGCTACTCGGCCACCATAACTCGGCTGAACACTTGCAGAGCGCCATTTTAAACGGAAGCGCGCATTCACTGACGTCATCATGCGCGAGTCACGTGAGTGTGACGTATTTCCGTGGGTGGCAGCAGGAGAAACGTGTGTGGTATGTGTGGGGTCGGCTGCTGCCACGGGCGTGACTCCAGCCTCGGCCAAAAGAAAAGTGTTAAATTTGCTTCTAAACATAGCATGAAGTGCTGTTTCAGTGATGCAATTTCTAAAAAAAGTAACTCTTGCTATAACAGGGTTCGTACAGGTGGCAAAGAAAAAAATTCGAGGATATTCAAGGAATTTCAATCCCCCATAGGAGGATTTTCAAGGCCCCCTTCGAGGGCTTAATTTTTTTTTCCATGTCAAAGATCTTCAAACAGTGCTCTCAAAACGTCTGAAATATTTATTCCACAAAGAAAAAAAACATCACTATGCAGATTTGCTTCTATTGCACAGAAAAAAATTAAATATAGCTTCATAAAATATCACAGTGAAAGTTTGGTCATATCCCGCAGAAAAGTAAAAACTTAGTTTTATAAAATTGTTGGTTATTTCCTATACCCTCACAAAATATTGTCCACTGCTTCAACCGGTCGTCATCCCAAGCTCCCCTGCTTGGGATGACGACCGGTACGAAAAGTGGGATGTCGCATGCGAGACGGAGACTGTCAAGCATGTGTCAAGTGTGCGAACTGCTCGGGTGCCCATGAATCGACGGCTAAGGACTGTCCTAAAATTCGGGATGAAAAACGTATACTAAAAAAGATGGTGAGAGATAACTCGACTCATCAAGAAGCGGCCGCGTCTATTCGTCGTCGCAAGCACCGTTCCCGACGCCGACACAAGGAATCGGAAGGCAAGCCTAGCCTGGATAAGTCAACTTCAGAGTTAACGTCAGCTCAGGTGCCACAACAGATTGAGTCTAATCCCGCTAAGAGTACTCTTGCTGCAATGTCGCCGACAGTGTCACAGGCCAAGGATCAGACAGAGGCTGTTGTATTACCTACCGCCTCTGATGCTGAGTGGCCAGCTCTACCATCAAAGGCCAACGCCAGGCATAATCCCAGTTTGGTTGCCACACGTACTGAAAATTCCGACAACCCCGACAGCCAGCAGGTAAAAGAAATGCTGAAACAGCTGGTTCGTTCAATGCGGGTGCTGCTCTCCAGCATCAACACGCAAACAGCAAAGTTTGCTGTTCAGTTTTTGGACGCATTTGAGCCGCTTTTGGCGGCATTGCAATAATTCACAATGGCGCAACAAACTAACCCCACCTCTGTGACGATGCACTTGCGCCGCAGTGTTGTGATGCAATGGAATGCCCGAGGCCTGCGTGGTCGGCTGAGTGACTTCCGACAGCGGGTACAGAAGTACCGCTTTCCTGTGATTGTGATCTGTGAGCCCAACATGCCGGCTGCTTTCCGCCTTTCTGGATATGTTCTGCTATGGTCTAGAGAAGCAAACGAAACAAGCAAAGTGCTGGTATGTGTACGCCAAGACATTGCGCACGTCCGCCATGCTCTGCAGCCCCACAACACGAACCACTACATTTGTTTGACGTTAACCCTGAAAGGACGAGTATGTTCTGTAATTGGCGCTTATATTCCACCGAGGGATGGCTTGGACAAATCATATCTATTTTCAACAATCCAGTGTTGTGCAGCTCCTCGTATTATTGTGGGGGACTTTAATGCTCACCACCCTCAGTGGTGTAGTGCAATAATGAGCAATAGAGGAAGAGACCTGGCAGACTTTATGCATACCCAAGATCTCGTCAATATAAACGACGGCTCACCGACGTTTCTACGCGGAACAACCTACAGCAGCTGCTTGGATGTGGCGTTTGTTTCCAGAAACCTCCATCCCTCCGTTTCTTGGTGTAGTGATGTGGAAACACATGGGAGTGATCACATACCAACGTACATATGCATCAAGTGGTTTACACCTGCCACTTCACCTCGTGTGCAATACACAGCGGTGGAGACTTCCAGCGTGGACCTCCCGTCACCATCTCAAATAGAGGGCTTCATTGCTTCCTCTCTCAGTGAGAACACTCGCTATGTTAGTGTGCCGGTGTCAGTGTCCAGCATCGACGAGGAATTCGAGCGGCTTCGCGCGATCCGTCGGCGGGCTGAAAGGAAGTACAGAAGAACGAAATCCGCGCAAGATCTCGCACTTTCTCGCCGAGCTAAACGACAAGTTTTGCGTCACCTGGAGAGGATGACAACGGTGGAGACAGTTCTGCTCATCACTGGATTCCCGTAATTCCCTGTCGCGTATCTGGCGAGAAAGGCACCCTTTTCGTGCCCTGGCCTTTTATCAACGCCGCAATGAAGTTGACGTAGCTGAAGATTTTTGTAAAAAGGTTGTGGGCACAAACCAGGCACAGTTACCAATTTCAGAGGTTTTTGCACCACCTTCGCCGAATGATCAATACGACGTGCCCTTTACAATAGCTGAATTAGACGCCGCTCTTGCTTCTTGTCAGCATTCATCTGCACATGGTCCTGACGGGATTACTTATTCAACCTTATCGAACCTAGGCAAGGATGGTAGAACTGCACTACTTAATTATTTCAATGATATATGGGCTTCTAGTACTGTTCCTGAACACTGGAAAATTAGCCGCCTGGTTGCTCTTTTGAAGCCTGGAAAGCCTCCTCTCGAACTTACCTCATACCGGCCAGTTGCCCTAGCAAGCTGTGTTGGAAAAGTTATGGAGCGCATGGTGCTGGCAAGACTTGAGTGGTATCTAGAGAGTAGTGATCTTTATCCGAATATGATGACTGGATTTCGCCGCGGACGCTCTTCCATTGACAGCGTCATCGACCTTGTGGCGACAGTAGAACATGAAAAACGTCACCGTCGACTAGTAGCTGCTGCATTTTTAGATATAAAGGGACCTTACGACAACGTCTTCCATGAAGCTATTCTTGATGGACTTGACGACGTGGGAGTTGGTGGCCGACTGTACTTGTGGATTGTAAGCTATCTCAGCGGCCGCTCTGTTTACATGACTACGCCTGAAGGAGATACTACCCACTTTCAGGTCGGTCGTGGAGTTCCACAGGGAGGAGTTCTCAGCCCAACTTTATTTAACGTTGCGCTAATTGGTCTGGTGAGTGAACTGCCAACTAACATCCACATAAGTGCATATGCTGACGACATCTGCATCTGGGCCTCTGGTTCGACGCGCCCACAACTACGTGCGAGACTGCAACGAGCTGTGTCATCAACATCGATGTACTTACGGCGTCAAGGTTTATTTTTAGCGGCAGAAAAGTGTGCAGTGATCGCGTTTACGGGAAAATGTGTCAGCCGCTACCCGATTACCCTTCATGGAGTCGTAATACCATACGTCTCCAGGCACAGATTCCTGGGAGTAATTATTGACCACCATCTTGGTCGAAACATATTGCTATGGTGAAGAAGAGGCTAATTAATTTTTGCCATGTACTTCGTTACATAGCTGGCATCAAATGGGGCCCAACTGAGCGCTCCTTAATACGGCTTTACGAGGCTCTGTTTGTTGGCTACATCCGGTACAGTCTCCCAGTACTCTCTAGTATGAGCATTTCCTGCTTGCGGACTTTAGAGAGCGTGCAAGTGCAGGCACTGAAAATATGCCTTGGACTGCCCAGATGCACCTCTAACAAAGGCACAATTGAAGAGGCACACGCTCGCCCAATGTCCATATACTTGTCACACGAACCACTTCGTGTATATTTACGAGCAATTACAAGACACCGTTTTCACCCACTCAGCAAGATTCTGGATGAGAGGCCGGACTGCAGTTTTACAACTGCACTCCGCTGCCATCAGTCGCAAGTACCGACAGGATATGCTCTCCCATATCGTCCCACCCAACCACCATGGACGATGGATAAACCTTTGGTGCACCTTCGTGTTCCCGGAATACTAAAGAAATCTATGGTACCAATTAGTGGACTCAAACAACTTACTCTGGCACACATCTGGTCAGAATATCCCAGTTATATTCACGTATACACCGATGGATCTGTGTCAGCACAGGCATCCGCTGCAGCTGTGGTCATACCAGCTCAGAAAACGACTCTGCATTTCCTTTTGGGACATACCTCTACATCAACCGCTGCCGAACTTGTAGCCATTCGGGAATCTATTCGCTATATATGTGGGGAACCACCTCAAAAATGGTGTATATTCACGGACTCGAAGACTGCATTACAAATTTTGGAAAACTTCTTACGCCACACTGCCTATCAGTCCCTGGCACTAAACATTACGGAGCTCATCACATCTGCCCAGCTGCAAGGCCACATGATAATGTTTCAATGGATTCCTGCCCACTGCGGCCTCCATGGGAATGAGCAGGCCGATGTTGAAGCGAAAAGCGCGCTCATCAGTGGCTTCCAAACAGCTGTGCCTTTTTCAAGAGCGGATGCGACGTGTCTTCTAAAGAGTTACATGAATATTGCTACAGCAGCTTACTGGGCTCAACCAGACGCCCGACACATCCGTCTAAGAAGACTTGATCGAACATTTAAATTTAATGTTCCGCGTGATATTCCGCGTCATCAGACATGCTTGATACATCGACTTCGTTTAAACGTAGCTTTCACGCGCAAGTACTTACATTTAATTGGACAGATGGACTCACCGGAATGTTTAACTTGTGGCATCCCAGAGACTGTGGACCATGTATTATTGGTGTGCCCAGAGTATGCGAACGAAAGAAATGTGCTAGCTGCTTCCTTGAAGCGTTTAGACAAGAGGCCTCTGTCGGAGGAACTGCTGCTGGGCGCTTGGCAGGACAAGGGGAAGGGCATCCAGGCAGTGCGCGCTCTTTGCCGTTATTTGAGCGCCAGCGGACTTGATTCACGTTTGTAAAGCAAGCTGCTGTGTCTGTATATATATTTCATATGCCTTCTCCCACATCGTCACCCATCATGACCTTCTTTCTTCTCTCCTTCCCCTTCCCCAGTGCAGAGTAGCAGGCCAGATTTGAATTATTCGGGCCAACCTCTCTGCCTTTTCCTATCAATAAATCCATCTATCTATCTACACAACTTTCAGAGTCCAAAAAATTTCAGCGTCAGTGACAAGCTCGTGCGCTTTGCAAGCCTCGTTTAGGCTTGGCGACTGCGAGGAACACGCGCTAAATCCACTGCTTGTATTAGTCATGGTGGAGCCACGTAGCCTGAAACTTTCTCTTTCCAGGCATTGTGTCACATATGAAAATATCACGTGCACTGACAGGCAGAAGCCACGCTCATTCCAAAAAAGCAAGCACTAGGGCAACGCCAGCGTAGACACGGCCGCACGGCTCGGTAAACCTATCTAAAAACGTTGGGCTCGGTGAGTTCCTTACACTAACTAGAGGGAAAGCTGAGGGCGCTGCACTTCAGCCACCATGGGCTAAGAATCATGGGCCGGTGTGCTACTTGTTGCGGGACAGTCGGTTTTGCTCGAGTACGTGGAGTGGCGTTACTGCAATGTTTTTTTTTTCGTTATCAGCATCATCTGAAGGTGCGTACATAGACCGCGAAAGCCATAGTAGCGAAGGCGCAAAAGCAAACGTCGCCAATAAATGGTTTCTGTTTTCCGAAATGCCACGAAAAACTTCCTTAAGTGATGGCACAACGATAAATATTTTCATAACATTTTTTTATTTCAAAGTTTGCCTATTAAGTGCGAAATATTGGTATTTGTGCTGCTCAAAACTAAGCCAATAGGAGAAAGGGCCATCGCTTATATTGGATAAATCTCACACTGGCATTCTGTTTCTCTCTCTTTTTGCAATTTACAGTCACAATATTCAATCTTAGGACATTATTTACGGTAGAACAACGTTTATCTTTGCATTAGTTTTGGCCGAAAGTTGTAGTTCTGCACTTGGTAGCTCACCGGCCCATGATGCTTTGAGCGCCCATGGTGGCTGAACTGGCCGTCTGGAAACTTCATGTAAACTCCCATAGACGGCAGCACAGCTTTCCCTCCGCTGTTAATAGTATATGGAAACCACACAGCAGCCACAAGTCTTCTGCAGAAAAAGCTAACCCTGATCAGGAATGGTGGTAGTTCCCCCCACCCCCAGTTGCCAGAAATTTGCCTTCTCCTCGCAACTGGCTTACCTGGTGGTAAAGCTATCTTGATGACCAGCCATCCTGTGTTTTGTGCACCCCTAATCCCACGAATTTAGCGGTGAGGGGGAGGGCAGAAGAGTTCAGGATTTCGTTACAGAATGGGTATTCAGCTCTAACCGAGGATGGCGACATTACCCTAGAAGCAAGCAACAATAATTTCAGAGATATCATTACTGAGTGCGCGGTAGAAGTAGGCGGTAGGATAAGAGAGGATACTGGTAAGCTGTCTAAGGAGACGAAAGATTTGATTAAGAAACGCCAGAGTATGAAAGCTTCCAATCCAACAGACCAGATCGAATTGGCTGAGATATCAAAGCTAATCAATAAGCGCAAGGTGGCCGATATAAGGAAGTATAACATGGAGAAAATTGAGCATGCTGTAAAGAACGGGGGAAGCCTTAAAGCGGTAAAGAAGAAATTGGGCATAGGCAAAAACCAAATGTATCCGATAAGGGACAAGGCGGGCAACGTCATCACGAATATGGACAAGATATTCAAAGTAGCCGAGGAGTTCTATACAGATCTCTACAGTAGCCAAAGTAGCCAGGACCGCAATGAGATTGGTGGTAGGGAAAAACAGTCAGACGTTCCATCAGTGACGAAGGTTGAGGTCAAGAAAGCACTAAAAACTATGAAAAGGGGGAAATCAGCTAGAGAGGATCAGATAACTACAGATTTGCTGAAGGACGGGGGGGGGGGATATCGTGCTAGAAAAACTGGCCACCCTGTATACGCAATGCCTGGTGTCATCGACGGTACCGGAACCATGAAAGAATGCAAACATTATCCTCATTCATAAGAAAGGGGAAGGACCTTAAAAATTACAGACCAATCAGCCTACTGTCTGTTACGTATAAGGTATTTACTAAGGTAATCGCTAATAGAATCAGGGCAACCTTAGACTGCACTCAAGCAAAGGATCAAGCAGGGTTTCAGAAACGGTACTCTACTATCGATCATATCCATACCATCAATCAGGTGATAGAAAAATGCTCGGAATATAACCAGCCCTTATACATAGCATTCAATGATTACGAAAAAGCATTTGACTCAGTTGAAACCTCGGCGGTGATGCAGGCATTGCGAAATCAGGGGGTAGACGAGCCGTACGTTGAAGTGCTGGAAGATATATATAGTGGCTGCACAGCAACCATAGTTCTGCATAAAGAAAGTAACAAAATTCCGATAAAGAAAGGTGTTAGGCAAGGAGACAATCTCCCCAGTACTATTCACAGCTTGCTTAGAGGAAGTATTCAGAGACTTGGAATGGGAGCAGTTATGGATAAGGGTAGATGGAGAATACCTCAGTAATCTGCGATTTGCTGATGACATTGCCTTGCTAAGCAACTTGGGGATGAACTGCAAATAATGATGACCTAGGAGGAAAAGTAGAAAGGTAGGCTTGAAAATCAATATGCAGAAGACTCCCAAGTGCAGCTGCCGACTATAGCTGTTAACAATATTGCGTCATACGCTTAAACGCAGAGCTTATGTGTATCCCTGACATATATCGCACCAAGTAGTGACACACAAGCGATCTTTATCTGAAGAATGATGGCAGCTTAGATGAAGAAATGTTCATGTCAGGCTGCACAACAAAAAAGCACTGAAATTGTGTGATTCAGCAACTTCAGCTACAGAATTTTTTTTTGGCACTAGCAGCAAAGAAGCCAGAAGAGTCATTCAGAAGCTCTGATTTCAGCTTTTAGCGATTCAGGTACTACAACCACCTGTAATGCCAACTAGTGGCCCAAGGTGCACACAGTTTCCGTACCCGCTTGCTTTTGAGTATGTACACATGATTGCTGCATGTTCTCAGTTTTATCTCTGTTTAGGAGGGTGTCCACAATCGTTAGCAACGATCTGCTGACACTGGCACACAAGCGTGTAGCTTTCACGTAGATAGGAACCTAGTGTATACTTGAGTGAAGGCTCTCCAGCTTATGATACAAACTGTTTGTAAAAATAAAAATAAATATGATTGTACAGGGATTTTGGGGAAACCCAACAGGTTGCTTGTTTTGACGGATGTTTGGAAGAAATGACTAAGTGAAATGCTCAAGTTCATAGGCCTCTTGTTCGTCCAACACGGGCATTGTGAAACTTCACTGGCTGAAGCTGCATTGGAATGAGGGCAACATCTGCGGTGGTTTGCTTCCACCAGGAACAATGCTGTGAATCTTCTTCATAGCAGTGCTGGTGCTCCTCAAAGTGGCAGTCCTGTACAATGTAGACCAGCTGCCATAAGTAAAGCGCCGGTACATCAATCAAGTGCGAAGCCCTCACAGCCACATTAGGCAGGATTTGCATGTAGCTTCCCGAGAAGAGTTCAATAAACAGATATTTAACCTTCGAGGCACACCAGCTCAAATTTTGTCACTCTCTGCAAAATGTGCCAACTATAAACCACAAAAAGTTGACAAATGCACGAAATGAGTTGTGCTATGAGCAAAAGAAGACCGGGCTTAAAAATAATGTTTCTAGCAATTTGGCAAAGTTACGAGAATGGCAAGCCTTCACAATGAACCACATAACACATTGGTTCCTGGTATTTGGTTTCACTGCATTTTATTGGTGTAGTCGGGAGAATAGGAATTTCCAACTCCCAACAACCACCCCATCTTGATAAGGCAACTGCTGCAGACATACAACAGATCCGAAGGCATGTCGCCTAGCACACATTACAATAGATGCTGTCAAGAGAGTGCAAGAAGTGGCCGATTCCATGCCAAGTTACTTAAGACAATGCCATGTTTCGGACACCATCACATACAGAGAACTTTTGCTCAGATAACCACAGCTGTGTTATCCCCACAAGGGTCAAGTGTTGTTGTATATGATAAACTTTTTAATCCATGCCAGGCCTGTTCACATATCAATCTGTTGCTTTAATTCTAAAGGCTGAAAACTAGAGAGGCAAAAAATTGCAGTTACACATTCGTGCTTCTCCACCTCCCGCCACTGCAAATCATGCGTCCAAAATCACTCTGAATACTTTCCAAATAATACCATATCAGCAAATGCAAGGGTGACAATATTTCACAACAGGATTGAATACATTGCAAGCAAGGTATTTTAAACTTAACTAGGAGCACGCTCTAAACCAGTAGAAGGAGTGAGAGTATCCATTTGGTCACACCAGTTACAGCGCACTGCACTACAGAGGTAGCAGAGGAATCCAACTGGTGGAAGAAACTCGTATGTCGGCCCCGAGTATTCGTTGCCTCTGCAAATGTAAATAAATGAGAGCAATACTGCAATTACATTTAGTTTGCATAAATTCAGAAAACTCACTCACAGTAGAATTTGATTCAAGTAAAGCAAGTGAGAGTGCCTGCCGCAGAAGGAAAAAGGCAGCAACGAGACTGGCTGTCAATGCTAGCACAAATACAAATATTTAGCACACTTACAAAACACTGAAATAGCAACAAAGAGAATCTAAGTTAAATCACTTGTGCAGTAAGTGCCCAATATGCTGCGGCTTGCATGGAACTGCAATGGAGAGTACTTATAGCAGCAACTGCCAAGCTCTTTGACAGGATTACGAGGTAGTACATGCAATGGTGTCTCACTCTCCTCAACAAAAAGTACCACCTCAGGTTAATTATTGCTTTATTTTCAAATAAGCTGTCAATGGCCTTGACAGCACCTTGAAGCGAAGCACTGCCCTCTATTTATGGGGGCATTATTTCTGCTATCATTCCCAGTTTTCTCAAAGTGATGACGCTGTTGGAGCAGGCAAAAAATATATATTAGGGAACTCTGCGGCAGCGACATGCATCTGAAGTGTTAAATCTATATAAATAAGCTCAGCGAGTTCTACCAATGCAGTTATTTTGGTTGTAAAAGGGCAGATACTCTCATGGGCAAGAACCTATGATAGCCAAGAGTCACCCTCATTGCTGCATGCACCGATGTGAGTACTCGACAGTGGAACGTGTGAGCATATAAGCACAATAAATTCGTGCGGGTATACGCCCGTATCTTGTAGCCATTTCGTGCTGAGCAGTAGGCTCGTTTCACTCCGGGGCTCATTTCGCACTGGGCCAGTCTACATTTATACTATCTCTCAGCTAGCCAGCAACTCCCCTTCTTTAGCACTTCGTCGACACTGCAAAGAAGCTGACCTCTTGCACTGCAGCACCACGTATGGGCCGCATGGATGAATACCGTACGAGTTTTTTGACAGAAGCACGACCGTTTCTATGGGCAATAAAACCTCCTGATCATAAACCAGCGCGTTCACGCTGGCGCACACCAAAATGCCTGCTACTGCCCAAACAAACTAAGCCACAAACGAAGAGCAGGTATGCAGCAGGTATGCAACGATTGTTTCAAGCGCGAAGAAACGGGATCGACGCCATTATGCAGACTCCACATGCCTTCGCCCGGAGACTGTCGCGTGATTACGCCGCGTCAGTAATTGTGACTACCGCATAGCTGCACTGCCGTGTAAAAACTCGTTAAAAAAGCTGCAAGACGGTAGCAGAACGCCGACAAGTGCTTTACCTAGAGCTCGCGGGCACGTAAGTACGAAACACCATCATTCGCGTACGACTCACCGTAGTCGGAGGCTGCAGACAGGCCAGGGACAGGACCGAAGGCTGCGCTGTTGAATTTAGGGCAACAATCCACGAACTGAATCAGATTTTCATCGAATTTGCATCTATCGGGACGATTCCCCGCAAACTACAACAAGCCGACGCATGAAAAGCGACCTAGGGCTCGGAAGGCACCTTGAGGCGCGAGCAACCGTTGCCCGAAAAGCGCGCCAGCGTTTGCTCGGGTGGCTCGTTGTGCAACAGAAGCGTTTAGGGGAAGCTCGGCTGGAAACGCTGATTGGTGGACACGCCGCGGCCTGGCGTGACGTTCTTTGCGTCGGGCTCGATGCTTAATCGGACGTGACGTAGTCAAAAACTGAGTTTGCTTGTTTTTTTAGTCCCTAGACGCTCTAGGGAATCGCTAGGTGCCCCCCGCTCTGGCAACGCGCGCGATTTCGACATTCGGTTCGTGGATCTCGCTGCTGCATGGCATCGGCACGTTCGGTCACCGAAGTGCTCGACGATGGCGGGCCTGCGCGTTTACGTGAATGCGCTTTCAGCACGCCGATCCGTGCTGTGCGTTGGGCGGAATGACGTTGATAATGGCGACGACCTGCGGGAGATCGCAAGCACCGTCAAGGTAAGTATAAATTGCGCAAAATTGTCTCGCATTTTGCTTATTTATAAGTGCTGTGTCGCTTGTCTCTCCCCACTTGCTTCCAGGACCTCGTGCAGCAGCAGCTCGTGGCATGGACGCTCCTCGCGATAAAAAAAAAAAAAAATCGGCCACGGCTTTGGAGACCTCCACGAAAACATCCGCCGTCGGCAACTAACCGCTGCCTGACTGCTATGCATAGGCGCACGTCTGCCGGCCGTGCATATTCTCAACCCTGATTGAGGTACAAGAACGCAGATTTCTTTGTCGAAGGTTTTGTAATATATGTTGCGCATTCATCAAATTGCTATGTTCATAATGCAACTTTTTTCTACTCTTACAGCAACGTTTCCTGTATGCTGCGAAGAGACCGAGGATTTTCTTTGTACGCAGCAGCCCATATGTTAGGGATCGCGGCATCGATCAGCTCTCCAAGATCATCGCCGCAACCCTCGTAAATGTCTACAGTAGAAGCATCGCTACAGCATCCAGGGCAGCATAACCAGGCGCTGTGTACGACTTAGTGCACCACTGTTGACGGTGAACGGCAAAGGGCCACGGACGAGTGCAGGGCGTTGTGTTCGCCACGCCGTCACGTCGCTGCGCATCCAAACGGCCCTTTTCAGGGCCGCCCCAATGTTTCCTGGCAGACCGCAGACCTGCACATCCCGTACTCCTCTTCCTACGTTGCACGTGGCTTCGTATCAATCGCCGCGGCCACCAAAACAACTTGCGATCTAAGCCTCTTCACCAGGCTATACGTAAATACACGCATGCATAATCGTGTCAAATTTGGTTTAATAAAGTGCTACAGTGCTTGTTACCTGCTTCCCTCACGCATTCTTCCGAGTCTTCGTGCAGCAGCTGCAGAACACGTGGCAAGCGTCACTCTACGGTGGCTAGATGGGTAGGTGTGCCGACCGGCAGGGCACAAAGCGTAGTTCCGCGTGCCTCCGCTTCATGACGACGAAACTGGCGCTGCTGTTCTCCGCCCGGTGCTCACCGGCGGATCGTCTGCTACTTGTCGCAATCGCATCGCGCGTTTTGTTAACTTCATTTTTGTTTAAAAACATTACTTATTACTTGCGTTATCAGTCAAAATAGTAGCTGAAACTGAGACTTTTGCGGTCTGGCATTAAAACAATAAACAGACGACACTAGCTACCTGTTTTCTCGTCTGTTTGCTGTCTGTCATCGTCCACATGCAAGCGCCGTAGCGGAGCAGGCGCTGCGCTTTTTGTGAGAAGTGATCGGAATGAAGACCAAAAAGGACACAACTTGTTTCGCACCCTTCTGCAAATCCGGCTACAAGTCATCGAGCAAAGGACTGAAAGTCTCGCTGTTTTCGGCGCCGCGGGATCCCGAACTGTTCAAAAGGTGGGAGCTTGCGCTCTTCATCGTGCCGACGAGGTTGCAGCCACACTCCGTTGTGTGTGAGCGGCATTTGACCAAGAGTGTATCGAACGGGATTACAAATATATGATAGAAGGCAACGTTGTTAGCCTCCCACGTTCTCACCAACGATTGACGAAAGATGCCGTGCCTTCTGCCCTGCCCGATGCTCCTGCTTACCTGTCAAGAAAGGTGACCGCGAAACGAAAGACGAAGAATGCACACGAAATGCTCAGCGCTTGCCAGCTTGACAACGACCACAGCAGCCTGGCGGTAGGAAAAAGTGATTCGAGGCTGATTTTCTATTTGGCAGGATACGTGGCGCGAAAGTTTCTTTCAAAGACTAAATGTGCCGATTGTGCCACTGTTTTGCTGGCATCGCCAGAAGCTCCCCTTCCGCCTGTGGCCGCTCTCACAGCCCACGTAAGCATGGGGAACTTAATATTCCCATCTGATGCTTTGAACAGTCTCGTGACATCTCTCGAGGAGACCTTCAGTCACTGCCTCACAGTCACTGAACTGAGGCGAGAAAGTCTCGCAGACTTCGCCTCTTTTCTGCAGCTCAAACCTCCGCCTATGATCGGTTGTGAGGAGCATAAGATTGAGATCACTAACAGCGTCGTCAAGTTTTACTCTATCATGCGCCTCCACTTCTTGTTCAAGAGCAAGTACCTGGCCCGTGAAAACGCGCGAAAAAAAAGAAAACACCTGAAATTGAGACGCGTGTTTTGAACGCATAGGCATCATTTTGGGGTGTGTTACTTCACTGACTCAAAAACACTAATGTGTGCATGTCATTTATTGCACTTTCAAAAGTTCAGCTAGAAGATACCGTTTTGCAATACAAGCTTATGCACTCGTTTTATTTTATTTATTCGCAAGGTCTGCTTATGCCCATGCACACGCATAAATCACAACTGAGCAATGTGTTAATACATATTCGCGTTGCCTTGTGATGGCGTGGAACATTTAATGAAAAAAAAATTAAGAACGAGGAAGTGACATAACAGTGTTTGGAGTTGCTTGCCTGAAAAATCGGGAACGCAGCAAACACGCTGTACGTAAAAAAACAGCCTTAATGTTTACAACCCTTCCCTATTCCCGTAAGGCAGCTTGCTTGCAATAAACTCATTTGCACTTGGAAAAAAGTGAAGCGAGTCGCTTTCTCTCATGCGTGGCGACGGCCGGAGGAAACGGTCATGAACCGGGCTTTCGCTGGTGGCGCCACTGCGGCGTCATGAAGAAAAGGCACGCGTTACCCCCGCCGGTCGGCACACCTACCCATCTAGACACCGTAGTCACTCTGCTGCCGCAACGAACGATGGATGATGAATGATAGTGGCTCTGCCCTTTGAATCGGGCGGCAGCTTGCGCCGCCTAGCCAAAAAATTAAAAGAAATATATTTATCTCTTCCCCATTTTTAGCTTCTAATTCGCCCGTATCTGCCCCCCCCCTCCCTTTTTTTCCTCTCTTTATTCTCTTGACTTTTTCCACCAATCCTCTAACCTCTCTTTTGTTATCAGAACGCGTTCCTCATCCATTCGTCCATCTTCCCCAGCAAATCCCAGCGCTCTCTCCAGATCTGCCGCTTTTTCCGCGGGAAGGGCAGGACGAAGTTTTTGGCACCTTAGAACAACATGTTCCGTTGTTTCCTCCTCAGTTCCGCACGCCGCGCATAATATATCTACTTCCTGAAATTTTTTCCTGTACGTTTTTGTTCTGAGGGCCCCTGTCCTAGCCTCAAACAGCAATGAGCTCCCTCGTGAGTTGTCGAATAAACTTTCTTTCTTTATATCCTGTTTTCGAGTTCTATACATACCCAAGGCTGATTTTCCTTGCATTCTTTCCTCCCACATTTTCCTTTCTGCCTCCTTTACCTGCTTTTCAATGCTGCTGTTTTGCTGCGGTGTATCTCCAAACTATAGGTACTTAAATCTGAGCTTTCGGGTTCTGTTAGTCCATTTCGTATTCAGGCTTTTCATGAAGAGGTGCTTGTACATTTTTCGTGCCCACCTTGATTCCTCCATTTCGGTTAGTCTCTGATCATATTTTAGTTTGCTAATTGCCTCTCTAACCTCAAATGATGCCCAGCCCATATCTCCCTGGACTCCTTCATTAGGTGTGTTGCCATGAGCTCCCAATGCCAATCTACCTACCTTTCTCTGTCTGATTTCAAGGCCTGACTGTACTTCTGATTTCATGCTCAGGACTGTATTTCCAAAAGTGAGTCCTGGTACCATAACACACTTCCATACCCCTCTAACAACCTCATGCCTGTTATAATTCCAGAGGGCCCTGTGTTTCATAATATCCGAACTCCTTTTCCCTTTGTCTATCGTAATTCCTTCATGCTTTTCTAGGTAATTTTTTCCTTCGTTGATCCATATGCCCAGGTATTTATAGCTCTCCACATGTTCAACCTTGGTGCCTTGTATTTCCAGCACGTCCCCCCTTTCATCATTAAATACCATTATTCCTGATTTTTCACTGCTAAATTGCAGTCCCAGCTTTTCGCCCTCTTCTCCACAGATCTTAAGCAGCTCCTGCAACCCATCCCTCTTATCTGCCAGCAGTACAATGTCATCCGCGTACATCAATCCTGGTAGAACTTGTGTTACTTTCTGTCCTCCCTGCATATAGCTTGCATCGAATCCCTTATTACTTTCCTCCAGGCGCCTTTCCATTTGGCTCATGTATATCATGAAAAGCAGCGGTGACAGTGGGCACCCTTGCCTAAGCCCCCTTTTTATTTTTGCTGGTTTTGTTGTTTCCGTCTCCCATACTATCACTGCCTCATTATCTGCATACACTTCTTGTATGAACTGAACCAGGTTTTTATTCAGGCCATATTCCTTCAACTGGTCCCACAGTTTTTTCTGATCTACACTGTCGTATGCCCCTTTAATATCTAAAAACGCTATCCATAATGGTCTCTGACTTGCAGCTGCTGTTTCTATACACTGGGTAACCACAAATAAATTATCCTCTAGTCTTCTGTCCTTGCGGAAACCATTTTGTAGTTCTCCGAGGATATTCCCTCCTTCTGCCCATTCCTCCATCATTACTTTTACTAACTGCATTGCTACCCTGTATATAACTGATGTAACTGTGATTGGCCGATAGGACTTTATGTTATCTCTGCTTCCCCTGCCTTTGTATATTAGTCTCATCCTGCTTAATTTCCAATCTTTTGGTACTTGACCGCCCTTTATTGTTTGTTCAATCAACTGTCGCAATTTTACTTTGCTTTTTTGTCCTAATCTGGTAATCAATCCCATGGGTATGCTATCTGGTCCTGTCGCTGTTCCCAAGGGGACCTTCCGTTCTATTCTTTCCCATTGTCTTGCTGTCATCTCCTTGTATTCTTGCTCCTCGTCCCTGTGGTCCTCATTATTCTCCATTTCTTCTGCGGCATTCACTTCCAGACTGGCAAAGGCTGTTTCTATTGTGCGCCTAACATATTCCTGTGCTTCCTCTCCCTCCACTCTTTTTCCTTCCTGTGTGGTCAGTGAGTGTTGGACCCCTTCCGTCTTTTTTGCTTGTAGCCTTATGTGGTTCCAAAACCTCTTTGCAGCATTTTTATCTTTTTTACTTATGTCCATCATCCACTGGACCCCAGCTTTTCCTATTTTGATTTGGATTAAGGTTGACGCCTCCCTTTTTCTCTCCAGGTACTCCTCCCATTTGGATTCTACTTCCCTTGGTGTGGCTTCCCTCTTCTTTGCTAATCTGTGCTCTCTGGATGCCTCTTGACGCCTCGTTATGGCTGCTTTAACTTCAGCATCCCACCAGCTTTTTGGTTTATATTTTCTCTTTCCTCTTCTAATCTTGCCCTTTTTTAGCTCTCTTTTAAATACTTCTACTAGGTCATCGTATGTCCATTCTCTATTTGGTTGTTGGTTTACTATGTCTTCAATGCGCTTTGACCCTTTTTCCAACTGCATATCATTGAGTTTCTGGTTGCTTTCACATACCTGCATTTTTGTTGCGGCCGCTGTCCCGCCAAATTGGAGTTTAATTCTTTTGTGATCGCTTCCTAAGCTCTTCGCCCCTTCTTCATCAATTTCCATACCTACTAACCTGTCATACAGCTTGTGGGACATCAGACAATAGTCGATTGTGGAATTAGAGTTATTTCTTTCCCATGTTATTTTTCCCTCACACTTTATTTCTGAATTAACTGGGTTTCACAAAATGTTCCTAACATTTTGCCTGTCGTATCGGTAGCTCCATCAAAAAATTCCATATGGGCATTCATATCCCCTAAGATTATCACTTCCTTATTCTGGCCAAATTCCTCTATGTCTTTAGCTAAACATCTGAAATGTTCTGAATTTTCCTCATTCGAGTCATTTCCTGTTTTTAGGTAAACAAACCCTAGTACTGTATCTAGGTTTCCCACTCTACCCTGGAGCCATATATGTTCTCTGCAGCTTTCTGTTATCCTTTTCCAATCTTGGCCTTTGATTAGCGCCCCCAGGCCACCTCCTTTTCGGTCCTTCCCTTTTCTATTGCACCCCAGCCATGAGTATCCTTCAATGTGTGGAGGTTCTTCACTGTCTCTAAGGTGGGTTTCTGCTACACCATATACTACAAAATTTCCAGTTTGCAGCTGCTCCTGAATTTCATCCCATTTAATTCTACTTCTACCCCCTTGCATATTAATGAAGGCCAAATTTACGGGTTGTTTCTTTTTCCTCCTCCGTGCCTTCGTCCTGCCCTTCCTCCCTCCATCTTTGTCTCCTACTTCTCGGTATGCAGGGGCAATCTGCTCGCCTGTAAAAAAGCTAGCGCCCTTCGCCCCATCCGCAGCCCAAGCTGCCATCCCGCTGGTGCGGTGTAATGGATGCCATCAGGCGTGAAGGGGGGGTAGTTCCTATCCCCATGTATCACCCTGTTCACATCCATGACATCGCACCTGAGGGCCTTCCCTACCTCCCAGATCATCTCATTAGCCCTCAGTACTTGGTGGGCTACATACGGGCCCTGTCCCTTGACTGCCGGCACTGTGCACAGCACTATGTGCACATTCTCAGCTGTAGCCCGTAGCTTCGCCACCCCTGTTCTTATCTGCCTGCCTAGGTTTTGTCCCCTGTTCTTCAGCACGTCATTTACTCCAGCATGGATGACTACCAGGTTGTCTCCTTCTCTATTTTCCCACAGCATATCCCTTGTCCTCTCCACTACCTGCCCAAAACACTCGCCCGGCCTGCTTTCCACTTGTACTTTCTCAGTAAACTTCACTGTCTTTAAGACTGCCTTTTTAATTCTCGTGACATTAGAGCTCCCTACCACCCATACCCTCTTGCTGCCGGCTCCTGTCTCTTCCCTGTCAGTGGTATCCAGTCCCTGCTGTCTCGACCCCTGTGTCCCCTCTTCCCTCCTGTTACCATCGGGGCTCGTGTCCCCCATAATCGCTACATTCTCCCTGCGCGCCCCCTGTGACGCGTCCGCCCCCTCGTCGTCCAGGGTGGCATTACTGCCTGCATTCTTGTGGAGTGCCTTCCGTCCCTCTGCCTGTCTCTTTGTCCACTCTTCCACCTGATCTTCCAATCTGCTTGCCTTATCGCGTACCTCTCTCAACTCGCGCTGTAGGTTCTCCACCCTGACGCCCCACTCCTTCTCGACTCTTGTCTCAAACTCCGCCTTTCTCTTCCTTTCCTCCTGAAGCTCCTTCCTCATCCGTTCTACCTCCTTGGTCAGCTCCCCCTCTACTTTCTCCACCGCCGTGCATATTTTGCATTTCAAGCTGGCCTCCTCAGCTTCCATCATGCTCTCAAACCCTGTCTCGTCCAGGAAGCACCAGCGCTCACACGTTCCGCACTGGACGAGATCCCCAGGATCCCCACCCTTTGCTTTCCTGGCCGGCCGCCCCATAGCCTCAACACTGCGACAGAATTCGCCTTGCTCAGAAAATTTTTCCGGACTAGGCCTAAATACTTTTTCCTAGCGCTGTTCTATGTTATTTAAGCAATTTAAGTCCTATATGTTTTCACTTCCCTGTCTCTGATCTTAAGCTAAATTATAATCTAAATTTGCCGCCACTATACGATTACATATAAAAACTGGTAAAAGAAAAGTACTCAGCTTCGGCTTCGGTCGTCCTTCGGCATGGCTGCTGCTCGTCGCTAAGCCCATACAACAGGGTTAACAGCTAGAGTATTCTCAGTGTGGTGCGGCTTTGCTCAGCGATGTTAATGAAAGTATCGACATTTTATATAACAACTGCCTAATCGTCTTGAATATTGCTTCATAAAGTACTGTACAGCTTAATTTTTACTTACCTCGTGCATTCCACAGCTGCTGCAGCTAGCACGTGGCCAGCGTCGTTCTCTCCAGTGCTGAGGCTACAATATACACCGCGGCTTTGTGCCGCTGTGTATTTTTTTTTTTTTATAAATGCATCACATTTCGAAGGTTATAGTCGTCATCCAAGGATCACTTAACTCGAGAGCACGGGAAAAGGCAGAAGTGTACGCACCTGGATTCGATGCCATGTATAACGCCGTGTTTTTTTTTTTCTTTTTTACGAAAGCATCCTACGCGTTAGGCGTCCTAGACAAGGTTCAAGTGCAGTGTGCCTTTGTATAGTAACCATGTATGGGGTGAGCGGATGCCATGTTTTCAGTTCACTTTTGTTGGCTGTTTCTTAAATAAAAATTGTCATTGGTCTTGTGTCTGTAACTGTGTCTAAAGAGCTGCTCTAGCCGAACCACGTACGTAGCGGAGCGATGGATTGCACCGCGGCAGTATGGCTTTGTTCCAAGTTTAACAAAACAGTTGAGGCCAAATCAAAATCGGAAATGACCATTTCCAACTTGGATATCGGCCCCCAGTCAACAATTTGGAGTCCAATTCAATGGCAACAGTTCAGCTCTGTGCCAACATTTCGTGCAATTAAGGGAGTCGAAATTGTGGAAATGGCATGCATTTGTGAACATCAAACATGCTTCACATCCAATTAACAGGTCATGCAATGCTAATATAAAAGCTCAATATTCTATCGGGGAACTCTATGAAATCTGCTAGAGCATGGAGCACACGTTCGTAGAGATATTTTTTTTTAATTACCAGCACTCGCAAAGGTATTGGAAATAATTGAATCAAGTCCCATTCAAGGAATCAGATGAACAGTAACAAAAACAAATCATCCTCTATATATTTTGTTTAGTACCTCAATGAAGAGTATTAGGCACACTTTGCTGAATTTGTACATAAATGACATAATTCATATTGACAATAGTGTTCAGCTCATCATGTATGCTGATAATAGTGTGTTTATTACTGGCTTTGATCTCAATGAGACTGTTTTACATTGAAATTATTTACTTGAAAAATCGTTTTCCTGGTCCAATTTCATGAAGAAATAAACACAGAAAAACTGTTTTGTTTTAAGTCTGAAATAAAAAAAATGATGTAAGAGATGGCTACCGATCTATAAAAAAAATATTGACCTTGTAGAAACTCGCATAAGTCTTAGTGTGAATTTTTTTCATTTGAGATAGGAAATTCATATAAACAACACTGCAAATAAAAAAAAAGATTTCTTCAATGAGTGAGCTTTACCTTGATGTGGTACTGTCATTGCCTTTAATTATGCAAGTCCCCACAGATAAGGTATTGCAGTTTTATGTGGGCAAGCACCACAAGAGCAAATATCAATAAAATGATAATTCTCAGTAAATTAAATGTGTGTTTCTTACATAACCGATATTGACTGCCGGTTTACGACATGACACCTCCGTCAGAATACAGTGTAATTATCTTTAACTATGAATGCCACTTGTTGCATGTTTCCTATTTTTCTTGGCAGGACAATAAAAGCTTTCTTTGCTCGATGGCACTGCTGCAATTTAGAGTCACTCCATTTTTAACTCAAAACTCCAACCTCTGGTTTCTCCCGCACTTTCACACTTGGTGCAACCTGCAATCAATAAAACACAATCTAATGGTCTTACATGAATGAACTTAAACAAGCATTCCTGAAATTGTGAAAACAGTTATGAATACACTTTTTATGGTTGTAAAATAAAAAATGTTGCAAAGTTAAAGAGCGCTGCAGAATCTGCATTGGAGCAATGCAAAAGAACGGATATGCTGCTGCAACATTACATCACCCTCCATCGATTGACACCACTCAATACCCTCCACCACTTCTCAATTACTCACAACTGCTGCGGACATGATTTTGCAGACACGTTCTGCGGATGCGGTGTGCGGACGCGGTCTGCGAACAGAAATCTGTGAAATCTGTGCGTTTGCCAGCGCTGTGTTAATGTATTTTATGTTATCACTTATACTACTTGAGAATTCATTTAGTATTCTATCAGTGTGTTGTGTTACCTTGCTAACAAGTTTCCTTATATCTTCTTTGCATGTGTTATTGTATGTAGTTGTATCCCCCCTACAATAATGCCTCATGGGCGCTGTAGGTACTTACAATAAATAAATAAATAAACATAGCGAAGTAATACTTTCGCATTAATAGATCTTCTAGACATAGGGTCTCTAATTCTTGCACTTTTTTTAAATAATGTGTAAATTTTTTTATCCTACTCTGCAGCTAACGTCTGCTGCTCCTTTGTAAATGGGTCCAGGACCTAAGTGCATGAGTTGCTCTCTGAAACATTTAATTTAGCTCTCGAGACTATCTAATATGCTCGAATTGAAATCATTGACTCCAGATTGGACTTTGAAATTAGTTGCAAAATTTTTAACTGCAAAGCCTATTGAAATCTAATATGTTTGGGTGTATTTTTACTAGGGAGCGAAATGCACCAGCTTCCTTTATCATCTTAGCCAGCGCACACACAATGCATCATTGAAATGTAGTTTGAATTCCAGTTTCACCATGCATAACAATTGTCCATTCAGTTTGAATGTTCATTAGGAATATCAATTCTAATCCGTAAGATGACCATAACTTAGCAGCCCATAATAAAAATAAATTCCTTCTTTACAGAGAGTTAAAACTATGCAGTTGGGACTAAGTACTTATTCCAGCTGGGAGGTCATTTGGAAACTGGAAGACATTTGATTATGGAAATTCAATTAGGACTGAAAATTCTAATTGGAAAGAATGAAAAGATGCCTAAATGGAATGAGGGCTTCTAGAGAAAGTGTAAATTCTGGAAACTCAATTGGATAATACAAGACTGTTTAGCAGGATCTAGAACACATCTTTTACAAATGAACACTTGAAACTTAGAGCACTGGCTGATGCTCACCGCCGCAGCTTTCAGAATAACTGACAGCATGGTCAAAACTACAGTAGGCGTTATTGCAGTATACACCAGTGTTGTCACTGCGAAGTGAAGAGCCACAAAGCAGAGGACTGCCATCCTTACTACTGCCAATATAAAAGTCCTTCTCAGAGCCACCCTACTGTTTCCTGGCAGATCATGGGCCTTCAACTTCATCGTCATGTTTTCTCATTTTTAGTCTTTTGTAGGATGTATTGGGCCTTCGGTGGTCTGTCATGCAACACTGCATGACTAATCCACTGAGTGCAAAGCCGTTAACCAACAGAGATATCCTTTCACTTCATGTGCGGCACACAAACATCACGCATAAAAGAGGCCACATGTCACTATTCCATCTTTCTTTACACTTTCTTTCTTTAGCACACTCTAAAACCATTCCTGTAAAACGCTAGAGCTTCTTTTATGCAAAGTGACACGGCAATTATTGTAGCTTGAAACATTTTCAAAATGAAAAAATAAATGCATGAGGCGGCTCACAACCATTTTTTTTTTTGCAAAATTGTGTTGCTTCATAGGCAGTAACTTGAACAACACTGACAACATTTCTACATTACTTTGAAACAACCCAGGCAAAAATCCTAACTGATGTAAATGGTTTAAGGAACAAACTTCCAGTTCATACCAGTTGGATAACAATGGATCCCCAACTGGAATTCAACTGGGATCAACATTCATGCGTATGAGGTACCCGTTGCATGCGAGCCTTGCTACCTGTTGATGGTTTATAACTCAGAAAGAACACAAAAACGAGGGCACAAGTGCAGATAAGGCGCATGTTTGCAGTCTCCATGACCGGTTGTATTCGTTCCTCTGTATCCCATGAGAGCACTCCATTTCTAACCCCCAATGGCGTAGGTCTGCGATATCCGGTGCATTAACGTGGGGAACCCCCCCCCTTCTTCATGAACACACCTGAGCGCAATACCATCAACTACTTTGTCGTCAAGGCTTTCTTCGATTGGGGAAGTTCGTTTTTCGTATCGCACAACATGGTGCAAGCCGAGGCATTTTTTCCCTTCATTTCTTAAGACTTCAACGTAACAAGCATACCCCACAACTGATAATAAGCTGTATTATGAGGGGCATATGTCATATTTTTTCTTTTCTTAAGAAAGGTGCATTTGTGAGGAACTAAGTAGAGGTTTTTGACAGATGAATTTCTAGATTGGGACCACTCAAATAAAAGGGCATATAAAAACTACAAGAATTGCAAACTTTGAGCATCTAGAAATACTTGGTAACACGCACAGTAACTAAAAAGTGGCAAACTGGCAGATGCGACCAGGATTATAACACGGTGCCATTGTGAACAATTTCGTTTACATCAGGCATAGCGCAGTGCCAGCAAAAGCCTTGAGAACTGGCCAATGTGCTGTATTGTAGTTCATATTTTTTATGCTTCCACAAACTCTTCATAAGGACTGTTGAAAGCTTTGAACATGCACAAACTTCAGTTCTCTTCTGTGTGTTCGAGTTGTCCTTTCACTATTAGCATGCTTACTTCTCAAATGGCATTTCTACGCCCATATTTGCATGTGAACGCCCAGTCTAACATTCTAGCTGGTTCGTATTTATTTTATTCTTTGTCACTGTGGCCGATGTAATTGCAGTTGTTTTGTGCATGTTCAAAAGCTTTGAACATGCACAAAACAACTGCAATTACATCGGCCACAAAATAAATGCAGTGCTTGAATATATAACAAACAAATTTGTGATGGCAGTCAGCAGTCTGTTTCAGGCTACAGGTCCAGTTAAAAATCACAATTGACACATATGACGGATGCAAAACTTGTTGCCGTGAAAGAAATGCAGAAGACGTAAGACGCTGTTTATTACATATTAGACATGCAAAGGCATGACAATAGCTGAAATGGTCCATGCGTTGCATTAGAACAAGCACTAAGTCATTAAAAGATCCATGCATCACATGGATCTCAATTTGACAGCAAACATATGCTGACACTTACAAAACATACAATGCCATTACTCTTCATGTGATATACGCTGCAATATTTTCCTGTTTTCTAAAGGCTACGCACAGTTCTGTACTGCTTAAAAAGTACACATCTTATAATGTTCCTATAGTTACCCATATACATATAACATGACCTCCTTATTAACAATGTACAACATTTCTTCTTGTTAGCCTGAAATCCTGAGGCTGAATGTTCTGAAACCCGGTTGTATTAATTGCGACTTTATGATATGCTCCATCAACTTTATTTGAGGTATGAAGGCATTATGCTCCAAGTGCAAGATGGGGATTTGCTTTATTAAACTTAATCTAAAACAAGCCCTGATCAATGTGAAATGACTGACATAGTTTTATAATAATCATAGCCCAAATGAGAATAGCATATTCATTAGGCACCTAATTGTTTTTAACAACAGGGTAACCAAAACAGTGAGAGGTCATCCTTTAATACTACAGCTTATTTAGTTTTTTTCTTTTTTTCCTAATCAAAATGGCTGTGGCTAAAGGTACGTCCGACGGACCCGATCAATGGTCTTAAAGGTACGTCCGACGGACCCGGTGCGTTTTTCTTCGGTATACGACGGACGGATCCGGGAAATATTTTTCAGGGGTACGGCGGACGGACCCGATCGGTAGGGTTCTTCCGACGGACCCAACGCATTTTTCTCCGATATGGGCCTTGGGATCCGTCGGGAAAGCCGGACGGATCCGAGATCCCCAGATGTGGTTGTAGCAACAACACGGTAGCCATATGTAGCCAAATCGAAGTTGGTATGAGGTGTACGTGCGAGGTGCAAGATGTATGATACTGCATGCGTGAAATGTGAAATTACTAAGAATAGTACAGTGGCAAGAATAGTGCCTAGAATGGGTGATATACTACTTGATGGCATGATGATAGGTTTACGTGAGTTGGACCGCGGCAGGGTCGCAAGCACGACCAGCGCAAGCGCATGTAATCGCGGTGTTGACAGCCAGCCCGCGGCCCGCACGTCCGCTCATTTGGTCCTCGTTATCATGTGGGTTAACGTCTACGACGGTCGTTATGTAGTTATGTAGTTTTGATTCTTCAAAGTTGCCTCACTTCTATCTGTGATGAGATGCGTCACGTAACGCATCGCTTTCTGCTCGCATTGAGGTTTGGTGCTTCAAGTTCTACGTAGTCGCTAAAAAAGCTGGGTGCCGCCGGCGTGTCTCTAGCCCAAGCATCGCGTCATTCGTGTTTGTTGGAGGTGTGGTTTGTGCTTACCGTGAGGTGCTGTGATGTACGGATTACGTCCTACTAGAGTGCTGTGTGAGACTACGAAGAGTGCTGTGATGAGTGCGCCGATGTCCGGACGGACATCAGTGTGACCGTTTATGATTGGCGATGTTGCACGTGCATGTCAGTGTTTATTAGGTGCAGTGATAATTTATTTACACGCGCTGTGCAACAATCAGACGAAAAATAAGTCATCCACAATTTGTTAGCCTGCACTACAGAGCTCAAAACTCGGAAAATGGGAATGCACATGATGCAGTTTTCGCATGTTGGAGCTAGTGGACCGAAAAATAAGTGCCCAGCCCACACCGCCGGGATGCGCATTACTGCAGGTGAAATGGTTCAGGTTTCTGTAAAATAGCTGCCTGGCACAGCACCTTCCTAAATGTTCAGGCTTTGTACTATTGTTGAAGGCCACTTTATCATTAATAAAAGAACGAATATGCTTTATGTGTTAATAACTAGTGCTTTTTCAACATATGTTCATTTTTTTTTTCGTTTTTTCTTAGTTTCCTTTGTTTTTCATGCTAGAAAAACACAAATAGTACACTTTTGAACTTGTCAGTCCAAAGCTGAACATGAATATCTGCCATGCATGTGACAGCTTTAATGCTAGAAAGGTTGACGTGTATAGCATGTACGTAGACGCTGCGACATCTTAGTGGCACGTTCGGCTACTTGCCCCAAGGTCGTGATGTTTAATGCCAGTGATGGCAGTCGCACTTTGGTGCAGGCGAAATGCAAATGCTTCTGTTTCCTGCAAGATATCAACGCAAAGTACAAAGCCCGAGCAGTCAAATTAGTCTGGAGCTCTCCACTATGGTATTTTTCATAGCTACATATGTCACTTTAGGATGTGAAACCCTACATGCCACAGGTAGGCTGCATTGTTTTTTAGATTTTGTAACCTCTCATCTATGTTTTGCAACATTTGGCTAATTTTAGTTCTCAAACAGTTGTTAAAGATGAAACCAAAGCAGTTCTTGGCATGGTTTCCTGCTTGGATTAATTTGCTAATTGCAGTTCTTTGAAACTTGCATCAATGCTGGACAGTTCAAATAGCAGGCAGTTGAATTACAGAAATGATGTGGATCGTGCATATCAGTTCGGACAAATGGAAAGTAATGGTCCCCTCCTTGCATGCATAGGTGCCCTTAGACAAATACATACTCGGATGTGTGATTGTGACGCATATCAAGGGTCAACAGAAGGCCATGTGAAGCCAGTGTGATATTCTTCATGAAGGCTAAAGTAGAATTGTACAACAGCTGCTGTACCATGCAGAAAAAAATTGATCGTTTAGTGTATGATTAACTGACCATGAATAGCATCTTACTCAGAGTATGATGTGATATATATCTGGTTTAGCATCCCAAAATAACTACGGCTATGAGGAACACGATAGTTGAGGGCTCCGGTATAATTTCGACCACCTGGGGTTCTTTTACATGCACTTACACCGCACGGTGCATGACGGCCTATTGTTTCGCCTCTATTGAAATGCTCCTGCTCTGGCTGGAACCAAATCTGCATCTTTGGGTTCAGCAGCCAAGCACTAACTACTGAGCCAGCACAACGGGGCCAAGTATCAAAATGCATGCCATTACATTTCCTTCTAGCCTGTGGTTTTCTTCACAGAACTAATGTATACAAGGAAAAGTAAATAGCAAGAAAACACTAGTTTTATCGCACATTATATTCACATTTCAGCAAACATTCTCTAGGAAAAAAAATTCTCATAATGTTTGCATGAGAACCATGAACATCTTACAAAAACAAAACAATGCACTTACTCCACTGCAATTATTAATGGGCAAGGTTGCATCTATGCTACTACACTGCACTTATCACAAAACCACAAGCCCCATCTGCTTTGGCCAATCACTTGATGAAACTAACGGAGACAGATGTCGCACACCACAGACTGGTCGTCTCGAAACATATCTCTGCATATGTTGCATTTCAATTTCATGCCTTTCCACTTAGCTTCAACTGTTGCCAGCATTACTAGTCACCCATCTTTTCTGAAATTCCTTTTTACGCTGTTGGGATCAGCATCCTTGTTAACGATGGTCTCTGGAATTTTTGATGCTATCATTTTCACATCTTCCTCATCTGGAAGAATGAAGGAAAGACAAGCTTTGAGCAGAAAAAAAAATTAGGGAGACTCCTAATCTCCACCTGTAAGGGTGTGGTGTGCCAGCGTTAATGGTTCTTGTCTGCAGATCCCACTGTGGATTCCTGTTAATTTACATGCCCTTTGCTACAAACATAATTACTAATTCCTTAATTCATGTCTCTGTTATCTCAGATATACTCATTAGCATATGGTCGTAGGCTGCCCTGTTAGGTGATAGACAACCTGGCATAGACCTCTGTAAGCCTCAACCTTTCTTAATTGGAGCTGAAACGTCCCAGAACATATTTCAAATGCAACTTTGTAAGCTTGACTTAACAGCTCCTGCCATGTCGTGTGGCCTCCTGACATTTGGCTCGTGGCACTTTTGGCTTGTGCACAGGGGTCATCTGTTAAATACTGGTTAACATGCATGAAAAATACATTTTCACACAAACTGGTGGCAAATGGTCAAGTGGTGCACTGCAGATTCTGGAATGTATACCTATTTGCATGCAAGGATCGCATCATCACATAACATGATCAAGAGTTCTATCAGTACCTGTCGTTACATAGCATTTCAATGCCCATTAAAGGACCACCTCAGACAATGGTTGTTGTTACCACAAGACCTGTTCTAACAGCGTACTGACACCATTCCACTGAGCGATGGACATGTATATGCATACCCTAGATAGCTCATGATTGTGGATCTCATTTATTTCTATGACTTCCAAGGAGTTCCTGTCGTCAGAAACCCTACACTTTATGAAATCGGGACAGTTGTCTTGAAAGAAATAACCAGGTTACCTTGACGCAATGCTAAATTACAGAGGGTGAATATGCTGCATGAAGATACCAAGAAGCTTGTACAAAGAAAGGTGAGAGTGAAATGGCAGGATTTTTGAAACATTGAAATAAACTACAAACTATACTTGTCAAACCTGTCATTAAGGAATGGAAATCATGCAGTAATCAAAAACACAACATGGAGGCCATTTTAGGTCATCTTCACAAAAGACATACCCACACCTCACACACAGCTCAATACTTATGAAAGAGGACAAACCAATATGCAAGGAATGTGGAGATGAACTAACAATAAACCATATTTTACATGTGCGCCAGAGTCGAGAAAATAAGAGGAAACATTTTGTACAGTTTTGCAACAGATCCCTTTACATGCCAGCATGATCCTAGGAAATAAATAAGAGAATAAGTGTCCTGTTTAAGTTGTTGCGCATTTCTCTTATATACTATGCAGAACCAACTAGCCCGACAACACGCTCTTCTGAACTGTAATCCTAGGAGAGACGTGCAAATTTCCTGCATTTTTGGTTTCTTAAAATGTTCCTAAACAAGCTACATCCTAAAGAACAGTTTAGTCATTACACACAAATAAATACATTAAACCTTGTTCTTGGTGCATGGCAGCATTAGTCGCTTATGCACCATAAAAATCAACACAATGCTGTAAGGTATACCTTGGTTAGCTATGTTATATGGGACAAGCTTTCGGTCTGGTGTGGTCCTTATTCACGTGAAAACGCTGTCATGAGGGTCTATGTCCCAGCGATTGGAAAGTGACCTATTCCAATAATTTTACAAACTGAAGGCGATTCTACAGATATCTAAAGACTGGAGTGCTCAACTGTTTTATAAACGTCCACCTGCTTTGGCAGCCTGGAGTGAAACTGTTGAAGAGAATACATTTTTGAACATTTAACGCGTTTCTGAAGGCGTTGCTTTCAATTACGGGGCCCACAAAAAGCAGCTGAATGTCAAACGCCGCCTAGGTAGGCTTTCTAGCAAGACAGCGGTGTAGCGTGGAAAATCGCTCCGCCGGTCCATCGCTGGCGCCGCTGACTTGACAGGCGAACTGTTCAAACTTACTGACCACACCTGAAACACTGAATTGCGCATGATCAAGGCAGAATTTCTCTAACACTGAGCACTGGTAGCTATCGATTTCGCGCCCAATATTGTGAAAATCTGTCCTCTCTTCGATCATTGATACGTCCACGGTTGAACATTTATGCGCCTCGGGGTAGGCCAGCCGTTGGAACATGGATGCGTGGTTGTAGCAACGATCACTTGCGTGGCGCACTCTGCAAAATTCCAAGAGTCAGCTTCTGCAACGAAATGTGCAGCGCACATTTTCTAACGCGTACCCAAGTCCGCCGATGCATGCGTATCGATCCCGATCGTTTCAAAGCTGCGCGGCCGTTCAGTCGGGTCATGCTAACCTCGAGCATGCGGGGATTTAAACTACATGTACGCAAAATTCAACGACAAGAAAAAGATGCAGGCTAAGCACTTTAGTCTAGTCTTCCCCTAAATACCAAAGAACATTGCTGTTCACAGGGAATTCGGATCATTCGCGCTTCCGGCTTTCCGGTTGTGCACTCTTGCGGTGCGGTGCAGTAGGTCTTAGCCTCGACGAGTCGATGTGCAGCTCGCCGCAGTAGCAGCGCAGGCCTCTAGTAGATTCGGCATGTCTTCTGCCACGGCTCTGTGGTAGAATTTAAACGAAGAATTTGGCTAGAAACATCCTGTTTCCTCGGTCTGCATGTGAGGACAGAGCATAATGCCATTTCACATACATACTTTGGACTGCCGAATGTTCTGCACGGCGAGGTGTGTGTGTTGTACCGGCGCTAGATCTTCGGAGGTCGATGCAGGACCTAAGACAGCGTAAATGCTAGGAGTAGCTCGCTTACATTACGGGCAGATCGAGGTAATAGTTTAGTGCGAAGCGAAAGCTGCTCGTGAATGTGCGTATCTCGATGCCAGCTGGTGGAGCTGGTGCAGTACGTAGCATCGCCTGCAGCTATGTGCGTGACAGCGATGCTTGCCGTACACAACCCTAAGTGAAGACCGTGAGCTATGTTAGAATGTCGTAGCAATTCATCGAGAGTCGCGGCTAGCTGATATCATAGAGGATAAGATTCATTCACGCGTAGCAAGCGGAATGTGGCCGCGTTCGACGTGCATATAGCCATGAGCCTGTATATCGACGTCCGCCGTATCTTTACGAGAATCGAATGGATACGTCGGACGTACCTTTAGACACTTCGAATCAAAATATCACTCCCAGCATCACAATTCTGACCTAAAAAATTTGTAGGGTCGAATGACCTAGTTCGTATCTTTGTTCCCTTTGTCCTCAAAGCTTTTTTTTTTTTTTTGCCCCCTACAGTCATCGACTAGCTAGCTATTGCA
Organism: Amblyomma maculatum; assembly: GCF_055883805.1. Classification (NCBI taxonomy): domain Eukaryota; kingdom Metazoa; phylum Arthropoda; class Arachnida; order Ixodida; family Ixodidae; genus Amblyomma; species Amblyomma maculatum. Next base: position 182,716,646 of record NC_139349.1, read on the forward strand.
GCTAGGATGTGCTACACTGTAGATGTGCTTATAATAGCGCCGGCGCCGCGGTGTTGCCGGCCGGCATCATATGCATTCGCCGGCGCATTAGTTTGGAGTGAGGAAATTAGGCCTTTTTAGCCAATAAGAGCGGTCCCCGAGCGCATTTCTGGTTAAAACAATTCATAATGAACTATTTCGCTTAGAAAAAGACCGAATTATATCGGGACGCGTGGCAACGGGACGGACGACCGTTGCCGACAGCCTGCGCGCCTGAAAGACGTCGCACCGAGAAAGCTATTTTGCAAGGAAACGTTTTGCAAATATACGAAATGTGCAGAAGAGCGGAATCACCGCAAACATGGTGTGCAGTTGTCACTGGAAAATTCGCCCGGCCGGCCTACGAACCGGTCACACTGCGTTGGCGAACCTCGATTGTTTTTGTTGCCGAAAGGTCTCACACAGATCTAGATAAAGGAAAAGCAATTAAACTGTGATTTCCCCGGCAATTCGTGTGGTGTGACAAGCTGGTTCGGAAACCTCTTCGCGGCTCGAAGCGTGCATATGTTATTTGATGTCGCTGCCGTTTCCACGGTGTCCGCACTGCATGAAAGCTAGGCCTCGTGCCTCTCCGCCGACGGCCATCGGCTGGGCAGCTGCCGTTCGCTTGCGGCGCGCCGCCGACACCGCCGACCATGCCGCCGGGTCGCGCGCGGGCGCTCTGAAAAGCATGGGGAATCCAGGGACAGTCTAAGGAAACACGTGCGCCCTACATTCGGACATGACATCATAAAATATTACGTAACCCATGACGTTAATTGTGACGTCATATATGACGTCATACATTTTGGGTCAATCGGCGTTTTCAGCCGAGCCACCCCTAAACACCTGAACTTGCAGAGAGCCGGCTCCGTGAACTGCGCATGCGCGCCCAGGACCAAAGTGGAAAGGAGAATATGTTGCTCTTCTGGACGGATGTGACGTCAAATAGCTTTTAGTGCTTGTTTTTTTCTAGAAGTAAGCCTCAAACCCAGATGTTCACTGAGCCGCCCAAAGTATGTTCCAAACAAGGAAGGCTGGCGCGCTTTTTAGACAACGAGCATTTGCGCTTTGCGAGCCCTAGCACCCTAGGTTGTCTATCATGCGTCGGTCTGCTGCAGTTTGCGGGCCATCATCCCGGTAGATGCAAACTCGGTGAAATGCGCAGCCCTCGGTGCAGTCCTACTGACTGCGGTGAGTCGTACATACATGCCCGCGAACTCTAAGTAAAGTATTTGTCGTCTTTCTGCCATCGCCTTCCTTGCAGCTTCTTTAACGAGTTTTTGCACGGCAGCGCAAGCATGCGTTATCCTCAATTATTGACGTGGCGTAATCGCGCTATCGCGCGACAGTCTCCGGGCGAAGGCGTGAGGAGACGACGAGACTGCGTAATGGCGTCCACGATCTCGTTTCATTGCGCTTGGAACAACTTCCATTCCTGCTGCTGTGCACCGATCGGCGCGCTTTTCAGACAACGAGCATTTGCGCTTTGCGGTTGCTGTTGTCTTCCGGATGCACTGGAGTATTGGGACATATGAGGCGACTAAAAGATAACGTAAAACTATTTCTGAGTTCGCTTATATTTGTTTGGGCAGTATAAGGCATTTTTGCGTGCGCCAGCGTGAACGCGCTGGTTTATAACCGGGGTTTTATTGCCTTCCTCGCAGCTTCAACCGATGGAGCGGCTCGGCCCATAGAAAATGTCGGGCTTCTTTCGGAAAACTGTTGGAAGGTAAGTGGCACTCATCTGTACAGACCATACGTGGTAGTGCTGCAATACACGAGTAATATCTGCGGACTGCTAAAAGGGGGGTTGCTGGCCAGCTGAGAGATAGTTTAAACGCAAGTAGGCCCTGTGCGGACTGAGCCTCGAAGTGCAACAAGCCTACTGCACAGCATGAAATGGCTACAAAAGTATGGTTATATACATGACCGAATTCATGTGCTTATTTGCTCAGACCTTCCACTGTCAAGTACCCACACTTATTTCGGTGTATGCAGCAATAAGGGTGACTTCATTACTCCTCAGCTAGCATAGGTTCATGCCTGTGACAATATCTGTCCTTTTACTGCCGAAATAACTGCATTGGTGGAACTCACTGAGCTTGTTTATATAGATTTAACACTTTGGATGCATGTTGCTACCGCAGAGTTCCCTAATAAAAAAGCATAAGACACAAGATTATGTGTCTTATGCTTTTTTGTGGACGCTTGAACGATATGGGTGCGACGCATGTGCTTTTTGAGAGGGTGATGAAGGTATAATAAGCAATGTTTCTTCGAAATAAAAACCAGTTGTAAGTCAGCGCTTGTCTCTTGTCCCGATGTTTTTGCGCTGTTCCATCAAGAATGAATAACCAACATGCTCAAGCTGCTGTCCTGGGTGACCAAATGGATACTCTCACTGCTTCCACAGGTTTAGAGCGTGCTCCCAGTTAAGTTTAAAACACCTTGCTTGCAATGTATTTAATCTTGTTGTGTAATATTGTCACCCTTGCTGATATGCTATTATTTGAAAATCATTCTGGGTGGTTTGGAACACATGATTTGCAATGGGGGGAGGTGGGAAGCACAAATGTGTGACTGCAATTTTTTGCCAGTCTAGCTTCTAGCCTTGCGAATTAAAGTAACAGATTAATACCTGAACAGGCCTGACATTTATTGGAGAGTTTGTCATATAGAAGAAAACTTGATCCCTTGTGGAGGTAACACAGCTGTGGTTCTCCGAGAAAATGTTATCCGTGTGTGATGGTGTCTAAAACATGGCATTGTCTTAGGTAACTTGGCATGGAATCGGCCACTTCTTGTACTCTCTTGACAGCATCTATTGTACTATGTGCTAGGTGATATGCCTTCGGGGATAAGAGTAGATGGAGAATACCTCAGTAATCTGCAATTTGCTGATGACGTTGCCCTGAAGCAGTCAGGATGACGGGCAGTAATGTGAGCAGGTTGTACGTCATGCTGGTCATGGAGGAAGTAAAAAAGCCTTAGAAGCAATGCAAAGGGGGAAATCGGCTGGTATGGGTAGGCAACTGCAGATCTTTGAAGAGTGGTAGGGAGATTGTGCTAGAAAAACTGCTTGCTTTGTGTGTGTAGTGCCTCACGACCTCAAGCGTATTGAAATCTTGGAAGGATCCTAACAGTACCATAATCTATAAGAAAGGGGCTGTCAAGCACTTGCAAACTTAAACTGATCGGGTTACTGTCCATTGCCTACAAGATAATAGAATTAGGAAAATCTTGGACTTTCTATCAGCTGAAAGAGCAGCTGGCTTTCGTAAGGGCTGCCATGTTTTTTAATGTGTCTGCCCTGCTGCTGTTGTGTGCTGGATTGTAGCCTACATCCACATCGGATAGGAGGCTGTGCAAACAAACTGCTCTTTACAGAAGGGACATAATTTGAACTACCCATATCATACAATGCAGCAGCAGTAGTGAAAAGTGCTCCACAAGAAGTGACTTATTGTAGAATGGTTGGTTTATTGCGGTAGCGTAAAAGGCGTCACCCTTGAGAAAAATCACAACCATGCCTTTGGCAGGTGACATGGCCATGCACTGATTGGTTGTCTGGTTCTGCGATGTCATGAGGCCACATGATATGGCCGAACTGGCTGGAGCTCATATTGTGGAAAAGCGCAAAAGAGACAAAGAATCGAGAAAAGAGAGGACGACGCTATCTGGAGCTGCTAACTCAGGCAGCTCCTTTGAGGTGAGAGGGTGAGGTGGAATAGAACCTTCCGAGACCCTTGGATCCAGTATCAGACGTGCTACTCCACATTCATACAGCTTGGTTAAAACAGAGCTTTATACCCATATTGGGTAATCTTAGGCACAATGTGGTAGATTATGGTTGTATGCTGATGATTATGTGTGAGATAATACCGACACAAATTAAGGGATTAGGGCTTATACCTTTCAGGACCGCTTTAAGCCAATCGTTCATATATGAATGATGGTTCTCACACACTGGTAGACGTAAATTTTCGTGTTTGGAACATGTAGCCCCATTTAGGCAGATAGTATGACAAAAGTAATTATAGTAACTAGTTCACAGGGATGGAAAGGCACAGAATCTGTCACTTGTTTCTGTGGGCACCTGAACTGTGTCGTAAGGGAAAGGAGGAGGGAGTCAAAGTGGAAAGACAGAAATGGGTGCTGTAGTGGAGGTCTGTGGAGTAATTTTGACCACCTAGGGATCTTTAACGCGCGCTGACATCACATAGCACACGGGTGCCACTTCGTTTGCATCGAAAGCAGCCGCCAGTGGTCGGGTTCGGACATGGGTACTCCGGCACAGTAATCTAGCATCTTAACCACTGCACTACCGCAGTGGGGCTATTGTGACAACCATAGTTTCTGTTTGTGTGCAGCTTGTTTATTTTTTTATTTTATTTTTTGTTCTTTCTGGCACAGTGTGACATTTAAAAAATTCCAAATAAAGAGGTCTCTGGCACCATTCACACGATTCTGCTGCTTCTACTATAGCTTTCTTTTTATGAGAGCAGTAGCAAAGTCTCTTGAAGACAATTTTACTAGCTCTCAGTTCAGCTCAGATGATGAATCAGTCAAATGTCAGCCTCGGACTTCAGCTAGTGGCCAAGAAAAGCTTAGTTTCAATCTCTCATCACTCTTCGTCAGTTACACGTGCTCATTTTGTGTTCCCACTGTTCTGTTTCCATTCGCTGGGTTTCAGCAGCAATGAAAGCTTGGTACTACTTGATATGGCTTCTCCAGAACTTCAAGTGTGGAACTTCTTCAAGCAAATCGAGTGGAGTTTGAACACCGAGCTCCTATTGCAGATTTTCAAATTTGATGGCAAACTCTCCCACCTTGTGGAAAACATATCACCAAATAATCCAGTCATAAATCCTGAAAGGTTTGGAAATGCCAATGCTATAAACTAAAATGAGTAGAGGAAGGCCGAGCTTAAAAATGGGTGTTTTCAGCAACTTAGCTATATTTCTGAGAGAACAGCACACCTTCAAAATGAACTTCAGAACGTAAATTATTACTTCTTTGGCAGTTGGGCTTCGCTGCATTTTGTTAGTGTGATTTGGAGAATAGGTACATGAGACTCTCAACAACTGCTGCAGGAAATCGAGAATGACCACTGCTTCCGAACAGCACTACGAAAAAAAGAAATCTGCCGATAGGTGCACCATATCTTTACTAGTAATAAAAGAGGCAGTGTAGCATATTTTTAGTATTCTGAATTATTTTTCTTGCTGTCTTATTTTGATATTCATGCCCTCTTTTCTTTCACTTTTTGGATTTTTTCTGCAACTTTCGCAGAAAAAGTTTTTTATGTTATGTATAAAGCCAAAACAAAAACATGGGCATTTATTTAATTGAGGATCAAAATACCTGCATTTTAGTATTATTGTGTAATTGTGTAAATATTGTGTAAATATTTTATTTAACAAACAAATTACTTGGTGCTGAAGGAGTTGAGGCAAAAAAAAAAAAAGACTTCTTCATTTTCAAGCTGTAGTTTAAGAAATGAGCATTTTTCTGCCTTTTGTGTATCCTCAAGATTTTATTACAATTTCTTGTTTTTATATTCATGTTTGACAATACTTTGTGAATATTTTACCCAGTGCTGAGAATTTATCTTATGTATTATGCTTATATTCACGTGTTTAGAGGGCATTTAAATAGCTGTATTTTAATTGGCTCATGTGCGTCATGTACAGAAAGTGTGATCAGAAATTGTCATCAAAAAACGTCCTTCATACTGGAACTTGCGTGTGAAGAGTTCTGGCAGGTGCGTGCTCTGTTGCCGCGTTGCAGAGAGGAGGAAAGGAAGCATCCTGGCTGTGCAAACCGCCGCGGAGAGGTGACAAAGAGGCTAATGGCAACCCCATGCATACTCGGGCCACTTATGCGCTTATTCACAGGACCTCGGAGGATGGGCGTGTGGTATTCGATCTGTCATTTGACGTGTGTAACTAGAAGGCTGCATTCCCTGCACCGTACCTATTAGTCACATATTCTAATTCTGGTGCCGGGTTGTGTTCGCCTTAGCGATCTTAGAGCTCTTACGCACTTCCTACATTTTTTTTTTTATTTTATTTTTTTGTACGTTGCAACAAAGTTCTTTAAAGGCTTCATTTATAAAATAGCAAGGTGCATGTATGCAATCAAGGATCTTTGAGGGAAGCTGCAGACGGGAGCTGTTGACGCTACCATGCTATACTCTTAAAGACAGATCTCAAGTGTCTCCTAAATTTTTATAACAAAACGAACATCCGCACAGTGTTTGCTGGAGATGCTTACAACCCTGCTGTCCTGTCCGAAGACAGGGGTACATGCATTACTGCTTGCTATATGCAAGGCTAGCCACAATTAAACATTCGTTACCAGAGTAACATGATTGCCTGGCTTTTTTGTGTGTTCACTTCCTTAGCATATTGTAGCATAGTCATAGTAGTGTGCACTTTTCCAATAAGTGGTCACGGGGTGTCACCATATTACCTGCTGGACTTCTTTGTGCATTTGGTGCTAGCACAGTGGAAGCAGAGCCGGTTTGCAGCAGTCCAGAGAGGAGGAGCGAACAATATGGTGGCACCGAGTAACTTATTGGAAAGGTGTATATAGATTGCTTGTTCCTGCAAGATGCGAGTTAAACTGCTCTCATACGAACAGTTTCGATCCTCATTGAACTGGATCTACATTCAACTCATTGTAGATCGAGGTTGTCACACGGCAACTGTCAAGTGCAGTTGAGCTCGAGCCTGCTTGACTCAAGGTTGCTTCCTCAATCGCTCTCGAGATTTCAAGCACACTCAAAAGCGGTCATTGACACCCTCGTCATCAACGAGCTCTAAAACTTGAAAACGAATAAATGCAATAGAACTGCACATAATAACACATAAATGTATTAAAAGGCATGATAGAACATTCGTAGAACGGCTAATTTTATAATATTGACACCGTAGTCTACTGCCAGTGGAAGCTAAGGTGGCGTTCTCTTCGACTGCATCAGTGTGGAAACTGTGGAGTGGAAGAGAAACTGCACTGTAGCACTTGACCGCTGGGAAGATAGGTTAGATGACCTGAGGCGCCAAAAGCGGAATGCTGCTGTGCACACTGAAATCGTGCTATCATTACCCCAATCTTAAATTTCCTTTTGAGACTCATTGCGACTGACAGCAGACGACGGACCACGTAGGAAATTTCTCAATGCTGACTGAAAACGCCCGTGTAGCACCGGATGCTTCAATCCTTCTTGAAAGCCTGAATGCAGATTGAGTTCAATGAGGATCGGAAGTGTTTGTGTGACAGAGGGATTAGTGTAGTGCAGCTAAAGCTTTGTGTTAGCTGGTGTGCACAAGTTGGGTGGCCAAGCTGTGTTAAATGGTCTTGCAATGCATATTTAGAAAACAAAACAGGGCACCCCAAACGGTTTATTCAACTTCTCAGATTATTTGTCATTACACACATTGTCTTGAAAGCAGTCCACAATATGGCCAGCACAACTTATGTCCTTGCTTATTTCAGATTGTTCATTTAAGAGAGCTAACATATTCAAGGGCTACTGACCAGGCTGACATTTTAACCAAGCCCGATAAGGCGTTGGACATGGTCTCTGCGAAATACTGCAGCGATGCACAAACTGGAAAGCAACAAAATGCAAACCAAAGTTCTCATGGTCCTTTTCAGACAGCCAAACCTCTTCATCCTTTGCGCTGGCCATCGAACTTTTTCGATGAGGTACCAACAGATACTGCATCCATTGGTTTCTCTCTGACTGATGGGCGAGGGGTGTCACTTGGTCTGCTGATGTCACGTACTTTTTTGTCTTGCATTTCGTTTTCACTCATGCATACACTCACACAAGAAAGAAGGCTTTTAGTTTCTTGCCCTTGTCTATGCATGCTTCAGCGTGTTCTGTGCACTGTGCTATTCATACACCAACGGCTGGACTCAAGTGGCAGCGGCGCGCACTTTCATACAGCCTGCGCATTCGCCGCAGATATAATGGCAGCTCTTCTAGGCAAGCAGTGCTCTCTTCCCCGTGAAGTTAGTGCAGGATTTACCCAACCCTGGCCACTCGCTTCTGTGGCGGCGCCCGGAGCGCACCTGCGTTCGCGCCTCCAAGCGTTCAAGTGTTCAGTTTACGGAGTGAGCGAAATACTTAGAGAAATTATGTAGTCTCAATTTTGTGTGCGCAAAAGCGGTGCGGTGTAGGCTCAGGCAACAGTATTATTTAGCATATTTTGATCGTAGTAATACTTACTTTGTCTTATTTCTTACAGTGCGCAACATGTGCTAATTACCATCTGAATACAACAGTGATTTGGGTTATCAGTCTGCAGTAAGGCAAGTAGCAGCATATATTGTAAGGTCAGTCCCATTATGCTGCACAAAAGCTGATTTTTTTCTTCCTGCTGTAACTTTGTTTCCTTCATGATATGAGGGGAACTGTCAAAAATGCATTGACATGGCTACAGAAGCACAGAATTTATCACATGAACATTTTTGGCCTCTCGGGCCTGTTCTGCCAGGCCTGTTACAATTAGTGGCCGAGCATGGAGGAGTACCTGTTTTGCCTACATGCATTATTTCAAATGATATGCCAGTGTGACGGCATCTTTTCGCTTTTGGGCACATTTCTGTCTGCTTCTGCACATGTACCAAAATTTCGGGCGCCTTCACGTGTCTGCAAGTCAGGCTGGTCGTTGACCTGTTTTAAGTTGTTAGTGCAAATTAAAAAAAAAGGTAACCTGCTCTTATTGCACTTTTTGTGCACTTTGAACAGCGCATTCACTGTAACTGCTTTTCCTGTTCTGAGGCGTGCGCAACATCACCTCGAAATAACAGCAGACATTCATCACCATCCTCATATAAGGATAGTAGGAAAGCCTTCCGACCCTTGTCTTTGCCTGCCACCTATGTTGCTAAACTCTGCGGCTAGTTTGTAACGAAGCTAACTTCATGACAATAGTTGAGCTTCTCGGCCACAATGTGCTTTTGGTATTTCCTTCGGTCCGGACCCATACGTATGTTTTCTGCCACGCATTTGAACTTTATTTCCTCTGAACGACGTGCCCACGCCTGCAAGTTTGAAAAACTTGCGGTGTTTCCTTTCATCAATTTTCGAGTGATGGAGAACTCTGTTCCAATAATTTAGCTATATTTTATGCGAGTTTTTCTTTGGTTTTGGCTCTTCGGCAAGATGCTGATACACAGCCAGAGCCTGTAAGGATGGCTCACAGCCGGCACACCTATCATCTATAACTCTCAGTACAGCGGCAAAAATCACTGCAGGTCGCTCTGAACGCTCAAGTTTATGACATCTCGTTGGCAAGAATCGCAACCGGGTGAAAGTGCAGGCTTGCAGCCGCAGGCTTGGCCAGCCTCCGCTTTTTTTTTTTTTTTTTTTTTCCAGCTTGTTGCACACTAAATGACGGCATCATTGAGTAGACGCGCCAATGCCACACAGTGCCACGGTTTCGCAGCTGTAGCAGACAGGAAGCACCCTCCATGCGTAGGTCGTAAAGAGCGCACCGTCGCCACTCGAATCCAGCCATGGTACACCATGCATAACCATGAATACAGAAAACACAGAACATCCATACATGCACAGGCTTGGTTTCCTAAGAAAGGCCAAAGGCCCCGCACCTATGCTTCGGCCACCCATTGAGCTCAGCCTCTCGTCCTCCTTATTGGCATTGTAGCTGGATGAGCCAAAGCTCACTTCTCAACCTTCAAACAAAGGTCACTGGTGGTGCTTGGGTATCAGAAAGCAAGAAAAAAAAAAAAAGCTGCGGTGGTAGCGTTTTGATGGAAGGCAAAAAGCAAGGCACCCGTGTTTGTGCAATGTCAGTGCACCTTAAAGAAAGAACTCCAGGTGGTCGGAATTATCGGGGCCCTTCACTATGGCGTCTCTCATACCTGAGTCGCTTTTGGACGTTAAACCCCACAAACCAACCAGCAAAGAAAAAAAGAATGCCTGTAAAAGTCGGGGCCATAATGACTGCATTTGATGCGTTCTTGTAGCTGTTTTTACCGAGCACAGGGCAGCGTTTTCATTTTGTTGACCGAACCAACATGGCGGGCATAGTTTCTCAAAGCACTAAGAGATGGCGCTCCACATTTCGCATATTTAGGGAGCCTACATGTACCAGCCCTACGCGTATTGTCTCTTGTGGATTTTTTTCTTTCCTTTTCTGCCTCAACATAACATATGTCTCTTGTGGAGGCTAGTCAACCAGGGAGGAGGGAGAGACTCTTTGGTGATGGAAGGGAAGGAGAGAAACATACCGGTTTTGATGGTTGTAGCTCTGTTATTAACGAGTCTGCTGCAAAAGTATTTTTGGCCACCGCGCATTCTGAAGGCGCTGCCTCATAGACAGCAGGTTTGAACACATTTTCGAATCTAGGGTGGTTCATAAACAAGTTCAGTTTATGGAATCGCACCTGAAAACGAAAGGAATGATTGAAGCAGGAGAAATGATAGCACCTTAAAATAGAAACAAAAGGTGGATGGGTTTTAAGATGCTTTGCAGCTGTTTTCCACTTGCCCAAAGGCAGTGCAGAGTTTTGGCCGGTGTGCAATGAGCAGTTGGGCGCATGGTTTTGCTGATGGCATGGCAGCTGCGTGCTGGTTGGTGACATTTTATACACAAGGTCTTGTAGACTTTGTGTCTAGTTGGAAAAAAAGAGGATTGTAGCAAATGAGCATTTATGCTGAAATAATTTTGTGAGTAGCTTCAAAGAGCAGCCTTTTTTAAAAAATGGCTGCTTTCCATGAAAACATGGCATTAGGTTTTTGCTTTTCTAGATGGGGTTTTAAATTTTGTTTTGATGGTTTCTTGCAATATGTATTTACTTCATAGCTTGCAATAAAATGCTTCCATTGCGATGAGCATTCCTTGTGTGTCGTGCTCTTTGGACTGTAGTAGCCATGACAATCGGCAAACATTTGGGAGAACAGCATTGCATCATGTCTACATTATATTCCTGTAGAAAAAGAGAACGGGCATTGCAGTTGATGTCGATGAGACTGAAATCGACATTTGTTTCAGCTAAACTGTTTCCTCGATTTCGAATCTGGTTTGGGCTATTGCATGTCTAAGGCCCCAGCCAAATATTGCCCACTGCCTCAATAACAGCACATGCTCAAGGACCTAAAGAAACTACAAGATGAAAGTTATTTTTCAACCCTTTGTGATGAGAGCAACTTTACAACAGGTAGAGGTATTGACATGGCACACAGGGATAGGGAATGCCAAAACCTAATGCGGTCTATGAAAGACGGCAAGCATGGGAAAGAGCTAATTAATTTTGACTGCTTGGTGTCCTTTTTAATATGCACTGACATTGTATAGCCCACAGGTGTCTTTACATCTTGCCTCTGCCAAAATGTAGCCATGTATTTAATCTTAAAACCTTAGGATTAGCAGTCGAATGCATAGCCACAAAGTCACTGCTGCACATAGGTAGGAAGGTTTCGGACGTAGGAAGGGAGGAATGTTTTTAAGCCAGGTTGTCACTCTGAATCTGAGCCATGAGAAACATTTCCCCAAGAGCAAAAAGAGGTGAATGTAAATTTGGAAGGTGCTGTACATATAATGTAATAAAAGGCAGCTTGCTATCATGTGATCATTTGAAAGGCTGAAAAGTGGATATTAAAGCATTAGTTTAAAATACCTAAGCAAAGGACAGTGCAGCAGGTTATAGAAAGTAAAATAATTTGGAAAACCTTCACAAACACAGATGTGGATTAAAGTACAGTTTCAAGGTAATCGTAACAAGGAAGTAGTAATCGGCTATTATTGAAATGAGCAGGCCCTATTTGCCCTGGGAAGGTGGCGTCCTTGGTCCAAAAAGGTGAGGGCATAAGCAGGTCCTCATCTGATGATTTGTGTGGGTGGTACTTCTATGCTGCCGCAACACCATACCATATCACACACAGTGCTGGGCATCTTGCAGTAGAGTACCTGCAGTTGAGATTGCAGCACATGGTGCACATCTTTGAGTATGAAGATGCAGAAAACTGAAAAGCAGCATTAGAGTGGGACATGTAATCCAGGAAATAGGGCTTTTCAGCTAATTGATTAGGTTTCGAGGGAGTGAAACAAGCAAGGGATACCAGACACTGGGATGAAGAGATAATGGCAAATGAGCCAAGGTTGGCGGCTGCAGCTAACGCATGAAGCAGCGATGATTGCAGACCATTAATTCCCTTCAGCATACCTAATGCAGGCAGTGATGATGAATCAAAACTGTGTTGCCAATTTATGAAATAACTATAGATATGTAACTGCACTGTGGGAAGCCCACTTAGCCACTTGATTTTTCTTCCAAGTTTTTGTTATGAATGGACAGAGTGAAAATGCGCAAAGGAAATAAATGCCAGACTAGGAATAAGTGTAGTCCTTCATTGAATGGCTCTAGTGTCGCATTGCTGAACTGTGGTTTAAAAGTTACTTGTGGCGAGATAAATGAGTCATACAGCCTCTGGGAGGCTTGCAGAGAGAGCTGAACTGAGAAGAGAGAACTCGAGTGAACAACAGAGACTTGTGCGAGCACCGTACAACCAGCCGGTTCAAATGGCGCGCCGTTGCAACGGTTGAGTGACAGCGCTGCAGGTGGCGAAAACGTCCAATACCAACAAAAATTAATTCAGTAAAAGGAAACCTTTAGATAATTAAAATTCGCACTTGTAGTTTATGCGTCACCACCTCCTTTGTTTAACTGAAACTGTATAGCTTCATTTGCAACAATTTTAAAAACGATGGTGCGTGCGCCATTATCATCATCATCGCCCCCTCCGCTAAATTATTTGAGTTGCGGCGCGTTACATGAAACGTTTTAAAAAAATGTTTGACGCGTTATTGACTCTAGTTATTCTCCTTCCAGTGCTTTACGGAGCCGGTGTTGTGCTTTATCTATTTGTTGCTAATGCTAACGAACCATAAAATGGCTGTGTTCTGTGTTTATACAGCACAGGCGACGCACTTCGCACGGTGAGCATCACTTTGGTAAGTCGAATAGAAAGCCAGCTGATTGCTCTTTGGAAGGAAATGAGTTAATATATTGATTTGTGGAACATTAACGTACTCGAGTGCCATGGTGCCTGCGCTAGAACCGCGATTCTTCCGCGAATCGCTGTGTGAAATTAGCTGGGAACGATTTGTTTCGGGACGTTTAACTGTGAACATTGCAGCAAGGTTACTTTCTTGCTGCACTTGTCTGAGGTTGTCTGAGAGAAATTCTGAGCTTGCCTGCGCAGAACTAAATAAAGCGCTCCGTTGAAAGTGTTTAGGCATAATGACTACAGAGACATCGAAGGCTTACGTTTGTGTCAGAAGTGCTTTGAGTTAATTTTTAGTGTCAATGTGAGGCATGTAGCTTTCTCCTAGCAGTCGTAAGATGACCGAGGCCAACGTCAGTTTTGCACTTGCATCGGACGCACCTTTTCAGCACATGCTGCATGTATGCGCCTGTTGTTGCTTTTATGTATGATGACTGTGGTAATAGGTTGCAGACTAGCTGAATATAAAACTGTGTTTCAAGTGTGTTGACCGCTTCTTAATAGTGTGTAATGTTGATTTACTAGAAATTAAGCTTCGCTTTTTTTGGGCAAATGATAAGGGCCTGACACGCTGTCCGTCAGTCCCGAGACGAGTGGTACGCTGTACAGCAAAGTAAATGTACTTCATTGCCGAACGGGGTCACGTACTCGTTAGCTATGATTTTTATTTTTATAACTGTAGTGCACAACGTAGATGTAATGTGGGATCGCTTGGTTCTTTCCTAGTGTATTCTTGTAAAACAAATAAACTGGTCAGAACAGCATAGATATGTGGCTTTAGGGAATGCATCGAAACAGGCTTACCAAATGGCTTGCCTCTATTCTCATTCTTGCTCAGATCCAAAGGCAGTACATTTCATTTATCAACTTAATTTTTTTGTAAGTTCAGTGTTTGACTTTACAGTAGTTGTCTGCATGTTAGGTAATCTGCCCAAGTATAGATGACTTGCAGCACTGTCACATTGTTGGTGGACCAGAGCCATGAACGAACCCTGTTTGCCTGCCTAGCCTGCTACTAGCTACCTGCCCCATGGAAGATACCTATACCTGATTTACTATCATGGAGTATGTGCGACAGCCACCTGATAGCTCGCAGCTGCAGCCATGTTGTTTTTATGTTCTACACCTGTGCACTGCAGTGTAACGCTCTATCACGCATTTTAAAAAGGACAGTATTTAATGGCCACATTTTCATCTACAATAATCTGTCACGGTTCCATCCACCAAGGCTGCACGACATTCATAGGTGCCCTAGTGAGGCTCAGAGGAGTTTTGAAAATTCTTGTGCAGTATTGTTGAATTATTACTTACAAAATATTGTCCAGTGAACCAGTTTTAACTGTGAATGTATTTATTTTTTCTAAATTACTACCCACGCAATGTTGTTATTACAGCATTGTGAATGCACAAGATTGTTAGTCTGCTAGAGTTTCCAGTTTGTACAACCCATAGCCATTTAAACAAGAATTGCAATGGTGGCGCTGAATGGCAGCACTTATCTGCGAGATGGCTGATGCATTGTGAGGGCACCAGACATTCCCCTCATCATCTGCGAAGACTGTCATCGATACTACGAAATCACAGTGGTTGCCAGTGTTCACGTGCGAACTGCTCGGGCTCGCAGTCGTCAACAATTTCAAGCCACTACAAAAAGTGTTAATTGCATTGATTACATCTTTGCATGACAGCCGATGTAACCAGCATGAACTATGTCTTACTACAGGTACCATATGCTGTTACTTGCTGTACTGTACGACAGCACAGAGCACATGTGTGATTAGTGGGGTAAATAAAATAAATAAATACTGGGAATCAAACCTTCATCCCTTGTATTCCTCGCATACTGTACTTTGTTTATGGCAATAGAACATGAGTCAGCACAGATGCATTCTTGCAGTGGAATTATCTAGGCATAGCACTGCTAATTTTTGTTCTAATGTGGCACCTTTTATGGAGTTCACCGATTTTTTATTTTTTGCATCGTTCATATAATAAACACATAAAAACCCTGCAGCACTATGAAAATTTGCCCGTAGCATTCAACTCGTGCTACAGTATGTGCAGTAAAGCTACCTTTGTCTTTGTGTGCAAAATGAAATTTTTTACGAAAGATTTACATTTTGCATGTTGATTTGATCAGAATATATTGGTTTTGAACAAGATTGGAAGAGGCTTTTCAATACCCGAGCTGTTTCATGTGCATGGTTGTTAACTACCATGCTGAACTTTGTAGTCAAGTACAATATGTGCATAGTGCCTATATGCATACAATATATGCATACAGGCAGGTAGAGTGATTGCTTAGGTGTACTGTAATCATCAGGCTGTGCTAGTATCGTTACAGCTATGATATAAAAATTCGCATCAGGTTTGTAGAACTTGTATTGTGAACAGTGGTTATATGGTGTCTGTGTATTTTATTTTAGCATAGCAGTGATATTGGTGCAAGTTCTGTCAAGTTTGGTTTTGTTTTGATTTTAACTTTGCTTATTGCCACTTGTGGACAGCCTTATCACACAGCGCTATTCAGGTTCTACTAGTGTCGAAGATCATTGATTTCACTTTCTTTAATAGACACTGAGGGTTCACTGACACATATGCTACCAAATTTTTTTGTTTCAACTGCTTCAATTGTTTTCCTTCCCAGTGGTGTTGTACATTTTCACAAAAATTTGCTTTCAAAGTGAAGTTGTCGACTTTCTTCCAAGTTGTGTGATATGCTGTGAAAAATGGCATGCGTGTCATGAAACTTGTTCCAGATTTTTTGATCGCATTCTGCATGTACGAGTTTTTTCAACCTTCTATGAATGCTTTGTCTCAAAAATATTAAGTATTCAGGCTAACGTAGGATTAGGTTGCATTCTGGGTTCTGTTGTGCCGGGTAGCAGCTCAGCAGTCCGATTCTTTTACTGGACTTGCCTGAGAGTACGAGTTGTGTGAAGCCTGCACACAACCCATATCATGCCATTTGACGCAATTTTTACGCTCGACCGCCGTCAGTTCAGAAAAGGACTGTATTGGGTTACTACGACAAACATTACCACAGCTTGTTTTAGGCGGAAAAAAAAAAGTTTGTGCCATGGTCGCCATCTTGCATGTTCTCTATACTTTAATTTCAAATTTGTAAAATTTGCTGTTCTTATCGTAGTTGTTCCAACAATATCCCAAGTTTTCCAGAAGTAAAGGAACCCAAGAAAATTGTTTTGGAGATTAGAGAATATAAGCCATGCCAGAATAAAATTCTCAAGTTTAGAAAATTTGCTTTTTGCAGCATTTACAGCTGTAAAATACAGAGTAAGGTGGTTCTAGTAAATGTATGACCTGTATTAAGAAAAAAGTACCCTCGGTGGCATTTATTTTGGGAAGTTAAATCACAGCACTCAGTTAATTGCTCGTATACAGCCGCCCAAACCTTCAACTAGACTGCACAACGGCCACTTTCAACAGTGATGCTGTTTAAGCTGGAGGTTGTTTCATCTATTGTGCGCAGCTTAATGTGTTCGCAGTGATGTCACCATGACCGGGTGTGACATCATCATGACGTCACATCCAGTCATGTCTAATAACCAGAACTGAGGTCACCACATGACATCATGTCCGGTCATGACCGATGACTTCACCGTGCGATTCACGCATATATGAAGCTAACCTTGCCAGGCATCCAATCCAGGCATCCGTGCTGCGCCTTTCATTTGTCGCTTCCTCAAACGCCGTACCACACAGGAATCAGCGGTGTTTCAAATTGGTTTACAGGAAAGAAAAGGCATAATATCTGTTACACTTGTCCGCCGACAACAGATAGCCACGATGAGTCTCGAAGTATAATCACGGATAACTTGAGGCAAACAGAAACAGCATCATTGTGTCATCAGTCTTGTACACGACTGCAATCTGCCTTAATTTTTTTCTGTACCCCTGTGCCTTGCAGGGATCGAACTTGCAGAGAGGTAAAAATAAGGCAAGGCCTCGGTGAGCCTCTGCTCTTTTTCAATGTGCAGAAGAGAAAAGGCGGCCATCGTGCACATTAGTAAAGAGTTCGGCAGCTGTACATGCACTCTCCTAATCACTAATCCCTTACTTTGTACAATCTTTGCCAAAAGTAACCAGGCTGTATGTTTAGCTTTTCGCTTGTATCCTAAGGTCAACATGAATTCCTAGAGGATCACAACTTGTTGAGAAGTGAGGACTGCAGCTTGCCTTTACTACTTTGCACAGATTTACAGTTTCAGAAGTGGTACGAATTATCTGCTACTTGGCTGAAATGCGGAGCACGCAGCCTGGCTATTTTTGGCAATGGTGGTACTTCCATTATCTTATACATACTCTTTAGCATAGAGTCATGAACTACCACATTATGTGAAAGACTGCCTGACACAAATATAAAGCCTCCCTTAACCTAGCCGTATGAAGTGCCTTTGTGGCCTACGGGTAGCATGTCTGACTTGAAATGCAAGAGTCCTGGAGGGTTCGATTCATTTCACCTACCCACCTGATTCGAGAAGCTTGATTTGGCAGCTCCTGCCAAATCTGCCATATCATATGATCAAGTGACTTTGCACAACTCTGCCACCAATCAATTCCCAGCTATCACCCACAATTTTTCATTCACAACCCTGATACCAAATTTTATGGTGAATGGCAGCCTTTAACGCTGTCATATCAACATGTAACCAAAATTTGGTTTCCTTCAAGTGGTGGCTTTAGACAGCTTGTGTTGTTCGTCCCTTTGAGACCTTGATTGGCAGGTGGCAAAGTAGAGACAAGAGGGATGATGAAGAGAAGGTAGGAGGCAGAGGGTGGAGAACGGGTACAATGTGTCACACTGTGATTTGTAGATTAGGTGGCACAACCCGCTTGCATGGTCGTGACCCATCAGCTGCATTGAGAACAGCAGTGCTAACTCCTAGCTCTTACTCCCCTGCACAGATCGTATTCATTGTCTATACTTTTTCTTGGACAAGTTTTTCTGAATATCTCTTAGGAGGTATGGCCCCTGAAGGCTAGGTATTGCTGCAAAGCACCTTCTCCAGAAAACTGAAACATAGAATGACCAGCTTGTTCAGCTTGTTTCTGCAATGGGCACAAAACTGGACTTCATTCCACTCGTGAAATATGGAGGAGTCTCTATGACCGGTTATCATTGTACAGTAGAACCCTGCTATAGTAAAGTGAAACTGAAGTCCCATCATAGTAGTGCTTTTGGTAAAACAAGGTTATACTAAACAACGTCTGGCCGTGGCGTCGACTTCTCACGAAATGGCATTGCTGCACACGCATTACTTAGAATCGCGAGGAAATTTTTTTCTGAAAAAAAAAAAAAATAGGTGGTGCTTTTTTTTTATGGTTTTACCGCTAGGCTCATCAGCACTGAGAAGAAGCCAACTTTAAGGCCTTGGAGCCGTGAGGGATAGCATGCAGCGCGTAGGGGGAAAAATGTAAAGCTGACTACAAACACAAAGAGAAGACGGCCGGTCACTTAAATATAGAGTAAAAGTGCAGCAAGAAAAAGGGAAGCGAAGAGACGGCCGAACATTCACACAACACTGTTCAGCACGAAGGAGTAGTGGCAAGAATTGGAGGCGTGGCTTGTGTGGTTTTGCAGTGCTGGACTGTCGCGCATTTTTCATCTATTGCCTAAAGATGGAAACAGCGGAAGATGATGCCGCGCTCACGCAATGCTTTGGTTTTCAGCTGAAATCAAGCTCAGCTGTATTCGTATCCATGTTGCATTCATGCTAAACAGGTACTTCTACAAACTGTAAAAAAAAAAAAAAAAAAAGGAAATGGCACAGAGATGATAAGAGAGAGATGGAAGGCATTTTAGAGTGTTCTTTTCGTAAAGCAACAAGATGTGCCTAGTAAGCAGACTTTAATTACGAGATAGTATCTTCAGGACCGTGTCATCACTAACAACTGATATAGTAAGATTTTGGCCGGTCCCGGTGACTTTACTATAATGGGGTTCTACTGTACTTATCAGTTTGCAAAGAGCACTTCTTGGCAGAAGGGCAGCTCAACACTGTTAATGTGGAAAAGCACTCACCACTCTGCTTGTGCTCAAACTGAAACCCACATCTGAATTTGATTATGCTTCCTGCAGGAACGACCTTTAGTCTGCATCTCAAGTGAGCATGCGGGGTATCTTGATGCTTATTTTTATTTTTTGTAACCGCAACCTCGAGCAGACTAATTCGCCAAAGCTGGCAGCGCTGGTTATGTATACGTTTGCCGCTGGCTCAAGCCTGCACTGCAGTGAAGTGCAGGCACAGAGCAACGCTAGAGAAGAGCATGGGCGTTCAAATTGCGAAACTTTTCTGCCAGAGTCAAAAAGAATTCCATTTAAGCTTCTGGGAAAAAAAAATAAAAATGCTAGAGTGGCCCTGCGCAATATAATACCAGCTAGTACCACATCACTACTCTCTACAGCGACTTTCTGTTAGCTAGTGCCAAGTTACTGTATATCTGCCAGAACCACATGGAATGGTTTGTGGGGTTTAATGTCCCAAAGCGACTCTGGCTATGAGAGGCGCTGTAGTGGAGGACTCCGGAAATTTCGACTACCTGGGGTTCTTTAACGTACACTGACATTCCACAGCACACGGTCGTCTTGCCTTTCGCCTCCATTCGAAAAGCGGTCGCCGAGGCCAGGATTCGATCCCGCGCCCTAACCACTGCGCCACCCCGGCGGGGTAACACATGAATGTGTCATGACAAACACAAAATAACATAAAAGGAACAGCCAAGGTTGCAATGAGCGACTGCAGGTGACAAATGCATCGGTCCCTCGTACTCGTGCTTTTTTAATATCACACTATGCAGCACTGAACTGAATGCTCATACGAGCAAAAGTAAAAACTCTAGGGGCACTTTGGACCACTAAAGAGCAATGAGGTGAAAGCCTTTATTGCACGGTGGTCTGATGCCCTCCACTATGGCACCTCCTTCCTCGTTTTCCTTATGGCTCGATTCAGGTGTTCGCGGAGAAGTGTGAGATACTACGCCTTTTCTTTCCTGTAAACCAATTTGAAATGCTGCTGATGCTTGCTGTACTGCGTCTGCTTTTGTATGCTGTGTCATGTGGCGTTTGAGCAAACGCCAAATGAAAGGCGCTGCACTGACGACTGGATCGGGTTAACCTTCACATGTGCTTGAGTCGCCTGGTAACGTCATGACATCATAGTAATCTCTGTCATTATCATTATCAATCAGTATCTATCACTAAGTTCTTCACTGACAGATTTAAAGGTAAACAGCACAACCATGCAACTGCTCGCAAGATTCCAATGACAGCTCTCGCATGTTGGAATGGGGACGGAGGAAAGCAGTGGCAATGTGAGTGGCAAGTATGTATTTCCTGGGGCGGCTGTGCTGGGCAGAATGAACGGGAACATACGTGAAGACACAGGTGCCTTCACGGCCAGTCAAGCTCAAGCAGTGGTGGCATGACTTCACAATTTCCCAGGCGAGGTGTCTCTGGCCACCTTCCTCACACCTCTCATAACCATGTTGCGCGAACTGCAGCGGAGATGGTGGAGGCTGCTGCCACAGTTGCCCTATCAGTGCAATTGCAAAATGTTTTTTCCCAAGTTTATGACTACGGGAAATGGGGGCTTACTGTAAACATTCCCACGGTGATTTCACTTATATGTACTCCTTATTTTGGTTTCCACTCTTCTTCATGAAAAAATTTCACAGAACCAAGAAATAAAACTGCAGACCTGTCTTAGGTTATAACTGGGTTTAAATGTATTCAATGAGGTAATCACCGATAGATTAAGAGGAAACCTAGACTTTAGTGAACAAAAAGGCCAGGCTGGATTTCAGGCACACCACTTGACCACAGCCGATGTTCACGGCATCAATCAGATGAAAGAGGAACCACAGAATATACCGCATTTACAGGTGAACAATTCCGTAATGAATATATGATGCGAGGGAAGAGTTTGTGTCGAGAATAAAAAGAAAACAATTCTGTCACGATTCCAACACAAGCTCACGATTATAACATGAAATCATAACATTAAGGGCAACCATAGCTGGGGATGTGACAATAAAGGAGACTGCATTTAAAAATCCAAAAGAAAAGTATCCGAGTGGTTTATTCACTGTCACTACTCAGTTCCTTATCGCTGTTCATGAACATGCCCCCACTCGTTTCCCCCCTCTTGATTAGACACGATTTGCTAAGCACTACATGCTTTCTTCTCTCGCTTAGAATCCCCCATCGCTCCCTGCATGTTTTGCCCATTGGCCATGATCTAATGATATTAAACAGGAGAGTTCGAACCCTCAATAACTACACCTTTTTATTATTTTCTTTTTCACTTCCACCTTCTGTCTCTCTCCATGGTTACCTTTTTTTTAACCTTGCCTCATTTTACAGCCTCGAAGTTGCCAGAAATTTGCCTTCTCCTCGCAACTGGCTTGCCTGGTGGTAAAGCTATCTTGATGACCAGCAAAAAAAGAAAAGTGTTAAATTCAGATATTGCTTCTGAACATAACATGAAGTGCTGTTTCAGTGATGCAATTTCTAAAACAGTAACTCGTGCTATAATCATATAAATACGGTAAGCAACAAAGGTATCTCAAAATAACGGCTTGAGGGGCGAGTTGGTGCATCATCATATTCAGATATGTGGCGCAAACAAACACAAACACGTGTGTGTAGTGTATCTTCTCCTGTGTTTGTGTTTGTTTGCGCCACATATCTGAATACGGTAAGCAACCCCTACATACAACCTGCTTATATTACAAGCATATTACAAGCATTTGATTCAGTCTAAGCATCAATCATGCATGCATTACATAACCATGGCATAGGAAAGGCATATGTAGAAACGCTGTTAATAGTGCATGGAAACCGCACAGCAGCCACAAGCCTTCTGCAGAAAAAGCTAACCCTGATCAGTTCCCCCCACCCCCCATGGTTCATCCTGTGTTTTGTGTACCCCTAATCCCACAATTTAGCGGTGAGGGGGAGGGCAGAAGAGTTCAGGATTTCGTTACAGAATAGGTATTCAGCTCTAACCGAGGATGGCGACATTACCCTAGAAGCAAGGAAAAATAATTTCAGAGATATCATTACTGAGTGCGCGGTAGAATTAGGCGGTAGGATAGTTAGAGAGGATACCAGTAAGCTGTCTAAGGAGACGAAAGATTTGATTAAGAAACGCCAGAGTATGAAAGCTTCCAATCCAACAGACCAGATCGAATTGGCTGAGATATCAAAGCTAATCAATAAGCGCAAGGTGGCCGATATAAGGAAGTATAACATGGAGAAAATTAAGCATGCTGTAAAGAATGGAGGAAGCCTTACAACAGTGGAAAAGAAATTAGGCATAGGCAAAAATCCGATGTATGTGCTAAGGGACAAGGCGGGCAACGTCATATGGACAAGACAGTCAAAGTAGCCGAGGCGTTCCATACCGATTCCTACAGTAGCCAAAGTAGTCGGGTCCGTAACGAGATTGGCGGCAGGGGAAAACAGTCAAACGTTCCACCAGTGACGAAGGACAAGGTGAAGAAAGCAATAGAAACTATGCAAAGGGGGAAAGCAGCTGGAGAGGATCAAATAACTATAGATTTGTTGGAGGACGGGCAGGATATCGTGCTAGAAAAACTGGCTACCCTATATACGCAGTGCCTGGTGTCATCGACAGTACTGGAACTATGGAAGAACGCAAACATTATCCTCATTCATAAGAAAGGGGATGCTAAGGACCTTAAAAATTACAGACCAATCAGCTTACTGTCTGTTACGTATAAGGTGTTTACTAAGGTAATCGCTAATAGAATCAGGGCAACCTTAGACTGCAATCAAGCAGGGCTTCGGAAGCGGTACTCTACTATCGATCATATCCATACCATCAATCAGGCGATAGAAAAATGCTCGGAATATAATCAGCCCTTATACATAGCATTCACCGATTACAAAAAAGCATTTTACTCAGTTGAACCTCGGCGGTGATGCAGGCATTGCGAAATCAGGGGGTAGACGAGCCGTACGTGAAAGTGCTGGAAGATATATATAGTGGCTGCACAGCAACCATAGTTCTGCATAAAGAAAGTAACAAAATTCCCATAAAGAAAAGTGTTAGGCAAGGAGACACAATCTCCCCAGTACTATTCACAGCTTGTTTAGAGGAAGTATTCAGAGACTTGGAATGGGAGCAGTTAGGGATAAGGGTAGATGGAGAATACCTCAGTAATCTGCGATTTGCTGATGACATTGCCTTGCTAAGCAACTCGGGGGATGAACTGCAGATAATGATTGATGACCTAGACGGGAAAAGTAGAAAGGTAGGCTTTGAAATCAATATGCAGAAGACTAAGGTAATGTTCAACAGCCTCAGAAAGGAACAGTAGTTTACATTAGGTAGCGAAGTACTGGAAGTAGTAGGCGAATATGTCTACTTAGGACAGGTAGTAACCGCAGATCCGGACCACGAAAAGGAAATAACAAGAGCAGGATTTGGATGGAGCGCATTTGGCAAGCACTCGCAGATTATGACTAGCAGCTTACCGGTATCGCTCAAGAGGAAAGTATACAACAGTTGCATCTTACCTGTACTCACCTATGGGGCTGAAACGTGGAGGCTAACCAAGAGAGTTTAACTTAAGTTGAGGACAACCCAGAGGGCTATGGAACGAAAAATGGTAGAGGTAACATTAAGAGACAGGAAGCGTGCACAGTGGGTCAGAGAAATAACTCAAGTTACCGACATTCTAGTGGAAATTAAGAAGAAGAAATGGACATGGGCCGGACATGTAGTGCGAAGAGAGGATAACCGATGGTCGCTGAGGGTAACAAACTGGATTCCAAGGGAAGGAAAGCGTAGCCGGGGGCGGCAGAAAGTTAGATGGGCGGATTAAGAAGTTCGCAGGGGTGAAGCGGATGCAACTAGCACAGAACCGGGTTAAGTGGAGAAATATGGGAGAGGCCTTCGCCCTGCAATGGGTATAGTCAGGCTGATGATGGTGAATCCCACAGACTTTCGGTAGAAGAAATGTTAGGTAACCCAAGGGCCGCCTTATACGCCAGCCTAATCATAGCGTCCACCTTGTTTTCCTTAGTCACGTCCATATTCATACAAGGCGTCGCATAAACTGTTCTACTGATCACGAATGCCTGTACCAAATGACTTGACTCCCTTTCCTGCAATCCTCTCTTTAGATTGGCGGTTCTTTCAGCGAGCCTCATGGCGGTGTTTACCGTATTCTTTAGCTTTCCTAAGGCCTCCTTATTTTTCCTGTTAGTCTGCAAATACATGTCCTGTTGTAGCGTATCCTCCTCCTCCAATTTTCTGTCTCTACCCCTGGTGACACAGAGTAATATCGCACCAAGTGGTGACACACAAGCGATCTGTATCTGAAGAATGGTGGCAGCTTAGATGGAGAAATGTTCATGTCAGGCCCCACAACAAAAAAACACTGAAATTGTGTGATTCAGCAACTTCAGCTACAGATTTTTTTTATCGCACTAGCAGCAAAGAAGCCAGAAGAGTCTGTCAGAAGAAGCTCTGATTTCAGCTTTTAGCGATTCAGGTACTACAACCACCTGTAATGCCAACTAGTGGCCGAAGGTGCACATAGTTTCCGTACCCACTTGCTTTTGAGTATGTACACATGATCGCTGCATGTTCTCAGCTTTATCTCTGTTTAGGAGGGTTTCCACAATCGTTAGCAACGATCTGCTGACACTGGCACACAAGCGTGTAGTTTTCACATAGATAGGAACCTAGTGTATACTTGAGTGAAGGCTCTCCAGCTTATGATACAAACTATTTGTAAAAATAAAAATAAATATGTTTGTACAAGGATTTTGGGGAAACCAACAGGTTGCTTGTTTTTACGAATGTTTGGAAGAAATGACTAAGTGAAATGCTCAAGTTCATAGGCCTCTTGTTCGTCCAACACGGGCATTGTGAAACTTCACTGGCTGAAGCTGCATTGGAATGAGGGCAACATCTGCAGTGGTTTGCCTCCACCAGGAACAATGCTGTGAATCTGCTTCATAGCAGTGCTGGTGCTGCTCAAAGTGGCAGTCCTGTACAATGTAGACCAGCTGCCACAAGTAAAGCGCCGGTACATCAATCAAGTGCGAAGCCCTCACAGCCACATTAGGCAGGATTTTGCATGTAGCTTTCCGAGAAGAGTTCAATAAACAGATATTTAACCTTCGAGGCACACCAGCTCAAATTTTGTCACCCTCTGCAAAATGTGCCAACCATAAACCACAAAAAGTTGACAAATGCACGAAATGAGTTGTGCTATGAGCAAAAGAAGACCGGGCTTAAAAATAATGTTTCTAGCAATTTGGCAAAGTTACGAGAATGGCAAGCCTTCACAATGAACCACATAACACATTGGTTCCTGGTATTTGGCTTCACTGCATTTTATTGGTGTAGTCGGGAGAATAGGAATTTACAACTCGCAACAACCACCCCATCTTGATACATCAAGGCAACTGCTGCAGACATACATCAGATCCGAAGGCATGTCGCCTAGCACACATTACAATAGATGCTGTCAAGAGAGTGCGAGAAGTGGCCGATTCCATGCCAAGTTACTTAAGACAATGCCATGTTTCGGACACCATCACAAACAGAGAACTTTTGCTCAGATAACCACAGCTGTGTTACCCCCGCAAGGGTCAAGTGTTGTTGTATATGACAAACTCTTTAATCCATGCCAGGCCTGTTCACATATCAATCTGTTGCTTTAATTCTAAAGGCTGAAAACTAGAGAGGCAAAAAATTGCATTCACACATTTGTGCTTCTCCACCTCCCGCCACTGCAAATCATGCGTCCAAAATCACTCTCAATGCTTTCCAAATAATAACATATCAGCAAATGCAAGGGTGACAATATTCCACAACAAGAGTAAATACATTGCAAGCAAGATATTTTAAACTTAACTAGGAGCACGCTCTAAACCAGTAGAAGGAGTGAGAGTGTCCATTTGGTCACACCAGTTACAGCTCACTGCACTACTGAGGTAGCGGCGGAATCCAACTGGTGGAGGAAACTCGTACGTCGGCCCCGAGTATTCCTTGCCTCTGTAAATGTAAATAAATGAGAGTAATACAGCAATGACATTTAGTTTGCAATAAATTCAGCAAACTCACTCACAGTAGAATTTGATTTGAGTAAAGCAAGTGAGAGTGCCTGCCGCAGAAGGAAAAAGGCAGTAACGAGACTGGCAGTCAATGCTAGCACAAATACAAATATTTAGCACACTTGCAAAACACTGAAATAGCAAACAAAGAGACTAAGTTAAATCACGTGTGCAGTAAGTGCGGAATATGCTGCGGCTTGCATGGAATTGTAATCAAGAGTGCTTATAGCAGCAACTGCCAAGCTCTTTGACAGGATTACGAGGTACAGTCTTTGTCAAAAGTGTAGAGCCCAGGGGGTCTGCTTCTGGGCCAGTTCCTGCAGCTTGTAATGAATTGCCGGTATTCCAACTTTGTTGATGGCAAGAAGATTTTTTGTCCTACCCCCTTCAGTTGCCTCAACTAATTCTACATCAGTGCCACTATTCGGCTCAGAAGCGGACCCCCCCGGGCTCTACACTTTTGACAAAGGCTGTACATGCAACGGTGCCTCACTCCCCTCAACAAAACGTACCACCTCAGGTTAATTATTGCTTTCTTTTCAAATAAGCTGTCAATGGCCTTGACAGCAGCTTGAAGCGAAGCACTTCCCACTAATTATGGGGGCATTATTTCTGCTATCATTCCCAGTTTTCTCTTGGAGCAGGCAAAAGATATATATTAGGGAACTCGGCGGTAGCGACATGCATTCGAAGTGTTAAGTCTATATAAACAAGCTCAGCGAGTTCTACCAATGCAGTTATTTTGGTAGTAAAAGGGCAGATACTCTCATGGGCAAGAACCTATGATAGCCGAAGAGTCACCCTCATTCCTGCATGCACCGATGTGAGTACTCGACAGTGGAACGTGTGAGCATATAAGCACAATAAATTCGTGCGGGTATACGCCCGTATCTTGTAGCCACTTCGTGCTGAGCAGTAGGCTCGTTTCACTCCGGGGCTCATTTCGCACTGGGCCAGTCTACATTTATACTATCTCTCAGCTAGCCAGCAACTCCCCTTCTTTAGCACTGCGTCGACACTGCAAAGAAGCTGACCTCTTGCACTGCAGCACCACGTATGGGCCGCATGGATTAATACCGTACGAGTTTTTTGACAGAAGCACGACCGTTTCTATGGGCAATAAAACCTCCTGATCATAAATCAGCGCGTTCACGCTGGCGCACACCAAAATGCCTGCTACTGCCCAAACAAACTAGGCCACAAACGAAGAGCAGGTATGCAGCAGGTATGCAACGATTGTTTCAAGCGCGAAGAAACGGGATCGACGCCATTATGCAGACTCCACATGCCTTCGCCCGGAGACTGTCGCGTGATTACGCCGCGTCAGTAATTGTGACTACCGCATAGCTGCACTGCCGTGTAAAAACTCGTTAAAAAAAACTGCAAGACTGTAGCAGAGCGCTGACAAATGCTTTACCTAGAGCTCGCGGGCATGTACGAAACACCATCATTCGCGTACGACTCACCGTAGTCGGAGGCTGCAGACAGGCCAGGGACAGGACCGAAGGCTACGCTGTTGAATTTAGAGCAACAATCCACAAACTGAATCAGATTTTCACCGAATTTGCATCTATCGGGATGATGCCCCGCAAACTACAACAAGCCGACGCATGAAAAGCGACCTAGGGCTCGCAAGGCGCGAGCACCCGTTGGCCGAAAAGCGCGCCAGCTTTTGCTCGGGTGCGGTGGCGCCGTGCCGTGGCTCGAAACGGGGTATTGGCATCTGGGTTTGAGGCTTATTTCCAGAAAAAAGCAAATACTAAAAGTTGTTTGACGTCACATCTGTCGAGAGAATTAACGCATCCTCCTTTCCACTTTGGCGCGCATGCGCGCATGCGCAGTTTACGGAGCCGGCTCTCTGCAAGTTCAGGTCCCCTAAACGCTTGTGCACTGTACTTGTGCTATAGACCTCCTCCATGTTTACAAACAAACAAGGCAATCCAGGTGGCGCTGCAGTCGTCTGCGTTCCCACGGTAGGCAAAAAGCACGGGAGCGGCACCGTGGCCAAGCTTGTCAATAGCGTGTTTTGGGAGGTGCAGGCTCCCAAAATTTTGGCAGGAGAAATAAGATAATTTCTTGAGCCTCAGCGGTGCAGACAAAAGTGATACAATATACATATATATCACGTACACGGCACGCGGCGCCCGGCCCCGTACGTCGTACAAGACGGAGCGTGGGTTCAAGACGCACAAGCGAAGCTTTGCTGCCCGCCAGGGAAAATGAGCAACGTTATTATATATTTGCTGTTTTCGCCCATGCAAACAACCGCGGAATGCGTCGAGAATTTCAAAACCTTGAGTTCTTACAACTGCTTTCAGTCGAGTCACTAGACAGTGATTTTTCTCGCTCGTAAACAGCGAGCGCAAACCACGTACGAAATATTCCGCTCGGAACATATTGTTACGTGCTTTGTACGCACGGGGGGTTTATTTACAGGGATCGGTACAAACAGGACTGCGGCGAAGCGTACAAACGTTCCTCTGCCCTTGCTCTTTCTTCTTCTTCACCGATCTACCCGACCGCTCTTCTTCATCTTCCGTCGACGTTCTACGAAGGCGCGTTACATTTCCCTCCTCGCAGACGAAGCCCGTCGGGCGAGTTATAGAGAACCTCTGGTATGAAATCGCTTGAGGCGGGCTACATGCACCACCTGCGACTGCCGCGACCGTCGACCATTCGCCGTTATGCGTGCTATGACGTAATTCAGGTCATTGATGCGTTCTAACACAACAAACGGTCCGGTGTAGTGTGACAACAGTTTTTGACAAAGACCACGCTTACGAAGAGGTGTCCACAACCACACATAGTCACCAGGAGCATAGGAAACTTGTTGGTGTCGGGCGTCGTAGCGGGTCTTAGAACGTTCTTGTGACGATAAAATTCGAACTCTGGCCAGCTGGCGGGCTGCAGAGTGTCGTAGCAAGAGAGGGTTCGTCATGAATGAAAAATGGCAGTATGGTGTCGAGGGCACAGCGAGGCGTGCGAGCATAGAGAAGGTAGAAGGGACTGTAGCCTGTTGTCTCATGTTGCGCTGTGTTATATGCATGCGTAATGAACGGTAGAACGCCATCCCAGTCCTTATGGTCTGCAGCGACGTACATAGCCAACATGGTGGTAAGCGTCCTATTAGTTCGTTCTACCACACCGTTCGTTTGGGGATGATATGGCGTGGAGTGGCGAAAACTGCAGGCGCTGAGGCGAAGCAGTTCTTCGACAATGTCCGCTGTGAATTGGCGTCCACGGTCACTAATGATGACTGCAGGAGGGCCGTGCCGAAGAATGACGAGTCGAAGTAAGAAATTTGATACTTCAGACGCAGTAGCGGATGGTAACGCGGCTGTCTCACAGTAGCGGGTTAAATAATCAACGCACACAAGAATCCATCGGTTTCCTTTAGAGGATCGTGGGAAAGGTCCAAGAAGGTCAATGCCAACTTGCTCAAACGGGGCTGTTGGAGGTCTGACTGGCTGCAGTTTTCCATGTGGGCTTGAAGTCGATAGCTTAAAGCGCTGGCATTGCACACAGCTGGCTACATATCGCTTGATCGTTGAACGCATCTTCGGCCAGTAAAATCGCTGCTGTGTGCGGTGGAGTGTTCGGGCCACTCCCAGGTGACCAGACGTGGCGTCATCATGCGTCATTTCTAAAACTGTGATACGTAGGCTTTCCGGAACGACAAGAAGCATACGTGCTCCCCCAGAGGCGAAATTTTTCTTGTAAAGCACCCCTTCGCGAATGCTAAATGTGTTCTTCATAGGATCGTTGGCGGAATCAAACAGTGAAGTTAATGTTTTGTCCTTGCGTTGCTCGGTTCGGAAAACTCGGAGATCGGGGAAGGTTTGTGAAATTGGAGCCAAATATTCATCGAAATTGTCTGAGTCATTATCAGTCGTTTGAAGCGGCAAGCGCGAAAGACAGTCAGCATCTGAGTGTTTATGGCCGCTTTTATGCACCACAGTAAAATTAAACTCTTGTAGGCGTAAAGCCCATCGAGCGAGCCGCCCACAGGGGTCACGAAGACTCACGAGCCAGCAAAGGGAATGGTGGTCGGTCACAATCGTGAAAACATTCCCGTACAGATAGGAACGAAAGCGCTGTACAGCGAAAACAACGGCTAGACATTCTTGCTCCGTAACCGTGTAATTTCTTTCACATTTACTCAACGAGCGGCTGGCATACGCTATCACGTGCTGATCGCGTCCATGGCGTTGTATAAGTATACAGCGCCGATACCGATACCACTTGCGTCAGTGTGTACTTCAATTGGAGCTGATGGGCAGAAGTGGCGGAGGATTGGGCCCGAGGTCAAAAGAAACTTCAGATGACGGAAAGCTGAGTCACATTCGCTGGTCCAATTGAATGGTGTATCTTTATGCAGTAGCCTCGTAAGTGGGTAAGCGATGTCTGCAAACCTTGGTATAAAGCGTCGAAAGTACGAGCATAGCCCCAAAAAGCTCTGCAGCTCTTTTACTGATTTGGGCACGGTAAAACTTTTGACGGCTTCAATTTTCTTGGGATCTGGTCGAACACCTTCTTTGTCAACTAAGTGACCGAGGACAATTGTTTCACGATCGCCAAAATGACATTTCTTTGCATTCAGTACAAGACCAGCTCGTTCCATGCAATTAAGTACGATATCCAGACGGCTGTTGTGCTCACTAAATGTTTTGCCAAAAATTACTACGTCGTCCAAATAACAAACAAATTTGCCACTTTAGTCCACGTAGAATTGTATCCATGAACCGCTCGAATGTGGCAGGTGCATTACATAATCCAAAAGGCATAACGTTAAATTCGTAAAGTCCGTCTGGTGTTACGAATGCCGTTTTTTCTTTATCTGCAATGTGCATGGGGATTTGCCAGTACCCGGATCTCAAGTCAATAGAAGAAAAGTATGAAGCTGAGTGCAGACAGTCAATTGCGTCATCTATACGTGGAAGCGGGTAGACATCTTTCTTCGTGACTGAATTTAAACGGCGGTAGTCAACACAAAACCTCCATGTGCCATCTTTCTTTTTAACAAGGATAACTGGAGCTGCCCAAGGACTACAGGACTCTTGAATAATGCCGCGCTTTAGCATGTCTTGAACTTGCTCATCTATTACCTTACGTTCAGTTGCTGAGACTCGATAGGGCTTCTGACGTATTGGAGGGGCGGACCCTGTGTTGATCGTGTGATGAATACGACTGGTAGGCAGTGGCATTGAGTCATCCTTGGCAAAGTCGAACACTGTCACGTGTTTCAGTAGTAGTTCCACTAGAATACGACGCTCAGTTGTAGAAAGAGACTTACTAATCATAGCCGTAACTTGGGTCTCCATGCCTGGTCGCACCTGCTGCTCAGTGACCGAGCTGTTTAACGCCGCGACGGAACCGGATATGCCTTCCTCGAAACGGGCGAGTTTTAGGCCCCGAGGCAACACAGTTGGCTCTTCGGAGTGGTTCACTGTCCATAGCTCAGTGCGGCCTTTAGTCACGGGAATGACGCAACGAGGCACAAGGATACTCTTCTTAGAGCAGGCGAATCTCGTAGGTTCTACTACAGCCTCAAAAGATTCGCATTGGTTCCGAATAGAGAAAACCCGCACGAATGCTGCAGATAACGCTGGCACAATTGTGTCTTCTTCCACAGCAAATACTCCAAATTCAGGTGTCGAGTCATCCACAAGAACCGAAAGTAGTGAAGGATTCAAAGCAATCTCTCCCGTACCACAGTCTAAAGTTGCACCACACTCTTGCAGAAAATCAATCCCAAGAATCACATCATGCGTAGACCGAGGCAGTACTGCAAATTCTACTCTAAACTTGAGGCCGCCAATAACAACATCCGAAGCACACACACCAAGAGGAACTAGAGGTTCACCACCGACACCACGGAATAACACTGCACGGTCACCACTGAACATTACTTTTCTGCCTAAACGGTTCTTAAAACTCAAACTCATAACAGATACTGTAGCACCAGTGTCCACAAGAGCCATTGTTTTCACACCATCAACCAACATTTCCAATTTGTTCTTTAACATAAACACGGGCAGAGGTATGGACGTCATCGACTCGCCGGCGGCCTCACCTCCATCGGCCGCGCCCCCTAGTTTCCCGGAGGCGGAGGGGTAGAACGACGTCGAGGGGAAGGTGACCTTCGCGGGCGCTGGGGTGGCGGCGTCACACTACGATCAGATGCAGGAGATGAATTCCGCAAATATGTCGAATGGTGTGAGTCCCCAGTAGGCATAGTCGGGGATCGCTGTTGCTCGGTGTGCAGCCGTCCGTGAATGTTCGCGTGGGGTCGGTAATCTTGGACAGTTGGAAAACGACGGCGGCAGTATCTAGCGATATGCCCCGCAATGCCACACCTGTAGCACACAGGTTGAGGGCGCCAGCGATCAGCATAAGAGTCCTCACTAACAAAGTCGCGACGTTGGTTGTAGCGAGGCTCTCGCTGCTGACGAACCACATTTTCAGAGTAGGCGGGCCTCTTTTCCATCGGCTGGGGGTCATAACGTTGAGTACAGCTGCGTTGATCGTCCATATGCGAAGCGCCGCTAGGTTGAACCCACGGAGTGGACAGGGCGGCAATATTTGCCTGCGGTGGTGCACAACTCTGCCGCACATATTCTTCACTACAGATGGCGTCCCTAGATCTTGACAATTCCTCGCGTACAATCTCTCGTATCATATCGGCCATGGAAACTGAAGGACAGGCTTCAACACTGGCTACAGAGGTGACATTGGCCAGTCTTCCGAATTTAGGTGTAATTCGTCGCAGCTTCAGAGCCTCAAATGTTCTGCAATGCTTTATAACATCAGCGGTGGTGCTCAGGTTCTCTTTGCTAATAAGAAAATTATAAACGTCTTCCGCTATTCCTTTCAAGAGGTGACCGACTTTGTCTTCTTCAAGCATAGTGGGGTTGACGAGTCTGCATAGCTTTAAGATGGCTTCGATGTATGCAGTACAAGTTTCTCCGGGTACTTGCGCCCGGTGAAACAAAGTTTGTTCGGCGCGTTTCTTCTTTGCAGGTTCATCTCCAAAATTTTTCTTGATTTCGCTTGTAAAGATAGCCCATGTACTTAATGAATCCTCGTGATTATCGAACCAATCAAAGGCAGTGGCGGCAAGAAAGAACACCACATTAGCCAGCTTAGTAGCGGCGGTCCAGTGGTTGTATTTACTCACTCTTTCGTAGTGCTTCAGCCACTCATCAACGTCCTCCTCAGGTTTTCCGGAAAAGGTACGTGGCTCTCGATAATGGGGCCAGTTGTTCGCCGTGGATGTTCCTGGCTGCTCGGTACTGCTGTCTTCAGCCATGTCTGATGGCATTGGTGGTAGGCCAGCAAGTCTACGGCTTCTTCGGTAGATGAAACGCTCCGTGGTCGCTACCCAAGCACCTCTCACCAAGATGTTACGTGCTTTGTACGCACGGGGGGTTTATTTACAGGGATCGGTACAAACAGGACTGCGGCGAAGCGTACAAACGTTCCTCTGCCCTTGCTCTTTCTTTTTCTTCACCGATCTACCCGACCGCTCTTCTTCATCTTCCGTCGACGTTCTACGAAGGCGCGTTACAATATTATTGCACTCTCGGATGAACCTTCCCATCGAGCGGCAAACGACGTTGTTGCTAAGCACGAAGCCCCTCGCTAGCTTCGAGCAGCTTTAGTTAAGCATGGCAACAGTAGCAAAAAGGTATTGCGCCTTGGCACCGCACGGATTTTCTTATCCGTGCGTTATTCGTTGAAATCGCCACGCCGCACGTCTGTTGTATCTGTTCTTTTCGTAGGTGACTGTCAGCGTTAACTTTCGCAATTTCATCCCGGGTATTCAGGTTTTTAGCTTGCATTACAATTACCAGCTGCAGCAGTCGTGGTGGTTCCGTAGCTAGGGCGACTCAGTTCAGTCCCGGCTACCATGGCCGCGTGAACATGCATGATAAGCTCAGAATGCCACAACGTGCCATGCACCACGATGCAGTACGTATAAAAATCCTCAGAGAGTTTGAATCACGAGCCCATATATCACTCGGCCATGCTGAACCCCCCAACTCGCAATCAGAATCAACCGCATTGAATACAACTAAAACCGCTGGGTGCAAAAAAAAAACAAATGCAGCTCCAATCGAGAAAATTAGCGGCTGTCAACGCGCGGTGGCTATCTTCATCACTGATGAGACTAAAATAATCTTAGGTGAACACGGCGAAGGCTAGCCATGCAGCATAACCAAGAAGGAGTTCAACACTGATCACTCGCGCAGCAGCTCACTATCGCATACGTACAATTACCAATGTGAAAAAAAAAAAAAAAAACCGTAATTGAGGAATTGTTTACATATAGGTAAGCACAACTATGCATGCTCTAACAAAGAAACAGGCCTACGCATTACAATATACTGGCCTTTAAGCAGCTGTACAGCTCTGGCGTAAAAGTGAATAAGCTCTAGCTTAACCATGGCAAAGTGTTTGCCGCATATCCGATAAGCTGGCGTCGGTATCCAGCCTTGGCGCTTCACCGCGGCGACCCACTGTTTACGGCTACCTTCGTCGCCAAGAAATCTGTGCAAGCTCATTAAACTTCTCTTTCTGTGCCTTTCGGCACATGCCACGGTGACGCAACTAGTCGGCATGGGGTTATTTTATTTCCGGCAGCAGCAACCCATTCCGCATTCACGGTAGGCGAAAGCGACTGAAATGTTGTTTTGCCTACCACGCGAAAGTCACTGACGACGACAGCGCCACCGCATCTTCGTGACGTAGTCGGAGTGAAGGATGTCTATAGACCCTTTACAGCGCGAGCGCATGGGCGCTGCCATATTTGATCATGTGACTCTTCCGCCATCGCTGGCCTTCGAGCCTTCTGGTTTGACGGCTTTCGGCGCGCTAGTATTCGGCTGCACGGTGCGGCGTACCCGCTATCGCTGGGGGCAACGAGCTTGTAGACAGGCAATAAACTTCATGTGAATGCCTATAGTATGTGTAGGTGCTAAAAAATGTTTAATTTAACCACGTAGTTCATTTATTGCGTCCTCCTAAATGTCTGCATTGGCTAGAACGTTTCGACAAACCCGTCAGCCGTCGACTCTTTTTTTTTTTTTTTTTTTGCTTTTTTTATCAATTCCCTCTCTAGTGCTCTTTGTGGAAAACGTGACTTACTGTAAAACTGAATAGATTACAAACTTATTATTCCCTCAAACTTATTTTTTTTTTTTTAATTTTCTTGCGCAAAGGGCGAACGCATGCTCAGACTATGCTGGCTGAGACGCATTATGAATGTTCATTTAACATTGTGCACAATACTTACTGCTCAATATGGACGCGCGTGTAATCCCCGACAATTGATAAGATATAATTTTATCTCCTGTAAACGTCCTGGCTTCAAAAAACTATTACGCTGCTTGAAGGCCGCATCAGGCGCTCAGCGGCGTTCACCTGCGCTCGGGCGAAGGTGACTAGAAACTGCACCGGAATTCAGAACGCACAGTACGCAGCCCAAGCAAGCGGGGATATAAAAAAATCTTATCATGGTAAATTTCATCATTGGCCCGTGCATTAGTTTCATAAAAGCAGCAGTTATTACATGTATTTCAGCAGTATACTTGTCTAATTAAAGTTTGGTTTTGTTTGTGCGGTGTTACGTCCCAAAGCGACTCAGGCTATGAGTGGAGGACTGCGAAAATTCCCATCCCCTTGGGGTTCTTTAATGTGCACTGATATCGCACAAAACACGGGCGCCTGTGTTTTTGGCTCCAGCGAAAAGCAGCCGCCGAGGCCGAGATTCGATTCCGCATATCCTAGGGAATAGTACCTAATTAAAGTAAACAGATTAACTTACATGCCCACACTAACTTTCCTTCTTTGCGCAATCAATTCGTATAATTGCATAGACATTAATAGCAACGTCAAGGTACCTCTTAACGCCCTGCGAAAAAAACTCGGCAGCAGTGCAAAGACTCAATATCCAATTCCTGAGAAAACGTCAGGGTCGTTCTCGCATTGTCATGGCTACTGCCGGTGCTAAAACGAGCTGGGGCGTGAGGTATAGCCATTCTCTTCAATTCACAGGCGCTTTCTTGTCCCAGAAAGGAACATGAACTCGTGATACATCTCCCAGAATAACGGTTGCCTAGGCCATAATGTGCACCTTATCGTCTTCTGTTCTTCCGCCAATAAACAACAGGGTCATTAGCTCTACTTCCTCGCAGAATACTTCGATAATACAGATGACACCTGCATCAAAGCAGCGCTGTTTAAAAGTCAGCTGGTATTCTTACACAAGATACACAGCAGCAGTTAGCACTGCGCGCCGATGCGTTCCGAAGGCCAGCAATGACGGCCGTCCTAGTGGCGCCACCTGTTAGGGAAGAGTTGAACTCCTCGCTGTAAACATACTTGCTAGTGTGCCGATGGCGCGCGCTTGCGTGTCCGCCGCGGTGATGCCTTCCCGCCGCCACCGCGGGGCGGCGCTACCAATAGCTAAGGTGCTATCGCTCCGCGTTCGCGGCCTCGGCAGCATAGGCGGCATATAGGTCCGGATAGCGCGCTGCGCTTTTCACTGCGAAACCTGTCTCTTGACGGTTTAAGCGCACCTTGTGTCTAAAAACAGTCTTGGTGGAAGACATTCATACCGTCCTAGTACTGTGCGGAGAAAATCATACGCTCAAATAGCGCTCGAGGAAGCGTTTAACAAATACTGTCTGGTCCATGTCATGCTATATATCTGTTTTATTTATTCAGCTGAACCGGATAAGGTCTGAAGCAGAACACATATTGACTTCCTGATATCCAGCGAGAGAAGAAATTTGAGAAAACCACCTAAAGTAGACACGTTGGTTGCAATAGTTTGTTAATCTTTGATTAAACGATCGAGTCCGGGCCGGATTCAATATATTGCTATGAAATATTCCGATGACGATTTTATTTGATCTAGAGCCACTCGATTGCGATCCACGCATCGCGATTGCGGATGTAAGGTATCGTATGCATCTTCCTTCTGAGTGAGCGCTCAGTCAGCCCAGGTGGTTGTCCCGAATTATGGGAACTATAATTCTCAATCGCGATCTAACCCGGAACGGGTCGACGACGACTGTTATTGTCCGTGTGACACAGGTATCCGAAAATACCCTCAATATTTTACACTGTTCATTAATCTAACTTTGAATTTTATTTACTCTTCGGTCTTTTCTTATGGTCCATGGTATATCGCGATGCCGCAGTCAAGTGCTACGAACGTCAATACGTATACGGGCCTCATGCTTTCGGATAGGTTACGTCGACGCTTCTGCAATTCAGTCATGCTTATTGCTAAGGTGATATATATCAGGTTAGTGATGTTTTATAGCGTCACATATATGCTACAGAAAAGAAGGGCGATCTTGCTTTTTTCGTAACATATATTGCACGCGCGCATGTTAATTCAAAGATCGCATGCGACAATAAACACAAGCAGTCTGAATCTGACTTCAGTTTTTGTTCTTACTCTTTATTCATTTGTTTTATTAGGAAGTCACTTAATTGTTGCTTCATACATAAATGATTATTATGCGGTGTGCTTTCTTTTGTAACAGAAGGAAAGGCAAGAAACAAAAGTGGTGATTGTATCACTGATTCTTTTTTTTTTTTTTTACAGTCTACAATATAGTAAAATTTGAGCAAAAAAGCGCAGCAACAATAAACAAGTAAAAATATAGAAATGCACCGCTAAAGGTTTTGGAGAAAGGCCGCACATATGACACCGCAATAATTTTAAAGTAGTCTGATACCAATTTTCGGTGGTATTTTTTTTTTTTCACTTGCTAATGATGCGCTAGATATTCCTGTATAATTATCCACGTGGTTTCTCGCTTACCACCGCTAAGTAATTTATAATTAATTTTACTTTCTTCACCAGTTTCGGCTTCGCGGTTTCAGCAGCCGAGCGGTTGTTGTACGGTCACAATTGTCTAGGTCACGCGCGGGATTTAAAAAAAAAAAAAAAGCTTTAACCACAGACTCACTTAATTAGCTCCTCATTTTGCGCTTTCAATAGGGCCACTTGTTCTGCGCTCCATGCCAGTTTTCTCTTAGCTCTTCTCAGAGCGCGAGAAATGTTGCAGCATTTATATTTGGCTAGTTGCATGCTTTTTCCTTCTTTCTGCGCATCTTGTGTAAGCCTCCGCTGGTATTTGCATTAAGCGCAGCTAACCCCTTCAGAGTTGACGGTCAAGCGACACTTTTTCTGCAAAATATATTCCCATGAATGATATGTGCTTCCTGAATCAGCTGGTTGCAGGCCACATTCGAGCTTTATAGATATTGTTGTATTGTACGCGCTTGTTTTTTTCTTTTCCGAGAATATACACTGTAGTGTCCACAGAACTGCATTCAGGCTTCCAAAAGTTATCACTTTTTCTATGTACAAAGTGACAAAGTTTTTTTTTTTTTTTTTTTTTCTTTTTTTTTTTTTTTTTTTTTTTTTTTTTTAGGCTCGATAACGCGCGTAGGCTATAGATCCAGCGCAGGTGCTTCAGTTAATTTGGTCCAAGTTGCAGGTATGTAAATTGAGTCAAACGGATCCCGAGGCTCAAAGCTGCACGTCTGCTGCTGCGGGCATGAGTTCTCGCTCGGCTCTTCTGCTGCCAGCTCCTTGGAAGCATTGTCAAACCATGGCCGGTCTCGAGGGAGAGCGCGTTTCTCTCTTCTCTTACGGCCTCTCCAATGGGGTCTGTTTCCACCGCCCGCCGCGCCTCGGTGGGGTCGCCACCGCCCCACTGCTGCTCCTCCGCTACAGCCGTTCACGCGCAAGGGAAACGGGCGCTCGCTCT
The DNA here is from genome assembly GCF_055883805.1 of Amblyomma maculatum. Classification (NCBI taxonomy): domain Eukaryota; kingdom Metazoa; phylum Arthropoda; class Arachnida; order Ixodida; family Ixodidae; genus Amblyomma; species Amblyomma maculatum. Next base: position 182,755,620 of record NC_139349.1, read on the forward strand.
TCGCTCCGCCCGCATCGGTTGCAACCGGCAGGTTCTGATATTTCACCCCTGGTTCACATGCAAGCGAAAACGCTAGCGATTTCTGCCGCGGCGACGCAAAAACCTGTTCTGAGCTGTCGCGGCGGCTCGAGCGGCGAGAGCGACGTAGTTCCAACTCGTTGGAAATTTTTCGCTCTTGTCGCTGCCGCTCGCCGCTCAGTTCGCTCAATCGCTTGCATGTGAACCAGCCTTAAAGGCTTATAGGAAGAAGCCGTAATCAGCGTCTGATTTTTCGTGTATGAGCAACAAAATAGTCAATAATGCGCGTGCGCGCGAGAGCGCGCGCGCCTTCGTCAGTGCTGTCGCGCACGGTCGAATGAAGTTTCGGGTGCACTTACATCAACACTTTTTGCCCCTAAATTTTTCACAAAACTATATGTACCATTTTATGCAGTGTGCCTTTGAAAGCTGGTAAGCTGGTATAACGCGACCTGACGCTAGTGCATGGCAAACTGTTCGGTGGAAATTCTGTCAACCGCTGCCGTTTTCGTTTAGAGCAAAAGAGGCACTGACGAAAATTCATAGCACGTCTCAGATTCAGAGTAAGGATCAAACATTTACGCATACAGTTAAAATTTCAGTTGTCTAGTGAAGTGGGCTGTTCTAGCTTCGTTTAAAACAAATCAGGAGGTTGAAAGACAGCAGATGTATACGTAGTCTCGCGAATGACGCACACGTAAACAGTCATAGTTTAACACAGGGATGAAAAAAAAAGACGACATTTAATCAAGGAAATGGGCGTAAGCAGATATGCATAATTGAAAAGAGCAGCAAGCAATAAAAAAAAATGTCCTTCAAAGTTAACACATTGCACTCATTCATCAAAACGGTACATGCGGCTAGAAAATTAAAGTCTCAAAATCTTTCTGGACGGTTTGTGAACATAAGGAGCTGGCCTTTCGTTCCTGTCTGTCACCTTCTTAGCATAATTGACAAGAAGCTTTATTCTGAGAAATTTCTCACATATTAAAGAAGCGGACCTTATAGCATGGCTATTGTCAATGCCTTCCGGACAACTCAGCCAAGGTGAGTCCTCAAGTGCTGGCTGGATTAAGATTTGTAGGACTTCAAGGACATTTGTGTATGGTCCCAGACGGCCACTGACGTCCGACGGACAACCGAACTCGGCCGCAACTCGGCGGCCGATTTCGGACGTCCGCCGGAATTCCGGCTTACGTACGAAAGCGGATGGTCGAATCCGTTCGCCCAGCGGACAGCCGCCGTACGTCCGCCACTGGATTTGCTTTTACACAGCTATGATATAGTTTGTAGTCGTCGTGCTCGTCTGAACTGCGTATAAATCAGTAATACCGTCAAGTCTGCATTATATGATGCCAGAGCGAATCGATGCGTTAGAAAGCTTTTCCATTAAACAGTTTTTTTTTTATTTTCCGCATGTTTCATCGTTGAATTCTTCCATCAAACATTTTTTATTAAAAGTTAAATGACCATTAAACATTTTTCTATCATGATGCTTCGGTGAAATTTTAATCAATAGCTGAATAGACGCAGCAAGCAGCAAGCTCAAAAAGAACGAAACCGAACCTATCCTCAAAAAAATCTGAAATGAGCCAATCCAATCCACCTGACAAGTTGAAATTTAGTCATGGAAGATGGCTTCACGTTTCCGTGTTCTGCATTTTCTGCGCAGTTACAAATACCTACGGCTGTAATGCACTGCTAGCATTGTTTTTGCTGTGGCTTGGTGCGGCTGGCATACTTTGTTCACCCGCCGATTCCAAAGTAAGTATTTCACCGAACTTTTGTTTCTTTAGTGGAACTTTTCGATGCACCGATAGTGGTGAGCTTTTGGGTAAGGAAACAGCTCTGTACAGCAGCCGAACGGTCGAGTGTTTTAGGCGAGACTGACAGGATGGCTCCGCGCCGACTAACTAAAGTGCAGCCTCAAGTCTGAGGGCCATCTTTCTCGGCATTACTGGACGCTGCGCCAGTAAGCCGCGCAACTTCTCTGTCTCTGATAAAGGAGTGCCTGCCCGAGCTTTAAAGGAGTTAATTTGTTAACCATGCGCAACGTACTGAGTTGTAAAAACTACACGAGAAAACTTTAGCACTCGAGCCTATCGTGCGACATGCCTACACTTGTGCAAACGGCGCGAGATTTTTTTTTTTTTTTTAATGGACAGCCGCTGATCTTTCTCTCTCGAGCTTTACGGCAACTACAGTTTCTAGAAGGAACGGCAGTAGCTACTAAATAACTAAAGGTTTAGTACTCTCCTTCAGCTTTGACAAACCAGGACAGCACCTTGCGCATGTTGGTTATGCATGTGGGACCGAACCGCGCAGAACATCCGGACAAGGAGATAAGAGAAAAAAAAAGTCAGCACTTGTCTTTCTTGACCCGTTGTTCTGCGCTGTTCTGGCACGAATTTGACATACCGCCGCCGCGATACAGTTGGGCTGTGAGCTCTAGTGCCTGCAACGCCTTCTTTTATGCAAAACAGGCATACTGGGAGGCCATGCAAGCCGCGGGCTCAAAAAAAAAAAAAAGAGCACGAGTTGGGCAAAAGTGAGATGAAAACAAAATTGTTGTTGCTTTGTCCTTACAGATATTCAAAGGCTCCTCAGAACTTCACTGCATTATTGACAGCGAGATAATGCCAAAGCTACACTAGAGCCATGCTGCACCTTATAGTGCATGATACTGAGCTTATGTCTCGCACTGAAAGCTCTTACCATGTTCTTAGATTATCATGTTAAAGTAGCTTTAAACCCATGCTTGTTAATACAGTGATAGCCATAAATTGAATCTAGGGCATCATGCTCACATACAAGGCTTCTGATAACCGCTGGTCACATGATGTGAGCTATAGCAGAAACCTGTACCTGGTCATCTTACAAGCATTTGTGCAATTGATGCTTTTAATGTGTTGTAAAAGTTTTTGTGTTCTGTTTCTGTATGGGAATGCTTTCCTTATTGAAGGCTAACATTTGGCTTGCTACAGCAAAACCTCTACCTAGTCATCCTAAAAACAGCACCGCAGTTAGTGCTTTTAGTGTGTTGTAAAAGTATTTGTGTTCCGATTCTGTATGGCAATGCTTTTCTCGTTGAAGACTAGCATGAGGCTTCCAAAAATTTTTCAGATGCCATTTGCTGTAGCCGATTTCGTAGGCCAACAGGAAGCAGCACTTTGAACATGGAAAACTGTCATCCACGGGGGAAAAACAGCAACATCCCTTTGCATTCTCATTTCTTTGGTATGGCTAAAAGTGAGTATTGTATCATTATCTATATTATTAATATTGAATCATGATTGTCAGTGTTGAAGTTGTTTGAGCGTGATGATTTTAAACACACAGGACATCCCTTTGACATTAAGGTTTTAGCTTGGTTACATGTAGGATGTAGAGCTTGTTTCAACAAACTTTATGCATCAAATTCTTTTTACATTGTCCACCATGTTACTTTTTGTCATTGTCCATTGAAGTAAATAACCGGTATTTTACGTTTACACAGTCGTCCACTCTTAGCTTGAATGGGAATGTGTGGCATGCAGTTTGCAAAATAGCAATGCATCCGTCACAGCCATGCATCAAGGCTAAGTGGCTTGCGCGTAGAGGGACCAGCCGCTCCAGCTTCACGTCATCTGCCTCTTTGCTCCGGTGTGCAGACGTGCATTGAGGCAAAGTGGTTTATGTGTAGAGAAACCAGGAGCTTCTTTGTCACATCTGGCTGTTTGTTACGGTGTGCAGATGCGCACCGAGGCAGAATGGCTGATGTGTAGAGGGACCAGGAGCTGCTGCTTAACGTCCTTCTACTCTTTACTACAGTGCACAGCTGTGCATTGATGCTAAGTGGCTTGTGCATGGAGGGCCTAGGAGCTGCAGCTTCACGTCTTCCTCTTCGCTCAGGTACGCAGGTGCGTATTGAGGCAAAATGGCTTACGCATAGAGGGACCAGGAGCTGCTGTGTGGCGTAGTCTGTATATTTGCTATGGTGCATATCGAAGTACAATGGGGGGGCTCATGTGTAAAGGTACCATGAGCTGCTGCGTCATGTCGTCTGCCTCTTTACTATGGTGCGCAGGCATGCATCAAGGCAAAGTGGCTTATGCATAGAAGGACCAGGAGCTGTTGCTGCACATCTGCTATGATGCGCAGCTGCATATTGTGGGTGGTGGTGGAAAACATTGCCATCAGATACAAATACAGGAGGTTACTCACTAGCTGACCCTGAGGGGGCCTGTCCTGACAAAAACAAGGGGTCCCTAGTTTGGGACCCCAGTGGTGGTAGAGGGACTAGAGGCTGGTACTTCACGCTGTCTGCCTCTTCGCTACGGTGTGCAGCTGTGATGGATGCAGTGGCATCTCAAAAAGTGCATGCCACGCACTCGCATGTTCAGCCTGAGTGGACGACTGTGTACCTGCTATAGCTTTGTTATTCATAGAATAAACCTAGGCCAAGTTGGATAAATTATAGCTCACCTCATATGTGGTCAGCAAAGAAAAGCCACTCCAGAAAATCTGATGTATTTACTGTCATAGGATTCTTATTCATATGCATGCTACTGACAAGTCAGATTCTTCACCCTCAGAAATGCCAGAAAAATAACCAAGGGTGCATCTGCAATAGTCTAGCTTGTTCTTTCTCTGCAGACTTGAGTCAGATGTGTGTTCCATTGTTGTGGGTGGGACAGGTGTGAATCTTTGATTTTAAGCTTGCAACAAGTATGTTATTGTAGTTTAAAGGCAAAATGGTACTAATAATCGCAGCCCCCCGTGGCCTTTATCCCCTTTTAATAGTGTTGCTAGACACTGAATTATTAGTTTACTCTGCACTGTTTCTGTGTAGTTAATGTGCGGAGATGTACATATATTTATATGACTTGGAGTTGTCGACTTTGCACTTAGAAACATTGTAGCGTTATCTGATGTGTTGCTTTCATTTCTTTAATGATTTCTGTAAGGGATCGGTGGGTATGCTAGGCACCATTATTAGTCTGCTCTTTTTGGGTCACCTGTTCAATGCCTAGCTGCGGCCGTCTCCCACTTGCCCTCGGACAGGAGGCGGAGAGACTCGCACAGAGAGGCAGCTACAGCAGCTACAGTGCTTAACGGAAACATAGGCAGAGAGGGAAAGAAGTCCCTTCTTCCGAGGACTTTGCTGTCGCACTCGAAGACGCGGGGACAGGCAGTTTGTTCTCGTTGCTGTGTCATGTAGGGGGCTCATTTTTATTTAAGGAGCTTTACGAACAGTATACAACTAAGGGGTCCTTAGTACGCTGACTGGACCCATCACCCGGAGGCAGCACAGCTTTGAAACGAGCACCTCTTTTGGAAGAACTGCTTATCGTTCAAAGAAAAAACACTGTCAGCTTGAAGTGTGTAAGGCCCTCTTCCTTGTTGGGGAGCCCATAAAATTGACAATTATTCGGTGCAGGCGCGCTGAGTGGGGTCTCGTTGAGGATTCCAACCCTGGATGTCAACAATGGTGGGAGATGGCGGCGTTGAAAAAGGGCAAGTGTGTAACAGTGACGGTATGATGCGGAGCGGGAGGATGTGGGTTGGCTCTTCTGATGTGGTCCGCAATGGTGCTGACTCGGACGCCAAAAATTGCAATAATTGCCCTGTAAAAGGAGCCGCCAAGGATGCAAGCTCTGGGCAACAATGGTTGCGCACGTGGGACTCTGTTTTGATGGGTTTTAATTTTTTCTTTCTTTTTTTTTCCTATGGGAGAGAGTTTGGCATGTGACCTAGTGAGCCAATCATTTCGAGGTCCATTCTCTAAATTCTGTTTGTTGTGAAACGAATTTGTTGTCCCTTTTGCATTGTTTGTATTAGGGAGAGGGTGAAGAACCTTATGAAAGTGGAAAGACATGCCAAAATGTTTGTTAGCCAGTCATGTGTGAGTTCGTTGTCATTGGGGATGAGAAATGTGGGCGGAGTCCCGAAGTTAATGAAATGGCCCCGCGGCCTGGAGAACTCGTTCTTGGCTAGATTTTGATCTCTTTCCTCTTCGGCATAGATCATGGTCATTGTTTCACCTGTTGTAAATACGTACATTCATGTATAAAATTTTCAGTTCATCTTCCTCTCCGTGTGCAAGTTGTTGTGGCCAGATGCAGTAAATTCACTATTTTCATTTCTATATAACGTGCCTTTCTGAAGATGGTGAGCTCTTTTGTCCAATCCTGTAAAAAAGCAGCAAAGCGCTCCCAAATCTTCCACAAAAGTGTGTGATATCTTTAATACTAACTGCGGCTTGGTGTCACTCAAAACATGTAGTTGAGGTAGATTTCTTCCCCCCCCCCCCCCCCTCTTTTTGTTCTTTCGAATGAGGACCAGCGGACACTAACTCTTGCTTTTGTAATGCCCTAGGCCCCGCCTTAAGGCAGTACTCCAATGTCAATACCATTTTTATGGCTATGGCTGTCCAACAGCACTAATGTCTTTTATACACTTCTTTTACTAATCTCTTACCCAAATGGTGGCTTATACTGTGGGGGCGAAAGTCTCTGGACAGTATGTCTAGATTTTGGACTAGAATCGCGATGTAAACGAATTGTGACCTTATTTCTTTTGCACACATGAAAGAACTAACGTTCAACTTTCACATCGACAAGTATGGTCAGAGTTTCCTGGTCGATGTGAAAGTTATGTGCTTTGATTTCAGTTTGTGTAGTCCACACACTTGTCCCCGATATTACATAGGGGCAAATTAGGCGCCTTTACAGGGGCAGTTTCTTTGGCGCCCACTACCTTCCCCATAAAAAAGCTACAATGTTTCTTGTGAACAGCTGGCTGCATTTATAAATACCATTATTCTTTTTGTAATTTGTTGTGCGTAGTTGAGAAATCCATGACATACATGCACAGCTGGTTGCCAGAATTATGCAACCATATTTCAGTAACTAACATCCATGCTGCATGCTGCCGGTAATACATCAAGAGCTTGTGGTTGTCAGCTTTTTGTGTTTTGTGTAACTATAAGCCTTGCTATTGTAATGTCACATATAGCGCTGTGGGTAAACAACTTTACTTTTAACTCTTGTAGAAGCATGAATACTGCGCAATCACTGCGGCGGGCTATGCTTCCACATTGGGCTTTAGCCACATGTCAAATGTCTATCTTTATTCTGCTGCAGCAGCTTGCATGTTATCAGATAAATTACTTCGTCGCAGTTGCTCTAAGGAGACACTTTCTAGACGCTTGTAGCCTAGATGTTGATGTCGATATACCCCCAACACGCCCAATGAATGTCTTCGGTAGAGGGTACATGGAAACCAGCGAAATGTGCAGTTTACAGAATAAAAAGGTAACAATTTTAAATGATGTTATTATTGATCACTTCTTTTCAGAGCAGGAACAATGACTTTAGAAATCTGCCTGTTAAACCGCTCAAAATGCAGGTTTATGCCGCCAATGCGTACCTGTGTAATACTGCAATGCTCTGGCTGTGCTTTATGTTCATATACAGCATCCTTTATGCTTAATTTCTCTGCATGTGCACTCCATGTCTTGGGCATTGCTGAGGGCGCATAGCAGCAAGCATAACATGCCATGTTTGGTCAGAGTGGCATGTTCAAAAAGATGACATAAAAACATTAAAATACTGAACGCGAGGTTCTGGTCAAACTACGTTTGTATCTTTTGTTGTTCTGCATGGGTTTTGCTGCAGTTATATGACCTTTCTATATAGTATGTGACAGTTCTGAATGGAGATGCATGCGTACAGTGCCATCTGGAAAAAGCAATTGAGAGAAACTGGCAGTTGCCCTTGGAGATGTGTAATCAAAGTTCAGCACAGATAACTTGAATTTCATTTTCCCTTCTATTGCAGGAGGAGCCCAGCCTGCTGTTTTCATCTTAGGCCTGAAAGACCAGCAACAGCTGATCGAGCAAATGCACAGGATAGTAACTGCTCCTGGAATCCCGGCCTGCAGAGGCCACCCACAGAGAACTCGCTCATCTCCTCGCTAATTCCGAAATGTTAGGTTTCAATAAATACCTCCTCCTCCACCACCTCCCCAAGGGAGGAGCTGTCACGGTCAAGGATAATTAAAATTATTCAAGTAGATTCTTAATACTCCAGTTGGCCTGCATTTTACCATGCCATTCCTTAACATCGATATTTTTTTAGTGTAGACTATTTATGCATGCAGTTTTTGCAATAAAGCCAAAAAAATGGTTTTTTTACAACCTCGCATGCTGGTATGCCTATGCACTTAGCATGTTTTCAGGAATGGTGCATTTGTGTAAAGCTCAGCTAGCATATGTGCCTCTTTGATGGAAGTTTTAATTGCACACTACTGTTCAGTGCTTTGTGTGTGAAAGTAAAGCAGACAGCAGGAAACTTGAACCTGTTGCATATTCTATTGTCTGCTTTACTCTCACGACAAAGGCATTGAGCACTAGTATGTGACTGAAATTTGCATGGCACATGCTTGCTGAGCTTTACACGAATGTTATTGGCAAGTTTTTACACCAATAGCGGGCCCTGCAAGCATGTTCCGGGAAACGTCCGAATGTCCGCCTCCGGCTGCCCGTCGGACGTCCGTGGGACGCGATCCGGATCCACGAACGATAGTCCGACGGACGTCCGCTGTACGTATATCGAACATAACCGGACTTCCGTCGGATGTCCGAAAACGGACGTCCGTCGGTCGACCGTCGGACGTCTATGGCCGTCTGGGGTAGGTGCACGACAGCTTTTTCAAAAAAAAGACACAACCTTGTCCAAGAGGGCTACAAACTGGTTTTGGATAATGCGGTCTGCTAGAATCTTGTCCTCGCTGAATAGTGTACATGGGGCTGCTTCTTTCGCTGGTTTCAAGAAGGATAGCACAAGCGTCACACCCGAAGTCACTGATTAACTTCACAATGTATCCAGCGACGTAAGCTAAACCAGAATACGTGACAGTGGGTAATGGGATGACAGGAGATATCATCACTTCTTTCAGTTCCTCGGTTACTGATTGCGGCAGAGCTGAAATGATTTCGTCGGTGTCGACACTAGGTGCGCGCAATACAGCGCGACATACAACTCCTATAGTCACATCTGAATAAATAGCACAGAGAAAAGCTTTTATATCCATTATTGAGGAGTGTCCCTTGAGTAACAGTGGCGCATGTGTAATAAGCAAAGCATTCTACCAAAATAATGGGGCAGCGATTGCTCTCTAAGGCAGGCATTACTGCACAGATAGTTACAAGGAACTATTAGTTCAAAAACATACTAGAAAAAGAATGAAAATATTGCTAGGAATTAGTGCTTGAAATAGATTTCCTGTTGTTTTCATGAAATAATCATATCGTGTAAACATTTCATTAAACCAACGTTTATTTGCAAAATTAAAATGTTTATAATACAACATAAAACATTTGCTGGTCTATAAATTGTAGCAAAATTGAAAACAAAACTTAAAAGCGTTTACTCTGACGTTATACTAATACTTTATGTCATGTAAGCATTGTGCAACTTACATTACATTTTTATAAAATTATTTTCATCTTCGGTGTTACCTCGATGGTTTCTCATCTAGCGCTGAAAGACGGTTTTGCCATTGTTGCTGTTATGTTTGCCTTGAAGAAGCTTCGATGTGATCACTGCTCATTCACTTTTTTTATTCATCTTCTTGTACAAGGTTGGGAAACAATTTAGATTAAAATGAACAAAAGTAGATACCATGCCGCAATACATGTCATATGCTTGTCGAGCGTTTGCTGAGCGACAGTGTTTTTTAATATAAAGACTCCATTCACGTGCGTAGCACGCTGACAAGATGCCGCTGCAGCATCTACCTTCTGTAATTTTTCATTTAGGGGCTGCACTCACCACGAAACCCGCGGGCGACAGCGCGAAACCAGGCAAAAGCCACCCGCCGCCACTGAAGCAGATGCGGAGCGAACAGTGAGCAGGTCGCGCCCCTTGCGGCGGCGGAGAGCGTGACTCAAGGAGAAAAGACCTGAACTTGCAGAGCCGGCTCCGTGAACTGCGCATGCGCGCACAAAACCAAAGTGGAAAGGAGGACGCGTTGATTCTCTCGACGGATGTGACGTCAAACAACTTTTAGTATTTGCTTTTTTCTGGAAATAAGCCTCAAACCCAGATGCCAATTACCCCGTTTCGAACCACCGCACCAGTGTTGCCAATTTAGCTACTTTGTAGCTAGATTTAGCTACTTTTGGACTCAACCAGCTACCAAGAAAGGTAGTTAAGCTACGAGTAGCTGTTTTAGCTCCTTTCTTCAAAATCTAGCTACAAATCTAGCTATTTTGGTGAAATCTAGCCTAAATTTGGCTACATTTTGGAAAATTACGATTCTGGCGCGAAAAACTTTTCCACAAACGCTACACATGAAACTGACGTCAGGCACATAGCGCCATCTTGTAGTTTTTAAAGAAGACGCAAACCAGACAAACTTGCGAGTACTTGCGAGAAAGAAGGAAACACTTGAAAAGAGAGAGGAGGATGCAATACAATGCGGCACCTTAAGGGTGTTGGTATGCCGTATGCCTCGCCTCTGCCTCTATGGAGCTTGAAAAAGAAAAAAATAGCTCACAAAGCAGAGAGGCGAAGCGATGCGGCCATGCGACTGATGATGCGGCGGCACAGCTTCTGACGGGTGTCGCCTATCGAGCAGCGCTGGGGTTCCGATAAGCATTGACGTCGTGCTCGCAGTACACTATTGTGCATGTGTGTACGCATTCCTATTACTTAAACTATTAAGGCTGGAATCAACTGTCAGATTCGACTCTCTTTGCGGATCATGCGCGGTCATCGCCGAGCAGATGAAAAGGTTAAGAGGCCCACCGGTCCGAGTTACGCCGAGTAGTGGACTGAAGATATAGTCTGGACAGTCATTAAACCTTTCATAACTCTCCGTTCATAGGCCACTGTGTACGCGCAAAAAGTAGATAAAAGTTCATTTTTTACATGTTTACAGAGCAGTGATGCATTCGCAGCTCGTCTTTTCTTAGCGCGCAAGTCTTAACGCTTTGCGAAAACTATGTCTGCCTAAATTATCGGAATCGAAACCTGAGCACATTTATCATTCGTTATTCGTTATTTAGCACTTGTCACAAGCTTGTCATGCGTAGTCGCGTGCAGGAAACCATGTCGACCATGTCTTGATAGCTGCGTTTCATTTTTACAATAATACTGCTGCCAATAAATGCGTTATATATCCAAAATATAATTTAAAAATTCTTGGAAAAAAAATTTAGCTACTTTTAGCTCCTTGCTAGATTTTTTAGCTACTTTTAGCTACTTTCACGCTGCCATTTAGCTACTTTTGCTCACCGACATTTGGCAACACTGCACCGCACCCGAGCAAAAGCTGGCGCGCTTTTCGGGCAACGGGTGCTCGCGCCTTGCGAGCCCTAGGTCGCTTTTCATGCGTCGGCTTGTTTTAGTTTGCGGGGCATCATCCCGATAGATGCAAATTCGATGAAAATCTGATTCAGTTTGTGGATTGTCGCCCTAAATTCAACAGCGTAGCCTTCGGTCCTGTCCCTGGCCTGTCTGCAGCCTCCGACTACGGTGAGTCGTACGCGAATGATGGTGTTTCGTACATGCCCGCGAGCTCTAGGTAAAGCATTTGTCGGCGTTCTGCTACCGTCTTGCAGCTTTTTTAACGAGTTTTTACACGGCAGTGCAGCTATGCGGTAGTCACAATTACTGACGCGGCGTAATCACGCGACAGTCTCCGGGCGAAGGCATGTGGAGACTGCATAGTGGCGTCGATCCCGTTTCTTCGCGCTTGAAACAACCGTTGCATACCTGCTGCTGTGCACCGATCAGTCGCCGGTTGCTGTTGTCTTCGGGGTGCACTGGGGTATTGGGACGTACGCGGCGACTTACAGATGATGTCGGGAGTCACGGAAGTTTGTAATTTGCTTTTTTTTTTTTTTTTTTTTTTTTTATAAGATTCTTCGTTTGTGGTCTAGTTTGTTTGGGCAGTAGCAGGCATTTTGGTGTGGTGCGCCAGCGTGAACGCGCTGGTTTATGATCAGGAGGTTTTATTGCCTTCCTCGCAGCTACAGCAGAGTGGCTGGGCCCATAGAAACGGTCGTGCTTCTGTCAAAAAACTGTCGTAAGGTATTTATCTATGCGGCCCATACGTGGTGCTGCAGTGCAAGAGGTCAGCTTCTTTACAGTGTCGACGAAGTGCTAAAGAAGGGGAGTTGCTGGCTAGCTGAGAGATAGTATAAATGTAAACTGGCCCAGTGCGAAATGAGCCCCGGAGTGAAACGAGCCTACTGCTCAGCATAAAATTGCTACAAGATACGGGCGTATACCCGCACGAATTTATTGTGCTTGTATGCTCACACGTTCCACTGTCGAGTACTCACATCGGTGCATGCAGCAATGAGGGTGACTCTTCGGCTATCATAGGTTCTTGCCCATGAGAGTATCTGCCCTTTTACTACGAAAATAACTGCATTGGTAGAACTCGCTGAGCTTATTTATATAGATTTAACACTTCAGATGCATGTCGCTACCGCAGAGTTCCCTAATATATATCTTTTGCCTGCTCCAACAGCGTCATCACTTTGAGAAAACTGGGAATGATAGCAGAAACAATGCCTCCATAAATAGTGGGCAGTGCTTGGCTTCAAGCTGCTGTCAAGGCCATGGACAGCTTATTTGAAAAGAAAGCAATAATTAACCTGAGGTGGTACGTTTTGTTGAGGGGAGTGAGGCACCGTTGCGTGTACAGCCTTTGTCAAAAGTGTAGAGCCCGGGGGGTCCGCTTCTGAGCCGAATAGTGGCACTGATGTAGAATTAGTTGAGGCCACTGAAGGGGGTAGGACAAAAAATCTTCTTGCCATCAACAAAGTTGGAATACCGGAAATTCATTACAAGCCGCAGGAACTGGCCCAGAAGCAGACCCCCTGGGCTCTACACTTTTGACAAAGACTGTACCTCGTAATCCTGTCAAAGAGCTTGGCAGTTGCTGCTATAAGCACTCTTCATTACAATTCCATGCAAGCCGCAGCATATTCCGCACTTACTGCACACATGATTTACCTTAGTCTCTTTGTTGCTATTTCAGTGTTTTGCAAGTGTGCTAAATATTTGTATTTGTGCTAGCATTGACTGCTAGTCTCGTTACTGCCTTTTTACTTCTGCGGCAGGCACTCTCACTTGCTTTACTCAAATCAAATTCTACTGTGAGTGAGTTTGCTGAATTTATGCAAACTAAATGTAATTGCTGTATTACTCTCATTTATTTACATTTACAGAGGCAAGGAATACTCGGGGCCGACGTACGAGTTTCCTCCACCAGTTGGATTCCTCTGCTACCTCAGTAGTGCAGTGAGCTGTGACTGGTGTGACCAAATGGACACTCACTCCTTCTACTGGTTTAGAGCGTGCTCCTAGTTAAGTTTAAAATATCTTGCTTGCAATGTATTTAATCTTGTTGTGGTATATTGTCACCCTTGCATTTGCTGATATGTTATTATTTGGAAAGCATTCAGAGTGATTTTGGACGCATGATTTGCAGTGGCGGGAGGTCGAGAAACACAAATGTGTGACTGCAATTTTTTGCCTCTCTAGTTTTCAGCCTTTAGAATTAAAGCAACAGATTGATATGTGAACAGGCCTGGCATGGATTAAAGAGTTTGTCATATACAACAACACTTGACCCTTGCGGGGGTAACACAGCTGTGGTTATCTGAGCAAAAGTTCTCTGTATGTGATGGTGTCCGAAACACGGCATTGTCTTAAGTAACTTGGCATGGAATGGCCACTTCTTGCATTCTCTTGACAGCATCTATTGTAATGTGTGCTAGGCGACATGCCTTCGGATCTGTCTGCAGCAGTTGCCTTGATGTATCAAGATGGGGTGGTTGTTGCGAGTTGGAAATTCCTATTCTCCAGACTACACCAATAAAATGCAGTGAAGCCAAATACCAGGAACCAATGTGTTATGTGGTTCATTGTGAAGGCTTGCCATTCTCGTAACTTTGCCAAATTGCTAGAAACATTATTTTTAAGCCCGGTCTTCTTTTGCTCATAGCACAACTCATTTCGTGCATTTGTCAACTTTTTGTGGTTTATGGTTGGCACATTTTGCAGAGGGTGACAAAATTTGAGCTGGTGTGCCTCGAAGGTTAAATATCTGTTTATTGAACTCTTCTCGGAAAGCTACATGCAAAATCCTGCCTAATGTGGCTGTGAGGGCTTCGCACTTGATTGATGTACCGGCGCTTTACTTGTGGCAGCTGGTCTACATTGTACAGGACTGCCACTTTGAGGAGCACCAGCACTGCTATGAAGCAGATTCACAGCATTGTTCCTGGTGGAGGCAAACCACTGTAGATGTCCTCATTCCAGTGCAGCTTCAGCCAGTGAAGTTTCACAATGCCTGTGTTGAACGAACAAGAGGCCTATGAACTTGAGCATTTCACTTAGTCATTTCTTCCAAACATCCGTCAAAACAAGCAACCTGTTGGTTTCCCCAAAATCCCTGTACAATCATATTTATTTCTATTTTTACAAATAGTTTGTATCATAAGCTGGAGAGCCTTCACTCAAGTATACACTAGGTTCCTATCTACGTGAAAACTACACGCTTGTGTGCCAGTGTCAGCAGATCGTTGCTAACAATTGTGGAAACCCTCCTAAACAGAGATAAAACTGAGGACATGCAGCGATCATGTGTACATACTCAAAAGCAAGTGGGTACGGAAACTATGTGCACCTTTGGCCACTAGTTGGCATTACAGGTGGTTGTAGTACCTGAATCGCTAAAAGCTGAAATCAGAGCTTCTTCTGACAGACTCTTCTGGCTTCTTTGCTGCTAGTGCGATAAAAAAAAATCTGTAGCTGAAGTTGCTGAATCACACAATTTCAGTGTTTTTTGTTGTGCGGCCTGACATGAACATTTCTTCATCTAAGCTGCCACCATTCTTCAGATACAGATCGCTTGAGTGTCACCACTTGGTGCGATGTTACTCTGTGTCACCAGGGGTAGAGACAGACAATTGGAGGAGGATGATACGCTACAACAGGACATGTACTTGCAGACTAACAGGAAAAATAAGGAGGCCTTAGGAAAGCTAAAGAATACGGTAAACGCCGCTATGAGGCTCACTGAAAGAATCGCCAATCTAAAGAGAGGATTGCAGGAAAAGGAGTCAAGTCATTTGGTACAGGCATTCGTGATCAGTAGAACAGTTTATGCGACGCCTTGTATGAATATGGACGTGACGGAGGAAAACAAGGTGGACGCTATGATTAGGCTGGCGTATAAGGCGGCCCTTGGGTTACCTAACATTGCTTCTACCGAAAGTCTGGGATTCATCATCATCAGCCTGACTATACCCATTGCACTCTCCCATATTTCTCCACTTAACCCGGTTCTGTGCTAGTTGCATCCGCTTCACCCCTGCGAACTTCTTAATCCGCCCATCTAACTTTCTGCCGCCCCCTGCTACGCTTTCCTTCCCTTGGAATCCAGTTTGTTACCCTCAGCGACCATCGGTTATCCTCTCTTCGCACATGTCCAGCCCATGTCCATTTCTTCTTAATTTCCACTAGAATGTCGGTAACTTGAGTTATTTCTCTGACCCACTGTGCACGCTTCCTCTCTCAATGTTACCTCTACCATTTTTCGTTCCATAGCCCTCTGGGTTGTTCTCAACCTAAGTAGAACTCTCTTGGTTAGCCTCCACGTTTCAGCCCCATAGGTGAGTACAGGTAAGATGCAACTGTTGTATACTTTCCTCTTGAGCGATAACGATAAGCTGCTAGTCATAATCTGCGAGTGCTTGCGAAATGCGCTCCATCCCAATCCTGTTCTTCTTGTTATTTCCTTTTCATGGTCCGGATCTGCGGGTACTGCCTGTCCAAAGTAGACATATTCGCCTACTACTTCCAGTACTTCGCTACCTAATGTAGACTGCTGTTCCTTTCTGAGGCTGTTGAACATTACCTTAGTCTTCTCCATATTGATTTTCAAGCCTACCTTTCTACTTTTCCTGTCTCGGTCATCAATCATTATTTGCAGTTCATCCCCCGAGTTGCTTAGCAAGGCAATGTCATCAGCAAATCGCAGATTACTGAGGTATTCTCCATCTACCCTTATCCCTCACTGCTCCCATTCCAAGTCTCTGAATACTTCCTCTAAGCAAGCTGTGAATAGTACTGGGGAGATTGTGTCTCCTTGCCTAACACCTTTCTTTATCGGAATTTTGTTACTTTCTTTATGCAGAACTATGGTTGCTGTGCAGCCACTATATATATCTTCCAGCACTTCAACGTACGGCTCGTCTACCCCCTGATTTCGCAATGCCTGCATCACCGCCGAGGTTTCAACTGAGTCAAATGCTTTTTCGTAATCAATGAATGCTATGTATTAGGGCTGGTTATATTCCGAGCATTTTTCTATCACCTGATTGATGGTATGGATATGATCAATAGTAGAGTACCGTTTCTGAAGCCCTGCTTGATCCTTTGCTTGATTGCAGTCTAAGGTTGCCCTGATTTTATTAGCGATTACCTTAGTAAACACCTTATACGTAACAGACAGTAAGCTGATTGGTCTAATTTTTAAGGTTCTTAGCATCCCCTTTCTTATGAATGAGGATAATGTTTGCGTTCTTCCATAGTTCCGGTACTGTCGATGACACCAGGCACTGCGTATACAGGGTAGCCAGTTTTTCTAGCACGATATCTGCCCAGCACAGCCGCCCCAGGAAATACATACTTGCCACTCACATTGCCACTGCTTTCCTGCGTCCCCATTCCAACATGTGAGAGCTGTCATTGGAATCTTGCGAGCAGTTGCATGGTTGTGCTGTTTACCTTTAAATCTGTCAGTGAAGAACTTAGTGATAGATACTGATTGATAATGATAATGACAGAGATTACTATGATGTCATGACGTTACCAGGCGACTCAAGCACATGTGAAGGTTAACCTGATCCAGTCGTCAGTGCAGCGCCTTTCATTTGCCATTTGCTCTAACGCCACATGACACAGCATACAAAAGCAGACGCAGTACAGCAAGCATCAGCAGCATTTCAAATTGGTTTACAGGAAAGAAAAGGCGTATCTCACACTTCTCCGCGAACACCTGAATCGAGCCATAAGGAAAACGAGGAAGGAGGTGCCATAGTGGAGGGCATCAGACCACCATGCAATAAAGGCTTTCACCTCATTGCTCTTTAGTGGTCCAAAGTGCCCTTAGAGTTTTTACTTTTTGCTCGTATGAGCATTCAGTTCAGTGCTGCATAGTGTGATGTTAAAAAAGCACGAGTACCAGGGACCGATGCATTTGTCACCTGCAGTCGCTCATTGCGACCTTGGCTGTTCCTTTTATGTTACCCCGCCGGGATGGCGCAGTGGTTAGGGCGCTTCCTAAGGATGCGGGATCGAATCCTGGCCTCGGCGACTGCTTTTCGAATGGAGGCGAAAGGCAAGGCGACCGTGTGCTGTGGAATGTCAGTGTACGTTAAAGAACCCCAGGTGGTCGAAATTTCCGGAGTCCTCCACTACACCGTCTCTCATAGCCCGAGTCGCTTTGGGACATTAAACCCCACCAACCATTCCATGTGGTTCTGCCAGATATACAGTAACTTGGCACTAGCTAACAGAAAGTCGCTGTAGAGAGTAGTGATGTGGTACTAGCTGGTATTATATTGCGCAGGGCCACTCTAGCATTTTTTTTTTTCCCGGAAGCTTAAATGGAATTCTTTTTGACTGGGGCAGAAAAGTTTCGCAATTTGAACGCCCGTGCTCTTCTCTAGCGTTGCTCTGTGCCTGCACTTCACTGCAGTGCAGGCTTGAGCCAGCGGCAAACGTATACATAACCAGCGCTGCCAGCTTTGGCGAATTAGTCTGCTCGAGGTTGCGGTTACAAAAAATAAAAATAAGCATCAAGATACCCCGCATGCTCACTTGAGATGCAGACTAAAGGTCGTTCCTGCAGGAAGCATAATCAAATTCAGATGTGGGTTTCAGTTTGAGCACAAGCAGAGTGGTGAGTGCTTTTCCACATTAACAGTGTTGAGCTGCCCTTCTGCCAGGAAGTGCTCTTTGCGAACTGATAAGTACAGTAGAACCCCATTACAGTAAAGTCACCGGGACCGGCCAAAATCTTACTATATCAGTTGTTAGTGATGACACGGTCCTGAAGATACTATCTCGTAATTAAAGTCTGCTTACTAAGCACATCTTGTTGCTTTATGAAAAGAACGCTCTAAAATGCCTTCCATCTCTCTCTTATCATCTCTGTGCCATTTCCTTTTTCATTTTTTTTTTTATTTTACAGCTTGTAGAAGTACCTGTTTAGCATGAATGCAACATGGATACGAATACAGCCGAGCTTGATTCCAGCTGAGAACCAAAGCATTGCGTGAGCGCAGCATCATCTTCCGCTGTTTCCATCTTTTAAGAGGCAATAGATGAAAAATGCGCGACAGTCCAGCACTGCAAAACCTCACAAGCCACGCCTCCAATTCTTGCCACTACTCCTTCGTGCTGAACAGTGTTGTGTGAATGTTCGGCCGTTTCTTCGCTTCCCTTTTTCTTGCTGCACTTTTACTCTATTTTTAAGTGACCGGCCGTCTTCTTTTTGTGTTTGGTCAGCTTTACATTTTTCCCGCTACGCGCTGCATGTTTTCCCTCACGGCTCCAAGGCCTTAAAGTTGGCTTCTTCTCAGTGCTGATGAGCCTAGCGGTAAAACCATAAAAAAAAAGCACTACTTATTTTTTTTTTTAAGAAAAAATTTCCTCGCGATTCCATGTAATGCGTGTGCAGCAATGCCATTTCGTGAGAAGTCGACGCCACGGCCAGACGTTGTTTAGTATAACCTAGTTTTACCAAAAGCACTACTATGATGGGACTTCAGTTTCACATTACTATAGCAGGGTTCTACTGTACAATGATAACCGGTCATAGAGGCTCCTCCATATTTCACGAGTGGAATGAAGTCCAGTTTTGTGCCCATTGCAGAAACAAGCTGAACAAGCTGGTCATTCTATGTTTCAGTTTTCTGGAGAAGGTGCTTTGCAGCAATACCTAGCCTTCAGGGGCCATACCTCCTAAGAGATATTCAGAAAAACTTGTCCAAGAAAAAGTATAGACAATGAATACGATCTGTGCAGGGGAGTAAGAGCTAGGAGTTAGCATTGCTGTTCTCAATGCAGCTGATGGGTTACGACCATGCAAGCGGGTTGTGCCACCTAATCTACAAATCACAGTGCGACACATTGTACCCGTTCTCCACCCTCTGCCTCCTACCTTCTCTTCATCATCCCTCTTGTCTCTACTTTGCCACCTGCCAATCAAGGTCTCAAAGGGACGAACAACACAAGCTGTCTAAAGCCACCACTTGAAGGAAACCAAATTTTGGTTACATGTTGATATGACAGCGTTAAAGGCTGCCATTCACCATAAAATTTGGTATCAGGGTTGTGAAAGAAAAATTGTGGGTGATAGCCGGGAATTGATTGGTGGCAGGGTTGTGCAAAGTCACTTGATCATATGATATGGCAGATTTGGCAGGAGCTGCCAACTCAAGCTTCTCGAATCAGATGGGTAGGTGAAATGAATCGAACCCTCCAGGACTCTTGCATTTCAAGTCAGACATGCTACCCGTAGACCACAAAGGCATTTCATACGGCTAGGTTAAGGGAGGCTTTATATTTGTGTCAGGCAGTCTTTCACATAATGTGGTAGTTCATGACTCTATGCTAAAGAGTATGTATAAGATAATGGAAGTACCACCATTGCCAAAAATAACCAGGCTGCGTGCTCCGCTTTTCAGCAAAGTAGCAGATAATTCGTACCACTTCTGAAACTGTAAATCTGTGCAAAGTAGTAAAGGCAAGCTGCAGTCCTCACTTCTCAACAAGTTGTGATCCTCTAGGAATTCATGTTGACCTTAGGATACAAGCTAAAATAAGGCCTTGCCTTATTTTTACCTCTCTGCAAGTTCGATCCCTGCAAGGCACAGGGGTACAGAAAAAAATTAAGGCAGATTGCAGTCATGTACAAGACTGATGACACAATGATGCTGTTTCTGTTTGCCTCAAGTTATCCGTGATTATACTTCGAGACTCATCGTGGCTATCTGTTGTCAGCGGACAAGTGCAACAGATATTATGCCTTTTCTTTCCTGTAAACCAATTTAAAACACCGCTGATTCATGTGTGGTACGGCGTTTGAGGAAGCGACAAATGAAAGGCGCAGCACGGATGCCTGGATTGGATGCCTGGCAACGTTAGCTTCATATATGCGTGAATCGCACGGTGAAGTCATCGGTCATGACCGGACATGATGTCATGTGGTGACCTCAGTTCTGGTTATTAGACATGACTGGATGTGACGTCATGATGATGTCACATCTGGTCATGGTGACATTACTGCGAACACATTAAGCTGCGCACAATAGATGAAACAACCTCCAGCTTAAACAGCATCACTGTTGAAAGTGGGCGTTGTGCAGTCTAGTTGAAGATTTGGGCGGCTGTATGCGAGCAAGGAACTGAGTGCTGTGATTTAACTTCCCAAAATAAATGCCACCGAGTGGTACTTTTTTCTTAATACACGTCATATATTTACTAGAACCACCTTACCCTGTATTTTACAGCTGTAAATGCTGCAAAAGGCAAATTTTCTAAACATGAGAATTTTATTCTGGCATGGCTTATATTCTCTAATCTCCAAAACAGTTTTCTTGGGTTCCTTTACTTCTGGAAAACTTGGGGTATTGTTGGAACAACTACGATGAGAACAGCAAATTTTACAAATTTGAAATTAAAGTGTATGAGAACATGCAAGATGGCGACCATGGCACAAACATTTTTTTTTTTCGCCTAAAACAAGCTGGGGTAATGTTTGTCGTAGTAACCCAATACAGTCCTTTTCTAAACTGACGGCGGTCGAGCGTAAAAATTGCGTCAAATGGCATGATATGGGTCTGTGTGCAGGCTTCACACAACTCGTACTCTCAGGCAAGTCCAGTAAAAGAATCTGACTGCTGAGCTGCTACCCGGCACAACAGAACCCAGAATGCAACCTAATCCTATGTTAGCCTGCATACTTAATATTTTTGAGACAAAGCATTCATAGAAGGTTGAAAAAACTCGTACATGCAGAATGCGATCAAAAAATCTGGAACAAGTTTCATGACACGCACGCCATTTTTCACAGCATATCACACAACTTGGAAGAAAGTCGACAACTTCACTTTGAAAGCAAATTTTTGTGAAAATGTACAACACCACTGGGAAGGAAAACAATTGAAGCAGTCGAAACAAAAAAATTTGGTGGCGTATGTGTCAGTGAACCCTCAGTGTCTATTAAAGAAAGTGAAATCAATGATCTTCGACACTAGTAGAACCTGAATAGCGCTGTGTGATAAGGCTGTCCATAAGTGGCAATAAGCAAAGTTAAAATCAAAACAAAACCAAACTTGACAGAACTTGCACCAATATCACTGCTATGCTAAAATAAAATACACAGACACCATATAACCACTGTTCACAATACAAGTTCTACAAACCTGATGCGAATTTTTATATCATAGCTGTAACGATACTAGCACAGCCTGATAATTACAGTACACTTAAACAATCACTCTACCTGCCTCTATGCATATATTGTATGCATATAGGCACTATGCACATATTGTACTTGACTACAAAGTTCAGCATGGTAGTTAACAACCATGCACATGAAACAGCTCGGGTATTGAAAAGCCTCTTCCAATCATGTTCAAAACCAATATATTCTGATCAAATCAACATGCAAAATGTAAATCTTTCGTAAAAAATTTCATTTTGCACACAAAGACAAAGGTAGCTTTACTGCACATACTGTAGCACGAGTTGAATGCTCCGGGCAAATTTTCATAGTGCTGCAGGGTTTTTATGTGTTTATTATATGAACGATGCAAAAAAAAAAAAAAATCGGTGAACTCCATAAAAGGTGCCACATTAGAACAAAAATTAGCAGTGCTATGCCTAGATAATTCCACTGCAAGAATGCATCTGTGCTGACTCATGCTCTATTGCCATAAACAAAGTACAGTATGTGAGGAATACAAGGGATGGAGGTTTGATTCCCAGTGTAGACAGTATTTATTTATTTTATTTACCCCACTAATCACACATGTGCTCTGTGCTGTCGTACAGTACAGCAAGTAATGGCATATGGTACCTGTAGTAAGACATAGTTCATGCTGGATACATCGGCTGTCATGCAAAGATGTAATCAATGCAATTAACACTTTTTGTAGTGGCTTGAAATTGTTGACTGCGACCCCGAGCAGTTCGCACGTGAACACTGGCAGCCACTGTGATTTCGTAGTATCGATGACAGTCGCCGCAGATGATGAGGGGAATGTCTGGTGCCCTCACAATGCATCAGCCATCTCGCAGATAAGTGCTGCCCTTCAGCGCCACCATTGCAATTCTTGTTTAAATGGCTATGGGTTGTACAAACTGGAAACTCTAGCAGACTAACAATCTTGTGCATTCACAATGCCGTAATAACAACATTGCGTGGGTAGTAATTTAGAAAAAATAAATACATTCACAGTTAAAACTGGTTCACTGGACAATATTTTGTAAGTAATAATTCAACAATACTGCACAAGAATTTTCAAAACTCCTCTGAGCCTCACTAGGGCACCTATGAATGTCGTGCAGCCTTGGTGGATGGAACCGTGACAGATTATTGTAGATGAAAATGTAGCCATTAAATACTGTCCTTTTTAAAATGCGTGATAGAGCGTTACACTGCAGTGCACAGGTGTAGAACATAAAAACATGGCTGCAGCTGCGAGCTATCAGGTGGCTGTCGCACATACTCCATGATAGTAAATCAGGTATATGTATCTTCCATGGGGCAGGTAGCTAGTAGCAGGCTAGGCAGGCAAACAGGGTTCGTTCATGGCTCTGGTCCACCAAGAATGTGACAGTGCTGCAAGTCATCTATACTTGGGAAGATTACCTAACATGCAGACAACTACTGTAAAGTCAAACACTGAAATTACAAAAAAATTAAGTTGATAAATGAAATGTACTGCCTTTGGATCTGAGCAAGAATGAGAACAGAGGCAAGCCATTTGGTAAGCCTGTTTCGATGCATTCCCTAAAGCCACATCTCTATGCTGTTCTGACCAGTTTATTTGTTTTACAAGAATACACTAGGAAAGAACCAAGCGATCGCACATTACATCTACGTTGTGCACTACAGTTATAAAAATAAAAATCATAGCTAACGAGTACGTGACCCCGTTCGGTAATGCAGTACATTTACTTTGCTGTACAGCGTACCACTCGTCTCGGGACTGACGGACAGCGTGTTAGGCCCTTATTATTTGCCAAAAAAAAAAAAAAAGCGAAGCTTAATTTCTAGTAAATCAACATTACACACTATTAAGAAGCGGTCAACACACTTGAGACACAGTTCTATATTCAGCTAGTCTGCAAACTATTACCACAGTCATCATACATAAAAGCAACAACAGGCGCATACATGCAGCATGTGCTGAAAAGGCGCGTCCGATGCAAGTGCAAAACTGACGTTGGCCTCGGTCATCTTACGACTGCTAGGAGAAAGCTACATGCCTCACATTGACACTAAAAATTAATTCAAAGCACTTCTGACACGAACGTAAGCCTTCGATGTCTCTGTAGTCACAATGCCTAAACACTTTCAGCGGAGCGCTTTATTTAGTTCTGCGCAGGCAAGCTCAGCACTTCTCTCAGACAACCTCAAGTGCAGCAAGAAAGTAACCTTGCTGCAATGTTCACAGTTAAACGTCCCGAAACAAATCGTTCCCAGCTAATTTCACACAGCGATTCGCGGAAGAATCGCGGTTCTAGCGCAGGCACCATGCTTACCAACATGGCACTCGAGTACGTTAATGTTCCACAAATCAATATATTATGTAACTCATTTCCTTCCAAAGAGCAATCAGCTGGCTTTCTATTCGACTTACCAAAGTGATGCTCACCGTGCGAAGTGCGTCGCCTGTGCTGTATAAACACAGAACACAGCCATTTTATGGTTCGTTAGCATTAACAACAAATAGATAAAGCGCAACACAGGGTCCGCAAAGCACTGGAAGGAGAATAACTAGAGTCAATAACGCGTCAAACATTTTTTTAAAACGTTTCATGTAACGCGCCGCAACTCAAAATAATTTAGCGGAGGGGGCGATGATGATGATAATGGCGCACGCACCATCGTATCTAAAATTGTTGCAAATGAAACTATACAGTTTCAGTTAAACAAAGGAGGTAGTGACGCATAAACTACAAGTGCCAATTTTAATTATCTAAAGGTTTCCTTTTACTGAATTAATTTTTGTTGGTATTGGACGTTTTCGCCACCTGCAGCGCTGTCACTCAACCGTTGCAACGGCGCGCCATTTGAACCGGCTGGTTGTACGGTGCTCGCACAAGTCTCTGCTGTTCTCTCGAGTTCTCTCTTCTCAGTTCAGCTCTCTCTGCAAGCCTCCCAGAGGCTGTATGACTCATTTATCTCGCCACAAGTAACTTTTAAACCACAGTTCAGCAATGCGACACTAGAGCCATTCAATGAAGGACTACACTTATTCCTAGTCTGGCATTTATTTCCTTTGCGCATTTTCACTCTGTCCATTCATAACAAAAACTTGGAAGAAAAATCAAGAGGCTAAGTGGGCTTCCCACAGTGCAGTTACATATCTATAGTTATTTCATAAATTGGCAACACAGTTTTGATTCATCATCACTGCCTGCAATAGGTATGCTGAAGGGAATTAGTGGTCTGCAATCATCGCTGCTTCATGCGTTAGCTGCAGCCGCTAACCTTGGCTCATTTGCCGACATTATCTCTTCATCCCAGTGCCTGGTATCTCTTACTTGTTTCACTCCCTCGAAACCTAATCGATTAGCTGAAAAGCCCTATTTCCTGGATCACATGTCCCTCTCTAATGCTTCTTTTCAGTTTTCTGCATCTTCATACTAAAAGATGTGCACCATGTGCTGCAATCTCAACTGCAGGTACTCTACTGCAAGATGCCCAGCACTCTGTGTCATATGGTATGGTGTTGCGGCAGCATAGAAGTACCACCCACACAAACCATCAGATGAGGACCTGCTTATGCCCTCACCTTTTTGGACCAAGGACGCCACCTGCCCAGGGCAAATAGGGCCTGCTCATTTCAATAATAGCTGATTACTACTTCCTTGTTATGATTACCTTGAAACTGTACTTTAATCCACATCTGTGTTTGGGAAAGTTTTCCAAATTATTTTACTTTCTATAACCTGCTGCACTGTCCTTTGCTTAGGTATTTTAAACTAATGCTTTAATATCCACTTTTCAGCCTTTCAAATGATCACATGATAGCAAGCTGCCTTTTATTACATTATATATACAGCACCTTCCCAATTTACATTCACCTCTTTTTGCTCTTGGGGAAATGTTTCTCATGGTTCAGATTCAACCTGGCTTAAAAACATTACTCCCTTCCTACGTCCGAAACCTTCCTACCTATGTGCAGCAGTGACTTTGTGGCTATGCATTCGACTGCTAATCCTAAGGTTTCAAGATTAAATACATGGCTACATTTTGGCAGAGGCAAGATGTAAAGACACCTGTGGGCTACACAATGTCAGTGCATATAAAAAGGACACCAAGCAGTCAAAATTAATTAACTCTTTCCCATGCTTGCCGTCTTTCATAGACCGCATTAGGTTTTGGCATTCCCGATCCCTGTGTGCTATGTCAATACCTCTACCTGTTGTAAAGTTGCTCTCATCACAAAGGGTTGAAAAATAAACTTTCATCTTGTAGTTTCTTTAGGTCCTTGAGCATGTGCTGTTATTGAGGCAGTGGGCAATATTTGGCTGGGGCCTTAGACATGCAGTAGCCCAAACCAGATTCGAAATCGAGGAAACAGTTTAGCTGAAACAAATGTCGATTTCAGTCTCATCGACATCAACTGCAATGCCCGTTCTCTTTTTCTACAGGAATATAATGTAGACATGATGCAATGCTGTTCACCCAAATGTTTTCCGATTGTCATGGCTACTACAGTTCAAAATAATGAGACCAAAGAGCACGACACACAAGGAATGCTTATTTGCAATGAAAGCATTTTATTGCAAGCTATGAAGTAAATACATTTGTCGTGAAGAACAAGCAAAAGATTGCAAGAAACCATCAAAACAAAATTTAAAACCCCATCTAGAAAAGCAAAAATCTAATGCCATGTTTTCATGGAAAGCAGCCATTTTTTAAAAAAGGCTGCTCTTTGAAGCTACTCACAAAATTATTTCAGCATAATGCTCATTTGCTACAATCCTCTTTTTTTCCAACTAGACACAAAGTCTACAAGACCTTGTGTATAAAATGTCACCAACCAGCACGTAGCTGCCATGCCATCAGCAAAACCATGCGCCCAACTGCTCATTGCACACCGGCCAAAACTCTGCACTGCCTTTGGGCAAGTGGAAAACAGCTGCAAAGCATCTTAAAACCCATCCACCTTTTGTTTCTATTTTAAGGTGCTATCATTTCTCCTGCTTCAATCATTCCTTTCGTTTTCAGGTGCGATTCCATAAACTGAACTTGTTTATGAACCACCCTAGATTCGAAAATGTGTTCAAACCTGCTGTCTATGAGGCAGCGCCTTCAGAATGCGCGGTGGCCAAAAATACTTTTGCAGCAGACTCATTAATAACAGAGCTACAACCATCAAAACCGGTATGTTTCTCTCCTTCCCTTCCATCACCAAAGAGTCTCTCCCTCCTCCCTGGTTGACTAGCCTCCACAAGAGACAATACGCGTAGGGCTGGTACATGTAGGCTCCCTAAATACGCGAAATGTGGAGCGCCATCTCTTAGTGCTTTGAGAAACTATGCCCGCCATGTTGGTTCGGTCAACAAAATGAAAATGCTGCCCTGTGCTGGGTAAAAACAGCTACAAGAATGCATCAAATGCAGTCATTATGGCCCCGACTTTTACAGGCATTCTTTTTTTTCTTGCTGGTTGGTTTGTGAGGTTTAACGTCCAAAAGAGACTCAGGTATGAGAGACGCCATAGTGAAGGGCCCCGATAATTCCGACCACCTGGAGTTCTTTCTTTAAGGTGCACTGACATTGCACAAACACGGGTGCCTTGCTTTCTGCCTTCCATCAAAACGCTACCGCCTCAGCTTTTTTTTTTTCTTGCTTTCTGCTACCCAAGCACCACCAGTGACCTTTGTTTGAAGGTTGAGAAGTGAGCTTTGGCTCATCCAGCTACAATGCCAATAAGGAGGAGGAGGGGGAGAGGCTGAGCTCAATGGGTAGCCGAAGCATAGGTGCGAGGCCTCTGGCCTTTCTTAGGAAACCAAGCCCGTGCATGTATGGATGTTCTGTGTTTTCTGTATTCATGGTTATGCACGGTGTACCATGGCTGGATTCGAGTGGCGACGGTGCGCTCTTTATGACCTATGCATGGAGGGTGCTTCCTGTCTGCTACAGCTGTGAAATCGTGGCACTGTGTGGCATCGACGCGTCTACTCAGTGATGCCGTCATTTGGTGTGCAACAAGCTGGAAAAAAAAAAAAAAAAGCGGAGGCTGGCCAAGCCTGCACTTTCACCCGGTTGTGATTCTTGCCAACGAGATGTCATGAACTTGAGCGTTCAGAGTGACCTGCAGTGATTTTTGTCGTTGTACTGAGAGTTATAGATGATAGGTGTGCCGGCCATGAGCCATCCTTACAGGCTCTGGCTGTGTATCAGCATCTTGCCGAAGAGCCAAAACCAGGGAAAAACTCGCATAAAATATAGCTAAATTATTGGAACTGGAAACCAAGCCCGTGCATGTATGGATGTTCTGTGTTTTCTGTATTATGGTTATGCACGGTGTACCATGGCTGGATTCGAGTGGCGACGGTGCGCTCTTTACGACCTATGCATGGAGGGTGCTTCCTGTCTGCTACAGCTGCGAAATCGTGGCACTGTGTGGCATTGACGCGTCTACTCAGTGATGCCGTCATTTGGTGTGCAACAAGCTGGAAAAAAAAAAAAAAAAAAGCTGAGGCTGGCCAAGCCTGCACTTTCACCCGGTTGTGATTCTTGCCAACGAGATGTCATGAACTTGAGCGTTCAGAGCGACCTGCAGTGATTTTTGCCGCTGTACTGAGAGTTATATATGATAGGTGTGCCGGCCGTGAGCCATCCTTACAGGCTCTGGCTGTGTATCAGCATCTTGCCGAAGAACCAAAACCAGGGAAAAACTCGCATAAAATATAGCTAAATTATTGGAACAGAGTTCTCCATCACTCGGAAATTGATGAAAGGAAACACTGCAAGTTTTTCAAACTTGCAGGCGTGGGCACGTCGTTCAGAGGAAATAAAGTTCAAATGCGTGGCAAAAAACATACGTATGGGTCCGGACCGAAGGAAATACCAAAAGCACACTGCGGCCGAGAAGCTCAACTATTGTCATGAAGTTAGCTTCGTTACAAACTAGCCGCAGAGTTTAGCAACATAGGTGGCAGGCAAAGACAAGGGTCGGAAGGCTTTCCTACTATCCTATCCTTATATGAGGATGGTGATGAATGTCTCCTGTTATTTCGAGGTGATGCTGCGCACGCCTCAGAACAGGAAAAGCAGTTACAGTGAATGCGCTGTTCAAAGTGCACAAAAAGTGCAATAAGAGCAGGTTACCTTTTTTTTTAATTTGCACTAACAACTTAAAACAGGTCAACGACCAGCCTGACTTGCAGACACGTGAAGGTGCCCGAAATTTTGGTACATGTGCAGAAGCAGACAGAAATGTGCCCAAAAGCGAAAAGATGCCGTCACACTGGCATATCATTTGAAATAATGCATGTAGGCAAAACAGGTACTCCTCCTTGCTCGGCCACTAATTGTAACAGGCCTGGCAGAACAGGCCCGAGAGGCCGAAAATGTTCATGTGATAAATTCTGTGCTTCTGTAGCCATGTCAATGCATTTTTGACAGTTCCCCTCATATCATGAAGGAAACAAAGTTACAGCAGGAAGAAAAAAATCGGCTTTTGTGCAGCATAATGGGACTGACCTTACAATAGTATGCTGCTACTTGCCTTACTGCAGACTGATAACCCAAATCACTGTTGTATTCAGATGGTAATTAGCACATGTTGCGCACTGTAAGAAATAAGACAAAGTAAGTATTACTACGATCAAAATATGCTAAATAATACTGTTGCCTGAGCCTACACCGCACCGCTTTTGCGCACACAAAATTGAGACTACATAATTTCTCTAAGTATTTCGCTCACTCCGTAAACTGAACACTTGAACGCTTGAAGGAGCGAACGCAGGTGCGCACCGGGCGCCGCCACAGAAGCGAGTGGCCAGGGTTGGGTAAATCCTGCACTAACTTCACGGGGAAGAGAGCACTGCTTGCTTATAAGAGCTGCCATTATATCTGCGGCGAATGCGCAGGCTGTATGAAAGTGCGCGCCGCTGCCACTTAAGTCCAGCCGTTGGTGTATGAATAGCACAGTGCACAGAACACGCTGAAGCATGCATAGACAAGGGCAAGAAACTAAAAGCCTTCTTTCTTGTGTGAGTGTATGCATGAGTGAAAACGAAATGCAAGACAAAAAAGTGCGTGACATCAGCAGACCAAGTGACACCCCTCGCCCATCAGTCAGAGAGAAACCAATGGATGCAGTATCTGTGGGTACCTCATCGACAAAGTTCGATGGCCAGCGCAAAGGATGAGAAGGTTTGGCTGTTTTAAAAGGACCATGAGTGCTTTGGTTTGCATTTTGTTGCTTTCCAGTGTGTGCATCGCTGCAGTATTTCGCAGAGACCATGTCCAACGCCTTATCGGGCTTGGTTAAAATGTCAGCCTGGTCAGTAGCCCTTGAATATGTTAGCTCTCTTAAATGAACAATCTGAAATAAGCAAGGACATAAGTTGTGCTGGCCATATTGTGGACTGCTTTCAAGACAATGTGTGTAATGCCAAATAATCTGAGAAGTTGAATAAACCGTTTGGGGTGCCCTGTTTTGTTTTCTAAATATGCATTGTAAGACCATTTAACACAGCTTGGCCACCCAACTTGTGCACACCAGCTAACACAAAGCTTTAGCAGTGCTACACTAATCCCTCTGTCACACAAACACTTCCGATCCTCATTGAACTCAATCTGCATTCAGGCTTTCAAGAAGGATTGAAGCATCCGGTGCTACACGAGCGTTTTCAGTCAGCATTGAGAAATTTCCTACGTGGTCCGTCGTCTGCGTCAGTCGCAATGAGTCTCAAAAGGAAATTTAAGATTGGGGTAATGATTGCACGATTCCAGCGTACACAGCAGCATTCTGCTTTTGGCACCTCAGGTCACCTAACCTATCTTCCCAGCGGTCAAGTGCTACAGTGCAGTTTCTCTTCCACTCCACAGTTTCCACACTGACGCAGTCGAAGAGAACGCCACCTTAGCTTCCACTGGCAGTAGACTACGGTGTCAATATTATAAAATTAGCCGTTCTACGAATGTTCTATCATGCCTTTTAATACATTTATGTGTTATTATGTGCAGTTCTATTGCATTTATTGGTTTTCAAGTTTTAGAGCTCGTTGATGACGAGGGTGTCAATGACCGCTTTTCAGTGTGCTTGAAATCTCGAGAGCGATTGAGGAAGCAACCTTGAGTCAAGCAGGCTCGAA
Organism: Amblyomma maculatum; assembly: GCF_055883805.1. Lineage (NCBI taxonomy): Eukaryota > Metazoa > Arthropoda > Arachnida > Ixodida > Ixodidae > Amblyomma > Amblyomma maculatum. The sequence goes on from NC_139349.1 coordinate 182,786,287, forward strand.
CTCAACTGCACTTGACAGTTGCCGTGTGACAACCTCGATCTACAATGAGTTGAATGTATATCCAGTTCAATGAGGATCGAAACTGTTCGTATGAGAGCAGTTTAACTCGCATCTTGCAGGAACAAGCAATCTATATACACCATTCCAATAAGTTACTCGGTGCCACCATATTGTTCGCTCCTCCTCTCTGGACTGCTGCAAACCGGCTCTGCTTCCACTGTGCTAGCACCAAATGCACAAAGCAGTCCAGCAGGTAATATGGTGACACCCCGTGACCACTTATTGGAAAGGTGCACACTGCTATGACTATGCTACAGTATGCTAAGGAAGTGAACACACAAAAAAGCCAGGCAATCATGTTACTCTGGTAACGAATGTTTAATTGTGGCTGGCCTTGCATATGGCGGGCAGTAATGCATGTACCCCTGTCTTCGGACAGGACAGCAGGGTTGTAAGCATCTCCAGCAAACACTGTGCGGATGTTCGTTTTGTTATAAAAATTTAGGAGACACTTGAGATCTGTCTTTAAGAGTATAGCATGGTAGCGTCAACAGCTCCCATCTGCAGCTTCCCTCAAAAATCCTTGATCGCATACATGCACCTTGCTATTTTATAAATGAAGTCTTTAAAGAACTTTGCTGCAACCTACAAAAAAAAAAAAAAAAAAAGTAGGAAGTGCTTAAGAGCTCTAAGATCGCTAAGGCGAACACAACCCGGCACCAGAATTAGAATATGTGACTAATAAGTATGGTGCAGGGAATGCAGCCTTATAGTTACGCACGTCAAATGACAGATCGAATACCACACGCCCATCCTCCGAGGTCCTGTGAATAAGCGCATAAGTGGCCCGCGTATGCATGGGGTTGCCATTACCCTCTTTGTCACCTCTCTGCAGCGGTTTGCACAGCCAGGATGCCTCCTTTCCTCCTCTCTGCAATGCGGCAACAGAGCACGCACCTGCCAGAGCTCTTCACACGCAAGTTCCAGTATGAAGGACGTTTCTTGATGACAATTTCTGACCACACTTTCTGTACATGACGCACATGAGCCAATTAAAATACAGCTATTTAAATGCCCTCTAGACACGTGAATATTATGAATATAAGCATAATACATAAGATAAATTCTCAGCACTGGGTAAAATATTCACAAAGTATTGTCAAACATGAATATAAAATCAAGAAATTGTAATAAAATCTTGAGGATATACAAAAGGCAGAAAAATGGTCATTTCTTAAACTACAGCTTGCAAATGAAGCTTTTTTTTTTTGCCTCAACTCCTTCAGCACCATGTAATTTGTTTATTAAATGAAATATTTACACAATCTTGCTATTAGATAATACTAAAATGCAGGTATTTAGATGCTCAATTAAATAAATGCCCATGTTTTTGTTTTGGCTTTATACATAGCATAAAAACTTTTTCTCCGAAATTTGCAGAAAAAAATCAAACAAGTGAAAGAAAAGGGGGCATGAATATCAAAATAAGACAGCAAGAAAAATAATTCAGAATACTAAAAATATGCTACACTGCCTCTTTTATTACTAGTTTAGGTTCTGAAGTTCATTTTGAAGGTGTGCTGTTCTCTCAGAAATATAGCTAAGTTGCTGAAAACACCCATTTTTATGCTCGGCCTTGTTCTACTCATTTTACAGTTTATAGTATTGGCATTTCCAAACCTTTCAGGATTTATGACTGAATTATTTGGTGACATGTTTTCCAGAAGGTGGGAGAGTTTGCCATTAAATTTGAAAATCTGCAATAGAAGCTTGGTGTTCAAACTCCACTGAATTTGCTTGAAGAAGTTCCACACTTGAAGTTCTGGAGAAGCCATATCAAGTAGTACCAAGCTTTCATTACTGCTGAAACCCAGCGAATGGAAACAGAACAGTGGGAACACAAAATGAGCATGTGTAACTGACCAAGTGTGATCAGAGATTAAAACTAAGCTTTTCTTGGCCACTAGCTGAAGTCCGAGGCTGACATTTGACTGATTCATCATCTGAGCTGAACTGAGAGCTAGTAAAATTGTCTCCAAGAGACTTCGCTACTATTCTCATAAACAGAAAACTACAGTAGAAGCAGCAGAATCGTGTGAATGGTGCCAAAGACCTCTTTATTTCAAATAATTTTTTAAATGTCACACTGTGCCAGAAAGAACAAAAAAAAAAATAAATAAATAAAAATAAACAAGCTGCACACAAACAGAAACTATGGTTGTCACAATAGCCCCACTGCGGTAGTGCAGTGGTTAAGATGCTAGATTACTGTGCCGGAGTACCCATGTCCAAACCCGATCGCTGGCGGCTGCTTTCGATGCAAACGAAGTGGCACCTGTGTGCTTTGTGATGTCAGCGCGCGTTAAAGATCCCTAGGTGGTCAAAATTACTCCATGGACCTCCACTACGGCACCCATTTCTGTCTTTCCACTTTGACTCCCTCCTCCCTTCCCTTACGGCACAGTTCAGGTGCCCACAGAAACAAGTGACAGATTCTGTGCCTTTTCCATTCCTGTGAACTAATTACTATAATTACTTTTGTCATACTATCTGCCTAAATGGGGCTACATGTTCCAAATACATAAATTTACGTCTGCCAGTGTGTGAGAACGACCATTCATATATGAATGATTGGCTTAAAGCAGTCCTGAAAGGTATAAGCCCTAATCCCTTAATTTGTGCCGGTATTATCTCACACACAATCATCAGCATATAACCATAATCTACCACATTGTGCCTAAGACCACCCAACATGGGTATAAAGCTCTGTTTTAACAAAGCTGTATGAACATGGAGTAGCATGTCTGATACTAGATCCAAGGGTCTCGGATGGTTCTATTCCACCTCAACCTCTCACCTCAAAGGAGCTGCCTGAGTTAGCAGCTCCAGATAGCGTTGTCCTCTCTTTTCTCGATCCTTTGTCTCTTTTTCGCTTTTCCACAATATGAGCTCCAGCCAGTTCGGCCATATCATGTGGCCTCATGACATCGCAGAACCAGACAACCAATCAGTGCATGGCCATGTCACCTGCCAAAGGCATGGTTGTGATTTTTCTCAAGGGTGACGCCTTTTACGCTACCGCAATAAAGCAACTATTCTAAAATAAGTCACTTCTTGTGGAGCACTTTTCACTACTGCTGCTGCATTGTATGATATGGGCAGTTCAAATTATGTCCCTTCTGTAAAGAGCAGTTTGTTTGCACAGCCTCCTATCCGATGTGGATGTAGGCTATAATCCAGCACACAACAGCGGCAGGGCAGACACATTAAAAAACATGGCAGCCCTTACGAAAGCCAGCTGCTCCTTCAGCTGATAGAAAGTCCAAGATTTTCCCAATTCTATTATCTTGTAGGCAATGGACAATAACCCGATCAGTTTAAGTTTGCAAGTGCTTGACAGCCCCTTTCTTATAGATTATGGTACTGTTAGGATCCTTCCAAGATTTCAATACACTTGAGGTCGTGAGGCACTACACACACAAAGCAAGCAGTTTTTCTAGCACAATCTCCTTACCACTCTTCAAAGATCTGCAGTTGCCTACCCATAACAGCCGATTTCCCCATTTGCATTGCTTCGAAGGCTTTTTTACTTCCTCCATGACCAGCATGACGTACAACCTGCTCACATTACTGCCCGTCATCCTGACTGCTTCAGCTGCTGCTGTGACTGCTTCAGGGCAATGTCATCAGCAAATTGCAGATTACTGAGGTATTCTCCATCTACCCTCATCCCTGAAGGCATGTCACCTAGCACATAGTACAATAGATGCTGTCAAGAGAGTACAAGAAGTGGCCGATTCCATGCCAAGTTACCTAAGACAATGCCATGTTTTAGACACCATCACACACGGATAACTTTTTCTCGGAGAACCACAGCTGTGTTACCTCCACAAGGGATCAAGTTTTCTTCTATATGACATCTCTCCAATAAATGTCAGGCCTGTTCAGGTATTAATCTGTTACTTTAATTCGCAAGGCTAGAAGCTAGACTGGCAAAAAATTGCAGTCACACATTTGTGCTTCCCACCTCCCCCCACTGCAAATCATGTGTTCCAAACCACCCAGAATGATTTTCAAATAATAGCATATCAGCAAATTCAAGGGTGACAATATTACACAAGATTAAATACATTGCAAGCAAGGTGTTTTAAACTTAACTGGGAGCACGCTCTAAACCTGTGGAAGCAGTGAGAGTATCCATTTGGTCACGCCAGTCGCAGCTCACTGCACTACCGAGGTGGCGGTGTAATCGAACTGGCGGAGGGAACTCGTTCGTCGGCACCAAGAAGTCGTTGCCTCTGCAAATGTAAATAAATGAGAGTAATACTGCAATTACATTTAGTTTGCATGAATTCAGCAAACTCACTCACAATAGAATTTGGTTCGAGTAAAGCAAGTGAGAGTGCCTGCTGCAGAAGGAAAAAGGTAGTAACGAGACTGGCTGTCAATGCTAGCACAAATACAAATATTTAGAACACTTACAAAACACTGAAATAGCAACAAAGAGAATCTAAGTTAAATCACTTGTGCAGTAAGTGCCCAATATGCTGCGGCTTGCATGGAACTGCAATGGAGAGTGCTTATAGCAGCAACTGCCAAGCTCTTTGACAGGATTACGAGGTACTCGCAATGGTGCCTCACTCTCCCACAAAACATGCTAGCTCAGATTAATTATTGCTCTGTTTTCAAATAAGCTGTCAATGGCCTTGGCAGCAGCTTGAAGCCAAGCACTGCCAACTATTTATGTTGGAGCAGGCAAAAGATATATATATTAGGGAACTCTGCGGTAGCAACATGCATCCAAAGTGTTAAATCTATATAAACAAGCTCAGTGAGTTCCACCAATGCAGTTATTTCGGCAGTAAAAAGAGAGATATTGTCACAGGCATGAACCTATGCTAGCTGAGGAGTATTGAGGTCACCCTCTATGCTGCATACACCGAAATAAGTGAGTACTTGACAGTGGAAGGTCTGAGCAAATAAGCACAGGAATTCGGTCATGTATATAACCATACTTTTGTAGCCATTTCATGCTGTGCAGTAGGCTTGTTGCACTTCGAGGCTCATTCCGCACAGGGCCAACTCACGTTTAAACCATCTCTCAGCTGGCCAGCAACCCCCCTTTATCAGTCCGCAGATATACTCATGTATTGCAGCACTACCACGTATGGTCTGTATAGATGAGTGCCACTTACCTTCCAACAGTTTTCCGAAAGAAGCCCGACATTTTCTATGGGCTGAGCTGCTCCATCGGTTGAAGCTGCGAGGAAGGCAATAAAACCTCCTGATTATAAACCAGCGCGTTCACGCTGGCGCACGCAAAAATGCCTTATACTGCCCAAACAAATATAAGCGAACTCAGAAACAGTTTTACGTTATCTTTTAGTCGCCTCATATGTCCCAATACTCCAGTGCATCCGGAAGACAACAGCAACCGGCGACTGATCGGGGCACAGCAGCAGGTATGGAAGCTGTTCCAAGCGCAATGAAACGAGATCGTGGACGCCATTACGCAGTCTCCTCACGCCTTCGCCCGGAGACCGTCGCGCGATTACGCCGCGTCAATAATTGAGGCTAACGCATGCTTGCGCTGCCGTGCAAAAACTCGTTAAAGAAGCTGCAAGGAAGGCGATGGCAGAAAGACTACAAATGCTTTACTTAGAGTTCGCGGGCATGTATGTACGACTCACCGCAGTCAGAAGGCTGCAAATAGCACTGCACCGAAGGCTGCGCCCTTGAATTTAAGGCTATAATTCACGAACTGAATTCGCATATCACCGAGTTTGCATTTACCGGGATGATGGCCCGCCAACTGCAGCAGACCGACGCATGAAAGACAACCTAGGGTGCCTAGGGCTCGCAAAGCGCAAATGCTCGTTGTCTGAAAAGCGCGCCAGTCTTCCTTCTTTGGGCCATACTTTGGGCGACTCAGTGAGCATCTGGGTTTGAGGCTTACTTCTAGAAAAAAACAAGCACTAAAAGCTATTTGACGTCACATCCGTCCAGAAGAGCAACATATTCTCCTTTCCACTTTGGTCCTGGGCGCGCATGCGCAGTTCACGGAGCCGGCTCTCTGCAAGTTCAGGTGGAGAAAAGTTCCCATTGTTCACGCGGCGATCCGCCTTTTGCGCGAGTTTTCTGCGCATGCGCGAAGCCCCAGCGGCGACTGATGAAAACACATTGAGAGGCGTCGACGGCGCTTCTCGTCGCCGCACTCATAGCCAACGCACGGGGGCTGGAGGTGCGGTCACGTTCACAGCCTCGGTAAAACGATGCCAACCACCTGTGCCGCTTACGGCTGCCACTCTCGAGGCGTGCCGGGATGCAAGACGCGTTTTGTTAGGTTTCCTTCGGCGAGCCGCGACCTGCAACGGCGTGAAGCTTGGATTAGGGCAACCAAGCGTCAAGACGTAAATGGGCGACCTTGGCAGCCGACTGCGTGCTCTCGACTGCGCGAAAAACACTTCGTTACAGGTATGTATGCATCTAAAGGAAATGTGCATGATGAAAAGTATCTACCGGAGTTTGCACCAAGCCTGTAACCCACCAGTGATAGCCGCAATGAGCACTTGTTCGGCGCGTCTGATGGCGATGTATTTTGTCGTTTATTTTTTTTTTTTTTATGTGCGAAGGGGCCGGGTAGTGCAGATATCACAGGTGGCTGTGTGCTCTAGACCGTAATATTTAGCATGTTTTATCGCGACTGCCGTCTAACTAAAAAGAAAAAATTGGGCGTTTCTTGTGATGCACCGCCGTTCGCGAGCCGAGTAGTTGAGCTGGTCATGAGGCTCGCGAACGGCAGTGCATTAAAACGCCGTATTTTTTTTTTCTTGTTAGTGAGGTGGCAGCCACGATAAAACATGCTAAATATTACGGCCTAGCGCACACAGCCGCCTGTGATATCTAAGCTACCTAGCCCTTTCGCACATAAAGATAAGAAGGGACAAAATACATCGCCTTCAGGCCCCGGTGCAACTGAAGCAATCACGCACCGAAGAAATCCTCATTGCAGCTATCCCTGGTGCGCTACAGCCTGGGTGAAAACTCCAGTAGGTACTTTTCATCATGCCTATTTCGCTTAGATGCATACATACCTGTAGTATCTGTGCTTTTGCCGCTCGGAGCATATGACGCACTTGACACTTGCACGACGCACATTATTTTTTTTTTAATTAAAGGCTCGCCTTCGTGCACGCCAAAGCATCCGGATTTTGTTCCTTTGGTGTACGAATTATCAGATGCACTTCGTTAGGGAGCTTGATAATCGTCGTCTTCGTCCAACCGTTTGCAACGTCAAGGAAACCGCCCGGCACAATAAATGAGTCTCCTGGAGGGTTCATGCTCGTTCACTTGCAGAGTGGATCGCTCTGGGCGTAGAACAGGGTTGGTTCCTGACCGAGATGCGCATCAGATATGTAGGAGATTCACATGTGTCACCAAGTTGTTGATTCCGCAGAAATCGCGGCGGAAGCAGAAATGAACGTTGGAGATCCTTTCACAACAGAATGACCATTCTCTGCGCACCGAGAACCTTTTCACCACTGCGACCACATCCGTTCTGACTCCTGAGGCCAGAAACCGGCTACAGCTCTGAATCATCCATTGCCAGAAAAATGTAGCGCGTTTCCTGCAGGTGTGCATTCCGGCCGGGACAATGCCCTTTTCACGGGGTGTGTATATGTGACTCTCTGCCGATCTTCGTGGATGAAATCCTATAGCTGCACGCTTGTAGATGACGCGAGGAGGAAGCGACGCCCATTGCACCATGCCGCGCCGCGGTGGCCGCATTGTGCTCGGTAACTCAAGACACCCCGCGCATATGCGCTGCTCAAAGTCACAGCTGGACGATTCCACCTAGCTCTGCAGCATCAACAAACCCCTGGCTGCTTTGCCCTTCGAGATCCCTCTCTCTCTCTCTGCCCCCACGCTCTCCTGTCTGCCGAAAACCTGCACGCTGAGAGCGTCTCATTCTGTCACGTCGAACACGGCCCGCGCTACACGCTCTTACAATACGAAGATAGTATATGCGTACGTGCGTTATGAGTGGATTCTGAAAACGCTCTACCTTCCCCCATACTGCGTGAACATGATATGCTGCAATCACTATCACTACTTTCCGCTACGAGGCCAAAAAAGGGGGAAAGCTTTCGCTTTCTACCAGCGTTGGCGTGGGCATTTCGTATGGTGCGCTCTCGCGTCGTCTGCTACAATCTTTCTGGACGGTTTGTGCACATAAGGAGCTGGCCTTTCATTCCTGTCTGTCACCTTCTTAGCATATGAGAAATTTCTCACATATTAAAGAAGCGGACCTTGGCTATTGTCAATGCCTTCCGGGCAACTCAGCAAAGGTGAGTTCTCAAGTGCTGGCTGGATTAAGCTTTGAAGTACTTCAAGGACATTTGTGTGTGGTAGATGCACGACAGCTTTTTTTTTTAAAAAAAGGCACAACCTTGTCCAAGAGAGCTACAAACTCTGGTTTTGGATAATGCAATCCGATAGAATCTTGTCCTCGCAGAATAGTGTACATGGTTTCGCTGGTTTCAAGAAGGATAGCACAAGCGTCACACCCGAAGTCACTGATTAACTTCACAATGTATCCAGCGACGTAAGCTAAACCAGAATACGTGACAGTGGGTAATGGGATGACAGGAGATATCATCACTTCTTTCAGTTCCTCGGTTACTGATTGCGGCAGAGCTGAAATGATTTCGTCGGTGTCGACACTAGGTGCCTAGGCGCGCAATACAGCGCGACATACAACTCCTATAGGGGGTATTCACTGACGCGCTGTGCGCGGTGCATTGTGGGTAATTGAGGCGCAGTCGGCCATTTTTGTGTCCACGGAACGAATAAGGCGAACGTACGTATCAAGTGCTGTCGTGCGGTTCTACAATCACTGGCATCCGCAGCAATATGTTGTTGATTGAGCTATCGTAGACTGTAAGAGACGCGCGCACAGTGTAAACAAAGGAAGCTGAAGAGCTGCGCGAACGACCTCGGCATTTTAAGGTTCCGGAAGTACACACGAACTCCACCCAAACGAGATACCTCACCGAGATGCGACGTCACGTATGGCTGGCACGGCTCAACCGCACAAGTATCATGGAATATGAGAAATGTATGTCAAAATGGGCTGGACTGGAATCTTCCGGATGTGCCCCAACAGCCAGCTCTTGTCACTGTTCGTGCACGACTGTTCTTCACGTACTCGGAAGACACATTCCCGGTAAAAGAGCAGCGCGGTATCGCTTCTAGTCATGCGCATGCATGCGGCGCGCCGCCAACACCTCCTCGCCGTGTTTTGCTGCAATAAAATCCTTCAAAGACGGCTCGCTAAACTTTGTGTTTGTCGTGCTTGCCTCATTCGATCAGAAGAAGTCGGATGTTCGCATCGTCTGTGTCGTCTGCTAATCAAAGCAGACCGCATGCAGATTCGGCGGAGGAACGTAGGCGGGCAGAGTTGTTTGCAGAAGGTTTGAAGAACTTTGCAAACTTATTTATCTCTAATAACAAATCAAGTTTAGCTTGGCCAAAACTGCGCTGTATTTCAAGAGTTTTGTTGCAAAAAGATATTTCGAGCCCGCTAGGCAACAAGGTGGCGCCACCGGTGTCATCGCTGTGGCCTGTGGCAGCGGTTTCTTTTGCTTCCTTACCGCCACAGACGATGCAAACATGCGACTTCTTCTGATCAGTTGAGGCAAGTACACCAAAACAAGCTTTGTATAAAAGATACTGACTACCAAATGCCATTTCTATGCAGAATATCAGCTACAAAAACTCAGCGGTTTAGTTGGTATAAACGTTGGACGGCACGCACGTAATTACACAAAGAGCGAGTTCGTCTGCTTCAACCGCGGTTCTTAACCCAGCCGCTTGTAACGTAGTTGCATTCTTCGAGTGGTCAGTAGGCTTGCGATTGGTTTCTTGTGACGAAGCTCGTCCGTAGGACAAGGAATTCATGAATGTCGCACATATCTATGCGTGGGCACAAGCCGACGCTTACCGTGCAGTTGCGCATATCGACTGCACACGGGTAGGTACCAAAGTTTTGTTTCGTACAGGTCTCTGTCCGCATCGCGCACACTTTGCTTATAAATCAAACTGTCACTCATAATACCGATTGAGTTTTCATAACAACGGTACTGGCATGAGGCAGAGTGGCAGAGCAAACGGACGCGCACGAACAGCTAAGCTAACCGCCGCCCCGTACTAGTACTAGTCCGAACAGGACACAAATATGGCATCGACTGCATACTGACGTCAGCTGTGACGTCACGTGAATACCCCCTATAGTCACCTCTGAATAAATAGCACAGAGAAGAGCTTTTATATCCATTATTGAGGAGTGTCCCTTGAGTAACAGTGGCGAGTGTGTAATAGGCAAAGCAATCTGCCAAAATAATGGGGCAGCGATTGCTCTCTAAGGCAGGCATTACTGCACAGATAGTTACAAGGAACTATTAGTTCAAAAACATACTAGAAAAAGAAAGAAAATATTGCTAGGAATTAGTGCTTGAAATAGATTTCCTGTTTTTTCATGAAATAATCATGATATCATGTAAACATTTCATTAAACCAACGTTTATTTGCAAAATTAAAATAATGTTTATAATACAACATAAAACATTTGCTGATCTATAAATTATAGCACAATTGAAAACAAAACTTAAAAGCGTTAACTCTGACGTTATACTACTAATACTTTATGTCATGTAAGCATTGTGCAACTTACATTACATTTTTATAAAATTATTTTCATCTTCGGTGTTACCTCGATGGTTTCTCATCTAGCGCTGAAAGACGGTTTTGCCATTGTTGCTGTTATGTTTGCCTTGAAGAAGCTTCGATGTGATCACTGCTCATTCACTTTTTTTATTCATCTTCTTGTACAGGCTTGGGCAAAATTAAGATTAAAATGAACAAAAGTAGATACCATGCCTCAATACATGTCATATGCTTGTCGAGCGTTTGCTGAGCGACAGTGTTTTTTAATATAAAGACTCCATTCACGTGTGTAGCACGCTGACAGGATGCCGCTGCAGCATCTACCTTCTGTAATCTTTCATTTAGGGGCTGCACTCACCACGAAACCCGCGGGCGACAGCGCGAAACCAGGCAAAAGCCACCCGCCGCCACTGAAGCAGATGCGGAGCGAACAGTGAGCAGGTCGCGCCCCTTGCGGCGGCGGAGAGCGTGACTCAAGGAGAAAAGTTCCCATTGTTCACGCGGCGATTGAGAAGGCCGTAAGAAAGAGCGCGCGCTCTCTCCCTCGAGACCGGCCGTGGTCAAACATCCTTGACGGTGCGTGCATGGCTGTCGTCTGCACCACTGGCATTACGGCACTGCGTTTTTGTCGTTTAGCGGCCGGTTGGTCACAGAGGTTCCTCAACTTTCTTTTCGATGTCTTCTTAGGCAGAAGATGGTTCGGATAATGGTCGAGTAGCGTTGGTACGGTTTCGGGTTTAATTCGTGGTCTATCTCTAGCGAGCTCATTGACGATGCCGTTTACTGTCACTTTGAATGTTCTCTCGATGTAGCTCTCCTCAAAATATTTTTCGCAGACAACACACGTTGAAGTCAACTTGCGGTCCTGTATTTTAATCAGCCGCTTCCACTACGCAAGCTGCGCAGGGTCCGATGGCACACCGAACATAGAAACCTAGTCCTGATTCGAGCGGTAGCCACTCCGACAGAGCGACACGAAACATGTCTTTTCCCTGCCCTGATGCTTTATTTTTAGCATCATTAGTCGTTGCAAATTTAATTATCTCATATGAATGCAAGAAACAGAACGACTAAAACAAAAGAACAGCGTAGACGCGTCCAAAGCGCTCGAACCCACTGATGGCTCGGCCAGCGCAGCTGCGGCAAATCAAGGGCGCGCCGGCGGCCGACGGCGTCGACGGCACCTTTACGATGAGCAGCGCCCCTGGCGGCCAAAGTTGGAAGGCATCGCCGGCGCGGACACCTCCTCCCATTGAGAGAGCCCTCCGCACGGCACACTAGCCAGTATATTCTAGGCACTATACTTGTTCATTTTGAAGGTAGCGCGAAAAACGAGGACCAAGAGTAGGAGGACACAACACGAGCGCTTTTTCACAACTAAACTTTTTATTGAAAAACACGGAATAAATACCCATCTCGCGAAACTAAAACACAAGAAACAAAAGTGGTAGCATCAAGTACAGGAAAAGTGTAGGGCATGATACAGCTGGTGGGGGTGCTTATTGACTAAGATAAGATGTAAAAACAGAAGCACAAAAGCCTCATGGTCACGAAAGCAAACAAGACTTACCAAAAAAGATGAAGGAAGCGACGGGAGATATTAGTTCCATGTGTGGTCTAGATATGCGAGTTCTTTTTGTGTTAGAGCAATCGACGGTGCGCTTATGCATGTACTCCCTTGTCTTGATATGTAAAAAGCCTCCGTGATTTCACGCTGAAGTCGTTCCTTATGAGTTGACAAAATTTCTGCTTCCTCGTAAAGGGGCTCACATTTTTTCTTGCACGACGGCTTACACTCCGGCTTACAGTACGGCTTACAATCTTGACATCCCTGGCAATGGTCAACCAAATGCGAGGACTTTGACCCTGATAGCGATTTTTCGTGTTCCTTTAGCCGTACATTTACACAACGTCCTGTCTGACCTATGTAGGTTTTTCCACAGGAAACTGGCAGCTCGTATACCACCCCCGTTTTGCAAGGAATGAACCCTGAAGCATGGCATACTTTAGATCTTTTCTTATTTTTGTTTTGTCCGTTCCGATTAGCCATCATTCTGCCTACTAAGCCACACACTTTCTTGAGCTTGTTTGGAGCGGAAAAGATTACCTTTACACCATAGCGCTTGGCCACGTTGCTGAGATTGTGTGAAAGTCGATGCTTGTATGGTATCACCACCTTTTTCTTTTTTGCCATATCGTCAGATGACTTCTTTGGTGCGTTACCTTTTACCCAGCGGATAAGTTTATCACATGCGAACCTGATTGCGCTGTCCGGATAACCTGATGTCTTTATTCTATTCACCTGTTCATGAAAGCTTTTCCCCATGTCGTGGATGCAAGATTTTACCAGGACTGAACGCAGACAAGAAAGAACAATTCCGTTTTTTACAACTTTCGAGTGGCCTGAGGCGTTATGTAGTAAGGGTTTGATTGATCTCGGATGATAGCGCCAGCAAACATGACTGTGGTCGAAGGATATCAGCAAATCTAAAAACTGCAATTTGTCTCCGGTTGGCAACTCAAAAGTAAAATCGAGACCTTTCCCACATTCTCGGAAGACCTTTAAAATGTTCACAACGCTGTCTGTGAAGCGTGCACCTTCCACAAACACTAGGTAATCATCCACATATCTAAATACACGGGAACACATGCCATTTAGATTTTCTTCAAGACATCTGTCCACGCTACAGAGAAAGATGTCTGCGAGAACAGGAGCCACACATGAGCCAATACATACACCGGACTTCTGTATGTATGTTTTGCCTTCCCAAGCAGCATGGGTGGACTTGAGGTAAAACGAAAGTAATTCGAGAAAAGACTCCACCGGGATTCCTGCACTATTTCTGAAACTTAACTCATCATTAGATTCACAAATACAGTCCTTCACACTATGCATAAGGGCTGAGTGGGGTAATGAATAAAACAGGTCAGTAACATCAATGCTAAAGGCTCTGCAGCTGCCAGGATTAGACTTCATCAGCACATCTACCAGTTTGTCAGAATTTGGAACTAAAAAAGGGTCATTAATATAGAGGCCAGATAGGAACTTGAAAAGATAGCTCGAGATGACATGTTGCCAAGTGTTCCTTTCTGTAACGATAACACGGAAAGGGATATCTGGCTTGTGTGTTTTCGCCGAAAAGAAGATATCGAAGAGTACGCATTTAGATATCTTCTTTTCGGCGAAAACACACAAGCCAGATATCCCTTTCCGTGTTATCGTTACAGAAAGGAACACTTGGCAACATGTCATCTCGAGCTATCTTTTCAAGTTCCTATCTGGCCTCTATATTAATGACCCTTTTTTAGTTCCAAATTCTGACAAACTGGTAGATGTGCTGATGAAGTCTAATCCTGGCAGCTGCAGAGCCTTTAGCATTGATGTTACTGACCTGTTTTATTCATTACCCCACTCAGCCCTTATGCATAGTGTGAAGGACTGTATTTGTGAATCTAATGATGAGTTAAGTTTCAGAAATAGTGCAGGAATCCCGGTGGAGTCTTTTCTCGAATTACTTTCGTTTTACCTCAAGTCCACCCATGCTGCTTGGGAAGGCAAAACATACATACAGAAGTCCGGTGTATGTATTGGCTCATGTGTGGCTCCTGTTCTCGCAGACATCTTTCTCTGTAGCGTGGACAGATGTCTTGAAGAAAATCTAAATGGCATGTGTTCCCGTGTATTTAGATATGTGGATGATTACCTAGTGTTTGTGGAAGGTGCACGCTTCACAGACAGCGTTGTGAACATTTTAAAGGTCTTCCGAGAATGTGGGAAAGGTCTCGATTTTACTTTTGAGTTGCCAACCGGAGACAAATTGCAGTTTTTAGATTTGCTGATATCCTTCGACCACAGTCATGTTTGCTGGCGCTATCATCCGAGATCAATCAAACCCTTACTACATAACGCCTCAGGCCACTCGAAAGTTGTAAAAAACGGAATTGTTCTTTCTTGTCTGCGTTCAGTCCTGGTAAAATCTTGCATCCACGACATGGGGAAAAGCTTTCATGAACAGGTGAATAGAATAAAGACATCAGGTTATCCGGACAGCGCAATCAGGTTCGCATGTGATAAACTTATCCGCTGGGTAAAAGGTAACGCACCAAAGAAGTCATCTGACGATATGGCAAAAAAGAAAAAGGTGGTGATACCATACAAGCATCGACTTTCACACAATCTCAGCAACGTGGCCAAGCGCTATGGTGTAAAGGTAATCTTTTCCGCTCCAAACAAGCTCAAGAAAGTGTGTGGCTTAGTAGGCAGAATGATGGCTAATCGGAACGGACAAAACAAAAATAAGAAAAGATCTAAAGTATGCCATGCTTCAGGGTTCATTCCTTGCAAAACGGGGGTGGTATACGAGCTGCCAGTTTCCTGTGGAAAAACCTACATATAGGTCAGACAGGACGTTGTGTAAATGTACGGCTAAAGGAACACGAAAAATCGCTATCAGGGTCAAAGTCCTCGCATTTGGTTGACCATTGCCAGGGATGTCAAGATTGTAAGCCGTACTGTAAGCCGGAGTGTAAGCCGTCGTGCAAGAAAAAATGTGAGCCCCTTTACGAGGAAGCAGAAATTTTGTCAACTCATAAGGAACGACTTCAGCGTGAAATCACGGAGGCTTTTTACATATCAAGACAAGGGAGTACATGCATAAGCGCACCGTCGATTGCTCTAACACAAAAAGAACTCGCATATCTAGACCACACATGGAACTAATATCTCCCGTCGCTTCCTTCATCTTTTTTGGTAAGTCTTGTTTGCTTTCGTGACCATGAGGCTTTTGTGCTTCTGTTTTTACATCTTATCTTAGTCAATAAGCACCCCCACCAGCTGTATCATGCCCTACACTTTTCCTGTACTTGATGCTACCACTTTTGTTTCTTGTGTTTTAGTTTCGCGAGATGGGTATTTATTCCGTGTTTTTCAATAAAAAGTTTAGTTGTGAAAAAGCGCTCGTGTTGTGTCCTCCTACTCTTGGTCCTCGTTTTTCGCGCTACCTTCAAAATGAACCAGCTTCAACTCGCCCAACTTTCAACCTTACTACTATACTTGTGCTGAAACGGGGTAATTGGCATCTGGGTTTGAGGCTTATTTTCAGAAAAAAGCAAATACTAAAAGTTATTTGACGTCACATCCAACGCATCCTCCTTTCCACTTTGGTTCTGGGCACGCATGCGCAGTTTACGGAGCCGGCTCTCTGCAAGTTCCAGGTGGTCTCGCCTACCTTCTTTCTTCTACCGCATGCGCAGCTTACCAAGATCGCGCGGTGGCGACCGGCAGGTCGCGCGAGCCTCCACGTGCGGGTACAGTGCTCTAGAATATTGGGCACTGTAGTGCGGGTTTCGGGGCTAGAGTGGCTAGAGCGCAAGTATGTATCTCTATGGCTAGAGGCCCAGCTATGGGGGATCTGTTCCCAGCTCTCTCCGGTGACGATCCGGAGCTGACAGAGCTAGAGAGCCTGTGCCTGCAATGCCGAAAGAACGGTACCACGCGGCTGCTTCTCACGAAGATTCCCTTCTACCGGGAAGTGGTAGTGATGTCGTTCAGCTGCGACCACTGTGGCTGGCAGAACAGCGAGCTGCAGCCGGCGGCCACCGTTCAGCCGACGGGAATCCGCTGCGAGTTGAGCGTGCGCTCACAGGAGGACCTCAACCGGCAGGTGGTGAAGACGAGAGACGCGGTTGTGACTGTGCCAGACGTGGAGCTGGAGATCCCTGCCCGGACCCAGGAAGGCAGCGTGACCACGGTCGAAGGGCTGCTGCAGCGGGCCGCCCACGGCTTAGAGACATCGCTCGCTCTCGAGGGCGAGGCGCGACACAAGCTGTCGGAATTCGTGAGCCGGCTCCGGGAGCTGCTGCAGCTCCGCAAGCCATTCCGCCTTGTCCTCGACGACCCGTCAGGCAACAGCTTCGTGGAGAACCCACGGGCGCCCGGTGCCGACCCGTGCATGGTGGTGCGCCACTACCAGCGCACGGCCGAACAAGACGCGTCCCTGGGCATCGCGTCCGAGTCAAGCAGCGCGCAAGACGTGCGCGACGATGTGCTCGGCTTCGCCACCAACTGCAGCGAGTGTCAGGCACCGTGCGAGACGCGAATGAAGCTCACCCAGGTTGGTTTACGTGTAGCAATGCAACTCATTCGTAATTGGAAAATCACTAAAAGATCGCTGTTGAAGCCACGAAACGGTGCAGAATGCCACACGCAATCTGCAGTTACTTTTTGTAGATGTTTTTTAGCTTCGGGTAATTCTTTGCGTTCAGTGCAGGATTGTTGTGCTGCACTCACGTGATGATCCCCTTTAATGTACAAGGCGCATCGTTGAAAACACATTATGAATCCAATACACTATAGCGCAGCAAAAGACGAACACCACGAGCGCTCTCGTCTTTTGCTGCGCGTATTGGAATCATGTACCAACAAGCCCAAAAAACCACGCTACTGTACATTATGAATGGTATTTATTTATCTCAGAGTTATTGATTCAAGAAGTCAGTATAAATGCATAAAAAGATGCACAGCAGAAAAAAAAATGATCAAGCCGTGACTCAAGCTGACAGTAATCAGACATAATCGTGCCTGAACAAATATGTGAGTGAAAACAAATTTTTGGTACCTAAACAATGCTGTCAAAACATTCCATGGTCATGCACTTTTAAATCTACAGTCAAATACAAGTCTCGAAAAAAGCAGCAGGTGACCAAGGCCCTTCAGCCATTGGCATCGAGCTATCCTCATCACGCCATAGGTAAATCAGATTAGTGACCTTTGGAGGCCCCTATTGAATTGGTCACACTCGAATTAGGTTAGACAGCAATTTTGGTCCAATTCTGACATCAAATTTTAGGGGTGGCCCACTTGAAGTCACCACTAAGCTGGACATATTAGGTTAGACACCAGCTTAGGTCAAATTCGAACAAAGTTTAATTCCAGGGAGGCCAAATTTCAGTGGTGCCCACCTAAATTCGGAGATCAACACTGAAATTGGTTTAGACATTGATTTTGGTCAAATTTGACATAAAATTTTGGGGTCCAGGGATAGGCAGATTTTGTGGGTGATCCATCCCAATTTGGAGTCACCTCTGAATTGGACATACTTGAATTAGGTTAGATGTGAATTTATGTCCAATTCAGACGCTGTCAAATTTTTGGGGCGGCCTATCCAAACTTGGAGGTCTCAATCGAGTTGGCCGTGCTCGAATTAGATTGACTACCAAATTGGGTACGAATATGTTAATTACCTATGCAATGGACAATTAAAATACTGTTCATGCGGACAGCCTCTGTCTGGATGGATGGATAAGGCTGAACCCTTTTAATCGGGCAGCGCCGTCACACACCGCCTAATCGTGAATAATAATATTATTTGTACGTGTTCTTGCCTTGACTTCAGCCACCAATCAGCTAACCTTCATTTGGTGATTTCCACCCATTCAAAGTCTTATTTTTCCTCCACTATCCTTAAACCCTAATGCTTTGGCTAAATCTGCCCCGTTGCCTTGCACTGTAGGGCGGAGCCCTTTACAGGAAATTATCAAGTGTTCAGCCATTTCCTCATCCTCTCCACACGCACCGCACAGCATATCTCTTGGTACTTGACTCAGTAAGTCTTAGACCGCAGTACTCCTGTCCTAGCCTCAAACAACGAGCTGCCCCTAGAATTATCGTAAGCTATTTCCTGCTTGAATGTTCTGTACATTTCCAGTGCTGATTTGGTCTCCATCCCTGTTTTCCACAGACCCCTCTCTGTTTCTTTAGCCTTTTTCTTAACGGATAATTCCTGGCTTCACCCCCTACCCTCATACACAGGACTGCATTGGCAAAAGTCAGACTAGGAACCATCACCTCTTTCTAAATCCCTCGCACCACTTTGTACTTATGTAATTCCACAGTGTCCTGTTTTTCATGACTGCTGCGCTCCTGCTACCCTTAGCTGCTACATATTTCTCACGCTCCGTTAGATAATCAGCTTCATTATTTATCCACTACCTCTAGCGTGTCCTTCTGTATCCTATGTTTGCCGCCCTCATTATCATTAAAAAATCATGACTGTCGATTTTTCGTTATGTAATTCCACAGTGCCCTGTTTTTCATGGCTGCTGCGTTTCTGCTACATATTTTTCGTGCTCTGTTAGATATCCAGCTTCATTATTTATCCACTACCTCCAGCGTGTCCTTCTGTATCCTATGTTTGCCGTGACTGTCATGACTGTCGATTTTTCGTTGCTAAACTTGAGACCTAATTTATCTCCGTCTGTACTGCAGATATCCATCAACACCTGCTAATCTACCCTGTTTTCAGCCATTAGTACTACATCATCTGTATACATTAGCCCTGGTAATGACTGTTGGATAAATTCTTGCTTGAAAAGGAAAGGTATTTTCCACATGGTCATCCATTCTGGGCCACCAGTACAACTCTCGTAGCCGTTGCTTTGTTCTGACAATGCCCGGATGAGATTCATGAGCAAGTGCAACAAACTTGGATGTGAGATCTGCACTATCCGCTCTGCACGAAACAACCCCTCCACAACAGACACTTCATCCCGAATGCGTGCAAACAACAGTGGTTTCCCTGCGAGCTCCTTTTTTCCTCGCCACCCAATACGGCATACTGCATCACTTCTTGCAGCAGTGGGTCATTTTGTGTTGCTTCCTGTAGTTGACACTTGATATTGCAGCAGCTACCTCCTCCAAAGGCTCACCTTCCATTGATGGCACGGGCAATCGTGACAGTGTATCAGCCACCATGTTGATTTCTTCTTTTGTGTACTGTACAGAGAAGTTATACTGCATGAGTCTTGTACACCACCTTTCCGAAGGGGGCGCCGACCTGTGCCATTTCATTGCTGGATAGCAAAGTAACTAGCGCCTGATGGTCAGTCTTTAAAATAAATTTTCGGCCCTCAAATACACATGCCAATGCTCGCATGCCCATAGGCACGCTAATGCTTCCCGTTCTCCGGTAGAATACTTGCGTTCTTGTGGTGACAAGGTCCTGGACGCGAATGCCACCGTGTGCGACTTCCCATCAACAAATTGCTGCAGCACAGCCCCTAACCTGTAGGCTGAAGCATCAGCAGTCACCTGTACCGGTAGCGCCCTGTCGAACATGACCACAGCACCGCACGGTGCCAGCAGTGACTTGGCCTTGCAGAAACTGTCTTCCGCGCTCTGGTCCCAGCAGAACTCCTGGCCCTTGTCAGGAAGCCACCACAATGGCTCCACTTCCTCTGCGTAATCTGGAATGAAGCGAGAATAATAGCCAAGAAGTCCCAAAAATAACGCAGACCAACCGCATCAGTTGGTGGCTGTGCGTGAAGAATCACATCAACTTTCGACTTGAGGGGCCTGAGCCCTTCAGCACTGACAATGTGGCCCAAAAATGACAGTTCTTGCACTTCAAACACTGTGAAGAACACGTGATAATTTGATAAAAGATGAAGAAAAAAAACCACGTTTGGAGAAAGAAGAAGAGGAAAACGTGGAGGTTGGCTCGAGGAGCGCGAGGCACGAGCAGGGGAGAACAGGCGAGCAGCGGAGCCGATCGGCTGTCCAAGGAGCTCGGAGCGGTGCGTCTTCTGCCAGGCCTGACCCGTGGATCCAGACCAGGGGCCTGCCGGCCGTATCCTGTCCTGTTCTCCTGCTGTCCACGAAGCTCGGAACGGTGGTCGGGCCCGGGAGTGCCACAGCGCCAGCTCTTCACTGGCACGAGCGTTCGGCGCCGTGCTGAGCCCAGGCACGTCGGGGAGGCCTGATGCATCGGCCGTGGAAAGGCAACCCGAGGCCTCTTGCCTCTACTGGGCCCCGTCCGGTGGCCTAGCCTTTCGCTGGGCTTACCGAGGCCTTACTGCACCGACCCTGCAAAACTCTGACCACCCGGAGCGTCTGCACCGGCTTCTCCACCCAACGAACTGGTGACTGTTGACAATTTAGTGTTTAGTCTTCGTCCTACTTGCTTGTCCTACTCTTGTCCCGTCCATGTGTATACATAAAATTATTCATCGTTAGATTGGTCGATCTGGTCATCTATTTAGGTTTCTGTCTCTGAATAAGCCACAGAACAAGGTGGCCAGAAGATTTAAAGGAAAGAACCTCACAATTTTGGCGTCCACGGCAGGACCAGGCCGGCCAAGCAGCATTTTCCCGCGGCTAGAGATTGGAGAAAAATGAGTGCGCCAGATCGAATTGGCCGAGATATCAAAGCTAATCAATAAGTACAAGGTGGCCGATATAAGGAAGTATAACATGGAGAAAATTGAGCATGCTGTAAAGAACGGGGGAAGCCTTACAGCGGTAGAGAAGAAATTGGGCATAGGCAAAAACCAGATGTATGCGATAAGGGAAAAGCGGGCAACGTCATCACTAATATGGAAAAGATAGTCAAAGTAGCCGAGGAGTTCTATACAGCTCTCTACAGTAGCAATAGTAGTCAGGACCGTAATGAGATTGGCGGTAGGGAAAAACAATCAGACGTTCCACCAGTGACGAAGGACGAGGTCAAGAAAGCACTAGAAACTATGAAAAGGGGGAAATCAGCTGGAGAGGATCAGATAACTACAGATTTGCTGAAGGACGGGGGGGGGGGGATATCGTGCTAGAAAAACTGGCCACACTGTATACGCAGTGCCTGGTGTCATTGACGGTACCGGAACCATGGAGGAATGCAAACATTATCCTCATTCACAAGAAAGGGGACTCTAAGGACCTTAAAAATTACAGACCAATCAGCTTACTGTCTGTTACGTATAAGGTATTTACTAGGGTAATCGCTAATAGAATCAGGACAACCTTAGACTGCAATCAAGCAAAGGATCAAGCAGGGTTTCGGAAACGGTACTCTACTATCGATCATATCCATACCGTCAATCAGGTGATCGAAAAATGCTCGGAATATAACCAGCCCTTATACATAGCATTCATTGATTACGAAAAAGCATTTGACTCAGTTGAAACCTCGGCGGTGATGCAGGCATTGCGAAATCAGGGGGTAGACGAGCCGTACGTGAAAGTGCTGGAAGATATATATAGTGGCTGCACAGCAACCATAGTTCTGCATAAAGAAAGTAACAAAATTCCCATAAAGAAAGGTGTTAGGCAAGGAGACACAATCTCCCCAGTACTATTCACAGCTTGCTTAGAGGAAGTATTCAGAGACTTGGAATGGGAGCAGTTAGGGATAAGGGTAGATGGAGAATACCTCAGTAATCTGCGATTTGCTGATGACATTGCCTTGCTAAGCAACTCAGGGGATGAACTGCAAATAATGATTGATGGACCTAGACAGGAAAAGTAGAAAGGTAGGCTTGAAAATCAATATGCAGAAGACTAAGGTAATGTTCAACAGCCTCGGGAAGGAACAGGAGTTTACATTAGGTAGCGAAATACTGGAAGTAGTAGACGAATATGTCTACTTAGGACAGGTAGTAACCGCAGATCCGGACCACGAAAAGGAAATAACAAGAAGAATACGATTGGGATGGAGCGCATTTGGCAAGCACTCGCAGATTATGACTAGCAGCTTACCGGTATCGCTCAAGAGGAAAGTATACAGCAGTTGCATCTTGCCTGTACTCACCTATGGGGCTGAAACGTGGAGGCTAATCAAGAGAGTTCTACTTAAGTTGAGGACAACACAGAGGGCTATGGAACGAAAAATGGTAGGGGTAACACTAAGAGATAGCGTGCAGAGTGGGTCAGAGAAATAACTCAAGTTACCGACATTCTAGTAGAAATTAAGAAGAAGAAATGGGCATGGGCAGGACATGTAGTGCGAAGAGAGGATAACCGATGGTCGCTGAGGGTAACAAACTGGATTCCAAGGGAAGGAAAGCGTAGCAGGGGGCGGCAGAAAGTTAGGTGGGCGGATGAGATTAAGAAGTTCGCAGGGGTCAAGTGGATGCAGCTAGCACAGAACCGGGTTAAGTGGAGAAATATGGGAGAGGCCTTCGCCCTGCAGTGGGTATAATCAGGCTGATGATGGTGATGATGATGAGTGCATCAGAGTTGCTCGCGGTAGGGGAACGTATAGGTTTGCAGGGAGTCGAGTTGCGCAAGTGGGTGGAGAAAGAATTGCAAAAGGCAAGGGAAGACAAAGCTGCAGAACGCGAAGAGAGAGCTGCAGAACATGAAGCGGCGAAGCAGCGCTTGGAGCAAGAAAACCAGAATTTTCAGCTATGAGTACGACTTGCGGAATTGGGAGAAAACGCCCCTAGTTCTGGAAGCGCTAAGCACGGTACCGTACCAGATCTGTCTTTCCCAATTAGTCCTCATGGATTGATTCCACTGTTTAATGAGGAAAGGGACGATTTGGACACGTATTTGAAGCGTTTTGAACATGTCTCCATTGGCCAAGGCTGGCCGAAAGAGAAGTGGGCCACGGCTTTGAGTCTGTGCCTCGGCGGAGAAGCTCTGAGAGTCTTTGGACGACTCTCTCCTGAGGACTCAGTCAATTACGATGTAGCGAAACTTGCCTTACTTCGGAGGTTTCGGTTCACGGCTGAGGGCTACAGAGAGAAGTTTCGTGGAAGCAAGCCGCAAGATGGTGAGACAGCTTCCCAGTACACCACAAGGCTGTTAAGTTTTTTTGACCGCTGGGTTGAGATGCGAGGACAAGGTCGCACGTTTGAAGTGGTTCGGGACATGATAATGGCTGAGCAGTTTTTAAACAGCTGTCACAATCGTTTAGTTCTCTTCTTGCGAGTACGTGATTGTAAAACGGTGGACGAGATTGCTGAGGCCGCCGATCACTTTCTTGAGGCTCAGCGACAGAATAACCTCGCGGTTTTTAAAGATAGAGCTGAGCAGAATTCTGCAAAACCGCAGGACGCAGCCCCATATTGCACATTATGTCACAAATCTGGGCATAAAACCCAGTTGTGTCGATACGGAAAGTCAAATGACCGGGAGACGTCTGCTTGCTGCACGTCCCCTCGAGATTCCCGCCCTGGTCGTCAGCTGGGAAGAACATGCCTAGATGTTCGAAGGGACGATTCGGCTCTTAGTCCATCTCAGATTATTAACAACATGCCAGTGGAGCATGGAGAAGTGTTCGGACAAGCAGTGTCGGTGCTGCGCGACAGTGGTTCTAATAGCATCGTGATGCGCCAGGCTTTGGTGCCTGAGGCTGCATGTATCGGAGCATCTTTACGTTTAGCGGATGGTTCTGACATCGAAGCGCCTGAGGCGGAGGTTATTATCAAGTCGCCATACTTCACAGGCAAAGCTATTGCTAGGTGCCTGCCGACGCTCCAACAATCTTGACGGGCCAGAGAAGCATACCTGCCAGTGATGATGGGTCCAGTGCTTCTTTCCAGATTCTGGCGGCGAAAGTTTCAGGGACTGGTTTGGATGCCACTCAAACCGTACTCCACTTATCTCGGTCTGTTTTTCGCAAGAAACACACATTTCTTATTTAGTTGCAAGCCTGCTTTAGCAATACATCGCAAAACCTCACGCAAGTGGCTGGTGTGTTCCCTTTTTGTCCTGACGAAGACAATGATGTCATCAATATAAACCAACGCCATTACAACCCTTCAATATCTCCTGCATCATCCGCTGAAATACAGTAGGGGCCAAGGCGGGGCCAGAACATACTCTGCGGAAATGGAACAGCCCTTCTTGTGTCACGTTATTTCTCGACTGCCTTCAGCCAGCTCCACTTGGTAATATGAGGATGCCAAGTCTAATTGTGAAAACCATGCTGCCCTGTTCAGCTCGTTCGAAATTTCTTCAGTATGGGGCAGTGGGAATCCATCAGCCACCACAGCTTTGTTTGCTTCCTGCAAATCTATGCAGAGTTGGATCCTTCCATCCTTTTTCTTCACTACAGCTATCGGCGACACCCACTGTGACGCATTCAAACGCTCAATGATGCCTTCCTGTTCCAGTCTTGCTAACTCGTTAGAAACTTGTTCTCGGAGTGCCAAGGGCAAGTACTGAACCTTCGCTGCCGCGGGCTTCACATCGGCGCGCAGCTTCACTTCATGCACAAAGTCTTTTGCCAAACCCAATTAATCAGAAAAAAGGGAAGAAAACTCACATAATTCTGGGGGCAGCGACTCTGTGTTCACAGTCGTCCGCAAACATGCCAACGGCGCTCCATCAATGCGCAACCGTAGCTGTTGGACTGCATCAAAACCCAACAGTGCCATGCCCTGCAGAACCACGTGAAAACGAACGTTGGCAGACACACTCCCGTGCACAGTTTTAGCCACAGAACACCCAATGACCGGAATTGTTTGGATGGATGGATGGATGGATGATAGTGGCTCTGCCATTTATATCAGACGGAAGCTTGCGCCGCCTAGGCAAAAAATTAAAAGAAATATATTTATCTCTTCCCTATTTTTAGCTTCTAATTCGCCCGTATCTGACCCCCCTCCCTTTTTTTCTTCTCTTTATTCTCTTGACTTTTTCCACCAATCCTCTAACCTCTCTTTTGTTATCAAAACGCGTTCCTCATCCATTCGTCCATCTTCCCCAGCAAATCCCAGCGCTCTCTCCAGATCTGCCGCTTTTCCCGCGGGAAGGGCAGGACGAAGTTTGTGGCACCTTAGAACAACATGTTCCGTTGTTTCCGCCTCAGTTCCGCACGCTGCGCATAATATATCTACTTCCTGAAATTTTTTCCTGTACGTTTTTGTTTTGAGGACCCCTGTCCTAGCCTCAAACAGCAATGAGCTCCCTCGTGAGTTGTCGAATAAGCTTTCTTTCTTTATATCCTGTTTTCGAGTTCTATACATTCCCAATGCTGATTTTCCGTGCATTCTTTCCTCCCACATTTTCCTTTCTGCCTCCTTTACCTGCTTTTCAATGCTGCTGTTTTGCTGCGGTGCATCTCCAAACTCTAGGTACTTAAATCTGAGCTTTCGGGTTCTGTTAGTCCATTTCGTATGCAGGCTTTTCATGAAGAGGTGCTTGTACATTTTTCGTGCCCACCTTGATTCCTCCATTTCGGTTAGTCTCTGATCATATTTTAGTTTGCTAATTGCCTCTCTAACCTCAAATGATGCCCAGCCCATATCTCCCTGGACTCCTTCATTAGGTGTGTTGCCATGTGCTCCCAATGCCAATCTACCTACCTTTCTCTGTCTGATTTCAAGGCCTGACTGTACTTCTGATTTCATGCACAGGACTGCATTTCCAAAAGTGAGTCCTGGTACCACAACACCCTTCCATACCCCTCTAACAACCTCATACCTGTTATAATTCCAGAGGGCCCTGTGTTTCATAATATCCGAACTCCTTTTCCCTTTGTCTATCGTAATTCTTTCATGCTTTTCTAGGTAATTTTTTCCTTCATTGATCCATATGCCCAGGTATTTATAGCTCTCCACATGTTCAAACTTGGTGCCTTGTATTTCCAGCACATCCCCTTTCATCATTAATGGCCAGAGGAGTCTCGCAGTGTTGCCATGGCAGGACCCAAGTCAAACGGCAGGTTTCTTGGTATAGTTGGTTAGGTAAAATAAACACAGCTGAGCCCGTAGCAGTTGGACTGATTCAACAGGATAGTTAAGTGGGCGAGTTGGTGATACATCATCCAAAAAAACAGCGCGAACAAACAGGGACGACAGGAAGAAACAACAAGAACAGGCGCTGACTCTCAACTAGAATTTAATCGCAGAAAACACATTTATACAAGGTACAGAAAACAATAAAACACCAAAACCAGACCGCACGTGCTACTATGTGATGTCCAGATATGCAACCTCGCAGTCACGCAGGAGTAGGGAAGGTTTGCTGACACACAATCTTTCTTTCTTAGCCATATTATACGCCTCGATGATTTCCCTGGTCAACTGGTCGGGGTGTTTGTACAAAATGTCAGTAAAATGTAAAGACGGAAAACAGGATTGACACTCACGGCAATGATCAACTAGATTAGTGGAGCGATTAGATTCTAATGATTTGAGATGTTCTCTGAGACGTGTGTTGATACATCGTCCCGTTTGCCCAATGTATATCTGACCACAGGACAAGGGAATTTTATAAACTACCCCTTTGGAGCACGGCACAAATGTTTTATCGTGTTTAACAGCACAAGACGCTACAGATTTATTAGAATTGCGGGACTTATTTTCTACCACTGAACAAATTTTATTTAGCTTATTAGGGGCCGAAAAAACAACATCAACTTCATACCTATGGGCGACATTTTTAAGACC
Organism: Amblyomma maculatum; assembly: GCF_055883805.1. Lineage (NCBI taxonomy): Eukaryota > Metazoa > Arthropoda > Arachnida > Ixodida > Ixodidae > Amblyomma > Amblyomma maculatum. The sequence continues at coordinate 182,813,182 of NC_139349.1, forward strand.
ATGAGAAAGGCGATGAACATAGGGAAGGACTGCGAACTTTCTCCGTTTCTGTTCTTTCTGTGAAGGCGGCAGCAATGCCGGCGATTTAAGCTTTAAGCTTTGTGTTTGACTGAAGGGAATGGGCACATGTGTTGGAATTACGCACCACGGGCCAATAAACCGCTGCTGAACTATAAATCGCATCATTCTAAGGTAGTGAAATGTGGAATTGTTGTTTCATCATTGTCTTCTGCGTTGTCAAAATCCTGTCACCATGTTATGAAAGAAAGTTTCGATAACCAGGCTAAGAGACTTAGGGAAGCAGGTTATCCAGCTGAGCTTCTAACTTTGGGTTGCATTAAAATAATCAAAAAGCTTAAATCGCCGGCATTGCTGCCGCCTTCACAGAAAGAACAGAAACGGAGAAAGTTCGCAGTCCTTCCCTATGTTCATCGCCTTTCTCATGGTCTTAAAAATGTCGCCCATAGGTATGAAGTTGATGTTGTTTTTTCGGCCCCTAATAAGCTAAATAAAATTTGTTCAGTGGTAGAAAATAAGTCCCGCAATTCTAATAAATCTGTAGCGTCTTGTGCTGTTAAACACGATAAAACATTTGTGCCGTGCTCCAAAGGGGTAGTTTATAAAATTCCCTTGTCCTGTGGTCAGATATACATTGGGCAAACGGGACGATGTATCAACACACGTCTCAGAGAACATCTCAAATCATTAGAATCTAATTGCTCCACTAATCTAGTTGATCATTGCCGTGAGTGTCAATCCTGTTTTCCGTCTTTACATTTTACTGACATTTTGTACAAACACCCCGACCAGTTGACCAGGGAAATCATCGAGGCGTATAATATGGCTAAGAAAGAAAGATTGTGTGTCAGCAAACCTTCCCTACTCCTGCGTGACTGCGAGGTTGCATATCTGGACATCACATAGTAGCACGTGCGGTCTGGTTTTGGTGTTTTATTGTTTTCTGTACCTTGTATAAATGTGTTTTCTGCGATTAAATTCTAGTTGAGAGTCAGCGCCTGTTCCTGTTGTTTCTTCCTGTCGTCCCTGTTTGTTCGCGCTGTTTTTTTGGACTGATTCGTTCTTGATGCACACATCAACGATCAAAATCTCCTGTTTCGCCTGCGTCACTGTCAGCACGCCTAAACCTCCATGCAGTCTTCATCTCGAATAGCGCGCACTTCTCCGAGGCATTTTTATTTATTTTATTTATTTATTTATTAGTACCTCAAAGGCCCACGAGAGGCATTACATGAGGGGTGGGCTTACATCGTTATATTTTCAATGAATGATTTGAAGCGCGCATTGTCGAGATGAGTCACAGCTTCGGCAGGCAAACAGTTCCAATCTTTTGCTGTCAAAACATAGATGCATGAGGAGGTTGGACGGCTTGTTGATGGCTGATCCGGGCTGAGTGGCAATGCGCACGGGTGATAACGGCATTCCGCAGGGGTGAGTGATAAAATTTGTGCAAAAGAGCCTGGTGGTTTTACGGCGGGATTCTAAGTTTGCAAGGTTAGCTTTGTCTTTTAGTAATGAAACACTTGTGTGATAAGAATAATCTGAAAAGGCAAATCTTACCGCTCTGTTTTGGACGGATTCGAGGTTAGATTGGTGTGGGTCCCAGATCGCTTTCACACAGTACTTGGAAATGCCAAGTCTTGTGGCACCTTGCACAACACTTCCCTTGCGCTTTGCATTTCTGCGAGTTGGCTAAGTGTCCTGCTGAGCCGCACCGGGGCCGATGAACCGCCCCTCAGCGGCTGACCTCTTGCCTCCGTCACTCGTCCGCTGACGGTAGAGCGACTGCCCCGGAAAGGCGGTGGTGCGGGGTTCGATTCCCGGATCAGGATGAATTTTTCTTGAACTACGAAGTTTCTGAGAAAGCTGTATAGCTTTCCTTTGTAGCCGTATGGCTGCGCTTGGGTGGATGCAATGAGTAGTTACACTCTTATTACAAATCTACTCCACCTTGGGGGATTCCCCTAAATATTTGACCAACACTATTCCCGCTTCGAGTTATAGATCAATTCGCTCTCGCCCTACCATCTGATCTGCTGACCGTCCTGGTTAGCTCAGTGGGTAGAGCGACTGCCCCGGAAAGGCGGTGGTGCGGGGTTCGATTCCCGTATCAGGACGAATTTTTCTTTAACTACGAAGTTTCTGAGAAAGCTGTATAGCTTTCCTTTGTAGCCGTTTGGCTGCGCTTGGGTGGATGCAATGAGTAATTACTCCCTTATTGTCTATGAATTTTTATGTCCCTCCTCTCTGTAATGCCCTCAGGCCTTGATAGTATGGAACTAAATAGATAAGTAAATAAATTTACAAACATACATGATACTAGACCTGCTCGCATAATATTTTATGTGCTCAGTAAATGCTGCCAACTTTTTTATTTGCCACCATAGAAAAAGGAAAATGATATTGTTGAGGGTAGTAAGAAGTCATTCAGGTTTGATGATGAGAGGATATACTTAAGTCCAGAGAATGCTCTCTCGTCACTGATTTGTGTAGATGGCATAGTAAGCGCTACTGTAGCTAGTGAATACAGTTCTGGGTGCTGCAACTTCTCCCAAACTTTCAAAACACTCGTCTGCTTATTCTGGGCACCTTTCTAAAGGTGTGGAGCTAGCTTTGTACTTCTTCAGTTTTGAGAGATTTGCTGCTTTCTCTGAGTCCTTGCAGGCAGTCTTCTTTGCTTTCCATAGGAAACTATTCCAGCTCATCCTCAGCTTGTTGTTCTTGATCACTGCTGGCAATACAACGAAGCTGCTTCCATGTGGAGACCAAATGCGGTTTTGCTCGGCACCTTTCCTCGCTGCTCAACGTAATGCTATATCGAGGGTCTCATGCTGCAGTTCACTGAATGCATAATTACTGCCATTCCTTCTTCTCTTCTTTTTTCTTTTTATTTAGGGCTTAGTCGCAGGTTCTATCAGTCGTTTCTTTCCCTGCTTCTCAAGCTTTTTGTCCCTACCTCCCTCGTCATCGTGCAACCCATAGAACAGGTTACAGTCAAAACTCGATTTACTGAAACCTGATTTAACGAAGATATCGTAATTCCCCCTCAGACGCCCATAGGATCCCATGCTTCGACTACCTCGAAACAATGCGATAATTCTATGATCTGTCCCGATTTAAATAACCTTTTTTCGAAAAATGAAGGTGGAAAGGAGCTATTTTGGTCTATTTTGTAGAGAGCACCCCAAAATTTATTGATTGCGAGCTCACGGTAACAGCTTTATCCTGCTTTTTTTTTTTTTTTTGAAACTGCATGTTGCAAAACGAGAGTTGTAGTGTTCACCAGATGGTGCCATTGGTAAAAAAAGTCTCGTGTCGCATTCCAAGGGGCTGTGTACTTTCTTTTGTGGCTTGCTTTGTGTGGTTCGTTTGCCATTGTGCTTCTGCAGATATTTGCTCGTGCCTTTTAGTGCACAGTGCTATGCTCAAGGAATGTGTGCGAGCGTGTTGGACATACAGCCAAACAAGAAAAGAAAAAGGATGAGAAGGCAGACATGCTTCATGCTATAGCAAATGGACAAAACAAGTCTGTTGTGGCTGCAGCACATAGCATTCCATCCAGTCCGCAATACAGAGAGAGAAAGATGACATCTCCGCTCCACTTCGTCGGGGAATCTCGTGCAAAAAAGCGCTCAAGGCTACTTCTCATGGCAAGGTGGAAGAGGCTCTTTTCGCATAGTTTGTGGATTTGTGGGCGAAGAATATTCCCGTGAGTGGAGACCTGTTCCAGCAAAAAGCTCGCTCTTCGTGCTTGTTGGGTGACAAGAGCTAAGGAAGTCCCACCTGGTTGTCGCACTTCAAAGAATGATACGGCATCATCGGGAAAGTGCTCAGGGCTGAAGCAAGCAGCGTTAATGCGGCTGTAGTCGGTTACTGGCTGTCTGAAAATGTGCCAAACATTCTGGGAAAATATGCTCTCAGCGACGTCTACATGCCAATGAAAGCGGACGCTTCTACCAGATGCTGCCTAAAGAAACACTTACTCTGAAGGGGCAGGCATGCCACGGCGGCAAACCCAGCAAGCAAAGGCTGACTCTTTTGCTGTGGACGGTACTGACAAACGAGACCGTACCAAACGTACCAAAAAATTTGTAGTCCTCTCAGGCTCTTCTTGATAAGTAGCAATTTGTTTCTTGTCGTGCGCTAGCGGCGCCGGTCATTTTTGTTGGCCGCATTTCATTTTGGGAGCATTAAGGCTTCGCAAGTATGATGGCGTGGTAGCTTTTTGGATACCGCCGCACCTTATAATCGAATGCACCAAATTATAGGACCGAGAAATGCCTCACTCGATTTAACGAAGTTCCCTATTAAACGAAATAATCCACAACTCCCCTCAACTTCGTTAAACCAAGTTTCAGCTGTATTTATCAGTTACGTTTTTCACTGAATAATACGCTTATAGGTTTCAGTGCCATCATTCTAGACTGTATTTGCACCAGTGATGGTGAATAAAGCGATGAAACACATTCTTTTTCAGACATCGTAGTTGTACGAGCCGAAACAATAGAAAACCAAATAGAGCTTGTGAACTAATACTCCTACCAATAATTCCACTGAGTTCCTTGCTCCATTCAGTCTTCACATTTGAACAAGGTTAACTTAACATGGGAAGTAAAATAAGGAGACATCGCCAGGGATAAAAGAAAGAATATCTTCTTTCAAAAGGGAAAATCTGCTTATGGAATCATATTTGGTCTAAATTCAGATAAGAATAAACGGGTAAATTGCTGCCCAAAACACCCTTCCCACCATCAGAGTTGGCTTATCAATCGAAAGTCTTGGTCACTCAAATTGCTTCTGCTGGCATCTCATTGCATATGGCTGCTATGCACGTGTCATTGCGGCATTGTTGAACGATAGGAAAATAAAATGATTTGTGTGACATTAAACCGATTCATCATTTTGTTTTTAAGCTGTGCATGATTTCTAACTCTTCTCAGGAATTGGCACTCGAATGGGACAGCAATGATTGTTCGGGATGAAAAGATTTTCCTTTGTTCTTGTGAAAGGGATGATTTTAATATGGTTGTGAGCGCTCTACAAGCAGCGAATGTAACTTGCCAGCAAAGCTGGCTTGGAACCTTACCGTGAACCGGTTCGCCTCCGATTTTTTCTGGTTCGGGTTCAATTCCAAGATAGTGGAAAAAATATGGTTCCGGTTTTTGGTTTGACGCCCTGGTCGAGCCTCCTTTAAATGACAAATCAACATCAATGTACATAACAAGATAAATAATGGTAGACTGTATATAGATAATAAAAATAACATTATTTTATTTATTTACAGATACTGCCAATCCCATCTGGGATTATATAAAATTGTCAAGGACATGTAGCACACCGGGCCAGGTTCGGCAACATGTCAATGGTAGCAGCAAACTTGTAGCGGTCTGAACAATGGGGTAATAAAGCGTGAAAAGGGAGAATACAGTTTGATAAAAACAGGAAAAGATAACTAGGTCACTTGACCAAACTCTGGGGAAAGAGGCATTGGTTTTTGTAATGAGTTTTCTTATAAATGATTCACAAACAACGCTATCAAGTGAAAGACTGTTAAAAACTGATGGATTCAGGCGGTTCCATTCCCTGATGGTTCGTGGAAAATATGAAAATTTGAAGCAGTGTTTGTGAATGCTTATGTCTTGTGGTCCTTGATGTATCATAGCCAAGGTACCTCGAAGTATCTATGCTTATCTGTTTGTGAACTAGTTGATACACGATCTTTGAATGCGCTAATTTGGATCTGTTTTCGAGAGTCAGAATGTTAGCGTTCTTGAGTAGCTCAGTAGGAAAGTCTGTTTGTATTTATTAAAGATGAATCTTACTGCCTTTCTTTGCACTCGCTCTAGTTTGTGAATGTGTTCTTTAGCAAAAGGGAACCAAGTTATGTTAGCATACTCTAGTGTGGATCTGACGAGCGTGTTGTAGGCTAGTAATTTTGTATCAGATGGTGCCTGTCGAAGGTGTCTTTTCAGGAATAATAGTTGTTTTAGGGCGTTAGATGTGATGAGAGTCCCGCCTGAAGTCTTGGGATAGAATCACACCAAGATATTTGTATTCCTGAACTGTAGTCAGTAAGGTGTTATTGATACTGTATTGAAAATCTGAACGTTCATGTTTCCTTGTTATCCATAATACAGCTGATTTTTTCTTGTATCATTTGCCAGTCAGTGCACCATTTTGACACAATCTGGAAGGAGCTATTCAATGTTAAATGGACTTGAAAAGAGTAAATTCATTAGCAAAGAGTGTAATGTCTATACCAATGCGGGAAGCCAGATCATTTATGTAGATTAAATATAGCATAGGGGCCAGGACAGACCCCTGGGGAACCCCGGACGTGACAGATGCTGGAGCAGAAACCTCGTTGTTAATAGCTACGTACTGTGGTCTATTAGTCGGGAAGTGCTCTGTCCAGTTGACAATTACAATATTACCGAATGTATACCTTAGCTTGTAAGTAAGTTTTGCAAAATAAATTGAACCAAACTAATAAAAATGGTTGCAAAACAGTGGAACAGCATCTGAAAAAAGAAGTGGATGCCATACACAGTTGATAACAGACATTTGCTGTCAATTATCAGTTGTTTTCTGTAAATAAAAGGAAACATTTAACTTGAATAACACAGAAAGTTGAGCTAGTTGGCACATATTTTTAAGGACAAGGAAGAAGACAACACCTGCGCTGACTATCAACTCTTTTCATTTAACTTGGGAGGCAAATTGTTTTTGTTTAGTTGGATGGTAACGCATTCCATAACATGAAAATACTCTGTGACATAATTAATTTTTGTTCTTGCAAATTGTCATAGTTGATTAGTGAAAGTATAAATGATACAGGAAGCTCGCTGTCGAGTAGCATAGATTATATTTAAGGACTGTTTAGCATTAGAATGGTGTAAAATTTGGGAAAGCATGGAGGTCTGCCGTACAAACAAATGGTGCACTGAGAGGATTCAGTTGTTGGCTTCTAATCAGAGCCATTTTGGCTGTCGCGGCAGGTGCCCCACTTCAAGGAGGTGGTGATCATGGCGACCACCTGCGACCGGTGTGGCCACCGCACTAATGAGGTCAAGAGTGGTGCTGGCATTGAGCCCCAGGGAGTGCGGCTGGAGCTGCGTGTGCGTGAGCCTGCTGACCTGGCCCGGGATGTGCTCAAGTCGGAGACATGCACAGTGCAGGTGCCCGAGCTAGAGCTCGAGGCTGGTGCGGGCCTCCTGTCTGGCCGCTTCACCACTGTCGAAGGTTTGCTGGACAACATGCGCCAGCAGCTGGCACAGGAGAACCCCTTCTTCCAGGTATGTCTTAGTCCTAGCAAACCAAAAACAAGTTTCCAAACAGAGTAAAAAATGATGGAAAAACTGTGCTGCAGATGAGTAGCAATCCTCGTATTTGACTGCTTTGGAAATTATCAGGGATTTATGAATATCCTTATATTCGACTCGTTTAGTAAAAATTGAAAATTGTTCGAAACTGTTCGAATATATTGACAAATGTTTGAATAACTTTTTAATACTTTTCGAATAACTGGCATGAAAGAACGCCTTGATTACCTCCGACCATTCTCTCGAAGGCAGCATTGGCTCAAAGCACGCACAGCTTGCTGCCGCAATCAACCTACGCGTGAAGCAGAGATTTAGGGAGCCTACAGGCTTCAGCGACACGGTCTATTCGTATGGAAGCGTTCATAATGCCAGCCTTAAAGATTGTGAAATGGGAGGAAACACAGGCAGGTTCACTTTGCTATTGACAGACCAGCAGCTAACACCAGCAGCATTTCATTCACACTTCGTCATCTTCAGACGAGCTGACTGATGATGATGGATATGTATATATGAAGATGACGTTCATTCAGTGCTCACAATATCTTCAATCGCGAAGGCCACTTCTCATAGTCGTGTCATAGCTCACGTCTCTAATCTGCTGAGAAGTGGCACTGCATGTTTATTCCCTGAAAATTTGATCCAGTTTCATCATCAGTAGTTGAGGTTAAGTTTATTATGCGAGTGGCACATGACGTGAGGACCGTCGTGCCTAAAATGTACAATGCTGTCAAACGGTCCGTCCATGAGAAGCTGCTCATCTCTTCACTATATATCTCCAGTTGCCTAGTGCCAGCTAGAGGGGAACACACGAGCTAAGTGAGAAAGAACGAAAGCAATGAAAGTAAATGAAACGAAGAGGATGTTGAGGAGATAGTGCGCTCGGCGATAACTGGTTCGAAGAGCCGACAGCAGCGTAAGCGCCTTGGGTTATGCAGACGCAAGTCGCACGAAAGCGTCGCTCAGCCAATTATAATCTCTGATATATTGCATTATGCAATCTAGTTCACTAAATAAACTCGTTGAAACATAATTGTTGTAGATATAAATAACCAGCAACTGACAATGTGCGTAGAGATCGCCACCGCTACTGCTCTGCTGCTCCTACCCACAGTTTGGCTCACAAGAAACTTCTGCACAGGAGCAGACGGAAGAGAACAGTCATCCGTTTGCGGAATGCTTAATACCTTGGTATCATCAAAACACAAGGAAAACCCTTGTTCTTTGATGCGAGAAATGTCCGATTATCTTCAGTCCCCAGCATTGCCTAAGGAAAAATGAAGTATAGAGCTGTTGCAACCATGGCCAGAAAGTACCTTGTCATTTAGGCTACTCAGGCAAGCGAGAGACTTCTATATGGGTCTGTTTTCGCTTGCTGCTCTCTGCGCGCCGATCGACGCCGCTGCTCCGATGCCTCTTGTTGCCTCGCCATGAATGAAGGCGAAATAGTGACTGCGACATACCCAAAGAAACGCAGTGGAGTCTGGGCTTTTTATGAATGTGTAGAGGCAGGCTCGCCGAAGTGCATCTTATACGGAGCGGTTCTCAAAACGCCAGCTAACACAGCGACGCCTTTGATCAACCACCTCAGGTGGCATCCAGGAGCCTGTAAAGAGTATCAGAGCGGAGCATCTGCTGCTCAGCAGCGTTCCACATCAAGGACAAGTGCTAGTTCATTTTTCAAGCCACAGCTGAGTCCGCAGAGCCCCAAGGCACTTACAGAGAAAATTGCTTCTTTCATTTAAGTGGCCAGCATAGCTACTCTATTGTCGAATAGCCAAGGTTTCAAGGCCCGAATACAAGGTCCCTGTCGCACGACGTTCTCGAGGATCGTTGTGCCGCCTAAAATGTACAATGCTGTCAAACGGTCCGTCCATGAGAAGCTGCACAGCGTCATAAGCACAGATGTAGGCTCTGTCACCATCACAACTGACGGCTGGACGTCGCCAGCTGGGGACAGTTACGTGTCTGTTCCAATACACTATAGCGCAGCAAAAGACGAGGACACAAGAGACGAGAGACAAACACCACGATCGTCTTTTGCTGTATTGGAACTATGTACCAACAAGCCCAAAAAGCCACGCTACGTGTCTGTGACGTGCCACGTGTTGAGTGACAACTTCGCACCTCGCAGTTCTGTTCTTGCGTGCCGCCACCTCAGTGCAAACCATACTTGTTTGTTGTTGTTTGCTCATGTGAAAGAGTGGGACATACCTGAGGACTTTCCTTGCTATGTAGTGACCGCTCTGTGTCCACGATTGGGCGCACACTCTGCAACTTTGTGTACAGGAGCAATGGAAAAGCACAAATGAAGCGCCAGAAATAGATTCTGTTGACAACCTGAGCTTTCTTGAATGGCGTTCGTGTCATTGCTGCAACCGATTGAACAAGCCACTACCGCACAACAGTATTTCTTGTTATTCCTCTAAAGAGGCCAGTGGAGCTAAGGAGTTTTCAAGGAACCTCCTGAGGTTTGCAAAAGCAAGATATAAGCACACAAATACCCCATGCTGTTGCCACTCTGCTTGTCCCTCGTTTCAAGGATGTCTGCAGCACATGCGGTCCCTATTTGTACTATTCAGCACTTCAGGAACAGGATGTTACAGTTCGGCTCACAAGAAACTTCTGCACAGGAGCAGACTGAGGAGAACAGTCATCCGTGTTTAATACCTTGGTATCATCAAAACATAAAGAAAACCATTTGTTCTTTGATGCGAGAAATGTCCGACTATCTTTAGTCCCCAGCGTTGCCTCGTGATAGCAGTCCATTTCAGTGGTGGCAGAAAGAAGAAAAAATCAAGTATAGAGCTGTTGCAACCATGGCCAGAAAGTACCTTGTCATTCTGGCTACTCAAATGGCAAGCGAGAGACCCTTCTCAACTAGCTCCAATGCAGTAACTTGTCGGCAGGAATCACTATCATCGGACAGTGTGGAGCACCTTGTTTTCTTGCGCGGCAACTCAGTGTGGTCCAAGCTTCCATAACATTTCCCAACAGACCTGCTGTGCAAGAAACATTGGAACATGCCCAGTCCTTCATTTAAATCTTTGTGAAATGCACTTTGTTTTACTGCACCAATTTTCCACCTTTTGCGATATCAAATTTTACCTTTGTGGATTGTCGTTTCTCTTCTCATAACTGTTGCGACAAGTTTCATTCCTGGTCATTAACTGCTTAATTAATAACTGCAGATTAATCTAGTCTTGTGTCTACATTTTTTGTGAAATTTCCCAGCCTTAACCTAGTCAAGCATTTTTAAAAATTTTGATGGGTAGTCTGAGAAAGTCTTGTCATAGTTGATGTGAAGTTATTCAACCCACCACACAAACACAGCGCTGACTATCAACTGATTTTATTTGCAGAAGTGTACAAGTATATATACATGGCTTGATGCGTGGCAGAAAAAAATGGATGCGATGCGCATGCCACAACCAAAGCCAATTATTTTGTTTTACGCCTTGCCAAGAACGCCAGCCGTTCGTCAGAAAACATGAGAGAAGGAGTGCTAACGCAATGATCCCCAAGCTCCAAAATTCTTTCAGCTTCAATTATCTCCCTTGTATTGTGGTCTTTATTTTATTTTACGTTTCTTGGTGCATGTGAGGCAGTGAAAAGGCAGGTTACGGTCCTAAATGCACTAAGGAACATAAAATAGAATGCAAACCCCTTTTCGATAAATGCAATATACTTACAGGAAAAATAAAGACCGCATCACTAAGGAAATAATTGAAGCGGAAAATTTTGGAGCTTAGAGATCATTGCGTTAGCACTCCTTCCCTCGCGTTATCCGCCAAAGAGTTGGTGTTCTTGCTAAGGTGTAAAACAAGATTGGTTTGGTTGCGGCATGCGCATCGCATCTGTTTTTTTCTGTCACGCATCAAGCCATGCATGTAAACTTGTACACTTGCGCAAATAAAATCGTTTGACAGTCAGCACTGTGTTTGTGTCATCTTTGTCCTCATCCTTCGCGCTGTTTATTCCAATTGTTGCGACTGTGTCCCATTCGTGTTGCAGCATTCGCAATGCTTGTGTACATGGTCCCCGAGACATTGCAAGGCAAGCCTGGATGCCCACCTTCAGAGAATGTGGCTCATACTAGTTTATTCTTTCTAGTCGTCACTGAGGGAAGGTAATTTTGCTGCACTTATAATGTGAGCACTCTGAATTTGCGTTGTGGCCCAATAGCTTCAACTCTTCACTGCTGCACTTGCAATGTTTTGGACACAGATTCAAATTCGGTTTGATCTGGAAAGGCTGTGGTTTGGAAAATGCAAAAACCAGTTATACACTGGCTTCCCAAAAGAGTGAAGCCACTTGTACTAGTGGGGACTCTTTTCAAAAATAATCTGAAAAGTGTCTTGCAAGGAAATAATAATGCTGAATAAAAATGGTTGTCTGCCATTGAGTGAAAACTGCTTCAAGATTTTGGCGGCTGGTACAAAAAAAGTCAGAATAAGAAACTGCGTTGGCGCTTCACCCACAGTTGTGCACCTCCCCTCGTTTGGGGAATGATTGGCAGGAACTGTGGTAAAAATTAAGCGGTTTCAAAATGCATTGAAAATATATCCAGACAGCCAAAGATTTTAAACTCGTTTGAATTAACTAAATGTGCAAATTATTTGCGGTATGCGCATATGTCATACAAGGTTTACATGGAGACTTTGCATGTACTGGTAGTTGCGGTCCTCCTCTTTTATTTGCCATTTCTGACACATCTGCTTTCATGTGTCATATCCTTGTGAGCTAGGTCTGGAGTGCTTACAGAGCCTGCACTGTCCCCAACTTTCAGTTTCTAAAACATTATGTTGCATTCTGAAACGAATGGCGAAACACAGTAGCTGATCGCACCCAGCAATTTTCACTGTTGGCTGAAATGCTTGAAATGTTCGAAACAGGCTGTACAAGAGTCACTTATTTGGCTGCATAGTGTGGAACACTGTCTACCTGTTGCCACCATAGACATGTGGCATCCCTACAAGCTGCCAGTGCCCAACAAGTGTACTACAGAGCTCTTCGATCATACCAGTTAGGAAACTCTGTTCCAGGAAGTGACTAACTTTAGTATGCACTTTTCAGGTGCTTGCAAAATTGTGGCACCGTCCGAAAGCGGCCGATAAAAGTGCTCTGCTATTATGATCATTGCATTCTCGAAAGTGTTTTTTTTTTTTTTAATTTTACCTCTTAATTGTCTCCCTGGTTGTCATGCCTAGGAATTTTCGCTTCTGTATCTTTTCAACTGATTTTGTTGCCAAGTGGTGGTAGTACAAGCCTCATTTTAACTCAGCTTGTCCGCCTATTACTGATGTTTCTGTAACTGAAGAAGGTGTTTTCTCTCTGCTTCTCAGTTGTGACACAAAAAAGACGCCGGGAATTGATGACATACCAAATACGTTTCTTGTGAGATATGCCGAATGGTGTTCCAAGTACTTAACGCTCATATTTAAGAAGTCTCTGTTAAACGCCGAGCTCCCGGAGGACTGGAAGCACGGAAAAATTATTCCTATTCCCAAAACTGAAAATTCATCTTTACTTAGCTCATATAGGCCAATATCTTTACTGTGTACTTCTTCAAAAATACTTGAACATATACTTTTTGGGCATATATCAGCCTTCCTGGAAACCAATCACGTAATTGACGACCGGCAACACGGTTTTCGCAAAGGCTTCTCTACAGTGACCCAACTTCTAGAGACGATGCAGGATTTTGCCGCAGCCATTGATAACCAGTGTCAAATTGATGTCATTTTTTTAGATTTCGAAAAAGCATTTGACCGGGTCTCACACAGAAAGTTCTTGCTAAAGCTAAATACTATCTTTAAAAACGATCTACTGTTGACGTGGATACAAGCATATCTATCGTCTCGATATCAGTCCATATCAATCGGCAATGCATGTTCGAGCCCAGCTTTGGTAAGCTCCGGTATCCCACAAGGCTCAGTACTTGGGCCATTGTTCTTTTTAATTTTTATAAATGACATTGTTAAAGAAATTCCTGTCAAAATCAAGCTGTTTGCCGACGATTGTGTATTATATCATGAAATACGAACTCCTGCTGACCAGCTTCTTCTTAATGACGCCTTGGCTAAAATTCATGATTGGTGCTCAATGTGGCAGATGAGTATTAATACTAAAAAAACAGTTTCAACGTCTATTACGCGGAAGAAGCGGCCATTAAGTTTTGCCTATACTATTAATAACCATCCCCTGTCTACCGTGGACAGCTACAAGTACTTGGGATTAACGATTAGCTCTGACCTACGGTGGAACAAACACATTTCTAATATTAAAAATAAAGCTATGAAAAAACTTGGCTTTTTAAGAAGATCTCTCCGGTACTCTACGCAGGAAATTAGGTTACTAGCTTACAAAACTTTTATCCGACCTGTTTTAGAATACGCCTCTGTTGTGTGGGACCCTTATACTAAAGAAAACATTAAAACACTCGAAAATATTCAAAGAAAGTCAGTGCGATTTATTTATAATTCATACACCTGGCAGACGTCCCCTACCATGCTACTTGAGAAAGCAAATTTGGATTCTTTGCAGCTCAGGAGATACCGCGAGAGGCTTAAATATATGTTCATGATTGTTCACAACAAATTAGGAATTAACAGCAGCAAGTACATTGAGCTCGTCCCGGGTCGTTCGACACGATCCTACCATTCTTTAAAAATGAAGGAATACTCATGCCGCACTGAAACATACAAGAATTCTTTCTTCCCCCGTACTGTGCGGGAATGGAATGTCCTCAAAGCGAATATTGTAGAGGCTTCTACTGTGGAGTCATTTACGGAGTCGCTTAGGAATTCGTAACAATTTTGCAGCATTCAACATTTTCATTTTTTTTTTTCCCAGTGCTCATTTTGACGCCAGGCGTCGTCTATTATTGTATAATGTTGTTTCTTTCGGTATTGTGTGCTGAGTTGCGTGTACCTCAGGGAGGTTTTCTTTTTGTCAAAGTGTATTTTACACCCACTCCTGCTTAAGGCTTTGCAATAAAGCCAGCAGTATTCTGTAAATAAAATAAATAAACAATCACAAAATGAAATGGTTTACTTTCATGACCACAGGGACATATCTGCACATGTGAACTGCACCACCAAATTATTTATCAACACACTGCAGGGTCTCTCCCATATTACGCCAAATAGTTCCACTTGATCCCTGCAAACTTCTTAACCTCATCCACCCCTGCTACGCTTTCCTTCCCTTGAAATCCAGTTTGTTACCTAAGCGACCATCGGTTATCCTCTCTTCACATTACATGTCCTGCCCATGTCCATTTCTTCTTCTTGATTTCCACTGGACTTGAGTTATTTCTCTGACCCACTCTGCACGCATCTTACCTCTTAACGTTAGCCTTATCCATTTTTTGTTCCAGAGCTCCCTACCTAAATTATTGGTGTATAATTAAATGCAACCTTCAATATATTTTTCATGCTAGGCCTGATTGGCCAGCTGGATGGAATCATATGGATGAGATTCAAAGACACCGGAGTTGTGATTTTTGAAGTGGCTCAAAATGTGGCTCGCATACTGGTGTCTGATTTGTATTCACTGTGCTTAAACGGACATTAACAGCAACGACAGCCAGTTATTTATCCGCACTGCGTAATTCGTGAGCAGTGAGGAAGGTGCAGAAATAAAAAATGTACCCAGACATAGCAAGGGAACACGACGAGAGCTAAAACCTGTTGCAAATTAGCACTCGTCCCTTTTTACCAGAATGGTGCAGCTTTGGCATATTCAGTGTTCATTCACCACATATGCAGGCCTAAGCAAGGTCAGCAGAACACAGTGATAATGAAAGTACCCCTCAGAAGGGGCAAAGAAAAGTGTACAGCAGAGGAACCAGTCAAGTATTCTTTGTTTGCTTGAGCAAGTCAATCTTTATGGTCCCAAGGAAAAAGCAATATTTAATGCGGCTTGTACGAGTAAGCATAGCAGGCAGTTGTTGGTGATGACACCTTGCGATTCTGAATGCTTGTCTGAAAATATACAACTTTGTGTAAACGTTGTTGGCTTATGATTACCCACTTCAGGCACAAAAATTTTTGGATAATGTGATTTTGCAGACATTTTGTCCAACAGCTAAAAACCGAGTGTGTGGACACAAGCAATTATCTGCCATGGTGGCTTGCATAAAGGTATTGGGCATTAAAACAAAAAATTACAGCAGTGGCAAGAGAAGTTTCAGCTACTTTTGCCCTTACCATCGTTGCACTGGATGTGCTGCCAAGTTTGTCATGCTGACAGTGAATATGATTCCATTGGTTCTACAAAACATTTTCAAACATAAACAAGCCCTTGCTAGCCTTTTTTAGAATGTCTACTTTGTCATATAGTGACAGGTTTTTTTTCTCATACTGTAAGCTTTCATTGTAACTGCCTTACTGAGGGAAGGAAAAAATAAAAAGGAACTTGTGTAATCGGGGGTTTCTCCTTGTAGTCTCTGCTTACCACGGTGGACATGCAATGTTGCACAGGGCGACTCGGCCTCCGGTACAGGGCGTGTGCGCATGGGTGCCGTGGTGGACAAGCTGGCTCAGGCGGCCCAGGGAAAGCTGCCCGTCACCCTAGTGCTGGATGACCCATGCGGCAACAGCTACGTGCAAAGCCTGTGCGCCCCCGACCCAGACCCGGCCCTGGCGGTGACCCGCTACGAGCGCACCTTTGAGCAGAACGAGCTGCTGGGACTGAACGACATGAAGACCGAGGGCTACTCGTCCTGAGCATCCTGCTGGTTGAACAGTAAACAATATGTGACTGCCTTCCATGCTATGTTTTGTCTATGCTTGCCTTTCACCATGTGGAAGTAAATGGCATAGAACTGTTCTGGCACTACGGCCACACTTGGCTGAGCACGCTTCTGGTGCTTCAAGAACGCTGCCTGCACCATCCTATCTGTATATAAATTTAAGCCTCCACATGTACCTTGCGCTGCCACATTCATTTATCCGGCGTCTCCTGACCTGGGAGGCCTCACTGCAGTCAGCAGCGGACATCATGAGCCAAACTACATGAATGTCAAGCCACGAGTGGGGTCGTGCGGAGACTCCTGCGTGCATTGAATTACGCGTGATGAAATATTTCATCACCGAGGTGTGCTTCGTATTATAAGCCTTTCTTCAGCATGTGATCGCTGTCAGCTGGTTGGTTGGCAGGAATGTGGCAAATAGTGGGAGGCTTTCGACGAGGTGGCAATGTGCATAAATACATTTTAACTAGGGGTGTACCAATATTGAAATAACCAAGGTCTCTTGTAACCAAAAATTCTTACCAACTCGTATGTGCGGCAATTTACATTTCCCTCTCTGGCTGGAATGCCATGTGCTGCAGCCTCAACAGACTTGTTTTGTCCATTTACTACAGCACAAAGCATGTCTGCCTTCTCGTCCTTTTTCTTGTTTGGCTCCATGTCCAACATGCTCGCACACATCACTTGCGCTTAGCTACGAAGCTGCTTCCATGTGGAGACCAAATGTGGTTTTGCTTGGCACCTTTCCTCGCTGGTCAACGTAATGTGATATCGAGGGTCTCATGCTGCAGTTCACAGAATGCACTGCCATTCCTTCTTCTTTTTCTTAGGGTCTATTCGCAGTGGTTGCAAAGGAGCCTTTCTTCAGCATGTGATCGCTGTCAGCTGGTTGGTTGGCAGGAATGTGGCAAATAGTGGGAGGCTTTCGACGAGGTGGCACTGTGCATAAATACATTTTAACTAGGGGTGTACCAATATTGAAATAACCAAGGTCTCTTGTAACCAAAAATTCTTACCAACTCGTATGTGCGGCAATTTACATTTCCCTCTCTAGCTGGAATGCCATGTGCTGCAGCCTCAACAGACTTGTTTTGTCCATTTACTACAGCACAAAGCATGTCTGCCTTCTCGTCCTTTTTCTTGTTTGGCTCCATGTCCAACATGCTCGCACACATCACTTGCGCTTAGCTACGAAGCTGCTTCCATGTGGAGACCAAATGTGGTTTTGCTTGGCACCTTTCCTCGCTGGTCAACGTAATGTGATATCGAGGGTCTCATGCTGCAGTTCACAGAATGCACTGCCATTCCTTCTTCTTTTTCTTAGGGTCTATTCGCAGTGGTTGCAAAGGAGCCTTTCTTCAGCATGTGATCGCTGTCAGCTGGTTGGTTGGCAGGAATGTGGCAAATAGTGGGAGGCTTTCGACGAGGTGGCACTGTGCATAAATACATTTTAACTAGGGGTGTACCAATATTGAAATAACCAAGGTCTCTTGTAACCAAAAATTCTTACCAACTCGTATGTGCGGCAATTTACATTTCCCTCTCTGGCTGGAATGCCATGTGCTGCAGCCTCAACAGACTTGTTTTGTCCATTTACTACAGCACAAAGCATGTCTGCCTTCTCGTCCTTTTTCTTGTTTGGCTCCATGTCCAACATGCTCGCACACATCACTTGCGCTTAGCTACGAAGCTGCTTCCATGTGGAGACCAAATGTGGTTTTGCTTGGCACCTTTCCTCGCTGGTCAACGTAATGTGATATCGAGGGTCTCATGCTGCAGTTCACTGAATGCACTGCCATTCCTTCTTCTTTTTCTTAGGGTCTATTCGCAGTGGTTGCAAAGGAGCCTTTCTTCGGCATGTGATCGCTGTCAGCTGGTTGGTTGGCAGGAATGTGGCAAATAGTGGGAGGCTTTCGACGAGGTGGCACTGTGCATAAATACATTTTAACTAGGGGTGTACCAATATTGAAATAACCAAGGTCTCTTGTAACCAAAAATTCTTACCAACTCGTATGTGCGGCAATTTACATTTCCCTCTCTGGCTGGAATGCCATGTGCTGCAGCCTCAACAGACTTGTTTTGTCCATTTACTACAGCACAAAGCATGTCTGCCTTCTCGTCCTTTTTCTTGTTTGGCTCCATGTCCAACATGCTCGCACACATCACTTGCGCTTAGCTACGAAGCTGCTTCCATGTGGAGACCAAATGTGGTTTTGCTTGGCACCTTTCCTCGCTGGTCAACGTAATGTGATATCGAGGGTCTCATGCTGCAGTTCACTGAATGCACTGCCATTCCTTCTTCTTTTTCTTAGGGTCTATTCGCAGTGGTTGCAAAGGAGCCTTTCTTCAGCATGTGATCGCTGTCAGCTGGTTGGTTGGCAGGAATGTGGCAAATAGTGGGAGGCTTTCGACGAGGTGGCACTGTGCATAAATACATTTCAACTAGGGGTGTACCAATATTGAAATAACCAAGGTCTCTTGTAACCAAAAATTCTTACCAACTCGTATGTGCGGCAATTTACATTTCCCTCTCTGGCTGGAATGCCATGTGCTGCAGCCTCAACAGACTTGTTTTGTCCATTTACTACAGCACAAAGCATGTCTGCCTTCTCGTCCTTTTTCTTGTTTGGCTCCATGTCCAACATGCTCGCACACATCACTTGCGCTTAGCTACGAAGCTGCTTCCATGTGGAGACCAAATGTGGTTTTGCTTGGCACCTTTCCTCGCTGGTCAACGTAATGTGATATCGAGGGTCTCATGCTGCAGTTCACTGAATGCACTGCCATTCCTTCTTCTTTTTCTTAGGGTCTATTCGCAGTGGTTGCAAAGGAGACTTTCTTCAGCATGTGATCGCTGTCAGCTGGTTGGTTGGCAGGAATGTGGCAAATAGTGGGAGGCTTTCGACGAGGTGGCAATGTGCATAAATACATTTTAACTAGGGGTGTACCAATATTGAAATAACCAAGGTCTCTTGTAACCAAAAATTCTTACCAACTCGTGTGTGCGGCAATTTAGATTCCCGTAACTAAATTCTGTTCCATATCAATGTCCTGTTTTGTTGCAATATGTCAGGAACCAAGGAGTGCCTCCTCTTGAATGCAAAGTCAAAATGTTCTTGTTTCAGCCACTGTCCTGACATTCCTGTGTGACTGAAACAACATTTTGACTTCCTGTATGCAATGTTAACATGGCAAACATAGGAAAACCAACCAAGCCATTTTCAAGTGTCTCTTATAACAGAGTGTCTCTTGTAATGAGATTTTACTATTTGCAATTAATCTACAGCTTTACAGAAGTGTAAAGGATCCCGGGCAACCGTATCTTTGCTGTAATATGCGTTGTGGGGCTAGTTGGTTCATACTCAAATAGGTTGTATGCGCACAAAAAGACTACACAAAAAGACAAGGGAGACAGGACGGAGCGCAACTTTCAACTGTTTTATTCCGGAAATGTACACGACATTTATACCAAAAAAAATTATCCATTGCATAATCATCAGTGCCACGTGCGAGCCCAGGAAAAGCACAAAGGAGGGCACAGGTCACTCACCTCTTATCTAATCTATCTAATCTTTATCATACATTGTCACAGATGGTGCGCTTATACATGAACTTCCACTTTTTCTAACGTGGTAGGCCTCAGCCAATTCTCGCGCAAGCGTGTCAATGCTCCTGCACAAGATGCCGGTGCCTTGTAGCGTTGCATCACACAGTTTTTCTGCTTTCTGTTTTTGGTCATTATCTTTTCCACACTCACTGATGTGCGCCGGCAGGTGCAAACCGGCACCGTTCCTCAAAGACAAATTGTGCTCCCTTAACCGGTCATTAACACATCGGTCCAACTGCCCAATGTACACCTTCCCACACTTCAACGGAATCCTGTACACCACCCCTTTTTCACACTTCACAAACTTATTAACATGTTTGATTTTGCAGTCTGAGTTACGGCTACCATCTTGCAAAACCAGACGACACAAAGAAGAGAGTTTCCTTGGGGCCGAAAAAATCACGGGTACCTTAAACTTGTTAGCCACGCGTTTGAGGTTATGAGCCACTTTATGCTGATATGGAATGACTACCGGTTTCGCTTTCCTCTGTGCAACTGCAATCATTGTCTGGTTCTTATTTCTTTCTCGTTTAATGTTCTTGAGAAGGGCTTCAGCCACTGAACTCACTATTATCTGGGGAAAGCCTGCCTGTTTCAGCTTCGCGATCTGATTGTGAAAGCTTTCCTGCGCCATGTGACAACAGGACTTCCTTAGGGATGACTCAAGGCACATCAAAGCGATAGCACGTTTAATCGTTTTTGATTGCTTGGAATCAAAAGGCAACAGTTTCTTTTGTGCACGTGGTTGGTACTTCCAGCAAAAGCATCCGTCCTTAAGGGTTATATTCAAGTCTAAAAATTGCAAACGGCTGTCATTGGCGAGTTCACAAGTAAAATTCAATCCTTTGGAGAGTCGTCCAAAATTAGAACATCCTCCACGATTTGTGGATAGGTTAAAGGTGAGTGTTTCTTCAAAACAATGAAAAAATCGTCTACATATCTAAAAATCTTTAGAGTGCTACCGTTTTCAAGCGCCTCGGCCAATGATCTGTCCACACCTGCTAGAAAAATGTTGCAGAGCACAGGTGCCATGCACGACCCGATACAGATCCCATTTCTTTGTACATAATCATACCCTTTAAAAGAAACAGTGGTGGAACTAAGGTAATACTCCAGGAGTACAAGGAAGTTGTCAACCGACATACCAGCGCTGTTTTGAAAAGACACCACTCCGTTCATTTCTATGCACAACCTGACGGCATCCAACAGCTCGCTCTGCGCAATAGAATAGAACAGGTCAACATCATCTATAGAAAAGATGTGTCCTGCAGAGTTTGTTTCGTGCAAAAATTCAACAACCTTAAGACTATTCTTAATGGCAAACGGATCGTCTACTACCAGTCTGTTAAGTTCCTTCAGCAGGAACCGGCTAAGTAGGTTCTGCCAGGCACCCCTTGCATAATGTTTGCATTCTTCCATGGTTCCGGTACCGTCGATGACACCAGGCACTGCGTATACAGGGTGGCCAGTTTTTCTAGCACGATATCCCCCCCGTCCTTCAGCAAATCTGTAGTTATCTGATCCTCTCTTGCTGATTTCCCCCTTTTCATAGTTTCTAGTGCTTTCTTGACCTCGTCCTTCGTCACTGGTGGAACGTCTGACTGTTTTTTCCTACCGTCAATCTCATTACGGTCTTGACTACTTTGGCTACTGTAGAGATCTGTATAGAACTCCTCGGCTACTTTGACTATCTTTTCCATATTAGTGATGACGTTGCCCGCCTTGTCCCTTATCGCATACATCTGGTTTTTGCCTATGCCCTATTTCTTCTTTACCGCTTTAAGGCTTCCCCCGTTCTTTACAGCATGCTCAATTTTCTCCATGTTATACTTCCTTATATCGGCCACCTTGCGCTTATTGATTAGCTTTGATATCTCAGCCAATTCGATCTGGTCTGTTGGATTGGAAGCTTTCATACTCTGGCGTTTCTTAATCAAACCTTTCATCTCCTTAGACAGCTTACTGGTATCCTCTCTAACTATCCTACCGCCTACTTCTACCGTACACTCAGTAATGATATCTCTGAAATTATTGTTCATTGCTCCTAAAGTAATGCCGCCATCCTCGGTTAGAGCTGAATATCTATTCTGTAGCGAGATCCTGAACTCTTCTGCTCTTCCCCTCACCGCTAAACCGTTGATGGGTTTCTTTCTTACTAATCTGTTGCATTCTTTCTTCAGATTTAGGCTAATTCGGGACCTCACCAGCCTGTGGTCACTGCATTGCACTTTCCCGATTACCTCTGCATCTTGAATAATTGTTGGGGTTGAACACATTATGAAGTCGATTTCATTTTTCGTCTCTTCGTTAGGACTTTTCCGTGTCCATTTCTGGTTCTTCCGTTTGCTGAAGAAGGTATTCATGATTCCTAAGTTATTGCGCTCTGCAAACTTAACTAGTACCTTCCCCCTGCTATTCCTAGAACCAATGCCATAGTCACCTACTGCCTGGTCTCCTGCCTGCTTTTTTCCTACCTTGGCATTGAAGTCGCCCATTAGTACAGTATACTGTGTCTTTACCTTTCGCATCGCCGATTCTACATCTTCGTAGAAGCTTTCAACTGCCTGGTCATCATAACTACATGTAGGTGCATAGGCCTGTACAACCTTCAGTTTATACCGCTTATTAAGCCTAATTACGATGCCTGCAACCCTCTCATTAATACTATAGAATTCATCTATATCACCCGCTATGTACTTATTGACAAGGAAACCTACTCCTAGTTGTCACCTCTCTGGTAAACCTCGATAACACAGTACATGCGCATCCTTCAGTGCAGTATATGCTTCATTCGGCCTCCTAACCTCACTAAGCCCTATGACATCCCATTTCATACTTTCTAGTTCCTCTAATAGTACTGCTAAATTAGCTTCACTAGCTAGGGTTCTAACGTTAAACGTTGCCAGGGTCAGTTTCCAATGGCGGCCTGTCCAGCGGAGCCAGAAGTTCTTAGCACCCCCTGCTGCGTCACAGGTCTGACCTCCACTGTGGTCAGTTCTTCCGCAGCCGCTGGTGACTGAGGGCCGGGGTTTTATGGAGCTAATCATGAGAGGTTGCGGCCAATTACTGCACCAGGGTGACTAACTCCTGTTCTGGTGAGGGAGTGCGTTGCCGGAGGTGTTCACCGGCATCAGGTCGCATTCCAAACCTGTGTATGCAATTCCATCGACACGCGGATTTTTTTTTTCATCAACCTCTCCCGATAAATTTTGGCGATATTTAGGTAAAAAAGCTGAAGGTATAAACCAGATCAAATTGGGAACGATTTTGACTGCAAACTTGGAGATAGTGGACGGTTTTAATAAATTTTTTCAAACAGTCTTCACGAGATCTGCCGGAAACTTTAACACTGATCACTTAGATTTAGCACGGGCAAAAGACTGTACAATGGAAAACATTTCTTTCACGCAAAGGGACATACTTCAGCTATTATTAGATTTATATGCGAAGAAGGCAGGTGGTCCCGATGGAATACCCACTGCATTTCTGAAAAGATATGCCGAATGGGTGTCTTTTTACTTGGTTGCCATTTTTGACAAATCGCTCCAAGTGCCAGAAGATGGGCGTTGTGCTTCCCATATATAAAAATGGTAGCTCGTAACCAACTATCGACCTGTGTCGCTTACCTCAGTTTGTTGCAAACTCATGGAACACATCATAGCAAAACATATCACTGTGTACCTGGAGGCTAATGGATCACTAAATGAGCACCAGCACGGTTTTCGACGAGGGCTCTCAACGACCACGAAACTTATAGACACTATCCATGATTTTGCAAAGGCTTTAGATGACAGTCAGCAGATTGACATTATATGTGTAGATTTCGCGAAAGCCTTTGATAAGGTGCCGCACAATGACTTGCTTCTTAAACTGCATGAAATAGGCATTAATTATGAGGTTCTGAAATGGATTAAGGCCTACCTGTCTGGCCGTAAGCAGGTTCTACGTGTTAATGGCTGTGATTCTGGATTATTGGATGTGCACTCGGGCGTACCACAAGGGTTTGTGCTCGGACCATTGCTTTTTCTCGTCTATATAAATGACATTGTTGCTGCTGTTGAGTTGCCTGTAAAAATTAAACTTTGCTGATGATAGTTTAATTTGTGGAGCAGTAACTTCTATGGAAGACCAGATTAAAATTAAACAATGCCTCAGTGCTTTCAATGACTGGTGTCAAAAATGGAAAATGCAAGTTAATTACGGTAAAACAACTTTCACACATATTACTAGAAAGAAAAATCTACTTACCTTTCAGTACTCTATAGGAAATAATTACTTGAAAAATGTGTCTAGCTTTAAATATTTGGGTATAACTATTGCACATGATTTAAATTGGCGCTTGCATGTTGAAGCGATTTCATCGACTGGTTTTAGAAAGCTATGTTTTTTGAGAGCGAAATTGTCGAGGGCAACAAAGGATGTGAAGTTATTGTCATATAAGACATTCATGACCAGTGCTCGAGTATGCTTCAGCAGCCTGGAATCCTCCCCAAAAGGTACTGCAAGACAATCTCGAGAAAATACGACTTACGGCACGCTTTATCTGTGGCAGATATAGGAGGACTGATTCTGTCATTGAAATGTTGCACTCCTTGAGCCGTTAGAAACGCGACGAATAAAGCAAAGGTTGACAGTACTGCACCAAATACTGCATGACGATTTAAAGATAAATAAAGAAATGTACTTCCACCCACCTGCTAAGCATAGCGCCAGGTTGAATCATAATGCAACCATACGGCCGTACTTCGCTCGCACTAACGTATCTCGCTTTTCTTTTTTTCCTGACGCGATAGAGCTCTGGAATAAATTGCCTACTCATATTGTACAAAGTGCCAGTAAAACAGCATTCGAGAAAAGTCTAGACCAATACTTGAATGAACGTGCGTCGCATACTCTCTATTACTTTGTATGTGCTTTTTTGCTTTCTGTGTCATTTGATCCAGCTCAGCAGCTTTCCGAGATGTTGTTTGTAACTCAAAGTGTTTGTTACTGTGTTCTGTCATTTGAAATTTTAGATGTGTTATTGATTTTATATGTATTGTTGATTCCCTCCCTGTCATGACCCTCAGTAAGGGTTAACAGTATGAATAAATAAATAAATAACCGGGATTTGAACCCCGGATAGTAGAGTATGGTTTCCGAAAACCTGCTTGATCTTTTGCTTGGTTGCAGTCTAAAGTTGCCCCGATTCTATTAGCGATTACTTTATACGTAACAGACAGATTGGTCTGTAATTTTTCAAGTCCTTAGCATGAATTAAAATAATGTTTGCATTCTTCCATGGTTCCGGTATCGTCGACGACACGAGTCAGACATTGTGTGTACAGGGTAGCCAGTTTTTCTAGCACAATATCCCCCCCGTCTTTCAACAAATCTATAGTTACCTGATCCCATCCAGCTGCTTTCCCCGTTTTCAGATTTCGTCAACCTCCCTGCTTTTGCAATGTGTGTATGTATGTGCAGATGAATGATGTCATTAAATTTTATAGAAAACACTTGAGCGGTAGATAATGCTGCTACTATTGACAGTGAGAAATGTTTTTGTTTCGTGCACTTATATTTTCCTGGTAGTGTCTGCTGCAAAGTACTTGCGTTTCAACTTGGGCTCCTTGGCATCATGCGCTGCCACAAAAGAGTGGCTTCTGCTTCGCTTCTTGCCTGCTGCCAGTGCCACAAGTGGGCAGCAGAACCACCATGCTGTAAAAATGTCATCTGCCTCTTGGGTAGGGAAATGGACCTTTTTGCGCACCCCTCTTGCGAAGTGGACCGCAAAATTGTGCAGAAGGTTGTTCACAATAGTGGGGTGGGCTTGTTTTCTAAGCAGTGCAAGCCTGTGTCATACATTGTGTCAACCATCCCCTGTTAACCCATGACAACAGCCATGTCTTCTTGCTAGGGGAGGCAGAAGGTGCTAACACTGAGCACAATTGCTGTGCAGAGGCTTCATGCATGCGCAGTAGTGCTACTTGGAAAAGGTCCATTCCCCATAGCAGGGAAATCCATTCAATGGCGTGGACCGCGATTTTGATTTTGCAGTTACTAATTGCGCAGGCAGCTTATTCTGTGGTGCTGCAGTGGAAGCTAGGCAGAAAAGGGAGACACCTTTATTATTGTGCCATGGCGCGTACTGTTGGTGATGTGAAGGGGGGAGTTGGAGAGACGCGGCGAGTTGTGTGTGTTAGTACATATTAAAAAAAAAAAAAAGCAGCGCAAAAAGACGAAGACAAAGACAGGTGCTAAGGGGAGGCGGTCAGTGGGGACCATTCGCCATGGGCTGGGTACAAAAGCCCATCACCTTTTCTTTCCTGTCGGACCTTCTCAGCAGAGCCACAGAATGTTGTCCTTAAATATAGTACTCACTACAATTTCACACTATGTGGTTAACCAGTTGAGGCCATTAGATGGAGGGCCTCCCTTTATTTGCCTCTCCGTTCTTGGGTTTTATCCGACTATAGTCGTAAAAATATAATTGGCCGTCAAGTGACACAGCAGGTGGTAGCTGTTTTCGGTAGTGGTTATGAAGAGCTAGCATTGGCTGTAGACGACTTTTACAGTGTTTCAGTCAGAACCTTCCTTTCAAGTCTGCCTGCTGGAAGTGATGAAAAGCCGACTGCTGCATACTAGGGGTGTGCAAATATATGAAATTGCTAACAGCAGTTGCTGATTCACTTTGCATCACACTTTCCCCATTCAACCCTCCTCAGAGTTCGCCTAATCTAGCACTTTTCAGCTAATGGCAAAAGCTTGCATGCAGTAATGCATGGATGGCCATCAAAAGCCGCTGGTATTCACCTCTGTCTGTGCTTACTTAGCTGAGGCCATTAACAATGGGAGTGGTGCATAAATGCCAGGCAGTGCTGAAACAAAGGCTTCTGGATATTTGGAGAGACCAAGTGGGAGTGGTTTTACCATGTGCAGGCAAGATGTGCATGGTGGCAGCCCTAAAGATGCCAGACAGAAACGGGTGGAAGTGCCCTTTATTGCTCTCGTGGCATTTTGGCTGGACTAGACGGGCAGGGCAGGGCTGAGACATGCATCCATTCTCAGGGTGGCGCAGGGAGCAGGGCCCCTGCCAGGGCCTGGCAGACGCGGTCGTAGTGGAGCTGGCTGTTCTGCAGGATGTCCAGGGCCAGGTCGTCCACGCTTGTGTAGCGGCTCCGGTTGGGGTCAAACATGTCGCAAACCAGCGCTTCCACCTCATCCTGTGCCATTTTGCATTCACCAGCTCTTATCAATGAAAATATTGCCCAGCTGCTCAAGTCTACGCTATTTATTATTGTAATTGAGAATAAATATTTTATATTCAGGCCTCAACAAGGTCAATTAGTGCGTTTTCCAGTAAAAAACACCAGTGGTAAATTTTTTACAAGCATGTACCCCTGCAGACAAAAGTAAACGGAGCAAGCGATTGGCTTCTAAAATTTTTCACGCGATCCATAATTGAAACTGGCAGTCATGTTATGTGCGAACCAGTAGTAGGCACCAGTACCCTTTTACTTGGACAAATATTGTTTTCTTATCTCCAGTGCCGAAAGCGTGATTTTAATTTGAACGGAAAAGCGTGCTCCGTTTACTTATGTCCACACCTTTACTAACTTTATTGAAAACTTACACAAAAATTATGTAACTAATACTACAGGTACTAGGAAAAGATTTTGCACTCCGCACTTGACGCAAGAAAAGCAGAGAAAAAGTCACTGGTAAAGGTAGACAAAAAAGTCTGTTTCCTTCAAAGCATGTCTGCCAGCTGGCAAAAAACTGCAAGGTGGAGGGTTCACTTGAACAGAATAAAAGAGTAGTATCTGCAATGTATGCATAAGTGCTTGGATGCACCACAGTTATTTATTTTATCTACAACTACCGCTATCCCATGACATTGCAGAAGTGGTACAGAAGGTTTCACATAAAGCTACAATATTAGGAAAGCGCATTATTACAAAAACGTACATCAATAAGAAGATACATGAATAGGTAATTCTCACAGAAAGGGACCAACAGACATCTACGTAATGTGCTATCCAAATCGTTCCATAATTCGACTAAAAGGAGAAAGTAAAAATTTAAAGCAGTCTAAAAACGGCATGATGTTAAGCGGGTTGCTACGGTGAGTAACACGTGCTGAAGAACTGGCGAAAGAATAAACACATGCCAAGGTAGTGAAAAAACAGGCAGGAGACCAGGCAGTAGGTGACTATGGCATTGGTTCTAGGAATAGCAGGGGGGAGTTACTAGTTAAATTTGCAGAGCGCAATAACTTACGAATCATGAATACCTTCTTCAACAAACGGAAGAACCGGAAATGGACATGGAAAAGTCCTAATGGGGAGACTAAAAATGAAATTGACTTCGTACTGTGTTCAACCCCCGCCATTATTCAAGATGTAGAGGTAATCGGGAAAGTGCGATGCAGTGACCACAGGATGGTGAGGTCCTGAATTAGTCTAAATCTGAAGAAGGAACGCAACAGATTAGTAAGAAAGAAACCCAACAACGAATTAGCGGTGAGGGGAAGGGCAGAAGAGTTCAGGATTTAGCTACAGAATAGATATTCAGCTCTAACCGAGGATGGCGACATTACTCCAGAAGCAATGAACAATAATTTCAGAGATCTCATTACTGAGTGCACTGTAGAAGTAGGCGGTCGGATAGTTGGAGAGGATACCGGTAAGCTGTCTAAGGAGACGAAATATTTGATGAAGACACGCCAGACTATGCAAGCTTCCAATCCAACAGACCAGATAGAATTGGCAGAGATATCAAAAGTTAATCAATAAGCGCAAAGTGGCCGATATAAGAGTGTATAACATAGAGAAAATTGAGCATGCTGTAAAGAACGCGGGAAGCCTTAAAGCGGTGAAGAAGAAATTGGGCATAGGCAAAAATCAGATTTATGTGCTAAGGGATAAGACGGGCAATGTCATCACGAATATGGACAAGATAGTCATAAGATAGTCATAGTAGCTGAGGAGTTCTATACTGATCTCTACAGTAAACAAAGTAGTGAGGAGCGTAATAAAATTGGCGGTAGGGAAGAACAGTCGGACCTTCCACCAGTGACGAAGGACAAAGTTAAGAAAGCATTAGAAACTATGAAAATGGGGAAATCAGCTGGAGAGGATCAGATAACTACAGATTTCTTAAAAGACGGGGATGATATCGTTAAGTAATGCCGAAAGTTTGGCGAGTTGGTTAACATTCATGATGGAAAATAACGCGAAAGTACACGAAGGACGGAAGGAAGTAAGACACGGACAAGCGCTAACTCGCAACTGCAGGGTTTATTGCTGAAGCACACAATAAATACAGGTAACTTGAAAAAAATGACAGAAAAAACAAAAGGAAAAAAAAGAGAGAGAAGCAGCCTCCTAAATTGGAAGCTAGGTCATAACATAGGCAGTAACACACAGTAACACGTGCCACTCATTGCTGGGGTGGGAAGAAAGAAAAGGAAAGATACACCTAAGTATAGATAAGTAAAGTCAATGTAAAGTGAAGGCTAAGAAATCAAATTCGCAATCTACGAAGTTAACCGACGGTTCGCTGACATACAAATTTTGACATTTTTTAATATGGTAAGCCTCCATAATTTCACGAACCAGCTTGTCATGATGTCTAAAAAGAACGGTGGTCATAGAAAAAAGCGGTGTGCACTTTTGTTTCCCCTTATGGTTCTCTTTAATGCTACAAGCGCGACAATGCTCCAGAAGATTCCCAGACTGTTCTTTTAAGGAGTTGTGGTGTTCCCCTAGTCTAACGTTGAGACACCGCCCCGTTTGTCCTATGTAAACGCCTCCGCAAGACAAAGGCAGCTTATACACTACGCCGATCTCACAGGGTACAAACGGCGAGCGGTGCTTAACGGAGCAACCACGCCTCTTTTTCTTGTCGCCGTCAGTTTCCTGCCGATTTCGAATATGAGAGCACAAACTGTTCAATTTTGTCCTTCCAAAAAAAACCACGGAAATGCCATAGCGGCTTCCCACCTTCTTTAGTCCGTGTGCCATCCTATGGACATACGGCACGACGCCAACCTTTTGACGCTCCCGTGTAACAAGTTTCGACTTAATCCAATGCACCAGTTTTCCACAAGTCACCTTAATAACATGCATGGGATAGCCGACAAAAGTGAACAGTTAGCCTCTTACTTTACATTTCTTAGCCTCTACTTTACATTGACTTTACTTATCTATACTTAGGTGTATCTTAATAAGGCGGAAACTTGGGCGAGTTGGAAAGCATTTGAACTCATCTTTTCTAGCGCTTCTTTAACACACAAGGGACATTAGATGAAGGAGGAACACATAAGAACAGGACGGACGCTAGTCTTCAACTGTCGTTTATTGAAGCAACATGTCATATATACAATCCCAAAGTGCACATCACACATGCGTAGTGAGGGTGCCACGCTTAAGGTATGATAACTCTATCAGATAAATACACAGATGGAGTGCTGACACAGTTTTGGCCTTGTTTATTTATACATAGGGCTTCGACAATTTCCCTTTGTGATTGAGCCTTATTGGTTGCTAGTACGCGCGTGTTCTGAAGGATCGGTGTGCAGGGTACGGGGTTTGGGTCGCCGGGGTGTTTTCTGATTAGGCACCGTTTGCAGTGATCAGCGAGATTCCCCCCAGCTCGCAATGAATGCCATCCGCGCTGCTCTCATCAAGTCCTGTCAACATTGCATCCCTGAAAGCGTGGCGTTGCAAAACCTTCGCCTAAAGAACGCTGGGTTTCCTGAAGAAACCATTACATCTGTGGCTGAAAAGCTTCTGAAAGAAGTGAGAATCGGACGGCGACAAAACCGTGAAGATCCCCATCGGCGTACTTGACTTGTGTCTATGCCCTATGTGCACAACGTGTCGCACCGTTTAAAAAAGTTGGCAAAAAAGTGCGGCGTCGATCTTGTATTGACTGCCCCAAGAAAGCTTGTGCGGCTGTGCCCTCTTGTGAACTGTACGGCAAGACAGTCGATTTGTGCTAAAAAGCACCAAACGCAGTTCGTCCCGTGCAAGGTCGGTGTCGTGTATGAAATTCCGCTCACTTGTGGCAAGGTTTATATTGGACAGTCAGGTCGATGCTTAAATGATAGGCTGAGAGAGCATCGTTTGGCTGCGGGATCGATATCAGCTGGGGGGAATCTCGCTGATCACTGCAAACGGTGCCTAATCAAAAAACACCTCGGCGACCCAAACCCCGTACCCTGCACACCGATCCTTCAGAACACGCGCGTACTAGCAACCAATAAGGCTCAATCACAAAGGGAAATTGTCGAAGCCCTATATATAAATAAACAAGGCCAAAACTGTGTCAGCACTCCATCTGTGTATTTATCTGATAAAGAGCTATCATACCTTAAGCGTGGCACCCTCACTACGCATGTGTGATGTGCACTTTGGGATTGTATATATGACATGTTGCTTCAATAAACGACAGTTGAAGACTAGCGTCCGTCCTGTTCTTATGTGCTCCTCCTTCATCTAATGTCCCTTGTGTGTTAAAGAAGCGCTAGAAAAGATAAGTTAGGTGTATCTTTCCTTTTCTTTCTTCCCACCCCAGCAATGAGTGGCACGTGTTACTGTGTGTTACTGCCTATGTTATGACCTAGCTTCCCATTTAGGAGGCTGCTTCTACCTCTTTTTTTTCCTTTTCCTTTCGTTCTTTGTTATTTTTTTTCAAGTGACCTGTATTTATTGCGTGCTTCAGCAATAAACCCTGCAGTTGCGAGTTAGCGCTTGTCTGTGTCTTACTTCCTTCCATCCTTCGTGTACTTTCGCGCTATTTTCCATCATGAATGGGAGATATCGTGCTAGAAAAATTGGCCACCCAGTATACGCAGTGCCTGGTTTCATCGACGGTACTGGAACCATGGAAGAATGCAAACATTATCCTCATTCATAAGAAAGGGGATTTTAAGAACCTTAAAAATAACAGACCAATCAACTTACTGTCTGTTACGCATAATGTATTTACTAAAGTAATCGCTAATAGAATCAGGACAAACAGACTGTAATCAAGCAAACGATCAAGCAGGTTTTCGGAAACGGTACTCTACTATCGATCATATCCATACCATCAACCAGGTGATAGAAAAATGCTCGGAATATAACCAGCCCTTATACATAGCATTCATTGATTGCGAAAAAGCATTTGACTTAGCTGAAACCTTGGCGGTGATGCAGGCATTGCGAATTAAGGGGGTAGACGAGTTGTACGTGAAAGTGCTGGAAGATATATATAGTGGTTGCACAGCAACCATAGTTCTGTATAAGGAAAGTAACAAAATTCCCATAAAGAAAGGTGTTAGGCAAGGAGACACGATCTCCACAGTACTATTCACAGCTTGCTTAGAGGAAGTATTCATAGAACTGGAATGGAAGCAGTTAGGGATAAGGGTAGATGGAGAATACCACAGTAATCTGCGATTTGCTGATGACATTGCCTTGCTAAGCAACTCGGGGGATGAACTGCAAATAATGATTGATGACCTAGACAGGAAAAGTAGAAAGGTAGGCTTGAAAATCAATATGCAGAAGACTAAGGTAATGTTCAAAAGCCTCGGGAAGGAAGAGCAGTTTAGATTAGGTAGCGAAGTGCGGGAAGTAGTAGGCGAATATGTCTACTTAGGACAGGTAGTAACCGCAGATCCGGACCGTGAAAAGGAAATAACAAGAAGAATAAGATTGGGATGGAGCGCATTTGGCAAGCACTCGCAGATTATGACTACCACCTTACCGGTATCGCTCAAGAGGAAAGTATCCAACAGTTGCATCTTTCCTGTACTCACCTATGGGGCTGAAACGTGGTGGCTAACCAAGAGAGTTTTACTTAAGTTGAAGACAACCCAGAGGGATATGGAACGAAAAATGGTAGGGGTAACATTAAGAGATAGGAAGCGTGCAGAGTGGGTCAGAGAAATAACTCAAGTTACCGACATTCTAGTGGAAATTAAGAAGAAGAAATAGGCATGGGCAAGACATGTAGTGCGAAGAGAGGATAACCAATGGTCGCTTAGGGTAACAAATTGGATTCCAAGGGAAGGAAAGCGCAGCAGGGGGCGGCAGAAAGTTAGGTGGGCGGATGAGGTTAAGAAGTTCGCAGGGGTCAAGTGGATGCAGCTAGCACAGAACAGGGTTAATTGGAGAAATATGGGAGAGGCCTTCGCCCTACAGGGGGTATAGTCAGGCTACTGCTGCTGCTGATGATGATGAACATAAATACGCTTGTAGATGATCTTGTGAAAAATGATAAGGCGATCACATAGGTGTCAGTGTTGAAAGGTATCAAGTTTTCTCTCCTACAATGACTGATAACATCATCATCATCATCAGCCTAACTATATCCACTGCAGGGCGAAGGCCTCTCCAATATTTCTCCACTTAACCCGGTTCTGCGCTAGCTGCATCCACTTGACCCCTGCGAACTTCATAACCTCATCCGCCCACCTAACTTTCTGCCGCCCCCTGCTACGCTTTTCTTCCCTTGCCTAACACTATTCTTTATTGGAATTTTGTTGCTTTCTTTATGCAGAACTATGGTTGCTGTGCAGCCACTATATATATCTTCCAGCACTTTCACTTACGGCTCGTCTACCCCCTGGTTTCGCAATGCCTGCATCACCGCCGATGTTTCAACTGAGTCAAATGCTTTTTCGTAATCAATGAGAGTATTTTTCTATCACCTGATTGATAATATGGATATGATCGATAGTAGAGTACCATTTCCGAAAACCTGCTTGATCCTTTGCTTGATTGCAGTCTAAGGTTGTCCTGATTCTATTAGCGATTACCTTAGTAAATACCTTATACGTAACAGACAGTAGGCTGATTGGTCTGTAATAGTTAAGGTCCTTAAGTCCCCTTTCTTATGAATGAGGATAATGTTTGCATTCTTCCATGGTTCCGGTACCGTCGATGACACCAGGCACTGCGTATACAGGGTGGCCAGTTTTTCTAGCACGATATCGCCCCCGTCCTTTAGCAAATCTGTAGTTATCTGATCTTCTCCAGCCGATTTCCCCCTTTTCATAGTTTCTAATGCATTCTTGACCTCGTCCTTCCTAACTGGTGGAACGTCTGACTGTTTTTCCCTGCCGCTAATCTCGTTACGGTCCTGACTACTTTGGCTACTGTAGAGATCTGTATAGAACTCCTCGGCTACTTTGACTATCTTGTCCATATTCGTGATGACGCTGCCCGCCTTGTCCCTTATCGCATGCATCTGGTGTTTGCCTATGCCCAATTTCTTCTTTACCGCTTTAAGGCTTCCCCCGTTCTCTGCAGCATGCTCAATTTTCTTCATGTTATACTTTCTTATATCGGCCACCTTGCCCTTATTGATTAACTTTGATATCTCGGCCAATTCGATCTGGTCTGTTGGATTGGAAGCTTTCATACTCTGGCGTTTCTTAATCAAATCTTTCGTCTCCTTAGACAGCTTACCGGTATCCTCTCTAACTATCCTACCGCCTACTTCTACCGCACACTCAGTAATGATATCTCTGAAATTATTGTTCATTGCTTCTAGGGTAATGTCGTCATCCTCGGTTAGAGCTGAATATCTATTCTGTAGCGAGATCCTGAATTCTTTTGCCCTCCCCCTCACCACTAATTCGTTGATGGGTTTCTTTCTTACTAATCTGTTGCGTTCCTTCTTCAGATTTACGCTAATTCGGGACCTCACCATCCTGTGGTCACTGCATCGCACTTTCCCGATTACCTCTACATCTTGCATAATGGCGGGGGTTAAACAAAGTATGAAGTCGATTTCATTTTTAGTCTTCCCGTTAGACACTTCTACGTGTCCATTTCCGGTTCTTCCGTTTGCTGAAGAAGGTATTCATGATTCTTAAGTTATTGCGCTCTGCAAACTTAACTAGTACCTTCCCCCTGCTATTCCTAGAACCAATGCCATAGTCACCTACTGCCTGGTCTCCTGCCTGCTTTTTTCCTACCTTGGCATTGAAGTCGCCCATTAGTACAGTATACTGTGTCTTTACCTTTCGCATCGCCGATTCTACATCTTCGTAGAAGCTTTCAACTGCCTGGCCATCATAACTACATGTAGGTGCATAGGCCTGTACAACCTTCAGTTTATACCGCTTATTAAGCCTAATTACGATGCCTGCAACCCTCTCATTAATACTATAGAATTCATCTATATTACCCGCTATATACTTATTGACAAGGAAACCTACTCCTAGTTGTCGCCTCTCTGGTAAGCGTCGATAACACAGTACATGCCCATCCTTCAGTATAGTATATGCCTCATTCGGCCTCCTAACCTCACTAAGTCCTATGACATCCCATTTCATACCCTCTAGTTCCTCCAACAGCACTGCTAAACTAGCTTCACTAGCTAGGGTTCTAATGTTAAACGTTGCCAGGGTCAGTTTCCAATGGCGGCCTGTCCAGCGGAGCCAGAAGTTCTTAGCACCCCCTGCTGTGTCACAGGTCTGACCGCTGCCGTGGTCAGTTGTTCCGCAGCCGCTGGTGACTGAGGGCCGGGGTTTTATGGAGCTTATCATGAGAGGTTGCGGCCAATTACTGCACCAGGGTGGCCAACTCCTGTTCTGGTGAGGGAGTGTGTTGCCAGAGGTGTCACCGGCATCAGGTCGCAGGAACCTGATATATAACCCCTTCATTGCACTCTACGTACCTATGCCCATGCTTTGCTCCACATGTTCTGTCTTTCCGTTTTTCTGTGTTTGTACAAGGACACAACGTGACCAGAAGAGCAGTTGGTGTTTCACTTAACAGTTTAATGCCATTACTAGAATTTTACCCTAACGCTACAGTTGTAGAGTTTGAAGGCGGGTTTTTTATTCAGAGAAAAGAGATATGCATTGGCTCTTGCGTTGCGCCTGTTCTGAGTAACATTTTTGTTTCAATGATTGATCGCAGGGTGGAAGGTCATTTAGATAAAAAAAAAAAAATCTTGAAGGTTTCCAGGTTTGTAGAAAATTTTTTTTATCATTTTAAGTAATCAAGATAATCGCTACTACCTAAGCACAGTTAATGAAAGTGATGAAATATTTTGTAAGCTTGGAGAATAATTAGAATTTACGCAAGAGCAGCCTGAAGGCGATAAGCTACAGTTTTTAGACCTGCAGCTATCTATAGCAGGTGATAAGTTATGCTGGATGTACCACCTATATGCGCAGAAAGGATTTTTATCCTATGAATTAGCTCACTAAAAGACAGTGAAGCGAGCCATTGCAACATCAGCCCTACAGGCAGCCATTGTATAGTCATGTTCCCATACTATGCAAGCGAGTTTCCAGCAGCAGATAGCTAGGCTTCAGAATGCTGGCTTCCCTCAGTTAGTCATGACCGGGGTAGTGGAGTTGCTTCTTCAAAAAGTAAAAGGAAAGAAAAATAAACAATCGAATCCTGAAGCTGAAATAAATAGGCCAGTGGTTATTTCATATAGCCATTGGGTAGCCCATAACTTGAAAAAAGTAGCTTTCAAGTTTAAGGTACCAGTAGTTTTCTCTGCCCCCTGTAAGCTGGCCGCGTTGTGTCCTCGTATAAACACAGAGAAACGGAAAGACAGAACATGTGGAACAAAGCACGGGCATAGGCACGTAGAGTGCAATGAAGGGATTATATATCAGGCTCCTCAGCCTTGTGGTAAGACGTGCGTTGGGCAAATGGGGCGCTGTTTGAATGAAAGGTTAAGGGAGCATGAACGTTCAATGAACACTGGAACGGGGTCTAATCTGCCGCTGCATTGCAAGGACTGTGATCTCCACCAGTGCAAATCCATTTTAGAAAGGATGGTGGTTTTGGACCGAAGCCACGATTGTGTTGCCCGTGAAGTAAAGGAAGCTTTTCGGATTACAAAAAAGGGCCGAAATTGTGTAAGCAATGCATTGATCTCCCTGAATAAGAGTGAGGAAAGTTTTTTGCAAAAATTTAGTTGAACAGAGAACAAGAGAACGAGTTGTGCTACTATATACTGTGTGTATTCAGAAGACAAAGCTGTTGGTGATTGCTTACGCTGTTACATGTGCTTGTTCCAGTAGCGCGTTGTCCTGTCTCCTCTCTTGTATTTGCCTTTTTTTGCGCTTACTTTTCTCCCACACGATCATGAACCAACTAGCCCAGCAACAAGTTTTACTGCGTTATCAGTTATCTGGACGACATCATTAATGTAAATGAGAAATTAAAAGTGGCCCTAGAACTGATCCCTGCAGGACGCCAGGTGTTACAGACACAGAAGTTGATCAACAGTGATTAAACGTGACAAACCGTGATCTTAATCATAAATAGTACTTAATTCAGCCTAGTAATCAGGCACTGAATTCCCTTGAATAAAGCACCAAGTTTATTAACGAGCTTACTATGACAAACCAAATCGAATTCTTTAGAGTATTCGATGAAAATGTCGTCCATCTCACCGTGGTGATTTAGGCACGATGCTATGTCAACTGTGAATTCAATTAACTGCGTGAGAGTAGAGAACCTAGCCCGGAAACTATGCTGGCTAGAATAAGAGAATAAGTATGAGACAATATGTTTATGAAAAATGTGCTCTAATACCTTGTGACAAGTACATAATAATAAAATTTGTTTATAACTGCAGATGCTTTGTTTGTTACTGGACTTAAATACTGGCACATTAGCTATTTTCCAGGTTTGTGGAATGGTGTCAGATTGGAGGGATCGTTGGATGGATCACTGAGCTGACCTCGAAGAAAGGCACCCTTTCCATGCTCTGGCCCTTTGCCAATGCTGCAATGAAGTTAAGGTAGTGGGAGATTTTCGTAAAATGGTTAGGGTCACAGCCGAGCCACCATCGCCAAGTCAATCAAGTTCAGAATGTTTTGCTCCACCTTCGCCGAATTATTTGGGATAATTTTAAACAGCCTATTTTGCAGTTTTATTAGCTTTGACATATTTGTTGCCGTCGTTGTACCCCACATCAAAATACAATACTGTATATGGGAAAGGAAAAGGGAATGATAGATGACTAGTCTAGTGTTTTTAGGTAATAGATGCATGTTGCGAAACAATATGCCTATTACATGGGCCGATTTACTTACAACATGATCGACGTGCGTGTCCCATTGCATATTTTCTTGAAAAAATACCCCTAGTGTTTTAAAACTAGTGACTATTTCAATGGGTCAACTTCTTTCCCTCTTGCTCGAAATTTAATTTTTTCATCATTAATGACTAAAGCGTTACTGGAAGCCCGGCCCTGAAGTTTCTTTAACACGTCGGTTGCCCGCTGGCAAAGTACCTTGCAATTATCATCTATTAGAAATAGACTGGTGTCATCTGCGTAGATGACAATCTTTATGAATGTATCTAAGTTGACAATGTCATTTATAAATATATTAAAGAGGTATGGACCTAAAATGCTGCCTTGCGGTACTCCTAGGAAATTAGGCTTAATTGAGGATGAGAATGAATTTAAAGTTACATATTGTTTACGATTGCCTAGGTACGACTGAATTACATCATAAGCAATACCACATATGCCTTAAATCTTAGCTTTTGTAGAAGTAAACTGCAGGAGTCGAATGCTTTACTAAAATCAAGGAAAATTCCTAGTACATAACAGTTTTGTTCAACACCTTTAAGGATAAACTCTTTCTGATCAAGCAAGGCAAGTTCTGTGGAACGTTGTTTGCGGAAGCCATATTGCGAATTTGTTATCAAGTTATATTTATCTGTGAACTGTACTAATCGTGAAAGGAACATTTTTTTCAAATATTTTAGAAATTATTGGCAATACCGATATGGGTTGGTAGTTATTCAGATGATTTTTATCACGCACTTTGGCTATTTGTAAAGCCTCAGGGAAGCAGCCTTTTGTAATGCAGAGATTCACATGCCACTTTAATAACATCAACAACAAATTTTACTGGGCGTATCTTTATGTCATAAAATAACTGTTGATCAGTTTCTGTTACCGGATTTTAAAAAAATTGTATGCTCGCATTCACACTTCATGTAGGTAGCATGGTCTCCTAGCGGTGGTGGAGAAATTAAATTTACGAAATGGTCATTAAACGCCTCTGCCAATTTTTTCTCCTTCAGCTTCACATTGTTAATTACAATTTCTGTAACTGCTGTATCAGCGACTGATGACCCGAAAAGAGAGTTGAATTGTTTCCACATAGCCGCACTGTTATTTGATGATTTGGCCAGTAAGTTGGCAAAGTAGCTGTTTCTTGCATGCTGAAGTTCTTTATTTAAACGGTTACCAAACTTATTAAAGCCTTTCAAGAGTTCAGGGTCACATTTAGAGAGGAAACGTTGATACATGCGATTCTTCTCTTTAATCTTTCGAAATAATTCTCTACTAATCCATGGTTTCCTGATTTTATTTGGTGGACAGTAGCTCTTTATAGGAAAGCTTTCATCGTAGATTTGCTTAAAAATGGAAAGAAATTGCTGAAATGCGACGGCTGCATTATTTGAGGACAAAAACCTGTCTCCAAGATGCATTCATTATTTTCTGACGGAAGTTATCTAGGTTCTGAGAAGAAATACGACGTGTTGAGATGCAAGGGTTCATGCTTTTTGTGGGTTTTTTGATAGCTAAAAATATGGGAAGATGATCACTAAAATCATTAGCTAAAGTACCAGCTTTAATGTCGTCCTTACTAACATTGGTAACAAATAGATCTATTAAAGTGGACAAATTAACAGTAATTCTTGTAGCCATGCTGATAACATTAGTTAAACCAAAACTTTCGAACAACCATTTCAATTCGCGACTGGCATTATTATCAACCAGCATGCCGAGGTTGAAATCACCCCTACATACAATTTTCAGTTTATCAGTACATATCAGTAGCAACAATTTAGACAAATTTCCATTTGGAGGGCGATATAGAGTAGAAATATTGTAGTTGTTCACCGCCACTGACAGCACTTCAAAATCAGCATTTGAGCATGTGTATTCCTTCAATAAGCTACAACTGTAAATTTTCTTAATTAACATCGATACCCCACCACCACGGCGATCAGGACGATTCAAGCAGAATACATTGTATCCTGACAATGAAAAAATATCAACATCATTCATGCACCATGTTTCCGTTAACATGATAACATCAAATTCAAATCCTATTTCATTAAGGAGAGCTTCTAAACCTGCTACTTTGTTCATGGCTGATCGTATGTTTATATGAAAAAATGTCAGACCTGATATGCATTTTTTCCCCAGTTGTCTTTGCTAAGTTACCTGATAGTGAATTAGTGATCATATCTTCCGTCAACCTTAACAAGAGCCTCCAGATCACTTCTGTTTTTGATTACGGTTGCAGATTCATCATTTCTGCGCCTGACAAGTTTCTTCCCATGGCTGAACCATGCGTAGCGGAAGTCGTTTTCCTGTGCCCATTGCTTTCCCTCCTGTTAAAGTGCACGCCCCTGTTTTGTCAGGTTTTCTTGAATCAGCACATTTGAGCTGCTATCTTGCAATTTCTTGAGGTTTTGCAGCCAAGAATTTCTACCCGATTGCCTGCTGAAACGTACAAGGATTCCGGGCATCTTATCCTTCTTTGCAGAAAGGCGGCGAATGGCAGTGACAGTGAAAAGGACATAACAAGAAGAATAAGATTGGGATGGAGCGCATTTGGTAAGCACTCACAGATTATGACTAGCAGCTTACCGATATCGCTCAAGAGGAAAGTATACAACAGTTGCATCTTACCTGTACTCACCTATGGGGCTGAAACGTGAAAGGCTAACCAAGAAGGTTCTACTTAGGTTGAGGACAACTCAGAGGGCTATGGAACGAGAAATGTAGGGGCAACATTAAGAGGTAAGATGCATGCAGAGTGGGTCAGAGAAATAACTCAAGCTAATGACATTGTAGTGGAAATTAAGAAGAAGAAATGGGCATGGGCAGGACATGTAGTGCGAAGAGAGGATAACCGATGGTCGCTTAGGGTAACAAACTGGATTCCAAGGGAAGGAAAGCGTAGCAGGGGGCGGCAGAAAGTTAGGTGGGCGGATGAGGTTATGAAGTTCGCAGGGGTCAAGTGGATGCAGCTAGCACAGAACCGGGTTAAGTAAAGAAATACGGGAGAGGCCTTCGCCCTGCAGTGAACATAGTCAGGCTGATGATGATGATGATGCACCTGTATCTTGAGAAATGGTACGATGCGCCCAGAAATGCATCCGAGATTGCAGTCAGCTGTGTCGACGACATCGATATACCTACAGTGTTTGCTATTAGTGACAGAAAAGTGTGTAATAATCGCATTTACAGGGAAATGTGACAGCTGTTATTTTAACGGAGTTGTAATACCGCATGTTTCGAATCACAGAATGTTGAGAATTATTATTGACAGCAAACTTCTGTGGATGAAGTATATCAACATGCTGAAGAGGAAGGTTACGAATTGTTGCCATGTTCACTTTATAAATGGCTGCTAAACTAGCTTCACTAGCTAGGGTTCGAACGTTAAACGTTGCCAGGGTCAGTTTCCAATGGCGGCCTGTCCAGCGGAGCCAGAAGTTCTTAGCACCCCCTGCTGCGTCACAGGTCTGACCGCCGCCGTGGTCAGTTGTTCCGCAGCTGCTGGTGACTGAGGGCCGGGGTTTTATGGAGCTTATCACAGATGCACTGATGTGTATACATTCTCATTCTACTCTATCAAACTTGGGGAAGGATGGTCAAACTTTACTGCTTAATGACATATTGAGAAAAATAAGCCGCCTGGTTCCCTCCTGAAGCCTCGTGATGTCATATCAGCCAGATGACCTAGCAAGCTGTGCTGGAAAAGTGATAGAATGAATGGTGCTGGTGAGACTGGAATGGTTTCTCGGAACAAAATATTTGTATCTGGACACAATGACTGGGTTTCGTCGGGAAGGCTCATCAATTGACAGCGTCAATGACCCTGTGAAGACTGCTGTCCTTTCAGACGCAAATGGGGCCTATGACAACATCCTGTATGAAGCCATTCTTGATGCATGATTTCGGAGTTGGGGGGGGGGGGGGAAGACGAGCCGTACGTGAAAGTGCTGGAATATATATATAGTGGCTGCACAGCAACCATAGTTCCGCATAAAGAAAGTAACAAAATTCCCATAAGGAAAGGTGTTAGGCAAGGAGACACAATCTTCTCAGTACTATTCACAGCTTGCTTAGAGGAAGTATTCAGAGACTTGGAATGGGAGCAGTTAGGGATAAGGGTAGATGGAGAATACCTCAGTAATCTGCGATTTGCTGATGACATTGCCTTGCTAAGCAACTCGGGGTTCTGGCGTTTCTTAATCAAATCTTTCGTCTCCTTAGACAGCTTACCGGTATCCTCTCTAACTATCCTACCGCCTACTCCTACCGCACACTCCGTAATGATATCTCTGAAATTATTGTTCATTGCTTCCAGGGTAATGCCGCCATCCTCGGTTCAAGCCGAATATCTATTCTGTAGCAAGATCCTGAATTCTTCTGCCCTCCCCCTCACCGCTAATTTGTTGATAGGTTTTTTTCTTACTAATCTGTTGCATTCCTTCTTCAGATCTAGGCTAATTCGGGACCTCACCATCCTGTGGTCACTGCATCGCACTTTTCCAATTACCTCTACATCTTGCACAATGGCGGAGGTTGAACACATTATGAAGTCAATTTCATTTTTAGTCTCCCCGTTAGGACTTTTCCATGTCCATTTCCGGTTCTTGCGTTTGCTGAAGAAGGTATTCATGATTCGTAAGTTATTGCGCTCTGCAAACTCATAGTGGCTGCACAGCAACCATAGTTCTGCATAAAAAAAGTAACAAAATTCCCATAAGGAAAGGTGTTAGGCAAGGAGACACAATCTCCCCAGTACTATTCAGAGCTTGTTTAGAGGAAGTATTCAGGGACTTGGAATGGGAGCAGTTAGGGATAAGGGTAGATGGAGAATACCTCAGTACTGCGATTTGCTGATGACATTGCCTTGCTAAGCAACTCAGGGGATGAACTGCAAATAATGATTGATGACCTAGACAGGAAAAGTAGAAAGATAGGCTTGAAAATCACTATGCAGAAGACTAAGGTAATGTTAAACAGCCTCGAGAAGGAACAGCAGTTTACATTAGGTAGCAAAGTACTGGAAGTAGTAGGCGATTATGTCTACTTAGGACAGGTAGTAACCACAGATCCGGACCATGAAAAGGAAATAACAAGAAGAATAAGATTGGGATGGAGTGCATTTGGCAAGCACTTGCAGATTATGTCTAGCAGCTTACCGGTATCCCTCAAGAGGAAAGTATACAACAGTTGCATGTTACCTGTACTCACCTATGGGGTTGAAACGTGGAGGCTAACCAAGAAAGTTCTACTTAAGTTGAGGACAACCCAGAGGGCTATGGAACGCAAAACGGTAGGGGTAACATTAAGAGATAGGAAGCGTGCAGAGTGGGTCAGAGAAATAACTCAAGTTACCAGCATTCTAGTGGAAATTAAGAAGAAGAAATGGGCATGGGCGGGACATGTAGTGCGAAGAGAGGATAAGCCCTACTATGACTTAAGGGGGGAGGCTACCCTCGAACACCAACTTCATTATTTCTTGAGGTATTTGAATGAAAATATCCGGGTATGCTCATAGTACACACATTTGAAGAACTACCAAGTTTCATGGAGCTGGGCTCATCGGTTCTCAAGTTAGAGGAGTATATCAAGATAGTTTACATAGGTCCCTAGGGGCGGGCCTGGAGAATTTGCAAAATGTGCTAGCAGTGTGAAATTTGTTATGGTCATTCCTGGATAGTTTCCCCAGGGCAAGACAATTCCCTTTTTCCAAATTTCCTCTCTGAAAAATTTTAGTACAGCCCCAAATTTAGTGTTCAAATTTACACCTGACTTAACGATATTTTAACTGACTGCCCCTAATTACACATGAAATATTTAGAAAAAAACGAATTGTCTTGCCCTCAGAATTTTACTTAGGTATATAACAAAAATAACCTCATGAAAATCCAATTAGCGGTTCTTGAGCTGTGACTTTCCCTAGCAGCCACACTGTGCAAAAAAATTGATTCTGAGAAAACGGCTCTCAAAGGTTGAGAGAACAATAACTTTTTTGGTTCTCAAGTTATCATGATGAAATTTTCAAGACAGGCTCATGACATTAACAAATGAAAAACCACCAAGTTTCATAGAATTGTGCACGCTAGTTCTCAAGTTACAGAAGCATATCAAACTGGTTCGAATAGGTCCTTTATATCAAGCCTGGAGAAATTGTGAAAGTCACTGGCATTGTGCAATTTGTCATGCTGATTCCTAGATAGGTTCCTCAGGGCAAGACAAAGCCCTTTTTCTAAATTTTCTTGCTGAAAAATAGCATAGAATTGGATCTTTTGTTATCAATTAGACCTATGTCGATTAGCCAAATTAATTATGACAAATTCCAGACATAATATTTTGAATACATGGGCTTGCCTTGCCCTCAAAAATTTATTCAGGTACAGTCGAGCCCACTTATAATGACCCCACTTAAGACGAACACTCGCAATTATCACGAACAAGTTCGGTGCGGCCGTCAAAATATACATTACGGCTATGGCGTTCCGTCGATCTCGGCTACAGCGAACATCTG
The DNA here is from genome assembly GCF_055883805.1 of Amblyomma maculatum. NCBI lineage: Eukaryota > Metazoa > Arthropoda > Arachnida > Ixodida > Ixodidae > Amblyomma > Amblyomma maculatum. The sequence continues at coordinate 182,857,434 of NC_139349.1, forward strand.
TGCGACTAGCCGATCGGCTACAGCGAACGCCTTGGTGCCACGGACCACTTTCCACATGCTGAGATCCGTCGATCCTGTGCTCTACAAGCCGCGACAATCGGCATTCACGATTCCCCCGCGGCATTTCGCCCTAGCATGATGGGCGGCGCAGACGCAGAAAGCGGTTTCCCGGTTTGTCTATCGCGGCATCTGGCCGGAGGAACGAGGAGCGGCCCAAACGCGACAAGCGACTTTCCGGGTTATCTTCCGCGGCATAAGCGCCGAAACGGAAAAAAAAAAAAAAAAGAAAAAAAAAAGCTAGCCATGTCTGCACTGAATGCGTGTCGCACCTCGAGGCATCGTGAGCGACCACGCAACGTTTGCACGAAACCGTTCAGAGGGCACGACGAGAGATCGTAAATCCGGCGATCGCAAAAATGGCGAAAGGCGAACAGAACGTACGAAGTACAAAGACAGCCGACAACGACACGACAGCAAGCAGACGACGCGGGGAGGCGGAGACCGACGCGTCAGCGGCCGCAGCAGCCAATAGTAGTCGCCCTATCCCCCGCGTTCTCGCGGAGCGCGCGCTTTACCCAATCGCAGCCTTGAAATCGAGCGCGGGAAACCTGAAAGCCTTGAAATCGAGCGCGGGAAACCTGAAAGCCGCCACGAGGCTCTCAATCGGTAGCAAGCCACGCCTCGACCGCGCCGCCGTCGCCGCCGCCGAGGGTGGCAGAAGAAAGCGCAAGAATTCACAAACAAAACAAGACCAAGATGGCGGCGCTCAGTTCGGCGGGAGAGGAATGGTGCGCGCGCGAAGTTTGGGAATTTTCGGCGCCTGCTCGCTGCTCCGCGGCTGCCGCCGCTTGTTAAATAATTAATTTCGAGTATTTCTACGGCGAGTTGGGCATTGATAATTACAGAAATGGTAGTTTATAAGACATCATCATCATCATCATCAGCCTGATTGTACCCACTGCAGGGCGAAGGCCTCTCCCATATCTCTCCACTTAACCCGGTTCTGTGCTAGCTGCATCCACTTGACCCCTGCGAACTTCTTAATCTCATCCGCCCACCTAACTTTCTGCCGCCCCCTGCTACGCTTTCCTTCCCTTGGAATCCAGTTTGTTACCCTCAGCGACCATCGGTTATCCTCTCTTCGCACAACATGTCCTGCCCATGTCCATTTCTTCTTCCTAATTTCCACTAGAATGTCGTTAACTTGAGTTATTTCTCTGACCCACTCTGCACGCTTTCTATCTCTTAATGTTACCCCTACCATTTTTCGTTCCATAGCCCTCTGGGTTGTCCTCAACTTAAGTAGAACTCTCTTGGTTAGCCTCCACGTTTCAGCCCCATAGGTGAGTACAGGCAAGATGCAACTGTTGTATACTTTCCTCTTGAGCGATACCGGTAAGCTGCTAGTCGTAATCTGCGAGTGCTTGCCAAATGCGCTCCATCCCAATCTTATTCTTCTTGTTATTTCTTTTCATGGTCCGGATCTGCGGTTACTACCTGTCCTAAGTAGATATATTCGCCTACTACTTCCAGTATTTCGCTACCTAATGTAAACTCCTGTTCCTTCCCGAGGCTGTTGAACATTACCTTAGTCTTCTGCATATTGATTTTCAAGCCTACCTTTCTACTTTTCCTGTCTAGGTCATCAATCATTATTTGCAGTTCATCTCCCGAGTTGCTTAGCAAGGCAATGTCATCAGCAAATCGCAGATTACTGAGGTATTCTCCATCTACCTTTATCCTTAACTGCTCCCATTCCAAGTCCCTGAATACTTCCTCTAAACAAGCTGTGAATAGTACTGGGGAGATTGTGTCTCCTTGCCTAACACCTTTCTTTATGGGAATTTTGTTACTTTCTTTATGCAGAACTATGGTTGCTGTGCAGCCACTATATATATCTTCCAGCACTTTCACGTACGGCTCGTCTACCCCCTGATTTCGCAATGCCTGCATCACCGCCGAGGTTTCAACTGAGTCAAATGCTTTTTCGTAATCAATGAATGCTATGTATAAGGGCTGGTTATATTCCGAGCATTTTTCTATCACCTGATTGATGGTATGGATATGATCGATAGTAGAGTACCGTTTCCGAAACCCTGCTTGATCCTTTGCTTGATTGCAGTTGAAGACATACTACCGGAATATATAATCTTCCAAAAATCGACTTTTTCGCGATTTTTCGGTTTTTAAAGGTCGCGTCCCCCCCTTAATGGGATTCTGTTTGTAGGCTACTTCTGGTACAGCCTCCCGATATTCTCTAACGAGCATTTTTTGTTGCATACATGCACAGGTGCTCAATGTATGCCTTGGCTTGTCATGGTGCACCTCTAATAAAGGCACGATTGAAGAGGCCAGTGCCCACCCAATATCGATATATTTGCCACACAAGCCACTTCATGTGTACATCTATAGTAAACACTAATATAGTAAAAACGAAGACATAACAAAGTGACTCAAATCCTAGTTCATCTTCGATAGATGACTGCATATTTTGCCCCCTTTATAGTCGACATTTTTGGTAAAATTTGGTTATAGTAAAGTGCATCTGGCCGTGGCGACGACTTCCCATAAAATGACTTCCTTCTTGTCTTTGTTTCATTCGTAACATTTTTCTGTTTCAAACATGTCCAACCAACTAGCCCATACCGTAGTACTCCTACACGAAATGACATTGCCATGCGCATGCTAAATAAAATTGCGAGGCAATTAAAAAAATAAAACACCGAATCTTAATTTTTAATAGCTTTGCCACCAACTCAGCAGCACTCAAGAGAAGCCAACTTTACATAGGCTTGGAGCCATGAGGGGAAGCATACAGCACGTAGGGAAAAAAAGTCTACAAACATGAAAAGAAGGCAGCATGGTCCATTCAAAAAGTAAATGAGTAAAGTGCAGCCAAAATAGGGAAGGGAAGAAACAGCCAAACATTTGCAGCACGAGGCAGTAGTGGCAAGAACTGGAGGCACGGCTTGTGTGGTTTTGCAGCACTTGACTGCCATACGCGTTCCTCATTTGTTGCCTCTTAAAAAACAGAAATAGCACAAAGTGTCGCACTGTTCATGCAATGCTTTGGTTTTCACATGAAATAAACCATGGTTATATTCATAGCCCTCATGCTTAAGAGGTACTTCCGCAAGATGTAAAAAAAATCTATAAAAGAAAAAAAGATCTATAACTGAAAAAAGGACATGACATGAAGAGACGATAAGAGAGATGGAAGGTATTTCAGTGTTTCTTCATTAAGCAATGAGACATGTTCAGTAAGTAGCCATCTAATTATCAGACAGCATTTCCAGGACCATGTCATCACCAGCGACTGTATAGCGAAAACCTGGATACAAGTTTTTCGGGTATAAGACCCGGAAGATTTTTGCCGGTCCCAGTGACTTTATTATAAAGGAGTTCTCCTGTATTCACCTGTACTTACACGGCATCATTACCACCCACTGATGAACATTCTGGTTAGAATTCATTCATTCATTCATTCTGGCCGAGTGCCATCAGGTTATGCTCCCTGTATCATTTCGCCCAACCACCACGGGTGATGGATAAACCTTCGGTGTGCCTCCATGTCCCGGGTATACTGAAGAAATTGATGGTGAAAATAGTGGGCTTACTCTGGAATATTGCAACTATGCTCACGTGTATATTGACGAATCTGTGTCAGCACAACTGCCGCCATGGTGATACCGATACGACTCTCCAGTTCCTTTTCAGCCATATCATCATCATGATCATCATCAGCTTGACTATACCCACTGCAGGGCGAAGGCCTCTCCCATATTCCTCCAATTAACCCAGTCCTGTGCTAGCTTCAAACTTCTTAACCTCAAACTTAACGTTGCCATAACTCCACATCAACCGCTGCTGAGCTTGTAGCCCTTTGGGAATTGATTTTGCTACGTACGTGGGGAAACACCTCATAAGTGGTGTACTATAGGGAACCCAAGCCCAAGTTTCGGCGCACGACTACAGCAGAGAGAGGTTGAAGCGGTGTTACTGGGAATAGCTGGCATTGGTGCTGCTGGCACGGCCTTTCCGACACTGGAGGTAGCGCGCATGCACACATACTGTTCTGTCCAGCTGGGGTGTCTCCGCATGGGTAGTTTTGTGTGCCGCTTCGACAGCGGTGTAGAAGCAGATTTTTCACGATGGCAGAAACTGTCCAAAGAAAACAGAAGCATGATCCAAAGTATAGGGAACCCAAGCTCATGTTTGGCCACGCAACGCCAGCGGCGAGCCATTTAGGCTGCTATGGCTTTGACTGGGGAGGAGCGCAGCGGGCACTGCCGGCCAGATGCCGGCGGTAGCACAAGTAGCTCGCGCGCATATGCGCCTTTCAGTCCAAACAGGGAGTAGGAGAGAGGGCTTTGACTGGGGAGGAGCGCAGCGGGCACTGCCGGCCAGATGCCGGCGGTAGCACAAGTAGCTCGCGCGCATATGCGCCTTTCAGTCCAAACAGGGAGTAGGAGAGAGGGCTCTGACTGGGGAGGAGCACAGCGGGCACTGCCGGCCAGATGCCGGCGGTAGCACAAGTAGCTCGCGCGCATATGCGCCTTTCGTTCCAAACAGGGAGTAGGAGAGCCAGGCACACGTGCTCTCTCAGTGAATGCCTTTGTACGAAAGGATAAGAAGATTTTATTCAGTAGGTACCCATTCAAGAATGGCAGTCTCCTTGCCAGCTGTGAAAGGTGAGATGAGAGGTGAACAGGCTAACGGTTCGTTCAGAGTGAAAGCTGCCGATTAAATTAAAAAAGAACTGTTGCTCGCAGGAAAGCATTTATCGTGGGTTCAGAATTGACCCATTGATTTTACCGAAGCACTACGTTCATAGCATGAATTTTTTTTTACCTCGCAGGCAATGAGGTCGAACCCTTGGCTATAGCACCACTGGTGCATGAGTTTACTTCGTAATAATTTAAATGAAACCCACCACAGCTTCATTTTGAAATAAGCACAAGTTCCAGCTTTGCAAGGGCACCTTCCGCCTAGAAAAAAAAACTCGCTTTTCATGGGATGGCAACGCCTGCTGTGAATAAGCAACTGTGAGCTAGCACCGACTTTTATCGCTCTCTTAAAAGTGCTATCAGCTTCCCACACTTTCTTCAGCAAATGCCAACCTTGTTAGCATCCCTTTCTAATCCGCAGGGAGGGGATATAAAGAAACATGACGCCCTAAAACTTGTTAATTTTCTTAGCATCGTTGCGCATGTGTTTGCGCTCTAGCTCTTTACGCATGTGCATGATGTACACTGATTTGGTCCCATTGGCGCCGAACACTGCATTTCCATAACCAATTTTGCGCCAGTTGTGTGCCTGTATAGCCCATATTTTCACAAAATTCAAGTCCAAACATGACATGAGAACCGAAATAGATGGGACAAGCTTCTGCAGAGCTGGCTTCCCAGCCTAGCTTCGAATCTAGCCTACCTTTCCAGAGCCTAAGCATTCCGCTGCCTCATGAACAATTCCGCAAGGAATATTTCAATGGAGAATGCATGTCTATTATCTACCAAGGCTTTTCAGCTGACAGATACCACTGCCACAGAAAAATGTTTCCAGCATGCAGTTAACTTTCATCCCAAAGAGATATCGCTTACTTATACAAGTATGCCATCATTATCATCATCAGCCTGAATATATCCACTGCAGGGCAAAAGCCTCTCCCATGTTCCTCCAAATAACCCGGTCCTGTGCTAGCTGCATTCATTTCACCGTTGCGAACTTCTTAAACTCATCCGCCCACCTAACTTTCGCCGCCCCCTGCTACGCTTTCCTTACATTGGAATCAAGTTTGTTAAAAAAATTCAGCTGGATTTGTTGAATCTGGGATGCCATATGAAAACAAATAAAGTGTGATCTTCGTATTCGACAGTGAAGAACATCGATCGAGTGTGCCACTGAGCGCTTCGATTTGTAGTAGACGGTGTTCAGTATTTTGAGTTCAGTTCGGTTCAGGTGACCCTATGGACCATATCACGCCACGCTTTCCGGTCTCTCACTATCTTCCTAACATCACATAACTTCATCTGCAGCGCCTCGAGGATGCCATCTAACCAGTAATTTGAGCATATACTAAAAATTATATTTTTGATGCAGGGGGAAGAAAAGCAAGGTGCCCATGTGCTGTGCGATGTCAATGCACATTAAAAAAAGAACCCAAGTGGTCAAAATTTCTGGAGCCCCCTTATGCTGTTTCTCATAGCCTGAGTCACTTTGGCACATTAAACCCAATAAACCAAACCAACCAACCAAAAGTTAGGGGACAGTTAAGCTCCGCTGTATAGGGTATGATGCGATAGCATTTCACGTAGGGTTTGACCCTTTTCATTTTTGTTTTTTATTTTTATTTATTTCATATTTACAGTCAATTTTATACACCGATACCTAGCATCAGCAAATACTGGCTTTCCACTCTGAGCAGTTTGACACCTTTGAATGCATTTTTAGTTTTTTTCTATTACTTGAATTAATTATTAGTCACAGGTTTACATTTTTTAATTAGCATCATGAAGCATTGGCATTTCATTCTGAGCATTTTGACACTTTTGAATCCCCTTTTTCATTTTTAATCTTTTATTTCTCTCATTCATCAGTTAACTACATTGATTTCATAAACTCTTTGTCACCTGTCAATTAATCATCAATCACTAGGACCACAGATTATTTTTTACGAAGCCCTCGATTAAATATTCTCGACACTTGGTGCGGCTTCTACTACTACCTACGTCAGCGGCTCTTCGAGCGAACGAGCTGTATAAGCTACTATTTAAAATGACTAACTCAAATGACGCGGCGTTTTTCATTTTCAATGTGATTGTTGACTTCCGAAGTGCACATCGCATCCAGTATTTATCGCAGCGGTTGTCTACTGTCTACTTCCGAGTACACATTGTCAACAAACTTTTCCCACCTTATTCAAGTTTGATTTACAGAAAATAAAAGTCAAGCAAGCAAATTTTTTTCAAGCTGCACCACTGACGGTACTCTACGATGGGCCGCAGATGCAGTGCGAGAGATTTGCCCGTGCTCGGAAGGGAGCAGGAGTGCAACAGTGAAAAAACAAGCGTCTGGCGCAGCCCCCATAGTCCCGGTTCCTATTTTTCTGCCATAGATGGCACTTCCCATCAGGAGCAGCAGCACCGCCGTGCTTTGGGAGCCTATATTCCCAGACTCAAAGCCAGCATTACCAATTTTGGAGTTTCCTACGCCACACCGCCTACCAGTCTCTGGCACTACGGAGCTCCTTACATCTACCAAGGATAATGAATCCCTGCACACTGTGAGCCCCAGCGGAGGCTGATGTAAAGCACTGCAGTGGCCTCCAAACAGTTGTGCCTTTTTTTGAACTGCTGGAGGAATGTGACGGCAGCAATTCCGTGCTTGATCCACAGACTGCGTTTAAATATGGCTTTCACGTGCAAATACTTGCATTTAATTGGACAGGTGGACTCCCCGGAACCTTTAACTTGTGATGTTACTAGTGGTGTGCAAGGTGTATCCATGTGAAAGAATAATGCTAGCGGCTTTCTTGAGTCTGGAGAGCAGGCCTTTCTTAGAGGATTTACTACTGGGAGTTTGGCCGGACAATTACAAAGCTCTACACGCAATGCACTTTTTGCCATTTCTTGAGCGACATGGGATTTACTCGCGCTTGTGTCGTACCTATTCTTGTCATATCACCTGTCAGAGTAGCAATAAACACCACCCACCCATTTGTGCATGTGAAGCACACCAGAGATTGTTCTCTTGGCATTAGTCATTTCCCTTCTTCACAACAGCTCTTCTAAACAAACAGGGGGAAATTATTATTCATCTTACCTGAATAATGTGAGAAACAAAGCTTGAGACTCTGTCATGACACCCTTCCCGAGAGTCATAATATCCACTTCATTAAGGAGGACTGTGGTAACTGTGCAGCCACCATAGTCATTTTTCAGCATCAAATGCATACACTAATGTCACCGGAACTCTGAAAGTACCACAGCTGTTCTCTCTTTGCCGCCCACTGGCCAGTTACAATGAATGGTCCACATGAGCACAGTGCTTTGGCAGTAGTCGGGTAGTGTGTATTACGACTGAGTTCGTTCCATATCGCTCTGTGTCCCTAAAACACGCATGTAGTTACTATGAATTGCTGAGGATACCAGGATGTTGCGTTTTGAAATGTAGAAACAGGAGAGAGTCGGGCAAAGCCTTATTCACTATTCCGAGTGGAAAGTCTGAAAAACAAATAGTGGTAGTTTAGCTGCATTGCATTCACCACCCCAAATTTATCCCAACGAAGGACCCCCCTCTGTGAGGTAGGTATTGTTTGAACTCCTCATCATCATCAGCCAGACTACCCTCTGCAGGGCTAAGGCCTCTCCCATTTTCTTCCATGTAACTCGATCCTATGCTGGCTGCATTCACTTGACCCTTGCGAATTTCTTAATCTCATCCACCCACCTAATTTTCAGCCCCTGCTACGCTTACCTTCCCTTGGAATCCAATTGGTTACTCCTAGAGACCATCGGTTATCCTGTCTTTGAACTACATGTCCTGCCCATGCCCATTTCTTTGTAATTTCGACTAGAATGTCAGTAACTTGAGTTATCTCTGACCACTCTGCACGCTTCTTATCTCTTAAGGTGAAACCTACCATTTTCTGTTTAATGGCCCTCTGCGTTGCCCTCAACTAACTCCTCAGCTGTTACCAAAGGCACTAAATCATTTACCCTGCGCTTTACTATTAGGCAGAAGCCTTTGTCAAGGTCATCTGCCATTAGCAGAAACTGTCACAGCTTTCCGGCCTCCTGATTGGTCTCCTGTGCCTCCTGACTGGCGCGTGACGTTACTGTCATTGTTGGAGTGGTTTGGCACTGCGTAGGATGACTCACTGCATCGGCAGTGTGCTTGACGGTGCATCATTGTCATCAGGCGCTTGAGGTGGCTTCCCGATTGGGCGCTTTGTGGCCTAATGTCACTGTTGCGAGGCGGATGTGGCAGCCGTCTGCTTGGGTGCAGTGTGGCGGCAGCTAGCGTTGTGGTATCGTGTGGGAAGGATGCCTCGTCCCACCAAACCAGTGCCTCCCAACACGCGACGAGCTGCAAGCCGACATTCTCCCAGATGACAGCTTTGAAATGATGGACTCAGAAGACATCGAAACGACAGACATGGGCGTAGAGGACGTTGCAGGCCTTTAACAAAACATTCACATCACAGTGTACAAGTTGTGTGCTTCCGTGGCTTTTCCGATGAAACAAATCACCATAGGCAATGGTGTCAGGCTTCCACCGTTTCACATTTTAATCTTGGCAAAGTGTCTTCCGTATTTTTTTTTTTTTTACTTTGACATCCCTAGCGAGTTTCCAGTTAATGTTTCACTATAGATTTCTTTCCATGACAGCTATGTTTTCAGAGATGTTTTGCACACATTTTTTTCTTGTGGTCATTTGGTTAATGAGGCTAGCAACAATAGCTTTTTAATATTTTCCCTTAAGTAAAGAACAGTTCCCGGAATGACACATGGGCTACGAAGGGTGCCAACATGAGGGTAACATTCACTAACAGCCCAACGTTGCCCGTGTGCCACCCAGTGACTGCAGTACTTTCAGAGTCCCAGTGACTTTAGCTGAGACTTCTCCAAGCATCTGGCTAGAGTGGATGAGAGAGTGCGAAGACCGTACCTTAAAGTAATTGCATATCTTCTTGAGGTCAGCGTCACTGCCCATGAAGCCCCAGGCAAGGACCGGCACAACTTGCTCCATCAGGCAATAGTAGTGGGTGAAAAAGCCTCCAGAGAACTGCACGTCACCATCAAAGTGGAAACCATCAACACAGCATTTGTAAAATCTGAGATATCAGGTAGAACAAGAGGAAGAAGATAGCTACACGGTATGAAAGAGCATTGAACAAGGGTAGATGGGGCGAAAGCCTCGGTTCGCAGGTCGAGCCAACGTTTTGATAAGTGGACTTGTCTGGGCAGAGCGATCATCAATCAGAGATATCAGTTAGACGTAAAGTGAAATTCTCTTGTCAATGCTAGCACGCAGCACACTGAGTTGCCTGCTTGATGAGGTCTTTCCTTTGCAATTATGATTTGCTGGGGCATTTCAACCCTTTCAGTGAAGAACCTTGGCAGTCTTCTCAGCTATTTGGGTGAGAAACTATTCTGTTTTCAATGGCACAAATTGGAAACCAGTCCTGCATAAAAAGGGCTCTGTTGTTGTACAGATTTTATGTACTGCTCAGTGACATTCTTAACCAGGGTGGTACTGCTTCACACTATTGCTGCAAGTCTTGCAAAAGAGCAAAAATCTCCTTTAGTTTCCTTTCATTTTTGTGATGTATAAATAGCATAACCTTGCCTGCTGGATTCAGGATTTTCATAAATGGAGCATGGAAATGACATGTAAGGGGTCAACCTATCTGACATGTAGACTTGTTTGCAAGTAATTAGGGTAAGGTGCAAGATCAAGGACATGAGGGTCACGCTGTACCAAACTTTGCTTGCAAAGGCCTTCTCTTTTTATACTCAATTGCTCTGATCAAATAGATTTATTTTATTTATTTATTTACAGATACTGCAATCCACGAGGGATTTTAGCGGGGTGGGGGTATAATATTGAGGGAAAAACAATCGCAGATAGCAGAACAAAGTGAAGTAAAAAATGCACTAACAGATACAATATGAAGAATGAGAAATACACTGTCAGGTAAATACAACAAGCGTTATTTTTAAACACAATGCACTGCGTGAAAACAAAAAAATCAAAAAATGAAAAAGCATATTTGAGCTTTTACGTCAGCAGTTGAGATGGGTGGTAAACAACGACAAAGAAGGTTGAGTCACAGTAATGTTATTTAAGCTATTCTAGTCATTTACTGTTCAAGGAAAAAAAATGAATATTTAAAGCAATCATTTTTTACTCGGCATGGTGTCATTGTTGATGCCTCTGCCTGGTGGCATATCCAGAAGAAAGTGTAATTAAATCAGAGATGTTAACGTTGTAGCGTCCATTTACAATCTCATACATGAATTTTAGCCTGGAAACTCGATTACATTGTGTTAGTTGCGGCAAGTTGACTCGTCTTAAAAGTTCTGTGATGGAAGTCCTACGAGAAATATTATTGCATATAAAGCGAGCCGCCTTTTTCTGCACACGTTCGAGCTTTTTGACGTTGATTTGTGTAAAAGGGTCCCAGATAACTGCTGCGTAATCAAGCACCAGAAGTATAATTGTGCCACACGGTAGTGAACGGACATTGCTTGTGGACAGTTTTAAAGCTCTTCGAAGAAAAAACAATTTACGACAGGTGTTAGCAGTTACTTTATCAATGTGGAGATTCCATTTAAGGTTGTTGGTTATCCACAACTCAAGGTATTTGAATAGGTGGGTTGCAGGAACCTAGAAGTTAGCTTCTCTGTAGAGCAAAAACTCCTTCACCATGGCAGCCAAACCTGTTTTGGGGGCACAAGTTGGGTGCAGCGCAGAATACATCTATGTCCAGCCTAATGTCATGCACAAACCTGTTGAGCAGAATTCCTTCACTATTGAGAGCCTGGAGGAGGTAGGGGCGGGGGAGGCGTTATGAATGGCACTCACAAACGGAGGGGTTCTTAATCCCATAATTGCGACAACAAGAAGAGGTGTGCAGGAAATGGGCGTGGCCATTATTGCCACAATAGACGTCTCCTGCACTGCACCTAATTTCTGCCCCCAAAACAGGTTTGGCCGCCATGGTGAAGGGGCTTTTGCTCTGCAGAGAAGCTGACTTCCTAGGTTTCTGCAACCCACCTATTGTTACTTCGGAAAGAAAAATATTGTTAGCTGAGTAATTTAAATTAAGCTTACTCTTTTTGTTAGTGACACACATATAAACAGTTTTTTCAAAATTTACCACCATCTGCCAATCCTCGCACCAGGCAACAACCTTCTGAAATGCATTATTTAACAATAGTACTTGATCCGAGGGGCTTTCTATTTCTGAGTACAAGAGACAGTCGTCTGCATATAATCTTATTTTTACAGGAAGATCTTTTACAACATCATTGATATAAAAGAAAAAAGAAGAGGCCCAAGAACCGAGCCCTGGGGAGAGCCAGAGTGTCAACCGGAAAGTTTTTCACAGTGTTGAGTTTTAAAACAAACGAATCCGCCTTTTTCACAAAGCCGCTGGTTGAAAAGAAAGCCCAGCTGCGCATCTGCAGTTCTTGGTCTTGGAGGCCATGTAAGACGTATGCGATAGACGGCACACACACCGTCATTTCGCTGGCGCCAAGGACGTTTTCAACCACACCCAGAAGGCGCCACATTTTGTGAAAAAGGCCAATTGCTTGCGTCCGGTAAGGCGATATCCAGTTAATGAGCTGAGGATTTTTAAGATTTTTGTTTAATTTATGCAGTAGTTTATATGACAGACTTTATCAAAAGCTTTAGAAAAATCCATAAAAATGGCGTCTGTTCGTTTACCGTTGTTTATGGCATTTGTAAAATCGTGTATTGTTTGAACCAATTGCGTTATTGTCGAGTAACCTTTCCGAAATCCATGCTGCTGAGTTGTTAGACAATGATGTTCTACAAGAAATACCAAAATGTGTTTGTGAATTATGTGCTCCAAGGTTAATGAAATGGGGCGGTACTTCTGAATGTGCTGCTTATTTCCTGCTTTATGGAGTGGCTTGACTCTGGCGGTCCTCCAGTAGTCCGGCACCTGACCAAGGCGCAAGGATTCTACATAAAAAACATGTAAATATTTTGATACCCATTCTGCATATCGTTTAAGAAATCCATACGGGAGATCATCTGGGCCGCGAAATTTTCTAACGTCGAGGTTGAGGAGCATATTGAAAATGCCCTCTTCAGTTATTTTAACATCAGGTGGTGCCGATGTGATGAAACTCTGCAATAGGTCACCATAATAGCGCTGCCGGTCTATGCATACTTTTAAGCTTTGAAGTTAATTCAGAGATTTCTTTTCTAAGGTGATCTGAGTTTTGAGGTTTCATTTTTTTCTTCAATCATTTAAGCAGTCTTTTTAACCTGAGTGTTTCACGAGAAATCCAGGGGTTTCTATGTTTCTTCTTCTTCGCGATTTGCGGTACAAAAGAACTAATACAGTCATATACAATAAATTTAAAACTGACCCAAAGCTCACTTACATCGCATCTGCTGTTAACAAACTCATCAATCTAATGAAGTATTGCTAAGGGTTTGTACCACCGCAAGGTGGTCCGAAGTTTTTCGTGCCAAGTTTGAGCCTTGATGGATCCACTGACAAAGACCAAGTCCAGAACTCATTTAGAAGATCCCTGAATTCTGGTGTACTCTTCAACTATTTGTAGCAAGTCATATGCACCAGCAAGATCACGTTTTATGAGCGAGAAAGTTGGCCAAGGTATATTAGGCAAATTACCTGAAAGGATTATTCGGTCATTAGTCGAGGTTTCAACTGAGTCAAATGCTTTTTCGTAATCAAAGAATGCTATGTATAAGCGCTGGTTATATTCCGAGCATTTTTCTATCACCTGGTTGATGGTATGGATATGATCGATAGTAGAGTACCGTTTCCGAAACCCTGCTTGATTGCAGTCTAAAGTTGTCCTGATTCTATTAGCGATTACCTTAGTAAATACCTTATACGTAACAGACAGTAAGCTGATTGGTCTGTAATTTTTAAGGTCCTTGGGGTCCCCTTTCTTGTGAATGAGGATAATGTTTGCATTCTTCCATGGTTCCGGTACCGTCGATGACACCAGGCACTGCGTATACAGGGTGGCCAGTTTTTCTAGCACGATATCCCCCCCGTCCTTCAGCAAATCTGTAGTTATCTGATATTCTCCAGCTGATTTCCCCATTTTCATAGTTTCTAATCTTTTCTTGACCTCGTCCTTCGTCACTGGTGGAATGTCTCACTGTTTTCCCTACCGCCAATCTCGTTACGCTCCTGACTACTTTGGCTACTGCAGAGATCGGTATAGAACTCCTCAGCTACTTTGACTATCTTGTCCATATTCGTGATGACGTTGCCCGCCTTGTCCTTTATCGCACACATCTGGTTTTTGCCCATGCCCAATCTCTTTTTTACCGCTTTAAGGCTTCCCCCGCTCTTAACAGCATGCTCAATTTTCTCCATGTTATACTTCCTTATATCGGCCACCTTGTGCTTATTGATTAGCTTTGATATCTCGGCTAATTCTATCTGGTCTGTTGGATTGGAAGCTTTCATACTCTGGCGTTTCTTAATCAAATATTTCGTCTCCTTAGACAGCTTACCGATATCCTCTCTAACTATCCTACCGCCTACTTTTACCGCGCACTCAGTAATGATATCTCTGAAATTATTGTTCCTTGCCTCTAGGGTAATGTCGCCATCCTCAGTTAGAGCTGAATACCTATTCTGTAGCGAGATCCTGAACTCTTCTGCCCTCCCCCTCACCGCTAATTCGTTGATGGGTTTCTTTCTTACTAATCTGTTGCGTTCCTTCTTCAGATTTAGGCTAATTCGGGACCTCACCATCCTGTGGTCACTGCATCGCACTTTCCCGATTACCTCTACATCTTGAATAATGGCGGGGGTTGAACACAGTATGAAGTCGATTTCATTTTTAGTCTCCCCATTAGGACTTTTCCATGTCCATTTCCGGTTCTTCCGTTTGCTGAAGAAGGTATTCATGATTCTTAAGTTATTGAGCAATGCAAACTCAACTAGTAACTCCCCCCTGCTATTCCTAGAACCAATGCCATAGTCACCTACTGCCTGGTTTCCTGCCTGCTTTTTCCCTACCTTGGCATTGAAGTCGCCCATTAGTACAGTATACTGCGTTTTTACTTTTCGCATTGCCGATTCTACATCTTCGTAGAAGCTTTCAACTGCCTGGTCATCATAACTACATGTGGGTGCATAGGCCTGTACAACCTTCAGTTTATACCGCTTATTAAGCCTAATTACGATGCCTGCCACCCTCTCAATTATACTATAGAATTCATCTATATCACCCGCTATGTACTTATTGACAAGGAAACCTACTCCTAGTTGTCACCTCTCTGGTAAACCTCGATAACACAGTACATGCGCATCCTTCAGTGCAGTATATGCTTCATTCGGCCTCCTAACCTCACTAAGCCCTATGACATCCCATTTCATACTTTCTAGTTCCTCTAATAGTACTGCTAAATTAGCTTCACTAGCTAGGGTTCTAACGTTAAACGTTGCCAGGGTCAGTTTCCAATGGCGGCCTGTCCAGCGGAGCCAGAAGTTCTTAGCATCCCCTGCTGCGTCACAGGTCTGACCGCCGCCGCGGTCAGTTGTTTCGCAGCCGCTGGTGACTGAGGGCCGGGGTTTTATGGAGCTTATCATAGGAGGTTGCGGCCAATTACTGCACCAGGGTGGCCAACTCTTGTTCTGGTGAGGGAGTGCGTTGTCGGAGGTGTTCACCGGCATCAGGTCGCACCCCAAGCCTATTTATGCAATTCCATCGACACGCGTTTTTTTTTTTTTTCCCCGGTGGAGAATTGCGCGGCACCGAGATTTGAACCTCGGTCCTCTTGCATGCGAGGTGGATGTTCTACCACTACGCCACCGCTGCAGGCATTGCAAAATCAGGGGGTAGACGAGCCGTACGTGAAAGTGCTGGAAGATATATATAGTGGCTGCACAGCAACCATAGTTCTGCATAAAGAAAGTAACAAAATTCCCATAAAGAAAGGTGTTAGGCAAGAAGACACAATCTTCTCAGTACTATTCACAGCTTGCTTAGAGCAAGTATTCAGAGACCTGGAATGGGAGCAGTTAGGAATAAGGGTAGATGGAGAATACCTCAGTAATTTGTGATTTGCTGATGACATTGCCTTGCTAAGTAACTCGGGGGATGAACTGCAAATAATGATTGATGACCTAGACAGGAAAAGTAGAAAGGTAGGCTTGAAAATCAATATGCAGAAGACTAAGGTAATGTTCAACAGCCTCGGGAAAGAACAGCAGTTTACGTTAGGTAGCGAAGCACCGGAAGTAGTAGACGAATATGTCTACTTAGGACAGGTAGTAACCGCAGATCAGGACCATGAAAAGGAAATAACAAGAAGAATAAGATTGGGGTGGAGCGCATTTGGTAAGTACTCACAGATTATGACTAGCAGCTTACCGGAATCGTTCAAGAGGAAAGTATACAACAGTTGCATCTTACCTGTACTCACCTATGGGGCTGAAATGTGGAGGCTAACCAAGAGGGTTCTACTTAAATTGAGGACAATTCAGAGGGCTATGGAACGAAAAATAGTAGGGGTAACATCAAGAAATAGGAAGTGTGCAGAGTGGGTCGGAGAAATAACTCAAGTTACAGACATTCTAGTGGAAATTAAGAAGAAGAAATGGACATGGGCAGGACATGTAGTGCGAAGAGAGGATAACCAATGGTCGCTTAGGGTAACAAATTGGATTTCAAGGGAAGGAAAGCGTAGCAGGGGGCGGCAGAAAGTTAGGTGGGCGGATGAGGTTATGAAGTTCGCAGGGGTCAAGTGGATGCAGCTAGCACAGGACCGGGTTAATTGAAGAGATATGGGAGAGGCCTTCGCCCTGCAGTGGGTGTAGTCGGGCTGATGATGATGATAATGAGTTGTAATGTCTTGAAATAACTATTTCTCCAGATCCTCAAACACAGAAACAGGAGAGTTGGGTTGCCTGTATATTGCTCCTATAATGTATGTAATCCCATTACAGTATACTTCACAAAAAAATGCCTTCGACATTGTGCATATCTGGCATTTTCAGGAAATTAGATGATTTGAAAAGAATACAGACACCTCCGCCTCTACTGTTTCAATCTTTCCTATATTCCCTGCATGTAACCCGTTGGAACAAACCCACTTTCATATATGTTAGCTAGGTTTCTGTCAGCACGGCGAGAGCAGGATCTTGCGAGAGGATAAGGGCCTCCAACTCAGCCACCTTGCTTATTATGCTCCTACAGTTGATGTTTATTAACTTTATTGACTGGACGTTAAAGTTCTGGTGTCAGTCAGACCCTGCCTTGCTTAGTTGAAACCGTGAATTATTCTTTTCGTCCCAACCGAAAAAATCATCATTGATGCTCAGCTTATCATAAACCAATTTTACTTTTGCGTTGTTTCTTCTCTTCTCTGCACAGCTTTTTTTTTTATTTATTTATTGGTACCTCAAAGGCCCCATTTAAGGGGTATTACATGAGGGAGTGGTTGACGAGTACATGAATCATTCGATGGATGATCTGAAGGTTGATGGGTCGGAATGAAGTATGACGGTGTTTGGCAAGTCATTCCAGTCCCGTGGGGTGCGAACAAAAAAAAGATGACAGATGCGCAGATGTCCGGGCAGGTGGAGGGTAAACGGTCTTTTCATGGTGCGTGCGGCTAGATGTATGGTGGGTGGGGCTGATGACAGACTTGAGCAGGGGGTGATGGTAAAACTTGTGAAAAAGGCAAAGTCTAGCAATTTTGCATCTGTGCGCTAAGTTAGTAAGGTGCGCATTTTGTTTTAGTTCAGTGACACTTACATGATAGGAATAAGCCGAGTATATGAATCTTGCCGCACGATTTTGTGTTGCTTCTAGTATGCTGGAAAGGTTATTTTGGTAAGGATCCCAGACAGCGCATGCATACTCTAGTTTGGGACGAATTAATGTTAGATAAGCTAGTAACTTAACTGATGGGGGAGTTGCGCGCAGTGTTCGCCGAAGAAAGCCGAGCACGCGATTAGCATCGTTAGTTACCTGCGTTATATGATGGGACCAATTTAGATTGCGGGTTAAATAAATGCCTAGGTATTTATACGTTGACACAGCGACAATTTCTGTGTTGGAGATAAAGTATTTTGATGATGGCAGGGAGCGACGACGATGGAAAGATAGTAATGATGTTTTCTTCGTGTTTAATGACATTAACCAATTATTGCACCAGGTTGTTACGCTTTCGATGTCCAGTTGAAGAGTTTGGGAGTCATTGCTATTAATTATAGGACGGTAAATAACGCAGTCATCTGCAAACATCCGGATGTTAGAGCGTATGTTAGATGGTAATCATTTATATAAATAAGAAAAAGCAGAGGCCCCAGGACGGTGCCCTGGGGAACGCCGGACATAACAGATGTACGTGAAGATGAATATTTATTATTTAAAACAAATTGTTGCCGGTTAGTGAGGAAGTTGCGAATTCATTCTAAAACAAAGGAATTAAGGTTCAGGCGGGTAAGTTTTAATAAAAGCCGGTTATGAGGAATTTTGTCGAATGCCTTTTCAAAGTCTAGGAACAGGGCGTCAGCAGGAATGTTAAGATCAATGTTAGAGCTTAGGTCGTTAATGAACAATGCTAACTGAGTGTCGCAGGATAAACCTTTGAGAAAGCCATGTTGACTGGGGTGAAAAAAGTTGACCGATACTAGGAAATTCATAATATGAGAAAAGAGGACATGTTCCATCAACTTTGAAGGAATGCTAGTGATAGATATGGGCCGGTAATTATGACGTGAAGATGAAGAACCCTTTTTTGGAACTGGAATGACTTTGCCCACTTTCCAGTCATGTGGTACAACACCTGATGACAAAGATTGTTGAAAGATATGAGACAGTATGATACTAGTAATATGCTTCGTGTTTTTCAATACCTTTGCATTGATGCCGTCAGTGCCTGCTGATGACGTTAGTTTTAATGAGTGTATAAGTTTCAGAATACCATTGTGTTCAAAACTGATAGCAGGCATTAGTGGGAAATCAAAGAAAGGGAAATTAGGGAGATCACCGTCTGGTTCGTGGGTGAAGGCAGAACTGAAGGTTGAGTTCAGAACTTCAGCTACGTCTTGTTCTGCGATAGGGTTACTGTCATCGTTGCAAAGTGTAAGGGTATTGTTGGAGTCGGGATTAATGTGTTTCCAGAATTGACGAGGGTTTGTGCGAAGCATATTAGGCAGTGTAGATGCTTGGCTTGGAAAACTTCAGAGGTGTAAGATTTTTCGGCATCGTGGTATTTTTGCCATGTGTTGGGATTGTTTGTTCTTGTGGCGGATCGGAAAAGCCTTTTTTTCTTGTCATTGAGACGCTTGAGAGTGTTAGTACACCATGGTGAAGTAATGCGCTCAGTTATTGTGATTGTGGGAATGTATATTGAAATCAGTTCGCGCATTTTGTCCTTAAAAAGTGACCAGTTAGTTTCGAGTGCGCGTTGTTCAAAGTCGATTAAAAAACTGGTACAGAATGTTTCGAGTTCATTGTTAATGCTTTTGTAATCGCCTTTATCATAAAGTGTTATTATTTTGGTAGCTTTTTTTGGTTTGGGCAGGTGGCTAAGAAACGTGGCGTAGATTACTGAATGATCACTAAGTCCCGGAAGATCTGATAGCATCGATAGGGATTCTGGGTGAGAAGTTAGAATCAGATCTAGAATGTTAGACGATTGTGTAGTTTGACTTGTAGGGGTGGTGATCAGTTGAGTTAAAGCAAATGTCTGGCACGTGTTGATAAAATCACACTCTGAAGAATTTGGAGACGACTGAGTTGGGTTAGACCAGTCTATTGCGGGAAAGTTAAAATCGCCTAGTATGAAAATAGAAGCATGTGAAAGTTTCGAAGTTGCTATGTGAAGGGCACTGTGGAATTGGGGAACGAACGAAATGTCACTATCGGGGGGGCGGTAGCAAGCGCTGATTACTGTTGGCGGAAACGAGGCATTTGAGCAGATAAATAATATTTCGAGAGAGGACTCTACATTTAAGTTGTAGCACTGAAGGTTGCGGTGTGTGGCTACTAAGACACCCCCGCCTCGTTTGCCAACACGGTCGCAGCGGAAAACATCAAAATTTGGAAATATGAGATGTACTTTGTTATTGTGTATTGATTCATTTAACCAGGTTTCAGTTAGTACGACAATGTTGCATCCAGTGGTGTCAATGAAGCTTACGATTGCATCGCGTTTTGGCAGAAGGCTTCGGATGTTAGTGTACAGAAACGAGATTGAATGAGGTAGCGAACAATGATGGGAACTGGCTGAATGCTACGGGGAGTTGCCTGTGCGATCACGCGTGTTAATAGGTACCACCTGTTGTGACTCGTGATCGAATATATATGTAGTATTTCCTATTTTCATCGTCTTGTGTCGGAGAGTGAATTTTCCTGGCTGGGTTTTTGCAAATCGGATGAGTTTCTTACAGACTAGGTGGGTATTTGGGGAATAGTCTTCAGAAAGGCTTGGGCGCCCGTCTCGGCTGCGGGAGGTGGTCAGTTCGAAACCCGCCGCCGGACACCCACCGGTAAAATTGGGTACAAGCGTCCCCCGGCCCGGCGCTTGGCTCTTTCAGGGGTGTGCGTTTGGAAGAGGCTCTGCTAACCCTGCTGTGCTCCCTCGGGGGCTTAGTTTCGAACAACCAAAAAAGTTCCACAAGTTCTGCCTTATGCCTCCAATCCGCTTGGAGAAGTCTTCGGATAAGGATATGTTGGAGCCCTTCAGTTTATGAGCTGATCTGAAGAAAGACATTTTTTCACAATAGTCGAGGATTTTTAAAATAACAAGGCGGGACTTGCATCTTTTTTTCCTATCCTATGGCACCTTTCAATGCCATCGATCTGTTTGCTGAAATATTTCACAAAAATGTCTCCTTGTACTTTTTTTACTAGTTCATCGTTCGATTCATCAACTGGCTCATCTAGACCATAAATGACTAAATTTTTTCTGCGCCCTATATTATTCAACACGTCAATCTGATTCTGAAGCGCTGACACCTGCGATTCAACTGATGACACTGATGATTTCACATTCTCGACTTTCATGCCAAAAGCATTTAACCTTTCAATTGCTCATCAATACCCTCAATACGCTCAGTTATCATCATCAGTTTGTTTTCCATTTCCCTCAGCACGCACTGTATCTCCACAATTGTCGAACTGACCCTTTTTTGTCTTTCCAACAATTTAGATAGCATTTCTTTTCAGATGGCCCAGGATTGGCTTCAATGTCACCACACAAGATAACAAATCATTGGTGGGCGGCAAAACACAATTCAAAAACCTTTTAACACATAGTGGGCAAGGCAGCAGCACAAGGAAACGGTTGTCGCTTCGATAACAATATGCAGGCAAGTAGTTACTGACCTGAACAGCGAAACAGAGTGGGTTTCTAAGCATGTTGCTGTGTGTGCTGCAGCCAAGGCCACTGGAGAAGAATCGGATCGATGGGTCCTTTATAGGTGACAAATGTGCCACGTGGGATGTCGTAATCACTGTCAGTATCATGATGAAGGCGTCCGGGCCGGTGGTGATGTTGGCCATAGCCGGTGTTGCTGCGCTGTCCGCAAGAATGTAGTGCACAAGTGTGGCCGGCGGGGAACAATCATGTGCAGCGTAGAGCAATCCAAGAAGAACCTGAACAGCGAAACAGAGCGGGTTTCTAAGCATGCTGCCGTGTGTGCTGCAGCCGAGCCCACTGGTGAAGAATCGGATCGATAGGCGACGAATGTGCCACGTGGGATGTCGTAATTGTTGTCGGTATCATGATGAAGGCGTCCGAGCCGGTGGTGATGTTGGCCATAGCCGGTGTTGCGTCGTCCGCAGGAATGTAGTGCACACATGTGGCCGGTGGGGAACAGTCATGCACAGCGTAGAGCAATCCAAGAAGAACCTGAACAGCGAAACAGAGCGGGTTTCTAATCATGCTGCCGTGTGTGCTGCAGCCGAGCCCACTGGTGAAGAATCGGATCGATAGGCGACGAATGTGCCACGTGGGATGTCGTAATTGTTGTCGGTATCATGATGAAGGCGTCCGAGCCGGTGGTGATGTTGGCCATAGCCGGTGTTGCGTCGTCCGCAGGAATGTAGTGCACACATGTGGCCGGTAGGGAACAGTCATGCGCAGCGTAGAGCAATCCAAGAAGAACCTGAACAGCGAAACAGAGCGGGTTTCTAAGCATGCTGCCGTGTGTGCTGCAGCCGAGCCCACTGGTGAAGAATCGGATCGATAGGCGACGAATGTGCCACGTGGGATGTCGTAATTGTTGTCGGTATCATGATGAAGGCGTCCGAGCCGGTGGTGATGTTGGCCATAGCCGGTGTTGCGTCGTCCGCAGGAATGTAGTGTGCACATGTGGCCGGTGGGGAACAGTCATGCGCAGCGTAGAGCAATCCAAGAAGAACCTGAACAGCGAAACAGAGCGGGTTTCTAAGCATGCTGCCGTGTGTGCTGCAGCCGAGCCCACTGGTGAAGAACCGGATCGATAGGCGACGAATGTGCCACGTGGGATGCCGTAATTGTTGTCGGTATCATGATGAAGGCGTCCGAGCCGGTGGTGATGTTGGCCATAGCCGGTGTTGCGTCGTCCGCAGGAATGTAGTGCACACATGTGGCCGGTAGGGAACAGTTATGCGCAGCGTAGAGCAATCCAAGAAGAACCTGAACAGCGAAACAGAGCGGGTTTCTAAGCAAGCTGCTGTGTGTGCTGCAGCCGAGCCCACTGGTGAAGAATCGGATCGATAGGCGATGAATGTGACACGTGGGATGTCGTAATTGTTGTCGGTATCATGATGAAGGCGTCCGAGCCAGTGGTGATGTTGGCCGTAGCCGGTGTTGCGTCGTCCGCAGGAATGTAGTGCACACATGTGGCCGGTGGGGAACAGTCATGCGCAGCGTAGAGCAATCCAAGAAGAACCTGAACAACGAAACAGAGCGGGTTTCTAAGCATGCTGCCGTGTGTGCTGCAGCCGAGCCCACTGGTGAAGAATCGGATCGATAGGCGACGAATGTGCCACGTGGGATGTCGTAATTGTTGTCGGTATCATGATGAAGGCATCTGAGCCGGTGGTGATGTTGGCCATAGCCGGTGTTGCGTCGTCAACAGGAATGTAGTGCACACATGTGGCCGGTGGGGAACAGTCATGCGCAGCGTAGAGCAATCCAAGAAGAACCTGAACAGCGAAACAGAGCCGGTTTCTAAGCATGCTGCCGTGTGTGCTGCAGCCGAGCCCACTGGTGAAGAATCGGATCGATAGGCGATGCATGTGACACGTGGGATGTCGTAATTGTTGTCGGTATCATGATGAAGGCGTCCGAGCCAGTGGTGATGTTGGCCGTAGCCGGTGTTGCGTCGTCCGCAGGAATGTAGTGCACACATGTGGCCGGTGGGGAACAGTCATGCGCAGCGTAGAGCAATCCAAGAAGAACCTGAACAGCGAAACAGAGCGGATTTCTAAGCATGCTGCCGTGTGTGCTGCAGCCGAGCCCACTGGTGAAGAATCGGATCGATAGGAGACGAATGGGCCACGTGGGATGTCGTAATTGTTGTCGATATCATGATGAAGGCGTCCGAGCCGGTGGTGATGTTGGCCATAGCCGGTGTTGCGTCGTCCGCAGGAATGTAGTGCACTTGAGCAAAGTAGAGTTCTGGGCTAGTTGGTAATACATGATAAGTGGGAGGCTTAGCGCGGAACAAACAAGGACAAGAGAGGCACACAGGACGAGCGCTAACTTACAACTGAAAATTGGAAGGGAAAATGTACGAACTCGAGGAAAAAATATGTGCGCATGCTCTATAAAGCCCTGAATTTGCATGACTGGAAAGATAATTCAAGATAATCTAGGGCCACCCAAAGGCAGATAAAACAGAAGAGATAGAGAAGAAATACCGGAAGCATACAAAAACTTACACAGCATTTAAAAACAATGCTTCCTTTTTCAACAGAATAACCGACGTTTCACTGACACACTTATCGGTTCCTAATCTATGGATGAATGACGCCTCAAGAAGCTCTCTTGCTAATTGCACCTTAGACCGACCAAGAACTTTTGTTTGCCCGAAAAGTGGATGGCATTTGCAACTTAAACAATGCCTAGGCAGGTTATTAGATTGGGACGATTTAAACGATGCAGCATGTTCCCTTAAGCGCTCATTTAGACATCGGCCAGTCTGGCCTATATAGGCGCGGCCACAGCTTAGAGGGACTTCATACACAACACCCACTTTACAGGCAACGAACTTAGTTACATGGGTACAAAGTATGAGGTGCTGAGCGACATGACGAGATGCGATCGAGATATTGAAAGCCTGTTTGTGAAATTGTCAAACATCACTGTTGGTGCGATCTACAGACCGCCCGCAGGCAACACAGCGGAATTTATTGAATTCATTGATAACGCGCTGTACTCTTTAAAGAGTGTTACCAAGTCATTTATGGTTTTTGGTGACGTCAATATAGATACCATATCAGATAGCCCATGCGCAAGAGACTTTCATGACATCTTAAGTTCGCACGCCTGTTCTAATCTGATATCACTACCAACCAGGGTCACAGCAGATACTTCCACGTGTCTTGACGTATGCATCACGAACTTGAATGAAACGAATGTTATCGCTGGCGTTCTGACCTATGACATCAGTGATCATTTACCGATCTTTTGCTTGGGTTTTCCTTTTGACAAGAAAAGTGCCTCTCCTCCAGAAAAAGTTTTGTACCGAGCAATAACTGACGAAGCCTTGATGCGGTTTCACAACATGATCGAACAAGAGAACTGGGATGATGTGTTTAAGCAACATAGCGCCACACTGGCGTACCAGGTGTTTTTGAATATATTTAAGCGCTGCTACGATATGGCCTTTCCACTAAAAAAAGGTGGTAAGAAACACAAACGGATCAGGAAACCATGGGTTACTAGTGAGCTGTATACCAGAATAAAAGGAAAAAACCGGAAATTTCAAGAGTTTATTAAAACTCGAGACCCATGTTTACTGGCCGAATTCAAACAATTAAGAAACAAACTGAACTCAGATCTCAAGAGCGCAAAGTCTAGTTATTTCAAAGATAAATTCCAGGACGTTCAAAATGACAGCAGAAAGTCATGGGACATGCTGAATAACATATTAGGGAGAGGCCAAGCCGGATGCAGTCCGAAGGAAATCCGCATTGACAATGTGGTGCTAAATGGCAACGACCTAGCAGACGAAATGAATAGGCACTTTGTGAAAACAGGTATATACTCAGGCCTATATGACAGTGCAGATGACTGCATACGTGTAAACAGTGTGCTAGGCTCCATTATGCTCACTCCTACATCACCTGATGAAATTGAAAAAATAATAGGAAATCTAAAAAATCGTGTCGCCTCCGGTGATGACGGATTAAAGGCATTGCCTATTAAGCATGTGTCGTTCTTAATAAGTCCTATATTATCGCACATAATAAACCATATGCTTCTTATCGGAGATTTCCCTGACGATTTGAAAATTGCAAAAGTTACACCTATCTATAAAGGCGGTAGTGAGACTAACTTAAGTAACTATAGGCCAATTTCGGTTCTGACTGTTTTTTCGAAGGTATTTGAAAACGTCATCAACATCAGGCTAAGCGATTTTTTTAAGAAACACCGAGTAATAACAGAATCTCAGTATGGTTTTCAAGTGAACAAATCAGCAGAGCAAGCACTTATTGTCATCAAGGATAAGATAACTGAAAATATAGAAAAAAAAATGCTTACTCTTGGCTTATTTCTAGATTTGAGCAAAGCCTTCGACATTGTTCAACATGATATTTTGCTAAGAAAGCTGGAAAAATATGGCATCAGAGGAGTGGCGCTAAAACTGATTCGTAGTTATTTGGAGAAACGATATCAATATGTGTGTGTCAATAATTGGTCCTCAAGCAAACTAGAAGTGCAACATGGCGTTCCACAGGGCTCCATTTTGGGACCCCTGCTTTTTCTTGTTTATATAAATGACATTACCGCAATAACTGGATCCCCACAAATAATAATGTATGCAGACGATACTAATGTTTTTTTCACCGGAGAAAATGCGCAGGATATACAGAACTCTGCAAACGATTACTTAATAGAGTTATCTAAATGGCTTCAAAGAAACCGCTTGAGTCTAAATATAAATAAAACGAAGTACATAATATTTAGACCAATAAATAAACAAGGCTGCAACTCGGTGAGCATTAGGTTTGAAGGACGCTTGTTGGAACAAGTTACAGAACAAAAGTTTCTTGGTGTTTGGTTCAGCCACGACTTCTCATGGAATACCCATGTTAGTAAACTTAAATCAACCTTGTCTCGTACCATTGGGTGTATTTATAAAGTTCAACATTTGATACCCAGACGCCTAAAACAAGCACTGTACTATTCTCTAGTTTACTCCAAAATAAGCTATGGTAGTAAGGTTGAAAGTTGGGCGAGTTGAATCTGGTTCATCTTGAAGGTAGCGCGAAAAACGAGGACCAAGAGTGGAAGGACACAACACAAGCGCTTGTGTTGTGTCCTTCCACTCTTGGTCCTCGTTTTTCGCGCTACCTTCAAAATAAGCTATGGTGTTTTGGTTTGGGGAACGACAACAAGCTCTAACTACAATAAACTTAATGTATTACAAAAACAAATATTACGTATATTGGAAGATTACGCAGGTTATAAACAGTCTTTGAGAACACAACCATTGTTTGTCAAATATAATATGTTGAAGGCTGACCAGGTGTACTTCTTCAAACTATTGCAATGGATCCATAAACACAAGCTACATATTTCCCCAGCACATACTTCAAGCTCATACAACATTCGGAACCCAAAACGAAAAATGCCGCAAGTTAGAACCAATTACGGAAGGCAAGCACTGGATTTTCAAATAACTAATGCATTGAACAGCAACGATATGCAGGTAAACTTTAATATGGGTCTCAAAAGTTTTAAAAAGTACTGCAGGAATTTTCTTGTGAACAGTAATATTCAGTTCTCATTGGCGTAAATTATTACAAAATGTGTTTTATTTTATTTATTATTTATTTATACTGTAAGCCTTTTGACAGGCTCATACAGTAGTGGGCAAAAATGTCACAATTTCACAGACAGTGTACAATATATCCTAGAAGACAAAAAAAAAAAAAACCAACAAAGGAATAACAAGGAACATTGGACAACAAGGAACATTTTCGTACCGACAATCTCAAATACACTCAAAGCACTCGGTGATTTGCTAGGGCAATCCGCATAAATGCCTCTGCTCACATTGTTGCAGTTTGCTGGGCAAAAAATATTTCCACCTTGGTGATGAAGATGTGGAGGAGACAATGTCGAGTGGCAGATTATTCCAGACTTCTATGATGGACGGAAAGAAGGAATGTTTAAACGTGTTACAGCGGGTGATAAATGGCCTGATCGTCCTGTCATGGTTTGTTCTGGCTGAATGTTTGTATGGTGGTTTTAAGTATTCTTGTTTGTTGATATTAATACAGTCATGATAGAGAAGGTAAAAAACATTTAAAGAAGCAATGCGTCGCCGGCTGTTCAAAGTTTGGACGTCTGCTCTGTTGCGCAGCGCGGTTGCCGAGACATGCCGCGAGTACTGCGAAAAAAATAAACCGAAGGGCTTTGTTTTGCATCACTTCTAATTGATTGTTAAGGTATGCTTGATGTGGATTCCAAATTATACTGCCGTACTCAAGGATTGGTCGTATGAGGGACTTGCTAGCTTTACTTTAGCTGGCGCTCGTGCAAGTTTCCTCTGAAGGAATGCAAGCTGTCTGTATGCCTTAATGCACGTTTCGTTGATGTGTGCATCCCATTTCATTGTGTTTGTGGTGGTAATCCCTAAATATTTAACTCTGTCGACTTCTGCTACTTGAACTCCCATTAGATCATAAGTAAACTTTAAGGGCACCCGTTTTTGGGTTATACTCATGGAAGCGGTTTTTTTCATGTTTATTTCCATTCCCCATTCTTGGCACCACCTGGAAATGTTAGTTAAGGAAGAATTAAGGCGTATCTGGTCGTTAATAGTGCGCACTGTAGTGTAGATGACGCAGTCATCTGCAAACATCCTTACCATTATATTAGGTTCGACATGAGAATGAATTTCATTAACAAATATTAAGAAGAGAATGGGACCCAGCACTGACTCCTGTGGAACCCCGGAGTAGACATCTAATTCTTCAGATTCACATTCACCTATTTTAACATACTGTGTGCGGTTTGAAAGATACGCAGCTATCCAGTCTATTACGTAAGTGTCAATACCTGTAGCCTTTAGCCTGTTAATTAGTTTACAATGGGGCACCCTGTCAAAGGCCTTGGAGAAGTCTATGAATATTGCGTCAGCTTGAAGTCTGGAGTTAATTACTGTAGCAAAGTCGTGCGTTATTTCGAGAAGTTGGGTTACCGTAGAAAGACCTTTGCGAAAACCATGCTGTTTGGAGTAAAGTAAATTGTTGTCCTCTAAGTAGGTGGTAACTGCCTTGCATATTATATGCTCCATCATTTTACAGATACAACTAGTAAGTGAAATCGGCCTGTAATTGTTAACATGTAGTTTGTTGCCTCCTTTGTGGATCGGAAGAACTTTCGCACGGAGCCAGTCTGTTGGGAGCGTGGCTGTTTGGAGTGATGCTGTGAAAATTGTATGAAGAAAAGGGCTTAACTGCTCAGCGTAACGACGGAGGAAAGCATTTGAAATGTTGTCAGGACCTGGCGATTTTTTAATGTCAAGTTGTAGCAGCAAGTTAAATATTCCTTGCAGAGTTATTTCTACTGGAGGCATCGATAGTGCAGGATCTCTGACAGGTTCACGTCCCGCAATTGCTGGAGTGCGCGTAAAAACAGACTGAAAGTATGTATTAAATGTGTTGCCGACCGCACGTGCCTCATCGATAACAGATCCATTAACCTCAATCTGTGTCACTTTGTTTTCAGTCCTAGATAGGTAGCGCCAAAATTTTTGGGGGGCCTGTGACATAAAAGTTACAAGTGTCGTTGAAAAGAAAACGTTTCTTGCCTGTCGGATAGCAGCTCTCAGCTGCTCAGAAACCTGATGAATATTTTCAGGAT
The DNA here is from genome assembly GCF_055883805.1 of Amblyomma maculatum. Lineage (NCBI taxonomy): Eukaryota > Metazoa > Arthropoda > Arachnida > Ixodida > Ixodidae > Amblyomma > Amblyomma maculatum. Next base: position 182,886,231 of record NC_139349.1, read on the forward strand.
TGCGTTTTTTCTTTCGCATCCTTTGTAGCTTTCTTTTTAGGTGAATTACACTACGTGTAACCCATGGGTTTGTACGTTTTGTACGTTTTAATCTGGTAGGAATGAACTTTCTTTCACAGTGAGCTATTATGTCTTTTAGTTTCAGCCATAGATCATTTACTGTGCCGTGCGTTTCAATAGAGAAATTTTCTAAACAGTTTTCAAGGTAATCAATAATGCTGACATCATCAGCTTTATTATGATCTTTAACTGCTAGACGCGATTTGGGAGCTGCGCCTCTGAAACCAATAGTCGCGCTAGATACTGTTATTAGCAGTAGCTTATGGTCTGATATGCCTTCTTCTAGCTTGACATCGGCTGTTAAGTTGTTGGAAATAAAAACGAGGTCCAATATTGAATGTGCCTGCCCTTTAACGCGCGTGGGATCTGTGACAAGTTGAGATAACGAAAAACTAAACGCCATGTTCAAGAGCAGCTCAGAGCTACTAACATCTCGATTACCGATTGACATCGCACTCCAATCAATAGTAGGCAAATTAAAATCACCAGTAAGAATTAGCTTGGAACGATCGTTCAACCTTCCGCAAAGAAAATCGTGTATTTTTGTGATGTAGTCGTCAGTTGCATTTGGCTTCCTATAAATACCGTCGATCAGTACAGGTGACTCATTGACGTATACCGTGCACCACACACTTTCATGATCTACAATTCCTTGCTCTTTGCGAAAAGATAACCCATGTTTTATTGCGATAGCAACACCTCTCCCACGACTATCGCAGTCAGAGCGAATGAGAAAGTAAGATGGTGGAAGTATTTCCGAATCATGAATGCCGGCGTGTAGCCACGTTTCAGTTATGACATCAGGTGAGTGAATTAAGATGATATCTTCCAGTTTTTCTGTTTTGTTAACAATACTCCTTGCGTTAAAGCATAGCACACAAAATGGATTCACAACGCCCTTCTGTCACGCGCTGCTAACATCGACCTTCTCGGCGTCGTCTTGACCTACATCTTCCAAAGGCAGTCTGCATTTTTGTACGTCATCCCATACATACAGTTGATTTTTGATTTTAAGTTTGTCAAAAACAAGTGTTGGCTTAGCACCCTCGTCTCGTTCGGTTTTACAGGACTGCCAAAGTTTAGTACGTATGTCACGCACCGACGCCGAGAAGTCTTCAGATATAGATAGAGAGCTGTTTTAAGTTTCTTACAGTTACGAAGAATGGTCATTTTTTCTGCGAAGTCGTAAAACCTTATGATTACTGGTCTTGCACTATTTTCTTTTTTCTTGCCTATACGGTGGACACGCTCAACTGATCTGGTTTCTACACCAAGTTTGTCCTTGAACACACCTGAAACTACTGCTTGTTCCAGATCTTTACTATTTTCATTGCTCTTCTCTTCCAAACTGTAAACAATAATGTTATTCCTGCGACTTCGATTTTCCAGATTATCCAATCTTTTGCTCAGCCTACCCACATCTTTGTTCACTTCGGCAACCTGCTGTTCGCATCTTTCTAGTCTTTCATGGTGCTGTTTGAAAGATGCAAGTGTAGCTTCTATCTCAGCTAGTCTGGATTGAACTCCTTGCAATCCTTCTTCCAGAGCGCGCTGTGATAACTTTATTTCCATTACGACTTTCAAGATCTCACCCAGTGTATCTGGGGGGCCTGGATTTTCCTCAATGTCGCCACTTAGCAATAACAACATCAAACGGATTATTCAAAATGTTCATGCGTTCTATGATCTCTCGCCATGTCCTTGTGATTTCTTACAATTTTAGTGTACTTCTATGAAACTGTACTGTAGCGTATTGGTTACACGATGCATGTCATGGTTATGTGTGATGATTTGCTGATTGCTGATTGGAAACCGGTTTGTTGTCCAATGGCCTATTGTTACAGACATCATGTTCGCGATACATCATTAAATTATTGTTATTTTGTATTTATCGTTGTTTTGCAGATCAAAGTGTTTGTGACTGCATGTCAATCTCGCAGTGACGAGTCCTGTTTAGTACCCACATAGACTGCTTGACCGAACTTTGTTTTACTATTTTTGTTTGTGTACATTGTGTAAGGAGGTCGAGGCCCTTGTCAGGTGCGTTGTCCCCTTTAGCCTCAGCCCCCTCTTAGACTGTGTCTAAGGAATCAATAAAGAAAGAAAGAAAGGATGGCAGAAATACTGGAGAACAGCAAAATAAAGGCAGGACAACGGCTGTTCTTAGCGTCCCCTGCTGCGTCAAAGGTCTGACCGCCGCCATGGTCAGTTGTTCCGCAGCCGCTGGTGACTGAGGGCTGGGGTATTATGGAACTAATGATGAGAGGTTGCGGCCAATTACTGCACCAGGGTGGCCAACTCCTGTTCTGGTGAGAAAGTGCTTTGCCGGTAGTGTTCACCGGCATTAGGTCGCACCCCAAACCTGTTTATGCAATTCCATCGGCATGCGGATTTTCTTTTTCTTTTTTTTTTTATCCGGTGGAGAATTGCGTGGCACCGGGATTTGAGCCCCGGTCCTCTTGCATGCAAGGCGGATGTTCTACCGCTACGCCACCGCTGCAACTCAAGTTATGGACATTCTAGTGGAAATTAAGAAGAAGAAATTGGCATGGGCAGGACATATAGTGTGAAGAGAGGAAAATCGATAGTTGCTTAGAATAACAAACTGGATTCCAAGGGAAGGAAAGCGTAGCAAGGGGCGGCAGAAAGTTAGATGGGCGGATGAGATTAAGAAGTTCGCAGGGGCCAAGTGGATGCAGCTAGCACAGAGCCGGGTTAATTGGAGAATAATAGGAGAGGCCATCGCCCTGCAGTGGGTATAGTCAGGCTGACGATGATGAATGCATACCATTAAAACTTTCTGTTGGGCGAGTTGGTAGTTCATCTTTATGTAGGGATTTTAAGCGCAAAGACACAAACACAAGCGTTGACTTTATGGGTGGAAGGCATATATAGGCCGAAGAGTGGCAGAGAATGAAACTAAAGCAAATAACGATGAAAAACAAACAAAGGAATCATAAGGTAAAAAGCCATCAAAGCAAGGCTCATGAGCGGGTGGGCATGTGTTACTCATGAAAAGACACTTTTGCCAGAGAATTAACAGGTAGTAGTGTTGAAAAAGTCAATCTCTGCTGCAAACAGAGATAAAGATGCATTCGCTTCCTAGTTTCTTAATATGTAGGCTTCTAGGCTAATCCGTGTCGTCCTGTCTTTAGTTTTGCCAAGAACCTTCGTCTCCTCAAACCGGGCCACACATGCATGACATTTACTTACATGAGTAACCAGATGCTTATAGTTGTCATCATTATTTTTTACTTTTAGGGCATGTTCCCCCAGATGGTCATTCACAGAATATCCAGTTTGGCTGATGTAATACTTTCCACAAGACCTGGAAATGGAATAAACTACTCCAGTGGATCATTTAACGAACTACTTATCAGGCTTTTTCAGGCACTAACAGTTTTTTGCATTACAAATGCGTAGGCGGAACTTTCTCAACTTTTTCTGTGCCTGCCTGCCACTTTTTTGAGGTTGTGCAAGATTTTGTGAATGTAGGGCATACCCTCAGTGCCAGCCATTATTTGTTCCGTTCCACATTTGACCTTCTGAAGCATGGCCTCTGCGACGGCTGTTAGAATCGACCAGGGGAACCCTGCAGCCAGAAGCCGGCTTATCCGATGGTCAAAACTGAGACGTCTGATGTGGGCAGATTCCAAACACATTACGCTAATGATAGCATTATATATATGGTGTATACATATGGTTCGGCCTATATATGGTGTTGCCTTCTGCCAATAAAGTCAGTTGATAGTTAACGCTTGTGTGTGTGTCACCTCTCTCGTTCTTGTCTTTTGGTGCAAAATCCCTACATCAAGAATGCACATCAACTCACAAGATTTCAGCTTTACTAAACTGGATGGCAGAAGCTGGACTGACCATGAGACTTGGTGCTGTTTCTGCGGATGAGAGTTTGGACTTTGCTTGAGATTCTCCAGGCTTCAAATTTGGATTATTTATTATGAACTGCTGGAAATCAACGGAAGTTGTTAAGTAAGAAACATGTAATAAACTACGACAACAGTGTGTCAGCATAGTCAAAAGCTCAGAGCAGGAGCCACGGATCTTATGAAATGGCCAGAGGCAGATTTGCTGGCGATGTACGAGGAGATGGGTGCAGCAGTTTATGATGAAATGGAGAAATCCAATATTTGTAAAGCTCTCTTGGGAACTGGGGATGAGGATTACATAGAAGTTCCTCAAATTATATCGCGAGAAAGAGCAGGAGAAAAAGCAGGAAGAATGGTGAAACGGACAACAGGAGGGGAAAGGAAAATGCCAGTGGAAAGAAATAAAAAGGCTTGAGTTTGGACTTGAGAGCTGTAACCTCGGAGGTCAGAAAAGGCTAGAAAGATCCAGAACGAGAAGTTAGCTGTGATCTATCAGATGATGGGATTGAAGACTACGCAATAGTGAATACTGCTATTTCAAAGTTAGAACTGAGTACCAAAATGACTGGGTGCACTTCGATGCTAAAGGGAAGCACGATGAGACCCCCTGTTCAGCCGGAACCCGCTCTGCTTCAGACCGTCGCCAAGTTACTAACTTCCAAAGCTGTGAAAAAGTGTCTAATAACTCCAAATGGAAAAGTGAGAACTCCACAGAAAAATGCGGTAGAGGTAAAAGAAACAGTTAGACAGCCAAGTCGCCATGTTGGCAGTGTGGGATGCCGTTTCTGCTGAAGGATGAATCTCAACATAAAAACGAAGAAACTGTTTCCACTGTCAGTCCCATGAGATGCCAATATTGGCAACACCCGTACATGACCCTTCAATTGATGGCCCTAGTTACTTTGTTTTACCGATATTGGCAGTGCCACTCCATTACACTGCCTATGCGCTGTTCCTCCATACTGGTAATGCCACTCCCCCATACTGCCGCTTCAATACACTTCCAACAAAGGGCTGTGTACTGTTGCCCCAGGTTTTCAATGCAACACCATGACAGTGCCCTTGACGGCCACAGCTAATTAACGTACCCCCAGTATTACCTACGCCATTTCTTCAAGGTATTGGATTGTGACTTACCTTCAACATTCTCTTCAGTTACGGGGAAATCATAATCCGTGATAAGTTTGATATGAGGTTTTAGTTCGGTCAAAGCGTATGTAGCTGATGACCCATTAGAGGTTTTTGACGCCCGTAATTATGTGCAACTGAAGCATAAAATACATAAAACTAAAGCATCAAGACTTTAATCTAATCACTAAATGGCTTAAGGAAAAATTCGACGAATTCAAAGATAACAGTCACTGCATGCGTGACCCATAGGAAATGAGTCAAGTATGGCTTAGCCAAGTGGCTAATCAAGACATACATGCTTTGTCGGAACGGTGAGAGGTACCGTATTAGTTGTCCTTTGCCTGATGTTGAATCACAAACATGCGAGTACTTCCAAGAGAACATCCCGTTTTCCAATGAAATTGGCATGCTCTTCTGGTGCCGGCATCTTGAGAACATCACAAAAGTCCTTCACTATAATGAATTGCTTAGACACCACAGAAGATGCGAATGTGTAATCGACCCAAACTTACCAGACTTAATATATTTATGCAAGGTGATTGGCTCAACGACACTGCACATAATTTTATTAGGGACAGGAAGCAAAGCAATGACATCAGAATCCAATGTGGTGCACGTGTAAAATACGCGGCAAGCTTCATGAACGCAGGTAGCCATGTGGCAAAATTGCACTCTTGGCTTACCCTGCGTCATGTGGTAGCGCATACTCCATCCTTGCATTTTGTGATGAGCTATTTTCATCCTTCCAGAAGTTTTCAGTCTTGTAAACTCTTTTTCCTGTGTTTAATATGTTTTTGCGGTATCTTATGTATTTGCTGGTACATATATGTTTGCTTTTTTGACCTGTACTGGCCTTAATATCGTAAATTTATTAAAAAAGCATGCGACAGTCTCCAGTTGTAATTTAACTGTTTTGGCTCATTTTGGTTTTTTTAATGCAGTTGCAATGCAAACGTGTTCGAATTGCTAACTTGATTGTATAGAGTTAGCCCCTCCGAGTTAGCCTATCCACGCATACGCGCTGTGAGAAAATGTTTCTGTGAAACAGTACAGAGTTATTTCATCTACAAGGAAATAAATAGAATGACAACAGATGCTGGTTAGATTTTTGGTATCCTAGTTAGCAAAAATTTGAGGTGTCTTGTTATTTTCGCCCAGCATTTTTACTCCTACATGACAATGGGCCACCGTTTTGGTTGGTTGGTTGGTTTGTGGGGTTTAACGTCCCAAAGCGACTCAGGCTATGAGAGACGCCGTAGTGGAGGACTCCGGAAATTTCGACCACCTGGGGTTCTTTAACGTGCACTGACATCGCACAGCACACGGGCGCCTTGCTTTTCGCCTCCATCGAAAAGCGGCCGCCGAGGCCGGGATTCGATCCCGCGTCCTTGGGAACAGTAGTCGAGCGCCGTAACCACTGCGCCACCCCGGCGGGGCCACCGTTTTGAAATAGATGACTGCGCTGAGCGTTTTTCATGGGAAAGCAGTGGTAGGAAGAATGTTACAAAAATAAAAAGCTTTGTGGTACACACATTAGCTTGTATAAAGGGGCAGTGAACGGACAGTAAGAAGATAGGGCAGTGAGATAAAAACACTGTCCGTACATTACCATGGCCCACGCTCGTCACTACGGTTGCATCAGGCACTTGGGATGCGGAGACTTGATCAGAAGGTTTTCCTCCCTGTCAGGGTGAAGACACTTGCCAGCGTGGGCAGAAGCAGGAGGACCTCGTGCACGTCAGTTACCTCTATATTACTGTAATAAGTGACTGTCGTTATTTGGTGGTCCTGCCGTGCCAATTGCGTACGGATGTTTTTTTGTTCTCAAGCTTCTTATTTGTAGTGATGTGGAACTAAACCCAGGACCTAACTATGCTGATCAGCTGCAGGACATCAATGATGGTCAGATACCTCTGAGAGCTGAAGTGGCCCAGCTCTAATCGATAACTGAAACCCTCACCCAGGATTAAAAGTTCGATTTCTAAATATTGAAAGCCACATTCTAGAAATTAAGTCCAAAACCGCCAAAGTTGGCGAGCTTGAGTAATGTATCGTGACAACATGATTAAATTGCTCCAAAGAACTAATGACATTCAAGCCCATAAACTGGCTAGTCTTGAAGATCAAAAGAGAGGCTCCAATGTTATTGTTTTCGGCATTAAAGAGGACAAGGATGAAATCGAATGAGATCTTAATGGAAAGTTCTTTCTGAAACATTCGATTAAAAATTAGGTGTAAAGTGTAAATCAGCTGGTCAAATTCAGAGGCTCGGTAAAAAACCCAGTAATAGGCCTAATTGTAGTTCTTCAGGACCTCAATGACAAAACAGCAATTTTTAAAATGTTAAAGAGACACAAAGAAAAAAATGAAGTGGGCTTGCATCGATAGAATGCCAGTTCCTGGTTAGAAAAAAGCCACTCTTACTGAAAACCGCTGTTATAAGGTAGTAAAGAGGAAGAACAGGAATACAGGTATTGCCGCCACAGCCGAAACGGCCAAGGCTCGCAACTACAAATCACGTGACGCGCAAGGGATCCCGGAAGCTGACAAATGCAAATTACTTTGACCGTTTGAATGCGGTAGTCAGTTTTGTCTCGAATATGATAACATACTTCTATCACACATAAATGACAGCGAAAAGACGAAAAGACAATGTAAATGTTGCAAGGCGAATATAAAAATATACTCATATCGTCCGCTTGTCAGTAGATGCCGTTAGTCTCTCAGCTAACACGGCGCTACAGGCGTTCACTTAAGTTTCGGCTATGTTCCGACTCAGGCACTTCGTGCGTGCTCGGATAGTTTGGTGTGGGCCTGTGCCGCCTGAAATATCAGCTCGGAACAGCAGATGCGCCTACCCTAAGTGCGTATCGAATGAAGATCATGACTTGGCACGCACCTGCGAAGTATTCTCCGCTCCCCGTGTGCCAGCTATCACGGAGTCTCCTCTTGCGTCATAGTGTGTGTCATCCCACCCTACTACGTAGTAGGAGAAAGCAGTTTGAATTTGACCGGCGGGAACAAAAAAAAACCACAACTTCTTATCGCAATACCTCAGCAATAATTAGATTTTTTGCTGCAGGGCATACGGCGACAGTACAGTGTCACCAAATGCTGTTCATTAAATTTTGATGGCATATTTGGGTGTCTTTAGTGACCCTTTAAGAATTTTTACAGGCATCTCCATCCAAAACAAGTATTCCCAAGAGACGCTGTGAAAACGTAAACTACTTTGGAAAGTGCAAAATACAAAGTATCGGACGGTAAAAAGGTGTCTCTGATTTACAACCAACTTCGAATTGATAACGTAGCATATATTTTGGATGACATCAATAATGCACGCAAAAAACTTTCCTATGCACAGCCTGCCGAAATCCCCACATGATGATGATGATAAACTCTTTATTTACTCCCAAAGAAGGGGAACCAGCCGAAAGACTGGTTGCACTGCTTAGAGAAGGTCAGCAGGGATCACTTGGGACTCTGCGGCCTACAATGCAAGCAAAATGAGCTGGCGCTGTTGGGCGAGCTCGGTGGTACGCAGGAGGGACTCCCACGCATCCATTGTAGCTGTATTGTCTGCGTTGTGTCGTATACATGTCCACACCATGTGAATGAATGTGGCCGGTTGTGAGCAGTGTTTGCAGCTAGGTGCAATAAGATTTGGGAAAATTTTGCTATATAGCCATGGGTTGGGAAAGGTTTCTGTTTGTATTTTGCACCAATGGAAGGCTTCGCGCCGGGATAGTTCCCAGTGTGCAGGGGGGTATAGACACCGTTCGAGCCGATAATGCTGGAGGGTGTCCGTGTATGTAACAAGGCGTGAATGAGTGCCGTGGGGAGTGTCAGAGGAAGCGGCAGGCTGAGGAGGGTGCTCCGCCCGGTAGCTGAGTTCTCGGGCTAGAGCATGCGCCTGTGCGTTCCCGCTGAGCGCCTCATGAGCTGGGGTCCATATGAGAAGACGAGGTGTAGACGGTAAGGGGAGAGATCGGAGGATAGTGTGTGCCTGTCGGGATATACGACCTGCATCGAAGTTACGAATTGCCTGTTGGGAATCGCAAACGACTACTTTGGTGGAGGGGTCGGTCAGAGCTAACGCGATGGCAACCTCTTCTGCGGTGGTAACAGTTGCGGCGTTGAGGACGCTGCAGGCGTTGTGCCAATTTCGGTGCGGTGCCAATGCAACCGCAACCATAACGGGGCGACGGGGGTGGTGGGACGCATCTGTGTACGTAACGTCGGGGCGACCGGTAAAACGTTTGTGGAGTTGCCGGGCTCGGTCGGCTCTGCGCTCTGTATGATACTCTGGATGCATACATTTGGGAAGCGGAGGTATACGAAGACTGAGTCTCTGCTCAGGCGTGAGGTCCATATACGTAGAAGTCGTCCTCAGAGGAGTGATTCCTACCTGGCTCAGTACTGCACGGCCCGCATGTGTCAGCGAGAGGCGCTCATATTGGGAAGTTAGAGTCGCTTCAATCAGCTCGTCGACTGTGTTGGAGATCCCGAGGGTCATCAGTTTGGTGGTGGAAGTGGACATGGGTAGACCCAATGCTGTCTCCCACCAGACACATTCGTAAAGTTCATTAACCTAAATGCTCCCAGTATTGTCAATTAAGTTGTCATCAACCTGACTATACCCACTGTGCAGGGCGAAGGCCTCTCCCATATTTCTCCAAATAACCCGGTTCTGTGCTAGCTGCATCCGCTTGACTCCTGCAAACTTTTCAACCTCATCCGCCCACCTAACTTTCTGCCGGCCCCTGCTACGCTTTCCTTCCCTTGAAATCCAGTTTGTTACCCTAAGTGACCATTGGTTATCCTCTCTTCGCACTACGTCTTGCCCATGCCCATTTCTTCTTCTTGATTTCCACTAGAATGTCAGTAACTTGAGCTATTTCTCTCACCCACTCTGCACGCTTCCCATCTCTTAATGTTACCCCTACCATTTTTCGTTCCTTAGGCCTCTGCATTGTCAACTTAAGTAGAACCTTCTTGGTTAGCCTCCATGTTTCAGCCCCACAGGTGAGTACAGGTAAGATGCAACTGTTGTATACGTTCCTCTTGAGCGATACCGGTAAGCTGCTAGTCATATCTGCGAACGCTTACCAAATGCGCTTCATCCCAATCTTATTCTTCTTATTATTTCCTTTTCATGGTCCGGATCTGCAATTACTACCTGTCCTAAGTAGACATATTAGTCTACTACTTCCAGTGCTTCGCTACCTAAAGTAAACTGATGTTCCTTCCTGAGGATGTTGAACATTACCTTAGTCTTCTGCATATTGAGTTTTAAGCCTACCTTTTGTACTTTTCCTGTCTAGGTCATCAATCATTATTTGCAGTTCATCCCCCGAGTTACTTAGCAAGGCAATGTCATCAGCAAATCGCAGATTACTGAGCTATTCTCCATCTACCCTTATCCCTAACTGCTCCCATTCTGTCTCTGAATACTTCCTCTAAGCAAGCTGTGAATAGTACTGGGGAGATTGTGTCTCCTTGCCTAACACCTTTCTTTATGGGAATTTTATCACTTTCTTTATGCAGAACTATGGTTGCTGTGCAGCCACTATATATCTCTTCCAGCACTTTCATGTACCGCTCGTCTACCCCGATTTTGCAATGCCTGCATCACCGCCGAGGTTCCTACTGAGTCAAATGCTTTTTTGTAATCAATGAATGCTATGTATAAGGGCAGGTTATATTCTGAGCATTTTTTTATCACCTGGTTGATGGTATGGATATTGTCACATAGTAGTGACAAGGCCGTTGACACCAAAAGAAGACACAGGCTTGATGGTACTGAAATTACCTCTTTATTGGACTAACTTGTGCCCGCAAAAGAACTAAGCAACTCGACAGCGGCGATAGCAACAAATGTTCTCGTCGATCGTCGAACAAAGAATGCGTGTAACACTCGTCAAAGCTCAATTTAAAGGATGCTCAGAACAATCTAGATAACGTCGCAAACTGCTACTAGCACAGCCAGGAAGATTGTAGAAACATACACAAGTGATCGGAATCTTCGAGACAGATCTCGGCGCATTGTTTGCGACAAAGAAAATGATAATGCGCCGTATCGCGACAACGAGCATGAACAAACACGGGATACAGAATCGATACGCGTGCCACAATCACAGTGATAAGGCCGCATGCCGGCGGCTGTTAAAAAACAACAAATACAGTTTTGAAGGTTTCGCAGCAATATGATCGATAGGAGAGTATCGTTTCCGAAAACCTGCTTGATCCTTTGCTTGATTGCAGTTTAAGGTTGGCCTGATTCTATTAGCGATTACGTTAGTAAATACCTTATATGTAACAGACAGTAAGCTGATTGGTCTGTAATTTTTAAGGTCCTTAGAGTCCCCTTTTTTATGAATGAGGATAATGTTTGCATTCTTCCATGGTTCTGGTACCGTCGATGACACCAGGCACTGCGTATACAGGGTGGCCAGTTTTTCTAGCACGATATCCCCTTCGTCCTTCAACAAATCTATAGTTATCTGATTCAGCTGCTTTCCCCCTTTTCATAGTTTCTAATGCTTTCCTGACCTCGTCCTTCGTCACTGGTGGAACGTCTGACTGTTTTGCCTACCGCCAATCACATTACGGTCCTGACTACTTTGGCTACTGTAGAGATCAGTATAGAACTCCTCAGCTACTTTAACTATCTTGTCCATATTCGAGATGACGTTGTCCGCCTTGTCCCTTAGCGCATATATCTGGTTTTTGCCTACGCCCAATTTCTTCACCGCTTTAAGGCTTCCCCGTTCTTTACAGCATGGTCAATTTTCTCCATGTTATACTTCCTCATATCGGCCTCTTTGCGCTTATTGATTAGCTTTGATATCTTGTGTCAATTCTATCCGGTCTGTTGGATTGGAAGCTTTCATATTCTGGCATTTAATCAAATCTTTCGTCTCCTTAGAGAGCTTACCAGTATCCTAACTATCCTACTGCCTACTTCTACAGTGCACTCAGTAATATCTCTGAAATTATTGTTCACTGCTTCTAGGTAATGTCGCCATCCTCAGTTAGAGCTGTATACCTATTCTGTAGCGAGATCCTGAACTCTTCTACCCTCCCCCTCACCGCTAATTCATTGATGGGTTTCTTTCTCACTAATCTGTTGCGTTCCTTCTACAGTATTAGGCTAATTTGGGACCTCACCACCCTGTGGTCAGTGCATCGCGCTTTCCCGATTACCTCTACATCTTGCATAATGGCGGGGATTGAACACATTATGAAGTAAATTTCATTTTTAGTCTCCATGTTAGAACTTTTCCATGTCCATTTCCGGTTCTTCCGTTTGCTGAAGAAGGTATTCATGATTCGTAAGTTATTGCGCTCTGCAAACTCAACTAGTAACTCCCCCCTGCTATTCCTAGAACCAATGCCATAGTCACCCACTGCCTGGTCTCCTGCCTGCTTTTTGTTTACCTTAGCATTGAAGTCGCCCATTAGTACAGTATACTGCGCCTTTGCTTTTTGCATTGCCAGTTCTACACCTTCGTCAATTAAGCAGAACAGCTGGAATCCACTCTCTTCGCTTGACCCGCACATCGTTGTTATAACGGAAATATGGCTCGATAGCACAATCCATGTTGATGATGTAATTCCACCTTCATATAAACTGTTCCGATGGGACTGCTCCACGAGTGGTGGTGGCGTCGCCATTGTTGCCAAGTCTGACGTGCAGGCGTCGATTCAGGGAAATGTGTTCTGTTTATATGCTCTATTTATATGTTGTTTATATGAAAATGTATGCTGTTTATAGACTGCCAGACTCACAACCCGATTTTTTGTTGAAGCTATAGACTCACCTGGCCCAGTTTCGCAGCCAGAAAATAATAATTTTGGGTGACTTTAACCTTCCTGGTATTGATTGGGAGCACTTGCAATCTGGTTCTGACTCGTCCAATAACGGGAATATCATCTTTGATGTAATGCTTGATCATGGTCTTGTCCAAATTGTCCAAAATGCAACATGTGTAACAGGTTCATCACGCTCTGGCTTTTGTCTCTCATTCGCATGCTGAGTGCAAAGTTTCTATCGATGATAGTATATCTGACCAAAAAATGGTTGTCATTTCTTTTCTGCTATCTGCTAAACCTTCTGATAACCCACCTGTATTGAAAATGTTTAAAGATTATATGATCTCAGTATCCAAGATTTTCTTATAGCTCAGCTTTGCGGTGACGATGTGGGCATTTTGTGGGATAAGGTCAAAGAGCTGTCTGGATAATTTCATCCGTACTAGAAGAAGAGGTAAATGCACACCATGGATGACATCTCAAGTGAAATGTTTGAGGAAGAAGGGTTCTGCTACCAATCAATTCAAAGCAGCTCACTTTGCTCTTATGCAAGCCATAATTCGAGCACTTTTGTTTCTCTACTTAATTTTATTAAAGACGACCCTCAAAAGTCTTTGAACTGCTTGAGAGAACGGAATAAACTTGTCACCCAAATAATTCACGACGGCATGCTCTTATAGATGATCCATCCATGATTGCTGACCAGTTTAATTCTCATTTTCATAGTGCTTTCTCTCCCTCTTTACGTAACTCCTCAGACGCTCACATGAAGCAGTAGTTAATATGCTCCTCAGATTGAAAGTTAAATCTTCACCCAAGGACGCAGGATCAAATCCCGGCTTGTGCTGTGGCACTTAAAGGACCCCCAGATGGTAGAAATTTCCGGAGTCCTCCACTATGGCATCTCACATAGCCCGAGTCGCTTTGGGACGTTAAACCCCAACACCAACCAAACCAACCAAATCTTTACCAGGCCCAATGTTTTCCTGCGATGATATGCTGAGGCTCTATTTCTTCTAGTTATCTTCCAGGTATCACTGCGTTCAGCGACATTGCCAGGCAACTGGAAGACTGCGCAAGTTTTACTCATTTTAGAAAAAGGCGACCCTCTTCATGTCATAAACTATCGACCAATTTCTATTTTGTCCTCGATGTGCAAAATGCTAGAACATCTCGGCTCTGGACTTAAAACCGGCCAGGTGGATTTAATTTTTTTAGATTTTAGCAAAGTCTTTGACCGTGTGCTTCATGATAAACTTATTCAGAAATTACGAACATTAAAGATTCCTGACTTCATTATCGCCTGGATTATTCCTTATCTTTCCCACTGTTCTCAGTATGTTACAGTTGACAATCAGCGTTTTCATAGCCAGCCAGTCACGTCAAGTGTACCTCAAGAAAGCGTCCTGGGGCCCGCCTCTTTTTAATTTTTTGCAGTAGTTGAAGTTATTAATGAGCCCTTAAAATTCGGTTGTTTGCAGATGACTGCCTTCTTTTTAGCTAAATTAATTCAGTAGACCAGCTAGCACTAAACTCTGCCCTTAATTCGTTAGGTGACTGGACAACTAAATGGGACATGAAACTGAACTTGAAAATCTTTATTTCTCCTTGTCTCTAAGAAAAAACGGCCACTTCAATTTAATTGAGCTATAGGGGACATTCATCTCACTGAAGTAAATGAATATAAATGCTTAGGGGTGACCATAACGAATGATCTTAACTGGAACACACATATTAACAATCTATCCTCCTCAGCCTTCTGTAAACTCTGTCTGCTATGCCACAAGCTGAAAGGGGCACCGTGACGTTCGTCACACCGTAAATTCCAGTTGGCCTCTAGGCTTTCTACACCTTCCCGATTCCCCAAAGCCCAATCATAACGGTGAAATCGTAGCGTGTAATATTTTAGTCCGGTTCTATAATCAGTGTTTTGGCACCAATGTGAGCAACACATAATGGCAAAGTTCGTTAGTGGATATAACGTTTCCTTCTCGCATGGCGCTGCTTCGCTGATTGGTCTAGCATGCACATTAGATTTTACAATCGCAATTTTATTATATCCATTCAGTACACTCCAGCTTACACATACAAAAGGAGGCCCCAGAGTCGGCGACTGTATCGGGACCACAGATGAATGACAGATAAAGATTAATATACAAGACAGCAATAATTCACAGTAAGATAAATTGAACGTAGATAATAAATAAGTTGATAATAAATATAACATTATTTGGCAACAAAAAACAAACTGAGCAAGCAAGTTAAACACCAAATCAAACAGTAATAAAATATAAGCCTAAAAAGGCATGACAGTACAGACTTTGAACATGTTAAACCACATAAAAATACATACCACGTAAGTTGATAACACAGTCATTAATAAGTATCAGTTTTCTGTTAAAAAGAACCATTCAACTTTGGATGCAAATCTGTTTTTGTTAAGGGATCTGACGATGGATAGTAACGCGTTCCAGACCATGATAGCAGAAAAATGAAAAGTTTGTTTTGCATAATTTGTTCGTACACTAGGAAGTAATAAATTTTTGTTTCTTGCGAATTGTGTTTTGTTATCATTTATTAGTAAAATTTGTGGGATAAGTGATACTGGAAGTTCGTCGTTAAGCAACTTGTAGAAGAATGTGCATAGGTTGTATTTAACAAGTTAGCGACTGCCAGGATTCCATGATTATGAAGTAAATGCTTAGTGCTAGAGTCATTGAAGGTGTAAGTAATTATTCTAAGTGCCCAATTTTGAATCGTTTGTAGAGAAATTAAATGCGTGTTATAAGTATTTCCCCAGGCTACAATGGCGTAGGTGATGTGGGAATGTATGAATGCATAATACAAAGACATCAGTGTAGAATGTGAGAAGAAGGCTCGTGCTCCAATTAAAATGCGTATGCCATAAGCTAGTTTAGTTTTGACGTGGGCAATGTGCAGATGAAATTTTAAATGTGAATCTAACTTCACGTCCAAGTAGATGCAGTAATCGCTTGGTGTAATTATATGCTGGCCAATTCGAATACACGGTGGGGACGCAATAGTTATCTGGCTTGAGGTGAATAAAAGGAAAGAAGTTTTTGAAAGATTAATCTGAAGCATATTAAGTTCACACCAGTTTGAAATATGAGCAAGGTCCTTGTTAAGATTACTAACTACAGTCGATACGAATTTGTCTGAAGTGAAGATTGTAGTATCATCGGCATATAAGACACATTTTGAAGAAATCAGGCGGTTAGGCAGGTCATTAATATAGACAAGAAAAAGAAGTGGGCCTAGTATTGAGCCTTGCGGTATGCCTATATTAGTTTTTTCTTCGGAATAAATGCCTGAAATACTTACTAGCTGGCTGCGGTCATTTAAGAAATTTTTAATCAGTTGCAATGGTGGGCCTGTTATTCCTACCGCTTCTAGTTTCATGAAGAGTGGTTAATAGAATCGAATGCTTTAGCGAGGTCTATAAATATTGCACCAGTGCAGTTTCCTGCGTCTATTTCCTTTTTAAGTTTATCTGTTAAATATAAAATTGCTAGGCTAGTAGAGTAGCCTGGGCGAAATCAATATTGAAAAGGAGAAAGGACATTAGATTTATTGAAATATTTGGTCAGGCGTTTTTCAATTAACTTTTCAATTACTTTGCTGAAAAAGGGGAGTACACAGATTGGTCTATAATTTGTTAGCAAGGAGCGGTCACCTTTCTTAAACACCGGAATGATTCTGCTGTGCTTTAGTTCGTGACGAAAGATTCCAGTCTTAAACATGCTATTGATGATATTAGAAAGAACAAGAGATATGGGTTGAGCGATTAGTTTTATATAGCTAGGGTGAACACCATCCAGACTTGTGCTGGTTATTTTTTGAGAGGAAATGATGGAAACAACCTCGTCAGGACCTGTTGGGAATAAGAAAAATGAATAAAGAGGATGATTTATGCCGAACTCGTAATGGGGTGCTGGCACTGAGTTATGAAGCGAAAAGAAATCACAGAAAGCATCGGCAATTTCTCGAGGGCTAGAATAAACAACATTGTCGTGGGTTACAGTCGTTATCGGCACCTGTTGTGTATCTTTATTTAGGAATGAGTTAATTACTTCCCACTTTTTTTTTTTTAGTGTTGCTACCATATTCGATAATTCGCTGTTCAAAGAAACGTCTTTTAGCATTCTTTAATTGCATGGATAGGCAATTGCAGAATCTTTTGTAGCGAGCGCGAAGCTTGATATTAAACTGTTTTTTCTTTGTCTTTTTGTAAAGGTTGTCGCGCATGCACATTGCCTTTATGAGTTTATCGGTTAGTGACGCAATAACTTTCTTGCATTTACGTCTCTGGGATATCAGGAGCGTTAAGAAACGCAAAAAGGCTTGTTGTGGGTCATTCGGCGAGATAAGTGAAGACCAGTCTGCATTAGTAACTGCAGCGACGAAAATTTTTATCAAGCACAACTTTGGCATACGAGATGGGAATTGAAGCGCATGATAAGTTACATCAATGTTCAGAATGTCTGGTGGAAATGCTAGGTTAGATAGCACGTGGTCAATCCTCCACCATCAATGACACAACGCGTGGGCATAGCAATTAGGGATTCAAAACCAAAACTGTGAAAACATGTAGCATAATTGATGGTATCAGAGGAACTGGTATCAAGAAGATTAATATTAATATCACCAGTAATTATGATGTTCTTAGTTTCGGCAGTTAAAGTCGTCATGACACATTCAAGAGCAGTACAGAAGTCTGGGACAGATGAAGATGGGGAGCGATAGATGCAACCAAGAATAAAGTTTTTTCGGTCTGTATTTAGAAAATTGTTGGCAAGTTCCACCCAGATTCACAGTTAGTCGACGCTGATTTCTAGGTCGTGCCTGCGTTTATATGGGATGTTGGACCTTATATATTATAGCTGAACCACCATGGTTAGTCGACTGCCGATGTGATTATTCCGATGCATAGGAGGGAAACAGAACAGATCTTTATCATTGACGTTCAGCCAAGTCTCCGAAACAGCAATTATTGCAAATGCTACGCGCGTTAAAATGGATTATAGAAGGGGAATGGTCTTGAAGAAATCTGTTCAGCTCACTTGTCATAAGATAGGACGCCATTGTTCTTTAGTCGGCAATGCAAACGCTCCAAAAGTGCATCTATGACTAGCAGAATAGCGCCAGATTAGACTCGTCAGAGATGCGATGCACATGGCTTGTGGTTGTTTTTCTTGCTTTTATCTGCCTGTTGTCCGTCCACAGAAATTTTCAGCTCTTCGCTTCCTTGAGCCTCAGTGCTTCTGAGAACAGATCTTTGTTCCGCATGGTTAGGTGGTCATTCACGAAAAAGGGGGTGTTTTCGGAAGTTGACAAGCCAATATCATGCAGACCAAGCCTAGCTTTTCGCGCACCGCTGACGAACTCTGATTTTTTTGAGTGTGAGCAAAATCTAGCGATTATATTTTTTTTTGTCACTATCTCTCGTTGCGACTCTGTGAACAACGTCCAGATCAGATGATGCAAGAGGGCATCCAACTGTCTGCAAATGGTGAGTATGTCCTGTGTGACCGGAATTCCCTTAATTTCAGCATCGTTTATCCGAGAATATTGGTCCAACTCAGAAACTTTTCTAGACAATTCTCACAGTTTTGGGCTTTTAATTCTTGGTTTCTCCTCGCGCAGTTTCTCAACCATGCTGTTTAAGAATGTAACGCTGGACTCAAGGCCATCCACTTGCTTTTTAAGCTCCACAGCATCGAGTCCTGAAGCTTGCATTTTAAATAAGATCTTGCCAAAAATGTCTTCTGTGAGTTGGTCACCCACGTTTTCAAGTTTTGACTCAACTTCCTCCACTCGTTTAGCAAGCTCGGCATTAGTAGGCATTTCACAGGCCTTCGCGTGAGACACAGGCAAGCATCCAGAAAAAAAAAAGTGTACCGCGAGAACAGGCGAGTATGTTGGCGAGCTAGCACAAATATATGGGTGGCAGCAACGACAGCGAGCAAAATGGTTGATATTCGGAACAGTCCGGTGAACTAACCTGCGTGGACGAAGATATAACCGTGAGGCAATGCACGCGTTGCTGTCGTTGCTGCCAAAATGTCTTCCTCGGCGCTGGTCACAGCCTTAAGCATCAGGGCCTGGTGAGTACGGCGTCACCTGATGTCCTTCGGGTCGAACAGCCTTCTCAGGATGCCGTGTCAGTGGCCGCTTCCACGTGTGGCTGTGATGTAGCTTCAGAGGCGAAGTATCTGCGTGGACGAAAATATAACCGTGAGGAAATGCACGCGTTGCTGTCGTTGCTGCCAAAATGTCTTCCTCGGCGCTGGTCACAGCCTTAAGCATCAGGGCCTGGTGAGTACGGCGCCACCTGATGTCCTTCGGGTCGAACAGCCTTCTCAGGATGCCGTGTCAGTGGCCGCTTCCACGTGTGGCTGTGATGTAGCTTCAGAGGCGAAGTATCTGCGTGGACGAAAATATAACCGTGAGGCAATGCACGCGTTGCTGTCGTTGCTGCCAAAATGTCTTCCTCGGCGCTGGTCACAGCCTTAAGTATCGGGGCCTGGTGAGTACGGCGCCACCTGATGTCCTTCGGGTCGAACAGCCTTCTCAGGATGCCGTGTCAGTGGCCGCTTCCACGTGTGGCTGTGATGCAGCTTCAGAGGCGAAGTATCTGCGCGGACGAAGATATAACCGTGAGGCAATGCACGCGTTGCTGTCGTTGCTGCCAAAATGTCTTCCTCGGCACTGGTCGCAGCCTTAAGTATCAGGGCCTGGTGAGTACGGCGCCACCTGATGTCCTTCGGGTCGAACAGCCTTCTCAGGATGCCGTGTCAGTGGCCGCTTCCACGTGTGGCTGTGATGCAGCTTTAGAGGCGAAGTATCTGCGCGGACGAAGATATAACCGTGAGGCAATGCACGCGTTGCTGTCGTTGCTGCCAAAATGTCTTCCTCGGCACTGGTCACAGCCTTAAGTATCGGGGCCTGGTGAGTACGGCGCCACCTGATGTCCTTCGGGTCGAACAGCCTTCTCAGGATGCCGTGTCAGTGGCCGCTTCCACGTGTGGCTGTGATGCAGCTTCAGAGGCGAAGTATCTGCGCGGACGAAGATATAACCGTGAGGCAATGCACGCGTTGCTGTCGTTGCTGCCAAAATGTCTTCCTCGGCACTGGTCGCAGCCTTAAGTATCAGGGCCTGGTGAGTATGGCGCCACCTGATGTCCTTCGGGTCGAACAGCCTTCTCAAGATGCCGTTACTGTTACTGTGCAGAAAATAAATAAAAGGTGTTTTAGTTCCGCGTGTGTTCTTGAAGTGCTTGTAACGATAGCTTCACCCCGCGGGCTCCTCAAATCCCAAGGCAGCTGACAATGTTCAGATCTCAGAGGTCGGCAAAATCGCTGCACAGTTGAAAATCACGTGGCTGATCGTTTTTGCTGACGCTCCACAGATGGCGCAAGTTGTGTCGAGATCGCTCATGAAGCGCGCTCGCTACAGCACCACAGCTGAGTCCGTAGCACTCCACAGCGGGCTTCCACCAGCAGCCCACTGCCCAAGGAGTTGTCATATAGTCATTCCCGGCAGATGACCTCCTTGCTGGCCCTGTTCATATACATACGTGATAGGCTTCGCCTTAGCTCCTGTACGCCACTCCTCCATCTCCGCCTTCGCAGTCTCGTTCTCAAACTTACGCACAAAAAGCGCTCGAGTGATCCACGGCAGCATCAGAGATGGACGCCGGAGGAACGCCAAAACGGCGTTCCGGTGAGTTCCGCCATAATGGCGAAATCGTCAGCATAAACAAGGGCTGGAATGCAAAACCCGACACCTCAGCAGTCATGCAACACACGTGGTTGCCGTTACCATGGTAACGAAGCTGCCAAAAAGCGCTGCTACAGGTTGAGTTGGACATAGTAGATAGTTTCCGACATGTCAGCAGAAAGCAAGGCTTAATGGTGGGTCTGTTGGTAATTCATATTCACGGGGTAAACCAGCCAAAAAAAGATGCAAACACAAGATAGAACTTCACAGGACACGGGCTGGACACAGCAGAAAGCTGTGTTTCTCATAGGTTCCGCCCAAGTCTAGCGCTAGACGATTGAAATGGGAGAGAGTCTCCCTCTCGCACTAGCTCAGACACGCTGTTCTTCTTTCTTGTGTTTAGAATTTTATAAACCGAATAACTCTCGTTTCCATGCGCAAATTTTTGTAATTCTTCTTGAACTGACATCGGCACGGTGCAAAGAACCTAGAGGTTGGCTAGAATTAGCGGCCTGACGAATGTCACTGTGCCCCTTTAAAGATGCGACACCTAAGGTTAAACTCTTAGCATACACCTCTCTTGCCCGTCCAAAACTAGAATATGCCTGTATCACGTGGGACATGTATCACGCTGTGCAGTAACATTTTTTCACTCAGTATATGGCCATACTAATTCTTTATCTGCCCTAATGGCGTCGCAAAACATTTCTACACTCCAGTCAGGACATAGGTTTTTACGCCTAAAATTTTTATACCTTTTACTTGACCGTAAACTTGCTCTGGACCCCAACCCTTATTTAAAGGGACACTAAAAAGAAAACTGAAGTGGGCTTGCATCGATAGAATGCCAATTCCTGATTACAAAAAATCCACTCTTAATGAAAACAGAGCTGTTATAAGGTAGTAAAGAGGAAGAACAGAAATACAGGTATCGCCGCCACAGCCGAAACTCGCAACTACAAATCACGTGACACGCTAGAGATCCCAGAGGCTGACAAATGCAAATTATGTTGCCCCTTTAAATACGGTCGTAGATTTTGTCTCAAATATGATAACACGCTTTTATCATACGTAAACGACGGCAAAAAGACAACGTAAACATTGCAAGGCAAATACAAAAATGTACTTGGAGGCGCCCACTTTCGTTTCGGTTATATTCCGGCTCAGGTACTTCGTGCGTGCTCGGATAGTTTCAAGTTTGGACCTGCAGCGCCTGAATTACGAGCTTCGATCAGCAGATGTGCCTAGCTCGTTCACATTTAAGCATTCGGAGGCGCGAGCGAGCGAAATCCGCTGCCGCAGACACACTCCTTCGTTTACACTTCTGAGCCAACATATCACCGCTGTCGTCGCTTCGACTGCGAGCTCCCGTTAACCCTGACCTGACCGCTCGACTGCAGCTACGTACGCCACGAAAAGCATACCTATGCTAAGTGCCAAAGGAAAAACGCATTATCATTCAATTGTTCACTAAATCATGGCACATCTGACTCACATACTGTGGCAACAAGACCTTCAACATGCTATTTGCAGGCATCGTAAACAAAAGGGGCATACTTGCCGCTCATACCAACGAGAGCGTCAATCTATTGCGCTGGTCGCCCAGCGAAAGAAAGGCCTCGGGTAAAACTAAAAATAACGAAGCACCACAAATACATTAAAAAAGGTAAAAAAACATCAATTTGTAGCAAAAAAAAATACCGCCACCACCAGCTGACCAAGGAGAGCGTCGATCTATTGCGCCGGTCACCCGGCAAAAAAAAAAAAGGCCTCGGGTAAAAAGTAAAAACTAAAAATAATGAAGCACCAAAAATACATTCATCAGCATCATCATCATCAGCCTGATTATACCCACTGCAGGGTGAAGGCCTCTCCCATATTTCTCCACTTAACCCGGTTCTGTGCTAGCTGCATCCACTTGACCCCTGCGAACTTCTTAATCTCATCCGCCCACCTAACTTTCTGCCGCCCCCTGCTACGCTTTCCTTCCCTTGGAATCCAGTTTGTTACCCTCAGCGACCATCGGTTATCCTCTCTTCGCACAACATGTCCTGCCCATGTCCATTTCTTCTTCCTAATTTCCACTAGAATGTCGTTAACTTGAGTTATTTCTCTGACCCACTCTGCACGCTTTCTATCCCTTAATGTTACCCCTACCATTTTTTGTTCCATAGCCCTCTGGGTTGTCCTCAACTTAAGTAGAACTCTTTTGGCTAGCCTCCACGTTTCAACCCTATAAGTGAGGACAGGCAAGATGCAACTGTTGTATACTTTCCTCTTGAGCAATACCGGTAAGCCGCTAGTAATAATCTGCGAGTGCTTGCCAAATGCGCTCCATCCCAATCTTATCCTTCTTGTTATTTCCTTTTCATGGTCCGGATCTGCGGTTACTACCTGTCCTAAGTAGACATATTCGCCTACTACTTCCAGTATTTCGCTACCTAACGTAAACTGCTGTTCCTTCTTGAGGCTGTTGAACATTACCTTAGTCTTCTGCATATTGATCTTCAAGCCTACCTTTCTACTTTTCCTGTCTAGGTCATCAATCATTATTTGCAGTTCATCCCCTGAGTTGCTTAGCAAGGCAATGTCATCAGCAATCGCAGATTACTGAGGTATTCTCCATCTACCCTTATCCCTAACTTCTCCCATTCCAAGTCTCTGAATACTTCCTCTAAATAAGCTGTGAATAGTACTGGGGAGATTGTGTCTCCTTGCTTAACACTTTTCTTTATGGTAATTTTGTTACTTTCTTTATGCAGAACTATGGTGGCTGTGCAGCCACTGTATATATCTTCCAGCACTTTCACGTACGGCTCATCTACCCCCTGATTTCGCAATGCCTGCATCACCGCCGAGGTTTCAACTGAGTAAAATGCTTTTTCGTAATCAATGAATGCTATTATATGTAAGAGAAATGCGCAACAACTTCAACAGGACACAGGAAGAAACACACAAAACAGTTCACGAGCGCAGGCTTCCCTGGTCCGGTCATATCTGCCGTCGCTGAAACCCTCCTGCAGAAACAAAAAGGCGCACAAAAAAGACCTGAGTACTCGGCTTCAAAGCCGGTTGTGGTTCCCTATGTGCACCAGGTGTCTCATAACCTGAAGAAAGTGGCCGGTAGACACCATGTACCTTTGGTGTTCTCAGCCCCCAACAAGCTATCAAAGCTTTGCTGCCGCATTTCTGGCGTTTGTGAAAGGGGCTGCAAAAAAAGGCATGGCACCTCCTATGTTAAGTGCGCCACAGGAGTGGTATACAGCTTGCCCCTTTCTTGTGGCTCTTCCTATGTAGGCGAAACTGGCCGTTGCGTTAATGACCGGCTACGGGAGCATGCAAAAAATGTCGACAATAATGATAAAAATTCAAACCTTGTAAGGCACAGTTCTTCCTGCATTAGCACGTGTAGGGCAAGATTTGAGATGACAAAGATTCTAGGCAGGAGTACCAATGTGAAAGCCCGGCTTGTCTTAGAGGCATTCCACGTCAAGAAACTTTCTGATCGCTGTGTAAGTGATGCTTCGTTGCAGATCTATGATGCTGAAGTTTCGTATCTTGATTCGTTTTTGTAAAATTTGCGGTGTTTGTGACGTTTGTGCCTGCTCTACCTTTACGCATGCTCCGCCTGTCTGTATATATGCTGCTGTTGATTCACCCAATAAACAGTTGGTAGTATGCGCTCGTGAACTGTTTTGTGTGTTTCTTCCTGTGTCCTGTTGAAGTTGTTGCGCATTTCTCTTATATACTATGCAGAACCAACTAGCCCGACAACACGCTCTTCTGGAATGAATGCTATGTATAAGGGCTGGTTATATTCCGAGCATTTTTCTATCACCTGATTGATGGTATGGATATGATCGATAGTAGAGTACCATTTCCGAAACCCTGCTTGATCCTTTGCTTGATTGCAGTCTAAGGTTGTCCTGATTCTATTAGCGATTACCTTAGTAACTACCTTATACGTAACAGACAGTAAGCTGATTGGTCTGTAATTTTTAAGGTCCTTGGAGTCCCCTTTCTTGTGAATGAGCATAATATTTGCATGCTTCCATGGTTGCGGTACTGCAGCGGTGGCGTAGCGGAAGAACATCCGCCTCGCATGCAAGAGGACCGGGATTCAAATCCCGGTGCCGCGCAATTCTCTACCGGATGAAAAGAAAAAAAAAAAAATATCCGCGTGTCGATGGAATTGCATAAACAGGTTTGGGGTGCGACCTGATGCCGGCAAACACCTCCGGCAACGCACTCCCTCACCAGAGCAGGAGTTGGCCGCAACCTCCTATGATAAGCTCCACAAAACCTCGGCCCTCGGTCACCAGCGGCTGCGGAACAACTGACCACGGCGGCGGTCAGACCTGTGACGCAGCAGGGGGTGCTAAGAAAGCCTGGCTCCGCTGGACAGGCCGCCATTGGAAACTGACCCTGGCAACGTTTAACGCTAGAACCCTAGCTAGTGAAGCTAGTTTAGCAGTGCTGTTAGAGGAACTAGAGGGTATGAAATGGGATGTCATAGGGCTTAGTGAGGTTAGGAGGCCGAATGAAGCATATACTGTACTGAAGGATGGGCATGTACTGTGTTATCGAGGTTTACCAGAGAGGCGACAACTAGGAGTAGGTTTCCTTGTCAATAAGTATATAGCGGGTAATATAGATGAATTCTATGGTATTAATGAGAGGGTTGCAGGCATCGTAATTAGGCTTAATAAGCGGTATAGACTGAAGGTTGTGCAGGCCTATGCACCTACGTGTAGTTATGATGACCAGGCAGTTGAAAGCTTCTACGAAGATGTAGAATCGGCAATGCGAAAAGTAAAGACGCAGTATACTGTACTAATGGCCGACTTCAACGCCAAGGTAGGGAAAAAGCAGGCAGGAGACAAGGCAGTAGGTGACTATGGCATTGGTTCTAGACATATCAGGGGGGAGTTACTAGTTGACTTTGCAGAGCGCAATACCTTACGAATCATGAATACCTTCTTCAGCAAATGGAAGAACTGGAAATGGACATGGAAAAGTCCTAACGGTGAGACTAAAAATGAAACCGACTTCATAATGTGTTCAACCCCCGCCATTATGCAAGATGCAGAGGTAATCGGGAAAGTGCGATGCAGTGACCACAGGATGGTGAGGTCCCGTATTAGCCTAAATCTGAAGAAGGAACGCAACAGATTAGTAAGAAAGAAACCCATCAACGAATTAGCGGTGAGGGGGAGGGCAGAAGAGTTCAGGATCTCGCTACAGAATAGGTATTCAGCTCTGACCGAGGATGGCGACATTACCCTAGAGGCAAGGAGCAATAATTTCAAAGATATCATTACTGAGTGCGCGGTAGAAGTAGGCGGTAGGATAGTTAGAAAGGATACCGGCAAGCTGTCTAAGGAGACGAAAGATTTGATTAAGAAACGCTAGAGTACGAAAGCTTCCAATCCAACAGACGAGATCGAATTGGCCGAGATATCGAAACTAATCAATAAGCGCAAGGTGGCCGATATAAGGAAGTATAACATGGAAAAAATTGAGCATACTGTAAAAAACAGGGGAAGCCTTAAAGCGGAAGAAGAAATTGGGCATAGGCAAAAACCAGATGTATGCGATAAGGGACAAGGCGGGCAACGTCATCACTAATATGGATAAGATAGTCAAAGTAGCCGAGGAGTTCTATACAGATCTCTACAGTAGCCAAAGTAGTCAGGACCGTAATGAGGTTGGCGGTAAAGAAAAACAGTCAGACGTTCCACCAGTGACGAAGGACGAGGTCAAGAAATCACTAGAAACTATGAAAAGGGGGAAATCAGCTGGAGAGGATCAGATAACTACAGATCATGCTCTGTTACCGTGGACATAATTTTCGCTGAACATGGAGCTGTGTTTACGGAGCACAAACCTTGAAGGAAAAAAGTGCGACGAAGCTTCAAAACTGGCAAGCGCAGCAGCGAGGACACTATTTTGCTGGTAACTAACTCTTATTTGTATGTAAACAATTCGGGAAGCGTTGCGATCACCGAGGGCTCGGTTTGTCTATACGCAGTGCAAGAACGAGCGCAAAAGCTTGAGAAGCGTAAAGTATTGTGCATTACAAGTGGTCTATGTTTTTTTTTTTCTTTCTTTATGGGCCTATCGCTCGGTAAATTACTCTCTTGATCGTTTTATTTATTTCAGCTGTTGCCGTCATGGTCGATTGCTAGTACGCTGTTGCCATGTTGGATGCTAACCGGTCGACGCCGCGGCCCGCGCCAGTTCGCTAGCAATCACGGAGTCTCCGCTTAACCTGACTACGTAGTCAGAGGAAACAGTTTGAATTCGACCGGCGGGAGCAAGAAAAAACCTCAACTTCTTATCGCAATATCTCAGCAATTATTCGATTTTTTGCTGCCAGATATGCGGCAACAGTGTCACCAAATGTAGTTCATTAGATTTTCATAGCATCTTTGGCTGTCTTTAGTGTCCCTTTAACTCCTCATAGAGACTAGGCACACTCATTCGCTTCCAATTTATTTCAGCACTCCTTTTTCCCTCGAATGAAATAAGCTACCTGATAACTGTATTCACTCCTTGAGCATGATTGAATAATGGATAACTGCTATGTCATTGCTTGTATTTGTTGTCATGCTATTCTTTCGCATTTATACTATTCCCTCTTTAACTATTGCTTGGTGTACATTCTATTCTTCAACAACAGGTATTTGCCATCTTTTTTCACGTTTTTTACCTCTGCCCATCCTGCTTGGGCCAAGGCCTACAGTATTCTGTAAATAAATAAATAAATGAGACATGCATGTAGTGCCCGTGTTGCTGCTGACCGCACCCTCTCCCTCCGTCCCATGTTGTTTCTGCCCTCCTATTATTCCTACTGGAACCCTTTCACAGGAGAGCGCCAGCTTCCACCTTGCGAGGCGCTATTTCTTCTTTGTGATTTACGTACTTAGCTTTTCAAGCCCGTTTCCACGCCTAAGGTCAATTGCCCCCTTGCCCCCTCAAACTTCTGTCAATCTCACTGAGCATTAAGCCCACTTTAGGCTTCGTACCTTTTCTTTCGACAAAAAATGCGCTCTCGTCGTCCCCTCGCAACTTGTCGCAAAGGCCACGTGCCGAGGCAGGGACGCTGTCTCCAAGACGCACAACCACTTCGGAAAGAAAGCTAGCTTGCACGCGATCTGCGGAAGTTTCATCCACATCGTTTACACCATAAGAACTGCAGTCTCGCCTGCACGAGATCCTATTTGTGAGTACTACTCTCATTTTACTATGCGATACGATGGATGTGAGTATGGACTACATGCCGCTGTATTTTTTGTTTCGACAGGAACATTGTGAAATGTCAAGCCTGACGTAGGCAGAGCAATGCCAACCGAAAGGTAAGTATTTTATCATATGTCACTCATTAAGAAGAGAAATCATAGGAGCACATGCACTTCTATAGCTGTATGCCTGTAAGTTGGTCTGAAAGCAAACAATTTAGCACATTCTGTGAGAAGGGTCTCAATGCGGCGAAAAAATTTCCATTTTTTCTGGAACGTCTTCGCTTTAAGCACTTGATCCGCCGCGAGCGCTTGAAACATTTTTTTTTTTTTTTTTTTTGTGAAACGGCGGCCACAGTAGCAAGATTTTCGTCTGCTTTTGAAACATTTTAAATGCTTTCGTGCACGTAAATCAGACCTTACGTAAAAGCACACATATATTTTGTTCTTATGTAGTCGCTGTAGCTTTCAATTACGATATTATCAAGATGCACTCACAAGGATGGAAACTTGAGCTGGTCAATAACGGTGATCCATGACATGAGAGGGTAGCACAAAACGACGACAGACATAGAAAGGGTACACAACACAGGCGCTATATGCACTTGTTTGAATTTGTAGTGGATCGAATTTTTCTGCACTTCATTTTTCATCCTCCTATACCATCACTTTCTGTAAGAGATGGTCATTATGCGGCTGCTGAAATTATTTGATACCAGAAACCTTAAGGTTGAATACAGCTCAGTAACGAAACAGA
Organism: Amblyomma maculatum; assembly: GCF_055883805.1. Classification (NCBI taxonomy): domain Eukaryota; kingdom Metazoa; phylum Arthropoda; class Arachnida; order Ixodida; family Ixodidae; genus Amblyomma; species Amblyomma maculatum. Next base: position 182,914,863 of record NC_139349.1, read on the forward strand.
AGCTGGCCATAACAGAGGCTCCCAAACTGTTCATGTCCAAGTTGCCTGGCATCGGCCAGTCATCTGCAGTTTCACCACGATGTCGTGATTATCGCTCAAACCACTTCTCCGTCTTTCTACTTTGGTTAACCACGGTTTTACTACTGGACTGATTAGCTGTATTTACATGTCTTATGCTTCATCTGCTTGAATAATAAACATTGTTTCAGTATCCTGCAGTTATGCTTATGTTTTACTCTGGTTTTTACATATGTGCAAAGCAGGGTGTACTTCTGCAAATCCTGGGATTCATCCGCAAAAGTGCCGGGTTCGTTAGAGCAAGATGGCAGCAAGAAAGACTTGGATCCTGGTGCCATGCTCCCACAAACCTATTGGATAAATAATTCCCCAGAATCCTTTTGCTTACTTCTCTCACTGCATGTCTAATGACTGCTGGAGAACAATTAAGCAGTAACCGCATGAGGCGACAACCCCTAGCAATTCGTCGCGCGACACCACCGCCAACGCATGTCGTTGTAGCTGGTGCATACCGCATGGAGCGACAGGGCTCAGCGACAGAGGTGCGCTTTCAGCGTTGCTCTGTTACTGCTGCCTCGTCATTCGGTCAAGGCGAGTGCAATTACGTTATATCCCATTTCCAACACTAAACAGCATGAAGTACGATAGAACTGATGAAATTTCCAGTAACGCATAGCATTTTAAAGGGTCACAGCGAAGCGGTGTGCTACTACACTGCAATGCCGACTTGCATTGCAAGCAGCGACTTTGTCCTGCTCCTTTCGAAAATTAACAATATCTAGCCATACTAGCCTTTTTTTTACTACCTTTCCAAGCTTTTACTGAATTGTCTTGATGTTTTCATATATACACGGATCAGACGAAGTGAGCACGTGCAGGCACCAGGTTCTTCGCTCAAACCGGACTAGGAAAACAAACTACACACGCAAAAGTAAAAAAAAAAAAAAAAAGCCAGATGGAAGTTAGGCACCCCAAAGTCTTCTGCGACTGGCTGCCTCATGAGTTACTTTCGGGCGACATGCGAAGTTTTCTAAAAACCCAGAAACTGAGCGACAGCGACGAGCGGCAATGCTTTGGCGGCCCTCAGCCCAACGCGCGACGGCGTCGCGTGGCATGTCGCCACGAATTGTCACCTCATGCGGTTAGCACTTTAAGCCCAATATTAATACAACTTGCTGCTGGCAAGTGAAAATGCACGGTATCAAAATACCGCAGTCTTCCTTAAAAGTTTATTTCGAGTGAAGACAACAAATTACGCAATAACAGCAAGAACCCCACCATTTTGAAAAGAAGGTGGGGCCCCAAACTGCATGCAGTAATTTCCTACTGGTGTTTTAAAGGCAATACCAACGGTTTGTCATATTGTTAATGCCGGAGGGTTCTGTTACACCATATTGGACCAATCACTGGCGATGACCACACGGCACCACTGTGGCATATCATCAGCCCTTTATTGGCGTGAACCTTGGGCGACCCTTGGAAAAAGTAGTGCTTTTTCTAAATGCCAAGCTAGGACCCATATTCCTGCCAATTTCTGCCACTGTGTCGTCACTATAGGTCCCTTATTGGTTCCCTTGGAATCCAGTTTGTTACATTAAGTGACTATAGGTTACCATCGTCGCTTCGCACTACATCTCCTGCCAATGCCCATTTCTCCTCGATTTTCACTAGAAAGTCTGTAACTTGAGTTATTTCTCTGATTCACTCTGCATGCTTCCCATCTCTTAATGTTACCCCTACCATTTTTCGTTCCATAGCACTCTGCATTGTCCTCAACTTAAGTAGAACCCTCTTCGTTAGCCTCCATGTTTCAGCCCCATAGGTGAGTACATGCAAGATGCAACTATTGTATACTTTCCTCTTGAACGGTAATACACGCGAGCGACAGAACACAGTATGAAGTCAATGTAATTTTTAGTCTCCCCGTTACGGCTTTTCCATGTCCACTTCCGGTTCTTCCATTTGCTGAAAAAGGTATTCATGATTCATAAGTTATTGTGTTCAGCAAACCCAACTAACATCTCCCCTTTGCCATTCCTTAGCCCAATGCCATAGTCAACCGCTGCTAGGTCTTCAAACTGCTTTTTTCCTAACTTGGCTTTGAAGTCGCCCATTAGGTCGGTATACTGCGTCTTTACATTCCTTATTGCCAATTCCACAAATTCGTAGAAGCTTTCAACTGTCCAGTCATTATGACTACATGTAGATTCGGAGGCCTGCATAACGTTCAGTTTATCCGCTTATTAAGCTTAATTACAATGCGTGCTAGCCTCTCAATGCCATAGAATTCCTCTGTATTACCAGCTATATCCTTATTGACAAGGAACCCTACTCTTAATCTTGTCTCCGATAAACCTCGTTAACACAATACATGTCCGCCCTTCAGTACAGTATATGCCTAAAAAAAAATAGGTGGGGAATAAAGGGTTTACAAAAGTAAGTTTGGCAACCGCGAGCGGCACACTGATCCCGAGCTGGCGGCCATATTTTGATCGCTTCATCGTCAGCTCCGTGTCCGTCCGTAAGTGCCCGCATTCTCTTCGCGCTTGTCACATTGTAACCTAGTGTGCTGTGCTTGGACCGACCTTTCGATGTCAAGAGAAGTCACTGCCTGGTCGAGGGACCTCCTAGATGCATATTTTGACAGCCGAGGCATGGCGGGGCCCACTGGCCGGGCTGCTGAGCGCAGCTACAAACTGCTCTGCGAGTCGTAGACGGACCCCTCGTTGATCTGCGTAGTGTCATCCCTATCCAGGTACAATATCCAAAGTTTTATTATGTGGAGTTGTTTTTTCTGTGTGCCTTTGCTATTTACTTGGAAGCCTATGAGAGACGATTGCGAGTTTGTTTCCTTGGTTTGCGTATCACTGTCGCTTCGGAGAAGAAAGCGAAAGTTATTGGTGGATGCCTGTTGGCTCTCCGGGTCGGTTTAACACTCTTTGACTGTCCGTGCTAAACTCTGACGAATCGAAGTTGTTTTCTGTGTCACGAAGTTGTCTTTTTTGTAACTGATTAATTGAAATAATTGAAGAATGTGTTCAAAGGTGTCAAATTGCTCAGGATGGAAAGGCTGTTTGCTGATGCTGAGTATTGGTGTATGAAAAGGTAAAATAAATAAAATAAAAATAAAGAAAATAAATAATACAAGAAACAAAATAAAGAATAAAAATTTAAAACGTACAGAAAAAAATATAGTCCAGCCGTGTGCGCGCGCGTGTGGAGAGAGACTGAGAAAGACACCCTTAACAGCGGAGCTTGTGTGCCGCACTAATTATTTTATTAACAATATGATATATATCTGATTTTACGAACAAAGCCAGTCACAAACAGTGCGCAGTAATGTGAGTTGACTTTTCAAATTTATTTTCGTTTCAGCAGAGTTCCTCTTTACCGAATCTTCCTATGTCAGCCCTTGCATCAGAAGAAATAAGCAAGAAGTCGACAAAATAAACTGGTGGCTGTCAAGTAGCGAACCATCGGGCAACTCGATAAAACACACAAAAGTGAAATGCAAGCTTCGTTATTTTATCGGCCGCATTGGCAGGTACTTATAGGCACAGAATACAAACCTGAGCTGCGCGCTCTGGATATGTACTGAATTTCGCATGCATCATCACGCGATAACACTTTTCGAAATGGGCTGGACATGAGCATATTAAGGCACACTAGTGGGATGTCATCTTTTCCTGCTTCACAAGAAGCCACGGGTTTGGTAGCCGCTTTTGCAGTGTGAAACACCCAAACCGTTTTGCATTCTGCACCAAACACTACCATTTCGTATGACGGTGACAAGTAGCTTCGGTAATCATGCCCTTGTCATAAGTCAAATACAGAATGGCGATCGTAATCTATGTACAAAAGGATTCAACGAACCTATTTGCACTATACGCTTGTTATAGATGCATTGCTCCTTCTCCCGTGTCCTTCATCGCAGCATAAGCTTATCCTTCAAGTTCACAAGGCACCATAGCACGCAAAACAACCTTGCTGGTTCAGGTGATATTACGCTCTGTGAGCTAGATCCCAATCAGAGGGGCGTGCAGTAATGCTTGACATGATGCAAATCTAGTGAACCAGCGCAACGGCACAAGGACAGAGGAAGAAAGGGACAAACACAGCGCTGAACTGACAACAAATGTTTATTCCGGATGCTAAGCATATATATACTTTAGCACAATCGAAAAAACAAAGAAACAGAAAGGAGCGGAAAGAATCAACCCAGTCACTGTGCGCGTGCAACCGCTTCGCGTGTACGATTATACGATATCAAATAGTTATGCTCTTTCAACGAGATGGCTATGGAAGGAGTGCTGATACAATTATCACCCAACTTCATGATTTCAGATGCTTCGATATTCTCTCGTGTAAGTTTATCCTTGTGCTTGGTAACTACTTGGCTATTTTTTGAAGACTGGAAAACATGAAACAATCACGACAGTGAATACCTATGTGGCGGGCCATGTTCTTAACATTGTTTCCATGCTCCCTAAGTCTATCATTTATAAAACGGCCAGTTTGGCCAATGTATGAACCACCACACGTCAACGGGACTGAATACACCATGTTTTCTTGGCATGACACATACTTCATCTTGTGGTTTTTCTTGCATTCATGACCAGATCCTGATCTTTTATCTGGGCCATTTACCCTCGCACACCAGCCATTCAGTTTCACGGATGCTGAAAAAACAACATCAACTCCAGCCTTTTTACCAATTCTCTTCAAATTGTGGGATACAACATGGGCATACGGTATTACTGCCAGATTTCGTTTGGAATGAGGGACAGCGTTGCCCCCCTTTTTTAGCTTTTTCAAAATTCCTTCTGCTACTGATGCCAGAATATGAAGGGAGTATTTTGCATCTGCTAGTCTATCAACCTGATTACAGAAACTATAATCAATCTTGAGTGGACAGGATTTTTTCATGGCATTTTGAAAGCATGACGCCACAATGCCTCTTTTCACAAGCTTCGAATGGGCTGAGCTATAGGGAAGTAAGGGCTTTTTACTCCTATGTTCAAATGTCCAGCATACATGGAAGTCTGTAAAATATAAGGTCAGATCAAGGAACTTAATGCGATCGTTCACAGCCACTTCATGCGTAATTTCCAGCGGCGAAAGCACTTCAGAAAATATCGTGCACAAGTAATTCACTTCTGAAGCGAAGCTGGCCGGGTCAGAGTCTAATAAAATAAGGTAATCATCTACATATCGGAACACTCTTTCAACTGTAGAGCTAATGAGTGAATGCTCTAGTGTCCAGTCAAGCTTGGCAAGAAAAATGTTGCTTAGTACTGGGGCGATGCAAGATCCTACGCAGATCTCATTCTTTTGAATAAAAACAGTGCCTTCCCATTCTGCATAGGTTGACTGAAGGTACACTTGCAGCAGGTCTAAAAAGCTTTCTGCAGAAATGCCACAGGCATTCTGAAATGCTACCGCTCCGTAGTCGTCAATTGCTTCACTAATGCACTTTAACAGCTTGTCATGAGGGATGGAATACTATAGGTCTTTTACGTCAATGGAAAATGCGCGGAGTGGCATGGCCTGGTCAGTTTTTAGAAATTCAATTACTTCGTCCGACTTCTTTACCTGATAAGGGTCGTCAATAGTTAGGAAAGCTAGGCTATTTTGTAAAAACTTCCCCAGGCTTTTCTGCCACGTCTACTTTGTGCGTTTTCGCGCTAAAAAAGATGTCGAGGCTAGATTTTTCGCACTTGTCAATAGAGGATAAAACCGCCTCTAAATGTAGCTGTTTGCACAACTGTTTTGCCTTTAATTTGGCCTTTGCGAGGCAAGCTCTTCTGCATTCTTTGAAGAGTGAGCAGACCGCATCACTTGCTCTTCGCTGGAAGCTATCCTTTGAAAGTATAGCAAAACCCCCTTCTTTGTCTGCAGTCAACAATGCTAGAGCATTTTCACACAGGTATCTAACAGTCTTATCTATTGGCAAATCCATTCCACATACTCTCGGGCGCAGCACAACATCAACTCCATCCAAAACGCACCTACTGGCATCTGGTTCATCAGCCCGTCGGGACACGCACCTTACCATTGCCAGTAGTTCCGGTGGCCTCATCTTAGGCTCAACAGCAAACTTTGGGCCAAGGCGTAGGACTCGTTGAACTTCCTCCAGAATGTAAACACCATCCACATTGTGCAGTTGGTTGAGCGTCCCTCCAGGTTTTCTTGGTACAAGCCCTCGGAGGCTTGGGAGAAGCTGCTGCCACATGTGCTGCCACAGTCACTGTGCGCATGCAACCGCTTCGCCCACAGTGACTGGGTTGATTCTTTCCGCTCCTCTCTGTTTCTTTGTTTTTTCGATTGTGCTAAAGTATATATATGCTTAGCATCCGGAATAAACATTAGTTGTCAGTTCCGCGCTGTGTTTGTCCCTTTCTTCTTCTGGCCTTGTGCCGTAGCGCTGCTTCACTAGATATGTCAGACCAACTCGCCCACCAGTTCTTATTGTACAACTTTATTTCTTGTACAAGGGGCTCTATTTATTCGTCTTCTGTTGCTCAACCATCGTGTTTCATCCGAGCCATTGCTCAGGCAAATCGCGAATGCTTGGTTTTTGCATTCGAAAGCGGATTCTTCCGCCTGAAGTGCTGATGTTGTTTGGAGGCTTTTTGCCCTCCGTTAGCCACGGCATAAGGATGTGCAAATTTCTAAGGACCGAATGGCAGCGACAAGTGAGGCTATGCAAGGATCATCTAAAGCTTCTTCTACATTTCTGCAACGGGCCAGGTGTTTGGATACGGCAGTGGCACGGAATTAGCCGCATCATCAACAGCACCACCGAGTTCATGTGGCAGCAGCTTCTCCCAAGCCTCCGAGGGCTTGTACCAAGAAAACCTGGAGGGACGCTCAACCAACTGCACAATGTGGATGGTGTTTACATTCTGGAGGAAGTTTAACGAGTCCTACGCCTTGGCCCAAAGTTTGCTGTTGAGCCTAAGATGAGGCCACCGGAACTACTGGCAATGGTAAGGTGCGTGTCCCGACGGGCTGATGAACCAGATGCCAGTAGGTGCGTTTTGGATGGAGTTGATGTTGTGCTGCGCCCGAGAGTACGTGGAATGGATTTGCCAATAGATAAGACTGTTAGATACCTGTGTGAAAATGCTCTAGCATTGTTGACTGCAGACAAAGAAGGGGGTTTTGCTATACTTTCAAAGGATAGCTTCCAGCGAAGAGCAAGTGATGCGGTCTGCTCACTCTTCAAAGAATGCAGAAGAGCTTGCCTCGCAAAGGCCAAATTAAAGGCAAAACAGTTGTGCAAACAGCTACATTTAGAGGCGGTTTTATCCTCTATTGACAAGTGCGAAAAATCTAGCCTCGACATGTTTTTTAGCGCGAAAACGCACAAAGTAGACGTGGCAGAAAAGCCTGGGGAAGTTTTTACAAAATAACCTAGCTTTCCTAACTATTGACGACCCTTATCAGGTAAAGAAGTCGGACGAAGTAATTGAATTTCTAAAAACTGACCAGGCCATGCCACTCCGCGCATTTTCCATTGACGTAAAAGACCTATACTATTCCATCCCTCATGACAAGCTGTTAAAGTGCATTAGTGAAGCAATTGATGACTACGGAGCGGTAGCATTTCAGAATGCCTGTGGCATTTCTGCAGAAAGCTTTTTAGACCTGCTGCAAGTGTACCTTCAGTCAACCTATGCAGAATGGGAAGGCACTGTTTTTATTCAAAAGAATGGGATCTGCGTAGGATCTTGCATCGCCCCAGTACTAAGCAACATTTTTCTTGCCAAGCTTGACTGGACACTAGAGCATTCACTCATTAGCTCTACAGTTGAAAGAGTGTTCCGATATGTAGATGATTACCTTATTTTATTAGACTCTGACCCGGCCAGCTTCGCTTCAGAAGTGAATTACTTGTGCGCGATATTTTCTGAAGTGCTTTCGCCGCTGGAAATTACGCATGAAGTGGCTGTGAACGATCGCATTAAGTTCCTTGATCTGACCTTATATTTTACAGACTTCCATGTATGCTGGACATTTGAACCTAGGAGTAAAAAGCCCTTACTTCCCTATAGCTCAGCCCATTCGAAGCTTGTGAAAAGAGGCATTGTGGCGTCATGCTTTCAAAATGCCATGAAAAAATCCTGTCCACTCAAGATTGATTATAGTTTCTGTAATCAGGTTGATAGACTAGCAGATGCAAAATACTCCCTTCATATTCTGGCATCAGTAGCAGAAGGAATTTTGAAAAAGCTAAAAAAGGGGGGCAACGCTGTCCCTCATTCCAAACGAAATCTGGCAGTAATACCGTATGCCCATGTTGTATCCCACAATTTGAAGAGAATTGGTAAAAAGGCTGGAGTTGATGTTGTTTTTTCAGCATCCGTGAAACTGAATGGCTGGTGTGCGAGGGTAAATGGCCCAGATAAAAGATCAGGATCTGGTGATGAATGCAAGGAAAACCACAGGATGAAGTATGTGTCATGCCAAGAAAACGTGGTGTATTCAGTCCCGTTGACGTGTGGTGGTTCATACATTGACCAAACTGGCCGTTGTATGAATGATAGACTTAGGGAGCATGGAAACAACGTTAAGAACATGGCCCGCCACATAGGTATTCACTGTCGTGATTGTTCATGTTTTCCAGTCTTCAAAAACAGCTAAGTAGTTACCAAGCACAAGGATAAACTTACACGAGAGATTACCGAAGCATCTGAAATCATGAGGCTGGGTGATAATTGTATCAGCATTCCTTCCATAGCCATCTCGTTGAAAGAGCATAACTATTTGATATTGTATAATCGTTGTACACGCGAAGCGGTTGCATACGCACAGTGACTGGGTTGATTCTTTCCGCTCCTCTCTGTTTTTTTGTTTTTTCGATTGTGCTAAAGTATATATATGCTTAGCATCCGGAACAAACATTTGCTGTCACTTCAAAGCTGTTTTTGTCCCTTTCTTCCTCTGGCCTTGTGCCGTTGCGCTGCTTCACTAGATATGTCAGCCCAACTCACCCACCAGTTCTTAATGATGCAAATGGCACTTGTAAAGCTGATTAGGATTGCAAACGAGCGGTCGTATACATGCGTATACCTTGATTCCGTGCGCATCAATGACGGTGTGCTGGCTGCAGAAGGGCACGCAGCAACATGCTGGCAGTCCGAATAGAGCTTGGTGCTAGCAGCGACTACCGTGATGTTAAAAAAGGAAGCAATCGCTTGTGAGCATTCCAACGGATCTTGCGGTGCATGCACGGCTTCCACGAAGGCGCACGTTGGCAGCACTCTGTGAGAGGCGCGGGCTGACAGATCAAAAAATGGCCGCCGCACAGTTTGTGTTTCTTTCACTAGATGGCGCTAACTTTTGTAAAGCCTTCCGATCAAGCTGATTAATGAACTCGGTCCTAAAAGTAAGAAAACTTTGTTAAAAGCTCTGGAAACAGTCATAACGAATAAGCGAATTTCGGACAGCTGGCGGCAGAGTAAAATGAATTTGATTTATAAAGGGAAAGGAGACAGGATGCACATAAAATCCTACAGGCCGATTACCATAACATCTGTAATGTACAGGTTAGTCATGCAGGCGGTGAAATTAAAGGTGCAAGCATGGATTGAAAGTAACAAGATACTCGGAGAACTTCAGAACGGCTTTAGAAATGGTAGGCGCTTAGATGATAGCCTGTTCGTGCTTACCCAATGCATCGAAATATCTATAGTGGAAAATAGACCTTTGTATTTGGCCTTCCTGGACATAAACGGGGCGTACGACAACGTAAGCAGGGAACTCCTGTGGAACATATTAAAAGAAGAAGGCATCGGCTATGAGATAACAGAGCTCCTACAGGAAATATACCAGGATAACAAAGTAGAAATTATGTGGGAAGGGATAAGAAGTACGGAGGATGTCAAAGTATACAAAGGATTAAGACAAGGCTGTCCTCTATCACCGGTGCTGTTCATGCTTTATATGATAAACCTGGAACGGAGGATACAAGACAGTAACCTAGGTTTTAACCTGTCATATAGATTAGGTGGAAAGGCGGTAGAGCAGCGCCTCCCCGGTTTGATGTATGCAGAAGATATTGTGCTGCTAGCTGAGAGTCTGGAAGAATTGCAAACTCTAGTTAAGTATTGCAGAGACGAAGGGGACGCTCTAGGCTTCAGTTTCAGCGCAGTTAAGTCAGGTCTGATGATTATCAACGGCTCAACTGATCAGGGTCTTAAAATACAAGGCCATGAAATACCTAGAGTAGCAGAATATAAATATATGGGGGTATGGGTAAATGAAGAATTGGCATACATTGGAAAGCATGAGCAATCACTTAAGGCCAAAGGGCGAAGGAATGTCGGGATAATGAAGCATAAGGCATTGTGGAGATACAATAGGTATGAGGTTTTGAGGGGTATTTGGAAAGGAATTATGGTGCCCGGACTTACTTTCGGAAATGCGGTTTTGTGCCTAAAATCAGAGGTACAGTCGACATTAGAAATAAATCAGAGATCCGTTGGACGATTAGCACTAGGTGCCCACGGCAAAACTACAAATGAGGCGGTGCAGGGAGATATGGGCTGGGCATCTTTCGAAGTACGGAAAGCTCAGAGTAAAATATTATATGAGGAACGCCTGAGGAAATTGGACAGTAACAGATGGGCAGCTAAAGTATTTAAATACCTGTACCTAAAAAGCGTTGACTCACAATGGAGGAAAAGAACTAGGAAACTAACAAGTAAGTATGCCAGTAACAAGGACGGAGAAATAAAGAGCATTAAGCGACAGGTGAAAAATACAGAAGGTAAAAATTGGATAAATTTGATGGAAAAGAAACAGAGTGTGGAAATATACCGAAAGTGGAAAATGCAGATCAGGAAGGAAGATTTCTTTGATAACTCAAGGGGCAGTGCCCTACTTTTTGAAGCTAGATCAGGGTGCCTTAGAACACGCAGCTACAAAAAGAAATTTAACAATGGAGATGACGCATGTGCTGTATGTGGAAACTCCAGCGAAACAATTGACCATATTATACTCGAATGTAATGGTATCCATCCGGAAGTTGGTGCAGGCGCAATCACTGTTCCTGAAGCTCTGGGGTTTAGAGATAACAGTGGCCGGGTGAATAAACTGGCGGTGGAAACTAGCAAAAAACGACTGGAAGATTGTTGGCTTAAAAGCAGAGAAGTGACATAATGTTAGTAATGTAGGAACAAAATTTAATAAATAGAATGAAGATTTAGTTAACCAATCTAAAGCAATAATTAAAGGTCCGCGGAAACGGCCCCCAAGAAACCATTCATAAACGTGTTCAGTGTGTAGAACACATCCTTTTGAGCATTAACGCAAAGTATAACTCCTTGGAACAAAGCCAGCGATTTATTATTAATTTTTAAAAACAGCGTTTTTTGAAATTCGCGGGCAGAGAGAATTCAATTCAATTCAATTCAATTTATTTGCCATCATGGTACAATGATGGCGGGAGCCCGGGGTAAAAGCTGCCGTTTGACAGCTTGACAAAGCCACGGGCCCCCACTTTGGCAGCACCACAGTAGTCAGGCATATATAAAAAGCACATGTCATGTGAATTTAAACATAAGGTAAGGAAACATTGAAATAATAAATACAGCTCTTGTCAGTGTACATTTATGAATGCAAAGTACACAATGAAAACAAGCAGATAGAAGCCCACACTTATGGCGAGAAAAAAAAAAAAGAAAAAAAGGGTGAGGAAACATTCAGATAATAAATACAGCTCGTGTCAGTTTGCAGTTATCAACGCAAGGTACACAATCAAAACAAGCAGATAGAAGGCCACACTTACAGCGAGTAAAAAAAGAAAAAAAAAAACACACACACACGCACACACACACACAAAAAAAAAGAAACAGGTTAAATCAGTCACGAACAAAACCGTTCTATTGAATGCAAAAAGTACTGAAACAAATTCCGACGTGCAGCCCTGGAAAGAAAGATATTGCTTTGTGCTAAGTTGTTAAGCAGTCGGGGTAGTCTATTAGCTAATGTTTGTTCACCAAACGAAGTTCTGTAAGTTTTTACACTCCACTGCTCAGCATTTCTTATATTGTATGATGACTCTCGTTTTTCTAGCCCAGCTAATTTACAAAGAAAAGAAGTGTTGTTTGAGACCTCGTTTTTTATAGCCTTGCTTAAGCAGTAGTCATAAAGCTTGGTTATTGGAAGTATTCTGTACTTTAAGAAAAGAGGTGTCGTGTGGTAAGTAGGCGGAACATTTTCAAGAATCCTTAGGAATTTTTTCTGTAACACTTGCAGCATCTGAAGATTTCCTGCTGTTGTTGTACCCCATGTTAAATGACAATAGTTCAGACGAGAACTGAACAATGAATGGTATACCATCAACATTACGTTTCGTGGTAATACCTCGCGGTTTCTGTATATAAGGCCAATAATATTTGAGCATTTATTTACAAGGAAGGTAACATGTTCATCCCATGACATTTTTTCATTAAATATTACGCCTAATGTTTTAAATGAAGCCACGATTTCTAAGGGCACAGACTGTAGGTATATATTCTTCGTAATAAAAACTGGCTTGTTTTTTCCTCTGAAAACAACGGCTTTTGTCTTAGTTGCGTTAATTCTTAACGAGTTCTTGTTACTCCAGTGTTCTATTTGCTTAAGCGTATTGTTTGCAGTATCTGTCAGTTCTGATATGCTATCTCCGGCAAAGAAAATGCTGGTGTCATCAGCATAGATAATAAATTTCACGAGTGGAGCTGTGTGGACGATATCGTTTATATATATATTAAAGAGAAAGGGACCTAAAATACTTCCCTGTGGAACGCCACAGCCTACAGAATGCATATCTGATAAAAAACCATTTATTGTTACTGCCTGTTTTCGATTCATGAGATAGGACTGCACAAGCGATAGTGCATGTCCGCGGAAACCATAGCGCTGAAGCTTACTAAGAAGTATTTCGTGGTTAAGTAGGTCGAACGCCTTAGAAAAGTCAAGAAATATGCCAATAACTATCCTATTCTTTTCAAGTTCGTCCAATATATATTCCTTTTGCTCTAATAATGCAAGTTCAGTAGATCGGTGCCTACGGAAGCCATACTGAGCCGCTGTTATGATTTGGTGCTTTTCTTCAAAGCGTAAAAAATTCCTGAGTATTACTTTTTCCAGTAGTTTAGAGAATACGGGTAAGATAGATATTGGCCTATAATTCCCGAGTTCATTTTTATCACCTTTTTTAAAGATAACATTTACACGCGCGATTTGCATTTTACGAGGAAATACAGCAGTGATGACACAAAGGTTTAGGATGTACGTAACATATGGTAAAATGAGATCAAAAACATACCTAATAGGTATGTTTTTGGATGCCATCAATATCAGTTGATGTGCTACTGTTCAGTTCTTGGAAAGCTGACGTTACATCTTCTTCATCAACCGGTTCGAGAAATATAGTGTCACGAATGTGGACAACTTCACTGGTATCAGTTTGCGGAGCCATATTACTGGAGACCCTAACAAAGTGTGCGTTAAACGTGTCTGCAAGTTCTTTTCCGGATATGTTCACACCGTTAATACTTAGCGTATTTAAATCGCCATCTTCACTACTTCGCCCTAATATAGCGTTTAGTCGCTTCCACGTAATGTCGGCACGACCTCGAGTAGACGTAAATTGATTTTTGTAATAGGTGTTTCTGGCTTTTTTAAGTTCGGCATTCAAACGATTGCGATATTTTTTAAATGCTGCTAAATCGCATTCAGCTTTGGTTTTAATAAACTTATGATATAGTCTGTTCTCAATTTTGTCCATGTTATACTTCCTTATATCGGCCACCTTGCGCTTATTGATTAGCTTTGATATCTCGGCCAATTCGATCTGGTCTGTTGGATTGGAAGCTTTCATACTATGGCGTTTCTTAATCAAATCTTTCGTCTCCTTAGACAGCTTACCGGTATCCTCTCTAACTATCCTACCGCCTACTTCTACCGCGCACTCAGTAATGATATCTCTGAAATTATTGTTCCTTGCCTCTAGGGTAATGTCGCCATCCTCAGTTAGAGCTGAATACCTATTCTGTAGCGAGATCCTGAACTCTTCTGCCCTCCCCCTCACCGCTAATTCGTTGATGGGTTTCTTTCTTACTAAACTGTTGCGTTCCTTCTTCAGATTTAGGCTAATTCGGGACCTCACCATCCTGTGGTCACTGCATCGCACTTTCCCGATTACCTCTACATCCTGCACAATGGCGGGGGTTGAACACATTATGAAGTCGATTTCATTTTTAGTCTCTCCGTTAGGACTTTTTGCTTTTTGCTTCCGTTTGCTGAAAAAGGTATTCATGATTCGTAAGTTATTGCGCTCTGCAAACTCAACTAGTAACTCCCCCCTGCTATTCCTAGAACCAATGCCATAGTCACCTATTGCCTTGTCTCCTGCCTGTTTTCTCCCTACCTTGGCATTGAAGTCGCCCATTAGTACAGTATACTGCGTCTTTACTTTTCGCATTGCCGATTCTACATCTTCATAGAAGCTTCATGGACAAAATTGAGCATGCTGTAAAGAACGGGGGAAGCCTTAAAGCGGTAAAGAAGAAATTGGGCATAGGCAAAAACCAGATGTATGCGATAAGGGACAAGGCGGGCAACGTCATCACTAATATGGACAAGATAGTCAAAGTAGCCGAGGAGTTCTATACAGATCTCTATAGCAGCCAAAGTAGTCAGGACCGTAATGAGATTGGCGGTAGGGAAAAACAGTCAGACGTTCCACCAGTGACGAAAGACGAGGTCAAGAAAGCATTAGAAACTATGAAAAGGGGGAAATCAGCTGGAGAGGATCAGATAACTACAGATTTGCTAAAGGAAGGGGGGGATATCGTGCTAGAGAAACTGGCTACCCTGTATACGCAGTGCCTGATGTCATCGACGGTACCGGAACCATGGAAGAATGCAAACATTGTCCTCATTCACAAGAAAGGGGACTCTAAGGACCTTAAAAATTACAGACCAATCAGCTTACTGTCTGTTACGTATAAGGTATTTACTAAGGTAATCGCTAATAGAATCAGGACAACCTTAGACTGCAATCAATCAAAGGATCAAGCAGGGTTTCGGAAACGGTACTCTACTATCGATCATATCCATACCATCAACCAGGTGATAGAAAAATGCTCAGAATATAACCAGCCCTTATACATAGCATTCATTGATTACGAAAAAGCATTTGACTCAGTTGAAACCTCGGCGGTGATGCAGGCATTGCGAAATCAGGGGGTAGACGAGCCGTACGTGAAAGTGCTGGAAGATATATATAGTGGCTGCACAGCAACCATAGTCCTGCATAAAGAGAGTAACAAAATTCCCATAAAGAAAGGTGTTAGGCAAGGAGACACAATCTCCCCAGTACTATTCACAGCTTGTTTAGAGGAAGTATTCAGAGACTTGGAATGGGAGCAGTTAGGGATAAGGGTAGATGGAGAATACCTCAGTAATCTGCGATTTGCTGATGACATTGCCTTGCTAAGCAACTCGGGGGATGAACTGCAAATAATGATTGATGACCTAGACAGAAAAAGTAGACAGGTAGGCTTGAAAATCAATATGCAGAAGACTAAGGTAATGTTCAACAGCCTCGGGAAGGAACAGCAGTTTACATTAGGTAGCGAAATACTGGAAGTAGTAGGCGAATATGTCTACCTAGGACAGGTAGTAACCGCAGATCCGGACCGTGAAAAGGAAATAACAAGAAGAATAAGATTGGGATGGTGCGCATTTGGCAAGCACTCGCAGATTATGACTAGCAGCTTACCGGTATCGCTCAAGAGGAAAGTATACGACAGTTGCATCTTGCCTGTACTCACCTATGGGGCTGAAACGTGGAGGCTAACCAAGAGAGTTCTACTTAAGTTGAGGACAACCCAGAGGGCTATGGAACGAAAAATGGTAGGGGTAACATTAAGAGATAGAAAGCGTGCAGAGTGGGTCAGAGAAATAACTCAAGTTACCGACATTCTAGTGGAAATTAAGAAGAAGAAATGGACATGGGCAGGACATGTAGTGCGAAGAGAGGATAACCGATGGTCGCTGAGGGTAACAAACTGGATTCCAAGGGAAGGAAAGCGTAGCAGGGGGCGGCAGAAAGTTAGGTGGGCGGATGAGATTAAGAAGTTCGCAGGGGTCAAGTGGATGCAGCTAGCACAGAACCGGGTTAAGTGGAGAAATATGGGAGAGGCCTTCGCCCTGCAGTGGGTATAATCAGGCTGCTGCTGCTGCTGATGATGATAGTCTGTTCTTTGCATTTATCTTAGCCCTTAATTCTTGTGTGATCCATGGCTTGCGACTGTGACGTCTTTGTTTTCTAGTTACTATGGTGGTGTTTTCTAGTTACTATGGTGCCGCTTGGTGGTGTCGCATGGAACTATTTCCTAGTCCCGTGACGCCACGGGTCGGTTGACTGGCAAGGCTTGCTAGAAGCTGCCATTCGCTGCGGTCACTGCAACCATGACGTCACGGACACACTTCCGGTAGCTGCGAAAGTCTTCTGCTCGTGCGCTGCTCGAACTCTGTGCGGGCTGTTACACAGCTCGCCGCCCTTACCGGTTAGGTGGCCATTGCCCATTAAGTGCAACAACCGAAGCGACGCAGGGATCGGCAGAAAGAAGCTGCATTTACAAATATCTTATTTATATAACGTGGTTTCAGGAGTGTCGTCCGACGAGGCGTCAACAGCACGGTCAAGCACCGCACGATGGCAGCACCTCCTCGACCGCCGTAAACACCGCAGCTGTGGCCCCTCCTCCCGCATACCGTTCGCGAACGACACGGCGGATCGTTAGCACCGATGTCCGAAATAAAGCGTGCTAAAATTTGTTGGCGTCTGGAATACTGAGCCGAATATCAAGTATGAAGCCCTCGTGAGGATCGCTGACCAGCAGCAAATTGCTGGTAAGAGCGATAGCCGTGATACAAGCTAGTTTCTGCTCAAGCCAGCTGCCGCTGGTGCATTTCGGCTGATCCGATCTGCTCGTACTAGCTCTGCGATTAATGCGTCAGCAGAGTTAATCCTATAATTATTTTACTATGGCAGGATAGGAATCACTATAAGGCAGTTTCATAAGTAGACGATTTACGACAGCGTTGATCATGTTCCAAAGCGTCGACCGCCGCGGCTTCGAAGCGAAACAATGTAGGCCTAGCGACGACTAGGGACGGTCACGCACGGCGCCGGCGTTCGCCGCGCTCGCACGTTGCACCCCCGCGGTAATTGTGTAACGTACCTCAGCCTGCTCGCGGCATCCCGTGCTGCAAGCGTTGCAAACTCGTGTACTTTCATAGCCAGGGCCACGTATTTTTTGACGTTCTGCTCAGCAACAAGCCGTTCAAACGATACTGCAGGCAAGACAAGGCTTCAGTACGCAGTCGCTGCGCTGTCGGCCGTAATCGAAGACGTCGGGCGGCACCATAATCTATACACCGATCTTTAAACGTGATACAGTGGGCAAATGAATAACTTTGTGAAGCAGACCGGCTGGTACGTTTCGCGCACTCGGGCGCCGACGAGTAGCTTCCGTCAATAGACGCCATCATAACCTCGGTTAACGCCGCAAACCGAGGTCGTCAAGCTCGGTTTGCGGTAACCGCGGTTAGTGGTGCAACCATGGTTTGGTCCGCCGTGTAACATAGGATAACCACGGGTTCGTGGTTACACTAACCGTCGCTGCGGGAACTGGTGAACTCCTCAGGCGTGTGCGAGCGAGGACGGGTTGGCGCAAGTACGCCAGCGAGCGAGCGCGCGGTAACCGGAAGTTCGTCGAAGTGACGTATGTCTGGGCGGAGCTTTGAACTTGCTTGTATTCTTTGTTTTTTTATGGCTCCCTTCGGCGTACGAGTTGAGAGGGAAAATTGGAAGGGTCATTTTTAATCGCCGATATCTCTGGTGTTGCAGAAGCTAGATCGAAAATTTTTGCGGGAGAATGATGGGTGGTTCAATAACTATCAGTGTTATGGCGTTGTTTACCCTTCTTTGTGACCCCTTTCAGGGGACCTTTAAGATATAGGGAGAAAAATGAGCATGATAGCTACTGCTACCACCCCGTTTCCGAGGGGACGCTCCTATATTCCATCCATCCATCCATCCATCCATCCTCTATTGCACGACACTGGGATTCGAACCACGGTCCTCTTGTATGCCAGGCAGATGTTCTACCTGTATGCCACCGCTTCTGATGACTCTCCCTAGGAATGTATTTAATGCGGACCTTGGTAAGGCATCTCTACTTTATCTCAACCTTACATAGGCTTTTTTCTTATTTTGCAAAAACATTTTTGTAGGCTAGCTGGTGCAAGACAGACAAACTAAAAAAAAAAAAAAAAGAGTTGACAGGATGGAATGCTGTCCTGTCAACTTGGTTCCTTTCTACACTTGTTTTGCTAAAAATCAAGTCCTATTCCTTAATACCACAGATCCATTTAACGAGAGCCCGCTGAGTTCCCCTACACTAATGCTGGCATGAAGCTTTGTACTGTTTGCCCAAGCTCAAAGCTGCCAGTACTCGTGTCCATGTTGCAAGGTGAGACCAGATTTATCTCATAAGATTCCAGCCGTGAGCTTTGAGATTATTGTAGGTGCTTGACAAGGCTGATCTCGAAGCTTCTTCGTTAGCTTTTCAACTGAGTATGCTGCGAGACCATTTGTTCCTACCTCGCTCTTGTTCCCTGTAGTTGCAAGCCAGGCTGATAATTCATTTCACCACTTTATCCACTGTTGTCATCACCCATATGCAATGTGTTGAGACTCCTTTCAGAGTGTCCCTCTTACTGCCGCATTGTGTGATGCATCAGTAAGTGAGCGAAAAAAGCACAGCAGCTGCAAAGACGGAGGGTACTTACAGGCAACAGCCTTTTCTTGGCCTTGAACAGTGACCAGATGGCGGCCGACAGTGCCTGCAGAGGACACCAGTCAGAAAACACCCTCTGAACACAAAAAGCAGCACTGCCAGAGAAACAAAACTGTCAACAGAACGAGGACAAAGCGAGGTACAAGCCAAAATGAATTCTATAGCCCACTGACTGCAAGAGAAAATCATAGTCACCCTGATGTCTCTGAGCACGTGTATGTGACTGCACTAGGGCTGCTTGAGAGCTGGTGCACTGGGATCTAGAAAGTCCATCGACACACTTTCCATCACTTTTGGAAATATAGAAGGGTTCAACTGTTTAACAATTCTGCATTTCTTTATGCATCGCCAAGTTAACTTACGTGCCCTCATTTTCTGACAATGAAAGCAGTTGGAAGTCTGCCCTCCCTTTGTCCTCATTCTCTTGGTAGTTTTTATTCACCTATCGTCCAGCAAAATGTTCTGCTCACTGTAATACAACATGCTATCCCCCCCAACCCACCAGTACAATACATACGTGCACCACTGAGACTGAACAACAGCATATCCTTGCTCAGAGACATGAATGAGATGCAGCTAGTCTCTGTGTGTTTCAGTTGGTGGCCGTGTGGCCTGCTTGGCAGAAACTGTTACAGGTGTTAATACACTTTTATTAACCTCAACTACATGCGGTCAGCATGCCGGTTGTCCAACCAGCCCTAGTCCTAACCCAAGCACACGGAACACAGATCACCAGACACCGCATGAGACACCGCGTCCAGTCCAGTCAATGCCCCCGTCCAGTCTGCCTTCTGCACGCCACCTGAATGTCCACTCCGTGCCGCTGGTTACCGACACAACACCTCGGCGGCGCTAGTTACCACCACAACACTCCTTCCGCCCCAAGTTGAAACTATGGTGTATGTCGTTGCATGGATGACTGTTGACGCACTGGTGTTTGTAAAGCGGTGGGATCACTAGCAGGTGAGGGGGTAGCAGGACTCATGACGTTTAGTTCCATTGCGGCTGGCACGCGCTGTTGTGCTTCACTCCCCAGCGACTGCGATGTGGAGACTGGCGTTGGGGTGCTTGGCACCACAGTCCTTTCTGGCCCTTGCATGATTTGCTCGTCCCCGTGGTTCACGTCTGACCCCTCTTCTGGGCCTCCGAGCCGGTGCAGCAAGTGGTCTCCATTGCGGTGCCACACAGTGCCATCCTCCAGTACTACTTCGGCTGATGACGAACTCGATGTTTTGGCGACTGCTGGTACCCTTCGGGGCCCCGGTCTGAAATTCCTGGCCCAAAGTGTGTCCCCAGCCATGGGTACTGGCTCCCTCCTGGCTTCAGCATTGCCACGCACTTTTTACTGTAGATGCTGCAGGCCCACTCTGGTGCGCAAGTCTGGCTTCAGCAGATCTATTGCAGTCTTCAAACGCTGACCGATGAACAGTTCAGCAGAGGAACGACCAGCGAGGGAATGAGGTGTCGTTCGATATGTCAGCAAAATCCTCGCCACTCGGCACTCAAAATCCCCTCGTTGCGCCTTCTTAAGCTTGTCCTTTATGATCTGCACAACCCGTTCTGCGGCCCCATTTGACGCAGGATGGTAAGGTGGAATCAGGATAGGCTGGATACCATTCCTAGCCAAGAATGCCTTGTACTGAGCGCTTGTGAATGCTGGACCATTGTCGCTCACCACGACATCAGGCAATCCATGGCTGGCGAAGATAGTGCGTAGGCATGGAATTGTGGTCTCCGCCGATGGCGACGGTACCCGAACCACCTCTACACACTTCGCGTTTACATCCACAAGTACCAAGAAGTACACGCCTTGAAAAGGTCCCCCAAAATCTATGTGTAACCGAGACCACGCCCGCTCCGGGAATGGCCATGGTGCCAGTTGCATTGCCTTGGGAGCCTTACGATGCACCTGACAAACTGTGCACCGACCCATTTTTATAGTGATGTCCGCATCAATCCCTGGCCGCCACATGTGACTGCGGGCCACTAACTTCATTTTTTCAACACCCGGATGGCACTCATGCAGCAGATCCAGCACAGCTGCCCGTAGCGACTCAGGTACTACCACCCGACTTCCCTGTAGCACACAGCCTTCCATCACAGAGAACTCCTCCATTCAATTTGCAAATGGCCGAAAATCCTGTCCGGGTCGCAAGTTCCCTCCCGACCGCAACACACTACGCAGGGGGGCCAACACGGGGTCACGATCAGTTGCTGCCTCCACTGCCGAGGCTGACAGGACATGTGGGTATGCACCTTCCAAAATGAAGATGTCCTGGATCCTGGGCTCCTCTGGTGGCGCCTTAGCGAGTGGCAGGCGACTCAAACCATCAGCATTTTCCAAGCTCGCCCCTGGTCTGTCTGAAGCATAACTGGTATTTATATCCACTCAGTGTCAGGGCCCAATGCAACACTCTCGGTGAACTTTGAAATAGAATTCGGTTCTCATGACCAAACAGTCCCAATAATGGCTTGTGGTCAGTGATAATTTCAAATGGCCTTCCCCACACAAACTGATGAAATTTTAACACGCCAAAAATAACTGCCAGTGCCTCTTTATCCAACTGACTATAATTCTTCTCAGCAGCTGTTAGTCTCCGAGAAGCAAAGGCTATTAGCCTTCTCCTCTCCGGACGGCAGCCATTGTGCTATTACAACTCCAATGCCATACGACCACGCATCGCAACACAGAAACAAGGGCAACCTTGGGTCGTAATAAACCAACACTTGCCGATACCAGCTACTGCTTGCTTTGTGCAAATGCTGCTTCATGTTCAGGTCCCCAGTGCCATGGGACTCCATTCTTAAGCAATTGGTGCAGGGGGTGCAGTACTGTTGACAACTGTGGTAGGAACCTCCTGAAAAATTAAGCAGACCCAGGAAGCTCTGCAACTCCCGCGTTCCACTCGGTGCCGGTGCTCGAACAATGGCTTCAACTTTCTCTGGTGCTGGATACAGACCATCCTTGTTGATGACATATCCCAGGTACGCTACGCTTGCTGCGGCGAATACACATTTCTGGGCCTACAGCTTTAACCATGCATCACTCAGTCGTTTCAACACTTCCTCCACATTCTTACGGTGGTCTTCTGCCAACACCTCAGCAACTACTAGTATGTCATCGAAGTACACGACAATCTTTTGGTAACCGCGAAGCAAATTCTCCATTTCGCGCAGGAAAATTGCCGGTGCTGATGCCACTCCAAATGGCAGTCGGTTGTACTGAAACAGTCCCTGCTGGGTACTAATAGTCACATACTTCTTAGAATCCTCATCCAGCTCCACTTGCTGGTAGACGTCTTGAAGGTCCAACTTCGAAAACAACATGCCTCCTGCCAGCTGCGCCCAGATTTCCTCGACCCATGACACTGGATATGTCTCAATATCAGCTGCTCGGTTCACTGTGATCTTGAAGTCTCTGCACAGTCTAACTTTCCCTTCCTTCTTCAAAACGGGCACCAGCGGTACCGACCATTCTGATGTCCGCACTGGTTTGATATCTTCTCTCTGCAGCCTTTGTAGCTCCTGGGTCACTATGTCTTGTAGGGCAAAGGGTACTGGCCGTGGCCTGAAGAACCGTGGCTGCGCATCCTCAGGTACTCTTTCTTATCTTGGCTTTCACTCCTGAAAATTGCCCGACACCTTCGGCGAACACATTACGAAACTGACCTACCAGTCCTGTATATCTTCGATTGCGTTAACGTTGAGCAGGTTCTCAAGCGGCATGCCAAAAGCTTTTGACCAGTTTTTGCCTAATAGGGCCCGTGAACCACCTCTGACGACGAACAATGGCAGTTGCGCAATCTTTCCTCCAAACTTAGCAAACACCGACGCTTTGCCTGCCACCGCTGACTGGCGTCCAAAGTAGCCTCTTAACTTGAGATCAGACTTCTCCATAGACATCCTCGAAAAACGTCTCGTGAATTCCGCTTCGTCCATCACCGAGCAGACTGCTCCTGTGTATCAACTGACCATTGACGCTAACCATAGCGTAAATAGGTGGGACTCTCGGCTCAAGGATGTTCACACTGTCTGGCTGTGGCCTGAGGCAGTGTTCGCTGGTCTGCTCTCCAGTAACCACAGATTACTGACGTCCGTTTCTCCGTTCTCGTCTAAGGGTGGCGTATCTACCGGGTTTACGGCCATCACCTTGCGGCGAGGTAGATATCTGGCCGGTCCTGTTCCTTGCTACCTGTTCTGTTCCGCGCCTCGCAGACTTGTCCCAGGTTCCTGTCCGCCCGTGCATTTTTTTGCTACGTTACCTTTCTTCTGGCAAGCAAAACACCGTAAATTCCTGAACCTGCACGAACGCTAGTGGTGCCTTCTGCAGCAGCGATGACAATCACTGTCCGCCTCGCCGCCTTTCGACACACAGTGAACGTTCACCTCTTCAGTCTGCCCGGTCATCATTTTGGCGCCCGAAATGGCAGCTTCCATGCTAGTGATGATTTTGACCATGCGGTCCAGCGTCAACTCTGACTCCTCCAGCAGCCGTCATCGCATTGCATCATCCCGAATACCATGCATGATCCGGTCCCTCAAGTTGTTCTCCAGTTCCCCTCCAAAATCACACAAATCCACCAACTTACGCAGTTCGGTAATGAACCCCTTGACTGGTTCTCCATCCCGTTGAGCATGGCAGTGAAAACGATAGCCTTGTACGATCACTGACGGTTTAGGCGCATAATGGTTGGCCAGCAACTGGATGCCCTCGGTGAGGGGAACGTCACTTGGCCGTCGGGGTGCCAGTAAGCGATGAAGCAGTGAATACGTCGGCTTTCCGCATGAGCTCAGAAACACAGCACGCTTCTTGTCCTCCGGAACGCTGTTGGCGATGAAGTGCTGTTCAAGAATCTCCACGTACTCCTCCCAGTCTGGTTCTTTGCCCACAAATGGCTCCAACTTCGACATCACGGTCGACATTACTCCGGATACTCCTTGTCGCCAGTTGTTACAGGTGTTAATACACTTTTATTAACCTCAACTACATGCGGTCAGCATGGCGGTTGTCCAACCAGCTCTAGCCCTATCCCAAGCACACGGAACACAGGTCACTAGACACCGCATGAGACACCGTGTCCAGTCCAGTTATCGCCCTGTCCAGTCTGCCTTCTAAACCCCACCTGGCTGTCCACTCCGTGCCGCTGGTTACCGACACAACACCTCGGCGGCACAAGTTACCACCACAACAGAAACAAGTGTTGACATCTCTGGCCTGGCCACAATATGCAAGGTGTGTCATGACCAAGCTTCAGGAGCAACACCTCACAGCCGATGCCAGCCCTTTGTGCGAGTTATCCCAGTCAACTCTGAACGCCCATAGTGAGAGGCAGTCACAGGTGTACATGGCCAAGCCTCCCTTCTATTGGCACAATGGACTTATGTGTATTGTATCCATTCTCTGGAGCTCACAAGGAAAAAGCAGAGCATCTTTTGTACTATATAACTTAGACCAAAAGCTTCATGGGTGATTACCAGTGTTTTGGTGTTGTTCGATTAAACCCATTTCACATCATCCCAATATTCATGTGATTTGGCATCCTCAACGGCCATACTGCACTAAAGCGCTAACCGCATTAGGAGACAATTCGCGGCGACATCCCGCGCAACGGGCTGAGGGCCGCCAAAGCATTGCCGCTCGTTGCTGTCGCTCGGTTTCTGGGTTTTTAGAAAATTTCGCATGTCGCCCGGAAGCAGCTCGCGAGGCAGTCAATCGCAGAAGGTTTTAAGGTGCTCAACTTCCGTTCTGGCTTTTTTTTTTTAAGTACGTGTGAAGTTTGTTTTCCTAGTCCGGTTTGGGCGAAGAGCCTGGTGCCTTCACGCATTCACTTCGTCTGATCCGTGTATATATGAGTGCATCAAGATAATTCAGTAAAAGCTTGGAAGGGTAATAAAAGAAAAAGGTTAGTGTGGCTAGATATTGTTAATTTCCGAAAGGAGCAGCAGAAAGTCAATGCAAGTAAGCATCGCAGTGTAGTAGCTCACCGCTGCGCTGTGACCCTTTAAAATACGATGTGTTACAAGAAATTTCATCAGTATTTTATCGTACTTCATGCTGTTTAGTGTTAGAAATGGATGTTTAGTGTTAGTGATTGCACTCTCCTTGACTGAATGACGAGGCAGCGGTAACAGAGCAACGCTGAAAATGCGCCTCTCTGTCGCTGAGCCTCGTCGATCCGTGCGGTATGCACTAGCGACAACGACAGGCGTTAGCAGCGGCATCGCGCGACGGATCGCTAGGGGTTGTCGCCTCATGCGGTTACCGCTTAATTGTTTCATACCACAATGGTCACAGATGGAGAAAAGGAGTGGACATGACAAACACATGAAAAGGCTTCCAACCAGCAATTTCAAGGTCTGCTTGTGATTGGTAGTGCCCAGTCTTAGCACTGGGCGAGAAGCTAATCCTGGCATTTTCAATTTTGTGATAACCTCTCTGCATGCTCAGTTTTGCAACTCCCTACGAAATGGCCTCCTTTCAAAATTAAAATTAGATCCTTTAAACCAGAAAAACTAGCATTGAGAAAAATGTCACAGTGCCCCTTCTAACACAGCAACCCTCTTCAAACGAGAGGAACAACTAGGACAGGCTACTGTATTGTGGTTGTACTGATGGGGAAGGGTGAACGGAGCTGTCCATTGGAAGAAACCGCAGAGTATTGTTACCACCCCACTCACAGTGCCACCCACCGTTTCCTTGAAACCTGCAGTGAGCCAACGGTTCTGGATGACGGCCACAACTGGCTGCGGTGGGCTGCTCAGATCATCAAAGGCATCCAGAAGGACATAGTCGATCACCACGTCATACACTGTCGGGCAGACAACCTGCAATGTGACACAAGGCATCTTTTGTTACAGGCTTTCCTTATGGCTTCTTCATGCCATGTAATTTTGAATGAGCTTCTCCTTGTTTTGTGCAAAATAACCTAACAGATACAGATTTCAATTGGTGAAGCGAGCAACAAGAACAGAGCGAAAAACCCCCATGTGGAAAGGGGCCTGTATGCATAAGCTGAGGCCTGCCAAGGAAATACAAACCAGTCTATAAAACAGTATTCCTAAGCAATACTAAATGCTAAATGCTCAACTCCCATTCAGAGTTGAGTATTTCCAACATCTCCTACACAACAAATAACATGCCACACTCTTGTCACTGTTCCAAAAGGCTAAATCTCTTTTCCTGAAGGTAATTCAGTTTTGAGGGGTGATTTCAGCAGTGAAGCTGCATTGTAGCTAACATCTACATTAACCTTCACTGTGACCCACAGACTTTTGGCAGAACAGTAAGAATTAATTGCTTGAAACAAGATGGAAGAAATAAGCCTGAAACAGTGACGAATGGGTATTCTATAGCATTACTCAGAGAGCGGCAAGCCTCGTAATCAAGCAAGCAGTATAAACCGAAGGATGTATACAGGCCTACACACCTACATGTAGCCATGATGAAAGGCAGTCAAAAGCCTCTACGAATATGTAGAATCGGCAATGGGGAAAGTAAAAACACAGTATACTGTACTGATGGGTGTCTTCCATGCAATGGTAGTCAAAAAGCCGGCTGGAAATCAGGCATTGGGTGACTATGGAATTGGTTCTATGAACAGCAGGCTTAGATAATTAGTTGAGTTTGCAGAGTGCAATAACGTAAGACTCATGAATACATCATCATCATCATCAGCCTGATTATACCCACTGCAGGGCGAAGGCCTCTCCCATATTTCTCCACTTAACCCGGTTCTGTGCTAGCTGCATCCACTTGACCCCTGCGAACTTCTTAATCTCATCCGCCCACCTAACTTTCTGCCGCCCCCTGCTACGCTTTCCTTCACTTGGAATCCAGTTTGTTACCCTAAGCGACCATCGGTTATCCTCTCTTCACCCTACATGTCCTGCCCATGCCCGTTTCTTCTTCTTAATTTCCACTAGAATGTCGGTAACTTGAATTATTTCTCTGACCCACTCTGCACGCTTCCTATCTCTTAATGTTACCCCTATTTTGGTATGATGAGCATGAATGAACTGATGACGGTCAATTAAGAAGGCACGGATCCAATCAACGATCAATGGATGGAGATTCAGATGCAATAGTTTGTGAATTATTCGACCAATTGACCATGAGAAACTTCATCGAATGCCTTTTCATAATCTATGAACAAAGCATCACATGGAATATTGCGGTCTAAGTATGAGTGTAAATTATGCAGAAAGAGAGCAAGCCGAGTTTCACATGAGCAACCTTTAAGGAAACCGTGCTGGATAGGATGGAAGAAATTCACAGAAGTTAGGAAGGTGGCAACATGTGGTCCGGCTGATGATATGACCTGCACATTTTTGTAAGAATTTATGCCACAACTAGTTCTTAAAACAAGATGTAAGAAATGAGCCTTAGACATGTTGAAAACATTTTTGAGGCACAATTAAATTCTAGAAAAGCTTACGAGGATCAATACCGTAGTAGTCTGGGCGTGTTGCCTCAGTCAAGTTTGCTCTCTTGTGTCCAGGACTGCATCGACACATTTGGAAATGTAGCTTTTATGAATGAGACCGGGATGTCCAGCAGTGGCTTCTTGGAACTCCTCAGTTTCTATCTCCGGTCAACTTTTATCCAATGGGAGGGGCAACCTTATCTGCAGAAGGAAGGAATTTGCATTGGTTCCTGTATAGCCAAAGTTCTTAGTGATTTATTTTTAGCTGATCTTGACAGAGCCCTTTGTAGCCGTCTACCAAATTTTAACATAGCAAAGATTCTTAGATATGTTGACGATTTCTTAATTTTCCTTGACTGCAGTTCGGACTCATTTGAAGAACTAGCTGCTAACACATTAACCTTTTTACGCGCAGGTTTTTCGCCTCTAGAATTAACACATGAGATGCCTTCTGACGACAGCATTAGATTTCTGGATATCAGGCTTTTATTCCGTAACGAACAGATTTACTGGAAGTATGAACCTCGCTCCAATAAGCCACTGCTCCCATTTGGGTCTGCACATTCCAAACTTGTAAAGAGGGGGATTGCGGGACTGTGCTTAAGAAATTCCCTGTGTAAGTCTTGTCCTGAACTTATGGCTGCCAGCTTCAATGAACAGATCCTTCGTCTCCGAGCTGCGGGATACCCCACACATGTCATTATCAGTGTCGCCGAAACCCTACTTAAGCGCTTGTGCTCAAAAGAAACTAGTAAATCACTGCCGCCTACTAACAAGCGGATTGCTGTGATCCCGTACATTCATGGCCTGTCTCATCGCCTGAAAAAGATCGGTGAACGGGGGAATGTGAAAGTTGTCTTTTCTGCCCCCGATAAGCTGCAGAAGTTGTGCAGATTGACAAGGCCCGGTGGTTCAAGAAAACCTAATTGCAAGAAGAACCACCGTACAAAGTTTGTAGAATGTTCGTGTTCAGTGGTCTACAGCATCCCTTTGAAATGTGGGAAAAGCTATGTAGGGCAAAGCGGTAGGTGCTTGAACGACCGCCTCCGGGAACATTGTAACAATGTCTCTGAAAAGCGAGGAGGGTTTTTGGATGTACACTGCAGGAAATGTAAACTAAACTGTAATGACGAAAATGTAAACCAACACGACCCAGATGAAATGTCCGTGTGCCATCCTGACTACCAACAATGCCATGTTATCGCAAAAAACCGATGTCAACTGACTCGTGAGATTATAGAAGCTGAAATGATAGATCGGTTGGGTGAGTCTTGCGTAGCCAAGCCT
The DNA here is from genome assembly GCF_055883805.1 of Amblyomma maculatum. Taxonomy (NCBI): domain Eukaryota; kingdom Metazoa; phylum Arthropoda; class Arachnida; order Ixodida; family Ixodidae; genus Amblyomma; species Amblyomma maculatum. Next base: position 182,943,457 of record NC_139349.1, read on the forward strand.
TCTATCGCTCTTACTCGTAAGGAGTTGATATACTTAAGACAAGATATGAATGTATCGCCTACTGCGCATGTATGATGTTGGGGGTTTCATCTGTATAATAAGGCTCTGAGGCTCGAAATAAACTGTTGCAAGTCAGCGCTCGTGTGTCCTATGTGTCTTCATTTTGTCCTCGTCCTTCTCTGCGCTGTATTTTTCCATCAGCTTACGAGGAGCTACTTTTGGGTTATTAAAAATGCTAGTCAGCAAAAAAAGAAAAAAGAGCAAGTGCATCACAATTTCCACGCTTACGAGTTCAAAAACATTGGAACCTCGATATAACGAACATGCACATAACGAATTACCGGCTATAACGAACTCTTCCAGAATATTGTCAAACACATGTATTTTTAACTTCCTACAGTGAATGCCGTTTGGCATAAAACGAATATAACGACCTTCGTGTAGCCCCTCTTTTGTGGCAGCCTTCGTTATACTACACAAGTGTTGTGTGCTGCAGCAAGCGTTGCAGGACTACCTTGAGGGCACCTACGTTGTCACATGAGGCATGAAAGTAGAGGTCAACAAATCATCCGCTCCTTGCAACAGCCGACAGCACCCCTCTGAAGCAGCAGCATGACCATTTGTTGCTTTTTACTTTTTTAGCTCCAGTGCTAGGACTAGCCCATAGTGGCGTGGCTGTGTGAGAAGTGTCCTTGCGAGTGCGTCATCCCTGCTGCCTTCTTTCTCTTCAATTTGCACGGCATGTGGTCCAGCTCTGTACTTTGCACCGACACCACTGGAGTTTTTGGAATTTGGTAGTATGACAGAAATTGTGCACTTGCGGCTTCTTTTCTCACCTCATGAAAGAAAAAACTCAACAGAGGTCCTCACTGATTCATTAACCTTTCCAGGCATTTCCCAAGCGACAGCCATCAGGTTGGCGCGTGGTTCAGAATTTTTCGGTACTCAACCTTTATGCATTTCTTGGGAATGCTTAAGGGCAGCTTTTCTTTTTGCACTTTTTTCCAAATAAAAAAAAAATATTTACGAAGACTTCGTCCACCTTCCCTGGGAGACAACACGCCGGTTTTTCTGCTGCAATGTTGATTAAATGGCACTGACAGCCAATTGTAATAACGTTTTCATGGGCTTCAGTCAGCGCTGCCGCTACGCCATTTTTCTTTCCCAGCATGACGTTGGCGTTGTCAGAGCCAAAAGCTATGCAGTTAGACAAAGGAATTCAGAGTATCTATCAGCAATCTGGCGATATTGCGCCCAGTTGACTGGCCCTCTAGGGTGCTCTGCACAAGAAGTTAGCTATCGATCACGCCCAATTCTTCAACAAAATACGTAACCACGATCGGGTACAGCTGCGCTTGGCTGTCGTTATTGCCATCAACGGCAACTGAAAACACACTCTTTTTCAGGGCACTCACCGTGCTCTCTTGCACGTGACGCACCATTTCATCAACAATAGCTGCCGTCTTGGTTCTAGAACATGCGTAGCGCTTCGCAACGTCAGACTTTGGGAACATTTTGCGCAACAGAGGTCTCACATGCTCAGAGGCGCTCAGCGGGACGTTATGCTCCAACAAGAAATCGGTAAACAAGCACTCCGCACGGATGACATCGCTGTTGCCTTGTGGATCGAAGAAATCTTGGAGATGCTGTTGCTTGTCTTGGCACTGAAGGTTGCTTGAGTGCTTCTTCGACAAAATGTGCGTGGCCAAGTCCGTTCTGCTGCTGTGCGAGATGCTGATGTCACAATTGCAAACTGTGCAAAACGCATGATGCTTGCCTTTCCGAGACGTTCACAATACATCCAAACTCAGCAGTATACTGCCTTAGGAAGACCTGAAGATATTTTTGTGCTCTTTGCTTAGCGCCATGGCTGAAGACTAGGTTAACGCGGCACTAAACAACACACAATGCACGCCTCTTCGAAACTGCACTAGACCATGCAACTGAGCTGCCGAAGGTAACAAAGAACACAAATAAACACGGAAGTTGCCTAAGCAAAAACTGGTGTTAGTGTAGAAACAATATAGGCAGAAATTAAGCCACTGGAACTTTAGACAAAACCCGACCTTAGCGCCACGCCTGAACTGCCCTAAGCAGTGACGGCGCTACAGTCTCAAACAGCGGTGAAAGTAGTTCTGGCAGTTTTAACTACTGCGCTTGGCCGACTATGCTTTTTAGCGGTAGATAGCCTTGGAGCTACGTGGCCAGACTAGAAAAAGGCTTTGGCCAAACGTGGGAGCGTTTCCAGGAGATTTCTGTTTTGGTAGTACAATCGTACAAAAGCATCAAGATTCGGGAGTCTCCCAGATAATTCGGTAGACCTGGCAAGTATGGAAGTGTGCTCTTACCAACTTATCTAGCATCCCAACCTTGAGCACTATCCTAAAAGAACAAGGCGGTTAACAAGACAATGGCAAAACAAAGCAAGCGAACATGTGCACAGCATCTTTGGCCCCCTGCTTTCCGCAAAATGAAGGCACTGTACAAATGATTTCGGTATGTTAGAGCTCGGAACATCCCAGTGACGGGACAAATGCTACAACCAAAAGTGAAAGATTGCCCTTAATCTCGTTATTGAAAACCTTGTCGTCAGCTCCGGATGGGTGCAAAGGTTTAAGGCTCGTTAACTGACAAGAGATCAATCTTGGGCAACAGTGAGACAGCTAAGTGCGAAAGCATAAAAACTTGGCGGGAAGAGGAGTGGCCACGAATCCTCCTCATCATCATTTATTATTCCCTTAAAGATCCCTATCAGGGACATTACATAAAGGGGGGGAGACAACGGTAAGAAAGTGTCATACATGAGTCGAAGGACATTTTTAATCCGTATGAAACAGAACTATTTTGCCAGATGCGGCAGACCCTTGACACATGTGGAGAGCTGTGCCATGGCGGCGAGCCAAGGCGTGCATCACTGTTTTGCTTGCACTAAACATGGATGGTACTGACGCACCCTTTCATAATCGGGAAATTTAAAGCAGAGTTGCATGAAGGGATGCTATGTTCAATAGGAAATATTGGATGACTCTTTTCGCAATGGGACTGCATGAGGGTGTGCTTCCTAGTGAATAACTGCAATGTTGACAACACAACGGCCAAGCTGCATCCCCAAAGCTTTCAAAGCAATCTATAAGAAAACAGGATAGCTAAGCGAGCGAGTTGGTGATACATTTTCCAAAAAAGCAGCGCGAACAAACGGGGACAAAAGGAAGAAAACACAGGAACAAGTGCTGACTCTCAACTAAAGTTTAATCACAGGAAACACGCTTATACAGTTGAACCCGAATATATCGAACTCGAAGGGGATCGCGAAATAGTTCGATATATCGATAATTTGATATACAGAAATCGGCTTGGGACAGCACTTACGATGCGAAAAAACGATACCGCATTTGTCGTGTAATCAACTCACTCGCATCGTGAACCCACCCTTCACTTTTGCACTCGCGAATTTGGACGAAAAAAAAAAAAGCGTTAAGGCCAGCTCGCTCACATGCAAGCGATTAAGCGATCTCACCGACGAGCCGCAGCGACAGAGCAAAAAATTTTCAACTTGTTGGAACTGCGTCGCTCTGCCGTTCGACCCACTGCGGCAGCTCGAAACAAGGTTTCTGCGTTGCCGCGGCAGAAATCGCCAGCGTTTTCGCTTGCATGTCACACTCCGTTTCGGTCGTCTCATCCACAGCTCATTTCTTGGCAGCGTGCCAAGATGTTGCGCAGCGATAACGTCGCGGCGTGTTTATCTTTTTATAGCTCCTGCGGCGGCGGGGAGCGAACTTGGCAGACTGCCTGTGATGGCTTGATTGCACAAGCCTGGTTAGATTTATCACGCCGTGCTTGGGGCGGGTGTAGTCCACTGCCACAAAATATTGGAGAGCGTGATACAGTAGCTGCAAATGCTGTTTGAAGCGAAAAATGCTAAAAGCTGGTGTCATGATCGCAGCTGATCGCGTGCTTTCATTAATTCATACATGCAAGAATGAACGACTCCCGAAAAAAAAAAAAAAAAAAAAGCCGCTTCGTAACACCATATCTTACGCTACGCCGCGCGTACAGCACAACGATAAAAATAGACGACTCTCGGGAAAAAAAAACAAAAAAAAAAAAAAGTAGATCTGCCGCTTGTGTTCCACAGGCACCATAGCCACGTCAGCCGCTGCGCGCAGAGGGTTCGCAACACGCTGGGGAAAGCGTCCGACGTTCTGTCTGAAAATGGGCTGAGCTGGCTTGGCGCATGCGTAGCCCGTGCTACTGCGAACGAAGGCCGGGAAAGAGAAAGGAGAGAGATAGCTTGGCAAAAGAATGGGCACACCCTTGCGCTTCGCTCTGTCGCGTTTTTCCGCACTCAATCCCACCGGTTCTCTCTGGTTCACGCACATGGCTTGCAAATGTCACGTTCTGGCGCACGGGAAACGATAACCGCCGATGCGCGCGTCTTTGGGGAATGGGCGCGGCACTGCCCTAGCCGAACTGTCCCCTCTCATTCCTTCCACGTGTGGCTTAAAACGTCAAGCGGCAAATGGCCGAGGGTGATGCGATCGTCTTTGGGAAAGGCACACTTTCCAGTGCGTGGTGCGGAGTTCGATATATCGAACGACCGGTGAAATTGAGTTAGATATATGATGCGGCTTTCCTATACTTTTACATGGGATTTTCAAGAGGATATTACGTGAGTTCGATATAGCCGAAATTCGATATATCCTGGGTTCGATATATCCGGGTTCGACTGTATAAGTAAACAGGAAACACAGGGGTAGTTTATAAAATTCCCCTGTCCTGTGGTCAGATATACATTGGGCGAACGGGACGATGTATAAAAACACGACTCTGAGAACATCTCAAATCATTAGAATCTAATTGCTCCACTAATCTAGTTGATTATAGCCGAGAGTGTCAATCCTGTTTTCCGTCCTTGCATTTTACTGACATTTTGTACAAACACCCCGACCAGTTGACCAGGGAAATCATAGAGGCGTATAATATGGAAAAGAAAGCAAGATTGTGTGTCAGCAAACCATCCCTGCTCCTGCCTGATTATGAGGTTGCATATCTGGATATCACATAGTAGCACATGCATTTTGATTTTGGCGTTTTATTGTTATCTGTTTCCTTATATAAGCGTGTTTCTTGTGATTAAACTTTAGTTGAGAGTGAGCGCTTGTTCCTGTGTTTTCTTCCTTTCGTCACCGTTTGTTCGCGCTGTTTTCTTGGAAAAACTATAAGAAAAGGCTGATCAATGCTCTTCTCATGAAGCAGCACTTGAAGATCAGCCTGCTGGGAGCAATGGGATAATGTGAAAGGCGAAATGATTGCCAACTGCTTTCGGCAACTGCTATAGATGCCGAGGGCACCCCGACAGCACAAGAAGCGCTCATTGCATTGGATTTGCCTTGTCGTTGCTGCAGTGCTATTGAAGGCAACAGATTTTCTCTCGTTGAGTGCTTAGAAACAGTAGAACAGGGATGATACACAACACATTCAATATGCAAAAAAATACAGCCTGCGATCATGCAGTTTTGCTCATAAACAAACAAACGTAGACCAAGTAAGTGCAGTCCAGGTCGCCATGTCTTCCTTGACTGAATTTTGCTTCTTTTGCATATATATTTTGCAAAATTTTATATTATGGATTACAGCTATAACGAAGTATTTTTGGTTGGTTAAATTGGAGGTTTCACTGTACTAATCATAAAACTTGACAGTGTTAAATGCACATCGTTGGCATCAGCATTGTGAGCAAGAAATTATGGTCATGGCTTTCGACAGGCCTGAGATGGGCGCATGCGCATCAATTCCTCCTCCTTCTGGCTGTGCATAAGGCGCGGTTCGGCTGCTTTCGGAATAAAAGTTGTCAGCGCAGTTGTGTGTCCTCCTTTTTCTTGTCTGCTAGCACTGTTTTCCGTTATGCTCTACCAACTCGCCCAGCAGCATACATTGCTGATTTATTGATAGGTCATCACAAACCTTCCTGGGAGTCCATGTTCATTGTTAAAGTAGAGATTATGATAATACAGTCGAACCCGGATATATCGAATTTTGGTTATATCGAACTCACGAAATATCCCCTTGAAAATCCCATGTAAAAGTATAGGAAAGCCGCGTCATATAACGAACTTAATTTCACTGGTCGTTCGATATATCGAACTCCACACCACGCACTGGAAAATGTGCCTTCCCCAAAGACGATCGCATCACCCTTGGCCGTTTGCCGCATGACGTTTTCAAGCCACGCGCGGAAGGAATGAGAGGGGACAGTTCGGCGACGGCTGGTCTTAGCAGCGCCGCCATTCCCCAAAGGCGCGCATCTGCAATTATCGTTTCCCGCGCGCCAACACATGAAGTTTGCAAGCCATGTGCGTGGGTGTGCCCATCCTTTTGCCGAGCTACCTCTCTCCTTCAGCACGTGCTACGCATGCGCCAAGCCAGCTCAGCCCGTTTTCAGACAGGCATCGGATGTTTTCTGCAGCATTTGTTGCGAACCCTCTGCGCGCGGCGGCTGACGTGGCTATGGCGCCTGCGGACGTTAAAAAGCGACAGCTCTCGCTCCATTTTTTCTTTTTTTTTGCGAGTCATCCTTTCTTATCGTTGTGCTGTTCGGACGTTAAAAAGCGGCAGGTGTTTCTTTTTTTTTTTTCTCGGGAGTCGTTTATCCTTGCATGTATGAATCAATGAAAGCATGCGTCAGCTGCTGCGATCATGAGGCGTGATAAATCGAACCAGGCTTGTGCAATCAAGCCTTCACGGGCACTCTGCCAAGTTCGCTCCCCGCCACCGCAGGAGCTATCAAAAGATAAACGCGCCCCGACGTTATCGCTGCGCATCATCTTGGCACGCTGCCAATGAGCTGTGGATGAGACGACAGAAACGGAGTGACACGCGCCATCGACATGCAAGCGAAAACGCTCGCGATTTCTGCCGCAGCGATACAGAAACCTTGTTTTGAGCTGCCTCGGTGGCTCGAGCGGCGAGAGGGACGCAGTTCCAACAAGTTTGAAATTTTTCGCTCTGTCGCTGCCGCTCGTCGCTGCGATCGCTCAGTCGCTTGCATGTGAGCGAGCTGGCCTTAACGCATTTTTTTTTTCCAAGTTCTCGAGTGCAAAGCGGAGGGTGGGTTCATTATACGAGTGAGTTGATTACGCGACAAATACGGCATCGTTTTTTTGCATCGTAAGTGCTGTCCCAAGCCAATTTCTGTATATCAAATTATCGATATATCGAACTATTTCGCGATCCCCTTCGAGTTCGATATATCCGGGTTAGCTGTATTCGCTAAGGGACAAAGCGAGCAATTTCAGTGCAGGCTTTTTCGCCCTGCAGTTGGTACAGTCTGGCCAATGATGCGAATAAATTGGATGTATGCTGTAACAGACATCTGGGCGAGTTGGTATGGTGACATGATGTAAAAACACAGCGCTACAGGCGTGGACGGAGGTGAAGAACAACAAACCTTCGCGTTGCAGTGGGTATGGTCTGGCTGATGATGATGGTTGAAACAAAGATGTAAACACTAAGGGACAAGGCAAGAAATGTCACTGCAGGTCTTTACCCTGCAGTGGGTATTGTATGGCAGACGATAAAAAATGAGATGCAAGCGCTAAGGGACAAGGAAGGCAATGTCACTGCAGGCCTTTCTCCTGCAGGGGGATAGTCGCGTCGATGATGATCAAAAACCAGATGTATCCACCAAGGGAGAAGGTGGGAATGTCACTGATGACCAAAAATCAGACCTATGTGCTAAGGGACAGGGCGGGTAATGTCATAGCAAGCCTTTGCCCTACAGTGGGTATAGTCTGGCTTATAATGATGATCAAAATCAGATGTATGTCCTAAGGGACAAGGCAGGCAATGACACTACAGGCCTTCACCCTGCAGTAGGTATAGTCCAGCTGATAATGATGAAAAATCAGAGTTATGCACTAAGGACCAAGACATGCAAAGTCAGGACTTCGCCCTGCAGTGGGTATAGTCCGGCTGAAGATGATCAAAAATCATATGTATGCACTAAGTGACAAGCCGGGCAATTCCACTGCAAGCCTTTGCCCAGTAGTGGGTATAGTCTGGCTGATGATAAAAAAAAAGGATGTGAGCGTTAAGGAACAAGAAAGGAAATGCACTGCAGGCCTACACCGTTCAGTGGGTATAGTCCAGCTGATAATGATGAAAAATCAGATGTATGGACTAAGGGACAAGGCCAGCAGTGTCACTGCAGACCTTTGTCCAGCAGGGGGTACAGTCCAGTTGACGTCCAAAAATGGGATGTATGCGTAAGGGTAAGGCGGGCAATGTCACTTCAGGCTTTTGCCCAACAGTGGGTATACAGTCGAACCCGGATATATCGAACTCGATGGGGATCGCGAAATAGTTCTATATATCGATAATTCGATATACGGAAATCGGCTTGAGACACCACGTACGATTGTGAAAAATGATACTGTAATCAAGCCATCACGGGCACTCTGCCAAGTTCGCTCCCTGCCACCGCAAGATCTATCAAAAGTATAGTCAAAAGTATAGTCAAAAGATAAACACGCCGTTACATTGCTGCATAGCATCTTGGCGCGCTACCAATAAATGAGCTGTTGATGTGACGATCAAAACAAAGGGACGGGCCACCAAATGCATTTTTTTTTTTTCAAATTCTGGGGTGCGAAAGTGGAGGTTGGGTTCATTATGCGAGTGGGTTGATTACGCGACAAATACGGTATCGTTTTTTTGCATCGTAAGTGTCGTCACAAGCCGATTTCTGTATATCGAATTATCGATATATCGAACTATTTCGCGATCCCCTTCGAGTTCGATATATCCGGGTTCGACCAGGGGAAATTTCTGCCATCTTCTTTAGCATTTGCTACGCCCTTCACACGAAGGCAACAACCAACAAATAAGACAAAGCTGCTTGATTTGGTTTATGGGGTTTAACGTCCCAAAGTGACTCAGGCTATAAGAGATGCCGTAGTGCAGGGCTCTGGAAATTTCGACCACCAGCAGTTATGTAATATGCACTGACATCGCACAGCCCATGGGTGTTTTTCGCCTCCATCGAAAAGCAGCCGCTACAGCTGGAATTTGATGCTGCCTCCTTGGCCACAGTAGTCCAGTGCCGTAAACAATATTTTTATTGACAAAGACCATTTTTTCCGCAATGAACCCATGTGGCCAGAGAAAGTGTCCTGCTCACCCCTTTGTGGCGCAGCTCCAAGGCGACCTGGTCGTGGTGGCTGTTGTCCAGCATGTAGGCCACTAGCTCCTGGTAGGCGTGCAGGGCATCCTTGGGGTCCTGTACCACGAACCCCTCCAGCCTCAGTCTACAATCAACCCTCCAACCAGATCAAATGTTTGCACATTCCTATCCTCTCGCTGCCAACCCATGATGCAGTATCCCACCTTGTAGATAAATAAATGAAATGTTGGCTAAATGTTCACTTGAAAGCTCCATGTGCTGGCCCTTCTCGGTGTTTGTATCAGCTCGCTCTCGTGAAAACCTACGGTTTGGCACCAAGCACGTCTCAGACACACCTCTTCGATGCCAAGGAATGGCCCACATTTTTGCCTAGTCCACCCAAGGCAATTAAAGTACAGTCTAGGCGATTTTAACATCCGTTTGATAGCCCTTGGGGTCCTGCCAACATCAAGTGTGATAACGAGGTGCCAAACAATTTGAATGCTTTACATTTCAAATAATTCCCAGCCTCTGACCAGCTTTGAAATGCAGCACAAAAAAACCTTTGCAAAACAATACCAGTATGGGGGCTCACTTTTCCAGCGCAGAGCATGAAGCCGCCCAGGACATGGTTGGCTGCATCTATGAACCACTGGAGGACCTCTGGCTGGCCAGTCAGCCTCTGCATGTGAAAAATAGTTATGCTCTGCCTATGATGCAATCTTACCATTTAATTGCAGCACACACTGCATCAGACCTAACATGGCCATCCCTTTTCACTACACAATAATAACACTTATCCATTACATGGATACCTGCGACAAAATTTTCTTCTGTCCCCATATCACTAAAATTACGTGTTCACAAAGCTTTTGTCCACATCCAACTTGAATATGCCTTTCCTGTATAGTATCCAAGCTAACAAATTCCCTCGAACAATCAACTCTTGCCAGCCTCTCTACCATGAGACTGAACAAATCCTATGTTTACCATCACTTCCTTCCTTCCACAACAGCTGCAAGTACAAGAAACTAATCTCTAATCGGTCCTGTCATTCTGCTCGCATTGACTACAAAGTCTGAATTATTTCTTGCCTTGCTCAACCTTTAACTCTGCACATACATCTTGGGATTAGAACACTTCCCTTTACTACCTTAAAGGCCCCAAGATTTGGAGTATTACGTGAGGCTTGGGCAGCACATAAAAGAATAAGTAGAGAATGCTAAAGCCTCATTTATGTACATGCAATCTGCTACTTGCCTCACGCATAATCATTAGCATGAAGTCGTATTATGTGCATCAGACTCGGGATTCAAGGGTACTGGAGAGCTCTAGTTCCATCTCGAAGGGCAGGCCTGAGTTGGTAGTGTTACAGAGGCTACAAGATTTCACCAGTGTTATGAAGTCACCACAAATTATTGGAAATGACAGCTCATGGATGGCGCTGCGGCTGGCAGGTGTATTACCGGCATCTCAACAAGGGCACGACGACCGCTTTTCTCGACGAATTAGCGGACCTCCGAGATGCATTCGCCCTCCATGGCCAACCCCTGGAAGATGCATGAAATCAGTTTCGTTAGCCCACATTTGACATCAACCCGGCATTAACCCACAGCAGAAAAGACCATCGCAGTCTTCTTCGAAGCTATAGTGAGTGCTTCTCGTAGTCATCGAAGTTACGACAAATACCAATGGCCAAGCACCACATTACAACGGACGAACATGCCCGACCTCTGCGCCAAAGCCCCTACTACGTATCGCCGCGAGAATGTCAAGGCATCCGCGAGCAAGTCGATGAAATGCTCCGTGACGACGTTATCCAGCCATCAATGAGCCCCTGGGTGGCACCAGTCGTTCTGGTGAAGAAGAAAGACAGGACACTTCGCTACTGCGTTGATCATCGCCGCCTAAACAACACAACAAAGAAAGACATTTACCCTCTACTCGCATCGACAACATTCTCAACCGGTTCTGCAATGCAAGGTACTTCTCATCGATGGACCTGAAGAGTGGATATTGGCAAACTGAGGTCGACGAAAGAGATTGCGAGAAGACCACAATCATCACACCGAACAGCATTTTCGAGTTCAAGGTGATGTCATTTGGCCTGTGCTCGGCACCAGCGATGTTTCAATGAGTAATCGACACTGTGCTGGCGGGCTTGAAGTGGCAGATTTGTCTGGTATACTTGGATGATGTCGTCTTCTCCTCTAGCTTTGAAGACCACCTAAAAAGGCTTCGGACAGTGCTAGAAGCTATCAAGTCATTAAGGCTAACTTTAAAAGCAGAGAAATGCCACTCTGCCTATGATGAACTGCGGTTCCCGGAACATAACGTTAGCAAGGATGGTGTTCGCCCTGACCCGGAGAAAACGGCTGCGATCGCGCACTTTCCACCGCCCGCCGACAAGAAAGCCGTTCGCAGGTTCCTTGGGCTGTGCACTTATTATCGACCATTTGTCAGGAACTTTTCGCACATTGCCGAGCTGTTGACGCAGCTTACAAAAAATAGCATAGCTTTTTGATGGGAAGCGCCGCAAAAAGCCTTCATCAAACTTAAGCACCACCTACAGTCTCCTCCTGTCCTGGGCCATTTTGATGAAAACGCCGTGACCAAAATTCACACTGACGCAAGCAGTTTGGGCCTAGGCACTGTTCTCGTTCAAAAGAACACCGGACAGGAGAAAGTTATCGCCTACGCTACTCATTCCCTGCCGAAAGCTGAACCCAATTAATCGACGACGGAGAAAGAATGTCTTGCCATCATTTGGGCCACATCAAAATTTCGCCCATATTTGTACGGACGACCATTCAGGGTTGTGAGCAATCACCATGCGCTCTGCTGGCTCGCCAACTTAAAAGATCCTTCGGTTGTGAGCGATCACCATGCTCTCTGCTGGCTCGCAAACTTAAAAGATCCCTCAGGTCGCCTTGCGCGATGGAGCCTGCGTCTTCAAGAATTCTACATCACAGGCGTCTACAAGTCCAGCCACAAGCACTCCGATGCCAACTGTTTGTCACCAGCCCCCGTTGATGCACCGCAGGACCGCACACCTTGTTGTGCCAATAAACCTCAGAGACGAAATTCTACAAGCGTGTCACGATGAGCCAACGGCAGGACATCTCGGACTTGGACGCACATTGCATCGAATCCGGGAGAAGTATTATTGGCCATGATTGGCTGCCGATGTCACCCATTACGTCAAATTGTGCCGTGAATGCTAGCGACGCAAGACACCTCCAACGAAACCTGCTGGTCTACTGAACCTGATACCACCCCCAACTAAGCCTTTTCAACAAATAGAAATGGACCTCCTCAGACCCTTCCCAACATGGAGGAAGGATGCTTCCCAACTTCATCGACGGGAAAAAAGTAGATTATCGTGGCTACTGATTACATGACCCGTTAGCCGAAGCCAAAGCCCTGCCTAATGGTTCCGCTGTGGAGTTTGCCAAGTTTTTCGTCGACGAAATCCTCCTACGACACGTCGCCCCAGAAGTTCTCATCACGGACAGGGGAACAGCATTTACGGCAGAGCTCACTCAAGCCATCCTGACGTACAGCCAGACAAGTCACCGGAAGACAACTGCCTACCATCCCCAGACCAACACTTATGGTGCGCCTCAACAAAACAATCGCAGACATGATCGCCATGTACGTGGACGCCGAACACAAGAACTAGGACGCTATCCTGCCGTATGTGATCTTTGCATATAACACGGCAATCCAGGAGATGACCAGAGCGACCCCTTTCAAGCTTGTGTACAGCAAGGAGCCCACGACGATGCTTGACGCAATGCTGCCGCACGTAACCAACGAGGACAACCTTGATGTCGCCGCCTACCTGCAGTGTGCAGAGGAAGCCCGACGACTCGCACGGCTGAATATTAAAGACCAACAGCGCACCGACAGCCGACAATACAACTTATGACGATGCCCCGCAGAGTACAATCCAGGAGACTAAGCGTGGGTTTGGACACCAATTCGCCGTCGCGGACTAAGTGAAACGTTGTTGCGTCGATACTTTGGGCCGTACAAAATCATTCGCCGTGTCGGACCAATAGACTATGAAGTCATTCCTGACGGTACGTCAGCATCACAACGACGATGCCCACCCCCAGAGATCCTACATGTTGTACGACTGAAGCCATATTACACGTGTTAAAGAATCTGTGGTGTTTAAACTTTGTAGTGTTTATGTTTAAGTTGCTTTATTTTGGAACATCGAGGCGATGTGCTTTTAAGGGGGGAGTAATGCCGCGAAACCTTGTATTTGTATTTGTTGTTGTTTGTATTTGTAGTTGTATTTGTTGTTTTTTTAACAGCCGCCGGCATGCGGCCTTATCACTGTGATTCTGGCACGCGTATCAATTCTGTATTTGTTAATGCTCGATGTCGCGAGACACACCTTTATCAGCTTCTTTGTCGCACAAGAAGCGCTGAGATCTGTCTCGAAGATTCCGACCAGTCGCGTACGGTTCTACAATGTTCCAGGTTGAGCTAGTAACAGTTTGCAACATTATCTAGATGGTTCGGAGCAGCCTTTAAATTGAGCGTTGATATGTGCGACAGGCATTCTTAGTTAGACGATAGACGAGCACGTTTGTTGCTATCGCCGCCGCCGTTGAGTTGCTTAGTTCTTTTGCGGGCGCAAGTCAGCCTAATAAAGAGTTAATTTCAGTACCATCACGCCTGTGTCTTCTTTTGGTGTGTACGGCCTTGTCACCAATACGTGACAATATATAATTGGAATCCACGGTGTCGTCATCGGGCAGCATGGTTGATGCTGACCTTGCATGGATAACAAGTCTGGTACCCTCTGTATTGCAGGCCAGGTCCTGACGGCACGCCTGTGGCTGGCACCTACTAGTTTTTGTTCCAGAACCATTTTTTAATGGCTTCCAAAGGCTTGTTGTATGCACGGTTATAACATACTGTTTCCCGGTATCTCGATCGCAAGAAACAAGAGCGCAAACGCAGACACGCACGAAGGGGCAGCCACGGTGGCGAATGCAAAACAGAAGAAAAAAATTACACGCCGATCACGCCAGCCAATGGGAGATGCGGAACAGCGCATGAGAGCCAATTAGAGACCATAAACGGCCTTCAAGAAACCAACTTGCAGCTACTCTGCTTGAGCAACGCCATTTCGAGATAGCGCAAATTACGTACAAAGAAAACAGCTTCAAAACAAGCCTAAGATGGCAGCGATCGGCCAGCTACAATGCACGCAGCAATTTCGAACAAATTTCCTTTTTTCGGGGGCCTTTCGTGGTGTCCGTAATGTTTTGAAAACAGATTTTATCGCATTTCCCAACCGAATTCAGCATTAATAATCTGAGTGCAGGTGCTCGAAAGGATAAATGTTCCGAAAATGAGTTTTTCACAAAATTAATTTTTTACCACTTTTTACCGTTCTAAGACCTGTGTCTCCCCTAGACAGTACTCACATAAAGAGCAGCAAAAATGTGCTTTGCTGAGAAAACCATCCCACACAGCCTCACAGTACCTTGTTGAAAAAACATATGGCAAAATCCAGTCAGCGTTGTAAAATAACGCGGACGGCAACATTGACCACCGGAGTGAGCACACAGAAGAAATCACATTTCAAGTGAAGCAACCACCTCACTTTGGAATACACAGCACAACATTTGGAATACTTTGCAACTACATCCTATTCAAGCGACAACAAAATGAACACTACTTGCAATGCATGCAAGAAGACCGGTGCCGCGCAATTCTCCACCGGATAAAAAAAATATGTGTGTTGATGGAATTGCATAAAAAGGTCTGGGGTGCGACCTGATGCCAGTGAACACCTCCGGCAACGCATTCCCTCACCAGAACAGGAGTTGGCCACCCTGGTGCAGTAATTGGCCGCAACCTCCCATGATTAGTCCTATAAAACCCCGGCCCTCAGCCACCAGCGGCTGCGGAACAACTAAACACAACGGCGGTCAGACCTGTGACGCAGCAGGGGGTGCTAAGAACTTCTGGCTCCGTTGGAAATGCCGCCATTGGAAACTGACCCTGGCAACGTTTAACGCTAGAACCCTAGCTAGTGAAGCTAGTTTAGCAGTCCTTTTAGAGGAACTAGAGGGCATGAAATGGGATGTCATAGAGATTAGGAAGCCGAATGAGGCATATACTGTACTGAAGGATGGGCATGTACTGTGTTATCGAGGCTTACCGGAGAGGCGAGAATTAGGAGTAGGATTCCTTGTCAATAAGTATATAGCGAGTAATATAGATGAATTCTATAGTATTAATGAGAGGGTGGCAGGCATCGTAATTAAGCTTTATAAGCGGTATAAACTGAAGGTTGTACAGGCCTATGCACTTATATGTAGTAATGATGACCACGCAGTTGCGGAAAGTAAAAACGCAGTATACTGTACTAATGGGCGACTTCAATGCCAAGGTAGGAAAAAAAGCAGTTAGACCAGGCAGTAGGTGACTATGGCATTGGTTCTAGGAATAGCAGGGGGAGTTACTAGTTGAGTCTGCAGAGCAATATAACCTAAGAATCATGGATACCTTCTTCAGCAAACGGAAGAACCGGAAATGGACATGGAAAAGTCCTAACAGGGAGACTAAAAATGAATCGACTTCATACTGTGTTCAACCCCTGCCATTATACAAGATGTAGAGGTAGTCGGGAAAGTGCGGATGCAGTGACCACAGGATGGTGAGGTCCCGAATTAGTCTAAATCTGAAGAAGGAACGGAACAGGTTAGTAAGAAGAAGTACATCAATGAATTAGCGGTGAGGGGGAAGGCAGAAGAGTTCAGGATCTCGCTACAAAATAGATATTCAGCCCTAACCGAGGACGGCGACATTACCCTAGAAGCAATAAACAATAATTTCAGAGATATCATTACTGAGTGCACTGTAGAAGTAGGCGGTAGGATAGTTAGGATATCGGTAAGCTGTCTAAGGAGACGAAAGATTTGATTAAGAAACGCCAGAGTATGAAAGCTTCCAATCCAACAGACCAGATAGAATTGGCAGATATCAAAGCTAATCAATAAGCGCAAGGTGGCCGATATAACGAAGTATAATATGGAGAAAATTAAGCATGCTGTTAAGAACGGGGGAAGCCTTGTCTATTGGTTGAAAGTAGGGTGTGGAGTTTGGAGGGAAAAAATTCCAGACACCTGAAATCACCTGAACAGCAAACTTCGCATCAATTACTATTGTATAGTCTTGCTGCCCGTCGAGCAACAGGCGTTCTACCAATCATGTTTTGTACAGCAACTTGACAGAGCGCATAATGCTTTTGTCTATTGGTTGAAAGTAGGGTGTGGAGTTTAGAGGGAAAAATAACTTTGGTGGCTTTGAGCACGAGAACTTTGGTGCTGCAAAAAGCATTGCCCACAAAGAGAAAGGCATCGGGATTCTGAGCTTTCATCTTGTGATCAAATTTTAACAGCGAAGAGTTATATATGCTGGATGTCATTCATGCATTTTGATTTGCTTCGAAGGTGACAGTAATGCGATTCCAGTGGGGTCGTTTTGACTTTCCAATCAAGGGGAAGCACTCCTCAGTTCCTGACATATACAACAGAAAGGATGCTGATATGGAACAGAATTTAGCTAAGGGAATCTGAAGTACATCATGTACGAGTTGGTACGCTTCAGTTGCATTGCATCAGCACACCTGGGTTGTGTCTCTTCTAAAAAGTGAAGAATTTACTCCAGGGACCTGAAAAAGTTGTCCTTAGTAACCGAGTGTCTCTTGTATGCAATTTTGCTAACATGAGACATAGGAAAACCAACCAAACCATTTTCAAGTGTCTCTTATAACCGAGTGTCTCTTCAAGGAGCAAAGGATCAAGCAGCTTTTCGGAAACGGTACTCTACTATCGATCATATCCATACGGTCAACCAGGTGGACCATGTCACGCCACGCTTTCCGGTCTCTCACTATTTTCCTAAAATCACATAACTTCACCTGCAGCTCCTCGAGGATGCCATCTAACCATCCCGTTCGCTGCCTACCCCTTCTCCGGTGACCCTCAACCTTTCCCAACATCAAATCTTTCTCCAGCAACTCCTCTCTTCTCATCAGATGACCAAAGTAGCTGAGCTTTAACTTTAGAATTTGACCCTCCAATGAGCAGTCAGGGTTTATGGTCGACAATATCGACTGATTTGATCTTCTGGCAGTCCAAGGAACTCTCAAGAGTCTTCGCCAGCACCACAATTCAAACGCGTCAATTCTTCGGCTGTCAGCCTTTTTCACAGTCAGGGTTTATGGCCGACAATATCGACTGATTTGATCTTCTGGCAGTCCAAGGAACTCTCAAGAAGAGTCTCCGCCAGCACCACAATTCAAAAGCGGCAATTCTTCAGCGTCAGAATTCTTCACAGTCCAACTCTCCCATCTATACATAACAACTGGAAAGACCAAAGCACGAGTTATACGGATCTTGGTTGGCAGACTAATGTCTCTGCTCTTTACTAGGCGGTCAAGGCTAGCCATGGCTTTCCCAGAAGCAGGCGTCTCCTAATTTCATGGCTGCAATCTCCTTCCGAGGTAATCTTGGAGCCCAAGAAGAGAACATCTGTCACAGCTTCCACTTCTTGTCCTTGGATGCTCCAGGACTAGATAGGGCAAGACGCCATGATCTTTGTCTCTTTAATGTTCAGTTTAAGCCCAAACTTCTCACTCTCTTCTTGTATGCGCATCAGACGTCTCTTGAGTTCCACTTCACTTTCTGCCATTAAAGTGGTATCATTCGCATATCTAAGGTTGTTGATACGTTTCCCAGCAATCTTCACTCCAGCTGAAGACTCGTCCAGGCCGGCCTTCCTCATGATGCACTCTGCATATAGGTTAAATAGGCAGGGTGACAGTATGCAGCCTTGCCTCACTCCTTTCTAGATCGGAAACCAATCAGTAAGACCATGCCCAGTTCTGACTGTGGCCTCTTGCCCTTCATACAGGTTCCTGAGGAGACAGATGAGGTGAATTGGAACTCCCATCTCTTGGAGAGCTTGCCACAATCTGCTGTGATCTACGCAGTCAAACGCTTTCGCATAATCATCAAAGCAGAAGTAGATGGGTTTCTGGAACTCTCTTGCTTTTTCCATGATCCAGCGAAGGTTAGCAATTTGGTCTCTAGTTCCTCTGCCCTTGCGAAACCCAGCTTGCACGTCCGGAAGCTCCCGATCCACATACTGCTGCAGCCTACCTTGGAGGATTTTCAAAATCACCTTGCTAGCATGCGAAATAAGCGCGATCGTGGGGTAGTTGGAACAATCTTTGGCACTGCCTCTCTTTGGAATGGAGATGTAAACTGACCTCCTCCAATCCTGTGGCCACTGCAGGGTTGTCCAAATCTCCTGACATAATGTATGCAGAATGTTAACAGCATCATGGTTGAGGTTTTGAAGCAACTCAGCTGGAATGCCATCAATTCCGCTAGCTTTGTTCTTAGCAAGGCTGGCTAAGGCCCATTCAACTTCACTCTTCAGGATGCCCGACTCGAGATCAGTAATTACAACCGTCTTATGTTGGGTTTGCACATTCGGGTCCTTCTTGTACAGTTCTTCTGTGTATTCCTGCCACCTCTTCTTTATCTCTGAGGCTTCAGTGAGGTCCTTGCCTCGTTTGTCCTTTATCACGCCCAGCTTAGCACAGAAGCTTCCTTTGATATCTTTGATTGTCTTATACAGAGCTCTTGTGTTCCTTAATTGGCTGTTGTACTCAACTGCTTGGCACTGTATGTTCAGGAAGGCATTCTTATCTCTCCTTGCTATTTTCTGAAAATCCGCATTGAGAACCTTGTATCTTTCTCTTTACACCATAACTTTTGCCATCCTCCTTTCCTCAGCTATTTGCAAAGCCTCTTCAGATAACCAGTTTGCTTTCTTGCATTTCTTTGGCTTTGGAACTACCTTAGTAGCAACTTCTTGTATTATATCACGAACATCAGTCCACATCTCTTCGGGCTCTCTGTCTTCTAGATCTAATTCTTGAAATCGATTCCTCACTTCCACAGCATATTCTAATGGAAGTTGATCCAGATCATACCTGAAAGGCCTTCTAGTTTTTTGCGTTTTCCTCAATCGAAGCTTAATTTTGGCAACAAGAAGCTCATGATCGGTGCCACAATCGGCCCCAGGCCTTGTTTTTACTGCTTGTATAGCGCTTCCCCATCTCTGCCGGCAAAGAATGTAATCGATCTGATTCCTGTACAGACCGTCCGGTGAAGTCCATGTGTACAGGCGCCTCTTGTGCTGTTGAAAATGAGTATTCGCTATGGTCAGGTTGTTTTCTTGACGAAACTCTACTAGCCTCTGCCCAGCTTCATTTGACTCGCCAAGTCCGAACTTGCCTATAGTTCCGGATATTTCTTTACTCCCGACCTTAGCATTCCAGTCTCCTTTGAGAAAAACGGCGTCTGATGATGGGGTGCGGTCTAAAAGGCATTGTAGGTCCGCATAAAATCTCTCAACGTCAGCTTCTTCAGCAGTAGTGGTCGGTGCATAGACTTGGATAACTGTTATGTTGAAAGGGTGACCTTGGATCCGAAGTGAAATCATTCGGTCGTTTTTGGGGTTGTACCCTAGCACTGCTTTGCCCATTCTTCTGTTTACTATGAGAGCGACCCCATTCCTTCTCTTGGATTTGTGCCCACAATAAAAAACAATTGTCGCTGGAGTTAAATTCGCCCATGCCGGTCCACTTGAGCTCGCTGATACCCAAGATATCAATGTTCAATCTGTCCATTTCTTGCTTGATGACATCCAGTTTACCTTGCGTCATAGATCTTACATTCCATGTTGCTATGTGATATATCTCCTTGCAACATCGGACTTTCCGGTTGCTTCCCGACACATCCACAACTGAGCATCCTTTTGGCTTTAGCCCAGCCGCTTCATTCGTCCTGGAGCTACTAGGAATCGCCCTTTGTTCATCCCCAGTAACATGTGGGACGCCTTCCAACCTGGGGGGCTCATCTTCCGGCACCATATCATTAATGGTATTGTGACTGGCCATAGGGTTTTCTTGGCAGGAAATACCGGAGTGGGTTGCCATTACCTTCTCCAGTGAATCACATTTTGTCAGAACTCTCTGCCGTGACCTGTCTATCTTGGGTGGCCCTACACAGCAGAGCTCACGACTTCATCGAGTTTCGCAAGCCCCTCCGCCACGACAAGGCAGTGATCCATGAAGGGGACAACAACCATAGTTCTGCATAAAGAAAGTAACAAAATTCCCATAAAAAAAGGTGTTAGGCAAGGAGACACAATCTCCCTAGTACTATTCACAGCTTGCTTAGAGGAAATGTTCAGAGACTTGGAGTGGGAGCAGTTAGGGATAAGGGTCTGCAATTTGCTGATGACATTGCTTGCTAAGTAACTCAGGAGATGAATTGCAAAGAATGATTGGTGACCTAGACAGGAAAAGTAAAAAGGTTGGCTTGAAAATCAACATGCAGAAGACTAAGGTGATGTTCAGCAGGTTCGGGAAGGAACAGCAGTTCGCAATAGGTAGCAAAGCACTGGAAGGGGTAGGCAAATGTCTACTTATAACAGGTAGTAACTGCAGATCCAGATCATGAAAGGGAAACAACTAGGAGAATAAGATTGAAATAGAGCGCATTTGGCAAGTATTTGAAGATGGACTAGCAGCTTACCGGTATCGCTCAAGATACAACAGTTGCATCTTACCAGTACTCACCTATGGGGTTCAAACATCTAGGCTAATGAAACGCAGAGGGCTATGGAACGAAAAATGGTAGGGGTAGCATTAAGAGATAGGAAGTGCGCAGAGTGGATCAGAGAAATACCTCAGGTTACTGACATTCTAGCGAAAAAAAAAAAAAAAAAAATGGGCATGGGCAGGACATGTAGTGCAAAGAGAGGATAACTGGTGGTCGTTTGGGGTAACAAACTGGATTCCAAGGGAAGGAAAGCGTAGCAGGGGGCGGCAGAAAGTTAGGTGGGTGGATGAGGGGTCAAGTGGATGCAGCTAGCACAGAACCGGGTTAAGTAGAGAAATATGGGAGAGGCCCTGCAGTGAGCATAGTCAGGCTGATGATGATGACACCAAAGAAACATCCCCATGTTCTATGCAAAATGAAATGCAAGCACAATGTTAAGCACCACAGGTCCAATTTCGAAATCGAAGCTGAGGTACGGTACCAAAAAGGAGTAAGAGATGCCAAACTAGGACCACACAGAACTGTTCACGTAAACAAACAATCATTTAGCATCACAAAGGCAGACAACAGATAAGAAGATGGTTAACTTGCCAAAGCAAGATGAGTATGAAGTATCCCACAAGCGAACGCAAGCCACATGGGAAGTTAGTTGCAACCACGGACACCGGACCAGCTTACCCAAGCTTGAAACGATATGTATTGAAATACCACCAAGCAAAGAAAACATGATGCCATTGCAAACCTTAGACTGCCATGCCGGCTACAGGACTAGTATTGTTGCCAGGAAGCATTAAAATGTTATCTGAGTGACCGAAGCCATCTGTCGACAAGCAGATGAAGTAATTGGAGGGTTTGGAAGAAAGCATTTTTGATGTAATCCAGTTTATTCCTAATTAGTTTCTTCTCTATCATGTCATTACGAGTTGTGATTGCTGAGACCATGCAAGACTATCACTACAAATGTATTTGCTTTTGCTTCTTCCTTTAATCAAGCAGTGGCTGTGCAGAAAAATGCCAGCCACAAATCCGTCATTCAATGTATGCCATGCGAGACACTCACCTGGAAGGCAAGCCGAATGCAGTGGATTTTAGCGAGGTAATCTTGCTTTGAGCTGCACCGAACCACCTCTGCCCTGCAAGAACATTTCTTTATTTTCCACATGGAGAGCGTCAAGAAAAATTACAGCAGGTAGCATAACAAAAGTGATGAAAACATGCAATTATAACAAAGAAAAACAAAGCTGCAAAGAAACACAAAAAAGCACAGAAATGAAGACAATGGCAAGAAATTGCACAAAATATTCAAGTAATACACTCTGATGGGCTAGTTGGTTCATAATAAGCCAACGAGTAAAACTTGGTAAAAGGTATGATGCAAAGATAAGATTCCTAAATTTGTCATGCCGTATTATCACTGTCTTTCTCATAACATCATAAAGGTGGCGGGCAGATATGGGATCCGTGTTGTATTGTCGGCACCTGAAAAGTTTGCCCATTACTTTCGAGAAAAAAGAAAAAGTTTGCCCATTACTTTCAAGGGAAAAGGAACGCAGAGACACTGAGCACAGCACGTGCAGAATAAACCATCAGACCATGTTCACCAGGTGTGCTTCCGGGGTTGTCTACCAGATACCTCTATCTTACGGCTGACTATACATCGGCCAAACAGGCCAGTGCTTCAATGAGTGGGCCCTTGAACACAATAGGTCTATGCGCACCGGTACAGGTAGCAATTTACCTCTGCATTGCAAAAGCTGCGGATGCGACCCCTGTCTGGATAGAACCACTTTCCTCGGTAGGGCAAGACTGAAAGGGAGGTCATCGAGGCCTTCCTGATCGCCAAAAAAGGTGACTGCATCAGTTCACTGTCAGTATCGCTATTGAGACAGGAGATAGAGTATCTAGAAGGGCATATTCAGGTTTCCACAGCTGCTTTGATTCTGCCATAATGTGCTGTTGTAACTGTCAAGCGAAGCGTTTTGCGTGATAGTGTATTTATTGTTTTATTGAGAGGCTATGATTAAATCTAGTAGGAAGTCTGCGCCTGTGTGTTTCTTACATCCCATTCTTTTGGCGCAGGCGCACAGCACTGAAGTTAATTATTACCTATTCGACAACATGTTTCAGTCAGAGATTGCAAGGAAGCATTCTAGGCCCTTTATTATTCAATATATTGCTGCGAAGATGACATACATAAAAGATATACATATACATAAAAGATATAGTACAGGTAGACCCTGAAGTAGATTTTGTTATTTACGCAGATAACACTAGTCTTTTTCTTTCAGGCACTGATGTTAACAGAAATGCATTAACACGAAGAAGACTAAGGCTGTGTTTTTTAGAGCAAAAAATGTGCAGGCCTTCGATTGTATGAATTTACTCTTAGGTGGTAATCGAATTGAAATAGTCAGTGCAGTGAAGACATTGGGAGTTATTTTCAGTGAGCATATGCATTGGGATGACCATATAAATTTACTACGAATTAAGTTAGCTCGAGCTCTAGGTATAATCAGGAGATGCCAATGGATGCTTCCTGCCAAAGTAAAGCTTGTCCTTTATAATGCTCTGTTTGAATCGCATGCCAGATATTGCCACCTGGTAACACTACATATACTGATATCCGGAAACTTTTTCCTTTACAAAAACAGGCCTTAATGTAGATTACTTATATCCTACGCAAACATTATTTTTCAGGTGCAGGATTATGCCAATAACCAGTCTACACGAGCTTCGGATTTTACATATTTATAAATCACAGCTTCACGACCATGCCAATCATTTAATAAATATGGCACACCTGCACATTAAACCAGTGCTTCAGATAATAACAAGACACCATGAATATTGGTATGTGCCACGTCCAAGAACCAATTACAGACTTCAGACTCTAAGTTATGTGTTGCCATCTCTACTGAATAAATTTGGATTTACAAATGATTCCATTCGCTCTGTAATTGCCAATTACAGTCAAATCTCGATATAACGAATCCCGCGGGACCGCAAAAAATTGTTCGTTATTTTGAAATATTGTTGTAATGAAAAATCTGCGATTATAAGCCAGTGGTCAAACCTAGGTATGAAAATGATGTACCTTGGCAGTAGGCACGTGTGTAGACGAGCAAAACCTCAAGTGAAAATGTTTCACTAACTCCAAAGCTGATTTATTTGAAGAAATCAAATATTTTCTTCTGCTGCGCGCAGCAAACACGACCGCGCACTACGTTATACCACTACAGCAGGCCGCAGAAACTCGGGGGCACTTCCGTCCCATCTAATTCTCCCAAGCGGAGGCGAAAGGAGGAAAGAAAAAGCTGGAAGGAGGACTTCTCCCTCGTGCCTAAATTTTCCCCTCGCACTGACGGCGCCGCCGACTGCGCTGCGTGGCTTGCTTCGTCCTCGCGTGAACCGCTACAACCGTTACGACTCCGCTCGTCGTCTGCGTCGGTCGTCTGCGTAGCCTAGCGCTGTGAATTCTCTGCGTGTTGGCTTATCGGCCAAAGTCGCGATTTTTCGTCGCGGTTCTTTTACTCTGTGCATCTCATTCCTGCTGGCTCTTCGCCCCTTCGTGAGACGAGAGACTTGTCTGCGTGCACCTCCAGTCCGTGGACCCATCTCGTCTGCTGATTGTGCTGGCCATTACAGTCGGTGATATCCGCTGTGTTTCGTGTTGTTGAACTTGTTACCTTCATGTTCTGTGGAGAGACGTGCGTTTCGAAGAAGACGGTTCTTCCAGGAAGGGTAGTGTAAATTTTTAATCATGCATTTTGGTTATGTATAGCATAGTGACAAGTGATTACTTGCATCAAATACCAACCACTAGGTAACTAGAACGCAGGTATGTGCTCATGTTTCTACATTGCTTTGTTGGTATGGAATGCGTAGAATGAATATGTGCATCAATTATTTAATTTCATATCAACTGTACACATGCTGACAGAAGCAGTGCCGGCAAACTGGGTTCTTTTGTAGTGATAAAGCAAGCATGCAAGATTACAATGTTAGCGCAGAACACATAACACTACTGTAAACTGTTAGCAATGTAAAGTGCGTGCGTGTGTGTGAGGGATACCTTGTCGCATCTTTTCATTTTCTGTTTCACGTGCAGTTAATAAAAAAGAGAAACAATATCTGCTGTTCTCTGTGCTATTTCTTGCTGCGGTCGGGTACGCTTGCTCGCGAGCGCCTGCGCCCTCGAGAGCGCTATGCTTGTGGTTTTTCTTTCCATCGCACTGTTCCTGCCGCGAGCCGGTCGTGCTGCGGCAGAACGATGATGCGGTAGAAAATCCACGGGCAGAGCGTTTTCCCGGGCGTGGGCGCACGCGAGCGCGTAACCCGCGCTGCTTGAAGCAACCTACTGACACCCCCTTCAGCGCACCGTTTTTTTGGACCAGTCCGCTATACGGCCTCCCCCGTCAAGTCCATTTTTTACGCGCCCCCTCCCGCTATAATCCTATAATGGGGAGTTAGGCGCTAGCGTCTGTAATTCGTGGCCGCTGGGAGGTATAGGGAGTTTCACACCCCTGACTACAGCACATACTTTCCGGAACACCTCATTGCGTGCGTGACTGCACTGAGCGATGAAAGTACGGACTTCGTCCATGTGCAAAAAAAAAAATACCATCAAAGTTCTCTTTGACCCCATTTTCAATGCTCCCTGAACTTTGAAAATCTTGTCTCAGTCTTCCATAATGATCGCGGCAGTCGATGGGGCAATGCTAGCTGTCTGTAGAAGCCGGATCGCTTTTTCCCTGTGTCGATTTCTTGCAGTGAAAGCAGCTACGTTCCTATCTTCTTGGCACTTTGCTGGCTAATATCATCGCCAATCTCGCACAAACTTCGCAATAAGATAATCTGTGGCTAAAAAAAATAAAAATACCGTCCGGCTAAGTAGCTAAGTCATCGTCCCGGAAGCCACGGGACATGCGCACACAGTCGGCTTCTGGGGGAGAGGAGGCCGCCCTTCTTTTCAGTGGTGGCTATAAAACCAGCGCGCAATAAAGCACGAAGGCTCCTTTTCCCTGCAACCGTGCTGTCATGTTCAATCGACTGTGACAGCCGATACATGGCGTCAGAAGTGGGATGCCACCGACCAACAAGATGGAATTCCTAAAGCCACCGGAGCCGCTGCGTGTGACAGGGGACATCAGCAAGCACTGGGAGCTCTTTAAACAGAAGTTTGAGCTCTTCTTGACTGCATCGGAGCCAACCGAAAAACCTCGACCAGAGTCTGCGAAGGCCGCGCTGCTCTTGAGCATCGCAGGTGAGGAAGGCATCGCAATCTACAACACGTTTACCTTTGCGGATGGCGAGAACAAGCTCGACTATGCGACGGTGGTGAAAAAGTTTGAAGAATACTGTGCTGCCCAACGGAACGAAGTCCACGAGCGGTATATCTTCAGGAAACGGATGCAAGATTCCGGTGAGCCCTTTGAACATTTTTTGCGTGATTTGAAGACGCAAGCCCATTCATGCAATTTCGGCTCATTGACGGAGTCAATGATTAGAGACCAAATAGTTTTTGGCACCAGTGATAGCAAAGTACAAGAGAAGTTGCTCGCAGACAGCCAGCTCACCCTCAAAAAAGCAGAAGGAATCTGCAAGGCCGCTGAGAGCGCAGCTGAACACCAAAAGCCAGCAGCAAACGGTGGACTTGGTGCGAAAGGAAAGCCCGTTTTTGGGCAAAGCGCAATCAAAGCAATTCAAGTGCAGAAAATGCGGCCGAACTCATGCGCCGCGAAGCTGCCCAGCGTTCGGACGTACATGCAGAAAGTGTCAAGCAAGGAACCATTTCGCGGTCTGCTGCAAGGCAAATAATCAGGTGGACGCACTGTAAGAATCCGAAGAAGACTTTAACGTACTCGACGTGTCGGTTAGCAGCGTCAGCAGTCGACGTGAATGGACCGTTGAAGTATGCATGAACAGTTTGCTGGTGAAGTTGAAAGTGGACACAGGATCCCAAGCTAACCTGTTGCCCTTCGGTCTTTACAGGAAGATGAATCCCAAGCCATCATTAATGCCGAGTAGTGTGATCCTGAGATCGTATGGCGGCGGCATTATCAAACATATGGGTGTCCTCAGAACTCAAGTGGAGCTGAATAACCGAAAGAGCGTTTGCAACTTTTTCGTAGTGCGCAAAGAAAATCAAGCAATCCTTGGTCTTGAAGCAAGTAAAGAACTGGGTCTTCTGCCGCGGGAAGTTCACAACGTAACAGTGAACAGTTCTGATAAAGTCATTCACGATTACCAACACCTGTTCAGCGGCACAGGCTGTGTTCGACACCAATACCGCATGGCCCTGAGCGAAGGCGCCACACCTGTTGTCCAAACAGCGAGACGGGTACCTCTGGCTCTGCGAGAACCGCTTCGGCTAGAACTTGAACGCATGGAAAAGGCTGGAATCATCACAAAAGTCACAGAAGCCACAGACTGGGTGAGTCCTCTCGTTATCGTTCGCAAAAAAGACGGCAATATCCGAGTGTGCATGGACCCTAGAAAGATAAACGAATGCATTAAGCGAGAACACTACGAAATGCCAAGGTGAGAAGATATAGAATCCGAGCTAGCGGGCGCAACAGTGTTCTCCAGACTTGACGCAAACTCGGGGTTCCATCAGATCCCATTGCATGAAGAAACCTCCAGGATTTGTACTTTTGCAACACCGTTCGGTCGATATCGTTTTTTACGGATGCCTTTCGGTATTTCGTCGGCATCTGAAGTGTTTCAGAAAACACTAAATGAAATTTTTGAATCTCTTCCCGGCGTGAAAGTGTACGTCGACGACATACTAGTCTGGGGCACTTCCCGGCAGGAGCACGACGTACGCCTTCGGTCAGCTCTGCAAGCAGCTGAGCAGGCCAGTCTCACATTTAATCGTGAGAAGTGCACAGTTGGCGTTCAAGAAATTGAGTTCTTGGGCGACGTTATCAGTGCAGAAGGTATAAAACCGAGCCCTTCACTAGTGAAAAGTATGTTGGAAATGCCCGCCCCCTCTGACAAATCGGGAGTTCTGCAAATGCTGGGGGTCGCAAACTACTTTGCAAAATTTTTACCAACGCTGGCGGAAAGAACGACTCTTCTCAGGAGCCTAATCAGACAAGATTCAGTTTTTGAATGGACAGATAACCATGCAAGTGAATGGAAACTGCTATGCCATAGCATGAGCCAACAACTGCTCCTGTCAATGTTTGACCCCAAAAAACCAACAAAAGTGTCCTGTGATGCATCACAGAATGGGATTGCTGCAGCTTTAATGCAGTGTCATAGCGATTCCTGGAAACCCGTGGCTTATGCTTCCAAAGTGCTCACTGACGCGCAGCAGCGGTACTCTCAAATAGAGAAGGAAGCACTGGCTATCGTATACGGGTGCGAAAAGTTTCACCACTTCGTCTACGGCCGGCAGGTTATTGTGGAAACAGACCACCGCCCATTAGTTGCCATCCACAAAAAAGCAGTTGGCGATATGCCGCCAAGGCTGCAGCGGTTTTTTCTTAGGCTGATGCGTTATGACATCACAATATTCTTCGTTCCAGGAAAAAATCTGCTCGCCGACATGCTATCAAGGGCCCCCGCCGAGGACGATAAGAGCATCCAGAGCGATGACGTGAAAGTTCATGCCGTAAGTGTGGTTTGCTCACTTGTCAGCGACGACACGTGGAAGCGACTGGCCGTAGAGATGAGGAACGATCCTTATCTGAGCTCCGTTCTAAAATGCCTAAGTAATGGTATTCCTATCGAAGGGCCGCTGAAGTCAAGCGAGGGCGAACTGTCCGAAGTTAGAGGCGTCTTACTAAAAGGCTGCAAGGTTATAATACCAACTACCTTACAACGGGAAATGTTAGAAAAAATACATCATGGTCATATGGGCATTAATAAGAACAAACTCAGGGCACGGCGTCTAGTTTTCTGGCCTGGAATGAACTCGGACATTGAGGCGTTTGTCAAGAAGTGTAGCGTATGTATGCAGTACGCCTACAGCCAACCAAGAGAGCCATTGAAAATGCGTCCTGTGCCTGAAAAGCCCTGGTACCGAGTGGGCATCGACATCTTCCAGTATGGTAGGAAATCCTACTTGTGTTTATACGATGCGTTGTCAAACTTCCCCGAAGTAGAACTGCTTAACGACTTGTCAGCGAGGAACGTCATAGAGTCAACTAGCTTCATTTTTGCACGATACGGCATACCAATGGAGGTATGCACAGACAATGGTCCGCAGTTCGCATGTAACGACTTCGCTGCCTTTGCAAAGCGATATGATTTCAAACACACCACCTCGAGTCCACGATTCCCTCAATCAAATGGTCTCGCGGAGAAGGGTGTGCAAATTGTAAAGCGCATCCTAAAGAAAACCACCGAACTTAAACAAGATTTTTGGTTGGGACTTCTTGCTTACAGGACCACACCTCTAGAGTGCGGTCGAACCCCTGCAGAGATCCTCCAAGGCCGCGAGCTTCGCACCACATTGCCGGACTTGCGCTGTAGTGCCAACTACCAGGTGTACAAGCATCGCCAGACCGAAAGCCTCAAGCGGCCGTTGGCTCCACTGCAGAAAGATGACGTCGTTCGGTTGAGGCAGAACACGTGGTCACCGAAAGCTCGGATCTTGCGTCAGTCCAGGTTTCCCAGGTCGTACGACGTACTCACCGAAGGTGGAAGTGTTCTGCGACGCAACCGGCGGCACCTGCTACCGACCAGTGAACCCTTTGAGAGGGAGCTGCCGGACTTCGTCGACGACGAAAACAGCTCGGACAATTCGGCAACCTCGGCCCGCACTGGTCCACCGCAGTCGCATACTATCATGCCACAGCTCGGCACAGCGCCTCCAACGCAGGATCCCCCGCGCACTGCCTCGCCAGCACCAGCACTAAGGAGATCAACAAGACAAATAGCACCACCTCGGCGGCTCACGTACAACAAGGACTTTGTACAGGTGCCTTAAATTTCCAATGCAAGTGAAGTCAACAAGGCGTCTGTGCGAGGGCCATACACCATTCAGATTTGTTTGTAACAGAGTTTTCTTCTCTTCTCTTTTCCTCTTCTTTCTTTTTTTTTCCAAACGAAGGAGGATGTATCGGTAGCTAAGTCGTCGTCCCGGAAGCCACGGGACATGCGCACACAGTCGGCTTCTGGGGGAGAGGAGGTCGCCCTTCTTTCCAGTGGTGGCTATAAAACCAGCGCGCAATAAAGCACGAAGGCTCCTTTTCCCTGCAACCGTGTTGTCATGTTCTATCGACTGTGACAGCCGATACAACGCGCAAACGCACGAATGACCGAGCCGCGTATGGCACACAGCACAGGAAGAAAAAAACGCAGGCGGCTAGGCCTGCTGGCTACTGCGTAATAAACCATAGCTTCATGGTGGCGCTAGGAGCTGGTCCTAGATGTCCTGATGATAATAGCTACAGCCCACGAGCCATACACACAGAATCGGCAGTTTCTGTTTCGTTTCACGCGAGAGTTTCAAGCTGGCGAGCTGTTAATTTTAGCCGAATTCGTAATACTGATGTTCCAAAATTATAGAAGAAATAAAATGTGTTCGTTATTCTGAAATATACGCTATATTGAAATTCGTAATTCTGAAATAGTTTAACATTGAAAACATAGCAAATCTGCCGGGGATTCTTTAAAAATTCATTAATTTGAACAGTTTGTTAATGTGGTGTTCATAGTAACGAGATTTCACTGTACATTTGAAATCTGTTCCTTTAGTGTGTTATTTAACTTGTCTGTGCAGTGCATTTTGTGAAAAGCTTTGCTGTTTATTCACTATCAGATGTCGATTTGTTCTTTTTTTTTTACAATTTATTGGCTTTTATTTGTTGTGCGATGTCTGCTTTTCTTTTTTTTTGCTCACTCAACTGCTAACCGAAGCAATATAGGGGTTGAGAGCTTCGTCAAGTCGCAATTGCGGCTTTTTTTCCCTTCTCTTCAGTTATGTATTTGACTGGAAAATAAACCTTAAATTACCTAATGCACTGCAGAGAAAAGCCCGATGCGTGACAGTGCTCACCTGTCCGAGCGGCAAGGAATGCCCTCTCGTTCGAGCACCTCGAGGGCCTCCTTGTAGAGAGTGCACTGGTCGGCGGGGGGAACCGTGCTGAACTCAAGCTCAGACAGCACTGCGACCTGCAAGCCAAACAAACGCACTACTGTCTTCCTGTCAGCACAGCCACAATTCAACAGGGTAAATCAACAGAATCATTATTCATTAGCACAGAAACTTGGAAGTTCATGTTCTAAACCAGAGATCACACCCAGCGTTTCAACTGGCCCGAATCAGTTGCTCTATCAGCAGCTTGGTGATGGAATTTGACAGCTGATAGTCAGTGCCCGTGTGTGTCTTTCCTCATTTCCTTGTGTCCCATCCATTGCGCTGTTCCATCTCTATGCAGAACCACCTAGCCCATCTACTCACTTTTATATATCAGCAGCTATCCAATGTGCATTCTAGAAAGCCACAGATTTGATTGGTACAAGTAGCTTCAATTGCTTTTCAGCATCAACAGACATGACAAGTCTGGAGAACTTTTCTGGGGCTGAAGAAAAAAATGGCAGTGGCAGCCACATGTTTTCTACCGAAGTTGTGCGCTAGTTCATGATAGTTGACAGTTGATAATCAGTGCCCATGTGTGTCTTTCCACGCTTTCTTGTATCCCATCCCCTGCGCTGTTCCATAGCCATGAAGAACCACCTATCCTATATCAGCAGCTAGCCAATGTGCATTCCAGAAAGCCACAGATTCGATTGGTATAAGTAGCTTCAATTGTTTCAGCATCAACAGACCTGACAAGACTGGGCAGCTTTTCTGGGGCTGAAGAAAAAAGTGGCAGTGGCAGCCACATGTTTCCTACCAAAGTTGTGCCCTAGTTCATGATAGTTGACAGTTGATAGTCAGTGCCCATGTGTGTCTTTCCTCGCTTTTTTGTATCCCGTCCCTTGCGCTGTTCCATAGCCATGAAGAACCACCTATCCTGCCTACTAACTTTATATATCAGCAGCTAGCCAATGTGCATTCCAGAAAGCCACAGATTTGATTGGTACAAGTAGCTTCAATTGTTTCAGCATCAACAGACCTGACAAGACTGGACAGCTTTTCTGGGGCTGAAGAAAAAAGTGGCAGTGGCAGCCACATGTTTCCTACCAAAGTTGTGTCCTAGTTCATGATAGTTGACAGTTGATAGTCAGTGTCCATGTGTGTCTTTCCTCGCTTTTTTGTATCCCGCCCCATGCGCTGTTCCATAGCCATGCAGAACCACCTAGCCCACCTACTCACTTTTATATATCAGCAGCTAGCCAATGTGCATCATGTAGCTTCAATTGTTTTTCAGCATCAACAGACCTGACAAGACTGGACAGCTTTTCTAGGGCAGAAAACAAAAGTGGCAGTGGCAGCCACGTGTTTTATGCCAAAGTTGTGCCTAGTTCATGATAGTTGACAGTTGATAGTCAGTGCCCATGTGTGTCTTTCCTCGCTTTTTTGTATCCCGCCCCTTGCGGTGTTCCATAGCCATGCAGAACCACCTAGCCCACCTACTCACTTATATATATCAGCAGCTAGCCAATGTGCATCAAGTAGCTTCAATTGTTTTTCAGCATCAACAGATCCAA
This sequence comes from Amblyomma maculatum, assembly GCF_055883805.1. Lineage (NCBI taxonomy): Eukaryota > Metazoa > Arthropoda > Arachnida > Ixodida > Ixodidae > Amblyomma > Amblyomma maculatum. Next base: position 182,975,899 of record NC_139349.1, read on the forward strand.
CAAGTCTGGACAGCTTTTCTGGGGCTGAAGAAAAAAGTGGCAGTGGCAGCCACATGTTTTATACCAAACTTGTGCTCTAGTTCGTAATAGTTGACAGTTGACAGCCAGTGCCCGTGTGTGTCTTTCCTCGCTTTCTTGTATCCCGTCCATTGCGCTGTTCCATACCCATGCAGAACCACCTAGCCCACCTACTCACTTATATATATCAGCAGCTAGCCAATGTGCATCAAGTAGCTTCAATTGTTTTTCAGCATCAACAGACCTGACAAGACTGGACAGCTTTTCTGGGGCAGAAAACAAAAGTGGCTGTGGCAGCCACATGTTTTATGCCAAAGTTGTGTCTAGTTAATGATAGCTGACAGTTGATAGTCAGTGCCCATGTGTGTCTTTCCTCGCTTTTTTGTATCCCGCCCCTTGCGCTGTTCCATAGCCGTGCAGAACCACCTAGCCCACCTACTCACTTTTATATATCAGCAGCTAGCCAATGTGCATCAAGTAGCTTCAATTGTTTTTCAGCATCAACAAACCTGACAAGACTGGACAGCTTTTCTGGGGCTGAAGAAAAAAGTGGCAGTGGCAGCCACATGTTTTATACCAAAGTTGTCTCTAGTTCATGATAGTTGACAGTTGATAGTCAGTGCCCATGTGTGTCTTTCCTCGCTTTTTTGTATCCCGCCCCTTGCGCTGTTCCATAGCCATGCAGAACCACCTAGCCCACCTACTCACTTTTATATATCAGCAGCTAGCCAATGTGCATCAAGTAGCTTCAATTGTTTTTCAGCATCAACAGACCTGACAAGACTGGACAGCTTTTCTGGGGCAGAAAACAAAAGTGGCTGTGGCAGCCACATGTTTCCTACCAAACTTGTGCCCTAGTTCATGATAGTTGACAGTTGATAGTCAGTGCCCATGTGTGTCTTTCCTCGCTTTTTTGTATCCCGCCCCTTGCGCTGTTCCAAAGCCATGCAGAACCACCTAGCCCACCTGCTCACTTTTATATATCAGCAGCTAGCCAATGTGCATCAAGTAGCTTCAATTGTTTTTCAGTATCAACAAACCTGACAAGACTGGACAGCTTTTCTGCGGCTGAAGAAAAAAGTGGCTGTGGCAGCCACATGTTTTATACCAAACTTGTGCTCTAGTTCGTAATAGTTGACAGTTGACAGCCAGTGCCCGTGTGTGTCTTTCCTCGCTTTCTTGTATCCCGTCCATTGTGCTGTTCCATACCCATGCAGAACCACCTAGCCCACCTACTCACTTATATATATCAGCAGCTAGCCAATGTGCATCAAGTAGCTTCAATTGTTTTTCAGCATCAACAGACCTGACAAGACTGGACAGCTTTTCTGGGGCAGAAAACAAAAGTGGCTGTGGCAGCCACATGTTTCCTACCAAACTTGTGCCCTAGTTCATGATAGTTGACAGTTGATAGTCAGTGCCCATGTGTGTCTTTCCTCGCTTTTTTGTATCCCGCCCCTTGCGCTGTTCCATAGCCATGCAGAACCACCTAGCCCACCTACTCACTTTTATATATCAGCAGCTAGCCAATGTGCATCAAGTAGCTTCAATTGTTTTTCAGCATCAACAGACCTGACAAGACTGGACAGCTTTTCTGGGGCAGAAAACAAAAGTGGCTGTGGCAGCCACATGTTTCCTACCAAACTTGTGCCCTAGTTCATGATAGTTGACAGTTGATAGTCAGTGCCCATGTGCGTCTTTCCTCGCTTTCTTGTATCCCGTCCATTGCGCTGTTCCATAGCCACGCAGAACCACCTAGCCCACCTACTCACTTATATATATCAGCAGCTAGCCAATGTGCATCAAGTAGCTTCAATTGTTTTTCAGCATAAACAGACCTGACAAGACCGGACCGGACAGCTTTTCTGGGGCTGAAGAAAAAATCGGCAGTGGCAGCCACATGTTTTATGCCAAAGTTGTGTCTAGTTAATGATAGCTGACAGTTGATAGTCAGTGCCCATGTGTGTCTTTCCTCGCTTTTTTGTATCCCGCCCCTTGCGCTGTTCCATAGCCGTGCAGAACCACCTAGCCCACCTACTCACTTTTATATATCAGCAGCTAGCCAATGTGCATCAAGTAGCTTCAATTGTTTTTCAGCATCAACAAACCTGACAAGACTGGACAGCTTTTCTGGGGCTGAAGAAAAAAGTGGCAGTGGCAGCCACATGTTTTATACCAAAGTTGTCTCTAGTTCATGATAGTTGACAGTTGATAGTCAGTGCCCATGTGTGTCTTTCCTCGCTTTTTTGTATCCCGCCCCTTGCGCTGTTCCATAGCCATGCAGAACCACCTAGCCCACCTACTCACTTTTATATATCAGCAGCTAGCCAATGTGCATCAAGTAGCTTCAATTGTTTTTCAGCATCAACAGACCTGACAAGACTGGACAGCTTTTCTGGGGCAGAAAACAAAAGTGGCTGTGGCAGCCACATGTTTCCTACCAAACTTGTGCCCTAGTTCATGATAGTTGACAGTTGATAGTCAGTGCCCATGTGTGTCTTTCCTCGCTTTTTTGTATCCCGCCCCTTGCGCTGTTCCAAAGCCATGCAGAACCACCTAGCCCACCTGCTCACTTTTATATATCAGCAGCTAGCCAATGTGCATCAAGTAGCTTCAATTGTTTTTCAGTATCAACAAACCTGACAAGACTGGACAGCTTTTCTGCGGCTGAAGAAAAAAGTGGCTGTGGCAGCCACATGTTTTATACCAAACTGTGCTCTAGTTCGTAATAGTTGACAGTTGACAGCCAGTGCCCGTGTGTGTCTTTCCTCGCTTTCTTGTATCCCGTCCATTGCGCTGTTCCATACCCATGCAGAACCACCTAGCCTGCCTACTCGCTTTTATATATCAGCAGCTAGCAGATGTGCATTCCGGAAAACGGCCACAGGTTTGATAAGTAGCTTCAATTGTTTCAGCACTACCTCATATTTTTGACCTCATCATGCTTGAAACTTGAACATTTTAGAGCTACTTACATAAAAAGCCTTTCTTGATGACAACAACATATTATTGCCTTTCCAGCATGGATTTCGGAAAGGCTTTTCTATGGTCGCCTACCTCTCACCCGGCGTTCACAATTTTGCACAGGTTCTTAACCATTCCCGCCAAGTAGACGTCATATTTTTACATTTTAAGAAAGGCTTTGATTGAGTTCACACAGTAAACTTATCTATAAACTTCAAAGTATTGGTCTGCCTTGATTTATTATTAGCTGGGTTTATGCTTATTTATCTGAGCAGTTTCAACATGTCAGTATCGGTGGTGACTGTTCCAGCCAACTGCCAGTCCCCTCCGGTGTCCCTTAGGGCAGTGTCCTTGGGCCACTATTGTTTCTTATCTATATTGTCAAGGGACAACGACGACGACAAAGTGCTGTGCTCGTGTGTGGAATGCACGGTACGCGAGGACGACGAAGTATGGGTGGTTCATGCAGGGCACTGCTGGCCTGAAGTTGTTCGTCTATGTTGTGGTAAGCTAGCCCTTTGTAAATATCTGTAAATACATCTACTCTCTGTGTGCGTCCATCGCTACATTATTGGTTGGAGGTGCTGGGTAGCCTACAGCAAGCAAGGAACTCCACAGCGGTCTTGGACTTCCCGGCTGATCATTGCCCCCCGCATGATCCCGGAACCTTCAATGGAGTGGACGGTGCTGATGTGGAGGGCTGGCTTGCTATGTATGAGCGCATAAATGCACATAACAGTTGGGACCTGATCATGAAGTTGGCTAACGTCATTTTCTACCTGACAGGAACAGCAAGGGTCTGGTTCTAGACCTACGAGGAGGAACTAGATCTCTGCAAATGGCAACTTGTTTGGTAAGCCAATCGGACATCACCTAGCCGCGCAGAAGGAGCTTGAATGCTGAAAATAATCGTCCACATATGTGTCATTCAGGACATTTTAGCTCTCTGCATGAAAGCTGACACCACAATGTCAGAGAGTGATGTCATGTATTAAAGGAAATAGCAGACGACGCTTTCAACTGACTGCAGAATGGTTGACGCGATTCTAAAAGAATGCCGCCGGTTTGAACAAGAGAAAAGCCGCCGTATTTTCTCTCAGTTCACGTGGCTGCCGAAAATGGCTGCGACGTCGTGCTGCGTGGACTCAACGCCACCTGGCCCTCTGCCAACATCAGACAGCCTGACATAACTTGTACGCCGGGAGCTAGAAGCAGTGTCTCCCACAATTTCCCAACTATCGGTACTGGACAGTGCCCCTACGGTATCCCTTATACAGGCTGTTGTCCGGCAAGAATTCGCCAACCTCGGGATCAACCCTATGTGCTACATTAGCTCCCCATATGCTCACAGTGTGTCCCCAGTACTTGGTTCTGGACATCCGCACTACCCTCGCCGCAGCCGCAACCCAGATGAGTGGAGAACACCTGACAACAGGCCTATCTGCTTTCACTGCTCCTGAGTCGGTCACATCTCTCGACACTGCCGAACTCGTCCGCCATCGACTTACCGCCGCTACCCGGATTACGTCTATTCCCGCCACTCTTTATCTTCCTCTAAACAGCAACTCTCAAGCTCCGATGCTCAGACTCTGCCCACCAACCGTTCGTAGCCCCCCCCCCCTACCGCCCTCGTTCGCCGTCGCCCCGATCTCGCCGCCTGTCATCTCCTGACCCGTATGCTCAATGTCGTTCGGAAAAATTACGGCTGCAGAGTCTGGAAGTGATACTGCTCTCACAGTTCAGTTCAGTCGTGTCCGACTCTTTGTGACCCTATGGACCATATCACGCCATGCTTTCCGGTCTCTCACTATTTTCCTAAAATCACATAACTTCACCTGCAGCTCCTCGAGGATGCCATCTAACCATCCCGTTCGCTGCCTACCCCTTCTCCGGTGACCCTCAACCTTTCCCAACATCAAATCTTTCTCCAGCAACTCCTCTCTTCTCATCAGATGACCAAAGTAGCTGAGCTTTAACTTTAGAATTTGACCCTCCAATGAGCAGTCAGGGTTTATGGTCGACAATATCGACTGATTTGATCTTCTGGCAGTCCAAGGAACTCTCAAGAGTCTTCGCCAGCACCACAATTCAAACGCGTCAATTCTTCGGCGGTCAGCCTTTTTCACAGTCCAACTCTCGCATCCATACATCACAACTGGAAAGACCATAGCACGAGTTATACGGATCTTGGTTGGCAGACTAATGTCTCTGCTCTTTACTAGGCGGTCAAGGCTAGCCATGGCTTTCCCAGAAGCAGGCGTCTCCTAATTTCATGGCTGCAGTTTCCTTCCGGGGTAATCTTGGAGCCCAAGAAGAGAACATCTGTCACAGCTTCCACTTCTTGTTCCTTGATGCTCCAGGACTTGATAGGGCAAGACGCCATGATCTTTGTCTCTTTAATGTTCAGTTTAAGCCCAAACTTCTCACTCTCGTCTTGTACACGCATCAGAAGTCTCTTGAGTTCCACTTCACTTTCTGCCATTAAAGTGGTATCATTCGCATATCTAAGGTTGTTGATACGTTTCCCAGCAATCTTCACTCCAGCTGAAGACTCGTCCAGACCGGCCTTCCTCATGATGCACTCTGCATATAGGTTAAATAGGCAGGGTGACAGTATGCAGCCTTGTCTCACGCCTTTGTCCATCGGAAACCAATCAGTAAGACCATGCCCAGTTCTGACTGTGGCCTCTTGCTTTTCATACAGGCTCCTAAGGAGACAGATGAGCTGAATTGGAACTCATATCTCTTGGAGAGCTTTCCACAATCTGCTGTGATCTACGCAGTCAAACACTTTTGCATAATCAATAAAGCAGAAGTAGATGGGCTTCTGGAACTTCCTTGCTTTTTCCATGATCCAGCGGAGGTTGGCAATTTGGTCTCTAGTTCCTCTGCCCTTGCGAAACCCAGCTTGCACGTCCGGAAGCTCCCGATCCACATACTGCTGGAGCCTACCTTGGAGGATTTTCAACATCACCTTGCTAGCATGCGAAATAAGCGCGATCGTGCGGTAGTTGGAACAATCTTTGGCACTGCCTTTCTTTGGAATGGGGATGTAAACTGACTTCCTCCAATCCTGTGGCCACTGCAGGGTTGTCCAAATCTTCTGACATAATGTATGCAGGAAGTTAACAGCATTGTCATGGTTGAGGTTTTGAAGCAACTCAGCTGGAATGCCATCAATTTTGCTAGCTTTGTTCTTAGCAAGGCCCATTCAACTTCACTCTTCATTCAACTGCTCTCACAACCCCACTCGAAAACCCTCCAACTCTCCAGGCCCGAAGAAACATGCTTAGTGTCGATGTGGACGGGATCACCGTTACAGCTCTGATCAACATGGGAGCGAACATCTCCGTTATGAATTCCTGTCTCTGCCATCGCCGAAAAAAAGTGCTCACTCCTGCCCCCTCAGCTGTTGTCCGTGTCGCTGATGGTGGTACTTCTGCTGTCATTGGAATGGGCACAGCTCGGGTGTCAATCACCGGCCGTCATACTTCTGTTCTCTTCACTGTCCTTGAACCTTCACTGTCCCTCATGACCTAATCCTCCGCCTTGATTTTCTTTCTGAACATTCTGCCCTCATTGATTGTGCCATAAGCGTTGTTCAGCTTGACTTACCTTTTACGGAGGAACTGCCGGATCCAGTTATGCACCGCCTATGTACTGTCAATTTTCTCCACCTGTACCCCGAAGCCGTCATCTATGTATCGATCTTGTCCATCCCACCAGTCCCCGATGGCCAGTACATCGTTACTTAAGCCCTTGATGTACCTCTCGCACAAAACATTGCCCTTGCGCATACAGTGGTCACTATGTATGCTAATCAAATGTCCCTTCTGGTCCTCAACTTTGCATCGCGCGTTCAGCCACTTCCCCAAGGCATGTCATTCGCCACACTGTGTCCTGCTTCTCAATGCAATGTATCAGCTGTTACAGGTTGCTTACCCCCCTCGGCGAACCGCAACTTGTCAGACGTCCCACCATTTCACGAATACACAAAGATGATTGCTCCTGACCTTTTACCAGCACAAACTCACGACCTCAAATGTCTTCTTTCCTCTTTTTGAGACATCTTTGACTTCGACAATCGTCCTTTGGCTTGGACCTCTGTGGTTACGCATCGCATAAACACCGGTGACGCCTCTCTTATTCACAGACGTCCGTATAGAGTGTCCAGTACTGAACACAACATCATTCAGCTGGAGGTGGACAAAGTGCTTACTAAAGACATCATAGAGTCTTCATCGAGCCCATGGACCTCACCAGTTGTCTTAGTTAAAAAGAAGGATGGGAGTTGGCGCTTCTGCGTTGATTACCGGCACCTCAATGGCATCACGAAAAAGGACGTGTATCCTCTCCCAAGAATCGATGACGCTTTGGATTGCCTTCACGGAGCCAAATTTTTCTCTTCCATCAACCTTCGATGCAGCTATTGGCAAATTGCTGTCGAGGATAAAGACCATGAAAAGACCATGTTTGTCACACCGGATGGATTATATCAGTTTAAAGTCATGCCATTCGGTCTCTACAATGTGCCAGCTACCTTCGAGTGAATGGACTCCTTACTGTAGGGCTTTAAATGGACTACATGCTTGTGTTACCTCGACGACATAGTTTTTTCCTCCACATTTTCCGTGCACCTCGAAAGACCGACGAGCATTTTTTTCCATCTTCCGTAGAACCGAGTTGCAGCTCAACTCGTCGAAGTGCCAATTCGGACGCCGCCAACTCACAATCCTAGGGCATCTTGTTGATGCTTCTGGTGTCTGCCCAGATCCTGCTAAACTTGAAGTTGCCAAGGACTCCTCTGCTTTTATCATCTACGGATGTGCGAAGCTTTGTTGGCTTGTGCTCCTATTTCCGACTTTTCATCAAAAATTTCGCTGCCATCGCCCGTCCCCTCACCGACCTCCTTAAGAAAGACACCCATTTTACCTGGGTCCCTGCTCAAGAAAACTAATTTTCTTCACTGATTCACATGCTCACCTCACCAACTATATTGGCCCATTTCGACCCATTGGCTCCAACAGAAGTTCGTACAGATGCTAGCGGATGTGGTGTTGGCGCCGTACTCGCCCAATATCACCAAGGTCAAGGCTGTGTCATTGCATATGCGAGCAGCCTTCTTTCCACTGCCAAGCGTAATTCATCATCATCACCAGCCTGATTATACCCACTGCAGGGCGAAGGCCTCTCCCATATTTCTCCACTTAACCTGGTTATGTGCTAGCTGCATCCACTTGACCCCTGCGAACTTATTAATCTCATCCGCCCACCTAACTTTCTGCCGCCCCCTGCTACGCTTTCCTTCCCTTGGAATCCAGTTTGTTACCCTCAGCGACCATCGGTTATCCCCTCTTCGCACTACATGTCCTGCCCATGTCCATTTCTTCTTCTTAATTTCCACTAGAATGTCGGTAATTTGAGTTATTTCTCTGACCCACTCTGCACGCTTTCTATCTCTTAATGTTACCCCTACCATTTTTCGTTCCATAGCCCTCTGGGTTGTCCTCAACTTAAGTAGAACTCTCTTGGTTAGCCTCCATGTTTCAGCCAACTGTTGTATACTTTACTCTTGATCGATACCGGTAAGCTGCTAGTCATAATCTGCGAGTGCTTGCCAAATGCGCTCCATCCCAATCTTATTCTTCTTGTTATTTCCTTTTCATGGTCCAGATCTGCGGTTACTACCTGTCCTAAGTAGACATATTCGCCTACTACTTCCAGTATTTCGCTACCTAATGTAAACTGTTGTTCCTTCCCGAGGCTGTTGAACATTACCTTAGTCTTCTGCATATTGATTTTCAAGCCTACCTTTCTACTTTTTCTGTCTAGGTCATCAACCATTATTTGCAGTTCATCCCCCGAGTTGCTTAGTAAGGCAATGTCATCAGCAAATCGCAGATTACTGAGGTATTTCCATCTACCCTTATCCCTAACTGCTCCCATTCCAAGTCTCTGAATACTTCCTCTAAACAAGCTGTGAATAGTACTGGGGAGATTGTGTCTCCTTGCCTAACACCTTTCTTTATGGGAATTTTGTTACTTTCTTTATGCAGAACTATGGTTGCTGTGCAGCCACTATATATATCTTCCAGCACTTTCACATACAGCTCGTCTACCCCCTGATTTCGCAATGCCTGCATCACCGCCGAGGTTTCAACTGAGTCAAATGCTTTTTCGTAATCAATGAATGCTATGTTATAAGGGCTGGTTATATTCCGAGCATTTTTCTATCACCTGATTGATGGTATGGATATGATCGACAGTAGAGTACCGTTTTCGAAACCCTGCTTGATGCTTTGCTTGATTGCAGTCTAAGGTTGTCCTGGTTCTATTAGCGATTACCTTAGTAAATACCTTATACGTAACAGACAGTAAGCTGATTGGTCTGTAATTTTTAAGGTCCTTAGAGTCCCCTTTTTTGTGAATGAGGATAATGTTTGCATTCTTCCATGGTCCCGGTACCGTCGATGACACCAGGCACTGCGTATACAGGGTGGCCAGTTTTTCTAGCACGATATCCCCCCGTCCTTCAGCAAATCTGTAGTTATCTGATCCTCTCCAGCTCATTTCCCCCTTTTCATAGATTCTAGCGCTTCCTTGACCTCGTCCTTCGTCACTGGTGGAACGTCTGACTTTTTCCCTATCGCCAATCTCATTACGGTCCTGACTACTTTGGCTACTGTAGAGATCTGTATAGAACTCCTCAGCTACTTTGACTATCTTGTCCATATTAGTGATGACGTTGCCCGCCTTGTCCCTTACCGCATACATCTGGTTTTTGCCTATGCCCAAAATTACTCCATTTCAGAGCATGAATTCCTAGCCCTTGTTTGGGCCATGTCTAAATTTCGACCCTACTTGTTTGGCCGTCCTTTCTCGGTTGTGACTGACCACCACGCTCTTTGTAGACTTTCTTCACTGAAGGACCCTACAGGTCAGCTTGGTCGTTGGGCATTGTGCCTCCAAAAGTATTTGTACACCGTTGTCTACAAGGAAGGGCATCTACATCAAGATGCTGGCTGCCTGTCTCATCACCCCGTGGAACCGCCAGATCTTACTGACAATTACCTAAGCCCTTGCTTTTTCACTATCTCTGATCTGCTTAACATCGCAGACGAGCAGCCTCCTCCTTGCGTCCATTAATCGATCGCTTCAGCGGTGCCACCTCAGACCCTACACTTCAACTCTTTGTTCTTTGCAATGACATCCTGTACCGCAGCAGCCTTCGCCCTGATGGACCGCCGCTCCTGCTCGTCGTTCCCCAGCGTCTCCGCTGGTCTGTCCTGAAGGAACTACATGACCTGCCCACCGCGGGTCACCACGGTGTCTCGCGAACGTACGATCGCATCCAATGCCGCTTCTTTTGGCCCGGTCTACATCGTAGTGTTCGGCATTGCGTTTCCTACTGCAACCTCTGTCAACGCAGGAAGCGCCCATCCACATTGCATGCCAGTCTTTTGTAGTCTGTCGACGTACCCCTTGAACCCTTTCATTGTGTAGGACTAGACCTCCTCAGACCTTTTTCGACGTCCAGTTCCAGCAATCGCTGGATCGCCGTTGCGACTGACTACGCCACCCGATATGCTATCACGCGTGCGTTACCAACTAGTTGCACGACCGATGTCGCTGATTTCCTATTACAAAATGTCATCCTTCACTAAGATTGCCTGTAGCACACATCAACACTCACTTTAAAGGCGGGCTCAGAAACATCTAGATAACGTTGCAAACTGCCACTAGCACAACCTGGAACATTTTAGACACATACGCGAGTGATCGGAACCTTCGAGAGATTGCGGCTCATCTTGCGCGACAAAAAAAACTGATAAAGATGCATCTCGCGACATCGAGCATTAGCAAACAAAGAATACAGAATTGATATGCGTGCCAGAATCACAATGATAAGGTCGCATGCCAGCAGCTGCTAAAAAACAACAAATACAGGTTTGAAGGTTTCGAGGTAATATGCAGAAGACTAAGGTAATGTTCAATAGCCTCGGGAAGGAACAGCAGTTCACAATAGCTCGTGAAGCACTGGAAGTGGTAGGCAATTATGTCTACTTAAGACAGGTAGTGACCGCAGATCCAGACCATGAAAGTGAAATAACTAGGAGAATAAGATAGGGATGGAGCATATTTGGCAAGTATTTGCAGATTATGACTAGCAGTTTACCGGTATCACTAAAGAGGAAAGTATACAGCAGTTGCATCCTACCAGTAATAACCTATTGAAACATGGAGGTTAACGAAAAGTGTTCTACTTAAGCTGAGAACACTGCAGAGGTCTATGGAACGAAAAACGGTAGGTGCAACGTTAAGAAACAGGAAGCGTGCAGACTGGGTCACAAAAAATCAAGTTAATAACATTCTAGTGGAAATCAAGAAAAAATGGGCATGGGCAGCGCATGTACTGCGAAGAGAAGATAACTGATGGTCGCTTAGGGTAACAAACTGGGTTCCAAGAGAAGGAAAGCCTGGCAGAGGCGGCAGAAAGTTAGGTGGGCGGATGAGGTTAAGAAGTTTGCAGGCGTCAAGTGGCTGAGCTAGTACAAAACTGGGTTAATTGGAGGAATATGGGAAAGGCCTTTGCCCTGCAATGGGTATGTGTCCCATGCAAAGCGATGGCCACACCACTGGTAGCGGAGTTAAATGTAAATCCGGGAGCGGAGCCGGACGCGCCATCTGCTAGCCGTGTTTTTCCATGCAGTCCTTGCATCATGAATTCAATTGTTTTCCCGCGGTGCATGCATCGTGCATGCATAAACAACATCCACTGCCAATGCACAATGACACAAACTAAGGAGCATCTCCAGCGATAGTTTTTCCTTGGGTAAATGTTCGAAGGCAATAAAAAATGTGCTGGAGATTGTATTTACTCGTCCCAGCTTGGCAAGTAATACTATCTAGAGCGCATTGATCGAGTTCACTTCGCGTTAGCAAATTGCTAGTCATTCCCGTCTCATATTTCGATATGAAAGCATTTCAAATAATACTAGCACATCATTGTGAATTTTGTGAAGATAGCTATGTAAGAGTACGTTCAGTCTAGGGTCGGTGTTCTGGTCGAGCGTTTAACTAGCGCGTCAGTCTCTTCCGTCTTCTTTGTCTGCCGTCTTCTTCGTAGCACGCGCCTTTTCGACATACGCTTGTCGTCTTTGTCACCGTCGACAATCACCGAGCGTTGGTGTGACACTACAATTATCCCCGGAAGAAAAAGGAGGCATCCTGCCGACTCATGGCATCGACACAACAAGCGGGTCATAACAGGGTTTGAGGCGGTCAACATGCACTGTTTTACGCCCGCGGCGACGCATATCCAGTGTCGGTGCAAGTGGTTCTATAACATAGTTCACCGGAGAGGTCTGGCAAATAACCCGATATGGGCCATGATACTTGGAAGCAAGTTTGATAGAGAGGCCGGGGGGGTGGCAGGAACCCAAACCAAACAAGGGAGTCTGTGCTGTATGAAGGAGCTGGACAAGACGGTGCGCGAAGGAACTGCCGGTGACCTTGGTTCTGGGTTGTAAATAATCGGGCCAAGTGGCGACATTCTTCTGCATATGCTGCCGCTTGAGAGACGGTGGTTGATTCGGAGGTGTCAGGGCAATAAGGGAGTACCGTGTCCATGATTGAGGTGGGCTCAGCGCCGTATAGAAGGAAAAAGGGGGAGAAGCCAGGCGTGCTTTGTATGGCAGTATTATAAGCGTACGTGACGATAGGGGGAATCCAGTCCCAGTTTGAGTGGTCGGACGCGATATACATGGCCAGCATGTTACTCAAGGTGCGGTTAAAACGTTCCGTCATGCCATTTGTCTGCGGATGGTAGGCCGAGGTAGCACGATGGACAATGCGGCACTGCTGAAGAAGGGCTTCAACGGTCTCGGAAAGAAAAACACGGCCACGGTCACTGATCAATTCTTTAGGGGAACCGTGGCGCAGAACGAAAGACGCAACGTCCGGTGCCGACGCAGAAGGTAAAGATGATGTTTCTGCGTAGTGGGTTGGGTGGTCTACAGCCACGATAACTAGCTGGAGTGACTGGTAGTGGCCCGTAAAGATCAATACCCACACGGTCGAATGGCCGGCTGGGGCAGGGCAAGGGCTGCATCGGAACGGTGGAGTGTTTTTGCGGCGCTGGCATTCCTGGTATGCGCGGACGTAATGACACACCAAGCGGTACAGTCAAACCCGGTTATATCAAACCCGGATATATTGAATTTTGGTTATATCGAACTCACAGAATATCCCCTTGAAAATCCCACGTAAAAGTATAGGAAAGCCGCGTCATATATTGAACTTAATTTCACCGGTCGTTCGATATATCGAACTCCACACCACGCACTGGAAAGTGTGCCTTCCCCAAAGACGATCGCATCACTCTTGGTCGTTTGCCGCGTGCCGTTTTCAAGCCACGTGCGGAAGGAATGAGAGGGGACAGTTCGGCGACGGCTGGTCTGAGCAGCGCCACGCCCATTCCCCAAAGGCGTGTGCATCTGCTGTTATCGTTTTCCGCGCGCCAACACATGACGTTTGCAAGCCATGTGCGTAGGTGTGCCCATCCCTTTGCCGAGCTATCTCTCTCCTTCAGCACGCGCTACGCATGCGCCAAGCCAGCTCAGCCTGTTTTCAGACAGGCGTCGACGCTTTCTCTAGCGTGTGAACCCTCTGCGCGCGGCGGCTGAGGTGGCTATGGTGCCTGCGGACGTTAAAAAGCGGCAGCTCTCTCTCTGTTTCTTTTTTTTCGAGTCATCCTTTTTTATCACGACGTTAAGAAGCGGCAGGATTTGTTTTTTTTTTGTGTGGGAGTCGTTTATTCTTGCATGTATGAATGAAAGAAAGCACGCGGTCAGCTGCTGCGATTATGACGCCCGCCCCAAGCGCTGCGTGATAAATCGAACCAGGCTAGTACGTGTAATCAAGCCATCACGGGCACTCTGCCAAGTTCGCTCCCCGCCACCGCAGGAGCTATCAAGATAAACGCACCCCGACGTTATCGCTGCGCAGCATCTTGGCACGCTGCCAAGAAATGAGCTGTGGATGAGACGACCGAAACGGAGTGACGCGCGCCATCGACATGCAAGCGAAAACACTCGCGATGATTTCTGCTGCTGCAACACAAAAACCTTGTTTAGAGCTGTCGCGGTGGCTCGAGCAGCGAGAGGGACGCAGTTCTAACAAGTTTGACATTTTTGACTCTGTCGCTGCCGCTCGTCCCTGAGATCGCTCAATCGCTTGCATGTGAGCGAGCTGGCCTTAACGCTTTATTTTTTTCAAATTCTCGGTGCAAAAGTTCAGGGTGGGTTCATTGTGCGAGTGAATTGATTACGCGACAAATACGGTATCGTTTTTTGGCATCGTAAGTGCCGTCACAAGCCGATTTTTTGTATATCGAGTTATCGATATATTGAACTATTTCGCGATCCCCTTCGAGTTCGATATATGGGGGTTCGACTGTACATACCCTGCCAGTAATAGCAGAGGCAAAGACGAGTGTAAGCTTTCACCACTCCGGCGTGGGCACACTGAGGATCGGCGTGAAAAGCGGCGCATATTTCCAAACGAAGGTACCGAGGAATGACAAGGAGCCACTTGCGTCCGTCGGAAAGGTAATTTCGGCGGTAAAGCATGCCGTCGTGGATGGCAAAATGACGAGCTTGGTGGCGAATCGTTCGAGAAGCTGGGCGCAGAGAAGGTGCAGATAGAAGCGTGAGAAGAGAAGCGATCCAAGGGTCTTGCCTTCGTTCATTGGGCATGTCGGCAATTTCTAGTGAAGATGAGTCACCTATGATGATAGCTGTCGAGTCAGAGCCGCATTGAAGAGGTGACCTAGACAGGGCGTCGGCATCAGAATGCTTACGGCCAGACTGGTAGGTGACCTGAATGTCGTACTCTTGTAAGCGGAGGGCCCAACGAGCAAGACGGCCGGATGGGTCTTTAAGGGTGGACAACCAGCAAAGTGCGTGATGGTCCGTAACAACAGAAAAGGGACGACCGTAAGATATCGGCGGAACTTTCCAATGGCCCAAATGATGGCCACGCTCTTCTTTTCAGTTACAGAATAATTTTTTTCGGCCTTTGTTAAGGTGTGGCTGGCATAAGCAACAACATACTCTGGGTAGACGGGCTTCCGTTGCACAAGGACAGCGGCGAGACCTAGACCGCTGGCATCAGTGTGAACTTCGGTAGGCGCCGCAGGGTCAAAATGGCGGAGAATCGGAGGTGACGCTAAAAGGCGCCGAAGCGTCGAAAGGGCCTCATCACAGTCGGACGTCCAAGACGAAAGAGTGGCATCACCGGCAAGGAGCTCAGTCAGCGGCGAGATGATCTAAGCAAAATTGCGGATGAAGTGACGAAAATACGAGCACAGCCCAATAAAACTACGCAGCTCTTTTAAGGAAGTTGGACATGGAAACTCGGCTACTGCACGGAGTTTTGCAGGATCTGGACGAACACTATCTTTCGAAACAAGGTGTCCCAATATAGAAAGCTGGCGAGCCCCGAAGCAGCACTTTTTCGAATTTAGTTGCAGGCCGGCATCAGTCAAACACTTTAGCACACGCTCGAGACGGTCCAAATGTGACGTAAAATCTTTTGAAAACACGACATCATCCAGGTAACAAAGACAATCATGCCACTTGAGTCCGCACAGAATTGTGTCCATCATGCGCTCAAAGGTGGCCGGTGCGTTGCACAATCCAAACGGCATGACGTTAAATTCATAGAGACTGTCAGGTGTCACAAAAGCAGTTTTTGGTCGATCGTCAGCTGCCATGGGTACCTGCGGGCCCGAGCGGAAGTCCAGAGATGAAAAGAATTCAGCACCTTGAAGGCAATCGAGAGCGTCATCAATACGTGGAAGGAGGTACACGTCTTTTCGCATTATCTTGTTCAATCGCCTGTAATCAACGCAGAACCGGATAAAGCCATCCTTTTTCCTCACGAGAACAACTGGAGAAGCCCAAGGGCTATGCGAAGGCTAGATGATGCCACGCTGAAACATGTCATTAACGTGCTCGGTGATAACGATGTTCTGCAGCCGATACGCGATAAGGGCGCTGGCGTACAGGGGCGTGCGTACCGGTGTTGATGCAGTGAGTGACAACAGATGTACACCCCAAAAATTTCTGAGCTTTGCCGTAAATGCTTTGCCGGGCTTGAAGCCAATTAAAGCCAAGAGTTCAATAAAAACAGCAGAATATAACTACCACAATATAAAAATGAAAAACTTTCTTCTTTCATCTCCTGCTAAGTTTTGGCAACATTTTTCATCTAGAAAAGACCCATTCCCCGCTATGTCCATTGCAGATGTAACTGTCACTGACAAACATCAAATAGCGAATCCTTTTAATCAGTTTTTCTGCTCCATATATACAGATGACGATGGCAAGATACCGCAGTTCTCAGTCAATAAAATGAACCCTCCGATAAATAATATATGTATATCTGAAGAAGGCGTTCGATCGCTCTTACTTGATATTGATATTAAGAAGTCGCAGGGAATTGATGGGATACCCACTGCCTTTCTTTTCAGGTATGCAGAATGGTGCGCTAAGTATCTATCGCTCATATTTAGGAAATCTCTGTCAGAAGCAGCACTTCCTAACGATTGGAAGTATGCTAAAATCACACCGATACCCAAATCAGAAAACAAATCGCTTCTTTCGTCTTACAGACCAATTTCACCTTTGTGCACATGCGGAAAAATTATGGAACATATCATCTTTAAACACATATCCACGTATCTTGAAAAACACAATTACATAGATCCTCGGCAGCCCGGTTTCCGCAGGGGGCTGTCAACGGTCACACAACTACTTGAGGCAGCTATAGATAGACAGAGCCAAATAGATCTTTTTAGATTTTGAGAAAGCGTTTCCCACCAAAAGCTGTTATTAAAACTGCAACCAATACTTAGAAATGACACATTGCTTTCCTGGATAGCGGCGTATCTTTCATCGCGGCACCAGTGCGTGTCAATTGAAGGTGCGTGTTCCAGTTATGGGCCGGTCCAGTCGAGCGTTCCGCAGGGGTCTGTTCTGGGGCCTCTTTTCTTTTTAGTATTTATTAACGATATCATCGGCAATGTGTCCGTGAAAATAAAACTTTTCACAGATGATTGCATTATTTACAATAAAATTAAACATCCGAATGACCAGTCTGAGTTAAATTTATCGCTAGCTAAAATAGAAAACTGGTGCACAACATGGCAAATGAAAATAAATAAGAAGAAAACAGTAGCAATGACAATCACTCGTAAAAGGAAGCCCCTAACCTTTCCCTACTCCATTAATAATCACCTCCTAGCATCCGTTGAAAGTTATAAATATTTAGGTGTAATTCTAACCTCTGATCTCAGATGGAATGAACATGTGTGTTACATTGAAAAAAAGGCGATGCAAAAACTTGGTTACTTGCGAAGAACCCTACGCCGGTCTACTCAAGAAATAAAACTTCTAGCTTACAAAACATTTATCAGGCCACTTCTTGAATACGCTTTAGTAGTATGGGATCCTTATACTAAGATGAATATTAACAAACTCGAAAACATCCAAAAAAAATCAGCAAGGTTTGTTTATAGTTCGTACAGTTGGCAAACTTCAGCAACCACTCTAAAGCAAAAAGCTAATTTAGATCCTCTGCAGTTACGTCGCTTTCATGAACGACTGAAGTACATGCATCTTCTCTACTATTCTAAGGTAGGAATAAACCAGAAGCTATATATCGAACCTGTTATTCGGCGCAATACGCGTGCACATCACTCTAAAAAAATGAAAGAGTACACCTGCAAAACCAACGTGTTTAAAAATTCTTTCTTCCCTAGAACAGTCAGTGAGTGGAACGCACTTCCTGCTGATATTGCAGAATGCCCGACCGTCGAGTCTATGTTATCAAAATTGAAAAATTGTTCTTGATATATTCACGTGTAGTGCTTCTTTATTATTGTTGGAGTTTATAGTACATGTGGTTTGCCGTTGGTTATCTGTTCGGGTATTTTGCTCCTGTATTGCTCCTACCATTTCCTTGCGCATGTGGTTTCAATGTCTGCTTTTAATGTATCTTTTTGTTTTTTGTTTTTGTGGTCAATTTCACTGTACGAACAGCATGTTGATGTGTGAGTATTTTAATCCATTTTTTGGTGGCAGGTCGACACCGGAATGATTTTTTATTTCTTAGGGTTTTTCCTCTTGTTAAGCTGGTTTTTCTTTTCTGCTGTGTGTTTTAACAATGCATGTAATCCCACTCCTGCCTAAGGCCTTCTGTGAAGGCTGGCAGTATTTCTGAAATAAATAAATAAATAAACAAAAGGGAGCAAGCGCTCACATTAAAACAAAAGCTCTTTAAAACAGTAGAATAATATAATCATAAAATAGAAAGAAAACGAGGTCATATTTGGACTGGACTAAAGAAAAATATATATCCAGAAGGTAGCATCCCGACCAGCAAACAAGATAAAAACAGAAAACAGAACCGAAAAGCAAAGACCAGCAGCAAAACAACAGATCTGAGCAGCGTCACCTAATAACAAATAGGAAAAATAGCGGAAATATTGCCAAAATGAATAAGAGTGCATTTAAAGCCCACCATTCTCGTCGCTACAGTGGGGCAGTGAATTAATACTACTTATCTAAGAACTCAAATCCTCCTTGTGCATTTTTTTCTGATTTTGTTTTTAAGTTCCCAACATTCAAATAATTAAATAAAGTCTTTCCTGAGGTGCTTTGTTTTTTAGGTTGCATTATGTGATGTTTTTAATTCTTAATAGCTGCAAAACCAGCTGAGCAGAGCCAGAAGGTGATGGTTACACTATGCAATTATCTTCACCGTTATCATTTCTTGCTTTCATGTATGTTACCTTTAGGTTGTGTTCAGACACCTCTCGGCCACAATCGCCATTTAGCTTCCTGAGAGACAACCAGTGAGGAGAAAGAAGTTAGGGGACCAAACTGTTGAGAGGACAAAATAGACCTTATGCAAAAGTGCTGCCATCTACCGGAAGAAAACCGAAACGAGTAATCGGTGCCATGATGGAGGACTGTGGTTGCGGGATTGCCTGGTGCGGAATGTATGAATGGCTTTCTCAGTTTGGTGGTCTTTTTACTTCAAGGTTTAAAAGAGAAATAATGACCAACAAGTGATCCGTGGACCTCTGTGTGTGTCCACGTTTACGATCGGCTTTGCAGGTACCTATTATGCACCGAAAACGCAATTAGAGAGTCACCAAGGCAGTGAAGAGATTCACAATGGTGTCGAACGTTGAAGACGAGGAAGTGCACTGGAGCAAGAATACCTTTTCTTTTTGTTTTGAAATGTCAGACACTGTTCCTCAAACGTTGGCCTCCATTTGTTTTCTTTTTGTGCCGACGATCATATCGTAGGGGTTAAGGGCTAAGATAAGGTCTGCACCTGCATTGCAAGAATGATGTCACGATTACAGGTACACCTTGGTGAAACTTGCTGATTGCTAGAGTGTTTAAGGCTGACCAAAGACCGTGTGCTCCTACGCCAAAGGATGAAAGCTCGATCTTGACTGCAGCGGCCGTTTTTCTTATGGAAGTGAAAAACTAAAATACTTGTGTGCCTAAATTTCGGTGCACATTAAAGATCCCCAGGTGCTCAGAATTAATCTGCAGCCCTCTACTACTCCGCGCTTGAAATCCCTGGCGTAGCTTGGACGCAGTAAAAAATGGCCTGATAATTTGGATTGTTGCTTGCATTTTGGTGCCAGTGATTGGAAATGTGGCAGCCTAACCATGACTGCACTGTGGGTGCACACTTGGACAATTGTGCATGGAAGACCGAACGACCGACTACGAGCGGTGAATGACGAATTTACTCAGCATACTATGTGCGACAAGGTCTGCTCCGGATCCGTCCGCCTGCGACATTTTGCGGAATAATGTAGACTTACACAAAATCACTCAGCGTTAAGGATAAAAAAACGAGCATATGAAGCCCAAGTGTCAGGTGAAAATTAGTCCCGTGTGAAAAACTACTAGCTGAGTGGCGCACTGCACACTAACAGCTAACAGACCACGGAGTGATTCTTGAGAAAGTACAAATTATAGAAATGGCTCAATTTGGGCTTTTTCTCTACGATTTAACTTCTGCAATTAAATTATTACCTCTCGAGAAGAGCTCAACATCTGGTACTGGCTTCCCCCTGACCACATATCATGATCTCAGCGAGAAAAAAACTACCAGGTCCCTATGTGCTGCTAATGACTATCATTAAGTTCTACTGTTTTGCTCCCGTTGCATGTTTTTTTAACAGAGGTACATAATAGTTAGCTCGGCGTGGTTTAGCGTTCTAGTTTGGATGATATTCATTGAGGCCTTTCCAATGATATATAACTCCAAATTGAATCATGATATTGCTAATACCATTTAACCAATTAATGGCGATTAACTAAGAACTACAATTAGTGTAGTGCAGCCATCAGCGATATAAGCTATCCAGCAATATATGACTTGATGTAGCATAACGTTCAGTGCAGTTGTAATTAATGGTAAATAATTAAGACTTACAATCAGTTTAGTGTAATTGTACTCAACGTAAGCTATTAAACGATACGACTTATCAATGTAGCATAAAGTTCACCTGATTCCTAATTAATGGCAGTTAATTGAGACCTAAAATTAGTAAAGGGCAATTATGCTCAACATAAGTTATCAGATATAGCACGTGTGGTTATTATCAACATAAGCTACACAGCCACTGCAGATGCATTCTGTTCGCACACATTCTATACATGGCACACATTGAGCCAAGTAATGCTGCGCTTTAATAAAAAATTACGGCCGATTTTAATAGTTTATCAAACGCGAAGTAGGTGCGTAGCACTGCCTATCCTTGCTATATTTTTCATGCATTTTACACTTTATGCTTCGTTGTGCATGAGCATGCTCGGCACGTTTCCTCATTCTTTGTGCTTCTAGGTTGTTGCGCCGTTTAGCTGCAATATTGGAATCAGTAGAGTCGCGTTCCCGCTGCCTTTATAACTGTTGTACTTGAGCACATTGAGCATGGCAAACCTGCGCCGCAGTGTCAGAAGGCCCGGCTTCACCCATTGCGATGCGAAGCAAACGCGCAGAGCCGCTGTTTTTTCAGCTTTCCTTACACCATGTTCAGTGGTTCTTATTACAAATGAGCGACAATAGGCACAATGTATTGTATCTCTCTTTAGAATGCACTGCTCTGAGCCTGAAAAGTCTGAGGTGGGATCAAAGGGGAAGAGAAAGAGAGATTTAAGGAGAATGTAGGAAATGCGCAAAACAGATGCTCCGCAGTTTCTTCATCAACACATTTCGAGCAAGAAAGAAGGTCTCCAGGATGAAGAAAGGTAATCCAAGAGCAGGAAAATGCACTTGAAGGCGAGCACCAGTTAAGGCAAGGAGGTGAGCACAAGCTGCTTCACGACGCGGCGAGAGGCTCGGAGCCGAGGCCCAGGGAGCCCCGCGAGTGGACATTTGCAATCCGCAAAGGCTGAGGAGTGAATAATGCGACGGGAGAGATGCCCATGTTGAGGACGCATGAGCGACACATGACTGCTCAGTCCGGAGCACAATCCGGAGTAACACATGCCCCACTCTCTCACTGGTTGGATCTGTGTGGCCGCTCCGCCCCCTCATTGTTAAGTCACGTAATGCGGGCGTTGCCACCTTCTCTTTCCCTTCAAGCTCACGGAGAGAGAGAGAGAGAGAGAGCGGATTCGCTCCGACTCCTCAGTGCCGAGCCGCGTGATGCACGCGCCGTCAATTTTTCTTTCTCCCCTTCAAAGTCACGAAGCGAGTGAGCAGCTTCGGGCAGACACCGGCAAAATCCGTGATTACGGCTAGTAGTGCTATGCACTAAAAAACACTACAATGCTGGCACCCTGACTTTATTTCCCAGGTTATCCACAGCTCCTTTTTGTGTACATCAAGACCCACAGCAATATTTGGGTAACTGACCATAAACACCAACTTGCGCATCGCTTTCCTGCATTGCAATATTGCTGTGGTACCCAGAATCGCCCAACATGCTGGAAACGCGCATGGCCAGTGCAAGGGGGTGCCAATTTTTTCATAAGGTCTATTAGGCGGCAGAACCCGCAAGGCCCCACCTGTAGTCAGCAACCTCAACAGATGTACAAAAAAATGACAAAGTGCGGTGAGAGAGACAGAACACAAAGACAGGAGAAAAGAGAGACTGGAGTAAAATAGTAAGCAGGACAGTCCACAACAAGTAGAAATAAAATGGGGTGGAAAATAGAGCTTGGCAGTCACCTACGGCATTTTAATGATGGTTCACAAAAATGTACAAAGAGACCAAAAAAACTATATTGAGGAACAGAAATATCAAACAGAAATAAAACGAACGTGCTTACTGAGAATTTACGGGGTCGCAGTGAAGCACCTAAAGAAAACGACCAGCATGGCAGGCTTCTCATTCTGAACAGCCCGTGCCATGCCTGCGCTCCGAGCACGCGCTGTCCATCTTTATTTTCCTCTAACACTGATCTCAGCGCCTCCGCTTTATAGCATTGGCTGGCGCTATAAGGCCCCCCGCCTAGACGGAACGGCGAAATGTACGCGCCGACGGAGCAGAGATGGGGGTGCCATGGCGGCAAGCAGGTCTGCAGATAAGCCAGGAACATCTGAGGGGAGCTCCTGGGGAGGTGTCTCGAGGTACGCGGGTTTGAGACGATCTAGAGAGACGACCTCTTCACGACCATCCAGCAGGATTGTCGCTGACTTTGTTGTCCTGTTGAGGATGCTGTACGGGCCGTCGTATGAGGGGGTAAGAGGCGCCTTTACAGCGTCTCGCCTGAGAAACGAGGAAGCAAGGTCTGGGTGCACAAAGACTTGATGGGCAGATGAGCGAGGCCGCACTGAGCGCAGATGCTGAAGACAGTCTTGTAGGTGATGAAGGTATTGTAGGGGCTGGGACGAGGGAGCCAAAGGTACGAACAAGTCTCCGGGAAGCCGCAGGGATGTACCGAAGATGAGTTCGGCCGCCGAACAGCCAAGGTCATGACGCAGGACGGCACGTAGGCCTAGGAGCACCATAGGGAGGTGGTCGACCCAGTGTTCGCGACCCAGTGCCCGCGATCCAGGCACGCAGTGAGGGCAGCCTTGAGCTGGCAATGGAGCCGCTCGACCATGCCATTTGCACAGGGATGGTATGATGTGGTGCGGCAGTGTTTAGTGCCGAGTAGTCGTGTGAGCGAAGTGAAGAGGGCACATTCGAACTGGCGGCCGCGATCCGTGGTAACAATGCCGGGGCAGCCGAAGCGGGAAACCCACGCTGAAACGAAAGCTCTGGCAACTGTTTGCGCAGTAATGTCCAGAATTGGCACGGCTTCGGGCCAGCAGGTGAAGCGGTCAACCATCGTCAGAATATAACTGTAGCCCTGAGAGGGGGGAAGCGGTCCAACCAGGTCAAGATGATAATGGTCAAAGCGCGATCCAGGTGGCAGGAAAGACTGAGGAGGAGTCTTGGTATGGCGTGTCACTTTGGCGGACTGGCAAGCAAGGCACGAGCGGGCCTACTAGCGAACGTCGGTGTTAAGAAATGTTAAACACATTTCTGGGCCTTGATGACCAAGCCAAACTCTTGGAGGCGTTGAAAGAGTTCCCGGAGGTGACACTCGTGATCCTGGGGACAACGACTCGTGACGAGGATGTCGTCGATGTAGGCAAATACTGCCGGGAGTCCACGTGTCACTTCAGGAATGAATCTTTGGAAAGTTTGAGCTGCGTTGCGCAGCCCAAATGGCATGCGCGCGTACTCAAACAGTCCGAAGGGTGTAGTGATGGCTGTCTTCAGAATATTGGCTGGCTCAAGAGCAATTTGGTGGTACGCCTTGACAAGGTCCACTTTACTAAAGATCTTGCAGCCAATGTGTGGAAGGGGATAGCTGTCGTGGACCGTGTGAGCAGTGAGAGCCCGGTAGTCGCCGCACGGATGCCAGTCACCCGGTTCTTTCTTGGGCACCAGATAGAGTGGTGAAGCCCAAGTGCTGGATGAAGGGCGAATATACCCAGCTGGAGCATGTGGTCGAATTCCCGTTTTGCAATAGCCAGACGCTCACCGAAGAGGCGGCGCGGATTAGCTGCGACAGGTGGACCACACGTGGCAATATGGTGGGTTATACCGTGCTTGGGTGGCTGATGGAGATTACAAGGCCTCATGACCTCAGGAAAGTCTGCGAGGACTTAGGCGTATGGTCACGACAGAATCAAAGTTCGGATGCCAGTGGAAGCGACAGCCGATATAATGCCAGTGATGAAAAGGCGCGTCTTACTGTCGATAAGACCGACGCATGCCAACGTCCAGATCAAAATGCGTCAGGAAGTCGGATCCGAGGATGGGTTGATTTACATCTGCGACGATGAAGACCCATCGAAATGTGCGCCGCAGGCTGATGTCCAGAGTGAGGGATCGGAGACCATACGTTGCGATGGAGGTTGAGTTGGCCACACGGAGGTCCCTGTGACTTGGAAGCACGGTCGGCCTTGGAGGACGGCAGTACGCTGACTTCGGCACCAGTGTCGACGAGGAAGCGCAGGCCAGAAATGCGGTCCATGACAACGAAAAGGTGGCCAGGTTGAAGAGCGAGGTCACACGCCACCGTCAGTGCATGATCTCGCTCCGCGTTTCCCAACCAGTTGCATGGCGGAGGGCACTGGCGGGCGCAGCAGACTTACTCAGCGGTACGTCTGCTGGAAAGTTCGGTGATACCAGCTGACGCGAACTGCGAGGATTGGACGAGTGTGGACCGCTCTGCGAAGACAAACGGCGATGAGGTGTTGAGGAGAAATCATGCTGGGCATGAAAGGACGTCCGAAGGGCATCGATAGAAGCAGCCAGCTGATCGATCCGGGCCTCTAACCGTGAAATGACGGAGGTCTCCGGTGGAGATGAGAGGGCAGCGATGAAAGGAGAAGTTGCGTCGTAGACTCGATCAGCGAGCTGGGCGAGGCGGTCAAGGGTCAAGTCCCCCGCAGCAGCCAAGATGAGGCAGGTGGACTGAGGCAAGCGTTGAAGAAAGAGCTGCCTCAACAGTGCGCCATTCGAGTCGGCGTTGCTTTCGTCCAGGAGCTGCCGCATGCTAGTGAGTAGCTGGGAGGGGCGGCGGTCTCCAAGCTCTTCGTAGGTGAGCAGCTGCTGGAGACGCGCACTCTCGGACACTGTGCGGTCCAGAAGGCCCTGCTTTAGTCGCTGGTACGGGGCATCGCCCAAGGGTCCAGCTATAATGTCCGCCACCTCTTGAGCCACTTCAGGAGGCAGGTTTGAAAGTAAATAACGAAACCGAGATGCCTCCGAGGTGATGTGGCGCAGATGGAAGATGGCTTCCACTTGGGCGAACCAGATCTGTGGACATTTGGACCAGAATGTTGGTAGGCAGAGCTGGAGAGCTGCGACGTCCCATTGGCGCATGGTAGCGTCAGGCGGAAGGTCGCCTGAGGGTGGTGGGTTGTCGGGGTCTGTCATTTCTTAGGCCGGAGTCACCACTGTTGAGAATTTATGGGGTCGCAGCGGAGCACCCAAAGAAAATGACCAGCGTGGCAGGCTTCTCATTCTAAACAGCCCGTGCCGTGCCTGCACTCCGAGCACGCGCTGTCCATCTTTATTTTCCTCTAACACTGACCTCAGCACCTCCGCCTTATAGCGTCGGCGGGCGCTATATGCTGATAAATGAAACACAATGGAGAGAGGAAGAGAAAGAAAGGTATAGCCTAGACAAGACGAAGGAAAAATGCTAGAGAACCTAAACTGATGCAAAAGAAGACATCTGTCAATACGCCAGGCTATATCCCAGGTAGCACATGCGATCGGCCCGATATTAGAAATTGGGTGGCGACTCTTGGTCCGACCGTGGCCATGTGTTGCCAATGTGTTACCAATAATGGTACGTGATTTACATGTTCCCTCTATGTTGGCATTCAATTGGTTAATAGCGGGCAATAATTACCTTGTGTATAGATTTGCTTGCCAACATTGTTTATGCAATGATATATGCTGGTCAATATTGCCCAGCCATCTGCAATGCCTTGCCCATATTATGCGTATCATGGCATACATTGGTAACTATTTTCTGCCAGCATGTATGGCTTGTCGACATTGAATATATCTTGGCATTCATTGGTAAATATCATCCCGCCTGTCTTAGTGGCTTCCCAACATTGTATACATCTTTAGTTACTGTAGCTGATATTGCTTAACGAGCGGTGGCCACCGGCCAACATTGCAAATATAATGGCATACATTGGTAAATATTGTCCTGCCAGTATTGATGGCTTGTTAACATCAAATATACCTCGGCATACAGTGGTGTATATTGTCCTGCTACAGGTGATGGCTTCCCGTCATTGTGTGTATCTGTAGTTAAAATGATCGACATATAATGGCATACATTGGTAAATATTGTCCTGCCAGTATTGATGGCTTGTTAACATCAAATATACCTCGGCATACAGGGGTGTATACTGTCCTGCTACAGGTGATGGCTTCCCGTCATTGTGTGTATCTGTAGTTAAAATGATCGACGATGACACAATGACAAATATTGTCCTGCCAGTATAGCTGTTGAGGGTAAACAGCGCAGAAAAGAAGAGTACATAAGAAGTACACACACGAGCGCTCACTTGTGTACTTCTTATGTCCTCGTCTTTTCTGCACTATTTACCCTCAATGGATTACCAACTTACCCAAGCGTCTGTTTTAGTCAGTATAGCTGGCTTGTCGAAAATGAATATATCTTGGCATATATTGATTTTATCCCACCACTCTTAGTGGCTTACCAACAAAGTATACTTGTTGGTTCTAGTGGGTAATATTGCTCAATGGGCTGTAGCGACTGGCCAGCATTGCACCTATCATGGCATACATTGGTCAATATTGCACTGCCAGTATTGATTGCTTGCCAACATCGAATGTATCTTGGCATACACTGGTCAATATCCCAACAGTCGTTATGGCGTCCCAACATTGTGTATATCTGCAATTATAGTGGACGATGTTGCCTGTCAAACTGTAATGGCTTGCCAAAATACCATACATCTTTACATAGGTTAGTCAATATTCTGCCAACATTGATGGCCTAACTCAGAATATTTACTGCCATACAATAGTTAATATTTTACTACTAGTTGAGATGGTTTCCATATATTGTATCCATCATGGGTTATAGTGGTCAATATTTTATGGGTAGCTGTGATGGCTTGCCAACATTGCACGCATAATTGTACGCATTGATAGATATGATCCTATTAGTATAGGTGGCTTATTTACATTGAATACATTTTTCCATACATTGGTCGATGTGGTCCCGCCAGTTTTGGGGACATTCCAGCAATGTATATGACTCTTTCGTCTTTTCGGCGTCGTTTACATGTGATAAAAGCATGTTATCATATTCAAGACAAAGCCGACTACCGCATTCAAACGGTCAACGTAATTCGCATTTGTCAGCCTCCGGGATTCCTTGCACGTCACGTGATTTGTAATTGCGAGCCTCGGCCATTTCGGCTGTGACAGCAATACCTGTAGTTGTTCACCTTTACTACCTTATAACAGCTCTGTTTTCAGTAAGAGTGGCTTTTCATTTTTCTTTTTAGTGTCCCTTTAAGACTACTTCGTCGCCTTCCTCAATAAAATCGCAGCAAAACAGACGCTTTTTTTTTTCATGCTGACAACGCTAGCTGCCTAGTATAGAAACAAAATATGGTGCAGTATACAAACATACACTTTTACAATCTGCAATAGCACCTTCAAAACCATATGTACCCAGCTTAATTCGTAGCGATGAGGTTTTACATCTGCCTCCTGTAAACTTTTGTCCATGACGGGAAATACACTTTATTTAATCACTATTTCATTTGTGTGGTGAATATGATCAAATGCTGAAAAAACAGATTGCGCTAGTGAAGGCAAATGCTTCACTGTTTAGCCATGTATACGCTAGCTGACTCCACAACTGCCTGTATTGTGCCGTAGGTGGTCTTGCAAGCACAGAAGACAGGCTAGCGGCAGCATATTTTGTACTGTGATTTCCACCAGCCATAAACTTCCACTTGATTCCTATATGCCGGCGTGCTCTACTTTGAGTGCTTCAGCAAGGGACGAATGATGAACAAACCCTTTAGGCTGTTGATGCAGAATAGCTCACAGTCAAAAGGTATATCTGCCTATATAAAAAAATAAAGGCATTATTTTATATATGTTCTCTACCTTTGCCTGGCAGAGAAAAAATCTAGCTTTTTTTCTCAGATGTTCTGGAATCAAGTGTTTTTATTTATTCACATACCCTAAAGGCCCTTTACGGGCATTGCATAGGGGTCTGAAAACCCCATAAATTTGTTATATTACATACCAGTGAAATATAAAATATCAAACCAAATCATACATAGGGGTCTGCAAAGCACATAAATTAGTTATATTAAATAACAGTGAAACATAAAATTTCAAACCATAAACACATGCGCTGAGAGAAGCAAAGAACATAACTGACCTAAAAAAAACAATACACATACACACGTGGAACACAATGCCGGATGTAAAGCATAAAAAAATTCAATTCTGACAACAATCTATTATATGTCGGCATGGAGTAAGCACTTCAGTTTATTACAAATGCATCGTAATTTTTTTCAGGAACAATGCCTGCTGGTAGTTTATTCCAATGGTAAATTGCCAAGAAAATAGGTGAATTCCGCATAAGTTGAGTGCGAGCAATCTTGGGTTGCACTTTAAAGCATTGGTCTAAACGGGGGGAAATGCGATGTGCTGACGTGATATGAGATTCAGTGAACGGCGACGGATTGTGATAAAGCCTGTGAAAGTGACATAGCAGGTTGATAAGTCGTCGCTTTTCAAGTGAGCTTAAATTTAGGGATGATTTAATATCTGAGATGCTTGCGTATCGGGCGTATTTTCTTGTAATGAACCTAGCTGCCTTATTTTGAAGCGATTCCATTTTCTCTGCAAGATAGGTTTGATGTGGGTTCCAGATGAAACCAGCATATTCTACCTGCGATCTTACCAAAGTTATGTCTAATGAGGGTTTTGGATGCTTTAGTGGTTATGTAATCAATGTGTTTGTGCCATGTCAAATCTGAAGAAATATTGTAATAGAAGAGACATCTGGGTGAGTTGGTACGGTGACATGATGAATAAACAGTGCTACAGACTATGACGAAGATCAAGAAGCAAACAGGACAGGTGCTGACTCGCAACTGAAATTTATTGAAAAAAGCACACAATATAAATATCCAATTCAAGCCGCACTAAACCACACATTAAACAAAGAACCAAATCATGATGACCTAGCACACATAACACGTTCAAGAAACCCAACCTCATTATCTGTTAAAGCTATTGAAGGTTCACTAACACATTTTTCACCTAATCGCATGATATGCCTGGCCTCAATGATTTCCCAGTTAGTCTGTGTCGGATGGGCATCCAAAATACCTGTCTGTGTTAGAAAAGAATGGCAGCCATCACACCCATTATAATATGCAACCAGATTAGAGCCTCTACCAATCTCTAATGATCTCTCGTGCTCTCGTAACCGAAGATTAATACACCTGCCCGTTTGACCCACATACACTTTATCACAAGATAATGGAATCCTTTATATCACTCCTACTTTACATGGAACATAGGAAAACTCATGCTTCACCCGACACGTGTTTCTTTCCCAGACATTTTTCGCTGCTTTGTTCTTAACTATGCTACATACTTTTGACAGTTTATTTGGTGCTGAGAAAACCACATTAACATCAAACCTTCTGGCTACATTTTTCAAATTGTGTGACAGACCATGCACATATGCCAGAGCCACATATCTTTTTGTATCTCTCTGTCCAGCCCTCTCCTGCTCCCGTGAACCTGCGCACGATTGTTTTACTTTTTTGATCAGTTTACCACATGTTCTTCATATGGCGTGAACAGAAAATCCCGCGTTCGCTAGCCTAGATAGTTGTTCACTCAAGCTGATTCGCATATTATGAAAACATGATTTTGACAGGACTGCCCCCAGGATGGACAGAGCGATGCCATCTTTTACAAGCTTAGGATGTTGCGACCCATAATCTAGCAGCGGCTTTGCACTCCTAGGCGAATACCGCCAACAAACATGATGGGCACAAAACTTCAAAGTGAGGTCTAGAAAACACAGTTCATTCTCTTGTGACATTCGCTCAAATGTAAATCTCGGACCCAGCCCTTGCTTTTGAAAAACTTTAAGAATATTTATAGGTGTTGAGCTACTATTGCAACTTTTTTAAAAGACGAGGAAATCATCAAGATACCGAAAGATTCTTATCCCCAGCCGTTGCAAGTTTCTGGCAATCAATTCATCTACTCTACTTAAGAAAATGTCACTTAGAACAGGAGCGACCTTTGAACCAATACAGATGCCTGATTTCTGGGCATACACGGCACTGTCAAATTCAAAAACATACTTTTCAAATAAAAAGATTGTAGTAATCCCGATCGCCATCAGCTCGCGCGCCAACCCGAAGATGTAGACGAAGTGGAGCCGGAGCCTTGTTGGCACTGCACTGTTGATTCGAACGCTACCCCCGTCGCTTTGGTTTGCGGACGTTGCTTACGGTCTTGGTACCCCAATAAACACCTTACACTTGGTGGAGGTATCTCAACCGTCGCCCCAGTCGTCCTCGTAAATTTCACCCTGGAACTTCGGAACCGCACGCTACCTTACCGCCTTCGGTCACAACCATGCAGGACGCTCCCAGCCAACCATCGGCGCCCATCTCTGCCACTCCTGCCACCATCTTCTGTCCCGGGGCACAACGCCCCCGTGACCCACCTTTCTTCAGTGGTACCGACGACCATGACGTTGACGACTGGCTGGCCTCTTTCGAGAGCGTAAGCACTTACAACCGCTGGGACGATTCCATCAGACTGAGCAACGTCCTCTTCTACCTCACGGGCGTGGCGAATCTGTGGTTTCGAAACCACGAAGCCGATCTTCTGACGTGGTCTATCTTCAAGAAGAACTTCGCGGATGTCTTCGGCCATCCTGCGGTACGTAAACTCCGCGCCGAACAACGCCTCCATGCACGGCTTCAACTTCCCGAGGAAACGTTTACCAGCTACATTGAGGACGTGGTTGACCTCTGCAAGCGGGTCAATCCGTCTATGCCCGAGCCCGAAAGAGTCACCCATGTTCTAAAAGGTCTCACTGATGATGCGTACTATATGATGTCGGCCAGGGACCCTACTTCCGTATCCGACATTATAACCCTGTGACAGAGGTTTGACGAGCTACGAAAGCAACGCGCTTCTACGCGGCGGGCTGCCGCACCTGCCGGCATTGCTGGCTTGGCACTTTCTACGCCGTCTGCGGAACAGTCTCAATTAATGCAGAATATCCAAGACTTCATCCGCGAAGAAGTTGGACGCCAGCTGTCCCTCCTCCATCCAGTTCAGCCGACCGTCTGCACTTCGCAATTAGCGCCGGCCAACGCGCCATCCATCTCGCCGGCTATCCGCCAAGTTATCGAGGAGAAAGTCGCCGAAGCGCTGCCTTCTAGTGTTCCCATCGCTCCTGTGCAAGCCCCACTCACTTACGCTCAAGTAACCGCTGGAACGCGCGGTCCGCTTCCTGCATCGTCTTACCAGAACGGCCCTACATTTTATGTTCCACCTCATTTCATGGCTCCTCAGTCTCCAATCCCTCGACAGCGACGCCGCATTACGAACCCATGGCGAACCGCCGACAATCGCCCAATTTGCTATGCTTGCGGGCTCCCGGGTCACGTCGCTCGCCTTTGCCGTCAGCGCCCGCTTCATCCTGAGAACACAGTCTGTCAGTACCACTACGATCCCGAGCCGCCCTTGAGCAACGTCTCTTCTGGATCATCTCCACCTCAGGCTCAGTACTCAACACGCCGTTCGCCTTCGCCTCGCCGACGTTCCATTTCGCCAATGCTCCGGCGACAGGGCCGGATCTAAAAAAGATCTTTTGCCTTATGATTCTATGCATTCGAAAACTGTGAAAAGAGCAATAGCTTCGCAATGCTTAGAGTCTTCGCTCAGGAAATCGTGCCCGCATCAGTTGCAAACCAGCTTCCATAATCAGATGAGCCGGCTTTCGGCGGCTGGGTTCCCCTGCTCTGTGTTGGTTGCAGTTTGCGAGACCCTCCTTCAAAAGATCAAGAGCGGTACGCGAAGATGTACTGGAGAGGATAGACGGAGTTTTCGGCGCAGTTTTTATTTCGGCGCAGCTTTTCACAGTACAAATATGAACCAACTAGCCCAAGAAACGGTATTAATACAGGGCCCTACGCAAGGGGAAAACTAAATGCCGCAGTTCCGGAGGCAAGAACTGCGCGTTTGTCGAACTCGTTAAGTCCTCCGCCTCCTCCTGCCAACGTCATTGAAGTGTTAGTAGAAGGTTTTCCCGTTCTTGCGCTAGTGGATACAGGTGCTGCCGTTTCCATAATTAGTGATGCCCTTCGCCGCAAAATTCGCAAGGTCACGACGCCGCTTTCTGCCTTCTCGCTTCGTACGGCCAGTTCAGAGCGCATCACCCCTGTGGCAGCGTGCACGGTACGAGTTTGCATCAATGACATTACGTATCTCGTCGAGATGGTGGTGCTTTACGACTGCTCCCACGACATCATCTTCGGCTACGACTTTCTGTCGACTCACAGTGCTGTGATTGATTGTGCCCGTGCTGAAGTTGAGCTTTCCCCTGAGTGTAATGTTTCCCTGTGTGACCCGCCTGTGCGCCCTGCTAAACTCCTTGTAGCTGCAGACACCGACATTCCTCCCTTTTCTTCTGTTCTCGTTCCCCTTATTTCGACATCTGCCCTCCCTAGTCCTGTTCTCTTTACGCCCAAACTCACCTCCGCCCACCATAACCGCCTCCTTCTTCCTTTCGCCGTTGTAACGATTTCTGATGGCAGCTGTGTCATCTATGCTTCCAACCCTTTTCCCTGCCTGACGGTTGTTCTTCGCGGGGAGTGCCTCGGCTAAATTGAAGAGCTGGACCCTGATCGCACTTACATGTTCTCCGAACCTGAAGTTTTTCCTCACGTCGCTGCCCTCACGTCTTGTGCTGCTACGAGTGATGAGCTTCCTGTCGACACCCTTCATCGAGCTATCGCGACCGACCTTCCGTCCGCCCACCGGGACCAAATAGTCGCCCTCCTTCAGCGCTTCAGTGCATCTTTTGATGCATCCCAGCCTTCCTTGGGCCGCGCCTTGACCGTTTCTTATGCAATCGACACTGGTCCTCATGCTCCCCTGCGGCAGCGACCATATCGCGTGTCACCCACTGAGCGCCGCGTCATTCGTGACAATGTCGCCGATATGCTTCAACGGGGCATCATACGACCATCTCATAGCCCTTGGGCCTTTGGCGGGCCGTTGTCCACGCGCTAGATTGTTTGCAAGGAGCGGAGTTCTTTTCATCGCTAGATTTGCGCTCTGGCTATTGGCAAGTACCGATGGCTTCCGCTGACCGCCCGAAAACAGCCTTCATCACTCCCGATGGCTTGCATGAATTAAATGTGATGCCCTTTGGACTATGCAACGCCCCCGCCACCTTCGAGAGAATGATGGATAACATTCTCAGTGGGCTCAAATGGGAAACGTGTCTTTGTTATCTAGATGACATTGTCGTTTTCTCGAAAGATTTCCCTTCCCACCTTCTGCACCTTCAGCGTGTCCTTACGTGCCTTACTGAAGCCGGCCTACAGCTCAACTTGAAGAAATGTCACTTTGCCGCTACCAAGCTCACAATACTTGGTCATGTCATATCCAAGGATGGCGTTCTACCGGATCCTACCAAACTTCGTGCCGTCGCAGACTTCCCCAAGCCCACAACCTTGAAAGAACTTTGCAGTTTTGTCGGTCTATGTTGGTATTTCTGCCGTTTTATCCGCAACTTCGCCAGTATCATTGCCCCTTTAACGCAACTTCTCGCCGGAGGCCCGAAACTCTCCATTTGATCACCAGCCTGTGATGCTGCATTCAGTACACTACGCCGTCTACTGGTCTCTCCCCCTATACTCCGCCATTTTGACCCTGCCTGCTCGACCGAAATACACACTGATGCAAACGGCGTAGGTCTGGGCGCTGTTCTTGCTCAATGAAAACCTGGATATTCCGAGTATGTCGTCGCATACTCTAGTCGTACCCTCACGAAAGCGGAATCGAACTATTCTGTGACCGAAAAGGCGTGTCTGGCCATCATATGGGCCATTACCAAGTTTCGTCCTTATATTTACGATCGCCCATTCTACGTTGTTACCGACCACCACGCGCTCTGTTGGCTATCCTCCCTCAAAGACCCCTCCAGCCGCCTCGCCCGCTGGGCGTTACGTCTTCAGGAGTACAATATCCACGTCATCTATTGATCTGGACGCAAGCACACCGACGCTGATGCCCTTTCCCATTCACCGCTTCCTAACGACTCGACGGCTGGCTTCGTTTGTGCCTACGATATATCGCCGCTCAACATTACCAACATGAAATCTGAGCAGCAGAAGGATCCATGGATATCCTCCCTCTTAACATTCCTGTCTACGCCTGCAGAGCAGTCTCCGTCACGTGCACTTCGTCGTCAGGCCCACCACTTCGCCACTCGTGATGAACTTTTATACTGCCGCAATTACCATCCTACAGGGCGAAAGTGGCTTCTCGTGATTCCGCGACATCTCCGTGCTGAAATCTGCGCCTCTTTCCACACCGATCCCCAATGCGGCCGTGCAGGTGTCATGAAAACCTATTCTCGACTGCGTATGAGATATTACTGGCGCGGCATGTACCGCTTCATTCGTCAGTACATCCGATCCTGTACCGCCTGCCAACGTCGCAAGAATCCATCCCCTCAGCCAGCCGCTCCGTTGCAGCCATTGCCTTGCCCCAGCCGCCCTTTTGAACGTGTCGGTATCGATCTGTATGGCCCGCTTCCGACAACGTCGGCTAACAACCGCTGGGTCATCGTAGCCGTTGACCACCTAACCCGTTACGTGGAAACATCGGCCTTGCAGTCTGCCACCGCACGGGATCTTGCTTCTTTCATTCTGCATCACCTCGTTCTTCGTCACGGCGCACCGAAAGGATTGATCAGTGACCGCGGACGTGCGTTTCTTTCCGACACTGTCGAAGCCCTCCTCAAACAGTGCCAGATCATTCACCGGAGCACCACGGCGTATCACCCCCAAACGAACAGCATGACTGAGCGATTTAATCGCACTCTTAGTGACATGCTAGCCATGTACGTTGATAGCGCTCACTCTAATTGGGACCAAGTGCTGCCTTTCGTAACGTACGCCTACAATACGGCTACGCAGACTACGACTGGTTTCTCCCCCTTCTATCTTTTATATGGTCGTGAACCCACGTCCACCATGGATACTATCCTGCCCTACCACCTCGACGCTTCAGAGACCACTCTACTGTCTGAAGCGCACACATCTGCCGAAGAATGCCGACAATTGGCGCGCTCGTTTACAACGGAGAACCAGGCTCAACAAAAGCATAACCGGGACCCTACAAATCCAGCGCCTTCATATCCCTCAGGTGCCCTCGTTTGGCTCTGGGTGCCTTCCTCTGCACCCGGCCTCTCATCCAAACTCTTATCGCGCTATCATGGACCTTACCGCATTCTCGAACAATCTTCTCCTGTCAATTACGTAGTAGAGCCCTTGAACCCATCTCCAGATCATCGCCGCCGCGGTCGAGAAACTGTACATGTCGACCGCCTCAAGCCGTATTATGATCCCCCTACCCTTTCCTCAGCATGAGTCGCCAGGATGGCTCCTTTTCCGCCGGGGGGTATTGTAATCCCGATCGCCATCAGCTCGTGCGCTATCCCAAGAGGTAGACGAAGTGGAGCCGGAGCCTTGTTGGCACTGCACTGTTGATTCAAACGCTACCCCCGTCGCTTTGGTTTGCGGACGTTGCTTACGGTCTTGGTACCCCAATAAACACCTTACAAGATGTTAATTCCAAAAATGACCCGGTTGATATACCACAGTTGTACCAAAAGCTATTTCATCATTCTGTTCCAAAATGCCCATTCGCAGACTTGTCATGAGAGCGTCATGAGGAATCAAATAAAATAGATCCTTGACATCAATGCTAACTGCCGAGCAATCCCCTGGTTTGTCCGTTTTCAAGTACTTCAAGAACTTCAAGTTTTCAAGATACGGATCTTCAAAATGCAAAGTAGACAAATGTTTCTGCAAATAGTTTGAGACAATACATTGCCAGGAGCCCTTCTCAGAAATTATCGCTTTAAAAGGTTCGCCAGGTTTATGAGTTTTCACAGAAAAGAATATGTGCAGAAACTCTGATTTGGCGTCTTTTACAGCTGTGGCCAATCTGCCTAAATTCAGTTCCCCTAACAAGTGCAAAGCCTCTCTCTTCACCTTCTTAGTATCCTTCGACACCACCTTAAAATTCTTCTCAACAGCCTCCAACGCTTTCTGGTTGTACACATCACCAGACAGAATAACAAAACGACCGTCTTTATCTGAGAAAGCGACCTTAAGATTCCTATTGACCATGAAATCAACCCCAATACTTAAGACTCACGTTGGCACCGTTCACATTGCGAGCTCAGCAAGTCTACTTTTGTTCAGCTTGAACCAGCAAGTCTTCGCGACCTATGAGCGTGTATCTGTCTGGTAACATGAAAGTCCTGGGTTCGACGTACACCCCAATAACTGTTTTCATTCTGCTCAATAACCTTCCCTCAGTTACGGAACTTCCTAGAGAAATTTAGCATTAATCTGGACATTTCAAACTGCCCTTAAATTATCCATCGGGATTTTTCATTCATGGTGAACGACGATGAATTTTCTGTGATACGGAACCGTTATTGACCTTGCATTAAAGTCATTTGAATTCGGCCAACGAAGTGATATGCCTATAAGAGAGCGGTCCTGGCATGGTGTAATGGCGGTAGCGCAGAATGTCTCATATATTGGATCGAGGCACGCCATCATGAGAACACATTAAAAGAGCTTGCAAAGCAAAGGCACGGTAAATGAAAAGAGAACAGCGATTATTCTGCTAAAGTCAATGCAGCATACTAACAAAAGCAGGGCTCAAAAATGCATTTGTTTGTAGGAGGCACCTGGCGCATGTGCGCATTATCTTCTCCTAGATGGCTGCAGCATCATCAATGTTCTCGCCTCTACACAAAGGTCAACCTTAATTTTTGTGCTTCAGGCTGCCATACAAAAAATCGGCAGGAGCTGAAAAAAAAAATATCACCCTCATGAACATCACCAGTCCTCGCAGCGACGCATGAACAGCCACAACTCGTATCCCAGAAGTACTTTTGAAAATCTTTAAGTGGAGTCCCTATAGGTGGTGCACGGGGCGTATATTCCGGCTGCTGATGTGTCTGGCCACTTACCTCAGATGTTCCCTCAGCAGAGACGAAGCTGTCGGTGTCAGCGGTTGAGGCTGGCCTGGCTGGTGCATCCACGGGAGGCAGCAATGCAGCATCCTCGGTGGCACCTTCTGCAAGCAGGCGCCCTTGGCAGCGTAGCCGCCGCCCATCTGCCAGCAAAGACTGCAGTCTGGCAGCCACCTGCAGTACAGAACACATAAGTGTCAGGACTGCATCTTTGCATAATGCCTGCCTCAGTTTTGTGCAGATTCTGTGCGTACACAATGACAACAATGTGTGGGGTTTAAAGGGAAAATGGGTGTTGTTTTTTCGGCAAGGGGAAATTTCAAATTTGTAACCCCATCACAATCCTTTAAATCCCTTCTCTCTGGTGGAAAAGCTGTTTTTAAAATACCAAGTAGAAGTATTTTAAGAGTGAAAACGACGAAATTCTGCCAACAAATAACGTTGCATTGTATCAGGCCCTAAAGTGACAGGCGTGGCCACAAAGTGATCGCGCATGCGTTAATAAGCTAAACTGATGATTGTGAGAGCTCTTCTTGATGTGAAAAACTCTTGAGTACCGCATTTGATATTCTGCATTTCTCCTTGGGAATACTAGGGCCAGCATAGCTGGAGCAATCCTTTCGCCATCCCTGCATCGTGCGATAGATCTTCTGGTCGTCGTGACAATCGCAGCATGGTTAAACCATCGAAACAGTCAGCCAATGCAACCCCTCTTCTCTCTTTGGATTGCAAGTGGCGACCAGAAAATAGATCTTTTGTTATTTGCAGTCAAGGTTAGGTGCTAAGGAACAGATTGTCCTAGCAGCCTTGCTTTTGTGCAGACAGCCAGGATTATTGGCACTCATCTGTGACAACTGTTTTACTTTATAAGTGTTAATTTTTTATACAGTTAATCTTCCCATAAGGGACCAGCATTTGTAGAATTTATTCGGATGCATGTTTGCTAGTGGCTTTCTTTCTCCCTTTAGTGTGTAAAGGTTCAGGGCAGTTCGTAGCAGAAATATTAGAGCGGAAAAAGGCCCAAGGTGTGCAACCAAAGGTTAAGTGTGAGGAGCATGAGGGGCTGATTAATCGAAGGAAACGTAGAGACAGAAGGCAGGGACTTTTTATGTTGGTGTAGCATACTTAGTGCACACCTTCACAGGTTTAGCAAGAGATCTTTGGCCTAGTGTCACATGTAGCAGCTTTGGAACAAGAGCTCGAGGCAGTAAACACACAAAAAAAAAACTGCAGGAAAACCTAGAAATGCAATGAAAAATGGCCGATACTGCCAACAGAGGAAACAATGGCAGACCTCCTGGTGCAGGCCACGTAGCTGGGGCAGGCAGTGGCAAGGGCAGCGAAGTCAAATTAAGTCAGGTGGGGCCAAGAACTGGAGACTCGTTCGAAAGTAGCAGCTAAGAAGTCTGGAAAGGCAACAGAGGTAAAGAACGAAGAACTTCCCAGTGAAGAGGACACAGAAATAAGGAATGAGGAGCCAGTAGTTGAGAAAGAGTGCCCAAGTGCTCTTATCGCC
This sequence comes from Amblyomma maculatum, assembly GCF_055883805.1. Taxonomy (NCBI): domain Eukaryota; kingdom Metazoa; phylum Arthropoda; class Arachnida; order Ixodida; family Ixodidae; genus Amblyomma; species Amblyomma maculatum. Next base: position 183,014,797 of record NC_139349.1, read on the forward strand.
AGGGGTTCTAACATGAGCATGAACTATAATCGAACATGTAAAGAGTGATATTTCCCAAGGAGGACAATAACGCGGCACTGAAAGAAACTAAGAACAAGCTGAATTATGCAGGGTGCAACAGATACTCCATGACAGTGCTGGGAAAGCTACGAAGCTGAAATGCATTATTTTCCTGCGCAGCTGAATATATGCCCCATGTTAGAATTAGTCATCGTCATCACCATCAGCCTGATTATACCCACTGCAAGGCGAAGGCCTCTCCCACATTTCTCCAATTAACCCGGTTCTGTGCTAGCTGCATCCACTTGACCCCAGCGAACTTCTTAACCTCATCCGCCCTCTTAACATTCTGCCGCCCCCTGCTACGCTTTCCTTCCCTTGGAATCCAGTTTGTTACCCTAAGCAACCATCGGTTATCCTCTCTTTATGTCCGCACTACATGTCCTGCCCATGCATAATTCTTTTCTTAATTTCCACTAGAATGTCAGTAACTCGAGTTATTTCTCTGACCCACTCTGCACGCTTCCTATCTCTTAATGTTACCCCTACCCTTTTTCGTTCCATAGCCCTCTGGGTTGTCTGCAATCTAAGTAGAGCCCTGTTAGTTAGCCTCCGCGTCTCAGCCCCATAGTTGAGTACAGGTAAGATGCAGCTGTTGTATACTTTCCTCTTGAGCGATACCGGTAAGCTGCTAGTCATAATCTGCGAGTGCTTACCAAATGCGCTCCATCCCAATCTTTTTCTTCTTGTTATTTCCTTTTCATGGTCCGGATCTGCGGTTACTACCTGTCCTAAGTAGGCATATTCGCCTACGACTTCCAGTGCTTCGCTACCTAACGTAAACTGTTGAACATTACCTTAGTCTTCTGCATATTGATTTTTAAGCCTACCTTTCAACTTTTCCAGTCTAGGTCATTAATTATTATTTGCAGTTCATCCTCAGAGTTACTTAGCAAGGCAATGTCATCAGCAAATTGCAGATTACTGAGGTATTCTCCATCTACCCTTACCCCTAACTGCTCCCATTCCAAGTCTCTGAATACTTCCTCTAAGCAAGCTGTGAATAGTACTGAGGAGATCGTGTCTCCTTGCCTAACACCTTTCTTTATGAAAATTTTGTTACTTTCTTTATGCAGAACTATGGTTGCTGTGCAGCCACTATATATATCTTCCAGCACTTTCATGTACGGATCGTCTACCCCGATTTCGCAATGCCTCCATCACTGCCGAGCATTAGTAGCTGTGCCTTAAACAAACGGAAATCATAAAGCTTGTTATTTTGACCACAATTTTAAATAGCTGCAATTATTACACTGTTTTAACACGAATGCAAAGCATTTTTTTCTTCCCCAGGTTTTCTGAGTTCCATCTGGGGTTTTTGAGAATCGAGAAACTCGCTCCTCTGAACCCTTCTAAAAACCTCATTCCTTGTCAGTCAGTAAAACTGAAGGGATGTTAACACAGTGGTCTCATGATTTTGCAATCAGGTGTGCTTCGATAATGACCCTCTCGACTTTGGTCCAGGCCCGTGCTCAGATTACCGTTTTTTTTCATAGAGAGGCTCACATTTATTCTTATCTGTTTCAAACATATTCCAGTGCTCATCCAGGTGGCCGCTGGCTCTATTACATACGAGCCTTGCATACAGCATGCATGTATGGGAGTGCATACAGCAACACCACTTATGTGTGACCTTTGTGCATTTTGTGCTGTCGTGAAGTGTGCATGCAACTGTCGAGTGGTATTCAAAAGCATGTGAACAAACTGCTGACTGTTTATGCATGCATACAGCATGCTTAAACATGCGTGCTGAAACAAACTTCTGATTGTGTTTAGGCATGCATACGGCATGCATGTATGGGAGTGCATACAGCAATGACATCAATTATGTTAGCCTTGGTGCATTTTGTGCTGTCGTGAAGTGTGCATGAAACGGTCTAACAGTATTCAAAAGCATGTAAACAAACTGCTTATTGCGTTTAAGCATGCATACAGCATGCTTAAACATGCATGCTGAAAGGCTACATGCTGAAACATACTTCTGATTGTGTTCAGGCATGCATACAGCATGCATGTATGAGAGTGCATACAGCACTGACACCACTTATGTCTGACCTCTGTCATAGCCTCCTTTACACTCTCTGTGCCTGTACAATACAGCGGCGCCGTCGAGTAAAGTTGCGCAGCGCTGCCGCTCCCGTAGCTGAGGGCGCCACTGACGTAGGTGTCGAGGCGCACGGGTACGAACGTCGGCACGGGGTGGAAGCGCATTTATTCGCTCGCGGGATAACTGTCTCTAAGCATGAATCATGCATATTCAGCATATTTACTTGCAAGGCAGACATCCTCTAAGCATAACAAGTGATCATGATACTTGTTAGGCAATGACACCAACGCTATGACATTTTATGAGGCAGTTTCAAGAAATTGCGCATGGCTTGAAAAACGGCATGACTGCTCTGCTAGCGCCAATGCTAATAGAAAAATTACAATGCTAGTCTACGCTGCCGTAAAACAAAATTTAGGAAGAAAGGCACTAGCATTTATTTACACATTTCACAACAGCAGTTGTGCTACAGAGTACCATGCAAAAGTGGCGTGATGAACAGTTGCCACAAGTAGGGAAAAATGTACATGGTGACTGCTGTCACTGATAGTAATTCAAAAGCCAGCTTGATTTACAGACGATATGAACAACTGCATCACAGTATGCCATTGAGATCTGTAAGGAGAACAATTTCAGTATCAGTTGTTACTTTCAATGATTCAACGCACCATACAAATGTTGCTTTTTTTATTTTGAAAAACAAGGAAGACAAATATACACGTTGCATCTTTCTGTTTCGCTCACTTCAAAGTAATCGTCACAAAAGGTAAAGCTTGTGTTTTTATTTTATCACAGAATTGCGCGGTTAGCAAAACAAAAAATACTGCGCTGGAGATCACGTAAGATGCCACACAGACGAGCTAACCAGGGAAGAAGTTAGCACCGCAGTCCAGAAAATACACGTGCACAATATTATTGTTAACTTACTGACGCATAATATGAAGTGTGCATTCAACCTTCGAGCGGTATTCAAAAGCATGTGAACAAACTGCTGATTGCATTTAAGCATGCATGCTGAAAGGGTACATGCCAAAACAAACTTCTGATTGTGTTTAGGCATGCATACAGCATGCATGTATGAGAGTGCATACAGCAAGGGCGCCAATTATGTATGCCTTGGTGCATTTTGTGCTGTCGTGAAGTGTGCATGAAACTGTTGAGCGGTATTCAAAAGCATGTGAACAAACTGCTGATTGCGTTTAAGCATGCATACAGCATGCTTAAACATGCATGCTGAAAGGCTACATGCTGAAACAAACTTCTGATTGTATTTAGGCATGCATACGGCATGCATGTATGAGAGTGCATACAGCACTGACACCACTTATGTGTGACCTCTGTGCATTTTGTGCTGTCTTGAAGTGTGCATGCAACTGTTAAACAGTATTCAAAAGCATGTGAACAAACTGATGATTGCATTTAGGCATGTATACAGCATAATTAAACATGCATGCTGAAACAGACTCATGATTTTGGTGCGCTTCAGGCTGCACTTTTCCAACTAGCCCAAGAAACAGCCTTGTGATTGGCTCTGGTCTCACTCATCCTTACGATTTCTATGTTGAGCAATTGCTTTCTGTGGTTTGTAAGCAGAAAGAACCCGGGTATACTCCTGCTGCCTTTGAGCTATAGCTGCTGATGGGTGTGCATGCACATGTTTGAAAAATAAATGTTGATTTAAACTTCTTTTTGGCCATATAAAATCATGTCTTGCCTTACATATTGCATGTGTGATGACTTGCAAAAAAGAAATTTCCTTAATAATTGAAACAGGAGGTCATGTTGCATGTGTGTGGTACTTCTCTGATAATTTTCAGCAAATTTGAAAGTACTGTAAACGAAAACGATAGAATTTTCGCACTCTTAGGGACCATGGACACCTGCAAAAAATTGTGAAGTTTGAAAAATCAAGTTCTACAGAAAAAGTCCCCTTGGAAGAGGAAGGGGTCAGCAGTTGTGTGTCTACTTTGATGCTGTGGAGTAGTCATACAGACGGCGAACGACAACCACGTCGCGGGCGAGACCAAGTCCAGACCGAGCTGCGAACCTGCCACTGCGAATTTCCTAACTGCCATGTTTTGAGGATGCTTCACTGGACAGTCTTCACAGTCCGTATGGTGAAGCATCCTCAAAATGTGGTGGGGCCATTAGTGAATACTGCTACTGCACTGCACTGCAAAAAAGTCCCCAAAGTCCATACTTCTAATGGCTCCTTTCTAGCTTGAATTTTGCTTCATTTGAACACATTTTGGACCCCATGAAGCCTGAATTATAGACTGTCCAAAATAGATTCTCTATGCAGCCAATGTAGATATGGTCCGAAAAATTGAGAAATCCAGTTGTGCTGCATATGGAATTTCAAGCGCCCTTACACAGTCGAACCTCGTTATAACGAAGTAGTACGGGGGCGCGAAAATAGTTTGTTATATCTGATATTTGTTATAAAAGTGAGCACCCAAATTCCTGTAAATAAGTTAACTAACAAAAACGAAACAAAATGCATACTAATATGGGCAACACAAAGTTGCAAAAACGCAGAATTTTTTTATTAAAAACTAGGTAAAAGCATGAAATCTCGCTTTTCGTTCTGTATTGGAGAGTAAAAATAAATACTAAGAAGGGATGTTGCCTCCGCGCACAATTTGCGGGACGGAGCCAAAGGACTCTGGGAGTGTAGCGCGTGCGTCGGTCGGTTCCAGTGGCAGAAGCGCGGCAGGGACTCACGCCATGACGAGACAATGGGGATGGCATGCCAGTCACATGTATGTCAGGCGTTGCATGGCCGGACTGAAGCAGCGGCGGCGGTGACGCTCGAGTCCGGCCATGGCTGTTCGTGCCCTTCGAGATCACCGCGCGTGCATGTGTGATCTCGGAGGGCACTGGTCATTGGTGCTAGTTTTTGTCGCCGCCGCTAGATGATACAGCACGCAAACGCGAGGGCGATTTAAACAAACTTAAGCGGCCCCACCCGAGTCCGGGCATGACCATTCATGACCTCCAGGATCACCGCGCATGGAGCTATGATCTCGAAGGCGATAAGGCTGCCGCTAAATGATGCGACACGCGAACGCACGGGCAATTTAAACACACTTCTGAGGTGGGCAATTTGACATTGAAAAATTGCGTTGTTGATGTTTTTTTCCGGCTCCTTTTTAATGCAAAACAACTGCTTTGTTATAACAGATCTAGCGTCAAATTTAGAAATTTTCTTTCGTTATACAGAAAGAAATCTCGTAAAAATAAAACCATAAACCAACCAAACTTTGATTTTAGTTTGCTTTATCCAATAATTTGCTACATCTGTGTTCGTTATAGCGAGGTTCGACTGTACCTTAGCTCTATGCAGCATGTCGTGGTCAGGGGCCCAAATTTTCATAATTAACAGAATATATCGAGCACATATCAAGGCTAGCAATACCGCCAAAGAGATGTACATCTCCAGACTAGCTGACTCTATCAAGATAAAACCAAAGGCTAAGAAAGACGCAGAAGGACAGTACAAGTATTTCGAGTATTCTTCACAACGGAATCCAAATACATGAAAGCAACGCTAAAGTGGATTGTTTTAACAATTACTTTAAATCAGTGTCTCTAAATATAAAAGATAGGAATGCTTTTCCCAACATTACTTGCAGTGTGCCAAATGTAATGCCTCCAATTACTATTACAGTAGAGGGTATCTGGAACTGTCTCAACTCCATTAATGAAGCCATAGTAAATGGCACAGATTGAATCTCTCCGCGGACACTCAGACTGTTCTTTCATTATATTACAACATTACAAATAATATTCTGCAAAACTCTCGAAAGTGGCATAGCAAAAAAGCCCATGTAGTTTCAGTGTTTAAAAGTGGTTCAAAATCCTCTGATTTAACTATAGGCCAATTTCACTTTGTCCCATATGTTTTGACGTTTTTGGGCACATCCTATATAGCAATATAATAAGGCACTTGGAAGGAAGCAATTTTTTTTTCCAAATCAGCTTATTTTTGCAAAGGTGTGAGCTGCACCATCCAGCTGACTGAACTATTTCACGAGCTTGCAGATACTCCTGCAAAATGAATGCGTACCGATGCAATCTTTCTCGATTATCGCAAATCCTTCGATTCCGTATTACATGACCTATTAATACATAAAATGAGCATTTTTAATTTGGACGCGAAAGTGATCAAGGTTATTGAAGGTTACCTGAACGACATAATATAATGCATAGTTCTTGGAGGTAAGGATTCTAGTTTTGTCCAAGTCCCGTGCCGCAAGCCTTGGTGCTGGGGCCGCTACTCTTTTTAATTTACATCAGTGATATCACTTCAAACAATTCCTCACAAATGAGACATTTTGCAGATGGCTGTGCTTTTTACAGATCCATTCGCAATCAATGTGATATAGACTCACTCCAGCAGGACCTGAACAGCATAGCCTCCTGGTGTCAAAATTAGGAACTTAGCCTAAATATTGATAAATATTACCAGGCAACATTCCCTTGATCTAGAATAACTGATAACCCTACTTACAAACTACTCCCCTACACCCCGCCAAACCTTCAGCAAAACTATTCGTGTTTATGATAAAGGAAACTGATTTTTTAATAATGAATTACATGCTTTCCTGCCGTCTTTCCAATCTACTTTTCATAGTCGATCTATTGAAGACAACTGGTTAACCTTCAAGAATAAGATAAACGAACAAACTTGCAAGTTCATTCCTTCTACCAGTTTTCGGGCCAATCGCCAAAAACCTTGGTTTACTAAAACTCTCAAAAGATTGGAAAGAAAGGAAAGACGACTTTATAGGTCAGCAAAAATGCAGTCTAATACAGAAGCATGGCAGCGATATCATGCAGCCGAGGACACGTACTACACAGCACTCCGTAGCGCCAAAAAAACTTTTTTCGAAACTGACCTACCAAAAATCCTGGTCAACAACCCTAGAAAGTTTTGGGAAATACTAAACCCACAAGCGACATGTACCATTACCCTTACCAGAGTCCTTCAATGCTTTTCTGGTCACGAAACTCCGCCGTAACGCTATGGGAGAGCTTCATATGTTGACCGCGCCTTCCGCGAGGCGGCGCCAGGTGTACGATGGGGGCCAGCGATGGGAACATCGACACGGGCAGAGCCCTTTTTGAGCGCGACGTGGCCTGTGCGGCTGCTGTTATTTTCGCTCCTAAGTTTGTTTTCATTCCTACAGCAGTGAATGTGACACGTTAGCCTGCGACGCCGAAGACCTGCTGTGTGACGGGTTGCCGTTCTGGATACCGAGGCACGCAACAGAAAGCCTCGCTGTTCTGTTTACCGAGCGATGCCGAGCAGCGTGATAAATGAAAGCGGGCTATACCAAGACGGGAAAGCGGCGGATTCACTTTCGCCTCAAAGCATGTCCGTGTCTGCGAAAGGCATTTTGACTCCACTGATATTATTCGGACTGACGATTGACAGCCGCACTGCCTCCGCTGGTGTTGGCTGTGCATCGCATTATGTGAGCACCACAGCAGAGGTGGTGCACCTTTTCTTGAAGTGCCGCCTACATTTCTTTACGCGCGAAGAAAACAAACGTTTCCGGGCAACAAAGCGGTCTGCATGCCCAGCAAGTGGTGGCAGGAAGCCTTCCTAATAGGAGCCCTTCTGACAGCCTATATCATGTGAGCATCGCTGCCACCTTAAGTTTTTTTTTTTTTTTTTCCTGAACACCTGGTTGGTTGGTGTCTCTGAGGAGCTCATCTTCGTATTATTTGTAAATAGCTACATTCACATTTTGTATCCCGTGTCTTATGTACACATAATAAATGATGTGTGTTTTTCAATGGCTTCTTATTTTGCCTTTTTTAGTTAAACTTTAAGCATTTGTCATTAAATGTTCTTTCGTATCAAATTATTTTATTTTTACTACAAACACGTCGCCGTATATTGAATAGAGTTTCTCAATATATTTTATATTTCCCTTATTATCACTTAGATTTTAAAGAATCATCTACATCTGTATCTCAATGTTGTTTTATAGACACGGGAACTCTTCTTGGTGCCTATAGCCAGCGTCGTCTTCGCCAGCGTCTTCATCATCGTCGCAGCGTGAAAAAGTAAAACTATAATGGCTTCAGCATCTGAATTGGCCACCTTCGCAAGTGTCAGCAAAAAAAAAAAAAAAATCCGAAATAGCGTTCTCAAAAGTGCGGCTGCTGACGTCATGTGCCGCGGCGTTTTATTTCGGCGGCATTGAGCTTGCAGTGTTTTGCAATGCCAGTCATAAGCATACCTCTTTATGCACTCTGAAGCAAGGTCGGCCCAGATCGTCGCAGCGCAGGGACAAAGATATATTATACCTTACGCTAAATCTTCCAGAGGTGGCATTGCACACAAGTTGCAGTAAAAAAAGTGCGTACCACTCATGTACGAGAATCAGTTTCATAACAAGCAAAAAGCAAGGGCGTGTTTCATCAGAAAACGGCAGTCAGCAGGGTTTGCTAGCGGCCACTGTCGATGACAGGGTTTTTAGTATTTTCTTGCTGCACCCTTATTTTAGGTTATGAGTGAAGTAGCGTTCACGAAAAGCCCAGCTAACAACCCCCAAAAAGCGAAAATACCAAGAGAATGCGAGCTTGCCGGCCAGGAAACCGCTGCGTATAAGGCTCGCGCGACCGTTTCATGCCCCCACTAGACCAGCTGCGCCCCCAGCGGCACGCGCTGTCCCTATATGAAACTTTGGCCGGAGTTTCGTGACCATAAAGGCATTGAAGGACTATGCCCTTACTAATCCAGCAGATGAAGAGATTAGTGACGCCGACTGTGCCGACGAGTTCAATTGCTCTTTCGCTGCTGTTTTCACGACAGAAACTGACTCATCAATGCCCAGCCTACTTCCATCAGTGCTTCCAGCAATGTCACCTGCTACCATCAGTGCGCATGGCATCTCAATCCTCATTAACAAAATTAAGCTCTCATCATCTGCTGGTGTTGATGATATCAATTCCAAAGTTTTAAAAAATACTAAAGACATATCGTCCGTATATCTGTCTCTTTTATTCTCAGTCTCTTTCAACAGGAACGCTACCGAGCGACTGGAAGATGGGGAAGGTCATCCCGGTCCACAAATCAGGTACAAGAGAATCGCCATTAAACTACCGTCCCATCTCTCTAACTAGCGTGCCATGCAAACTCATGGAACATGTCATCTACTCCCATATCATGAACTTTCTAGATTCACACAACTTCTTTCATCCTGCGCAACATGGTTTCCGAAAGGGTTTCTCGTGCGAAACACAACTAGCAATCTTTACTTTCGATCTGCACACTAACCTTGATCGTAACCAGCAAACTGATTCAATTTTCTTAGACTTTGCAAAGGCCTTTGATAAGGTGCCTCACAAACGCTTACTAATGAAACTCGCTGCTCTAAATTTGCATCCCAACATTCTAAATTGGATTAAAGAGTTTCTTGCTAACCGCTCACAGTTCGTCTATGTTAATAACAAAAGCTCAAACACAATCCCCGTAACATCTGGCGTCCCACAGGGATCTGTACTCGCCCTTCTCCTGTTTTTAATATATATAAATGACCTACCTCTTCATGTACACGGTCAGATAAGAATCTTCGCCGACGACTGCGTAATCTATCGGAAAATTACTAACGTATCTGATCAAGTAGCACTACAGCATGACCTAACCAAAGTGCAGGAATGGTGCAACCGCTGGTTAATGACTTTAAACGCCAAGAAGTGCAAACTCATCTCTTTTACTCGTCAGCATAACCCTCTTATTTTTTCATATGAAGTTGCTAACTCTTCCATAGAACGCGTGGAATCATATAAGTACCTTGGAATCACACTTTGCAGCGACCTTTCTTGGTGTACACACATAACTAACATCATCTGCAAACAGATCTTTAGGCTTCATAAAACGTCACCTACGTCATGCGCCCCAACAAGTAAAACTTTTGGCATATAAAACACTAATCAGATCAAAGCTTGAGTACGCCAGTCCAATATGGAACCCATCTCAGATATACTTAACAAATGCGATCGAATCAGTTCAAAACCGCGCCATCAGTTTCGTGCATCATGCATACTCGTATTCCATCAGCGTTTCATCTCTAAAGGAAAATTCCAGTCTTGATAACCTTTTACTCCGTCGCCGCATTGCCAGTCTTTGTTACTGCACAAAATTCTAAACAGTTCACTAAATCAGGCACCTTACACTGTGCATCGCACCCACATACCTCATCGCGCTTCGCATCCATTTCAGATAACTCGGCCTGTTGCTTGCACCAAAACTTTTTCAGGATCTTTTTTTCCCCGAGCAATTGTGGACTGGAATGCCTCCCCCACGAAGTTGCCGCCCTCTCATGCCAATCTTCATTTATTGATGCCTTAAAAATTTATTTTCAAACACAATGACCTGTGCTTGTATTTTCTCATGCTTGTAAACCCACCCCTTATGTAATGCCTCCAAGAGAGGCCTTTAAGGAAATAAAGTGAAGTGAAGTGAAGGGAGATGCCATACTCAGAAAGGTAAACGAAGTTAAATATTTAGGTGTTCACCTAACTGCTGATTCGCCCATTTCCAGCCATAATGATATGACCGTCAAAAAAGTAGGAAAAATGCTTAGCCTACCCTTCCTTAGAAGGGTAGGCTAAAATCCTTAGAACTGCCCTTCAGATTCTTAAAACTATAGCACAGAAGCCACAGGTAAGGCCGCAATTAGAATATGCCACCACATTGTGGGATTTCCACAAGCGGTACCTGATTGATAAGCTAGAAGGCATACAAAACCGCGCTGACAGGTTTATATCAAGGCAGTACTCCAGACACGCAAGCACAACTGAAATAAACGTATCAGACTAGAACCGCTGCAGAGAAGGCGCCAGAAGCACTGGCTGAAACTTCTGCGCACAATATACACTGATGAGACAGCAATTGAGAAGCTTAAATACCTTAAAGCATCCCACCATATCTCAAACAGAAGAGACCACAGTTTCAAAGTCCATGAAATTTCCTGTAAAATGAACTACATGAAGTTTTCTTTTTTCCCCTGCAGTATTTCTGGTAAGAATAAGTTGCCGGTTAAAGTTGTGAGTACTCCTCAGGATCTATTTTTAGGACGATTGTAGAACTTCGATGATACGAATATCACGGGGTTGAGAAAAGATTCTTGTCATCCAAATATCTGTATCATCAAAATGAACAAAGATAAGCATGCAGAAACATAAGAAAGGCATTCGTGCAGATCTGTATGCAGCCAATAAGGTTTATTATGGTCGCGCGGTCCCAGATCGCCACTCGCGGCGTATACAGCGTGACAGGTTGTGATGTGAGGGCCGCGTGCCTCCGCAGACTTCTCGCGGCGCGTGCAGCATGATAGGAGATGGCGACGCGCTGGCTGCGTGGCGCCACAGAATGCTCGCGATTCATGCAGCACGACTAGCGATTGCGAATCTATGATATGCGGGCCGTGTGCGCCTGCCGCGCGCCGTCAACTACTACTCAGTGCACAGTATTGTGACTGGCAGTTGCGACGTGGGCGATTTGTGCGCTGCACACTTTTCCCAGAGTGAAAAGCCAGGAAGCATGGCAGATGATCGATGTGCGGTCGGGCAGCCTTCGTGCAGAGCTCTTTAATACTACCAGTTGTGAAACTTCCCATAGGGCCAATGTATCAAAAAACGGCGGTTTTGATCGGTCAAAATTCGGGTGTATACGAATGATGGCGCCGCCTGTAGCCATTAAGGAATCTGCGTCAAAATTGCAAGCTTTCAGATTGTTGATAAATGCACAACCACCATGGAAAATAAAATTAGTTGAAGATTTGTAGCACCAAACTTAAAAGATAACAGCCATACAGTTCATTAAGATAAAAAAGAAGAGAGAAAAATACGATTTCTAAAAGGCAATGAAGGCTATTGCTAAAAGCTTTTATTGACCACTTTTAGATGGCGTGACAATTCATAAGCACCTGAAAAATGCATACAAAATCCGGTCACATTTTGAAGCCGAGTTTCGCAACCGGTATTATTCAAAAGCTCTGGTCTCTGTGTACTTCTCGCGGCGCGTACAGCACGACAGGAGATGGCGACGTGCAGGCCGCACTGCGCTGCCAACTCTTCGCAGTGCGTACAGTCTGACTAGCGATACCAAAGCCAACGCTGTACGTTCCATGCACGCCCGCCACCACCAAATGCAGTGATCGCAAAGTGCTGCCGGTTTGGGGGACCGCGCGTTGCTGAAAACTTCTCACGGTGTGTAAGCGTGACAGGCGATTGCGATATCGGTAATGTGCGCCCACACATCGCAGCAAACTGCTTGTGATGCGCACAGCATGGCTGGTGATCGCGAGTGAAAGATGCGAGGCCAATGCGCAGTGCTCAAGGTTGTGGTTGCAGTTTGCAAATTTGTATCATCCGTAGAGGCATGGGAGAGTGTTTGGAACATCCGACATTTAGCACACTATACACAGTGCACTCTGGCCGGAGAATTTCAAGAATTCGTATCAACCATATTTGCATCGAGATTTTACTGTAATCAATAATTTGTGACTGCAATGTTCTTCCAAACCACTGGGTTGAATGTACTTTTTTTTCTCAATCTTGATGCATTACACTTTTGTCATCCCTCCTTTTTGTGTGATTATATTCCCTTGCTAGTCACTATGTTGCACCCACACCTATGCTATATTGCTCAGCACTACAGATTGTACTGTAAATACGGTATTTACTTGCATAATGAACTTACCTTTTTTCCAGATAAATTGACCTAAATTTGGGGAGTGGGTACTGTGGTGTTTCCGAAGGTGGAAGCAGACTCCTGCCGTCCCGAATGAACACAACACTATTATTCACACACACACACACATATATATAACGAACACAGAAACGCCCCCTGGGGAATAAAGAATATAAACCGAAAACAAAACTGAATATAACATACTCCCCCTCTTTATTTTTTTAATGATTAGTTGTTAGTAGGTATTAGTAGGGAAACCCCAAGACATGCACACTGTACTTATTTACACATATGTACATGTCAGTCTCAACTAATGGGCCTGGTAATCTTGGAGCCAGGCCGGTATGTTAACTATGGAATCTACTTCCTCTGGAAGTGGCGAGATACCACGTGCAGTGACCTTATGACCTAGGAACTCAAGTTCTGGAACGTCAAAAAGGCATTTGTTGTTCAGTTTCAGGCCTGTGTTCTTGATCTTTTACAGCACAGTCTTCAAGTTTGAAGGGTGCTCTTCTGCGGTCTTGCCAAAAATGATCACATCAATGATGTAGAACAACCCTCCAGGGCAACGGTTGAAGATTGTTGCCATCATCTTCTGAAATGCCGCTGAGGCAGAAGCCAACCCGAAGCAAACTCTTTTAAAGCAGAAAAGCCCGTCATGAGTGATGAAAGCTGTCAGATCCCTGCTGTCAGGGTGCAAAAGAACCTGATGGTAAGCGGAAGCCAAGTCAAGTTTTGTGAAGTGAGCAGCGCCTACCAAACGTAAAGCAGCTCTTCTGTATGGGGCAATGGGAAACTGTCAGGAACAATAACTTTGTTCGGCTCTCGAATGTCTACACATATCCTGATGCTACCATCTTTCTTGTCAACAAAGGCGCCCCAAAGGCGCGCCAACTGCGCTTATCGTTTCCCGCGCGCCAGCACGTGACGTTTGCAAGCCATGTGCATGAATGAACCGGTGGGAACGAGAGGGGAAAAACACGATAAAGCGAAGCGCAAGGGTGTGCCCATTCTTTTGCCGCGTTATCTCTCTCCTTCCTCTTTCCCGGCCTTCGTTCACAGTAGCACGTGCTACACATGCGCCAAGCCAGCTCAGCCCGTTCTCAGACAGAGCGTCGGACGCTTTCTCCAGCGTGTGTTGCGAACCCTTTGCGCACGGCGGCTGACGTGGCTATGGCGCCTGCGGAAGTTAAGAAGCGGCAGATCTATCTATCTATCTTTTTTTTTTTGCGAGAGTAGTTTATTCTTATCGTTATGCTGTACGCGCGGTGTAGCTTAAATATGCTTTACGAAGCAGCATTTTTTTTTTTTTTTGCGGGAGTCGTTACACCTTGCATGTATGAATCAACAAAAGCATGCGGTAAGCTGCGATCATGACACCGGCTTTTAGCATTTTTCGCTTCAAACAGCATTTGCAGCTACTGTATCACGCTTTCCAATGATTTTCTGGCAGTGGACTACGCCCGCCCCAAGCGCGGCGTGATAAATCGAATCAGGCTTCTGCAATCAAGCCATCACGGGCAGTCTGCCAAGTTCGCTCCCCGCCGCAGGAGCTATCAAAAGATAAACACGGCGTGACGTTATCACTGCGCAGCATCTTGGCACGCTGCCAAGAAATGAGCTGTGGATGAGACGACCGAAACGAAGTGGCGCGTGCCATCGACATGCAAGCGAAAACGCTGGCGATATCTGCTGCTGCGACACGGAAACCTTGTTTTGAGCTGCCGCAGTGGCTCGAACGGCAGAGGGACGCAGTTCCGACAAGTTGGAAATTTATTACTCTGTCGCTGCCGCTCGTCGCTGAGATCGCTTGCATGTGAGCGAGTTGGCCTTAACGCTTTCTTTTTTTCCAAATTCTCGAGTGCAAAAGGGGAGGGTGGGTTCATTATGCGAGTGAGTTGATTATGCGACAAATATGGTATCATCTTTTTCGCATCGTAAGTGCCGTCCCAAGCCGATTTCTGTATATCGAATTATCGATACATAGAACTATTTTGCGATCCCCTTCGAGTTCAATATATCCGGGTTCGACTGTATCGAACTCACGAAATATCCCCTTGAAAATCCCATTTAAAAGTATATAAAAGCTGTGTCGTATATCGAACTCAATTTCACTGGTTGTTCGATGTATCGAACTACGCACATAGCAGTGGACGGTGTGCCTTCCTCAAAGACAATCGTATCACCCTCGGCCGTTTACCGTACGACGTTTTCAAGCCACGGGCGGAAGTAATGAGAGTGCACAGTTCGGTGGCGGCTGGTCTAGGGCAGTGCCGCGCCCTTTCCCCAAAGGCGCGTGCATCTGCGGTGATCATTTGCCTTCCACCTTTTCGTAGCTCCAACTTTTTTACCTTGTCCTTTGTTACTGGCGGAAGGTCTGATTGTTCTTCACTACTATCAATCTCATTATTCTCCTGACTACTTCTGCTATTGCATAGGTCAGTATAGAACTCCTTGGCTACTTGTCCATGTTAGTGATGACATTGCCCGCCATGTCCCTTAGCGAATATATCCGATTTTTGCCTATGCCTATTTCAGGCAATTTCACCGGTGGCGTAGAGGTAGAACATCCGCCTCACATGCAAGAGGACCACGGTTCGAATCCCGGTGCCGCGCAATTATCCACTGGATAAAAAAAAAGAAAAAACACGTGTGTTGGTGGAATTGCATAAACACTGACGCTGGTGAACACCTCTGGCACTCCCTTACCAGAACATGCTGGCCACTTTGGTGCAATAATTAACCACAATCTCCCATGATTAGTCCTATAAAACCCTGGCCCTCAGTCACCAGCGGCTGCGGAGCAACTGGCCACGGTGGAAGTCAGACCTGTGATGAACAAAATGTTGAGGGCTAGTTGGTTCATCGCAAGGGGGAACAGCGCAAGCTACACATCTGCTCCGGAGCATGGTCAGACAAGTTTCCAGACTGGCGCCGGGAACTGAGGTGGATCACTGCGTCTCCGAAGGTGTGAACGTGTTGAACCGTCGAAGGTCGGCTAGCAAGACACTGCCTGTGGGGAAGACTGTGACCTACCTCAAAGAAAAGCAGCTTTGCATCCTCCCTGCGGACAAGGAAGGGGGCTTTGCGGTTTTGCCAAAAAGACTGTACATGGAAAAAGCCCTTAAAGCCATCGGTACATCCTTTGATGTTTGCAGCAATGTGTCCTTAAAGAAGGTAAAAAACAGAGCTAATAAACTGTGTGAACATTTGAACCTAGGAAAGCTGTGTAGTGCCATTGAAAGCAGCAAATACCTGAGCTTGGAGATGTTTTTCTCGGTAAAAACCCATAAGGTGGATCGTCCATTTCGTGTAATAGTTTCAGAGACCTGGCAGAAATCTGTTGCATCATTTTTACAGAGACAACTCAAGCTACTAACTGTCAACGACCTATTTTTGGTAAAAAATGCAGGACCTGTGGTTGACTTTCTAAAAGCTAACTCCGAAATGACATTGACAGGATGTTCTATCGACGTAAAGTACTTATATTATTCCATCCCCCATGATGACTTAATCAATTGCATTAAGGATTGTATCGACTAGCATGAAGCTATAAAATTTCAGAACGCGAGTTGCGTCTCAACTGCCGGCTTCCTTGAGCTACTGTCAACATACGCGAGATCCACCTTCGCGGAATGGAACGGTTCACTTTTCATTCAGAAGAATGGCATCTGTATTGGATCATCCATTGCACCCATCTTGAGTGATCTTTACTTGGCTATGAAAGACAGAGCGTTACTCAGGTCCATTCAGGGAAGCAATGTGAAACAAATCTTTAGATTTGTGGATGATTATCTTGTGTTGTTACAGTATGAACAGGACGTCCTCCCTTCCGAAACTTCCAAAGTTCTTAGCAATTTTGCAAGCACTCTGAGCCCATTGATTGTCAATCATGAACTTCCTACTAATGGCTTCATACGTTTTTTAGAATTGGGAATTTATTTTAACCTCAGTCACGTGTGCTGGGCCTTTGAGCCTCGAGCCAACAAATCACTTCTTCCTTTTGACTCAGCACACTCAAAGTTAGTTAAGCGCAGTATCATCAATTCATGTTTTGACAATTCATTCAAAAAATCCTGCAACCACAAACTGGAAAACAGCTTTTTAACCCAGACGTGCCGATTACTACAGGCTGGATACCCGCTAACCCTCATATCCTCAGTGGCTGAGGCCTTGTTGAAAGCAAAAGAAAAAAGAATCAGAGATAAGGGCAAGGTCGTGGTCAACCCCTACGTGCACGGGATTTCCCACAACTTAAGAAAAATAGGAAAAACTGTAGGAATAGACGTTTTATTTTCAGCTCCGGATCGCTTGTCAAGCCTCTGCAAGCGCGTTAACCAGATGGGTCGTAAGCACACAGAATGCACCGTTAATCATCGCGACCAGTTCGTTTCCTGTGCTCAGGGCGTTGTATATTCCATCCCCTTGTCTTGCGGCCATGCATACGTAGACCAAACCGGCAGATGCGTCAACAAGAGATTGTCTGAGCACAATTACAATGTTACGCAACGTATCTTTGCAGAGATTGCACATGCACCCCTGAGTTGGGCAACACGAGCGTGATAAGCAGGTGCGGTGACAAAACCACGCGAGAGATTATTGAAGCCTTAAACATTGCCCATCTTAAAGAGCATTGTGTCAGTACCCCCTCCATAGCCCTAATAGATGAAGAATTGAAGTTCTTATCGGGAGCTAGATGATCCCAGGCAGCACCAGCCATCGGCCCAATATTGCAGATAGATTGGGGATTACTGGCCCACAAGTGGCCCAATGGTGCCAATGAGCAACCAATAATGCGCAGCCATGCTATAACATAAGCATTATTGGCCCAGTGAACTTCACCTATATCCGTTATTGGCATTCAACCGGCTAACAGCGGTCAATAATGCCCACGCATATTGAACCGCTTGCCATTATTGTATACACAATGAGACAACTTGGTCATTATTGGCCAACCAGCGACAATGGTCTGCCAATATCTTGCACACCATGATATAACCTGGTAAATATTGTCCGGTCAATAACAACGGCTTCTCAATATTGAATATATCTAGGCATACAGTGGTCAATAATGTCCAAACAACTTTGGCGTCTTCCTAACATTGTAATATCTTGGTTTCTACTGGTCGATATTGTGTAATAAATAAGCCTTAATGGCTGGCCGGCATTGCACATATCATGGCATAGGTTGGGCAATAATGTTTTGCCAATATGGATGTCTTGTCAACATTGACTATATATTGGCATGCATTGGTCAATATTGTTCTGACAATCATGGTGGCCTGCCAACAATGTAGACAGATCGGCTTATTGGGGTCAATATTGTTTGATGGACTGTGATGGCTAACCAGCATTGGACATATCATGGCCTAGCTTGGTTAATATTGTCCGGCCATTAAGGTTGTCTTGATAACATTGAATATATCTTGGCATGCATTGGTCAATATTGTCCCATCAGAATTGGTGGCATACCAACATCGCATATATCTTGGTTTATAGTGGTCAATATTGTCTAATAAGCTTTGATAGCTGGCCAGCATTGCACATAAAATGGCATAAATTGGTTAATATTGTCCGGCCATTATGGTTGACTTGTCAGCTATAAATAAATGTTGGCATATATTGGTCAATAGTGACCCGCCTGTCATGGCGGCCTGCCAACAATGTATACATATTGCATTTTATTGTTCAATATTGTTCGATGAATTGGGATGGCTAGCCAGCATTGCACCCTAATGGCATAGGTTGGGCAATAATGTTTTGCCATATGGATGGCTTTTCAACATGGAATATATCTTGACATAGATTGGTCAATATTGTCCCATCAGAATTGGTGGCATCCCAATATTGTATATATCGTGGTTTCTAGTAGTCAATATTGTCTAACGAGCTTTGATGGCTGGTCACCATTGCACATTTCAGGCTGCGGCAGCGCTAAAAAAACAGTAGAAGCAGCTCTGACCGACACAGACATTTTTCAATGTGCATGTATCCCAATATGACAGTGTTTTTGGGCTAATTTCGTCCCAACTAAATTTTTCGCTGGCCTGGACATCAGTTTACGTCCAACTGCAGAAGATATTTATATGCCATACGTAATGTCGGCTACCATATATATAATGTTTTTTGGGATTAATGTACAGATTGTCTTAAAATTGTTTGACTGAGCTGACCACACAAAATGCACAGAAGCATCCATCACGGAAAATGTAGGATATATTTTTCGGAATATATTTTCCGTGATTTACTGATTGTTGCGGATGACCTGCGATTATATTTGACGATTTTGGCAGAGTACTCTTTTATTCACGATTTTAGGCACGATTAATTGTTATGTAAAATTCTGCATATAATATCTTCGACACAATTCCTGCAGACTTAGAGGGCCGGATGTCGATCACGCGTGGACGTAGCTAACACAGATAGCGTTCCAAACTTTAGCCAAGTGTTGAAAAAATTCTGACAGCACGTGGAATCTACACTGCAGAAATTTGCGAAGGCGAGATTTGATGCTGCACACGGTGCATCACGTATCATTATCGTTATCAACTAAACGCAGCGTCATTGCCATTGATACTGTCATCATTGTCATTACCACTAATTGCGGCGTCATTCTCGTCGCTATCATCACGGTAGACAAGGAGAATTATTTATGCTGCTTGTTTCTCGATCCAGGGTTTAGCGCAGTTGGTTAAAGCGCTAGCTAGGCTAGGAGTCCGATTCCCGGTGGAGACGATTTGTTTTTCTGATCTCGTCAAACCAGGTTGAAAGTGAGACACATCAGTGCGCAGATCCTGAACACATCTCGGCAACAACTCTCGCACATGGAATTTCATTCCATGGGCCTATATACGCATACAAGTGCACAAGCATACGCACACGCTCGAGCACACATATGACAAGCAAACGTTTAATAGATGCGTGTCCGCGAAAAAACTCCTGCGCAGTCAAGAAACACAAGGTACTCAAATGCAAAGAACACAACAGAATGTGTGGGTCGCTTGAACAAACTCCAGTGGCTACATTTGGATAGTAAATGCAGAAATGATCAAATATATCCGGTGAATCCACATCCTGTAAACGTTTGTCTATGATCGGAAACACGCATGCGTAGCATCATTATTTCCGCTTTTTTTACGCGTTACAAAGAAACCCTACATATGTTCAAGCGATAGCAGAGGTGGCAGAGATCGATCGTGCTAGCCAATCAAACACTCACTGCATGATTCGCCATTACGCTAGCTGTTTCCAGCATTCAGCATCAGCACCGACTATACCACGCCTCAGTACTAGCTGTTCTTACAGACAGATATGTTGGGCTGCTTTCAAGGCCTTCGAGTTCTAATATCTACTAAACACAAATTTGCATCTTATTCCTTTACTCTTTAGCGCTCTGCTGTGGGCTTCAGCAACAGACAAAGACTGAACAACTTTGGCCATCGTTGTGGCAGCGCATAAAATATTTCAGCTCAAAGAAAAAATACAAGCAACATATATTCTACACTATGTCTAGCTAATTTACTTGACAAGACAAGAAATCTGAACTGTACTGGAATGGTTCGTATTCTAATGTGATGTAAATTGCACACTGCCGAAACGTTGTGTGCATGTGGAAGATAATAAAGAAAAAATCAACAGCACTACATGTGGCAAGGCAAAATAAAAAAATTAAAATTTAAAACAATTACCTACAGTGCAATGAATGTGCGCTCATGTGTCGCCAGCATATATGGTAACAAAATTGAAATTGCATAATAACGATGCTCTCTATGGAAGTTGTTTTTGTTCAAAAGCTGCAATACATGGCTCATAATGATGCATTTGACTACAGCTTTTGACAGCGTTCTCCTAAGCACTGATCAAAAACTATTCTTCAGGCATTCTATGCCTTATTATCCAACGATATAATCACCGCACCGAAGGCGTTTCCTTCCAGAGAACTAAACAATTCTATCCCATCGTGTCAACCAGGTAGCTAATGGCAATTCATATATATTAAAATTAATGCGAGTGCATTATTTAGACAGTTTTGGGACATTTTTAGAGAACACCACTCTCGAAGAATTTAGCACGATTGAGAATTAGATTTCCTCTCTGTAATATTCTGCCGCTTTGACAACCGCAGCTTCCGCAGGCTGAAAGATGATTTTACCGCGCAAGTTTCTGAGGACTACACCTTGTCCCAAGTTCGTAGATATAGTTTCAATGTTGACCCTTGCTTTCTTTCTATTCTTTCTTTACTGCCAATTTAGTTCTTCAGATCTTAGCTCGTCGAGTATTTTGTATTTCTTGCTGCTTTATATGCCCACGCTTAGTTCTATGCGGATTTTTTCTTGCTCTAAATGTTGACCTGATTTGAAAAAAAAATAATAACATGAAATTTTAACCTTGAAGTACCCGCAGTTATGGTCGTTTTCGCTTTTCTTTTCCTTAATAGGAATACAGCAAGTATACAGGCTTCTGCATCGCTCAGTTGCGCGTCATGACGTTTCTAGAGCACTCCGTCATGAACTTGTGTGCCACCTTTAGTTAAAAAATATGTCCATTTGTTCGAACCGAGAACGATTCCGTGAAAACTGAAGATTTTTTTATGTATGTGATTATTACTGAAACACATAGGTAACGCATTTTGCATAAACAAAAAAAATGTAGCGAAATTATCGTGCCACTGAAAACGTTACCGAGCCAACAGTCGAGGCGACCAAAGAGGTACGAACGCACTTCTCGTTGTTTTAGCGAAGCCGAGGGCAAAACTCTGCGCATTCCTCCTCAAAAGCTTGGCGCAAAGAACATATGGTTTCCATTCTCTCGTCCTTTCGTCGCCTCTCCGCCCGAGGGCCTTGACTAAAGCAATTTTCCAAACCGCTTTAAACTTCACATCTTGTAGCCTTTTCTCCCCGTGAAGCAGTCATCGCGGAAAGGCAGCGACTTTCACTGCCCTTTCTTTCTTCCCGGCTAGGCATGCGCTGCTCACAACGCCGCCCACTCTACTCCCCGCACTCTTCCTTTCCCGTCAACTTCTTCTTCTAGGATCTGTGGGATATTCTTGAGGGGGGGGGGGGGGGTATAACCGAACGCAGGTTATACCGGCCTAATGTCGCGGCGGCACTCTTGGCGTCTGGGGGAAGGGGAGATGGGACGTCGGGAAGGATGGGGGGAGCCAACTTTCTTGGCCGGCAGCCTTCTGGGCTCGCGCGGTCCTACGGGACCTCTCATTTCTCTCACCACCTTTCGAGCTTTATGCCTCCTCTTTCGACAGATCTCAGGCAAAAAAAAAAAAAAAGAGAGAGAGCGAGTGAAAACACAACGATTCTTCTGCCCCCTTCCAACCGTGCCTCGAAACTCGACACAAGTGGCTGATTCAGAGGCGTCCGGCCGGCCACACAATCCCCACCCGCTCGAGCTGCTCCAGCTCCCGCAGCTTTGGACAGCAGAACCGAAAAACCAAGCATTGCGAAAGTTCCAATTCTTTTGAATGACCATGCCTGAAAGAGGATATCTGTGAGTACCACCAGAATTTTCAGTTGATCATAACTGAGCTTTCCGAGATTATTTCTTGCTTTGGCTCGTCGTAAGATCGCTACTTTTTCTTACCAGGTTAATAAAGCATCAGGTCACTGGGATGTACTTCGCGTGGCAATATTAATTTTGGATTGTTGCAACTGAGATCTGGGAATCTGCGCTAGCCATATGGTAAGATACCTTTTTTTTGCATGATTTGGTGCTGTATGTTGTCAGCCTTGACCATCATGTCAATAACCGATATGCTTACGAGAACGGAAAGCCATTTTTGGATTGTTGCAACTGAGATCTGGGAATCTGCGCTAGCCATACGGTAAGATACATTTTTTTTGCATGATTTGGTGCTGTATGTTGTCAGCCTTGATCATCATGTCAATAACCGATATGCTTACGAGAACGGAAAGCCATTTATTTCGACCGCACCACGCCAGTCAATTCTGAAGTGTATTTTCAGCGCACCAGAGTTTATGCATACAAAATATTGTATGCATAAACTCTGGTCACAAAGACAAAATTTACGGCGCAGAGGTGGCCAATTTGTATTGCAAAAGAAAAACGTGGCCCTGTAAAACATGATGCGTGTTTTGTGTGATTTTCAGGTTACAACTTTATCGCGCGTGTTGTGTGTCTGAAGTGATCAATTTCTTTTACATACTTTATTCAAAACTCATGGTTAAGTTGAGCTTTCTGGAACATGATTGTTAGTTGCGAGCGAATATTTAATATTGTAATTTGCCGTTATGAATGCGCGTTTGGAATGGTTTAAACGACGTGTAGCTTATTCACGTGTTTGATCTTTCTCCTGCGCTAATCCCGAGTAGTAGAAGTGTCATAAAATATCCAGTAGGTGCAGTTTTACTATCAATTGTAGAAAACTGAAAGCGTCCTGAAAGAAGATCTGCCGACGCACTTATTCTTACTGCTAAATTTGATTATTTGCGGAAATAATGGAAAAAAAGTTTTCGTTCAAAAATGCTCGTATCCACAATTATAGATTGTTATATCGCGCAGAAAAAAGGGGCTTGCCTGAAACATGACACTTTTTCTTCTACATGCAAGAGCTTCTACTGTCCGCGCGAAGAACTCTATGAAAAAAAAATTCTGAAAAGGGGATTCTTATTTACAGTTGCTACCATAGTTCTTATACTTTACCACACGTACAAACTTGTTCCCACAACAAACGTGATGCTAAGCTATGGATTTCTTTATTTTTGAATTTGAGTATATCATATAAACCACAAAGCATGTGTCGTACGTTGTTTTGGCTGCAGCTTTGACAAATTTAAAAATGTTCTGTTTGCAGTAATGATGCGATGTACACTAATTTTAGCAGCGGCGGTCGGAGTGCGACTGCCATTTTTTGCGTCTCTTTTTTCTTTTGTACTTTTTAGTTCTCGCGGCAATCTATTCTAACGAAAACTATTCAAAGGAAAGCTATTGATTTGAAGCATGCAGTTATGACGACGTCTTTCTTCTACAAATGTTCGATCACAAAGGCACTACAAGTAGAAGGGGGCAAGCACAGACTACCGTTTAACGAATAGGTAACAGCAAATACATTTTGTTTTATGTTTCCAGCGTCAACACATCCACATGGGAAGCCGTGCACTGCAAGATGTCGCAACCAATGTAACCAAGTTAATATGGCCGGCCTCACCGAGTGAGGAGAGTGAGGCATATTTTAATGGCAACAGGAGATGTCTGCCTGGTGGTAAGCCTTACCGACCCTTCTGAACCAGTTGTACTGCTCCGAAAATATAGATTTAACCAATATTTCTTTGAAAGAATTGCCCCAAATGTTCATGTAGTTTTTGTACTGTACAAGTACAATGCACTGCGTACTAAAAGTATGTCTCTTTCTTTGTACCGATGATGTTTTTTTTTTTCCTCACATCTTGTTTGATGAATTGTACTCCGCCGCCGTCAATGCTGCTCTTTAAGAGGAAGCCAGGACCTCTCAAGCTGTCTATACAGCTTTTTCCCTGGCTGTCCTCGCAACACCAGTTACGGAAATAAACCTTCAACCTTCTCCGCATGCTTTATTACAATAAAAAGCTACATTAAAAATATCAGCACTGCATACGTATGGGATGGCTTTGTAGTTGCCTATTAGCCATTGCACGAAATAGCAACTAGCCGTAGTACTAATTATTGAAACATTCAGCACTATGATGTGCCGGATTGCCAATTGCTCTGGCTGGATGCCAATAATGCAAAACCACTGGGCAAGATTGGATTGGAAATATTGGGTAGCCGATAAATCTGGCTGGATGCCAGTTGTGAATATCCAGTGAATAAGCATGGATACAAGACATTGGATGCCCAGTGAGCTTGGCAGGATAGCCATGATATAACAACCAGTGAGTGAGCTTGGGTGGAAGATATTGAGTAGTCATTGAATGCCATTGAATGCCAGTAAACAAGGTAGTATGCCAATACTGGTTTTGATAGGAGAGCCAATGAAATTGGTTGGCATATATCATGGCTCTTCGTGCACCCCAATCAGACGCCAATATTGACCAATATTGGGACCAATATATCCCAATATTGGACCAGTGGTGGTCCATTGATGGCGTGCTGCTTGGGATCTGTGTTTTCCTGTATGCTTTCTGGTGGCGATGACTGTCTCTAACTAGGTTGCTGTTGTATCCCTTGATGCTACTGTATATTTACCGACGTGTCTGATATAAACTTTCAGTTGTAAGTCAGCGCTGTGTGTGTCTTGTCCTCCCTTTTGTCTGTGTGTAGCTTGCGCTGTTCCCCCTTGCCTGTGATGAAGCGGGGGATGCTAAGAATTTCTGGCTCTGTAGGATAGGCCGCCATTAGAAACTGACTCAGGTAACATTTAACGCTAGAATCCTAGCTAGTGAAGGGAGTTCAGCAGTGCTGTTAGAGGAACTAGAGAGTATGAAATGGGATGTCATAGGGCTTAGTGAGGTTAGGAGGCCGAATGAGGCATATACTGTCCTACTGAAGGACAGGCATGTACCATGCTATTGAGGCTTGCCCGAGAGGTCAGAACTAGGAGCAGGTTTCCTCGTCAATAAGTATACAGCTCTATAGCATTGATGAGAGGGCCCAGCTTACTCTTCATTGCACTGGAAGTAGTAGGTGAATATGTCTACTTAGGACAAGTAGCAACCACATATCCAGACCATGAAAGGAAAATAACAAGAATAAGTTTGGGATGAAGAGCATTTGGCAAGCTCTCGCAGATTATGACTAGCAGCTTACTGGTATCGCTCAAAAGGAAAGAATACAACAGTTGCATCTTACCTGTATACTTACCTATGGGGCTGAAATGTGCAGGCTAACAAAGAGTTTTCTACTTAAGTCGAGGACAACGCAGAGGGCTATGGAACGGAAAACTATAGGGGTAGCATTAAGAGATAGGAAGCGTGCAGAGTGGGTCAGAGAAATAACTCAAGTTACTGACATTCTAGCGGAAATCAAGAAAAAGAAATGGACATGGGCAGGACATGTAATATGAAGAGAGGATAAGCGATGGTCACAAAGAGCAACAAATTAAATTGGAAGGGAAGGAAAGCGTAGCAGGGGGAAGCAGAATGTTAGGTGGGCGGATGAGGTTAAGTGGCAGGGGTCAAGTGGATGCAGCTAGCACAGGACCAGGTTAGTCGGAGTAATATGGAGACAGATTTCGCATACATCCCTGTGTCCGAATTTTGCAATGACGTAAACAAGTGGAGTCATTCAAACCACAGTTAATACATTTTGTGCACTCAAACTAAAGATGGCAAAAAGTAAGTTAGGCACCTTCCTGCCATTCTGAGGAAGTTAATGCTTTCAAGGGTAAAATTCAATAAGTACACTTATGACAAAACAGGCCTTGTTTAGAAATTACTCTCTCTGCGAATACAAGCTGCACTTTGTTCAAGTTTGCCAAACCAATAGACAATAATCACGCTCACCAACTTTAATTGTTACACATCATGGGGAAGCATATAAGAAATATGGTGCCAAATATTACAATTTCAACTGTATGAGTTCTTTTCAGAAATATATTATCAAAAAACCCCATTCCTAATTTTGCTCAAAATTCTTCAAACAATGCTCAAGGTGTAGGCAAGAAAGGATATGAAAGAAGATGTTGCATTATCTTGTTCCTTATCAAGTGCTCAAACGTGTCCCTTCTCCAGCATTGGCAAAGACATGATGGTCGTGAAGCAGCTGCTACTCCATCCCTTGCTTTTTGCGAAGATGAACAGAAGTGATTCCTAGCTGCAGCGTGTCGCCCGGTCTGCGGCAATGCCGCCGCCCTATCGCAGTTTCGGTTTCGCCACATAATCGCAACAGAGGTGCAAAACTTGATTTCTATCTTTATGGGCACTTCCGTGCAGAGGATAAACAGAGCTGATTCCTAGCTGCAGCTTGTGGCCTTGTCTGTGGCAACGCCATTGCATAGTTTCGGTTACACCTCTCCTCCCCTCCCCCCCACCCTTCGCACTCATCGTGATCGCAACGGAGGGGCGAAAAACTTGATTTCTATCTTTATGGCCACTCCAGTGCAGGGGCAACAGAAACCGATTTCCATCTCTGTTGGGGCTGCTGTTAGCTTGTTTATCATCGACGCTCACGAGGTATTCCTGCTCTCCTTGTTAACTGGGTTTCGTTGTATTCCTGAGTTTTCAGTGTGTAGCAACGCTGACTCCAAAATACGGTTCCTAATATTTTTCTGCAACTTTTCCTTGACTTTACTCATGTCGAACTTTTAAAATCCGCAAAAAAGTAATTTGACCATCGGGGAAAGTTTTTTTTTTCAAATTCGACCCTCAAAGGGTTAAGATGCAATCACAACAAAAAACCCACCAAATCAAGGATGCTGCCATACTTGTAGCTGTTATAGGCAAAAATGGTTGTTGAAATCTGCACCGAGTTTACTTCAGGTCTGTTCGATTTGACTGCGCCAGTTGCACTAGTAGTGCAGCACCGCGGTCCTCATTTTGACGGTGCCGCACACGCCGTGTGCACTTCTCTCCTCATTTTGCTTAGGTGTAGGGCTAGTTCTGCACGAGTTCTCGCCCATCCTGCACTCACTCCAGAGGAGGTGCAGAAAAAAGTGCAGCATGGCATACGCACTGCTCGGCCAAGAGACGTTGTGCATCGTTCTGCAGAGCTTTGCAAAGTCCGTCTCCTTCAGAACCCAGACGGTTTGCTGCTAAGTGATCCGCGAATGGTTGCGTATACAGGATAGTTAGCCTGCATGCTGGTGATTAGCATTTTGTTGAGGGAGGATTATATGTAGTTGAGGCCACACATGTAGTGGTACGTGGCCGCGATGCATCACCTTCGAACGCGTTGTCCTATGTAGTATATTTTTTATCGTATTGTGACCTAAGAAGAGGGTAGCTGCGAATGAAAATCAGTTGCGATAGATCGAGTTTCTGTCATGCCAAGTGTGTGTGCCCTGCGATAACGTACACAGCGACTCTGCGACATCAAACTTGTCGCCCACGGAGTACACAGATGCCTGAGAGCGCGCAATGAGGTATGCGAGTCTTTTCAGCAGCTAACGCTTTTGGACAGAAGTCGGCGGAAACCAATCAAGCATCTCATTAGGCAGTCTTACTTAAACTAATACTCGCAGCAACTACTTACAATGTTAATTCTTTCGCATGAATGGCATCTTCGCAGACCGGCCGATATAACGATCGTTTATCGCGCGTACGTTGGTCAATTGGTCGCAGTCAACGTCACTGTTAGTCGTCGTCACTTTCCGGTCGAGTGCTGTAGGCCTATGGTAGCTGGCTTCGAAATTGGACATGATCATGTTACAACCCACGATACATGATGCACACACGCGTCTGCTAGGTTGTAGAGTCCTACACTTGCGTACTCGTTTTGGCAGCTGCCGCCGCACGCCAGTGTTAGAACTGGCACTGCACGCTCACATGACCCCTTGGCACCGCTGCAGCACTTTTCAGAACTAGTGTAGCCAGTACAAGCCAAATCGAAAAGACCTTTAGTCATTCTATTTTTAATTATATTTTTAACGAAACCTCTATATCTTCGTTAATGGCATGCTTAAGTGACATGCCAGATGCTGTGTTTATATATAGTCACATACAGTAAAACGTCGTTAATTCGGCTCCCGCTAATTCAGAAATTCGAATAATTCGTCCTGCTCACTCCCTCCCTTCAAAAATGTACATATTTCTATGGCAGCAAACTCTCGTTAATTCGGTGCTAAATTGTGCGCGCACCGGTTAATTTGGACTGGAGACGGGCCGATGCTGCCACTGAAGCAAGTTTTCAGAACACGCATCGCTACGGCCCAAGCCATCATTCCCACAGTACCAATCCAATCCAAAACCGAATCACTATTTCAGAAACGTACGGAAGGCGGCGCTGCTCTACACTGGACTTCAAGTGCGCGTCGCTACAGCCATCTATCCAACCATAACTGCATTCCGCTAACGTACAAAAGGCGGCGCTCGCTACTGTATTTTCTTTTCTCGGGTGACGAGAGCATTGGAAGCATCGGAGCGGCCATCTTTTGCATTTTCTGTGAGGTTCTCTGTGTTGTCTCTGTGTGAAACGTGCTGTGCCAGGGGAACCTAGTGCTACTGCTTTCTGTCGCGATGGCGGTGCCGGCAAAACGTGCAAAGTATGTGGCTAAGGGTCTAGCCACGAAAGTGAAGATCCTTAAAGCCTTGAAGGACAGCACTTCCAGAGAGCAGGTGATGCGTCAATTCGACGTCAAAAGAAGCACGCTGTCAACATACGTAAAAAATGAAGCACAGATAATGGAAGCTCTTGAAGGTGAGAAATCCCATTCAAGTCGGAAGCGTCTGCGAGCCGCAGCCCACCCACCCCTGGAGGACGCGTTGTTGCGGCAGATCACTACTGCACGTGATGCAAAGCTCCAGTTAAGCGGGCCATTGATCTGTGCACAAGCAGAAACCTATGCCCTCCAAATGAATATTGATTCATTCAAGGCCTCAGAGGGCTGGTTTGCACGTTTTAAGGTCAGACATGGGCTTGCTTTTAAGGCCGTGTGCGGTGAAAGGGGTGAAGTGGACGAGAACGTGGTGAAAGACTGGCAGAACGTCCAGCTTAAAGAACACGTGGCAGCCTAGGACCCGAGCAATGTTTTTAACGCAGATGAAACTGCACTCTTCTTCAAAGCGCTCCCAGATAAGACAATTACGTTTAAAGGGGATACGTGCAGCGGCGGAAAAAGAAGCAAGAACCGAGTGACTAAGTTGCTGGCCGCAAATATGACAGACACGGAGCGCCTACCACTTCTGGCCATCGGGAAGGAGCGGAAGCCTAGATATTTTTACAACGTTAAACACCTGCCTGTGGAATATCGAGCAAATCGAAAAGCTTGGATGGCGTCCGAGATATTCTGTGCCTGGCTGCAGGACCTTGACCGATGTTTCAGCGGGAAAAAATGCAAGGTGCTTTTCGTGGTTGACAACTGCACCGCGCACTGCAACGTCGCCAACCTGCAGGCAATCCGGCTCGTGTTTCTGCCTCCGAACAATACTGCCGCCCTTCAACCTATGGATCAAGGCGTCATCCAATATGTAAAAAAAAATTATTGCAAGCAAGTGCTGGAGCGTATGCTTCTTTGCATGGACCGGAAGCAGGCGTGCGTCATTACGCTTCTGAGTGCCATACATATTCTTGCTCACATGTGGGCACACACGCCAGCAGAAGTGGTTGCAAACTGTTTTAGTCACTGCGGATTTGTGCACTCAGGCACAAACTTGGAGCCTGCAGAGCTAGTAGCAGAGGAAGACGACGATTAGTCATTCGTCGGCCTGCTCCCCACCACTACACATCCATCGATGACGGCATTGTTGTCGCTGGAGAGTGATGGCGAAATAATCAACGATGCCCTCAGTGTGACGGATGAGGTGTCCGATGAGGGCTCGCACGATAAGCACGGCCCGTGTGATGAGCCCCTGGTGCGTCATACCGCTAGAGAAGTGACGGATGCTCTTGCAGTTTTGGAGGACTTCTGCTATGGTGCTCCTGGCAACACGCTCGCCCTGGAAGGGTTGTCCCATGTCCGAAAACTGGTCTTCACTACCCAGCTTTCCGTGAAAAAGCAGACAAGCATTACAGACTTGTTCACGAAGTAAAGATATGTAATAAAAAAAAATTGTATGCAGTTTTTGTGGCTCATTCGATAATGCGACATTCAGATAATTGAGACATTTTTTTCACTTCCGTGAGATCCAAATTAACGAGGTTTTATTGTACATGTTGTGTCCATGACGTCAGTGTTTGCAGACTAGCATATGGAAAGTTTTAAAAGGGGATGGAGTAAATCTCGAGAGACTCGACTTTATCTAACGAGACAAAACATGAACCAAAATGCACAGCAGTGGAGAAATGTGAAAGCTGCTGCACACGCATCAAAGTTCCACTGGAATGAGCCTAGAAAGCTCCTGCTGGCTGATGCTTAATAGGAATCTGTCGCACAGTGGATTTCGACCACTTGGGGATTTTAATGTGCACACACGAATGCACTTTAATTTTGCCGCCATGGTCAGGTTTGAACCCGGGTGCATTTAAGCACAAATATGGATTAAATTTCTCAACACTAAAGAAGCACCTGTTCATATGTATGCCAAGAAATGCTAAGAAGCATGTCAATAAATGCCACCGTACATCATCAGGCAGTTTGCTGTCCTCCAACCTCCAATGAGCACACATACATACAGTGAAAGTGCATTAATTTTAACCTTGGTAATTTAAATTTTTGGACAATTCAAGTTACACTACTTCGTCCAACCAAGTCCCATAGAGGTCTGTGTACAAAAAGTCCCATTAATTCCAACGAGAGTCGGCGTCTGGGCGCCCAGCACATATGGTGAAAGAAACAGCCCTGCGATTGGGTGGCATAGTTATGAGGCTGCGCACGTTCAAAACAAAAGGTAAAACCATGGAAGAGCGGGTAACTCATGAGGGTAGGAGGTTGATAGCCGTAGCGGCAGCTCATTGCCATCTGTTCTGCGTGACCTCTACAACTGAATGCTTGTTAATTTGACCCCCGTTATTTCACAAATATTTCTGTTGGCCCGGCCCCACTTGACACCCAGGTAAGGTGCCGGATGGGTGCTATGCATGTCTCACATCGGTTATGCCGGATACGACTGCATAACACAGTAAGCGATTATTAAAATAGCTTAACCTGAATTACATGTAATCAGGGATGGAAGCAGGCATCTTGGAGCAGCTTAAGGAGCAGTAATAAAGCCAATTTGGAGTAGCTTTAGAGCATTCAAATCATGTTTTGGAGCATGTTTCTAACGCTTTTGAGAATTGCAACATAAAAAAATTCCTTTCTGCTCAATGCTTTCCTGACTACATCTACATCTCTGACAAGACAAGACATGTACAGATATTTAAAATAACACAAATTGGAAAGCAGCAAACCAAATGCTTGCTTCTACACGTCATAACTGTCTGTCTGTTTTGACACTAAAATGTGGAGTTTATCACTTTGAGGTGCTCAAGCGCCAGTACAGTAAAAGCTCGTTAATTCGAACTTCACGGGAAAAAAGTTCAAATTATCCGATGTTCGAATTATCAAATAGCCTCGAAAAAACTGACAAGAACCATTTGTATTACAGTAAATGTACCGTATTTAGTCGCGAACTCACTCGCATAATGAACCCACCCAGCCCCGATTTGTGCCTACGAATCTGAAAAAAAGAAAATTAGAAGAGTTCAATGTTGCTGAACCGAATATTGAGCGAAAGCAATAGCTGATGGTGACTGAGCATTCTTCTATTTCTTCTTCTTCTTCCCCAGCCTACACATAAAGCCCCGCTTTAACCGTATGAATGTGCCTTAGTGGCCTAGAGGGGTAACGAAACGCCAAGGTCCTGGCAGGCTGATTCTAACATAAGCGTCCGATGCGAAACGAGAGACCCAAGTTGGCAGCTCCTGCCAGCCCACATATAAAGCCCCTCTTTAACCAAGCCATATAAATGTGCCTCATTTGGCTCTAGGAGTAACGTGAATGAAAGGGTCCTGGCAGGCTGATTCTGACATAACCGTCCCATGTGAAAACGAGAGACCCAAGTGGGGGTCGTCTAAAGGTCAATGGTGGTCACCGCCGGGCCACGCTGACGGCTCAAACTGCAAGCAGCATTGCTTTCGCAATAATAATAATAAAGGAGTCAGTCGTTAGCGCGTCCCTCCGTTTCGCGTGGTCATGGTCCACAACACATTTCTTGGCAGAGCGCCAAGATGCTGCGCAGCGATAACGATGTGTTTATCTTTTGACTTCAGCTCCAGCAGGGGGGGGGGGAGGGGGTATGTTTGCTTTATCATGCTATGAGCGACTGAGGTGGGCGCCATCTACTGCCACTCCAATCATCGGAACGCGCATAGCAGCAAGTGGCTTTTGAAGCGAACGGAGCTAAAAGCCGGCGTCACGATCACGGCTGACTCACGTGCTTCCCTTGACAACTGATGGGTGAAAGGATGGATGGCTATCGCAAAAAAAAAAGAAAGTTTAACCCATAGTGTCTGTCCCAGATCATAGCTTTTCATGGGCGTTCGTTGGCTGGGACCGCACCGACAGTACTTATCCCTATTTCCAAATTAACAGGGTTGGAATTAACGAGTATTTAGTTGCGAGCTACGGAGGTTGCGCAGAAGAGAGAGCGCCGGTCATGGTGCCATTTAAGTTTTACCCACTCTTCCATGGTTTTACCTGGTTTCATCATCTGTCCCCGTTTTAGACATGCGCAGCCTCTAATTATGCTTTCCAATCGCGGAGGCGTTTCTTGACTTTTTTTTTCTTTGCCGCGTGATTGGCGCCAAGCCGCCCAGACGCGTCGGCACATAGTTCCAATTATCCGTAGCAGAAACGACTCGTGTTCGAATGAACAGGCTTTTTTATACGTATATCTCTATGAAGCTCGGCCGGACCAAGTAGCGTAGTTCGAATTATCCAAAATTTCGAATTATCGAGGTTCGAATTGAGCTTTCACTGTTGTTTCACATCAATGCTTTCCTTGTGCATATCCTTTTTGATCCTATGCATGGTCAGAAATACCTTCAGGAATGATAGACTGCACTCAACGGTAGCCTCATCCAGATTCTTTTACTTTTCACCTGAGCAACATGTTGGAAATAGGTCGTGTATGGTTTTCCAACACTCTTGAGAATGTATAGTGAATGGGATCTTTGTGGTGTCGGCCCTTTACGCTTCAAGTCTGAAGTAGGCTCGACACACTTAACAAAGAGGTGCCAGTACCTGCTTGTTTTCATAGTTGAACCCTAAGTTATTCTGCGCTGTCGGACAACTTTCCTAACTTGAGGTACCCGCCATGACCGCTTTGCTCACTTCTCTCACCAATGACAAAGCAGAAGGCTTAGAGCAGATGCTATTTCAAGTGCACAAAACATTATTGCATCATTATTTCCCTCCAATCGCTTGCCGTTACTTTATTAAATTTACTTGCAAATTTGTTATGCTTTTCTAGATTATTTATAAAATTCTTATATGTATTGGCACGAGGTGCATTATAACTACCATCGTTGTGCTGCCTTTGTATCGACCAAAGCAGCCCCTAGAGCATGTACACGGAGCTCGCAGCATGCCACTGCCCATGTGCTTCTCACTGTCACTTATACCGATTACCATTGGGCGAACAAGAGCAAGAGCAACGAGCAGCCAGAGCACTGGGGATGCGCGCTCTCGTCTCCCCAACAGAACATTCACGCTGCTCGGAGAGCAGCGTAGCGAGGGGGAGCACGTGACGTCAGGCGTCATTCATGTGATCAAACTTTTCCCGCGCTCGTGTTGCCAGTATCCGCCGGTTGAACGCCACCGCTGCCGTCGTCCACCATTTTTCCCGACCGTCCTGCCCGGGCTCCGGGCGAATAATCAGAAGTGACATCAAAAAGGTCACATGACGTCGTCCGTTCTCCCTGTACTCCGCCGCTGGCGACGGAGCACCGGGGACGCTGCTCTCGGGACCCCAAAAGCGCGCCTCCTCTGCCAATCGAACACAACGTTACTGCTCCTGTTCGACCACTGGTAGGCGCCAAAACTCGCGAGAGCACTTTTAGTACAGCTAAAAGTGCTCCTGTTCGTCCAATGGAAACCGGTATTAATCAAATTGCATCACATTTTTGGAGGAGATATCATTAACAACCCTCTGCACACCAAAAATATGTGTTCTGCTAAATTTGACGGCAGAATATCGAGGCAGCCGGCTTGAAGCAGTTTTGGAGCAGGATGGAAAGCAGCACTTCCATGTTGTGCAGTTGGCCACATACCTCTGCCGTGCGCGCAACGTCAAGTGTGACACAAATGGCCTCATCCAGCACCACCTTAATTGGCCGGCTACGTAGTTTCAGTTTCACTTTTATGAGCTTTGCTCCGTCTGTACCAGCCCGCGGCAACTGCGGTCATTGGCCACGCACCAGACAACTAACCGATTGCAGTTGCACGGCATTTCAGGTGCCAATATAGTGGGTTTTCTAGGCACTTATTCTTCAGCTGTTCCCAAAATGTGTGCTCGTCAATTAGGTGCCGTTCAGTGCGTTGTGCGGTGAAACCTCACACGTGTGAAGGGCCTGCTCTGCTGCTACGGCATCACACTATGAAGGATCAGCAAAGGCAATCTGCAAAGTTCTCCCGCCTCTAGAGCTAACGTCATAAGATACATGCAACGTGGTGTTAGCACTGCACAGCATCTTGGCATGCTAGCAAGAAATGTGCTGTGGACTGCGACAGCGCGATACGGAGGGATGAGATTTTTTTTCAAATTATCAGCAGCAAATGGTGGGGTGGGTTCATCACACGAGTACATACGGTAAATTTACCATAATGCAAATGGTTTTTGTCAGTTTCTTCAAGGATGTTCAATAATTCCAACTGTTTTCACAGTCCCATGAAGTTCGAATCAATGAGCCTTCACTGTAATGTCGCCATGTCATGTTGAAATTGTCATGAAATTATGCATTACTGTAATTTCAACAGGACATTTAACACCTTGAGGAAAAAAACATGAGGTCAGTGTTAAAGCCAGCACAGAGAACCCCGTTTGGTTTTTTTTCACATGCATACAAAATGCCATAGCATAGCTCACGCCAGCAGGGTCCTCTGGCTTGAGCTGCTGCAGGGCCTGCTCCCAGAAGTGTAGGGCCTGGTCCAGGGAGTCCAGCCCTGCACGGAAAGCTCAGCTAGTTAGTTGATAGGACAAATGGACTTTTTAAAAATGCTGAGAGTCAGCACCTGTCTGTCTGTAGTTGTACAAAATGACAACATGAGTGGTCATTTGCAACTGGACGTTAGAGAAAAAAAAATGAAAAGAGGCAATATAAGCATGAAACACTATAGACTGTGAATAACATCAGAAAAAAGTAGAGGAGGCCTGAAATATTGCCACCTGGTGTCCCCATGTTCTTGCTGCGCCTGGAAGAAGAGGACACTGAAGTTGACTCGCGTGCCGAACTTTGCCTGCTGGTACAGCTTCGTCCCGTCGTTTTAGTCAAGTCTAGCCCTGTTGTCCGTGACAATATTAACCTCCAAACCTTTTATTTACCTTTTTTTTCACATGCAAATCAAATGAGAGGCAAGGCCTATCTATACATGCATAGCAGACTCCTGATAATTTAAAATTCAGACAATTCATACTTCTCTTTATCTAAAAAAAAAAAATTGGATGGCTGGATACATTTTCAGCGCATTATA
Source organism: Amblyomma maculatum (assembly GCF_055883805.1). Lineage (NCBI taxonomy): Eukaryota > Metazoa > Arthropoda > Arachnida > Ixodida > Ixodidae > Amblyomma > Amblyomma maculatum. The sequence goes on from NC_139349.1 coordinate 183,050,833, forward strand.
CATTTTGTGGAACCGTATGAGCTAAACATTTGCATTCTTCAACCGCCTAACATATGGTCTAAAACAGAGCTTTTTGATTACACCAGTTGAGAAACTCTGCTCCAAAAAAGAATTAGTTTTAATATGCACTTTTTGGCCAATAAACCTGTCATAGCCACCATCTGAGAAGCACCTGTCTTCCTATCTCTACGTCCAAGAACTTGACAACACTGACCCATGTTGAGCAGTTGCTGGGGCACCCGCTGTGTTGCTGATTCTCGATCCGCAGCAGAGCCCCATGGGAGGGCCCGCAGCGGCCCTCGACGGAGACCTCCTCCGCATCGGCTGCACCACACCACATGGGTCACCTCTGCAACACAAGGGTTACACGTGGTCTATCCACAGTGCCCGCACTAGTAGGCTAAATTCTTTTCTTCTTGAACTACTGTCCTTTCTTAATTGTGTCAGAGCATGCAGAGCAGATTGTGGATATAAAGAAAGACGATTGTGCAATTGGGTGGAGGGTAGGTAGCTGCAGCTGACCCAATTAGCTAAAGAGGCTATTGGTCAGTTAAACCACAATGCAACAAGTTTCTGAATCCCACGACCACATTGAAGGGGCACAATTGTGAGCTCCATGTAACAAAGATGTTGCCATAGTTGACCCTGATATCATCACCATCATCATCAGCCTGACTATACCCACTGCAGAGGCCTCTACCATATTTCTCCAATTAACCCGGTTCTGTGCTAGCTACCCTGACACTAATATAATGAGCTCGTAAATCTGCTGTAATAGAAATTTGGCAAAATAACACAGAAGCCTCATCATGATAAAGAATTATAGGGAGCACTTAAGCTCCGCCTTTCAGGTATGACGTAGGCCCACCCTACAGACCATGCGAGCTGGCGCACTTCTTCGGCAGAAATATGTCGACGTCCGCATAGGCGTTGGTGGCATCGTCTTATGGGTAGCATAGCGTCCAACACTGTGGTGTCGCAAGACGCGCCATCTCCTGTCCAGCCGTATTGTATGCAAAAGTTGCATATGGAAGAACTTCATCCCACGTGTGATGTTCAACATCGATGTACATAGAAATCATGTCTACAAGTGCTCTATTGAGGCGTTCAGTCAGTCCGTTTGTTTGCGGATGATAAGCAGTAGTCCTACGATGACTTGTGCGGGTATGACTGAAGAGAGCCTGCATGAGTTCGGCCGTATGGGCTGTACCACAGTCAGTAATATTAACCGATGGGGCACCGTGGCATAGTATAATGGTCTTGAGAAAAACGGCTCCTTCAGCAGCAGTTGCACGGGAAAGTGGCTGTGTCTCAGCATATCGCGTTAAGTAGTCCGTCGCCACTACTATCCATCTGTTCCCTGATGCGGACATTAGAAAAGGGCCCAGAAGATCCGTGCCAACTTGCAGGAAAGGGGCTGTTGGCGGAGGTATCGCCTGAAGAAGCCCTGCAGGCTTCAGCGGAGGTGTCTTTCATCCCTGGCAATCTCGGCATGTTCTCACGTAGTGCTGGACTGAAGGCAGCAACTTAGGCCAATGGTCATCATCATCAGCCTGACTTTACCCACTGCAGGGTGAAGGCCTCTCCCATATTTCTCCAATTAACCTGGTTCCGTGCTAGCTGCATCCACTCAACCCATGCAAACTTTTTAACCTGCTGGCCCCTGCTTTCTGCTGGCCCCTGCTACGCTTTCCTTACCTTGGAATCCAGTTTGTTACCCTAAGCGACTATCGGTTATCCTCTCTTCGCACTACATGTCCTGCCCATGCCCATTTCTTCTTCATAATTTCCACTGGAATATCAGTAACTTGAGTTATTTCTCTGACCCACTCTACACGCTTCCTATCTCTTAATGATACTCCTACCATTTTTCGTTCCATAGCCCTCTGGGTTGTCCTCAACCTAAGTAGAACCCTCTTGGTTAGCCTCCACATTTCAGCCCCATAGGTGAGTACAGGTAAGATGCAAAGATGAGGAAAGTATACATACTTTCCTCTTGAGCGATACCGGTAAGCTGCTAGTCATAACCTGAGAGTGCTTGCCAAATGCGCTCCTTCCAAATCTTATTCTTCTTGTTATTTCCTTTTCATGGTCCGGATCTGCGGTTACTACCTGTCCTAAGCAGACATATTCGCCTACTACTTCCAGTGCTTCGCTACCTAACCTAAACTGCTGTTCCTTCCCAAGGCTGTTGAACATTACCTTAGTCTTAGGTCAATAGTACCTTTGTCAAACTCAACTAGTAACTCCCCCCTGCTATTCCTAGAACCAATACCATAGTCGCCTGCTGCCTGGTCTCCTGCCTGCTTTTTTCCTACCTTGGCATTGAAGTCGCCCATTAGTACAGTATACTGCGTCTTTACTTTTCGCATTGCCAATTCTACATCTTCATAGAAGCTTTCAACTGCCTGGTCTTCATAACTACATGTAGGTGCATAGGCCTGTACAACCTTCAGCTTATACCGCTTATTAGGCCTAATTACGATGCCTGCCACCCTCTCGTTAATACTATAGAATTCATCTATATTACCCGCTATGTACTTACTGACGAGGAAACCTACTCCTAGTTGTCGCCCCTCTGGTAAACCTCGATAACACAGTACATGCCCATCTTTCAGTACAGTATATGCCTCATTCGGCCTCCTAACCTCACTAAGCCCTATGACATCCCTCTAGTTCCTCCAACAGCACTGCTAAACTAGCTTCACTAGCTAGGGTTCTAGCGTTAAAAGTTGCCAGGGCCAGTTTTAAATGGCGGCCTGTCCAGCGAAGCCAGGAATTCTTAGTACCCCCTGCTGCGTCACAGGTCTGACCGCCGCCGTGGTCAGTTGTTCCGCAGCCGCTGGTGACTGAGGGCTGGGGTTTTATGGAACTAATCATGAGAGGTTGCGGCCAATTACTGCACCAGGGTGGCCAACTCCTGTTCTGGTGAGGGAGTGCATTGCCGGAAGTGTTCGGCGGCATCAGGTCGCATCCCAAACCTGTTTATGCAATTTCATCGACACGCAGATTTTTTTTTTCCAGTGGAGAATTGCGTGGCACCGGGATTTGAACCCCGGTCCTCTTGCATGCGAGGCGGATGTTCTGCCGCTACGCCAACGCTGCACTACCCTGTGCGTAATAAGTTAAGAATCATGAATACCTTCTTCAGCAAAACGGAAGAACCGGAAATGGACATGGAAAAGTCCTAACAGGGAGACTAAAACTTGAATTGACTTGTGACTTGTTTTGGAATACAGTGCCAGAACTAACATGTATGCCAGTTCCTTTTTTGTTCGATCCATCAGTGAATGGAATCGGCTTTCAAGTCATCAAGTGTGCTCCATAAATGAAGATGTGTTTTTTTCCACTCTGTAACCCCCCTGCTGTATCGCCCTCGGGCTAAGCGGGGTAATCATTGAATAAAGAATAAAGAAAAATACTGTGTTCAACCCCCGCCATTATGCAAGATGTGGAGGTAATCGGGAAAGTGCGATGCAGTGACCACAGGATGGTGAGGTCCCGAATTAGCCTAAATCTGAAGGAACGCAACAGATTAGTAAGAAAGAAACCCATCAACAAATTAGCGGTGAGGGGGAGGGCAGAAGAGTTCAGAATCTCGCTACAGAATAGATATTCAGCTCTGACCGAGGATGGCGACATTACCCTAGAAGCAATGAACAATAATTTTAGAGATATCATTACTGAGTGCACTACAGAAGTAGGCGGTAGGATTGTTAGAGAGGATACTGGTAAGGTGTCTAAGAAGACGAAAGATTTTATTAAGAAACGCCACAGTATGAAGGCTTCCAATCCAACAGACCAGATAGAATTGGCCGAGATATCAAAGCTAATCAATAAGCGCAAGGTGGCCGATATAAGGAAGTATAACATGGGGAAAATTGAACATGCTGTAAAGAACGGGGGAAGCCTTAAAAGGGTAAAGAGAAATTGGGCAAAGGCAAAAACCAGATGTACGCGCTAAGGGAGAAGGTGGGCAGCGCCATCACGAATATGGACAAGATAGTAAAAGTAGCCAAGGAGTTCTATACAGATCTCTACAGTAGCCAAAGTAGTCAGGACCGTAATGAGAATGGCGGTAGGGAAAAGCAGTCAGACGTTCCACCAGTGATGAAGGACGAGGTCAAAAAAGCATTAGAAACTATGAAAAGGGGGAGATCAGCTGGAGAGGATCAGATAACTACAGATTTGTTGAAGGACAGGGGGATATCGTGCTAGAAAAACTGGCCACCCTGCATACACAGCGCCTGGTGTCATCGACGGTACTGGAACCATTGAAGAATGCAAACATTATCTTCAATTATAAGAAAGGGGATGCTAAGGACCTTAAGAATTAGAGACCAATACTCTTACTGTCTGTTACGTATAGGGACCGGACAGCTGTACGGGTGGCGCCGCCTCTCGGCGCATCGCTCAAACGCCGAAATGCGCCGGCCCCGGCCGGCGCATTGCCAGCGCATTGGAGCGTACTGTTTGTCGTTGATTTGTGTGGAAATTGGAAATCCTAAGGCTTAGATGACTTTGTGCGTGAATATACTATCTTCAAGAGGACAGAAAGTTGGGCTAGTTGTGTGAATATGTCCAGTGAAATGAAGTCTGGCCAAACAAGGCTGGCGAAACGTGGTGCGTTGTTGGCTCCAATGGCAGCTACGCAAACTCGTCAAACGTTTCTAAGTCGATTCATTTCTACGGGTTTCCACAGAAGCATGAGTGGCGGGTGACCTAAGCATGGTTCTTTGAAAGGCAAAGGCACGAATCTACGTATTTGGTTACTGCGTGGTCATGGAAAGTGCCGAATGTTTAAAATTTCGCTTGCTACTGCATGCTCTGTGCCTTCTGTTCCCCAGGAGTGACGGCACGAGAGTCTCGGAGTCGAAGCCGCACTCCTTCATCTGTAGTCACTTTATTGACAATTGGATATCAAAGTAACCCAACAACGTAAGTTACAACGCTAGCATTTCCCCGCCTGTGTACAAAAAAACCCCAGCACGGGAAAAGAAAAGGCAGCTCCACCATCGTCGTTCGGGCTGCGTTAAGGTCTTCAGTTATGGGCAGAGACAATGTTTGTGCAGATACTTTCGCTGACATAGTCAAAGATAATTTACTTTTTTCTCTTAACAGAAAGAGCAGATAAAAGACATGAACAATTCCTATTACCATGATCTTTTCATTTTTCCTCTTTTCGTTTGTCAACCAATGAAAATGCGCTGAGAGCTCTGCGTTGATACTTTTAGAATTTGTTAACATTTGTTTGTGGCATGTCCATTTCACCTAATAAAATCACTCATTTCACAGCATAATCAATACCGCATGGTCACAAAATCTGCTATCGGCTTCATATAAAAGTCGAACAAGAAAAAAAAATACAATTTAATGTGTGGAAACGAGCATAAACGTAGCATTTTTTTTAATTTCGAAGGCCGTGTAGCAGTTTTTTTTTTCCGCATTCACGTTGCACCTGACACGGCTTTACGTATTTTCTCAGCAGCGTCCATTTCCTGGCCCGCCTAAATACATGTGTTTCTCATCGGCGTTTTAAAGAACGTGAGATTTCCTGATTGTGGCGTAGTATGACAAGACCGTTTTACCTCTCTCAGAAATTGCTTCTATGGCCAATGTAAACCGATTTAGCAACAGTCCGGCAAGCTGCAGTGACAAAGTTGTAAAAGGAATGGCTTTCAGTTATCCGGATTCTGTTACGTGCAAATAGAAAACTACATACATGGTCGTGTCCCCTCACACTCATCAGGTATCGAGGTCAGCTAGGTATCGGCCCCGCAAGTTCGTGGTACGTCGAGAAAGTAGACCACCTTAGCGAACGAGCCATCAGAGGGATTCATTTAACAATAGAACGCTCCCTTAGTTGTCGGTGGCTTATCTTACAACACATCACACTGGTTTGTTTTTTTTCGATTGTATTTAACAGTTTGACAGTATTGGACTATTGCCTTCAGATGTTCAAGGCAGGTGCGGTCAATCGCATTTAACTTCCTGCGCTGAGAGAACGCTAGCAGAAAATTTAATTTTTTTTTCTTTTCACGACCTCTGCAGCATGTTGGGAGAAAGGCATGTATAGTATAATATTTTCTAAGTCAATTAGTTATATGTAGCAGCTCCGACGTGTTCAACAAGAGCATTGTCGTATATGTAAAAATAATGCTGAGATGGTGTTACTCATTTGGCTTATATTATGATTAAGTTTGATAGTCTCAAGGCCGGGTTCAGTGAGCTATTGTAGCGTAATTGTGCAGGAAGTCCCGGAAGTATATGTGTGTTTGCTATGCCAACCATAAATAGGATCCTACTTTTGTCTTGCTTGTTTATCTCCTTTTACAGCTCTCGTTGCAAGGTTGAAACTGGAATGTCATTTGCTATTATTTTACTCTGAATCGTTTGAGCCTAGCTATTACCAAAAAAGACAGGTGCAGCATCTTTTTCATTTTACATGAACGCTGACCATTACAACTACCACTACTACGGCGCCACGGCTACACGGCTTGGCGGTATTTGATCTTCAGGCAGGTTTCGACTAGATCTAATACAAGATCGACGCGCAGTGCAGGCACAATTCTAGTCTTGGAAGTCTCCTTAGCAAGTGCCTAACGAAGGTGTTCCTAGCACAAGGTGAAATCACGCGCGCGGCATTTTCGAGTATATAACAGAAATACCAGGCGCCGGGCGGTTTCAAAAAAAAAAAAAAAATGCACGCCCTGCCGAGAACGGCCCTTTTATTTTTCAAGATTTCCCGGTCAAACTATCCTCTTTGCGATTACTCAACGCAGCTCAAAGCTCTCAAAGCCACACCGCAAAACGACGGGTAGGAACAGGCTCAAAAATGCCTCGCAGAACGGAAACGACTGCGCCGCTCAGCTGCCTCGGCATTCCGCTGTTTCGGCACTCCGCCGCTGGCGGCGCTGTTCCACCTAGGTGAAGGTGGCGCCATACAACGGGCGCCCGGTCCCTATAAGGTATTGACTAAGATAATCGCTAATAGAATCAGGACAACATTAGACTGCAATCAAGCAACGAATCAAGCAGGTTTTCGGAAACGGTACTCTATTATCGATCATATCCATACCATCAACCAGGTGATAGAAAAATACACGGAATATAACCAGCCCTTATACATAACATTCATTGATTATGAAAAAGCATTTGACTCAGTAGAAATCTCGGTGGTGATGCAGGCATTACGAAATCAGGGGGTAGACGAGCCGTACATAAAAGTGCTGGAAGATATATATAGCGGCTGCACAGCAACCATAATTCTTAATAAAGAAAGTAACAAAATTCCGATACTTTGAAAGGGAGCAGTTAGGGATAAGGGTAGATGTAGAATACCTCAGTAATCTGCGGTTTGCTGATGACATTGCCTTGCTAAGTAACTCGGGGGATGAACTGCAAATAATGACTTAGACAGAAAAAGTAGAAAAGTAGGCTTGAAAATCAATATACAGAAGACTAAGGTAATGTTCAACAGCCTCGGGAACGAACAGCAGTTTACGTTAGGTAGCGAAGCACTGGAAGTAGTAGGCGAATATGTCTACTTAGGACAGGTAGTAACCACAGATCCAGACCATGAAAAGGAAATAACAAGAAGAATAAGATTGGGATAGAGCGCATTTGGCAAGCACTAGCAGATTATGACTAGCAGCTTACCGGTATCGCTCAAGATACAACAGTTGCATCTTACCTGTACTCACCTATGGGGTTCAAACATCTAGGCTAATGAAACGCAAAGGGCTATGGAACGAAAAATGGTAGGGGTAGCATTAAGAGATAGGAAGCGCGCAGAGTGGGTCAGAGAAATAACTCAGGTTACTGACATTCTAGCGGAAATCAAGAAAAAAAAATGGGCATGGGCAGGACATGTAGTGCAAAGAGAGGATAACTGGTGGTCGTTTAGGGTAACAAACTGGATTCCAAGGGAAGGAAAACGTAGCAGGGGTTGGCAGAAAGTTAGGTGGGCAGATGAGGTTAAGAAGTTCACAGGGGTCAAGTGGATGCAGCTAGCACAGAACCGGGTTAATTGGAAAAATATGGGAGAGGCCTTCGCCCTGCAGTGGGTATAGTCAGGCGGACGATGATGATGATGACTTTTGTCAAATGCGTGCTAATGTTCGCATGACTCCTAAATGACCAGCTGAAGACTTATCGTGGCATGCGTGCAAGATTTCTGGCCGGAGGTCGGATGGCACAACGAGAAGAAAGGTTTCCTTGTTGTGCTGAAAGTTTCTCTTATATAGGACGCAATTGCAAATGCTGTAGGAGGATAAACCCCGTGTGAAAGCACGTGGGACAGCTACATCAAGGCCTTCGAGATGCTCAATAAGCGGGCGTAAACCGGGGTCAGCCCGTTGACGCTGGGCCATGTCGGTGGTTGTGACTACAGCAAGAAACGGGAAGTCGTCGTCTTCGCTGCCGGGAGGGGCAGCATCAACTGGTGCATGCGACAAGCAATCGGCGTCGTGCTTACGGCCGCACTTGTATACAACTGTAATGTTGTACTCTTGGAGACTAAGGCTCCACCTTGCAAGCCATCCAGAGGGGTCTTTGAGGTTGGCTAGCCAGCATAACGAATGGTGGTCGCTCCCAGCCCTAAAAGGGCGTCCGTAATGATAGGGTCGGAACTTAGTTATCGCCCAAACTACCGCGAGACATTCCTTTTCCATGATTGAATAGTTTGCCTCTGCTTTTGAAAGAGAGAGACTCGCGTAAGCGATAAATTTCTCAGTGCCATTTTGTCACTGAACCAGAACGGCACAGAGTCCAAAATTACTGGCATCGATATGAATATCCGTAGCAGCGTTTTCATCAAAATGGGCAAGTATCGGGCCGGCCTGTAGTCGCCAACGTAACTCGTTGAAGGCATCCTCTTGATCTTCTTGCCACGTGCCTCTTGGTTCCGAGAGGCATGCGGCAATATTGTAACGCTACTGAAGAAGACGAGGTATTGCGTGCCAGAAGAAAAGGAAGAAGCGGTGGTGTTTTGGAGCTAGTAGGCCGCTCCCATCTGCACAGTAAATAAACAACCCTTTACTATATTTCATTGTTAACGGAGGTTTGACCTCTTTTCCAGTACCAATGGCACTGCAAGAACAACTGGAGCTTCACCGCAGTCACCGACTTGCTGGACTGCCATCGCTTTTTTTTCTCTTCTATACCTCATGTCAGTAATGTCACGTTCATTTAGCGCTCGGACATGACAGTTGCCACCTTACAGCAATTTTTGGCTCACAACACCGGCCATCAACGCCGCATTTTTCATGTTAAAAAAAATGGGCCGTCACGGCAGCAATCATGCCTGCAACAAGAGTTACTGTGCACCTTTCTCACACCATGCACATGATGTTTGCATTACAAGATTGGGGCAGAAGACCCCCATTTCATGGGAAGCTCTAAGCAGCACACTAGTGCCTTTCAAAGTTCCGCATTTGCATCCACATAATGTGTCAAGAGAGCCACAGTTTTCGAGACAGGGGTATGATGTAGGTTAACAACAGCTGAGCATGATGTCTTTCATGTTGCCCTTGAGAGGCAGCACTTTGGAAAGGTGCACATTAACCATACCTAATGCTATGCATATTCTAATCTGCAAATTTCTTGGCTGCAAGCAAATCGAAAAAGTGTGTACTGCAAATGCCAAAGAGAGGTTGTGACCACCCAACTCGCACGTGCACGCAATGAGGTACACCAATGAATGATGCATTATCAATGGAAGTACCGTCTCCCAAGTAGCCATACATAAGTGAATTCTTACGTTTATTAAGTGCCACAAAGCACAGAGTCCATCTTTTTTTTTTTTTTATGCCTGGTTTATAAAAGTGGAAATTATTTCCCACTCTGAACAAAGAACACCATAAAAAATTCAAACGTTCCTGCTATGCTTTCCAGCGTTTAATTGACTACTGGCTCATTTCATGTGTTTTACAACCTCTCACTTTCCTTCCTTTGTCCACATAACAGTGCAACACTTTTTCCACTGCTGCATCACATGAACAGCATTTATCAAGTCATACAACAGCAAATGCCTCACTTACCTCCGTTGACAACTGCCGATTTGAAATCAATGAAACGTCTTCTCAGGTACCTGGAAAGTAAAAGGAGCAACAAGGAATGTGATGCTTTGCACTGTAATGATACACATTATGGCGCACATAGCTCCTTTCACATATATAGTATCTGAATTCATATGCAACTGTGACCATTTCTGCAGCTGCTTGCCTGATGCGATTATAGGCAAGTCAGAATCAATATTCTACAGTGCCTTTTGTGACAGCCTAATAAGAAACAATGGAAAATGGCAATGAGAACACAGTATTCAGAAATGCAGCGGCTCAAGACTCGCAATAGAGGGTTTACAAAAGTACGTCTGGCAACCATGAGCCGCACGCTGATCCCGCGCTGGCCGCCATATTTTGTTCGCTCCATCCGTTCGCTTCGTGTCCGTCCGTCAGCGCTCGCCGTTCTGTTCGCGCTTTTCACGTTTTAACCTAGTGTGCTGTGCTTGGACCTCTCTTCGGTCCCTGGCGATTTCTGTTAGCGACGCCTAGAAGCGTATTTTGACAGCCGAGACCTGGCGGGGCCCACCAGCCGCGCTGCCGAGCGCAGTTACAAATTGCTCTACGAGTCGTGCATGGGCCCCTCGGCAATCCGCAGCGTCATCCCTATCTAGGTACAGCATCTAGAGTTCTGTAATATGGATTATTTTTTGTCTGTGCGCCTTTGCTGTTTACTTAAACGCCTATGAGAGATCATCGCGAGTTTGTTTGCTTGGTTTGCGCAATCGCCGTCGCTCATCCCACTGGAAGATACTTGGTTGGTGAAATGAGCGAGGATGCATTTTATTTTATGATAAAAGCATCGCGTAATTTGACGTAAGTTGGACTGGCGCTTAGCACTTTCCTTCCCATGCCGTCGACGCAGTAGCTGGCATTAGTCTCGGAAATAATCGGGGGCTGCGTAAAAACAAAAGTGCCATGGTAATTTGTGCTTCCAGTGATTGAATATTGATTGGTGTGCGATAGGCGATGACGAGCTAAATCTTTGTAATTAATTGTTCAGTTGATGAAATAAAGAAACGAAAAAAAAAAGAAAAAATTGGAAAGTCAGGGTTTAAAGGTGTCAGAATGAAAAACCAGTGCTTGGTGATGCTAAGGAAGAAAATTTAGAATGTGTAATTCATTAATTGAAATAATTGGCGAATGTGTTCAAAAGCCGATTGTTGCTGACGCATGCGTATTGGTGTATAAAAATATAAAACGTCAAAAAATAAATAAAGAAATGATAGAAATATAACATAACATACGTAACAGAAATATAACATACATAACAACATATAACATACTACACTTGTGTGTAGTATGTTACTTTTGATGAATTCATATTTCACTGCATTGTATTATTTTCGCCCCTCCTGCTAGGGCCAGTTAGAGCTTGCAGTAATTGGTTAAATAAAATAAATAAATAAAAGAACTAAAATATAACACGTGAAGAAAGTAAACATGTGCGTGTGTGTATGAGAGAGAGACACTATCGCGTTATACCTTTAACGGCGGAGCTTAAGTGACCCCCTAATTTTTCTATAACGAAATGACATAATATAAATCTGATTTTATGAACACAGCCAGTCACAAAGCACAAACACTTCGCTGTGATGTGAGTTGACTTTTCAAATTTCTTTGCGTTTCAGCAGAGTTCCTCCTCCTCCGAGTTCCTCGAAGCTTCCAATGTCAGCGCTTTCATATGAGATTACGCTTGAAATGTTTACTTTCTGACAAAGGGAATAAACAAGAAATCGACATATTTAAAAATTCCAGTGAATTTCAGGTAGCTCTGAATTAGCGAACCATCGGGTGACTCGAAAAAACACACAAAAGTGAAGCGCACGCTTCGTTCTTTTATCAGCCGCGCTGGCAGGTATAAAACCTGAGCTGCGCGCTCTGGACGTGGACCGGTCGAAACGGGCTGCACGTGAGCATGTTACAACACACTAGTGGGGTGTCATCTTTTCCTGCTTTTTTAGACGCCGCGGGTTTGGCAGCCGCTTGCTTTTGCAGCGTGAAACACGCACCTCGGGCGCACTAGACAACCGCGTATTGCTCTCTGCACCAAGCGATACCATTTCGTACGACTGTGAAAAGTAGTTTCGGTAATCATGCCCGTGTCTTAAATCCAATACAAAATGGTAAATGCAACCTACGTACAAAATCTTTCAAAGAACGTATTGGCACAATAGCGTTCGTTATACATGCATTGCTCCTTCTCCCGTGTCCTCCATCGCAGCATAAGCTTACGTATCCTTCAAGTTCACAAGGCTCCATAGCGCGCAAAACAACCTTGCTGTTTTAAGTGTTAGCACATTCTGTGAGCTAGCTCCCAGTCAGAGGGATGTGCAGTAATGCTTTACATGATGCGTGACCCTTGTAAAGCCGATTAGAACTACAAACGAACGGTCGCATACACGCGTATACCTTGATTCCGTGTGCGTCTACGACGGTACGCTGGCTGCAGAAGGGCACGCAACAATAAGCTGGCATCATTCCGAATAGAGCTTGGAGCTAACAGCGACTGCTGTGATGTTAAAAGATGAAACAATCGCTTGTAAGCATTCCAATGCACCTTTCTGTGCATGCACGGGTTCTACGAAGGCGCACGTTGACAGCGTACTCGATGGGAGGCGCGGGCTGGCGCGGGCGGACTGAGCAAAACATGGCCGCCGCGCACAGTTTCTGCTTCTTTCACTAGATGGCGCTAACTTTTGTAAAGCCTCTATTGTGTTTATTTGAGCCTTCTTGTCTGGTGACCTGTCTTTCTGCGCAGACACAACAGCATCGACCAGCGCAACGTAATCAACAAAGATAGGGGTAGATACCACGTGTGCGCGCCACTAAATGAGGAGTGTGTCCGAACTGCTAACTTTCTTTGTACATAAACAGCAACTCTTTTGGCAGCAATGCCCCTGACATATCGCACTTTTCACCCAAGCCAGGAATAAGTGAGGCTTCCAGTATTTCCTTTCGAGCTGTTTTTTGCCTTGTCCCACAATAGTAGTTTTGTGCAGTGCAGGGGAGTGGCAAGTTTGAGCCACTGGCTGCTCCCAAGAAACGTTCATGTTCCCTAAGGCATCGGCCAGTCCCACAGCTGAGTGGTATACGACACGGCTTCTTCAAGCCGACAAGGGCTTTGCCAGAAGGGCCTCTTAAATGTGAAGATGAATGAAGCTATAAACAAAGATATGCGCCCATTTAGAGCCTTCACCTACACCTTTCAAAGCTATCCCCGGAAGATCCTATTAAGCTTGACAGCTCAGGAAGGATGGCACAGTGTCAACTGTGCGATATTCGTGCACATTGAGGAACTTTTCTATTCCACATAGTTCAGCGAAATGCGTAACGAAATTGACTTGTACCCAAGTGTCGCGCTCCAGAACGCCTGAGGTGTCACCGTAGAGCACTTCCTCCAGCTACTGGCTACTTACCTAAATTCTACACTTGTGTGCTTTAAGGGAAACATTTATGTGCAAAGCAATGGCTCGTGCGTCACCCCAGTTTTATATGATATTCTTACCCCATTTTGACTGTCTGCTGTTGCAGGAACTCGACACAGCTCACTCGAGCGTAGTTAAAGTCTGCCGCTACGTTAACGACATTACAGTAGCCTTTAATTTATCGGACACATGTCTGCTAAAAGTTACAGCAGACAAGATTTTTTTAGCAATTGTTCCGAGCAACTGCACTTTACAAGGCAAACTCCCTTCAATTTTCAGACCTACAAATTGTATTTAGCCACAACGATCATGTATGCTGGAGATACATGCCGCGGTTCAGAAAGTCACTTTTGCTGTTCCATTTGCGACACTCCACGGTGATAAAGCGAGGTCTGGTTGCTTCTTGCTTCAAGTCAGTATTGTCTAAGTCTCGTGAGTCCATAATAGCTGTTTCGTGTGCCACACAGGTCGAGAAACTGAGCAAAACCAGCTACCCAAAGGCTCTGGTGCAGGCAGTAGCAGAATCACTATTAAAGAAGACCAAGTGCCCTCAATCTGATCTTTGTGCGTCAGAACACCAATCAGAGAAGGACAAAAAGTACGAGGTTATGTCCTACCAATTTTAGGTAGGCATCTATTATCTTTAAAATGCGTAATAATCATGTTGTTCTTAGTGGCTTTGAGTCCTCCAAGCTCTCCAACAATAATAACACCAGATTTGCTGAACATCATAATCTACTATTACCCAAAATCAGGACTAATTATGGCAAACAAACTGCATACTTTTCAGGCATATCTGTGTGGAATTCATTGCCTTCTGAAATCAAATCACAGCATACTCTTTATTTATTTCATAATTCATTAAAGACTTACTTACTGTCTACCTTGTTTTGTTCCTCCGACTAAAGGAGTTTCTCTGGATCGTAAGATTGCATTATCAAATTTCTGCAAATGTTGCACTTTTGTTTTCAGTTGTTGATTATTTAGAATTTTCTATACTGTTTATCGTTTGCATTGTATTACATATTATTGTTAGTTGTTCTCTCCACGCTTGTATATTTTTTTCTTATAACTGCCTAGTAAGTTACCCGCAAATTTTATTCATTTTGTCATAGGAGGCTCCCCGGACAGTTTATACTTCGGGACCTCCTTCTGTAATACTGATAACCATGTACATGTATCTAACAATAAAAAAAAAAAAAAAAGTTAAAATAAAGTGAAAGCCTAAAGTCTCACATAATCTCAAGAGGATTGCCTCGAAGTATGGCGTACAGTTCGCGTTTTCCGCACCGTGCAAGCTCTCACAGCTGTGCAGGCTTGTAGAATAAGGGCCACGTCGCCGAGATGATTGCAAAAAGAGGCACCAATATGTTCCCTGCTGCACAAGTGCCTACCAGAAACCACTCAGCTGCGGGAGAGTGTACCAGATGTATTAATGAACACCTGCATAAACGTTCCTTGGGAACTTGCCCTATAAAAAGTGCTCAGGCCCTGCACTGCACGAAACTACTAACGAGGCAAAAAACAGCTCGAAAGAGAAATACTGAAAGCTTCACTTACACACGGCTTGAGTGAAAAGTGCGTCAGTGACATCCCTGACAAAAGAGTTGCTGTTCATGTGCAAAGAAATTTAGCGGTTCGGACATGCTCCTCATTTAGCAGCATGCACACGTGGCGTCTACCTCTTGATTAAATGTTGCTGCTTCTATCTTTGTTGATTATGTGACACTAGTCGATGCTGTTGCGCTTGCACAGGAAGGCTGGTCACCGCACAGAAAGGTTCAAATAAACACAGTTGCAAATAGCGTTTGTCCCCTTCTCTTGTCCTTATCTGCCTCAGCGCTTCCAAAAGTTATGATGCTGAAGAGATTGTAGCACTGTGTCAACAAATCCTTTCTAAGAGACTTACCCTCAAGGCCTATGTGGTGGTCCAACAAAATCAGAACATGCAAAAACAAGTCAGCCAGAAAGCAAACAACGAATGAACAATGCCCCAAGTTTTATTCAAGGTGCTCGAGTCGCAAGCAAATAATTGAAAAAGTGGCCTGGTATTGAAAGAAGGTTTTGAGTGTGGCTCTGTTTACTCAGGGGTGTACGAATAATGAAAAATTCAAATCAGTGAAGAAAATTAAAACAATGGTCATCTCTTTAAACTAGAACTGACCAAGAGTGCAGAGAAATCGAACATAAATACCGGTTTTTTGTAAAGGAAGGACCTGCATGAAACCAACTGGAGCTGTAACAGCACTGCTGAATACATGAATTTATAGTTAACTTAGTTAGTTATAGTTAACATTACTGCCAAATGTTGTTTGCATCACAGTGGTGAACACGACTGTTGTCTGCACTTGTGAAAAAACCCAAGTGAGAATGACAGGTTCTTTTTCTTATCAGTTGCCTCAGTTTGCACATATTGTCGAGAAGGCACAAAACAGCCCCATCAAGTTATGAGGATGCTTCACAGTTCCGCAATGAAGCATTGCGGTGAAGCGTGCAGTGCAATGAAACTGCAATGAAGTGGAAAATTTTCCAATATTTGAAAATTCAAATAAGAATACGAATTGAATTACATAATCAATTTAATTTTGAACAACTGCACATCCCTTTCGCATAGCAGTACGGCATTACCACTGAAGGGGTGTCCTTTTCAAAGTGCACCTTTTATCATTTTTGCTGGTGGTGTCAAAATGATCATCTCCATCTTTAAGCTAAACCCTCGCAGTGCCTAGGCTCTTTCCAGTGTAGGGTAGTCAAAACAGGACAAACGCTATCAAGCCTCAGCGAAAGCAGAGGAAAGTGTTGCCTTTTTTCTGCAGTATCTGTGACAAAAAGGTTAGAAGCAATCATTCTGAAGGTGCAGGGATATTTGATGGCATGTAAGGCTGTGCTTCTCGGGCATTGCGACTGGAGTGAGCCATCAAATGCTAGATGGCTGGTTTCGAGAGACCGGCTGTGTGCCCCTCCTTTAAATAAAATATGTTGTCTTTATGTTGTTTAAAAGCTGCGCGAGCAAGCTTTGCAATTTAATGGCACCTGTCCTGCAAAACACATGGCAATGCATGAATGAAGCGACTGAAATAGCCAAGTATAAAAATATTGGCATGGGAAGCTACCGGATGTATAATTTGGCAGTATCGATGTGGGCTACTCCAAGTTGTTGGTTGAGCAATACTGATTTAGCTTTGCTTTCCTTAAATAAAATGATCGTGCATGTATACTGTCACACCATTAAAGTTACCACGGAACTTTCTGGCAGGTTTGACAGGACCGGTTCGCACACCCAGTGGACAGCGACGCATGTCATAAGACCAGGCCCAACAGAACGCTTCAGTTTCCTCTTCCTTTTCTCGGCTCTCCTTGACACTTCCCCCGTCGCAGACAAGGACCCCACGGCAAGTCAGTACTGTCAGGACGAGGATGGCAAGGTCTCGCAACGTAGGTAACCTCAGTGTGTGCCGAATGTCGACCAGTTTTGGTGATGCATGCAAAGTGATAAGATCCCTAACCTTTTCAAAATTAACATAGGGACCAGTATTGTGAGCGAGCATTTTCTGGCTTAAACCAAGCTTTCATGTTGGATGCCAAAGCCAGACCCACTCGCCAGGGAGATAGGTGACCTGGCAATAATCTTAGCGGGATTTCAAGTGCTGTGGTGAGGTGAGAGTTCTCAGCCGGGTTATCCAACAGGCTTCTTCAGCCCGGCAGAGGACACTTCAGGATCGGCATCTGTGAAGAGTGGAGGATGCTGTCAAGGTGTGTCGAGGAGAGCGGGCATAAAGAAGAAAAACCGGACTGTAAAATGTTGCTTCTTATTGAGCTGTATTGTGTTATAAATGATAGCACAGACCCACTTCTTGAAGTTGATGGCGATGTAGATGGAAAGCATGTTGGTGAGTGTGCGGTTGGTTCGCTCGGTCAGTCCATTTGTTAAGGATGGTAAGGAGTAGACTGTCAAAAATGCATTGTGCACAAGCGAAGGTCTTCCACAATATCCACTGTGAACTGGGGACCTCAGTCGCTTATCGATACTCATGGTGGCCCATGGCGAAGTGTAACAAAAGTGTAACAGGTGACCTGGTGCGCAGTAGCTGATGTTTCACAATAACGCGTGCGATAATCAGTGCAGATCCAGCGGTTCCAGTCATGAGACTTGGGAAAGGGCCCCAATAGGTATACCCCGGCCTGCTCAAAAGGAGCAGGCGGCTTCGCGGGATGTAGACCAGGAAGAGCACTAGTGGGACGTTTGTGACTCGCACACTAGGCACAGCTGCTACATACTTCTCGGTGGTTTCCCACATCCACGGCTAATAAACATTCTTGGATGCGATGGAGTGTCCTTGCAGATCCCAGGTGTCCCAAAGTGGGATCTTCATGCACGTCGTGCAAGACAGGGGAACGTAGGCTGTCAGGTACCACCAGAAGGTAGCAGAGGCCAGTGCCACAATAGTTTTTCTTGTACAAAAGCCTGCCACGTACACAAAAAAACGGGTACACAAAAAAACAAGAGTCCTATGCAGCGGTATAGGATGGCTTCAGATTCTCGACCTGCCTCTGCTCAGTACGGAATGTACGGGCATCAGGAAACGGAGGTAATATTGCGACAATGTAATTGTCGAGGCACACCAACTGTCGAGGCACACCACCACACGCGAGAACAAGCGTGACCGATAGTTCACCTTGAGGTTTCAGATCACACCTTGGTCCATCAGCTGCAGGACACTTGTGTTCGGTGGCAAAAACTCCACGTGCACAGCCTTCAAGTTGTGAATGTGCCCGTGTGCAGTGCAATTGTCTACGAACAACAAAACTCGGCGGCCTTCTTGGTCAAACTTACGGTCCAGTTTTCGCACAAAAAGCTGCTGCGTTATCCACGCCTTCTTGTTAGCCTCGTACAAGACAGGCAGGGTCTTTACGCCTTTGAAGCACCTTGGGGCTTTCGACGAGCATCGGCAGTTTTTCTGTCATGTTGCTGCCAACCAAAACTGTAACCCGCTCCTTACTGTGTTTTCTACCAGGGGTCACCAGCAAAGGCAAGGGTCTTCTCCGGCATAAGCTTAAAAAAAAGTCCGGTCTCGTCGCAGTTGAACGTGTCGTTCGGCGAGTAATCTTGTAAGAGCGACTGCAGCTTCTCAGAGCGGTAGTCCGCGACAACACTGAAATCAACAGCTGCACTTTCACCGCACAGTTTTTTAAAACTGAGGTCGAAACGCTTCTTGAAATTTCGTAGCCAGCCGTTGCTCACCTTAAAACCTTCAATGTTCATTTGAAGCGCCATCGTCTCAGCTTTTTGTTTGAGGAGACCACCGGAGACAGGAACCTTGCTGGCCACTGTTGACTTGAGCCATACGATGAGGGCCTCCTCGAGCTTTGGGTAGGTGCCTTTGCTTACATTCTTCTGATGACACCCAGTCGGCCTCTCCGCTGCTTCCAAAATCTTCTGCTTGTTCTTCATGTAGTCCGAAACGGTTTGTCTCGAAATCTGGAACTCTTTCGCGATGTCTGCCTGTGATCGGCCACCTTCCATAAGCTCCACAATAGCCGCTTTCTTCGCTATCGACATGGTGAGGTACTTTCCTCGCTTCATGGGTGCCTTCGAGGCCGAAAACAACATCGATGATTGCTTCTCCATTACACCGACTCCCTTCTCGCTGCCGTGTTGCACGAAAAAAAAAAAAAAAGCTCCTTATAAAATCCGGAACAGCTTCATAACTGAAGCCGATACAATTAAATGCGAGCCACAGTAGCGACCACAGAACGATCACGGCTAGGCCTACTCGCTACGCTCGGCCATAGAGTTAATACAAAGACTCTAGAGGGAAAGCTGCCCGTTCAGCCAATGCATTCGAGTGGTGACCGCGTGATTGCCGCCATCATCACACTGTTTAATGGTTGCCAGATGAGTTTTACTTGCTAAACCGGGCACATGAAGATGATTTGAAGCTGGCAACGTGGCGGCGTGCAGTTAACTGGCGGCTACTGTGTTACTGTAGAGTAGGTGCTGTAAACAACGGCAGAATCGTCGCGTCTGGAGCATTTCTGATGGTATGTTGCGTCGCGTACCTACTGTAACATCACATAGGTGTCCTGCCTCTTCTGAGTTATCGTAAGGCGGGCTATCCCTACGATTATTACGCGCTTCGCATGCATTTCATCTGTCGAGGACACATGCATCTCCTCTGTGCCCGATCACCTGAAAACACGTCAGAAATTTGCTTTGGCGCAAGACGGCGACCACAGTATATTAAAAAAGAAAAAAAAAAACAGTGACGAATTCCACAGCAACAGCCCTTCTTGGTCTATCCGGGATGACTACTGATGCATACAGTAAATGTCAATGGGCGCTCGTGCGTGTTTAATGTTGATTTGCCTTGTGTATTTTGTTTCCTTTTATAAATGTCAAAGGTTTCTTAACTCCTGTGGATCTTGTGCATTTTTTTACCTTGCGTTTCGCATAGGATTAAGTTGATGTATCTTTTCTGGCGCGGGACGATGTCGCAATGGGATTATCTCACCACAGCATCATCTCCAGCCATTTTAACAGCTGTTTGTTCTTCAGTATACGGAGTAGCAGTTATGAGAAATCAGAAATGCGCTAAATAATATCGTCTTTATTACCGCATGTATTAGCGAAGCAAAACATTGCTCTAAAACAAATTTAGATGCCGTAAAAAAACTCGATCATTCACCTCTTAAAATTAGCATAATGTGTCCCCTAGCAGGCTGGGGAATAGGCGATAAGGAAGCTGAATATACTTAAAAACAAACAGGATCATAATGGTTTTTGTGCATCTCATGGCAAGACAAGCACACAGTGGTATGATTGTACCTCGTTGGGTACTACTGCAGTCCAGTTCTCTGTAAAGTCGAAGTGCAACACCACATACCCCAGCTTTTCACATTGCTTTGTGTCATGTATAGCTCGAGCTTGAGTCTTCCTTATGTATTCATGTGGAATTGAATAGCTAATCAACGTAGAAAGCACAAATGCACTCGTCTTTGCTATCTCTTTCAGGAGGTTGCCGTTTTCCCATACGGTATACATGATTTAGATTTCTTCAGGTACTCCTAGTGTTGTCACAGTTACACCGTCTTCTTTCGGACACATCTTGCAATCATCCAACCACCAGCATTTCATCATCATTTATTTTCCCTTAAGGACCCCTAAGCGGAGCATTACATAATGAGGAGCAAAAATAAACGAAATCACAAACAAAAGGAACATTTGGAATATAGCAGTGAAGAAGGCAAACATAATTGTTAAAAGAGCATTATAAAACGAAAGAGTGAACAATCATAGATGCATTGAGGCCATCGCGCTATATGAAGAAGAGGAAAATGGGAACACTGTTTTGCATACAAAGGTTCAACAATATTAAAAAAAAAATACAACACGTGCAGAGGCGGTACTCAAAAGTGTGACTAAGGAAGAAGATAAGATAAAAGCAGGGGTTTTGAATTTAATTGGGTCACTCTCATTTACAATCGTCTCAGGTAGACCATTCCACTGTTCAATGGCTGATGGCAAGAAGGATTTATGAAATGCATTGGTGGAACCATGTAGACGCTGCAGGCTCAGACTGTTAAAAAGGCGGCACGATGTTCTATTGGGAGGGAGTAGAAGTGTGCAGTGCAAATGAGAAACAAAGTAATATAACTTGTGGAAAAGGCAGAGTTTGGCAATTGTACAGCAAGAAGACAGTGGCGGTATGTCAAGCGATGATTTTATGCCAGAAACACTGCTCCTGCGGTCATAACATGAAGCAATAAATCGGGCCGCGCGACTCTGTACTGATTCTAATGCGTCAATTAAGTATGTCTGGTGTGGATTTCAAATGGGTGAGGCATATTCAAGTTTAGTGCGAATGAAAGTTTTGTAAGCAAGTTTGTGGATAAATGGAGGGGACACTGCTAGCAATCCTCTCAGTCGGTTGAGCGATTTCGAACTTTCAGATACTATGTTTAATATGTGCTCGGACCATGAAAGTTTGCTTGTGATTATTACTCCTAAGTAGCGGTAGGACTCGACTTGTGTTAGGGGATTGACCTTAAAGAATACTGATAATTTAAGCTATTGTGTTTACGTGATACTGTCATGAACTTGCATTTTGAAACGTTTAGTGTCATCTTCGTTAAGGTTACTTCGTTGAGGTCATTTTAGAGGAGGTATTGGCTGTTGTTCAATGATATGCATCGATACAGAACGCAGTCGTCTGCGAAAAGGCGAATTGATGATGAGATGTTGCAAGGAAGGTCGTTAATGAATACCAAAAAAAGAAGAGGACCGCGCACAGAGCCTTGAGGAACACCCGAAATGACGTTTGTGGCTGAGGAATGATGATTGTCTATTAAAGTGCATTGCGAATGGTTAGAAAGGAAACAGTGGATCCACGATAAAACCAGGGGGTCAAGGCGGAGACTCGAAAGTTTAGCCATGAGGTGATGATGGGGTACACAGTCAAATGCTTTGGAACCGGAGTCAAGATTAAGGTGAAGGTCTGTTGTGAATTCGATAACGGCAGCGTTTGGGCGAGTTGGTTAGACATGTTAAACATGTGTTAGACATGTGAATTCGAATAGCTGTGTTTCGCATGAAAGGCCTTGACGAAAACCGTACTGTTTCGGAAAGAAAAAAAGAATTGATCTCAAGGTGTGATGCAATGGCTGAGTACAGCACATGCTCTAGCAGTTTGCAGGAGATGCACGTCAAAGAAATAGGGCGGTAATTCGAGGGGTCAGAACGATTTGTGTACAGGGATTACGATGCTATTTTTCCAGTCACTTGGAATTGATGATGTGGCGATAGACTGATTGAAAATTATCTGTAAAATCGAACTAGAAATCAGTTTGGTGCCTTTTAGAATTTTAGGTGAAATATTGTCGGGGCCTGGACTGCTACAGATCTTAAAGTTGTCTATTAGTTTCTCTATGCCTTCGGATGTGACTGTGACTGGCTGCATTTCAGAGAAACTAAAACATAGTTGGAAGGGAATGTCGGAAGTGAGTTCATCAGTGAACACAGAAGCGAAATACGCGTTCATGACCTCAGCGCACTGGTTACCCGGCACATGCGAGCCATCAGGATTGGTCAATGTCGCGTGGTGGCGGGCAGCGTTTTTTGGCTTAATAAGCTCCAAACGTTTTGCGGTTTGTCGCGAAAAATAGAAGGTCTAGGTGAAAAAACTTTCGTTTGGAGCGCTTCAATTGGCCCGTGTATTCACGTAGTGCTTTGAAGCAGGAAGACAACTTCTGGAGGGAATTTGCTTTCTTAGCTTCTCAAAAAATACGTTTTTTTTCTTCTGGCTAGCTTGCGCAATGAATTAGAGAACCAAGGCTTGCTGGGATCCCCCCAAATGCGCACCAGGGGGACGTACCTGTCAATGAGAAAAAGTATTTTGTGTTTGTATAAGAACCAATTTTGTTCAACTGTTCTATAATGAGTGACAGGACTAAAATATTGCAGAAAGTTATCAAGTTCTGTATTTATCTTGTCAAAATTAGCTTTATTGTAGTCCCTGATGTATTTTTTATTTGAGGTTGTCGATTTTTTAAAGTAAAGGAGAGGTCGAATAAGAGAATGTTATGATCGCTTACGCCGTTTATGCTTTGAACAGACTTAATTAACTCAGGATTAGAGACGAGAATCTAATCCAGAATGTTGGAACCACTGGTTGGCATAGTGACCATCTGAGTGAAATTGAACGTGAGAGCAAAGCCGACAAAGTTTTTTGATAGGGTGGACTTAGCAGTGAAGTTATTCCAGTCTATATCAAGGAAATTGAAGTCACCCGACAGCAAGAAGGTGGCACGAGGGAAGCAGGAAAGCAAGTTTAAAATGACAGAGTGAATTTGAAAGAATTATCGCTGTCAGGTGCGCGGTAGCAAGAAATAATTATTAGCGTGTTCGCCGGGAATGAAACATGGAGGCAAAGAATTTCGTGATGACAGTTAATTGCTATGCGCTGACAGATGAGTCTGGGATTCATAAATACCAAGACGCCTCCTCCTCGACGCCCTATGCAGTCATGGTGAGCTGCATAGACATAAGTCCTTCAATTCATCAAGTGTGTAGGCATCCCCCGTTATTCTTTGCAGTGCAGAATGGCAAAGAGAGGCATTCGCGCAGTAAACGCACAATCAGACTGAGGCGAAAGCAAAACCCACCACGGCCGAAGGGAATAAAACTTCGAAAGCCCCATGGTGTTATCTGGGTTAGCTTCTTTGAATACGCGATATGCTTCTCGGACTGAACATGTCATAAACCTTTTGGAAATGTGTTCTTTACTTCCATCTACAAGGGCATATATAATGTCGTTTTTGTTTGGGCTCTGTCAAGAACAGACATACTTATCTTTTGTATAGTAATCTTCAGCAGCCTGTACTTCACAGGGGCTCAATCGGTGTCTTTCGTATGGGTCAGGAACGCACCACACTCTGTGCTTCTCGCACCACCTTCGAGACTTGTAAAGCATGTACTTGGTCAATTTTGGAAAGCTTGCTTGGATTTTTCTCGGTCCAAGATTCATGGCAACAGGGTCAAGGGGCGGAGATCGTAGGCTTGTTTCAAGTTTTTGAGCCATTCGGTGCAGTTTACGCACTCGTCTTCTAATGCTTCGCAACCATTCTTGTTGGCAGTGGGTGAATTGAAAGGAGGGTTCTTTTTGGAAGCAACCTTTTCATCTGTTGTACTGTGCCTTCTCTTTACTGAGCATTTTCTGTGCCGCAGATCCATGGGAGACAAGGCATCAGACAAATGTCCATACGGGTAGCGCTCTTCCTCTTCAGATATGCATTTCCCCGTTGTTTCAGCAGCAGACAGCATTTCTCTAGACTGTTTAATACAGTTCTGACAGAGATAGTCATTATCAGAGATTAGACCCGTAGCTGATGGCAAAATCTTCTGCAACGAACTCCTGTCAATATCTTGCACTGAGCGAAAGTTCCTCTGGAATGCGATTTTCTTTTTATGTATCTTAAGATTGTCCGTGCAAAAAACTCTGTCACCACTGTATTGCGAAGCCATGGGACTGACTTGGCAGCTTAAAAACACAGCATTCAAGGTGCCTTCGTGCGGTCACCCGTTATAGACTCGCAAGAAATTTGTGGCAGTTCTCACACTCGTCAGCGTCGAGATGGAGCGCCTCTAAAATATAGAATGAATGTGCCATCTGCAATCAATGCATATGCTTACGCTCCCTGTATCGTCTGAAAGAGTGAAAATTATATAGAAATACGACAAGCACTTTTTCTTGAGGCACTTTATTTGTATTATACTCCTGAAAGCACTGCCTATAAAAGTACTTTGTTCCGGATAGTGGTTGTGTGGGCCAGTCATCACGCAAAAAAAAAACAAAAGAACTTACAGGTGGCCCTTGCAATCACAGGAGCTGGCCGAATGCACTAGCGATGTGATCTGATACGGTGTGTGGTTTGCAAATTAAACCGACCAAGAACTACCTTCCACCCCAGCCGTATAGGCAGTCCAGTTTGTGCGACTATATCAACGAGAAAATGCAGAGGAAGACGCGGCATATATGAATACATGACACAATTTTCCGATTTGAAGTATTGCAGAGCTCTATCAGTGCATAGATGTGGCAAAGGGGTGGAGTTGGACTTGGTACGCACATTTAAAGTGATAATTTAAATATGTTCTGCTTTGCAAAGGCACACGACACACTTAGTGATGATTTTAAAAGACTTGTCCTTAAGCTGGTCAACAATTGTGACTATTGAATGTTGAGTGAGAATAGTACACTGTCAAAATTTGCTCAATTGTTTTTCTTTGGCCCAGGCTTCTACGTGGAGCACGTAGTGGACGCTTTCGAAATACTTGCTGTTTTAAATTGCGTTACGTATTGTGATGTCCCAGGCTTTTACTCAGAAAAGATTGCCTGAGACGTGCTCCTAACTTTTTTTTCTTTGTGCATTCCTACGACACTTGTCCAAGGCTGATACTCATGCTCGGAGATAGCAGCACACCCCCCCCTCCATCGTGCTCTACTCTAAGATAAATGATGGCTTATAATAAAATATTGCCGTATACTGTCCACAGAGGAAAAATGTCTGGCATAGCATTTGAGGCAAAATTTAAAGCAGGCAACGGCGTAGTATCTGCCTAGCGACCGTCATTTGGGTTCTTTTGCCGACTCTTGAAAAGTGATAAGTTTGAGCTAGCATACCTTGACTAGAAACATTATAATGCAAAATGTTTTTCTATATTCTTGCTGGCATATCTTCTGAGTACTTCCTGTAAAACTTTGAGAAAAATCGGCGATGGGGTTTTTTCTATTTTATTTTTGAAAAGAAGTTATATAGTTGAAAATTCAATATTTGGCATTGTATTTGTTAAGTGGAGAAATGTGGGAGAGGCCTTCGCCCTGCAGTGGGTATAATCAGGCTGATGATGATGATGATTGTTGTGCTTACCATTACTCGCTAGCAATGACAATCAGTACAATTGTTTATTACATACATACCTAATAACTGTGTAGATTCAAAAGCGCTGCAAATTAAAGTCGAGCAGCAAAAAAATTCCAAAATTAAGCCTAATTTTGTATTTTAGCTGTTTTTCAATTTGTTTTTTACAGAAAACACTAACCTACTCAGAATGACGGACACAAGCCTAAGTTACTCCTTACCACCTGTACGTTCAACTCGCAAAGTTATATTCCTAGCAACTAGCATAAATCCACTCAGACGTCGTTACAAAATCCAGACATCACGCTATGCACGAAAATACGGCCTGCGCCGTGACATCTTTCACATTTTTTTCTCCGGAAGTATTACCATTACAACAAAAATAAATTCACTATTGATACATTCAATACCACGCACACAGCATGCATACAAGCCAAGGAAAACAAAAATACCAAATAATTGGGCAGTTTGATCTCTCGTGGAATCGCCCAATGCTATTTCTGCATATGTGCTATAACCACTTGTTTTCATTTTGTTTTGTTTTGTTTTATTTCAGTTCAGATCAGTTCAGTGGTGTCCGACTCTTCGTGACTCTATGGACCATATCACGCCACGCTTTCCGGTCTCTCACTATCTTCCTAGCATCACATAACTTCATCTGCAGCGCCTCAAGGATGCCATCTAACCATCGCGTTCGCTGCCTACTCCTTCTCCGGTGACCCTCAACCTTTCCCAACATCAAATCCTTTTCCAGCGACTCCTCTCTTCTCATCAGATGACCAAAATAGCTGAGCTTTAACTTTAGAATTTGAACCTCCAATGAGCAGTCAGGGTTTATGGTCGACAATATTGACTGATTTGATCTTCTGGCCGTCCAAGGAACTCTCAAGAGCCAGCACCACAATTCAAACGCGTAAATTCTTCGGCGGTCAGCCTTTTTCACAGTCCAACTCTCGCATCCATACATCACAACTGGAAAGACCATAGCACGAGTTACACGGATCTTGGTTGGCAGACTAATGTCTCTGCTCTTTAATAGGCGGTCAAGGCTAGCCATGGCTCTCTTTCCCAGAAGCAGGCGTCTCCTAATTTCATGGCTGCAGTCTCCTTCCGGAGTAATCTTGGAGCCTAAGAAGAGAAAATCTGTCACAGCTTCCACTTCTTGTTCCTTGATGCTCCAGGACTTGATAGGACAAGACGCCATGATCTTTGTCTTTTTAATGTTCAGTTTAAGCCCAAACTTCTCACTCTCTTCTTGTACGCGCATCAGACGTCTCTTGAGTTCCACTTCACTTTCTGCCATTAAAGTGGTATCATCCGCATATCTAAGGTTGTTGATACGTTTTCCAGCAATCTTCACTCCAGCTGAAGGCTCGTCCAGGCCGGCCTTCCTCATGATGCACTCTGCATATAGGTTAAATAGGCAGGGCGACAGTATGCAGCCTTGCCTGACTCCTTTCTCGATCGGAAACCAATCAGTTCTGACTGTGGCCTCTTGCCCTTCATACAGGTTCCTGAGGAGACAGATGAGGTGAATTGGAACTCCCATCTCTTGGAGAGCTTGCCACAATTTGCTGTGATCTACGCAGTCAAACGCCTTCGCATAATCAATAAAGCAGAAGTAGATGGGTTTCTGGAACTCTCTTGCTTTTTTCATGATCCAGCAAAGGTTGGCAATCTGGTCTCTAGTTCCTCTGCCCTTGTGAAACGCAGCTTGCACGTCCGGATGCTCCCGATCCACATACTACTGCAGCCTACCTTGGAGGATTTTCAACATCACCTTGCTAGCATGCGAAATAAGCGCGATCGTGCGGTAGTTGTAACAATCTTTGGCACTGCCTTTCTTTGGAATGGGGATGTAAACTGACCTCCTCCAATCCTGTGGCCACTGCAGGGTTGTCCAAATTTGCTGACATAATGTATACAGAACGTTAACAGCGTCATCATGGTTGTGGTTTTGAAGCAACTCGGCTGGAATGCCATCAATTCTGCTAGCTTTGCTCTTAGCAAGGCTGGCTAAGGCCCATTCAACTTCACTCTTCAGGATGCCCGGCTCGAGATCAGTAATCACAACCGTCTTATGTTGGGTTTGCACATCCGAGTCCTTCTTGTACAGTTCTTCTGTGTATTCCTGCCACCTCTTCTTTATCTCTGAGGCTTCAGGGAGGTCCCTGCCTCGTTTGTCCTTTATCACGCCCAGCTTAGCACAGAAGCTTCCTTTGATATCTTTGATTGTCTTATACAGAGCTCTTGTGTTCCTCAATTGGCTGTTGTCCTCAACTGCTTGGCACTGTATGTTCAGGAAGGCATTCTTATCTCTGGAAATGAAATTCAACAGAATGGCAAAGCGGGCGAGTTGGTGATACATGGTTTAAAAATAAAACAGCGCAAAACACACAGACGAAAGAATAGAAACAGACACCACAAGCAGCGCTTGTGGTGTCTGTTTCTATTCTTTCGTCTGTGTGTTTTGCGCTGTTTTATTTTTAAATTCTTATCTCTTCTTGCTATTTTCTGAAAATCCGCATTGAGAATCTTGTATCTTTCTCTTTCCCTCATAACTTTTGCCATCCTCCTTTCCTCAGCTATTTGCAAAGCCTCTTCAGATAACCAGTTTGCTTTCTTGCACTTTTTTTTTGCTTTGGAACCACCTTAGTAGCAAGTTCTTGTATTATATCACGAACATCAGTCCACATCTCTTCAGGCTCTCTGTCTTCTAGATCTAATTCTTGAAATCGATTCCTCACTTCCACAGCATATTCTGATGGAATTTGATCCAGATCATACCTGAAAGGCCTTCTAGTTTTCTGCGTTTTCCTCAATTGAAGCTTAAACTTGGCAACAAGAAGCTGATGATCAGTGCCACAATCGGCAACACGCCTTGTTTTTACTGCTTGTATAGCGCTTCACCATCACTGCCGGCAAAGAATATAATCAATCTGATTCCTGTACAGACCGTCCGGTGAAACCCATGTGTACAGGCGTCTCTTATGCTGTTGAAAATGAGTATTCGCTATGGTCAGGTTGTTTTCTTGACAAAACTCTACTAGCCTCTGCCCAGCTTCATTTGGCTCACCAAGACCGAGCTTGCCTGTAATTTCGGATATTTCTTCACTCCCCACCTTAGCATTCCAGTCTCCTATGAGAGAAAGGACGTCTGATGATGGAGTGTGGTCTAAAAGGCATTGCAGGTCAGCATAAAATCTCTCAGCTTCTTCAGCAGTAGTGGTCGGTGCATAGACTTGGATAACTGTTATGTTGAAAGGGTGACCTTGGATCCGAAGTGAAATCATTCGGTCGTTTTTGGGGTTGTACCCTAGCACTTGTTTGCCCATTCTGTTTACTATGAGAGCGACCCCATTCCTTCTCCTGGATTCATGACCACAATAAAAGACATAATGGTCACCAGAATTAAATTCTCCCATTCCGGTCCACTTGAGCTTGCTGATACTCAAGATATCAATGTTCAATCTGTCCATTTCACGCTTGACGACATCCAGTTTACCTTGCGTCATAGATCTTACAT
This sequence comes from Amblyomma maculatum, assembly GCF_055883805.1. Classification (NCBI taxonomy): domain Eukaryota; kingdom Metazoa; phylum Arthropoda; class Arachnida; order Ixodida; family Ixodidae; genus Amblyomma; species Amblyomma maculatum. The sequence goes on from NC_139349.1 coordinate 183,080,265, forward strand.
TCCATGTTGCTATGTGATATATCTCCTTGCAACATCGGACTTTCTGGTCGCTTCTTGACACATCCACAACTGAGCGTCCTTTTGGCTAGCCCAGCCGCTTCATTCGTCCTGGAGCTAGTAGGAATCGCCCTTTGTTCAATCTTCCGGCGCCATGTCCTTAATGCTATTGTGACTGGTCATAGGGTTTTCTTGGCAGGAAATACTGGAGTGGGTTGCCATTACCTTCACCAGTGAATCACATTTTGTCAGAACTCTCTGCTGTGACCTGTCTATCTTGGGTGGTCCTACACAGCAGAGCTCACAAATTCATCGAGTTTTGCAAGCCCCTCCGCCCCTCCGCCCCTCCTGATCAGCCCCAAGAGTAATTAAATGAAATGAAGTAAAATGTTCCTCAAGAAATACCAAAGTGTTTGTAAATTATGTGCTCCAAGATTTTCATGCAGTTGAGGTTAATGAAATGCGGCAGTAGTTCTGAATGTGCTGCTTATTTCCTGCTTTATGGAGCAGCTTGACTTTGGCGGTTCTCCAGTTGTCCAGCATTTGACCAAGGCTCAAGGATTTTACATATAGAACATAGAAATATTTTAATACCCATTCCGCATATCGTTTAAGAAATCCATTCGGGATCTCATCTGACCAGAAGATTTTCGGATGTCAGGGTTGAGCATACTGAACATGCCCTCAGTTATCTCAACATCAGGCACAGGAGGCAGGTATGTATTATCGTACCAATGTAAACTGCCATTATCTTGAGTAAATACAGACTGAAGTGTGCATTAAAAAGGTCCGCTAGTTCTTTGCCATCATGAGCCATCGTGCCATTCACATCAAACAACTCACACTGTTTGGATATGGGGCTAATGCTTCTCCAAAATTTCTCTTTTGCCGATGCAATGTAACCTGGCAATAAGTCACCATAATAGTGCTGCTCCTTACTTGGCCTTTGAAGCTAATTCAGAGATTTCTTTTTTAACGTGATCCGAGTTTTGATTTTTTTTTCTCCAATCGTTTAAGCCGTCTTTAACCTGCATGTTTCAAGAGAAATCTAGGGATTTCTGTTTCTTCTTCGTAATTTGCAGTACAAAAAAGGTAATACAGTCATTTGCAATACTTTTAAAACGGACCCAAAGCTCATTTACATCGCATGTGCTGTTTGTAAACTCATCAAATTTAAACGCAAGCTTGTCAATAATTGAAACGTCATCTGCCCAAGTGAAATCAGGGAAAGATAAAAGCTGTATATTTTTTCTCGTGAAGTATTGCTGACAGTTAGCACCCCCCCCCCCCCCCCCCCCCTGCTAGTCAAGAATAATTAAAATAACAGGACGTGTCTTGATTCCTTTTTTTTCCTATCCTATGGCACCTTTCAATGCCACTGATCTCCTTGCCGAAATATTTCATAGCTATGTCCTGTACTTTTCTCACTAGTTCTTTGTTCATCAGTTGGCTCATCTAGACCCTAAATGACTAAATTGTTTCTGTGCCCTCTATTCTCCGAAACATCGATCTGATCCTGAAGCAGTGACCCCTGCAATTCAAACTTCGACACTGACAATTCCACATTCTCGGCTCTCTTGCCAAAAGCATTAAACCTTTTAACTGCTTCATCAATGCCATCAATGTGCTCAGTTATCTTGATCTGTGTTTTCCACTCGGCAGGCTACGCACCGCTAGGCACACAGAAAAGATCAAACTGCGGCGTACGCAAAATGTGCCGCAGCTAGACACAGTGAAGCTTGTGCTTCAAAACTTTTCCGTATTCAGTTGCTTTCTCCACAACCTTCTCAATTCAGGTCAGGTGCATTTAATACTTTTAGACTTTGGTAAAGCCTTTGACCATGTGCCTCAAGATATACTCATTCTGAAACTACAAGCAATTAGTCTTCCTGATTTTATAATTGCCTGGGTCTTCGCTTATCTCTCCCATCACACTCAGCATTGATAGTTATAGCTCATGTATCCTGCCAGTCACCTGTTCCTAATATTTTAGTTAATCATTAATTAGTAATTGCTTATTGCTTGCCATATGATCGTACAAGGTGGCATAAATTAATTATTGATTTGTCACCAATTCATAATTACTTAATTAGTCAAAATAATTAACTAATTAACTATTGTTATGAATTAGCCATTAGCACTAATTAATTAGTCATATAGTCACTATGTATTGATTGCCATATGACCTTATAAGGCACGGATTCGCACAAACTGTAGTCCAGGGTGTGCAACATTAATTAGCAATCCACAAGGAAAATAAAACCGCAGCAGACACAGGACGGAGGCTAGAGACAACACAGGGCGGTACTGGCAACTGAAACGTTTATTGAAAAAACAGGGGCTTTTAAAGACAGATGGCACATGTGACCTTACAATCAGGTAAAGTGGGCTGAAACATGAAAACCAAACAAGGCCTTCGGCGAACCTTAAAAACAACAATCAGCACGTGGAAGTTGATAAAAGGATGATAACAAGCATAATCTGTAAAAGAGGAAATCATTACAAAATAATCTGAACTATCTACAACAGCACATGAATGAAAAGACAAAGATCTCCGCACTAGATGAGCATGACACGAATCCAAAACAAGAGGTTCAAAATAATTTTTAACGACCGACAACCAGGGGAGGAAGTGGATGCATACAAACAAAACAGTATAACAACCACCCAAGAAGTCACATGACAAGGAAATCTAGTTCTTTTTGGAGGAGAGCGACAGAAGGTGAGCTAACGCATTCATCTGGATGCGAACGCTGGATGGCAACCGCCTCTACAATCTCTCTTTCAAGTTGTCCCTTCCTTCTTCCTATAATCTCAGTCTGGCTGAGCTGTGGGCGACAGCCCCGACAACTACGGCAGTGAATCGGCAAATTCGAGCCCCCTGCCTCCCCCAAGGAACGCGCGTGTTCTCGTAAACGATCATTTAAGCACCTACCGGTTTGTCCAATATAAACACGCCCACAACTGAGGGGAATCTTGTAAATAACCCCTTTCGCACATGCGACACGCTTGTTCTCTTCTAAGTGTTTTATGCCACACGTGCCTGATCTGGAAACATTCTTTCCCACCAAATTGCACAATCTGGACAGTTTGCAAGGTGCAGAAAGAACAATATCAACGCCATATTTACCCGAAATCTTTTTAAGATTATGTGAAACCTTATGAATGTAAGGAATGACTTCAAGTTTCTTCTGGCTAGTAGTTTGTAAGGAGACAGGTTGTTTTTCTTTTTCTTTCTTGCGTAGCTTCTTGGCCACCGATTCGGCAATCGCCCTTAACAGGAAACTCGGGTAACCTGCCTTCTCCAGTCGCTCCACTTGAAGATGAAAACTAGAATGCAGCATGTGAACGCATGATTTTAAAACCGCGGATCTAAAACATGAAGAGGCTAGGCTTCGCTTCACCACCTTAGAATGGGAAGAATCGAAAGGCAACAAGGCTTTCCTCGTCCTGGGTTGGAAGGCCCAACACACATGATCACTGTGGTTAAAAAGCAGTTTAAGGTCTAAAAACTGAATGGAAGCCTTTTGTGGAAGTTCCAAAGTGAATTTAAGAAAGCTTGAGCAACTAGAAAAGTCGCCTAATATCTCGTTAGCTACTTCTGTTAGAACATCATCGGATGAAAGTTTCAAAAAAATCAAAAAATCATCTACGTATCTAAATATCTTTGCAATGAAGGGTTGTGTTAGCTTACGCTCAAGCAAACGGTCTAAATGCGCAAGAAAGATTTCACACAGCACAGGGGCGACGCTAGATCCTATACATATTCCCTTCTTCTGAACGTACAATTTTTCGTCAAAAGACACAATGGTGGAACAAAGATAAAAAGAAAGGAGCTCAAGAAAAGAATCTGGTGACACACCACAGGAGTTCTGGAACCTAACCACTCCACTCCAACAGAAGTAGCTAACGAGATATTAGGCGACTTTTCTAGTTGCTCAAGCTTTCTTAAATTCACTTTGGAACTCCCACAAAAGGCTTCCATTCAGTTTTTAGACCTTAAACTGCTTTTTAACCACAGTGATCATGTGTGTTGGGCCTTCCAACCCAGGACGAGGAAAGCCTTGTTGCCTTTCGATTCTTCCCATTCTAAGGTGGTGAAGCGAAGCCTAGCCTCTTCATGTTTTAGATCCGCGGTTTTAAAATCATGCGTTCACATGCTGCATTCTAGTTTTCATCTTCAAGTGGAGCGACTGGAGAAGGCAGGTTACCCGAGTTTCCTGTTAAGGGCGATTGCCGAATCGGTGGCCAAGAAGCTACGCAAGAAAGAAAAAGAAAAACAACCTGTCTCCTTACAAACTACTAGCCAGAAGAAACTTGAAGTCATTCCTTACATTCATAAGGTTTCACATAATCTTAAAAAGATTTCGGGTAAATATGGCGTTGATATTGTTCTTTCTGCACCTTGCAAACTGTCCAGATTGTGCAATTTGGTGGGAAAGAATGTTTCCAGATCAGGCACGTGTGGCATAAAACACTTAGAAGAGAACAAGCGTGTCGCATGTGCGAAAGGGGTTATTTACAAGATTCCCCTCAGTTGTGGGCGTGTTTATATTGGACAAACCGGTAGGTGCTTAAATGATCGTTTACGAGAACACGCGCGTTCCTTGGGGGAGGCAGGGGGCTCGAATTTGCCGATTCACTGCCGTAGTTGTCGGGGCTGTCGCCCACAGCTCAGCCAGACTGAGATTATAGGAAGAAGGAAGGGACAACTTGAAAGAGAGATTGTAGAGGCGGTTGCCATCCAGCGTTCGCATCCAGATGAATGCGTTAGCTCACCTTCTGTCGCTCTCCTCCAAAAAGAACTAGATTTCCTTGTCATGTGACTTCTTGGGTGGTTGTTATACTGTTTTGTTTGTATGCATCCACTTCCTCCCCTGGTTGTCGGTCGTTAAAAATTATTTTGAACCTCTTGTTTTGGATTCGTGTCATGCTCATCTAGTGCGGAGATCTTTGTCTTTTCATTCATGTGCTGTTGTAGATAGTTCAGATTATTTTGTAATGATTTCCTCTTTTACAGATTATGCTTGTTATCATCCTTTTATCAACTTCCACGTGCTGATTGTTGTTTTTAAGGTTCGCCGAAGGCCTTGTTTGGTTTTCATGTTTCAGCCCACTTTACCTGATTGTAAGGTCACATGTGCCATCTGTCTTTAAAAGCCCCTGTTTTTTCAATAAACGTTTCAGTTGCCAGTACCGCCCTGTGTTGTCTCTAGCCTCCGTCCTGTGTCTGCTGCGGTTTTATTTTCCTTATGTCTCACCAACTGGCCTACACATCTACCCTGCTTAGCAATCCACCTTTTGCGCGAGTTTTCTGCGCATGCGCGAAGTCGTAGCGGCGACCGATGGAAACACATTGGACGGCGTCGACGGCGTTTCTCGGCGCCGCTAGAGCACGGGGGCTGGCGGAACCAGGCGGCATGGTGAACGTCACAGGCTTGGCAAAGCGATGCCAACCACATCTGCCGCGTACGGTTGCCACTCTCTAGGCGTGCCGAGATGCAAGACGCAGTTTTTCAGGTTTCCTTCGGCGAGCCGCAACCAACAACGACGTGAAGCTTGAATTAAGGCCTCCAAGCGTCAAGAGGTGAATGGCCGACCTTAGCAACCGACTGCGTACTGTCGACTGTGCAAAAAACACTTCGTTACAGGTATGTATCATCTAAAGAAAATGTGCATGATGAAAAGTATCTACTGGAGTTTACACCAAGCCTGTAACCCATCAGTGATAGCCGCAATGAGCATTTGTTCGGCGCGTGTTTACTTTATGTGCGACGGATCCTGGTGGCGATGTATTTTGTGTGCGGAGGGGCCAAGTAGCACAGATATCACAGGTGGCTGTGTGCGCTAGACCGTAATATTTAGCATGTTTTATCGCGACTGACGCTTGACTAAAAAGAAAAAAAAACTGGGCGTTTGTTGTGATGCACCGCCGTTCGCGAGTCGAGTGGTTGAGCTGGTCATGAGGCTGAACGGGAGTGCATTAAAACGCCGTATTTGTTTTCTTGTTAGGTGGCAGTCACGATAAAAGATGCTAAATATTACGGGCTATCGCACACAGCTGCCTGTCATATCTAAGCTACCTAGCCCTTTCGCACATAAAGAAAAGAAACGAGAAAATACGTCTCCATCAGGCCCCGGCGCAACTGAAGCAAACACGCACCGAAGAAATCCTCATTGTAGCTATCACTGGTGCGTTACAGGCTGGGTGCAAACTCCAGTAGGTACTTTTCATCATGCATATTTCCTTTAGATGCATACATACCTGTAGTATCTGTGTTTTTGCTGCTCGGAGCATATGACACAGTTGACACTTTTGCACGACACACATTTTTTTTACCTTAAAGGCTCGCCTTCGTGCATGCCAAAGCATTCGGATTTTGTTCCTTCACAATCAGATGCACTTCGTTAGGGAGCTTGATAATCGCCGTCTTCGTCCAACTGTTTGCAACAGCTAGGAAACCGCCCGGCACAAATGAGTCTCCTGGACAGTTCATGCTCGTTCACTTGCAGAGTGGATAGCTCTGGACGTAGAACAGCGTTGGTTCCTGACCGAGATGCGCATCCGACATGTAGGAGATGCGCATGTGTCACCAAGTCGATTCCGCAGAAATCGCGGCGGAGGCAGAAAGGTTGTGGATCCTTTCACAACAGAATGACCATTCTCTGTGCACCGAGAACCTTTTCACCACTGCGACCACATCCATTCTGACTCCTGAGGGTAGAAACCAGCTACAGTGCTGAATCATCCGTTGCCAGAAAAATGCCGTGCGTTTCCTGCAGGTGTGCATTCCGGCCGGGACAATGCCCTTTTCAGGGGGTGTGTATAAGTGCCTCTCTGCCAAGCTTCGTAGATGAAATCCTAGAGCTGCACGCTCGTAGATGACGCGAGGAGGAAACGACGCCCATTGCACCATGCCGGCGCCACGGTGACCGCATTGTGCTCCGCATTGTGCTCGGTAACTCAAGACACCCCGCGCATATGCGCCGCTCGTAAGCCACAGGAGACGATTCCACCTACCTCTGTAGCAACAAACCCCTGGCTGCTTTGCTCTTTGAGATCCCTCTCTCTCTCTCTCTGCCCCCGCGCTCTCCTGTCTGCCGAAAACCTGCACGCTGAGAGCGTCTCATTCTGTCACGTCGAACACGGCCCGCACTACACGTTCTTACAATACGATGATAGTATATGCATGCGTTATGAGTGGATTGTGAAAACGCTGTAACATTCCCCCATACTGCGTGAACATGATATACAGCAATCACTGTCACTACTTTCCACCCCGAGGCCAAAAAAAGGGGGCAGCTTTTGCTTTCTACCAGCGTTGGCATGGCCATTTCGTATGGTGCGCTTTCGCGTCATCTACTACACTGCCGTCCAATGTGTTTCTCGCCCGCTCCCGCATGATGGCGCCATATCCTCCCGCAAAAGGCGGATTAATTAGCTCAATATGCAACTGTCACTGTTTAGTAATTATTTAGCAATCAGCAAGTAGTAATTAGTCATCAGTGTTCAGTAATTAAGAAATTATTAATTTATTGTGCAGCTACAACTAATGAATATTTATTAACTAATCATTAATTAGTAATTAATCATTGATTGGCATATGGCCATATAAGGCACGCATTCGCGCATACTGTGGTGGTGCTCTGTGATTGGTCGAGACCTCCATGAAGTCATCTCGTCTCAACCAAACAGCCGCCGCAAAAGTGTCACACTTTTGCTGACGACAACGATGAGGCTATAAAGGAAAAAGAGTTTTCCAACCATGAAAAGAAAGGTGTGATTGAGCAACCCAAGAGTGATTGGGCAATACCACTCGTAGCGAAAAACTAAGGTTGTGGCGACTTGAAAATCACAGTCAATCCGTTCTTAAAATGAATTATTATCCACTGCCGCTACCTGAAGATTTGTTCACTACAGTTTGTGAGGGATAAGTGTTTTGTGTACTCAAGTTATCACCGGCATACCAGCAAGTAATGTGTAGCCCTGAAGCCAAAGCAGTGGTTACAGTGAACACCCACCGGGGGCTATATCGGTACAACAGACTTCCCTGTGGTATAGCGAGTGCTCCAGCCTTGTTCGATCCTTAATGGATAAAGTTTTGATGGGTATTAAGAATGTAGGTTGCTACACTGACGAAGTAATTGTGGCTGACCAGGACATAGATGACTGTAAAAAAGCACTCCAGCTAGTGTTACAGCAATTGAATGAATACATCAACATCAAGGCAAAAAAATGCAAGTTTTTCCCAAGCTTAGTGTCTTCATCTCGGTCACAAAATAAGCGCAGAGGGAATACATCCCTCAAGAAGCAAAGTGAAAACTAACATCTATGCTCTTGAGACGATGAATGTCAGTGACTTGAATGCTTATCTCAGGCTACTTAACTACTATGGCAAAATTTTAAACAACCTAGCTTCTGTGGCAGAGGCATTGTACGAGCTAATTCAAAAGACAGAGTGTTGGGTTTGGAAGGAGAAATGCAGCGACGCGTTCGAGGTTGCAATGTGATGCATCAGCGTACAGCATTGGAGAGGTTACTTTTCACTTGTTGCCGAACAGCGAAGAGCATCCAATTGCATTTGCTTCGCTTACCTTGACACCTGCAGAAAAGAATTACACACAGTGCGAAAAAGAGGCCCCAGCTTTATTTTTGGATTGCAGAAATTCCACAAGTTCTTGTATGGTAGAAAGTTTGACGTACGCCAACCATCAGCCACTAGTAGGAATTTTGGGATACAACAAAGCCACTCCATCGCTAGCAGCTGCGACGCTGCAAAGACGGTCTTTAATTATGTCTTCTTACCAGTTCGCTCTGAAGTACCGCAAAGGAACTGAAATTGAAGTGGCTGGTGCTCTGTCGAGATTGCTTTCTCTTTTTTCTTCCAAAGCAGCAACTGCTGAATGCCTGTCTGTTTTTGAATGCACTCCCCTCGCAGCGCGAGATGTGTCAAATGAGGCTGTACGAGATGGCACATTAAGCAAAGTTCTCGGTTACACCAGGACAAAGTGACCGACAAATATTGCAGATGAATTGCGGCATCTGGAATGTCAATTGAACAACACTGCCACGTGTGGGGGACCAGGGTATTTGTACCTGAAAACCTCAGGCCCGCTGTGCTATCCTTGCTTCATGAGAATTACCCTGGCTCAAGGCAAATGAAAATGTTGGCAAGAAGTTTTGTGTGGTGACCCAGCATGGACAAAACTATTGAGGAGCAAGTAAGAAAGTTCCAAGTCTGCCAACTCGTACATCCAGCAGCTCAGCCTACACCTCTCCACCCATGGCCATACCCGTCAAGGTGCTGGCAATGTAAACTAAGCACAAAATGATAGTCACAACTTTCTTGTCTTAGTGGATGCCTATTTCAAATGTATTGAAGTTTAAATTATGACCTCTACTAACACATCTCAGACTATTGGCAAACTTTGCAGCCTTTTCGCAGCGTACAGTTTTCGCAAAGAAATTGTAAGTGACAACATCCAATAGTTTGTACCTCAGGAGTTTGAAACATCCTTGTCTCATAATAATATCAAATATACTGTGTGGGGCTGTAGTAGGAGGATAAATGCGTCTTCCCCACTTAGTCGCGGCTGACAGTCCAAACCGACGACCACACCCAGTGATCGCGTGCGCTCACTCACTGGGTGGGATCATGCGGTGTGCGGAGTAGGACCATCCCCCGAGCCGATGTATCCACGCGGCTCAGTGCGCGTGGAGACATGGGTTGTTTTCTTTTTTTGGGTTGTTTTCCCTTTTGTTTTGAAGGCGGTCTTTGTTATAGTGGTTGTTAGGCCAAAGGCTTTCATAGCTGCCTACACCACGCCAGAAGAAACGACCACCAGGACCGTGGTGTTGCAAAGCGAGAGCACATTGCTGCCCACTTTTGTTTCTCTTTTTTTTCTTTTGGTATCCTCGCACGAACTGAGCATTCTTGTTCAACTCAAGAAAGGGCTTTGTTCACTTGAGCTTTGCATTTTACAGCCGCATGACATGTTTTGCTAGCGAGTTTTGTACGGAGCCACGAGGCCTGTGCAAATGCCGGTGCCACCTCTCGTGACTTACATTAAAGGCATGCGGAGAGCCTTACGGCAGTTATGCAGGTTCACCGGAGCCACCCTGGCTTACTGGCCTCTGCACACCACCTCGCTGCTGCCTGCTGCGATGGAACTGCCTGTATCCTGTTCGGCGCATCCACCCAGAGCAGTCGTGGCGAGACCAGTCCCATCTGGCTGATGCTATCCTGTCCTGCAGCTTTCAACCGGTCTGCTCCCCGCGATCCCTGGTGTTGCGCCGTACCAGCATTGGCTCGGCTCAGTACCCTCTCTGGCGTTGTCTGCACCTGCCTACCAGACAGCGGAGCCACCTCTATGGACTCTCGGCCGCAGTTTTCAACCGGGCCTCGCTGCGTACTGATCTGCAGACAATGAAGCCCACGTGGCATGCCAGCCATCCTGCGGAGACCTTCACGCTACTGTCGGCGCACCGCGGAAGTCTGTGAGGACGTCGTCGGTGCTCTCTGCTGGAAGGTCCTGCCCCAAGTGCAAGTACATGAAGACATCTCCATAGCATGTACTTGCAAGCGCCTGGGTCAATTTAAGGTTGGGGGATGAGGGGAACGATCTCCCATTGCCCCCTTTAAGGTCAGCTTTCACCCACAATAGTTACTCTAGCTATCACGAAATGGCGTCAGCATTGGTGGTTAACATTGGTGGTTAGCCAGCGTCGTGGCAGCACAAGCGCCACGGCAGCACAAGCGCCACTCCTGATCTTGTCACCGCGCACACGGGCAAAGCCAACTCTCTTCGGCATCGGGAACGGAGCATTTTATTAATAACCCCATCCGGACCCGCAGCTCACGTGGTACGAAGCTGACCCATTGCAAACTCCACCTCCGCTACCGTAAAGTCTGCATCTAATTCAAGGTTTTCCTCTCCCGAGTAATCCGGCAAGCAACCGCCTGCCTCTGCGTTTATGTAACGACTTCAGAGTTCATGTATAAACTCCCCAGTCCTGCCTTGATACCGATGCACTAACCTAGCCATTTGCCCCTTCTGCGCAGATTTGGTTGCCGCCAGGTCTAAAAGCTGCCTCAACAACTGCCATGTTTTTTAGCTTTTTGTGCTGAGGGACAAACCAAGAGGGATACATGCGAGGCACTATGTGCCGCCACCGCCTTTAGAGGTCAATGTGGGGGGGTACCGGTCGCTGAGGTCCAAACGATCAGGATCCTGGGTATGTATCTGCAGACTAACAGGAAGAATAGCGAGTCCTTGGAAAGGCTTAAAAATACGGTCATTGCTACCGTGAGGCTAATCAGGAGAATTGCCAATCGTAAGAGAGGTGTTAAGGAAAAGGACTTGTGTAAGCTGGTGCAGGCGTTTGTGCTTAGTAGAATAGTGTATGCGACGCCTTATTTGAAGTTGGACACGACGGAAAAAGGCAAGGTGGAGGCTATGATTAGGCAGGCTTATAAAGCGGCCCTTGGGTTGCCTCACAATGCGTCTTCCGAAAGGCTGCTGGGATTAGGGGTGCACAACACCTTAGAAGAACTACGGGAAGCGCACTTGGTGATGCAGCTCGGTAGGCTTTCAAAAACAAAAGCAGGAAGGGACATATTGGAAAGGATCGGCATTAGAGTTGACGTTCCAGCTGGTGACACGAAAATTCAGATTAGGCAGGAAATGCACAAGGGCTTGTACATAAAACCTTTGCCCAAGAACATGCATCCAATACATCACGAGGACAGCAGGAAGGCAAGAGCCAAAGCTTTACATGCTAAGTACGGGAAGTACAACGGGGCAGTCTATGTAGATGTTGCCGAGTATAAGGACAAGAACGCATTTGCAATTGCGGTGGTGGTCGAGCGGGGATGCTTGATCGCCTCCGGATCAGTCAAAACCCGCTCCCCAGAAACTGCAGAGGGAGCGGCGATAGCACTAGCTATTACTAGTAGTAATGCTGACCTGATCTTCAACGATTCAAAAACAGCCATCCTAAATTTGGTGAGGGGCAGAATATCTGTCACAGCGGCGCGATTGCTGAATCGGGCCACGGGGCGAGGGACTACGGAGGCGGAAATTGTCTGGGTACCTGCACACTCTGGGAGCCCTGGGAACGAGATGGCTCACATGAATGCTCGAGGTTTCGTCAGCCCGGTAGATGAGCCGGACGTTCCGGGAAGGTCCACGAGAGAGGAGCTGGTATCCTTTCATGACATTACTAATCATTTTAAACTTGAGCGGAGGATTTACCCACCCCCGGACAAGCAATTGGTGAAGGCGCAGGAATGCGTCTGGCAATGATTGCAGACTAGATGGTTCTTCAACCCATACGTGTTGAGCAAAATCTACCCGGACATTCAGCCGCAGTGCAAACGGTGTCAGGAATTGGCAACCTATGACCCCATATTATGGAGCTGCAGCATAGCACCGCCACCGGCGGATATTATGCGTGATCCTTCCCTCGAGCTGTGGGAGGCCGTGTTGGCCAGCTCAGACCCAGTCGTCCAGACCAGGGCCGTGGAGTGGGCCACCCAGGTCGCCGTCAGCCATGGGTTGATGGCCATCTAACACGGAATCGTCCACACATGCTCTCTGATGAAAATAAAGTTTTTCCATCGATCCATCGAACGGAGGGGCCGAGCATTTAGTTCACACAACAAAGGCTCTTTTGAAACAAGTCTTGTCCCATTCTGAACATGAAAAGTGGCAATCCTTGCAGGAAGGATTAGACAGCTTTTTGATGTCTTACAGGAATACCCCTCATTCTGCGACTGGGAAGACCTCAGCCGAGCTTTTTTTTAAAGCGACAGCCGCGAGTAAAGTTGTCTGTTCTCAAACCAAACTTTGTGAAAGACGTGTTATAATCAACAGCACATGAAGCAGCAGAAACAAGAGCAGAGGCTTTCGCACTGGGGGAAAGTGTTTGTGAAGTGCGTGCATGGCAAGGACACTTCTTGGGACAATGGCATCCAAGCCCTGCATGTGTTGGGTCAAGCTAGATCGGTGCACGCAGATGACCTCCACCCCTCTTTTGAACGACCAGCATCTCTCCCGCAGCATCAATCTCTGCCTTGTCAGCAGCCTGGACATTCATCGGCAATACCGCCAATGGAGTCCCAGTGCACAGAACCGACACCACTTTCTTTGTTTGTGGGTCCCTTCTAAGCAATTCAAACTTTTCACCGGCTTTTCTCGGAAGCGGCCCACAGGTGATAGGCGTTTCCAGTGCAGGCAACAACCCTTTGCAGGATGGGCATGCCGCCATGAAAAGCGAAAAGCAATTGTATATGTAGTGTTCCACAGGGCACCAATCGTGAAATTTCAAATCAATTAAACCTCCACAACTTCCCCAAGGATAAAAAACTGAAGTCGCTTTGGACCTTGAAGCTGCAAATCAGGAAGAAAGTGACTGACTAGAAGGTTTTATGCACTTCAAGAGAGAGTAATGTGAGATTTTTTTTAGTAGTAATGCATTTTCCTTGAAGTATACAACGCAAGACAATCAGGAAAGCGTTCAGGAATGGCAAGTGATTTCATTCAATGGAGTGAGAATATTTCAGAGGTATGTTTTATGCCCAAGTGACTTCAAATCATGTGGATATAATACTACATATATTTCAATAGATGTACATGCCTGCAAAAACGTTTGGGCGAGTTGTTTCATTCCAATTGGTCGTACTTGCACGAACACGTGTTTCTTGTTCATCCGTGTCTTCAAAGCGCATGTAGGAAAACATGCTCAAATGTTGCAAGTGCATTCGCTACTTGTACGACAGTGGAAAATCAGTCAAACGGCTGAATTGTGCTTGTTTACACCTGCCGCATTTGAAGCGTACGCACAGAACACAGGTGGGGTATGCAACGTGAGTCACAGTACCGAAAATGTTGCAAGCGCGTAAAGAAAAACTGCGCCACTGCTGCTTGCCTTTATGGCATTTCATTTGCGGCATGTTTGTAGGCACAGCGACAGCGAAGCATTGCCGCTCGTTGCTGTCGCTCATGCTCTGGGTTTCAGAAAATTCGCATGTCGCCTGAAAGCAGCTCGCAAGGCAGCCAATCGCAGAAGGCACTGGGGTACTCAATTCCTGTTCTGCCTTTTCTTTTTTTTGCGAGCGAAGTTTGTTTTCCTAGTCCGGTTTGAGCAAAGAACCTGCAGATGCTCGCTTAGTCTGATCCGTGCATATACAAGCGGATCGAGACAATTCAGTAAAAGCTTGATAGGGTAGTAAAGAAAAATAAATAGGCTAGTGTGGCTAGATATTGTTAATTTTCGAAAGGAGCAGGAGAAAGTCGCTGCTTGCAATGCAAGTCTGCATCACAGTGTAGCAGCACACCGCTGCACTGTGACTTTTTATTTTTTAAACGCGATGTGTTACAAAAACTTTTATCAGTGTTATCGTATTTCATGCTGTTTAGCGTTTATTTATTTATTTATTTATTTATTTATTTATTTGTTTATTTATTTATTTATTTATTTATTTATTTATTTATTTAATTACAGGTTCCTGCAGCGCCCGAAGGCATTATTGCAGGGGGGGAGATGACAAATAATCTTGCTGGAAACGCCAGTGGTACAATAAAATACATAAAAATGAAGAAAATCACACGACACCAGTGATAATGCAGAATGAGAGACATGCATCTAAAGGGGGCAACTGCGCGACGTACAAAGTGATGAAAACACTCAAAAACAAAGTAATGAAGGAAACACACGCAAGAGAACTGGGCGCCACGTCACGCATCCGGTAAAAAAGCCCGAAATAAATTTTCAGTGCAACACTCAGTGATGCCAGCTGGCAGTCGGTTCCACTCATTGATCGTCAGTGGAAAGAACGAGGTTTTATACACATCTGTCCGGCATTTTATTTCTCGGATTTTCCACTGGTGATCAAGTCGTCTAGATAAAAAGTGAGGTTGAAGTAGGTACCGATCTTTATCAATGCTGAGCTTTTAAAAATAAATGCCATACATGATCTGCAGTCTGAAATGTTTTCTGCGGTGAGCTAATGATTCCCAACCAAGATGATGTTTAATAGACATGACACTAGATGAAAAGTTGTACTACTGTAAACTGTAAAGTTGTAAACTGGATACTAGCTTAACTGTGCTTCCTGGAGCAAACTATGTGGCGGCGGTAACAGAACAACACTGAAAACACGCTGCTTCGTGGTGTGCACCAGCGGCAACGACAGGCGTTGGCATCGTCGAGGGACGAATCGCCAAGGACTGTCACCTCATGCGGTAAATGTTGTCTCACCCCCAACGACACACCTCCGCGTTTCATTTTCCAGTGACAAAAATCGTCTCAAGGTGCACAAAAGGGCCGGGAGCTGCACGCTCCTTCATATGAGCGTGCTTCTGTGAAACCTCCATCACCCCTATGCTCACCATAACAGTGATACAACCACGCCACCTATAGGCGCTGAAAAATACAAATAGTCTCTGAAACTAACAATTTTTGAGGACAAATGTGCAGAGACCTCCTACAAGAGCTGCTTGTCCCTCCACTTTGTGGGATTCGGGCTTGCTGCGGCTGCCCTTTGCGCGGCCGCCGCCCGTTTCCCAGTTGTTCTCCTCGGTCCCTTTCTCCCACCTGAGGCGGCGGAGAGAGGCTCGGACGACTTGTCACTGTCGTTCGGGCCACAGCTCCGCCCTGGCGTCCCAGTGGCTGTTCCCATTGGCGCCTTTTGGCGGGAACACGGCACCACTTCAACGGCCGCGCTCGCGCGACCCTCTGAGCGAGGGCCCAGAGAGAGACCCCTCCGAGACATCGCAAGGTGCGTACGCAACTGTTCTTGTCTGCCGGCCTTTGTCCGCGCAGACCAGTGTGTACTCGAGTTCGTCTGCTCCGGGTCGTACCTGAGAGCGAAGCTCGAGCCTGTCGATCGTGATCCAACGATCCGCGACAGGCGTACCTTGTGGTGGTTGCCCACTCTCTCTGTTAAAGGAACCCTCTGGTCACTGCGAGAGAGAGATCACAGCACGCCCTTGCGTGCTTGCGGCGCGCACTCCGTGTCACTTCGTGTGCGCAGGGGAGCCTTGCTCCTCGTGCGCTCCCGGGACACGGTGACTGAGTATGTGTGTGTATGTGCGTTTGTATATATGTATATGTGCGTGTGTGTGTGTGTGCGTGCGCCGCTGGAGGATGGCGTTTCAATAAACGTCTCCTTTGTGAACTTGGAGGCTTGTGTCCTTGCAGCGAAGTGCTCTCCTCCCAGTGGAGGTTGAGTGCACACTGCGGTGTTTCAGTGTGCGCGTGGTGACGGCTGATCGGGGCTTCGGCTCGCGCGATGCTCGAACCCGCGGCGGTTGGTGGCCTATGTCCACGTAGAAACCACAACTTCCAGCCAAAGTTCGGATCTTTAGTGGTGCGTGGTTCTTAAACTTGTTTAATTCTGCCCTAAGACCACACGGTGCCACTAAAAACGTCTGCAGCCCTTGTTCTCATCAACTGCACTACTGTTGATTCTCTCATGCCATTTCATTTGTTTCAGTCAGTGACATTTTTTATTGATTTGTACATTCATGTTGTTTTTCCTGTTTCGAGTGAAATCTGCATCTATAATACGCACCAAGTATGCAGTGAAAAATGTATTTACGCAGTTTGTGTGTGTGGCCTCTAAGTAGGAGCAGAGGAGAGACGAAACTTACGCCTGATCCTTTTACTATCTCAGATTCATACTACAATACCCTCACTTTGGCATGCTTTTCTATTTACAGACTTTGTATTTGCTCTATTATGCTAGAAAGATTGTGCCTTTAAGTTGTTATTGCCAATGTTTCAAATTTTATGTGACTCACAACCTTTGCCTGGCACATCACCTCATGGACTATCTCAGAGAGCTACAGAGGACTGACACTCCATGGAGATTGTCACTATCCCCTGCCCTCCCTAAACACTGTTTTCACTGCATCTAGCTTGGGAAAGCTCCACCTGACGTTCCTCCAAAATTACATTAAAGATATAGACCCTTACAGCATGGGCGCTGCCATATTTGATCATGTGATCCTTCTGCCATCGCCGACCTTCTGGTTTGACGGCTTCCGGCGCGCTGGTACTTGACTGCACGGTGCGGCGTACCCGCTGTCGCTGGAGACAACGAGACAGCCAGAAACTTCATGTGAATGTCCATAGTATGTGTAGGTGCTAAAAAATGTTTAGTTTAACCACTCAGTTTATTTACTATTTACTGCGTCCTCCTAACTGTCTGCATTACCTAACGTTTCGACAAACCCATCAGCCGTCAACTCGTTTTTTTTAATCAATTCCCCGTTTAGCGCTCTTTTTGGAAAACACGATTTTCTGTAAAACTGAATAGATTACAAACTAATTATCCCCTCAAACTTATCTTCTTTATTTATAATTTTTTTGAGCAAGGGACGAATGCATGTTCAGACCATGCTGGCTGAGACGCATTATGAATGTTCACCATTTAACATTGTTCACAATATTTACTGCTCAATATGGACGCGCGTGTAATCCCCGACAATTGATAAGGTATAATTTTACCTCCTGTAAACGTCCTGCCTTCAAGACTATTACGCTGCTTGAAGGCCACATCAGGCGCTCAGCGGCGTTCACCTGCGCTCGGGCGAAAGTGACTGGAAACTGCACTGGAATTCAGAACCCACAGTAGGCAGCCCAAGTGAGCGGGGATATAAAAAAATATTTGGTAAATTTCATCATTCGCCCGTGCATTAGTTTTATAAAAGCAGCAGTTATAACATGTATTGCAGCACTGCTTGTCTAAAGTTTCGTTTGGCTTGTGGGGTTTAACGTCCCAAAGCGATTTAGGCTATGAGTGGAGGATGCGGAAATTCCCACCCCCCGGGGTTCTTTAACGTGCGCTAATATTGCACAGCACACGGGCGCCTGGGCATTCGGCTCCATCAAAAAGCAGCTGCCGAGGCCGGGATTCAATACCGCATATATTCTTGGGAACAGTACCTAATTAAAGTAACAAGGCTCACTGACATGCCCACATTGACTTTCCTTCTGTGCACAATCAATTCCTATTAATGCATATACATTAATAGCAATGTCAAGGTACTTCTTAACGCCCTGCGAAAATAGCGCGGTAGCAGTGCAAAGGCGCAATATATGCTACTCCTCAGAAAATGTCAGGGTCGTTCTCGCATTCCCATGGCTGCTGCCGGTGCTAAAATGAGCTGGTGCGTGATGTATAGCCTTCTCTACAATTCACACGTGCTTTCTTGTCCCAGAAAGGAACACGAACTCGTGATACACCTCTGTGAAAAACAGTGGCCTAGGCCATGATGTGCACCTTATGAAGAAAGCATCGTCTGTTCGTCCGCCAATAAACAACAGGGTCATTAGCTCTACTTCCTCGCAGAATGCTTCTACAATACAGATGACACCTGCATCAAAGCAGCGGTGTTTAAAAGTCAGCCGGCATTCTCACACAAGATGCACAGCAGCAGTCCGCACTGTGCACCGATGCGTTCCGAAGGCCAGCAATGATGGCCGTCCTAGTGGCGCCACCTATTAAGGAGAGTGGAACTACTCTCTGTAAAAGGTATATAACCACACCATGATTGGCTCCTGATTCAAATTTCAGCTCAGGACACCTTCCTAGTTCTTAGAAAAGAATTGCAAGCTCCTGCCAACTCATGTGTACATGTCATGTGACCTTGTGACATCACCTAATCCGCTAACCCGACGCCAGAGCCACAATGCTTGCATCCACACCGCATTTTCTGGAGAAATCTTAAGGCTACCAAGAAGAGAGAGCAGAATGTCAATGAAACGAGTGAAGTAATGGGCGAAGTATTTACAAGACGGTTTCATCCACCAAATAAGCCAATGCCACCAACCTGGTCAGTACACCAAGCAGGATGATGCCGATGCTAGCCGATGCGATGATGATTTTGCTCCGGCGCGGTGCTTCGCTTAGTGGAAAGTTGAGCCGCGGCGTCACCTGCAGCATGGCCAGCACTGGCCATAGGAAGGGGGGAATTGACTGAAGAGAAACCACAACTAAAGGCAGCAAATTCTTCCAAGTGATCCTGCTTTGCAAAAATGCATATGTGAACAAGGATCACCATGTACCCTGAGTAAATAATTTATAAATTCTCCTTTTATATAGTTTTGGTTTCACTAGACGAATCGACAATGCAAGTTGGTGTGAGGTTTGCAAACACTGCAATATAATCTAACTCACTGCAACTTATGTACGTGCTAGCTGATGATGATGATGCACAAATGAAATAAAAACACTTGCTTTCATATACCTCACACTAACTTGTGTTGTTACAACTATTGTTCTTTGGCTAGTTGGTAGTTCGTATCTGGAGAAAACCTTTAAGACATGGATGGAGAAAGATGTATCCTTTTATACATTATTTTATTATTATTTTTATTGCTTGCTACTTTGATCAGACTTCCAAGTTTTCATTCCCACCCTGCCATGGATTCTACCTTGGGGCTAGCAGTAATGTGAAAAAAAAAAATAAAGATAGGATACAGTGCTGTTTTGCCCTATCTTCCTCTATCTATGTCTTAAGGGTGCACTATTTTTTCTACAAGTGTTGCTCAATGGCTGAAATTTAAGCTACATCAGAAAAGAAATTGAGTAGTAAATTATTTACCGAGCATGGTCACAAATGTTCATCATTCAATTTACCAGAGAATTATGCGTAGGCTTCGTTGGCAGGTGACATGGTTGGTTACTGATTGGTTGAGGCTGAGCAAGGCCACGGCTTGGTTAAAAGGTACTTTGCATAATCTGGTTGCTGTATGCTAATGTGTGAGATAATGGAAGCGAGCTGCACAGTTGATGTGTGTGAACAAGGATATGCAGCTAAATGCAACTTAGGTGCATATTTTATCCAATGTTAGCTTTCTTTATCTTTCTGCTCACTTATTTTTTAACTTTATCTTGTACACATGCAGTCTATGATGTAAACCGCACAATAAACAAGGGACAAGAACAGGACGAGCGCCAACTCGCAACTAAAGGTTTGTTCACTAAAATCTTCATATATAAAGGAACAATCAAGAACAGAAAATCCATAAAAACAAAACACTAAAAAACTCCCAGATATGCGCAGAAAATCTTAAGCGCTCTAGAAAAAGCAAGCAAAGAAAAAAAGTTGGTTTGCTGATGCATTTCTGCAGCGATATGGAAAACTTCATCTTATCTCTGTGAGTGTATAGTACATGTGTGATTAAACAATGCAGTGCACCATTTCTTTTTCATCCCTTTACACCCAGACAATGCTTAGCCAGATGTGGTAGGCAATTCCTATTGTTTAAATTATTCCCGTGTTCCTGTAAGCGCTTGTTCAGGCAACGCCCAGTCTGAGCAATGAATTGGGCTCTGCAGGAAAGGGGAACGCATTACACCACACCTGTTCTACCGGCCTCAATATTATCCCTGTGCCTCTTTCTTTCAATAGCAGGATGTACCTGTTTCAGCTTGACGGGGGCTGAAAGAAACACGCCATTATATCGGCTTGCTACGTCATCATCATGCCACTGAAGACTGAAAACGGCTTCCGCGCCCAACTGCCTAAGGTTAAGATGGCTGGCTATCAAGACCAAGTGATAGCCGGGGCATGTTCTCGGTTATTACAGTCTTTAAAGTGTCAGGCCACTCTGCATGCGACGGATGTCTAGCCTGAAAAGAAAAAGGTACTGTTTTACCGCAATACTATCATGAGCAATATGAGCAAGAACATACGAACGCGTGGCAAATAGCCTCGAAACCCATTTGGGGCGATATACTGCGGCTACTGCAGGAAACAAGGTAGGAAGGATGCCCATTTTGGCATACTGTTGGCCGCCTTGCTAGCATTGCCGCGAAACAACAGCTGATTGCGAGGCACTAACGGCTAGCAATAATAAAGCGTTCATGGAGAGCACATCGCAGACCGTGCTGTCTATATTTCTGCGCCAAATACCACTGCTAACTTTTTTTTCTTTCTTCTATCTGGACCATTTAAAACGTTGACCAGAAAATGTTCATTGCAACATGATTGCTGTATACACAAACGCCCAAAGAAAAATGGAAAAAAAGTTTGCTGTGTTTGCAGAAGTACAGACAGCACGGTCGGTGATCTGCGCTCTATAACCACCGTGTCATCGCTACTGGCCGGTGCCTCGCAATCGGTTGCCATTTCGAAGCAACGCTAGCAAGGAGGGAGTGCAAACAGCGGAACTGTGGCGCCCTTTCCCCTTTTTTTCAGACAGTGGCCTCAGTTCATCGCCCCAAGTGGGTTTCCAGGCTATTTGCCATGCGCTTGCGTATTCCTGCTCATATTGCTCATGACAGTACATCGCACCTCTCGTGGACTAAAGAATGTAGCAAGCAGATATAATGTTGGTCTGTTTCCTTCAACCCCCGTCAAGTTCAAACAAGTATGCCCTGCTGTTGAAAAAAAAAATGCCAAAAAAAAAAAGGGTGTGGCGCCACGCACAGGGGTGAGATTGAGGCCTATAGAAAAGGTGTAGTGCATAGTGTACCCCTTATTTGTGGAGCCCATTACACTGGTCAGACCGGGCATTGCCTGAACAAGTGCTTACAGGAACACAGGAGTCACATATGGTTAAGCATTGTCTGGGTTGTAAATTGATAAAAAAGTGAACTGTTTTAACCACACATGTACTATACATCGCTAGCGGTGGCGTAGCGGTAGAATATCCGCCTCGCATGCAAGAGGACCGGAGTTTAAATCCCGGTGCCGCGCAATTCTCCATTGGACAAAAAAAATCCGCGTGTCGATGGAATTGCACAAACAGGTTTGGGGTGCGACCTGATGCCGGTGAACACCTCCGGCAACGCACTCCCTCACCAGAACAGCAGTTAGTCACCCTGGTGCAGTAATTGGCAGCAACCTCTCATGATTAGCTCCATAAAACCCCGGCCCTCAGTCACCAGCGGCTGCGGAACAACTGACCACGGTGGAGGTCAGACTTGTGACGCAGCAGGGGGTGCTAAGAATCTCTGGCTCCGCTGGACAAACCGCCATTGAAAACTGACCCTGGCAATGTTTAACGCTAGAACCCTAGCTAGTGAAGCTAGTTTAGCAGTGCTGTTGGAGGAACTAGAGGGTATGGAATGGGATGTCATAGGGCTTAGAGAGGTTAAGAGGCCCAATGAGGCATATACTGTACTGAAGGATGGGCATGTACTGTGTTATCGAGGCTTACCGGAGAGGCGACAACTAGGAGTAGGTTTCCTTGTCAATAAGTACATAGCTGGTAATATAGATGAATTCTATAGCATTACCGAGAGGGTGGCAGGCATCGTAATTAGGCCTAATAAGCGGTATAAACTGAAGGTTGTACAGGCCTATGCACCTACATGTAGTTATGATGACCAGGCAGTTGAAAGCTTCTACAAAGATGTAGAATCGGCAATGCGAAAAGTAAAGACACAGTATACTGTACTAATGGGCGACCTCAATGCCAAGGTAGGGAAAAAACAGGCAGGAGACCAGGCAGTAGGTGAATATGGCATTGGTTCTAGGAATAGCAGGGGGGAGTTACTAGTTGAGTTTGCAGAGTGCAATAACTTCCGAATCATGAATACCTTCTTCAGCAAAACTGAAGAACCGGAAATGAACATGGAACCTAACGGGGAGACTAAAATTAAATTGACTTCATACTGTGTTCAACCCCCGCCATTATGCAAGATGTAGAGGTAATCGGGGAAAGTGCGATGCAATGACCACAGGATGGTGAGGTCCAGAATTAGCCTAAATCTGAAGAAGGAACGCAGCAGATTAGTAAGAAATAAACCCATCAACGAATTAGCGGTGAGGGGGAGGGAAGAAGAGTTTAGGATTTCGCTACAGAATAGATATTCAGCTCTAACCGAGGATGGTGACATTACCCTAGAAGCAATGAACAATAATTTCAGAGATATCATTACTGAGTGCACTGTAGAAGTAGGCGGTAGGATAGTTAGAGAGGATACTGGTAAGCTGTCTAAGGAGACAAAAGATTTGGTTAAAAAACGCCAGAGTATGAAAGCTTCCAATCCAACAGACCAGATAGAATTGGCCGAGATATCAAAGCTAATCGATAAGTGAAAGGTGGACGATATAAGGAAATATAACATGGATAAAATTGAGCATGCTGTAAAGAACGGGGGAAGCCTTAAAGCGGTAAAGAAGAAACTGGGCATAGGCAAAAACCAGATGTATGCGATAAGGGACACGGCGGGCAACGTCATCACGAATTTCAAGTAGCCGAGGCGTTCTATACAGATCTCTACAGTATCCAAAGTAGTCAGGACCGTAATGAGATTGGCTTTAGGGAAAAAGTCAGACATTCCACCAGTGATGAAGGTCGAGGTCAAGAAAGCGTTAGAAACTATAAGAAGGAGGAAATCAGCTGGAGAAGATCTGGTAACTACAGATTTGTTGAAGGACGGGGAGGGGGGATATCGTGCTAGAAAAACTGGCCACCCTGTATACACAGTGCCTGGTGTCATCAACGGTACCGGAACCATAGAAAAATGCAAACATTATCCTCATTCATAAGAAAGGGAACTCTAAGGACCTTAAAAATTACAGACCAATCAGCTTACTGTCTGTTACGTATAGGGTATTTACTAAGGTAATCGCTAATAGAATCAGGACAACCTTAGACTGCAATCAAGAAAAGGATCAAGCAGGTTTTCGGAAACGGTACTCTACTATCGATCATATCCATACCATAAATCAGGTGATAGAAAAATGCTCGGAATATAACCAGCCCTTATACATAGCATTCATTGATTACGAAAAAGCATTTGACTCAGTTAAAACCTCGGCGGTGATGCAGGCATTGCGAAATCAGGGGGTAGACGAGCCGTACGTGAAAGTGCTGGAAGATATATACAGTGGCTGCACAGCAACCATAGTTCTGCGTAAAGAAAGTAATAAAATTCCCATAAAAAAAGAAAAGGAGTTAGGCAAGGAGGCACAATCTCCGCAGCACTATTCGCAGCTTGCTTAGAGGAAGTATTCGGAGACTTGGAATGGGAGCAGTTAGGGATAAGGGTAGATGGAGAATACCTCAGTAATCTGCGATTTGCTGATGACATTGCCTTGCTAAGCAACTCAAGGGATGAACTGCACATAATGATTGATGACCTACACAGGAAAAGTAGAAAGGTCGGCTTGAAAATCAATATGCAGAAGACTAAGGTAATGTTCAACAGCCTCAAGAAGGAACAGCAGTTTACATTAGGTAGCGAAGTACTGGAAGTAGTAGGTGAATATGTCTACTTAGGACAGGTAGTAACCGCAGATCCTGACCAAGAAAAGGAAATAACAAGAAGAATAAGATTGGGACGGAGCGCATTTGACAAGCACTCGCAGATTATGACTAGCAGCTTACCGGTATCGCTCAAGAGGAAAGTATACAACAGTTGCATCTTACCTGTACTCACCTATGGGGCTGAAACGTGGAGGCTAACCAAGAGGGTTCTACTCAAGTTGAGGACAACCCAGAGAGCTATGGAACGAAAAATGGTAGGGGTAAGATTAAGAGATAGGAAGCTTGCAGAGTGGGTAAGAGAAATAACTCAAGTTACTGACATTCTAGTGGAAATTAAGAAGAAATGGGCATGGGCAGGACATGTAGAGCGAAGAGAGGATAACCGATGGTTGCTTAGGGTAACAAACTGGATTCCAAGGGAAGGAAAGCGTAGCAGGGGGCGGCAGAAAATTAGGTGGGCGGATGAGGTTAAGAAGTTCGCAGGGGTCAAGTGGATGCAGCTAGCACAGAACCGGGTTAATTGGAGAAATACGGGAGAGGCCTTCGCCCTGCAGTGGGTATAGTCAGGCTGATGATGATGATGATGTACTATACATCCACAAAGATCAGACAACATACGGGAAGTCATCGAGGCTTTCCATATCACAAAAAACCAGCAGAATTGCATCAGCAAACCGACTGTTTTCCTTTGTGATAAGGAGATGAATTTTCTTGACAGCGTTTGAGAGTGTTATGCGCAAATCGGGAAGGAATTTATGCTTTTCATTCCTTTGGTTGTTCTTTTATATTTTAAAATTTAGTTGTGAGTCCTGTGTCCCCTTTCTCTTTACATCATGAATTCATACTGAGTAGTCAACGTTTTGCTACAGCATACAGTTGTAAGCTGCGACATTAAATGGGAGACAAAGTACCACTTTAATCTGCATGGATTCTCACCTCTATCGAGCTGCCCAAGTTGGCGGCTCCTGCCATCACATCATGTGGTCTGTTATATTCTGTGTCCTCTCTACTCTATTTATTTTCGGTTTCTGCTCTGTGTATCGACTTTGACTGGATCCCGTCATCAGTGGTCACATGAGCCAAGGTGTACATATAGCTGACACTCCAACAATAAAAGGCTCTTTCAACATGGACTCCTGACGTACAACTCCCATCTCCCCTTCTTATGCAACATTGACGTACAAGGATGGTAGTAGGCCTAGCGGAATAGGGACATCCCCCAGTACATAAACTAACCGATGGCAGTCATCACCTTATAAAGCAATCCTCCCCAAAGCTTCCTTCATAGTAGCTTACAGCGTTTTTTCATTTGACGTTGACATATATATTTTAGTTCCAGCCCATTTTCAGCAAGTTCTGTGTGCATCACATGAAATCGAGTTTCACACTTCAGGCCGAACGACTCAAGGATGCTGGCTATCCTGTATCTGTGCTGACGGCTGTCGCAGAAGGCTTGCTTAAGCAGCTAGGGAAACACGAAAAGAGTGAACCTGTTCCCACCCCTGCCTCTGATGCTGGAGAGAAAAGGAATATGTGGTGGTGCTTTACATTCACCGCATAACATAAAGAGGATAGCAAGAAAGTTTGGTGAAGACATCGTTTTTACGGCACTTCGAAAACTGTCAAGTCTTTGCGCACGGATGAGCCAAAACCATAAGAAACCGGCTTGTAGCGTCAAACATGCAACTAAGTTCGTTGCTTGCAAAGTAGGTCAAGTCCCTCTAAGCTGTGGTTGCTTCTATATAGGCCAGACTAGCCTTAAGGGAACACGCTGCAACCTTTAAATCATCTCAATCTAACAACCTGCCTAAGCATTGTTTGAACTGCAAATGCCATCCACTTTTCGGAAAAACAAAACTTCTTGGCCGTTCTAAAGGACAACTAGCAAGAGAGCTTCTTGAGGCATCATTTATTCATACGTTAGGAACCGATAAATGCGTAAGTGAAATGTCGGTTGTTCTGGTGAAAAAGAAAGCTTTGTTTCTAAATGTAATTTCTTTCGTTGCTTCCAGTATTTTTTCCATGTTTTATCTGTCTTCGAGTGGCCCTAGATTATCTTGGTTCAGTCTGACTTATCTATCCCACTCATCCAAATTCAATGCATAGCTAAGCATGCGTACATGTTTTTTCAAGCTCGTACAGTTTCTTTTGCTTCCAATTTCAGTTGCAAGTTAGCACTCATCCTATGTGCTTCTCTTGTCCTCGTCTGAGTCGCACTAAGCCTCCCTGTTTTTTTTCAACTCAAGCAGTCACCTCATGAGCCACACCTGCTGACATGCCGCATTAGGCCCAGTTCACCACTGACTCAATTTTATCCAGTGAACTTTTCTACAAGTCACCGCAAATGTTTAAAGAATACAAAAGCCAAGTTTGCATCGCTCGCAGGGAGAAGACCGTAATCACGCCATACTATATGAAAGCTGGTTTTTGTTAGAGAGCAGCGAGGGTTTGACAAGAGAAAAATACTGCTCCTACAGTTTTTCCAAGTCTGTTCTACTTAAATTCTACTACATCCATTTCCGGCATGCATCAAGAATGTTCGTAACAAGGAAGGACAGAAACCTTCACCATTCTAGGTGCTTTGTCTGCTAGGCATTTTACTCCTGCCTTTCTTTTTTTACTCCTTTTGCTTTTACTCCTTTCTCTGGAACCCTTGCTGGATGAGCCGTGCTGCCATGTGTATCTTTCGAGCTCAGGAGTTATATTACTGGCCTGCAAATCCAAAGAAATGGCACTCCCTACTTTTTTTTTTCCCGGTATACATCTGCCGACCCCATTTTTGCAGCGTCCGTGTTGTGTCCGAAAATCCCATTCCAACAATGAATACAAGCTGAGCACATCGGTTGGTTCGAGAGCTTTATTACACTACACTGCGGGAGATGAAATTTACTTCTCTCGTGCCACGTCTCAATTTCAGACACGCCATGTCAGACTCGGTCATGGAAGACGTTTTCAAAACAGACAGCCATCTTAGAACATATTGTTGCAAAGAAGATCGCACTAGGCCAGCCATTAAATCATCGTTCGCCATGTTGTGCCATTTTCTTGCTTGTCACCACATAAATTTTGGTGAAGGTGCGGGGTATGTCATCCCCATCCTCACCTTGGAGCCTCGGCGCCATCCGTACGCCGGGTCTATCGGTCGAGAGCCCGTGAATATTGCTGCGCAGCTTTGCCTTAGCCCTTCCTGCCAAGACCTGACAAGCCGCAAGTACCGCTGCCCCGCCCCCAGCCCGGATCTGAAGACAAGGAGCACACACGAACGAGAGCAGACTAAAGATCCAAAGAACTGAAGGACACGAACATGCAACCCCCGCGCAAGCCGCCCGACGCAACCTCGAGCCATCAGTCCAATGGATGCTTTGGTGGTGGAGGGCTAAAGAGATCCAGGGGAGGCGAATCACCCAAGCATCATCGTGGTCACTGTTATCGTGGTGGCAAGCACACCACTCTCTTCTATCTTTCTTGAACTTCCTCACCATCACGTCACCACTGATTTCAATGAAGCGATCGGGATGATCGCTCGGTAGCCCCGGGAGTGTTGCAAAGGTCGGCAGTGGCGCGAGAGGAGCCCTCGCGCTAGGCCAGCCATTAAATCATTATTCACCCTGTCGCAATGTTGTGCTCTCTTCTGGCTTGTCGCCACGAACAATATCTCTGCTTTACATGACATGTGCTGCTATGCGACTATGCGCCTCTGAAAGAAATGCTCAGAGATCATTTCATGACAGGAGTGTCTTCTCTGAGAATTCAAGAAAGACTTTTGCTGGAAGGATCCAGTCACTTTTGCGATTGCGCGCTACATTGCAGTGCAGTACAAACAGGCTGTCCGTGATGCACAAGAATTTCTAGCACCTGTTCAACCTATCCAGCAAGCACTGTTAACCAGTCTAGTCTTATCACAAAGGTCAGCCCCAAGGCAATTTCACCCTCCTTTTTCTCCGCAAGAACCCATTTACCAACACTAACCTGTACCACAAGTATTAAGATTCTAACATCGTACAACTTGCAACAAGCTTCTCTGAGTTCTCACTGCTAAAGATGCAAGTCAACTAGACACACTGCCGCTGCATCAACTTGCCCTGCACAAGGAAAGAAAGACGGGATACATCACCTCCATCTGCAGACAACGCCTAGCAGTCCGAAGTCCAAGAGCATTACCAACAGCAAGACAAAAACATAACCCCAAAAAAGACAGGCCCCTACTGTGGTGACTCAAGTCAAGAAAAAAGTGGTGACGGATGGCGTTCATGATGGAAAACCCCCAACGACCACAAAGGAGGCCGGCACCCAGCTACTAAATCAACTGAAAGACATGTGAAGCAACCTCTAGAATATGCCTAGCACACACTGACCACGAATGCATTGGCCACCCCACGTTCGCTCACAGTCAGTCAGCAAAGTAGATGAGAGCCCAGCTCTCAAGAGAAAGGTTGTGTGTCTTATGTTTACATCTCTTCAAAACTATAGCCAAGGAGACCAGCACGTCGGGAAAAGCAGCCCTACTCACAAACAAGAATGTCCACCATGTCAGGCAGAGCGCCACAATTGAAGATGATTCTACAGAAAGTGAAACCCTCCCACCGAAGTGCAGTGATGTAAACGACTCTTCAGCCAGCCAGTGTGCCATTATTTTCAAGTAAGCAGTGGCCCGTACCAACACCACTGATGTGTGCAGTGCTACAGAGATGGACTCTCAGCAAATCAATAGACCAGGTCGGTGCCAACATGGCCACCGCCATGGCGTAAAGCGAGTGTGTATTGAGTGTACTGTAAACTAATAAATGTCTTCCATTGTGTAGTTGTTTGAGTGAGTGCCACGAGGAGAGAGGATGTGTATGTTTTAATTGTGTACTTATGAAAAAAGAAAATTATGAACGACCATTACGTTTCTTCTGTGTAAATTGCTACTATGAAATGTGTTCCTAAATTCAAAATTTCTTTGTCCTCTGTGCATGTGTAAAATGTTAGTGTATTTGTTCCTCCTTTTGTTTCCTCAGCAAAGGGAGAATATGTTTGAAGTCATATTTGCTAGCACTTTAACACACAAGGGACATAAGAAAGAAGAATGAACACATATTAATAGGACTGACGATAGTCTTCGACTGTCGTTTATTGAAGCAAAATGTCATATATACATTCTCAAAATGGTCATCACACATACGCAGTGGAGGTGCCACGCTTAGGGTATGATAGCTCTTTTTCAGACAGGTATTGAATAAAAAAGATCTTTTATGTCTATGAAAAAAGCAATATTGAACTGCAAAGATTCTCAGTGATTCTTAAGATAATTCACTAGCTCATTAGAGTTAGAAATCAAAAAAGGGTCCTTGCCACGACCCCCTTTCTGTTACAATCGTCCTCAGCGGTACATCATCTTTGTGTTTTCGCGGTGAAAAAAACGCTGAGCGCCGTTTCCTTACTGTCTTCTTCTTGCTCAAATTGTCCAATCCCATTTCTCAACACAACCTTAACACCTGTCTTTTTGCTTTGCGGCTCGTCATAGTCGGGGTAATGAAATTCTTAGTTATTGCCCTATTTGCCTTTCCTTCGTACAGATTGTTTGACATGACCACAAAACCACCTTCCTTATCTGCTACTAGTAGCTTAAGATTGTCCGTGCGTGATCTTTGATGCGGTTACTCACACTTTTTTTAGTTCTTTTCCTTCACAAAAGACATTCGACGCCTTCGAAAAGGCACCTTCCGTTGTCTTCTTTGTCGGGTTTACTTGAAACCTTCTTTACTACGGACAGTAGCTCCACAGAAGCCATCCTGGGCTCTGTACAGAACTTGGGGCACCCTTTCCACTTGCTTGCATGAATTCTTTTGTTTAGTCCTTTTCCATTTGCACAATTGTGAAACGCTTGTGGCCCACAGATGACACTTCACGGTTCCATGACGTGACCATCGCTTTGCTGGCTCCTGCATATGGTTCCACAGTTGCTGCATGCGCGAGCAAAACACCTTGCAGGTGATGCACCTGCCTCCACGTTTCAGCTCGCATGATTTTCATAATCCTAATTGCATGTCTTGAAGATGGTGACGCCGGAAAGAAGAAGGAACAAACTTCTGGAAGAATAAGCCGATTCCTGAGCACAAATAAAAAAGCGGCACGTTGCTACTGCGATGTGGTTGATGATTACACTTGAGAAATTAGAAGGTAACACAGGATAAAAGACAGGGCCCGTTGTACTAGAAATGATATTTAATAGGGCAGAAACTTGGGCAAGTTGGAAAGAGGGACATGAGAAAGAAGGACGAACACATATGAACAGGACTGACGCTAGCAAATATGACTTCAAATGCTTTCCAACTCGCCCAAGTTTCCGCCCTATTAGGAGAATATGTTATACTGTGTTTTCTCTGTGTTCTATTCACTTTCGGTTTCTGTTCTGTGGATTGTGCTCGTACTTGTTTGTGTCTTCGTTGGTGACTATTCCAACTTGCCAGAGACGGCTTTTAGTCAAGTGACATATTTAGTGCTAACAAAAAAATTGGGGCAACTTTCACTGTATGAGACACTGCTAGTCTGTGATTGTGCTCTAATCGGTGCTCGCACTCTCCTCTTATATGTGTGAGCGTGGGTGAAATTAAAGCCTCCCAGGAAACCAGTTTTTGAAATTCACTGTGCTGTCCCGATGGACCACGCTTTACTTTGTACATCATTCGCCTAGGTTTCTCCTCTAGTGTCGATGACACAGGTTGCAATGCACCTGTGCAGGGAAGAGTGGAAAGGTCTAATAAGGCTGGAGTCATTTCACAGTGTGAGTGCGATCACTCGCATCAGCTGACACTTGTCATTTGCATCTTCCTTACGGATAATATGTGCGCGAAACTGAGCAGAACGGCAATCGCTTCTGCCCACACAACTCAACCATCCTCTGCTGTTTTGCAACACAGGCATGTTAAAGAAAGGACTGGCTGCGCTGCCACTGCTAGACCTTCGCTTGAATCTTTCAAGGAAGCTCGTCTGGGGACGCAGCGATAAAAGCGAGTATCGAGATCTGCCCATGTTACGAAACTAAAATGCTTCACAAATTCAGACTGCAGACAGGCGCCGACCTCCATCATGTATTTACAGATTTCACACTGTCGCACTCAAGTGCAAACGTAGCAGATAGATGTTAATGCACCATCCCACGCTGCCGGTTCACATCCGAGTTGAAAGCACTCTGGCTGTTACAGGGTGCCCCTGAGTAAGTAATCGACAGTCAGAAATAAAACAGTGCATCACCAACTCGCCCGCTTAGCTATTCTGTTGAAAGTAATCGACCTACACGCGCTGAGTAAGTAACAATTTATCGCCCAGCGCGGCACAACTCCGCGCGATAGACAAAACATAGCCGGCGTCACTCACATTTTGAATGTCTCGCTCAGAAAGCCGACATTGGTCTTTTCCAACGATCAGCGAGAACCCGCAAGCAGGGTCCCTCGCAGCAGGCCGGCATCGTTGCCGCAGCCGTGATGACCGGCGCCATGTGCGCTGCTGAATTTCTGCGCCAGTTCAGCGTCCAGCCGTTCAGCCAGTGCAAGAAGCATAGAGTTTCTTACTCTATCCTAGAGGGAAAGCTGTGCTGCCGTCTATGGGAGTTTACATAAGTTTCCAGACGGCCAGTTCAGCCACCATGGGCGCTCAAAGCATCATGGGCTAGCATGGAGGAAGAAAAAAAGTTTTTTTCTTCCTCCATGTGGGCTAGGGACTCCTCTACATGGGCCGGAGACCTTGCAGAGAGCCGGCTCCGTGAACTGCGCATGCGCGCCCAGGACCAAAGTGGAAAGGATAAGTTGCTCTTCTGGACGGATGTGACGTCAAATAGCTTTTAGTGCTTGTTTTTTTCTAGAAGTGTAAGGAACTCTATGGAGCCGCCCAAAGTAATCAGACCATCTTTATTGGAATGCTCCGTCGCTTCTGCGCATGCGCCAGCTGAAAGAAGTGAGGAGGAATAACTTGCCGGACGTGACGTAAAACTTGTTTTACGTTTTGTTTGTAAAATGTCTGCCGCTTCTCGTCGCCGTTTCTAGCGATAGGCCGACAGATGGTCACGTGTCGCCGGCTCCGAGTCCGTGATCGCTCGCAAGCCGGACTTGACTGTGGCGATGGTGGCGGACGGGTTTCTTGGCATCGTAGTTAGAATATCGTAGCCGAGTGGCCGTGTGTGGCCGTGTTCCCAGGTGTTCCTTTCCACTTGTTATAATACTCCTTGAGCTTCGGCCTCGCGTACTGCTGTTCGTCAAGCGGCATGCTGTGATAGCACCGTCTCCGACCTGTGGACTCTGCGACGCTAGTTCTGCAATGCGTGTCAGCCCGCCCTTGTCGATGATACATGCCTGCAGTATGTTGCAAGTAACTGGCGTATTCAGCATTCCATGTACTTACTTGCATTTCCCGAAATTTATACGAGTCACTGCCTTTGGATCATCCGAAAGTACGTATACAATCGGACTGAGGTGTACAGCGCAAGTTACGCAACACATGGGATGCGAAAAAACATGGAATCTCGCTGTCATTTTTATCGTTGTCCTCGACTTCGACACCACTATTTAGTAGCAGTGGTAAACTTTAATCACCTGGAAATACCAGTATAAAAAGGCCGGTTGGAGACAAAATTGCCTCTCTATCCTGGATTTCAAGAGGTCGGTTAGTGTATCCGCAGGGCAATTGTTTTGCCATTTTCGTTGCCTTTATCGGATGTACAAACACGAATTCGGTGTCCAATTGATGCAGGCAGCTTGGCACAGCTAATCTATTATGAAGCTCCGGTGCGGTAGCCAGCCCGGGACTAACCGGGAAATAGAACCTCAACCGGGAAGGCCAGCTATTCATCACAGCTCTCAAGCGACTTGCTGCCGGCCTACTGGACTAGTCATGCAACCGTGGAATCCAGGTATATTTTCAAGTAAACTTCTGTACTTAGGAGTGCCAGGAGGCAGACCGCCCGCGTAAAGAAAAAATGCTCTCGACATCTCCCGACGCAGTCCTGCCTCTAGTTTTGCTCCTAAAGTTAAAGGCTCGAAGCGCGAGCTGTGAAAGTCCTGGTATTTTTGCACAGTATTTATCTTCCAGCTGCTCTAGCTCTAGACAGTTCTTGTATCTAATTCCTGTATTTTTTTTTTTATTTTTTTGTCTCAGAAAACATCCCACGACGTCCTATTCGATCGATGTTATTTCTACCTGCCCTGTTGTGCTTATCATTGTAGACAAGCATGTAGACTAGTGTTAAAACAATAAACAGTGCTGCGTTCGTGATTCCATCTTTGTCCAGTCATTGCCCTTGCGACTAGTTGCAGCATGCACCAAAAACAAAGTTTGCCAAGTAATTATTTCCTCTGCCTTAGGGAAAAAAGGCCAGCTGTGAAAGCTGCAAAGATATGGACTGATATCCCTTCATATTTTTTCACACAATCATGCTAATGATGTGTTGCATCTTCAAAGATCTAAGCAGTCTGCTTGCCAGCGCAAGACGGAACATTTATTGCGGACTGCATATTGGTTGTGTAGTGTCAAAATGCACACATGCATCTCGATTCCAGGTCATACAATACCCTCGGGTGGTCACAAATTACTCCAACTGTCATGATAACCAACTGCACCTATGGGATAAAAAATGGTATATGGACATAAATCATTGCAAGAGTAACAAAACTGCGTAAATTTGCACTGTTAAAAATATTAAACACTACACAG
This sequence comes from Amblyomma maculatum, assembly GCF_055883805.1. Lineage (NCBI taxonomy): Eukaryota > Metazoa > Arthropoda > Arachnida > Ixodida > Ixodidae > Amblyomma > Amblyomma maculatum. Next base: position 183,114,184 of record NC_139349.1, read on the forward strand.
CGAAAGTAGTTTTGCTAGAACCATTGCTGTGACTGACATGGCAAACAGTGCTTGTTGCCTTTAGTGATGTGTTGAGCACAAGGCCTGCATGGAGATTTTAATCCTGTCCGTTAGGCGGAGTTATGTCCTGTTTTTGTTGTGTTGTCATGCATGCAGGCCAAGGTAATGCCATATGGTCCTTGGTTCCAACGCTGCAATTCTGAAAAAGTGACTGTCAACATAGGTCCGATGTACACCGTCCTACTGCTGACCGTGTATATTCCTAAGTGATGTCCAAGTCTTGGGCAGACACTAATCGACGCAGCTCACAAAGCAACATTCCTGCCAAGGTGATTGCTTACCATAAAAACCACATGCCATAGCTGCCATTCATGGCAGCCCAGAAGTAATGAAGTGCTGACGAAACATATTTCAGATGTTCAGTGAGTTTAGACAAGAGGGAGTTGTTAATATGGTTAATTAGTCACCAGTGAAATTTACACTGTATTTATTTTGTTAAACAAAGCTCCTTTTATGGAGTAAAACAAGCTAAAATTAGCCACAGGCACAAAGTAGGCAAATGGCAATACATATTGAAATACTTATTGTGAATTGTGTTTTATTGTCGGATTCCTTTGAAGGGACACTAAGGAGGATGGAAAGCAGTTTTCCTGTATCGCTAAGATACAGTGTTCTAATCTTAAAGAGACCACACGAGTCGCTTTGGGATGTTAAACCCCACAAACCAGTAAAGAGACCACTTAAAATGAAAGCAGAGGTTTTAAAAGGATGGAAAGACCAAGAAACAGAATAAAGATGCTGCCATTACCGGCCAATTTTGCAAGTAAAATGCATGCTTCCACACAGAAGTTTTGGTGCAGATTACTGCAAGATATATTGTGTCGTGAGCCACTCTAATGTGGCAGTGACACGTCCTTTTCAGCAAGGTCATCATGAATCGACTCATGGGAAGGCTTCCAATTTAAATTTTCTCACCAATAAATACTATATGCCACAAATGCTGCTGGACAACACAGCCATAATGAGAGAAATAATCAAATATTTACTGAGACCAATGACTCAATGGAGTTGTCCTCAGTGTCCCTTTAAAAGGGTGCACTGAAGCATTCAAGCAAAGTATGCACTGATGCATGTGAGAAAATATTCTGAGGTAACACAATCTTTGCTCTAACAGAAGACTGGCAACTTCACCACAAAGAGGGAAAACAGCTGCCTAGGTACACTGGTACAGCACATACAGCAATAGCAATAATTAGCAGACATGCATTGCAATTCACAGAATGTCACGAAATGTGGTCGCTAGGTTAAATGTAATAGCATTAAATGTGCAAGCATATTTTGCAGATTGCCGAGATTTATTTGTTGCTTCAATTATTTATTTCATATATACGGCAGCACCTTTGGTCAACAAAAAAAAGGGCGTGTAGGTGCCAGGAAAGGGGTCAGATTAGATGTGCTAGGTTTTTCTCCTGGAGGAGCTAGGAGAGAATCATTCTCCTGTAACCAGTTGACGGTGGATTCATCCAAATGAGAAGGTCCGATGTTCGACGACCCAAAAGTTACCTAAACGGGCATCTCTGCCAGCCGTCGACCAGAGCATATGCAACAGAGGTGGTCATGTGTAGCCTAAGCACGGACATCTGCACGAAAGAAGGAAAAAAAAAAAAAGCTCACATTTTGGGTATCACATCAAAAATATGTGTAAGCCCACTCAGCAACCAAAAATGACATACACTGTGCATGCATACAACGCATGAATATGTCAGCGCAACTTAACAGTGTTGGCCGTTTATGTCATATCGTAATTATGGTGCAGTGAGGCTTGCTGATGAATTAAACAGGCTCTATTCATCACAAACCTCTCAGCAGCACCTTCCCACAATCAGTGTCCTGACCTTTCAATAAGACAGCTTTCTCCTCCTCGCATTGCTAGAATGCATCAGAACGTTCTTGCTCACAGCATATAAATACGATCAATATGATAATGCTCACCATGAATGTCATTACGGTTTCTTCCCCTCCCCCCTTATCATCTGCCTGTACTGTATGCACAGCTCTCTTGACCTATCCACATCCAAATGAGAACAACTTAAGGGAATAGTGAGGGCAAAATGAACTTGGTCTATACCAATAAATTGCTGTGTTCTAATAATGAAACACAGGCTTTTTCTATGGTAGAAGTTTTATAGATTACAAAAGCATGGAAACTAAAATACAGCTAAGCCACCAATGATCACTTTTGTAAGTAAACCGCGGTGACGTTACTTAATGTTTACTCCGGCAGATCTCCAATGCACGACTACACAGCCGTTCACTACTGATTGATGATAAGTGTGTTTTGCAGCATGAGCTGCATCTCGTAAGGATTAAGGGGACTCTCCTGGAGAAATTTGTGATGGCTACATGACATTTTCTGAATTGTGACCATGTGGTCTGTGCATGTACAACAGTATGGTGCATGCGCAGAAATAAAAATTGCCTGCAAGCAAATTTCTGGTCTGAAGCCCTGAGGCACTAAAGCCACTCTCTTGTCGTCGGAGTGTGACGCCACGCACCATGTGATGGGTGCATAATAAAAAGCATATAAATGGCACACGCCTACGAATGTGATTTGAACTCATGGCAAGCTACACAGGTCAGATTCTCTGGGCGCTGCATTAAACAACTAAGCTATAGCTTCACCTTGACATCGCACGCATTATACAGCCACTTTCTCATGCTGTGCATCACTGTCTTCATCAACTTCCACTTGTGCACAGTTTAGTCACAAAGCAAGACCATGCAGACAGAAAACATTTTAACATGTGGTCACTGAAAAAAAAAAAAAAAAAAATCGTCTAATGCTCATTTCATATGCCTTAGGGAAACCCTCCAAGGTTAAGCAGACTTGCAATAAAAAGTGATTACTCACTGCCATTCAACCGATGGCAGCCCTATTGCTACAAGAAAAGATATGCAGCTTTTTCAACCAAAGAGGTTTTGATAAAGCTGCATAGCTTTCCTTTGCAGCCTTATCGCTGTGCTTTGGTGGATGCTTATGAGTAATTACTCCCTTATTCCACTAGTCTTGTAGGTCAGAGGGGAAGGGGGCTTCCATCGGCCGAGTCCGTAACTCTATCTTCTTGGGCAGCCATGCTGTGCTACAGGCCACAACAATTTTTCAGACTGTTCTACGCCATTTCTGTGTGAGCAAAACTTACTGCCTTCTTGTCGTTGTTTTATTCGTGCTGCGAATGGGTTTTACTCTACAAGTAGTTTGTTTGGTCATGACACCACAGGTGCAAATCAAATGTTGCATTTTGATTGTTTTCAGAGTAATAAATGCACCTCTTGCTGCAAAAAAAATATCAACCAACCTGGAAGAACCCACACAACGATTTTTTTTTAGATGAGTAGGATGAAGCTGTCTGCAGTGTCCCTTTAGGGAAGCAGCAGTGCAAAACTTAAATAACTGAAAGGATGTAAAAGCTGAGAAGCTAATCTCTATCTAATCGATAACTTAGACAAAAAAAATTTAGTTGCTGCACATTAGTCCCATAGGCATCTGTACTTCAGTGAACCTTCGAAGTTTACTACATTCCTTTTTTTTCGTTTTGTTTTTTTGTTTACATACTGCCCATCGAAATTTCTCAGCTGTGTACAGCCCAGCCAAGGAACTGAGTGAAGGCATTCCTTTCATTACAACTTCTCAAGAAATGCAACTGTGGGTGCGTTTTCTCTAATTCTGTCTGCTTTCTTGCTAAACATATGAAATTTCTAATAGCACTTAGCCATACAACAAGGGGAAGTTTGCTGCTGGAGAAGAGTAAAAATACTGGCATATTTCTGTAGATCTTTCCCTGTGATGACAATAGTAACAGAATATCTGTTTTGCAGGAATTTATATTTTCTCTAAGCTGGGGACGGTGGCGGTATTGCTATGGGCAAAATATTTTTCTTAGCTGTGGTAGATATGGCCAGCCTTACTTAACTAATAGCTATTTTTAAATTAGTAACTGAGTGCTTTAAACTATAGCTGTAATGAAACATTATTCGTCTTATTTAAATCACCTTCAGGGGCTCCCCCACGCAGAGGAGAGGAGAGGTGTCAAAACCTGGGAATTCACGAAGTGCTTGCAAGAGTATGGACGGAGGTCTGGTTCCACCTGGAGCGGGCATGTCGCCTCTTTAACGAGCAGTTCTCGGAGCTGTGGTGTCGGCCGCCTGTTTGTTTGTTGTTTTTTTTAAATATCTAGGTTTGGGGGCGTGACATGGATGGTATAAGTAGGATAGACCTTAAAGAAAACAGCAGTTGCTAACAATGACCAATGAATGTTTCCCGGCATGTGTTTTACTCCACTGAACGGTAAACAATCAATGTGTAAGTACACCAAACAAGCAAGAAGCATTGAGAGTATTCTTCAGCTGGTAATTTTGTCTGATGGTTAGCTTCTTATTTAGATAACCAGAAAGACCTTAAACAGACTATTTTCTGTGACGAAGAAATTGTGCATGGCAGTTACTGCAGACTTAAGTTGTATCCGAGACTATAGAGAGGAAGCAGTTGTTATATTTATTTTTGTTGATGTGTCGCATAGGACAAGCAATATTTATGACTCCGACATTGATGAGAAATTGCAAATGAACACTTTACACAAGGGCAGAGGTCGCACTTATGAAAAAAAAAAAAAAAGAAACTAAAGAACAAGGACTACATAAAATGTGTTGAGAAACTATATGGCATTTCAGGTTACTAGCAAACCTAAGAATGCTGCAAAACATGTGCACCTTTGCACCAGGATATAACAGATCAACATAAAGCTATACACGTGCAGCCTTTTATGCAATGCACACAGAAATTCCCAGTGCTCCTGCTGCTATTGGAATAAACGGTAGAATTTCACCCCTGGTGGGCACTTCACGCAGGTGCATTGAGCATCCAATGATGCAATATTGTATGCGTGACATTGCGAAATCCTTACAACTGCAAACATACTGCCTTATGCCGCCGTGAAACAGCAAGGCATAGGCTTCCGCTGGGGATCACATAGCGTCGCTTCCATCTTGTGGCATGATTGTTATACTTGCACCGTGGCTCTGTCGCTTTGAAGTTAGGATTGTTATTGTATTCGCCATACTCTCTTTCATGAGGAAGTCATAGTTTCTTCCACCATAAGCCAGCTAAAGACAATGTGTCCCTTTGCATACATGCTCGTCTCCCAGCGCTATTAATAAAATTCTCAGTAGTGTGCAAAAAAAAAAAAATAACAAAATATCTTAAAAAAACAAGGGGGCTGTACATACCCCTTAGGTTGTGTGTTGGGCATCACTGCATCACTGACCTTCATTTTAATGGTGGGCTCGTTACTGCCCGCTATCTAGGCAGCGGGCAGTTACATCATCTTTTACTGTCAAGTTTCAAAGCAATATTCAGAGCAACATTCCTATTTCGAAAATTTACATTTTAAAATGTCCTGCCGTGTTTCTTACCCCTAAAGCTAGGTATACTTTTTTTATTTGGACGCGGAGTGTTCGACTGCCACAAAGAAAATATAGTTGAAAAAAAAGTCGGCAGACTGTCCTTCAGATGTGAAGCATTTGCTGCATTGTACAGAAAATGCTTTGGACTTCTGCACACTATGCCATTTCATACACAACATGCAATGCTGCCAAAGGCAGTATGCCTGAGTACCGACTGCATTCGTGCCTGAGAAACAGTTTGTCCTACATCCAAGTCCAAAGTGCAGACATGGATCGTCCAACTGAGCTATGGAGACATCTATCTTAACACTGAGCGTATTCATCAGTGCCACCCTTGACTACAGCAACGGATGCAGAATTACCAGCATTACCGTATCTGTCATGTGGAATGTGATGAAACAGCGAAGCAGTGTGAGAACCTCCTTATAGTGCCAATGGCATCAAGACTACCAGAACAGAAGCTGTCATTAAGTTACTGGCCAGACAACAGAAAGGAAATCAGCAGCTCTTTATGTAGCCAACAGCCACTGTGACTAAACAATGTTGAGGAGAATGTTTTCTCTTCTTAGTTCGTAGTTCTGGTAAGTGGAGAATGAGGTGTGCTCTTTTTTTCTTTTTTTTACCAGACAGACTATATGAGAGAAAATAAAACAATCCTACTCACTGAAAATGAGGTTCAGTCATTTATTCGTCTTAATAAGCTTTGGCGGGTCGCGATGGTTCGGTACATACATCGCCACTAACTGCTCAGATGCTTTAAACTGGAGGAGGAGTCAAGAAAATGTGCAATAAGGAACTGTGACATCAAAGTTACACAGGCCTACGCGAATGATATATAACAACACGAGCCCTTTCAAAGCAGTTATTTTCATAGCTGCAGATAAATCAGGTCATAAATGTACGGCACTGCAGTGTTCTAAAAGGTGAGAGAATTGTTATTTTGAATCTATGGAGCGTAGATGATTTTGGTGCACGAAATGCTGTTTTAAATACAAGAAAGGTTATACACATATATTTCATGCAGAACTTTACAACGAACAAAACATTTTAGAAATGTTGCAAACAAGGTCCAGCCATATGTATACATTGAGCATTATCGGCAGGTGGCCAGCTTCCACGATACACACGTCTTAGGATCCGGGATTTAGAAATGGCATGAACAGTCGTTCCTTCAGGAAGAACGTTAGTCACTACTTGACTAACGTTCTTCCTGAAGGAACACCAACCGGAACGACGCCCCTTTTTATACTGGTATTTCGAGGTGATTAAAGTTTACCACTGCTACTAAATAGTGGTTAAGTGGTGTCGAAGTCGAGGACAACGATAAAAATGACAGCGAGATCCCATTCGACTACGCACTCGATCGGAGACGAGTTTGTCGCATCCCATGTGTGGCGCTACTTGCGCTGTACACCTTACTTCCGGATGATCCAAAGGCAGTGACTCGTGTAAATTTCGGGAAATGCAAGTAAGTACTTGCGACATACTGCAGGCATGTTCCATCGACAAGAGCGGGCTGACACGCATTGCAGAACTAGCGTCGCAGAGTGCACAGGTCGGAGATGGTTAAGAGAACGCATGGGAATATCACAGCTTGCTGCTTGACGAACAGCAGTACGCGAGGCCGAAGCTCAAGGAGTATTATAACAAGTGGAAAGGAACACGTACGGCCACACGGCTACGATATTCAAACTACAATGCCAAGAAACCCGTCCGCCACCATCGCCACAGCCATGTCCGGCTTGCGAGCGATCACGGACACTGGACGAGAAGCGGCAGACATTTTACAAACAAAACAAAACAAGGCTACGTCACATCCGGCAAGTTATTTCTCCTCACTTCTTTCAGCTGGCGCATGCGCAGAAGCGACGGAGCATTCCAATAAAGAAGGTCTGGTCCCAAACCATAGTGCTTAGAATATATTGGCTAGTGTGCCGACCGAGGCCTCCCGGGTGGCACCATGAGCGATGAATGCCGGCGGCTGCCGCCAGGAGCGCTGCAAACTGGGTGGGTACCAGCCGCGCTGTCTGCTGCCTACCGCGCTCTCACATCTTCGGCAAGCGGGCTGCTTGCACTGCATTTCAGCTCTAATTAAGTCGCAACAGACCTCAGTTATAACTGAAGCCGCTGACTACAAGTTTCAGGCTGCGTGTTTTGTCTTGGACTGGAAGCGGCGAACGTATTTAACGCTTCTTGCTTGCGAAGGCTTCTGCGAAGTTTGAGCATCTTAGTCCCGGACATCCCGTGCTCACAAACGGAAACCCAGAATTTATATTCTAACAACAATTAAAGCAATTGACAAGCAAAGCAACAATTGATATAAAATATATTTGTAATCTCTGGAACAAAGTGAAATGCTTCATTTTAATGACATATGGTTCTTTCTGCGCACTGTACACTTGCTGACAAGTAAACACGTACGCGCAGTTTTATTTATATATTGTATATGCGAACAACACAGGAAACAAAGTCACGCAACACTCCTCTTATGTATATGTAATAACAAACACAGGCACATGTGGCAGAATTGGAACAGCAGAGCACAAACGAGGAACCTTTACTTACAGCTGCTAAGGTACATATCGCGGCCTGTGATTGCACACAAGGTTTTGCCGAAGTCACCATCTTTTGAATGAAGAAGCTGACGAAGGTTTTCTCTCTCTCAGGCACACAATATGCACGAGACGCGGCCGGTTCATCGCGAGGAAGCTCGTTGGTGAAACATGCGCCTAATATATAACTGCATCCATATGACATATGTGCAGCGCAAAAGAACAATCGAGGGACACAGAAAAGGTACACAACACAGGTGCTGTCTGTAGCGCCTGATTGTGTACACTCTGTGCTGCACACTGTCATGGAGCACCGTTACCGACTCGCCCAATTGTTTCCATCCTTGTGAATATAACTGCATGCTCTAAAAATGGTTTTCGCCAACAAGAGCAGTTGCCGTTTGCCTTCCGTCATTTCTTGCTTCGTTCCCATTGTACAGAATGCGTGCTTACGTAGCATCAGATAGCGCAGTAATACGTACGCTCCTTGTTCTAGCGGTACCCCCGTTTGCCAAAAAAGCAAGTCTTCTCTGTGCACCACCGCTTTCTCTTTGGCATTTTTCTCTGCACTTTCGTGAGAGGCACTGGGGAAACAACAATCGGGAACCGCGCTTCACCACTGGCGACACAGTAAAAAAAGAAGGGATACAGGCGAGCACAGAACGCGCGCACGAAACGCGAAAAAAAAAAAAACAAAAAAAAACGATGCAATCGTCGCCGAGCAGGTAGAAGTGCGGAACGACTCGCATGAGCAAACACCTACACCGTAAATAAACTGCTGCACCTTCGTGAAAGCAAAAGACGCGCAGAAGCAGGTTTAACACGCACGCACAAGCGCACAACACCAACAGATTGCCGTATTCTGAAGCGAGAAAAACTGCGTCGTCTGCTCAGGTGGTACCCTCCCGACAAGCAGCGCCCTCTGCCGCTAACGATTGGCTTTCATTGCAAATAGCGCCATCCTCGCCCATAGGGAAGCGCGGGCGCTCGTCACACTAGCCAATATATTCTAGGCACTATAGCTACAGTGACTAGAATACTAAAGTGTGATTACCGCCAAGCGGCGCCTATGGGGAGCATTGAAGCCGTCTGGTGATGCTTCCGCTAGATGGCGCACCTTCTCGCTTACACGTCAGGTCGGCGCACGACACGCGTGCTTGAACCCTGGAGTGTGCACGGGATGTGGGCGCTTTGCGTTGTTTTTTGGTGCAAATTCTGCCTCACGGTGTAGGATGAGCCGGCGACAAAGTCATTGTTTTGTACCTCGTTACAAAAGCGGGTACAAATCGTACTAGGAATAGTTGTTCTGTGTGCGAAATTATTGAAAGGCGCAACGCTGCTGTTTGCGAGCTGCTTTGGAAAATAATTGCTGTTACGTCAGCTTTGGCACGTTATTTACGGCACAACTGCTAATGTTAATTGATAGAACGATCGTGGGTGGCCCTTTTGCACGGCGTGTTCCGGACCATTTTTCTGATTGTGCCTTGATATACATGTGTCAAAAACCGTTTCAAGGAAAATAATCATAAGGTGAGGCTGTGCCCATCGTTTAGCACTGTCATAAAGGCGACGACATATAACGATCAAGGGGCTGCGGCCACTGCCATGTGAGGAGCCTGATGACCTGACGGCCAGTTCTGAACATAAACTGGCTTTTAATCACATACATGCACGCATGGACTTTTCTGTTACGTCATAAAGGTTCGTGAGATCAGTGGGGTATCACTGAATGTAGCGCGCAGTGTGCGCCTAACCGCTGATCTGGATCTCCTGGGCGCCGATCGAGGAACGTATACAATGCAAAGAAGGTATCGGGAAACTTGTTAGCAAGGTAACACAGCACACTAATAGAACACTAAATGAATTCACAGGTAATATAAGTGATAACATAACATACATCAAACGCAGCGCTGGTAAGCGCATGAGGTCTGGAAGAAATATATCACAACGTCATTTCAACAGCACTTTGGAAGCCAGGTGCACAAACTACATCATTCGGAGGCTTATTCCAGTCCAGAATTGTTTTAGGGAAAAACGAATACTTAAATACATTAATGTGGCATTGATAACTCAATCTTTTTCGTGTTGTCTAGTATCTCCGAAATGTAATATGGCTGCTTTAGATAAGTGTTTTTATTAATACCGGTACAATCATTTAAATGCTGCACAAGAACTTCAGCCAGTAGATTTTTCTTCGGGTTGCTAAAGTCTTCCACCCAATACGGTCGCGAAGTTCAGAGCTCTTGATACGAAAATGATAACTGCCAGTTATTTAAATAACGCCGCTGAAGAACTGAAAAACAAAACAAAAAAAAATTAACAAATGGCGGTAATTTAGAAATTTTCCCAATACTTCAGTGCATGCTAATCAATTATAGAATGAAATTTCGTTGTGCAGCAGAGGTGTTTCTTCTTGTCTCACAGAAGAAGAACAGCCAAATTAAGCAGCCCAGGCAAAATCAGTAGCGAAGCAAGACAGTAACTGCGAAAACAAAATTACTACTATCCCTAAGTGATTCTTCAGCTGCTCACTTATCTATTCGGAAAACAACAAAATTCACGGTGAAAAAAAATTCAGGTGTGGTTTACTAGCACGGATATACATGCAATGTTTACAGCTCATGTTTAGAAAAGTATTGCCTCCTGTAGCTTTGTTATGCCATGCCTTGGCACGCTTAGCTAAGTACCTGATAGTTCCTTGGGTTTTCATTAGGATTAAGGAGACCTAATTAACGTCTTTAGTGCCACTGTGTGATATAGGATGAAGCCAACGACCTTCGATCAAAGCGCAGCTTGAAAGACTGGCAGCTTAATACGTGAAAAAAAAAAAAAGAAAACTGAGTACCGAAATTGTGGAGTGGTCTATCTAGCACTGTGGCCAGCAAAGTTAATCTTTTTACCTCGGCCCGTGTCTGGTGGCAGTTACTGGCGGCAAGCTTTTCTTTGAGTGATTGCTAAAAGGAGGTTTTAAAGCCACCCCGGCGAAATCCCGCTTAGAATGCTGGCTGTAATTCTTCCGCTTAAAAATGGCCGCTGCATAGAATAATAAAATTACATCGGCATGACTTAGATAGTTGCCAAATAAATAAAGATGCCGTGTAAAAGTGGAGGTCGCAGTAAGAGCAGAAAGTATGCATCGGATCTTGAAGGGATGTCTCAGACGCGGCTGATTAACCGCGCGGCGAGCAGACGACACGCAGTGAGCGGACGTGTAAGCGTTTGTCAGCGCCCCCTGGATCTCCCGCTCCGGCGCATCACGGAAGGGCTTCAGAGTCGGCAGCGCGGTCCGCACACTTCCCCTATTCTAGCCACTGTACTATAGCGTAACTTAACCTGTTGCCAGACTATGCTACCAGTGTTTCCACCAAATTTGACGGCCAAATTTGACGGGCACAGTGTGGCTCGTCCACCACTCCCTCACTCACTTCCTCGGAACTTTCCTCCTCGCAATCCCACGCTTACAACCTTACAATACCGCGCTTGCCGCTGCAAAATAATCGCCGCGCTCACTCACGCGCGCTCGCTATGACCGTTACGCGCGCTCGCTGTTGGCGGCTGCGAATTTCGACTACGCGTGCTGTGAAAGTTTTTTTTTTTTTCTTCCAGTTATTCTACGCGCGCTCGCTATGACCGTTAGCGGCTGCGAATTTCGACTACGCGTGCTGTGAGTTGTTTTTTTCTTCCGGTTATTCTTGGCAATGTTTTCCTCCTTTCAGCTGCTGTCAAATACCGCGATTGCCTTACACAATGACCGTTCGATCGGCACGCATGTTTTCCGGCTGACGCTACACGGCCAAATTTTTATTTTACGGCAATGTCTTTTGGCTGGCGTTACATAACCTCGACGGCGCTTATGGCAGTCTTAGCGGCTTTGATGCTTGTGGTAAGCTTAGCGGCGTGCTCTGATATCTACTTCCGAACTTCGCAGCTGCGAATTTCGGCTACGTGTTCTATTTATTTATTTATTTATTATTATTATTTTTTTTTTTTGGCTTCGGTGTACTCTTGACAACGTTTTCCTCATTTAAGACACGGCTGCGAATGTCGGCACGCCTGTTTTCCGGCTGGCGTTACATAACCTCGACGGCGCTTATAGTAGCCTTACCTGTTTTCCGGCTGGCGTTACATAACCTCGACGGCGCTTATAGTAGCCTTACCTGTTTTCCGGCTGGTGTTACATAACCTCGACGGCGCTTATAGTAGCCTTACCTGTTTTCCGGCTGGCGTTACATAACCTCGACGGCGCTTATGGCAGTCTTAGCGGCTTTGATGCTTGTGGTAGCCTTAGCGGCGTGCTCTGATATCTACTTCCGAACTTCGCAGGTGCGAATTTCGGCTACGTGTTCTCTTATTTATTTATTTATTTTTTGCTTCGGTGTACTCTTGACAACGTTTTCCTCATTTAAGACACGGCTGCGAATGTCGGCACGCCTGTTTTCCGGCTGGCGTTGCATAACCTCGACGGCGCTTATAGTAGCCTTACCTGTTTTCCGGCTGGCGTTACATAACCTCGACGGCGCTTATAGTAGCCTTACCTGTTTTCCGGCTGGCGTTACATAACCTCGACGGCGCTTATGGCAGTCTTAGCGGCTTTGATGCTTGTGGTAGCCTTAGCGGCGTGCTCTGATATCTACTTCCGAACTTCGCAGGTGCGAATTTCGGCTACGTGTTCTCTTATTTATTTATTTATTTTTTGCTTCGGTGTACTCTTGACAACGTTTTCCTCATTTAAGACACGGCTGCGAATGTCGGCACGCCTGTTTTCCGGCTGGCGTTGCATAACCTCGACGGCGCTTATAGTAGCCTTACCTGTTTTCCGGCTGGCGTTGCATAACCTCGACGGCGCTTATAGTAGCCTTACCTGTTTTCCGGCTGGCGTTACATAACCTCGACGGCGCTTATGGCAGTCTTAGCGGCTTTGATGCTTTTGGTAGCCTTAGCGGCGTGCTCTGATATCTACTTCCGAACTTCGCAGGTGCGAATTTCGGCTACGTGTTCTCTTATTTATTTATTTATTTTTTGCTTCGGTGTACTCTTGACAACGTTTTCCTCATTTAAGACACGGCTGCGAATGTCGGCACGCCTGTTTTCCGGCTGGCGTTACATAACCTCGACGGCGCTTATAGTAGCCTTACTGTTTTCCGGCTGGCGTTACATAACCTCGACGGCGCTTATAGTAGCCTTACCTGTTTTCCGGCTGGCGTTACATAACCTCGACGGCGCTTATCCTTACCTGTTTTCCGGCTGGTGTTACATAACCTCGACGGCGCTTATAGTAGCCTTACCTGTTTTCCGGCTGGCGTTACATAACCTCGACGGCACTTATGGCAGTCTTAGCGGCTTTGATGCTTGTGGTAGCCTTAGCGGCGTGCTCTGATATCTACTTCCGAACTTCGCAGGTGCGAATTTCGGCTACGTGTTCTCTTATTTATTTATTTATTTATTTTTTGCTTCGGTGTACTCTTGACAACGTTTTCCTCATTTAAGACACGGCTACGAATGTCGGCACGCCTGTTTTCCGGCTGGCGTTGCATAACCCCGACGGCGCTTATAGTAGCCTTACCTGTTTTCCGGCTGGCGTTACATAACCTCGACGGCATTTATAGTAGCCTTACCTGTTTTCCGGCTGGCGTTACATAACCTCGACGGCGCTTATGGCAGTCTTAGCGGCTTTGATGCTTGTGGTAGCCTTAGCGGCGTGCTCTGATATCTACTTCCGAACTTCGCAGGTGCGAATTTCGGCTACGCGTTCTCTTATTTATTTATTTTTTGCTTCGGTGTACTCTTGACAACGTTTTCCTCATTTAAGACACGGCTGCGAATGTCGGCACGCCTGTTTTCCGGCTGGCGTTACATAACCTCGACGGCGCTTATGGCAGTCTTAGCGGCTTTGATGCTTGTGGTAGCCTTAGCGGCGTGCTCTGATATCTACTTCCGAACTTCGCAGCTGCGAATTTCGGCTACGTGTTCTCTTATTTATTTATTTATTTTTTGCTTCGGTGTACTCTTGACAACGTTTTCCTCATTTAAGACACGGCTGCGAATGTCGGCACGCCTGTTTTCCGGCTGGCGTTACATAACCTCGACGGCGCTTATAGTAGCCTTACTGTTTTCCGGCTGGCGTTACATAACCTCGACGGCGCTTATAGTAGCCTTACCTGTTTTCCGGCTGGCGTTACATAACCTCGACGGCGCTTATAGTAGCCTTACCTGTTTTCCGGCTGGCGTTACATAACCTCGACGGCGCTTATAGTAGCCTTACTGTTTTCCGGCTGGCGTTACATAACCTCGACGGCGCTTATAGTAGCCTTACCTGTTTTCCGGCTGGCGTTACATAACCTCGACGGCGCTTATAGTAGCCTTACCTGTTTTCCGGCTGGCGTTACATAACCTCGACGGCGCTTATAGTAGCCTTACCTGTTTTCCGGCTGGCGTTACATAACCTCGACGGCGCTTATAGTAGCCTTACCTGTTTTCCGGCTGGCGTTACATAACCTCGACGGCGCTTATAGTAGCCTTACCTGTTTTCCGGCTGGCGTTACATAACCTCGACGGCGCTTATAGTAGCCTTACTGTTTTCCGGCTGGCGTTACATAACCTCGACGGCGCTTATAGTAGCCTTACCTGTTTTCCGGCTGGCGTTACATAACCTCGACGGCGCTTATAGTAGCCTTACCTGTTTTCCGGCTGGCGTTACATAACCTCGACGGCGCTTATAGTAGCCTTACTGTTTTCCGGCTGGCGTTACATAACCTCGACGGCGCTTATAGTAGCCTTACCTGTTTTCCGGCTGGCGTTACATAACCTCGACGGCATTTATAGTAGCCTTACCTGTTTTCCGGCTGGCGTTACATAACCTCGACGGCGCTTATGGCAGTCTTAGCGGCTTTGATGCTTGTGGTAGCCTTAGCGGCGTGCTCTGATATCTACTTCCGAACTTCGCAGGTGCGAATTTCGGCTACGCGTTCTCTTATTTATTTATTTTTTGCTTCGGTGTACTCTTGACAACGTTTTCCTCATTTAAGACACGGCTGCGAATGTCGGCACGCCTGTTTTCCGGCTGGCGTTACATAACCTCGACGGCGCTTATAGTAGCCTTACCTGTTTTCCGGCTGGCGTTACATAACCTCGACGGCGCTTATGGCAGTCTTAGCGGCTTTGATGCTTGTGGTAGCCTTAGCGGCGTGCTCTGATATCTACTTCCGAACTTCGCAGCTGCGAATTTCGGCTACGTGTTCTCTTATTTATTTATTTATTTTCTGCTTCGGTGTACTCTTGACAATGTTTTCCTCATTTAAGACACGGCTGCGAATGTCGGCACGCCTGTTTTCCGGCTGGCGTTACATAACCTCGACGGCGCTTATAGTAGCCTTACCTGGGCCCGCTTGCACAAAACAATCTTAAGACTGTCTTAGCTAAGTCCAGACTTAACTGGAGTCTAAAGAATAGGCCACTAGCATGGCGGCTTAAGACTGGAGTAAAGACTGGGCTTCAGTCCTGACTTGAATAAGTCGCTTGTATGATTACGACTCTAGTGCTGCCTTGGTTAAGACACAAGGACGTCAGGTGTCTAAGTAGAGAAATTAGGGAAATACAGTGATGCGCTGGCACTGTCCCTGCTGTAAGATGTACACATTCCGTTAATTTTGCGTTGTGTAAAATCCGTGCCATTGCTTTTTGCGGCTTAAAATTGTGTTACGAGGATAAATGCCCCAAGTGGTTGCTGAGGCCGTTGTGGGAAGCCACTCTGGTGAACATGAACCCGAAACGTTCGACGTTCGGAACACGAGCCGTCTTAAATAAGCTTGGTCTTTCTAAAGACACCATTTAAGTCTGGACTTATCTCGGACTATATCGTGCAAGCAGGCCCTGTTTTCCGGCTGGCGTTACATAACCTCGACGGCGCTTATAGTAGCCTTACCTGTTTTCCGGCTGGCGTTACATAACCTCGATGGCGCTTATAGTAGCCTTACCTGTTTTCCGGCTGGCGTTACATAACCTCGACGGCGCTTATAGTAGCCTTACCTGTTTTCCGGCTGGCGTTACATAACCTCGACGGCGCTTATGGTAGCCTTACCTGTCTTCCGGCTGGCGTTACATAACCTCGACGGCGCTTATAGTAGCCTTACCTGTTTTCCGGCTGGCGTTACATAACCTCGACGGCGCTTATAGTAGCCTTACCTGTTTTCCGGCTGGCGTTACATAACCTCGGCGGCGCTTATAGTAGCCTTACCTGTCTTCCGGCTGGCGTTACATAACCTCGACGGCGCTTATGGCAGTCTTAGCGGCTTTGATGCTTGTGGTAGCCTTAGCGGCGTGCTCTGATATCTACTTCCGAACTTCGCAGCTGCGAATTTCGGCTACGCGTTCTCTTATTTATTTATTATTATTTTTTTTTTTGCTTCGGTGTACTCTTGACAACGTTTTCCTCATTTAAGGCACGGCTGCGAATGTCGGCACGCCTGTTTTCCGGCTGGCGTTACATAACCTCGACGGCGCTTATGGTAGCCTTACCTGTCTTCCGGCTGGCGTTACATAACCTCGACGGCGCTTATGGCAGTCTTAGCGGCTTTGATGCTTGTGGTAGCCTTAGCGGCGTGCTCTGATATCTACTTCCGAACTTCGCAGCTGCGAATTTCGGCTACGCGTTCTCTTATTTATTTATTTATTATTATTTTTTTTGGCTTCGGTGTACTCTTGACAACGTTTTCCTCATTTAAGACACGGCTGCGAATGTCGGCACGCCTGTTTTCCGGCTGGCGTTACATAACCTCGACGGCGCTTATAGTAGCCTTACCTGTTTTCCGGCTGGCGTTACATAACCTCGACGGCGTTTATAGTAGCCTTACCTGTTTTCTGGCCGGCGTTACATAACCTTCTCAGAAACCCAAGTGCATGTGCGCGCCACATACTGCTCCCAGCATTGTCCCTTTCCAGCAATTGCAAATCTTTCCTGCATTCCCGGGAAATCATCTAATGGCCGTATGCGTCATGCTCCTTTCTTGTCCTGCAAGTCAGTGGACATGTCACTCTGTGGTCTCCTTTGGACAGTAGGCATTCCTCACTGGACGATAGGGCTTCTCGACGGGAAGGGTGAACAATTGAACGAAAGCACTTCCGGCTATTTCCCGCAGGGGGACATTTCTTTGTATTTTTCTAGACGTTCTCTTGACAGGGTCAATTTGGCATTTGCAGGGTCTCCACAAAGCAAAACAGGCTTACACAAAAGGATCCATGGAAACAGGCTCACTTAGCGCCCTTGTACCAACAGCACATATCCACAGCACTTATCCATGCCCACAGGCGAACAATAGAGTGCGCAAGTGCGGATGATGCACGGTCATAACAATACGAAGACTGCTCGCTAGTCCTGCCTGCGCATATATTCAGCTCGCTGTGTAAACCGTCACCGTCAGCGCTGCCTGAATCTAAGGCCACCATCTCCCACCTAAAACACCGGATCACCGCAGTGGCGTCGGCTTCCAGGCTCAGCCTCAAGACCGTCGGGTGAGCGGGGGCATCAAGCTCTGATTAAGTCTGCTGCTGGCCCTATTTCGTGTGTGATTCCTGCTCTCTACCCCGAAAAGAGCCCTATAACTGGGATATCACAGTTATATGGCGACCTCAAGAATTGACCCTTCGGTCGGCGAGGTATGTGCCGCCATCAAGACATTTGAGACTGAGCAAGCATTCCTCCGCGAGCTTAGGCTTACCCCCGAATCAACTGTAAGCCGGCCATCCCGAGCCAGTAGCCAGGGAGGCCGCCCTGCAACTTCGGAGTACTGGGGTGTCTGTAAAGACCTTACCTTTAACCCCGACAAGCCTTCCTGCGAAGGAGAAGTGGTGACATTTAACAGGAAAGCCAAAAATGGAATGCGGCCAAGTTTTAGATGTAATAGGTGCCGCAAGCAGCTTTCACAGCTTCATGGTACCGGTGTGCTTCGAGGGGTACAAGGCCAAGGGTCTTTTTTTGCCTGTACAGACCGTCTGGGACGTCCAAATGTAAAGTTGTCAAGGCGAGACATAATTTGGATCACCTACTGTATGGCGAAAGAACTGACATCCGGCGTTTCCCGCACAGACTGGCGAAACTATACCCGGGAAGTGCTGCAGCAGGAGCTTCTCCAGCGGCCTCCAATGGGAGGAGTTGGCGAAGAGGTTCAAATCGATGAATGCCTCTTGCGTGGAAAGCGGAAAGCCAACAGAGGAAGGCTTCTATCCGGCGACAATGTTCCTCCAAGGCACCGGAATAACTACGGTGGTGTCGCCGATAAGGGTCCGTGGGTGTTTGGGATGGTGTGGTGCCAGACTGGAGAGCTTCGCCTCTTCAAAGTTCACAAGAGGGACGCAGCTACTTTAGGCCCTATCATCGCGGCCAACATTAAGCCAGGAACTACAGTTTATAGTGATGAATGGGCCGCGTACAACTGTATTCCGACCCTTCAGGACCCAACCGGAGTTCCCCTGAATCTCAACTGGCACACGGTGAACCACACCATCCATTTTGTCGACCCCACGACCGGAGCAAACACTCAGCGCATTGAAAGCGCATGGCAAAAAATCAAGAACAAGCTAGTTCGCAACGGCCAGAAGACGTCATCGGCTCTTCTGGAGTCGCACCTCTACTGGCATTGGTGGCAGTCCATCAACGGCCGCACGAAGTATACAGACCCTTTTCTACGCCTAATGGAAGCCATCGCAAGATGCTATCCGCTGTAAAGGACCCTGGCTTCGCCGTCGAAGTCGCCGCTGATCTATTTGCTTCGAAGTCGGGGCAAACAACGCTGGCTTCAGCGACAGCCCCTACTGTCACAATTTTTTAACCGGTTCCTATCGGAGCCACCAAGAGATTCCTAGGCAGGGTCGTCGCTGTCCGCTCCGGCCCCACCCTCTCTCTGGTCACTCGTAGTTTCTTACCAGTGCCACGTCTCCAGTCTAATCTTCTAACCTCAGTTAACCGTACGCGACTTGCTACACATCGGAAGTAAAATCAGAGCACGCGAAATTCGCAGCTGCGAAGGTCAGAAGTATATATCAGAGCACGCCGCCAAGGCTACCACAAGCGTCGCAGCCGCTAAGACTGCCATAAGCGCCGTCGAGGTTATGTAACGCCAGCCGGAAGACAGGTAAGGCTACCATAAGCGCCGTCGAGGTTATGTAACGCCAGCCGGAAAACAGGTAAGGCTACTATAAGCGCCGTCGAGGTTATGTAACGCCAGCCGGAAAACAGGTAAGGCTACTATAAGCGCCGTCGAGGTTATGTAACGCCAGCCGGAAAACAGGTAAGGCTACTATAAGCGCCGTCGAGGTTATGTAACGCCAGCCGGAAAACAGGTAAGGCTACTATAAGCGCCGTCGAGGTTATGTAACGCCAGCCGGAAGACAGGTAAGGCTACCATAAGCGCCGTCGAGGTTATGTAACGCCAGCCGGAAAACAGGTAAGGCTACTATAAGCGCCGTCGAGGTTATGTAACACCAGCCGGAAAACAGGTAAGGCTACTATAAGCGCCGTCGAGGTTATGTAACGCCAGCCGGAAAACAGGTAAGGCTACTATAAGTGCCGTCGAGGTTATGTAACGCCAGCCGGAAAACAGGTAAGGCTACTATAAGCGCCGTCGAGGTTATGTAACGCCAGCCGGAAAACAGGTAAGGCTACTATAAGCGCCGTCGAGGTTATGTAACGCCAGCCGGAAAACAGGTAAGGCTACTATAAGCGCCGTCGAGGTTATGTAACGCCAGCCGGAAAACAGGTAAGGCTACTATAAGCGCCGTCGAGGTTATGTAACGCCAGCCGGAAGACAGGTAAGGCTACCATAAGCGCCGTCGAGGTTATGTAACGCCAGCCGGAAAACAGGTAAGGCTACTATAAGCGCCGTCGAGGTTATGTAACGCCAGCCGGAAAACAGGTAAGGCTACTATAAGCGCCGTCGAGGTTATGTAACGCCAGCCGGAAAACAGGTAAGCCTACTATAAGCGCCGTCGAGGTTATGTAACGCAAGCCGGAAAACAGGTAAGGCTACTATAAGCGCCGTCGAGGTTATGTAACACCAGCCGGAAAACAGGTAAGGCTACTATAAGCGCCGTCGAGGTTATGTAACGCCAGCCGGAAAACAGGTAAGGCTACTATAAGCGCCGTCGAGGTTATGTAACGCCAGCCGGAAAACAGGTAAAGCTACTATAAGCGCCGTCGAGGTTATGTAACACCAGCCGGAAAACAGGTAAGGCTACTATAAGCGCCGTCGAGGTTATGTAACGCCAGCCGGAAAACAGGCAAGGCTACTATAAGCGCCGTCGAGGTTATGTAACACCAGCCGGAAAACAGGTAAGGCTACTATAAGCGCCGTCGAGGTTATGTAACGCCAGCCGGAAAACAGGTAAGGCTACTATAAGCGCCGTCGAGGTTATGTAACGCCAGCCGGAAAACAGGCAAGGCTACTATAAGCGCCGTCGAGGTTATGTAACACCAGCCGGAAAACAGGTAAGGCTACTATAAGCGCCGTCGAGGTTATGTAACGCCAGCCGGAAAACAGGTAAGGCTACTATAAGCGCCGTCGAGGTTATGTAACGCCAGCCGGAAAACAGGTAAGGCTACTATAAGCGCCGTCGAGGTTATGTAACGCCAGCCGGAAAACAGGTAAGGCTACTATAAGCGCCGTCGAGGTTATGTAACACCAGCCGGAAAACAGGTAAGGCTACTATAAGCGCCATCGAGGTTATGTAACGCCAGCCGGAAAACAGGTAAGGCTACTATAAGCGCCGTCGAGGTTATGTAACGCCAGCCGGAAAACAGGTAAGGCTACTATAAGCGCCGTCGAGGTTATGTAACGCCAGCCGGAAAACAGGTAAGGCTACTATAAGCGCCGTCGAGGTTATGTAACGCCAGCCGGAAAACAGGTAAGGCTACTATAAGCGCCGTCGAGGTTATGTAACGCAAGCCGGAAAACAGGTAAGGCTACTATAAGCGCCGTCGAGGTTATGTAACGCCAGCCGGAAAACAGGTAAGGCTACTATAAGCGCCGTCGAGGTTATGTAACGCCAGCCGGAAAACAGGTAAGGCTACTATAAGCGCCGTCGAGGTTATGTAACGCCAGCCGGAAAACAGGTAAGGCTACTATAAGCGCCGTCGAGGTTATGTAACGCCAGCCGGAAAACAGGTAAGGCTACTATAAGCGCCGTCGAGGTTATGTAACGCCAGCCGGAAAACAGGTAAGGCTACTATAAGCGCCGTCGAGGTTATGTAACGCCAGCCGGAAAACAGGTAAGGCTACTATAAGCGCCGTCGAGGTTATGTAACGCAAGCCGGAAAACAGGTAAGGCTACTATAAGCGCCGTCGAGGTTATGTAACGCCAGCCGGAAAACAGGTAAGGCTACTATAAGCGCCGTCGAGGTTATGTAACGCCAGCCGGAAAACAGGTAAGGCTACTATAAGCGCCGTCGAGGTTATGTAACGCCAGCCGGAAAACAGGTAAGGCTACTATAAGCGCCGTCGAGGTTATGTAACGCCAGCCGGAAAACAGGTAAGGCTACTATAAGCGCCGTCGAGGTTATGTAACGCCAGCCGGAAAACAGGTAAGGCTACTATAAGCGCCGTCGAGGTTATGTAACGCCAGCCGGAAAACAGGTAAGGCTACTATAAGCGCCGTCGAGGTTATGTAACGCCAGCCGGAAAACAGGTAAGGCTACTATAAGCGCCGTCGAGGTTATGTAACGCCAGCCGGAAAACAGGTAAGGCTACTATAAGCGCCGTCGAGGTTATGTAACGCCAGCCGGAAAACAGGTAAGGCTACTATAAGCGCCGTCGAGGTTATGTAACGCCAGCCGGAAAACAGGCGTGCCGACATTCGCAGCCGTGTCTTAAATGAACCGAAGTTAAAAAAAAATAATAATAAATAAATAAATAAGAGAACACGTAGCCGAAATTCGCAGCTGCGAAGTTCGGAAGTAGATATCAGAGCACGCCGCTAAGGCTACCACAAGCATCAAAGCCGCTAAGACTGCCATAAGCGCCGTCGAGGTTATGTAATGCCAGCCGGAAGACATTGCCGTAAAATAAAAATTTGGCCGTGTAGCGTCAGCCGGAAAACATGCGTGCCGATCGAACGGTCATTGTGTAAGGCAATCGCGGTATTTTACAGCAGCTGAAAGGAGGAAAACATTGCCAAGAATAACCGGAAGAAGAAAAAACAACTCACAGCACGCGTAGTCGAAATTCGCAGCTGCCAACGGTCATAGCGAGCGCGCGTAGAATAACCGGAAGAAAAAAAAAACTTTCACAGCACGCGTAGTCGAAATTCGCAGCCGCCAACGGTCATAGCGAGCGCGCGTAGAATAACCGGAAGAAAAAAAAGAAAAAAAACTCGCACAGCACGCGTAGTCGACATTCGCATAGCGAGTGCGCGTAGAATAACCGGAAGAAAAAAAAAAGAAAAAAACTCTCACAGCACGCGTAGTCGACATTCGCATAGCGAGTGCGCGTAGAATAACCGGAAGAAAAAAAAAAAAAGCCGCCAACGGTCATAGCGAGCGCGCGTTGAATAAACGGGGAAAAAAAAAACTTTCACAGCACGCGTAGTCGAAATTCGCAGCCGCCAACAGCGAGCGCGCGTAAAGCGTGGCCCGCATGGAGCGTTTTTTGCACGCGAAAACGCGTCGCACGCCCGACGCCCGCGCCGGCGTCGACGATTTCACTCCCGTATAGGGGAGAAAACCTGGGCCAGGGGGCGCTGCGCCGCTCTGTGCGTCAGCGCCCTCCATGGAGACCCCGTCAAAATCTACGCGCAGCCCGGCCGCGTCGTCTGCTAGCCGCCGCATAGAAAAGCATGTTGTCGTCTGCTCCGCGCTGCTTTCTAGCACGTGTTTGCGCGCGCGCGCTCGGTTGTTTCTCTCCTCCTCCGGCCGCATTGTGGCCACCGTCGCGCTCTAACAATGGGGGGGGAAGAAGAAAGAAAGAAAAGAACTAGAAGGAAAATAATGACGGCGCACTTTTTTCGCGAAGCTTGTGTGGAAATGGTAACGGGATGGTTGTGGGCCTTTCTTTTTTTCTTTTTTTTTTTTTTGGGGGGGGGGGATAACTCGTACCGTTCGTGTGTCGTACTTCTCTAACTGGCGGTGCTGAAGCAGCCATCGTGGAACCGGGTCGGCCTCAAGAAACAGATATTCGTCATTAATGCGATCACTTTACGTCAATCATCCTATCCTCATACGCGATCCTGCTTCGGGAGCTCAAAACTGCGTGTTCGCTATAGGAGATAACTGAACTAGGAATTGCGCAGCGTAACAGTGGAATTAAGAAGACAAAGATTTCCGTGGAGAGATGTCCCCGTCTGCATGGAAAGTCGTCAGACATTTCCTCGCTGTTCGTCTCGTGGAGAGGAAACTGCAGCAAAAATGGCATGCCTCGGCTTCTGGGGAATGACCCAGGTCGTTAAGAAACCCCTCATCGTTAACGGTAGCTAGGTCATTGATTTCGGATGGCAGCGCCGCAGCAGTGCACTTCCCCTGGCCGGTGTCGGCAGGAACCAAAGGCTAAGGCGGCATGCTTTGTGCGCCTTTGTAGGGAACGCATCCTAAACGCGCCGAAAACAGGCCCCACGGCGCCGGCAGCACTGCCTAAAACGTTTGTCCCCAAAGAGCTGAATAGGCCCCTTTCAAGTGACCAGTCACAAAGGGAAAGGAAGGAGCACTCGAAGGCTGGACCCTTCATTCTGTGAACATGGACAGAGGCATCAAGAGGTGCCGCCTCAAGTCCTTCAAGATACCTGTCGTTTGCCTCCCGCCTTCAAGCAGCGAATTCGCGTTCATTTTTTTTTTATGTATGTATGTCTGAGCCTGCCAACAAGCGCTCTTTGAAAACAATGTCCGGCGATCAATTAAGCATAATTTCTTGCTTTCAAAAGCACCGATAAAAAACATGTCTCCAGCCAGCCTCTATGTCAGCCGGGGCACAGAAAAAAGCAAAATTAAGAAATCCCACTGGCAAAGAGCGCCGGCTTGGCGCGCGAGAACGCGCCACCAACCCCCCTCGTCCTCACTCTCCTTCTCCCGCTCCGCGTGCACGCGCGGCTGAACGTAGCACGCGCTTCCGAGCGAGCAGGCTGCGCAGACTCCGCAGACAGCCACGCGCAGCGCGGGTGCGGATGCGCGTAGGTTTTGTAGTTCCTCTCCGCTCCGCTGGAAACCGAGCGCTGGCGTCGCGGAGCAAACTCCAGCGGCTTTTTTTTGCCGCCCAGTTGCGCGACGCACGCGCCCCCATCCGGCCGTGCGTCGAGGTCGCGCACATCTTGTTTTCCCTGTCGCCGCGAGCTTCAAGTTGTGGTTTCCCCTCTTTCTTCTGGGTCAGGTGTGTCAAGAAAACAGGCACAGGCATCACTTCCAACAGCTATGGATCTAAATGCAGAAGCCATAGCACAAGGGAGGTATCGGAGGTCCGCTGACAAGTCTAGCAGCTCATAAACAACCTCCGAGCTCAGCGTAAACACTCATGGCCCCAGCGGACGGCCCACCTTCACCGAACTCTAACCTAAAAACCTAAAAGAAAAAGGAAATGCACGGTGCCCGATGCCCGGACCTTGCTGTCGTCGCCTCGTGCGTGGAGCGACTCAGAAAGACTACATTACTGCTCGGCCGTTTCGGCCGAGAAACCCGAAACCCTCGGCGCCGTCGGAGCGCCAAACCCCCGTCGTTCTTTCCGCTCTCGCGAGCTTCCCTCTCTCTCGGCCGGCGTGGGCGTGGCTCCAACCGGAATCACGTGACGGCTGCTCCGGCTCTCATTGGCCCTCTGCCGCTGCCGACTTCCGGCGTCGGCGCGTCGGCAACAGGTTAAGTTACGCCAACCGGAACGAAGCCCGCGAATGATGGTGTTTCGTACATGCCCGCGAGCTCTAGGTAAAGCACTTGTCGGCGTTCTGCTACCGTCTTGCAGCTTTTTTAACGAGTTTTTACACGGCAGTGCAGCTATGCGGTAGTCACTATTACTGACGCGGCGTAATCACGCGACAGTCTCCGGGCGAAGGCATGTGGAGACGGGCCCATTCGCGTACGACTCACCGTAGTCGGAGGCTGCAGACAGGCCAGGGACAGGACCGAAGGCTGCGCTGTTGAATTTAGGGCAACAATCCACGAACTGAATCAGATTTTCACCGAATTTGCATCTATCGGGATGATGCCCCGCAAACTACAACAAGCCGACGCATGAAAAGCGACCTAGGGCTCGCAAGGCGCGAGCACCCGTTGCCCGAAAAGCGCGCCAGCTTTTGTTCGGGTGGCTCGGGCGCTGTGAAACGGGGTAATTGGCATCTGAGCATCTGAGTTTGAGGCTTATTTCCAGAAAAAAGCAAATACTAAAAGTTATTTGACGTCACATTCGTCGAGAGAAGCAACGCATCCTCCTTTCCACTTTGGTTCTGGGCGCGCATGCGCAGTTCACGGAGCCGGCTCTCTGCAAGTTCAGGTCTAAACTATAGTGCCTAGAATGTACTGGCTAGCGTGCCGTGCGGGGGGCTCTCTCAATCCGCCTTTTGCGCGAGTTTTCTGCGCATGCGCGAAGCCCCAGCGGCGACTGATGAAAACACACTGAGCGGCGTCGACGGCGCTTCTCGTAGCCGCACTCATGGCCAACGCACGGGGGCTGGAGGCGCGGTCACGTTCAGATCAGAGCCTCGGTAAAACGATGCCAACCACCTGTGCCGCTTACGGCTGCCACTCTCGAGGCGTGCCGGGATGCAAGACGCGTTTTGTTAGGTTTCCTTCGGCGAGCCGCGACCTGCAACGGCGTGAAGCTTGGATTAGGGCAACCAAGCGTCAAGACGTGAATGGGCGACCTTGGCAGCCGACTGCGTGCTCTCGACTGTGCGAAAAACACTTCGTTACAGGTATGTATGCATCTAAAGGAAATGTGCATGATGAAAAGTATCTACCGGAGTTTGCACCAAGCCTGTAACCCACCAGTGATAGCAGCAATGAGCATTTGTTCGGGGCGTCTGATGGCGATGTATTTTGTCGTTTGTTTTATTTATGTGCGAAGGGGCCGGGTAGCGCAGATATCACAGGTGGCTGTGTGCGCTAGACTGTAATATTTAGCATGTTTTATCGCGACTGCCGCCTGACTAAAAAGAAAAAAGAATTGTGCGTTTGTTGTGATGCACCGCCGTTCGCGAGCCGATTGGTTGAGCTGGTCATGAGGCTCCCGAACGGCAGTGCATTAAAACGCCGTATTTTTTTTCTTGTTAGTGAGGTGGCAGTCACGATAAAACATGATAAATATTGCGGCCTAACGCACACAGCCGCCTGTGATATCTAAGCTACCTAGCCCTTTCGCACATAAAGATAAGAAGGGACAAAATACATCGCCTTCAGGCCCCGGTGCAACTGAAGCAATCACGCACCGAAGAAATCCTCATTGCAGCTATCACTGGTGCGCTACAGCCTGGGTGAAAACTCCAGTAGGTACTTTTCATCATGCCTATTTTCTTAGATGCATACATACCTGTAGTATGTGTTCTTGCCGCTCGGAGCATATGACGCACTTGACACTTTCACGACGCACAGTATTTTTTTTTTAATTAAAGGCTCGCCTTCGTGCACGCCAAAGCATCCGGACTTTGTTCCTTTAATGTACGCAATCAGATGCACTTCGTTAGGGAGCTTGATAATCGTCGTCTTCGTCCAACCGTTTGCAACGGCAAGGAAACCGCCCGGCACAATAAATGAGTCTCCTGGAGGGTTCATGCTCGTTCACTTGCAGAGTGGATCGCTCTGAACGTAGAACAGGGTTGGTTCCTGACCGAGATGCGCATCCGATATGTAGGAGATTCACATGGGTCACCAAGTTTTTGATTCCGCAGAAATCACGGCGGAGGTAGAAATGAACGTTGGAGATCCTTTCACAACAGAATGACCATTCTCTGCGCACCGAGAACCTTTTCATCACTGCGACCACATCCGTTCTGACTCCTGAGGACAGAAACCGGCTGCAGCTCTGAATCATCCATTGCCAAAAAATGCAGCGCTTTTCCTGCAGGTGTGCATTCCGGCCGGGACAATGCCCTTTTCACGGGGCGTGTATATGTGACTCTCTGCCGATCTTCGTGGATGAAATCCTTGCACGGTTGTAGATGACGCGAGGAGGAAGCGACGCCCATTGCACCATGCCGGCGCCGCGGTTTGTCACTTTGTACATAGAAAAGGTGATAACTTTTGGAAGCCTGAACGCAGTTCTGTGGACACTACAGTGTATATTTTTGGAAAAGAAAAAAACAAGCGCGTACAATACAACAATATCTACTGAAGATAGAGCTATAGGTAGAGTGCACTGGAGGGTCTTTGTTCCGAATGTGGCCTGCAACCAGCTGATTCAGGAAGCACATATCATTCATGGAAATATATTTTGCAGAAAAAGTGTCGCTTGACCGTCAACTCTGAAGGGGTTAGCTGCGTTTAATGCAAATACCAGCGGAGGCTTACACAAGATGCGCAGAAAGAAGGAAAAAGCATGCAACTAGCCAAATATAAATGCTGCAACATTTCTCGCGCTCTGAGAAGAGCTAAGAGAAAACTGGCATGGAGCGCAGAACAAGTGGCTCTATTGAAAGCGCAAAATGAGGAGCTAATTAAGTGAGTCTGTGGTTAACGCTTTTTTTTTTAATCCCGCGCGTGACCTAGACAATTGTGACCGTACAACAACCACTCGGCTGCTGAAACAGCGAAGCCGAAACTGGTGAAGAAAGTAAAATTAATTATAAATTACTTAGCGGTGGTAAGCGAGAAACCACGTGGAATATCTAGCGCATCGATTAGCAAGTGAAAAAAAAAAATACCACCAAAAATTGGTATCAGACTACTTTAAAATTATTGCGGTGTCGCATGTACGGCCTTTCTCCAAAACCTTTAGCGGTGCATTTCTATTTTTTTACTTGTTTGTTGTTGCTGCGCCTTTTTGCTCAAATTTTACTATATTGTAGACTTTGTAAAAAAAAAAAAAAAGAATCAGTGATACAATCACCACTTAATTTTGTTTCTTGCCTTTCCTTCTGTTACAAAAGAAAGCACACCGCATAATAATCATTTATGTATGAAGCAACAATTAAGTGACTTCCTAATAAAACAAATGAATAAAGAGTAAGAACAAAAACTGAAGTCAGATTCAGACTGCTTGTGTTTATTGTCGCATGCGATCTTTGAAAACATGCGCGCGTGCAATATATGTTACGAAAAAGCAAGATCGGCGCCCTTCTTTTCTGTAGCATATATGTGACGCTATAAAACGTCACTAACCTGATATATATCACCTTAGCAATAAGCATGACTGAATTGCAGAAGCGTCGACGTAACCTATCCGAAAGCATGAGGCCCGTATACGTATTGACGTTCGTAGCACTTGACTGCGGCATCGCGGTATACCATGGACCATAAGAAAAGACCGAATAGTAAATAAAATTCAAAGTTGGATTAATGAACAGTGTAAAATATTAAGGGTATTTTCTGATGCCTGTGTCACACGGACAATAACAGTCGTCGTCAATCCGTTCCGGGTTAGATCGCGATTGAGAATATAGTTCTAATAATTCGGGACAACCACCTGGGCTGATTGAGCGCTCACTCAGAAGGAAGATGCATACGATACCTTACATCCGCAATCGCGATGCGTGGATCGCAATCGAGTGGCTCTAGATCAAATAAAATCGTCATCGGAATATTTCATAGCAATAAAAGATTAACAAACTATTGCAACCAACGTGTCAACTTTAGGTGGTTTTCTCAAATTTCTTCTCTCGCTGGATATCAGGAAGTCAATATGTGTTCTGTTTAAGACCTTATCCGGTTCAGCTGAATAAATAAAACAGATATATAGCAGACATGGACCAGACAGTATTTGTTAAACGCTTCCTCGAGTGCTATTTGAGCGTATAATTTTCTCCGCACAGTACTAGGACGGTATGAATGTCTTCCACCAAGACTGTTTTTAGACACAAAGTGCGCTTAAACCGTCAAGAGACAGGTTTCGCAGTGAAAAGCGCAGCGCGCTATCCGGACCTATATGCCGCTTATGCTGCCGAGGCCGCGAACGCGGAGCGATAACACCTTAGTAGGGTGCCTCGATGTAGCGGGTGGAGACACCGCTTTCGACGGCGCCATTTTGGGGCAAGCTCAGATACGGCGGGCTATGGAGCCGCGGCCCGATTTCTTATTTAGCACGCGCTTGCGCTAGCAGGCTCGGCTGTATACCGTTTTTACACACATACTCGCAATCCTGAGCGCCTTTTTGCTCGAAAAAAAATGTGAAAGCAACTACTTCTTGCTAGCATGCGTAGTTTAAGAGGAAATGATCAAATTGTAGGTGGTAAGCATTTACTCTTTCGTCGTCTCGGATGTTCAATTGCGGTTATTTTGACTACTGGCTGTTTTATAAAGCAATGCATTTTGCACTGCCGGACATGAATGAGTTTATGAGGTGCATAGTATTCAGTTGCGTCTATTGCTATAAAGCAACAACCATGTGTACGTTTCAGGGAGCCGTATATCGAAGATAATTTGTATCGCAATGGCCCATCGTGAACCGTAGAAAAGACACACCACAAAACGATGCGTAAATCAACCTTTGACACGTGTCGCATGCTGATGCACACGGCATTTTATCCTAAAACAATCCTCATTAAGACTTTGAAGCTGATTTTGGATGCACGCCTCGGAAACATCTTTTATTAAAAGTTGGCGCCAGCTACAGTTTTGCTGCCGTACCCATCATTCGATTTTTCTGGCTGACTTAGCCAATTGAAGTAAATACGCAAGCGCATCGTGCCAAACCGCTCTAACAGTCTGTTGATAAGCTTTGGGTATTCCACGCAATCAACCACTGGAATCGGAACGGTTTGTTCGATAAGGCATTTATAGGATTTTACTCGACTCTTCAAGAGGAAGATGTCGTTTTGTTCCGATAAATTTTTACACGCAATCAAACAATGTCGGGCAGCTGTTGACTTGAGGAGCCACCGTCCATACATTGTGTTTGCCCTCGAACTGGCGCTGAAATGAGGTAGGCGACGAAACAGTCATTTTGCATATTTTTTAGTGTGCATGCAAATGAATGAAATAACAAAAACATTATGGAAGCAATGCGATATTTACATGTACGATCGCTAAATTTTTCCATGGATGCCAAACAAGCGACAGCACTAAGTCGGGTGTTAGGCGGTCAAATTTAGCTTTACCTAAATTTGGCTTAACCTCAGACGAGTACTTGCGGGGACAACAGGGTGTGAACATCGCCTCGCAATGCGTAATTATTATACAGGGAAGGAAAAGCTGCATTCGGGATGAACTTTTGTACTGCACAAGAACCTTGCTTCCTCACGACCGCTTTCACAAGATGATGCCGCTACACCTTCCAGCTCACGAGAGCAGTTTCTTTGAGACTTGTCGAGCTGCCAATCATATTCTTAAAACAACCTAATTTTCATGAGAACCCAACATTTTATATTATTGCGAGTCTCAAAACCCTCGCGTAAAACTGCTCCTGTGTATAATTAAAAAAGAACAGCTTCAGAGGATCTGTTATCTCTGTTTCGCGAAATGTTGTACTAGCAAATTCCAGCGTGGCCAACTTGGTGTTTTGTTTTGGTTTTTTTTTTTTGCGACCAAAATAATTGTTACAAACTGCGTTTCACTTCCTGCTCTGTCGCGAGATGACATGCCATCGGTCGCTCTCCATTGTATTATTTCCCGGCAAGGACAGAGGGAATGTAATCTGTTTGAATCTGAAGCCTCGGCGGTTGCCACGAGCTTTCAAGATCGAGTGTAATGGGGAGCGATCGAAATGACACAATGGTGCCCTTTGACAAATACCAGGGTCGACCTTCTCCACATGTTCTTGGTATGGCTATGAACACAGAAAGGCAGATCCTCAACAACAGATATTGTGTGACACTACGCGAATGATACTAAAGTCGAGTGTCACTCACTGAAAGTTACACTAAATTTCCCCGAGTGACTACAACATAGCAGATGCAATTGTCCATATATTTAGTTTATAAGCCCTCACGTGCGCTGAAAATTCAAAATTTACACTACACAAAACACATTTACAAAAAAACACAGTGCGCTACTCCCGATGCCAGGCAATGCGATGCTTCGACCTGCTTCAACGTTGAAAAAGACAGACAAAAATCTGTTGCGCGCAATGCTAGATGGGGAAGCCAAAAACCGCACAAAGTTTCGTGATTACAAGCAGATGGGTGAAGCGGCGTGAGATAATGTCATTCCAAACAGAAGTGCGTAACTGCGTTAGACGAGTACAAAAATAACTTTTAAAACGCTTTCGTATAAACAGATACAGACCGCAAGAAAGACGACACGCGCACATACGCAAGCGCTTTTGTGTGTTTGTCATTTTTCTAGTGGTCTGTGTCTGCGCTAGACCTTTTTACACGATTGAAATGCACCTATTCGCTCAAAAAAAAAAATTTACGAATGCATAAAGGAAGCACAGGTATTGTGGCTTACTTCGCAGTCTTCACGCTTCACTTTCGCGTCCCATACATTTCTCCGTCTCTTATACCATGGAGAACGAAAACATCTGGCTCCTTTCTTTTTTTCTTTTTTTTCTTTTTTGCTGAGCCAGTACACAATGCACACAACAGCCTGGCATGCTAGTTTTCGTGACTGAACACAGTACAATCGCCCAGCATCCAGCGCGCGGCACAACCGCTTCGGACACTCCACAGCAACGGCCCGAAGCGACTTGCCCCAAGATGGCGAGCGCGGCGAAAGTGGCGGCGCGGGGCATGCCAAAGGGTGTCACCACCCTGTACGGCGGCGCTGGTATCGAGGCACCCTACACCTTAGCTATTGGTAGCGCCGCCCCGCGGTGGCGGCGGGAAGGCATCACCGCGGCGGACACGCCAGCGCGCGCCCTCGGCAAGGTCAATGTACAACTGGTCGCGCAACTTGGAAGAAAACGCGTGCAGCTGCCTACTGCCAGCGGCATCAACTCGATGATGACATTGTACTGCTGGCAGATAAGAGGGATGGGTTGCAGGAGCTGCTTAAGATCTGTGGAGAAGAGGGCGAAAAGCTGGGACTGCAATTTAGCAGCGAAAAATCAGAAATAATGGTATTTAATGATGAAAGGGGGGACGTGCTGGAAATACAAGGCACCAAGGTTGAACATGTGGAGAGCTATAAATACCTGGGCATATGGATCAACGAAGGAAAAAATTACCTAGAAAAGCATGAAAGAATTACGATAGACAAAGGGAAAAGGAGTTCGGATATTATGAAACACAGGGCCCTCTGGAATTATAACAGGTATGAGGTTGTTAGAGGGGTATGGAAGGGTGTTATGGTACCAGGACTCACTTTTGGAAATGCAGTCCTGTGCATGAAATCAGAAGTACAGTCAGGCCTTGAAATCAGACAGAGAAAGGTAGGTAGATTGGCATTGGGAGCACATTGCAACACACCTAATGAAGGAGTCCAGGGAGATATGGGCTGGGCATCATTTGAGGTTAGAGAGGCAATTAGCAAACTAAAATATGATCAGAGACTAACCGTAATGGAGGAATCAAGGTGGGCACGAAAAATGTACAAGCACCTCTTCATGAAAAGCCTGAATACGAAATGGACTAACAGAACCCGAAAGCTCAAATTTAAGTACCTAGAGTTTGGAGATACACCGCAGCAAAACAGCAGCATTGAAAAGCAAGTAAAGGAGGCAGAAAGGAAAATGTGGGAAAAAAGAATGCAAGGAAAATCAGCATTGGGTATGTATAGAACTCGAAAACAGGATATAAAGAAAGAAAGTTTATTCGACAACTCACGAGGGAGCTCATTGCTGTTTGAGGCTAGGACAGGGGCCCTCAGAACAAAAACGTACAGGAAAAAATTTCAGGAAGTAGATATATTATGCGCGGCGTGCGGAACTGACGAGGAAACAACGGAACATGTTGTTCTAAGGTGCCAAAAACTTCGTCCTGCCCTTCCCGCGGAAAAAGCGGCAGATCTGGAGAGAGCGCTGGGATTTGCTGGGGAAGATGGACGAATGGATGAGGAACGCGTTCTGATAACAAAAGAGAGGTTAGAGGATTGGTGGAAAAAGTCAAGAGAATAAAGAGAGGAAAAAAAGGGAGGGGGGCAGATACGGGCGAATTAGAAGCTAAAAATGGGGAAGAGATAAATATATTTCTTTTAATTTTTTGGCTAGGCGGCGCAAGCTGCCGCCCGATACAAAGGGCAGAGCCACTATCATCAATCCATCCATCCATCGAGGGCTTTAGGGGTAGCGTTTAAGGGTAGCTCGGCTGAAAACGCTGATTGGCCCAAAATTTGTGACGTCATTTATGACGTCACAAACACCGTCATGGGTCCCGTGATATTTTGTGATGTCATGTCCGGATGTAGGGCGCACGTGTTTTCCCTAGACTGTCCCTGGATTCCCCATGCTTTTCAGAGCGCCGGTGTCGGCGGTGCGCCGCAAGCAAACGGCAGCTGCCCAGCCGATGGCCGTCGGCGGAGAGGCACGAGGCCTAGCTTGCACACAGTGCGGACACCGTGGAAACGGCAGCGATGTCAAATAACATATGCACGCTCCGAGCCGCGAAGAGGTTTCCGAGCTAGCTTGTCACACCACACGAATTGCCGGGGAAATCACAGTTTAATTGCATTTCCTTTATCTAGATCTGTGTGAGACCTTTCGGCGACAAAAACAATCGAGGTTCGCCAACGCAGTGTGACCGGTTCGTAGGCCGGCCGGACGAATTGTCCAGTGACAACTGCACACCATGTTTGCGGTGATTCCGCTCTTCTGCACATTTCGTATATTTGCAAAACGTTTCCTTGCAAAATAGCTTTCTCGGTGCGACGTCTTTCAGGCGCGCAGGCTGTCGGCAACGGTCGTCCGTCCCGTTGCCACGCGTCCCGATACAATTCGGTCTTTTTCTAAGCGAAATAGTTCATTATGAATTGTTTTAACCAGAAATGCGCTCGGTGACCGCTCTTATTGGCTAAAAAGGGCCTAATTTCCTCACTCCAAACTAATACGCCGGCGAATGCATATGATGCCGGCCGGCAACACCGCGGCGCCGGCGCTATTATAAGCACATCCTAGCTGCAATAGCTAGCTAGTCCATCACTGTAGGGGGCAAAAAAAAAAAAAGCTTTGAGGACAAATGGAATAGAGATACGTACTAGGTCATTCGACTCTACAAATTTTTTAGGTCAGAATTGTGATGCTGGGAGTGATATGTTGATTAGGAAAAAAAAAAACTAAATAAGCTGTAGTATTAAAGGATGACCTCTCACTGTTTTGGTTACCCTGTTGTTAAAAACAATTAGGTGCCTAATGAATATCCTATTCTCATTTGGGCTATGATGATTATAAAACTATGTAAGTCATTTCACATTGATCAGGGCTTGTTTTAGATTAAGTTTAATAAAGCAAATCCCCAGCTTGCACTTTGAGCTTAATGCCTTCATACCTCAAATAAAGTTGATGGAGCATATCATAAAGTCGCAGTTAATACAACCGGATTTCAGAACATTCAGCCTCAGGATTTCAGGCTAACAAGAAGAAATGTTATACATTGTTACTAAGGAGGTTATGTTATATATGGGTAACTATAGGAGCATTATAAGATGTGTACTTTTTAAGTAGTACAGATCTGTGCGCAGCCTTTAGAAAACATGAAAATATTGCAGCGTATATCACATGAAGAGTAATGGCATTGTATGTTTTGTAAGTGTCAGCATATGTTTGCTGTCAAATTGAGATCCATGTGATGCATGCATCTTTTAATGACTTAGGGCTTGTTCTAATGCAACGCATGGACCATTTCAGCTTGTCATGCCTTCGCATGTCTAATATGTAATAAACAGCGTCTTACGTCTTCAGCATTTCTTTCACGGCAACAAGTTTTGCATCCGTCATATGTGTCAATTGTGATTTTTAACTGGACCTGTAGCCTGAAACAGACTGCTGACTGCCATCACAAATTTGTTTGTTATATATTCAAACACTGCATTTATTTTCGTTCATAAAAACATTGAAATGCTTTAATAACTTTCATTGCCTTGAGTAAATGTTTGCCATTCGTTACATTGATTGCTTGCAGTCCAGAAATTCTTTACATTCTTATTTAGCTATACCTTACACTTACAAACACATATAAAGTTATATATGTGCTACACTATTTTTCCTTCCATTTAGTATCTCTCACATAACCTCAGAGTTTAAAGACAATTATTTATCAAACAGCACTTGTGAATATATCTAAGTGGACACTTTTTTAATTGCACAATGATGGCATAATGCAATGAAAAATAAATTAATGTGGTCCACCACTTCAGTTTGCAAAAGACTTATAAAAGAGAAAGGTAGCATGCACTATAGCCAATTTTTAACAAAATTTTCTCGGCATATGCCACCTTTTATGCAACTAATATGTCAACAGCCAAAAAAAAAATATTCTTATACATTACTAAGGTGCAAAGATGAGTAAAACGAGTATTTGCTGAATTTCGGGCTGTCCAGACATTGTGGGATTGCTTTTCAGGGTATAAAAAGGCATTTTTTTTAGCATAAAGGAGGGGTTAGAAACCTTGCTGTCCCTATAGGAGTGTGAGGACTGCACTGGGTGCAGTGCTCAGGAAAGTGTGGCTGAGGTCGGGGGGGGGGGGGGGGGGGGGAGAGGGTGGTAATGCAAAGAGTGCAGTTAGAGAAATATATGCAAGGCAATTCACATGCTGCAATACTGTGGGCCTTAAGTTCTTTTCCTCAAGAGAATGCTTTCTCTCTTTTGTTGCTGTAAGAGAAGGTTATTGTTAAAATGAGAGATACAAGTCAGTCCATCATGAAATCAAACCTGACGACCCCCACTATCACTCCGCTGCAGAAGACCACTTTGAGACTAAATGTATTTTGTTAGCAAGGCATCACTGCTCATTGGT
The DNA here is from genome assembly GCF_055883805.1 of Amblyomma maculatum. Classification (NCBI taxonomy): domain Eukaryota; kingdom Metazoa; phylum Arthropoda; class Arachnida; order Ixodida; family Ixodidae; genus Amblyomma; species Amblyomma maculatum. Next base: position 183,150,133 of record NC_139349.1, read on the forward strand.
ACCTTTTTTATTTGCAAGGAGGTTACAGTAGTCTGTGCCATAGCTTTTCTATGTTGCTAGCACCTATAGCATGCAGTACCTGAAGTAGTAAATGCTGCACAATTTCATTTGCAGACAAAGCACCTATACCTTTACAAAGTGGTGGCAAAGATGGATGATTTAAAGCTCTTTCTCAAAGATGATGTGTGGCCACAGTGTGCAAGGCTATTGAGCAGAAATTCATAAAATCAAATGAGCTCAGAATATCAGTAGACAGGCCCCAGAAGTTCAAAACGAGTATGGTAGGGGAATGTGTCTGAGGTTCAGGGTTTTCATTGCAGGAAGAAAATAAAAGGGGTGATGCTTGACTGCACTGGTAGATTTTATGCCGAGCTCTGCATTAAATCAAAAGCGATTTTAGAAGCCGCAGAACATATCTGGTCCGAAGAGATTTCTTTATTCTACTGAGGGACCTCTCAAGCCCTAAAGTATGTATTCCGAAGCTTACATCCTTCTACAACAAGCTGTCTGATAGAACACATTTCATCGATATGCCTTGGCTGAGGAGACACCTCAAATTAAAGTGGCAAGCATTGGACTCGAAGAGGCCAACAGTTGGGCAGCATTGGAGTTCCCCAGATTGAGATTTTCTAGAGCCTCTCCCCAGCCTGCAACTATTCCTAATATATGAGTGTCTGTAGTATCCTGTGAGAGGAGGAGGTTGTGTCCTGTGAGGAAGAGGACCTATGATGGGTCAGTGCACGCTTTCAGATCTTGCATTATCATCTCTCGTAGGTGAGCTGGCAAAAAACATTGATTTTGACGAACCGAGTAGCAGCTTTTAAGCCTTAAAGACCGGAAAATGAAAATGTTGGCATGTCGTTTTCTTTTTTTTTTTTTGCTTCATGCACTTTAGATCAATACCAGCTTTCAAAACAAGATTTATAATATCTGAAATTAGTTGCTCAAAGCAAGATGACTTCAGTGTTTCCCACTTTTTGTACACAAGCGATTTCTATAATTGATCGAGGGGTATGCTTATTTCATTTGTGCGGCAAGATTAATTATGCACTTGATATCCCTCTGCAAAATTTGATTTTACAGCGTAGTTGTTGAAGGCCTCAATTATGACTGCTTGTTTGTTTTTGTAACTTCAGTTCTCTTCTGTGTGTTCGAGTTGTCCTTTCACTATTAGCATGCTTACTTCTCAAATGGCATTTCTACGCCCATATTTGCATGTGAACGCTCAGTCTAACATTCTAGCTGGTTCGTATTTACTTATTCTTTGTCACTGTGGCCGATGTAATTGCAGTTGTCTTGTGCATGTTCAAAGCTTTCAACAGTCCTTATGAAGTGTTTGTGGAAGCATAAAAAATATTGTCATGCAGTGGTGACAAGGTCGGCGACACAATTGAAGGGTCGATGATTGCGCTAAAGAAACTGTTTATTTGGGCTGACTTGCGCCCGCAAAAGAACTAAGCAACTCGGCGGCGGCGATAGAAACAAAAGTGCTCGTCGTTCGTCGGACAAAGAATGCCCGTCACACTCGGCAACGCTCAATTTAAAGGCTGCACAGAACAATCTAGATAACGTCGCAAACAGCTACCAGCACGGGCTGGAACATTGTGGAAAGACACCCGAGTGGCCGGAACCTTCCAGACAGATCTCGGTGCGTCTTGCGCTACGACAAAACTGATAAAGGTGTGACTCGCGACATCGAGCAGTAACAAACAAAGATTACAGAACTGATACGCGGTCCAGAATCAGAGTGATAAGCCTGTATGCCGGCGGCTGTTAAAAAACAACAAATACTGTTTTGCAGGTTTCGCGGCATTACTCCCCCCTTAAAAAAACATCGCCTCGATGTTTCAAAACAAAGAAACTTAAACATAAACACTGCAAAGTTTAAACACTACAGATTCTTTAACGCGCGTAATATGGCTTCAGTCGTACAACATGTACAATTTCTGGGCGTGCGCGTCGCCGTTGTGATGCTGAAGTTCCGTCGGGAATGACTTCATAGTCCAGTGGTCCGACGCGGCGAATGATTTTGTACGGCCCAAAGTATCGACGCAACAACTTTTCACTAAGTCCACGACGGCGAATTGGTGTCCAAACCCACACTTGGTCCCCTGGATTGTACTCTGCGTGGCGTCGTCGTAAGTTGTATCGTCGGCTGTCGGTGCGCTGTTGGTCTTTAATACGCAGCCGTGCGAGTCGTCGAGCTTCCTCTGCACGCTGCAGGTAGGCGGCGACGTCGAGGTTGTTCTCGTTGGTTACGTGCGGTAGCATTGCGTCGAGCGTCGTCGTGGGCTCCCTACCGTACACAAGCTTGAACGGGGTCGCTCTGGTCGTCTCCTGGATTGCCGTGTTATACGCGAAGATTACGTACGGCAAGATGGCGTCCCAGGTCTTGTGTTCAGCGTCGACGTACATAGCGATCATGCCCGCGATCGTTTTGTTCAGGCACTCCGTAAGGCCATTGGTCTGGGGATGGTACGCAGTTGTTCGTCGATGGCTTGTGTGACTGTATTCCAGGATGGCTTGCGTCAACTCTGCCGTAAACGCCGTTCCCCGGTCCGTGATGAGCACTTCTGGGGCGCCGTGTCGCAAGAGGATTTGTTCGACAAAAAATTTGGCGACTTCTGCCGCGGTACCATTGGGCAGTGCTTTTGCTTCGGCGTAACGGGTAAGGTAGTCAGTGGCCACGATGATCCACTTGTTACCCATAGACGAAGATGGAAAGGGGCCAAGAAGATCCATCCCAATTTGTTGAAAGGGCATGATTGGGGGCGGAATCGGGTTTAGTAGTCCTGCTGGTCTGATCGGCGGCGTCTTGCGTCGTTGGCACTCACGGCACGTCTTCACGTAGTGGGCAACTTCGGCAGGCAGTCGCGGCCAGTAGTACTTCTCCTGGATTCGATGCAACGTGCGCGCAAATCCCAGGTGGCCTGCTGTGGGCTCATCGTGTAACGCCTGCAGAATCTCTTGCCGGAGGGTTTTGGGCACTACGAGAAGCTGCGCGGTCTTGTTGGGTGCGAAGTTCTTCTTCACGATGAGGCCATTGCTCAACGTGAAGGATGATAAATTTCGCCTGAACACACCAGGAGGGGAAGCGGTCTTTCCTTCCAAGTAATCGGCTAGCGCTTTCAGCTCAGGGTCTGATCGCTGTTGTTCTGCGAAACTGCTGGCGCTTACCGGTCCCAAAAAGGCGTCGTCGTCATCGTCCTTCGGGGGAGCATCGACGGGAGCGCGGGATAAGCAGTCTGCGTCGGAATGCCTTCGGCCCGACTTATAGACAACAGTCATGTCAAATTCTTGAAGTCGTAGGCTCCATCTGGCAAGGCGGCCGGAGGGATCTTTCAAATTAGCCAGCCAGCAGAGCGCGTGATGGTCGCTTACCACCTTGAATGGTCGGCCGTATAGGTATGGACGAAACTTAGAAGTGGCCCAGATGATTGCAAGGCACTCCTTCTCGGTCGTCGAGTAATTGGCTTCGGCTTTTGTGAGTGACCTGCTAGCGTAGGCGATTACTTTCTCCTGTCCGGCACTCTTCTGGACGAGAACGGCTCCTAGGCCCACACTGCTCGCGTCGGTGTGAATTTCGGTCTCGGCGTTTTCATCAAAGTGGCTAAGTACAGGAGGGCATTGCAGGCGGCGCTTGAGTTCGTCGAAGGCTTCTCCTTGCGGCGCTTCCCATTTAAAAGGTACGTCAGCCTTTGTAAGCTGCGTCAACGGTTCGGCGATCCGCGAAAAGTTTCTGACAAATCGTCGATAATAAGCGCACAGCCCAAGAAATCGGCGCACAGCTTTCTTGTCGGCAGGCGGTGGGAATTGTGCGATTGCAGCTGTTTTCTCCGGGTCTGGGCGAATACCGTCCTTGCTAACTATGTGACCTAGGAACCGGAGTTCTTCGTAGGCGAAGTGACACTTCTCTGCTTTTAGTGTTAGTCCCGATGACTTGATGGCTTCCAACACTGTCTGTAGTCGTTTGAGGTGGTCTTCAAAGGTTGACGAGAAGACAACAACGTCGTCCAAATATACCAAACAAATTTGCCACTTCAAGCCTGCCAAGACTGTGTCCATTACTCGTTGAAACGTGGCTGGTGCGGAGCAGAGGCCAAATGGCATCACCTTAAATTCATAAAGGCCGTCCGGTGTGATGAATGCGGTCTTCTCGCGATCTCTTTCGTCGACCTCAATTTGCCAATATCCGCTCTTCAGGTCCATCGATGAGAAGTACCTTGCGCTGCCGAGCCGGTCGAGAGTGTCGTCGATGCGGGGAAGCGGGTAGACATCCTTCTTCGTTATGCTATTCAAGCGGCGGTAATCAACGCAAAAGCGAAGGGTGCCGTCTTTCTTCTTCACCAAAACGACTGGTGCCGCCCAGGGGCTGTTCGATGGCTGGATTACGTCATCACGCAGCATTTCCTGAACTTGATCACGAATGGCCTGGCGTTCTCGCGGCGATACACGATAAGGGCTTTGGCGCAGAGGTCGGGCGTGTTCGTCCGTTATTATGCGGTGCTTGGCCAGTGGTGTTTGTCGTACCTTCGATGACGATGAGAAGCACTCCCCGTAGCTTCGAAGAAGACTGAGAATCTGGTCTTTCCTGCTGTGGGTCAATGCCGGGTTGATGTCAAATTTGGGCTGACGGAATTGGTCCGGTGCGTCTTCCAGCGTTTGGTCGTGGAGGGCGAATACATCTTTGAGGTCGGCTAATTCATCGAGGAAAGCGATCGTCGTGCCCTTGTTGAGATGCCGGTATTCTTCGGTGAAGTTTGTTACCAGAACCTGAGCTTGACCTTCCCGGAATTTCGCGATGCCTCTTGCGATGCCGACACCTCGTTCTAAGAGCAATTGGATATTTCCTTCGACGATGCCTTCAGCGGTTTCGATGTCTGTGCTACCTACGCTGACTGCGATGCTTGATCGGGGCGGGACGGTCAATTCTTCATCGAGGACGTTTAGAGTGATGTGTTGCATCGACGTCGTCGTAGCAGGAATGGCTTTGTGTGCAGAGAGCTTGATGAGCTTGGATCGCAGGTCGATGATAGCCCTATGTTCATTTAGGAAGTCCATGCCTAAAATCACGTTGCGGGAGCACTGCTGCAAGACCACAAAGCTGGTGGGGTAAGTACGCCCATTTACGGTTATTCTTGCAGTGCATCGTCCCGATGGAGTAATCAGGTTGCCACCTGCGGTGCGAATCAGCGGGCCATCCCAAGAGGTAGTAGCTTTTCTGAGCTGAGAGGCTAACGGTCCGCTGATGACTGAATAGTCAGCTCCGGTGTCTACTAGGGCAGTGACTCTGCGACCGTCGATATCAACTTCAAGGCCACTTGTTCGCGTCCTCGCATTGCACGTGGGCCTTGGTGTCCGATCTCGGCTCCGTCGTTTCTTCGGGTCATGGCCGGGGCATACCGTTGTTACTTCGCTGGGCGGCGGTGTCTGCTTGCACTCTCGTCGTGTTGTCGTCGATGTCGTCGTGTGGAGCGGCGATGAAATTGTTGCGTCGTCGTTAGTGGTCGTCGGCGGCGGAGGATCTTCGTCTTTTTGCCGTTGAGCAACCTCACCTCCAAAGGTTGCTGCCTTTAGTTTCCCCTACGGGGGCTAGGAGACCGTCCTTGCACGTAACTGCGGCCCGGCGACGCAAATCGGGCATTGTACGGCGATGGTGATCGTGATAGGCGCCTTGGCGACGAGTGCTCTCCGCTGCGCAGGAAGTCGTTGATTTCCCGTGGTCGCTCGCCAGGACGGGGTCGTGGGGCGTCGACAGCGAAACCACGGAGGCCGATCCGCCTGTACGGGCAGTGACGGAGGATGTGTCCTGCCTCACCACAATGGAAGCAGAGCGGTCGGTTGTTGGCTGTCCTCCAGGCGTCGCACTTTCTGGGGCTTGGGGGTCGTTGGTAGGTTTGGCGGGCGGGGGCCAAGGGGCGGCTTTCGGGAACAGGACGGTTGCGGCGAGGGCTCGGAAAGTCATCACGTCGGGGCGGAGGGCGGCGTAATGCACCAGCGTAGTTCATCGCTGTTGCCTCTTGTGCTGGAAAAGTCGCAGCCGTCGCTTCAGGAACGCCCAGCGCCTGCTGGACTTCTTCCCGGACGACGTCCGCGAGCGTCGCCACCTGCGGTTGTTGCGATGATGGCATGAGTCGGCGGAGCTCCTCTCGCACGATCTCCCGGATGAGGTCCCGAAGGTTCTCTCCGCTTGTAGATGCGCTGGGGTAGTGGATTGAGTAGTCTGCCTGGAGTGGTCGTTCGTAGTGGCGCATCCGGGTGTACAACGTCTTCTCGATGGCAGACGCTTCCGTTTCAAATTCCGCCACTGTTGTTGGCGGATTTCGGACAAGATTTGCAAAAAGCGATTCTTTGACGCCTCGCATTAAAAATTTGACTTTCTCACCTTCAGTCATGTTAGGGTTAGCGCGGCGAAAGAGGCGCTTCATCTCTTCAACGTACGCCAGCACAGGCTCGTTAGGAAGTTGAAGCCTTGACTGAAGGAGGTCCTGGGCTCTTTCTTTTCGGACGACGCTTGAAAAGGCAGTCAAAAACGCTTCCTTAAAAATGTCCCAATCCTTCATAGCTGCCTCATGATTTTCGAACCAAACTCGGGCATGTCCTTGAAGAACGAAGTAGACTTGCCTGAGTTTCGTGGCGTCGTTCCAGCCATTGAATTCTGCCACACGGTCGAAAAGGTCCACCCAGTCTTCTGCATCTTCATCCGGTCGTCCATGGAAGCAGGGGGGCTCACGGGGTTGAACGAAAACATCCGGTGCTGTAGGCTGGGCCATTGTGAGCGTCGATGTCTTCTGAGATCGAGTGGGGTCAGGCAGCAGACCGTGTTCGGGTTGTAGGCCTTGAAGTCGGCGGCTGGCTCGGTGACCTGTAGGATGGTCTTCCAGGGCGACAGGAACACGACTTGGGTCTTCGCTTGAAGAATCAAAGGCAGCACCTCCACCAGATGTCATGTACCCAAGCATCCTTGGCCGACCATTTACGTGTGGCCGACGTTGGGAAAATGGTCGGCAGCCTACTTAGTCGGCTAGTAAACCACGGCAAGCGGTCGGCCCGGAGGTAGCCGCCAGCCATTTCGGCAAGTAGTTCGCAGCAGCCTTTGGCCCGACTTTTTGGGCGGACTAAATGCCGGGCACGGCGCCAGGTTAATGGCAAGAGTGCGGCAATGCGTTGGCCCGACTGTTGAGGCGGTACATTGAAAAAAAGTTATGAAGAGCACGATTGCTACTTTTTTTTTTTTAAATTTGCCTGTTACTTGGCTTTGGTTTTTCGCGATGTTATGTAATTTGCGCTTAGTATGGAACAAAATGATACATGCTATTCAGTGTAAATGTTTTGTTACATTAATTAATGCTATTGTTTGTTTAACTTGTCGCTCACATTTTTAGTGAACCTTATAACTGTTAGTAAAATTATTTGCCGAGTTCTGATAAACAGCAAGCCACAAGGTGACCGCGATTTCATGTGTGGATCATGTCATTATATTGTTTGCTTATTACGAAGCGCAGCTGTAGGTGCTGTAACATCAGTTATATTTTGGCGCACAAGCTCCCGTACACCCCATTTAGCCCGTATCACTCACTGAAATGCGTCCGCTATATGGCAGGGCACTTGAGTAGACGCAACTTCTCATTGTAAGGGAGGATCCTCCCTTCTCGAGAAGGCTATTGTGTAAAATAAAAGAAGCGGACAGAAGAGAAAAAGCACACGGGGCCAGAAATTATGCGTAGGGCACTGGCAAGCCTTGGCCGCGGCGAACGCTCCGGCAGGCAAGCAAAGAGACAAATTCTAAAAACACTACTTCGCAGCAGGAGAAGAGGAATGCGTACACGGAGGGAGACTCGGACGAAACAAAACCGACCTCACGCTCGGACGTTTCGAAGGAAGGGCGGAAAAGAGGGGGGAAATGGTGGGAAGGGCGGGGCAACTGTGTCCCCCCCGCAGCTCGAAAGTTGGTGGCGAGCGTTCCTGACCGACTTTGAAGAGAGCATGCAGTTTTGTGGCATTTGTATACTATTTTTGAAGGAGCTCTTTTCGAACAAACTTGTCTTACGATCAAATACATGAACAAAAAAAAAACGAAGGAAAATGATTATTGTCCAGGTTATTAATCGCATACTTTTTTTCTCAAAACAGTCTGGCAAAGCTAAGAGCCGCGAGAAAACTGGCCAGCGTCCTTGTCATTTGGTTTTGTTTCTTTGCGTGTGGCCCATTCATCCTCTTTTACGACCTGCCGGGGTGGGACGGGCTGCTCTTTTCATTTTTTTTTTTTTTTCGGAAGTCGGAGGGGCGCATTTTCGAAGCGAGCGGTCCGATTCTACACCGGAAACCAACCCCCTCTCCTCCCCCGCTTCTTGTCAACAGTTCTTGGAAAACTCGGCAGCTTGTGCTCGTGGGTGCGTGCGTGCTTTCAAGTTCATTGCAGAAGTGTAGAGCGCAACCAAGCGACGATCTCGAGCGCGCGAGGACGCTGGACGTGCGAACGAAATGTTGTAAATGTAAGCGCGTTTTCCAAAGTTGCGCGTTATTAGTTAAAATTACAAGACAGTCAACTTTGTTACCTTCAATAACTAGGCGCTGGACAACCAGACCTCTTTTTCATTCGCATTTATATACTGTCAGGACAAGTGACTGTAGTAGTTTTCAACCGCTGTATCATTTCAGTAACTCCGCCAAGCCACCCTGAAGCTCCTCCGGCGCGTTTGGACACAAAAAATCGAAGATTCTCCGCTTTTTCTGTTTTTTTTTTGTCCCTTTTTTCTTTTTGCTCAACGAATGGGAGTGTGGTTTCATAGGAACGAAACAGTTGATTTTTATTTATTTTATTAGTATTTCGCTTTTGTTTTACAGATTGTTTTGAATTATGGCTTCTATATTTTCTTGCTTGTTGCTGTCCACTCCTGGTCCGCGAGAGACATATTTTCTCAACGCATCCTGCATATCAATATGAGTTTGAGACCCCTATGTTAGACAGAGTGATTGAAAATTAAGAATATTTATTGAGAGCTACACGAGGTACGCGCAATAAAAGAATTAGCTAATTGAAAAGAATTCTTTCTTGAAGCAGCTGCCGCAATTTCGGGTTTTTGTTGTGGCTTGCAGACTAATAATATAGAGAACTTTTAGTTTTAAGGCGTGAACATGTATCGGAAGTGATTAAAGCGAATTATCTGTCGTACGTACTAAGCCGAGAAATCGCTTGTAGAATAGCCCTGCATATGGAAGGAATGCTGCATAGGTCCAGAAACTTAAGACTTCTGCTTGAAAAGTACCGGGATAAGAGAGTAGAAACGATCATGACGTCATAGGCGTGAACTTCAACCATTTACATAGCAGGGAACCAAAGAAATCTTATTGATAAACATGGAAATAGCAAAGCACACTGGGACAATAAATAATGTTTCAGTAAAACAGCAAACAGTACCGAACATATAAGGTAGCGGCAAGAAATATATAATGCAGTGAGTTTCTGGTCACACGTTGTATATCAATAATGCGCAGCTGCAACAGGACTCCCTCGGGAGCTCTGACCCCCTAACAAATTTCCAGACAGTCGATTGCTCGATCCTTTGTGCTCACACATATACGCGTGAGCCGCAGGCTTGCGTCTTTCAAGACAAGAACCGAGTTCAAATCACTTCGATGTACAAGTGACCTTCCTGAGGTGGATGTGCCGCGTCAACAACCTCCGGATAAAGCTCTGCTCTCCAAGAACTAACAGCTGGCTATATCTAGGTGAGACGCACTAGCATGGGGAACAGTAGACAACGGGGTCACCGAAAGAATACGATCGACCGCGTTCCTATTCTGCCAAATGATCAATCCCACGGACTTCACTATACGTTGTTCGAACGCTTCGCGCGGCCTTCCACTGTGCGACGAAAAAGCTCACGGCGCTAGGCAGCGGAATGTCCAAGCTGCGACGCAGTCCTTAAGGACACGTGTATGAGACTCGACCTGACCAAAGTTGATACTATGCGGATCAATATGCCAGCTGTAAAGCCTGTCTTAATTTGGTGGGGATCGAATACGCCACACTCAGTGCGCCACCGAAAGTCTCTTAGAGCATGCGGGAGATTGGGTGCAACAGGCGTCTCCCACTTCGCATACGTTTGGCACATATGTATAGGGGCGCAGAATAGCAGAGCGCTTCGCAGAGATTAGATACTGCTATGGCTATCCATGCTCCGTCTACAAACATCTCCTCTAACTATGCGAACACGTGCGCTTGCTTCCCCTGACCATGCACTACAAGCATCTGCCTTCTACTTCCAAGCCAGTATAAAAGTTAAGGCCGCCCAACTTAACCTATGTGATCCACTAACTCGGATACCCAATAGCGCACAACAAAGGGCATAATGAAGACAAGGCGGAACCCAGATAGGCGCCACCACCTAGCTATAGTGAAAATATAATCAAAGTAGATTGACTTTGCAAGAGGAATCCACAAGAAAACACGTGATAAGCCATGCAGGGTCGTATCATTGGGAGGCTGGATCAATAAACAATCAAGGGACACAGATGTGGGAAAGTTGGCACCTGTGTGCACTAGGCTTTATCAGAAGTTTCGCGCATACGTTAATTAGCTATAACTTTAGGATGAACAAGATGTCCGAGATTATTGAGTTAATAGTCTATCCCGACATCGGCACGAAGCCGTGTGTGACGCATGCACGTACGCACGTCTGCAGTCGCACAGAGTAAATTGTTCCACGACCTTACACAGTAGTACGATGGAATAGTTAATAATATTTGAAAGAAGGAAATAAAAATTAGGGGGACGCTCAAGCTTCCCCTTAACATTCGACGGGATACAACGCCTTCTCATTCTTCTCTCTATCTCTCTATTTCGGTGGACAACCGCAGTTAATTGTAAATTGGTTATAGGAAAGTAAAGACGCAGCATCTGTCACAGATCCCGGTGGGAACCTGGACCGCATCTCCATATTTACTACCACATTCCGAATATTTCAGACAAAACCCGACGATACTCAAGCGAAAACCGGGTTAACGATGTGGCTTTTGGACCAAATGAGCTGTAACGCTTCGCATATATACATATATGCTGCACTCTCGATAGACGAAACTCGAGTATATTGCCGACATGAGGGTAAATGGAACAGCTTGGGACAAATATTTGCCCGCCTCAGTTAAAACACGGGGATTAGGAAAGCTTTATTCCTTATATATCAATATGCCGAGGCTGACTGTCTTTATCCAGAACACAAATGTGGTCCTGATAGTTTTCAAATAAAAATGAAAGGCACGCAAAGAGCCGATCGCCCGGACGATTCGCCTGTCGAACGTATACTTCCTGCGAACACAAGCATTGTGCAAGAAGTAACCTTTGGTTCTTTTGAGAAAATTCAAAGGGATTGCGTTTTGAGAATCCCGCGCAACATGACGAGGATCGATCGGCTCCTGCACCAGTGGCGGTCTACATTGTTAAATTCTTCAACGTCAGCCTCACACGCAGAAATATGGTATGAAATGCCAGAATGTATATAAAGTTCCTCGAATCCCCTTTTCCCCAGCCGCGTATTCACTGCTGCTATATTATATCATTAAATAACATTGTGCATATCAAAGTAAAGTCTCCTGCAATACAGCAGGTTTCCCCTCTACGTTTCATGAGGCAGTCGGCTTAGCAGGAGAAAAGTGGAAAATTCGTATCATTGAAACAGCTATTTTTATGCAACATTGAGTTATACCGCGTGCATGATATATATTGACACTATATCATTTGAGCCTGCTGATAGAATTATGCATTGCGCAACAGAAGGTGAAATTAACTGTTATTTATACATATTTTGAAATAAAGCTTTAACCGCGCGCTAATTGAGCCGCGGCGGGTATGACACTCTGTAGTTGATCGCGAGTTGTCATGAACTTATGCTTGAATTTGTGAACTGGTAGGCGCTGATTGTCTGTTTGAAGCATACATAGTATTAAGTGCCATAGATTTGCGCGGTAACTGCGATGAACCTACGAATGTAATTGTCCATTTTTTTTTATGGTTAAATGGTAACCTCTGAATTTAAACAACCTCATCATAAAGTTAACCTATAACGTAACCCTAAGCAAACCCACGGTAAACCGAAGAGATCACGTGCCTTTAAGGTTTATATGTCAACCGTCAATTACTTTTGCCAGTGCCCTCGAAACCTATCAATCCTAAACGCCCTTAAATTCGTTTCGCAGCCTCCGTGAGTTTACATTTCGTACGGGGTCAAGAAAAGAGGCGGTGAGCTTTTATGAGCTTTCATCCGGATCCGGTGCACTTTGCCCTGCGACCTTCTACTGATTTTCATGCATCCCTAAAACAAATGGACAAAATATATTTTTGTCAGAAACTTGCAGCAGTTACTATGTGGTTCAATCGGTATTTACCAGCTTGAGCTCGAGGTCACGGGCTTTAGTCGAGCTGCAGAAGCCGCATTATGATGGAAACCAAACGCGAAAACGGAAATGTGGTTTGCGATTAATATGACAGCCCGAGGGACTCTAAATAACCCACATACTGCTTTGGGAAGTATAAATCCGCATGGACTATGTAATCTCTGCAAAAGCACTCATAATATACAGTGTTCTGCAACTTAACCGTCTTGGAAATGAAGCTGCAGGTGTTCTACTGCCCCACACTTGGTTTATGTGGAAGATATTCGGTTAAAAGAACATTACATACATTCACTCCAAGCCATATTTTTTTTCATGCAAGGAACTACAGCCGCTGGTATCAAGACGAGGGCTCTACAGAAGCCGTAGAAAAAGGAAAAGAAAAGAAAAGAAACTACCTCGACGCTTCTTGAACGACGAGGGAGGGGGGGGGGGGGGGCGTGAAAAAGAAAGAAAACTGCTTCTCGCTGCGCGGGACCCGCTGCCCCCCATCGGTCCATCTCTTCTCCCTGCGGCAAAGCCGAAAGAACCACGGGGAGGCGAAAGGCATCGAGGCACCCTACCGCGGGGGGCGACCGGAATGCCGAAGCAGAGAGAAATAGCGAAAAAAAAAAAAAAAGAATTGCGTGCACCGCACACAGGGAGATTCTCCCTGCTTTAACAGCTTCTCTACCCCCCCCCCCCCCCCTCCTGCGGGGGGCGACCGGAATGCCGAAGCAGAGAGAAATAGCGAAAAAAAAAAAAAAAGAATTGCGTGCACCGCACACAGGGAGATTCTCCCTGCTTTAACAGCTTCTCAACCCCCCCCCCCCTCCTCCCTTCTTGAGGTCACGTGGCCAAAAGGCGGGAAAACACATCCCGCGCGAGCTAAGATGCGCGGCGCCACTCAGTCGACGGCCAGCCTCCGTGAGTCCGTGTGGGCGCGCGCGATGCCTACTGCCTAATTTTATCGTCCGCTTTTATTTCGCGCAAATTCAATCTGTCTCAACCTCTTGCAGCAGTCAGCGTTTGAAAAGAACAGCCCATATATGCAGCTGATTATTGCAGCCGCTCTGTACAGATTCTTCGTGCCGAAGTTCACCAAAACATGCGTAAGTACATGATCTTTCGGTCTTGATCAGAGGAGCTTTTTGCTAGATTCGATATTATACTGAACATAATAATGTATTGTTTTGGAGCATATGTTCGTCTTGTTATATACTCCTTGCATCTTTCTTCATATATATATATATATATATATATATATATATATATATATATATATATATATATATATATATATATATATATATATAATTGGTGTGGGCGCTGATCGCGCAGGAAGACTTGCTGAGCCGTTTGGAAACAAGGCTGCGGCTGGCTGCGGTGGCAGAATTGGCTCACTTTGCTGCAGTCTGGGTCCTTGGGTATCTCCTGTCCCAAAATGCTCGCCTTTTAATATGGAGGGACACTCACTATACTGATCAGGTAAGTCCAATTAGCACATATTTTGTTCGATACGACAATATACTGCAACTGTTTCTGGAGCGCGTATATATATGCGCATCTTATTACTACGTACATTTTTTTTTTTTTTTTCATAATCGATGTGTGCGCATTTCGCTCTGATTGCGTAGGAAGACGTGCTGAGCCGACTTGGAAACGATGCTGCGGCGGTGGAATTAGCTCTTTTCGCTGCAGTCCGAGGTCCGATCTCCTCTGCCCCAAAACGCCCGTCTTTCACTTCTTCACATCGAAGTGCATGCACTGACATGTATACCGACCATGTAAGTCAAATTATCGCTGATTTTCTTCTATACGATAATGTACTGCAACTAATTATGTATTGTTTTGAGACTTATGCGCATCTTGTTACTGTAAATGCATATTTTGTAATTGTGCGCGCCTTGCGCTGATCGTGCAGGGAGGCGATATCAGCTGATCTGGAAACTGGCTTCGACAGTGGAAGCTCGTTTCGCCGAAGCCCGAAGTCCTTGGTCTCCTCTACACTAAAACGCTGGTCTTTCGCTTCTTCATGGCGGTGCACTTGCCGGACAGGTATTAGCGCTGATTTTGTTCGGAAAATTCGATTATCCGACTCACATCGATGGGACGCATGCAACCCAGTTAAATGTCAAATGCTATCACTGATATAAATATTGCAGCACCCCTCGCCATAGGAGCGATCAGAAGCTGTACTAGCATCATCGCTACTGCCAAGCAAGCTCGTGCCAGGACTGAGTACAAAATTTATGCCGTGTTTATTATTATTATTATTTTTTTGCTGCTGTAATGATGTATATACGTGAAAATTGATGATTGAGTGATGCGGTATGCTGGCAAGGTAAGTGAGCCAGTGCGTTCATTTGTGGATTTTGGAATTATATATGTGATGCACATAGATCTGAGCCGTTTCACATTGATTTTTGCTCTGTGCGCTTGCTTTCTGGGCAAGCAGTTGTATTTTCATCGTGCGGATTATTTCCTGGTGCTTACATGCTCATGAGGTGTTCAGCTAACTTGTTTCAAGCTTTAAAAATTTAGAACGGGTTCTATAAGCTTCTAAGAGTTGGGCTGTCTAAATAGCCGTCTTGGCTGATGAGGCAATTTTTAAAATAATGCTCGGTTGTTAAATAACGAAAATAAATCGGATGACTTATCGTTAAATATCCGGTCGTTTTTGCTGTAAAAGTTCCATCTAGTTTGAGAAAATTAAGCTGTATTTTACGGAATAAACTTATTGTAGGTTTCATGTAAATATCGCGGAAACTGTTTGTTCTGCCGCGTTGGAATCCCTCATACGCGCTCTATGACAAGCGCGGACACTTGGTTTTGCTAGAATTATTAAATTGTAGCATGCAAGAACGCGCTTCGGGAGGATAAGGTTTGAGTGCGCTACGGTTGCAAATTGCAACATCATGACTCCAGCAAAACAACGTGATCGCGCCTTTCTCGCGGATTCACGAATCCTGATTACCTAATGCGGCTTTGCGCTAATGCGTTTTCAGTAGGGTCGCATGAAGTCAAGCGCATAAAATATATTGATGTGATAGTGCAGTTGGTGGCAGTGAGCAGACATTATTTTTTCTACCTTTTCACCCTATATTTGCCTGCAATGTAAAAGTCTAGGCGCAAAGGAAATATTTAATTAAAACACCTTTCTTCATACAGCTGACCAAGATGGAACCTGCCGCAGATCCGACCAGTCGCAGACATCAAGTGATCGACAGGCTGCCAAAAGAAGGAGACCAAGCCTCAAGCCCATCTTCCATATGTGGCACACGCGCAGTCATATATATATCCACGCTTATTAAAAAGCAAATCGCGAGCTTTTTCTGAACGCTGTTGACAAATAAATTTTTCACCAAATACTGCAGCTTTCGTTTCTTCATGGCATCAGAAAAGCTACTGCTTTTCTTGATGCATTTGTATGTGCTACCCCGTTATATATGCATGGGCCACGATATATTAAATGCATGGCATGATACCTGCACGAGGGGCGATGCCGGCCACTAACCGGCGTCGGGAAGCCACCGGCCGACGTACGGTATTTCGTCAGCAAAATGCTAGGGCAGACGAGCGGCCGACCATTCAGTAACGCTGGCAGACGGCAGGCCCACGTGCGGCAGGTGGTCGATCACGTCGGGCCAAAAGGTCGGGCCGTCGTCGATTGCCGAAAATCGGCCGACGTTAGGTCAGTGTCAATCCCCGACGCCGGCCCTCATTCGGGTGCCGAAGGTCGGCCGGCCACTTTTTGGTCGGCGAGAAAGGTCGGCCCTACCTTTTGCCACACACTTTTTTTTGCTTGGGGTAGTGGTGACAAGGTCGACGACACAATTGAAGGGTCGATGATTGCGCTAAAGAAACTGTTTATTTGGGCTGACTTGCGCCCGCAAAAGAACTAAGCAACTCGGCGGCGGCGATAGAAACAAAAGTGCTCGTCGTTCGTCGGACAAAGAATGCCCGTCACACTCGGCAACGCTCAATTTAAAGGCTGCACAGAACAATCTAGATAACGTCGCAAACAGCTACCAGCACGGGCTGGAACATTGTGGAAAGACACCCGAGTGGCCGGAACCTTCCAGACAGATCTCGGTGCGTCTTGCGCTACGACAAAACTGATAAAGGTGTGACTCGCGACATCGAGCAGTAACAAAGATTACAGAACTGATACGCGGTCCAGAATCAGAGTGATAAGCCTGTATGCCGGCGGCTGTTAAAAAACAACAAATACTGTTTTGCAGGTTTCGCGGCAATATGAACTGCAATACAGCACATTGGCCAGTTCTCAAGGCTTTTGCTGGCACTGCGCTATGCCTGATGTAAACGAAATTGTTCACAATGGCACCGTGTTATAATCCTGGTCGCATCTGCCAGTTTGCCACTTTTTAGTTACTGTGCGTGTTACCAAGTATTTCTACATGCTCAAAGTTTGCAATTCTTGTGGTTTTTATATGCCCTTTTATTTGAGTGGTCCCAATCTAGAAATTCATCTGTCAAAAACCTCTACTTAGTTCTTCACAAATGCACCTTTCTTAAGAAAAGAAAAAAATATGACATATGCCCCTCGTAATATAGCTTATTATCAGTTGTGGGGTATGCTTGTTACGTTAAGAAATGAATGAAAAAAAAATGCCTCGGCTTGCACCATGTTGTGCGATACGAAAAACGAACTTCCCCAATCGAAGAAAGCCTTGACGACAAAGTAGTTGATGGTATTGCGCTCAGGTGTGTTCATGAAGAAGAGGGGGGGGGGGGGGGGGGTTGCTCCACGTTATTGCACCGGATGTCGCAGACCTACGCCATTGGGGGTTAGAAATGGAGTGCTTTCATGGGATACAGAGGAACGAATACAACCGGTCATGGAGACTGCAAACATGCGCCAATTATCTGCACTTGTGCCCTCGTTTTTGTGTTCTTTCTGAGTTATAAACCATCAACAGGTAGCAAGGCTCGCATGCAACGGGTACCTTATACGCATGAACGTTGATCCCAGTTGAATTCCAGTTGGGGATCCATTGTTATCCAACTGGTATGAACTGGAAGTTTGTTCCTTAAACCATTTACATCAGTTAGGATTTTTGCCTGGGTTGTTTCAAAGTAATGTAGAAATGTCAGTGTTGTTCAAGTTACTGCCTATGAAGCAACACAGTTTTACAAAAAAAACAATGGTTGTGAGCCGCCTCATGCATTTATTTTTTCGTTTTGAAAATGTTTCAAGCTACAATAATTGCCGTGTCACTTTGCATAAAAGAAGCTATAGCTTTTTACAGGAATGGTTTTAGAGTGTGCTAAAGAAAGAAAGTGTAAAGAAAGATGGAATAGTGACATATGTGCTCTTTTATGCATGATGTTTGTGTGCCGCACATGAAGTGAAAAGATATCTCTGTTGGTTAACAGCTTTGCACTCAGTGGATTAGTCATGCAGTGTTGCATGACAGACCACCGATGGCCCAATACATCCTACAAAAGACTAAAAATGAGAAAACATGACAATAAAGTTGAAGGCCCATGATCTGCCAGGAAACAATGGGGTGGCTCTGAGAAGGACTTTTATATTGGCAGTAGTAAGGATGGCAGTCCTCTGCTTTGCGGCTCTTCACTTCGCAGTGACAACACTGGTGTATACTGCACTAACACCTACTGTAGCTTTGACCATGCTGTCAGTTATTCTGAGAGCTGCGGCGGTGAGCATCAGCCAGTGCTCTAAGTTTCAAGTGTTCATTTGTAAAAGATGTGTTCTAGATCCTGCTAAAGAGTCTTGTATTATCCAATTGAGTTTCCAGAATTTACACTTTCTCTAGAAGCCCTCATTCCATTTAGGCATCTTTTCATTCTTTCCAATTAGAATTTTCAGCTCTAATTGAATTTCCATAATCAAATGTCTTCCAGTTTCCAGGTGACCTCCCAGCTGGATTAAGTACTTAGTCCCAACTGCATAGTTTTAACTCTCTGTAAAGAAGCAATTTATTTTTATTATGGGCTGCTAAGTTATGGTCATCTTACGGGTTAGAATTGATATTCCTAATGAACACCCAAACTGAATCGACAATTGTTATGCATGGTGAAACTGGAATTCAAACTACATTTCAATGATGCATTGTGTGTGTGCTGGCTAAGATGTTAAAGGAAGCTGGTGCATTTCGC
The DNA here is from genome assembly GCF_055883805.1 of Amblyomma maculatum. Taxonomy (NCBI): domain Eukaryota; kingdom Metazoa; phylum Arthropoda; class Arachnida; order Ixodida; family Ixodidae; genus Amblyomma; species Amblyomma maculatum. The sequence continues at coordinate 183,168,652 of NC_139349.1, forward strand.
TCCCTAGTAAAAATACACCCAAACATATTAGATTTCAATAGGCTTTGCAGTTAAAAATTTTGCAACTAATTTCAAAGTCCAATCTGGAGCCAATGATTTCAATTCGAGCATATTAGATAGTCTCGAGAGCTAAATTAAATGTTTCAGAGAGCAACTCATGCACTTAGGTCCTGGACCCATTTACAAAGGAGCAGCAGACATTAGCTGCTGAGTAGGATAAAAAAATTTACACATTATTTAAAAAAAGTGCAAGAATTAGAGACCCTATGTCTAGAAGATCTATTAATGCGAAAGTATTACTTCGCTATGTTTATTCATTTATTTATTGTAAGTACCTACAGCGCCCATGAGGCATTATTGTAGGGGGGATACAACTACATACAATAACACATGCAAAGAAGATATAAGGAAACTTGTTAGCAAGGTAACACAACACACTGATAGAATACTAAATGAATTCTCAAGTAGTATAAGTGATAACATAAAACACATTAACACAGCGCTGGCAAACGCACAGATTTCACAGATTTCTGTCCGCACACCGCGTCCGCACACCGCATCCGCAGAACGTGTCTGCAAAATCATGTCCGCAGCAGTTGTAATTGAGAAGTGGTGGAGGTGTAATGAGTGGTGTCAATCGATGGAGGGTGATGTAATGTTGCAGCAGCATCCGTTCTTTTGCATTGCTCCAATGCAGATTCTGCAGTGCTCTTTAACTTTGCAACATTTCTGATTTTACAATCCTAAAAAGTGTATTCACAGCTGTTTTCACAATTTCAGGAATACCTGTTTAAGTTCATTCAGTGAGACCATTAGATTGTGTTTTATTGATTGCAGGTTGCACCAAGTGTGAAAGTGCGGGAGAAACCAGAGGTTGGAGTTTTGAGTTAAAAACGGAGTGGCTCTAAATTGAAGCAGTGCCATCGAGTAAAGAAAGCTTTTACTGTCCTGCTAAGAAAAATAGGAAACATGCAACAAGTGGCATTCATAGTTAAAGATAATTATACTGTATTCTGCACGGAGGTGTCATGTCGTAAACCGGCTGTCAATATCGGTTATGTAAGAAACACACATTTAATTTACTGAGAATTACCATTTTATTGATATTTGCTCTTGTGGTGCTTGCCCACATAAAACTGCAATACCTTATCTGTGGGGACTTGCATAATTAAAGGCAATGACAGTACCACATCAAGGTAAAGCCCACTCACTGAAGAAATCTTTTTTTTTTATTTGCAGTGTTGTTTATATGAATTTCCTATCTCAAATGAAAAAAAATTCACACTAAGACTTATGCGAGTTTCTACAAGGTCAATATTTTTATTATAGATCGGTAGCCATCTCTTACATCATTTTTTTTATTTCAGACTCAAAACAAAACAGTTTTTCTGTGTTTATTTCTTCATGAAATTGGACCAAGCAAACGATTTTTCAAGTAAATAATTTCAATGTAAAACAGTCTCATTGAGATCAAAGCCAGTAATAAACACACTATAATCAGCATACATGATGAGCTGAACACTGTTGTCAATATGAATTGTCATTTATGTACAAATTCAGCAAAAGTGTGCCTAATACTCTTCATTGAGGTACTAAACAAAATATATAAAGGATGATTTGTTTTTGTTACTGTTCATCTGATTCCTTGAATGGGACTTGATTCAATTATTTCCAATACCTTTGCGAGTGCTGGTAATTAAAAAAAAATCTCTACGAACGTGTGCTCCATGCTCTAGCAGATTTCATAGAGCTCCCCGATAGAATATTGAGCGTTTATATTAGCATTGCATGACATGTTAATTGGATGTGAAGCATGCTTGATGTTCACAAATGCATGTCCTTTCCATAGTTTCGACTGCCTTAATTGTACGAAATGTTGGCACAGAGCTGAAGTGTTGCCATTGAATTGGACTCCAAATTGTTGACTGGGGGCCTATATCCAAGTTGGAAATGGTCATTTCCGATTTTGATTTGGCCTCAACTGTTTTGTTAAACTTGGAACAAAGCCATACTGCCGCGGTGCAATCCATCGCTACGTACGTGGTTCGGCTAGAGCAGCTTTTTAGACAGTGACGGACACAGAGACCAATGACAATTTTTATTTAAGAAACAGCCAACAAAAGTGAACTGAAAACATGGCATCCGCTCACCCCATACATGGTTACTATACAAAGGCACACTGCACTTGAACCTTGTCTAGGACGCATAGCGCGTAGGATGCTTTCGTTAAAAAAAAAAAAAAAAAAAAAAAACAAGACCGGCGTTGTACATGGCATCGAATCCAGGTGCGTACACTTTTCTGCCTTTTCCCGTGTTCTCGAGTTAAGTGACCCTTGGATGGCGACTATAACCTTCGAAATGTGATGCATTTATAAAAAAAAAATACACAGCGGCACAGAGCCGCGGTGTATATCGTAGCCTATCGCGAGGCCTATAGTTTGTCGTCGCTGCAGCACTGGAGAGAACGACGCTGGCCACATGCTAGCTGCAGCAGCTGTGGAATGCACGAGGTAAGTGAGAATTAAGCAGTACAGTACTTTATGAAGCAATATTCAATACGATTATGCAGTTGTTATATAAAATGTCGATACTTTCATTAACATCGCTGAGCAAAGCCGCACCACACTGAGAATACTCTAGCTGTTAACCCTGTTGTATGGACTTAGCGTTCGTCGCGGCAGCAGAGTGACGCTTGCCACGTGTTCTGCAGCTGCTGCACGAAGACTCGGAAGAATGCGTGAGGGAAGCGGGTAATAAGCACTGTAGCACTTTATTAAATCAAATTTGACACGATTATGCATGCGTGTATTTACGTATAGCCTGGTAAAGAGGCCTAGCGCGCAAGTTATTTTGGTGGCCGCGGCGATTGATACGAAGCCACGTGCAACGTAGAGAGGGAAGAGGAGTACGGGATGTGCAGGTCTGCGGTCTGCCAGGAAACATTGGGGCGGCCCTGAAAAGGGCCGTTTGGATGCGCAGCGACGTGACGGCGTGGCGAACACAACGCCCTGCACTCGTCCGTGGCCCTTTGCCGTGCACCGTCAACAGTGGTGCATTACGTCGTACACAGTGCCTGGTTATATATGCTGCCCTGGATGCTGTAGCGATGCTTCCACTGTAGACATTTACGAGGGTTGCCGCGATGATCTTTGAGAGCTGATCGATGCCGCGATCCCTGACATGGGCTGCTGCGTACAAAGAAAATCCTCGGCCTCTTCGCAGCATACAGGAAACGGTGCTGTAAAAGAGTAAAAAAAAGTTGCATTATGAACATAGCGATTTGATGAATGCGCAACATATTACAAAACCTTCGACAAAGAAATCTGCGTTGTTGTACCTCAATCAGGGTTGAAAATGCGCACGGCCGACCTTCGCCTCAGCATAGTAGTCAGGCAGCGGTTAGTTGCCGACGGCGGATGTTTTCGTGGAGGTCTCCATAGCCGTGGCCGATTTTTTTTTTTTTGAACACGAGAAGCGTTCATGCCAGCTGCTGCTGCACGAGGTCCTGGAAGCACGTGGGGAGAGACAAGCGACACAGCACTTATAAATAAGCAAAATGCGAGACAATTTTGCGCAATCTATACTTACCTTGACGGTGCTTGCGATCTCCCGCATGTCGTCGCCATTATCAACGTCATTCCGCCCAACGTAAAGCACGGATCGGCGTGCTGAAAGCGCATTCACGTAAACGCGCAGGCCCGCCATCGTCCAGCACCTCGGTGACCGAACGCGCCGGTGCCATGCAGCAGCGAGATCCACGAACCGAATGCCGGAATCGCGCGCGTTGCCAGAGCGGGGGGCACCTAGCGCTTCCCTAGAGCGTCTAGGGACGAAAAAAAACAAGCAAACCCAGTTTTTGACTACGTCATGTCTGGTTAAGAATCGAGCCCGACGCAAAAAACGTCACGCCAGGCCGCGGCATAGCCGCGGCGTGTCCACCAATCAGCGTTTCCAGCCGAGCTACCCCTAAACACTTCTGTCCGGGCTCCTGCGAACTGTGAGGCGAAATTTACTAGCGCACAGAAAATAAGATCTGCCAGAACTCCAAAGAACTAGAAAGTAAACATAATATTCTCACTCAGGAATGAATGCAGTTTTTGTTTCTTGCGTAAGAAAAAAACGTGTCACATTTTTAATAATATTTTAACTTGTTTCTAGCGGCCTCTCTCGGCCACTTATTATCCGCTGCGTAGTTGCCCAAAGCTCAGACATGGCTTTTTTCATCCGCGGGATGGGTGCGTCATCGGCCCCGGTTCAACGAAACCGAGATAGCGGAGGAAGCTGCGATAGCGATCGCTTGCGTTGGCACCAAAGCTAGATATATTATTAGCGACAGTAAAACTGCAATCCAAAATTTCAGTAGCGGGAGGGTAAACCCCCTCACCACCAAAATTTTAACACAAGGAGTGATTGATAGGACGATCAACATCATCTGGACCCCGGCGCATGAATCTGTCAGCGGTAACGAGGCAGCCCACAGTGCAGCTCGAGATCTCTACCTCCGAGCTGTACAGGATGGCTCGGCTCAGGCAGAACATAATAGAGAAGGGCGATTAATTTCGTATCAAGACATTACAGAACACTGCAGGCAATGCCGGAGGCGTTTCCCCCCACCAAACATGGCGTTAAATAGAGGTCAGGCAATGGCGTGGAGACGCCTGCAGACTGGAGTATACCCAAACCCAGTACTAAATAAACATATCCGATCGGACTGCGAGGAAGGACGATAAATGTAAAAAGTGTGGGGCGAGAGGAACCCTCGACCATATAATTTGGGAGTGCGCTTACTCCCTAGGCAGGGCGCAAAACATTAGCAGTAGGGAAGCCTGGGAAACCTTATTGCGAAGCTCGGACCCTGAGCTCCAACTCACCGCCGTCCAACTGGCAGCAGAGGCCGCCGGCGAAACCAAACCGGCCAGCATCTAATGCGACCATCCCGTGCGGCTGGGCCGCGAAGTCCCCTCCCCCTTACAGGGGGGTGAGACAGAGCGGCCCAGGCGGTGTGGTCCTTCTCTGTTGGACAATAAAAGTTTTCAACAACAACAACAACAACAACAACGTTCATCGTTGCGCGCTGCGTACAGAGTGGGTTATCTGTAACAAACAGTCAGTATTTTATTATGCTGGTTGTGGTAGAGCTTTACAGCAAGGCGAATACTGTGTGTGCTCGATGAGAAACTGATTGCCGCTGCATGTGCGCATTTTCGGACGATGGGACAATGCTGCTTCACAGCTCGGCGGTTCGGCTCGGCCTCCCAGGCATGTCGCAAAAGTGGTGGCTTAATTGTTTTACGGATACACGTCTGCATGAGCGGCGTATCGCTGCATGTTTTAATTGAACGGTGAAGGTGAGATTTTATTGCCCCCAAGATGCGTGTCGCATTGCTCAAAGCCTTCCGTTCCGCTCCCTTTGCTGCGTGTTTTGCTTACTGCGTCGTATTACCGCACCAACGTTCGCTGAACGTGATTTAGCTGTTATTACAGTGATGTTCATATTGTCAATGGGATCTTTCTCATGAACATGTTAAATGCTTAAGTTGTAAATTTGTAATCTCACATTGACTCCTCTCAGTGGCAAATGAAGCGCGAGTAAAATATGGGAATCGTGAACAGGGCGAGATTTATTGGAGAAAAGCTATATCGTAGATATTTTGACTTCTCAGCCGCATTAACTTCTAGATACTAGTAATCCCAATTTGAATTGCTTACCTAAGCTCTTATAGGTTGGCGTTCTAGCGCTAGCGTTAGTTATTCCGTTCGTTTGTTTTTGTTGTTCTTTGTTAGCAAGATTTTTTACCCTTTTATAATCTCACCGCGTCTCGTTTGGAGACCTACGCTGAGGTCATTTTGATATCACGAGGATTTCATGAAGACCGTGACGAATGAGCGGTGGTCGCTTTCCTACACTTAAAGATTTCATTGTCGTGAATCGTCCATGCAAGTAATCGTGAATTAATAAAGCCTGGCTTTCTATGCAGCACAGCTTCACTCATTTATGCCCTTAGTGAAATGCCTCAAGCCATGTGATTCTATCCATGTGCTTGCCGAAGCCCGAGAATGCGTTTACATGACGCGCGACGAAAGACTAGGCTAACGACGACGGAGGCAGAACGATGCTATGATAAGGTGGTTAAAGATGCCGTAACATTTCAGTTAACGTAAAACTTGACTGTAGAAATCTATGTCAAGTTGGCTGAACAGTTACGGTGTCCATTTTTCTGCCTTATCTGAGCATCGTTCTGCCTCCGTCGTCGTTGGCCTTGTTTTTCGTTTACAAGTAAAAAGACGATCAAATTCTCCGCCAAAATCACGTCCCTGTGACGTCACAAGTAACGTCACGTGTTTGTTGTGCCTCACAGTTCGCAGGGGGCGCTGGGAAACTAAAGCCTCGCTCAGAGTCGACACTCAGGCTTCTATGGGAGTTACGCTACCATTTGTTCTACCATGCCCTCGGCACACTAGCCAGTATATTCTAAGCACTACATATACCTAAACCGCCTAAACGCTTCTGTGGGGACGGCTGCTGCCACGGGCGTGACTCGTCATGGCTCCGCCCATAAGATAGCGGAGTGTAAGACGGCAACATTTCAATTACCGGAACCTCCATCTTCCTTTTGTGCGGAACTGCTTGCAGTGCAAGAGGCGCTTCGCTCTGTTACCGCCATTCCCATGCTTCCCACGGCCCGTATTATCATACGGAGTGTAAAGTGTAAGACGGCAACATTTCAATTACCGGAACCTCCATCTTCCTTTTGTGCGGAACTGCTTGCAGTGCAAGAGGCGCTTCGCTCTGTTACCGCCATTCCCATGCTTCCCACGGCCCGTATTATCATACGTACAGATGCCCTCCAGGTGACAAAGCTACTTAGACGAGTTAGTAGTAGCCCGGAAATCTGCCAGAACATACACAGTCTAGCGGCTCGCATACCAAATCCAATTCGTATTGAATGGACCCCGCGTGACCTTTTAAGTGCTCAAAGCCAAGTGGATGCTGCAACCCACATATCAAACTCGACATCGACATCGCCAAACCTCATAAAATTAGACAATGCCACCCTGCTTTTAACAAGAAAGGAGCACCTCCGGCGCCGTACACGTGCTCTTATACCTCCGTGTACGGTAAGCCTCCCCCGCGGTCTAACCCGTGCAGAGGAGGTGGCGCTTCGGAGGATTAGAGTTGGGGTGGCCCTAACACCAGCAGTGATCCGAAAGTGGCCACAATTTCGGTATTTATATCCACACCCTGGGTGCCCCATCTGCAAGTCTAAAAATATAGAAGCAGACATCCATCACCTACTGTGGGATTGCCCAGCGTTGAAGCCAACGCGGATACGGCACCTGGTGGCAGCTGGCCTCTCCCCCCATAATCCGGAGTCATATGCTGCTTGGACACTGGGACCGCATCATCGTTCACTCCTCGACTTCATTGCATCAGCCAACCTTTTTTCATTTATTTGACCACATCCCTCATCCATCATGACACTCCTCTTATGCCCTGAGGCAATAAACTTCGCAAAAAAAAAAAAAATAATCTATGGTCCCCCAAGTGGTCCCCGCATAAGTATTTGCAGCCTTTTCATCGCCTCGTAGTTAATATTGTATAGACTCTGTCCATCTGCCTAATAAAGAGACGCTTGCTGATACATTAGTTGGTCTATTTTATGCAGTTTCAAAACCGAAACCCCTAAAACACGCGGAATGGCACTCAGCCAGTTCATCGCCATTGACGGCAATCTTGGGTGACCAATCAGATGCTACATATGCTATTTCCCTTTTCCCTCGCATGCCTCGCATATTGCTGTTGCGCGTGTTTAAAAAACGATTGTTCCCCGACCGATGGCCGTTCCTGACGGTTAGATTCGCTCATAGCCGGTGGTCTGCGTGCACCTGTGATGCTTAACAGGGAGAAGGAGGCAGCCATCCTGCAATGGGTGAGTTCTCCAATGGTTCTTCCTCGTCTAGAGACGCTGTTTTTGAATGTCCACTTCTCACGAGCCAACTCGGTTTAGGTAGCATTATGCACACGAGGAACGTTTCTCCCTTTCACACGCTTGTTTATCAGCCATGGGAGAATGCTTGCAGTCAACAAAGAATCCAAGATTCGAAGCTGAGCAAAATAAAGTATTACTACAAAGAAATACTTTTTGCATCATAGATAAGGTGTCATGGCCGTTGTGCCACCCTGCTATAGTTCTAAGGAAAGAATGAAGAGTGGTATGCATTAGTTTTAACCTGCAGCATTACAACTGTCTTGTGGTGTCTTGAAGACATAGCGCAAAGGACAGGCGCTATCTACATCTGTGTTGTCTCCGTCTTTTTCAAGAAACTGCTACCAACTAGCCCATCTGTTGCGTCTTTTAGTGCTTTTCTGTATTTGTTGAAATTCGTGTATGAAATTTGATTTTTGCATAGTTGTTGACGTGATTTGTGCATCATCTGTTGGTGATGTAGTTTATGGTGCATTTCTAGTGTTAAAGCTCAGCTCGTGTTCTAATGTCTGGAACAGATATACCGTAAGAGTTACAGATGACTTGAAGTGCACTAACAAAATAATAAATAGTGACAGCACAGGACACCTCTAAGTCAAGATGAATGAAGACCTAGTCCAGCATAAAGGTTAGATGAATCTGAACGCGTCCTCCTTCAATGTTTTTTTTTTTTTTTTTTTTGGTGTAAAATCACCACAACATGTCAGGGTAATCAAGAATGGCCTTTTAAACGTTGATAAGGCTGCGCAGGGCTCCATGCAGTGTTTCAATAACCATCGCTTTTTCAGTGATCTCGAAAATTCTTGAGGCACTTAAGAGCGATTCAAAAGTCTTTGTGGCTTATTCCATTGCAGTGTTTACTTATGCCGATCAGTGCTTCTTTTGTGCCAGATTCGAGGCGAACAGCTTCGCTCGGCGGTAATGGCGTGCTTGTTGTGGCGCTTGGTGTTCATAGCTGGTGGCAGATGGCGTGTGCCCTCCTGGAGATTGGGCTAAAGACGTTGTTGCTATAGAGACAGCAGGAGAGAACCAAGACATGTTTCTCATTGGCTGGTGATCAGAGGATTCCTAGTGGATGTTTTTTTCTTAAAGAGAACCCTGCTGATATCCTGCGGAATATTGCGAACGCACAGATCCTGCAAACACTGATGAGCCTATAAATGCCTTAATATAATCAACTTCAGAATGTCGAGATATTCATTATGGTTTAGGTATATTTAAAATTGCCAACTTACCTACATTATTAGTTGTGGTTTCTTGTGACCATCATATGAGCACATTTAGGCCAGGATTGGCACCAGTTGCTGGTACATAGGCAGTCTTATTTCTGATGCAAAATGCAGTCATCGGCAAAGATGCAGCATTGTACAAAGGATTCCCTCATTTAGATGAATTGTAAAAGGAAGACATCAAAGGACAGAACAGAAAACTAAGTCTGCATAGGAAAGAAGTTTCCTATGCAGACTTAGTTTTTGATTGGAAAAGTAAGAATCAAGCAAGCCGAGAACACTTTTAAACTTGCATATTTTGACAAACCCAATCAAACGCCTTTTCAAGTCTAGGAACAGTATATCAATTTGTTCGTCCAATGCTCATTGGTAGTGTGTAGCAGTTGTGTAACCGTGGATAGGCCATGTCGAAAACCGTGCAGAAAAGAAATTTTCCAGAAAGGTGCTTTCACGTTTAAAAATAACATTACTCGCTTTGCACACGAGGCCTGTAGTTGAGCCTTATCTGTGGACTTGTGAATGGTAGCACTCTCGTTGAATATATTGTTGCGAAGAAGATCGGCAGTTGCACGAGAGGAGCCCTTGCGCTAGGCCAGACATTAAATCATCGTTCATCCTGTCGCTATGTTGTGCCATCTCTCTGCTTGTCACCACGTAACATTTTGGTTGGAGGTGTGGCGTACGTCATCCCCATCCTCGCCTTGGAGCATCGACGCCATCTGTAAGCCGGGACCATTGGCCGAGAGCCCTGGGACATCGTCGAGCAGCTTCACCCCAGCCCTTCCTGCCCAGACCCGACCAACTACCACCGCCCAGCCCCCAGCCCGGATCTGAAGACAAGAACAGACAGACCAACCAGACCCGACATGAAGGACCCAAAGGAACCTGATATGTACACGCAACCCCCGCCCAGCCGCTCGTCGCGACCTCGAGCCATCGGTCCCATGGGCTTTGATGATGGATGGTTGAACAGCTCCAGGGGAGGCGGATAACCCAAGCATCATCGTGTTCGTCATCATGGTGGCAAGCGCATTATTCTCTTCTATCTTTTCTTGAACATCTACACCATCATGTCACGATCGATTTCAATGAAACGATCGGGACGATCGCTCTGTGGCCCCGGGAAGTGTTGCGAAGAAGTGCGGCAGTGGCGCGAGAGGAGCCCTCGCGCTAGGCCAGACATTAAATCATCGTTCATCCTGTCGCCATGTTGTGCCGTCTCTTTGCTTGTCACCACGTAACAATATTATCAACAGGCATTTGGAACATGATTATGCATGCCTAAATAGGAATTTTTTGTGGTATGTTGTCCAGACTTTATGTCCAAGTTTACCAGTGACAAAAAATGCCTTCTTTTGTAATGGAGATTGGCAGCTCGTATCTGGTGCATAGGAATTCCAGGTGAAGATTGTCAGCATGTAAAAATATCAAAACAAAATATGCACTGGTAATACACTGGATATAATGTAAAAGCATTTGTCTCACGAGTGACGTCACCAGAATGTCTGGACAGAGAAAAAATAATGACGGGATTCTTTGCTTAAGAGCCTTCACTTCTTCCTATCTCTTGCGTGTTTGTTGTGTACTCGTTATAATTTCATTACTTTTTTTTCTCTGGCTTCGTCATCCGAACCAATTGCGACATGCTTACCGGGGAAATTATGTTGACTTCAGAGCCTACTGCGACAACTCGCTGACACATCTCCCAGAGGTGAAATATTCACTGTGAAGGCTTTCGCCTTAAAAATCCCATCCTTCTGTGTCCCACCTGAGCATGCTAACCACTACTGTGTCCTGCAAACATGTAAATAACAAACCTTGTCTAAGGAAACTAAATAAAAACAATATAAAGAAATAAAGCAAATACATTTGCATGACTGCGCCCTGCAGTTCTTTGTCAATTAGCTGCATTCAAAACTTTTTTTGCACGGTTTTGAGAAAACATTGCGACTTAATGTTGAGGTTTAGATGTCGTAATTTTATTCCTTAGATCAGTACGTGTTGAAATAAAACAGTGCAATGAACGGGACGAAACACAAAGTAAAGGGAGACAAAGACACCTTACATTCCGAACCCAAGATGCTGCTTCAATCCACCTTTTGTGGGAGGATGTGGTGCCATCATGCGGGAGCGGGCGAGAAACACATTGGATGGCAGTGTAGCAGATGACGTGAGAGCGCACCATACGAAATGGCCACGCCAACGCAGGTAGAAGCAAAGGAAAGTAGTAGCAGTGATTGCAGTATATCATGTTCACGCAGTATGGGAGAATGTTACAGCGTTTTCACAATCCACTCATAACGCATGCATATACTGCCTTCGTATTGTAAGAGCGTGTTCGACTGTAAAAGAATGAGACGTTCTCAGCGTGCAGGTTCACGACACACAGAAGAGCACAGAGGCAGAGAGAGAGAGTTGTGATCTGAAAGGGCAAAGCAGCCAGGGGTTTGTTGATGCTGCAAAGCTAGGTGGAATCGTCTCCTGTGACTTGAGCAGCGCATATGCGCAGGGTGTCTTGAGTTACCGAGCACAATGCCGGCGTGGTGCAATGGGCATCGCTTCCTCATCGCGTCATCTAAAAGCTATAGTATTTCATCTACGAAGCTTGGCAGAGAGGCATTTATACACACCCCCTGAAAAGGGCATTGTCCCGGCCGGAATGCACACCTGCAGGAAACGCACGGCATTTTTCTGGCAATTGATGATTCAGCGCTGTAGCTGGTTTCTGCCCTCAGAATGGATGTGGTCGCAGTGGTGAAAAGGTTCTCGGTGCACAGAGAATGGTCATTCTGTTGTGAAAGGATCCACAACCTTTGTGCCTCCGCTGCGATTTCTGCGGAATCAACGACTTGGTGACACATGCGCATCTCCTACAATATGGGATGCGCATCTCTGTCAGGAACCAACGCTGTTCTACGTCCAGAGCGATCTACTCTGTGAGTGAACGAGCATGAACCTTCCAGGAGACTCATTTGTGCCGGGTGGTTTTCTTGCCGTTTCAAACGGTTGGACGAAGATGACGATTATCAAGCTCCCTAACGAAGTGCATCTGATTGCGTACATTGCAGGAACAAAATCCGAATGCGTAGGCGAGCACGAAGGCGAGCCTGTAAGGTAAAAAAAAAGTATTCTGTGCGTCGTGCAAGATTTCAAGTGTCATATGCTCCGAGCGGCAAAAACACAGATACTGCAGGTATGTATGCATCTAAAGGAAATATGCATGATGAAAAGTACCTACTGGAGTTTGCACCCAGCCTTTAACGCACCAGTGATAGCTACAATGAGGATTTCTTCGGTGCGTGTTTGCTTTAGTTGTGCTGGAGCCTGAAGGCGATGTATTTTGTCGTTTCTTTTCTTTATGTGCGAAAGGGCCAGGTAGCTCAGATATCACAGGGGGCTGTGTGCGCTAGGCCGTAATATTTAGCATGTTTTATCGTGACTGCCACCTGACTAACAAGAAAAAAAATACGTCGTTTGCTGTAATGCACTGCCGTTCACGAGCCTCATGAACGGCGGTGCATCACAAGAAACGCTCATTTTTTTCTTGCATCCTGGCACGCCTAGAGAGTGGCAACCGTACGCGGCAGATGTGGTTGGCATCGCTTTGCCAAGCCTGTGACGGTCACCGTGCCGCCAGCCCGCGTGCACTGGTGGCGCCGAGAAACTCCGTCGACGCCGTCCAATGTGTTTCCATCGGTCGCTGCTACGACTTCGCGCATGCGCAGAAAACTGGCGCAAAAGGCCAAAAGTATGGCCATGGCGCATAAAGTTGCCAAGGCCAACTCACTTGTTGCAGCACACCCCACGGATGTTTGCCGTGGCAACCTTCCTGACCCCACGGATGTTTGCCGTGGCAACCTTCCTGCTTACTCGTGTAGCTGCCATGTGTGGAAAACATCACTCTCAAGGTAAAAGGAAATATCACATCCACTGAAGCGCGTGATTCAAAACCCATTATACTCCGCTGTGGCGCTGCAGGGTGCGGCACCACGGGGGTCTTCGGCACCTATCGAGGCCACACACAGTGAGCTCGGGGCGGTGCCATCCGAGCCCCTGGTGGAAGCAGCTGGTGTGCTCCACCACCCCGAAAACAGGCCATGCCGACCTCCAGGTCAGCGGGCCTAAAGGCCTTGTCCCAAGGGGCAAGGTCAAAAACAAGTGTACCTGTGCCTTCTGAACAAACATTCAGCACATCTGAAGATGTTATGGGCACCTCGCCCCTGCAGCAGTGGCGGCAAAGCTCTCTCCGTAAAAAAAGGAACAAAGTGCCAATATGCCAAAAGACCCAACAACCCAAAGTGCCAAAGTGCCAAAAGACCCAACAACCTAGGTTTTCAACCCTATCCCCAACTAATTTGTGACCATGCCGTTCCTAGTTCACTGGAACTGTCGCGGACTTTTACGTAACTACACTGATATAACTGACATTTTAAATTCATTTTCCCCGTTCGCATTGTGCTTTCAGGAGACTAATCTCGGACCACAGAACAAAAACTTCCTCTAAAAGTATAAAGTCTTTTGTTGTGGTTGACAGAATTCAAACGCTCTCTGGAGGCGCTGCTATCGTGGTCCAAGGTGGCGTTGCAACTCGAGCAGTCAACCTAAAACCTCTTTGAAGTTGTTGCAGTCCCCATGGCGCATTTTAAAACCATAACAATATGTTCTTTATACATCAAATCTCGTTTAACTATTACAGTTCATGATTTACAAAGAATTTTAATGCAACTGCCTGAGCCATATATTTTGGTAGAAAATTTTAATGCTCATTCTTCCTCTTGGGGAAGTGAAGTAACGGACGTCAGAGGTCAGTTTTTAGAAGATTTTATTCTCTGCAACAATGTCTGCTTGCTAAATACGGGCAAACCCACATATTGCACTCCAAGCACTGGCAAAATGAGCTGCCTTGATTTGTCTTTTTGTTCAAGTTTTTTTACAGATTTTAAATGGGACGTTCTTGACAACTCCTATGGGAGCGATCATTTACCTGTCATTATCAGTCTAACGTCATCACCATCAATCACATTAACAAAACCGCAACATTGGAAGCTAGATTTGGCCAACTGGGGGCTTTTTCATGAAAAGGCTGCCCTAGAAAAAATTTATTCTGACAAGCTTTATGTGGACAAGCAAAATTAAATAATCACAGCATGTATTATTGACGCTGCTCATCTAGCCATTCCCTGGACATAATGCTTGGTACATGCAAGAAGCAAAAAAGGAACAAAATAAAGCATGGGGAATTTTTTGGCGTTTCCCAACACATGAAAACCTCATAAAATTCAAGAAAGCTAAAGTATGGTATATCCGCCGCACGATTGAGAAACAATCGTGGCAGAAGTATGTGTCCTCTATTAAGAGCTCTGTTACATCAAAAAGCATATGGGAGAAAGTACATAAACTGGATGGAAAATACTCCCTCTTTACAATTCCACTTTTGCCCTGCCGGGGTGGCGCAGTCGTTATGGCGCTCGACTACTGTTCCCAAGGACGCGGGATCGAATCCCGGCTTTTCGATGGAGGCGAAAAGCAAGGCGCTCGTGTACTGTGCGATGTCAGTGCACGTTAAAGAACCCCAGGTGGTCGAAATTTCCGGAGTCCTCCACTACGCCGTCTCATAGCCAGAGTCGCTTTGGGACGTTAAACCCCACAAATCAAATCAAATCAATTCCACTTTTTACAACTCCTGACACACAAAATCTGAGAACATTCTGCTGCAAGTTCTACACACTATACGGATTCTTTTTTCAAGTAGAAATCAACAGCCGAAAAACACACTTCCAATGTCTGGTAGCACTAAAGAACCTTTTAATGCTTTAATTACACTGGAAGGATTAAACAGAGTGCTTTTAGCCGGCAAACACATTGCACCAGGGCCCGGTGAAGTCCACTATGAGATGTTAGCTTATTTAGCTGCAGCCTCAGTAAAAGCATTGTTAAAACTCTAATAAAATCTGGATATCTGGGAAAATTCCTGAGACCTGGAAGATAGCCTCTGTTGAAGCCTGGGAAGTCACCAAACTCCCCAGGCAGTTACAGGCCAATATCCCTGACAAGCTGTCTTGCAAAGTGTTTCAAAAGTATTCTGAGTACAAGGTTAATGTTTGTTCTTGAATCCTGAAAACTACTTGACATTCACCAGAGTGGTTTCAGGAAAACATGTTCCACTACTGATCACCTTGTCCGCCTTGAAAATACAGTTCGAGAAGCCTTTGAACATAAACAGCACTGCCTTGCTGTTGTACGTAAAGGTGACCCTGCGTTAGGAGAACTTGGTGCAGCAGAATGCTAAAATGTCTGGGGGACTTTTTGTTAGGGCGGTCATTTCAAGTATGTCTCGGTTCGACCCTTTCTAAAATTTTCACGCAAGACAATTGTGTGCCTCACGGGTGCATATTAAGTGCCACGCTTTTTATAGTAAAAATGAACTCTTTGGCAAAAATAATACCGAAGTCCATTATGTACTCTGTTTACGTAGACGACTTGCAAATTGCGTGCAGATCATCAAACGTAGCAACACAAGAGTATTGTTGCACAATAATATATTTTGCCTCAATAACTAATTCCTAATAAGGAATCATAATGCCTGTAGTCTATAGCTTTTAAACATCAATTGTGCATGAGAGCTCTGATTAAAACTTCCTTAACCAAGACTATAATTGTGCCCTTCTCTACCGAGAAGGTTTTGCTTTCATCTTGATTTATTTTTATGTTAAGCAGTACATTTTTAATACGCCTGCGCAGACTGACTTGGTTCATGTGAGTGTGGGGCCAAGCTCGGGCTTCAAACGGTGGGCCAAAAAATCAAGCCTGTGCAGCGCTCCAGTTCAGACGGCCTCAATATCGAGCCACCTAGCAGCATAGAGGCGAACCCTACTCAGTGTGGATCCGTGTTCGCGTCACATGCCAGTCCACAGTGATTTACGTGCGTGCGTGTATGTCACGCTGGAAAGGACATCAGTCGCGGTCTTCGGCTTCTGAGATTCTCAAGCAGTGTCTCAACCGCAGCTCTGCTGTCGTTAGGTGCCGTGTCAAAGCAAAAGAGGTTTCTGCCGTCAATACAACTTAATGCAAATGCTCAAAAATTGTATATTCCCGTTTCTGTTTAGAATACTACAACTACTGAAACATGCGACTGTAGACTGCTGCATAGCAAAATCCAGTTTGAACGAGCCAAGAGTTGTCAGAGTACTTTTTTTTTCTTTTTCTTTTTTTTTTTTCGTTTTTGCTGTTATAACCTTTGTTGTGGTGTCTCAGTGGTAGAACGCTAGACTGTTGATTTTGAGAATGGGGGCGAACAACACTGAGGCCCACCTCTAATCATCCGTCGCATAGCCAATGTCTCGTGGCGCGTTAAACCCATATATGCATTTCATTTTTTTTTTTTTCGTTTGAAGGATCCTGCGCATCTGTAACAGGGGTAATGAGTACATTTTGCTTTAGAAAAATGCTTGAACGTTCGCGAAACAAATCTTCGCCGCACCTGTTACATAAATATTACATAATAATGTACACTTGTAGCCCATTATAATCATTAGAACCCCTTTTCGTCTATGCTGTCTTTTGAGCAAACTGGTTGTTTTTGACAAGGGGATTAAAATAGCTTGCCACGGGCTTAATCATCTGTGTTTAGTTGAGAACAAATACATATTTATAGTCAAATGATAAGATGAACTCCATTTCTTTCAGGATAGTTTTATATCCAGCAAGTGTTTTGGAAGTAAACGACAAAACTGCCCCAATAATTACAATGATAAAGAAATCGTCAGCCTTCAAAATTTCTTGCCAGAACATGACTATAGTGTTCTAGAATTGAGAAGTGTGCCATCTTCATCGCGCGGCAATGGAAGCGAGGTGGTCGCCGGAGCGACGAAAAGCGTAGGTGGCGCTGCCAGTCGCAGGAGCGCATCAGAAGCGTGCACGCCGCTGAGGGAAGGCTCAGGGCGTCTGCTTCTGCAGCTCGTGTCCTGCGTTAATTTCGTTGCATCGCATTGCTTCTTGATATGTTGTTGATGGTTGGTCAAGGAGGTAACGCGTGTCTGCAGGTAGCGCAGTCACAGTTCCAGTCTGTCTCCTTTGGCTCCTGTGCCCTTCAATACTGAACTCCTTTTTGTTTTGTTTTTTGCTTACTGCGCGCCCTTTCCAATTGATGAGCTCGACCGCTTGGTTCACAAGGGAAGGTTCGAGAACATCGAAGCTGCATTGAATGATCTTCCTCCAGATGATCATAAGTACGTCACTGTAGGCTCAGTTCTAGGTCGAAGCTTATATTGCAGTATATGTGGCTTGAAAGTTCAAGCACAAATCAAAATGCAGTACTTGTATTTCATTTCGAGCAAATCATGCGCGCACAAAACGAAGAAAATAAATTCATCTCAAACTTGGACCACAGAGGTCTTCTCTATCCGTCTGCGGAGCTTGCAAAGCTCATAAACACGCTGGAAGAGTCACATTTTGTTTTTTTGTTCAAGAATTATGATTAACGCAAGCAGCATCAGTGATTTTGCGGTGTTTTTTCAAAGCGCAGAGGTTCCCGAGCCTGGCTGTCCTACCCATGATAGAGAAAGGACACTTTGCATACTGAAGTTCTACGTCCAGTTGTGATTCCATTTTTATGTGGTCACTAAACCAAGAGCAGAGCTCTAAAGCAGAGCAGATAAAGCACCTGAAGGAGAGGTGGTGCCAATAATTGTGTTTGATGGCTCAATTTAATGACTTTCTCCGCGTCTTATGTGCTTTTAAATGTTGCAGCTTCGTTCATTCACATACTCGTAGTTCAGTAACATTTTCATATAATTCAGTAGCATTTCACCATATTTTGAGCTGTTTATTTATATTCACCTAAGTCGCGAGTTGTTTACCCTGCTGGTTTTTGAAGTCGTCTGCTGTGTGGTTTGGTGCATTTGTATGAGCTCGCTAATCTGTTTCATATTTTTTATACAACTACCTGTTTATATGTATACGCCCACACCCAGATAAGTATTCAACAGCCCTGACATGATTTCTGTCTCCAAGCAATTTTCACATATCTGTATTTACATGTGGTGCAAACAAATAAAGTATGCTAGCCTAGCCTAAAACACCCTCCATTGGTTTTTCAAAAAGTCCACGCGAGTGTCGGTGGGGGACCGCAGTCTAGCCCGAATAAACCAGTGCGTTCGATAATAAAAATTTATGTGATCATAAATATATGTTAAACATTCATCATTGGACCTCCCGTTAACGTTTGAGAAATAAAGTACCGAATACGTTCAGGAAATTTCTTACTGTTGATTGTCATTTCATCGGCAACCTGTATCTGACTCGACACCAGAAAAGCAGTCTTCAACACAATCCCGCATAGTCATGGTATGTTCTTGGATTACCAGCAGATCGAAATTATGACAGCACAGTTTTTTCAACATCTGATTCTCCCCAAGCCATTTCTGTGGGAGAAGAGGCCTCGGATGTATGTGTCTCGCCGCTTATGCATAAGTTCCCCGACGACGGCCGCTTTTATAGGGAAATAGTTCATTTATTCATGCACAGTATCGGTTTAATACATTTAGACAAGCGTGTGGGAGCTAAAGCGACACTTTTTATTGTTGCGTACCTTCGGGGTCCAAAGAACGAGCGGTGACGGAGGCAGTTCACCCAGCTGTCTGCTCAGCGCTCATGTGCTCCTCCTGCATATAGCGCCCTCTCTCCTGTCATCGCTGAAACGACCAGCTCGCCGGCGACAGACGGCACACTTCTCATTTCTAGAACACTATAACATGGCAGCCACCAAGCGCAATTTTTACCATGTTTTCACAGCTGCTGATTCGTTAGTACCTTCCACTCGTTAGTATTAATCGCTGATAGTCCTAAATTTTGTCAAGTGAAGTGTGTATAAGTTCTGTCACATGGTAAAATTTATTGTCATTGAAGAAATAAAATTACACTACTAATTTTTCATTTACAAAAACACACACATAAGAAATTCCTTATACTTCCCTCTGTGTTAGGAAATCATACAACTGTCGCAAGAAGCGTCCGCCTTGTTGTGAGCTCGGCAAACTCGATCCACTCACCATTCTATACGTGAGCTTTCCTGTGCGGCGAGGTTTCCTGTACAGTAATCTAATTTTTGGGAATTCTTGTGCCTGGTTGTCTAGCCAAAGTTGATGTCCACTCAGTCTATGGCAACCTGCCGCGCAGTACGCTGTCGGTGCTACATTCAACCTGATTAATCCTCGAGTCAAGTACGATATAATGAACCAGGCTGCCTCGATTCATTTTAAAGTACTGCAGGTCAGAGCATAAACCTTGTATTTCCACGGGCTTGACACTAAATTTGTCTGTCTCACTCGTATAGGACACGTGCATGCTGTTGAAAAGGCGATAAGATGTTATTTGCAGGCCCAAGTATCAGGCCTGTGAGCACCGTACAACGCAAAAAGCGTGCAAAGCGATGCCAGTAAATCTAAAAGACGGGTGGTCGCATGCCTTGTTTTCCTAATATCCGTGCATGCCTTTTTTTCTGCATTGGCAAAATCCACGGATCTTTTTCTGCAATATTAGAACACTCTAAACAGTAAATCGCTAATGCATTGCCTAAGACACGTTTTCATTGCCAACAAACCCGCCATAAACTGGGAAGCAGAGGTACGCCGTGTGCGTTTCTGCGAGCGCCACCGGTGGCCGATCCCCGCTATTGGAGCGACGGTGGCGCTACCTCTAGGTCGATCTCGCGGCGAATAGACATCAAGGCCTAGAACAAAGTTCGTCCTAGTTTATCACGGGTAGATTAAAGTCTCTGTACAAGATAACGGTATCATTTTCTGTGTTTACCAAGAAAGACTTACAATGATTCCAAAATCCAAATGTTAGCATTAGGTGGCCTATATTTATTTCCGATACACTTACGGCCCCCAGGGCATCATTGAGGGGAGTGGTACAAAAATATAAAATCAAACTGATAAAAAAAAAAGGCAACTCGTACCACGGCTGATCTCGAAGAAGAGCGTGGTTTGGTTCTCTTACGGCCTCGCCAATGGGGTCTGTTTCCACCTGCCGCTGCGCTTCGGTGGGGTCGCCACCGCCCCACTGCTGCGCCTCTGCTACCGCCGTTCACGCGCAGTGGCTATGCGCGCTCACTTTTCGCTCCACCCGCACCAATTGCAACAGGCAGGTCCTGACATTTCCCCCCTTATGGGTTATACAACGATGCCGTAATCAGCGGCTAAGATTTATAGTGTATGAGGAATAAAATGCAGTCAATAAACCGCATGTTTTCGACAGTGCGGCAGAGCACAGTCGAATGAAACTTCAGGCACACTTACCTCAACAATTTTCGCCCCTGAATTCTGTACAAAAATAAGTGTACCAGGATATGCAGTGTGCCTTTGAAAGCTGTAAGCATGTGTAGCGCGACTTGATGCGAGTGCATGGCTAACTGTTGGGTGGAGAGTCTGTTAACCACTACCGTTTTCATTTAGAGAAAAAGAGGCATCGGCGAAAATTCATGGCGTGTCTCAGATTCAGAGTAAAGAACAAAAATTATGCATAAAGTTAAAATTTCAGTTGTCTAGTGGAGTGGGCTGTTCTAGCTTTGTTCAAAATAAATCAGTCGGTTGAAAGACTGGAGATCTATATGTAGGGTCGCGACTGATGCACATGTATGACAGATCGGTTTAATGCATGGTAACAACTTTTAATCAAGGAAAATAAGCATAGATAACCAGGCGAGTGAAGGTGAACCATGCTATTTCAGGCATAATGACAAACGAGGATGATGAGATTGGAGCTGCAAAAATATTGTCTATATTCAACCTCATTGAACCCCTATAATGCACAGAAACATGCAGATTGTAATCATGGTGTGATATCTGAAGATTTTTTCTTCGTGACTCGTTATTACGGACGACTCGATTCAAAGACAAATTTAATCTGGAACAAAACTGTCCATATTAATGAGACACGACTGTAATTGAATTTTTTTCTTCTCCAGCTAGGTTAAGGTAGTGCCCAAAATAATGCAGTACTCTTCAATTCTAGTTTTGGTCGAACTTTATTTCGGTGTTCCTAATGTTGTTCTTTCTAGCGCCATAGTAGTGCTACAAATAAACGTTTTGAACAACATGTATCTAATATGTATTGAAAACGGAACAAGCAGGCAGCCTACCACTGGTGGCGGTATACAACTCCAGAATGCAGCATGACTCACCTCTGCATAAATAGCATAGGGACAAGCCTCCATAATTGAGGAGTGTCCCTTGAGTGATAGTGGGGAATGTGTAATAAACACCAAACTTGCTTGCTCTCCAAGGCACAGATATTGAACTGTTAGTTCAAATTTATACTAGAAAAAGAAAGAAAAGGGTGCTAGGAATTAGTTCTTGAAATAGATTTGCTATCTTTTCATGAAATAATCATATCATGTAAAAATTTCATGAAAAGAAAGTTTATTTTCAAAATTAAAATAATGTTTAAGACATGAGCCATTTGCTATTTATAAATTATAACATTAAAACTCAACCTTACAGCATTATTTTGACGGCTATACTATACTTTGTTATGCAAGCAATATGCAACTTACATTATAGCGTTATAAAGCTATTTTAATCTTCGGTGCAACCTGGATTGTTTCTCATCTAGCGCTGAACGACAGCTTTGCCGTTGCAGACGAGTTATGATGGCAGAAGGATATCATTTATAGCCTTCTGCCATCGTACCCAGTTCGTTGCTCAAACCAATACACACAAAAAAGGAACAGAGCTAAATACACAATATTCGAAAAGAAATGAAACAGATGAGGCTATCGTAGACCGTAATATAATAATAATTTCGTCTTAAACTTATCAGCGTCACTTGCAGCTACAATATCTCGAGGTAAGTGGTTTCACTCCGATGATGTTTTTGGTATGAACAAATTTATGCAGAATGTTGTACGGCAACGAGGAACGCCAACTTCCCTTGAGTGATCGATGCGGGACGAGTGATCAATGCGTCTTTAAAAGTGGAATTCATGTAAATTAAAAAAAATAGACACTCTTCTGCGCAGAGCAAGAGGGGTTAATGACAAGCTATTTTTGATTTCTGTGGTGCTGGAAGAATGATCATAGTTACGTGCAGTAAAACGCGCTTCTCTATTTTGCACACTTTCTAAGGTGTCAATAAGCGTTTAGTGAAAGGATCCCATACAGAGTTAGCATATTCTAGATTGAGTGGACAAGTGACTTATACAGAAGCTTGGCAGGAGCTGGTGCTAAGTAAAAATTGCGTTTAAAGGGACACTGCAGTGATTTTCAAATGTACCAATACTATAGTATTTTGAAGTAGATTATTTGTTGATCATGCCTGTAAAGTTATTTTTTTGATTATGCATAAAACACCTGCGTAATCGCTGACTGAAAGCGCGCAATTCAAATTTTCCGCGCCCTGCGCGACTGCTACAGAGGAGGAAAGCGGAGGGAGAAACCTCTCTTCTCCGTCAGTCGTGACGTCACCGTGAGGAGCCGGAGGCATTCAGAGCCAACAGAGGATGTTTTTGGCGTGCACTGTTCTTCATTCTGCGTGCGTTGCGGACGTACAAAACACGTCAACTTAGTGTTGTGCACCTGATACAACACAGCTCTGCATGTGTTCGGATGCGCGAACAGCTGTGGATGCGACGATGTAATATTCCATTGTATAAAAGCTCGCGGCGCAATGCGGCGTTGCTGAGAAGAGAGATACATTCAAGCCAACCAAAGGAAACATTCTACTCGAAGCTTTTTCGTAATTGTTACTGCATGCAGTTTGTTCCTAATGCGATTTCTATAGGGCTATGACAAAAAGGCATGGCTGAACCATGACGCGGTTCCTTCTGCTTTCTTGTACAAAACAGTCGGGACAGTCATCTGCGATCCGTTCATGAACTGCAATCTCTTGGTGGGACGATCAGACAGCATCGGTGCATGGTTGTATTTGCATGTTCAGGTTCTTTTTTTTTTTGTGCAAAAGCTTCGCGGAACGGCTTCTGTGCTAAACATGGACAACTCATCAGTATCACGCGCTGATAATTTTTGCGAACTAGCAGAAGATAAGAAGAGTCCACTGCTGTGTCGAAGCTAGGTTGTGAAGACTGCGAGATCTTTTCAAGCACGGCACGTGCCTGATATGTTCGTGGAACCCTTACGGGAGCAATTAGAAGATAAGGAGTGTACCGCTCAGCTGGGTAGAGGCGCATTTAGGTAAGGAGCGCAAAGAGCGAGGTTTCCTTCGGTGCATCCAAGCAATCAATCATCGAAGTTGTTCATACATGGCCTTGTGATTTTGCACCCGTTGCTGCCTCATCATTTTACATAGTCGTGTCTTGTTTGGGGATGCACATTAAGTTGGAAATGAAAACGACGAAGCTCTTGTAAGAAAACACATTTTGGAACACTGTTTTCTCATGGAGGTCTGGGTGCGGAGGAACTGCAGCTTGGCTTTCAACATATGTCAGCCGTCAATTCTATAAACGTGTATTGTGACAGTGCGATAAAAAGGAAGGGCTTTCAACATCTGCTAAATGTCGTATGACAAGTAGCATTCTGCGCGCATTTGGCTTGGTCTCTCTGCAACCGTTTATTGTTCATTGTCTGGTGGCAGCTGTGTACTGCTTCACCCCTTCCATAAAATTCTTCGTTTCCCAAAGGTACCACGACTGGCATTCAAAGCAGAATTTGGTACACCAAGCTTTGGGTTCATTTTTCACAACAATGACCTTTCGGGCGGGGCGAGAGGCCTCAGACGGAGGTAGTCGGCTAGGGCATTGTTCGCTGCGCTTGTAGTTTCTGCTAATAATGATACACACTACATTTCAAAATGCCTCACTGTAACCAAAGCAAGTTTTCATGCCAAATCTACGCACCCCACAACGTAAGTGCTGTATCGTTTGTGGGCGTATCTGGTACGGATACATGCGGTAAAAATCCCGATGGTCATTCGTGTGAAAATGGCATGCCATAATGACATTCACAAAGCCGCAGAGAGCTGCGATCAACCCAGCGCAGCGAAGGAGCCGCACCAGCAGCTTCCCCGGTCCTCAGAATGTCGTCACGCGACGTCTTGGCCAATCACGGGCGGCGGCGCGACCCGCGGTGAGCCCCGTCGCACGGGCTGCATTTTTCTGCTGAAAAAAAAAAAAGGCTATTTCTGCTTTCTTCTGCCTAATTTCAATCTGATATTCGAGTTCACAGCATGAAAAACTATGGCTTTCTACTGGAAGCCCAACTTTTGTAAAAAGTGCTGCAGTGTCCCTTTAAGGTAACGAAGCATGTGGTTAGCGGAAGCTATGATAGAGCTGATGTGTTATTTGCAAGTCAGATCTGGTGTTAAAATGACGCCGAGATATTTATAAGATTGCACGGGTGTCGGCAAGGAAGTAGAAATAGTGTAAGCAACGGGATTTGAATTTTCGCAACGGGAAAAGTGCATTGTGAGCACCAGTAAGAGACAGTGGTTAGGTCTGCCTGGAGTAATGCAACGTCAATATTTTTTTCTCAGTAAACAACACAATCGTCCGCAAAGAGTCCTACTGAAGATGTTACATTGTAGGCAGGTCGTTAATATATACAAGGAATATCAAAGGACCGATGACAGAACCTTGCGGTCACAGAAATCAATAATGGGTTAAAGCATGTATATATTGCGACCGGTTAGACAAAATTGCTTTCGATCCATTTCAGTACATTGCGGTCAATATTGAGTTTACTTAATTTGTATAGAAGTTATGCGATACTGTGTCAAATGCTTTGTGGAAGTTATTTTTTTGCACAAAAAACACGACATAAAAGGAACGAAGTAGACAGGACAAGCGCTTACTAACAACTCGGAATGCTTATGCACCAACTGGCCTGCAAAAGCGTACTCGCAAGTTATATGTCTAAAATACAGTCAGCCTCATTGCCACGATCAAGTATGAAGTTAATATTGCTCGTAAGGTGTTTCACAAGAGCCATGTTGTGCACAGTTGAAAAAAGAAGACGACTGAAGAAAGTTCGCAAGGTGAGACAGGATGACGTGCTCCATTTTCTTGGAAGGAATACTGGTTAATGATATTGGTCGATAGTTGAGTGAATTGTGCTTGTCGCCCGATTTGTGGAGTGGAACCAACTTACCCAATTTCTAGTCATCTGGGAGTTCACCGTCTTGTAAGGATTGCTATAATAAATTTGATAATATTATGGCAGAATATACTTTAGTGTTTTTCAGAATTGTACTGCTTATATTATCTGGACCGCAAGAAGAGTCTAGTTTAATGTGATCTATGATACGTATCTGTTCAAAATGGAAATGGATGGGATCCATTGGAATAGTGATATCACCATCGAAATCTGGTAGTGATGTGGAAGATGAGAAAATGCCTTGGCAAAAACTTCATTAAGTACATGGGCACTGTTGCTAATAGGGACAGAATTCGATTGCGCATCGAGAAGAGATGCTGATGGTTGATCTGATCCGTTGACAACATTCCAGAACTTTTTTGGATCGGTTAATAAAAGTGATGGTAATGTAAAGTTAAAATATCGTTCCTTAGCTTCTTTCAACACATTCTAGTAGGTTTCAGCCGCAGCTCTCAGTGCTGTCCAATGTTCCGGTTTTCCCGACAGCTGTGCTCTGGTATATAGCCGTCTTTTTTTTTGTTAGCAAGGAGTTTTAATGACAGGGTGAACCATGGTGACCTGCAATTAGTTGTGATGATTCTTTGAGGAACATGCAACTTGTTCTTAACCAGTTTTCATTAATAGATCTTTGATCAAACTTTATGAGAAAGTTATCTAGCATATTCATAAATGATTTTAGTTTTATTTGGCATTTCGTTAGAAGGCAAGCTTAACGCGATGAGGATTAGGCAATGATCGCTTAAACCTGGCAAGTAGCTTACGTCGGAAACAAGGTCTGGAGTACTAGTTAGCAAAAGGTCTAATATGTTTGAACTTGTAGCTGGCACCCTTGTCGGCTGCGTGACTACTTGCATTATTGAAGAGGTGGAGCAAAGTGCCAAAAAACTTGTTGATTCTGATGATCCATCACTCTCTAAATGAGTGTCTGACCAGTTAATTGCAGGAAAATTGAAGTCACCGAAAAGAAAAATAGGGCGATCAGGAAACCTTGTTTGAATTATGTTAAGAATGTCATGGAGGGCATTACAAAAGCCAACGTTAGTAGATGATGGGTGGTAAAAGGCACAAAGGATAGCTTTGTTGTTAATTTTGATCTATACACAAATGAACTCCAGAGTAGTATCAAGGTTAACTTCAAAGCATTCTATATTCTCAGATACAGTGATTAAAGTGGCGCTGTCGTGGCCCGGAGGGCGGTCACAATATACACGATAACTTTTGCGAAGAAAATATTTCACAATCGTGCGCAGATTCATTTAGCCACATCTCTGTTAGTATGATAATGTCAGCTCCCATGGTATCGGCGGTGCAGGATAAGCTGTTGCGATGACAAAGAACACTTCGCATATTAGTGAAAAGGACAGAAATGTTGCGAAGTGTTTGCGCAGATTGGTGCTCATTTTTGTCTAGCTATCTTGCAGAAGGAGAACCGGAGTTGGCTACAACACGTGTTGAATTTTTCCCGGACACTATCATTTATAAGACAGTACATATAACACTTTTTCTTAAGAGTCGGCATAACACCTTTTCTTAAGTATCAGCTTGTTGTAGCGGAGGCTGAATGATTCTTCAGGCTCAGTGTGCTTTGCAAATTCAACAAGTTTTTTTGCGCATGCCTAGTGGCCTGAGGAAAATCTTCACTGATCGTGACATCTCAATCTTTTAGTTTTGCTTTTGCACCGAAAATTCGTTCCCTGATCTTATGATTTGAAAATTTGACAATTATTGGTCGTGTTTTCTGAGGTCCAGCCGTACCAATTCTATGAGCGCGCTCAATGTCCATTTTGGCTAAAGTTAGACATTTCTTCTTTAACATTTTGCCGCACCTTTTTCTCTGATTCATCCCATGATTCAGTAGATGTGTCTGTAACATTGAAAACAACAGATTTGCCCTGCAAGACCTATCTTCTAAATCGTTTAAACGGATTTTAAGCTTCTCATTTTCACTCAGTGCTCTTTCAGAATTTTCTTTCACCGTCGCCAAGTCGTCACGAACTCCGTCCAGCAGCTCCAGCTTATCTTCAATAGAATTAAGGAGAGTCGAAAGGTCTGCATTCTTCCAGCTCAATTTGTTTTGATTGGCTGTGAGGTCTTGCAGTGAAACAAATATATGCTCCTGTCCTTCTTCAATTTTAGCTGAGCAGGTCCTAAGATCATGAAGCAGGGCTAAAACCGCTTCGTTGCCACTGTCCTGAACTGGCTGGGAATTCTTCACAGCTGTATTTTTGTTCGGCCCAGGATTCAGCTCGACATCCCCAGAAAGCATCAGTTTCATCATGCAGAAACATTCATGCACATGATGCATGGGAACACAACAAGGAACGCATTACTGGAGCGTTTAGAGGAGCCTGTCAGCCGCATGATAGTGTTGTTCCCATGCCCACCATGATAAGTATAGCTGCTACGAAGGGCTTTTGAGCAATGTTACAACAACCTTCTTACAGGTATAATCGCATGTGAACCCCAACTAGGGTTTAATATGTAGGTAATGATTATGGTCGTGATGCCACCATTCCTCAAGTCCTACCATTTGAGCTAGGCATAATGTCACAAAGCCATGTTTCCATGACAAGCACAATGTCATGGCCAAGGAGAAGGCTACAGGGTGCAGTTTTTTGACTGCTAAGTAATAATTTTCTGGCACTAACTTTAAGCATCGGGCTCAGCCAAGGATTATAGCCTCCCAGGTGAAAATCCTTAACAGGTTTAAGGAACAAATTCACATTTGATCCCAGTTGTAATCAATTGTTAGCCAACTGGTATGAATTAGGAGTTTGTTCCTTAAACCAGCTAGGATATTCTTTTGGCAGTTGTATTCACAAGTGTTAAAATGTTTCATGAATTTACCATAAATTTTAACGTTTTTCTTTTGCTATAGGAGGTAGTTTATGCAGTGCCTGGTTATTCTTTTTGTCTGCTATTTGCATGCAGGGGTGGAAGTGCTGCTCCATTCTGCTCAAACTGCTTTCCCTGCTCCATCCTGCTCCAAAATGCAATATTGTTCCAAAACTGCTCCAAACTGGCTGTTTTATGTTCTGCCATCAAATGTCATTGCACCAATGGCAAAGATATAATGCAAATGAAATTTTTGTAAGGGAAGAAAGCATGGAGCATAATAAATATTTGTTCGCAAGTAAATTTAGTATGAGCCACCAGCGATTGGAGATAATTGCAAAGAAATGCACTGTGCACGTGATGTAGCACCTCCTTTGTCTTTTGAATCGCCGGTGGAGAGAAGAGAGATCAGTAAGCGAAGGCAAACTACTGTGAACCGTTAAGGAAACTTGTCCGACTTCAAAAATGCATGAGTTATTTTAATGGTTCTGCTGTGAAAACAAACAGGTACTTCACCAGCCTCTTTGTCAGTGACAAGCTTGCCAGGCCTACGGCAGACAAAACCATACTTGAAGCGTTATGGGTTGGTGCGCCAAAGCTGTCAGTCAATAGGGAGCTTCTCAATAGTGTTGGAAAGGCATACGGGCTCTATTGCCAAAATAATAAAAATGAGCACCAGCATTGCTCAAGCAAAGAATGATGAACTATTGGCAGGAGGCAGTGAAGTAAAAAAGCTGTAGGATGGACAGGCTGCCCTTCAATGCCATCTATCTATATCCCAAAGCTGTTCCAAAATGCTCGAGCCTGCATCCACTCCTGTTGACCTCCGCCATTGTTACAAACGGACAAGACGATCGAGGTCGTGCTGTAATCGACTGCGATCCCACAGTAGGCAGAAAGCACGGGAGCGGCACTAGCACCAAGCTTTTCAAGGCACATTATTTGGATTTGAAGGTGCCTTTTTGGCAGACGAAATATCTATGTACTCAGGAATTTTTCAGTCCAGGCATAGGATCTAAAAGGATCATGTAATAGCCTGCTTTGAGGTGTATTCTAAATAAATAAAGTAAAATAGATATTCACAAGATAGGGAGCGGAAATGTCATGCCCGTTAATCTGAACTCGTGATCAGTATTGCTGGACTGGACATTGAATCTATCAAGTCAAAATAGGTAGGTCAGACTACATGTTCAGTTGTAAAGCGCACCAGCAAGCGTTACGTTTGTTGCCAGTCTGTTCCAAGTTCCTGTGTTATATTGTATACCTTGTCAGAGATGAGTTGGAAAGGCATTGAATCTGCAATAAAAGGAATCAGAAAATTGTAATTATCAAAGGTGTTTAACCTTAGAAACGTGCTCCGGAACACAATTCAAATGCTCCAAAATGCTCGAGTCTGCATGCCTCATTGCAGGAAATGTTCTGGGTGGATGGCATGCATTGGGAAACAAGCTGTAAACCAATGTCGTGTGTCACATCTTGAAACCAGCCAAAAAACAGAACATCTGTTTTTCGGCTGGTGGGCGCTCGACTACTGTGCCCAGGAATGCAGGATTGAATGCTGGCCACTGTTTGATGGAGGCGAAAAACAAGGCGATCTCAATGCACATTAAAGAACCCCAGGTGGTTAAAATTTTCGGAGCCTACGGTGACTCTTACTTTGGGACCAGAAGGAGTTGGTATGAACCCGCTCGTCACCCTTGTTGGAATGCATGGCACATCCAGTGACCGTTGTCTAATCATGTTCTCTTCATATTGTTACGTCTGGTAACCACAAACGAAGACACTTGAACTAACTCTTAATTGGGCTGCAAAAGAACTAAGCAACTCAGCAGCGACAATAACAGCAAAGTGCTTAACTAAAAATGCCCACAGAATTCAGCAGCATTCAATGTAAAGTCTGCGAGAAACGATCTTGATAACCGGCACAAGGAAAGTCTGGAATGATACAGGAATAGTTGTACATTGCTGCGATCACTGCGGAAGTACCTTGGTGCATCTTGCGCTACAAAGAAAGCGATAAAGCCGCATCTCACGAGCATGGACAAGATTATTGTGTTCGACAATGAGCGATAAGGCTGCATGGAGGTGGCTGTTGAAAATGACAAAGCTTTCAATGGTTTTGGGCAACATATATGGAATATTGGGAATGGCATAAACATTGGCGCGTATGGCCTCTGTTTTAATTTGTGCACACATTGTTTATAATTACGAAGCTTTTGAGTTAGTCCTGCAGACATTTAAGTTTGCTGAAATTGGGCCCTACTTGGCAAAGGGGCCTGTTATTATTGCGGATGCATGCGACTATCCCATGTGCGGAAACTTTCACTTGTTCAGCAGCACAACCATTTGGCGACTCAAGAAAAAATGTAGGTTGGGGTTTGAATTAAGTCGCCAAATTAAAATCACTCTCTCTAGTACATGCCCTCTCTCATTCTTTCTTGAATAAACATAATCAGGACACCTTCAGCGATTTATGGATGCATTTTAAGAGCGCAGTACAAGGCTGCATTCGCAAATACATTCCCATAAAGTACAAGAAAGCACCTTGCCACAGTCCATGGGTTATTCAGGATATACAGTCAAACCCAGATATATCAAACTCGAAGGGGATCGCGAAATAGTTTGATATATCGATAATTCAATATACAGAAAGTGGCTTGAGAAGCCGCTTGTGATTGTGAAAAATATGGTATTTGTCGCGCAGTCAACCCACTCGCATAATGAACCCAATCCCAATTTCGCCCCCAAGAATTAAAAAAAAAAAAAAGCGTTCGGTGGCGCGTTCCTCCGTTTCGGTCGTCTCATCCACAGCTCATTTATTATTGGCAGCGTGCCAGATGCTGCGCAGCGATAACGCCACGACGTGTTTACCTTTTAACTACACTTTTCGTAGATCCTGTGGTAGCAGGGAGCGAACTTGGCAGAGTGCCCGTGTGGTGGCTTGATTGCACAAGCCATGGTTCGATTTATCGTCCCGCGCTTGGGGTGGGGCGGGCGTAGTCCACTGCTACAAAATCATTGCCAAGCGTGACAGCTGCAAATGCCGTTTGGAGTGAACAGTGCTAAAAGCCGGTGGCATGACCGCAGCCGACCGCGTGCCTTCGTTGATTCATAGATGCAAGAATAAACGACTCCCGTAAAAAAAAAAAAAAAAAAAACTGCGCCATAGCTTATGCTGCGCCACACATTCAGCCCGACAAGAACAACTCTCGCAAAAGAAAAAAAAAAAAATTGCCGCTTCTTAACCTCCGCAGCCGCCATAGCATACGTTCAGCCCAACGGCAAGAATAAAACGTTTTTTGCGTCCGCGGCCGCCGTAGCTATTTTTGCATGATGACAATCTTAGACCGGAATTCTTTTGCCCCAGATATGAGCTGCCGAGCCTCTTTATTACTGAACAAGGAATTTTTTCGTCACTTAGACATAAAAACGTCTACTGGTCCAGACAACATTCCTAACAACTTCCTATTTAGGCATGCGGAATAGTGCTCTAAATGTCTCTTATTAGTACTCAATGAAAGTCTGGAACAAGCTACCATTCCCAATGACTGGAAAAACGGCTAAGGTCATCTCCATTCACAAGTCCAGAGATATGACTAGTGTAAACAACTACAGGCCTATTTCGCTCCTCTGCACCGCTAGCAAGGTGATGGAACATTTCATTTTTAAGCATCTTTCTGGAGAATAATAATTTCCTTTTCTGAGGGACAGTTTGGCGTGGCCTATCCCTGGTCACTACCAATGATCCTATCACTTTTTTGGGTGGAAAAATCGATATACTTTTCTTCGACTTCAAAAAGGCGTTTGATTGGGTTTGTCACAAAAGTCTAATACTAAAGTTAAAAGTATACCACAAAATGAACAAATTTTGAGCCAGCTTGATTCATATTTGTCCGATCAACAGTATGTCTACGTAGCAAACTCGAATTCATCTGCCCCTGTATTATCCAGAGTACCTTGGCACACTTCTTTTTCTGATTTATATAAAGGATCTGTCTTTGAATTCCTCTGTACATTGCCGGTTCTTTGCTGATGACTGCATTGTGTACCAGAACTGCCCTGTGTTATATCTTTTGGCCACTGGTGCATGAATGCCTCTAAATGTGCGCGTATGATGGCCACTCACACCTAGAAAGGGGTGCAAAAGAAAGATTGATCTACAACTCTTACAATATCTCTGACCTTAGCTGGGCTCCCAAAGCTAGAAATGCACCGTTACAATATTATCAACAAACATGTCAGAATCCATTTTCACACTTACTAGCAATTTAACGAATAGTATATAAAAACGAGGGTGAAGCACTGTAAGGCAATTGTAATGCCACAAGTTAAAGCCAATGCCTAGAAATGTTGCCAAGCGGAACCAAGTTGTTGTCATCTATTGAATCTTTTGTAATGGCAGGGATACCGTATCTGTGTTTCTTGTAACGATGTTTCATATTTCTTTGCCGTCTAGGTGGATTTTCTTTCTGTGCATTTTGTATCTCAATCATGTGCCTCGTTCCCCTGCCATTAAAATGCAACTCGGCATGGTTTCAACAACATTTTAACCACTCTGACTGCCAAGAGGCAGTATAATGAATAATTTAATTTGAGATGTCATTATGCTGTTCAAGGTTTATGGTGAATTCCAATCGCAGAGCAGGAGCACTTCCAGAGCAATGTTTTCTGCTCCTTTCGGAGCAATTGTCTTCCAAACGCAGATCCGGAACACGGATCGCGTCTTCCAAACGCAGAACGGGAGCAATTGCCGAGCAAGGATCGCTCCGCGGAGCAGTCAAAACTGCTCCGCCGAAATCGGGGGAACCGACCGGAAGTTTGCGTGACGTGACTTTCCGAGCGACGCTTGCGCATGGGCTAGCTAGCGCATTCATTTCCGGTGGCTCGCCGCGCCGCTCCATAGCAGACGATCAGTATTTGCCGCCGCCATGGATGGTGATTCGCGTCGCGCTCTTGCGCTCGCTTTGCTTGAGGACAGCGAGTCGGAGAGCAGCAGTTCTGACTCATCTGTCGAAGAATCAAGAATCAACTATTTATATGTCCATCGTCCGTGTAAACTCAAAGCCGCGCACGTTACAGCTCAGCTCTGGAAGACTGCAAACATTCGGTACGTGAACCGAAGTTTTCTTCCATATTAAAGAAAGGGCTGAAGGAGTCTTACCGTGTGTGTCCGGGCTCGGCTCTTCGAGCAAGGAGGATATAATTGCGTAAACGGCTGGTGTAACCTCCATATCAAAGGGAAGAAAGGCTGCAGGCTTGCAAAGCAGACGACGCGAGCGCACGAAAAGCGCGGGCAAGTGCAAGGAATGATGGGTACTTTCTCCGTCTCCGTTTGCTCGCGAGCGCCACCTACTTGCTCCGGCCAGAGCAAGAGTATTCGAAACGCAGAGTCTGGGAGCGTGCTCTCCGCCGGATTGAGGCGTTCTGTGATGGAGCGTGCGCGCTGCTCCAGTTCTGCGATTGGAATTCGCCATTAGTCATGCGTTTGATTTGATGCTATGGTAGTTGAGTGCTTAATTGCCGGTCACGGTGGCTGTTTTTCAATGAAAGCAGAATTTGAGCTAAGTGTGTACCATTAAAAGCATGTTAATTGTTAAGACTGAATTTGGTGCGTGTCCATTGATATTCTTCTGTTTACTATGTTTACTATGAGAGCGACCCCATTCCTTCTCTTGGATTCGTGCCCACAATAAAAAACGTAATGGTCGCCGGAGTTAAATTCTCCCATTCCGGTCCACTTGAGCTCGCTGAAAGGGTGATCCAAGGTCACCCTTTCAACATAACAGTTATTCAAGTCTATGCACCGACCACTGCTGCTGAAGAAGCTGACGTTGAGAGATTTTATGCGGACCTACAATGCCTTTTAGACCGCACCCCATCATCAGACGTCGTTTTTCTCATAGGAGACTGGAATGCTAAGGTCGGGAGTGAAGAAATATCCGGAATTACAGGCAAGTTCGGTCTTGGTGAGCCAAATGAAGCTGGGCAGAGGCTAGTAGAGTTCTGTCAAGAAAACAACCTGACCATAGCGAATACTCATTTTCAACAGCACAAGAGGCGCCTGTACACATGGATTTCACCGGATGGTCTGTACAGGAATCAGATCGATTATATTATTTGCCGGCAGAGATGGAGAAGCGCTATACAAGCAGTAAAAACAAGGCCTGGGGCCGATTGTGGCACCGATCATCAGCTTCTTGTTGCCAAAATTAAGCTTCGATTGAGGAAAACGCAGAAAACTAGAAGGCCTTTCAGGTATGATCTGGATCAGATTCCATTAGAATATGCTGTGGAAGTGAGGAATCGATTTCAAGAATTAGATCTAGAAGACAAAGAGCCCGAAGAGATGTGGACTGATGTTCGTGATATAATACAAGAAGTTGCTACTAAGGTAGTTCCAAAGCAAAAGAAATGCAAAAAAGCAAACTGGTTATCTGAAGAGGCTTTGCAAATAGCTGAGGAAAGGAGGATGGCAAAAGGTATGGGGGAAAGAGAAAGATACAAGGTTCTCAATGCAGATTTTCAGAAAATAGCAAGGAGAGATAAGAATGCCTTCCTGAACATACAGTGTCAAGCAGTTGAGGACATCTGTATAAGACAATCAAAGATATCAAAGGAAGCTTCTGTGCTAAGCTGGGCGTGATAAAGGACAAACGAGGCAAGGAACTCACTGAAGCCTCAGAGATAAAGAAGAGGTGGCAGAAATACACAGAAGAACTGTACAAGAAGGACCCGGATGTGCAAACCCAACATAGGACGGTTGTGATTACTGATCTCGAGCCGGGCATCCTGAAGAGTGAAGTTGAATGGGCCTTAGCCAGCCTTGCTAAGAACAAAGCTAGCGGAATTGATGGTATTCCAGCTGAGTTGCTTCAAAACCTCAACCACGACGCTGATAACACACTGCATACATTATGTCAAAAGATTTGGACAACCCTGCAGTGGCCACAGGATTGGAGGAGGTCAGTTTACATCCCCATTCCAAAGAAAGGCAGTGCCAAAGATTGTTCCAACTACCGCACGATCGCGCTTATTTCGCATGCTAGCAAGGTGCTGTTCGCCCCACCGGGGGGGTGCAGTGGTAAGACGCCCGACTACTGTGCCAGAGTACCCGGGTTCGAACCCGACCTCGGCGGCTGCGTTTCGATGGAGGCGAAACGGAGTGGCGTCCGTGTGCTGTGCGATGTCAGTGCACGTTAAAGAACCCCAGGTGGTCGAAATTTCCGAAGTCCTCCACTACGGCGTCTCTCATAGCCTTAGTCGCTTTGGGACGTTAAACCCCACAAACCAACCAAGGTGATGTTAAAAATCCTGCAAGGTAGGCTGCAGCAGTATGTGGATCGGGAGCTTCCGGACGTGCAAGCTGGGTTTCGCAAGGGCAGAGGAACTAGAGACCAAATTGCCAACCTTCGCTGGATCATGGAAAAAGCAAGAGAGTTCCAGAAACCCATTTACTTATGCTTTATTGATTATGCGAAAGCGTTTGACTGCGTAGATCACAGCAGATTGTGGCAAGCTCTCCAAGAGATGGGAGTTCCAATTCACCTCATCTGTCTCCTCAGGAACCTTTATGAAGGGCAAGAGGCCACAGTCAGAACTGGGCATGGTCTTACTGATTGGTTTCCGATTGAGAAAGGGGTGAGGCAAGGCTGCATACTGTCGCCCTGCCTATTTAACCTATATGCAGAGTGCATCATGAGGAAGGCCGGTCTGGACGAGTCTTCAGCTGGAGTGAAGGTTGCTGGAAAACGTATCAACAACCTTAGATATGCGGATGATACCACTTTAATGGCAGAAAGTGAAGTGGAACTCAAGAGACTTCTGATGCGCGTACAAGAAGAGAGTGAGAAGTTTGGGCTTAAACTGAACATTAAAAAGACGAAGATCATGGCGTCTTGCCCTATCAAGTCCTGGAGCATCAATGGACAAGAACTGGAAGCTGTGACAGATTTTCTGTTCTTGGGCGCCAAGATTACCTCGGAAGGAGACTGCAGCCATGAAATTAGGAGACGCCTGCTTCTGGGAAAGAGAACAATGGTTAGCCTTGACCGCCTAGTATAGAGCAGAGACATTAGTCTGCCAACCAAGCTCCGTATAACCCGTGCTATGGTCTTTCCAGTTGTGATGTATGGATGCGAGAGTTGGACTGTGAAAAAGGCTGACCGCCGAAGAATTGACGCGTTTGAATTGTGGTGCTGGCGAAGACTCTTAAGAGTTCCTTGGACTGCCAGAAGATCAAATCAGTCGATATTGTCGACCATAAACCCTGACTGCTCATTGGAGGGTCAAATTCTAAAGTTAAAGCTCAGCTACTTTGGTCATCTGATGAGAAGAGAGGAGTCGCTGGAGAAAGATTTGATGTTGGGAAAGGTTGAGGGTCGCCGGGGAAGGGGTAGGCAGCGAACGCGATGGTTAGATGGCATTCTCGAGGCATTGCAGAGGAAGCTATGTGATGTTAAGAAGATAGTGAGAGACCGGAAAGCGTGGCGTGACATGGTCCATAGGGTCACGAAGAGTCGGACACGACTGAACGCCTGAACTGAACTGAACCATTGATATTCATGGTGTGTGTCCATTGATATTAATGGTGCTTCCTTCTTGGTACATAAGAGCATTTAGATGTGAAGATTGTCTTATTGCGATGCAGTTGACAAAGGGTAAAAGTTAAACATGTTCCAAACTGTTCTTCCACACCTGTAAAGCGCATCAAGCAGCCCTATGATGCACTGGGTGATTTGCTCAAGAGTTGGATAGCATTGAGCGTGCAAAACTTATTTATACGTCTCTTAGCTGGTATATTTGAACACGGGTCCTGTTGTTGTATAAATGGCTAAAGAGTTGCAGGCATGCGTGGTGGAGCTGTTTGTGACACGTTGGCTTAACCCCACAATTCTCTCTTGCAGCTATCCTACTACAACATCCAGATGCATGCCATCTCAGACTTGCAAGATGGCCTGCAGCTGCTGAACCTTGTTTCCCCTCTGTGAGTGGCTTTTGTCTCTTTCTGTATGTGGCACAGTGAAGTGGTCTTATCTTACCATCCTGAGAGCGACATTCAAGAGTGTTGTTTATAGCTATTGACGCATTTGCAAGCCCCGCTGTTTTGGCATGAGGAATTGGACCAGCAGCCCTTGTTGGATGCGGGCCATTGCATATTTGCACAAACTTCTTTACAGAGTTTGTTCAAGCAGCACCGGACATGTTTGTATGCAAACATTATAGTAACATCAGCTTTGTAACACGGTGCGAACATGAAACTTTTTAAGTAACAAGTACACATCATTTCAACTGGCAGGAATTTGCGACACTAAGCCTGGCTAAGCATTCTGATGGTATGTCTAATCTCGTGCAGGCCGAAGCAATTCTCGACCTATCATATTTCGAAAGCAGTGCTTCTGAAATGAGAGCTACTCTTGCGCCCAGTTTTGGAATGGCCATGATTGGACTGGCTGGACGGATATGCCTCCGACCTCACAGGTCAAAGTAGAAATATGTCTGAGCCTTCGCTGAAATACCCCGTTGCATTTGCACATTGAGTGAAATAAATGTTCACAAGGAGCGCAGCTGTACATGGAAAAGCAGATATTGAGCACTACAACAGAGATGAACCACATGTGCAGACTCTCAACTATTTTTATTTTGGACGAACAGAAGGAATATGTAAAGAGAAACCACATAACAAAAGCACCTGCACCAATCGCAAGCAAGATATGGTGTTGTCCAGATTTGTTTATTGATACTGCCAGTCGTAAACAAGGTCAATACGAATGCATGTAATTAAAGAACTTGCAGCCACAAGTATACATTTCTAGAAAAATCAATTCGAAAAATGACAAAGCCATTCTGCTCTGCAGATACAGACTTAGGTAAAACACTGTTCACCGAAATCGCAATAAGCGAACGTTATGAAAAACAAAAAGTGACAGGGGTATCTAATCGAGTATGTGACAAAAATGTTCAGGGAGAAAAGGGCACAAAGCTAGATGCTGCACTGTTACTTGTGCTGCATTTCTTTGGAAAGTCTTTTAAGAGCATCTCGCTCATTCCAAACTGTTCCTCGCGAGGCATTTTAATGTTCCTATAACCGTGAAAATTTAAGTGGTATTTACCTTAGCCATTGAGCAGGAGTCACTGTTAAGATATTGCAAACTATTTGAATCCTTCTAATGAGGTAACTCTTTTATGTATTAAAAGGAGCCAGCTTTGAGCTTTTATTTGCAATATCAAAGTGAGACGTGGTATGTAACTTTCCTCATTGAGGATATCCGGACAATCTTCATAGTTTCTTTTGGCAGCTGCAATAATGCTAGCAGTGAGCCTTGGATGTCAAGCAGTCTGGTTTTTGCAGTGATGCCAAGAGAAGGCGTCCCATCAACTGGTGTCCACCATTGTTCTCTGCCTGCTGTAAAAATGTATATGGCAGCCTAATAGGGATGGTTGCATGGTCACTGTTATCAGGATGTGATGGATGTCACACGGATACAAATTGGCAAAGTCCTCACTGAAATTACTGCAATAGCCAGCTGTGAATCTAGATGACACTGGGTGCTCGGCAAATGGTCCATTTACACTGGTGGGTCATCCTTTGGCTCGGGTGGCTTCCCGCTTGCTTTAGTTGTCTTGTCTGTGGTTGAAGAACGCATACAACCCCAAAATAAGGAAAAATGCTTTAAGGGGGTGTTGAAAACTTCATTTTATTTTTCAACATATCTTGTTGAAAATTTAGCTTGGAAATGCAAAATAGAATGCTGATTTCAAATATGCATTTAGATTTTAAAGATATCATCTTGAGGAGGAGATAACAGTAATATCATCATCATCACCAGCCTGACTATACCCACTGCAGGGCGAAGGCCTCTCCCATATTTCTCTAATTAACCCGGTTCTGTGCTAGCTGCATCCACTTGACCCGTGCGAACTTCTTAACCTCAGCCGTCCCCCTAACTTTCTGCCACCCCCTGCTATGCTTTCCTTCTCTTGGAATCCAGTTTGTTACCCTAACCGACCATCGGTTATCCGCAAAGGTGGAAGAATGGGCTAGTTGGTAAATCATCTTGGAAAGCAAACTAGCGCACTTCAAAACAAAGACACAGGAAGGGAACGACAACACAGCGCTGTGTTGTCGTTCCCTTCCTGTGTCTTTGTTTTGAAGTGCGCTAGTTTGCTTTGCAACATCGGTTATCCTCTCTTCGCACTGTATGTCCTGCCCATGCCCATTTCTTCTTCTTGAGTTTCACTAGAATGTCAGTAACTTGAGTTATTTCTCTGACCCACTCTGCACGCTTCCTATCTCTTAATGTTACCCCTACCATTTTTTGTTCCATAGCCCTCTGCATTGTCCTCAACTTAAGTAGAACCTTCTTGGTTAGCCTCCACGTTTCAGCCCCATAGGTGAGTAATAGTAACAGTAATATAACTATTCTAATTAGGTCACTTCTTACAGGCTATTATGTAATTTATAATTAAATGTAATTTCTAATTTCTAATTAATTCTTTTAGTAACATGCAGACATTTCAAAAGGTCCCGCGCACATCCTAAACCTTTCTTTTTTCTCAATTATGGTATATTAGCGATTACAGTTGTGCCCCGTTAATGACCCCCGTTAATATGGACGACCCGAATTATGGACAGTTTTTCTGGGGACGAAACCTTTTCATTGTATTTATGCCTCGTTAATATGGGAACTCGCTGTCTGGACGGGGAAGAATGCACACGGCCCACTTGGACCCAGTATTTTTGTCTCATTAATATGGACAGTGCTAGAAAAAAAGCAGAGGGCGCCACCCGCAAACCTACGCGACAGCCGATACGGCGGGATGCCTGAGCGAGTCCTGTGGGGTTGCAAAGAACCAAAGCGGGCGTGTCGCCGTTTTAGTGGGGGGGAGGGGAGCGCAAGAGCGGAGACGAACGTACACAGCAAACTCAGAATCAGCGTAAGAAAGACCCCGAAAGGGGGGAACCAGGAGATTTCTGGGTGCAGCGGAAGTGCCGCCACAGTCGGGGAAAACAGCAACATGTGGTTGCAATAAATTCTGCTGAACGTGTACAGAGAGGCCGGTAGAAGCGTATGAAAGAAAAATTGCAGGAAGAAAGACAAGTGCCTACAGTGGCGGTGGAAACTGAAGTTTTCTTTCCCAAAGCACAATGTGAGTTCCATGAAGCCGTTAATGCTTTTCGGTGAGAGTTACGACACACTCACAAAGTAGAGCGACAAAAGAAAGGCAACGTACGAACACGCAACTGGGAAACTCAAAATAACGGCTTGAGGGGCTAGTTGGTGCTGCATCGTATTCAGAAATGTGGCGCAACAAACACAAACACAAGAGAAGATACACAACACACGCGCACACTACCAACTGTAATAAGAATCTGAAAACACTTCCTCTTCACCACTCCTCCTCTTCTACACTCAGGTACATCTCATCTTCCTCTTCTTTGCCAAGGGGATAGTGGCACTTTCTTCCTCGCAGACCATAAACATCATCCAAACATGGCAGTCACCAATCTCATTTTCCTCTTCTTCTCTTCTTCCTCTTCTTTGCCAAGGGGATAGTGGCACTTTCTTCCTCGCAGACCATAACATGGCAGTCCAAACATGGCAGTCACAAATTCTACACTGTCTTGTTACTCCACACCTCTGCTTTGTCCAGTAACTCGTACCACGCTGTACAAGCAAATATCACCACATAGTCACATAGTCATACACTAAAAACCACCGCCACACATATACAGTAGGACATGTCCATCCACACCACATAACTTGTGTAGTCCCTATGTATTGAAAAACTTAAACCTGCCAACGTCTACGAAGCCACGAAGCCCATGTACTTGAGGGAAAAAGATTCTTTAAACTACCATGGCCCCAAAACGTAAGAGGAGTCCAAGAATAACAGCTTTAGGCCAAGAATAACAGCTTGAGGCCCGATAATAATCTCGTTCTTTGCATTACTCAGGAGGATTGCTCAATAAAAGTAAATTCTTTTCTACGTAAACTCAACGAAGCTTCACTAATACATCTGTCTTCTTCTGTATCCAGTACGCCTCTAAAATTTCGCGCGCCATCTTATCCCGACTCTTTCCTAAAATGTTAAGCCTGCTAAACAACGGCTCACACTTGCACTTCTGACAGTGCAGGGGTAAATTTGACCCCTTGCCATTTTCTATGGACTTCTCGTGTTCCCTCATTCTATCATTGATACATTTTCCAGTTTGCCCTATACATACTTTACCGCACGTCAGAGGAACCTCATAAATCACTCCCACCCGACATCCATTAAAACTCTTTACATGCTTCTTATCGCATTGTCCTTTCTTTTTCCTCCTTATTAATGCACATAACCCACCCAGTTTTTTGGGGGCAGAAAACACAACTGGCACCTCAAACCTACTTGCCACCTTTTTCAGGCAGTGTGCAACACTATGTATATAGGGGATCACTTGTGGTCGTTTATTTCTCAACATATCTGCCATTCTTTTTTTCCCTTTCATTTTCTGAAGCAGAGACTCTGCCACCCCACATATAATCATAACCGGGAAACCAGCCACCTCAAGTCTTTGTAATTGATTATTGAAGCTTTCCTTTGCCATATGTACACATGATTTTAACAAGGCCGACTCCAAACAAAGGGAAGCTATCCCTCTTTTAACAGTCTTTGAATGGGCTGATCCATATGGAAGTAGCTCTTTTTTAGCCCTGGGAAAATACTTCCAACACACTTCCCCATTACAAATTTTCATATTTAAATCAAGAAACTGCAATTTGTTGTCCACCGGTAGCTCATGAGTAAACGTAAGTCCTTTTCCTTGTAGCTTAAAAATAGAAAGCACACTTTCCACACTTTGATAAACGTAAGTCCTTTTCCTTGTTTGTGTTTGTTGCGCCACATTTCTGAATACGACGCAACCGGGACCGGGCGTCCCGTCCTGGGTGCACTTCTTTCTCATGCTCCTGTTTTTCGTCCCTGTTGCGCTGCCGCACTGCCACATTCTGCACACCAGGCGGTCCGCATGTCGGCTTCGCTTTGAGTCAACGATGCGGCCTTGACAAGGTCTGAGCTCTTTGTAGTCAGCTAGTCGTCGTTCTAAACTGCACTTCAGCTTGCAGAGTTTGTTTTATAGGAACACATAGAAACGGCGCCAAGAAGATGGGATGTTCGATAGCCCTCTGCATATCATCATCATCATAATCATCATCATCATCAGCCTGATTATACCCACTGCAGGGCGAAGGCCTCTCCCATATTTCTCCACTTAACCCGGTTCTGTGCTAGCTGCATCCACTTGACCCCTGCGAACTTCTTAATCTCATCCGCCCACCTAACTTTCTGCCGCCCCCTGCTACGCTTTCTGCATAGCAGCTTGCCAACTTGACTCCCTTGCTTCCTTACGGAAGCAGTACAAGGCAAAAAAAGAATCAGAAGAACGGAAAGGCAGAAAGGTTAACAAGGTAAAAAGTGCAAAGCATCAGGAGCCTGTAACCCTCAACTTGAGTCTGGCTTTTGGCATGGCGGGAGTTAAATGCAAAAGAACAGAGCTGAACGTAGGCGTGAAGAAATCTGTGAATACAAGCGGCAAAAGCCATCTCAGTCAATCCAAGCCTTGAGGGACTAGTATCGACAGCTCAGCTTGTTCCTCGCCTCAGGAACTTAGCTACTTAGCGGCTACTTTGCTCAGTGACGAGGTCATTTTGGAAGTGGTGGTGAGCAGAAAATCGGACGCTGATGCTCGAAACTTCGACCAACACAAAGCCTACCATCAGGGGTGTCATGGTACGTGAGTCGCTTCAGACTGCGCTACAATTTTTCGAAGACAATAATTACAAGGATAATGCACTCAAACTTGCCGGTGTTCTGTGAAATTGAGTCCAGTGCACACCGTTATGTACAAAAGCAGTCATTAATTACAATTCTTTTTTCTCAACAAAATCCTTTGTTTTTATTCATGACTCGTTATTATGGATGACTCGCTTTATGGACAGTTTTGGTCGAAAACCAAAGTGTCCATATTGAAAAATTTATTTCCAGTAATATACAGGAAATGGGCCTCGGGCGAAAAGCTACAGCGATAGCTTGAGAGATGCCCGAGGCCCAGTAATGACAGAGCAACAGGACGTGTGACGTTAAGGCGAAGATATACATATATAACATGAAAATTATGAAGCACAGAAAGAGCACATATATACAAATGAAACAGCAAGTTAAAATACAGCACAGTAAATTAACGACGCACAATAGTGTAACAGTA
This sequence comes from Amblyomma maculatum, assembly GCF_055883805.1. NCBI lineage: Eukaryota > Metazoa > Arthropoda > Arachnida > Ixodida > Ixodidae > Amblyomma > Amblyomma maculatum. The sequence continues at coordinate 183,212,057 of NC_139349.1, forward strand.
TGCACGAAATATGGTAAAACATAATGAAAATGAAGTGACTATTTTTTTAATAATGTTTAAGGCAAGGAACGGAAAGTACAGAGAGACAGTGCGGAATTGATAAAATATAGCTTAAAGTCCTTAATTGATGCGGTAAAGATGTTTGGGTTGTGTATGCTATAATGATTTAATATGCATGGTAAAGTAAAACGAAGGCTCTGGTTACCGTATAACGTCCTCGTTCGAGGAACGTCCCATATTTGTTTACTTCTGGTGTGAAAGGGTTTCTTCAAGAAGTCAGTTAAGCATATAGGTGACAATTTAAGGTAGTGAAGTAAACGATACTCAAACATGGCATGCACACGATGAATCCTATATTTCGGAAATAATGTTTCGGAAACCAGCGATCAGTCTAATTGCCTTCTTTTGGAGACCGAGTATGATGTTTAGATTTGTTTTGGATGTTGTACCCCAAACGAGGTGACAGTAGTTTATGTGCGATTGAATTAAAGCGTGATAAATAAGGAGCTTATGCTTTGGGAAAAATTCGTTGCTCAGTCTCGAGAGGAAACCAACAGATCTAGTGAGCTTGCTTTCAATATACATTATATGGTCAGACCACCTCATGCGAGAGTCGAATACAACACCGAGTGATTTGAACTTGTCTACAATTTCAATAATGTTATTTTCTAGATGCAGAGTACTGTTTACTGTAATATCCTGGCTAAGGGGACGAAAAAAGACTGCTTTGGTCTTGTTAGAGTTAACTACCAAACCATTAGCTGTGGACCATTTGTGGAGAGCACAAAGAACCAGATTTGCACTATTGATTAGTTCATCGGCAGAAGATCCCCTAAGAAACAAGCTTGTGTCGTCAGCGTACTGAATACAACTTGTATGATAAGCTATGCTCGGAAGGTCGTTAGCATATACATTAAAGAGGAACGGTCCAAGAAGGCTACTTTGCGGACACCACATTCAATGAGAAGGGAGCTAGACTTGTGATTATCGACCGAAACGACCTGCTGGCGCATGTTTAAATAAGAAAGAAAGAGTTGGAGGGAAAGACCACGGACACCATAGCTTTCAAGTTTACAGAGTAGTATTTCATGATTAAGAAGGTCGAAAGCTTTGGTAAAGTCGATGAAAATACCAAGGGTCAAACTTTTAGCTTCGATATTATTTAAAATAATTTCCTTTTGCAAGAGTAAAGCAGATTCCGTGGACTTGCCCTTTCGAAATCCAAACTGACTGGCATTTATTAAGGCATGTTTAGAAAAGAACCCATCGATTCTCTTGAGCATTACTTTTTCAAGAGCCTTTGAAAAAACAGGGAGAATAGAAATTGGCCTATAGTTGGTCATCTTATTTCTATCGCCTCCTTTGAAAATAACAGTTACGTTTGCATATTTCATTCGTGCAGGAAAAATTCCTGACGTAGCTTAAGCATGGTGCTAAGAGATCCGAAACAAATTTAACTGGTTTAATTTGGAAGCCATCGAAATCGGTGCAACTTGTAGCTTTTAGGTTCATTATAACGCTAAAAACTTCCTCGCTGGTCGTTAAATGAAACACAAAAGTCTCTAAACCTGTATTTTGGAGATACCGAAGGGCTTCGACCGCGGAACCACTCGGTCTAAAGCTTGTGAAGAAGTCATTGATTTTTTCTGCCAGCAAAGAGCGGGAATAGGGCAAGCCATTGATCACAAGCTGACCTAAGTGCGTATTTTTGTTCTTGTTTAGAAACGATTCATTTAAAAGTTTCCAGAATGCTTTCGGACCTTCCCTGCTAGTGAGGATACGTGATTGATAGGCATATTTAGATCTTCGCAGTTCGTTGGTTAACTTGTTGCGGTGTTTTTTGAAAGCTGTAAGGTGATCAGGGTTCCGAGTGGACATAAAGCGTTTGAAGAGCCTAGACTTATGTTTCATCATTTTGACGTGTGTTGGAGTCACCCAAGGTTTACGGAGTTTCGTGTTTGATTTCTTTGTTTTCCAGGGAAAACACCTATTGTAAATGTCTTTCAAAGTACTTAAAAAGAGCTCATAAGATTCATCAACGGAAGAACAGGCAAAAACACAGTTCCAATCTGCAACGCGTACAGATTTGCGAAATCGGGCAAGTGTCACATCAGTTATACATTGATAAGCAAAACTATTTGGTTGTGCGTAACTTGGTGAGCAGCCATGTGGCACGGATACGAAAACTGCACAGTGGTCACTAAGGTCACAAGCAATAGTACCAGCAGAAATGACGGGGGAGACAATGTCTACTATAAAAAGGTCAATTGTACTGATTGACGAGGCACGACTGTATACTAAATTTTGGCTTATTACTGCCAACTCTGGTATTTTTATTTGCATGAATTCCCTCAGCTTTAGCATGTGTGGTGGATCTTTTGAAATGTGTGCATGTTCCTTAACTTTCTTAATGAGAAATTACCATAATGGCCTGTAAAAAACGGACATTTGAAGTCTAGATGCATATTTGAAATCGGCATTCTATTCTGCACTTGCATACTAAGTTGCAACAAGATATGCTTACAAATAAAGTTTTCAAGGCCCTCATTCCTTAAGACATAGCCTTTCGGATCCCTGCGGGTCTCTCGATCCATAGCTGGGGTCGCCATCTATGGTAGTTTGCGTGGAGTTTCCTGAAGACCACTTCAGCCACTATGGGCACTCTAATGGTGAATTCCAATCACAGACAGAGCGCCCGAATCCGGCGGAGAGCATGTGTTCAGACTCTGTGTTTCAAACACTTGTGCTCCGGCCGGAGCAAATAGGTGGCGCTCGCGAACTGACTGAGGAAAAACCCGTCATTCCTTGCGCAGACGGGCCATATTGTCTGTTTTCAAACCTGTAATGTATCTAAGTTGCTCCTGCTGGTTCTTGAGATGTTGACATCAACAATCTACGCGATAATTTCATTCATGGTCGCACAGTCAAACGCGGCTGCACACGGTAAGAGTTCCTCGGCAGTTTTTCGAATAAAACAGTCGCAGTGCACCATTTTTAGCCGCCCAAAGCATAGCAGTAATTGAATGGCTTGAAGTTTACGAAATCGAAGCACGTGCAGACAGTTTTGCTGTCGCCCTTTGAAATGAGGATGCTCTCCCCAAGAAAGAGCACTAGTTCACAACAGGAATTTGCATCAAAAATGGCGGCAAGTACTGATGATCTGCTAAAAAGCACGGAGGGCAGAGCCTGCGCGGCCGAGACGACAAGCGAGCGAAAATGAAGAGCGCCGCTGAAGGCGTACATCAGGCAAAACTCCAGCTGATTTCGACGGAGCACTTTTGACTGCTCCACAGAGCGACCTTGGCTCCCTATCTGTGCTTGAAAGACGCGATCCGTGTTCCAGATCTGCATTTGGAACACAGTTGCTCCGAAAAGAGCAGCAAACGTTGCTCTGGAAGTGCTCCAGCCCTGCGATTGGAATTCACCATAAGCATCATTGGCTAAAGTGCTACCCACTGCAGAACTGCAACTTTTGACCAAAAAACAATGCTAAAATAAATATTCTACTGTCAGAATGTCCTAACATGCATTATCCTGGCTATAAGTTGCAAACATGTGAGCAAAAAGGCGTGTTGGTGTAAAATTTGTCCATAATAAGAGATGGCTTTCTCACCTATTGGCTAAGTGTGGGTCTGCAGAGGGTGTCACACCTTAACTGTCTAGAAATGGACTGATGAACAAATGAATGAGGGTGAAAAAATGTGCAGTTTTGTTGATGTGGAGTAATTATTTAATTAGAGCTAAAAAATTTATGTATAAATTGTGCAAAAAACGTGGGAATTAACAAACGAAAAAGAACCAAAAGAGAAAAAAGAAAGAGTAGAAAGAAAAAAGCTTCGTCTTTAAGAGTAAGAGTTCAACATGACAGTGTTTAAACCCCAATGCTTTGAAGATGATGGTTGGATGTATAAGCCTTTAACCCTCTCGCTGTCACGAACATACCAGTATGTTTTTGCGCTTCCCCCACACAGTGTCACTGATGTACCGGTACATTCTCTATGATGCATTCAAAACTTCGCGCCTGAGCGTGAAGCTAGAGCACTTGGACAGGCTGCGCCATCTTGTCAAATCTTTCTACAATTTCATATTTTTGCCCCGCTTTGTGTTGGTACATATATTCTGAAGAGTATGGAGCAACCATGCCCACCCCCGCCACCTTCTGTTCTGGGGGGCGCGCACTACTCTACCATGCTCAGTGATCATGCGGTGCGCGTTTCACGGTACGTGCGTGCGGTTACGGGTTGAAGGGGTTCTCTGCCATCTGCCGCTGGATTGCAGGTTTTTATTTTTATCCTGTTGGCATGTCTGCTATGACGCGTTACATTCAGAGGCTCACGCCATCGCCTCTCCGATAGGTCGACACATGACTTGATCGCTGCTTTCGTTCTCTCTTGCTGCTCCCTTGCTTGCAGCTAGCAGCAACAAAGGAGGTTGCTTTAGCCTCTTTCTCCCTCTCCTCCATCCCTCTCCTTTCTCCATCTCCCTCTTTCATCTTGACTTCACAACGTGCCATTTATCTCCGTTGTGCGGGCCACCAAAAGTGCGCCTTTGCTGCGTGCGGTTACTTTCGGATGGCTGACTGCACGGGACCTTCGACTGCGGACTGGAGCGATGGCTCTTTTGAGTATAAATACGAGTCTAGCTCGGATTCGATCTCTCAAGAAGTATCGAGCAGTTTTTTCTTATATTATCCTCATTTATCTAATTTATAATCAGGCTGATTATAAATGAGGAGCAGCGGTGGCGTAGCGGTAGAACATCCGCCTCGCATGCAAGAGGACCGAGGCTCAAATCCCGGTGCCGCGCAATTCTCCACCGGATGAAAAAAAATAAAAAATCCGCGTGTCGATGGAATTGCATATACAAGTTTGGGGTGCGACCTGATGCCGGTGAACACCTCCGGCAACGCACTCCCTCACCAGAACAGGAGTTGGCCACCCTGGTGCAGTAATTGGCCACAACCTCCTATGATAAGCTCCATAAAACCCCGGCCCTCAGTCACCAGCGGCTGCGGAACAACTGACCACGGCGGCGGTCAGACCTGTGACGCAGCAGGGGGTGCTAAGAAAGCCTGGCTCCGCTGGACAGGCCGCCATTGGAAATTGACCCTGGCAACGTTTAATGCTAGAACCCTAGCTAGTGAAGCTAGTTTAGCAGTGCTGTTAGAGGAACTAGAGGGCATGAAATGGGATGTCATAGGGCTTAGTGAGGTTAGGAGGCCGAATGAGGCATATACTGTACTGAAGGATGGGCATGTACTGTGTTATCGAGGTTTACCAGAGAGGCGACAACTAGGAGTAGGTTTCCTTGTCAATAAGTATATAGCGGGTAATATAGATGAATTCTATAGCATTAATGAGAGGGTTGCAGGCATCGTAATTAGGCTTAATAAGCGGTATAAACTGAAGGTTGTACAGGCCTATGCACCTACATGTAGTTATGATGACCAGGCAGTTGAAAGCTTCTATGAAGATGTAGAATCGGCAATGCGAAAAGTAAAGACGCAGTATACTGTACTAATGGGCGACTTCAATGCCAAGGTAGGGAAAAAACAGGCAGGAGACAAGGCAGTAGGTGACTATGGCATTGGTTCTAGGAATAGCAGGGGGGAGTTACTAGTTGAGTTTGCAGAGCGCAATAACTTACGAATCATGAATTCCTTCTTCAGCAAACGGAAGAACCGAAAATGGACATGGAAAAGTCCTAACGGAGAGACTAAAAATGAAATCGACTTCATAATGTGTTCAACCCCCGCCATTGTGCAGGATGTAGAGGTAATCGGGAAAGTTCGATGTAGTGACCACAGGATGGTGAGGTCCCGAATTAGCCTAAATCTGAAGAAGGAACGCAATAGATTAGTAAGAAAGAAACCCATCAACGAATTAGCGATGAGGGGGAGGGCAGAAGAGTTCAGGATCTCGCTACAGAATAGGTATTCAGCTCTAACTGAGGATGGCGACGTTACCCTAGAGGCAAGGAACAATAATTTCAGAGATATTATTACTGAGTGCGCGGTAGAAGTAGGCGGTAGGATAGTTAGATCTGTCTAAGCTGTAAGCTGTAAGGGTAAGCTGTCTAAGGAGACGAAAGATTTGATTAAGAAACGGCAGAGTATGAAAGCTTCCAATCCAATAGACCAGATCGAATTGGCCGAGATATCAAAGCTAATCAATAAGCGCAAGGTGGCCGATATAAGGAAGTATAACATGGAGAAAATTGAGCATGCTGTAAAGAACGGGGGAAGCCTTAAAGCGGTAAAGAAGAAATTGGGCATAGGCAAAAACCAGATGTATGCGATAAGGGACAAGGCGGGCAACGTCATCACTAATATGGACAAGATAGTCAAAGTAGCCGAGGAGTTCTATACAGATCTCTACAGTAGCCAAAGTAGTCAGGACCGTAGTGAGATTGGCGGTAGGGAAAAACAGTCAGACGTTCCACCAGTGACGAAGGACGAGGTCAAGAAAGCACTAGAAACTATGAAAAGGGGGAAATCAGCTGGAGAGGATCAGATAACTACAGATTTGTTGAAGGACGGGGGGGATATCGTGCTAGAAAAACTGGCCACCCTGTATACGCAGTGCCTGGTGTCATCGACGGTACCGGAAGCATGGAAGAATGCAAACATTATCCTCATTCACAAGAAAGGGGACTCTAAGGACCTTAAAAATTACAGACCAATCAGCTTGCTGTCTGTTACGTATAAGGTATTTACTAAGGTAATCGCAAATAGAATCAGGACAACCTTAGACTGCAATCAAGCAAAGGATCAAGCAGGGTTTCGGAAACGGTACTCTACTATCGATCATATCCATACCATCAATCAGGTGATAGAAAAATGCTCGGAATATAACCAGCCCTTATACATAGCATTCATTGATTACGAAAAAGCATTTGACTCAGTTGAAACCTCGGCGGTGATGCAGGCATTGCGAAATCAGGGGGTAGACGAGCCGTACGTGAAAGTGCTGGAAGATATATATAGTGGCTGCACAGCAACCATAGTTCTACATAAAGAAAGCAACAAAATTCCCATAAAGAAAGGTGTTAGGCAAGGAGACACAATCTCCCCAGTACTATTCACAGCTTGTTTAGAGGAAGTATTCAGAGGCTTGGAATGGGAGCAGTTAGGGATAAGGGTAGATGGAGAATACCTCAGTAATCTGCGATTTGCTGATGACATTGCCTTGCTAAGCAACTCGGGAGATGAACTGCAAATAATGATTGATGACCTAGACAGGAAAAGTATAAAGGTAGGCTTGAAAATCAATATGCAGAAGACTAAGGTAATGTTCAACAGCCTCGGGAAGGAACAGGAGTTTACATTAGGTAGCGAAATACTGGAAGTAGTAGGCGAATATGTCTGCTTAGGACAGGTAGTAACCGCAGATCCGGATCATGAAAAGGAAATAACAAGAAGAATAAGATTGGGATGGAGCGCATTTGGCAAGCACTCGCAGATTATGACTAGCAGCTTACCGGTATCGCTCAAGAGGAAAGTATACAACAGTTGCATCTTGCCTGTACTCACCTATGGGGCTGAAACGTGGAGGCTAACCAAGAGAGTTCTACTTAAGTTGAGGACAACCCAGAGGGCTATGGAACGAAAAATGGTAGGGGTAACATTAAGAGATAGAAAGCGTGCAGAGTGGGTCAGAGAAATAACTCAAGTTAACGACATTCTAGTGGAAATTAAGAAGAAGAAATGGGCATGGGCAGGACATGTAGTGCGAAGAGAGGATAACCGATGGTCGCTGAGGGCAACAAACTGGATTCCAAGGGAAGGAAAGCGTAGCAGGGGGCGGCAGAAAGTTAGGTGGGCGATGAGATTAAGAAGTTCGCAGGGGTCAAGTGGATGCAGCTAGCACAGAACCGGGTTAAGTGGAGAGATATGGGAGAGGCCTTCGCCCTGCAGTGGGTATAATCAGGCTGCTGATGATGATGATAATGATGATGATGATGATGATGATGATGATGATGTTAATTAACAGCACCTGCAGAATACTGAAATGTGCATATTCCGTTGACTATGTTATTTGTATAGCAATCATAATAAAAAATAAATCACTATGCTCGTTCCCTGAAACCAAGCCGACACTGGGGGGGCATCATGGCTAGAAGCGCCCGACAGTGAAAGGGTTAAATTGGCTCGTGCCATCTGTGTCAGCAGCACCGTACGATCGAAAGAATTTTGCAGTGAGTGCGCATCGCAGGTAAGCAAGGCGAAATGTTCTTTTCTACTCGGTTAACTATTACCTTCATAATTAGGTTCTTCCTAATGGCATACCTAAGCATTATCTGACAGTCATAAGGCAATGCATACATTAGGCCCACCTTTATTCGGAGAGAAGCAATGCGGTTCTGTGGCGGTGTGGTTGCGTGCTTGCCTCGCACTACGAAGAAACTGTGCTCGACTCTGCGGATTTCTGCAAAACATTTATTCTGATATTCGCACGCAGAGTGCCACCTCCCTTCAAACGGGGAGGAGGAAGGGGGTTTTGGCTTGCGGAGGCTAGACGACCGGGCAGGAGAGTGAAAAACCTTTGTGAGGGAACGAGAGGAGAGAAACACGACAGATTCGGGTGATTGTGGTGGCTGTAACTGCATTATTAGTTACCCTTTTCAAAAACGTTTTTTCGGCCTTGCGTTCTGGGGGTGAAGCCTGAGTCACGGGGGAAGAAAATATTTTTGACCAGAGGGTGGACAGTGGCTCTTTAAGATGCACTACTTACAATCTAAGGCGTGGTGTGCGTAGTTGGTTAAAACGCTCTGTTGGGGATCCGAGGGATGGAGGTTCAGTTCCCAGTGCAGATGATTTTTTTTCTTTTATGAAGAGACCGGCTCAGCATAAGATTAGCAGTGGCTTAGCTCGGCTATGCCATCTTAATCTTGATTGCAAGTCCAGGTTAGTCTGGTTGTCTAGCTATGTTGTTGTTGTGTTAAAGATGAGACATCTTCTTCTGGTTGCTTCTGATTGCCAGATGGCGCGGCAAGTGTGCGGCGTCGGCCAGCTGTGGCGGTTACTAGGCAACGGCTCTGTGCCTCCTTGGAGCACTGCCACAGCGAAGTCGTAAGATTGTGACCAGTGTAGCTTTCACTACAAAAATTCCTAAAACTCGTTCGTGTTATAGTTTTAAAATTTTTCTGGCAAGTCTGAAGTATTTAAAATCTTTTATGTTCTAGAAAATATTTTATTAACCTTTTCGAGAGTTATTATCTCGTGAATTCAATTTTTTTATTCCCGTCGAGCAAATTTTGTGCTTCCCTAACTTCTTTTTTCAATATTGCCACTGTGTATTTGTGCAAAAGAAATGTCTCATTAATGTGCATTCTATTTCCATCATTGTATATATTGCAGCCAGAAAGTTTGAAAGATAATGAACGCATTAAATGCAAATGAGTGCAACGACTGCAACCAATTTTTCACACCTAATAGGCATGCTGTCAATCAAATCACTCTAATAAGCTTTTTAAATGTAAAACAAACATTTCATTGGAGTCCTTTTGGTACTGTGCTTTTGCATTGTACGCCTCGAGAAGCTGCACCCGCTGAGAACGTTTTCGTAATGATGAGCACTTTGATGGCGGCTGAGGTGATAACAATGGACGGCCGCTTACAAGCAAGCATAGATATCTGTCCTTCGTTCAGTTAATACATTTTTAGTGGTTTGTCTGTAGAAGGACTCCAGAAGCAGTCATGAAGATAGATTTTTTTGCCCAAGATTGTGGCGTGGTTGCAACCAATGTATGTTTTCTTCGACTATGCTTTCCCCTCGCCAGACAGAATTCTCTGCCGTTTCCGGTGTTTTCCGGTTTATAAGACTCACCTTTTTTTAAGATGCACCCCTCATATATAGAGGCTTTCAACAAAAAAATTGGCATATAAGATGCACCCTTGTATAAGATGCACCTCAATTTATTCAGGTTAGGGCAATAGGCCTTGACTATTGTGTGCTATGTGCTTGAAAGAAAATTTGTTACGTGCGTGTGCGAAAGAAAAAAAAAGATGCAACAATTATGCAGAAAAAAACTCTCGCTAATTGAGAGCGAGAACACTTTATTATTACTCAAAGCCTTGAAAAGCTTAATCTTGGTACGTCTCGCGACGGAGCTCAGGTATCCTCTTTGCGCTCATAATTACTGTCCCGATCGTTGCTGCGCACAAGCACTCTGACGCACGCGGCAAAGCACATGCAGAAAGAAAACACACATGCAATAGCCACCAAACGGTGCTGTAAATCGTAACTGGAAAAGAGTTGGCTCGATCTGGCTTGTCATGGCAGCGTGGAAAGGTTGAGGAGCATGGACGCTACCACCTTTTGGCATTCTGCCAGTGAGACGGTTGTACTATTCTAAAACACTATAATGACTGTAAATATTGTAATCGCAGGGATCACTACGATTACCATTTCACGATAAAGTTTGCCTATAAACATTGCACAAAATGAAAAAAAAAAAAAGAAACTCACACAAGACGCACCATTGTATAGGACGCACTACTGAAAATTTTGTCAAAAAACCACGTCTTATACACTGGAAAATATGGTATCTTGTTCTTGCCCGTGAAGTTATGTACAGATCAATAGACATAACCATGGTGGTACTTTTTGCGCAATAAGCTGTAACTAGCATTGTAATCAAGAGTTCGATGAAACATCAGGTAGTGGCATAAAGAAAAATATAGGGTCACTGACCAAGTCGAAGTTTAATGAGAACGTAATGACGTTTTGGAAGCCCTATGGCTTCCTTATTCACAATGGGGAAACGAGACAGAAAGCATGCGTTTATAGCTTCTTCAAAATGCATTTTAATGATCTTCAGTAATCAGATGGCAGATTCTCTTGTGTCGGTTTAGTGTACCATGAGTAGTCTGAATCATCAAAGACTCTAGATAATGCAACCGCTTAGACGCAATCCATTCTCTGGCAAACACACAGGCATTGTCCCAGTTGATGGCGTGTCCAGTGTCTTGCACGTGTTCGGCCAGAGCGTTAGTAGCACTGTGTCCTTTTGCCACATCATTTTTGTGCTGCTGTATCCGTTTGCACCAGTTTCCTGATTTTCCGACATAACTGCGCACGGACTCTTGTACACGACCTCGGGATATCTCTTAAGGGAAAGGGGGTCTTTCACATTGACGAGCTCGTGTCTAAGTTTGCTCGTTGGAACGTGGGCAACTTGCGCGCCATACTTTTGAAATACCCGACCAAGCGCTTCACTGATCTGTGGGATGTAAGGGATGCTTCCACGTTTTGGCTTAGAGGCATCAGAAACATCAGAAGGTGGCTGTAGAAGTTTCTTTTTTGTGTTTGCCACAAAGCTTCTTGGATAACCATTTCTTGTCAAATCCCCTTTAGGGATTGCAGCATGTGTTTATTGCTCTTCTGATTAAGGAGCGGACGACAGATCGCTTGTCTGCCATTGGGTGGATAGAATAAAAGGCAAGATAACGAATCCAGGCTCATGGGTTTTTGCGTCACACGAGTGTTGAGAAACGAGATACAGTTATTCACCTCCTCTTCTACGGTGAAATTAATTGAGGCTTCTATACCATTGAGGTGGTTCAAGAAATGCTGGACGTGTTGTTTCTTTAAGATGTAGAAACAATCATCCACATACCTGACAAATAATTTAGGCCGTGGCTCGAATGTTTCCAGGGCTTTTGTCTCGATGGCTTCCATTGTCAGATTTGCTGCCGTCACTGAAATTGCTGCTTCCACGGCTGTGCCGAAGGTCTGTTGATAATAATAGCCACCGTACGAGAAACAGGTATTTGAGAGACAAAAAAAAAAAAAGAAAGAAGCGGGTACCTCGAAAAGTGTGCGCTCTTCAAGAGATGAGTCCTCGTTCAAATGAAGCTTGCAGGTTTCCACCACCAGGTTAACCGGAATGCTCATGAAAAGGGATCAAGCATCGAAGGAGACCATCACTTCAAGTGCGACTTTTTCACTTTATTAATAAAGTCCATTGTGTTCCTTATGTGCGTATTGTGTTCCTTATGTGCGTCTCGGTCTTGCCAACTAATGGCAATAAAATCTTGTGCATGTAGCGAGACAAACTTTGCAGTGGTGACCTTGTAAAATCCACAATGGGACGCAACAAAACCCCTTCCTTATGAACTTTCGGCAGCCCGTAGATAGCTGGAGTAGCTTACGGTAATGAACAGATTGCGTCTAGAGGGTTGTATCTAGAGTCTTTGATGATTCAGACCACTCATGGCACATTAAATTGGACGCAAGGGAATCTGCCATCTGATTACTCAAGAACATTATGATGCATTTTGAAGAAGCTATAAACGCATGCTTTCTGTCTGTTTTCCCCATTGTGAACAAGAAAGCCGTAGGGCTTCTGAAATGCCATACACTTTCACTTGGTCAGTTACCCTATATTTTTTTTTAAACTAGCATTGTGCATAATATGCACGGTTGAGGCATTCTCATTCAAGACACCACACCACCTTGGCGTTGCATCAGTCCATCTGGGCAAAACAAACTACTCCATGGTTCAAGACCTGATGACACCGTGATGGGGCCACAGAAAGCTTGTGCTGGGCGCATGGATGCAACTGCGTCTGTAGAAAGGGGCAAAAATATTGGGCAGCTTAGGGACATTTAGCAGATCATCCCTTATCACCTTTTTCCTGTGTGTGAATTATCCTTGAATTCACTGTGAGCACATTTATATAACGGTTCTTATTGTATTTGTTGCTAATTGCATCGTGTTTTTTTACAATTGTATCCCCCCCACTATGTAATACCCTCCTTTGGAGGGCCTTTAGGGGTAACCTGAATAAATAAAATAAATATATATATGTGGACATACCAGTGCAATGCATGCCTCTCTGGAACATTCATTGTGTGTTTATTGCTCTTATTCATTTCAGTACAATTGCTTCATAAGTCAGTCTGAAGCTAGACACTTTTAGGAAGAAATGTTGCCTCTCTTCCAGCACTGGTTGCCAGGAGGAATCATAGCAGATCTTGTAAGATACTAAATTCTCAAGAAGGTTTCACCCATGGATATGGGATCGAATCCCAGTCATGGTGGCCACCTTTAGGCGAAAGCAAGGCTATCCGATGTCAGTGCATCCTCCACTGCAGAGTCTTTAATGGAGCCCTTTTGCTCTCCAGGGATCCCTCAGTGAGCCCTGAAAATGTAGACCCTGGCCAGGCATTTGCCGTCATTGAGAAGATCCTCTGCGGTAAGTTCTGTGTTGCTACAGCGTAGTAAATCTCAACAATCTCTAGTCAGGTTTCTGTGCTGGGTCATAATTTCACAAGAGAGCTTTTGTGGCCGTTGAAATCATCAAGAGGTTACTGAGGTTTGCAACATTTACTTTCTTTTTAATCTGGCAGGGTATGACGAGGGGGAGAAAACCTTTTATATGGGCACAGTTTGTCCAGGCGCATCTGACTGCATATGGTAAACCACAATAAGAATTTCAATAACAATTGTCTCATTGCATTCTTTTTATTTTTACTGCTTTACTGAACTCTCCCGTAGGTTGTGGTTTGCCTTCTAGGCATTGCTGGAGTATATTGAGCAAGTTTTGAATGCCTGAGCGTGTAAAAAAATAGCCGTTTGCAGTCAACAGGTGAACACCTATTAACTGCAAAATGGTTCTGTCGTTTTATGCTGCTCAAGAGTAAAACAAAGATACTCTCCTATTGAGTGCCGTAGTGAATATGATAGGTGTCTATATCATTGAGAGTCACGAAACGTGGTAAAGGCTTTGATCCTGCAGCCATGCAGTCGTTCACTTTCAGTCATGGAAGGCTATCACAGTGGTAAGGCAGCACATGTCACCATTACCAATAGCTGCCTTTTTCAATTAATTTATTTTTCAGAGCACTTACAAATCAGTTATCTTAAAGCAACTCACTATCAAGTCAAGAAAAATGTTTCTGCGCTTGGATTTCTAAAAGCTTGACAGGGCAGCTCACGTGTAGGTATTTTCGGGGCTCACAGTTGTTTCTCTCAAGTTTTCCGCCTTTTCTAATGTGCGTGTTTCTTTCAAGACAGTATGTTGGCACATTGTTGGTGGCAGTAAAACACTGCACAACGTAATTATTTCTACCCGATCGCTAATTTAAGTGCTCGTAGGATCTGTGGGAATGACAGTCTCTAGTCACGCTAGCATTGAGATGGTGCAGTGGTTAGGGTGCTTGACTATTGTGCTAAAGAATATGGGATTGAATCCTGGCAGCCGTTTTTCCCGTGTGCTGTGCGATGATGGTGCATGTTACAGAACTGCACATAGCCTAAGTGAGTTGCTTATGACCAACTAAACCAAATCATGCTAGCAGCAGGAACATAACATGTGTTTTTGCCTCGCTGAACTGTTCCCACTACTGTGTTCCCTCTTGATTCTTGGATAGCTGCATGATGGCGAGAATGCATGTGTGTTCTATCAGTGACAGGCAGAATAGTCTTGAGAACGTTGCAGCATTTCAGTGACCTCTTTGGGCTAAAGCAACAGTCTCGTATCTGGTCAAATGGTTCTATTGAGAACTGTTCCTATTAACATTGTTCAATGTTAATAGGAACAGTTCTGGCCAGGAGGCAGCTGTGAGTGATCGCATGCATGTTCAGCAAAGCACTTGAGGAATTGTTCTTCTAAAATACGCAGGTGGTGCTCATGATTTACGCAGCCTGAATTTCTTCCCGAACAGTTGGAGAAAATATGAGCTTGCAGAAGGCGTTTGTTGCCAGAAAACATTCAGGGCCACCTTTGTCGTATGGCACGCAGGAGGTGCGTTCCTGTTAGTGTAATTAGTTAGGATGAACTCAAGGACGCAGGATTGAATCCCAAGGTGAAATGTTTACTGGGGCCATTCAGGAATCCACTTGTGCTTATCTTCCCCAGGTGTGCACGGCTTCCTGCCGGCGCATTTTCTCACACATGGTGCCAGGAGTGATGCTGACCTGGCGGTGGCCACTGTGCTGGCCCTGTCTGCGCTGGTCCCCACAGGCAAGGTCAGCATTGACTCTGCTGCCCAGCAACACATCAAGGACCTCATGGAGATTGTGGAGCTTGGGGACGACGTCCTCGGCACACTGCTGGAATGCGTGGAAGGTATTCCCCTCTGGATGCGAGCCTACTTGCTCGAAATTTATTTTATTTTTGTGCTATTGCGAACTAGTCACTCCTGGTGAGACATTTGAGCGATGAGGGCACATCAGTTGAGAGAGAAAAATGACTCCAAATTGTTTGTTGACATCAACGTTTGCCAGATCTTCAGTGGCACCATGCCATGATGAAAAATGGTTGGTAATATTGCACAAATGCACCTTTTCAAAAACATGTATATTTAAAGGTCCACAGAAATGGGTCACCAAGAAGGGTAAACAATGCCATAACACTGATAGATATTGAACCACCCATCATTCTCCAGCAAAAATTTTCGATCTAGCTTCTGCAACACCAGAGGTATCTGCGATTAAAAATGACCCTTCCAATTTTCCCTCTCAACTCGTACGCCGAAGAGAGTAAAAAAAAAATAAGAATGCAGGCAAGTTCAAAGCTCCACCCAGACATCACTTCGACGAACTTCTGGTTGACGCACGCTCGCTTGCTGGCGTACTTGCGTCAACCCCAGTCAACCCGTCCTCGCTAGTACACGCCTGCCTGAGGAGTTCGCCAGTTCGCGCAGCGACGGTTACGCGAACCCGTGGTTAGCCCATGTTACACGGTGGACCAAACCATGGTTACACCACTAACCGCGGTTATCGTAAACTGAGCTTGGCGACCTAGGCAACCTAGGTTACTCGTCGACGCCCGAGTGCGCGAAACATACGAGCGGGTCTGCTTCACAAAGTTACTCATTTGCCCACTGTATCACTTTTAAAAATCGATGTATAGCAAGATCAAAAAACAGCGCGGCTACTTGGGACAAACAGAGAAGGGAGAATAACGGACAAGCGCTGACTAACAACTGAAGTTTATTCGAAAAAAAGCACAGGTAATATACACTTTTTTTCTTCAAGAACCAGGACGCATGCGCTCCCAAACAAGCATCAGTCTAATCATGGGAATCCAAATATACAATCTCAGTGTCATGCAGAAGCACCGATGGCGTGCTCACGCAACTATCCCCTTTTTTATGGATGTGATAGGCTTCCGATAACTCCCTGGTTAGTTGATCCTTATGCCTGTAGATTACATTAGTGTTGTTAAAAAGAGGTGTGCATAGTTTTTTATCAGGATATCTCTGATCATTATTTAAAGGGCAGTCCCTGTAGTGCAGGGCAAGGTTCGAAGATGGGGCATTTTTCAAAGATGCCTTATGTTGGCGTAGCCGGGTGTTGATACATTTACCTGTTTGGCCTATATACCTCCTTCCGCAAGAAAATTCTATGTCATACACCACGCCTTCAGCACATGGTACGAACTTAACCTGGTGATTTATTTTACACGACCTCCTCTCGCTTTTTTGTTGATTCTTCATTCTTCTGTCTACTATGGCACATATCTTGGCAAGTTTTTTGGGGGCTGAAAATACTACATCAACACCATATCTTGATCCTATGTTCCTTAACCTATGCGACAACCGGTGTACGTACGGGATGACTGCATACTTCTTTCTACTGCCCTGCTCCTGTGGTTGAGATCTATCTACCGACTTAAGTTTTCTTAAAATTTTTTTTTTTTACAGGCAAGTGAGATTACCTGATCCGGATATGCCGCCAATCTTAATCTGTCAATCTGCTGTCCAAAACTACTAATCATTTCATGCTCACACGATTTTGAAAGGGCAGACCCCAAGCACGCGACAGCTATACCACATTTTACCAATTTTGAGTGGGCTGATTTGTAACTAAGTAACGGCTTCTCCGAACGCTGCCGGAAAGCCCAGCATACATGATCTAACTTTAATACTAACCTTAAATCTAAAAATTGCAACTCCTTGGCGCTCGGTACCTCAAAAGTAAACTTCAAACCCTGCCCGCAACTATCAAAGACCCTCAAAATTTCACCAACCTGCCCCATTAAGTCCCCCTGCACAAAAATTAAATAATCATCAACATACCTAAAAACCTGTTTTACACCTGCCCCCAAGCTACTTTTTATTGCCCTATCCACATAGCAAAGAAAAATATTACTTAGTACGGGTGCTACTTTTGAACCAATGCACACCCCCGCTTTTTGAGCATACAGTGCACCCTCCCATTCCACAAAAGTCGACTGCAAATAAAACATTAACAGTTCCAAAAAAGATTCAACAGACACCCCACAAGCCGAAATAAACTCTTCTTCATCATTATCAATCGTTATACAATTTCTAACATACTGCAGGAGCCTATCCTGAGGAAGAGAATAAAACAAATCTTGGACGTCAATGCTGAACATTCCACTTGAACCAGGGTTATGACACTGCAAATACTCTACAATGGCCACTGAATTAGAAACCAGAAAAGGGTCATCAACTACAAGCGTGTCCAAACATTTCTGCAAGAAACCCGATACGGAGTGTTGCCAGGAGGCGCGTTCCGTAACTATGCATCTGAAAGGAATTTCCGGCTTGTGGGTTTTGGCAGAAAAGAAAATTTCTAAACAGTTTTTCTCTGACTTGTTAACAGACTCCCGAAGGCGTTCCAAATTCATTTCCTGTAATAACCTCAAAGCTTCACTTTTTTGCCTAGTAATGTTAAGTCGGACTTTTTTGAAGTTTTTTGCGACGGCAGCCCCTGCTTTTTCTGTGAAAATATTCCCTGGCACAACAACAAAATGACCTTCCTTATCGGAAACCAATAGCCTCAAATCTTCAGATGACAGGAAATTCACCAGCGGGGCAAAGCTGTACCCCTTCACATGCCCCCCCTCAGTCCCCTTCATAGCCTCCACACACTCAACCATGCACCTCGGCTGCTCTTCTTTTTTTTTTTTTTTTTTTTTTTTTTTTTTTTTTTTTTTTGGCCTGGCGAGACACAGACCTTCCAAGCCACAGACCTACCACTCAAAATTGGTAAAATGTGGTATAGCTGTCGCGTGCTTGGGGTCTGCCCTTTCAAAATCGTGTGAGCATGAAATGATTAGTAGTTTTGGACAGCAGATTGACAGATTAAGATTGGCGGCATATCCGGATCAGGTAATCTCACTTGCCTGTAAAAAAATTTTAAGAAAACTTAAGTCGGTAGATAGATCTCAACCACAGGAGCAGGGCAGTAGAAAGAAGTATGCAGTCATCCCGTACGTACACCGGTTGTCGCATAGGTTAAGGAACATAGGATCAAGATATGGTGTTGATGTAGTATTTTCAGCCCCCAAAAAACTTGCCAAGATATGTGCCATAGTAGACAGAAGAATGAAGAATCAACAAAAAAGCGAGAGGAGGTCGTGTAAAATAAATCACCAGGTTAAGTTCGTACCATGTGCTGAAGGCGTGGTGTATGACATAGAATTTTCTTGCGGAAGGAGGTATATAGGCCAAACAGGTAAATGTATCAACACCCGGCTACGCCAACATAAGGCATCTTTGAAAAATGCCCCATCTTCGAACCTTGCCCTGCACTACAGGGACTGCCCTTTAAATAATGATCAGAGATATCCTGATAAAAAACTATGCACACCTCTTTTTAACAACACTAATGTAATCTACAGGCATAAGGATCAACTAACCAGGGAGTTATCGGAAGCCTATCACATCCATAAAAAAGGGGATAGTTGCGTGAGCACGCCATCGGTGCTTCTGCATGACACTGAGATTGTATATTTGGATTCCCATGATTAGACTGATGCTTGTTTGGGAGCGCATGCGTCCTGGTTCTTGAAGAAAAAAAGTGTATATTACCTGTGCTTTTTTTCGAATAAACTTCAGTTGTTAGTCAGCGCTTGTCCGTTATTCTCCCTTCTCTGTTTGTCCCAAGTAGCCGCGCTGTTTTTTGATCTTGCAATGCACCAACTAGCTCAGATTTCCGTTCTTCGATGTATAGAATATGGTGCCGCCTGATGCCTTCGATTACGGCCGACAGCGCAGCGATTGTGTACTGAAGCCTTGTCTTGCCTGCAGTATCGTTTGAACGGCTTGTTGCTGAGCAGAATGTCAAAAAATGCGCGGCCTTAGCTATGAAAGTACACGAGTTTGCAACACTTGCAGCATGGGATGCCGCGAGCAGGCTGAAGTACGTTACACAATTACCGCGGGATGGGGCGCGCGAGCGCGGCAAACGACGGCGCCGTGCGTGACCGTCCCTAGTCGTCGCTAGGCCTAAGTTGTTTCGCTTCGAAGCCGTGGCGGTCGGCGCTGTGGAACTCATCAACGCTGTCGTAAATCGTCTACTTATGACACTGCCTTATTGTGAATCCTATCCTGCCATAGTAAAATAATCATGGGATTAAGTCTGGCGACGCATTAATCGCAGAGCTAGTACGAGCAAATCGGATGAGCCGAAATGCACCAGCGGCAGCTGGCTTGAGCAGAAACTTGCTTGTATCACGACTATCGCTCTTACCAGCAATTTGCTGCTGGTCAGCGATCCTCACGAGGGCTTCATACTTGATATTCGGCTCAGTATTCCAGACGCCAGCAAATTTTAGCACGCTTTATTTTGGACATCGGAGCTAACGAACCGTCGTGTCATTCGCGTACGGTATGCGGGAAGAGGGGCCACAGCGGCGGTGTTTACGACAGTCGAGGAGGTGCTGCCATCGTGCGGTGCTTGACCGTGCTGTTGACGCCTCGTCGGCGACACTCCGGTACTCCTGAAACCACGTTATATAAATAAGATATTTGTAAATGCAGCTTCGTTCCGCCGATCACTGCGTCGCTTCGGTTGTACTTGATGGGCAATGGCCGCCTAACCGATAAGGGTGGCGAGCTGTGTAACAACAGTCCACAGAGAGTTCGAGCAGCGCACGAGCAGACGACTTTCGCAGCTACCGGAAGTGTGTCCGTGACGTCATGGCTGTAGTGGCTGCAGTGAATGGCATCTTCTAGCAAGCCTTGCCTGTCAACTCACCCGTGACGTCACGGGTTAAGGAAATAGTTCCATGCGACACTCTCTCTGCCTGCGAATTTCAAAAAATGCTGTTTTTAAAAATGAATAATAAATCGCTGGCTTTGTTCCAAGGAGTTATACTTTGGGTTAATGCTGAAAAGGATTCATTCTACACACTGGACCCATTTATCAGTGGCTTCTTGGTGACCGCTTCTGTGGGCCTTTAATTATGAAACCAGGCCACATTGCCAGCGTAAAAAAATCTCATTAATTGAGTCTTGACAAAAAATGTTATCCGAAAGTTATCGCCCAAAAAATTGCCAACATCTGAACAGTTTTATCTAATGAGCACCTATAGGTGTCCGCCGCAGGGATGTTGTGTCGCTGATTGTAGAGGAAGGATTTGGAGCTGTTAATGGGGGAAAAATTCTTTCGAGGCATAAACGAAGCTTTTTTGAAGCAGGCCAGGAGATAATATCGTGCGATGAGGTGCATTGTGCAAACATCAAATTAAAGGTAGCAAATATATTCATCTGCTGGCTTCTTAGCTTCCTGACTCTTGCATTGCTAGCTTTATGCAATGTAACAACCGGGCCAAATTACTACTACATTGTGACAAGGATAGCAACTGGAAGAACCACCTTTGCATGCTGAGGGAAAAATACCTGGGTTGCAGGAAGGATGCCCTTCTACATTGCATTTCCCACGAATCTTGGATTGGGGGCACATCCGTTAAAGCAGGTGTTAGTGTGGTGTACTGTGCGACACCATGAACACCGAGAACCCACCCATGGCGTGTCTGGGGTGATCCTAATGGTTGAGGCTACGCTGAGTGCCTTTACGGCCTCTTGGCAGCACACGCTTCCCATAGACGGCACACCCGGACTGACTCACCCAGCGGAAATCGGCAGTCGCCTTTTCCTATCCTCCCCTTCATATTTCACTTTCCTATCCTCACTGTTTCTTCCTACTTCCAGGCGGCGAGGGTTAATCTTGTGTGGGTAACTACCTTGAGTTACACTATATTGGGTTATAGTTACGGTGGGCAGGACTGTCCCCTAGTTGGGCTCCGTGGTGGGTGGGTGGCACCGCAGCCGAACAATACACTTTTTTATAACTAAACCAACTGTGATTGCCTAAACAAAAAGATGGTGGACCGATGTCACCTCTGAATTGCTTCAGAAACCAAAACAATCATTCCGTCGTACACAGTGAGGAATCAGAAAAAAAAAATGATTTCGTCCTTCCTAAGATTGCCATTCTAGGTTCTGGCTACAATGTAACATAACTGACTAATGGTGATCTACTCCTCCATGACAGTGAACAATATTATAACTCAACGACATTTAGAAACACCGCTGTTACCATCACTGCTTACCACGCACGTGGTGTAATCTCTGAATGTGACCTCCTCCTTCTCACTGAGCAAGAAATTCTGAGCAAGAACTGAGCAAGAAGACCAAAAAGAATGTCGCTGATGCCCACAGAATAAAAATCGGGAAAGACGATAAGGAAATAAAGCACTTGATGCTCACATTAGCCTCTAGCCAACTTTTTCTTGAGTTTATTGAAGTAGGATACGAGAAGATCTGTGTCCGACCATACATTCCTAACCCCCGGTGTTGTTTCAACTTCCAGAAATTCGGTCATGGTTCACAAACTTGCCGCGTTCACCAGACCTGTCCTAAATATGCTTCGAAAGAACATACTTCTGAAAACTGTGTGGCGAACCCACACTGCCCCAACTGCCAAGGGGACCACCCTGCCTACTCTAGATCATGCTCATCTTGGAAAACTTTTGGAATATTGAGAAGTTATTACCCTGAAAACAAAAGAAAATATTTGGTATAAAGAAGCGCACCAAAGACTTTTCCTTACAAAGACATCTCTCACCCCAAATATGGACTTTGCCGCACTGCAACAGGCTAGGAGTAGTTGGCCCTGGCCTTCCACACCGCAGGCAGAGGTTATGCAAGTTGCATGTTGACCTGCCATCAGCCTCCTGACGTCAGGAGCCACCAAGCTTCGAGTATGGGAGGCCACGGTTGTAAGAAGTAGCTTAGGTGACTGAACGGCGCGGGCTGGGCGCGAAGCGGAGGAGAAGGCGTCAAGAGAGGGCGCTAGCAACTTGCGCCCGCTAAAGTCCCTTGATAATTTGAAAGTAGCGACACTCTCCTCCGCGTCGCGCTTTCCTCCTCGATTCTCCTCACGCGGCGGCGGCGAGCGCTGCGCACGACACGCTTTTTCTCCTTGACGCCCGCCGGCCGGCCGCAGCAGTGAGTGAAGCGCGATCTTTTGGGCCAGGTCTGCGCTCCAGGAGTGCACAAAATTTTTGAAAAATTGCGAGAAAAGCATTGAGAATGCCGAAAGTAAAGTTCACGAATTGATTGGTTTCTTCTTAGAACTGTTTGAATGGGGAATACTGATAAACAAAGCTTTCAGGCGAGTTCTGTGCTACAGACACTTTTTAAGTCACATGATAAGGTTTTACTTTGTGCACCTAATCTAGTACTGCCTCTGACTTTGTGTTTTTTTTAGAGCGTGAAATCTGTCACCGCGGTAAAACTTCGGAAAACAATCCAGGCTGGTGCTTTGAACTTCAAGATCAGAGAAGGTCAAAGCAGGACTTAGTCTATTTCGCTACTGTCAAGCTATCTGTCTAAGCATAGTGTATGTCACGTGATCAACCATGAGATTGGATTATTGGTTAATTGTACATGTATTTTGATCAATTACTGGGCCAAATTAATTGATATTTAGTAAATTGTAATTAAAATCTAAATTTTATCTGCAACATTGAACCGTATACCGTTGGAAAGCTTAGGCCAAGTGTAATGGCACTGTGCTAGTTAGCGATCCACGATAATCTGCGTTAATTAGTTAATTTCGTATAAAACCAAATTTTGAGCTGTTCCTTGCTGCTTCGAGGCAAGGAACAGGTTAGCCAGGCAGTCTTGATATGATGATGGAGGAATTAAATAATTTTATGAGTACGCGGCCACTCACTGACTTCGCGTGTGGTTAAAAGACAGCAGGGTACACTGGGAGAAGTGGTGGGCCCTATTGCCGACACACTGAAGTTCTGGGGCAAGCATGCTGTGGCCTCATGCGCTATGTAAAAGAGCTTGATTTCATTGAACGCAAAAATAAAATAAAAAAATTACAGGGTGCACATAGGCCTTCAACGTGCGGAAATGAGAAAGCATATAACTGCCAATTTATTAACTATCGCTATCCTATCTATCACTATATCTACTAATGCCACTATCCTATCACTAATGCCACTGTCACTATCCGCAACAAACACTATCACCTCACTATCCGGGCCTATTACTATAATTTACTATTATCCATAACAGTCACCATCATTACCTATCACTATTCATAACCATCACTATTTAATCTGATGCCGTCCCATGACCCAATGATATACTTCAATTTTTATTGACTTACGTTGTCAGCCATATCTCTATTATCTCATAATATCTGACGAGACAACTATACATTGACTTTTAATTCTTATACTTTCTTGTTTTCTCATAAACGGAGGTGGAAAAAGAGCAAGCCACAGAAATAACTGACTACTATCAGCGCGAGGTTTATGTCTGTCGAGGAGGCTTCCTTTACTTCAGGACAGGTCGGTGAGAGAAAATTGATAGAACTGCGTTTGGCCTGTTTTTTTTTTTTTTCGAGTTCGTGTAATATTGGCGGCTCAAACTGGCCTTCAGTGAAATGTAGCTAGAACATAGAGCGATGAGCTAATCACTCAGGCTAGGTGAAAAAAAAAATCTTGCATACAATTGAAATGAGAAATATGTTACAGTGTTGTTGCTCGTAAAATGTTCCCCTATTTTTTTTACATCATAACTATAATCATTATTGATTGTTTAAGTTTCGTAAATACAGAAAATTGATGCAATGATTCCGGCTGATTTGACATCGATGGGAAAACTTTTCTCGCAATAAATGAATACGCGGAATCGCGCTTTTAGAGCTCCAGCTTTCAAAGCGAAGGTAACCTGCCAACGCCTAATAGTCATGGTCAAAGTGAAGCGTGTGTGATCATGTGAACACCTCCTGCCCATTGGCCGTATCCCTGATAAAACGAACGCATACTTTTTAACCCACGCATGCGTCGGAGCATGGCAAGACACATTCAAGAATTGAAAAGTACGAGCTGGAAAGGCTAGCACCTCTACAAGCCCGAATTTTGATTTTTAGTGAATGAGGCCAGGGATTCTAGCATAATCGCGACAAATGCAATCGAGAGACTGTAATTTTCCAGTTATCTCTGACAGCAAAAATCAGATTATAGCGCCCTATTTCTGACTGTACAGAAGTCGAAGCGTGTTAAATGACGGAGCCTTGGAGCCTCGCAGAATATTCAGCATGCTGCAGAGGACAACCTTATTTTTATACAATGAACATGTTGCCGCCGCAAAAATATCCAGGAGCAAGCAGGAATAAAAAACGCAGCGTCAGGTGACGCGTTATTACGGGCAGTAACAAAGGCACCTTACGTCGCAAACAACTATGTTCTTTCTAGGAATAAACGTCTTTCGACTAATCTTGTGAATCCATTGACTCGTGCGCAAGCCGTCACGCTTTCCTTGAGATATCATGAATACCGCATAACCATCTTCAGGCCGCTTGCTGCAGTTGTACGCGCAACAACACGGCATAGAGCTCGCACGCTGCAATAAAAGCACAGCGCGCAATATTCGCTTGCCGAGAATAGGAGAAAAATGGTGCGAAGGAAAAAGAAAACAAGGAAAACGCCGGATGCGCGTTGGTTTCCAAGGGCAACGGCAGGGAGACCAATCGTCGCTCAGGAAATCGGGCGGAGAGCCGGCCTTCAGCGAAGGGGCGCGCAAGGGGCGAGGAGGAGGCGAGGAGGTAGCGCGGCGGCGGCAAAGTTCAATCGTTGGCGTAACTTTCAAAGTATCAAGGGGCTTTAGCGCCCGCTGAGACCCCCGCGCGCGCCTACATCATCGGCTGGTTACCGCTGTGTTGCTGCCACGTGCAGCGTGGCCACATGGTTGCTGCCCACCGTGTTTTCTCAACACATTTTTCACTTGGCCATCAGGTACGTCTGAACCTTCGGACTGTTTCATGAGCCTGCATGATGGGAAAGTGCTTCGTACCGTTTTGCAACACTGGTTACAAGTCTTGCAAAGAAAAGTACTCGCTTTTCAAGCCGCCAAACAATGAAGCAAGACTTGAAGCATGGAGACGGGCTATACCTCGTAAAGACCGCATACTCCAAAGGACGGACCGTGTTTGTGAAAAGCATTTCGCTTCTCATTTTATCCTGAAGACATGGTCTGCGGAAATCGACGGTCATGTGTTGATGCCTGGATCAAGAAGAGCGGGCCTTTCAAAAGACCCTGTGCCATCACTTTTCGAAGGCGCTCCAAGCTACCTCTCGAAAAAGATCAAAAGCCCTCGAAAGCATGTGAAACGGCTAGCACTTCCTGTGGCTGTTTCTGTGAGTGACCGGAACAGTGACAGCAGCAGCACCCTGATGTCAACTAGCAACATAGCTGTTTTTCCAGCGGACAGTATGGAAACATCTTCTGACGACAACGCTTGTGTTGCAAAATCCAGTGAGAATGACTCATCTCACTCATCGTTCGAGAAGCTTTTCAGTGGAGTATCTTGCATTAGCCTACCACAGCCTTCTTGGGCAGCGCATCTCATCAATGTAGCAGGAGTGAGGGACGTCGTGTTTATTGACGCCGCGGTAGCGCATAGGACCAGTGACGGATCGTTGGTACTGTTTAACAGGAAGGCGGTGCACATCAAAAGCGACATGACCGTGCAAGTCTACATATTTGACAAGTTGATCGACCCTACTGCAGTGGGCATAAGTCCCGTCGCCACGTCACCCCTTGAAGTTCAAACCATGCTGAAAGTTGTTGACAACACAGATGTCTGTGGGGGAGGACCTAGTTTGAAGGACTTCCCTGATGTGTCCCCTGAATGTGCTTTTGTGGACTCTCAAAAAAACTGGAGACACAACAAATGCCTTTTGGTGACATCCCTGGGTGCCATCTGTCGTTCTGGCCTTGCTGACACCCTAAGGATACATGCTGATCGCTGAGCTGCCCGAGCCAAGCAGCAAATACCTTTCAAGCGTTTCAGGTTGTCGGTGGGGCCAGCAACAGAAGCTTTCTGCTTTGCGACGTGCAAGGTCAGCCCTTCAGCGTTCAGGAGCACGACTGGCAAAGCGCAACAAGCTTCTACTGGGGCAGTTGCAGGCGGCGATGAAGCAGCTAACAGATTTGCAGGAACAAGATATCAAGGAGAAACTGAAGGGACTTGATATACCGCCAGCACAGCTGCTTTTGTTAGAAGAATGTATAGCAGCGGCTAAGTGCGCATCAAAATCAAGCAGACGGTACACGGACGACTGGATCCTGTTGTGCCTCTTGCTGCATATACGGAGCCCGGCCGCCTACTCTTTTTTACGGAACAATGACATATTGCCTTTGCCGTGCGTCACCACCGTGAGAAAATATATTAGCATGGTTGGCCAGAAGTGCGGTTTTGATGAGAACTTCTTCAAAGCCCTCAAGATAAAGGTTGCCGCAAAGACCGCTTTCCAGCGGAGGGGAATCCTTATCTTGAACGAAATTCAATTAAGAAAACAAGTGGCCGTCAACTCGCAGACAATGACGTACACCGGTCTTGTTGATCATGGAGAAAAAAATAATCAAAGCAATGAAATCGCAGATCATGGCCTCGTCTTTGCTTTTGCACCGTTTGGTGAAACATACTTACAGCCAGTAGCCGTATTTGCGTCGAAAGGACCAACTAAGGGGACGCTGCTTTCTCAACTCCTGATCCAATGTATCATACACCTAGAAAACGCCGGCTTGTTCGTCGACGGAGTAGTGTGTGACGGTGCTTCCACCAACCGGGCAATGTGGAAGCAGCTCGGTATCACTGGTTCTCTGGGTCACGTTCGTAATTCTTTTGAGCACCCAGTTGACAGTTCTAGAAATGTGTACGTACTGTCTGATACACCTCATCTTTTCAAGTGCATCAGAAACAGGCTACTAGACAAGAAGGTTCTCAAAAGAGACGGGAAGCTGATAAGGTGGTCCTGCTATGATGCCTTGTTCGTTGCAGACAGCAAGAACAAAACAGAGCTCAAAGTATGTCCCAAAATAACATACAGCCGCATAAACCCTTCCAAGATGCTCAGGATGAGGGTAAAGCTTGCTACGCAGATATTCAGCAACTCTGTGGTTAAAGGAATTCTTTTTTATGCAAAGAGAGGTGCGCCTCGTCTAACCAATGTGGAGCCGACGGTCAAATTCACGCTTCTTTTAAATGACTTGTTTGACGCTTTAAACCGGCGCTTTCCGGCAGAAGGTTTAAAACTGGAGTGCAAGGATTTTGGTGTCCTGGAATCTGCATCCGAGTGGCTGGACTCGTAGGAGCAACAGGTCGTGAGCGGTGAAATCCACAAGGACCTCTTTCTACGCAGTCAACTGCCGAAGGCCTACGCGTAACATTGCAATCTGTGCGGGAGCTGTCAATTCACCTGCTGAAGAACTGCGGCTTCAAGTATGTATTGACGGCAAAGATGAACCAAGACCCGCTGGAGCGCTTCTTTGGCATAATCAGGCAAGCTGGTGGGGAGAATGAGCACCCGACGTTTCTCACCTTCCTACAGCTGTACCGCATGCTCAGCTTATATTCTTTGGTAAAACCGCCGGAGTTTGGAATTGTACGGTGCTTGATAAAAGGCAAGCAGCTGTTGTGACTTTGGCTGACATTAGAGAAATATATAAGGGCTCAGCTGCGCAACATGTGGGAAAGTTGCATGAACTGAAGCAAAGACTTGACGGGCTCATCGATGATGGAAACTGGGAGTGCGACGATGTCTTCGATTTCGACGACCCTGACACAGATGCAACTGCATTGTCTACTACGTTACAGGGTTTTTGTCAAGAAAACTTGGCAATGTTACAACCTGCTCCGTTTGCAAGGGTGCTCTTGAAGGACAGAAAGATCTCGCAAATGTGCCCGAAGCCGATCTCGTGAACTGCAAAAAGCAGGGGCTGGCTCACGCATCCAAATATGCACCTCTTTGACTTGTTCAAATACACTGAGGAAAGGTTCGCTAAGTACGCAGATGACAGACGACAAAACTACTGATTCTGTGCTAGAGAATTTCCACTTCCTTGTGGTACGCACAAAGAAGAAATACTTGCCAAGTTGCTACATATGCCTACGCATGCGTCAGTACTGCAACTGAAGAACAAGCATGAGCCAAGACATGTCTAAGCAGGACCGCTTCAACGAACTGAACATGCCTTTTCTCGGTTATTCGCGTTTCATTCGCTTCTTTTATCGAGCATGTTATTTGTATTGACGTTTTGTATTACATGCTTTCTTGCCTGAAAATTCTAAAATTCAGTAAATAAATGACGTGAAAAAAGTGTTTTGATGCGATGCTATGCTACATATGCGGGGAATAGCAAAGAAATAATGCCGGTGGCTTTTTAGCTAGCGACGCCAAATAAGGTTGATTAAAATACTACATGCGTAATGAAAAAAAAAAAAAAGACGCTGTTAGCTTGTATTATTACGCGATTGTGACAGCAAGCACGGCCGCAACAGTAGCTGTTCCATAACCCTATAACATCCTGTCAATACGAACGAATTGCTCAGGCCTCGGCTTTTGTTGCTAAGGAAAGGTAATGATTTATATCCAGCCTCCCGCAAAACCGCAAAACTGAACCAAACCGTTCCTCGGCCAGATTTCTTTCTTACTGCGGTTTATAATCAGGGCGTCGGACTCTGTCTGCACCCCACAACTAAGTATGAACAGGGTTAAACGAGCAGACCTCATATTAAGCACAAACAGCTCCAAGTTCTTTGAAAGCACTGTGTTAAAACGGAAAATGCCGATGCCCTCAGCAAAGTGCTTCTTGCACCATGAGCGGGGCGCAGTGTTCGCATTGACGGGGCGTGCGGGAGGCCGGGCCAAAGAGGCGCAGTTGCTCGCGCCATCTGTAGGCGCTCTCTAGAAGCAGAGCCTTTCCGCCGTGCGCCCCGCGCCGCCGCCCTCTCACCTAAGCTACTTCTTACACCGTGGGGGAGGCCTACAAACAGACTGCCTCTCCGCGGTCTTCCCTCGAGTGAGGTGATGGACACTAGCCTCGGCACAGAGCTGGTCCAACTCTCGCAATAAATAGGGAAAGACCCCCTGACGATAAATAATTCCCATCCAAACACACAAACATGGCTTTCCTAGTACAGTGGAACTGTAGAGGCCTACTGAACAACTGCAGTGACATTAAAGACACACTAGGATCAATGACACCAATAGCCTGATGCATACAAGAAATAAACGTTGTCCCTATAAACACAAACATTTTTAAACATCATAACATCTTTCGCTGTGACAGAGAGCAGACAAATAGACTTGGGTGGTGTGGCAATTATCACTCAGATTGGCACCTCAGCTCGAGAAATAAAGCTCAACACCAAATTTAAAGCCATTGCGGTTAATGTATAAGTACAAAACCATAACAGTATGCTCAATTTACATCCAACTACATCTTCCACTAACAGTGCAAGACTCCTCTTTAACAGACTACCTGAACCCTATGTTGTAATTGGGGATTTTAATGCCCACTTTCCTTTTTGGGGTAGTGATTGGACGGAGTCTAAAGGCCAGGCAATTGAAGATTTTGTCCTATCAGATAGTGTGCTTAATCAATACAACCAACATACTGCGGTCCCAGCTCAGGCAAAATGAGGTCCGGACTATGTACACTAGGCGATGCTAGCTCATCTCTCTCAGCCTGCCGTAGAGGCACTCTTAGTATTCTTTAATCAAATATGGATAACTGGGAAAATACCGTAAACATGGAAAACAGCCAAAATAGTGCCATTTATGAAACCCGGAAAACAAGTCCTAGTAGTTATAGACCAATAGCCCTTACCAGTTGCATCGCAAAATTGTATGAAAGCATAGTGAACGTAAGGCTCATTTTTGTCCTTAAATCTCGACAGCTGCTGGATACACATTAATGTGGCCTCTTCTACAATTGAACATCGTTTCTGCCTAGAGAACACACATCCACAAACAGCATTGTATCTGAATGTTGCTTCAACATGGCCTGCAATACCATGTGGAGGTTCGGCATCCTCTTTGACTTCCCTCTCCAGCACTTTTATTCAAGAGAACGGCATGCCCTAGGGGTGCATTCTGAGCACAACTTTTTTTTTATAGTCAAGATGAATTTCTTAGCTCAAGTAATCTGAATGTATTCCATTTATGTAGATGACCTACGGATAACAAGCACTTTTTCCAGCATACCTACATGTGGGAGACTAATACAGATGACTCAAAATAAACCAGTTGCTTGGGCAGACAGGAATGGATGTAAGTTTTCGCCACAAAAGACAGTAGCTGTTGTGTTCTAAGACGAGGCTTACAGATTGATCCCATGCTGCACCTGAACCACACCATGCTGCCAGTGAAACAACACAAATTTTTAGGCGTTATATTTGACAAAAAAAACCTAATTTCTACCCATATAAACAACCTAAAAAAAATTGCTGCCCGAACCCTTAATGTCCTAAAGGTGCTCTCACAGAAACGTTGGGGGTCTGATTGAGCGTGTCTTTTGCAAACCTATTGCTCTGTGGTTCGTTGCAAGCTAGATTATGGTTGTATAGCATATGGCTCAGCAAGACCCTCCTACTTGAAACAACTCGATCCTGTTCATATTCTCGGTCTACGCCTATCATCTCGAGCATCCCCCGTAGCCAGTCTCTATGTAGACTTCCACTAGAGGATCGCAGAACGTCAATAAAAATCTCTGCTACGCCAATGTCACCAAATTCCCAACTTTATTCCGTAACAACCACATTCTATCAGGCCGCTGATATTGCATTTTGGAAGATAACTGCACCAAGAAATGACCCTCTACCGCCATGGTACAGCTTCCCTGCAGTATGAGACTGACACATGTGCAGAAAAGTAAAACACCACTGAAATGCATGTAGGAGGAGGAGTTCAAGGAGTCGGTAAAAACGACTGCCGTAGTAGTCAAAAAGAAAATCAAAAATAGTGTCATCTACACTGATTCTCTAAGCCTACTTACAGCCTTACAACAAAGAACCTACATTAGGAAGCACAATACATAACTAGGGGGGACTCTGGTTTGAACCGTACGCCGTAAGCATTTTTAAAGGTTGGAATTAAACCGAGAAAAGTCAGTACCTTTCTTTGCACACTTTACAACAGTGTTCAATCCAGGGGCATGATTGGGCATAATTGGTTTAAGCAAACCCCGCCAGGGCGGCGCAGTGGTTACGGCGTTCGACTACTGTTCCCAAGGACGCGGGATCGAGTCCCGGCCTCGGCGGCAGCTTTTCGATGGAGGCAAAAGCAAGGCGCTCGTGTGCTGTGCGATGTCAGTGCACGTTAAAGAACCCCAGGTGGTCGAAATTTCCGGAGTCCTTCACTACGGTCGTCTCTCATAGCCTGAGTTGCTTTGGGACGTAAAACGCCACAAACCAAACCATTGGTTTAAGCACAGCGGTTGAGACATTGTTCATGGTCTCACGAACGGGGAACAAATGGCAGGCGTTCTTCCCGACACTCATAAACATATCAAGCGTCCAAGGAGGGGCACTTGGAGGACAGACCAGCAGCGCAAATGAAATCGCGAAGCCCACACGTTTCTTGCCACGTGACACTTCTCAGACACAAGCCGAAAGAAGCGCATTTGTTTTTCAATTGCTTTGACTTATGCAAAAATTTGATTGTAATGAATAATAATTCAGTTACTCCTTTGTCTAACGTGGAAATTTGTTTTACATATGCATTTTGTCATTACTCTAATTTTCATCATGACAATAGTATTTTCTTCCATGAGCTTAGCTGTAATGTGACAAACTATACATAAGAGACACTGCAGTGGTTTTTAAATGTGCCAATACTATAGATTTTTAAGTAGATTATTTGTTGATCAGTAACTTTTTTTTGTTGTGCATAAAACAGATGCGCAATCGCTGACTTATAGCACGCAATTCAAATCTCCCGTGCCCCCCGCGACTGCTACAGAGGAGGAAAGTGGAGAGAAAAATCTTTCTTGTCCATCGTGACGTCACTGAGGAGCCGAGTCATACAGAGCCAACAGAGGGATCCTCGTCTTGCATGGATTGCAGACGTACAAAACACGTCAACTCAGTGTTGTGCACCTGATACAAATGCACAAACAGCTGTGGATGATGCCATCTTCCATCGTGTCAAAAGCTCGCAGCACAATGCGGCGCTGTTCAGAAGAGAGATAAATTAGAGGAAACATTTCACTCGAAGTCACATGCAGCTTGTTCCTAATGCGATTTCTATAGGGCTTTGTCTAAAAGGCAACCATGAAGTGGTTCCTTCTATTTGCTTGCGCAAAAGAGTCATGCCAGTTACCATTTCCTAGAACCACGTTTATTAAAAAGGGAGGTAATGCTTGTACTTTGAGAACCTTTGTGTTTAGTGTTGATTTCGATCTGTTCAAGGAGTGAAATTTCGCGATGGTACGAGCAGAAAGCATCGGCGCATGGTTATATTCACGTGTCTCGTTTTAAATTTTTTTTTTCCGCAATGGCTTCTGCGTTAACATCGGACAACTTATCAGCAGCATGCGCTGATATCTTTGCAAACGAGCAGATGATTAAAAAGAGCCCACTGTTATGTTGCAGCTAGGTTGTGACGGCTTTTCGAGATCCTTTCCAGCAGGCCACGTGCCTGATATGTTCGTGGAACCACGGGAGCAATATTAGAAGATAAGGCATGTACCGCTCAGCTCAGTATGGGTGCATTCAGGTATGGAGTGCATTGAGCGAGGTTTCCTTCGATGCGTCCAAGCAAGCAATCATCGAAGCTATATTCATATATGTGGCCTTGTGATTTTGTACCCATCGTTGCCTCGTAATTTTACATAGTCCTGTCTTGCTTGCGGATGCAAGTTAAATTAGAAATGAAAACAATAAAAAAGTACATTTCGGAACATAGTTTCTTCGTGGGTGCAGCGGAGTGGCAGCTTGGCTTTCAACATATGTCAGCCGTCAATTCACTGAACGTGTATTGGGAGCGTACAATAAAAATGAAAGGTTCTCTAGTCTGCTATGTTAAACCTGTCTGTCTCTTGCTGTTGTCCGTTGTTTCTTATGCGCTTTCCAGGTTTAGCATGTCTAACCAACTCGCCCAAACGCTGCCATTATTGAACTAGTCTGCTAAATGTCCCATGACTCAAGCAGCTTCCTGCGTGCGTTTGACTTGGTCTCCAGCACATTCCATCAATTTCTTGCATGCATCGCAGAGCTCGGCAACCGCTGTTCACTTATTATTAATTTGTCTGGGGGCAGCTGTGTACTGCATCACCCTTTCTATAAAACTCTTCGTTTTCTCAATGCCTGGCACTCAGAGCAGGATTTGGTACACCAAGCCTTGGGTCCATTTTTCACAGCAGTGACCTTTCGGGCAGGGCGGAGGTAGTTGGCTGCCCTTCCTTCCCAGGAATATGCGCGCCGAGGTTTCGCTGAGGGCCATGTAAGTTTCTGCTAATAATGACACACACTACTTTTCAAAATGTTTTATACTCTAACCAAAGCAAGTTTTCATGCATTGTTTGTAGGCACATCTGGTACGGATACATGTGGTGAAAATACCAGTAGTCATTTGAGTTGAAATTGCGTGCCATAATGACATTGACAAAATCGCAGAGAGCTGCGATCACGCAGCGAATGAGCCGCATCGGCAGCTTCCCCGGCCCTCAAAATGTCGTCACGCGACGTCTTGACCAATCACAGGCGGCTGTGCCACCTGCGATCAGCCCCGTAGCGCGGGCTGCACATTTGTGCTGAAAAAAGGCTATTTCTGCTTTTTTTGTGCCTAATTTCAATCTGATATTCGACTTCACAGCAAGAAAAATGTGGGTTTCTGCTGAAAGCCCAATATTTTCAAAAAGTGCAGCAGTGTCCCTTTAAATAAAAATGCATAAAACAATATGCAAGAAAAAAAGAAAATGAACACTATGTCACATTTAACTGTAGGCAGATGCCTCTTATCTCACCGAAAAAAAAACAGCGGTATTTAATCAGCAGAAAATAGTATTAACCGAAAAAAAAAAGGAACTTGTGTTTCCAAATAAACACCGAAAAAATTCAGCCGAATTCCTTGAAAGTAAATACCTAAAAATTCCAACTCCTATACATAACATAGGTAAAACCACAGCTCGAATCATAGCATAAAGTTCTGCTGGATTCCCAGCCATGTTGGAATCGAGGGCAATGAGAGAGCCCAATTTGGTCAAATAAGACAAGTGAGCATGCCACATAAGGATTGCTTAAGCTAATTTATAGACAAGCGCCAGCCCGTGACGTCAGTGGAGATGCGGCGGCGCTGGTGACAGCAGTGACTTTCGTGGTGTAGGCAAAAGTCCGAGCCGTCTGCATTGGAGGTGCTGCGCTTGTTGTGTTTTCTGGCATAATTCCCGATATTTCTGCAAGCTGTGGTGCGGTTGATTGCACAAAAAACAAAATGGCTCTTGTTTTATCATGTTTCCTGCGGTCGGATAAAGATGAGAGCAAAGGGCAGCGGCGTTGAGTGCGACATTTTTTTGGTGACGGACTGCCTTTGCGGCTAACGTGCGTTGCATTTTTGCATTGCAACTAGATGAGTTCATTTGCAACCCTTAATTGTCGTGATTGCTTTTCAGCGGCACGACGAATAGTGCAAGAACAAACGCCTGCAGCTCGTGCCCGTTTTGATATATTATATCAAGCCATAAAAAGTTTAGACACTATATTCGTGTGCGTATTCGTGTGCGTATGGCAGTCTCGCAGCATTATTTCTCATATTCTTAAATTTTCTTTTTGAAGGTCATCAAGATCCTGACAAACAAATTAAGTATCCACGTACAACCTATAGCTCTAACCGAGCAGGATATAATAAGTATATATATGGTACATGGAGTTTAATGTCCCAAAGTGGAATCGGCTGTGAGGGGTGTGAAATAAGCATAATAAGATAACGTGCATTCGAATAAAAAATTTCCAAGTATACTCAAAAACTTCAGCAGATCGCGCAAATTTCGCTGCAAGCGATCTGCATCTGCACTCATGCGTCGCTCCTAGATCGAGAATAAAGAAAACAAAATGAGAGCATTTTTACGGGCCTTCATGTATATATTAACCTGTGAATGACCTTGGCTATGTCTGTAAGATGAGACAGACGTCAAACATTTTTTTTATCGAGCAGGCCAAAACAAGTTGGCAGTGCACTAGGCGAACATGTTACAAAACAAAAAAAATTGAGTTTTTATTAACTATGAAATTTTATAACTTAATTTGCGCCGGTAAAGTGAGCTAGAAATGTAATTTCTAGTTCAGTATATATTCGCCGCGAGATCGACCTAGAGATGGCGCCACCGTCGCTCCGGTAGTGTGGATCGGCAGCCGGCGGCGCTCACAGAAACACGAGCTGCGTAGGTCTGCTTCCGAGTTTACAGCGGGTTTGTTGGCGATGAAAACCTGTCTTCGGCAGTATTTCTGCAATATTGCAGAAAAAAATTCAAGGATTTCGCCAGTGCAGCAGAAGAAGCGCGGATTTTAGGAAATCAAAGCACGCAACCACCAGACTTCTAGATTTACTTTGCACGTTTCTTGCGCTGTACCGCGCTCACGCGCCTAATACTTGGGCCTACCTAATGACAGCTTTATTTTTCTTATCGACTTTTAAACAGTTTGCATGTGTCTCATGCGAGTGAGACCGGCAAATTTAGTGTCAAGCCAACGCAGATAAAAGGTTCGTGCTGTGACCTGCAGTACTTTAGATTGAATCGAGAAAGCCTGGTTCATTATATTGTATTTGACTCGAGGATTAAGCAGGTTAATGTAGCACTAGCAGCGTACTGCATGGCGAGTTGCTTTAGACTGAGAGCACATCAACTCTGGCCCAAACAACCACTCACAAGTATTCCCCAAAAATGAGATCACGCCGACACTGTACAGGAAACCTCGCCGCACAGGAAAGCTGATTGTTCACCTGTACAGCGCTGAGTGGATTGAATTTGCTTAGATGCTTTTTGCGGCCACTGTCATAGAATGTGATAGCGTATTACTGCATGCGCCACTAACTGTAAACGATTTCCTGAAACCGAGAAAAGTATAAGGGATTTCTGATGTGTGTGATGTTTATAATGGTAAATTAGTAGTGTAAATTATTTTGTTTTGCATTGCCAATAAATTTCACCGTGTGAGAGAACTTTTACACACTTGACAGAATTTACAATAATCAGCAATTAATTTTCAGTAACGTTAAAGTGCGAGCTATGAATTACTCGCTGCAAAGACATCGTTATAAACTGCGCATGGGCACTGTCATGTTCTGGGAAGCAATTGAAAATTTTTTTATCACTAATTATTTAGCAGTGACTAAAAGTAAAATATTAGGGTTGCTTCCATAACAGGTGCCGGATATAAAACTATTCCGAAAGAAATGGAGGTAATCTTATCATGCGACTATAAAAATGTATTTATTCTGATATGTAAGCCCGCATGAAGCTGTTTTACTCCCCTTGTCTGAAACGACTAGTTTGCTCGGAAGACAGCACTTGGAGGAAAAGGGATTATAATCATTATAATAGGCTACCAGGAAAGTACATTAATCGAGGTGTATTATGCAATATTTAGTGTAACAATTAGGTGCAGGGAATATGTTTCCCAAACATTCGAGCATTTCTCTGAAGCAAAATGTGCTCACTAAAGCTTTTATGGATGCACAGAAGCCTTCAACAACAAAGGAAAAGAAAATAAATGCATATTGGTCCGGGTTTAACGCATGAAAGCGGCATCGGCTATGATTGCAGAGGCTGGTTTTGGAGTCATTTTTTTTTTTTCTTCATTAATAACACCACATTTACCATGTGGGATTGTTTATTGTGCAGAGGAGCGCCTTTCGAAACGGTCATGTCGTGATTGAATCCCCTGTTCTCGAAATCAGCAGTCGAGCGCCCTTACCATTCAGACACTGCGAGAGTGGTTTAAAAGCAAAAAAAGAAAAGTACGCACACAACTTTATCGTGCATACAGATGGCATAGTAGGCATAGAGTGGTCTGTTCAAACTGCATTCTGCTATATGAAGCAGTCTGCGGTGGCATATGTTTTAGTAGCTGCTGTATTCCAAATAGAAACGGGAATATTTCTGAGTGTTTGCATTAACTTTTATTGACGGCAGCGACCTGTTTTGCTTTGACACGGAGCTAACGACAGTACCACTTCGTTTGAAACATTGCGTGTCAAAGGATCTCAAGCGCCGAAGACCGCGATGGATGATGTCCTTATCCAAGCATGACATACTCGATACGGACAAGTATTTTTTTTTTGTACTGAAGCGTGGGGTTATAGACTGTTCATATTTATTTTGCAAGAAGTATATAGGTAAGCAAAAGCGCACAGGAACCGCGAAACAAACAAAAACACTCCTGTACACGCCGCATGCGCGCGCGTAAATCACTGCGGGCTGGCACGCGACGCGAAAATGCATCCACACTGAGTAGGTTTCGCCGCTGAGCCGCAAGGTGGCGAATCTGCTCGATCTCGAGGCCAATAGTTCCCGATAATATTGTTCCTTAGAGTGAAAATGCTTGAAGCAGCAGAAAACCAGTCAAAAGAGTCGTGAAAAACACTTCTTCATTCATGTTGTTGTCTTCCTTGCATGCGCTAGGAATAGCCCCAGTCTTTCTTGTACATTACATTTTCTTGTTTTTATTTAACTTAATCACTCACTGCAGTAGCCTACGTACCGTAGCTACGCGCTGTTGAGGCCACGGAGAAGGAAGTCAATGCAGCGCTCTTCGCCACGCAATTCCAGCATTAATCGGCTGATAAGGTGCTGGACTACAATCCAGGCATAAACCAAACTATTCCTACGCACAAGCAAAGCTTATGCCTCAGGATATTCGCACGCGCGAACTGCTTTCGGAGGCAGCGTCGCTTAGCGCAGTGTAGGCATGCGTTTGGCCTACACCCCATGTCGCTGCCGATCGCAGTGCCACCTGTGTTGACAAACATGACGCTTGCCTATACTAAATTGAGAGGTAAATGGCAAGCTACATACATGGAACAAACACGTTAACAACAAACTGTGTTCTGTGATGCCCTTTTTATCTGAATGGAAATACTGTAACCATCAGGAATGTTTTAAAAAAAAAGTAATTTTATGTCTCTTATGCGTCGGACACACCTACCTCGCTCACAATTTCTTGCTGACAGAACTAGAGAAACCACTCTGTGAAAGGTGTGGTGATGAACTAACAGTAAACCACCTTTTAATTTCATGTACAGAACTTGAAGATCTGAGGGAAAAATATTTGACGTTATTTTACAAGGAACGCATCCCATTACAGCCCATGCTCATTTTAGGTGAACAAGCACTTGTCGATTCTGCACAGATATTTAAGTACCTCAAAGATGCCACCATTTTAAACAAACTATAAGAAGCTGTTTTACCTATGTCATTATAATTTAACTGTGTTTGGCGCAGCATAGCCGTAGTTGCTACTGCGCCATAAAACCCAATACAGTTGAACCCCTTTATAAAAGACACGTACGGGAGAGCAGTTTTTGTCTCTTATATGAGAGGTCTCTTATAAGCAGGGTACCATGTTTTTATTTTCTGATCAGCCCTTATTTCAAAGTAGGTACTTTTAGTAGGGATAGGACACCTGTGATTCTTGATTGGGAGCTGTGCGAACGAGAGGGCCCACCTCACGCTCCTGGTATTGCTGCCTCGGGCAGACGCCCGCACGTGCGGTCGCACTGGTACCCTTGGCGGTAAGTTTGAAGTGCTTTCCTATGTTGCATTCCCATTGCAGGGGCTTCTCGTCGGTATTTTATAGCTGACCGACCCACTCTGGCTTTGCTGAAGTTATAATAAATAGTGACTGCGCACTTCTATCATCCCCCTTTGCTTCCACAATGGGCGCAACTGCGATTAGCGACCGATGGCACTGCATCGAAGGTTAAAATGTCTGCTACAAGTGAGATTGTTGACCAGAATGCAAGGATAACTTGTCCTTTATAGCCAATTGCCTTCTATGTCCGATGTCTGTTACAAAAGAGGTCGAATTAATGGGAGAGATAGGGCAACCAACCAAGTGGGTGAAGAGTGTCTCTTATACCCGATTGTCTCTTACATCCGTGCCTCTTATAACGGGGTTCAACTGTATAACTAACTGTGCCATCTTGGCTGCAGAGGGAAAAATAAAAACCAATTGCTTTGCTGTGCGCATGCAATGAACGATGTGCCTTTGTCCAATGTCATGTATGTGCAGTATTCAAGGACTTTTTGTTGGGCTAGTTGGTGCAGCATTTTTCAAAAAAAAAAAAAGGACAAAGCGCTAACAACACATTCACATGAAAGAAGACACTGACAAGCGCTCACCGTTTGCATGCCGGCTGCATTCTGGAAACGCGCAACACCTTTCTTTTCAATACAAGACTTAACAGCTATGAACAGCTCTTTGTGTGGAATAGCATAAAAAAGACCTTTAACATCTACTGAGAAAAAACTACCTACAGTTCCACAGGACTGTAGAAGACCTATTACATCAGTGGAGTTTTTAGTAGCAAAGGGATCCTCTACTTCAAGTGAGTTCAGGTGTTTTAAGAGAAATTGGCTTATATGTCGTTGCCAAGACTCTCGCTCACTAACAATACAACGAAACGGAACTTCTTCTTTATGAGTCTTGGCCGTGAAAAAGATGCTTAGCGTATTTTCCTTGCATTTGCTTATAGCATTCGCTATCTTATCCAGTTCCAGGTTTGTACAGATGGAGACTGCCCGAGACTTTACTTTTGCTGGCTTGAGACATTTTGGAGCGAAATTCTTTTCAACAGCACGGCAGGCCTTTTCTTTGTAGATGCCTGGCGGGACCACCACGAAGTCTGCTTCCTTATCGGCTTGCATTAGCCGCAGACCGCTTTCCTTGAAAAATGTGACGACGGGGTTGATCTTAGATCGGCTGCCTGTGGCTCTCTTCGGAACTGTTCTTGACAGAGCGTCTACTCCGTCCAGCAGGCATCTCTCGCGGTCTTCAGGTGACGCCTTTCCCGCAACGCTCCTATTCAAAGATAGAAGCTCATGGGCCACATTCGCAGGTTCGAGGCTGAACTTCAGTCCCTTCGAAAGAACCTTGCTAACTTCGTCAGGGATTTTAGCTTGCCCAAAAACTTTCACTTCCCTGCTGCGTTCCTTCGTTTTGGGGGTCCTAGGTGTGTTGTTCAACATGTGACACCACCAGAACTCCACAGCCTGAGCTGCAAGCTTCCTGTATGCTCGAAACTTCTTCTCGGTGATCCATTCAGGGTCTTGGTTATGACATGCGACACGCAAATAGTCAAAGAAGAACCGCACTTTTCTCCACAGTTCTGATCAGTACAATCAGTACAATCCTACACACCCGCTTAACGTGGCTGTAGGAAGGCCGAACAGCGCCAAACAGAGCGATAACTTCACCTTGTATTGAAAAGAAAGGTGTTGTGCATTTCCAGAATGCAGCCGGCATGTCAATAGAACGGTGAGCGCTTGTCCGTGTCTTCTTTCATGTGAATGTGTCGTTAGCGCTTTTTCCTTTTTTTTTTGAAAAAAGATGCTGCACCAACTAGCCCAACAAAAAGTCCTTCTTGAATACCTTTCTTATACAGTGGGCTCTTCTTTATGTGTTTCATCTCCTACGGCACATCTGGCTGCGCTTGTCACCAATATCATATGGTCAACCTGCCGAGCCAGACACGTATCGTTCTGCCTCAAGAATGGACTGATCCCAGGTGAGGTCATCGCTCTGTTCGGCGCTGTTCGGCCTTCCTGCGGCTACATTAAGCGGGTGTGGAGGATTGTATGATCAGAACTGTGGAGACAAGTGCGGTTCTTCTTTGACTGTTTGCGTGTCGCATCTCACAACCAAGACCTTGAATGGATCGCCAAGAAGAAGTTTCAAGCATACAGGAAGCTTGCAGCTCAGGCTGTGGAGTTCTGGTGGTGTCACATGTTGAACAACACACCTAAGACCCCCAAAACGAAGGAACGCAGCAGGGAAGTGAAAGTTTTTGGGCAAGCTAAAATCCCTGACGAAGTTAGCAAGGTTCTTTCGAAGGGACCGAAGTTCAGCCTCGAACCTGCGAATGTGGCCCATGAGCTTCTATCTTTGAATAGGAGCGTTGAGGGGAAGGCGTTGCCTGAAGACTGTGAGAGATGCCTGCTGGACGGTGTAGACGCTCTGTCAAGAACAGTTCTGAAGAGAGCCACAGGCAGCCGATCTAAGATCAACACCGTCGTCACTTTTTTCAAGGAAAGCGGTCTGTGGCTAATGCAAGCCGATAGGAAGGAGGCTTCGTGGTGGTCTCGCCAGGCATCTACAAAGAAAAGGCCTGCCGTGCTGTTGAAAAGAATTTCTTTCCAACAAGTCTCAAGCCAGCAAAAGTAAAGTCTCGGGCAGTCTCCATCTGTACAAACCTGGAACTGGATGAGATAGTGAATGCTATAAGCAAGTGCAAGGAAAATACGCTAAGCATCTTTTTCACGGCCAAGACTCATAAAGAAGTTCTGTTTCGTTGTATTGTTAGTGAGCGCGAGTCTTGGCAACGACATATAAGCCAATTTCTCTTGAAACACCTGAACTCGCTAGAAGTAGAGGATCCTTTTGCTACTAAAAACTCCACTGATGTAATAGGTCTTCTACAGTCCTGTGGAACTGTAGGTAGTTTTTTCTCAGTAGATGTTAAAGGTCTTTTTTATGCTATTCCACACAAAGAGCTGTTCATAGCTGTTAAGTCTTGTATTGAAAAGAAAGGTGTTGCGCGTTTCCAGAATGCAGCCGGCATGTCAATAGAACGGTGAGCGCTTGTCCGTGTCTTCTTTCATGTGAATGTGTCGTTAGCGCTTTTTCCCTTTTTGTTTTTTTTTTTTGAAAAATGTGCAGTATGCATGGCAGATCCCACATTTTAAGACAAGTGGCTACTTGGTAAAAAAAATGGAGCTCAAACTTGCTTTTCAAGGCAAATGCAACGCTGCCGGCGTTCCGTCCCCAATGCCGCTTTGGGAAACCGTAAAATTTTGCTCCATCAGGCGAATTCATGTATGCATTGCTGCTAAAGTCCCTTAAAAAACTAAATATAGCGCCAACATGTGAAGGCTAACAGGACAGTTAAGCAGGCGAGTTGGTGATACATTATCCTAATAGATAGCGTGAACAAACTGAGATGAAAGTGAAGAAACCACTTTCTTCACTTCTTCCTTCGCGCTGTTTTTTTCCGCTTCCTCTCCGGTGTTTTCCTTTGGAATTCGACCCTCCCACTGGCCGAGCGCCGTCACATGCTTCCATGCGCTTTTTTCTTGCGTTTTATATTGGCTTCCTCCTTTCCAGCAGTGCCAAACAATGCATGCGGCGCACTTCGCCATGTGTTTTGCTACGGCTCGCGCCTCTTTTTTTAAATTGCTTTGGTCGAAATGCCGTGCTTTTGGGTGCAGCACACATGAGCAATGATGGCAAACGGTTCCTTAGAATCTAATCGAGATGCAGCGCGAAGGAAGGTTTCACCGAATCGGCCGGGTGGACTCAACACCATGGTCATGGCGTTGTGAGTTAAGTATGGCACCACACACTGTGTAGGAATCATTCATTTTTTCGCCCTGCCAAGTTCCACATGCTTGCGCATCATTTTTTAGTTTTCGCGTTAGATCTCGGTTAGGTATAGAATGAAGTCCTTGCTATTTAGTGACTTAGCCATGTTTCCTCGCGTTGTCCTTGTCGTGAGTGTAAGCTAACTGTGTGTTTTGAGTGTGTCGCCGCATTTAACGAAGCAGTGACGGCTCTTAGAGATAACACCACATCTTTCGTGCTTTGCTAGTTTTCGATTTCACCAGCCAAGCATGCAAGCGGTGATCTGCAGCTTCTCAAGTTTACCAACAGCTCACAAGGCACTCAAACTGCAAAGAAATCATGCGCAGACTGTTGCTAAATTGTTCCCCTCTGCTGCCTAAAGCATGCCGCGCAGTTTGGCCAACGGGTGACGAATGCACAGAGGTGAAGGCGAGTGGAACCAACGCGTACGTACGGTGTAAGACAGCTGAATCTATTTTAGCGCAAAATCCCTTTCGACATTCTGCATTGATGTATTAGCAGCGAGTGCAATACTTTAACGTGAACACACTGCGGAGAAAATGCAAGCTGATATGCTCTGCTGAGACCACCCAGGGTTAGCAGAGCCTCTTCCAAACGCACACCCCTGAAAGAGCCGGGCGCCAGGCCGGGGGACGCTTGTACCCAATTTTACCGGTGGGTGTCCGGCAGCGGGTTTCGAACTGACCACCTCCCGCAGCCGAGACGGGCGCCCAAACCACTCGGCCACGACTGCGGCCAGACGCTTTCCAAAGGACCTTTGGAGAGCGTCTGATAGCTGCGCACTGCGTAGGTAATGCGAGGAGTGTCGAGGAAGAGATAGCACTGCTTTTAGTTCATTGAGGGGCTTCAATTGCTGCAGCTTACAGCAAAGCAGTGTGCCCAGCTGTTTTTATGTGCCATTTGTGATCGATAAAGTAGCACAGAGCTCGCTCGTGACTACGCACACAGCACTGCGGGCGCCGTCGTCTGCTCCAGCCTTCCTGACAGTTCACCGCTGTGAGTGACGTGCATGTCGCGCAGGGTGCCTATACATTTGAGGTAGAAGCCAAGGGACAACGGTACAGGTTGGTCAAGTGCACATTGTCAGGAGTGTCCAGGATTCGCTGCAAAATTGCAAGTGTGGGCCCTTTCATTTCGAAGCAGTCTGCATTACCGGGACCCCTCCTAGTGCTCTTGCACTGATTGGTCCCTGTCTTCAAGGTGAGCTGCTACGCGTAGAGACCGATCGTGTCCGCAATGGAAATGCATGGGATCATGGTACTCCGGTAACGGCAGCATGGTACATGGTCTGCAAAAGGTGCCTACTGACGTTGCAGTTTGAGAATACTTCTGCAGATGTGGTCAAGCATCCTCAGACCGGTTGAAAAGAGAAAAATATGAGTAGGCGTAACATCATCCTGAAATATGCGCTGCAGGGTCTGAAGCTGGCCACAGAAAGTTGTCCCGAACTTGAAGCCTAAAAGATGGGGAGAATCCTGGTGATCTTTGTGTAGTGGCCAGTTGAGCAGCATAACCTGATGCAAAATATACATTTTTATTGAAAGAGCACACATCGGCTTTGTTGTGCATCATGCATTGCCGGTGAGCATATACAGGTGGTGTGTGGCCGAGATAAATTTGCACAAATGAGTTGTCCTTGCTCATGGATTTTGTTTTAACAATGTTCGGATGTTTTTTGCCACCCTGCAAAGTTTTTCATTTAGATGTAATCTTGCTTGAACCCACCATGCCTGTAACCCCGCTCAATTCAGCAGGCATCGAAGAAGAGAGCCCCCCCAGTGCACCTCAGCGATCAAAGCGCCGCAAAGGAGTTCGCTACACACCATCTCCAACTGTGCGGTCTCCCCTGAAGCGGTTAAGCCCGTCACCACAGCAGCTGCAACGCCTGGTAAGCCTAGTTCCTTGGCATGCCGGGGAGTATACCATAAAGACTTGCAATGAACAGAGTTGTTCTGTATCTGGAAGGCCAGACACTGGTGCTAGATGGTCCTTCAAGCACGGAACAAGGGTTG
The DNA here is from genome assembly GCF_055883805.1 of Amblyomma maculatum. NCBI lineage: Eukaryota > Metazoa > Arthropoda > Arachnida > Ixodida > Ixodidae > Amblyomma > Amblyomma maculatum. The sequence goes on from NC_139349.1 coordinate 183,256,720, forward strand.
AGAGGGCTCCTCAGCGTTTCGACAAACCTTTATCGAAACATTTGCTCGGCTTGTGAACTGAGGCTTCCCCCCCATCTAATCTTGTTCACTGCTCTTTCATAGCGTGTAGCCATCTTCTTTCTCTTGTTCTATCATTTAGGACCCACTCACATTATATTGAAAGCTAACTGCTCCACAACTTCCAAATGCCTGCCTAAAACCATCTTGGTAACCGCAGATCCGGACCATAAAAGGGAAATAACCAGGAGAATGAAGTTGGGATGGAGCGCATTTGGCAAGCGCTCGCAGATTATTACTAGCATCTTAACGGTATCACTCAAGGGGAAAGTATACAACAGTTGCATCTTACCTGTACTCACCTATGGGGCTGAAACGTGGAGGCTAACCAAGAAAGTTCTACTTAAGTTGAGGACAACCCAGAGGGCTATGGAACGAAAAGTGGTAGGGGTAATGTTAAGAGATAGGAAGCATGCAGAGTGGGTCAGAGAAATAACTCAAGTTACCGACATTCTAGTGGAAATGAAAAAGAAGAAATGGGCAGGGTATGTAGTGTGAAGTGGGGATAAGCGATGGTCGCTTAGTGTAACAAATTAGATTCCAAGGGAAGGAAAGCGCAGCAGGGGACGACAGAAAATTAGGTGGGCGGATGAGGTTAAGAATTTTGCAGTGGTTGAGTGAAAGCTGTTCGCACATTAACTGGAGTAATATGGGAGAGGCCTTCACCCTGCAGTGGGCATAGTACGGCTGATGAGTCACTGGCTGTAAATCTTCTGGCACCCGTTTACTCTGCAAGACTTGCTCCTGTGGACAGAGAATTATTATTTTTAGCTACTTGCACCTTGCAATGTATTGCCAAAGCCCTTTTGCCTTCTTCGGTGCTTATCTTTCGCACATATTTTATTTGTTGGTTTATTTGTAAACCTTAAATGGGGGGCACACGAAGTAGAGGTGTGCAGTGCCCAAGTTTTGAGCCTGAGCCTGGCCCGGGCCCTATGCTAGAAAGTTGAGCCCTTTGCCTATGAAATTATCATTTCAATATGAAAAAAAAAGTTATGCAAAGGCTTGAAGCATTTGCAGAGCTCCTGGATGATGAATCCAGGAGGGCTGAAGTTTGTTTAATGCTCTAACGTGACTGCAATTTTTTTAACAAGGAATGGGCTCACGGTGTGAGAAGCAAGTGGAAAGTGCTTTGAGCTATGTCCTGCTTGAACATATCGAGGCCAGGAGCAACAAGCGGCCCTTTCATTGGTGGCTTGCGAAGATCACAGCTGCAAAGGAAAAGTGGGTTGACACCAGGAGCGAACTGTGAAGCTCTTATATGCGGAAGATGGGAGAAAATGCTGTGTATTCTTGACAGCTATTGCACCAAGGCCATGTTCGTGCTTTCACAAAATTTATGCTCGGAATCGGGGCGTCCGGCCTGGTCCGCCCGGGACATATATACCCTGGCCTGGCCCAAGCCATGCACAGCTCTTATACGAAGCACAATAATAACATGTTGTGAGAAAGGCAGCAAAAAAGGGTAAACAACACCACAGAATATGCAAGCACCAATATTTGAAGTGAAATCAAAGCAAAACAAAAAAAGAGACAAAGTAAATAAAAGCAAGTAGGAAGCAAAATAAGGCAAAATAATGAGAAAAAGTGTAAAAAATGTCGACAGAAAGGCATTGATGTTAGACCAGCACAGAATCAGACATCGCAATCTATGCAGCATTCTGTAAAATTGCACGAACTTCAGTGGCAATATCAGACTGGAGGTTGTTCCACTTGACTGTGGTTCTGGGCATAAATGTCGCATAATGAGTTGAATGAGGAAAAATGACTAATGGTGACTGAAAAAAGTCAATGGTGATAAAGTTTATGAAAGGGTGATCCGTGGGCCTTTCTAAAGTTTGACACTGGAGTACTGGGAATAGTCTAAAAAAATGAAACGAGCAGCACGGCTTTGCAGGGGTTCAATGTTGCGTACACCTGGCTCGACTGTGTATGATGTGATGCATGTGAGTTTTTTAACATGCTTTTGGTCTGTTTGAAGATTCCAAATGTGCGGTTAGCAGATGCAAGCGTAGCTGATGCCATGTTAGATCAGAATGGAAATTTATTCCTAGGCATCTATAAGATAAGACGAGTGTGTGAAAGGCCTGGAGCATGATTTAGGGTCATTTAGGTCTGATTGCAAACCTTGATGGTCTGTGTCAGTAGAAATTTTACCGTAAATCACTGTCGTCGAAAAATAGTCTGGATGAGGCAGATCATTAATATAGTTGAGCAACGTTGAAATTTGGGCTTGTTGGTTCATACTTTGGAACAATAGCGCAAAAAGGCTTTTTGCGCTACTGCTCCGAAGAATTAATATAGATTAGCAAAGGGCCAAGCACACACTCCCTTGCGGAAGGGGAGCTGCAATGACTAGTACTTGAACCGAGTCCATCCATGCTTGAATGTTTTAGTTTCACTAGTAGCCTGTGGTGAGGAATGCTTGAGAAAAATGTAAACTTGGTTGCCATATATGCAAACAAGTCATTAGTAAAACAGGCGAGTTGAAATCCCTTGTGAAAGTTGTGCTGGTATTTGAAGGTTATGTTATGACTTGTGAATGTGACTTTTGTGAAGCTTCCCTCTCAATTTGCCATAAGGGTTGACAAGCTCTGTCTGTCTGAGCTGAGCTAACATTTTGTGAGATTAGAGAGTTTTAGAAAGGGGGCCCCCAAGGAGCTTGGGGCGTCGAAATGCACAGAACGTAAGGCGCGCTTGGGGTCTTGGGTTAATGCTAGGGGCGGCCCCTATTTTTCGGAAATAGCGTTCGCCCCAAGCCGCTGTTGGGTCGCTTGGGTTACGGCAACATGGCGGCGTTCGGCCAAGCGGCGGCTGCTCGCCTCAGCACACATTCGTCGTCACCGCTTCATGGTGTCACGTGTTCATGAAAAACGAAAGGCCAACGAAGCTTATGCTATGTCTCATGATGCCCGCACAACCAAATTTTAGCGATAAAACGCACTATATTTTCAGATTGCTTCCGGATTTACCGAGCTGCTAGGCTTAGCAAGTTCGCCTCCATTGGTTGCCATGGGGACCAGACGGCGGAAAGCGCGGAAGGTTCAAATGAGGTTTCCCGGTCCCGGCCTGGATTGACAAATGGCCGATTTCGTCTTGTCTGACGAAAACGGTTTATTTAACCGGTTGTCTTAAGATAGTTTTTGCACAATAATAGTACTTTTTGATGAATAAGATAGTGTTGTTGGCTTTTATATATTAAAATGCTTTTCTTTGGCTACCATCGTGGTGCTGCAGTCGACAAACGCAAGCCCGGCTCCGCTGGGTCGGGAAAGCCCCTATTCTAAAACTCGCCGCTCGGCTAGCACATTGTGCTGCCGCGCGCTATTTCCCTGGGGGCCCCAAGCCTTGGGTCCCCCTATTCTAAAGCTCCCTATTCTGTTGGTTGGCTGTAGATTTGTAATAGGCACAACTGTGGCAGCAAATTGCATTTGCAGTGCAAGCAGAAACTGCATAATTAATGGGCTTATGCAAATAGTTGGAACAGTTTCAAATCAAAAGTCTTTTCTGTACTTAGGAAATGACCCCGCATTGCCAAAATGGATGCTTGAAATTGGGGCCTACGCGCTGTCCTTCTTATCCAACTTTCGACTGGTGCTCTTAGCTGTGACTGTGGGGCTGTACGGCTTTCATGCAGTGTTAATCATTGCTGGTCCCAGCATGTGTATGTGGTGCAGATGCAGTCATGCTTACAGCTAAGACAATAAATAAAATTGGTAAAGAAGTAAAGAAATCAGATACTTGTTTCTGCTGCTGCATGGATGCTCGGACAGTTTTTCAGTAGAAAAAGATGAGCGGAATTATGTACTTGGCACTCGTAGCTTGAGGCTGGAGAAGCCATTGCTTATGGCATTGCCTTTCTAGGGAACTCGGGGGACTGATTGCAAAGACTGATCAAAGCAGGTACGAGTGAGTGGCTGCAGATGTGGACCGCAACAGGGGATTTGGCTTCCCTCGGGAGGGAAGTAGGAACAAACCCATGTCTGAAGAAGAACAAGGATGGAGAAGCAGCCTGATGTGTTTTGCTCTGTTGCAAAAACATGTTACAATATATTGCATGCCTGTTGCTTGGTCAAAGGGATAGTTGTGTTTGCCCCTTGTGGTGTTTCAGCCTGCGTACCAGCTACAGGAGCTCAAGATGCTGCGCGAGCACCTGAAGGATGAGGAGCAGACCAACGCTGAACTGCAGCAGGAGGCCCTTCAGCTCAAGGAAGCGGTCAAGCACAAGGGTGAGGCACCTATTCTCATTTCATACAGAGCTGTTTACCTTGGTGGACTTGTGCAAGTAGTAATTTTCAGGTTGAAATGTCGCCACATTCGTGCAAAGAACGGCCAACTAGTGAAATTCTATGCAGAATTTTTCTGCTCCCGGCTTTGTGCCAATGAGCATTGAGAAATAACCTAATTCAATCATTTTGCAAACATTCCCTTCATAGTGAATCTGTTTCTACGTCTCTGCAATGCAGTAGTCACCATGGTCCTTTTTGGATGCCTAGGCATCTCGGGGTTAAGTTTTGAGCCAAAACTCCTCAGGGGTCTTTGCTAGCTGAGAGTGGGAATGAGTACCAACACTGTTTACACTGGGCTTAATACAGATAGAATTTTCAATGAAGCATAATAGATTGCAAGCGACCATAATATGGGCCACAAGCGATTGAGTGACAGCACCTCCTTTTGAATCACTAGTGGAGAGAGGAATGCTATGAAAACAAGCTGGTACATTGAGCCCTTTTGTGCATGCTAGATCAAACAAAAGCATACTTGAAGGTGCCAATCGCTACCTTCGAGTTCCTGAAGGCGCTTGGGAATTTATCAGCAGAGACGTTGGATCAAATAAGATAAAGAGCAGAAATATGATGCAAACTCCATTCGTGCATAAAAGTGGTCCACATTTGAACCTGTCAAAACCTTCAGTTATCAAGCAAGCATTCTGTTTGGTGCGGCATGTGTTGTTTTAAACGTGCTGCTTTGTCAGGGATGTGTCGGAGAAGCATCGGATAAAATTGTATGCAATTATGAAAGGTGCAAGTGCTTTGATCACTTGCAGACCAGCAGATGAAGGGTATGAAGGAGTGCATCCAGGACCTCCGGGCAGAGTCCTCCGAGAAGAGCCTTGCCATCGCCAGTCTGCAGGATACTCTAGAGAAGTAGGCTTTTCTTTTTTCTTGGGCGGCAGCTATGTCTTACTGCGTGTAATTTCAATGCTGGTCACGGTGTATTTCAGACGCTTTCTCAACAAAAGTAGCCAATGTTTTGACGAAATGACTTGTCTGGGTTGGCAAAATCAGGTCATCTCTCAAGCCACTTTGTTGTGTGACGATGAAGTGTATGCCTGCTCTTTTTCAAAAAAACAGCAATAGTATTCCTCTTAAACTGTTTTTTTTACGCATCAGTCATAAGTATCGTATTTATGGCAGTGCGCGTAGCGGCTGGAACTCCCGTTTACGTAGCTTGCGACCGCGCGTGTCCACTCTGGGCCGTTTGGTAAGATACATTCTTTACGACCGGCCAATCACCGCTGTCAACATAGCAAGCGGCTGATAGCGGAGGTCGGGGCTCTTCAAGCTCAAAATGAGCTTATCGTCGTCTGTGCGCTCAACTTACGTAGACGACAGATAATAGAAGAATAAGGGTTTGTCAAATCTTCGATAGCTCATGCCTGTCCGCATGGTCCCACAGTGGTCTTGTACACCAGCTTCCGTCCTCGCGCTTCCTCAATACTCATTTTGCAACCATCTGATGCCACCACCCCGCAACACTCGGTCAAAGAAGCAAAGCAGCATATTTTATTTTTTTCAACAACCTCAGTTCGCACGTAGTTTCAGTGTGCAGTCCGCCTGAATCCCTGCTTGTGATCTTACCAGTGCCCCGGAGCGATCTTGGAGACAAGCCGGGGTGACGACTCAAAGGTCGTACTGCTGACTCCTAACAATGAGCCGGGGCGCGCGGCAGACACGGAAATGCCCGTGAAACCTCATCCCCCCTCAGAAGACACTGTTTTCTTTTTCTTTTTTACGGTGAGCTTCTTTAAAACTTCGATGAGTCTGCGCCAACTCCGTTCTGCGGCCCGACCGCAACGTCGCCCCGCATCGGCCTTTCGCTGCAGGCCAACTGATCCGTCACTTGTCAGTGGAGCCGATGGGCTGCCAGAATGCACTGGGATGAAGCGGGCATCCTCCGCCTCCATAACCTCACTTTTCTAAACTAGAGGAAGCATTTGCTTCTTGAGAGCTTGTTCGCATATGAAAAAAGGGATGAAAAACCACTTACTGCTTTGACTCAGCGCACTGGCAATTTGCAGTCAGGCATCGTTTTGCCTTCTCTCTGTGCGATTTCAGCTACTGGTAGTAGAGAGCCGGCCACAGCCGAACTTTTTTTATGAGAGGCTGATGAGCGAAGAAGATTTCGCACTGCACATGATCAAGCTGCGGACAGACACAATCACTGACACAACACCAATAACACTGCTGAGTCGAGACACTGAAGCAGAGTAGAAGCGTTGGATGATGTCGCCTACTAGCTGGTTTGCGCGCGAAATTTGGGAGGACCGGAAGCCTCATGGAAAACCGAAACGGCTCTGCGCATTGGTGGCGCGTAACAGACGTATCTGTGCTAGTTGTAAAAGTGGCAGGTCCTCCGACATTTACGCCCACGCAGGCTGAGGACGTTACGCATCTTACACCCAATGCGTCAGCAGTCTGAAGAGACACATTACGCTTTTTGCGCTTACGCTTACGACCCTTACGAACGATATGTGCTTTGCGCACATAGTCAGAACGCGGCTTAAGGCCTTCAGAAAATTGTTGTCTGAGCAAAAAATCTGCATTCCTTAGGCTGACGTGGGGCCGCAGGTGCTGCCAACAGTGGCCTTTGAGGTGGGAATGCAACCTTCCCCTAGGCATGATCATAGGTTAAAACATGGTTTGTACCATATAATAATGAATGTGTGTAGCAGGTTGTTTGAGCTTCAAAAGTGGTAGTTGTCCTCCTAAAGATGGGTTGTGCGACACCAGGAAAATGGGCAATGGCTTGATTAAAGCTCTGTACGTATCAGGTGATGAGGGGAGTTGCCGTTTTCATGTGGTACTTTAAAAAGAGTTCCCTCTTCACAGGCTGCAGGCACAGAAAAAGTTCATGGAGGACAAGGCAAGTTCCCTGGAGAAAGTGCGCGAGGATTATGACACCGTTATTCGTCACAACATTGCACTCCAAAGTGAGGCAAGTTTTTTTTCAGCTCATCCATTGTGTGGTTGAACTATTTTTTGACTATCAGATCAGATCTTCTGTGAACCATGACCAAAAAAAAGGGCAAATTTATTAAAGTTGTGCAAATAACACTTTTTTCGGCTAAAAGCAAATGCGAATAATGAAAATTGGTTGCTATATAATATCTTAAGCTAATTTCAAAAATTATTGCGAGAAGATAGTTGAAAATAAGGCTTTCCCACAAAACACAGCTATGTAAAGAGTAGGTGTGTGCAAATATTAAAATTTTTGAATACAGATATGGTTGAAAAATATAATGCATTCGTATATCGAGTATTTGATCGAGGGGAAAAAAAAATAAAAGTAGCCACTGTTGTTTATTTCGGAATGCATATGGTATTTCCTAGAATTGCACAGAAGCACATACCTCACTGGAAAATCCAGTATGAAAATCCAGCATGGGATTCTGCATAGCTGTACAGGATGGGCCTGCATGAAACTGGGTGTGGGCTAAATGAAGTAAACTCTCAAGGGACCAGAAAAAGAATGAGCTATCGAATGGGCCAACTGTTTGCTTGCATTTCAGATGAAACCAAAGTTTGAATTTTTTGGTCAAATGCAGTGAAACTGCGGTGATTCTCTATTAAGCAAGACCCGGAGTTTTTTTTAATACAAACCAAATAGCAGACATGATCAAATCAAAATTGTTTACAAACCCCTAGTGAAGAGAGGTATTGTATAAAAATTTTTTTCATCCATGAGCACAATTTTCTATGCCAGCAGTAGCTACTAAGTAAGAAGAATTTGATAATGATTGCTCTTGTGTCCGACTGAGTGGCAAAGAGTGATGTCCTTACTGGCATTGGCAAAACTGCTTGTGGACCTGAGCAGCACCTGTGGAACCCAAAATGCACTGTTCATGGGCTGGCTTCTTTCTTGGCCACGCCGACCTAAGGTGCATAGTTCTTAGGTTCTGATGAAAATTGTGGCCCTGCCACTTTCATTCTGCACTGCATGAATGCGTTTCTTTGCATTTCGTCAACTGGCACCGTTTGTCTGGAGCTTCTTTTTATATTCAGTGAGATTTAGTTGAGTGCTTACTTTAAAATAGCTCTGGCATATTACTAGCCATGCTTTCCTTGTGAAAATATGCATATTGCATCTGAGTGAAAGGTGAGCCCTTGACAATATTTGAAAGACTGGCTGCACTTGTCATTCAGCATCTTTGTGAGGGTCATGTGGTCCACCGAGGACAACTCCTGTGATTTCCTGGTGCAGCATTTGCAGGCAGCAAAAGGCGCATTTATTGGTGAGAAAGATTGGCTTGCCATTGGAGGTCGCTTTGCAAGAATGGCCTTTTTATCTTGACCGGACTTCCCTTTGATATTGGATATTGCTGGAGGTTAAGCGCGGGAAGACAACAGGAACACTGAAAACAAGAAAGGAAGCTCTCTGTGTTCCTGTTGTCCTGTCTTCCCGCGCTTAGCATCCAGCAAAATCCATGCACCAACTAGCCTGCAAGAATGTTCTGGCAAATTATATTTCTTGGGATAGTGTGTAATAAGGTATGTCAGCATGGAAATTTGCCCGGTTGGTAGTTGTTTTGGCCCTTCTGTCAGCACATGTTTAATGGCTGCAAGCTCATTTCAGCATCATTGCAAGCAGTTACACTGGGGTAACTCCCATATTCCTCCAATTACCTGTGCATCCACTTGACTCCTGCCTCATCCGTCCACCTAACCTTCTACCGCTACGCTTTTCTTCCCTTCTTCTTGATTTCTATTAGAACTTGAGTTATTTCTCTGACCCACTCTGCATGCCTCCTATCTTTTAATGTTACCCCTACCATTTTTCGTTCCATAGCCCTTTGCGTTGTCCTCAACTTAGGGGGAGAAGTGAGGATCAGAACACAAAAATAGTAAAAACAAAATTTTGATTTTGCATTTTCTGCACCTACAGCATACATTTTGCGTTTTACTGAAATATTTCACCGAAAAACAAGTTATAAGTGTTGCATAAATGCATGGACAGTGTAATATACATAGGCGATGTATGCTAGTTGAGAACTTTTAGGCTTGTTTTCTCAAAAGTTTGTTTTGAGCTTATCACTTTGCTTGTGGATACTATGGGGCAGCAATGGATACATGGATTTAAATGCCGTTCATTTTGTTGGAATGGCTGACATCTAGGCTCACACTTTCTTTATTAATGAGTTATTAGGCCATGATGCATTCTAAAGATTCAGAGAAGGTGTTTAGACCTTTGCAACGAGGGCCTCCTGGGTGTCACCATATTGTTCGCTGGGCTGTTGTGTTCGCCTGACGTCAACACGGTGGAGGCGGCAGAGAAACTGGCTTGCAACAGTCCAGAGAGGAGGCGTTTCGACAACTTTCTCGCCTGATGTAAAGGTCTATACTACGTTGCTTAAAAACGGAACAGAGAAATAAAAAAGAAATTCAAAATGTCTCGACTTTGACCACACTTCTTAGGAAATATTAACCCATTTAAAAAGCCATAGCCCATTTTGTTGTCCTGCTAAGCTTTCCACAAACAGCCAACATGTGAACAAAATATAAAGGGTATATACAGTCGAGCCCGAACCTGAGCGTCACGCGGCGTCTGTTCTTTATATCCCGAATTTCGTAGTAACTGGACCACAAACTAAAAAAGAGAAAAAAAAAAAGTTGGCGGTCAAAACACGAAATTTATTTCTTAGCAAAAAAGTCTGTGATGCTCGTCTGTTTCTGCAGTGCAGATGCGATGAGGGCGGTCTCCAGTTTATTTAAAGCACTAGCGTGCTCTTCGCCGAGTCCCTTGGCATAGACAAGTTGTCTGAGGCCCTCTATATAGCCCATTGCTACAGATGTGCTTACGGGTGCTGGCTCAGACATTTCATCTTCATCTGGTTCTTCCGCATCGCTCTCGGCCCGCACTTCAGAAACGATGGCTTCGTCCGTGCACGGTTCCGCAATATCCGCGTCTTCATCCGCAGAAATAAAATCCTGGCAACCAATGCCAGGGCCTCCCATGTCAGAGTCGACGACGCGCTGCCACAAATCGCCGCCGGAATCATCATCACCGGAGGCATCAGGCCCGACGTCCGGTACTGCGTCGACGAAGCCGGCCTTGCGGAAACAGTTTCGCACGCAAGCGGTCGTCACCTCCGCCCAGGCCGCCTTCACCACCTCAAGGGCTGAATACAATGAAACTCGGAACGGCAAGTTAGCGGCCGGACGGTCAACGGCGATGAGCAAGCGCTGCACAATGCGGCGCCTATACGATGCCTTAAAGGAGTGTATTATGCCCAAATCAAGAGGCTGCACTTTAGAAGTGGTATTGGGCGGCAGGAAAAGTACAGTCACTGCCGTCAGAGACGTTTGCACGTGGTGCGCTGAGCAATTGTCACGCAACAGCAGCACGCGCCTGCTTTGCCTCTGCATGTCGCGGTCAAACTCGCCCAGCCACTCTGCGAATAAATCCCGTGTCATCCAGGACTTAGTATTGTGCCTGTAGCGCACGGGTACATGATTCCGAAAGCAACGTGGCTTCTTGGATTTTTTGATTACAAACGGCATGCGCCGGTCACTGCCATTCATATTAGTGCACCGAAAAACTGTAACGCGCACTTTACTGTGTTTACCGCCAGCGCATGACTCCCCTTTCATGGAGTGCGTCTTGTCTGGAAGCATCTGATAAAATAATGCAGTTTCATCTGCGTTATACACATCCTGCTCCGCATAGCTTGCAATAATGGCTCGGTTTGTTGCAAGCCAATTGGCAACGTCCTGGTCACTTACCGAACGCGCCTCACCGACAATCGATTTAAAAACAATCCCATGCCGCACTTTGAACCGATGTAGCCAGCCATTGCCTGGGCAGAAATCGGGAAAATCTAGTAGGAATGCGAAGTCTTTGGCTTTGCCCAGCATCATTGGTCCATACAGCGAAGCGCTCAAAATCACAAAGGACGTCAGGAGGGAACAGGACAATAGCGCACTTTCAACAAATGTTTATTGCGGTTGCGGAGCATATATATATACACTTCAGAATCGCAAAAAAAGAAGGAAAAACATCTGCACGTGCCGCCTAAGCTAAGAAATCCAGCTCAGCTTTTGATAGAGCCACTGACGGTTTGCTGACGCAATCATCCCCTGATCGTGCTATCTGCGATGCTTCCACAATCTCCCTAGTTAGGCTGGTACGGTGGCAATACAAAGCGATAGTTTTGTCGAACAAAGGCTGGCAAGGCTGTCACACTTTTTGCAATGCGCAGCTAACTGTCCGTCTATGTCCGTGGTGGCTTGCCTCCGTCGGTTAACCATGTTGGTCGGCTGTGCAAGATTATCCGGGCTGAATGGCGGGGGCAGGCTCGGTTCTATTGTGACTACTTGTTCTCAAGTGTCTTCAGTGACGGTAACCTCGGACGAGCCCGATGGAAATGGCGCCAGGTGTCAAGGTTGCTCAACCTGGCCACGGAAACCTTCTGGCTCCGTGTTTTGGAGGGCCTCCGCCTTCTGGTGCCTCGCAAGGTATCGGCATGTGGTCAAGGCATTCACACGTTAGGGGACGTCGACGTCCCGGATGATGTCTCCAGGACTCCGCCGCTCGGCCCCAAGTTCGCCGTACCACCGAGGCAAGACGCCGCAGGACTTCTCACCAGTGTCCGGGAAGTGGCAAGGAGGGCGACGTTGGACGAGAGTGCATCCTGTGTATCCCAAGGGTTGAAGGTGGTTGCAAGGTGCAGACAGGAGCGACCTGACATGCGGCTGGAGCACGCGGCTACGTCTCTCAAGGAACTTGGTCTCTGCCTGCTGACAAGGAAGGCGGATTTGCTGTGCAAGAGCTGTTCTGTAGTAAAGCAGTGCTATCTGTATTTAAGCCACACCGGAATGTTTCTTTGAAAAGAGTAAAGTCACGTGCTAAGAAACTGTGCGAACAGCTCAGCCTGTTAAGTGTCGTTAAGAAGATTGAGAGCAGCGATTATGACTCTCTTCAAATGTTTTTCTCAGCTAAGACTCATAAAGTGGAATGCCCTTTTCCCGTAATCGTGTCCGAATCGGGTACGTGGCAGAAGTGTGTTGCTGACTTCTTGCAAGTGAGTCTTAAAAGGCTCGACGTGGACGACCCGTTTGCGACGAGGGACTCTGCTGTATTAATAGATTACCTTAGGTCATGCGACAACAACGCTCTAACCGCTTTTTCAGTGGATATAAAAGATTTGTTTTATTCATTGCCACACGATGGCCTGTTGTCCTGCGTCGAGGCAGTAATTGACGAGTACGGCGCGGTAGACTTTCAGAACGACTGTGGTGTGTGAGTGGTTTTTTAGAGCTTTTATCTTGTTACCTGACGTCTACTTTTGTTACCTTTGACAAAAGCATTTACCTGCAAAAGCAGGGTGTTTGCATTGGTTCTTGTATCGCACCGATTTTAAGTGAATTATTTTTGGCTTGTTGTGACAAGGCTCTTTTTGAGCGGCTTGATGATCTTAAGATTTTAAAAGTGTCTCGTTATGTTGATGATTTTTTAATTTTGTTGGATACTTCTGTTTTCATTGACCCGTTTGACAGCAGTCATTCGGAAGAGTTTATTGCTCTCGGAGACCCTATTGTCTCGCGGATTTTAGCATCTTTTCATGCATGTTTTAAACCACTCACATTCACCACCAAATTGCTTGAGCAGAACAGCATTAGGTTTTTGGATTTACGATTGTATTTTAAAGATCACGCGTGTTGGGTGTATGAGCCAAGGGCCAACAAGCCTCCCCTACCGTATAGTTTGTCGCATTCTAAGCTGGTCAAGAGGAATATCGTGCTGTCCTTCTTGTCGAGTGCTATCAGAAAGTCATGCCAACACACCGTTGATGAGAGTCTTAGCTCACAGGTGGCTTGATTGGAGGCGGCAGATTACCCCAGGCACGTGATAGTTTCTGTAGCGGAGGCCCTGAATCGCAAACGGAAATCAGAGGCGAGCCTGAGTAACGAGCAGACAGCAGAAAATAGAAAAGAAAGACGTGATAAAGAGAAGGTAGCTGTCATTCCGTACGTGCATGGTTTTTCGCACAATCTGAAGAAAGTTGGGCAGCGATCCGGAGTAAAAGTTTTGTTTTCGGCACCAAAGAAGCTGATGAGCCTTTGTAGGTTAAGTTGTCCTACACGTACGCAAAAACCAGCATGCAATATCAAACATAGGGATCCCTTGGTATCTTGCCAGAAGGATGTTGCGTACAAGATCCCGCTTTCGTGTGGTAGACACTACATTGGCCAAACTGGAAGATGTCTGAACGTTCGGCTGCAAGAGCACTCTAAAAAGGTCGGCAATATTGCCATAGATGGACAGCTAGCTGCGCATTGCAAAAAGTGTGACAGGGAGACACCTTGCCAGCCTTTGTTCGACAAAACTATTGCTTTGTATCGCCACCGTACCAGCCTAACTAGGGAGATTGTGGAAGCATCGCAGATAGCACGATCAGGGGATGATTGCGTCAGCAAACCGTCGGTGGCTCTATCAAAAACTGAGCTGGATTTCTTAGCTTAGGCGGCACGTGCAGATGTTTTTCCTTCTTTCTTTGTGATTCTGAAGTGTATATATATATGCTCCGCAACCGCAATAAACATTTGTTGAAAGTGCGCTATTGTCCTGTTCCCTCCTCGTCCTTTGTGATTTTAAGCGCTTCGCTGTATTGCCGATGAACCAACACGCCCAAACTTTTTCCCTTCTGATATCATTGGTCCACTTATCGGAATGTTGCGAGCCCGTGCGTCGATGAACCACTTCAGCAGCGCATCCTCTACGTCCGCATAGGTGGCCTTCCGCAGGCGCTTTCTGTCCGCTGTGTTGGCGTCGGAGCTGGCGATCTTTTCCTTATTCTTCAGAATTGTCGAGATGGTTGATTTCGACACGTTGTACTTCTTCACCAGCTCGCAATTTTTAGCACCTTGAGACAGTTCCGTCACAATTGCTCGCTTCGTTGCCATGTCCAGTGCTTTTCGTTTCGTGACCGCTGGAGGCAGGCAATTCCCGTCCGCCATCCCGAATTATACGACTCAGGCCCGACAGACGAAGCGCTCACACTACACACACGAAAATGACAACAAAGCGCCACAACTGACGGAGCACGTGCGCACTTGCGACAATCACGCGAGGCAAGCAAGGAAGTGCCTAAGGAATGGAACGGATCGGACACACAGCGGGGCAAGGTATGCAGCGGGGAGACCAATGAGAGGCATCCCTGAGCGTCAGTGCTGCCACCTGCTGGCTCCTACCGTAGTTGCTTTCAACCGCCCATGGCCTCCGAGATTTCCTCCGCAAATCTCGGAGGCCACGAACCGTCACCGCCGTACTGCGCCGCTGCGCATTCAGTCTGCCCATGCAAACAGTACAACCACTAGCGTATGGAGAGGCCTGCCTCCTGGCGCCCCGCGCCCCTGGCACGGCCGCTCAATGGAGCAGCCAGGAAACGAAACGACGAAACTTCGAAGACTATGCCGGCGGCTGGCGCCGTGGAGACAGGCGAAGACGAGGGAATGGCGAGAGAAGAGGGGAGCGGAGTTGCGAGGAGGGGCGGCAGCGTGGCCTTGGAGGCCACACCACGCGCCGACACTCGTAGGTAGCGCGCGTCTGCGAGCAAAGGGTAGCTCGCTTGCGAGGAGAATTGCGAAAACAGACTAAAAGGGATGGGAGCCCATCGTTATCTCGTATCGGGGCGCCGCGTTTACGCCGTCCGTTCGCTGTAAACGATCGGCAGCGCTCATGGATGTTCGTTATACGTGCGATCTTGTGCCATTGAAGTAATGTATATTTTGGCGGTCGCTCCGGTCTCGTTCGTTATAAGCGAAAGTTCGTCTTAAATGGGGCCGTTATAAGTGGGCTCGACTCAAACCCTGATATATCGAACTCGAAGGGGATCGCGAAATAGTTCGATATATCGATAATTCGATATACAGAAATCAGCTTGTGATGGCACTTACGATGTGAAAAAACGATACCGTATTTGTTGCGTAATCAACCCACTCACATAATGAACCCACCCTCCCCTTTAGCAACAGAGAATTTAAAAAAAAAAAAAAAAATGCGTTAAGGCCAGCTCGCTCACATGCAAGCGATTGAGCGATCTCAGCGACGAGCGGCAGCGACAGAGCGAAAAATTTCCAACTTGTTGGAACTGCGTCCCGCTCGCCGCTCGAGCCACCGCGGCAGCTCAATACAAGGTTTCTGTGTCGCTGCGGCAAAAAATCGCGAGCGTTTTCGCTTGCATGCCGATGGCGCGCGTCACTCCGTTTCGGTCGTCGCATCCACAGCTCATTTCTTGGCAGCGTGCCAAGATGTTGTGCAGCGATAACGTCAGGGCGCGTTTATTTTTTGATAGCTCCTGCGGTGGCGGGGAGAGAACTTGGCAGAGTGCCCGTGATGGCTTGATTGCACAAGCCTGGTTCGATTTATCACGCCGCGCTTGGGGCGGGCGTCAAGATCACTGCAGCTGACATCGTGCTTTCGTTGATTCATACATGCAAGAAAAAAAAAAAAAAGAAAAACCTGCTGCTTCTTAATGTCCGCATCTGCCATATCTTACGCTACGCCGCGCGTACAGCACAACGATAAGAAAGATGACTCTTGCAAAAAAACAAAACGAACAAAGAGCTGCCGCTTCTTAACACCCGCAGGCACCATAGCCACGTCAGCTGGTGCGCCGCCGCATGCGGAGGGTTCGCAACACACGCTGGAGAAAGCGTCCGACGTCTGTCCGAAAACTGACTGAGGTGGCTTGGCACATGCGTAGCGCGTGCTGAAGGAGAGAGCTTGGCAGAAGAATGGGCACACCCACGCACATGGCTTGCAAAACGTCATGTGTTGACACGCGGGAAACAATAACTGCACATGTGCGCGCCTTTGGGGAATGGGTGCGGCGCTGCCCAGACCAGCCATCGCCGAACTGTCCCCTCATTCCTTCCGCGCGTGGCTTGAAAACGTCACGCGGCAAACGGCCAAGGGTGGTGCGATCGTCTTTGGGGAAGGCACACTTTTCAGTACATGGTGCGAAGTTCTATATATCGAACGGCCGGTGAAATTGACTTCGATATATGACACGGCTT
Source organism: Amblyomma maculatum (assembly GCF_055883805.1). NCBI lineage: Eukaryota > Metazoa > Arthropoda > Arachnida > Ixodida > Ixodidae > Amblyomma > Amblyomma maculatum. The sequence goes on from NC_139349.1 coordinate 183,273,075, forward strand.
TCCTATACTTTTACATGGGATTTTCAAGGGGATATTCCGTGAGTTCGATATAACCAAAATTCGATATATCCGGGTTCGATATAACCGGGTTCGACTTTATATCAATGAAAATGTGATATAAATATAAAAGATATAAATGATATTGTGAGCACGGTGCCACAGCTTTCATCTCTTTCACCTCCACGTACGCAGAATCTTCGTCATTCACCGGTATTCAGAAGATTACGCGCAGAGTCCCAGATTCTGGCTGGAATAAAGACGTTTGTTCAAGTGGTGGCTCACAAGTGGGAGGTGCCCTTAATATATCAAGCCTCTCGCTTTAAACCTGTCTACTGTTTCCCCTGGAGCTCCGTTCCCGCCTTCGCTCCTTCCTCTGCACTCGCGGCAACCATCAGCACTGACCTAACTTCTGAAGAGTCGGCGGTGTTGCTCACTGTCTATTTAAAGCACGAAGACTCTTTTGATGTGTGTACCTCAAATTTAGGCCGAACTTGTGTCACCTCCCACCGCATAGAGACTGAGGGATCAACCATTGCCCATATCGCCCATCAGAACGCAAGAGGACCAAGTTGCCGACATGCTTGTGCAAAACATCACACCCTGGTCCTCTCCTGTTGTTCTCATCTGCGTGGATTATCGGGCCCTTAACAAGATAACCCACAAAGATGTTTACCCGCTGCCACGCATTGATGATGCACTTGACTGCCTTTAAGGAGCTGAGTAATTCTCAAGTCTCAACTTGTGCTTGGGATATTGGCAAATTTCCATGTACGAATCTGACAAGGACAAGACAGCATTTGCTACTCCCGATGGTCTTTATGAATTTATTGTAATGACTTTTGGGTTATGTAATGCTCCAGCCATCTTTGAGCTGCTTCGAGGCATGAAATGGAAGACGTGCTTGTGTTATCTGGACGATATTATCTTTTCTTTGGATTTTGTCCAGCACTTGCACCATCTCACAGTTCTCACATGTCTGGCACGAGCTGGTCTCCAGTTCAACACTAAAAAATGACACTTCGCCAGCAAAAACCACCAAAGTCCTCGGCCATGTTGTTAGCAAGGCGGGCATACAGCCCGATCTTCACAAAATTGCAGCTGTAAATCATTTTCCTCAGCCCAAATGCCAGAAAGAACTGCGCAGCTTCCTTGGGTTGGCGTCATACTTCCGACGTTTTATCTGAAACATTGCTTCTATTGCAGCCCCTTTGCCCAACTTCCTGAAGTCTGACGCGCTTTTCTTGTGGTCCAAAGAATGTGAACAGGCCTTCCAATCCCTCAAGCAAGCACTCACTTGAACTCCTGTGCTTCGACATTTTGATGCGACAGCTCCCATCGTTCTTCATACGGACGCCAGTGGCATCGGTGCCGTTCTTTTGTGATGCAATGCTGCGTCTGAAGAGCAGGTTGTGGCATAAGCTAGCCGTTCTCATAGCAGCTGAGCTTAACTACAGCATTACAGAACAAGAATGCCTTGCCATTGCTTGGTCTGTCCAAAAATTTCGACCCTATTTGTATGGCCGGCACTTCACAATTGTCACCGACCATCATGCGCTCTGTTGGCTGTCATCATTAAAGAACTTATCAGGTCGGCTCGGTCGCTGGGTGCTACGTCTACAAGAGTATACCTTCACCATCACGTACAAATCAGGCAGAAAACACCTCTATGCTGAAGCCCTTTTTCGTTGCCCGCTGTCTTCTACTCCAACAAACTCCCATGCGGCCACTCCACTCGGCCCCTTAAGGTCGATTCACACGATGGACCGGTCATGTGACTTTGTCGCGCGGTCCGTTCGTCCGCAGCCAGCATTCACACAACGGGAGAGCATAGCAGACGACAGAGCGATATTACTCTTTCTCCCAGAGCACTGCACGAGAGGAGAGCCTTGTGCTGCCGCACTGTTGTCGAGAGAGACGCTGGGTGAATGCGTGGGTGCGGTGGCAGTTCTCTGCAGTGCAAGCGATCGCGCTTACTCTATGAGAGCTGCATGAGCATACTGCTTTCAACTCTTGGAAGACGACCATTCGGACTGCTGCCCGTATCAGTCAGTCAGTTCAGTCGTTCAGTCGTGTCCGGCTCTTCGTGACCCTATGGACCATGTCACGCCACGCTTTCCGGTCTCTCACTATCTTCCTAACATCACATAACTTCATCTGCAGCGCCTCGAGGATGCCATCTAACCATCGCGTTCGCTGCCTACCCCTTCTCCGGCGACCCTCAACCTTTCCCAACATCAAATCTTTCTCCAGCGACTCCTCTCCTCATCAGATGACCAAAGTAGCTGAGCTTTAACTTTAGAATTTGACCCTCCAATGAGCAGTCAGGGTTTATGGTCGACAATATCGACTGATTTGATCTTCTGGCAGGCCAAGGAACTCTCAAGAGTCTCCGCCAGCACCACAATTCAAACGCGTCAATCCTTCGGCGGTCAGCCTTTTTCACAGTCCAACTCTCGCATCCATACATCACAACTGGAAAGACCATAGCACGGGTTATACGGATCTTGGTTGGCAGACTAATGTCTCTGCTCTTTACTAGGTGGTCAAGGCTAACCTTTGCTCTTTTTCCCAGAAGCAGGCGTCTCCTAATTTCAAGGCTGCAGTCTCCTTCCGAGGTAATCTTGGAGCCCAAGAACAGAAAATCTGTCACGGCTTCCACTTCTTGTTCATTGATGCTCCAGGACTTGATGGGGCAAGACGCCATGATCTTTGTCTTTTTAATGTTCAGTTTAAGCCCAAACTTGTCACTCTCTTCTTGTACGCGCATCAGAAGTCTCTTGAGTTCCACTTCACTTTCTGCCATTAATGTGGTATCATCCGCATATCTAAGGTTCTTGATACGTTTTCCAGCAATCTTCACTCCAGCTGAAGGCTCGTCCAGGCCGGCCTTCCTCATGATGCACTCTGCATATAGGTTAAATAGGCAGGGTGACAGTATGCAGCCTTGCCTCACTCCTTTCTCGATCGGAAACCAATCAGTAAGACCATGCATGCCCAGTTCTGACTGTGGCCTCTTGCCCTTCATACAGGTTCCTGAGGAGACAGATGAGGTGAATTGGAACTCCCATCTCTTGGAGAGCTTGCCACAATCTGCTGTGATCTACGCAGTCAAACGCTTTCGCTGGAACTCTCTTGCTTTTTCCATGATCCAGCGAAGGTTAGCAATTTGGTCTCTAGTTCCTCTGCCCTTGCGAAATCCAGCTTGCACGTCTGGAAGCTCCCGATCCACATACTGCTGCAGCCTACCTTGGAGAATTTTTAACATCACCTTGCTAGCATGCGAAATAAGCGCGATCGTGCGGTAGTTGGAACAATCTTTGGCACTGCCTTTCTTTGGAATGGGGATGTAAACTGACCTCCTCCAATCCTGAGGCCACTGCAGGGTTGTCCAAATTTTCTGACATAATGTATGCAGAATGTTAACAGCGTCATGGTTGAGGTTTTGAAGCAACTCAGCTGGAATGCCATCAATTCCGCTAGCTTTGTTCTTAGCAAGGCTGGCTAAGGCCCATTCAACTTCACTCTTCTGGATGCCCGGCTCGAGATCAGTAATCACAACCGTCTTATGTTGGGTTTGCACATTCTGGTCTTTCTTGTACAGTTCTTCTGTGTATTCCTGCCACCTCTTCTTTATCTCTGAGGCTTCAGTGAGGTCCTTGCCTCGTTTGTCCTTTATCACGCCCAGCTTAGCACAGAAGCTTCCTTTGATATCTTTGATTGTCTTATATAGAGCTCTTGTGTTCCTTAATTGGCTGTTGTCCTCAACTGCTTGGCAATGTATGTTCAGGAAGGCATTCTTATCTCTCCTTGCTATTTTCTGAAAATCCGCATTGAGAACCTTGTATCTTTCTCTTTCCCCCATAACTTTTGCCATCCTCTTTTCCTCAGCTATTTTCAAAGCCTCTTCAGATAACCAGTTTGCTTTCTTGCATTTCTTTTGCTTTGGAACTACCTTAGTAGCAACTTCTTGTATTATATCACGAACATCCGTCCACATCTCTTTGGGCTCTCTGTCTTCTAGATCTAATTCTTGAAATCGATTCCTCACTTCTCTAAGAACAGTACTAACTGCTACAAAAAGCCCGGGACGTCCGGCCGGTTGTTCATTGTGAACAAGGGAGCCGTAGCGCTCCCGAAACGTCATTTGTTTTAAAATTGACCATGGTCAGTGACCAGTGAATCGATCAACAAACCATGATTCCTGACCAGACGGTATGCCGTCGGACCCTCGACTACAGCATATTCTAATGGAATTTGATCCAGATCATACCTGAAAGGCCTTCTAGTTTTCTGAGTTTTCCTCAATTGAAGCTTAATTTTGGCAACAAGAAGCTGATGATCGGTGCCACAATCGGCCCCAGGCCTTGTTTTTACTGCTTGTATAGCGCTTCTCCATGTCTGCCGGTAAATAATATAATCGATCTGATTCCTGTACAGACCATCCGGTGAAATCCATGTGTACAGGCGCCTCTTGTGCTGTTGAAAATGAGTATTCGCTATGGTCAGGTTGTTTTCTTGACAGAACTCTACTAGCCTCTGCCCAGCTTCATTTGGCTCACCAAGACCGAACTTGCCTATAATTCCGGATATTCTTCACTCCCGACCTTAGCATTCCAGTCTCCTATGAGAAAAACGACGTCTGATGTTGAGGTGCGGTCTAAAAGGCATTGTAGGTCCGCATAAAACCTCTTAACGTCAGCTTCTTCAGCAGTAGTGGTCGTTGCATAGACTGGGATAACTGTTATGTTGAAAGGGTGACATTGGATTCGAAGTGAAATCGTTCGGTCGTTTTTGGGGTTGTACCCTAGCACTGCTTTGCCCATTCTTCTGTTTACTATGAGAGCGACCCCATTCCTTCTCTGGGATTCGTGCCCACAATAAAAGACATAATGGTCGCCGGAGTTAAATTCTCCCATTCCGCCCCATCATTCTCTAAGTGCACAATGCACTGGAGAAGTAGCTGAGCTAGAAGTGTGCCTTTCGTTGGTCCTTTTGATGCAAATACAGCTACAGGCTGCAAGTAGCTTTCCCCGAAAGGAGAAAATGCAAAGACAAGACCATGGTCTGCCAGCTCATGGCTTTGAACACTTTGGTCTCCGTGATCAACAAGACCACTGTATGTCGTCGTCTGAGAGTGAACGGCCATCTCTTTTCTCACATGTATTTCATCTAAAATTAGCATTCCTCTTCTTTGAAATTCTGTTTTCTTGGAGAAGTCTTCATCAAATCCACATTTGAGTCCAACCATGCTGATATATTTCCTAATTGTGGACACAAAAGGAAAGGGCAATATGCTATTGCTTCGCAAAAAGGAATACGTAGCAGGGCTTCGTATGTGGAGCAGCAAGCACAGTAATAGCCAGTCATCTGTATATCTCCTATTGTTTTTTTTTGTGCACTTGGCAGCAGAAATACATTCTTTGAAGAGAAGCAGCTGTGCTGGTGGTGCATCAAGAGTATAGTGAACTAGAATACTTTCCAGTGACGCGAACGGAAGGGAAATGGGCGCCTCTCGAGGGAAAGCGCACTTCTCTTACGGCCTCACCAATGGGGTCTGTTTCCACCGCCCCACTGCTGCGCTTCTGCTGTTCACGCGCAAGGGAAACGCGCACTCGCTTTTCGCTCCGCCCGCCTCAGTTGCACCCCTTATGGTTTATACAAAGACGCCGTAATCAGCGCCTAATATTTATCGTGTACGAGGAATAAAATATAGTCAACACCGCTCACGCGCCTTCGTCAGGGCGGCCGAGCACAGTCGAATGAAGCTGGTACACTTACTTGGACATTTTTTGCCCCTAACTTTTGTACAGAAGTAAATTTATCAGGCTATGCAGTGTTCTTTCGAAAGCCGAAATGCAAGTGCAGCGCGACCTGACGTGAGTGCATGGCAAACTGTTTGCTGGAGATTCTGTCAACCGCTTCTGTTTTCGTTTAGAACAAAAGAGGCACCGGTGAAAATTCATGGTGCGTCTCAGATTCAGAGTAGGGAACAAAATTTACGCATATAGTTAAAATTGCAGTTGCCTAGTGGAGTGAGCTGTTCTAGCTTCGTTCAAAACAAATCAGTCGGTTGAAAGACAGAATATGTATATGACTAGTCTCGCGACTGACGCACGTACGTGTATAACAGACGTAGTCGGTTTAATACATGAATAAACAACAACTTTTAATCAAGAAAATGGGCATTAACAGTTATGCCTAATTGAAAAGTACGGCAAACAATAAAAAAATTCACCAAAACGTGACCTGCAGCTAGAAAATTCAGTCTCAATCTTCCTGGCCGGTTTGTTCATATAGGGAGCTGGCCTGTAATTCCTGTCTCACTTTCTTGGCATAATTGACAAGAAGGATTCTGATAAATTTTTCACATATCAAAGAAGCTGACCTTTAGGCTGCTGTTAATTCCTTCAGGGTCACTCAGCAATGGCGAATTCTCAATTGCGCTGCTTCAATCAAATCAGGATTTGAAGTACCTTGCAAGCATTTTTGTGTGGTAAATGCACGAGTTTTTTTTAAAAAAACCTTGTCCAATAGGGCCATAAGCTCTGGTTTCGGATAATGCAGTCCACTAGAATTCTTATCCTCATAGAAGAGTGTACATACGGCCCTCGCATTTAGCATGTCGTTCTCTCCGCACATTTGTCTTACTTTCCCTAAGAGAGCCTCAATGGGGCCACTATTGAGTTTCCTGGTGAGGACGGAGCCGGCACCTTTCCCCAGGAGTTATTCTACCACTTGTACACTAGACTCGTGATGAACAGCATTTCTTGAAATGTTTCTGCAGTGAAAGTTTCCTTCTTTAGAAGTTTCTTGGATGCTTTCGATATTGCAAGGGAACTCATTTGTCAGCCACTGCAATCGAGTATCACCAGCTGCGTCATTTGTTAGCCTCTTTTTACCGCTTCCAGCACAATTGGTGTCATGAATATCAAACCATTTTTTTATTGTTTTCATATTAAGCATAATATCGTGTAAAGTTTCATTAAAACAGCATTCATTTGCAAAATAAAATGTTTAACTACAACACATATGCTAACATATAAATTATAATAACACTGAAAATTCAACTTTGCAGTCTTTACTTTGACTGTTATACTAATACTATATATCATGCAAGCACTATCCAACTTACATTACATTTTTATAAAGTTATTTTCATCTTCGGTGCTATATATAGATAGTTTCACATCTAGCGCTGAAAGACAGTTTTGCTGTTGCAGATGAGTTGCTGTCATGTTAGCCTTGAAGAAGCCTCGATGTGATCACTGCTCGTTCAGTTTTGTTTTTTGTTATTCTTGTGCAGGCTTGGGAAAAATTCTGATTAAAATGGACAAAAGTAGCTACCATGCCGCAATGCATGTGATATGCTTGTTGAACATTTACTGAGCGACAGTGTTTTTATATAAAGACTCGGTTCACGTGTTTAGTACGCTGACAGCATGCTGCTGTAGTATCTATCTTCCGTGTTCCTTCATTTCGGGGCTGCACTCACCATGAAACAAGCGAGCGACAGCGCGAAACCATGCAAAAGCCACCCGCTGCCACTGAAGCAGATGCGGAGCGAACAGTGAGCAGGTCGCGCCCCTTGCGGCAGCGGAGAGCGTAACTCAAGGAGAAAAGTTCCCATTGTTCCCGTGGCGATTGAGAAGGCTGTAAGAAAGAGCGCGCGCTCTCCCTCGAGACCGGCTGTGCTCTTGCACGCCGGACGCCACTGACCGCCGCTGGTGGCGCTGCAGTTACGTTTACTAAGACCGTGTGCACGTCCACAGAGGGAAGTCAAGGCTTGGTGCGCCGTGCAGTCTGCACATTCTTGCGATTTTGCCTTCGAACTTTCAGTTCTGCCTTCCATCACAGCAACTAAGACATCTCAGCTCTTCAAAAGCACCATGCACAGTTCGAAATGGCCAGGAAAAAAACCAACTCGCACTGTTTTGCTCCGAGATGCTGAAGCGCGGCTAACCGGGTGCTCCAGTCACCTTTGTTTGCTGCTCTGAGGGACAACAAACATCGCACAAAGTGGAAACGAAGCTTGTGAAGGCAGGAGAGGCCTCTCGCAGAAACATCGGCAGTGTGTGAGCATCATTTCGAGCTGCATCTCATCCTGCTGCGTGACTACGCATATATGATCGACAGAACTGAGGATATACCGCATGAAAAGCCATCACTGGCACCTGATGCGGTGCCTATACACTCTTGCTGGGCTGTCCGGCATATATTACCGTCCAACCCATGAAGCCAAGGCTGGATGTGGGCAATATTGATGTTGCGGAGAGTTGTGCTCAGTGCAGATTCTTGCTATTAAGCCTGTGGCACCAAACGATAGCCGACATATTTTATACCGTGTTTCCAAGCTAACTTCAGCCAAGTGTCAAAAATAAACCATTTGAGATAGGCCAGAGAAACCACTTGCTGACAGCCACCTGGCGCACCAGGTCTGAACAAAAGGAAGACTTTGGGGCAAAAAGCTTTGACTGTTTGCGTGGTCTCGAATACTACCACTGACTCAATAAAGCAGACAGCTCAGATTAAATTAAATTCAATTCCGCGTAGTCATGGTATGTCCTTGGATCTCTAGCTGGCACATTTATTTAATAATTTATTCATTCTTCATATCGCACCCTACTGATGTCCCAAGACAATAAATATCGATAAAAAAAAAAACGGTGCAGGCAATTTTTCATTTTGCAATTCTAATTTACTAAGTATTGCTTTCAAATAAATGTGATGTGCAAAGTTGGGGAGGACTTTCTGAAACCCCCATTTAATTTATTCCCGATAAAGAAAACCTCACGTGCATAGTTTTTCCCACCTCTATAGAAAGCCCGCGAAAAAAAATAATAAATCACGTCACTGACGCATTCATGCGCTACGATATTGTGGTGTTCCCAGCCGTGCATGGTTTGAGTGACAGAAATTAGCTGCAGCCGTGACTCAACAGCCCAGTCTCAGCGCTATACAGGCTGATAATTTTTGTATTTCGCGGGCTTTCTTTAGAGCTTGGAAAAACGATGAGGCTTTCTTTATCGGAAATAAATGGAATGGAGGTTTTAGAAGGCACTCTCAAATTCTGCAAACCCAGTTATTGTCTAAAGGCAACAGTTAGTCAATTAGAAAAAATAATTACTAATTACTTAACTTCAAAATTAAAAATTGCCTGGGGTGAGCCAGTTGGCTGGCAGCTGTATACAATTGTGGTCTCTCTATCCTACCTCAAATCCTACCTCGAACTAACTGTGATAAAAGCTTTAATCTTTTTTTTTTTTTGAAAAGAAAAAGATAAGTCACATGTATTAAACTTGGCTAATTTTACTAATTTTAAGGACAACAGAGGCCTTTTGTACCCTTCAAGTGATACCAGTTTGTGGCTTACCTTGAGAATGTGTTTACAACCCGCTTCAGCCTAAATGCAGACAGCTTGTACTCAGTATGCTATTGGCCAAGCAAACCTGCTAACTTGGGTGCTCTGACCACTGTCAGATTGGTGCAGCTGAAATCACTGCTTAAGTATACCCGCATGCACTTTTTCACAAAATGCATTAACCAGCGCAATGTCAAGATTCAAAGCACCTGAAGATGGGCAAATGGATGCTCATAGGACTGTTTGTGTAGTCAATAATTTCACAAAACAACTCATTGTTGATGGCTTTTGTCCTATATGCGCTCAAATAAAATAAAATAGCAGTGGAGAAGCCTTGTGAAGTACCTAAACAAAACTGCTCTGCCCTCCTCATGTATGTATGTTTGGCATATATGTTATGTATGAGATGATGAAAAGATTTTAGCACCTGGCTTACAGCGATGATTTATAACAGATATTGTTGCTGTGAACAGAGAATGATGGTGACGCCACAGAATATCGCTGGATGATTCGTTTCAAAGCGTAGGGATTTGTTTTTTTCATGACCACTTTGTCAATATATATATGTATATATATATAACAGCCTGAGGCTGCTCCTCACTTTACCAGTTGGCAAATTTCCTAACGCTAAGCAGATATCAAGCTAAAATGAGCACTCCTGGTTACCAGTGGATACCGAATAGCGCAGTGTAATATAATCATCATTATTGGCTGAAGGAAAGTTACTGCGGCGTGGTTGTAGAGATGCCTGGCCGCTCTGCTAACAGTTGAGTTGGCTCTGTAATAAAGCGGGCTCTGCAGGGCTCAGAAGCATACCTATCCCGTGCAAATGAATGTACCGTAATGATTTACGGTGCGCGATAACTCGCCCCGCATGAGCTGTAGCAGACGCCAGCGAAATAAGAGCGCTTTCATCCTAGTGCAATGGTGAAAACCCGAATAATGTCGAATGAAACGGCTTCTATCATGGGTGGAGGTCCACATATGTCGGCAGAGGGGAAAAATCTCCACGTTTACTGAATAGGCGCACAAAAGCATCGGTACTATGTCGCACTATTGCAAGAAAGCATTGAAAAGTCGACTAGTAGATGTTGCAGTGGCGCCATCCGGCGGCGTCAATAAAGAACGGCGTGCCCGAGCGTCGTCGTTCGCGCCACTAAAAAGTAGTCTAGTTTACTATAATCAAAATCCTGCAGTTTCTCTACAATATCCTCATCTTTCAATTTCATCATCTCCTCCTTGCTGTCTTCCAATTGCTGTTTCAGCAGCCTTGCTCATGAACGCTGCAATGTAGCTCTTGAAGTTCGCAAGAAGTGAAGCCTTTGCTGTTGGGCAGGCAATGCAGTTGTGCACTGACAGCCTTATGATTTCAAACGTTGCTTCTGCTTTGTCCTGAAAGTTTGTCGGTCAGCATGTATTCTCAAAGTGCTGCACGGCCGACATATGGCACGTCACCTCCACTTCCGCTGACAGTCAACAACACGGAGAGAAAACTCCTCCACAGCCTAGTTTATATCTTGCACCGTGCTGCTGTTTGGTCCGTTAGGTTTAATCAAATCTTATGTACTGGTGTCTTCCCTATCTATCCTACTCAGTAATGATGTCTCGGAAATTATTGTTCATTGCTTCTAGGCTAAGCTCTGCTTCCTCTCTTAGTTCTGCAGCGAGAGCCTGAATTTTTCTACTTTTCCCCTTACCGCTAATTCGTTAATGGACTTCTTCCTCGCTCATCAGTTCTGTTCCCTCATCAAATCCAGATTAATTTGAAACCTTATTATTCTCAGGTCTCTGCATCGAACCTATCCACTTACCTTTACATACTACACAAATCTGTGGTTAGAACGATGTATGAAGTCCATTTGATTCTTTGTCTCCCCATTGGGCTTTGCCGTGACCACTTCTGGTTCTTCAGTTTGCTGAGGAAGGTGGTCATCATTTGTAAGTTCTCAACTAATAACTCGTCTTTGCTATTCCTTGACCCAGTGCCATAGTTGCTGACTGCCTGGTATCCAACTTTCTTTTTGCCTACCTTGGCATTGAATTCGCCCCTTATACTGCGTCTTTACTTTCCCCATTGCCGATTCTACATCTTCGTAGAAGCTTTCGACTGCCTACATGTGGGTTCGTAGGCCTTTACAATCTTCAGTTTATAGTGCTTATTAAGCCTAATTATGATGCTCGCCACTCTCTCATTAATGCTATAGAATTCGTCTATATTATCAGCTAAATACGTATGGGCAAGGAAACTTACTCCTAGTTCTCGCCTCTCTGGTAAACCTCAATAGCACAATACGTGCCCGTCCTTAAGTACAATATATGCCTCATTCGGCCTTCTAACTTCACTAAGCCCAATGACATCCCATTTCATACCCTCTAGTTCCTCTAACAGCACTGTTAAACTATTTCACAAGCTAGGGTTCTAACGTTAAACGTTGCCAGGGTCAGTTTGCAATGGCAGGCTGTCCAGCGGAGCCTGATATTTTTAGCACCCCCCGTGGTCAGTTGTTGCGCAGCCGCTGGTGATTGAGGGCGGGGGTTTTGTAGGACTAATCGTCTGAGGTATCGGCCAATCACTGCACCAGAGTGGCCAACTCCTGCTCTGGTGAGGGAGTACGCTGCCGGAGGTGGCCACCGGCATCAGGTCGGACCTCAAACCTGTTTTATGCAATTCCATTGAAACGCTAATTTTTTAATGCAAAAGCATTACTGCGCTATGTCCACACATTTCTGTCCACAGACCGCGTCTGCATACCATGTCCACAGTCCGTGTCCACAGAACGTGTTCGCAGTAGTTGTGAGTAATTGAGAAGTGGTAGAGGTTAATGAGTGGTGTCAATCGATAGAGGGTGACATAATATTGTGTGCGACATAATAATAGGTCCTACATAGAACTTGTTTTACACACTTTACATTTTTAAAACCTGTCTTAAAAGTGCAGCATGCGTAATTTGTGTGGGACATTTCATGCCAGATAGCCCCACTTACATCTGTACTAGAAAAGTGATCCAAATGTGGCATTGGAATAAATGCAGAGGTCAAAATTTTTTGCTTGCACCTCTTAACTGTGAGTCAAAGGTGGAAGAATTGTTGCAGGATTAGTTTGTGTTAAAATATTCTTTGCCGGCTGGAGGTCCCTGCTGGATGCTGCAGAGAACTGTTTTCAAGGCCGATAACAATGATGTGTTATTGCAGAATGAACGGCTCTCTGGCCTCCAGCAGGAGTGGCAGGTTCTGAGGGAGAACCTAGCAGCAAATATCTCGGAAATGGCCTCCAGGCTGAGTGCGGCGGAGGAGCGCAATGCGGAACTCTCGGCAGAGCTGGCTGAAAAGGCGCGGGACTTGGAGATCACTGTGGGCATGTACTCCGCGATGCGCGGACGGCAGTCCTTCTCCAGCCCGGTGACGTCCCCCTGCAAGTCCCCAGGGGAGCCCCCCATAAACTGCTACCAGGAGCTCCGCATGGTTGAGCTGCAGGAGGCCAACGCTGGGCTTCAGCAAGAGGTGGCCCACGTTCAGGTACTGGCAGCCTCACAGTGTTTTTTTGTTTATTTGTTGCAATCTGGTCGCGCATGGTTTGTTTAAACATTTCAAAAAGCTCATTACGTATCATCATCATCAGCCTGATTATACCCACTGCAGGGCGAAGGCCTCTCCCACATTTCTCCACTTAACCCGGTTCTGTGCTAGCTGCATCCACTTGACCCCTGCGAACTTCTTAATCTCATCCGCCCACCTAACTTTCTGCCGCCCCCTGCTACGCTTTCCTTCCCTTGGAATCCAGTTTGTTACCCTCAGCGACCATCGGTTATCCTCTCTTCGCACTACATGTCCTGCCCATGTCCATTTCTTCTTCTTAATTTCTACTAGAATGTCGGTAACTTGAGTTATTTCTCTGACCCACTCTGCACGCTTTCTATCTCTTAATGTTACCCCTACCATTTTTCGTTCCATAGCCCTCTGGGTTGTCCTCAACTTAAGTAGAACTCTCTTGGTTAGCCTCCACGTTTCAGCCCCATAGGTGAGCACAGGCAAGATGCAACTGTTGTATACTTTCCTCTTGAGCGATACCGGTAAGCTGCTAGTCATAATCTGCGAGTGCTTGCCAAATGCGCTCCATCCCAATCGTATTCTTCTTGTTATTTCCTTTTCGTGGTCCGGGTCTGCGGTTACTACCTGTCCTAAGTAGACATATTCGCCTACTACTTCCAGTATTTCGCTACCTAATGTAAACTGCTGTTCCTTCCCGAGGCTGTTGAACATTACCTTAGTCTTCTGCATATTGATTTTCAAGCCTACCTTTCTACTTTTCCTGTCTAGGTCATCAATCATTATTTGCAGTTCATCCCCCGAGTTGCTTAGCAAGGCAATGTCATCAGCAAATCGCAGATTACTGAGGTATTCTCCATCTACCCTTATCCCTATCTGCTCCCATTCCAAGTCTCTGAATACTTCCTCTAAACAAGCTGTGAATAGTACTGGGGAGATTGTGTCTCCTTGCCTAACACCTCTCTTTATGGGAATTTTGTTACTTTCTTTATGCTGCGAATTACGTATGCTGCGAATTATTCTAGTACTGCGTGTAAATTTTGCTTCTTGATTTCACTGGTCTCTTAGGAACCCACAACATATGTCGCTAACCTGAGCTGTCAGAGTGCTGTTTGGATGCCTTTGTACCATAAGAGTAGAGGTGTATGAATGTTTGTAATTTATGACTTTGAATGTGTTTGTTATTTAGTATGAAAAATTGATAGTTTTCCAAATACTCAGATTACCGAATATACCCCGAGAATTTTCGAATCTTGAGATAGACTAAACTCTCATTAATTTGGCCTTCAGGTGGCCAGAAACAACTGGTTCCTAAAACGGTCAGGAAAATCGTTTGCATCAGAGTAAATTTCTCTAATAAACCTGCATTTGAGATGAAACCCAAGTGACATCACATGCCTTGGGTTGCTCCAAGATCGTAAAGGCTGCCCTCTTTTGAGGATACTCACACATGTGTTGGATACCCCACCAAGCCATGGGTGAAAGAAAAGCGGTTGCCCAAGTGCGTGGGCACAGTGGCCAGGTAAGTTCTCCTGGGCACAACCGTAGGGACACTGTTCACGCCTGTCGTCGTCTGCGCTTCCAAACTGTGCTGAAGCGTTGCTCGCACTTCGTGGCGTCATTGTGCTTTATGAGTTTACGCCCGTCACAGTAAGGATGATTCTTGCTTAAAAAAGGTCTGACACCTGCGTGTGCCATTTTGTTTTAATCCTGCACATGTGCAGTTGAACCAGGATATATCAACTCGAAGGGGATTGCGAAATAGTTCGATATACAAAAATCGGCTTGTGATGGCACTTATGATGCCAAAAAACGATGTCGCGTAATCAACCCACTTGCATAATGAACCCACCCTGCACTTTTGCACCAAGAATTTGAAAAAAAAAAAAAAAAGCGTTAAAGCCAGCGCGCTCACATGCAAGCGATTGAGCAATCTCAGCGATGAGCGGCAGCGACAGAGTGAAAAATTTCAAACTTGTTGGAACTGTGTCGCTCTGCCGTTAGACCTCGCTCTGCCGTTAGATGGCTTGATTGCACAAGCCTGGTTCGATTTATCAAGCCGCGCTTGGGGCGGGCATCATGATCGCAGCAGCTGACTGCAAAAAAAAAAAAAAAAAAAGAAAAAAAGAAAAAAAAAACTTCCGCTTCTTAACGTCCGAACAGCACGATAAGAAAGGGTGACTTGCAAAAAAAAAAACAGCGAGAGCTGCCGCTTTTTAACGTCCGCAGGCACCATAGCCACCTCAGCCGCCGCGCGCAGAGAGTTCGCAACACACGCTGGAAAAAGCGTCGATGCCTGTCTGAAAACGGGCTGTGCTGGCTTGGCGCATGCGTTGCGCGTGCTGAAGGAGAGAGATAGCTCGGCAAAAGGATGGGCACACCCATGCACATGGCTTGCAAACGTCATGTGTTGGCGCGCGGAAAACGATAACTGCAGATGCGCGCGCCTTTGAGGAATGGGCGCGGCGCTGCCCAGACCAGCCGTCGCCGAACTGTCCCCTCTCATTCCTTCCGCACGTGGCTTGAAAACGGTACGCGGCAAACGGCCAAGGGTGATGCGATAATCTTTGGGGAAGGCACACTTTCTAGTGTGTGGTGCGGAGTTCGATATATCGAACGACCGGTGAAATTGAGTTCGATGTATGACGCGGCTTTCCTATACTTTTACATGGGATTTTCAAGGGGATATTCCAAGACTTCGATATAACCAAAATTCGATATATCCGGGTTCAATATAACCGGGTTCGACTGTACATACAAACAATGACGGGCACTGCACTGCCGCATGCTCCAACAGTTAAGAGTGATTTAAGGCTGGTTCACACTGGCAATTCGCGGAGGTCGGGCGACACGATTCGTCACGGAAGGGGAGACCCGCACGAGTCGTCAGCGGCCCGTTTCAGGTAGTTTGAGAGAGTAGCTTGCTGACCGATTTTTTGCAACATGACTTCAAGTCGCAAAGATACTGAGCCAATCCGCAGCGCTTCTGCCTCCTTCCAAGCGGGAAAATTCAAGAGTGCATGCACTCGTGTGCACAATCGATATACCGCGCCTACAGTTGTTGGGCACACATGTTAAAGGGGGTATGAAATGGCTAGAAAGGTCACTGACAGACGTTTTTAATGTGTAGAATTATTATTATTTATTATTAATTTTTAAAAGCAGCGTTTTTTGAAACTCGCGGGCTGCGCCATTTTCGCGTGGCGGCGAGATTTGGGATTATTCTGCCGTGATTACCTACGTCACAAGTCACGAGAGTGACAGGCCACGACAGGCTGCCATTGGCTTCAGCCGCGATGGCCACTACGTCACGGACAGACTTCCGGTAGCTGCGAAAGCCGTCTGCTCAAGTGCTGCAATGCATGCGTGAACCCGAGCTTAGCACTTCGGTTCGCGATGTTAACCGAAAGGGTGGTGGCGTCCGACTGAAAGTGCATGTCGGAGCAGGAGTGCGAAAAGAGCACCAGCTGGTCTGATTTAACACCGTACCGATTAAATAGGCAGCATCAACCTTCATGTACCGACCAACGGTGCAGCAGCGTACTGTAGTCCCGTGTTCCATCTCGTCTTTGCCGCATCGACCATTTGTGCGGCGTGTTGATAATTAAATGGAACGTGTGTCAAAAAAAAGGTCTACCCTCAGCTTCATCGCGAAAGTACACAAATTTGCACTGCTTTAAGTGCACTACCGGATGCCGCCAGGGGCGGGCGCTGCGGCCGATGGCACTCCGGTCGTGCGCTGCTCCCTGCTCGTCGCTAGGCCTTGTTTCTTTTGCATCACAGCCACGGCGGATGGCGTTTTAGAATCGTCCGCTTCGCTGCGTCTCTAGTGTAGTCACTCGTGTGCTCCTGTGCACGATTCTTGCGTCTAGCTTTGGAAAGCGGTGACAACCTGCGCTTCCGAACTGCATGTGGGGAGCTACTTTGCTCATGTTTTGCGCCGTTGTTTCTGGCTTGGCCGATGCATACACGAGATGAAACACGCGTGCAGATTACGCATTGGCACTTCCTAAACGATGTGCGTCCGACTGAAAGTGCGCGTTGGTGCAGCAGTGCGAAAAGAGCACGAGCTGGTCTGATTGAACACCGTACCGATTAAAAAGGCAGTATCAACCTTCATGTAAATGAAACATGCGTCAAAAAAGGTCTGTCCTCAGATTCATCGCAAAAGTACACAAATTCGCACCACTCATGTGCAGCACCGGATGCCGCCAGGTTACCGCAGAGATGCCGTCCGCGGGCACTGCGGCCGATGGCACTCCGATCATGCGCTGCTCTCTGGTCTTCGCTAGGCCTTGTTTATTTGCGTCGAAGCCATGGCGGACGGCGTTTTGGAATCGCCTGCTTCGCTACGTCTATAGCGTAGCCGCTTGCAGTGACAACCTGCGCTGCCGAACTGAATGTGCCGAGCTGCTTTGCTGATGTTTTGCGCCGTTGATTGTGGCTCGGACAATGCGTACACGAGATAAAACACGCGTGCACGTTACGCATTGGCACTTTCGAAACGATGTGCGAAAGGAATGTCAAAAAATAAAAGAACACTACAGTATCCTTTTTGTTAATCTCAATTTTAAGATTCGCGGACGAATAATTCGTGCTCACCTGTCATTCGATATTCAAACTCTGTAGCGATCATCAGTCCGTGCTCTCGTCGGTGATGCGTACGTGTATACATTCCATTCGTTATGCACAAGAGATGCCTCTCGCCGACCATAATGAAAGCAGCTCTGGAATAAAAGCGACGACATATGTTTGCACGCGGGCAACTCGCATGCTCGATTGTCTGCCAGCATCCATGCAGAGTCGATGATATCGCGTCAACTCCGTGAGGGGTCACTGGCCGCCGTTGGTCAAACCGCAGGAGACGGTACCAAAGAGACTGACCCAGGCAGCGCGAGAGAAGAAAGCGATCTTGTAGAAAGCCGTGCTCGGCAGGAGTGCACGCTTATTTGTGCTGAATGGGACAGGGATATGAAGGAAAGTGCTCCCTCCGCGGCGGCCGCTGGTATGTGTGGACAGCAGCTTCCCACCTGCAGGTATGCGCTCGTGAACGACCTGAGTCGTTCGGGCTGCTGTCGCACACAATTTCGAGAGGTCAAGAAACTGAAGAAACCGGCGGCCGAGAAAGACAGCAGACAAGGTTGAAAGCTATGCAAATGCAGATGGGATGGGAAAGGCAGAGACCGTGAATGCACGAGCGCCGCTCGGGGAAAACAGGCGCGGCGACCGGAAGTCTGAGAACCGAGCGTCACCCGATGACTCTTTGTGGGCGGAGTTCCCAAGCTGTTTTCGTTTTTTTTCTGGTGTCTCCGAGTGTTGAGTTGAGGGGAGCGAGGAGGAGCACCATTTTTAATCGCCGATATCTCTGGTGTTAATGACGCTGCGGTGAATTGACTTGTGAGGGAGTACCTATCTCTCGACCCCATTTTAGACATTGGATGACCCCTTTAAGGAATACTACGAGAGTGAAGCATGCTAATTCGCGTTTGTACTCGTATTATTGGTCATGTGCTCGACCCTCGGGCATGAGGCGATTTCGTGAAGTGCTAGTATTTCGCGAGACCGCAAACAAAGGCGCGCACACCACCGCCGCTTCCGTCTTCTTCGGATTTGGCCGCACATCTGCTTATAAGAAGTCTTTTTTTCCATACACTATTAGTAAATGGAACCGGCTGCATCCTGACATTATAGAAACTGCTGATCGTGCAAGGTTTGTCGATGCGCTTAGTCATCATAAATAGCTTTCTTCATTTTTTTCCCCATTTGTATATATCCACTGTTTGATTGCCCGTGTTTGCTGCGTGTGTTTGTTTATTACTTTGGTGCAACTATTGTTTGCCCGCATATGTTGCTTGTATTCTTTTTTACTTTCATGCATAGAAGTAGTTGCCTATCCTACCACATTCCTTATTGTAATGGCCATCAAGACAATGTATTTGATGCTGGTACTGTTTCAATTTCCAACTTCGGTGCTTATAAGTGTTCCTATCTTTTGCCTCGTCCCCCCTACTGTAATGCCCACCAGGGCGATATGTAGGTACTTGAATAAATAAATAAACAATTAAATAGAGTGATTTGGCTGTCGAAACAGCCCTCAACACGGGCATAACCATAATGTATTCTTCCTCGCTGATAATTGCACATATTCATACCCATCCGTGATGTAGTGGCTGTCGCGGCTGCAGCCAGTGGCAGCCTGTCGTGGCCTGTTGCTCTCGGTAGTTGTGACTACCCAAGGCAGAATAGTTCCAAATCGCACAACCTCTCGAGAACCGAGCAGCCCGCGAATTTCAAAAAATGCCATTTTTAAAATTAAAGGGGTCGTGAAATGAAAATGTAGCTGCCCAGTTGCAATTTTCCTTGCTTCAGTAAACATTAGGCATGCCGATTCCAAAATATCTCGTCGAAATATTGCTTCTGCACTTAATAATACCATTCTAAAATCACAGCATTTTTGCGTTCCTGAAGCAACCATGCGACCCTGTAGGCCGGAATTAGAAGTACTCGCCTACGTCATGTTTAGCCGTTTGGAAACGCAGATATAATCATTATTTCCCATAAAATAATAGGTTCCTGTTAAAGTTAGCAAATAAATACAGTCGAACCTCGATATATCGAACAGCGCGGTGATTGCAAAATAGTTCGATATAGCCGGAATTCGATATACAAAATCACGTAGAAAACGCGTCAAAAACTAGTACAAATCAATCAATGAACCAATCGTGGCACAGTGGCGCAATAAATACTCACTTGAAGTTTCAAACAAAGTATTTATTCCTTTGGCTTAAAGTACTGTAGCAGCGTAGCTTGCTTCAAATTGGCAACTGCGTGCTTAACCACGGCGTCCTCAACGTAGTCTAAACGGTCCACAAGCTATAGTCCAGCGCCTTCTATTGCGCCGCAGTAGCGGCGTACAAGGTCCAAAGCAGCTACAGCCTCAGTTGCAGTCGGGAGCGGGGCAGCGCTTACGGGATCAACCTCGGCAGCGTCTTCGTTTGGCCGCTCAGCAGTAACTTCTGCCGCAATCTCTACATCTGTCAACTCCGCCACTGTTCCGGTGCTGTCATCACCACCAACGAAGTCATCAATGCACATGCTGTGTGACTCAGCACCGACAAAGCGCTCCAACTGGCTCCAGGTTTCTTCGAGCTGGCATTCTTCCTCTGTGCCGTCGTCCAACGCTGATTCTTCAGTTGCTTGCTCGGAAGCTTCTTCAATGCGGCTTACAAAACCCGCATGCTGAAAGCAGTGAACTACTGTCGACTGCTTGACGCTGTCCCACGAGGCTTTCAGCATTTGAATGGCACCCAAAAGGTCTATCTTTAGCTCTTGGCCCATCCGCAGCTTGAGAAGCAAAATGTCGATCAGCCGACGTTTATAAATGGATTTGAAAGCGCGAATAATGCCCTGGTCCAATGGTTGCAGCTTCGACGTCGTGTTCGGCGGCAAAAACTTAATTTCAATGTTGCTCAGCTGGACATCAGTGTGGTGTGCTGTGCAATCGTCAACGATGAGGCAAACCGTCCGGCCTTGACGCGCCAGCTCCGAGTCCCATGCCTTCAACCATTTTTGGAATATCTCCCGAGTCATCCACGATTTCTTGTTCCATGCGTATGTCACCGGAACACTGGGGCAGTTGCACATGCATCTCGGGGTTTGGAACTTGCCTATGACAAGCGGCCGCAGCTTCGTGCTGCCGTCCATATTCGCAGCCAACAGAACTGAAATACGAGCCTTGCCTTGCTTGCCGCCGTGGCACTTGTCTCCGCGCGTGTCGAGCGTTTGTCGCGGAAGCATTTGCCATAACAGGCCCGTCTCGTCAGCATTGAATATCTGATTGGGCTCATACTTCACGAGAATCTTAGGCCACTCTTCTTCAAGCCACTTCTTGATCTCGCCTTCATTGGCGTCCTCACTTTCCCCCGAGACTGTCTTCCCGACAATGTTAAAGCGGGCCTTAAAACGTTGCAGCCAACCGCTGCTGGCATTGAAGTTCTCGGCACCGAGAATGAACGCAAAGTTCTTGGCCTTCTGTTGTATCATCAGTCCCGATACAGGAATATTCCGGGCCCTTGCGTCGATGAACCATTTGTGCAGCGCCTTCTCAATGTCTTCAAAGGCAGCTTTGCGCACCCGCCGCGCGCCTGAGTGCTGGTTTTGTTCCGCCTTGGCCTTTATGTCACTCTTGTTTTTCAGCAGAGTGCTCAAAGTGCTCCTCGGTATGCTGAAAGCTTCGGCGACGCTTGACTTTTTTTCACCATTTTCAACGCGACGGATCACTTCCAATTTCGCAGCAAATGTCGGGGTCGTCCGCTTCTTCGCGTTTGCGGCCATCACAACACCGACCACGCCGTGACAGGCCTAGGCCACCTAGGCTGCCTAGGCCACACACGGTAACAACGACTGGCGCAGCACAAGTGGCGGCGCCGAGACGCGGTTAGTCGTTGACAAACCAGGCTAGCCACCCTAGCCCGGCCAAGCGTGCATACGCTGCTATGTTCAAATGGCGCCCTCGGCGCGACCGATGTATGCAGCGATCGTGCGCAGCAGTCGGGAACGCTCATCGCGCCGCCGCTATCTTCGAGGGCGTTGAGGGAAAGCTCGCCTCCTGTCAACAGAGTGCACATGGTTTGGGGTGGCGGAGTTCGATTTATCCATTTGGCAACCGACACCGTTCGCAATAAAAAATTAAAAATGCATGCGATTTTCCGTGTGATATAGAAAGTGTTCGATATAATCAATAATTCGATATATCCATGTTCGATATATCGAGGTTCGACTGTATATAGTATATCAATTATTCGCTCACGCAAACGCATTTCTTCAACAATCAACCAGGGCAATCCCTCGTTACTGTCACGTGACGCGCGGTCGGCGGCGGCGGAGGAGGAGGGGGGGTGTCTGCTTCTCGCTGCGCTCTGGTACAGAGCGAGAGGTGACAACTATACCTCGCTCCGCCGGATACTCCAAATGACAATGGTTCCAATTTTTTTTTTTTCTTTTTTTTTGCATTCGTGATGGAGCACAACGTCTTGAGCAGTTTCACACCACCGGTACAACTTGGTTGTGCGGCCGCTGCTGTAAACTTTTTTTTTTTTATTCTTGGCGTCATTAAAGATACGATGTAAATACGGTTTTCAGGTCAAGGAAATCGACAAGTGTGTTCAATCCGAGTGGTGGGTGGAGTGTTTCAGGAGCGGGCGCCGCGGCGCGTACTCGTATATTAATTGCTCGCCTCCGCGCTGCATCATTGAGAATAGCGTGTCGAGCTTCGCTTCCTTTATTTCGGCTGGATGACCTGAACTATATATGGCACTACACGGAAAGCCGGAAACAGAAAAAAAAAAAAAAGTAGGTACAATGTACTTGGGTGGCCCTTTCACCCAACGCGTTGTCGCAGCTTTGCTCCCCCACCTTCCCGACGCCTCTTTCGTAACTTTTCTCAAAAAAAGAGAAGGAAGCATACTTCCTACAACGTCTACAGTGCTCAGATTTCGCCTATTTTTCCTGACAACGTTAGGTTCTGGGTTTAGGCGTGTTGTACGGGTTAGAGTGCTCGCTATGCCAACCGTGTGCGTCGCGAGATTGCAGCACGGCTTCTCCGAGTGGAAGTAACGTTCGCTTTCACAAGTTTTGGCACATCGATTGGATTCATGTGTTCGTACTACTTTCTACTGGAAGTCCTAAATGAACCTCGGCGTCATTCGAAGCCTCGGCATGGACCGGAAATGAAGAAAGCTCACCTCAAACGATGCGTCGTACCGACGCAAAACCGCTGGCCCAGTGCATTGGCAAAAAAAGTGTAGGTCGCGTGATAAAGACAGTAAAAGTAGTTGCGATTTGTAGCCTTACAGATATGCCTATTTGAGAACTACTCGACTCGCAGAAGCCACCAGTTCTATTTGATTGTTTCCTGCCAGACTGCCCTCATAGCAGTAATATGCGCATTTTGGATTATTTTTTAATTTTGAACGATACCGTGAGGCCAGCACAACAGGTGCCCCTACCAGCATGTCGTACCACCCAGAACAGGCCCCTTGGTTCCACTTTGATCACGTTCTTTCCACAGCACTCATCTAGTCCCATAGAACCTGATGAAGACTCCAAAGAGGAGGATCATGTTGAGCAGAGCTCAGAATCCTTCACATCATTTAAAAGACATTTCTAGGGTAAAAATTGTTCACCTCAAAAGCTCATACGCCCCATGTCCTTGCATTACGATGGTGTGATTCCCAGATCAACCATCCAGGAGAAATGCATTCACGCAAGTGTTATTGATTGGAAAGGCGAGTAGATTGGCTTAAAAGTTTAATATCTGACCTGCTACTCTGTACAGGAAAAGAGAAAGAGAAGAACAAGGAGGGTCGTGACTTGATTAAAATATATATAAGAATAGTAACTTGCACCACAGTCACGAGTCAAGTCCTGTGTCATGCAAGAAGCAGCAGAAAGCCTGCACTGCCTGTAGAGCTTTCCATTTCTGGCCAACCGGCCAATAAGTCCTCTGAGAGAGGCCTGTTGCCAAAACACTTGAAAGAAGTAACTCGAGTTATTGTTTTGCACGCATATACCGGGACACACCACTAGTGCACACTCCACAGTCTCCATAATGTCACATGTGGAACATTCTGGGCAGTCCGCCTGTCCAATTAAGTATAAATATTTGTGTGTGAAACCACATTTAGATGCAGTCTATGGAGAAAGCATGCATAATAGCATATAATTGGCAAGTGGGTATGGATCCACTAAAGCACTACCTTGTGGCCTTGAGCACAATTAGATATAAGGAACTCAGTGATGTGTAGTGCCAAAGGCCAAAGGCTGGTAAGGGTGTGGTGTTGAAAACTTCCAAAAATTTGTAATGCAGGCTTTGAAAGTGTGAATGCACACCACTTATGAAGTGGTTTCCCACAGAGTGGAAAGCCTCTTACCAAGGGGCCACAAGCTCAGCAGCGGTTTGTGGAGAATTATGCCCTAAAAAAAAAAAATGAGTCATGTTCTGACCGGCATCACCACAATTGTAGGTGACGCTTGTGGTGATACAGATCTGTGTATACATGGATAGAGTTGTAATATTCTCACCAGATGTATGTCAGATTAAGTTGCTTGAATCTACTAATTGGTACCATGGATTTCTTCAGTATCCCGAGAACATGCAAACGCACCAAAGGTTGAGTCATTACACACAGAGGTTGGGTGGGGTGGTATGGGAAGTCGTAGCGTGATAGCATTTGTAATTAATGGCAGCGGAGTGTACGTGAAAAACTGCTGTTCAGCTGTTCGTCATCAGTGGGTGGCAACGGTGTTGTGCAAGTAGTCGTAAATACACACAAAGTGGTTCGTGTGACAATTATGTAGATATTGGGCAGGCATGTGACATTCTGAAGTAACAGCGCAAAATGTGGATGGGAGCACAAGACGACAAGACGACACAATGTCTCATCGTCTTCTCGTCTTGTGCTCCCGTCCACATTTTGCGTTGTTACCTCAGGATGGAAAACCAACAAGCCCAACCTGCTATTCTGGCTAACATTCCATTGTTTGAGGTGCATTGCGGCAGCCAAGGTTTATGCCAAGCACCTGCACTTCTATGTACAGGGTCCTTCAAAATATGTGCGAACACGGCGAAGCGTGCCCGCGCTCCGTGAGCGTCAGCGCATCCGGCGCGGTCGCGCATCGAAACAATGTGGCGCATGCGCACGCTATGTGCGCATGCGAACGCTTCGAATATATGCGAATATGTGCGAACGCTTCGCCGTGTTCGCACATATTTTGAAGGACCCTGTACATGTTAAAGAGTACTGGCAGTGGTGCTCATATGGGTGTGTACCATTTTCCTGCCTCGGGCGATCAGATTGCAAGCGGGCTAGCACACACAGCCCAAAGCACGTAGCAGAAGTTTGGACTGTCGAACCGCGAAGTCTTCAGTTCAATTGCTTCCCTTATAATTTTCAATTTGTATGAGTATCATACAGTCTGTGCTTGTATGGTTAAATTGCGAAGGTGTACATATCACCTTCGCAATTCGCAATATCACCTCATATCGCTGGAGAAAGATTTGATGTTGGGAAAGGTTGAGGGTCGCCGGAGAAGGGGTAGGCAGCGAACGCGATGGTTAGATGGCATCCTCGAGGCACTGCAGATGAAGTTATGTGATGTTAGGAAGATAGTGAGAGACCGGAAAGCGTGGCGTGACATGGTCAATAGGGTCACGAAGAGTCGGACACGACTGAACTGAACTGAACTGAACTGAACATATCACCTGCTCTCCTGACCAACCTCACTCTGCATAAGTATTCACCAAGCAGTTTTCGTTCCATCAAAAGGCTTTCACAATATTCAGCGACACAAGCAGCTACTCAGACAGCATCAGTGTAGCATTCTTGGAGCTTCGCAAATCTGTGGTTACATTGTTTACTAGCAAAACATTGCATGGTATGTAGATTTGTGCACTAGAACGCATAAGATGCCGTGACAATGTGGGCTGCCCTTACGTCTACAGCTGCCCTTTAATCCTGTTACATTCTAGCCTGCAGTGAATTCAGCAGCAAAAGATTTCACAATTAAATCATCCCAACTTTATATTTCCAGACTTGACCCCAGCACAGACGAAGTTCATTGTATTACCAGCATTTTGGTGGCATATTCAACCAGCAGGCCAATTAACTCAACGTCATGCAGGTTCTAGTGCAGATGTTTCCCTGCAAACTATAGGTATAATCAACGAAGGGGGCTTTACTATACATACCTCTTCAGCACACTGTTTTATGACTGGTTAAAGTCTGGTACATTTCAAGGTATAAGGCACATATTATTGTATGCATGTCTACAGATTGCATATTATGTTGGCTTGCTTCTGAATGAGACTGCAAAATGCTGCAAACAGTGACCACCTTTCAAAGCAGCTTTTGCAGAAAACCGTTTAATTTTTCTATTCCCCATGAGCCACTATTTTTCGAGGCCGTGTAAAGGTGAACGCGGCAACTAGAAAATCTAGGTTTGTCAGTGCCACAAGGACCACCACTTTGTAGTACATTTGGGCATTATCTAATGTTACCAAATGAGTGTTAAAGAGAGACATGCTGCTTTCAAAATAATTTATTTGTTGGCCGCAGGTTCATCAGTGCATACAAATTTTTAGGCTAGAAGGAAGTTGACCTAGAGCAAGACATCTTTTATTCATGCTCCTTCGCTATCTTCCTCTCTCCTAAATATACAAATGTGTATATACAGCTTCACAATCATGATGCGTTGAGGTCAGTGCTAAATAAAAAAAAAATGCATCCGACAAAGGTATAGTTAGAGATTGAGTACACAAAATTCATTCTAAGTGAGCCTATATATATCTTGTAGATTCCAAGGGAAGGCAAGTAAGGCAGGGGGCAGCAGAAACTCAGGCAGGCAGGTGAGATTAAAAAGATTGCGGGGATCAGATGGATGCAGCTGACAGAGGATCGGGTTATTTGGATAGATATGGGAGAGGCATCTATACAAGCAGGTATATACACAACTGCACAATTATGATGCATTTGCGGTCAGTGCTAAAAAAAATTCCACCCATCAAAGGTAAACGAAGGGAGTGAGTACACAAAATTCATTCTAAGTGAGCCTATATATGTCTTGTAGATTCCAAGGGAAGGCAAGCATAGCAGGGGGCGGCAGAAATTCGGGCAGACAGATGAGATTAGGAAGTCTGCGGGGATCATATGAATGCAGCTGACAGAGGATTGTGTTATTTGAATGGATATGGGAGAGGCATCTATTATGATGCCTCCCCCATTATGATGTATCTGTGGTCAGTTCCAAAAAAAGAAAAATTCTACCTGTCAAAGGTAAACGAAGGGAGTGAGTACACAAAATTCATTCTAAGTGAGCCTATATATCTTGCAGATTCCAAGGGAAGGCAAGCATAGCAGGGGGCGGCAGAAATTCGGGCAGACAGATGAGATTAGGAAGTCTGCGGGGATCATATGAATGCAGCATTGTGTTATTTGAATGGATATGGGAGAGGCATCTATTATGATGCCTCCCCCATTATGATGTATCTGTGGTCAGTTCCAAAAAAAGAAAAATTCTACCCGTCAAAGGTAAAGGAAGGGAGTGAGTACACAAAATTCATTCTAAGTGAGCCTATATATGTCTTTTAGATTCCAAGGGAAGGAAAGTGTAGCAGGGGGTGCCAGAAACTCGGGCAAGCAGTTGAAATTAGGAAGTTTGCGAGAATCATGCACCTGGCACAGGATCGGGTTATTCGGATGGATATGGGAGAGGCATTTGCCCAGCAGTGGGTGCAGTCAGGCTAGTGATATCAACAAGACTAACAACTGGATGAGTTGGTACTGATTCATCTTAAAACCAACCAGAAGACGAAACACGTGAGAGGAGCACAAGACAAAGTTTACAACTGAAATGTTACTGAAGGAAAGAGGCAAAAGAAGATTCGCACAGAAATGCACGTGCTCGAAAAACCCTCAAAGCAGTGAAAGCGTGGAAAGCAGAAAGGGTCTAAAAAATCATCTAAAAAAAGCAAATTCCTTATGGTCAAGAACCACTCGTTATAAAAGGGAAGCCACAGATCCAAATCCAAAGGCACACTATGAGTGCGTTCCAATACCCCCTCGTAGACGTCTACTTAGACGGCTACGCGAGCAGCCGCCATCTTGGGATGCGTTCCAATTCTCTCGAAGCAGTCTCTCGAAGACGGCTTCGCCGAAGTCAACATCGATGCAGACTACTTTGCTGTCTAAACATGGCGGACAGAGCGCGTTTCGCGCTGAGCGAGTCGTGCGTGCGGTTGTTGCAGTAGTTGTACGGTGGTCGTGCTCTTTGCGAACGCCGGCGTATATGCATATGAACGATCTTTCAAACGTGAGTTGTTACGTCAATGTATGCGCTAGCTAGAGGCTAATTTAGCTGTCTTTATGGTCGTAAGATTCATAGCACTGCAGATTGTTTTACCGCGCTTAAAAGGAAAGCGTGCGTTGAATGCTGTTTGTCTTCTTTTTTAACTTGACGAGTTTCTTCAGTCGTGATGTTATCGACGAACTCGTCGCTTTCTGGGCACCTCGCCGGGAGTCAGGACGGCTGCTGTACGGCGCACGTGTGTGTTTCTATCTTGCTGTAGTAGCTGTGGCAAACTCTTCTGCGGATTTTCAGACGTTAATCTCGGAAGAACGAACTCGCCTGACGATGCCGACTTGTTGCGCATAGATTTTTTTTGTGGCTGTACATTATTAAAACGAGTTGTCTTTGGTTTCCTCGTCTAGTGACTACAGACAACAGGTGTAACGGCACAGTTTTTCGTTTGCTGTAGCCGGTTATCACCTTTCGTCCGTAATCCCCTCAAGTTTACAGTATTTTGCATGTTTTCATTCTTACAGCTGTGTGAATGAGACATCTGAGAAGCATGTACACTTCAGCATCAGTAATAAAAAGGAAAAACAGACTAACGTTCTCTTCCGTCAATTCGTGATAGGACTCATTGCGTGAGAAGTCGGTCTGCTACAAGTTAACCTATTAATAGTCTATCTACGTTGTGGCGATTACACATGTAATATTGTTGCTGCAAAAAATCGGCGAACCGTTAAAAACGTGATTCTCACCTGTATTGTCGTAAATCTTTAAAGAAAACAACGTTATAATAGTTCTTAAAACGGTTTAGTTCAACCTTTATGCCGCGAGGTGACGCTAGGCGTAAACAGGTAGACGCGTTCCAATACGCGAACCTGTAGACGTCTACGAAGCAGTCTTGCTAGACGTCTAAGAATTGGAACGCACCCTATACTGCAAAGGCTAAGGACGTGTGTGTGGCTAAGAAATCAGGCAACAGTCTTTTGGGGCCTTTTTACATGTGCATCTCTGTGCAAGTCTTCTTTTGCCTCTATCCTTTAGTAAAATTCCAGTTATTAGTCCAGCTGTCCTGCAATTCTCTCTTCTCATGTTTTCCGGCTTTTTTCAGAATGAATAAGGTGATGACTCTACAAACCTTGTGCAAACTGGAAACCAGTGTAACTGTCAGATGGAAACCTTTCCCTTATTTGGCTTGCATCCCAAATAGGGAGGACTTTACTGTGATGTCTGCCGAGGCATCCCGAAAGCCAGTGTGCAAGCTGGCTGTAGCAGATGTATCGGCGCCTCCTGTTGACAAGAGAAAAAGCAATATTCACTTTTCAGCATAGCAAGATGAAAATATGGTTTAGGTCTTTTACAAATTTGAAAGTTATTCATGCATCTGTACAATTAATTCCCGTCTAACAGAAGCTGTACAGTTTAACTTTCACTGTCAATTCATTCTCCCTGGAAGTATGGCAAACTTTGAATTCTGCTGCAGGTGATTGAGAGAGAATGAGACCCACCCAATATTAGAACTCCAGTGCAATCACAATTTGCTACTGCAGCAAAATAATGCCTGAAGGCAATGCAGCTTTTGACTGACAAAACCTGAAAACCAGGGTCTTATATCCTGTAAACTAGTGTTGCGGCCGATGTCAATGTCCACGCTGATATCATCCGCATAGCACGAAGGTGTTAAGTATGCGACTTATGCATTAAGCAGCTCTGTGCATGGAGTCATTCTATTCGAAGGAGCCATAAACTACAAGTGCACTTCTGTCAACAGCTCTCAGTTGTTTTCCCACAACACGCCATGTGCCAAACTTTCTGCAAGTGCCGCAAAACTACTCTATAACTTCATTTGCTAACTGTAAAATTTCCAACACTTACTCAAGCTGTGGAAGTCTCGGTGTACTGGCCTCTGGAAGAACGTCTTTGTTTTTTTTTTTCTGGTTGTCACATTTCAGCACATGTAAAATGTCAGTGTCAAAGCATTTTGGAGAGGTTTACTGTGTGGAGGTGTTGATGACAGTATCAGTGAAGTCAGACAATTTTTTTAATTATATTTGCACACTATACAACACTCACCTAATGCAAGTGGGTAAAAAAAAAACTAGCAAATAAAACTTTGAGTGCTGGTATGGTGATTGTTCTGGCAGCAAGTGGGGACAGGCTATAACAAGAGTTGTAGGGCTAGTTTGTGATCGTCTGCAGAAGCCAGTCCTGCTCTGTGTGTTTTTCTCTGCTGTGTCGTTTTTTAGTGCATTTTTCCATGGCTTCTGCAGGAGACAGGCAATTTCACTTAGCACAGAGTCCTCCGAAATGAGATTGCTTTTGTACTTATTTACTGCATTTCTTGTGGCATTCCTTATGTATTCATGTTTTGTAGTGCTACACTTGCTGAAGGTCATACCTGGCTAATAAAACAAGCAAATGTGTCCGGATAGCGTTTTTTATTTTTTTTTTTTTTTGCCGTTACTTTACATCAATGTGCATGCCCTTTCCATTTAGCAAGTTCACACTATCAGATGAGCGTTTTTTTTTTTTTTTGCCATTATTTTACATCAATGTGCATGCCCTTTCCATTTAGCAAGTTCACACTATCAGATGATGCGTGTTTTCTCATTTACTCGTGCATGGAATTAAGAAAACCAGTAATTTTCACGGTGAAACGTCATGCTCATGCGCACCTTCTACGAAAACAAGAAAAATATGAAAACCAGCGATGTTGTGTTCGCGCTAACGTGGCGCAATATCGACACTGTAGCCATTGTAGATGATCGCAAGTAAGTAACGTTAAAGGGGAAGCTTTCTTTTATTAACACTGCCTTCCGTAATAGATTTCATTACAGCATTTCTTGCTCGAGAAAATGAAAAACAGGTGGCCGCTTGTTCAAGTTATGTTGCCTTTCGCTCAAGGTTCTTACCTTGTTTTCTCGACTAGCAGTCCATGATCAAGAAGCATTTGGAGTACATGCGGATGATCTGTAACACCCAGACGGCTGCTTCAACTACGTAGTCGCCGCCGGGATCTCGCCAGATGCTCTCAAGAGCAGTCGGCATCGGCACGCATCGCCCGCAGCTGCACCTGTTCGAAAGCTTCGGTTAGCGATTGCGCACTCTCGCAATGGTCGAACGTAGGCTAGCTGCAAGACTCGGACATACATACCAATGCGTAGTTCCGAAACGGCTGGGATCGGGAGACTGACGGTCGGGGCTTCTGCTAGCCGGAGTTGTGCCGCGGTTACCGCGGCCTCTCGACACAAGTGTTACTGTACCGGTCGCTCCCAGGCTCCATCTTCGCCGACCTGGCACCCGAAAAGTTGCGTCGGCGTAAGGCTCAAAGCCCACAATGTAACCATGTTTTAACAGTAGCGACTATATTCTAGTTCACTATAGCAGCACAGCGACGCTGGAACCCACGGATATAGTGCCTAGCCACGGAGGAACCTAGGCGTCCGCCATATTAAAAAACCCTGTGTGAGCGTAGAATAGGGCACGATTAGAACCTCTAAAATACACCGAGCTCGGTCAACTTTGGCTCAGCAGGCTCCGGCAACGGGAGCTTCTCATTGGCTTAGCGCTATGATGTATTTGTTGAGTTGAGGAGGACGCGCGCTAGGAAAGTTTATTTCGACAAAATTTGGGATTCCGCGCAATCTTTTCTATATTTCGCGTGTTGCGGGACGCTGCTTTGCAACTGCCGCTGCGGCTGGTCGCGGCACTGCCTCACAGGACGATCTATCCCAGCGTTGAAAGCTGCACTTGCTCATCTGCACCATCACGATTCCGTACGCGGCAGATCGTGCCGCTCCTCGCTGTCGCTCTGGGCACGACCGGCTATGCTGCGCCGTTACCAGGCCATCGCGGACTCTACGCGGAGCGTCGACGCTTCGTCATTGATTGCAGATAACCAGAGGCGGCGATGCAGCGTCACCGGCACGTTTATCTCCTCTCGCTACTTTTTTTTAGGCTAATAACGAAGCGTGAACCTTAACATTGCGCATTTTGCATTGTGGTTACGATGAGGAAACGGCGCTAGGCCGACTAGGCCTAAAGGAGAAACCTTTTCAAAATGGCACCGGACCGCGAGCAGTGGATGCCGCCAGCCAACCAAAGCTCGCCATTTTGCTCACGTGCGGTGGGAGTCGAATAGCAGGGCGCGTTTCACGCGATTTTGTTCTTTTGTTTTGCACTTCGGTGGGCTCGCTCATGGTCACCAATCGAGATATAGGAATGGCCTGAATTGGGATCTTTCGAACGACAACAAGATTATGCCTGCGGATCGCGTATTTCTCGAACTGCGGGAGATCGAAATTCGGTGCAATTTGACCTCAGTTTAAAGGGCCACGCGTGCAGATTCTCGTCTTTGGAATGCTGTAATGCGCAAATTAGGCGGTATTTTTCAACAAAACTGCGGAAATATCTCAGAATCGTGAAAACGACAAGATTGAAAATTTGATTTTCCGACCAATTTTCGGCTGCAAAGACCTGGGTCCCCCTTAATAAGGCAGGAGCTGTCGCCTTCCTCAGGTGTAGATGTAAGTGGATTTCTGGAGCTGTTGCACATACAGTCGAACCCGGATATATCGAACTCGAAGGGGATTGCGAAATAGTTAGATATATCGATAATTCAATATACAGAAATCGGCTTGTGATGACACTTACGATGCGAAAATCAATACCGTGTTTGTCGCGTAATCAACCCACTCCCATAATGAACCCACCCTCTACTTTTGCACCCGAGAATATGAAAAAAAAAAAAAGCGTTAAGGCCAGCTTGCTCCCAGGCAAGCGATTGAGCGATCTCAGCGACGAGCGGCACTGACAGAGCGAAAAATTTCCAACTTCATGGAACTGCGTCCCTCTCGCCGCTCGAGCCACCGCGACAGCTCAGTACAAGGTTTCTGTGTCGCCGCGGCAGAAATCACGAGCGTTTTCGCTTGCATTTCGATGCCACGCGCCACTCCGTTTCAATCGTCGCATCCACAGCTCATTTCTTGGCAGCGTGCCAAGATGCGTGCCAAGATGCACACCGGTGCGGCGTGTCCTGAGATAATTTTTTAGAGCTATTGAGGTGCTACCTCAGTTCAACACTTGTCAATTTTGAAGGATCGTGTTTGGTGCCTGTATTGCGTGAAATTTTCCTGGCTAACTTTGACTGCCAGCTCCAGTTCCAGCTAGATGCCGCCAATCTTGGTGTTAGGAAAGTGTTCAGATATATGGACAATTTTTTAGTTCTTCCTAATGTTGACCACTCAGCGTGTTGTGACACAGTCATAGGGAGCTGTTAAAACTTCACCCTTGAAAGGCAGCAAGGATCGAGTATCCAGTTTTTAGATTTGCAACTGTTTTTTACTGTGAATGACCATATCCGCTGGTCATATGTGCCACATTCTGAGAAGGTCCTTTTGCCCTTTTCTTCCTGACACTCGAAACTAATTAAGAAAGGCATAGCCATGACATGTATGAGGTGAGCCTTTTGACGTCTAGTGAACACATAGCAGCTGAGAGTTTTCAGGGTGAAGTGAATTAGTTGCGGCAGTGGAGGGTTTCCACTGGCCATTCTTCAGGCAGTGGCGGAATCATTGATGTGGAGGCTGAGGCACAAAATGCATCGGAAAGAGCCGGTAATTCCTCCTTAAAAAGCCCCCCTTTAAGTCGTGCCCTATGTGTACAAAATGGCCCATAACTTGAAGAGGGTAAACAGGGCATTTGACTTGCTCTTTCAGCCCCCTGAAAGTTGTCACAGTTCTGTAAGTGCGTGGCAGATGGTCAGCACAGGGTCACGTGTACAACTAAGCACGAATACGGGTATGTGCGCTGTGCCACCGAAGTGGTGTATAGCCCTGTATACATGAACTCGACGGAGTCGGGTCGAGTAAGCCTGTCGAGTAAAAAAACCATTTGTCGGGCTCGTGTATATGCAGTCGGGTCAAGTAAAGTAGGCGACAGAGCGGGTCGCGTTAACTTGCTTGCAGGGGGTAAGTTAACTCGCTTGACCCCTTGTCTAGAAGCACGTAGACGCTGTTGAGCCAGGGAGTCTAGTTATCGGGAACTCTGGAATCGAAAAGCCTCTGGAGCAGCGAGGAGCGTCAGCAAAGTTGAATGCTTTTTAGGTCTCATCAACGATAAAAGATAATCAAATTTCTCGATAGTAAAAGGCAATGGAATCAAATACGAGTAAGAAACTTTCACAATAACTTCGGATTTCGACACTATGTGCCACTGCGATTCTTACTCGCTAGAAAGAGAGTTCATGTAGACACCAACCGTGTTGAGTAATGGTGACCTCGCTGACTCGACCCGGTGCTGTCGAGTCCATGTATACAGAGGTTATAAGTTCCCGCTGCAGGGCGGCGGAGTTTACGTTGGGCAGACGGGCCAATCTATGAATGAGAGGCTGCGGCAGCATTACTGGTCTCTGAAACACGAAAATGGGGCCAATCTTCCAAAACACTGCCGAGAATGCCATTATTGCTACTCCTTTCTGAACAAAGCCACCATTATCGGGAGAGGTAAAACTAGACTGCAAAGGGAGATTTTGGAACTGGTGCATATGCGCAGACTTGGGCTCAACACGTGTGTAAGTGAGCCATCTGTGGCTCTTTTAGACAGAGACCTAGTTTTTGATCAACATGTGACGCCCGTGTTTTTGCACTTCTGTTGTATGCAAGTGGTTATCTCGCCTACCTTCGACGACAGATCATCTTTGCTTGTTACCTTTTTCCTTTTGCTTTTTTTCGTGCATATGACATGCAGACCTCCCTTTTGCTGCTACGATTGTTTTCCACTAAACATCAGTTGTTAATTACTGCTCATCCTGTCCAATTCTTGTCTTCATCCTGTTTGTGTTGCGGTTCCTTTTCTCCCACAACTATGTCGAACCAACTGGTTCAAACCTTCCCCCTGTTCATTGACGTACATTCTGAACATGCCTCACCTATGGCGCTGAAACCTGGAGGCTAACTCTTAAGTTGAGGACAACACAGAGGTCTATGGAACAAAAAATGGTAGGTGTAACATTAAGAGATAGGAAGCGCGCAGAGTGGGTCAGAGAAGTAACTTGAGAAAGCCTGGAAAATTGAACGAAAAAGGTTTCAAGCTTACGAAATTTTTGGTAGCCTATACAGGGTGCCACTGGAAGTCCAACATGGCTGCCCAAAAGGTGGTGTGACTAGTTGGCAGCTCTTTTGGAGCAGCATAGTTAAGCATCGTTTTTCATTGACCTACATTGTAGACAAGCCTCACCTATGGCGCTGAAATGTGGAGGCTAACTCTTAGGTTGAGGACAACGCAGAGGGCTATGGAACGAAAAATGGTAGGTGTATCATTAAGAGATAAGAAGCGCGCAGAGTCGGTCAGAGAAGTAACTTGAGAAAGCCTGGAAAATTGAACGAGAAAGGTTTCACGCTTACGAAATTTTAGTAGCCTATACAGGGTGCCACTGGAAGTCCAACATGGCTGCCCAAAAGGTGGTGTGACTAGTTGGCGGCTCTTTTGGAGCAGCATAGTAAAGCATCATTTTTCATTGACATACATTGTAGACAAGCCTCACCTATGGCGCTGAAACGTGGAGGCTAACTCCTAAGTTGAGGACAACGCAAAGGGCTATGGAACGAAAAATGGTAGGTGTATTATTAAGAGATAAGAAGCGCGCAGAGTCGGTCAGAGAAGTAACTTGAGAAAGCCTGGAAAATTGAACGAGAAAAGTTTCAAGCTTACGAAATTTTAGTAGCCTATACAGGGTGCCACTGGAAGTCCAACATGGCTGCCCAAAAGGTGGTTTGACTAGTTGGCGGCTCTTTTGAAGCAGCATAGTAAAGCATCGTTTTTCATTGACATACATTGTAGACAAGCCTCACCTATGGCGCTGAAACGTGGAGGCTAACTCTTAAGTTGAGGACAATGCCGAGGGCTATGGAACGAAAAATGGTAGGTGTATCATTAAGAGATAAGAAGCGCGCAGAGTCGGTCAGAGAAGTAACTTGAGAAAGCCTCGAAAATTGAACGAGAAAGGTTTCACGCTTACGAAATTTTAGTAGCCTATACAGGGTGCCACTGGAAGTCCAACATGGCTGCCCAAAAGGTGGTGTGACTAGTTGGCGGCTCTTTTGGAGCAGCATAGTAAAGCATCGTTTTTCATTGACCTACATTGTAGACAAGCCTCACCTATGGCGCTGAAATGTGGAGGCTAACTCCTAAGTTGAGGACAACGCAAAGGGCTATGGAACGAAAAATGGTAGGTGTATCATTAAGAGATAAGAAGCGCGCAGAGTCGGTCAGAGAAGTAACTTGAGAAAGCCTGGAAAATTGAACGAGAAAGGTTTCACGCTTACGAAATTTTAGTAGCCTATACAGGGTGCCACTGGAAGTCCAACATGGCTGCCCAAAAGGTGGTGTGACTAGTTGGCGGCTCTTTCGGAGCAGCATAGTAAAGCATCGTTTTTCATTGACCTACATTGTAGACAAGCCTCACCTATGGCGCTGAAATGTGGAGGCTAACTCTTAGGTTGAGGACAACGCAGAGGGCTATGGAACAAAAAATGGTAGGTGTATCATTAAGAGATAAAAAGCGCGCAGAGTCGGTCAGAGAAGTAACTTGAGAAAGCCTGGAAAATTGAACGAGAAAGGTTTCACGCTTACGAAATTTTAGTAGCCTATACAGGGTGCCACTGGAAGTCCAACATGGCTGCCCAAAAGGTGGTGTGACTAGTTGGCGGCTCTTTTGGAGCAGCATAGTTAAGCATCGTTTTTCATTGACCTAAATTGTAGACAAGCCTCACCTATGGCGCTGAAACGTGGAGGCTAACTCTTAAGTTGAGGACAATGCCGAGGGCTATGGAACGAAAAATGGTAGGTGTATCATTAAGAGATAAGAAGCGCGCAGAGTCGGTCAGAGAAGTAACTTGAGAAAGCCTGGAAAATTGAACGAGAAAAGTTTCAAGCTTACGAAATTTTAGTAGCCTATACAGGGTGCCACTGGAAGTCCAACATGGCTGCCCGAAAGGTGGTGTGACTAGTTGGCGGCTCTTTTGGAGCAGCATAGTTAAGCATCGTTTTTCATTGACATACATTGTAGACAAGCCTCACCTATGGCGCTGAAATGTGGAGGCTAACTCTTAAGTTGAGGACAACGCAGAGGGCTATGGAACGAAAAATGGTAGGTATATCATTTAGAGATAAGAAGCGCGCAGAGTGGGTCAGAGAAGTAACTTGAGAAAGCCTGGAAAATTGAATGAGAAAAGTTTCAAGCTTACGAAATTTTAGTAGCCTATACAGGGTGCCTCTGGAAGTCCATAATGGCTGCCCGAAAGGTGGTGTGGCTAGTTGGCGGCTCTTTTGGAGCAGCATAGTTAAGCATCGTTTTTCATTGACATACATTGTAGACAAGCCTCACCTATGGCGCTGAAACGTGGAGGCTAACTCTTAAGTTGAGGACAACGCCGAGGGCTATGGAACGAAAAATGGTAGGTTTATCATTAAGAGATAGAAGCGCGCAGAGTCGGTCAGAGAAGTAACTTGAGAAAGCCTGGAAAATTGAACGAGAAAAGTTTCAAGCTTACGAAATTTTAGTAGCCTATACAGGGTGCCACTGGAAGTCCAACATGGCTGCCCAAAAGGTGGTGCGACTAGTTGGCGGCTCTTTTGAAGCAGCATAGTTAAGCATCGTTTTTCATTGACATACATTGTAGACAAGCCTCACCTATGGCGCTGAAACGTGGAGGCTAACTCTTAAGTTGAGGACAACGCCGAGGGCTATGGAACGAAAAATGGTAGGTTTATCATAAGAGATAGAAGCGCGCAGAGTCGGTCAGAGAAGTAACTTGAGAAAGCCTGGAAAATTGAACGAGAAAAGTTTCAAGCTTACGAAATTTTAGTAGCCTATACAGGGTGCCACTGGAAGTCCAACATGGCTGCCCAAAAGGTGGTGTGACTAGTTGGCGGCTCTTTTGAAGCAGCATAGTTAAGCATCGTTTTTCATTGACATACATTGTAGACAAGCCTCACCTATGGCGCTGAAACGTGGAGGCTAACTCTTAAGTTGAGGACAACGCAGAGGGCTATGGAACGAAAAATGGTAGGTTTATCATTAAGAGATAGAAGCGCGCAGAGTCGGTCAGAGAAGTAACTTGAGAAAGCCTGGAAAATTGAACGAGAAAAGTTTCAAGCTTACGAAATTTTAGTAGCCTATACAGGGTGCCTCTGGAAGTCCATAATGGCTGCCCAAAAGGTGGTGTGACTAGTTGGCGGCTCTTTTGAAGCAGCATAGTTAAGCATCGTTTTTCATTGACGTACATTGTAGACAAGCCTCACCTATGGCGCTGAAACGTGGAGGCTAACTCTTAAGTTGAGGACAACGCAGAGGGCTATGGAACGAAATCTGGTCGGTGTAACGTTAAAAGGTAGGAAGCGCTCAGAGTGGGTCCGAGAAGTAACGCAAGTTACTAACAGTCTAGTGGAAATCATGAAGAAGAAATGGGCATGGGCAGGACTTAGTACGAAGAAAGGATAACCGATGGTCGCTAAGGTTAACAAATTGGATTCCTGGGGAAAGAAAGCGTAACGGGGCGGCAGAAGGGTAGGTGGGCGGATGAGGTTAAGAAGTTCGCAAGGGTCAAGTGGATGCAGCTAGCCCAAGACCGGGTTAAGTGGAGGAGTATGGCAGAGGCCTTCGCCCTGCAGTGGGTATAGTGCGGCTGCTGTGGTGATTATAATGATCATAGATAGGGGTGCCGAAGATCCAGTCAGGTGACTGGAACGTCGCCTTTAGCCTCGGTCTCACGGCAAAACTGTATTTTGCTATAAACTGCAAAGATAAATAAATAAATAAATAAATAATGATGATTAGTAGATAATGTTAGTGTCCAAGTTATTTGACTCTTTGGTGCCTTGTGCGGAAAAGGCGAAGGAAAGAAAAAAGTTCGCTGCTTTCCCTTATGTACACTGCCTGTCACACAATTTTAAGATTGTGGCAAAAAGATAGCGGTTGTTTTTTTCTGTACCTAAGAAACTTGAAAATGTTTTTGCTATTTTGGAAAGAAAGGCTGATCACCTAAAAGAACTTGAAATAACATCTAGGGTAAGCATGGAGCTAAGTATATGCCATGTGCTGAAGGTGTAGTGTATAAAATCTCAATGTCTTGTGCATAACAAAAGGTTAAAGGTTAGGTGCAAATATGTTGGACGCTATCTAATCTGCTAATCTCATTGACCTAGGCAGTGACTACCAATCTTGTTATCCTTCCTTGATAAACAAGATTGTGCATTAGCAAACCACCCTTTTTTTCTACATGAAAGTGAGATTGCATGCCTTTATCTTACATACCTTCATCTTACTTGTTGATAGGGCGGTCACTTTTTCATAATTTGTTTCTTCATTGAATAAACTTTCAGTTACGAGTCGTCGCTTGTCCGGTTGTCCTTGTTTTTGGTGTTTGTCTGTTGCGCTGTTTCCCATTCAGCTGTCACAGTCTATGTCTGAAGTTTTTTCGATGCTAACCTTGATTAAGCGGCAAGTCTGAAGTAGTGCAGGCACAAAAACAAGCAGCTTGTTTGCATATTCTTTGCGCTTTTTCTTTTCACGCTGCTCTAAATGTTCATGAGGTGTATAACCGATTTGCCAACACAGAGATTAGCAACTCCACTCCTTGAATTTACCTTGTTGAGGAAAATTATGTATGCAGGTTTTTATTTTTATTATTATTTGTTTATGCATACTGAAGTCTTTGTTCAAGACCTTAGCAGGGTGGGTACATACACACAAATGAACATACAGAAAGGCAGAACAATATTGGTGAATTACTTCAGGTGCTCTTCAAATGGTCTTAATGATTTCTGCGTGACTGCGTCGTTGGTAAGGTTGTTCCAGTCAACTATGGTGCGAGGGAAGTAAGAGTACTTGAAGGAATTAACTATTGAGTTTAGAGGTGTTATTGTTTTTTCATATTGTCTCGTTTGGTAACCTGTCGAGAAAGTGAAAATACCAGATGTGTCAATGTTGGAATGTCCTGTTATTAACTGAAAGAACCTTTACCTACAAGTGCGACGTCTCTTACTTATTGACAGAAAACCACATTGTTGAAGCAATTCTGTAATTGAGCTACGGCCGTATTTATTTAATAAAAATCTTGCTGCTTTCCGTTGGATGCGTTCTAGTTTGTCGGCGTTCGATGCGGTGAACGGGTCCCAAATTATGACGGCATATTCAAGCGTTGTATGCAAGAGATCGTACGGTTGATTTTAAAGATTGTTTAAAAAAAAAGGCAGTTTACGGAGGGCGCTAGCTGTCACAGTGTCGAAGTGCTTTGTCCATAAGTTATTAAAGTCGAACCCGGATATATCGAAGGGGATCGCGAAATAGTTCGATATACAGAAGTCAGCTTGGGACGGCACTTACGATGCGAAAAAACGATACTGTATTTGTCGCGTAATCAACACACTCGCATAATGAACCCACCCTCCACTTTTGCACTCGAGAATTTTGAAAAAAAAAAAAAAAGCGTTAAGGCCAGCTCGCTCACATGCAAGCGATTAAGCAATCTCAGCGACGAGCGGCAGCGACAGAGTAAAAAATTTCCAACTTGTTGGAACTGCGTCCCTCTGCGGTAGCGGTACGAGCCACCGCAGCAGCTGAAAACAAGGTTTCTGTGTCGCCACGGCAGAAATAACCAGCGTTATCGCTAGCATGTCGCACTCCGTTTCGGTCGTCTCATCCACAGCTCATTTCTTGGCAGCGTGCCAAGATGCTGCGCAGCGATAACGTCCCTTTATCTTTTGATAGCTCCTGCTGCGGCGGGGAGCGAACTTGGCAGAGTGCCCGTGATGGCTTGATTGCACTAGCCTGGTTCGATTTATCACGCCGCGCTTGGGACGGGCGGTCTACTGCCACAAAATCATTGGAAAGCGTGATAAAGTAGCTGCAAATGCTGTTTGAAGCGAAAAATGCTAAAAGCCGGTGTCATGATCGCAGCTGACCGCGTGCTTTCGTTGATTCATACATGCACGGATAAACGACTCCCGCAAAAAAAAAAAAAAAAGAACCGCTTCGTAACGCCATATCTTAAGCTACGCCGTGCGTACAGCACAACGATAGCTTCTTAACTTCCGCAAGCGCCATAGACACGTCAGCCGCCTCGCGCAGAGGGTTCGCAACAAATGCTGGAGAAAGCGTCCGACGTTCTGTTTGAAAACGGGCGCATGCGTAGCGCGTGCTACTGCGAACGAAGGCCGCGAAAGAGGAAGGAGAGAGATAGCTCGGCGAAAGAATGGTCATACCCTTGCGCTTCGCTCTATCGCGTTTTTCCCCTCTCGTTTCCACTGGTTCTCTCTAGTTCATTCACGCACATGGCTTGCAAACGTCACGCACGTACTGGCGCGCGGGAAACGATAACTGCGTAACCGCAGATGCGCGCGCCTTTGCGGAATAGGGGAGAAAACCTGGGCCAGGGGGCGCTGCGCCGCTCTGTGCGTCAGCGCCCTCCATGGAGACCCCGTCAAAATCTACGCGCAGCCCGGCCGCGTAGTCTGCTAGCCGCCGCATAGAAAAGCATGCTGTCGTCTGCTCCGCACTGCTCTCCAGCACGTGTTTGCGCGCGCGCGCTCGGTTGTTTCTCTCCTCCTCCGGCCGCATTGTGGCCACCGTCGCGCTCTAACAATGAGGGGGGAAGAAGAAAGAAAGAAAAGAACTAGAAGGAAAATAATGACGGCGCACTTTTTTCGCGAAGCTTGTGTGGAAACGGTAACGGGATGGTTGTGGGCCTTCCTTTCTTTTCTTTCTTTTTTTTTTTTTTGGGGGGGGGGGGAATCTCGTACCGTTCGTGTGTCGTACTTCTCTAACTGGCGGTGCCGAAGCAGCCATCGTGGAACCGAGTCGGCCTCAAGAAACGGATATTCGTCATT
Source organism: Amblyomma maculatum (assembly GCF_055883805.1). NCBI lineage: Eukaryota > Metazoa > Arthropoda > Arachnida > Ixodida > Ixodidae > Amblyomma > Amblyomma maculatum. The sequence continues at coordinate 183,314,713 of NC_139349.1, forward strand.
AATGCGATCACTTTACGTCAATCATTCTATCCTCATACGTAATCCTGCTTCGGGAGCTCAAAACTGCGCGTTCGCTATAGGAGATAACTGAACTAGGAATTGCGCAGCGTAACAGTGGAATTAAGAAGACAAAGGTTTCCGTGGAAAGATGTCCCCATCTGCATGGAAAGTCGTCAGACATTTCCTCGCTGTTCGTCTCGTGGAGAGGAAACTGCCGCAAAAATGGCATGCCTCGACTTCTGGGGAATGACCCAAGTCGTTAGGAACCCCTCATCGTTAAAGGTAGATAGGTCATTGATTTCGAACGGCAGCGCCGCAGCAGCGAACTTCCCCTGGCCGGTGTCGGCAGGACCCAAAGGGTAAGGCGGCATGCTTTGTGCCTTTGTAGGGAACGCATCCTAAACGCGCCGAAAACAGGCCCCACGGCGCCGGCAGCACTGCCTAAAACGTTTGTCCCCAAAGAGCTGAATAGGCCCCTTTAAGTGACCAGTCACAAAGGAGCACTCGTCGCTGTGTACAAGCCCATCGGTTATTCTCAACCAGAAGGCTGGACCCTTCATTCTGTGAACATGGATAGAGGCATCAAGAGGTGCCCCCTCAAGTCCTTCAAGATACCTGTCGTTTGCCTCCCGCCTTCAAGTAGCGAATTCGCGTTCATTTTTTTTTTTATGTCTGAGCCTGCCAACAAGCGCTCTTTGAAAACAATGTCCGGCGATCAATTAATCATAATTTCTTGCTTTCGAAAGCACCGATAAAAAACATGCCTCCAGCCAGCCTCTATGTCAGCCGGGGCACAGAAGAAAGCAAAATTAAGAAATCCCACTGGCAAAGAGCGCCGGCTTTGCGCGCGAAGACGCGCCACCAACTCCCCTCGTCCTCACTCCTTCTCCCGCTCCGCGTGCACGCGCGGCTGAACGTAGCACGCGCTCCCGAGCGAGCAGGCTGCGCAGACTCCGCAGACAGCCGCGCGCAGCGCGGGCGCGGATGCGCGTAGGTTTTGTAGTTCCTCTCCGCTCCGCTGGAAACCGAGCGCTGGCGTCGCGGAGCAAACTCCAGCTTTGGTTCCCTATGGGCGCGGCGCTACCCTAGCCGAACTGTCCCCTCTCATTCCCTCCGCGCGTGGCTTGAAAACGTCACGCGGCAAACGGCCGAGGGTGATGCGATCGTCTTTGGGGAAGGCACCCTTTCCAGTGCGTAGTGCGGAGTTCAATATATCAAGCGACGGGTGAAATTGAGTTCAATATATGACGCGGCTTTCCTGTACTTTTACATGGGATTTTCAAGGGGATATTCCGTGAGTTCGATATAACCAAAATTCGATATATCCGGGTTCGACTGTAGTAATCCAGAGACTGAGGTGTTTGTAATGCATTACTTCTGAGAGAGTGATGTTGTTAGTGCAGTACGAGAACAAAAGGGGCCTTTTTTTTCTGGGTGATTTGCATGAATACTGTCTTTTTTAGTTAATTATTTGCCATTTTTTGCATCATGATATTACTTTTTAAAACTCGTTATTTAATATAATTTGGTCCTGGACAGTGTTAATACTGTTGTAGAGCACGCAGTGATCTGCATACAGTCTAAGAGGAACAGAAGTATTGTCGACAATGTCGTTTATGAAAAGTAAGATGAGTAGAGGGCCTAGTACGGACCCTGGGGAACACCAGAATCAACAGGTATGGCATCAGAAGATCGGTATTTTAGTGAAACGAATTGATGTTGGTTTCTTAAGAAAGTCAAGATCCAAGCAAGCATTTTATTTTTTATTAAGGACTCTAATTTGTGAACTAATTTATTGTTCCATAAAATTGTGTTTCATAAAAAATCCATAAGAATTGTGTTTGTTTCCCATCATTTATTGTTTTGGAAAAATTATGTCTAGCTTGAACTAAGTGGTTGTAGAGTAACCCTGTCTGAACCCATGCTGTGCTTTTGAAATGACATTGTGTTTCTGATTAAATGCTTATGAATTATGTGTTCGAGAATTTTGCAGGTAACTTTGAACACGTGACCTGTCGCCTGTTTTGTGTATTGATTTGATTTGGGCAGTTCCCCAGTTGTACGGTATTGAAGACTCATTCAGACACTTATTATAAAGGACAGACAAATATTTAGAGTACCATTCGGCCTAGCGCTTCAAAAAAGTGCTTCAGGAATGTTACCATGGTTAGGCAATTTGCTTTCACAACAGGGAAGCAGAGCAAGAAATCATCTACAAATCTAAACGCCTGCAGTAAACAAAATGTGCCAAACTAGATTTTAAAGTCCGATTCCCTTTTGCCATGTAAATATCAGAAATGACCGGCGCAATGCAAAAACTTATGCTAATACCACTCTTTTGTATGTACCATTTTGAACCGAACTTTACAACTAATGAACTAAGGTATTTTTCCAGCAAGTTTAGAAAACCAGACACTAATACAGGACTCATTCTGGAACTTGATGGCAGCAAACTGATGAATACATTCTTCCACAGCAGTTAAGGCTGCTGCGACCGGAATACTAAAGTACATATCTCTAATTTCAACAGACACACAGATATCCGGGGGGCTTTCTTTCAAGAATGCAATGACGTCCTCAGAGTCACCACATGCGAAATTGCGCACAAAGAAAGATTTGTTGAGTGTGATACAGGCATTGTGTATAACATTCCCTTATCATGCGGAATGAGATACATATGCCAGACAGGCAGGTGTTTGAACACGAGGTTAAAGGAACAGTGTAATGATATAGGTAAAATCAATAGCCCTGGAAACCTCGCACCCCATTGCGCAAAACACAAATGCAAGCCAGAATTTGAAGGCTGTTCGAAAGAAAGAAAAGGAAGAGAAATAATAGGAGCGTTTCAGATATGGGAAGCTGGAGAAGACAAGTGCGTAAGCACGCCATCAGTCATGCTAACTAATGAGATAAAGATAATAAAGGAGCTTAGGTGCGTAGGGATATGACACTGCCTGTTCAGTGAGTTTGCGAGATTTCTTGTATCACAGAGTGCGTGTGGACTGGTTTAAATGCAACGCTGTTATCAATAAACCTTAGTTGTCAGTGCGCGCTTGTCCTGTGTACGTGGTTCCTGCTGGACTGGTTTAAATGCAACGCTGTTATCAATAAACCTTAGTTGTCAGTGCGCGCTTGTCCTGTGTACGTGGTTCCTGCTTTCTTGTGTATCTGTGTATATCGTAGCGCGAAAATTCTTGAAATGGTAAACCAACTAGCTCCATTGCTGCTTTGCTTTGAATACGAATCCTTTTAGAAAAATCTTCAGTTACAGAATACTTGGTTCCCTTCTTGCATGTTTTTAATTTTAATATCAGACTTTTCTCTACAGGTTCATGTTGTCTTTGGTTACACAGAGTGCTGCGCGACATTTAAACTTGGCATTTTCTGTTAATCTGCGTGGGCGTTATACTAACCTGTGTCGCAATGGAATGGAAGGAGAAAACCAGTACATGATGCGACAAGCAGCATCAAGTCCAGCATCGCCACCGCTACCACCCTCTGGGCAGTTTCAGAGGTAGCCGCATGTGGAAATTGCGAATTGAGTGCGGGATGGTGCCCTGGCAGAGTCCGAATAATCGGGCAAGTCTAGAAAATCGGCCGGCGGCTATACATGTCAAAAATCAATGTAGCACCTGGTGGCAGACTGCAGCCTCAGTAGCGGCAGCTCGCAGGGAACGTTTTGTAGCTGCAATGCAGTCAGCAGGTGTGGTCATTAAGTTTGCATGGATTCAATGATCTGCGGCAATTTTTACATTTGAATGCAGGAGCCAAAAAGGCTCCTGGGAGGACTTTGCCAAAACCTTAAAAAAACAAAAAAGTTTGTACCTATCCATGCTAAGCGCTGTCTGAATGTGGTGGCATACATCACCCCAAACAGAATTCTCATCTGTATGGAAAAATTTCATCCTTATTTTTGCAGCACATGAGGGAAGAGGTGCCATATCCTGAGGTTGGCTGAGTAGTGAAACAGATGCGCCTGTAGGAATCTGACTTTTTGTGCATTGGGAATACATTTGGACTATAGAAACATGCTCCAAAACACAATTAGAATGCCTTAAAGCTTTCGTTTTGTAGCTCCAAAGCTGCCCCAGAATGCTCGAGCGCGTTCCATCCCTCGGTATTGGCAGTGCTGGGGTATTCTTGTCCACAGCCAAGCAGCTACAATGTTTTAAATGTTGGCATTTTGCCTTGAGGTGAGTGACCTTCTCTGCATATCTAGGCTATGGCAAATGCATTTTGCTGGAGTGCCGTCTAATGTGCTTCTTCCCCTACGCATTCCCTGAGCGAGCTCCCCTTGCTTGTTGTGTTCTTCTTCTGCGAAGCCACATTTTTCTTTTGAGGTCAATACATTTGGAGTGCAGCACACATGAAAGCAAGCGGTTGTTTAGGATTGGAAGGTTGCCATGCTGACTTGAGTGCAACACCATAGTCTCCGTGAAGTGAGCTCATCACTAATCTTGTCACATACTCTGTATGGATTTGTTAGTTTTAAGTGGCACATGTCCCTGAATAATTTAAGTCATTGGCAAGGATAAATATTTGTGCCACTGTTGGGGATGCTGAAAGAAATTACCTACGAATGTCTTACGAAGGACATGCATAAGACATGAATGACTTGTTGAAAGTGCTGTGCTTTACAATGAGCATGGAATTCTCTACAAGACTGGAGGAAGAGACGGCACTTCATTTAGCTTCAGGGATTTTACCTAAACTAATCTGCAGCTCTCCTCTATAGCACCCCTGGAGTCATACCAGTAGCGTTGTTTGATTAATCTGTTTGTCCCCACTTTGCAGAATGAGCTCGAGGCTGTCACTGCAAAGCTGCAGACGGACAACAATGCGCTGAAGGCCACCATCGTCCAGCTGGAGCAGGCAAATGTCAGCCTCTCTGCAGAGGTGTCAGGACTCGGCCAGCGCTGCGCCGACCTGGAGGCAGAGTTGCAGGCATTGAAGGTGGCAGCTGCCAAGCTAGAGTCGGACCACGCTGCACAGCTTATCGCTAAAGACCAGTTGATGGCCACTCTGGAAGCAAAATCCACCAGCTTTGAAGCCTCAAACAACGAGCTTCTCAAGTCCAATGAGCAGCTTAATGAAGCCTTGCGCTCGTCAGAGGCAGAGAGGGAAGAAATTCAGAACAAGCTGTGTAAGGAGACTGCAGAGAAAGAGAGGCACTGTGAAGAGCTGTCTCGGAGTCAGCAAGTGATACATTCTCTGGAAGAGGCATCGAGCCAGGTTTTGGTGAAGCTGCATGATCAGTCACTGAGAGCAGAGCAACTTGAGGCACGTGTGCAAGAACTGGAGGCATCCCAGCGTCATGTGGGCACCCGCTGCTCTGAGCTTGAGGCTGAGCTGGGTGAACGGGAGAGCCAGCTGAAAGCAGCTGTGGAAGGGAAAAATGCAGCTGTGCTGATGATGGAAGAAGCACGAGCACAGTTGGACCTTGTGAGTCAGCAGGCTAACACTGCCCGCAAGCTGGGGGAGGAGAAGCAGGCACTGCTCGAGAAAATGATCATCCTCGAGTCTGACCTGAACGTGCTTTGTGATGAGAATGCACGACTTGGCAGCCAGCTTGTTGCACTCACTCAAGCTCACGGGGAGCTGTGTGCCAGGAATGCTGAGGAGTGTGGCCGACTTGAGCAGTGCATCCAGGATTGGGCTGCAGAAAAGAAAACACTGGAGGCTCACTTGGAACAAGAAAGGGAGAATGCACATCATTTGGAACAGAAATATGCCGAGCAGTCTTCCTTGAATGAAAGGCTTTCTGATGAAAATCTGGCATTGAAGGCTGCTATACAGGAAGCCGGTATTGAAAAAAGGTGCCTCGAAACCAGCATCAAACAAGCGGCTGACAGAAACTCCGAGCTTCGCATCCATCTTGAAGAGATCAGGGGCAGCCTCGATGCTGCAATTGCAGAAAAGCGAACTGCCGAATGGAAGCTGTCTGAGAAGACTGCTGCCTGTACTGCCCTTACGGACGAGGTTTCTGCAGTCAAGGCAGAACTTGCTGCCTCTGAGGAGTGTGCACAAGCGCTAAGGACGAGCAATGCCAGCTTGGACTCTCTTACAGCTGCGTGTAAGGATCAGCTGCAGGCTGTGCAGGCTCGGCTCCACGAGGCCAATGCTCAGGTGGTGTCATTGAGGCAGGAGGTCTCCGTGCTTCAGGAGGGGATCACAAGGCTCAACCTCGAAAAGCAGCTCCTGCATTCGTCGCTTGGCACAGCAGAGAACACATTGCGATCTCTCAATGAGGCCTGTGTTGCCACCAACCGTAGCATGGAGGACATGAAGCAGAAGTTCGAAGTCGGTGAGCGGGACCGGTCTTATCTGACCGGCGTTATTGAGCAGCTGCAGCAGGACTGCACAAGCCTGAAGACTGTGCTGTCCAACACAAGTGAAAAGCTTCGCGAGCATGAGGTGGAGGCAGTACGGTCCAAGCTGTTGGAAGACGAGCATCTCAAGCACCGGAACCAGGTCTTGGAGGACCGCATTGGGGACCTGGAGGTGAAGCTCAACAGCCAGCTGGAGCTGCAGAAGAAAGCAGAGGATGACTACTATGAGTGCGTCAAAGAGCGTGATGCTAACAAGGAATCTCTTCAGCAACAGATTGATGAGCTCACTGCAGAGAACGTACGGCTGCGGCAGGAGCTGGAGCAGATGAGGCTGACGTTGGACGCCCGAGAGAGCGTTGCTGCAGAGGTGGCTGCTCAAGTCACACAACTTAGGGTGGAAAAGGAACGACTCGAGCTGGACCTTGCAAACCATACCAATGAGCTGCGGAAAGCGACTGCCAAGCAAGAGGAGCTGCGCCTCAAGTGCGGCATACTCGAGAACAAGAACCAAGGTTTGAAGTACGAACTCAAGGTGGGTGCTTTGGTTCTTCTGCACCCGCTTTTTTTTAAATATTTTGCAGTTCTCATTTTGTATCAGTCGTGAGGAAACACATTTTCTGTTGGCTTAGGGCTTCCTCTAGTGCTTGAGTGCTAAAGTAGGCTTGAGTTTTTACTTTGGGACTTCCTGACTTGGTCACATGGCTATGCACTTCTCTGCAGTTCCTTCCCCCCTCCCCACAATAAAAAGGAAAAAAAATCTTGAATGTACATGTAGCCAAACAAGCCATAAATATTGATTGAGAGTGAAATGCCTATTAATCAAACCCGGATATATCGAACTCTAAGGGGATTGTAAAATAGTTAGCTAATTTGATATACAGAAATCTGCTTAAGACGTTGCTTGCGATCATAAAAAATGGTACTGTATTTGTCGTGTAATCAGTCCACTCGAATAATGTGCCCACCTCCACTTTTGGCGCAGAAAATAAAAAAATGTTAATGGGTGGCGCATCTCTCCCTTTCGCGCCATTGCAGGCCGCAGCTCATTTTTTGGCAGCATGCCAAGATGCTGTGCAGCGATACCGTCAGGGCATGTTTACCTTTTGACATTAGCTCCTGTAATGGCAAGAAGTGAACTTGGCAGAGTGCCTGTGATGGCTTCATTGCACAAGCCTGGTTCGATTGATCATGCTTGGGGCGGGCGGCGTCCACTGCCACTAAATGGTTGGAAGGGGTGATAGCAGTAAATGCCGTTTGAAGTGAACAAAGTCTGCGTCATGATCGTGTGCTGCCGCGCACACAGGGTTCACAACATACATTGACGCTCTGTCTGCCACGTGCTGAGCTGGCTTGCCGGTGCATATGTAGTGTGTGCTGCTGCAAACGAAGACCGGAAAAGAGGGAAGAAGGGGAGAGCTCAGCAGAATTTTTTTCTCCTTCCGCACACCTATCGAGGAAGGAAAGAATGAGCTCATCCTTGTGCTTCACTACATTGCATTGTTTCCTCTTTTCCCAACATTACAGCTGCATTGGCTGCATCTGCTCTGTACCGACAGCTGCCAAACCGGTTCCCTCTTGTTCCTTCATGCACATTTGCAAACGTTCCATGCTGCCGCGTGACAAACGATCACTGCAGATGCGCACACCTTTGAGGAAAAGGCACGCCTCTGCTCTAGACCAGCCATCGCCGAACTGGTTCCTTCTCTTTCTTTCGGCACATGGCTCGAAAACGTCACGCGGCAAACGGCCGAGGTGATGTGATCGTCTTTGAGGAAGGTGCACTCTCCAGTGCATGGTGCGGAGTTCAATGTATCGAATGGCCGATGAAATTGCAGTTCGGTATAAGACGCTGCTTTCCTATACTCTTACATGAAATTTTCTAGTGTATATTCCGAGAGTTCAATATAATGAAAATTCGAATTATTCAGGTTCGACTGTGTAATTATGTTCCTCTCAGGAACCCGGGAAGGGCTCCATTACACCTTTAAAGGAAGGCCTATGAAGGGAGGGCTGACAGGGCAGTTCGCTGGAACATCTATTGTGCAAGCGAGGAATTGTCATTTGTGAAACAGATTTGAGTTTGTAAAAATGTATAAGGCTCGGGATTACTTTAGGAGACTGTTTAGTCCACTTTTGACAGTAAGTATTAAAGTGCCGATCAGTAATCATAATCGCCAGTTTAGCAAAAGACTAAACAAGACGAATGCTCCTGCAGGAAATTCTCTTGTTGAGGAAAAAAACCAGCCTCTGAGCTTCACTTGCTTCACACAGAAATGAGTTTCCTTGAAGGTTGTAGTTCACTTATGCATACTTCTTCACGCAGTGACCTGCATTTTATGAATAACTAGTTTTGAGCTCGACGACTCTCTCGTAGATGTGTTCTATGGTAAAATAAACCACTTATTACAATGGTGTCATATTACATTATTGGTTATAACATTCAAATATGGTCACTGAATGTCAACAAAAATGCGGAAATGCAACCACAAAAGCGCCTGCGTACGCCAATGCAGCGGCAATAATACAAACAAAAAGGACACAGTGAGCGTCACGGACGGAGCATGAAGGAGGGAAGGCGCTGCTAGGCGCAGCCATTCTGAGGGAGAGCTTTGAGCGCTCCCCCTCGCCCGTGGCCTTGGTAACTCACGTCCTCTCTGCCTCTGTACGGTGGAGTATTCCATTCTGAGGGTGCACTGACAGTAGTGCGCTTCACTATCCTCCCCTGTTTGCTTTGTTCAGGTTGCACATGTTTTGTGCCAGACATGCAGCTGAGTTTGTTCACGTGTCTTTCTAGCGTGGGTCCTCTAGTGTGCTATCATCATTACCACGATCTTGCTGGCCCTGGATTTCCCATGAACAGCAATGGAGAATCTTCCTTCAGGAAGTGCGACAGAACCGGCGCAGACGAGGAAGCGAACGGCAATACTGCTAGAAGTACTGTATGTGTAGAAGTATTGTAGAACATTGTTTGAGCACAAGGGCAGCATAAAGCTGTGCAACTTGGTGCACAAGTATGGCCTGACGCAACCGAGAGTATCTATTTATTTATTTATTTGTGCCTCACAGGCCTCGAAAAGTATTGGGTGAGGGGGGCATATAAAAAAATGAACATACAGAAGTAATAGTCCAGTGCAACGGTACGTCGGACGCGGTACACAGCAAATACATGATAGGAGCATAGTATAGATCCAAAACAGGGTAATGTCATCTTGGCTATGATTGGTCTGTGCCTATCAGATTTGAATTTGCCTTATTCTATGAACCCTTTCAAACTGGTAGGCAACTACTGATAATTCTGGGTGCTCTGAACAAAACACAATAATTTTTTTTTCTGAATCTGCCCAGCTTTCATCTTCTACATCATTGATGCCAAAGAAAAGCAAGTTATTTCTACGCAATCTATTCTCAGCATCATCACATCTTGAGTAAATATTAGAAAGCTGGGAAGAAATGCCTTGCATGGCATTGCCAGCTAGAGAACTATCTGGTCTATCAAGTAAGGTTAACGCTATTTCAAGTGCGACCACTCCGTCAGCTGTTTTACTTAATCTGTAGCTTCCTGCCTTTCCCTAATACCTTTGATTTCATCAAGGATTGTGGCTTGGCCAGCTTCAATTCTTTGCACAGTCAGCAAGAGGGTATCCAATGTTTCCCTTTCGGTGGCGTTCATAGGCCCGGGATTGCTTTCAACGCCACTCGACAGTGAGAGTAACATACCACAAAAGAACGAATAAAGACAAGATGGCAAGCACAATATACATTTCATCGTATCGCTGCTCTTTACCCAGGTAGCACCTTGTAAATAACTAACCTGCAAATTCTGTGGCAGTAAGATTTCCGTGGTGGTCACGGTGCCGTTTCCGAGGTGGGCGGTTCCGAGCTTGTTTTTATATGCTTCGTCGATGTTGGAGATAGTCGATGTAGATCCCCGTTGCCAGGTGAAAATACTAGGTTAGGCCAAGAAGTCGACGAGAACGAAGGTCGCTCAGCGGCACTAGATGGCGGTGAAGCAGCAGGATCCGAGAAATAGTAGGCACCACATAACGATGTGGCCTGCAAAATCTGTAGCGGCAAGATATTTATGGCAGTCATGGTGCCGTGCCCCTTAATCATCAATCATCTGTAACGCGCTTAAGACTGAGAACGACAGTGATGCCAGTGCTGCCCGTTCAATGGATGATGGCTGGAAAAGGATTGGACTGGGGCCTACAAAAACATAGAACATAACCAGTGGTTCTTAAATGCCTATGCAGCGAACCTGCTATTAGTGGCCCGATTTTAGCGGAGAAGGGGAAGCACTTCGCATACCTCCTGCACTACACTGATTTCCTGCCTGGTGGTGATTGGATTCAGTGGTTCAAGGAGAGACATGGAATCGTTTACAAGGCAGTAATGGGTGAGGCAGGGTCACTTGATGTTGACGCTGGCAGAAGTGGCTTGAGGAAACACTGCCCTGCATCCGAGAAGCACATGCGGACCGGGACTTACACAATGGGGACAAAACTGGGCTGTTTTTCCAGATATTACCATCAAATATGCGCACTGTCAGAGGCGATTCCTATAAGGGCAGCAAGCAAAGAAAATTGAGTGACCATTTTATAGTGTGCCAACAGGACGACAGCGAGAAGTGCCCCAACTTGGTCATAGGAGAATCCAAGAATTCCTGCTGTTTTCGTGGTGCTCCGAGGACCCTAGCTCGCTACAGTCATAACAGGAAAGCATCGGTGATGTGCAAAGTTTTCCCGCGAGGGGCTGGTTTGAGTTTGATCAACGGATGAAGGCAAGGAGGTGGTATTGGTGCTCGATAATTGCACTGCGCACCAAACAGCTCAGAAGCTCTCGCATGTAGAAGTTTTTTTCCTCCCACCCAACAAAACTGCAGCCTATGGATGCCGGCATGAGTACTTGCTTCAAGGCACGCTGATATGTTTTGAGCAGGCTCGACATTGGTCGGATATCTACTCTCCCAAGGTGGAGTAAATTTATAATAAGGGAGTAATTACTCATTGCCATCTACCCAAGCGCAGCCATACAGCTACAAAAGAAAGCTATACAGCTTTCTCAGAAACTTCACAGTTAAAGAAAAATTCATCCTGATCTGGGGATCGAACCCGCTTTCCTTTATAGCCGCATGGCTGCGCTTGGGTGGATGTCAGTGAGCAATTACTCCCTTATTACGAACCTCGACATTTCTGTCCGAGAACGCCGACCGGCACCAGACTTCGATATCTCGCTCCTGATGGCAGTGCAGTTCATTTTTAGAGCATGGCCAGAAGTAAGCTCTTCCATCATCATGAATTGCTTCAGGAAGGCAGGCTTTGCTGGAGATGCCTGTGACACCGAAAGTTGCGAAGCTCCTACCCACACAGCGATGACTTTGGCCCACAGTAAGTGGTTGTGACAGCAAAGCTTGAGGAACTTGAGGAATTTTTACATGCCGACGATACAGTTGCAACAGAAGTCCTTGAAGAGCTGACAGACGATGCTATCGTTGCATCAGTCACTGGCGCAGAAGACTATGAAAGAAGCAACGACGACGATAAACTGGAACCTGTGCAGGTTGCGTCTCACCAGGGGGCTTTGAGAATGATACTCCCTGCGAGGCTTTGTTTTTGCCTAGAACCTTCCACTGCACTATGTTCAGCAGTTGGATGCCTTGCAGAAAGATGTCGGCCAGATTGCCGTGAAACAGACAACGCTTACGGGTTTCTTCCCACTACAAAACAAGTGTAAACTACCTCATCTTCATTAAATGTGTATTTTGTTTTTCGGCCCAACCCGGTTATAACAATGCTATTTTCATGGCACTTCAATGTTGTTTGATGGGTTTGACAGTGCCAGTGGTTTTTGGACGTCTGCGCACAAAATCTACCACTCTCTCCAGTCCCATGCTTAAAGGGCAACTCCGGGGGTTTTTTGACATTCGAATATTCTAATAAAAATTTTACTGTAGATTCTCCTCTCCATCCTGACGCATTCTATAAAATTTGAGCGCCGTACGGTAATCCGTTCGCGCGCAACACGACTTTAAAATATGCTGTTTTCATGGCTTAAGATGAGACTATTTCTGCCGTCAACACTGAGTTTCTGTCGTCACAAACAGTATACCGGCATTACTGTCCACTTCCCGCATGATTATGAAATTGTGAGGCTTATATTGAACTACCTCAGACATTTTATGCAATGCTTCATGATTTCCATACTTTATTTTCACCATCCAACGCACGTACGAGTGTTTCTCTAATACTGAGTGTGACGCCACCATTTCGTCACCTGGGACGTCGTTTCTGGCCGTAAAAGCAGTTTCGGTTTCGATTTGCTGTTTTTTCTCTTTAAAAATACTTCTAATTGGAATTTCAAAAAACGTTTTTTTGTGTTCGAGTCAGGACGTGCCAAGGAATGTAATTCAACCAAAAACACAGAATGATGGAAAAATCACCGGAGTTGACCTTTAACAGAAGGCATTGTTTCGCCTGCATCCTGGATGTCGAGGGATTTATGGCTTGAAGTGGTTGGCTCCAAAGGTTTAACGATCGCTACTATATCACAGAGTTAGCAATTGAGAGCCACGCCGTGGATGCAGAAGAGCCCAGAAGTGGGTGTAGGACATATGGCATGATGTGAAGGAGAGGCACGAGCCATGCAACATTTTTAGTGCAGACAAGACTTTGTTTTAGCAGCTACTGCCAACTAGGACATTGATGCTCAAAGTGAGAAGTGCCATGGAGGCAAAATGAATAAAACCCGAGTCACTGTTCTCACTACGAACATGGATGGGTCCGTAAAGTTGCGACCGCTTGTCATTGGCGTAAGATTTGCCTCCTTCTCTACAACTGCTTCGCTTACTATTGCGGCGTCGCACTCAAAAACATAAAACTCTGCCACCAAACGCCACAACGGTAATAAAGCCGCTTGATCAAAGAATCATACGGGCATTCAAGCAAAGTGACAGTTGTCAGTAAGTGCTTGTCTGTGTCCCCTTTCATGTGAATGTCTTGTTAGCGCTTCTTCCTTTTTTTGAAATGTTGCACCAATTAGCCCAGCAAAAAGTTCTTGAATAACTGTCTTCTGGAGTAGGTTATCCATGCTAAATGGCAGGATTTTTTATTTGTTAATGCGGTTTGGGTCAACTGTTTTATAATGAGTTTGATGCTCAAGTTCATTATAAACGGTTTTGGTTAGAGTGAAATACTTCGTATATCGAACAAATCGCATTAAATCAAGCTGTTCATTATAACTGGCTTTGACTGTATTGCCACTGCCTCAAAGGGCATCAATGAATAGAGCCAAGCTAGTCCATCCAAATACTCAGCTTTGCCTAGCTTTCACGGTGGTGCAAAGGGGGTTGTTTGCGACCAAAATACAGTGCAAGTCCAAATTATTCGAGTTCGATAAATCAGTCTGGTACTGTACATGAACTAAAGTCTTATTCGCTGGTAAAAAAAAAAAAAGACAGCACCAGGTCCTTACAATTGCACTGTGCAATACTTGCCATTCTCTTGCGGGCTGCCCTAGAGGCATTGTTGAAATTCTTTAATAATATATGAATGGCAAAATACCAGAAGGGTGGAAAAAGGCTGTAATAGTACCCTTTCTGAAACCAGGTATCGAAAAACCCTTCGAAAGTACTGAAAACATCCAACTCACCTTTATTCTTGAAACCCGACAACTTCTGAATACACACCAATATGGCTTAAAAAAACATACATTCAGCTGATTATCTTGTCCATCTCAAAGACACAATACAGGAGGTGTTCAGCCACAGGCAACACTGAATCAAGGTCTTCGACCTGGAGAAAGCCTAAGACACCACGTGAAAATTCCTCTGCGACCTAACAGACCTATGTATCCATGGCAGGATGCTTGACTGCCTGAACAACTTCCTGACTAACCGTACATTCCCAGTCTGTTTAGACAGTTTTCTTCATGACTTTCACATTAGAAAATGGCATACCACAGGGCTTCATCCTTAGCACAACACTCTTTATAGTAAAAAGGAATTTGCTTACTAAAGTAAGCCCAAAGTTAATGTAGATGACATGCAAATGTATGTAGATATAGAAGACCTGCTGTGGGCAAACAGCAATGAACTAGTTTTCCCCTCAAAAAAACAGTAGCCATTGTGTTCTCGTAGAGGTGAGACTTGCAGATCAATCCCACGTTATACCTGAACCAAACCTACCTTCAGAAGGGAAGATGTTTGGGCGTGTTGGTTCATCGCCAACAAAGCAAAGTGCAAAAAACGACAGAGGACGAGGGGAGAACAGGACATGCGCTTATCCTGTCCTCGCCTCGTCCTTTGTCGTTTTTTCCGCTTTGCTTTGTTGAAGATGAACCAACACGTCCAAATATTTTCCAGAAGTGCATTTTAAGTACCTTGGGCCTATCTACTCTTTGTTTTCTGGTAGCGCATGTCCTGCCCTCGCCTCTTCCTCTGTCGTTTTTTGCGCTTTGCTTTGTTGACGATGAACCAACATGGCCAAATATTTTCCCTTCTGAAGTGCATTTCTACTACCTTGGGCCTATCTACTCTTTGTTCTCTGGTAGCACATGTCCTGTCCTCGCCTCTTCCTCTGTCGTTTTTTGCGCTTTCATTCATTGACGATGAACCAACACGGCCAAATATTTTCCCTTCTGAAGTGCATTTCTACTACCTTGGGCCTATCTACTCTTTGTTCTCTGGTAGCGCATGTCCTGTCCTCGCCTCTTCCTCTGTCGTTTTTTGCGCTTTGATTCATTGACGATGAACCAACACGGCCAAATATTTTCCCTTCTGAAGTGCATTTCTACTACCTTGGGTCTATCTACTCTGTTCTCTGGTAGCGCATGTCCTGTCCTCGCCTCTTCCTCTGCGTTTTTAGCGCTTTGCTTTGTTGATGATGAACCAACATGGCCAAATGTTTTCCCTTCTGAAGTGCATTTCTACTACCTTGGGCATATCTACTCTGTTCTCTGGTAGAGCATGTCCTGTCCTCGCCTCTTCTGTCGTTTTTTGCGCATTGCTTCGTTGACGATGAACCAACACGGCCAAATATTTTCCCTTCTGAAGTGCATTTCTGCTACCTTGGGCCTATCTATTCTGTTCTCTGGTAGCGCATGTCCTGTCCTCGCCTCTTCCTCTGTCGTTTTTTGCGCTTTGCTTCACTGACGAGGAACCAACACGGCCAAATATTTTCCCTTCTGAAGTGCATTTCTACTACCTCGAGCCTATCTACTCTGCTCTCTGGTAGCGCATGTCCTGTCCTCGCCTCTTCCTCTATCGTTCTTTGCGCTTTGCTTTGTTGACAATAAACCAACACGCCCAAATATTTTCCCTTCTGAAGTGCATTTCTACTACCTTGGGCCTATCTACTCTGTTCTCTGGTAGCGCATTTCCTGTCCTCGCCTCTTTCTCTGTCGTTTTTTGCGCTTTGCTTCGTTGACTATGAACCAACACGCCCAAACATTTTCCCTTCAGAAGTGCATTTCTAGTACCTTGGGCCTATCTACTCTGTTCTCTGGTAGCCCATGTCCTGTCCTCGCCTCTTCCTCTGTCGTTTTTTGTGCTTTGCTTTGTTGACTATGAACCAACATGCCCAAATATTTTCCCTTCAAAAGTGCATTTCTACTACCTTGGGCCTATCTACTCTGTTCTCTGGTAGCGCATGTCCTCTCCTCGCCTCTTACTCTGTCGTTTTTTGCGCTTTGCTTCGCTGACGATGAACCAACACGGCCAAATATTTTCCCTTCAGAAGTGCATTTGTACTACCTTGGGCCTATCTACTCTGTTCTCTGGTAGCGCATGTCCTGTGCTCGCCTCTTCCTCTGTCGTTTTATGTGCTTTGCTTTGTTGACTATGAACCAACATGCCCAAATATTTTCCCTTCAGAAGTGCATTTCTACTACCTCGAGCCTATCTACTCTGCTCTCTGGTAGCGCATGTCCTGTCCTCGCCTCTTTCTCTATCGTTCTTTGCGCTTTGCTTTGTTGACAATAAACCAACACGCCCAAATATTTTCCCTTCTGAAGTGCATTTCTACTACCTTGGGCCTATCTACTGTTTCTCTGGTAGTGCATGTCCTGTCCTTGCCTCTTCCTTTGTCGTATTTTGCGCTTTGCTTCGTTGACGATGAACCAACACGCCCAAATATTTTGCCTTCAGAAGTGCATTTCTAGTACCTTGGGCCTATCTACTCTGTTCTCTGGTAGCGCATGTCCTGTCCTCGCCTCTTCCTCTGTCGTTTTTTGCGCTTTACTTCGTTGACTTCCTCTGTCGTTTTTTGCACTTTGCTTCGTTGACGATGAACCAACACGCCCAAATATTTTGCCTTCAGAGGTGCATTTCTAGTACCTTGGGCCTATCTACTCTGTTCTCTGGTAGCGCATGTCCTGTCCTTGCCTCTTTCTTTGTCGTTTTTTGCGCTTTGCTTCGTTGACGGTGAACCAACAAGCCCAAATATTTTGCCTTCAGAAGTGCATTTCTAGTACCTTGGGCCTATCTACTCTGTTCTCTGGTAGCGCATGTCCTTTCCTCGCCTCATCCTCTGTCGTTTTTTGTGCTTTGCTTTGTTGACTATGAACCAACATGCCCAAATATTTTCCCTTCAGAAGTGCATTTCTACTACCTTGGGCCTATCTACTCTGTTCTCTGGTAGCGCATGTGCTGTCCTCGCCTCTTCCTCTGTCGTTTTTTGTGCTTTGCTTTGTTGACTATGAACCAACATGCCCAAATATTTTCCCTTCAGAGGTGCATTTCTACTACCTTGGGCCTATCTACTCTGTTCTCTGGTAGCGCATGTCCTGTCCTCGCCTCTTCCTCTGTCGTTTTTTGCGCTTTGCTTTGTTGACGATGAACCAACATGCCCAAATATTTTCCCTTCAGAAGTGCATTTCTACTACCTTGGGCCTATCTACTCTGTTCTCTGGTAGCGCATCTCCTGTCCTCGCCTCTTCCTCTATCGTTCTTTGCGCTTTGCTTTGCTGACGATGAACCAACACGCCCAAATATTTTCCCTTTATAAAGTGCATTTCTAGTACCTTGGGCCTATCTACTCTGTCCTCTGGTAGCGCATGTCCTGTCCTCGCCTCTTCCTCTGTCATTTTTTGCGCTTTGCTTCGTTGACGATGAACCAACACGCCCAAATATTTTGCCTTCTGAAGTGCATTTCTAGTACCTTGGGCCTATCTACTCTGTTCTCTGGTAGCGCATGTCCTGTCCTCGCCTCTTCCTTTGTCGTTTTTTGTGCTTTGCTTTGTTGACGATGAACCAACACGCCCAAATATTTTCCCTTCAGAAGTGCATTTCTAGTACCTTGGGCCTATCTACTCTGTTCTCTGGTAGCGCATGTCCTGTCCTCGCCTCTTCCTTTGTCGTTTTTTGCGCTTTGCTTTGTTGACGATGAACCAACATGCCCAAATATTTTCCCTTCAGAAGTGCATTTCTAGTACCTTGGGCCTACCTACTCTGTTTTCTGGTAGCGCGTGTCCGGTCCTCGCCTCTTCCTCTGTCGTTTTTTGTGCTTTGCTTTGTTGACGCTGAACCAACACGCCCAAATGTTTTCCCTTTAGAAGTGCATTTCTAGTACCTTGGGCCTATCTACTCTAAAGGGTGGCTTTTTGGGCTTGTTGGTGCGTGAACATAGCGAGACTGTAGCGCAAAGCAGACAGGACTCACGAGAAGAACGAACAACACGAGCGCTAACTTCCAACAATCTTTATTTCAGACATGCAGCACATTTATACGCCAAAGATAGTAAATCGCTTGTGCTGAAAGTATCACCGCCGGAGAAAAGAGAGTTCTTTATCGCATAAACTAATAGATGGAGTGCTAACACAAGTCTCTCCGCAAGCATTTATCTTCTCAGCTTCAATTATCATTCGCGTGGTCATGCCAAAATTTCTTGCTAGCACAACTCTTTGTTCCAAGTACGGTTTGGAAGTTTTCGATTCACAAGAAAGAATATGATCAACAAGAGAACTACCCTTCCCATTCTTGACATTACGTGCGTGTTCCATTAATCGCTGATTTAGGCACCGTCCTGTCTGTCCAATGTAGTGGCCACCGCATGATAAAGGTATCTTGTACACAACACCTTCAATGCAACTGACGTAAGGCTTCAGATGACGAGTCGTGCAAGCTCGTGCTCCGTTACTGTTTGATTTGCCAATCTTGCACAAGGAAGCGAGTTTTTTTGGAGCTGAAAATACGACAGTTGTGTTTGCCCTACGTCCAATTCTCTTTAGATTATGTGAAATTCTGTGCATATACGGCATAACAAAGCGTTTTCTTCCATCGGACAACGGAGGCTGTTGACACTGATTACTATTGAATTTTCTCAGAAGTTTCTCGGCGACAGATACCTGGAAATCGGCAATGTACCCAGCATTAGTCAACCTTGTGGATCGCTCTTTAAAACTTTCAGTTATCTTATGGGTACACGACTTTTTCAGAGAGTTCTGGAAACACATGCTGACGATGGCTCTTTTTACGAGTTTTGAATGTGCGGAATGATACGGCAGTACAGGTTTATTACTGCGAGGCTGGTAGGCTCAGCAAATGCGATTAGGGTGGAAGGTGAAGATGAGGTCTAAAAACCTGATAGTGTCATTTACTGGCAATTCAGTGGTTAAAACCAGTGGGTCAAAACATTCCTTCATGACGGTCAAAATGTTAATGGCCTTTGACTCTAATGAGCCAGAGTCACTGTTAACAAGAATTAAGAAATCGTCAACAAATCTAAAGATTTGCAACACGTCCAAACCATCAAGGCGACTGATAACAGTCTTGTCAAGTTTAGATAAAAACATGTTGCTTAAAACGGGCGCCAGACATGAACCGATGCATATACCGTCCTTCTGAAGGTATGGTTTACCTTTCCAGTTAATGAACGTTGATTTCAAGTAAAATGCTAAAAGTTCAAGGAAGCTACCCACTGATACACCCGCTGTGTTTTGAAAAGCAACACACCCGAAATCTTCAATGCACTCCTCAACACAGCAGAGTACCTTGTCATTTGGCAACGAGTAATACAAATCCTTTATGTCAACAGAAAATGCATTAATGTTTCCACCAGGCACGTCTCGGACAAACTATGATTTCGTCAGAATTCTTAACACTGAAAGGGTCGTCATTTCTTAACAGGTTTAACTTTTCTTGCAAATATAGGGAAACAGTTTTCTGCCAAGTCCCAGTTTCAGATATGATAACCCTGAACGGGTGTTCAGGTTTATGGGTTTTAACGCTGAAGAAAACGTCTAAGAAATCTTTCTTTGACTCTGCTATTGCCTTGGCAAGCCTACTGAGGTTGAACTGGTTGCACATCTTCTTAGCTTTGGCTTTGACTTTTAGTATAGCGACATCCTCACGCAAGTCAAAAACAAATGACACAGCCTCATTGGCCTTAGAAGAGTATAGGTCAAAAGAGGAAACGGCAAAACCACCTTCTTTGTCCGATGGAAGCACGGAAAGTCCATGCTCACGTATGTAGTTCTCGACGCGCTTGAGAGGTAGCTTAGAAGAACCCGGCTTAGAGTGCAGCAGCACGTCGACTCCTTCAGATATACACCGGTGTTGTTCTAGTTGCGTAGCATGTTGTGACACTTGACGAACCATGGAAAGCAGCTGCGGTGCTGACGGCTTCGGTTCCACATCAAATTTAGGCCCCAATGAGAGAACAATTGGTCACGTCGACTGGTAGATCTAAGGCCTCCAACGTGTGCACAGCGCTCCGAGTTGCTTTCGGTTGGCTGGAAAGTTCAGTCCGAAGCTTTAACAGATGCTGAGTCCAGATGAATTCAGTAGCTTGGGCTGTCAGTCGCTGGTAATCTCGGAGAGTTTGCCAAGCGGTGTGCCCTTCACCGTTTGAGAGTATCTGAGCCTCGAGGTACTGCCTGTAGATCCGAGCCTGCCTGGAACAAACAGTTGTGCTAGCAAGAAATTTTGACATGACCACGCGAATGATAATTGAAGCTGAGAAGATAAATGCTTGCGGAGAGACTTGTGTTAGCACTTCGTCTATTAGTTTATGCGATAAAGAACTCTCTTTTCTCCGGCGGTGATACTGTCAGCACAAGTGATTTCCTATCTTTGGCATATAAATGTGCTGCATGTCTGAAATAAAGATTGTTGGAAACTAGCGCTCTTGTTGTTCGTTCTTCTCGTGTGTCCTGTCTGCTTTGCGCTACAGTCTCGCTACTATCTACTCTGTTCTCTGGTAGCGCATGTCCTGTCCTCGCCTCTTCCTCTGTCGTTTTTTGCGCTTTGCTTTGTTGACAATGAACCAACACGCCCAAATATTTTCCCTTTAGAAGTGCATTTCTAGTACCTTGGGCCTATCTACTCTGTTCTCTGGTAGCGCATGTCCTGTCCTCGCCTCTTCCTCTGTCGTTTTTTGCGCTTTGCTTTGTTGACAATGAACCAACACGCCCAAATATTTTCCCTTTAGAAGTGCATTTCTAGTACCTTGGGCCTATCTACTCTGTTCTCTGGTAGCGCATGTCCTGTCCTCGCCTCTTCCTCTGTCGTTTTTTGCGCTTTGCTTTGTTGACGATGAACCAACACGCCCAAATATTTTCCCTTCAGAAGTGCATTTCTAGTACCTTCGGCCTATCTACTCTGTTCTCTGGTAGCGCATGTCCTGTCCTCGCCTCTTCCTCTGTCGTTTTTTGCGCTTTGCTTTGTTGACGATGAACCAACACGCCCAAGTATTTTCCCTTCAGAAGTGCATTTCTACTACCTTGGGCCTATCTACTCTGTTCTCTGGTAGCGCATGTCCTGTCCTCGCCTCTTCCTCTGTCGTTTTTTGCGCTTTGCTTTGTTGACGATGAACCAACACGCCCAAATATTTTCCCTTCAGAAGTGCATTTCTAGTACCTTCGGCCTATCTACTCTGTTCTCTAGTAGCGCATGTCCTGTCCTCGCCCCTTCCTCTGTCGTTTTTTGCGCATTGCTTCGTTGACGATGAACCAACACGGCCAAATATTTTCCCTTCTGAAGTGCATTTCTACTACCTTGGGCCTATCTACTCTGTTCTCTGGTAGCGCATGTCCTGTCATCGCCTCTTCCTCTGTCGTTTTTTGCGCTTTGCTTCGTTGACGATGAACCAACACAGCCAAATATTTTCGCTTCTGAAGTGCATTTTTCTACCTTGGGCCTATCTACTTGTTCCATGGTAGAAGAACAAATGGTAGCGTAACTCCCATAAAGGCCTGCGTGTCGACTCTGAGCGAGGCTTTAGTTTCCCAGCGCCCCCTGCGAACTGTGAGGCACAACAAACACGTGACGTTGCTTGTGACGTCACAGTGCCGTACTTTTGGCGGGGAATTTGATTGTCTTTTTACTTATGAACGAAAAACAAGGCCAACAACGACGGAGACAGAACGATGCTCGGATAAGGCAGAAAAATGGACACCGTAACTGTTCAGTCAACTTTACTTGACATGGATTTCTACTGTCGTTTTACGTTAACTGAAATGTTACGGCATCTTTAACCACCTTATCACAGCATCGTTCTGCCTCCGTCGTCGTTAGCCTAGTCTTTCGTCGCGCGTCATGTAAACGCATTCTGGGGCTTATTTCTTCGGGCACGTTTGTGAACAAGGGCCTTCAAGTGAATTCGGCAAGCACATGGATAGAACCACATGGCTTGAGGCATTTCACTAAGGGCATAAATGAGTGAAGCTGTGCTGCATAGAAAGCCATGGCTTTATTAATTCACGATTACTTACATAGACGCTTCACGACAATGAAAAATAAGTGTAGGAGAGCGACCACCGCTCATTTGTCACGGTCTTCATGAAATCCTCGTGATAACAAAATGACCTCAGCGTAGGTCTCCAAACGAGACGCGGTGAGATTATAAAAGGGTAAAAGATCTTGCTAACAAAGTACATATCAGCGTCAAAGAACAAGAAAAACAAATGAACGGAATAACTAACGCTAGCACTAGAACGCCAAACTGTAAGAGCTTAGGTAAGCAATTCAAATTCGGATTGCTAGTATTTAGAAGTTATTGCGTCTGAGAAGTGAAAATATCTACGATATAGCTTCGCTCCAATAAATCTCGCCCTGTTCATGATTCCCATATTTTACTCGCGCTTCATTTGCCACTGAAAGGAGTCAATGTGAGGTTACAAATTTACAACTTAAGCATTTAACATGTTCATGAGAAAGATCCCATTGACAATAGGAACATCACTGTAATAACAGCTAAAGCACGTTCAGCGAACGTTGGTGCGGTAATACGACGCAGTAAGCAAAACACGCAGCATAGGGAGCGGAACGGAAGGCTTTGAGCAATGCGACACGCGTCTTGGGGGCAATAAAATCTCACTTTCACCGCTCAATTAAAACATGCAGCGATACGCCGCTCATGCAGACGTGTATCCGTAAAACAAGCCACCACTTTTGCGACGTGCCTGGAAGGCCGAACCGAGCCGCCGAGCTGTGACGCAGCATTGTCCCATCGTCCGGAAATGCGCACATGCAGCTGCAATCAGTTTCTCATCGAGCACACGCAGTCTTCGCCTTGCTGTAAAGCTCTACCACAACCAGCAGAATGAAATACTGACTGTTTGTTACAGATAACCCACTCTGTACACAGCGCGCAACGATGAACGTTGAACCGGGGCCGATAACGCACCCACCCGCGTATGAAAAAAAGCTTTGGTCTGAGCCATTTCTGAGCTTTGGGCAACTACGCAGCGGATAATAAGTGGCCGAGAGAGGCCGTTAGAAACAAGTTAAAATATTATTAAAAATGTGACACGTTTTTTCTTACGCAAGAAACAAAAACTGCATTCATTCCTGAGCGCGAATATTATGTTTGCTTTCTAGTTCTTTGGAATTCTGGCAGATCTTATTTTCTGTGTGCTAGTAATTTGCCTCACAGTTCGCAGGAGCCCTCATCATCTAGTTGATGCCGCTGGCAGTAGGCGGCTGCACGCGTTTTCTTCCAAGTTGCGCGACCAGTTGTACATTGACCTTGCTAGTTCTCTGGTAGCGCATGTCCTGTCCTCGCCTCTTCCTCTGTCGTTTTTTGCGCTTTGCTTTGTTTACAATGAACCAACATGCCCAAATATTTTCCCTTTAGAAGTGCATTTCTAGTACCTTGGGCCTATCTACTTTGTTCTCTGGTAGCGCACTTCCTGTCCTCGCCTCTTCCTGTGTCGTTTTTTGCGCTTTGCTTCGTTGACGATGAACCAACACGCCCAAATATTTTCCCTTCTGAAGTGCATTTCTAGTACCTTGGGCCTATCTACTCTGTTCTCTGGTAGCGCATGTCCTGTCCTCGCCTCTTCCTCTGTCGTTTTTAGCGCTTTGCTTCGTTGACGATGAACCAACACGGCCAGATATTTTCCCTTCTGAAGTGCATTTCTACTACCTTGGGCCTATCTACTGTGTTCCCTGGTAGCGCATGTCCTGTCCTCGCCTCTTCCTCTGTCGTTTTTTGCGCTTTGCTTCGTTGACGATGAACCAACACGGCCAAATATTTTCCCTTCTGAAGTGCATTTCTACTACCTTGGGCCTATCTACTCTGTTCTCTGGTAGCGCCTATCCTGTCCTCGCCTCTTCCTGTCGTTTTTTGCGCTTTGCTTCGTTGACGATGAACCAACAGGGCCAAATATTTTCCCTTCTGAAGTGCATTTCTACTACCTTGGGCCTATCTACTCTGTTCTCCGGTAGCGCATATCCTGTCCTCGCCTCTTCCTCTGTCGTTTTTTGCGCTTTGCTTCGTTGACGATGAACCAACACTGCCAAATATTTTCCCTTCTGAAGTGCGTTTCTACTACCTTGGGCCTATCTACTCTGCTCTCTGGTAGCGCATGTCCGGTCCTCGCCTCTTCCTCTGTAGTTTTTCGCGCTTTGCTTCGTTGACGATGAACCAACACGCCCAAATATTTTCCCTTCTGAAGTGCATTTCTAGTACCTTGGGCCTATCTACTCTGTTCTCTGGTAGCGCATGTCCTGTCCTCGCCTCTTCCTCTGTCGTTTTTAGCGCTTTGCTTCGTTGACGATGAACCAACACGGCCAGATATTTTCCCTTCTGAAGTGCATTTCTACTACCTTGGGCCTATCTACTGTGTTCTCTAGTAGCGCATGTCCTGTCCTCGCCTCTTCCTCTGTCGTTTTTTGCGCTTTGCTTCGTAGACGATGAACCAACACGGCCAAATATTTTCCCTTCTGAAGTGCATTTCTACTACCTTGGGCCTATCTACTCTGTTCTCTGGTAGCGCCTATCCTGTCCTCGCCTCTTCCTGTCGTTTTTTGCGCTTTGCTTCGTTGACGATGAACCAACAGGGCCAAATATTTTCCCTTCTGAAGTGCATTTCTACTACCTTGGGCCTATCTACTCTGTTCTCCGGTAGCGCATATCCTGTCCTCGCCTCTTCCTGTCGTTTTTTGCGCTTTGCTTCGTTGACGATGAACCAACAGGGCCAAATATTTTCCCTTCTGAAGTGCATTTCTAGTACCTTGGGCCTATCTACTCTGTTCTCTGGTAGCGCATGTCCTGTCCTCGCCTCTTCCTCTGTCGTTTTTTGCGCTTTGCTTCGTTGACGATGAACCAACACGGCAAATATTTTCCCTTCTGATGTGCATTTCTACTACCTTGGGCCTTTCTACTCTTTTCTCTGGTAGCGCATGTCCTGTCCTCGCCTCTTCCTCTGTCGTTTTTTGCGCTTTGCTTCGTTGACGATGAACCAACACGGCAGTTACTGCGCCTTTCCCTTCCTGTGAACCAATTTAACTTAACTTAAATATTTTCCCTTCTGAAGTGCATTTCTACTACCTTGGGCCTTTCTACTCTGTTCTCTGGTAGCGCATGTCCTGTCCTCACCTCTTCCTCTGTCGTTTTTTGCGCTTTGCTTCGTTGACGATGAACCAACACGGCAAATATTTTCCCTTCTGATGTGCATTTCTACTACCTTGGGCCTTTCTACTCTTTTCTCTGGTAGCGCATGTCCTGTCCTCGCCTCTTCCTCTGTCGTTTTTTGCGCTTTGCTTCGTTGACGATGAACCAACACGGCAAATATTTTCCCTTCTGAAGTGCATTTCTACTACCTTGGGCCTTTCTACTCTGTTCTCTGGTAGCGCATGTCCTGTCCTCGCCTCTTCCTCTGTCGTTTTTTGCGCTTTGCTTTGTTGACCAAACCATACTACCAGTGAAACAGGAAACAAATTTTTAGGTGCTATCACATTTGACAACTTGCATTCCTTCACATAAACAACCTTAAAGAAAGTCCAGCATTGTTGCGTTTTGGGAGAGGTGGTTGTACATAGCTTATGGAACAACACATGGGGACAAGAAAGGGGACACACAAAGGCACAAATTTCAAGTGCGATTATATTAGACGAATGGATAACGAGTGACTCCACACGTGCTGCATCCCAACTGCTACTATCGTACCATTCCTCCATCCAGAAAGTTCAATTTTTTATCAATTAAGAATAATGACGGGGTACTCACACATGCCCAGCCACATCTAAGAATTTCTGTGGCCTCAGCAATCTCCCTGATCTTTGTTGGAATAGATGATCCGGCATTGATTAATGCTAATTCCTTCTCTGCTCAAGGAAGAATGGAGACGTCAGTGCAAATGTGACTTGTTTAATCGCAGTTGAGGCATTGTAACAGCCTGCACCTCATAAGATATTTGCAGACATCGTATGAAGGTGTAATATTTTACATACTGAATCGGAAAAGTCACAGCAGCAGTAGCTTTGCATAGAAAGATACCATTCACTTCACTTCTGGATGTGTTTGGGCCATCGTGAGCTGTGCAAGACAGTTGTGATGCTTAAATGAACTTGAGACGATTTTACGTGCACGCAGTCAGAAACACTTGCTCCGTGACAGAGAGTTATTGACGATAAAGTCCTTGTTGGGTCGCGCCTCTGATTTCTGAATGTAGAAGCGCGACGTATATTCGTGGCCGCCTAGTTTGGCAGTCCAGAGCCGTTGTTTCGCTGTGGTGCCATTAGAGGTGCTACAGCGCTCTCAAAATGGCGGCATTAAATTTACCCTCCATACTCTGGTCTGTATGCCATAACACTCCATACAACTTGCAACAACCTGCCGGCCGATGAACTTTAGACAACCATCTGATGCTTTCCTTTTTTTTATGCCTAACGTAGACACTGAATGGCTGAGTAATGGCAGTTCTATTCAAAACTGAATGCCTCAACAACAGAGTATCCCCTCAAAGGGCTCTTGATAATATTAGCCACCTTTCAACAAGCACTGCCATTGCACCATCTGGGGGCTCTCTTCCATGGGCACAGTGAACCAAGGGGTGAAAGGGCTATGTGAAACACGTTTTCAGTCTGCTTTTGATGCTTGCATTTCCATTAGAATCCCTTGCTTAGATTTTTTTCTGCTTGAAGCTGTCTTAGTACTGACTTCAGTTGTTGTAACTGATAATGTGGACATGAAACATTGCAGTATGAGAATATTTTATTGTGGGACACATAGTAAATCTGCAGATATTTGATGGCAGAAATTTGAGTATGCTTTCCTTCGTTGCAGTCACTCAACGAAGGGTCCAAGAGGCGGTTTCAGGCCGCCATGGTCTCCACCAATGCAACCTACACTGAGAAGATGAACGACCTGAAGAGGGCAGAGGCCGCACTCAAGGACGAGGTTGCCGCCTGGAAAGACAAGTATCACCATGAGCGAGCTCTACGTGAGCGGCGCGAGACTGCGTAAGTAACAGCCTTTTCTGTGCGAGGAGGGTGTAATGGCCCTCCCTGTTTCCCCCCAGCCTCACCAGGCACTTGGCTGAGATGAAGGAGGGCATTGCGCATTCTGGCAAAGACATAGCTGCACTCAAGAGTCAGCTGGCCGAGCAGGGTGTGCAGCTGGCGGCCATCACGCAGGAGCGAGACAGGCTGGCCACTGAGGTGCGTGGAGGAAACTCGCCTGGCTTGCATGCTTGTTCAGCAGCAGTTGTTGCTCAGCTTTGAAATTTTGACCTGGAAATGAATGGCCTTGATGCCATCAGATACACTGAATGGGTGATGTGTGCCACTGTGCAGAAGCGCTCGCTCCAGGCCCAGGTGAGCTTCTGCGATGCCAAGTTGCGAGAGCACAACAGAGCAGACCGAACTTCCAACCTGTCGGTCTATTCGACCCCGAGCCTTGAGAGCCTGTGGTCCCAGAGACAGCCCTGCTCTGCTAGGCAGTCACTATCGAGCATGGACCAGTTCAAAGGTGATGATGGGCTTGGACGCAATGTTTGTTCGATGGATCTTTTTAGCACTTATCTGGAGACACCTTCAGAGACCATGGGTTTTGTTGCCTTGACTAAAAGAATGCAAATGGTTGTTATAGGAGCCACCTTTTGTCAGGATTTCAGTGTTTGTTTCATATTTCTTTTGGCAGTGTATATCCAACAGTTGTCTTTTTGCCTTGACTTGCAGTGCCAGTGGCCAGAAACTACCGCCGGTGAGTCCTCTGCTCTGGCCATCTCCCCTTGTGCCGGCCCACATTCTGTACACTTTCGTTTTTGCTGGAATCTGCCTTAAAAAAATTCTTATCTCCTTTCATAGAACTATGTCTGTAATTTTCGGTACATCTTGGAAAACTTTCCTTTCTTCTCTTTTATGTCGGAGCGTGGGTAAA
This sequence comes from Amblyomma maculatum, assembly GCF_055883805.1. Lineage (NCBI taxonomy): Eukaryota > Metazoa > Arthropoda > Arachnida > Ixodida > Ixodidae > Amblyomma > Amblyomma maculatum. The sequence continues at coordinate 183,342,641 of NC_139349.1, forward strand.
TTTTTCGTACCCTTTGCTCAAAATAAATTCTTTTTGCTGGAGTTGGGCACATGTCATCCCTCCTGTGCCTTTTTGCTGGCCCTGCGTAACCTGATAGCCAGGTCCAATCCACTGTTATTACTGTTTCTCACAGCCACTTTCTTTGGGCTATGAATAACTCTCTAAAATGTTGTGGCTCATGACAAGTAAGGTATTTAAATTTTCTACTGCCCATTAGCAGTGGCACACATTGCTTGTGCTATAATCTGTAACGTGCTGTGGGCATATTGGTTACACCTACTGTATTTACACGCTTAATGTTCGCAGTCGCGTAATGCGTCAAAAATCTGAATTTTTTTCCCTCACATAATCATCGCACCAGTAATATTACCACCCTGAGAGTCATCTGGGATGGATGGATGGATGAAATACAGGAGCGTCCCCTTTGAAATGGGGTGGTAGCAGTAGCTATCATGCTCATTTTTCTCCCTATATCTTAATTATTGTTTTAGATTGGTTTACTATACCATCGTTCTATTTATTGAATTTTTGTTTCTACATTACTAACATTATGTCACTTTTCTGATTTTAAGCTACCAATCTTACAGTCGTTTTTTGCCAGCTTCCACCGCCGGTTTATTCACCCGGCCACTGGTATCTCTAAACCCCAGAGCTTCAGGAACAGTGATTGCGCCTGCATCAACTTCCGGATGGATACCATTACATTCGAGTATAATATGGTCAATTGTTTCACTGGAGTTTCTACATACAGCACATACGTCATCTTCATTGATCAATTTTTTTTGTAGCTGCGTGTTCAAAGGCACCCTGATCTAGCTTCGAAAAGTAGGGCACTGCCTCCTGAGTTATCAAAGAAAGCTTCCTTCCTGATCTGCATTTTCCACTTTCAGTATAATTCCACACTCTGTTTCTTTTCCATCGAATTTATCCAATTTTTACCAATGTGTTTTTCACCTGTCGTCTAATGCTCTTTATTTCTCCGTCCTTGCTACTAGCATACTTACTTGTTAGTTTCCTAGTTCATTTCCTCCATTGTGAGTCAACGCTTTTTAGGTACAGGTATTTAAATACTTTAGCTGCCCATCTGTTACTGTCCAATTTCCTCAGGCGTTCCTCATATAATATTTTACTCTGAGCTTCCCGCACTTCGAAAGATGCCCAACCCATATCTCCCTGTACCGCCTCATTTGTAGTTTTGCCGTGGGCACCTAGTGCTAATCGTCCAATGGATCTCTGATTTGTTTCTAATGTTGACTGTACCTCTGATTTTAGGCACGTAAGTCCGGGCACCATAATTCCTTTCCAAATACCCCTCAAAACCTCATACCTATTGTATCCCCACAATGCCTTATGCTTCATTATCCCGGCATTCCTTCGCCCTTTGGCCTTAAGTGATTGCTCATGCTTTTCAATATATGCCAATCCTTCGTTTACCCATACCCTGAGATATTTATATTCTGCTACTCTGGGTATTTCATGGCCTTGTATTTTAAGACCCTGATCAGTTGAGCCGTTGAAAATCATCAGACCCGACTTAACTGCGCTAAAACTGAAGCCTAGAGCGTCCCCTTCGTCTCCGCAATACTTAACTAGGATTTGCAATTCTTCCAGACTCTCAGCTAGCAGCACAATATCGTCTGCACACATCAAACCGGGGAGGCGCTGCTCTACCGCCTTTCCACCTAATCTATATGACTGGTTAAAACCTAGGTTACTGTCTCGTATCCTCCGTTCCAGGTTAATCATATAAAGCATGAACAGCACCGGTGATAAAGCCTTGTCTTAACCTTTGCATACTTTGACATCCTCCGTACTTCTTATTCCTTCCCATGTAATTTCTACTTTGTTATCTTGGTATATTTCCTGTATGAACTCTATTATCTCATAACCGATACCTTCTTCTTTTAATATGTTCCACAGGGGTTCCCTGCTTACCTTGTCGTACGCCCCGTTTATGTCCAGGAAGGCCAAATACAAAGGTCTATTTTCCACTCTAGATATTTCGATGCATTGGGTAAGCACAAACAGGCTATCATCTAAACGCCTACCATTTCTAAAGCCATTCTCAAGTTCTCCGAGTCTCTTGTTACTTTCTACCCATGCTTGCACCTTTAATTTCACCGCCTGCATGGCTAACCTGTACATAACAGATGTTATGGTAATCGGCCTGTAGGATTTTATGTGTATCCTTTCTTCTTTCCCTTTATAAATCAAATTCATTTTACTCTGCCGCCAGCTGTCTGGAATTTGCTTATTCGTTATGACTGTTTCCAAAGCTTTTAACAATGTTTCCTTACTTCTTGGACCAAGTTCATTAATCAGCTTGATCGGAATTCCATCTATTCCTGTAGATGTGTTAGGAAAAAAATTTTTTTTGCCTTTTCCCAGTTTAGATTGGTCAGTTCTAAGCTGCTTTGTATTCTGCTATCTTATGTTGCTTCGTGATTTGCGGAGATTACTCTATCATCGCTCTTAAATGACTCGGCTCTAACTGATGTAATGCAGTTCACTGCGTTGTCTCCCTTTAAACAATTTCCCTTGTTATATTGAATCCGGTTCTGCTTTCTTTGATTCTTTTTACCTAGCCAGCCTATATGGTTCCAGAATTTTCTTGCTACGCCTCTAGAGGCATAGTGTATGTCAGCCATCCAGCGATCGGTGGACTGCTTTATTTTACTTTGAACAAGGGCCTGCACCTGAAGTTTCTTTTGTCGATATGCTTCCCATTTTTGGTCGATTTCCCCCTGAGATACAGTCGAACCCGGATATATCGAACTCGAAGGGGATCGCAAAATAGTTCGATATAACAATAATTCGATATACAGAAATCGGCTTGTGACGGCACTTACGATGCGAAAAAACGATACCGTATTTGTCGCGTAATCAACCCACTCTCATAATGTACCCACCCTCCACTTTTGCACCCGAGAATTTGAAAAAAAAAAAAAATGCGTTAAGGCCAGCTCGCTCACATGCAAGCGACTGAGCGATCTCAGCGACAAGCGGCAGCGACAGAGCAAAAATTTTTAAACTTGTTGGAACTGCGTCTCTCTCACCGCTCAAGCCACCGCGGCAGCTCAAAACAAGGTTTCTGTGTCGCCGCGGCGACAGAAATCGCGAGTATTTTCGCTTGCATGTCGATGGGGCGCGTGAGTCCGTTTCGGTCGTCTCATCCACAGCTCATTGGCAGCGTGCCAAGATGCTGGGCAGCGATAACGTCGGGGCGCGTTTATCTTTTTATAGCTCCTCCGGTGGCGGGGAGCGAACTTGGCAGAGTGCCCGTGAAGGCTTGATTGCACAAGCCTGGTTCGATTTATCACGCCGCGCTTGGGGCGGGCGTCATGATCGCAGCAGCTGACCGCATGCTTTCGTTGATTCGTACATGCAAGGATAAACGATAAAAAATAAAATAAACATCCGCGCAAAAAAAAAAAAAAACCTTGCCGCTTCTTAACGTCCGCAGCCGCCATATCTTGCGCTACGCCGTGCGTACAGCACAATGATAAGAAAAAATGACTCTCGTAAAAAACAAAAACAAAAAAAAAAACAGAGAGAGAGCTGCCGCTTCTTAACATCCGCTGGCGCCATAGCCATGTCCGCCGCCGCGCCGCCGCACGCAGAGGTTCGCAACACACGCTGGAGAAAGCGTCCAACCTCTGTCTGAAAACGGCCTGAGCTGGCTTGACGCATGCGTAGCGCGTGCTGAAGGAAAGAGATAGCTCGGCAAAAGAATGGGCACACCCACGCACATGTCTTGCAAACGTCATGTGTTGGCGCGCGGGAAAAGATAACTGCAGATGCGCGCGTGCTTTTGGGGAATGGGCGCGGCGCTGCCCAGACCAGCCGTCGCTGAACTGTCCCCTCAATCCTTCGGCGCGTGGCTTGAAAACGTCACGCGTCAAAAGGCCAAGGGTGATGCGATTGTCTTTGGGGAAGGTACACTTTCCAGTGCGTGGTGCGGAGTTCGATATATGGAACGACCGGTGAAATTGAGTTCGATACATGACGCGGCTTTCCTATACTTTTACCTGGGATTTTCAAGGGGATATTTCGTGAGTTTGATATAACCAAAACTCTATATATCCGGGTTCAATATAACCGGGTTCGACTGTACCTGTGCTTTCTTTGCCGCTCGGTGTTCCCTTGAAGCAGCCCGTCATTGTTCAATGGCTTCCCTGATTTCCTTATTCCACCAGCTCCGTGGCTTCCTCTTTCCATTTCAGCGGTTTGCTACTTTAACCTCCTTAATTTTCCTCCTGATGAGTAGTTCTACCTGTTCATAATCTCAGTCTTTCGTGGGGCTTTTCTCTTTGCTTCCTCTATGTCTGCTGCTCTCTGTGCTATTCGATCGTAATTTAATTTTGCGTTTACCTTTTGTCTAAGTTCCAGTTCTCTTTTCATCAAGGACCCCATGTGCAGACTAATACGTTTATGATCACTTTCCAGACTACACTCCCCTTCTTAGTCTATTTCCATTTTTGTGACCTTGTAATAAATTCCCTGCGACATTAGACAGTAGTCAATGGTCGTCTGCCTGTTGCGGAATTCCCACGTGATTTGGCCTTCGCATTTTGTTTCTTTATTTACTATAACTAGGTCGTGTCGCTCGCAGAAATCTAGCATTAGCTTCCCGTTACAATCTGTGTATCAATCCAGATCGTCGATGTGGCCGTTCATGTCCCCCAGGCCCCATCTCCAAACTGGCTAATATCGTCACTGAGACATTCAACAAGATCCTTGTTTTCTTACCTGCATTGGTGTCCTGTTCCTAAATAAACTACCCCTAGCCATATCCTTATGCCGGCAATTGTTCCTGATGCCCAGATATGTTTTTTACAAGATGATTTAATTCTTTGCCAATTTGTTCCCAGGTGTATCAACATACCTACCCTTCCACCCTTTTTTTCCGTTCTCGTTCTGTTGCACCCTTCCCAGGCGTAGCCTTCTATAAACGGCGGATCTTCTAGATCCCCGAGATGAGTCTCGCAAAGAGCGTACACACCTATTTTATCATCCTTCAACTGCTGTTCTATATTTAGCCATTTCGCTCTTTTTCTACCTCCTTGCATATTTATGTAGCTGATCGTAGTGTTAAATTTCTTTTTTGTACTTTTCTTTCTCGACCTCCTTCTTGCCATTTTTTGGGGCTCAGACTCCGTTATTACGCTTTCTTCTGCTTCACTTCTAACTACCTCTGTGCACGGAGCCGTTGCGGACCGCCGAAAAAGCTACAGCCCTGCCTGCCAGGCATCAGCCGATCTCTGCTCCGACCCTGCTGTTTGCTAGTAGTAACAAGCGCTATCTTTGGAGCTACTGAACCTAGGTAGCCTCGTTTTGTGCACGCGCTGCCAGGCGGCGATAGCGTGCTCGGGTGGATCATCGGTTATGCTCTTTTTTTTTTTTCCATAATGTTTGCAGTCGTCGCCATTTTGCGAGGTGTCTCCACGTCTCGTTGTCATTGTTCCTTCGTTCTGTTTGTGTTACTTGCTTTGTTCGACCGTCTACCTTGTTATTGGTGCCGCATCGCGGTGGGGTGGTACGCAAGTTATACAATTGCTTTTAAGCTGAAAGCTTTCGAGTGCGGACTGCAGCATAGCAACCGCGCTGCCAGCAGGCACTTCGGCTTCAACAAGTTCTGCGTAGTGCGCTACTGGAGACGGCGATTGAAGTGCCGATACGGACTCTGATCAAGTCTCTGGTCAAGAGTGGAACTGTATGGTCTGCTGTGAGCATTATACCACGAAACGTGGGCAGTAATGATGAGGCTTCGTGCGGTAAATAAGGTGCTTTAGCAATTTGTGCTTTTTGCAACCCTGTACTTTTATAACAAGGGTAAGTTCTGCTTGAAAGTATTGTTTTGATTATACGTATTTACAATAGCTGGCTTTAGAATTCCGATTCGCACCTATTTAAATTTGCTTTTAGCGCTCCAAAACATTTACTCGAAAATTTTCCCCGCATAATTATCGCACCCCCAACTTAGCATCAATTTTCCGCAAAAAAAAGTGCGAGCATTATGCGAGTAAATGCGGTAACTACGTTTTACTCTGAAAAGGGGTACTTTTAGCGCGAAACAAGTAGGAAACGGACGAGGACAGAACACAAGAGACGAAACAATTTCTTGTGTTCTGTCCTCATCCGTTTCCTACTTGTTTCGCGCTAAATGTATCCCTTTTGAAAGGTGAACCAACTCGCTCAACTGAACGTTTCATTAAACGTTTTACTCTGTACAACCCTTATTAATTTGACCATACTTGGCCACATTTTCCTTCAATTTTCATCGCATTCATTTCCTGTCCACCTCTTTAGTGTTCTTAGAACAGGCAAGGATGTTAACTGAGCAGCGGAAGTCTCTCTCCTGAGATGTGTGCATGGTGTGAACACACAGGGTTAGCGCTGTGAAGCTGCACTCCACGTTGTAAACCCTATGCAAAAATGCCATCTATCGGCCGCCGCAAGCGTTTCTGCCATGTTTAAGGGTAGCTGCATTGAGGAGCGGTAAGCGGCATAGGGGGTTGCGCAGCCGGCTGCATTAATGCTCGTTGTTACTGATAATATCGTCATACTGTTGTGCCCCTTGTTGTACGCAAAATTAAAATAAGGGTGTAGAAGAAAAAAAGCAGCAAGTTACATCCCTTGAGCTTTCTTTCTTTTTTTGAGTCTTGTGTTAATCTGCTGTCACGTGGTTGTCGCGCTAGGCGCACTTTCAACCAACGGCGCGCCTGAATTGTAAAATATCTTATTTAGCGTGCATTGGAAGATTGCAAATCAGTACCTGGGGCTGAGGCAGACAAAATATATCGCCCACGTTGTGTTAAATTTGCCTGTAGACGGACTGTGCATCGCCTTTTCGCATAAAAGATGTGCAAGAGTGTTCCTGATTTCCTTGTTGCGCCAATCATCTCAGCTTTTAAGGTTTAATATATACAAGCTGAACAGATTTCGCCCCTATGTATATGTCCAAGTATCCAGATAGAACAGATTTCGGCACTTCGAAAGCGCCAGACTGCTCTCTTAAATTCCAGCGCAACATTGTAACATTTTTACGCATTCAATTTATCGATGAATTGAATATAGTCTACGTCCAGGCTTCAGTTGCAGAGATGTGTCTCCAGAACACGACTTGCAAAAGAAATGACTCGGAGTATATACGTGATAGCAACTGCCCCTACCCTTTAGCTGCTCTCGTCTGTTGCGAGTTCGCATGATTGTTGTTGCTATAGTGATGGCGATCACCGCGCTGTTTGCTTTTTTTTTGTTAGTGCGAGATTTTTTTCTGTGATTTGTGTGAGGTGCATCGAAAAAAAGTTACACCTTAATTTGGACCACGCCAGTTTTCTTTTCTCCCATCCATATCACTGAATAATGCTGTTTCTTCATTTAACCTTCATGGCGCGCCATGAACACACTGTAATGAGGTAGGGATTGGAACTGTTAACCATTTAACACTATCCACAGAGCAATATTGTTTGTAGCGAGCCTTACCACGCTTCGCAGTGAGGTTTGGTACTGCGGCTATCGCATTAGTAGAAATAATGAGCGCACACATGTCTTCCAGCTTTATTTTCTCTAAAACTACCCAGCCCTATACATGTATGCATCACATTTTCTGTATGCCCATTGCTTGGTACATTCTACTACTTCCCTGAATTGCTGCTGGCAAATAATGTTTGTTGTTTTGCAATATGACAAAAAAAAAAAAAAAGTCCCATGCATCACAGCTTCGCACAGAAAACATTTGTGTTCTTTCAAGTGTCAAATGACTGGACGCCCCATAAATTCGGACTTTGCAAAATATGTTCGGCAGCTATAGAAAGAAAACCGCCATTTAACATTAGACAGCCAGCCTGTATACGTTCACTACTTTTTCGCAAAACGATTTCGTGAAGAAGGTCGCTAGTGTCGAATATTGCATGAGAACTCAGCGCGATTAGTTTTTTCATTCAATATCTTCACAAGAAAAGAAAGCCATTAAACCTCGTTCCCCCCCCCCCCGTTTCACTACTGAGCTCATCCCTGACATGGGCAACGAAAAACTTCCGTCAAGAATTACGGAAAGATAAAGAAAAATGCGGTATTGGAGAGGAGAGAGGTTTTGCTGCAAAAACTGCGCATTGCACAAAGCACTGCTCGAATACGCGCCCACATAGGAGCTTGACATTGTGTCTGGGTATAAAGCAGGCCTCAGTTATGGGACTTCGCAGGCAGCAGTATCTGCTATATATTGATTTTCACAAAATAGAACCACGATGTGACTGCAACAGGAGCTACATATCTGAGGAGGATCAGCGCGCACGGAATCACGTCACTGGCCGGTCGCGTTTCGCCGCCAAATTCACGTGGTTGGGGGTTTTAGCCAGTAATATATAGAATATGGGATCTGCTATATGGTTCATTACACACTAACGAGATACATTAGCTGCTTAACGTTCAGACAGAGGATGGGAACAGTAGTGCGCGCGCTTCACTGGGAGCTGTAAAGGTTCATCAGAGCACAGTGTTTATTAGGCATCAGCCCTATACTAAAAAAAACAAAACAAGAAAAAAAAAACAACATTAAGCATTTTCGTGCAGGCGTAATGACATCGGAGACATGTTTTACATCCGGAATCAATATCAATATGTTTGGCACTTTCATGGACGCGTATTTGAGTAGCCTATCAAGGAATGCCCCGGAGCAACAACGAAGGTCTTGTCATTTGTAGTTACGCTGTTACCACCATTCGCAAGAAGTTTTGGCAGTGCAGTATCTCTTCATGAAGTAAAATTGGAATGAAGGCAGCGTGTAGAAGTCAATCGTCTATTATTCCGTCATTTTTTGCTTTGAATGTGAACAAATACATGGAAATCACAGCACAAAGCAGATGCAGCTAACGCGACGGCAGCAGCCGTAAGCGCGGTTTGCTGAACGTCCGATAGATGGCAGCAATTTTGCATAAGGTCTATACCCTGTGCATTAAATATTCCCGTCGCTGCGTGTGTGATGCATTTTTAATTCTCTCTCTCTTTTTCGCTGTGCCTCATGGAAAACGTCCTGAACAAGAAACTTTTCTGTCTGGTTAGAGTAACACGCAGTTTAAGCTAGAGGAGAGGGCAAACGCCCCACATTCTGTATTTCACACCGTCGTTTTTCGTGTGGCACTCTTTGCAGTCAGTGCTTTTTATACCATGCTGCGATGCACTGGTAATGGACAGGAGACTGTGCACTGGTAACTGTTTCTGTGCTTTCAGCTATCACATAGGCACTTGATTGTTGGTTTAGCGGGGAGTTCATTAAATATGGTCTTGGAAGCAACCTTCAAGCACTCTGCAAGGTCACGTTTGGAACCTGATACATATTTCCTGTCCTGGGTGCAACATGGTGACAGATCGGCGGGAGGTTCAATGCAACCACAAAAACAATTCTTTGCAGGCACCCATTGTAATGTGGAGGATTTCTCTGGGGATGTTAGAAAGCATATACATCATGCATTTGCTGTTGCCAAATATTTTTGAGTTACTTTGGTGTTAGTCATGGAAACTGTAACACCTTCTGTGTAGCACTTCTGCAAGCAGCGGCAGATTGGCCTCATTACACATGCAGCTGTGCTTAAAGAGTGAGAGCCTTGTGTTTCTCTTTCTGTGGGAGCTGTGCAGAGCAGTCTAATGAAGAGTGGATGAGATCATGGAGGAACGAAACAACTTAGGAGAAGCCCTTGCCATTCCCAATGCATTGGAGAAAGTGTGCGGAAGTGACGTTAAAATTTAGGGTTAGCCAAGTCGGGCCATTAACAACGGCGACGCTGTTGCTATGAAAACTCGGGCCACTAGCAACAGCATTGCTAAGGGCCCTAGGTATGTGAGCGTCGCGGAGAAAGAGAATGCGGAGGGTAAAGGAGGAGGAGAGACGACGACACATCTGGTCAAGGCGCGGCCGCGCCGGCTTAAAAAAAATGACATCAGGGCCTCTCCTAAGTTCTTTCCTTCCTCCATGGATGAGGTGCTTTCTTTCTCCACATTGGCAGAGCAGTGCTTATATAGTAGCTGGCCACAATCTCAACCCTTGGCGTAGTATGTCCTTCAGCATGCATAGATTTTTTTGTACCTGCACTTTGTGCCTATTGCTAATGATAGTTGCTAGTTGAGATCTTTCTTGCTTGCTTCGTTGAGCTTCTGGGCTGTTTGTGGGGTTGATTTCGGAGAGTGGCCCTCATTAAGCTGGCCATATTGATTTTTCGATTTGAAATCTGGGCTCATTTTTGAAGCTAGCAATGGTGGTGTTGATGCACCTGCCACGGCATCACAGCCCAGATGGTTTCTCGTAGTGTTCATCTCTTCAGAAGGGCAGGTTTGACATTTTTCGATAGCGCTTGTCCCTGTCTGTTTCTGCTCCGTCTATTGTTGTTTTAGTGCTTTCGAAGAAAGCTCACCTCTTGTTTGGGCTCTTCTTTCTCACGTCTCTTAGAGACTACTTGGATGCTTGCTGCCATTGCAGTTAGTAGGGCTCATAATTCAATGCAAGAAAAGAGCGTGCCTTGTCCTTGTGTTGCAGTTCTTTTCTTGCATTACCTTTCTAAATCGAAGGTTATGTTATCTCTCATCTTTTCTAGCGCTTCTTTAACACACAAGGGACGTTAGATGAAGGAGGAACACATAAGAACGGACGCTAGTCTTCATATATGACATGTTGCTTCATTAAACGACAGTTGAAGACTAGCGTCCGTCCTGTTCTTATGTGTTCCTCCTTCATCTGATGTCCCTTGTGCGTTAAAGAAGCGCTAGAAAAGATGAGTTCAAATGCTTTCCAACTCGCCCAAGTTTCCGCCTTATTATGTTATCTCATTCAAAGAAATTAATTCTTCAAACCTTCTGAGCTCATCCAGTTGAACGAGTAGACACACACCAAAATTTTGTTGCTTATTATGCCTGTGGCATAGTATGCAGCACGTTACGAAGTATGAAGTGGAAGATAATTATTTTTTTTTCCCCTCTGCTTCAAACTGCCAGGTGTGATGTCATTGATGTTCTAAGGTCACGTAAGGCTTCAATATGGTCGCTGCTTTGTACTTTTTAATTTGTGCTAGTTATTATCCAAGTGATAAAATCGTCAGAACATTCTTACAGGCCTGTTGGTGCATGGATTTTGCTGGAGGCTAAGCGCTGTGTCCTGTCTTGTTTTCAGTGTTTTCGTTTTTCTGTCTTCCCGCACTTAGCCTCCAGCAAAAAAGAGGAAATCGTCCAAATGGTAAAATACACTGGAAATGAGTAAGCAGTTTTTACATGTCTTGCGTGACCTCAGCATGTCAGTGGCGTTACAGCCATTGTTGGCGGCTGAAACCGAAACTGCAAGAGACAAAAATTAATGATGAATTATTTAGATGGTGTAAGTGAACTTGCGATTCATAGACGCTACTGCCTTGTTACAATGAAAAACTCTGTCTTAGGCCTGTAGTGGACGGAGGGTACAGTAGGTGGGGCAAAGCGAGATATATTTTCATCACGCTGCAAATTGCATTGCTCAACAATTACTTCTACTGCTACCTTAGGTGCAGAGCTGGGTTTGATGGGGGCAAAACCTTTCTTTTGTCCTCACATATTTCAGGGAATCGAGGTCTGGAACACTGACACAGGCTGCTGCTCTCGACTCGAGCATCTTCTCGGGTAAGTAGTTTAGAACAGCTGATTTCGTTCACAGGAAGGGAAAGGCGCAGTATCGGTCACACTTGCTCTGTGGACACCTGAACCGCGCCGTAAGGGAAGGAAGGAAGGTGGGAGTGAAAGTGTAAAGAGAGAAAGGTGAGGGCTACGGAGTAATTTCGACCACCTGGGGATCTTTAACGTGCGCTGACATCGCACAGCACATGGAACCCGGGAGCTCCGGCACAGTAGTCGGGCGTCTTACCACTGCACCACTCCGGCGAGCAGTGATCTCAATTTTTCCTAGTTTGCAAAAGATGCTTTTATTCTTTTAGAATGATACATAATTGTTGTCATTAATTGCCAGAGCATTGCAAAGAAAAATAGGGCTTTAACAAGCATATTACAGGCAAAGAAAGTGAGCATGTAGAGGCAAGTGCAGTAAATTGAGGCATGTTACTAGTAATGAGACTAGTATTTAAGAAATCTTGCTAGAAAAGTAGAAAGCAGTACACAGATAACAAAAAAAAGGCAGTGCTAGTAACCAAAATGCACCAGAGTTAGAATAAATAACAAGCCATTACAAAGTACTATAATCTATTAGCAACAAACACACTAGAATAAAAATGCAGAGAGTAAAAGAGTGAGCATTTCATGGGTCAAGTGGATACAGCTGGCACAGGTAATTGGAGGAATATGGCAGAGGTATAGTCCTGCCGAGGATGAACATATTGAAAATGCGGACTGATGTGGCACAGCTGTGGAAAGACAAAAACATGTATTGTGGTTTAGCTCTAGTTAACCCTAGTTGAATTGCGAAAGCAACGGCGAAACCTTCTTTTGCCTGCTACATTATTCCCCTATCACGCCCTATTAGTGTAAGGTGCTACATTATTGGGGACTCTCATCCTTTAAGGGTATGACGTGAGAGCGTAAGCTACCAGCCCACTTATAAAGACGCTTCAACCAAGCTTGTCATAGGGGTAATGAGAATGGAAGCGCTTCTGGCAGGTTGATTTTAATATGAAAGGAGCGACCCGAGTTGGCAGCTCCTGCCCGTGGTATAGAGGTAACATGAATTCAAATGTCATGGGGGGCTGATTCCACCAAGGTGAAGTGCGCTTATATCCACGAAGCGTCTCCTCTCTCCTCTGCCCATGGAGCACACATCCCCCCCCCCCCAAACCCCAACCCCGCGGAACCGCCGCGGAGCGAGTGCAAGGGTGGGAATGGAGAAAGCGAGCAAATGTTATCGCGTTGCAGCATCGTTGCCATGGCGACGACAAGCCATCTGTCAAGCGCGGCGGTGGCTCAAGGTCAAGTGCCCCGACGGGCCACAGGCTACCGTGAAGAAACAAAACCGCATATTGTAATTCATCACATTTATGAAGAGTAAAGAAAAACCTTGATGTCATCGATTGAGTAATAAGCTTTATGAAAAGAACATAATGATTGTCAGCTGAAAGGTGATTCCATTTGCTGCACATATCCAACTTGCCATAAGTGTGTTCTAGACTGAGCTGGCCTCTGAGAGACGAAAAACTACATGTGTTGTGTCGAAAAGACACGAGCAAAAACATTTCTTTCCAGGGTATTGACACCCGTAGCTTAATAGAATATGGCACGAGCACTATTCTAGATAAGTTCAGAAGACATAAGCGAGCTTTTATTTTCCCATAGGTGCATGCAAAAAGCTACAGAGGTCAGCTGGAAATGCCCACCAACTGCTGTATAAACCGTATTATAGGCTGGGTGGGAATATAGGTCAACCCTCTTACTGTGAAGTGAAAAAAAAAAATTAAAACAAGAAAAAAGTGTAGAAGCGCACATATTTACATCACCGGAGCTACGATCTCACCCTAAACGTTCAGTAGTAAAGACGACTGCTGGCCAGACAATTCTGAATGGTTGCATGCTAACAGCTACTCTTCTCTGAAATGCCAAACCGCCGAGCTATAGTGCTCTAGAAGATTGGGCAGTGTGCGCCGAAGAGCGGGCCGCTTTTCCGATGCCAGCCACCGACTTTCACGAGAGGGTGTGACGTGCAACAGGGGTGCCACGTTCACCACTCGGCTTGTAGCGGCTGCGGGAATAGCGGGGGTACAGAAGAGCAGCGCGGTGCTTTTTGGAGCTATTCTCACACGCTGTGCAATTGGTGAAATAGTTGATAAAGAAGCTACATATTCCAGGTGCATAAACTTATCCCTGGAATTCATTTATATCTCTCCAGAGACTCCGTACACGCTAGAGTATTCCTTGGGAGCAGCGCTCTGTTTGAAATTTTATTTGAAACACTTTAAACATTTCTTCTTGCGGACAGCCAGAAATCGTCCAGATGAGAGGTTTGTATGCATTGTTTTCAACGAAGCTTGTTTTTCCATAAGGGTATAAAGGCTGCTGCCGATGAGTGGTAATTTAATTCTATTGAAGGAATTACATGCGCAGAAAAGCAGTATGCATTCAAATCAAAGCTTGCACTTTGTGAGTGCTCTTTATGAACACCTTTTTTTTTTTGCAGCTTGCGCTTATCAATACATAACATTTATCTTAAATCCTCAGTAATCTGTAATATATATTTGGTGTTCTTTCTGTGCCCTAATCACCGCTTATACAAATGACAAATACAGTGTGCGAGCAAAACATATGTACTCATAACCATACTAATTTAAGTCACCGTGGAAGTTACCAGCAAAAAGAAAAAGAATGTATATATACGCCACTCGAGGATTTATTTTTTATAAGTGATTAACAAAGATATTAATTGCAGACATTTGTCTACATGCCACCAAGTTCAGCTAGGGCAGTGCTTCAGATAAAACAAGAAAAATTAGACATACGAGGCAATACGTTCAACTATGGGCACTTGAGGGTGGATGCTTTACTAGCATCAAGTGGAGCAACAGAAAAAAAAGCACTTACAATTGCGCATCTTCTTGGCAAGTATGATGCAGTTCCTGGAGTGCACCGAGAGAAAATGTGAAAAAGTAAACAAGCGCCTAATACGCAAGCATTTAATATCAGGCTGAATTCAGATGCGGACACTAATGCATGTTTATTCTTTGAGTGTATGTTACCAAATATGAGCAATCGACTGAATATGCTTAACATCATGTGTGTTGCAAATATGCAGAAAAAAAAGAAAAACAATGCAAAGGTGACAAGCTATACATCTCATGTATAGCTTATTTAAAGAGTAGCAGCAAAAGATTTGCAGGACGTAATTGGAACTACTTCTTAGGCCAGCCTATTCCAGTCTCTGATCGATCTTGGAAAAAATGAAAGCTTCTATGTATCAGTTTTACAGCCAATTTCATCGTCATCATCAGCATCACTATACCCAATACCCATATTTCTCCAATTAACCCGGTTCTGTGATAGCTGCATCCACTTGACCCCTGCGAACTTCTTAATCTTATCCGCCCGCCTAACTTTCTGCCGCCCCCTGCTACGCTTTTCTTCCCTTGGAATCCAGTTTGTTACCCTAAGCGACCATTGGTTATCCTCTCTTCGCACTACAAGTCCTGCCCATGTCCATTTCTTCTTCTTAATTTCTACTAGAATGTCAGTAACTTGAGTTATTTCTCTGACCCACTCTGCACGCTTCCTATCTCATAATGTTTTGTCCCATAGCCCTCTGAGCCACAGTCTTGACCTTTAATGGAGAGTCAAGCCGTAACGAAACAGTTTGGAGCATGAATATTCAAGTCACGGTTAATGCCAGCCTTCCTGTGATAAATACAATGGAAAAATTTTAGGTGCAGTGTATATCGGCGTTTTTTAGAGAGTGCCATTCAAAAGAGTCTTTGGCACCTGAAACACTGAAGTGTCTGCTGTAATTATCAAACACATATCGCACTCCAAGACTTTGTACCCTATCCAGTTTATCTATGTCTACCTTAGGCCAAGGGTCCCACACTGAACATGCATACTCTAATACTGAATGGACGTTAGCATTGAAAAGTAATTCTTTGATGTCTGGAGGAAATTGTTTTGTGTCACGCCTGAGAAAACCAAGAACGCGGCAAGCTTTTCCAGTCGCGTAATCAATATGACGTCGCCAACTCATATTGGAAGTGTTGTATACGCCCAAGTAGTTGTATTTGAATACCAATTAAATATGAATTCTATCGATTTGATAAAACAAATCATGGGTTTTTTTTCTTTTTTGTGACGCACATATATACAGATTATTGCACATCCTCCATTTTTTTCTCCAATCAGCAGTCTTGCTGTAGTCATTTGAACAGCAAATAACTTTATATCATCCGCAAACTAGAAGCAGTGCCAGAGCAGATGTCATTCATAAAGATAAAAAATAACAACAGTTCAAGCACTGACCCTTGAGTTACACCAGATGGTACAGTATGCAGCTTACCATTGATTGCTACCCTTTGTTTTCTCATACATTTTTTAATTTTCTTATCAGTGCTGTACCAAGACAATTTCTGCAGCAGAGGAGAATGAGAAGCAATTTCAAATGCTTTCTTAAAATCTAAAAAGATGCAATTAATGGAAAACTCTTTATCAAGTGCCCTTGTCAGATTGTGAATTAATTCTGTCAACTGAGTTACACAAGAAAAACCTTTTGCAAAAACCATGCTGCTGATTATTTAGTAAAGAATACATATTCATATGGCTAATCATACTGGTAAAAAACACATGCTCTAGAACTTTACAGGACGTGCTTGTCAAAGAGATCGGACGATAGTTAGCCACGACATTACGAGGGCTATAGTTGAACACAGTGCAGCGGTGGCGTAGCGGTAGAACATCCGCCTTGCGTGCAAGAGGACGGGTTCAAATCCTGGTGCCGTGCAATTCTCCACCGGACAAAAAAAAAATCTGCGTGTCGATGGAATTGCATAAACACCTCTGGCAACGCACTCCCTCACCAGAACAGGAATTGGCCACCCTGGTGCAGTAATCGGCCGCAACCACTCACGATTAGTTCCATAAAACCCCCGGCCCTCAGTCACCAGCGGCTGTGAAACAAGTGACCACGGCGGCGGTCAGACCTGTGACGCAGCAGGGGGGCTAAGAATTCCTGGCTCTGCTGGACAGGCCGCCATAGGAAACTGACCCTGGCACCGTTTAACGCTAGAACCCTAGCTAGTGAAGCTAGTTTAGCACTGCTCTTAGAGAAACTAGAGGGTATGAAATGGGATGTCATAGGGCTTAGTGAGGTTAGGAGGCCGAATGAGACATATACTGTACTGAAGGATGGGCATGTACTGTGTTATCGAGATTTACCGGAAAGGCGAGAACTAGGAGTAGGTTTCCTTGTCAATAAGTATATAGCGGGTAATATAGATGAATTCTATAGTATTAATGAGAGGGTGGCAGGCATCGTAATTAGGCTTAATAAGTGGTATAAACTGAAGGTTGTACAGGCCTATGCACCTACATGTAGTTATGATGACCAGGCAGTTCAAAGCTTCTACGAAGATGTAGAATCGGCAATGCGAAAAGTAAAGACGCAGTATACTGTACTAATGGGCGACTTCAATGCCAAGGTAGGGAAAAAGCAGGCAGGAGACAAGGCAGTAGGTGACTATGGCATTGGTTCTAGGAATAGCAAGGGGGAGTTACTAGTTGAGTTTCCAGTCAGCAAATGGAAGAACCGGAAATGGACATGGAGAAGTCCTAACGCGAAGACTAAAAATGAAATGAACCCCCGCCATTATGGAAGATGTAGAGGGAAAGTGCGATGCAGTGACAACAGTATGGTGAGGTCCCGAATTAGCCGAAATCTGAAGAAGGAACGCAACAGATTAGTAAGAAACCCATCAACGAATTAGCGGTGAGGGGAGGGCAGAAGAGTTCAGGATATCGCTACAGAATAGGTATTCAGCTCTAATCGAGGATGGCGACATTACCCTAGAAGCAATGAACAATAATTTCAGAGATATCATTACTGAGTTCACTGCAGAAGTAGGTGGCAGGATAGTTAGAGAGGATACCGGTAAGCTGTTAAGGAGACGAAAGATTTGATTAAGAAACGCCAGAGTATGAAAGCTTCCAATCAAACAGACCAAATAAAGTTAGCCGAGATATCAAAGCTAATCAATAAGCGCAAGGTGGCCGATATAATTAAGTATAACACGGAGAAAATTGAGCATACTGTAAAGAGCGGGGGAAGACTTAAAGCGGTAAAGAAGAAATTGGGCATAGGCAAAAACCAGATCCCAATCTTGTTCTTCTTGTTATTTCCTTTTCGTGGTCTGGATCTGCGGTTACTATCTGTCCTACATAGACATATTCGCCTACTACTTCCAGTATTTCGCTACCTAATGTAAACTGCTGTTCCTTCCCGAGGCTGTTGAACATTACCTTAGTCTTCTGCATATTGATTTTCAAGCCTACCTTTCTACTTTTCCTGTCTTGGTCATCAATCATTATTTGCAGTTCATCCCCCGAGTTGCTTAGCAAGGCAATGTCATCAGCAAATCGCAGATTACTGAGGTATTCTCCATCTACCCTTATCCCTAACTGCTCCCATTCCATGTCTCTGAATACTTCCTCTAAACAAGCTGTGAATAGTACTGGGGAGATTGTGTCTCCTTGCCTAACACCTTTCTTTATGGGAATTTTGTTACTTTCCTTATGCAGAACTATGTTCGCTGTGCAGCCGCTATATATATCTTCCAGCACTTTCACGTACGGCTCGTCTACCCCCCAATTTCGTAATGCCTGCATCACCGCCAAGGTTTCAACTGAGTCAAATCCTTTTTCGTAATCAATGAATGCTATGTATAAGGGCTGGTTATATTCCGAGCATTTTTCTATCACCTTATTGATGGTATGGATATGATCGATAGTAGAGTACCGTTTCCGAAACCCTGCTTGATCCTTTGCTTGATTGCAGTCTAAGGTTGTCCTGATTCTATTAGCGATTACCTTAGTAAATACCTTATACGTAACAGACAGTAAGCTGATTGGTCTGTAATTTTTAAGGTCCTTAGAGTCCCCTTTCTTGTGAATGATGATAATGTTTGCATTCTTCCATGGTTCCGGTACCGTCGATGACACCAGGCACTGCGTATACAGGGTGGCCAGTTTTTCTAGCACGATATCCCCCCCGTCCTTCAGCAAATCTGTAGTTATCTGATCCTCTCCAGCTGATTTCCCCCTTTTCATAGTTTCTAGTGCTTTCTTGACCTCGTCCTTCGTCACTGGTGGAACGTCTGACTGTTTTTTCCTACCGTGAATCTCATTACGGTCCCGACTACTTTGGCTACTGTAGAGATCTGTATAGAACTCCTCGGCTACTTTGACTATCTTTTCCATATTAGTGATGATGTTGCCAGCCTTTTCCCTTATCGCATACATCTGGTTTTTGCCTATGCCCAATTTCTTCTTTGCCGCTTTAATGCTTCCCCCGTTCTTTACAGCATGCTCAATTTTCTCCATGTTATACTTCCTTATATCGGCCACCTTGCGCTTATTGATTAGCTTTGATATCTCGGCCAATTCGATCTGGTCAGTTGGATTGGAAGCTTTCATACTCTGGCGTTTCTTAATCAAATCTTTCGTCTCCTTAGACAGCTTACCGGTATCCTCTCTAACTATCTTACCGCCTACTTCTACTGCACACTCAGTAATGATATTGTCACGAAGACAGGGATTTATGGGTATCTGCAACAGGGGCAGATACACACAGTCAAGACAGAGGTTCCCGAGAAACGGTAACACGAAGATACAAGCTCAAGAGTTCACAGTCCTAGCTAGCCGAAGCGCGCGAGAGTCTCCAACTTCTTCGTCGTTCAAGCGCTACCTCGAGCCGTCAGGTGGCATTATACCCTCCCCCCCTCGAAAAAAAAAAAACCTCAAGCTCACAGAAAAAAAACTGCTCCGGATGGCAAATACGACTTTCAGCGGGTAAAATACGGCTTCATGTGAAGCACATGCACCAGGTCAGACGAGCACTGACGACTAGAACTCGGTACAGTTCCGTCTGGAATAACCTCGTACGTAACTTCTGAGAGGCGACGCAACACTCTGTAGGGTCCGAAGTAACGATTGAGAAGTTTTTCTGACAGGCTTGGGCGCCGGACAAGTGTCCACACCCAGACTTTGTCACCAGGCTGGAACACGACATAGCGATGGCGGTCGTTATATCGGCGTGCATCTGTTGCTTGCTGTTTTGTAATGTGATTACGGGCGAGTTGGCGAGCTTCCTCAGCGTAGTTGGTGAATTCTTCTGCGTCAGCGGTAAGCAGCTGGTCGTCAGCCGCACATGGCAGCATAGCATCGAGCATGGTCTGTACATCGCGTCTGTATACTAGGCGTAACAAAGTGAATCGAGTTGTTTCTTGGACGGCCGTGTTATATGCAAATGTGACATAAGGCAGTATCTCGTCCCATGTTTTATGCCGGACATCGACATACATGGCGAGCATGTCCGCTATTGTTTTGTTTAGTTGCTCAGTAAGGCCATTAGACTGAGGATGGTAAGCAGTAGTCTTTCGGTGATGTGTCTGGCTTAGTTGGAAAACTTCTTCAAGAAGACGCGCTGTAAATGCCTTGCCACGATCAGTGATGACGTATGAAGGGGCGCCATGGCAGAGGACAATCTGCGTCATGAAAAATTGTGCCACTTCGGAGGATGTTGCACGTGGCACCGCCATAGTTTCCGCGTAACGTGTCAGATAATCTGTAGCCACGATAATCCACTTATTGCCAGCTCACGATAGAGGAAAAGGGCCAAGAAAGTCCATACCAATTTGGTCGAATGGTACTAGCGGTGGGGGAATAGGCTGCAGGAAACCCGCTGGCTTCAATGGCGGTGTCTTGCGTCGCTGGCACTCGCGGCAACCTCTAACATATGATGAACGGTGGCGGTAAGTTTGGGCCAGTAATAGGCCTGGCGCACTCTGGTAAGAGTGCGTGCAAAGCCCAAGTGTCCAGCGGTGGGTTCATCATGGCAAGCATGAAGGATTTCATCGCGGAGATCTGCAGGGATGACTAGAAGATAGGCTCGGTCACTGTTGCCGGCGCTTTTCTTGTAGAGGATTCCGTTGCGCGTACAGAAGGATAACAAGTTCTTAGCAAACAGTCGAGATACTGTAGAATCGAAACCCTCCAGATGATCGATCACAGTTTTGAGGTCTGGGTCAGCCCGTTGCCGGGCCTTTAAATCAGAGGAACTGATAATGCCAAGAAAATGGGCGTCTTCGTCTGTACTGTCATGGGCCAATTCCACGGGTGATCGAGACAGTGTGTCAGCATCTTCATGTTTACGTCCGGATTTATAAACGATAGAGTAATCAAACTCCTGCATACGAAGGCTCCACCGTGCAAGACGTCCTGATGGATCTCGAAGAGTAGCTAGCCAACACAAAGCATGATGGTCTGTCACAACTTTAAATTTTCGGCCGTAGAGGTAAGGTCAGAATTACATTGTGGCCCAAACGACGGCGAGACACTCCTTTTCAGAAGTTGAATAGTTTGATTCTGCCCGAGAAAGGGTGTGGCTGGCATAAGCGATCACTTTTTCCTCACCTTGCTGATGCTGGACCAGAACAGCACCCAGACCGACATTGCTGGCGTCGGTGTGAATTTCGGTGGCGGTGTCCTCATCGAAGTGTGCAAGAACGGGAGGGTTGTGCAGCCGTTGGCGCAGCTCGGTGAATGCCTCCTGCTGCTTGGAAGACCGGACATACGGGACGTCATCACGTGTCAGGCGCGTCAAAGGTTCTGCAATCTTGGCAAAATCGGCAATGAAACGGCGATAGTACGCGCACAGGCCCAAGAAACGTCGGACTGCTTTCTTCGTGGTAGGGATGGGAAAATTGGCTACAGCGGCTGTTTTATCAGGGTCAGGCCGAACATCGTCAGCGCTAACCACATGACCGAGAAATTTTAGCTGCTGATATCCAAAGTGACATTTTTCCGGTTTGAGTGTGATATCGGCCGAGCGAAGAGCGTCCAATACCGTTCGCAGCCGCTTAAGGTTCTGGTCAAACGTTTCTGAAAACACGATGACGTCGTCTAAATAAACCAAACAGGTTTGCCATTTAAGACCAGCAAGTACGGTGTCCATCATTCTCTGGAATGTCGCTGGCGCCGAACACAGACCGAAAGGCAATACTTTAAATTCATATAAGCCATCGGGTGTCACAAAGGCAGTCTTTTCCCGATCGTGCTCATCCACTTCTATCTGCCAATAACCACTTTTTAAATCAATGGAGGAAAAGAACTTGGCGTTGCGAAGTCTGTCGAGTGAATCGTCGATACGGGGCAACGGATATACATCTTTTTTTGTGATGTCATTCAGTTTCCTGTAATCAACGCAAAAACGCAGCGTGCCATCCTTTTTCTTAACCAACACGACTGGTGACGACCACGGACTTTTAGACGGCTGAATAACATCATCATTAAGCATTTCCTGGACTTGTGTCCGAATTGCCTCACGTTCTTTGGCCGAAATACGGTACGGCTGCTGTCGAATAGGTCGGGCATCGTCAGACGTTAAGATGCAATGCTTGGCGATAGAAGTTTGCCGGACTTTCGATGATGAGGCAAAGCACGGGGCGTACTCCAGCAGTAAGGCACGCAGGGCACGTTGTTGACAGAAAGAAAGGTCACTGCTAACATCGATGTGGTCTAGAACACTGGGAGTATCAATAATGTCAGACGCAAAACATTCAGAAACTTGCTTTAACAGTTCGCCGAAAGCGATGGCAGTAGAGCGATAGAGGTGGCGAGATTCATTCGTGAAGTTCGTGACGAGAAGCTCAGAGTGACCATTGCTGAGAATAATTAAGCTTCGAGCTGCACAGATGCCATGAGAAAATAAAAGCGAACGGTTGCTTTCAGCTATTATCGGCCCGTCACGAAGCCCGTCGCACACAACACTCACAAACATGCTGGAGCGGGGAGGCACTGAAACACACTCGGCTGAAACCCGTAGGGCGCACATACGTTGGCCATCGGTGGGGCTGGCAGCCGCTTTCTCCGTTGAGAACGAGACCGTTCGCTGTCGGAGATCGATGATGGCGCCATATTCCCGCAGGAAATCCACACCGAGAATCAAATCACGAGAACATTCCCGGAGAACGACGCAGCTGACAACGAAGACGTACGAGTCTGGATTCTGGCCATGCACTGTCTAATAGGAGTAATTACATGCCCCGCAGCCGTGCGTATTTGCGTGCTACACCATGGTGTCATAACCTTCCTAAGGGTCGCTGCCAGTTTCCACTCAAAATCGAAAAGTCTGCTCCGGTATCCACTAAAGCGCTGACATTATGACCATCGATGCACACAGGGATGTCCAGCGATAGCCGGTCTCGTGAACCAAATGCTGTAGTTTCTGCTCCAAAATCCATATCTGTTCTCATTGGGGGGACTTCTTTGTGCTGACATTTAGCGGCCCCGCCCCCGGAGGTCGCTCTACTCAGTTTTTCCGGTGGGGGCTTGGCGAGCGACCAGGCGGTGCTCGCGGGAAGTTACCAGTTGTTGAAGCGGTTTGCCGACGTGGGGATGGAGACCTGGATTGTCGGCGCGCCATCCGGAGGCTCTCTTGTGCGAGGTTGTCTCCAATGTCACGAGGTAGTTGTCCGAACGTGCGTCTAGGTGCGTTGGTGCAAAAACCCTCCGGTCCGAGTTCCCGATAAGGGCACCACCGGAAAATGTGACCAGGTTCCCCACAGTGGTAGCAAAGGCGGCGGCTCCGAGGGGCCTGCCAGACATCCGTTCGTCGAATGTTTGATCGCGGTGGCCGCACGTACCGCGTTGGCGGCTGTACAGGAATGTATTGCGTTGGCTGCTGGACGGGCATGCACTGGGTTGGTGGTAACGTAGACAACGGAGCTTGGATGGGAACTGGGCGTCGGAGAATGCCAGCGTAATTCGGACAAGAATAATCAGGAACAGGGGTACTTTGAGCTTCAGCAACATGCAGAGATGGCTGCATGACTTGCTGAATCTCTTCGCGGATCATATGTGCGAGAGAATCGTCCCTGGGTTGGAACGTGCCACAAACCTTCTGCAGTTCCTCGCGTACAATTGCACGAATAAGATCTCGGAGCTGTTCAGTATTGCTTACAGCAGCTGTAAGAGGCTCGGCAGCAGTCGTAGCGAGGATTGGGCTGTCGTAGACCGCCGATCGGCGCTGGTGTAGGATCTTTTCCATGGTGACCGCCTCTGTTAAAAATGAGGTAACTGTAGTTGGTGGGCTACGTACAAGACCAGCAAAAAGCTGTTCTTTAACCCCATGCATGAGGTGGCGCAGCTTTCTCTCTTCAGACATGTTGGGATCCACACGTCGAAATAGTTTCGTCATGTCCTCAACATACATCATGACGGACTCATTTGGCATCTGTTTTCGAGATTGTAGAGCACGTTCTGCTCTTTCGCGCATATTCAAGCTTGACACACGCCTCTACGATAAGACGGCGGAACTGAGGCCATGATGTTATTGTGCCTTCTCGGTTCTCATACCATGTCAAAGCATGGTCTTCCAGGCAGAAAATGGCGTTCCTTAGCTTTAAGTTGTCGTCCCACTGATTAAAAGATGCGACTCGTTCGAATTGAGTTAGCCAATCCTCAACGTCTTCATGCGCAGTGCCATGGAACGATTTCGGCACTCGGGGGTTTTGAACGTAAACAGGAGTACCTTGCATGACCGACGTAGTGCTTTGCGTGGCTGGCCGGAGGCTCGTTGTTGAAGTGGACTCCAAGGGCCCGTGATCGGGAGGAAGGCCCAGGTTCCTCCGGCTGACACGATGAACTGGTGTGTCCACAGGCAAAAGCTCGGTGTCGTTGGTTCGCGGAGGGGTGTGCGACATTGAGAGGACAATTACCCAGCACCTCCACCAAAACTGTCACGAAAACAGGGATTTATGGGTATCGGCAACAGGGGCAGATACACACAGTCAAGACAGAGGTTCCCGAGAAACGGTAACACGAAGACACAAGCTCAAGAGTTCACAGTCCTAGCTAGCCGAAGCGCGCGAGAGTCTCCAACTTCTTCGTCGTTCAACCGCTACCTCGAACCGTCAGGTGGCAATATCTCTGATGGAGCGCATTTGGCAAGCACTCGCAGATTATGACTAGCAGCTTGCCGGTATCGCTCAAGAGGAAAGTATATAACAGTTGCATCTTGCCTGTACTCACCTATGGGACTGAAACGTGGAGGCTAACCAAGAGAGTTCTACTTAAGTTGAGGACAACCCAGAGGGCTATGGAACGAAAAATGGTAGGGGTAACATTAAGAAATAGAAAGCGTGCAGAGTGGGTCAGAGAAATAACTCAAGTTACCAACATTCTAGTAGAAATTAAGAAGAAGAAATGGACATGGGCAGGACATGTAGTGCGAAGAGAGGATTACCGATGGTCGCTGAGGGTAACAGACTGGATTCCAAGGGAAGGAAAGTGTAGCAGGGGGCGGCAGGAAATTAGGGGGGCGGATGAAGTCAAGAAGTTCGCAGGGGTCAAGTGGATGCAGCTAGCACAGAGCTGGGTTATTTGGAGAAATACGGGAGAGGCCTTCGCCCTGTAGTGGGTATAGTCAGGCTGATGATGATGACTAATTTTCATTTATATAGAAGTGCACTTTCATCCAAGGACTTTACATAAAGGATACGCAAATATTTGGAGAACTCGCGCGCACAGAAACGAAAAAGGGCAGATGGCAGGTTATCCGGATCAGGAGTACTGCTAGCATTCAGCCCTCTAAGCAGGAATTCAGTTCCCTTTTCGTCAAACTCTATGGATTGCATGGATTCAACCTCTGCTGAACCATAATTGAAATAGTCATGACAAGTGCTAGAAGGAACAGTAAACACAGAAGAAAAGAAATTCTTAAAACACTGGACTTTATCAGAGCTATCGGTGACATGTGCTCCTTCATGATCAAGA
Organism: Amblyomma maculatum; assembly: GCF_055883805.1. Lineage (NCBI taxonomy): Eukaryota > Metazoa > Arthropoda > Arachnida > Ixodida > Ixodidae > Amblyomma > Amblyomma maculatum. The sequence goes on from NC_139349.1 coordinate 183,368,120, forward strand.
AGTGGGATCGATATCTGATTATTTGCATTCCTTTTCATGAACTGCCTTTTAACCGTAAATGAAAAGAAGAAAAAGAGTTGCTTAGCCGCTGTCTTCAACTCATCTGTCATGTATTTTAGCTTTTCACTATTGTGCACTGAAGGATCATTCTTATGTGCCTTGTACGCAGCCTGCCTTTTATTTGTAAGCATGCAAATAGTTTTGCTTTGTAGTGACGTCAAGATCCAACTAGGGACATGCTTATCTCGCAGCTCAAAAACTTTTTCTTTGAATACCTGCCTTTGTTGTTTAAGATAACGTTTCAAACACATTGTTGCAGATTCGAAATAGGAATCTGCAAACAGAACTGTGAGAAGGAAGACGAGGATTGGAAGCGGGAGCGCGCGTGAGATAGGAGACTGATCGCCATGTTGGCACATTGATAGCCAGAGACAGCCAGTGGAATAAACGTATTCAGAGGCGGTCCTGGTGTCTGCCCTGCTTCTTCTATGCACATTAAAGTGGGATTCGAGAGCGGTAGAAACATCAAAGACCTTACTGTAGCTGTATATCCGACGCTGCCCACTTTAACCGACTGTGGCGTACTGCATCTTCATTTCAGGATAGATGAGTGGTCGCTAATGCCCGGTAAGAAAACAGGTGCCTGCACAGCTTCCGGAATATTGGTTGAGCAAAGGTCTAGAATGTGATTTTCACGCTTGGTCAAGGTTTGTGTCAAAGCGAAAGAGGTGCATAAATTTAGCATTTGTTGCGTTGCTTTGCTACCATTACTTGTGAACCTCCCCGACTGTGACCAATCAGTTTTGGGTAGGTTAAGTCTCCTCCTATAGCTATATAATATTCGTCAACAGTTTCCACAGCTTTTACAAACTCGCTTAAAATTTTAGGTGTGCTTCCCGGTGGTCGACAAAATGAACATACAACCAAAGATTTACCATTACCTAACTGTACTTATAACCACAGGGCCTTGCATGCTCTAACATCTGCGAACAAACTGTTTAATTAACCAAGATGAAAACACCACCACCGTGTGTATCGCGGTACTTCCTATAACTGCAATAATTACTTGGAAACACTTCATTATCGGCAATGTCACCATGCAGCCACGACTCTCATCCAAGAACGATGGTAGGTTCTGTCAGTTCAACAAGACCTTAAAAATCTTCAGTTTTATTCTTGATGCAACGGCAGTTAACTAACAGTATCGATATCCTCGAATTATCAACTTTTTGTCACATCACATGCTTCACTTGGCGTTGGATTTCATCGTAAACATACTTTTCATTATTCTTTTCATCATTCAAGCAAGTATCATATTTAATTACAGGGCAGTCAGATTCGCCACAAATGGTCGTCGCGTAATCCCTGAGAATTTTCCATTTCTTTCCAACATTTTTCTGCAAAATCTTTCGATATACTGAGGCCAGTATCCTTTAGTTTTCTTGCTATAGTAAGTACTCCTAACTTTTTTTATAAGGAATGAAATTCAATATGACCAGCCGCTGTTTACTTGGGCTAAATTTTCCAATACGGTGAGCCCTTTCGAATTTAGTAGACTATATGCATTTACGTCAGTTTTACTTGTTGCATGAGGCTTATCTGTATCTTGGATGCCAAAGAAAAAGTAAACTGCAACGCCGACTTCAGTTTTCAACGTCATCGATTTTGGTCCTTAGTTTCTGCTGCTCATCTTGTTGCAGCAGATTTGTTTCAAGACATTCCACTACAGAGCTCTTCAGCTCTTCAAGTCGGCCAATCTGCTGCTCAAGATTTGTCAAGCGCGTAGTAAGAGTCAGCATAGCAGCCTTGTTTTCAGCCTGGTATTCCTCAATGGAGCTCAATTTCTGCTTAATCTCAGTCTGGCCATCCAGCCGCTGTTGTAGGATAACATTATCAGGGCCCGGGTTAAGTTCGATGTCTCCTCATAATAAGAGCAGCAGTATAAGAAACCCAGCCTTGCACATTAACCTTTTCGCTGTCGGGTGTTTCTGGCTGTGACGCACACCCAGTGTTGGATTGGTTTCAAGGAACGAGCATAGCAATTTATTTTTGATTATGATTGCTATACAAACAACATAGTCAATGGAATATGCACATTTCAGTGATCTTTAGAAAAAATTCTTGTTGGGCGAGTTGGTGCATGCTATTGTAGAAACAAGTTGCGCACAGAAGGACACATACAGGAAAAATAAACACAGGTAGGCAGAAAGAGCGCAAAGTTTATTCGTTTAAGCCTGCATTTATAGGCAGTGTACACGCATGCCTACAAAAACGGAGGGGCAGGAAGAATGAGAGCGCTAATCACAACCTGTGCGAAATCACCTAAAGCCGCTCAAAACATTCCTTTTCAAATTGTGCAAGGGAACAGAAGTGTCACTATTATCGCCTTTTTTCTTAATATGATACGCATCTAAAATTTCACGGGCTACTTTGTCATTGCTCCTGCCTAGAAATCGAGTGCTTGTAAACACTGGCTCACAACCGACTCATGCAATGCAACAAGCAGGCAAATTTGCTCCTTCCCTATTTGTAATAAAACGCTGATGCTCTCCTGCACGTTCACTGACGCAGTGTCCTGTCTGGTCCGCACACACACGTCCGCATTTGAGTGTTCTGCAGGTGTTAACACCATCATCATCATCAGCCTGACTATACATTAGATAAATGAGGATAATATTAGAAAAAGAACACTGCTCGATACTTCTTTAGAGTCAGAAGAGCCATCGCTCCAGCCCGCAGGCGAAGGTCCCGCGCAGTCTGCCATCCGAAAGTAACCGTGCGCACGGAGAGCGCACTTTCGGTGGCCCGCTCAAAAAGAAATGGCACGTTGTGAAATCAAGATGACAGAGGGAGATGGAAAGAGGCTAAAACAACTTCCTTTGCTGCTGCTAGCCGTAAGCAAGGGCGCGGCGAGAAAGAGTGAAAGCAGCGATTGAGTCATGTGTCTACCTATAGAGAGGCAACGGCGCGCGCCCCTGACCTTGGCGCTTCATAGCAGACACGCCAACAGATTAAAAATGAAAACCTGCAAACCTCCGGCAGATGTCAGAACAACCCTTGAACTCGTAAGTGCATGCGCGCGCTGCAAAACGCTGCATGACCGCTTAGCGCAATAGGGTAGCGCGCACGGAGCAACCGCTCCTCCCAGCAAAGAAGGGGGTGGGCATGGGAGCGATCGCTTCATACTCTTCAACATATATGTACTAACACAGCGCTGGGCAAAAAATACGAACTTGTAGAAAGGTTTGACAGATGGTGCAGCCAGTCCAAGCACGCCAGCTTCGTGCTCAGGCGCGAAGTTTTGAATGCATGATAGAGACCATACCAGTAGGTCAGTGACAGGGGGGCAGCGCAAAAACGTACCGGTACGTTCGTGACAGCGAAAGGGTTAATGAAGAGCGTAGACTGCGATAGTACACAGCACTTCCCACAGATGACAGCACACACGCGGAAACGTTACAAGGGGCAGAACCGGCAATGCATACGAAACATCGGTAAAACGGTAGTGTATTCCACCAACCTAACAACAGCCTGCCGTGACCCAAGATAGACAGGTCACGGCAGAGAGTTCTGACAAAATGTGATTCACTGGAGAAGGTAATGGCAACCCACTCCAGTATTTCCTGCCAAGAAAACCCTATGGCCAGTCACAATACCATTAATGATATGGCGCCGGAAGATGAGCCCCCCAGGTTGGAAGGCGTCCCACGTGTTACTGGGGATGAACAAAGGGCGATTCCTAGTAGCTCCAGGACGAATGAAGCGGCTGGGCTAAAGCCAAAAGGACGCTCAGTTGTGGATGTGTCGGGAAGCGACCGGAAAGTCCGATGTTGCAAGGAGATATATCTCATAGCAACATGGAATGTAAGGTCTATGACGCAAGGTAAACTGGATGTCGTCAAGCGAGAAATGGACAGATTGAACATTGATATCTTGGGTATCAGCGAGCTCAAGTGGACCGGAATGGGAGAATTTAATTCCGGCTACCATTATGTCTTTTATTGTGGGCACGAATCCAGGATAAAGAATGGGGTCGCTCTCATAGTAAACAGAAGAATCGGCAAAGCAGTGCTAGGGTACAACCCTAAAAACGACCGAATGATTTCACTTCGGATCCAAGGTCATCCCTTCAACATAACAGTTATCCAAGTCTATGCACCAACCACTACTGCTGAAGAAGCTGACAATGAGAGATTTTATGCTGACCAGCAATGCCTTATAGACCGCACTCCATCATCAGACGTCCTTTTTCTCATTGGAGACTGGAATGCTAAGGTGGCGAGTGAAGAAATATCCGGAATTACAGGCAGGTTCGGTCTTGGCGAGCCAAATGAAGCTGGGCAGAGGCTAATAGAGTTTTGTCAAGAAAACAACCTGACCATAACGAATACTCATTTTCAACAGCACAAGAGGCGCCTGTACACATGGACTTCACCGGACGGTCTGTACAGGAATCAGATCGATTATATTATTTGCCGGCAGAGATGGAGAAGCGCTATTCAAGCAGTAAAAACAAGGCCTGGGGCCGATTGCGGCACCTATCATCAGCTTCTTGTTGCCAAAATTAAGCTTCGATTGAGGAAAACGCAGAAAACTAGAAGGCCTTTCAGGTATGATCTGGATCAAATTCCATTAGAATATGCTGTGGAAGTGAGGAATCGATTTCGAGAATTAGATCTAGAAGATGGAGAGCCCGAAGAGATGTGGACTGATGTTCGTGATATAATACAAGAAGTTGCTACTAAGGTAGTTCCAAAGCAAAAGAAATGCAAGAAAGCAAACTGGTTATCTGAAGAGGCTTTGCAAATAGCTGAGGAAAGGAGGATTGCAAAAGTTATGGGGAAAGAGAAAGATACAAGGTTCTCAATGCGGATTTTCAGAAAATAGCAAGGAGAGATAAGAATGCCTTCCTGAACATACATTGCCAAGCAGTTGAGGACAACAGCCAATTAAGGAACACAAGAGCTCTGTATAAGACAATCAAAGATATCAAAGGAAGCTTCTGTGCTAAGCTGGGCGTGATAAAGGACAAACGAGGCAAGGACCTCACTGAAGCCTCAGAGATAAAGAAGAGGTGGCAGGAATACACAGAAGAACTGCACAAGAAGGACCCGAATGTGCAAACCCAACATAAGACGGTTGTGATTACTGATCTCGAGCCGGGCATCCTGAAGAGTGAAGTTGAATGGGCCTTATCCAGCCTTGCTAAGAACAAAGCTAGCGGAATTGATGGCATTCCAGCTGAGTTGCTTCAAAACCTCAACCATGACGCTGTTAACATTCTGCATACATTATGTCAGAAGATTTGGACAACCCTGCAGTGGCCACAGGATTGGAGGAGGTCAGTTTACATCCCCATTCCAAAGAAAGGCAGTGCCAAAGATTGTTCCAACTACCGCACGATCGCGCTTATTTCGCATGCTAGCAAGGTGACGTTGAAAATCCTCCAGGGTAGGCTGCAGCAGTATGTGGATCGGGAGCATCCGGACGTGCAAGTTGGGTTTCGCAAGGGCAGAGGAACTAGAGACCAAATTGCCAACCTTCGCTGGATCATGGAAAAAGCAAGAGAGTTCCAGAAACCCATCTACTTCTGCTTTATTGGTTACGCGAAAGCGTTTGCGTAGATCATAGCAGATTGTGGCAAGCTCTCCAAGAGATGGGAGTTCCAATTCACCTCATCTGTCTCCTCAGGAACCTGTATGAAGGACAAGAGGCCACAGTGAGAACTGGGCATGATCTTACTGATTGGTTTCCGATTGAGAAAGGAGTGAGGCAAGGCTGCATACTGTCGCCCTGCCTATTGAACCTATATGCAGAGTGCATCATGAGGAAGGCCGGTCTGGACGAGTGTTCAGCTGGAGTGAAGATTGCTGGAAAACGTATCAACAACCTTAGATATGCGGATGATAGCACTTTAATGGCAGAAAGTGAAGTGGAACTCAAGGGACTTCTGATGCGCGTACAAGAAGAGAGTGAGAAGTTTGGGCTTAAACTGAACATTAAAAAGACAAAGATCATGGCATCTTGCCCTATCAAGTCCTGACGCATCAATGGACAAGAAGTGGAAGCTGTGACAGATTTTTTCTTCTTGGGCTCCAAGGTTACCTCGGAAGGAGACTGCAGCCATAAAATTAGGAGACGCCTGCTTCTGGGAAAGAGAGCAATGGTTAGCCTTGACGGCTTAGTAAAGAGCAGAGACATTAGTCTGCCAACCAAGATCCGTATAACTTGTGCTATGGTCTTTCCGGTTGTGATGTATGGATTCGAGAGTTGGACTGTGAAAAAGGCTGACCGCCGAAGAATTGACGCGTTTGAATTGTGGTGCTGGCGAAGACTCGTGAGAGTTCCTTGGACTGCCAGAAGATCAAATCAGTTGATATTGTCGACCATAAACCCTGACTGCTCATTGGAGGGTCAAATTCTAAAGTTAAAGCTCTGCTACTTTGGTCATCTGAAGAAAAGAGAGGAGTCGCTGGAGAAAGATTTGATGTTGGGAAAGGTTGAGGGCCGCCAGAGAAAGGTAGGCAGCGAACGCGATGGTTAGATGGCATCCTCGAGGCACTGCAGATGAAGTTATGGGATGTTAGGAAGATAGTGAGAGACAGGAAAGCGTGGCGTGACATGGTCCATAGGGTCACGGAGAGTCGGACACGACTGAACTGAACTGACGTAGAGAGGAAAAGTAGAAAGGTAGGCTTGAAAATCAATATGCAGAAGACTAAGGTAATGTTCAACAGCCTTGGGAAGGAACAGCAGTTTGCATTAGGTAGCGAAGTACTGGAAGTAGTAAGTGAATATGTCTGCTTAGGACAGGTAGTAACCGCAGATCCGGACCATGAAAGGGAAATAACAAGAATAAGATTTGGATGGAGCGCATTTGGCAAGCACTCACAGATTATGACTAGCAGCTTACTGGTATCGCTCAAAAGGAAAGTATACAACGGTTGCATCTTACCTGTACTCACCTATAGGGCTGAAACGTGAAGGCTAACCAAGAGGGTTCTACTTAAAGGTCCACGGAAACGGCCCCCAAGAAGCCACTGATAAACGTGTTCAGTGTGTAGAACACATCCTTTTGAGCATTAACGCAAAGTATAACTCCTTGGAACAAAGCCAGCGATTTTTTATTAATTTAAAAAAACAGCGTTTTTTTAAATTCGCGGGCAGAGAGAATGTCGCTTGGCGGTGTCGCATGGAACTATTTCCTTGACCCGTGACATCACGGGTCAGTTGACTGGCAAGGCTTGCTAGAAGCTGGTATTCGCTGCGGTCACTGCAACCATGACGCCACGGACACACTTCCGGTAGCTGCGAAAGTCGTCTGCACGTGCGCTGCTCGAACTCTGTGTGGGCTGTTACACAGCTCGCCGCCCTTATCGGTTAGGTGGCCATTGCCCATTAAGTGCAACAACCGAAGCGACGCAGGGATCGGCAGAACGAAGCTGCATTTACAAATATCTTATTTATATAACGTGGTTTCAGGAGTATCGGAGTGTTGTCCGACGAGGCGTCAACAGCACGGTCAAGCACCGCACGATGGCAGCACCAAGGCCCCTCCTCCCGCATACCGTTCGTGAACGACATGGCGGATCGTTAGCACCGATGTCCGAAATAAAGCGTGCTAAAACTTGTTGACGTCTGGAATACTGAGCCGAATATCAAGTATGAAGCCCTCGTGAGGATCGCTGACCAGCAGCAAATTGCTGGTAAGAGCGATAGCCGTGATACATGCTAGTTTCTGCTCAAGCCAGCTGCCGCTGGTGCATTTCGGCTGATCCGATCTGCTCGTACTAGCTGTGCGATTAATGCGTCGGCAGAGTTAATCCTATAATTATTTTACTCTGGCAGGATAGGAATCACTATAAGGCAGTTTCATAAGTAGACGATTTACGACAGCGTTGATCAGGTTCCAAAGCGTTGACCGCCGCGGCTTTGAAGCAAAACAATGTAGGCCTAGCGACGACTAGGGACGGTCAGGCACGGCGCCGTCGTTCGCCGCGCTCGCACGTTAAACATAAATCCACAATACGTCTTCTCTCATCTTCCGGCACTTTCGGCATTGTGCTTCAGTCGTGAGAGAAGAAAGGAATGAAGGACTACAGAACATATTAAGCCACGCTATCGTGCAACGACGGAAAAAAAATCATACCGCTGCAAATTGCGGATGACAAAGCGTTTAGGGCAAGATAGCACGATTGATACCGTACACTTTCATGTATTCGGCGACTCCGGAAAAGAGCTGAGCATATTCTGGCTGCTCGGCTTGAAGCAGCTGCGCAGCTAAGTCGTGGAATGTCATTGTAGCTTAGAGACTTGGCTCAGGCATCGAGCAAGTTTTGCCCGTGACAGCCTTTACTTTTGCGAGTGCATAAAAAAAAAGAAACGCAAGAAGCAACTGCCACCGATATACCACGTGCTGCACAGAACCAAGCGCAGTTGCTGCGCTTCTCGGGAACCGTCCCGAACTCTCGATTTTCGTGTGCATAGCAAGAGCAAAGTATGGTTTACCGCCCAGCAAGCGCGCCTTGGCGGAGCCGCCGCTTAAGCAGACGACGCAGCAGAGGCCCCACCTACAGCTGTGACTGCGCTTGCGCGCTCGTTCCCCAGGCACCCGCGAGAGGCGCTCCGCGGAGCGCTGGCCACGCAGAACGGTGTTCAAGGTAGAAGTGGACGACCGTGTACCTCAGCCTGCTCTCGGCATCCCGTGCTGCAAGCGTTGCAAACTCGTGTACTTTCATAGCTAAGGCCGCGTATTTTTTGACGTCCTGCTCAGCAACAAGCCGTTCAAACGATACTGTAGGCACGACAAGGCTTCAGTACGCAGTCGCTGCGCTGTCAGCCGTAATCGAAGACGTCGGGCGGCACCATAATCTATACATCGATCTTTAAGCGTGATACAGTGGGAAAATGAATAACTTTGTGAAGCAGACCCGCTCGTACGTTTCGCGCACTCGGGCGCCGACGAGTAGCTTCCGTCAACAGACGCCGTCATAACCTCGGTTCACGACGCAAACCGAGGTCGTCAAGCTCGGTTTGCGGTAACCGCGGTTAGTGGTGCAACCATGGTTTGTTGCACCAATAACCACGGGTTCGCGGTTACACTAACCGTCGCTACGCGAACTGGCGAACTCCTCAGGCATGTGCGAGCGAGGACGGGTTGGCGCGAGTATGCCAGTGCGCCAGCGAGCGAGCGCGCGGCAACCGGAAGTTCGTCGAAGTGACGCATGTCTGGGCGGAGCTTTGAACTTGCTTGTATTCTTTGTTTGTTTTTTTATGGCTCCCTTCGGCGTACGAGTTGAGAGGGAAAATTGGAAGGGTCATTTTTAATCGCCGATATCTCTAGTGTTGCAGAAGCTAGATCGAAAATTTTTACGAGAGAATGATGGGTGGTTCAATAACTATCAGTGTTATGGCGTTGTTTACCCTTCTTTGTGACCCCTTTCAGGGGACCTTTAAGTTGATGACAACTCAGAGGGCTATGGAACGAAGTATGGTAGGGGTAACATTAAGAGATAGGAAGCGTGCAGTGTGGGTCAGAGAAATAACTCAAGTTACCGACATCCTAGTGGAAATTAAGAAGAAGAAATGGACATGGGCAGGACATGTAGTGTGAAGAGAGGATAACCGATGGTCGCTTAGGGTAACAAACTAGATTCCAAGGGAAGGAAAGCGTAGCAAGGGGTGGCAGAAAGTTAGGTGGGCGGATGAGGTTAAGAAGTTCGCAGGGGTTAAGTAGATGCAGCTAACACAGAACCGGGTTAAGTGGAGAAATATGGGAGAGGCCTTCGCCCTGCAGTGGGTTAGTCTGGCTGATGATGATGATGAATTCGAACTTCATGGGACTAGAGAAAGTTTAAATTAGCCGATGTTCGAATTATCGAAGGGTCTAAAAAGAACTGAGAAGAAACATTTGCATTACGGTAAATTTACCGAATTTACTCGCATAGTGAAGCCACCCACCTGCGAGTTTTGCCTAAGAATTTGAAAAAAAAAAAAAGGAAGGCGTCGGTAGTTAGCGCGTCCATTGTTGCGCGCCGTCATGGTCTGCGATTAATTTCTTGGCAATGCGCAAAGATGCTACGCTGCGATAACATCACGGTGCGTTTACCTTTTGACGTTAGCTCTAACAAAGGGGGAAGTGAACTTGAGTGCCAGCACTTGTCCAGCTCTGCAGGCGTGGTTTTCAGTACATTTGCTTTATCATGCCATGGGCGATTGGGATCGTCTACTGCCACTCAGTTATTAGAACGCGCGGTAGCAGCAAACGCCTTTTGAAGCGAACGATGACCGCGTACGTTCGTTGATGACTGATGCCTGGAAGAATGGACGACTCAAAAAAGCGAGCCCCTTCGACATTGCTTTTCATGAGCGTTGGCTGGGACCACACCGACAGTGCTTATCTGTATTTCTGAATTAACAGGATTTGAATTAACGAGCATTTAGTCGAGAGTTTCAGAGGTTGCGCGGTAGAGAAGCAGGCAGCCATGGCCGCCAGCCCCTATCCTTTGGCGCTACCAGCCGCTGCGGCGGTCATGGCGCCAATTAGGCTTTACCCACTCTGCCAGTGTTTCACCGTTGCGCCGAAAACTATTTTCTGCGGCAGCCTCGGCCCGTCTCCAGTCTGAACGAGGTTTTACTGTGGCAGCCTTGTTCATCTTTCTTATTTTTTCCTTCATTGCATTTCCTGCAATGTCCAGCCACGTGTGATGATACGGCCTCCAAATGTTCCTTCAGGCGTACATTTATACATCTGGCCAACATACACGCGAGAAGGACACACGCACAGCGATCTGTGCTTAATATTACACACGAATGGGGTAATATTTTGAGACAAATCTATTTTTCGCTGTACACGTGGGCATATAATCTGGCCAGTTTTAAGGGTGCAGAAAAAAACACTCTAATCCCATAACGATGAGACACTCTCTTTGTTATGAGACATTTGGTGCTTATAAGGGATGACAGAAACCTTCTTTGCATCACATGAATAGTTACATTGAGCAGCTTTAAAGTTAGATTTCCCATATTTTAGTAATTTTTGAGGAACTGAAGCTATCACCGACATGGGATACCGAGCTGGAACCAGTTTTTTTAACCTGTTGAGCGGTACTATGATCAGCTAAGTGGTAGCACGTGGTGCCTTAGAGTAATGCTGCTCGAAGGCATGCCATTACTATACCAGTTTTTACAATTTTAGAGTGCCTTGATGTAAACAGCAATGAAACTTTTTGTAACCTCAGGTGATAGTGCCAACAAGTATGCGAGCTTTCAAATAACAACTTAATAAAACAAACTGCAATGTATTGTTCTAGGGTAGCTCGCATATAAATTGGAAATCGGACACATTAGCAACATTTTCGGTGGTGGCCCCTCCTGCAAATACCAGGTAATCATCAACGTACCGAAAAACTGTTGTGACAATGCTAGGCTATTAAGTTGTCTTTTTTAGCGTAGTGCATTATTTCAATCATGTTTCTGTACCAACTGGCCCAACTTTCTACCTTACTGCTGTATATTCCTAGTGTATCGGGCTCTTTTTTTCTCCCCTGTCCTTTTTTCTCCCCTGTCTCCCCTGTCCCCTGTGCATCGTCAAGGCTCGGATAGCTGCTTGGCGCACCAAACAGACATGCTTTTTGGTTTTCTGCAACCTCAATACTGCTTCTTTCAAGACTGCCTTCCGTAGCCAAGGGACGTATATCAACAAAGAAGACACTTCAGGAGAAAAACGGCGAATGAAGCAACAGAGCTCCTGTCGTCTTCTGTGTTTCCTCATCTTCCGAGGAAGAGACCTGTGACGGGAGGGGATGTTCGCCTCCCGGAACATATGAACAGGATTTTGCAGCTTGGCCCAAAGTTCTGCCTCGAACCATTCCTTTCTCCCACCGAGAAGGTGTCCTTGGCGAAAGGTGTTTCTCTGAAGGTTCTTGAGAACGTTGAGCTATGTTGCACCCAGGCATTCGTCCAAGTTTCCGAACTGTCATCAGGTAGGCGGCGTGCAGCCAATAGGATGACATCATTGGTAGACTTCTTAGCTTATTCGCCCCTGTGCCTGCTGGAATCTGACGAAGAAGGATCCTTTGTTGTGCTTCCTGAACCAATGTACACAGAAAAGGCTCAGTGAGCATTGAGGAAGAACTTTATACCGGTTTCTGGGGTAAAGAATGATTTTAAAAAATGCGCTTTGGTTTTATTCATCATCATAATCAGCCTCACTATACCCACTGCGGGGCGAAGGCCTCTCCCATATTCATCCAATCGACCTGGTCCTGTACTAGCGGCATCCACTTGACCCCTGCGAACTTCTTAACCTCACCCGCCCACCTAACTTTCTGCCGTCCCCTGCTACGCTTTCCTTCCCTTGGAATCCAGTTTGTTACCCTAAGCGACCATCGGTTATCATCACTTCGCACTACGTCTTCTGCCCATGCTCATTTCTTCTTGATTTCCACAGGAATGTCATTAACTCGAGTTATTTCTCTGGCCCACTCTGCGCACTTCATATCTCTTAACGTTACCCCTACCATTTTTCTTTCCATAATCCTCTGCATTATTCTCAACTTGACTAGAAATCTCTTGGTTAGCCTCCACGTTTCAGCCCCATAGGTGAGTACAGGTAAGATGCAACTGTTGCATTCTTTCCTCTTGAGCGAAACCGGTAGCTGCTAGTCATAATCTGAGAGTGCTTGCCAAATGCGCTCCATCCCAATCTTATTCTTCTAGTTAAGTCCCTTTCATGGTCCAGATCTGTGGTTACCACCTGCCGTTAGAAGACGTATTCGCTGTTCCTTGCCGAGGCTGTTGAACATATGCATATTAATGCATATTAATATGTTATATTATGCATATTCATTTTTATTCCTATCTTTCTGCTTTTCCTGTCTAGGCCATCAATCATTCTTTGCAGTTCATCCTGAGAGTTACTTAGCAAGGCAGTGTCATGAGCAAATCGTAGATTACTGAGGTATTGTCCATCTACCCTTATCCCTAACTGCTCCTATTCTAAGTCTGAATACTTCCTCTAAGCAAGCTGTGAATAGTACTGGGGAAATCGTGTCTCCTTGCCTAATGGTTTTCCTTATGGGGATTTTAACATTTTCTTTATGCACAACTATGGCTGCTGTGAAACCACTGTCTATATCTTGCAGTACTTTCACATATGCTCTACACCCTGATTTCGCGATGCCTGCATGACCGCCGAGGTTTCTACTGAGTCAAATGCTTTTTGGTAATCAATGAATGCTATGTATAGTGGCTGGTTATATTTTGAGCATGTTTCTATCACCTGATCGACAGTATAGTATCTCCCTTTGGTTGACTAAAGTCCAAGGTTACCGTGATTCTATTAGTGATGACCTTAATGAATACCTTGAAGCCAGAATGTCACAAGTTAAAGAAGAATTCTCCAAATAGTGCAATGAAGAACACGAGGTCAAACTGAAGATCAAAAGTAATTTATGGTAACATACTGTGTGCAGTATGTGAGGTAGGTAATGATTGAGCGGGTCCCTGGAAACCATATTTCTCTAGCGTATTTAGAAGCCAGCTATGATTTAATTGACAAATACACCCAGTACAACTTCTCTTGCCAAAGCTCTGTAAAATGTCTTTAGTTGTAGTAACGCGAGCTCTTCTGTAATGGAATTTGACATTAGATTAATAGCTCTCCAAAAAGAAGACGTTTGTTTATAAATTACATTTGCAAGCCCTTTTGAAAATATTGGTGAAATGGGCACTGGTCTGTAGTTTCATTTTGACGTCATCTTCCTTCAGAAGAGCAGTGACCCTTTGCATGCGCTGGGAGAACAATCTAAAAGGTGAAAGTTATCAATCAGCATGGGAGCTAAAATATCGGTCACAGGCACCACAGGTTTAATCTGTATATCTAGGGAGCCTACATGTTTCGCCGCGGCGCCCGGCTTAGAGTGGTGACATCTCCTGTCAGGATTGCCGATTTTGGCCAAAAACGGCCATCAAGCTTGGTGGGCCGCCATTTTGGTCCCTAGCCTAGGAGTGGCACGCTTTGTATATGTAGAACCAGAGTGAGCTAAGAGGAGAAATTGGCCAAATTACGTAACTGATAAAGAGCATTATGTGGATTTTTCGGGGATAACAGTTTGGTAATCAAACCAAAATGATATTCCTTAGTAGAAAGTATGGTTAGCCGATGCATTGTTTCAATGTGTATCATTACTCGGTTATTGAGCATCGTGTACCTATGTATAGATAGTGTCCAAGGCCACTATGTGGTGTTTTATTCCAACTACAAATGCCACGACTGCTATATAAATTGAAAGCTTATGTCAAGTATAATAGCAATAAAATTATTGTTGGTACAATATATAATTAGGTAATTGTGAATAAAAATGAGCTTTGCGCTGCAATATCAAGTAATATATCGTTAGATACCTTGCATCGACAATAATTGCACTTGACTATTTGCAATTGCTAATTACTTGCCATTAATTAATTAATTATGCTTAAAAATTGAACTTCTTGCCAGTAGCACCAAGTCATATCATTAGATAGTTATACAGAGCATGTTTGCACTGCACCAATTGCCAGTTTAGTTAAGAACTTTAACTAGTTAATAGTTATTAACATTTGAACTTTAGTTTAGGTAATGTTAGTTAATCACTGTTAATTAGATAATTGCGATTAACACTTGAAATTTAGGCTACGCCAAGTCATATATCACAGGATAACTTCCATCCATAAAAATTGCAATACACTAATTACTGGTCTTTGTTAATTATCATTAATTAGATAAATATGATTAACACTTGAACTTAAGGATACAATGTCAAGTCATATATCACATAATAGTTTTTATGTGGCACGAACTCAATGCATTAATCCGCCTTTTGGGGGAGGATGTGGCGCCATCATGCGGGAGCGGGCAAGAAACACATTGGACGGCAGTGTAGCAGACAACGCGAAAGTGCACCATAGGAAATGGCCACGCCAACACAGATAGAAAGCGAAAGCTTTCCCTTTTTTCCCTCGGGGTGGAAAGTAGCGACAGTGATTGTATGTTCATGCAGTATGGGGGAATGTTACAGCGTTTTCACAATTCACTCATAACGCACGCATATAATATCTTCGTATTGTAAGAGCGTGTAGCGCGGGCCGTGTTCGACGTGACAGAATGAGACGCTCTCAGCGTACAGGTTCACGACAGACAGGAGAGCGCGGAGGCAGAGAGAGAGAGGGGGGGGATCTCAAAGGGCAAAGCAGCCAGAGGTTTGTTGATGCTGCAGAGCTAGGTGGAATCGCCTCCTGTGAGAGGTTCTCGGTGCACAGAGAATGGCCATTCTGTTGTGAAAGGATCAACAACCATTCTGCCTCCGCCGCGATTTCTGCGGAATCAACGACTCGGTGACACATGTGCATCTGCTACATAGCGGATGTGCATCTCGGTCAGGAACCAACGCTGTTCTACGTCCAGAGCGATCCACTCTGCGAGTGAACGAGCATGAACCGTCCAGGAGACTTATTTGTGCCGGGCGGTTTCCTTGCTGTTACAAACAGTTGGACGAAGACGGCGATTATCAAGCTTTCTAACGAAGTGCATCTGATTGCGTACACCGAAGGAACAAAGTTTGAATGCTTTGGCGAGCACGAAGGCGAGCCTGTAAGGTAAAAAAATTCTGCGCATCGTACAAGTAGGACTTTTTGACGGGTTAGTTGGTACATGATCTTGATTCTTATAGCGCTGACGAAACACCACAGGAAGAACGACACAAAAGGACTGAAGCGTTTCTGTCCTTTTGTGTCGTTCTTCCTGTGGTGTTTCGTCAGCGCTATAAGAATGAAGATCGTACAAGAGTGTCATATGCGTCTTATGATCCGAGCGGCAAAAGCACAGGTACTACAGGTATGTATGCATCTAAAGGAAATATGCATGATGAAAAGTACCTACTGGAGTTTGCACCCAGCCTGTAACGCACCAGAGATATCTGCGATGAAGATTTCTTCGGTGCGTTTTTGCTTTAGTTGTGCCGGGGCCTGATGGCAGTGTATTTTGTCGTTTCTTTTATGTACGAAAGGGTAGGTAGCTCAGATATCACAGGCGGCTATGTGCACTAGGCCGTAATATTTAGCATGTTTTATCGTGACTGCCACCTGACTAACAAGAAAAAAAATACGGTGTTGGTTGTAATGCACTGCCGTTCGCGAGCCTCATGACCAGCTCAACCACTCGGCTCGCAAATGGCGGTGCATCAAAACAAATGCCCAATTTTTTCTTTCTTTTTAGTTAGGCGGCAGTCGCGATAAAAGATGCTAAATATTGCGGTCTAGCGCACACAGCTACCTGTGATATCTGCGTTACCCGGCCTCTTCACACATAAAGAAAACAAACAACACAATACATCGCCATGAGGCTCCGTCGCACATAAAGCAAACACGCGCGAACAAATGCTCATTGCGGCTATCACTGGTGGGTTAGAGGCTTGGTGCAAACTCCAGTAGATACTTTTCATCATGCACATTTCCTTTAGATGCATACATACCTGTAACGAAGTGTTTTTCGCACAGTCGAGAGCACGCAGTCGGCTGCCAAGGTCGCCCATTCACGTCTTGACGCTTGGTTGCCCTAATCCAAGCTTCAGGCCGTTGCAGGTCGCGGCTCGCCGAAGGAAACCTAACAAAACGCGTCTTGCATCCCGGCACGCCTCGAGAGTGGCAACTGTACACGGCAGATGTGGTTGGCATCGCTTTGCCAAGCCTATGACGGTCACTGTGCCGCCCGGTGCCGCCAGCCCCCGTGCACTGGCGGCGCCGAGAAATGCCGTCGACGCCGTCCAACGTCTTTTCATCGGTTGCCGCTACGACTTCGCGCATGCGCAAGAAGCTCGTGCAAAAGGCGGATTGCCGGTTTTGCTAATTGCTGTTATTTAAATAACTGCATAAATATTGAACTTCAGGCTATAGCATGAAGTTATATATCTTTGGACAGCTTATAGCAATTATGTTTGTAGTACACTAATTAGTGGCTTAAATTAAGAACTGTTAACTAGTTAGTTTTGATTAATGCTAGAACTTTAAGTTACGTCAAGTCATATATCACAGGATAGTTTTTACGGGGCATATTCCAGTACACTAATTTTGGGTCTTAGTTATTAGCCATTAATTAGTTCATTGTGGTTAACATTTGTAGTTTTGGCTATACCAAGTAATATCACGGGGTATCTTATATCGAGTATGATTGCAGTATGCTCATTGTCTGCCTTTGTCTATAACCGCCCAAACAGTGAATTGTAACTTATAAAAATCGTTGAGTGCATTTTTCGTTTTTATTTTTTCTGCATCGATACTTAGCATCAGGAAATATTGGCTCTCCATTCTGAGCAATTTGACTCCTTTAAACCTCCTTTTTCCAAGTTTCTATTTTTCAAAGTATTTTGATTAATTGATCAGTTACACACTGTACATTTATTAATCAGCATCATGAAGCAACTGATTTTCATTCTGTGCATTTTGACACCTTTTAAACCCCATTCACTTATTTTCATTTTGAAAATATTTCAATCCTTAATGATCAGTTAAATATAATAATGTTTCTTATAATAGCCTCACTAAGCGTTGGCTTTTTTTTCGGAGCACTTCCACACCTTTTAACCCCCTTTTCCAAGTTTCCATTTTTCCAATTAGTTCAATTACGTAATTGTTAAATTACAAAGTCGAAACTTTCTTAATTAGCCTCATCAAGCATTGGTTTATCATTATGAGCATTTTCACACCATTGAAACCCCTTTTTTGATGTCTCATCTTTGTTAATTCAAATATTTAATTCATTAATTAGTGTGAAAGGGGGTGTTTCTGTCCTTTAACAGGGATAATAGCCCTCTCCAAGTTGCACAAAGAACCACACAAGAGCACAGCCAGTCTAGGCCTTCCACAAGCGAGCTCGAGCAGCGCAGCGGCACTTTGTCGTCTTTATCCTCGTCTTCGTAGTATTCTCGCCTACTTCCTCCTTGTCTTCGTATATCCTCGTGTAGTTCACTACAATTTCCCCCGGGGCGAGGTGGAGCCATCCTGGCGACCTATGGTGAGGGCAAGAGGAGCGGATCGTAGTACGTTTTAAGGCGGCTCACGTGCACAGTTTCGCGGCCGCGATGACGCATGTCCGAAGAGGTAGTGAGTGGCTCCACGATGTAATTCACAGGCGAGGTTTGACGGATAATGCGGTAGGGGCCGTGATACTCGGTTCGAAATTTTGATGACAGTCCCGGTGGGGTGCCGGGAACCCAAAGCCAAACAAGGGATCCTGCAGGAAAAACGTGTGGCGTCTCATCTTTGTCGTGGTGATGCTTTTGGCGGCCTTGAGATTCCGATGTAAAACAGCGGGCCAACTGGCGACATTCCTCCGCATGTTTGGCAACGTCTGAAAGGAGAGTACACTCGGAGGAGTCAGGACGATATGGTAAAATAGTGTCCATCGTGGACGACGCCTCACGCCCATAAAGGAGGAAAAAAGGGCTAAATCCAGTAGTTGACTGCGTGGCGGTGTTGTAAGCGTATGTCACGAAAGGAAGAACAGCGTCCCAGTTCGTCTGATCGGCGGCAACGTACATCGTCAGCATATTTCCGAGAGTACGATTGAAGCGCTCAGTCAGCCCGTTAGTTTGAGGGTGGTAGGCCGTTGTGGTCCGATGTATGACGCGACATTCGGCCAGTAGAGCTTCAACGACGTTGGATAGGAAGACGCGTCCTCGGTCACTTAGCAGCTCTCGCGGTGCGCCGTGGCGAAGAACAAAATGATGGAGTAAGAACAGGGCAACTTCACGGGCAGTAGCGGCGGGTAAAGCGGCGGTCTCGGCATACCGGGTGAGGTGGTCGATGCCGACGATAATCCACCGGTTCCCAGAAACCGTGCAGGGAAGTGGCCCGTAAAGGTCAACGCCAATGCGGTCAAAAGGCCGGGCCGGGCATGGAAGTGGTTGTAAGGGGCCAGAAGCACGAGGTGTGGATGACTTCCGGCGCTGACAGGCGATGCAGGAGCGGACGTATTTGCGAATATAACCGTACATGCCGCGCCAATAGTAGCGTTGAGAGATTCTTTGAAACGTCTTGACGACACCAGGATGGGCACACTGAGGGTCGGCATGGAAAGAGGCGCAAATTTCATGTCGTAAATGGCGAGGAATGACGAGAAGCCATCGTCGACCATCAGTCATATAATTGCGGCGGTAGAGAAGACCATCTCGTAGGGCAAAGTGTGGTGCTTGACGGCGTAAAGCCCGAGAAGGTGCAGCAGCGTTAGAAGTGGACACGACGTCGATAAGAGAGGCGAGCCACGGGTCTTTGCGCTGCTCCGCAGGCATGTCAGCGATGGTTAGAGAGGAGAGGACGGGATCAGCCGCCGTAGAGCAAGCAGGTTCGTTGGAGAGGGGAGAACGAGACAGTGCGTCGGCGTCCATGTGTTTACGGCCAGAGCGATATATAACGCGGATGTCAAATTCCTGTAGGCGGAGAGCCCATCGTGCGAGGCGGCCGGACGGGTCTTTAAGAGAGGACAGCCAACATAACGCGTGGTGGTCCGTGACGACGTCAAACTGGCGACCATAAAGGTAGGGTCGGAATTTCGTCAATGCCCACACAATTGCCAAACACTCCTTTTCCGTAACTGAGTAGTTGCATTCGGCTTTAGAGAGGACACGACTCGCGTACGCGACGACGTATTCGTGAAAACCGTTTTTCCGTTGTGCCAAGACAGCTCCGAGGCCCACGCCACTCGCATCAGTATGGACCTCGGTGGGTGCTGTCGGGTCGTAGTGGCGAAGGATTGGTGGCGAAGTCAAAAGACGGCGCAATGCGTTGAACGCTTCGTCGCACTCGACCGACCACGCAGTTAAGTCATTGTTTCCTCCGAGTAGTTTCGTCAGGGGTGCAATTATTGAAGCAAAATTCTGCACGAAGCGCCGAAAATAGGAGCATAGACCTATGAAGCTTCGAAGTTGCTTGAGCGAAACCGGCTTAGGAAACTCCGCCACTGCGCGCAGCTTGGCCGGATCAGGGCGAACACCTTCCTTAGAGACGATGTGCCCCAAAATAGTCAACTCCCTGGCACCGAAGTGGCACTTCTTGAGATTCAGTTGCAGGCCGGCGTCAGTAAGGCAAACCAAAACTTGCCGCAAGCGCTCTAGGTGCGTAGCGAAGTCGGTGGAAAAGACAACAATGTCGTCCAAGTAGCAGAGGCAGATGTGCCACTTGAACTTCCGCAAGATGTTATCCATCATCCTTTCGAATGTGGCGGGCGCATTGCACAGACCGAAGGGCATCACATTAAATTCATAGAGGCCATCCGGCGTCACAAATGCGGTCTTCTCTCTGTCACAGGCGGCCATTGGTACTTGCCAGTAACCTGAACGTAAATCAAGAGATGAAAAGTACTCGGCACCTTGGAGGCAATCAAGAGCGTCGTCTATACGCGGAAGGGGGTAATTGTCCTTGTGGGTAATCTTGTTGAGGCGCCGGTAGTCGATACAAAAGCGAAACGAGCCATCTTTCTTTTTCACTAGCACCACTGGTGAAGACCAGGGGCTTTGTGATGGACGGATTACACCACGTTGTAGCATGTCCTCAACTTGCTCATTGATCACGCGACGCTCTGCCGCTGACACACGATAGGGGCGCTGTCGAAAAGGCGAGTTAGAGCCGGTCTGAATGTGATGCGCGACTGTGGAAGTACGGCCGAGAGGTGTGTGGGCGGCGTCGAAGGCGAAGCGAAATGTCTGTAAAAGGGCCACAAGCTGAGTCCGGTAGGTGGAAGGAAGAGCGTCATCGATGGCGGTTCGGAAGAAGTCGTCTGGCAACGAATCAGGCGTCGGATCGGACTGCAGAGCATCAATGTAGTTGCTGCGGTAGGTCTCGGAGGCGTCCAGGTCAGAGAGAAGGTGGGCTGGTTGGACTGGGGGTGGTAGCGTCGGTCATTGCTTGTGTCGGGAGTGTGCGGCTTCGAAGCTCCAGGACGGCAGGAAATCCGGACCTCCACCAAGTGAAAGGGGGTGTTTCTGTCCTTTAACAGGGATAATAGCCCTCTCCAAGTTGCACAAAGAACCACACAAGAGCACAGCCAGTCTAGGCCTTCCACAAGCGAGCTCGAGCAGCGCAGCGGCACTTTGTCGTCTTTATCCTCGTCTTCGTAGTATTCTCGCCTACTTCCTCCTTGTCTTCGTATATCCTCGTGTAGTTCACTACAAGTGCTCTAAATTTTCTTATTTAGCATCATCAAGCATTGGCTTTACATTCTGAGCATTTTGACACCTTTGAACCCCCTCTTCCCCATTTTTCATTTCCTTTGAATTATTGCCGTTGAGTAAGTGATCAAGTTGGCACCCTTCATAACATAAAGCATTGGCTTTACATTCTTAGCATTTTGACATCTTTGAACCCCATCTTTCATTTGTTTCCCTTTTTTTTAATTCATAAATAATTACAATTTATTAACTGGTCATCACCTATTATACATCAATCAATCACTAGAACCACAAATTACCTTGATACGGTTTTTTTTGCAGGCCCCGATTATTTCCAGCGGATGGTTCAGACTACTACAACTACTACTGTTGCTACTATGCCGACGGCTTTTCTACCGAATGGGCTGTATAAAATGCATAGTTTAATATTCACCGCAGTGCGTAAATATTTCGTGCAGATAGCAGCGAAGAAAAAATCAGACCGCCGCAATGTACGAGCGTCAACGCTCTCCTTCATGCGGAGCGCCCGGCTTCGCCAGTTCAGTTGGGGACCAAAATGGTGCTGCTAGCGCATCTGGCAACACTGGTCTTTAGCCGGTGGCGGCAAGTGCCCCTTCGAAGGATGGCACCACCCTAAGGCGGGCGGCGTGGCGCAACATGTAGGCTTCCTATGTGCATGGATGGATGGATGGATGGAATATAGGAGCGTCCCCTTTGAAACGGGGTGGTAGCAGTAGCTATCATTCTCATCTTTCTCCATATATCTTAATTATTGATTTAGAATGGTTAACTAAACTATCATTCTATTTATTAAATTTTGCTCCTACATTACCAACATTATGTCACTTCTCTGCTTTTAAGCCACCAATCTTCCAGCCGTTTTTTGCCAGTTTCCACCGCCGGTTTATTCACCCGGCCACTGTTATCTCTAAACCCCAGAGCTTCAGGAACAGTGATTGTGCCTGCATCAACTTCCGGATGGATACCATTGCATTCGAGTATAATATGGTCAATTGTTTCACTGGAGTTTTCACATACAGCACATGCGTCATCTCCATTGTTAAACTTCTTTTTGTAGCTTCGTGTTCTAAGGCACCCTGATCTAGCTTCAAAAAGTAGAGCACTGCCTCCTGAGTTATCAAAGAAAGCTTCCTTCCTGATCTGCATTTTCCACTTTCAGTATAATTCCACACTCTGTTTCTTTTCCATCGAATTTATCCAATTTTTACCAATGTGTTTTTCACCTGTCGTCTAATGCTCTTTATTTCTCCGTCCTTGTTACTAGCATACTTACTTGTTAGTTTCCTAGTTCATTTCCTCCATTGTGAGTCAACGCTTTTTAGGTACAGGTATTTAAATACTTTAGCTGCCCATCTGTTACTGTCCAATTTCCTCAGGCGTTCCTCATATAATATTTTACTCTGAGCTTCCCGTACTTCGAAAGATGCCCAGCCCATATCTCCCTGTACCGCCGCATTTGTAGTTTTGCCGTGGGCACCTAGTGCTAATCGTCCAACGGATCTCTGATTTGTTTCTAATGTCGACTGTACCTCTGATTTTAGGCACAAAACTGCATTTCCGAAAGTAAGTCCGGGCACCATAATTCCTTTCCAAATACCCCTCAAAACCTCATACCTATTGTATCCCCACAATGCCTTATGCTTCATTATCCCGGCATTCCTTCGCCCTTTGGCCTTAAGTGATTGCTCATGCTTTCCAATGTATGCCAATCCTTCGTTTACCCATACCCCCAAATATTTATATTGTCACGTAGCCGTTTAGGCCCGTAACCAGAAGGTTGGGTTTTAATTTGGGGTTGAGCTAGCAGGCGCAGAAGAGCAGGGTCGGAGCACCGAGAGACGGCAACTAACTTCAGCTTCTTCTCGAACACAACGGGGCACTTCTTCGCGTCCGTGCACGAGACTCTCGATGAGCAGCCGCCTAGCGGCTGCTGTTGCACACGCTACATTACCCCCCTCTCTAAAAAAAATAAATGTCAACTTGATGAATTCGAAAGCAGAGATAACAAAAAATAAAGCAAGAAACATGCGGTAGGCGGTGCGCTAGTTTCCTCGCGAAAAGTACGGCTTCATGCGCACGACATGGACATCCTCGGATTTCTGCTGGCGACGAGTAGAAGAAAAGCCGTCCGGAAGCACTTCGTACGTGACGTCGCTCAGCTGACGGAGCACTTTGTATGGGCCAAAGTACTGCTTCAGAAGTTTTTCGGATAGTCCCCGACGTCGAATCGGAGTCCAAAGCCACACTCTATCGCCCGGTTGGAAAGTCACTACACGGTGGCGCTGGGCGTCTCGACCTTGCTGGTTCCGGATGCGTGCCCTCGCCAGCTGTCGCGCTTCTTCTGCGCGTTGAGTGAACTCGTCGGCGCCAACTTCGAGGTCACGGCCGTCGTGGGGCAACATGGCTTCGAGCATTGTCGAAACTTCGCGACCATACAATAAGGAGAACGGCGTCATTTGCGTTGTTTCCTGCTGCGCCGTGTTGTACGCAAAAGTGACGTACGGCAGGACGTTATCCCACGACCGATGTTCAGCATCCACGTACATGGACATCATGTCGACGAGAGTTTTGTTCAGACGTTCTGTTAAGCCATTAGTTTGTGGATGGTAGGCGGTTGACCTGCGATGGGTAGTGCCGCTTAGTTGCATGACAGATTCCAGTAGCTTGGCAGTGAAAGCAGTGCCTCGGTCTGTTATTATAACTGTCGGGGCGCCGTGCCTCAGGACGATGCGTTCGATGAAAAATTTCGCTGCCTCGATTGCTGTACCGCGCTGGAGAGCCTTCGTTTCAGCGTAACGCGTGAGGTAATCTGTAGCGACAATTATCCACCTGTTGCCCGAATCAGAAATTGGAAAAGGACCCAACAGATCCATGCCCACTTGTTCGAATGGGTATCTTGGCACTTGAACAGGATGCAGTAAACCGGCCGGTTTCACAGGTGGTGTTTTCCGTCGCTGGCAATCATGGCATGTCCTCACGTAATGTCGTACGCCGGCCGCAAGGTTTGGCCAGTAATAACTGTTTTTAATTCGGGCCAGAGTTCGAGCATACCCCAGGTGACCCGCGGTGGGCTCGTCATGACATGCCTGTAAGATTTCTTCGCGAAGAGACCCTGGTACGACGAGGAGGTAATCTCTTCCAGTCGGAGCGAAGTTGATCTTGTATAAGACATTGTTTCGCATGCAAAACGATGAATGCGTTCTGGCGAAGAGACGGGGAACTTCTGTAGAGCGCGCTTCCAGAAAATTGATAAGTGGTGCGAGAGCCGGGTCGTCACGTTGCTGCTGCGAAACAGTGAGCGCGTCGACGGCTGCGATAAGGGGGAAGTCTGGTTCTTCGTCTTCCCGCGCAGCCTCGACAGGTGAACGGGACAAGCAATCGGCGTCGTTGTGCTGACGTCCAGACTTATACACGATGGTCATGTCGAACTCTTGTAGTCGTAAACTCCATCGTGCAAGGCGTCCGGAGGGGTCTCGCAAGTTCGTTAACCAGCACAAAGAGTGATGGTCACTCACAACCCGGAAGTGCCGGCCATAAAGATAGGGTCGAAATTTCATCACCGCCCATACAACAGCCAGACATTCTTTTTCGGTGGTGGAATAGTTCGATTCGGCACGGGACAAAGTCCGGCTGGCGTATGCGATAACTCGCTCGGCACCGTCTTGCCACTGGACGAGTACAGCGCCTAGACCCACGTTGCTGGCATCTGTGTGGACCAGAGTCTCGGCATTCGCATCGAAATGGGCAAGCACAGGTGTTGTCCGCAAGCGGTGCCGTAACTCGTCGAATGCCTTTTGCTCTTCGTCCGTCCAGGTGAAGGTGACATCATCCCGGGTGAGACGTGTCAACGGAGCGGCAATGCGCGAAAAGTTTTCAATAAATCTGCGGTAATAGACGCAGAGGCCCAAGAAACGGCGAACTGTCTTCTTGATACATGCAGTAGGGAATTTGGTGACGGCTGTTTTAGCGGGATCGGGACGAACTCCTCGATGGCTGACGACGTGGCCCAAGAACAGGAGCTCTTCATAGCCAAAGTGACACTTTTGTGGTTTTAACGTGAGGCCGGCAGATCTGATAGCCCGTAGCACAGCGGAGAGACGTTGGAGGTGTTCCTCGAACGCTGGTGAAAACACAACAACGTCGTCCAGGTAGACTAGACACATCTGCCATTTAAGACCAGATAGAACTGCGTCCATCATTCGCTGAAATGTCGCTGGAGCGGAGCACAATCCGAAAGATAGGACTTTGAATTCATAAAGTCCATCGGGCGTGACAAACGCTGTCTTCTCGCGATCACGTTCATCGACTTCGATCTGCCAGTAACCGCTCTTAAGATCAAGCGATGAAAAGTAGCGCGCGTGGCGCAGCCGGTCTAATGAGTCATCAATGCGTGGCAGCGGGTAGACGTCTTTTTTTGGGACCTGATTGAGCTTACGGTAGTCCACACAGAACCTTGAACTTCTGTCTTTCTTCTTAACGAGGACAACAGGCGAAGCCCAGGGACTCCTCGATGGCTGGATGACACCGTCATTTAACATCTCGTCGACCTGTTGAGCAATGACTTCGCGTTCCCGCGGTGACACTCGGTAGGGGTTCTGTCGGACTGGTCGGGTGCGGTCGTCGGTTATTATGCGGTGCTTGGTCAAGGGCGTCTGTTTAACCGCGGAGGCGGATGAGAAGCAGTCTTGGAACTGAAAGAGTAGCCCGACGAGTCTTTCCTTCTCTGCCGGTGATAGAGCGGGATTCACATCAGGGTCGAAGTTGGGCGTTTGGCTGGCAGACGTGTTGGTCTCGAAAACAAAGCAGTCGTGGGCTGCTTCTGCGACACCTTCAAAGTAGGCTACCGTGGTGCCTTTAGCGATGCATTGCCGTTCGTTTCCGAAGTTCGTAATCAGCACGTGAGCTAGACCATTAGTCAGATAAACTATACCGCGTGCAACACAGACTCCATGATGCAACAGAAGCTCTGTGTTCTGTTCGGCGACGCCGGCAGCACAGGACTGGTCGTCGCACCTGACTGTGACGAGAGCAGACGAACGTGGCGGCATAGATACATCCGCGTCAACGATGCGTAAAGGTGCGTGGCGTCGTTCGGAGTCAGCGGTCGTCCTTGCAGGCGTCGAAAACGTGACAGTTCGGCGAGGAACATTAATAATGGCTCCATGCTCACGTAAAAAGTCCATGCCGAGTATGAGATCCTTGCAGCAGTGCGGCAGTATAACAAAAACGGCTACAAAGGCTGAATCAGCGATGGTTACTCGGGCAGTGCATCGTCCGATCGGCGTCATAAGGTGACCGCCAGCAGTACGAATTTGCGGCCCCAGCCATTCAGTTTTAACCTTGGAGAGCCGATCTGCGAAATTCTTGCTTATTATTGAAAAGTCTGCTCCGGTATCTACCAAAGCGGTTACTGGGTGTCCGTCGACGAGAACGGAAAGGTCGGCGCTAACAACGTGATCGGCTTGAAGTTGACTGGGAGTTTCGGGTTCACGGGGCGGCGGAGGCATCGTAGTCACAGCATCGGGCTGAGTCGTCACGGGAGGGTCTTCGGGACATCGATTCCGTTCGTCAGCAACCTGCCCCCCTGAGGTCGCCGCCTTCAGTTTCCCCGGTGTGGGCTTGGTGACCGGCGCCTCGGCACATGATTAAACTCACGGCGGCCGGGTGACGAGGAGCGCACGGGAGAAGACTGTGTACTGTCGCTCGAAGAGGTTGCACGGGTTGCCAGATATTCTGCGATTTCTGGAGGGCGTTCGCCGACCCGGGGACACGGGGAATCACGAGCAAAACCACGAAGACCGAGTTCCCGGTATGGACAACGACGGTACAAGTGGCCGGGTTCTCCGCAGTGGTAGCACAGCGGCCGTTGGCGAGAAGTGCGCCAGACATCTGCCTTCCGAACCGGCTGCTGCATGAGGGGGCTCTGCTGGGATGGCAGCTGGTAGAACAGTGGCTGAGGAGCGGACGGCTGCATGACGAGGCTCTGCTGGGATGGCGGCTGGTAGGACGGTTGGTAGAACGGTGGCTGCAAAGTGGGCGGCGGCTGTGCTTCGAAACGAAGCTGTTGCGCAGGAGACACTGCAGGCCGACGAAGAGCCGCTGCGTAGTTCATAGAACGTGGCTCCGACAGTGACTCAGGCGGTGACAATGTCTGACGTATTTCTTCCCGCACGGCTTCGGTGACAGCCACGGCAGTCGGGTTAGGCGATCCAAGATTGAACTTGAGGAGCTCCTCGCGAACTACCTCGCGAATCAGCTCACGCAGAGAGTGATCGTCAGTGGACCTGTTCAATGTGGCCACACTGCTGAAGGGCTGACCACAGGTAGACTCCGTGCGCCGGTATCTTTGCTGCAGGGCTCGCTCAATGAGGGTAGCTTCATTGATGAAGTCCGCGACGGTTTGAGGTGGACTCCGAACCAGACCAGCGAAGAGGGGTTCTTTTACGCCCTGCATCAGGTGGCGCAACTTCGCTGATTCCGTCATGTCGGGATCAGCCCGTCGGCAAAGACGCGTCACGTCCTCGGCGAACATGGCCACACTTTCGTTAGGTAGTTGCACACGAGATTCTAGGAGGCGGCGTGCGCGATCACGGCGGTCGTGGTTGGCAAAGGTTTCCCGCAGCTGCTGGCGAAAGGAATCCCAGTTTTGAAGACTGGCCCCCCTATTCTCATACCACGTTTTAGCACAGTCTTCAAGCTCGAAATACACATTGCGCAGCTTCTGAGCCGGGTTCCACTGATTAAATTGCGCAACTCGCTCGAACTGGTCGATCCAGTCGTCGACATCTTCCCCAGTACCGCCATGGAAACTGGGGGGCGTACGAGGCTGCTGAAGCAGCAACTGATGCTCACTTGCCTGGGCCATTGCAGAAGTCTCTAACTGCTGGTCAGCTGGCGTCGGTTCAGGTAGAGGAGCGAATTCCGGCGCCAGACCCCGGAGGCGACGGTTGCAGCGATGAACGGGTGTAGATACGAGCGGAAGCCGGTTGGGACTCGATGAGCGGCTGCGAGAGGCCCGAGACATGTAGAACAAGGCCTCACCTCCACCAGTGTCACGTAGCCGTTTAGGCCCGTAACCAGAAGGTTGGGTTTTAATGAGGGGTTGAGCTAGCAGGCGCAGAAGAGCAGGGTCGGAGCACCGAGAGACGGCAACTAACTTCAGCTTCTTCTCGAACACAACGGGGCACTTCTTCGCGTCCGTGCACGAGACTCTCGATGAGCAGCCGCCTAGCGGCTGCTGTTGCACATGCTACAATATTCTGCTACTCTAGGTATTTCAAGGCCTTGTATTTTAAGACCCTGATCAGTTGAGCCGTTGAAAATCATCAGACCCGACTTAACTGCGCTGAAACTGAAGCCTAGAGCGTCCCCTTCGTTTCCACAATACTTAACTAGAGTTTGCAATTCTTCCAGACTCTCAGCTAGCAGCACAATATCTTCTGCATACATCAAACCGGGGAGGCGCTGCTCTACCGCCTTTCCACCTAATCTATATGACAGGTTAAAACCTAGGTTACTGTCTTGTATCCTCCATTCCAGGTGTATCATATAAAGCATGAACAGCACCGGTGATAGAGGACAGCCTTGTCTTAATCCTTTGCGTACTTTGACATTCTCCGTACTTCTTATCCCTTCCCACGTAATTTCTACTTTGTTATCCCGGTATATTTCCTGTAAGAACTCTATTATCTCATAACCGATACCTTCTTCTTTTAATATGTTCCACAGGAGTTCCCTGCTTACGTTGTCGTACGCCCCGTTTATGTCCAGGAAGGCCAAATACAAAGGTCTATTTTCCACTCTAGATATTTCGATGCATTGGGTAAGCACGAACAGGCTATCATCTAAGCACCTACCATTTCTAAAGCCGTTCTGAAGTTCTCCGAGTATCTTGTAACTTTCAACCCATGCTTGCACCTTTAATTTCACCGCCTGCATGACTAACCTGTACATTACAGATGTTATGGTAATAGGCCTGTAGGATTTTATGTGCATCCTGTCTCCTTTCCCTTTATAAATCAAATTCGATTTACTCTGCCGCCAGCTGTCCAGAATTTGCTTATTCGTTATGACTGTTTCCAGAGCTTTTAACAACGTTTCCTTACTTTTTGGACCGAGTTCCTTAATCAGCTTGATCAGAATGCCATCTATTCCTGTAGATGTGTTTTTAGGAATATTTTTTTCTGCCTTTTTCCAGTTTAGATTGGTCAGTTCTAAGGTGCTTTGTATTCTGCTACCTCGTGTTGCTTCCTGATTTGCGGAGATTACCCTATTGTCGCTCCTAAATGACTCGGCTATAACTGATCTAATGTTGTTCACTGCGTTGTCTCCCTTTAAACAATTTCCCTCATTATCTTGAATCCTATCTTGCTTTCTTTGATTCTTCTTCCCTAGCCAGCTTATATGGTTCCAGAATTTTCTTGCTCCGCCTCTAGAGGCATCGTGTTTATCAGCCATCCAGCGATCGGTGGACTGTCTTATTTTACTTTGGACGAGGGCCTGCACTTGAAGTTTCTTTTGTCGATATAATTCCCATTTTTGGTCGATTTCCTCCTGAAAAACCTGTGCTTTCTTTGCCATTCGGTGTTCCCTTGAAGCAGCCCGTCGTTGTTCAATAGCTTCCCTGGTTTCCTTATTCCACCAGTTCCGTGGCTTCCTCTTTCCATTCCAGCGGTTTGCTACTTTAACCTCCTGAATTTTCCTCCTTATGAGTAGTTCGACCTGTTCATAATCCCAGTCTTCCATTGGGCTTTTCTCTATTGCTTCCTCTATGTCTGCTGCTATCTGCGCTATTTGATCGTCGTTTAATTTTGCGTTTACGTTTTGTCTAAGTTCCATTTCTCTTTTCATCAAGGGCCCCATCTGCAGACTAATACGTTTATGATCACTTCCCAGACTACACTCCCCTTCTTAGTCTATTTCCATTTTTGTGACCTTGCTATAAATTTCCTGCGACGTTAGAGAATAGTCAATGGTCGTCTGCCTGTTGCGGAATTCCCACGTGATTTGGCCTTCACATTTTGTTTCTCTATTTACTGTAACTAGATCGTGTCGCTCGCAGAATTCTAGCATTAGTTTCCCGTTACAATCCGTGTATCCATCCAGATCGTCGATGTGGCCGTTCATGTCCCCCAGCAGATTAATATTGGCCCCGTTTCCAAACTGGCTTATATCGTCACTGAGATATTCAACAAGATCCTTGTTTTCTTGCCTGCATTGATGTCCTGTTCCTAAATAAACTACCCCTAGCCATGTCCTTATGCCGGTAATGGTTCCTGAAACCCAGATATGTTCTTTACAAGATGATTTAATTCTCTGCCAATGTGTTCCCTGGTGTATCAACATACCTACCCCTCCACCCTTTTTTTCCGTTCTCGTTCTGTTGCACCCTTCCCAGACGTAGCCTTCTATAAACGGCGGATCTTCTAGATCCCTGAGATGAGTCTCGCAAAGAGCGCACACACCTATTTTGTCATCCTTCAACTGCTGTATATGTATATCACTGACATCACGCCATCTGCTGTTTTTCATAGCCATAAAAGTGGAGAAATCTGCACTGCATGTAGCTGGGTTCTTGCACATTGGTTGTGAATAATGAGAAATATCTGTATATTCCACAACATGTGAATTACATTGAATGTTCTGCTCAACAAGAAGAAATAATATTGAAGGCGTAGCAGCGCCCTCTCTGGACGATGATGAGTGTGTCGGGTTACACGGTTGGTACTCAGAGGTAGAAAAACAAAAAACCTTGGTTGAGCCCACATTGACTGATCGTGTTTTCTCACGGTGCTCTACAAAGGCTTCACACATGTCCATTCCTGCCATCAACGTAGTTGGAAAATTATAGCTTTTGCGCAGTATTAGTGTCCGTGTCTTACTTGAGTCCTCAGAACAAGATTCAAACTTTACATGATAATAGATTCTTGGATCCTCGTAATTGCTTTGTGAATAGGTCTTGCGCAAGTTTCAAGAAAAGCCTTTGAAATTCTTTTTTTTTCTTCTGTCTTGCGCAGTAATTGTGGTGTTATCCTTTTGAGCATGTTTCTTATTTGGAGAGTGTGCTTTGCAAATGAACTGCTCAGAAAATGAATTTTGTGAATCATCAAACTTAACATTGTGCAATTTCGTATTAGCAGTGGGTTCTTTGAAGGACTTGGGCTAGTCATGTTTTGAAATATATGAGGGTTGTTTTGTCTCTGAATAAAATTGGTAGGTGGTCACTAATCTCGTAGCAAGAAAAAAAGGAAAGAACTGGTTTGTTGGTTTGCGAGTGGCGCTTGTGCAT
Source organism: Amblyomma maculatum (assembly GCF_055883805.1). Classification (NCBI taxonomy): domain Eukaryota; kingdom Metazoa; phylum Arthropoda; class Arachnida; order Ixodida; family Ixodidae; genus Amblyomma; species Amblyomma maculatum. The sequence continues at coordinate 183,399,629 of NC_139349.1, forward strand.
CCACTGGCAGAAATGAAACTCCATCTGCCAGTAGGTTAATAAAGTCCAATAACCAGTAAAAAATTGGCTGAGACAGCCATCAGGTGGACGATAACAGGCAGGAAGTAAATACCATATATCAAGCACACAATTTCATAGTTGCTGAAGAAAACTTGGGCATAAGTGTATCAGTTATTCGCACACAAAGCAAAGCGCAAGAAAACGACACAGAATGAGGTGAGGGCGGGACAAGCGCTACTATCAACAAATGTCTACTGCGGTTCCGGAGCGTATATATGCACATCAGTATCACAAGGGAACAGAAACTATGTCACATATGCTAACAAGTCCAGTTCGGTATTTGATAGAGCCACAGACAGTTTGCTGATGCATCAGTCAGGCCGGTGCGGTGGCAATACAAAGCAATTCTTTTGTTAAAACAAAGGATAGCATGGTGTCTCATGGTTAGACTTTCACAGTGGACAGCTAACTGTCCATCTATGGCAATGCTGCTGACTTTATTAGAGTGCTCTTGCAACCAGACAATCGGGCATCTACTAGTTTGGACAATATAGTGCCTACCGCATGAAAGCGGGACTTTGTACACAACTTCTTTCTGGCAAGGTACCAAGGGATCACTGTGTTTGATAGTGCATGCCAGTTTTCGCGTACGCATGGCACAATGTAGCTTACAAAGGCTCATAAGCTTCTTTGGTGCTGTAAACAAAACTCTGCACCATTGCCGCACCTTCTTAAGATTGTGCGAGAACCCATGCACGTAGAGGAGCACAGCTATCTTCACGTTACCTTGTCTTTCTTCTTCTTTTCTCCTATTTTCTACTGTCTGCTCGTCACTCAGGCTAGCCTCAAATTTTTGCTTGCGATGCAGGTCCTCAGCGCTGGAAATAGTCGCATGCCTAGGGTAACCTCCAAAAGAGCTATCTGCAATCAAAAACTCTCTTCATTGGTGTTTTGGTATGACTTGCTTATTGCACTCGACAAGAAGGACAGCATGATATTCTTCTTAACTATCTTGGAGTGCGACAAACTGTACAGCAGGGGAAGCTTGTTGGCCCTTGGCTCGTACACCCAACAGGATTGATTTTTAAAATACAACTGCAAATTTGAAAACCTAATGCTTTTCTACTCAGGCGATTCAGTGGTGAATGTGAGTGACTTAAAGCATGCATAAGGAGAGGCTGATATCCGCGAGACAATAGGGTCTGCGAAAGCAAAAAACTCGTCTGAATGACTGCTGACAAACGGGTCAATAAAAACAGAAGTATCTAAAAGAATTAAAAAATCATCATTATAACAACACTTTTAAAACCAAGATCTTTCAACTGCTCACAAAGAACTTTGTCACAACAAGCCAGAAACAAGTGATTGCAATAATTTTAAAGATGAATCTTGCCTGCCTGACTTGCATTACACAACAATCCAATATTACAGCAATAACCAGATAGGCAGGGAGATTTGAGAAGCTTACGTATGTATAGCTAAGAACCCGGACACGCGTGGGGCGAAACCATCCGTTGCTCTACACAATAATAAGATAGGCTTTATTTATAAGTGCCTTTCTTTGCAGCCTAATCCTTGAGTTATTGTTTTTAGGGTTGTGCAGTTTCTTTTTGGTGGTTTCAAATAAACCTTCAGTTGTTAGAAAGTGCCCATGTCGTCTACTTTGTTCTGTACCTTATTTGGTTCGCACTACTCCACAAAAAACAAATCACTTAAAATCGGTGCGATGCAAGTCAGGTAACAAAGGTAGCACAACAATAGCATTTACGTGGAATTGGGTCTTGCATTGCACCTATTTTAAGTGATTTGCTTCTGGCTCATTGTGATAAGGTTCTTTGTGAGCAGCTGAAAGATCTTTGGATTTTAAGTGTTTTGTTATGTTGATGATTTTTTAGTAATTCTTTTAGATACTTCTGTTTTTATTGACCCTTGAAGACATAGCGCAAAAAAGGCGGGGACAACTAACACAGATGTAGACAGGACAGGCACTAACTGACAACTTTATTTTCGAGGAAAACCGCAGCACAATTTATGTCAAAACTCGCGTGACAATCAAGGGGCCTTATACTACGACCAAATACAGTTTAACAAAGGGCGGCCGACAATCTTGACCCGGAAAAACCATAAAAGAAACAAGGAGGAGGGCCAGAAAGCATTATCAATAGATTATATAAAACTCATTGTGAACTTATTACAACAGAGAGGGCGCGAACAACATCGTGGCCAAGGGGCGGTGCTAAAGAACCGAACCACAGCAACGAGCGAGCCTAAAAGGGCCCAAAACAAGGGAAGTAAAAGAGTCATAGGTCAAAGCCAGAAAAAACGTGCGAGGCAAAAGCAGGGTCATAACTAAAAACAGATTTTTTTTTTTCTTTTAGTCGATATTTATTGCCTCAGGGCATCAGTAGGGTATGAGATGAAGGATGAATAAATGATTAAATGAATGGATAAAACGTGCAAAGCAAAAGCTGAGTCATAACTAAAAATGGATAAAACGTGCGAACCAAAAGCAGAGTCATGAACTAAAAACAGACCAAACGCGCAAAGCAAAAGCGGAGTCAAAAAACTAAAGACATATTGCCACCTGGTGTCCCTGATGTTCTCAGGTGGCACCTGGAAGAAAAGGACGCCGAATGTCTCGCGTGCTGTGCGCAGAACTTTGCCTGCTGGTTCAGCTTCGTCCCGTTGTCTTAGTCACGTCTAGCCCTGTTGTCCGTGACATATTTTGGTGGAGGTGCTGGATATGCGGGGGTGTACGAGACATGTACTAGGATCGAAACCGAGAAGACGCCCTAACATCATGGTGTGAGTTCTGCCGCCGAATTCGTGAAACCTATACCAGCGCGGATCGGCGAGAACGCGCAGAAAGGGCTCTACAGTCTCGTATACAGATGCCAAATGAGACTGTGACCATGTATGTGGAGGACATGACCCGGCTCTTCCGACGTTCTGACCCGGCCATGACCGAAGACAAAAAGGTGCGCCACCTTATGCACGGTATTAAAGAGCAACTGTTCGCTGGCCTCATGCGTAATCCACCAAGGACGGTTGCCGAGTTTCTTTCGGAGGCTGTCACAATAGAGAGGATGCTCCAGCAGCGGTCTACAACTTACGACAGGCCAGTGGTCGCCGCTTCGGTTGTGGAGCCGTTTTCGGCCTTCGGGGCTAGCCCGAACCTACGCGACATCATCCGCTCAGTTGTACGCGAAGAGCTCCAGAAGCTTTTCGGTGCTCCACAGCCGATGGTCGGCTCTGTAGCTAGTATTGTCCGCGAAGAGCTTCAAGTGTTGAAGCCCTCGGTAGCGTCCGCTGATCCACAACCTTTCCCCACGGAGTACCTGCGTCCAACTTATGCAGATATGGCGCGACGCCCTGCCCCTGCTTCGGCGCCATTACCGCCACCTGATCAAGGCTCACTGTATTCCGCACACACTGAGCCATTTGTCGACAACCGACGACCACCCCAGCGGAAAGCGGACCTGTGGCGCGCCCCAAATCGCCAGCGCCTGTGCTTCCATTGCGGGGAGCCAGGTCATCTCTATCGCCAGTGCCCCTATCGACACCTTGGTCTTCACGGATTTCCCATCGACATGCGTCGCCCTCCAATAGGCCAAAGACCCCGAGAGATTGAAGACTACTTAGCGCAGCAGCGCATGGCGCCAACTTCTCAGCGGCAGTCACGATCCACGTCCCCACGCCGACCATCGCCGCAGCCCGGGTCCTCCTGGACGGCGCAGCGACGCTCGCCAAGTCCCCACCGGGAAAACTAAAGACAGCGACCTCCGGGGGCGAGGCCGCTTGCAATCGACGTAACGAAGACCCCCTGACAAGGAGACCTGTGAGCGATCTGGATTTTACGGCACCGACGACAGTTCTTACGCATAAACATCGACTCTCGCTGGACATACCCGTGCTTCTCGACGGCCATAAGGTTAGCGCATTGGTGGACACTGGCGCGGATTTTTCGATTATAAGCGGGAAGCTAGCAGCGCTTCTAAAAAAAGTCATGACACCATGGTCGGGCACGCAGATTCGCACTGCTGGCGGACATGTCGTAACTCCTAGTGGCCTGTGCACGGCACGAGTTCAAATTCGCAGCTCCACGTTTATTGTAAGCTGCCTCGTTATACCTGACTGCTCCCGTGACGTTATCCTTGGGGTTGATTTTCTCCGGGAGTATGGAGCTATTATCGATCTCCGGAAGCGCACAGTGACATTTTCAACCGAGAAAGCTGCTGATACTGACGCCAAGAATCTCCAATGTCGCGCCGCCCTTCGAATTTCCGCCGAGAGCGTTTCGATTCCGCCACGCGCCAGTGTTTTTGTGACTGTTACTTGCGACGAACTGCGTGACGGGCATGCGGTCGCGGAAGGCAACCAGTCACTTTTGCTCACCCACGGCATCTGTACAGCGCGCAGCCTCATCCACCTCCGCGATGGCCGGTCTGATCTCCTGGTGACTAACTTCACCAACGAACCCCGCAATCTTTTTCGTGCTACTGCCATCGCGTTTGCTGACTCCTTAGCGGATGTTTCTGAATGCTTTACGTTTGGGGCTGTTAGCACTGTGCAGCCCCCACTTGACCGTCTTGACATTAGTCCGGATCTCTCGGACACACAGAATCGTGAGCTATGTGCCCTCCTACTAGAGTTCAGCACTTGTTTTGCGTCCACATCGAAAGTACGGCAAACGCCTCTCGTGAAGCACCGCATCATTACTCCTGACGACGCCCGCCCTATCCGCCAGCAGCCGTACCGTATCTCAACGACGGAACGTGAAGCGATTCAGACACAAGTTCAGGAGATGCTTTGTGATGGTGTCATACAACCATCCAACAGCCCGTGGTCATCCCCTGTCGTGCTGTAAAGAAAAAAGATGGGACCCTTCGCTTCTGTGTCGATTATCGAAAGTTGAATGCCATCACTAAAAAAGACGTCTACCCGCTGCCCCGTATCGACGATTCGCTGGACAAGCTTCGTCGCGCCCAGTACTTCTCCTCCATTGACCTGAAGAGTGGGTACTGGCAGATTGAGGTCGATGAGCGGGACCGCGAAAAAACAGCTTTTGTCACCCCAGATGGACTGTACGAGTTCAAAGTGCTGCCTTTTGGCCTATGTTCAGCGCCGGCTACTTTTCAGCGCATGATGGACACCGTCCTCGCCGGCCTCAAATGGCAAATCTGCTTAGTCTATCTCGACGATGTTGTCGTATTCTCTGAAACCTTTGAAGAACACCTCGAACGCCTGCGCGCAGTATTAGATGCCCTCCGGTCAGCTGACTTGACGCTCAAGCCCGAGAAGTGCCACTTTGGCTACAAAGAGTTGAAGTTTCTTGGTCACCTTGTGAGTGCCGCAGGCGTTAGGCCAGACCCCGACAAGACTTCTGCTGTCGCCAGATTTCCCGTTCCTGCAAACAAGAGAAGTTTGAAACGCTTCCTGGGTCTCTGCACGTACTACCGCCGCTTCATCGCCGATTTTTCTAAAGTTGCCGCCCCCCTGACTCGCCTCACGCGCGATGATACACAGTTCGTGTGGGACGCCGAGCAACAAGAGGCTTTTGCGGAGCTGTGCAGCCGACTGCAAACAAGCCCTGTTCTTGCGCACTTTCATGAAGACGCTGACACTGAAGTCCACACCGACGCCAGCAATATCGGCCTTGGCGCTGTACTCGTTCAACACCAAGCTGGCGTCGAAAAGGTAATAGCGTATGCCAGCCGCACGCTCTCCCACGCCGAGACAAACTACTCCACTACGGAAAAGGAATGCCTTGCGGTTGTGTGGGCAACCATGAAATTTAGGCCTTACCTCTACGGCCGCCAGTTTAAAGTTGTCACCGATCATCATTCCTTGTGCTGGCTGGCTAACCTCCGCGACCCATCGGGGCGCCTAGCACGATGGAGTCTTCGCCTCCAAGAATTTGAGTACACCATTGTGTATAAATCTGGCCAGAAGCACGAAGATGCTGTCGCGCGCACCCGTCGGTTTAGTCGATGAGAGCACGGACGATGAGAGCGGTTTTCTTGGACTGATGAATGCTTCAGACATAATGACCCGACAGCGAGCTGACCCGGACCTTCGACCTGTCATTGACCATCTGCAGGGTCGCGCTGCTGACATCCCTCGGCAATTTGCTCGGAACCTGTCTGCTTTCTGTGTCCGGAATGGCGTTCTATACAAACAGAACTCCAGCACTGTTGACCGAGCGTTCCTCCTCGTAGTGCCAGCCGACCTCCGTGCCGATATCCTTTTTGCTTGCCATGATGAGCCCACCTCTGGTCACTTGGGCTTTGCACGCACACTCGCCCGAGTTCGTCAAGCTTATTATTGGCCTAAACTCGCTGACGCCGTTCATCGCTACGTCAGAGGCTGTCGTGAGTGCCAACGTCGAAAGGCGCCACCTCTCAAGCCAGCGGGTTTGCTCCAACCTATTGCGCCTCCCCGAACACCGTTTGACCAAATCGGCATCGACCTACTGGGCCCATTTCCGCTGACATCGGTCGGTAACAAGTGGATTATAGTCGCGACCGACTATCTCACACAATATGCTGAAACCAAGGCGGTGAAGCGTGGCACGTCATCTGAGATTGCCCAGTTTTTTATGCAGCAGATCGTGTTGCGCCATGGCGCACCATCTCAAGTAATCACCGATCGAGGCATGGCGTTTACGGCACAACTTATGCACGACGTATTTTTGCTGAGTCACACGAGCCATCGCAAAACCACTGCTTATCACCCACAGACGAATGGCCTCACGGAGAGACTCAATAAAACGATCATCGACATGATTGCAATGTACATAGACTCGCAGCACAAGACCTGGGACGAGATTCTCCCGTACGTCACATATGCCTACAACACTGCCATCCAAGAGACTACGCGTTTTACGCCATTTCGCCTGCTCTCTGGACGCGACGTTCAGACGATGTTAGATGCCATGCTTCCGTGCTGCACGGATAATCCTCTCATCCCAAACGCTGAGCAGTTTGCTCAGCGCGCCGAGGAAGCACGTCAACTTGCCCGCATCCACATTCAGCAACAGCAGGGAAAGGATACGCGTCGCTACAACCTCCGTCATCTACACGTCGCATACCAACCAGGAGAGCAAGTTTGGGTGTGGACACCGGTGCGCCGGCTTGGCTTGTCTGAAAAACTGATGTCGCGATACTTTGGACCTTACAAGGTTCTGTGCCGTATCACAGGAGTGACATACGAAGTCCTTCCAGCGGGTACTGTGCAGACCTCGCGTCGGCAACCACGCTCCGAGGTGGTGCACGTTGTCCGCATGAAACCGTATTTCACGCAGTAATGTGCAATGTACTATGCACTCGTTTAGTTGTGTAGGGCACCGCCTCCGTTTTATATTCGTTTTCTGTACTGACTTGCATCGCCCATCGCTCGTGCCCAGTCTGTGCGTTCGTTTTTTTTAGGAGGGGGAGTAATGCCACCTGGTGTCCCTGATGTTCTCAGGTGGCAGCTGGAAGAAAAGGACGCCGAAGTTGTCTCGCGTGCTATGCGCAGAACTTTGCCTGCTGGTTCAGCTTCGTCCCGTCGTCTTAGTCACGTCTAGCCCTGTTGTCCGTGACAATATGAAACGTGCGAAGCAAAAGCGGAGTCATAAGCTAAAGCAGACGATCCATGGGAAGCAAAAGCAGAGTCAAAACTAAAATCAGACTCGGGAGTGTAGAAGGCTCCCCGCTAAAACATTGAAGTGCTAAACAAGAATAATCAGGATGGGCGAGTGGAAGAACAGTTATGAAGAATGAGAAAATCAAGAGAGTAAAACACACCAGAAACCGGGAAGGAATAAAAGAAATTCCACAGACGATAACTCGTTTCATATCAGTCAGCACCCGGTTGCTTGGGGTAATGAAGCAAAAAGGGTAATAACACCTACATGTGGCCATCAAGGAATTCAAGTTCGCTTTCAAGAAGGTTGATAGAAGGTACGCTGACGCAGTCCTGACCGGCCTTTCTAATGAAGTATGCCTCCATGACTTCGCGCTCAGTTTTTTCTTTGGCTGATCTTAAAAAAAAAAAAAGAAATCTGTGCTATCTAAGAGCGGATAACATGCGTTATTTGGATCTGTTTTACAAGCTTTACAATGTTCGGCAAGGTTAGTACCCGATTTGTTGCGTACGCATAGTCTGTGTTCTCTCACCCTCTCATTGAAACATCTTCCAGTTTGTCCGATGTACTGGAGCCCGCAACTGATTGGAATCCTGTACACGACATTTTCCTTGCATTCCGTGAACTTAGTTTGATGTTTCTTCGTGCATGCTACTTGCTTTTTCATCTTCCGTTTGTCAGCAGTCATTTGGACGAGTTTTTTGCTCTCGGAGACCCTTTTGTCTCGCGGATATTAGCCTTTGCTTATGCATGTTTTAAACCGCTCACATTCACCACTGAATCGCCTGAGCAGAAAGGCATTAGGTTTTCAAATTTGCAGTTGTATTTTAAAAATCAATCGTGTTGGGTGTACGAGCCAAGGGCCAACAAGCTTCCCCTGCTGTACAGTTTGTCACACTCCAAGATAGTTAAGAAGAATATCGTGCTGTCCTTCTTGTCGAGTGCAATAAGCAAGTCATTCCAACAAATCATTGAAGAGAGTCTGTGATCGCAGATGGCTCGTTTGGAGGTTACCCTAGGCATGTGACCGTTTCTGGCTCTGAGGCCTTGCCTCGCAAACGGAAATCTGAGGCCAGCCTGAGTGACGAGCAGACAGCAGACAATAGGAGAAAAGAAAAATAAATACAAGATAACAAGATAGCGATTTGCGATTTGCTGATGACATTGCCTTGCTAAGCAACTCGGGGGATGAACTGCAAATAATGATTGATGACCTAGATAGAAAAAGTAGAAAGGTAGGCTTGAAAATCAATATGCAGAAGACTAAGGTAATGTTCAACAGCCTCGGGAAGGAACAGCAGTTTACATTAGGTAGCGAAATACTGGAAGTAGTAGGCGAATATGTCTACTTAGGACAGGTAGTAACCGCAGATCCGGACCATGAAAAGGAAATAACAAGAAGAATAAGATTGGGATGGTGCGCATTTGGCAAGCACTCGCAGATTATGACTAGCAGCTTACCGGTATCGCTCAAGAGGAAAGTATACAACAGTTGCATCTTGCCTGTACTCACCTATGGGGCTGAAACGTGGAGGCTAACCAAGAGAGTTCTACTTAAGTTGAGGACAACCCAGAGGGCTATGGAACGAAAAATGGTAGGGGTAACATTAAGAGATAGAAAGCGTGCAGAGTGGGTCAGAGAAATAACTCAAGTTACCGACATTCTAGTGGAAATTAAGAAGAAGAAATGGACATGGGCAGGACATGTAGGGCGAAGAGAGGATAACCGATGGTCGCTGAGGGTAACAAACTGGATTCCAAGGGAAGGAAAGCGTAGCAGGGGGCGGCAGAAAGTTAGGTGGGCGGATGAGATTAAGAAGTTCGCAGGGGTCAAGTGGATGCAGCTAGCACAGAACCGGGTTAAGTGGAGAAATATGGGAGAGGCCTTCGCCCTGCAGTGGGTATAATCAGGCTGATGATGATGATGATGATGATGAACAAGATAGCTGTGCTCCCCTACGTGCATGGGTTCTGGCACTATCTTAATTTGTTTACAGTGCTAAAGAAGCTTATGAGCCTTTGTAAGCTACATTGTCTCATGCATACGCGAAAACTGGCATGCACCCTTGGTACCTTGCCAGAAGGAAGTTGTGTACAAAGACCCGTTTGCATGTGGTAGACGGTATATTGGCCAAACTGGTAGATGCCCGAACGTCTGGCTGCACGAGCAATCTAATGAAGTCAGCAACATTGCCATAGTTCGCTGCCCATTGTAAAAAGTGTGACCTTTGTTCGACCAAACAATTGTTTTGTATCGCCACCGCACTGGTCTGACTAGGGAGATTATAGCGCTGATAGCATGGCCAGGGGATGAATGCGTCAGCAAACTGTCTGTGGCTCTAACAAAAACCAATTTCTTAGCATAGGTAGCATGTGAATTTGTACTAGTTTCTTTTACCTTCTTTCCTCTTGTGATACTGAAGCGCATATATATGCACTGAACCATAATAAACATTTGTTTATAGTAACGCTTTTCCTGTCACCTCGCAGTCTTTGGTACTGTCGTTAACCATGGAAACGGACACTGAATGCTATTGCGATTATACCTCTTTGCGCGGCATGACCTGCGCTTCACTTGAAGTGTCGTGGACAGGCAGAGATATTCCAACTGGAGTATTACAGTGGTCACAGCACGATCCGCTCCTGCGGGGCACCACTGTGCATGTGGTGACCACTTTGTGCGAGTACATGCTTCAGTCAGCATCCCTGCATTGGTGGCCGTGTCCACCATATCAGATCGCACTGGCACGGCACACGGGTGGCGCTTGGAAGCTGATCATAGTAGCGGATCGTGCTATGCGATAATTCCCTGTTATTGACTTATAAAAGAAACTTGGGGAGCGGCAAAGTTCGGGATTTGTAAAGCTGATTTTTCACAGAAAAGCGATTTTTTCCACCTCACTGATTTTTCCGACTGTTAGATTACTCGGACCATCTCCCGCCGAGTTGGAAATAAACGATCGGCGACTGTAGTAGCTTAATTAAGCTCAACAAATGAGACTAATGTGGGAGACCCTTGTGTGGACCCTTAATTGTTGCCTTGGTTAGCGTTCAGTCGTCATGGCGTATTCTCTGAAGAATGAGGCCTTGTTGCATTGAGACCAGCCATGTTGTGCAGCTATGAATCATGGAAATGGGCTCCTTTCCTGATTTGTATAAAAGGACCACCTTCTCAGTTCACCACATTCAAGAGGCTGCTGAAAATTTTTGGTAAAGTGACCGCACATTTATTTCTTTAAAAAGTTTCAACTTATTATCAGGCCCCGAGGATGAGATTCAGAGTCGGCTATTTTCATAACCTTGGATCACTGATGACTGAGAACATTCAACTTGAAATCTGAAAATTGATCCAGAATGATGTGCTCACCTGGTTATTTAGTTTATGCAAATGTGGGTGCTGTATAGCAGTGTTGTCTCAGATGATTGCCAAGATTATGTGGCAAACAAACTGCAAAGCAATGCCTCCCACGCTCTGCACTATAGTTTTGCGTGAAACGTCACTTCTGCTTTTGCACTCATGTGTGTGTAAAATTCATTGCAAGTTAGGTTGTACCAAAGCTGCAGCAAATGGCATAAACACTCTGCGCAGAGAGTCGCTTTTCCTGTGATGAGGAGCAAGACGTCTTCTCCGAGACTAACCTTGCTGACCTGAAGCCCCCAGAGGAGGACCCAATGGGCCGCTACAGCGAGCTGTACCGGCGAAACTCTATGGTGCCCACACACCTCAAGTCCTGCTACCCGGTGGAGACTCAGCAGTGCAGCATCCCTGCGACGCCCCTTAAGGGCGACAGTGGGTTTGTGTACCCACCGGTGCTGGGCCAGGCAGAAGACTCGTCCAAGCGTAAGCGGCCCCCCAGCTGTGATGAAGGGGCCTCCATCTGGGTGAGTGCACTCATCGTCTGTGGGATGGACTCCCTTTTGTCCTTCACATGATACCAATGAGTTTGTTATTGCATATTATAATGCGATGCTTGTTCAGTTTGAATCCCAAAAATTGAGTGAGAGGGGCTCCTGTTATTAATAGCTGCGTAAATTAATGCATGCTATAAGTGTATCAATATCGAATCGATATCAAATTCAGTGTGTGAAGCTGAAATCTGTCAACTTGTTTCACACAAAGGCCCTCTTTTTGTTTCCCCTCAGAAATGATTCAGTAAGTATTTCTGTCCTGCTTCATGCAGAATATTTTCTCTGCTGATTCAAAGAAAGGTGCCCCACTTTAGCATAAACACATTAAAACCAACAACTTTGTCCTTCACAGGGTACCATCTAACTGTGCCATAATCCTCGCCTGCAACGATGCATGGGAAGGAGTCTTGTAACGATGTTGAGAACTGGAAAAGTTATATATATTTTCCCATGCATGTAGGCTTGCCTACTTACTAGCGATAAGTGAATTGGGTCGAACAGTGTGACTAATCGTAAAGAGCACTAAGCACTTTATTGCAGTATACATAAATAGCCATCAAGTAACTTAAGCATGCTTAGTCAGAAATCGCACTCTCTTGAGCGGCAGCTGAAGCTTTACAGTTTGCTGTGAGTAGCACGTATGCTTGTGGCAGTCCTTTTGCAAGCATGAAACCCGTCAGCAACGGTCATTAGAATCGTAGTCGAGTAAAACTAATTGCTGGGCTAGTTGGTGCATTACTCATAAAAGGAAAGATTCACAGCGCTAGCAAATAGCGCCTGTCCTGTGTGTCTATATTTTCGTGCTGTGAATCTTTCCTTTTACTAGAATCGTAGATTGCCCATATTTTTTTGTGGATTTCCAGCCTTAAAACACCGTTGGAAGTCCCGATGAATCTACTGTTTGACGTCGAGAGCTACACCTGTCATCTCAGTCGGCGCCATTTTCCACGGGTGCACAATCTGGCAATGGCGATACGGCCGCACCCTTTGTGTGGCGAGAGACAGCAATTGCGATGACGATGATAGCGCTCATTTCCTAACCGCGTGCAGTTCCCCTTGTGAATTTTTCCACGCCACTCCATTTTCGGCACCTATGTTGAGCTTTAATCATTCTTTTTTTAGCATCTTATTTTTTTATCAAACATTTAGACAAGTATTGGAGCTAAACATTTTCCAGGCGGCCAGCAAGCTATCCAATATGCCTCTAATAATCGATCGCTATATATGGTTGATTTTTACATAGGGGCAATGGTAAGATGGGATAAATCCCAGGAATTCGATTGTTACAAGTGACACATCGTTATATCTGGTGTTGTTATAAGTGAATTACAATGTATATCGGGCCCCCCAAAAAAGCTGGATTGCACGTCAAGGAATTTGTAATAGCATCTTTTAATGATTATCATGTGATAGCAAGAGAATGCGCATGTGAGCGTTGTCGAGAGCAGAGAATGCTCATGAGTGGCGTGGAATGGAGGAAAGCATTGCTGCAACTGGGTTTAGAACCCACGGCAAAAGAAAGGACAGATCAGCTTCCCCGGCCTCATTTAAAACTGCAACACACTCTTGCGCTATCTAGTGGACATTGTCATCGTCATCAAGTCCCATCTGCTCTGCTCCTTCACTTAACCTAGGTAAAAATGCCGTACACATGTGCCTTAGTATGGCTGAGGTCCACTAAGGTAGTGTCGGGCAAATCCTCCTGGAGGCGTGATAAGCTCGCAATGCTTTTGCATTAATTTACTCTTTCCAGACCACTCCATAGGAAAGTCTAAAAATTCACCGATTTTGTGCGCGCCATCAAGCTCATAATTTCGAATATTGGAACACATACCACTATCTAGTCAATACATTTGTAACTAAACTTTTGGGTTTACGTTTTTCTTGGCAGGCGGTGGCGCAGGAAAAAGTTTGGTTTTAGGCGTCCTGGCAGCTCTCGTTGTGAAAAAGGGTGTCGACTTTGTGTGAGGCCACATGAAGTAAATGGCATCAGTTGTGCGATTCAGTCCTTTCGGGTGTGAATTTTTGGATGAATCAAGCAGTCATGGGTCGACTTTTCGAACTATGATTTGAGTTCAGCAACTTTGACGGGTTAGTTGGTACATGATCTTGATTTTTATAGCGCTGAAGAAACACCACAGGAAGAGAGACACATTCTTTTGTCCTTTTCTGTCTCTCTTTCTGCGGTGTTTCTTCAGGGCTATAAAAATCAAGATCAACACCAATGTTTGGGCCAGTTGGTATTGATCCATCTTGTAAAACATTTGCAGCTTGAAAAAACGAGGACAAGAAGAAATATGCACAACAGGATGAATGCTGCACTTCCAACTAAATTTTATTTGGAAAAACCCATGCTTAAGTACAGCACCATTACCGCTATGTAGTAGTCAAATGTGTTTGTCCAAAAAAACCATTTCATTGTCATGCGGAAACAATGATGAGATGCTTTTCTAATGTGATACGCCTCAATAACCTCTTTCAATCTCTTTCAACCCAAGAAACTTTTGGAAAAATGGATTTACATTTACAGTGTCTGCAGTGAGCGCCAAGATGCATCCTCTACCGTAGTGCTCCTTGGCTCTCATTAAAACAGTGTCCTATGGTTACAGTGAGTGAACTACTGTAAACTACCTTGGTAGTTCACCGGGTAGTTGTTGTTTGATAGCACAGTATGACTTCTTTTTCACCATCATTGGACAAATTTTCGAGAGCTTACTTGGTGTAATGAAGAGCATGTTTACATTGAATCTTGTTGCAACTTTCTTTCAGCCTTTGATGTTGCCAGAGTCCCTCAACACTTTTTTCTGTTCAGTTCAGTCGTTCAGTCGGGTCCGACTCTTCGTGACCCTATGGACCATGTCACGCCACGTTTTCCGGTCTCTCACTATCTTCCTAACATCACATAACTTCATCTGCAGTGCCTCGAGGATGCCATCTAACCATCGCGTTCGCTGCCTACCCCCTTCTCCGGTGACCCTCAACCTTTTCCAACATCAAATCTTTCTCCAGCGACTTCTCTCTTCTCATCAGATGACCAGAGTAGCTGAGCTTTAACTTTAGAATTTGACCCTCCAATGAGCAGTCAGGGTTTATGGTTGACAATATTGACTGATTTGATCTTCTGGCAGTCCAAGGAACTCTCAAGAGTCTTCGCCAGCACCACAATTCAAACGCGTCAATTCTTCGGCGGTCAGCCCTCATCAGAGTCCAACCCTCGCATCCATACATCACAACTGGACAGACCATAGCACGAGTTATACGGATCTTGGTTGGCAGACTAATGTCTCTCTTCTTTACTAGACGGTCAAGGTTAACCATGGCTCTCTTTCCCAGAAGCAAGCGTCTCCTAATTTCATGGCTGCGTCTCCTTCCGGGGTAATCTTGGAGCTCCAGAAGAGAAAATCTATCACAGCTTCCACTTCTTGTCCCTTGATGCTCCAGGACTTGTTGATACGGCAAGACGCCATGATCTTTGTCTTTTTAATGTTCAGTTTAAGCCCAAACTTCTCACTCTCTTCTTGTACGCGCATCTGAAATCTCTTGCGTTCCACTTCACTTTCTGCCATTAAAGTGGTATCATTTGCATATCTAAAGTTGTTGATACATTTTCCAGCAATCTTCACTCCAGCTGAAGACTCGTCCAGACCGGCCTTCCTCATGATGCACTCTGCATATAGGTTAAATAGGCAGGGCGACAGTATGCAGCCTTGCCTCACTCCTTTCTCATTCGGAAACCAATCAGTAAGACCATGTCCAGTTCTGACTGTGGCCTCTTGCCCTTCATACAGGTTCTTGAGGAGACAGATGAGGTGAATTGGAACTCCCATCTCTTGGAGAGCTTGCCGCAATCTGCTGTGATCAACGCAGTCAAACGCTTTTGCATAATCAATTAAAGCAGAAGTAGATGGGTTTCTGGAACTCTCTTGCTTTTTCCATGGTCCAGCGAAGGTTGGCAATTTGGTCTCTAGTTCCTGTGCTCTTGCGAAACCCAGCTTGCACATCCGGAAGCTCCCGATCCACATACTGCTGCAGCCTACCTTGGAGGATTTTCAACATTACCTTGCTAGCATGCGAAATAAGCGCGATCGTGCGGTAGTTGGAACAATCTTTGGCACTGCCTTTCTTTGGAATGGAGATGTAAACTGACCTCCTCCAATCCTGTGGCCACTGCAGGGTTGTCCAAATCTTCTGACATAGTGTATGCAGAATGTTAACAGCGTCATGGTTGAGGTTTTGAAGCAACTCAGCTGGAATGCCATCAATTCCGCTAGCTTTGTTCTTAGCAAGGCTGGCTAAGGCCCATTCAACTTCACTCTTCAGGATGCCCGGCTCGAGATCAGTAATCACAACCGTCTTATGTTGGGTTTGCACATTCAGGTCCTTCTTGTGCAGTTCTTCTGTGTATTCCTGCCACCTCTTCTTTATCTCTGAGGCTTCAGTGAGGTCCTTGCCTCGTTTGTCCTTTATCACGCCCAGCTTAGCACAGAAGCTTTCTTTGATATCTTTGATTGTCTTATACAGAGCTCTTGTGTTCCTTAATTGGCTGTTGTCCTCAACTGCTTGGCAATGTATGTTCAGGAAGGCATTCTTATCTCTCCTTGCTATTTTCTGAAAATCCGCATTGAGAGCCTTGTATCTTTCTCTTTCCCCCATAACATTTGCCATCCTCCTTTCCTCAGCTATTTGCAAAGCCTCTTCAGATAACCAGTTTGCTTTCTTGCATTTCTTTTGCTTTGGAACTACCTTAGTAGCAACTTCATGTATTATATCACGAATTCTTGAAATCGATTTCTCACTTCCACAGCATATTCTGATGGAATTTGATCCAGATCATACCTGAAAGGCCTTCTAGTTTTCTGTGTTTTCCTGAATCAAGGCTTAATTTTGGCAACAATAAGCTGATGATCGGTGCCAGAATCGGCCCCAGGTCTTGTTTTTACTGCTTGTATAGCGCTTCTCCATCTTTGCTGGCAAAAAATATAATCGATCTGATTCCTGTACGGACCGTCCGGTGAAGTCCATGTGTACAGGCGCCTCTTGTGCTGTTGAAAATAAGTATTCGCTATGGTCAGGTTGTTTTCTTGACAAAACTCTACTAGCCTCTGCCCAGCTTCATTTGGCTCACCAAGACTGAACTTGCCTGTAATTCCGGATATTTCTTCACTCCCCACTTTAGCATTCCAGTCTCCTATGAGAAAAATGACATCTGATGATGGAGAGCGGTCTAAAAGGCATTTCAGGTCCGCATAAAATAGTGGTCGGTGCATAGACTTGGATAACTGTTATGTTGAAAGGGTGACCTTGGATCCGAAGTGAAATCATTCGGTCGTTTTGGGGGTTGTACCCTAGCACTGCTTTGCCCATTCTTCTGTTCGGAGTTAAATTCTCCCATTCCGGTCCACTTGAGCTCGCTGATACCCAAGATATCAATGTTCAATCTGTCCATTTCTCGCTTGACGACATCCAGTTTACCTTGCGTCATACTTTTTTACTGGTCACGAAACTCCCTCCAAAGTTTCATATTGGATCAGAGCTGGCCGCTACAGGCGCAGTTGGGCACTGAAGGGCATGCCTCCGCTTCCGGAGCTGCTGGCGACAGTCATATTTCGAGGTTTATTTGCCCCTAAAGGTTCAAATTGTCTCGTGATTGTCGTATTAGGTGACGTAAGTATGTGCTCCCAATTAGGCAATTGCACGAGAGACGACAACGCTAATGATATACGCGTATGCCTCACCGGAGCAGACGCCAAGCGTGAAACTAACTGCACAGCATAGAACCTGCTATGAATGAAATTTATAACATTGCGGCACACTTATAGCTCCACTCTGGCTCCACTAAACGAGCCGCAGCACCGTTTGCTTGTTTCTTGCCTACACACTGTTCTCTCTGATCGCAAAACTTGCAGCACGCAAGCGAAAATGCCACCGCAGTCCGTGTTGAACATGTAGCGCGTGATCGCTGCGCTAAGGCGCAGTCACAGATCTTCGTCACCCGATATCGGTTGGCAGATCGTCAGCAAACACATTTTCTGTGCTTTTTTTGCCCTTGTCGCTCTATGGTTATGGTTAGCGGCGTGCCGATGTCAGGCTACAGTGTCACCGGTGCCACCACGTCGTCAAGATCGGAGCTGTCGGGTGCGCATCGGCCTGCATGTCGTCGCGGTGTTCCGCTGTACTTGCCAACCAACAAACGCCGCCGTTTTCTCTTCAGCCCGCCCACAGCCGCGGCGCGTGTCTGCTACGGATCCCGTGGCGTTGATTTTGATCTCTGCTTGAAGCTTTTTTCGGCCGCTTGTTTTGCGCCTATGTCATGAATTCAAGAAACGAATGCTTAAGGATAATAGCACAAGATTCTGCACTGCGCAAGTGTGCGCGATGTTTTTCCAGGAATGCACTGATGGCGACGGCTGCACCTCAGCCAGAGTCTCCTCGACGCTACGGCTGTTTACTAGCTGTGTACAAACAGATATCGCTGTTTACGTTGTGTAAGATGTAAGCTGAGCCAGCTGAGCTCCTTTTGTTATCACTCAATTCAGGACCTTCACGGTTTCCCCTGCTTTCCGGGACGAACCGGCGCCGGTCGTCGGAAGATAGGTAGACGGCCTCGTCAGCGTCCTTCAGTGCTTGCGTCGCCGGAAAGCCGAGGATGCAGGGACGAGGGGAATGACTGCTTTATGCGTATTGTAAGGCTGCATGGAAATAATTTTTGGGCGCTGCCCGTGAGAGTACAAGTTCACGGCGACAGCGGAACCACAAGGCCAGGCAGAGCGCTTGGGCTAGTCGATGCGTGCGGACGTGAGCGTGTTTCAGGCAAGAATGTGATCAGCTAGCATTTGGGACTTCCATCAGAACTTACTACGTCAACAATCGTTACTCTGAGTCCCTGCGAGTAGCCAACATCAAACTTTTGAACCTTCCAACGCCATCGACACTGAATCGGCTCCGTAATGACCTACCTGCAGCTCTACCCTCCTTCGGACGTACCCGATATCGACATCCCTGCATGCAGTTAAGCACTCGCTTCCTCTCTCTCTATACCTCCCTTTTTTCTCTTCCTCCCTACATGCCTCACTTTCAATTGTTTTGGATTCAGGTAGAAAGAGAGGAAGAAGGTGGCTTACATGGTAGGAAGGAGAACTAAACAAGGGTAGAGGGGGGAAGCCTCAGTTCACAGGTTGAGCCAACGTTTCAACAAGTGGACTTCTCCAGACGAAGACAGGTCCACTCCTCGAAACGTTGGCTCGGCCTGCGAACTGAGGCTTCCTCTCTCTACCCTTGTTCAGTGCTCCTTCCTTTCAATTGTTTTGTAACCTAACGTCTTCTAAGCGCTTATTGTTGTCGTTAGTCTAATATTTCATACCCCTTATCGTTATATTTAACTAGCCTGTATTTGAAGTTTGTAATTGTTGGCGTCCCACCTTCAGCAACGTAGGCTCCTTGTAAGCTGTTGTAACAGTGCATTTTTGTTGTAAGCAGCTGTTGTAAGCCGCACACCTCATGCGGTCAGCGGCTCATCATTCGATGTGTCTGAAGTTTATTTTTCTTGCATGCCTAAGACGAATTGTTGGTAGCTCTCAATGATTACCACAGTAGGTGCCATTGGAAAACTCTTAGGTTCTAATTTACCGCTCACCCATCCTATTCCGAGAGCTCTTCATAATGCGCAGTTCAAAAATTTAATGTTATTTTAAATGTTTGCACCATCAAAAACTGCAAACATTCTCTACATATTTTTGCACAATGACAATCAATCTTCCAAAAATGAAAAGAAAATTACAAAATAGGTGTTAACAAATAGCCTTGTTTAATATGCAAAGACTGGAAAATATCATTATACAGCTGGCATTAGGCAGGTTTCTGTACAAATTTTGAAAACAAGCAACCCGCAAAATGCTTCTCAGAAAGCATCTATTTAAACACCAACGCATATTGTACATACAGCGGAAAGAAATTGTTGCTAAGTGCTTATACGATGAAATATTCAAGACGCAAGTTTCATAAAGAATGAGGGCACACATATGTAGCTAGAGATCAGTGAAATGTAACTGTTGCAACAGGACGTGGCAATGCAGGGAAACAATAGAGTGTCTTGAGTAGAGCTTGTAAATACAAGCCATTAGACCATTCATGTATATCAGTGCAAAAAAAGCAGCCTGTCTTGGTTGACTACGCAAGAATCAGAGTAACGTTCAGTGCACTGGCATATAAAAAAAAATATTCATGTGCAGGAATCCCTGACCATAACAATAAAATAGTCAAACAAGAATGTGCTACAGAATGTTTAGCAGGTAGTCTCCATTTGAAGTAATTTCCCAAGAGGAAGATGACAATTGGTGCTGGCACTAAGTTATGACACCAAAACATAGGGGCTAAAAAGTGTTAGGATAAGATTTAGACATTTCAATTCGCAGTTTAGATTATTAGTGGTAATTAGAAGAAACAGAATAAGGAGCTGCATCAACTGAAGAACAAACACTGCTAGGGCGGCCTTCTTTTAGCAGCCAAAGCGGGAGTACAAAGAGCTTATGCAAACAGGCCATATACATTGAGTGTGATGAAGGATAAACCAATACAACAGAATGCATCGAAAGCAAGGCATGTGTGAAGTTGGACAAAGTGTTGTGCCTTCTAAAAAGGTATATACTGACATGTGATCACAACAGTTACATCGGCACGCGCATAATTCTACAAACTTTTGTGTGCTTGTCAAAAAAGAATGCATAGGCAAAAACCAAGACATAAACAGAGGAATCAGGAGGAGCAACTGAACAAGAACAAAATGTTTTACTGAAGAGTAGATACCAAATAAAATTTAGCAGAGATTCAGGTGAACAGAATATACAGTAGACTGGCATAGTGTGGTCCCCAGCTGGCGCAGGGTAAGGTTAACGAAAAATGCAATGAATGCAATTTAGTGGATGATTGTGAAGTATCTTCTTTCACTGTTCAGCTTAAGACGCCAGCTTCTGCTGGACATACGGCACGCCCAGTGGCCCGCATCTGTTTATTCTTTTCCCTTGTGAAAAAATGCGTGTCCTCAGGAAGAAATGCACCACTTCTGCTGTTGTGCTCACAAAGTGAGAATTACATCTGACAGCAGCTAAGGCAGTATGGCTGTCAAGCAGAACCTTCTCATTAGTACAAGCAATTCTGTCCACTGTAAATGATTCGATGTGGTCTTCCACAATTTTGAGCAGAGACATTAGCTGGTTTGAGGGAACTTGAAGATATCCTTTAGATCTTGCAAGGTATCAGGCAAGAATTGTTCTGTTGGACACTTTTCAGTGTTTCCACACAACTGGAGCAGCTCAGTGTTGAAAATGTTTTAGCAACATAACCTGCGAGCTAGTCCAGTATACCCTCTTTTGGGGAGTTCTGGTGATGGGCAACCGGGGCATCAAGTGTAAAATCACCAGGCTCGAAAAGCTCGTCGTCCAGAAGAACGGCCAAGGAGTCAGCCTGAAATTTAAATTGGATTTTTTTTTCATGATGCAGTGCTGATTATAGAGAAGTCCAAGAATTATTACTACCATTATTCGAAAATGGTACTAATTTTACTAAAATGATTAGCAAGGTTACTATTTTTTGTAGATTGCATTTGCATCCACAACACCTTTATTTCAGTTACACTTTCATCAGTAATTTACCTATCTACATCCCTTCACCAGCTAGTCACATGGCACACTCTGAAGGCACTCAAAGACTAATAGCGTGATAATATATTATTGCCCATTTATAGCAGAGTACAGAAAAACCCCACTCGACCCTTCTACAAGAGCGACAAACTCGACAAAATAAAAATTTTGATTAACAGTTTTTATAAGAGCACTATCGTCCAGCTGGTTTCTACATCCACAACAGGGCTACAAAATGGTTGTGCTGAACATTGTGATGAGAGCCCAAAACTGCAGGTTCAATATTAATGTGCACTTTTGAAATATAGCACTGCTCACATGGTTAGCAGCAGAGCTCTAGGTCTTGAGAAGCAGTTGTGGCCTATCTTCACTGACTGACGCTCGCTTTGCTGGTTGGTGTTTACTGAAAGCATTCGATAGATGAACAAAGACTGCTGGACTGTTGGCTGCCCTCCATCACCAGCAACATGCCGCACGATACCGAAGAATCTCTGGAAGATTAAATTTTTATTACTGGTACAAGATACAAGACAAAAGTATGGTAACAATCTTAATTACCTCCAAAGGGTCCTGTCCAAACTTTCCCACCAATACATAGCGAAAACTCAGATGACAAGAGGCTCTCAACGAGTGAAATAGTGCTGAGAAAGGTTATTCGAAGAGCCTGTCTCTGTTTTGGAAGCTTTTGTATGAATTTTCAGCAGCTATCTCTTTCAAAACCTGGAAGATAAACATGTGTAGGCTCAAAAACAAAGCAAAGGAGAAAGCATTTCCCTTACAGCTATGTGTTCAGCCTCATTGTGCTGGACGTGCTCTGGCCTTCGAGAATGTTCATTCTCCTGGTGAAGTCTGATGTTGCTGTAGCTTCTTGCAGGTGTCATGCTTACTGTAAAATTCCGTTGCTGTGGCAGTGGATGCACTGAACAGCTGGAAAGAAACAAATCACCCAGCACTGTTCAGAAACAAGCAGCAACACTACATATTATTCATAAAATGTGCATTAAGAATTTTCACTTGAACTGCAAGTTTGACACTCATTTTCTGATTTGGGTGTATGTGTGCTTTTGTCAGCTTTGGTACAGCCCGGATTCCAGCCTGTTGCTCGTCGTAATCCAAGAGTGGAATACCTCTTGTCCTTGTGGCAGCTATGAAATTGGGAAAGAATTCCTGGTGAAAACATAATCTGTGCCTGTCGAGACTGCATAAACAATGTTTTCCCTTACCAGAAACTTTCCAACTTTCTGCAAATTGTTTCTGATGCACTTCATTATGTGCGGTGGATCAATGATGAAGTGTATCACTTTTGATGAGCCACAAGGATGCTGCAATGATGTTTATTTATTTATTTATTTATTTAGACATACTGTCAATCCACTGGGGATTTTAACAGGAAGGGCATTTAGTACAAAGCATATCAGGGTGAAAAGGACTACATGGCTAAAAATGTCAGATGCAGAGTGCGTAGTCTTAAAAGGAACTTAAAAGGTGAAACGATGGGAATACAGTGTCACACTTCATTATACAGTTATACAGGGAAGATCACTGTTATACAACAAGATCGCTGACGCCTGGCAAACATGATCACACTAATAGGTTAGGCATGACCCACATAGCATCACACAGAAACAATATGAACGAAAAATGTAGCACTAAACATGAAGTCAACTATTTAGGATGACATTTGGAATATGTGATAATGACAGGAGGTGATTTTCAACAAGTTTTGCAAAAGTATCTAGTGATGTACTATTAGTGATGTGATGATGAAGGTTATTCCACTCTCTTACTGCAAGGAGGAAAAAGGAATATTTCGGGCAGTCAGTGTGGAAAGAATATTCTTTTAGTGTTTGGCTATGTTTATGCCTAGTTGGTCTCGCCTCTGAGGTCGTGATGTACTTCGTTTTATCAAGATTAAGTTGGTTATGCAGCAATTGATAAAGCAGCTTAAGACGTGCAAGTTTGGCTCTAATTTCCAGAGTGAGAATACCGGCGTCAATTAGTAGTTGAGTCGGTGAGTCAGTATACCTGTACCTGTTAAACACAAACCTAACTGCCTTTCTTTGGATGGATTCTAATTTACTTATAAGACATTTCGTGTGAGGAAACCAAGCGACAGTCGCATATTCCAGAACTGACGCACTGAATGGTTGATGGTTGTTTCATTGCACCAGTTACGCCTACAAGAAGCACACAAGTTTCATGAGAGAATCTGGTTTTACAGTAAATTTAACAAGCTTTCATACAGATGAAATTAATGCAATGCCTGATAATTACCTAGGGACCTCAAGCTGGAGCGGTTGCTCGTGCAATTGTCGCATGTCACTGCGTCAACAACATTACCAGAATTTGACAGGGGCACAATGCACTAAAGAGTAGCTTTGCAATAATAGAGCCAAGAGCAGCACTAGACGCACAGAATGTTCCAACTGTTTGCGACCGTCCACCAAGAAAAGGCCGAAACAGAAACATTAACACATGGTCAGCATCTTTTTCATGGTCCCCCTGCCTGGTGTGCTCCCCAAAGTTCACTTTCCCCAAAACTTTCATGTCAGATTCTCTAACATGCAGGCTTTTTTGCACACTCATCTCGTCAAACATGAGTACATCTGCAAAGGAAAATATTTTTATAAGAGAAGAAGAAGAAAAGAAGAAAAAATGAGAAAGGCACATACAGAGCATGAATTATGAAAAATAATGTCGAACCTCGTCGTTCTCTCTCCGGGACTTCTTGCAGCTTCTCTTTTAGCAGAGTGAACAGGCTAGCATCAAACCCGAAGTTGGCCTTTAAGTTCTTCATATATGAGTAGAGGGTACGTAGGTTTGGCAAAGGCAGAAACTCATTTTCATGAAGGAAAGTATAGGCAGCAGTTGACGTAATTTTCAACAGTAGGCAGCCATAAAGCCATTCCTTCTGATACCTGGTGGAGAAAGGTTGCAGTGCATTTTACATTCATGATCATGCTATCAAATATACATACGTGCAAGATTCAAATGCATTCAGGAAATCAAGCAGAGAGGCTGAATGCATGTATATGCCATGACATGTGCTCTTTATAAACCACGATAATAAGCAAGAGCCCATCACCAAAATTAGAGCAAAGAATGCAATCTCACACATAAAGGCTGGAGAATTATTTCACATTTATAGACTTGTTGTGAAGCCAGACACTAAGAAATTTTGCCCAATGCACTTGCCCGCGTGGAATACACAATGCAATCAAGTAAAGGCAACCAGCCAAGTGGCGTGCAAAACATGCAAATTTTCCTTCAGAATGTTGCACTGCCCGCGTTAGAGTAATTTTAGCACATACGTTTGACATCTACATTAAGAACTGCAATACAAGGCACCAAAGCCTTTTATGTCTCCTATTTCTCAGCCCCATGAGGGTTTTGCAAGCATGATTGTAAAACATGTGCATAAGTCTAGACTGGCAGTCTAGAAGAGGAAAGTAAAGTACACAGGAAACATCAGCATTCCTAAGTTTTGTAATTATATTACCAAGAATTCATTACTTTATTTTGCTACAAAAGTATTATTTATACATTCGAAGGGGCATATGGTAAAGAAAGAGGCTAACACAACAGGGATACAGAATGCAAACAAGTGCCTCAGTCTAAATCATCATTTAATTAGGAGAGTGCAGTATTTTTTGATAACATACACTATTATGGTCAATGATGAATGCAAGTAATAATAAAAAAGATGTCATATTACATTGAAAGAAGGCACATTTGCCAAGCTTGACTGAAATCTGACAGGCCGAAGATTGATAGAATACAGGTTATGCATATTAATTATTCCTTCTATGTCCGAACAGTAACACAAACTAGTAAAAAGGAGGAGTCTTCTTCGATATTTACTGCGCATCGTGCATTTTTTTATACTTGCCGAACAGCTCTCGCAGACTTTGCATTTGCCTTCATCACGCTCTGATCCAGTACCAGCTTTCCGCGCTCCGAGAGCTTCTCAACGTTCTGGTGAAGCCTCTTGAGCTTTTTAACCTCGACTTTCGACCTCGCCACCTTTTTCTGGCTGCACTCAAGCTGCTGCTTTGCGGCACGAAGCTGGCGCTTCAATAACTGCACTTCAACACAATTTGCGCAGCCGACAACTTGTTCTGTTTGGCAGGCCTCGTTCGAGGTCCAGTCCTGATCACTGTCGCTGTTAAGTGCTACTGCTAAAAATACTCCTCTCGAACTTCGCACTAGTGACAAAAAGCTAGATTTGCAGATACAATAAGCAAATAAAAAATAAGGCTACAAGCAAAGCTTACCGTCAATGCCATCATCCGCAGGTGCAGGATCAGGCATCTCCCACTGATGCCTCTAGTTTGGCTGAGAAATACAAAAAATCTCTTGATGAGGCAATAGTTAAGATCAGACAGGACGCACAAATTAGAGGCAGATTCGAAGATTTAATGAGGAAAATTGAGCAAGAAAAACTAAACTCAAGCACACAGATGGAGGTAGAAAACAGAAGTCCAGCGCACGGAAGATTTCAAAACGGTAGACGAGAAACTCGAAATATGAGTTAAAATGCAGGACGAAAAATTGATCAACGTAGCCACAGTACACGACGCGAGACACGCAGCAATTGAGGCTAAGCTGAATGATATAATCGTGGTTCTGGAGAAGCTTGGGCAACGTTTGACGAAGATAGAAGAAGATCGAATGCTACAACCTGTGGGCGATTCCTCTGGCCGAGGCATGCGCACGACAAAACACACAGTGGGCCGTGTAACAAACATTCTTTATCTCACGTTACGCGCGGGGGTCGTCGAGGCCGTCCGGGGTCGTCGTCCGGGTGGCTGCGGGTCGTTCTCGTGGAGAGAGCCAGGGGAGAAGTAGGAGCGACGAGCCAGGAACCAAGAAGGCCAGACGGCGGCACGAGCCTTCCTTTATAGACCCCTCGCGCGGGACCGGTTATCCCCGAACGAGCGGGGAGAGGGAAACCGGCAGCGCGCAAGGAGCCTTGGGAAGGTGGCGCGGCCGTTGAAAGCGCGGCGCGCCATGGGCGCTAGAGATATGTGGCGTGGGCCCCCACAAACCTAACGCAGCAACCAAAAGAGAAAGGTCGCAAGAAAGCATACCAAACAATAAGAACAAAGCCAGAACAACGAGAACGGAAGACCAACATGGCTCACACCACTAATAGCGTAGCCACCAGGAGGAGAGACACGTGCCGTATCTGGCAGTGGAACTGTAGAGGTTTCAGGAACAAGAAAGACTTCAGCTTGCATATATTGGGCAGCAGCCAAAAGCCTCAGAAAACCTTAATTACTCCAAAGATACCAAGATACGACTCGCATGTCGAGGAAAACCAGACACGAGTGGCCACACTCACGAGCAAAACAGTCACAGCGATCAAGCACGACAAGTTAACGCAAGACGCAGAGCACATATTAGTAGACGTCCTTCCCAGAAAAAGAAAGGATAAAAGCCTATTTATACTCAATATATACAGCCCTCCAAGGGACATATATTATGCTGAGGCATGCAAAAGGAAAGAAAAATAAAGAGCCTCTGCCCGTGTCACAAAGTATAATGGGCTGGGAAACGGATTTCGGATCAATCATTGAACAGACTCGGAAGATTGCAGGAAAGAATAGGCTAGTTATAGCAGGGGACTTCAACGCGCCACATCAGACATGGGGATCCCGACAAAATACCGCGAAAAGAACTCTCCTACTAAAAGCAACGGAAAGGGCCAACCTGAAGTTGCTAACCAACTGCGGCACCCCGACGCGACAGGGCAACAGCGTAAACAGAGATACGTGCCCAGACCTCGCATACGTAACCGAAGAAATAGAAGCGAAGTGGACCAACATGAACCTCAACTTCGGGAGTGACCACTTCATATGCGAGACACTGGTGAACGCAGGAAGGCTGCACAGTGCACTAAGGAAATTCAAAGTAACGGACTGGCATAAGTTCAGAAAAGACCTGGAAAAACAAATTCCAGAAAACCTAACCCACTGGACAGATCAGATTCGAGCCAAACATAAAAAACACACAAACGATATCAGCCCAGGACCACGTACAGGAAGTAGACCGACACCTACTCAACCTATGGGACGCGTGAAGAGGGCTGACCAAACGATGGAAAAACCAAAGACATAACAGGAAACACAAAATTCGGATCGCAAAGCTCAACGACAAAATTCAGAGCTACGCGCAGACGGTGGCCAGGAACAACTGGAACCAAATCTGTAATGACCTCAACGGAAATCTAGGCAATGCTAAGAGTTGGAAACTAATTAGACACCTAATTGACCCAAGTCAAAGCAGGAATGAAAATGGCAAGGCAATAGAGAGGGTGCTTCACCTGAACCAATCGACAGACTTTGAAATCTCGGATCAGATCTGGAATAGGTACATCGGAGAGCCAGACGGAACAGTCAACATCGATCAGAAATACGCAGCAATACCCAACCCAAAGCTGGACGCGGACATTACAGTAGCAGAAGTATACGCAGCGGCTAGATCCTTTGTCAAAAACACTGCACCTGGCAAAGACCAAGTTAGCAACGCGGTCATTAGAAACCTTAGCGAGCAGAAAATGGAGGAAATAACGAAGTTCTTTAATGAAATCTGGTCTAGCGGAAATCTACCGAAAGAATGGAAACATGGGGAAATTATAACTATTCCCAAACCTGGGAAGAAGCTAGGCCTGGACAACTTACGCCCTATCTCGCTTACATCTTGCATAGGAAAATGGCTCGAAAGAATCAATAGCCGACTCACAGACTACCTGGAAGACTAACAGCCGTATTCACAAACACGTCTTCACTCGAACTTCTACTCCAAGCGGCCCTCGAAGCCTGTTTTTCGTTTCACAAAGCAATCTCCACTCGAATCGCTCCTCCAGTGGCGGAGAAAACGAGTTTTCTCGAGAATCTCGAGTCTGCGACGATGCTACCTTGGCCGCTCCTCGACCGCCACTCCGCTTGTAAACATGGCCGACATCGCATCGCTCGCTCGCTGTGTGGAATTCGTTCTACCGGTATACCAAAAAGTTTCACGAAAGAAGATACGACAAGGATGCACCGAACCTTTCGCTAAAGCATCAGCTGAGAGTGACAGTGACCCGGGACTTCTGGCACGCTATCGTTTTACGAATGTGGTCATGGCTAGCCTCCGGCCGTCCCTCCGCTCACGCCGAACATGGATAACTGTGATCAGCCACCGACGTCTGTGTTTGATCGTCGCATCGTCGCATTGCGCGTGTGTGGCTTGGGCACATTTCAATAAGTCGTAACTGGATAAATGGATAACCTTTTCGGAGCCCACCGAGTGCAGAGTTGAGGCGCGATTTGGCCAAATGGTGAGCTCGCCCGCGGCCGGAGTCGAGCTGCGGCGGCGCACTTTCCGTGGCTCGCCCCGCGCGCTTCCACAGACGGCGCCGAACTTGTTGGGGAACAGCGTGTTGTATCCAGTAAGCTGGCGAGCACCGGAGGCGCGGTGGGACTGTGTGGACATAAATGGCTTGCCCGTCGCCCGAGGGTACGTAGTACGTCTTCGGACGCGCGGCCGGCGCGGCGCTGTCGAGCGCGTTGGTGTGCTCCTCTTTTACGGAGGGATATTCGCGGCCGACGAAGAGCATGGCTTTTCAAGCACGTTTTCAATTAGGGCTCCCTACTTCTTTGGAAACCGCACGCGGCATTTTCTTCTGAAGGGTCGAATTCAGCGTGCATGAGCTGCAATGCGCTGCGAAGCAGGGAATGTTTAGCTCGCCTCCGAGCAGGCCATGCTCGTAGGAGCAGTAGGAGTTCGCGGCTTGTACTTTTTTTTTTCCTGCAATGTATTTTGACGCCCGGCAATAAAAAAAAGCATGGTAAAAAAACAAAGTCGGTCAAGCCTGTCAATAAAAAAAAAACGCGTCTGTCAAAGCCTGGCAATAAAAAAAGGCAAAGCGGCAAAGGCCGAGCGTAGGTCTCACACCAAAAAATAAACCGAAGTATTCACACCATTTCTCGAAGCTGACGTCACCAGCAGCGACTGTTGCCAGATGCGAAAACATTTTCAGCCATTTTTCACAGCCGCCCTTTTCATCCAGCCCACAAAACAAGTTACACTATGCTGTTAACGTCGAGGTCGGTTGCGAAAGTTGTTTAGAAGACTTGACATGAAAAACTGAGCATGTTATACAGTTCAGCACGCAGTTTTCGGGCCGAAAGTTCATCTTAATCTCGTCCCCATATGCCACTTGCGCTGCTCCGAGTGGAGGAGGTATTCTCGAGGAGAACTTGTAGGAGGAAACGCCGAGGGGCGTTCATGAATCCAAATCGGACCTGGAGTGGAGTAGCGGCTGTATTCTCCGCTCCAACGAGTGGAGGTGGAGCGTCGAGTCGAGGCGCGTTTGTGAATACGGGCGTAAAAACTACTGCCAAACTCGATGTTCGGCTTCAGGAAGAATCTGTCAACACAGGATGTAATGCTTCAAATCAAGCATGACATCTTGGACAGAATATCAGCTAAAAACCAAGGTATGCTCCTCGCGGTGGACCTAAAAGGTGCCTTTGACAACATCAGCCACAAAGCAATTCTCGATAGCATATCGGAAACCGGGTGCGGGGAGAGAACGTACAATTACATCCGGGACTTTCTCAGCATCCGGACCGCAACGATAAGTGTCAGTGGTATCAGGACCAACGAAAGAGAAACTGCCGGGAAAGGAATCCTGCAGGGATCTATCATCTCGCCCCTTCTCTTTAATCTGGCCATGGTGCCGATATCGAGGAAATTGGAAAGCATACCTGGAATTCGTCATGCACTCTACGCCGACGACATTACAGTGTAAACGACGACAGGATCAGCGGGAGAAAAGGAATACAAATTGCAAAGAGCCCTGGATGGTATTAAAGAAATGGCAAGAAGAAACGGCATGCAATGCGCCCCTGAAAAAACCGAGTTCATTAGAATCCACAAGAAAAACTTCAAGGCAGAGCCGATTCAAATCCGACTTCAAAACCAAGAAATCAGAGAAGTAAAAACCTTGAGGATACTAGGTATGTGGCTACAGAGCCAAGGGGAAAGAATGCACACAATCAAGCTAATAACTCTGGCAACCAGTCAGGTCTGTGGCATGATTCGAAGAATAGCAAACAGGAACGGAGGGTTAAAGGAGAAGGACGCAGTCAGAATAGTAACGGCGATGATAGTCCCCCGCTGGACCTATAGCCTCCCGTACCACAACGTCACCAGAACGGAATCACAGAAAGTTGATGCGCAGTTTCGGAAAGCTCATAAACTAGCACTCAGATTACCAAGTCATGCATCGAATGAGGTTGTTATGGCGATGGGCATCTCGGCCACCTACGAAGAACACAAAGAAGCAATCCTGGTCTGCCAAGAACGCAGGCTAGAACAAAGTCGGACTGGTAGACACCTACTGAACATCATGGGACGACCCATCGACGAGAAAACTAACCCCCTAAGCGAAACACTCATTCTCGAAAGCAGAGATGAATACCAGGTCCTTCCAATTCCCAAAAACATGGACCCTCTACACAACAGCGAAAGACGAAAAGCGAGAAGTCGCCACATACAAAACAACGTCGTCAGAAACAATAGCGACATACTCTATGTAGATGCCAGTCCATATCTGGGGAGAAAAGCGGCGGTAGCCACACCACCGGAAGTTGACCACACCGGAAGAGAGGTGACCAGCTCATCGATCAACTACATAGAAGATGCAGAGGAAGTTGCAATCACTCTTGCAGTTAAACACGCCAGCAGCCAAGGTAGAAAACACATATACTCAGCGATCCCAAAAGGCCTGTCGTGCCTTCCTCCTGGGGCGCGTATGCAAACAGGCACACCGAATAATGGAGCAGGAAAAAGACGGGCAACATGAAGCACACAATCATATAGATACCGGCACACGAGGGAATCGACAGCAACGAGGCTGCCGACTGGATAGCCCAAGGGCATACTTACCGGGCACCTGCGTCAGCTGCCCCAGAGCCTTCAACCCCTCTCATATATGGGGAACTAATACAATACTTCAAGTTAGAAAGAAAACGATACGCAGAACCGCACAAAGACCTCAGCAGACAGGAGGCAATAACCTGAAGGAACATACAGGCTAGCACATTCCCAAACCTAGCAAAGTACCACAAAATCTGGCCCGAAAAAATCAAAAATAACACATGCACTGCTTGCGGTGAAGTCTCGGACATCCTTCACATGATATGGAACTGCAAAGAGCAATTAGAGAAATATAAAGCTCGAGCGCTCAGCCAAGCGGAGTGGGAGGCAGAGCTGGCCCACACGGGTATTTCTGAGCAGCGCAGCCTGCTCACCAGGGCCCGGGAGACAGCCCAGGCCAATGGTATCCTGGACTGAAGAAACCACCCACGCTATTCCGTTAACCAATTAAAGTTTACTCTCTCTCTCTCTCTTGGCAGTATCTTGAGTCGGCAGGCTGGAACATGATGACTCACTACGTCGTTTCACCTGCTTCCGAGCTACTGGCGACCGCCTACATGCTTTTGGCTTTGTCAAGAAGCTTGGAAGGCTTTCAAAAATCTTTGGGACAGCGTCAGGCCGGAGCGCTGGCCTCCCCCGATGTAGGGATACCGCGTCGCTGTTCACAGTAAATTCCTCGACACGAATGATGTCTGCAGTGTGAAAGTGCTTTTCACAAACACGCTCATATTTTGAATGGAAAGTGAAGTCCCCAGTCTCTTCTCGGGGTGTTGCACGCTTCCATTTTTCCGACAGCTCCTTGTCAGCAGGGAAGCGAAACAACGAGACCTTCTCGGTCGCACCTTTGTAGCCAGAACGACATCCTGGTACGCAGCAGGTGTTCGGCATGGTTCCATGCACACGAGTTACATGTTGTTAACGCACAGCATAAAACGAGACGTCGAAATTCGTACCAGCGACGATGCTTTCTGATCAGTCGCGAGAGC
Source organism: Amblyomma maculatum (assembly GCF_055883805.1). Classification (NCBI taxonomy): domain Eukaryota; kingdom Metazoa; phylum Arthropoda; class Arachnida; order Ixodida; family Ixodidae; genus Amblyomma; species Amblyomma maculatum. The sequence continues at coordinate 183,431,716 of NC_139349.1, forward strand.
GGCGAGCCAGCTGAGCTCCTCAACGGTGCCCTTTAGTGCCCAGTGGCGGTGTGGCGTGGCAGGCGTGGGCGGTATATGAACCTCTCCCATAGCGTTACGGAGGAATTTCGTGACCAGAAAAAAAGTATTGAGAGACTCTGATATTGCTTATGTTGCTTTCTAGTGCTGTTTTTCTTTTGTACCAAGCTCTGCAGCTGCAAACAAAGTATCTGCAGGATAGCCGGACATATGCAAACAGAGGCGTGTGGGAGTGGTCTGCCTATACAAAATCTATTCTTTCCTAAACGAAACTCCTGATAAACGGAACATATTTTCCTGGTTCCTTGAGGTTCCGTTTGAAGAGAGTGCACTGTAATTGGATCAATCTACCGCCCGCCATCATCATCATACACTGAATTCTTTCTCGAGCTAAATAACATTCTCACATGCCTCAATTGTGAAAACAAAAACATCATTATTGTAGAAGATATGAACATTAATATTATTGACCATAGGGTTCCTTCCTGTTCAGATTACTGCAACTGCTTTATAGGTCATGGATTAGAAACTTTATTGACACTACAAATGTGTTGCGACCCGCTCAGTTCTAGTATGCTTATCGATCACATAGTAACTAATATTAGCTCTCCTCAAACTGTAGGGATCTTAGATTTTGAGATCACTACCCCATGTTTCTTTTTCTGAACAGTAATTACCAAAGGAGACCAGAATATACAAAAAAACACTTATTTGATTACAGCAAATTTAGCAACATAATACAGAACACTGAATGGAGCATTATCCTGAATGATAATTGCGCTAAAACAGCGTACAGAAATTTTTCTAATCTAATCATCAATATTCCTAATGAATGCACAACAGTTCTTTCGACTCAAAAGGGATATTTTGTGGCTGGAAATCCTTGGATGACCAGTGGTCTTTTAGGCTCAGTTCGCAAGAAAAATAACCTAAGAAAGAAAGTTAAGCAGCAGCCCTTCAACATCAACCTTAAAGGATGTTTTAAAGCTTACTCTAAAACACTTTCTGCGATACTCAAAGATGCAAAACGGAAATACTACCAAGCTTAAATAATTAGTAATAGCAACAACTCATTGTAAGAACTGGCAACTAATCAAAGAATCTCTTAATCAAACTAGCTCAGATCTCATTCCCAGCACACCTAATGGTGGCGTTTTTACATATTTAAATCCCCTCGACAAAGCTAATACTTTTAACGTTAGTTTTTCATCTCAGATTCCAGCCAGCTCTTGGCACACATTCATCGCTGTTCCCATTCCTTTTTTCTCTACCCTACATCAGGAGCTGAGGTCTTTAAAACACTAAAAGAGTTAACAAATACTGGAGCTGGGCTAGACGACATTTTTCCCGCGAAAATCAAGATCATTTCTGAAGAAATCTCACGTTCTAGCACAACTCAACTCGTAAACATTATATTTAAAACAGGTTATTTGCAAACTGAGCTTAAGCAGGGAACAGTGGTTCCTGTTCTTAAAAAAGGTGGCGAACAAGTAATTTCTAACTACCGCCCAATAACTATATTGCCGTTCTTCAGAAAGTTAATTGAGAAACTAATAGTCATTCACCCGACTGCATACCTTCAGAAATTCAATTTACTATCATCTTGTCAGTTTGGTTTTAGATCTAATTATTCAACTGAATTAGTCTTAATTGCATTCACTGATTTTGCTAAGTTTTATATACACAAAAGACTTTTTGTAGGCGCTCTTCTTATTGACTTAACTAAAGCTCTTGATGACATCCTTTTCTTGAAGCCTAATGCTCGAGTCTCAGCCCTCACGCGCAGCAACCTCTCCGACAGAGTTGAATTTGCAAACAGTTTATCTGGTCCAAGAATTATTACTCCAGGCTTTCCACAAGGATGAATACTCGGCCCCTTGCTTTTCCATACATATATATCTTAATGATTTATCCTGCAGCCTTAACATTGCATTCTCTATACGGATCACATAATTTTTCTACCTGATCATCATGACGTCACCAATCTAACCAAAGAAACTCAACGTTGAATTAACAAATGTGAATATCTGATGCCGATACAATCATTTGAGAATAAATACGAGCAAAACGAATTTTTTTCACTCTCTCGCAATAGGCAACTTGCATCCGCACCTTACCTCTGCCTAAACACATACGCTTTCTATCCTTCTAACTTAGCCACCTTTCTTGGCATTATTTTTGACAAGCATTTAAAATTTCACGTTTCTTACATCGAAAATGGTCTTTGGTATATGCATACTAATTGAAATTTGCCATTACTTCATCCACTCACTGTATTGCTCTTTTATACACACTCACCTTGCGTATTGTTTACCATCTTGGGGTTCTGCCTTTTGCAGAACCATGCTGTGCAACTTCTTGCATTCTTCCTTTACCCCTACAACTGAACCATAAACTAGGAATGCTTATTTTTCGTGCCCACAATAATGATATCATTCTAGATAGTTTTTCTTTGACATGTTTATACAATTCAAATAATGCAAGATTTGCTGACAATAATAACTTGCTTCTACCAATAATCTCCACTAATTATGGAAAACAGGCGACTTCTCTGCTATCTCTTTTTGGAATTCATTACCTTCCTCAGCAAAATCATCTCTCAATTCAGCACCATTTCAAAAGTCATTGAAAAATCATTTGTTTTTAACCATCATATTTTCTGAGCGTTAACTTTTTTTTTTATTTTTTGGTTTCTTATTCTTCTTGCGCTTGTAAAATTGTATATTGTTACGATGGGGGTAAGATGTCGTAGCGCTGAACAACAGGACGATAGGGCAGGGAGCTCAGCTGGTCAACGGCAGCGCGTCCGGCACGAGTCTTTTCCAACGTCTTTCTCCTTCACTTGTGCTGTAAGCGTCATCTTCTTCAGGACTGTTACAATATATTATACTTTTTTTTCCTGCTCACCCTTATTATCACTTTGTTGCTGTTTGTTTCATTAACTTGCCTTTTGATGTCCTTGTATTTTATATCTTAATGAAATAAATTATAGTGTCCTCATCACATTTCTGTTGTAAGATTTCATTCATTACAAATTGTGTAAGAAATATAATCATTGTGTAAACCTGTATTACTTTTCCCCGCATTGTCACTTTGCTGTTGAGCTTATGTATACTATGTTCTTTCTGACAGGAGGTCTCCCTGGCAGGCTAACTTTGGGACCTCCTTTTGCACATTTTTAATAATGTAACTTGAAGTGCACTTCAGTAAGCCTTGAAACTTTCAAGCCCCTGGCCCTCAGTCCCCAGCGGCTGTGGGGCAACTAACCACAGAGGCGGTCAGGCCGGTGACGCAGCGAAGGGTGCCAAGAATGTCTGGCTCTGTATAGGCCATCATTGGAAACTGACCCTGGCAACGTTTAACACTAGAACCCTGGCTGGTGAGGCTAGTTTAGCAGTACTGTTAGAGGAACTAGAGGGTATTAAATGGGATGTTATAGGGCTCAATGAGGTTAGGAGGCCGAACGAGGCATATACTGTACTGAAAGACGAGCATGTACTTTGTTATCGAGGTTTACCGGAGAGACGAGAACTAGGAGTAGGTTTCCTTATCAACAAGGATATAGCTGGTAATATAGAGGAACTGTATAGTATTAATGAGAGGGTGGCGAGCACCGTAATTAGACTTTAGTTTCGTTTAGTTTCGTCTTTTGGGGCGTCAAATAAATACCACGATGTACAAAAAATGCAAATGTGACTATGATCCCGTGTCATGTTTTGACCAAACTCCCCATAACTTAAGGAGGTCGTTAACGAAACCGAGGAAAGCAGGCCACCGGTCATATTGATGGCCTGACCGTTTTGTTAGGATCAGGGTGGGGCAAAAGCTTGCGACCAGAATAGATTACTGCTGTCCAAATTGCGCGTATGTTGTACTGTCATGATTCTATAGCAAAATTAGATGCCTGCGCTGATATCCGAACCAATAGTGACCTCTTTATTCACTGTGCAACCTTATGCCACTGAACGCTTTCTAGGTTATAAGTTAACGCTACTACTCAGGAGCGCTCAGCCACTTGCAAATTTTAAATCTCGCAGGCCAGATTAATCGTTAAGCAGGAACACGCGAAAGTTACTAAAGAGTATAATTATCGCCAAGTAGTCAGTGAAATGGCCCCAAAAATAAAACCGACTTCCTAGCTTGGTCAAGGCGACTGCTTACAAGCCTGCATTTTTAACGCATTGTCAATCATGCATCACAGCGCCATAGAGGTGAGCCTAAATTAAATATGTAACTTTGCGCCTATAAAATCAAACAAAATATGATGAACCTGCTTACCTAAAGGTGGCGTCAAATAATTCCGCTTGAATTCTTGCATATCACTTGTCTCCTCAACGCCGGCATCCGAAGAATTTGCTTCTGATGCGCCGTGCTGCCGACGAAGTCGTAATCAACCTTCAGGCCAGCCGTCAGCAGAACTTCGATGTCCGGGCCTGAAATGGCCTTTCCAACTGGACTGTGTGCGCCTGTGGCAGGATCTTCCTTGAATATGGCTGAATTGAGTTTCCCCTTCATGTGGCGATGTGAGGAACACTTGATGATGAAATCTGGGCTTCTTGAAGGATTGATGGTTCGGACTCACAAACATTCACATTACTCAGCAGCAGAAAAAAAAGCTTAACTATTTATTTACACATAAATAAATCAAGCAGAAACAAGCAAGGAGAAAACTATTTACATGACTGACCCGTTGATCAGACAAAATCGGCCCTGGTTTCAACCAGAGCGCTTACTTTTAAGCCCTCTGTCTCCGCCCTTGGCGGGGACGGCAATCAAAAAGACAAAACTTCTCACCAATCGACAATTAGGGAAAGGAAGATAAAATTTCCGTCAGCTAATCAAAGACTGGGGAAAGGATGTTAATCAAAAACTTGAGAAAGGAGAGGTCCTAAGCACACATACGAACAGCATTGACGTCACTGCATTCCGAACCTCTGCTCTCCCTTACGCTTTCTTTTCCGCACACGTGCATACCCTAGGGACCAACGTATGCCGCAGGAGCAATCGCTGAAGGCTCTTGGTGAAACAAAAAAAGAAAAAGAAGAAAGTTGAGGGGTGAAATGCTTGCACCTGCAGCCCAAACGACCATTGGTGCCTCATTGCACACTGGTCAGCCACTGTACACCTGCTTCCGCACAATAGCCCTAAAAAAAAAAGGTCCACTGGCCACAGAAATGGCATTCAACACTGTGAACGCTGCCTGAAGTTGTGCGCTGGAAAGACGTCTCTGGTAGGAATGCAAGATGAGAGGGGATTGCGTGCTCTTCAGCACAAGCGAGCCTCCGTCGTGCATCCGTGGTCCCACCAATTTGGTAATCCCCGTGACCGGGGACAGGTGCACACTGATTGTTACCTCGCACCAACCACTCTGTGCGGGAGACCAAATACCGCATCCGAAAGTTCAGCGAACTTCACAGCTATAAAAAAATCCACCAAGAAGGAATCCAACTTAGAGGGCAGAAAGGCATAATAGGGAGTTTTAGAATAGGGGGACCCTATCGGTTAGGGGGATAGGGTAATAGCGGGGCGCGAGTGCGCATGCGCAGAACCCAAGCGGGCCTTGGGTTTTTGGGTCAGCGGACGACGGTCACCCTATCTCGGCGAAATAGCGTGGACCCTATCGCCGGATAGGGTCGGGGAAAATGGCGGCGTCCGGCCAAGCGGCGGCCGCTCGCCTCGGCACACATTCGTCGTTACCGCTCCGTGGTGTCACGCGTTCAAGGCAAACGAAAGGCCAACGAAGCTTGTGTTATGTCTCATGATGCCTGCACCACCAAATATAAGCGATAAAACGCCCCATATTTCCTGATTGCTTCCGGATTTACCGAGCCGCTAGGCTTAGCGAGTTCGCCTCGTTTAGTTGCTATGGGGACCAGGCGTCTGAAAGCGCGGAAGGTTCAAATGAGGTTTCCCGGCTCAGCCTGGATTGGTAAAGATTGGCCGATTTCGTCTTGTCTGAAGAAAAGAGTTTATATAACTGGTATTTTTAAGATAGCTTTGTACAATGACAGCAGTTTCGCTTTAATAAAATAGCATTGGTTGGCTTTTATATATTTCTATGCTTTCACGGTTTACCGTCTCGGCGCTGCAATCGACAAACGCAAGCCCCGCTCCGCTGCGTCGGTAAAACCCTATTCTAAAACTCTCCGGTTGGCTCGAAAGTTGCACCACGGCATGCTATTTTCTTGGGGGCCCCAATCCTTGGGTTCCGCTATTCTAAAACTCCCTAATGCCTCTCTGTTAACTTGCCGTTTTCTGTTTCCAGCCGCCGAAATTTGTCGAACAGAATATATATTTTTTGGCCATACACGTTCATACAACCGAAAAAGACGCAATTATCAGAGTGAAAATATGTCAAAAACAGAACATTGTTTCTCCCAACACTAGATTATAACACCTGACGGAAAAACAAATGGGTTCTATGATCACCGTTTGTGAGGTAGTCCGTTGCCGGTTACCTCGCTATAGTTCCTCACGCCTTGATAATACTTAAATTATCATGTATCTGCTGCATATGTTGCTGGACCAGATAGTATTTCCCAGTCATTAAGAAGCCGAGAAATTGTTAAATGAAATCGAACCTCACCGAATGCAAGATATCAAGCAAAAAACTAGCCTTTAGTTCTGACGTTCATCACGTTCAACATTCTGATAATGACTGTACAGAGATCGAGAGTTATATTTTGTGCTTGTCACCGTCTATTTAGATTTTATCGACGCATGGACAAACCAGCCTAAATAATGCATGAATGTGCAGTAAGGCGTATCGATCACCCGTTGTTTCATATGCACCATTGGGAGTCGTATATTTTAAATCTTTTTCTTAGCTGCAAAGAATACGTCGGGGAGACAGGGCACTTGTGTCAGCAAAAGACTGCAGAAGCCTATTCACAATGAGAGAAAAAATATTTGGTGACTTGACCATTCACTGTCCTGAAAGTATACACTGCAGCTGCCGCCCTCCAACCTTTACAAACACAAGTATAACGGCAAATAGAAAACCATCTTATTCGCGAAATACTTGATGCAGCCATAACTTGTAATCAATAAGCAAACTGAATTGTAGCACGCCATTGTATCCCTTTGGAAAGAAGAAATTTTGTTCATCTCTGGATCAATATATATTCCACCTGACTTAAGCCCAATGCTGTACATGCCACCACCAACGATCCCTTTGAAATTTTCAATTTCTTTTGTTCCCTCATCCTATCAGCGTTGTGCCTTGTCAATTATTGCCTCAGATATATATGACACCTTTTTAATTTTACGTTTAGTGCACCATCACTTTTGCAATGCAATCATCATAGCCACTTTGGTTGTTTACATTTGTTTACTCGGCTTTGGCTGAGTTTTCTTATTAAATTGGTGTGTTCGCTTTTCCTCTTTTGTTTTGTTTTCTTGAGGATTTAGCCTTCGCGACAAGTCATTGCATGAGTGACTATTATGGAAAATTTCTACTGGTACCTTTGACCGTAGGTCACAGAAATGTGCGTGTGCACGTCACTTCCTTTTGTAATAATGTAAAGTATGCATTGAATGCTTCAGAAATAAAATGAATAGTTCGGATACCATAGTGAATATACTTGCTCAGTTCAGAAATCATTCGTCTCTGAGCGCAGCATGCTTTGGTCAAAAGAGTTAAACCAACTCATGTTCTTTCAGGAGTCCAGACTTCCTAGGGGTCTGTTTTGGTCTCGATATTTGTTTTTTTCTTATCTGTATAAATGATGTGGTAATCTTTGAGTACAAATTTAGTTATATTGTCACGACTGAAGTCACAGGGAGCCGTGCAAGTTCACGTAGCCGAGGACCAGAGAATAAGGTCGCTTGTCGTTCCGAACACAGTCCAGCACCAGCGCGCCGCTCGTGCCAACAACAACCGCTTCGTCGTCGGCGGCGCCAAACACGGCTGTCGCGCGGCGCTAGGCACGTGGCATTATTCCCCGCCGTGAAAGAAAACATCGTCCCTATGACAAGGTGAGAGGAGAAAGTAAAAAAAAAAATTAGGCGTGAGGTGAACTGTACAATAACGCAAGGTTTCACTTGCAGGAAGCGCTCAGTCACACGAAAAGTACGGCTTTAAGCGCACCACATGCACAATTTCAGGCCGCTGGCGTCGAGCACTGACGGTCACAGTTCCATCTGGAATGACTTCGTAATTTACGCTGTTGAAGCGGCGCAGGACTTTATAGGGTCCGAAATAGCGGTGGAGTAGTTTCTCGCTCAAGCCTTTGTGGCGCACGGGGGTCCACACCCACACTTGGTCCCCTGGTTCGTAGTGGACTTCCCTGCGCCGGAGGTTATAGTGTCGAGCGTGAGAAGCATGCTGCTCCTTGATGTGCAAGCGGGCCAGCTGACGGGCTTGCTCGGCCTGTTCTGTGAAATGGGCGGCATCGGGTTCGACCGCTTCTTCCCCGCACGGGAGCATCGCGTCCAACATCGTGCGGGCCTCTCTGCCATATACGAGACGGAACGGCGTAAACTTCGTGGTTTCCTGCGGCACCGTATTGTAGGCGAAGGTGACATACGGCAGGATCTCGTCCCACATTTTATGTTTGACGTCGATGTGCATTGAGATCATGTCCGCCAAAGTTTTGTTTAGTCGTTCCGTTAATCCATTTGTCTGAGGGTGATACGCTGTTGTTGTGCGATGCTCGGTATGGCTGAGAGTTAAGGTGTCCCGCAGTAGCCGAGCTGTAAACGCCTTTCCCCGGTCAGTAATGATGGTCTACGGTGCACCGTGTCTGAGCACAATATCGTTCATAAAGAATCGAGCAACTTCGCCGGCAGTACCTCGGGCAAGGGCCTTCGTTTCAGCGTAGCATGTCAAGTAGTCTGTGGCGACTACGATCCACTTGTGTCTGTTTGAGGATAAAGGAAATGGGCCTAAAAGGTCTATGCCCACTTGCTCGAAGGGTGTGAGGGGTGGTTCAATAGATTGTAACATACCGGATGGCTTGAGCATGGATTTTTTTCGCCGCTGGCATTGTCGACAAGTCTGTACGTAACGTCTAACGCTCGGAGAAAGATGTGGCCAGTAATAGTTCTGCCGGACTCGGTTTAGGGTGCGTGTAAAGCCAAGATGTCCTGAAGTTGGTTCGTCGTCCCGAAGCAAGATACCGGGGTATTGTAGGATGCCCACCTTCAAGATGGTCAATAATCAGTCGCAGCTCGTCGTCGGCACGCTGTTTGGAGGCGAGATCGGACGTAGTGACTGCTCCGAGGAAGCTATCGTCGTCGGTGGCATCTGACGAAGGAGGGCCGACGGGCGCGCGGGACAGGCTATCAGCATCGGTGTGCTTCCGGCCAGACTTATAAATAACATCGAAATTGAACTCCTGCAGGCGCAATGCCCAACGTGCTGAGCGGCCACAAGGATCCTTTAAGTTTTTCAGCCAACACAAAGAGTGATGGTCAGTGATGACACGAAACGGTCGGCCATAAAGGTACGGGCGGAACTTGGCAGCGGCCCATACTACCGCCAAACATTCTTTTTCAGTGGTGGAATAGTTACACTCAGCACGGCTGGCGTAGGCAATTACTTTCTCGACCCCGTCTTGGTGCTGAACTAGAACGGCACCAAGGCCGACGTTGCTCGCATCCGTGTGTAACTCTGTGTCGGCATCATCGTCAAAATGTGCCAGGATCGGGGGTGACTGGAGCCGGCATTGTAACTCGTCGAAAGCCATCTGCTGCAACAGTGACCGCCGAGAGAATGCCGAGCGTGCCCTGACCTCTCGACTTCAGCGTCAGAACGAAGGGGTCGCAATGTACGTTGAAGACGTCATGCGCCTTTGCCACCGCGCCGACCCGTCCATGAGTGAGGAGAAGAAGGTGCGGCACCTGATGCACGGCGTCAAAGAACAGCTTTTTTCCGGCCTCGTGGGGAACCCGCCCACCACCGTCGCGGCGTTTCTGTCTGAAGCTGTGATCATGGAGAAACTGCTACAGCAGAGATGCAGCCAGTACGCTCGGCCGCTGAATTCCATCTCCACACTACCGCCGTCTGACCGAACCGACTACAATCCCGGGGCAGATATGAGCTCCCTTCGCGACCTCATTCGCACCGTGGTTCGCGAGGAGCTCCAGCAACTTCATGGATCATTTACTCCTGGCGCGGCATCCCTGGCCAGCATCATCCGTTAGGAGGTCCAGAACGCACTCACGCCACCGACAAGTACACCACCAGTCGTTCCACCACCACCCCCGGGCCTCACCCAGCGGATGACTTATGCTGATGTCACACGCCGCCCAGCCCTGCTACCCAGCACCTCCACCAGTGTCACGACTGAAGTCACAGGGAGCCATGCAAGTTCACGTAGCCGAGGACCAGAGAATAAGGTCGCTTGTCGTTCAGAACACAGAGTCCAGCACCAGCGCGCGCCGCTCGTGCCAACAACAACCGCTTCGTCGTCGTCGGCGCCAAACACGGCTGTCGCGCGGCGCTAGGCACGTGGCATTTAAATTCCTGATAATTTAGAAATTTGGATAATTGAACTAGAAGCGCGGATAATTCGAATGGGGGATCACATCGAGACATCGACAGCCAGGGACAGTCTTGTATTAAATGTAGCCAGAGGCGTCTTGGTGTCTGCCCTCCTGCTTCTACATATTTGGTGCTGAAACCCGGGAGGGTAATGTGAGCTCCTCCAGCGATCCTTCCTGGAGTTTGCAAGAGGAATGCCAACGACCCTCTAGGAAAATACCAGGAGCTCCGCCATCGAACCCCACCGGACAATGAGAAGAGGGCTGCATTGAGACACTTCGAAAGGAAACACGTCGTCCAAAGCACTTTTCTGACCCGGCTCTTATATGAGGCAATGAGGCAGAGAACTTTTAAATTCCAACGCAGTAAATCATCATCATCATCATCAGCCTGACTCTAACCACTGCAGGGCGAAGGCCTCTCCCGTATTTCTCCACTTAACCCGGTTCTGTGCTAGCTGCATCCACTTGACCCCTGCGAACTTCTTAATCTCATCCGCCCGCCTAACTTTCTGCCGCCCCCTGCTACGCTTTCCTTCCCTTGGAATCTAGTTTGTTACCCTAAGCGACCATCGGTTATCCTCTCTTCACACTACATGCCCTGCCCATGTCCATTTCTTCTTAATTTCCACTAGAATGTCGGTAACTTGAGTTATTTCTCTGACCTACCCTGCACGCTTCCTATCTCTTAATGTTACCCCTATCATTTTTCGTTCCATAGCCCTCTGGGTTGTCCTCAACTTAAGTAGAACTCTCTTGGTTAGCCTCCACGTTTCAGCCCCATAGCTGAGTACAGGTAAGATGCAACTGTTGTATACTTTCCTCTTGAGCGATACCGGTAAGCTGCTAGTCATAATCTGCCAGTGCTTGCCAAATGCGCTCCATCCCAATCCTATTCTTCTTGTTTTTTCATGGTCCGGATCTGCGGTTACTACCTGTCCTAAGTAGACATATTCGCCTACTACTTCCAGTATTTCGCTACCTAATGTAAACTGCTGTTCCTTCCCGAGGCTGTTGAACGTTACCTTAGTCTTCTGCATATTGATTTTCAAGCCTACCTTTCTACTTTTCCTATCTAGGTCATCAATCATTTTTTGCAGTTCATCCCCCGAGTTGCTTAGCAAGGCAATGTCATCAGCAAACAGCAGATTACAGAGGTATTCTCCATCTACCCTGATCCCTAACTGCTCCCATTACAAGTCTCTGAATACTTCCTCTAAGCAAGCTGTGAATAGTACTGGGGAGAATGTGTCTCCTTGCCTAACACCTTTCTTTATGAGAATTTTGTTACTTTCTTTATGCAGAACTATGGTTGCTATGCAGCCACTATGTATATCTTCCAGCACTTTCACGTACGGCTCGTCTACCCCCTGATTTCGCAATGCCTGCATCACCGCCGAGGTTTCGACTGGGTCAAATGCTTTTTCGTAATCAGTGAATGCTATGTATAAGGGATGCTTATATTCTGAGCATTTTTCTATCACCTGATTGATGGTATGGATATGATCGATAGTAGAGTACTGTTTACGAAAAGCCTGCTTGATCCTTTGCTTGATTGCAGTCTAAGGTTGTCCTGATTCTATGAGCGATTACCTTAGTAAATACCTTATAGGTAACAGACAGTAAGCTGATTGGTCTGTAATTTTTAAGGTCCTTAGAGTCCCCTTTCTTATGAATGAAGATAATGTTTGCATTCTTCCATGGTTCCGGTACCGTCGATGACACCAGACACTGCGTATACAGGGTGGCCAGTTTTTCTAGCACAATATCCCCCCCGTCCTTCAGCAAATGTGTAGTTATCTGATCCTCTCCAGCTGATTTCCCCCTTTTCATAGTTTCTAGTGCTTTCGTGACCTCGTCCTTCGTCACTGGTGGAACGTCTGACTGTTTTTCCCTACCACCAATCTCATTACGGTACGGTCCTGACTACTTTGGCTACTGTAGAGATCTGTATAGAACTCCTCGGCTACTTTGACGAGCTTGTCCATATTTGTGATGGCGTTGCCCGCCTTGTCCCTTATCGCATACATCTGGTTTTTGCCTACGCCCAATTTCTTCTTTACCGCTTTAAGTCTTCCTCCGTTCTTTACAGCATGCTCAATTTTCTTCATGTTATACTTCCTTATATCGGCCACCTTGCGCTTATTGATTAGCTTTGATATCTCGGCCAATTCGATCTGGTCTGTTGGATTGGAAGCTTTCATACTCTGGCGTTTCTTAATCAAATCTTTCGTCTCCTTAGACAGCTTACCGGTATGCTAACTATCCTACCGCCTACTTCTGCCGTGCACTATGTAATGATTTCTCTGAAATTATTGTTCATTGCTTCTAGGGTAATGTCGCCATCCTCGGTTAGAGCTGTATACCTATTCTGTAGCGAGATCCTGAACTCTTCTGCCCTCCCACTCACCGCTAATTCGTTGATGGGTTTCTTTCTTACTAATCTGTTGCGTTCCTTCTTCAGATTTAGGCTAATTCGGGACCTCACCATCCTGTGGTCACTGCATCACACTTTTCCGATTACCTCTACATCTTGCATAATGGCGGGGGTTGAACACATTATGAAGTCAATTTCATTTTTAGTCTCCCCGTTAGGACTTTTCCATGTCCATTTCCGGTTCTTCCGTTTGCTGAAGAAGGTATTCATGATTCGTAAGTTATTGCGCTCTGCAAACTGAACTAGTAACTCCCCCCTGCTATTTCCAGAACCAATGCCATAGTCACCTACTGCCTGGTCTCCTGCCTGCTTTTTCCCTACATTGGCATTGAAGTCGCCCATTAGTACAGTATACTATGTCTTTACTTTTCGCATTGTCGATTCTACATCTTTGTAAAAGCTTTCAACTGCCTGGTCATCATAACTATATGTAGGTGCATAGGCCTGTACAACCTTAAGTTTATACCGCTTATTAAGCCTAATTACGATGCCTACCACCCTCTCATTAATACTATAGAATCCATCTATATTACCCGCTATATACTTATTGACAAGGAAACCTACTTCTAGTTGTCGCCTCTCATAGTAAACCTCGATAACACAGTACATGCCCATCCTTCAGTACAGTATATGCCTCATTCGGCCTCCTAACCTCACTAAGCCCTATGATATCCCATTTCATACCCTCTAGTTCCTCTAACAGCACTGCTAAACTAGCTTCACTATCTAGGTTTCTAGTGTTAAACGTTACCAGGGTCAGTTTCCAATGGCGGCCTGTCCAGTGGAGCCAGGAATTCTTAGCACCCCTTGCTGCGTCACAGGTCTGACCGCCACCGTGGTCAGTTGTTCCGCAGCCGCTGGTAACTGAGGGCCGGGGTTTTGTGGAGCTTATCATGAGAGGTTGCGGCCAATTACTGTAACAGGGTGGCCAACTCCTGTTCTGGTGAGGGAGTGCGTTGCCGGAGGTGTTCGCCGGCATCAGGTCGCACCCCAAGCCGTTTTTATGCAATTCCTTCGACACGCGGATTTTTTTTTTTTATCCCCTGGAGAATTGCGGGGCATCAGGATTTGAACAGCGGTCCTCTTGCATGCGAGGGGGATGTTCCACCGCTACGCCACCGCCACACAGTAAAAAATTTGGTCCATTCATTTCACCTGCACTACGTGAACTGGTTCACGTGGTGCTGCACTTCACCACTCGTTTCAGCGATGCAAGATGGCGCCCTCTGCACCACGCCGTTTGTTTCAAAAAGTGCAGGTCGAGTTCACGAAAAGTTCAGCAAAACTTTGCACCTCCTCAGCGGTCAGTGCCGAACTGGTGCAGCTGCAGCCGCCGCATGAAAGCAGATGACAGCTTGCGCGACGATGGCTTGCGTGTTGTGATAAACAGTGAAGCGACCCTTATTCCACTCATCAACGAGAATGGTGCCTGTGCTTGCCAAAGAAACGACGCATACTTCAAACCATGTCTACCAAGTAAGCACGTGCATGTGTAATGGTTCATGCTGACTTCAATCATGATCGAAGTTTGTTTGCGCTTTGTGCCAGCTGCCGCATGGTGCGCATACACATGCATCGATCGAGGCTGGTTCGTGTCAACGCTTCATTGCAATGTGCTGTTTCAAAATTGATCTTATTCGGCATTTTGGCACCGGTTGATGTGAGTGGCAATATAATTCACAGATAGCCGACCACATATGCGGTCGGCTTTTGTACATATATGCATCACATATTCATGAATGAATAAAGAAACATGAAGATTTTCAAGTATATACCACATTGCATTAAGTACGTCTTGTGCAAATGCATATATATGCACCTTTTGCGGTAGCCGGCGATCAAAGCGCACATGTTCATGATTGAAATATATAATCAGCATGCATCACGCCGCATGCGTGTGTCTACTTCTTTAGTATGCGTAGCCGATACCTTGGGGAACTCGATCGTGTTCTCGTTGACAATTGCCGTTTATTACAAAGCACAGGCTTAAAGCATCGTGGCTGGATAATGTCAAAACTTCATTGTCTTGTATGTGCTATTTGAAAATCCAACAAGTTAACCGGAACGTTGGCGTCGGCTGACGCGATGTTGCACACAGCTGGCCGCACCTTGTTGGCGACGCCAAGGCTAACAGACGGCCCGGCCTGCACTCTACCATTCGTTTGTAAGTAGCTGGTGCCGATACCTTGCCGATGCTGCACCTGAACTGCTGGAACTGGTGCTGCACACGGAACTGGTGCAAAGAGTGCAGCTGAATGGAACAGACCTATTCTTGCACTAAAGCTTCTTCACGTGAGAATAGAAGTATGCAACGACTGCTTGCGCACACTGAATGAGAAGCTGCAGGCTTTTAGAGGTGATGTTTGCGCTGAAGACACCACAGCTGCACTACAGTATGAGAAAACTACCTCACAGACATTGACTCTCCTCTGCCATCACATCGAGGGCATTAAGGGGCCTACTATTGTTGCCCCTTTGTTTCATGAAGACAGTAGTGGAGCTCCCTGCAGCAGCCGCATCCTATAGGAAAGAAGCAGCTGGATTGAACGTAACGGGAAAGTGCAGCGCACGGCATGAAAACAACGCGTCCATTCAGAAGTCATTCTCTGGACATGTACAAAGGTGCAAGGAAAGCTTCAAAGGAGTGACGTGGCTTAGGGAGAATTTATGTAGCGGCACGAAGAAATACTTAGAGTCGTTCCAGACTTCAACTGCCCAGCGTCTTCTAGCTGCAGTCTACAGAAGCCCTTCAAAGCCTGAATCGCTGTTTGCCAAATCACCTTTCGATTCGACCGACGATTCCCTCATTGTACTTAAAGAGACACAAGTCGGAAGTTCCAATGCAGTCACACCACTGCCTGACTTTCCTTTTCCCGAGTCAGCTCTAAAGACCCAGCACACCGAAACATCGTGGAGAGTGATTGGTAAGAGTGATTATTCTAAGTGGGCCCAGAGCGATGTCAGCAGTCACCCAGGAGCGCCTGTTGTACTGTGGGAAAGACCTTTGGTGAGATGTATTGCAATCAGGGACCGATCCAGATGGTGTGGTTCCAGATTAAACAAAGCATCGAGCCAATTACGAACGTTGAAAAGCGAGCAGAGGCTTCTGTATTGTTTGAAAACAAGACAGTTTTCGAACCTCCAACGAAAGATTGCGAAAGAGCGCAACATGTGGATCGTGCGCCAGGCAACATGCACACGGAGCGACCATCAAAACAAATAGACTTGATCGGCCTGTGGGGGTACGAGACTGGCAAGGAGGAGCTTATGAGATATAGTGACTTTATTTGAGGCCCCCCGAAGCAGCCAAAAGAAAACGATGGAAGCGCATACAGTGGCCCTGAAAAAAATAGAGACAGTGAACAGCATAGAAACTCAGTCTCTGTCGAAGAGCTTCACAGTGCAGCTTCTGTTAAGTATCTGCGAGAGAAAGATCCCGCAGCAGTCATTCTAGTTGACATGCCTACTTCTGTAGATCGCACGAAAGATGCCGAGGTGAAAACAGAACAGATGGTCTACGATGCTATTACACAAGCACGAAAACTGAGTCTTGAAATGCTGCAAGCACTTCTGCAGCATGCAGAGTTGGTGAAGACAGTCAACGAATCTTCGAACAGCTTGAAAAATTGGTGGCCACTCTTTCACAAGCATAGGAAAAAAGAAATGCCAGTGCTCAGAAAAAGAACACTGTGGAAAGACTTGTGTTAGATTGTTGTGTTATGTCAGACTTGTAAGATGTGTCAGTGTTGAGATGAACAAGATAATGACGATTATGCTGCAGTGTAGTGGGAATAAACCAAAATAAGACCTTCATGCCGGGGAGAAAGGCTCCAACCAGCAGATGGCGTTGAAGTCCTATGCCCAGTTTATGTTGCGCCAGCTGTTCCACATTGAGTATATCACGCCCTACACGGCGGGAATCAAGATGACTGAGAGCGAGCTGGAGCTTTACGAAGTGAGCCTCAATCTAGACGTACAGCACGAACTGCGTGAAACCATCAGTGTTTTGTGCATCAAGACTGTCATTCTTCCAGGAAACACTGAACAGCTAAGTGAACCCCCCTAGAGACGGCCCCTAGAAACAGTGCAAGTGTTGTCACAGCTGATACAAGAAGGGGCGGTGCGCTGGTCTCCGTTCAACAGAAACGAACCCTCTGGACATTGTGCAGTATTAACAAGGACTCATGGCTATGATGACGATCAATCAGATCAGCGATGAATGTAATATCTCAAACAGTTAGGATCACTAAGGGGACCACGACTGAAGAAGATGCTGGACGAGCACAATGAACTTTCGGTATATGCAGCTCTTACGACAGCATCTTGGACCCCATTCATCAGTCGTATGGTGGTCATCTGAGGCCACTGAGGTGACACCGTTCAAACTTTGAGCTACCTCAGGGCGCGGAGTGTGCTGCAGATTCTGGCAAGAATCTGCAAACAACAACGAGGAGGAAGACGAGGATTGGAAGCAGGAGCGTGCGAGATAGAAACTGATCGTCATGTTGGGACATCGACAGCCAGGGACAGTCTGGTAATAAACACAGTGAGTGGCGTCCTGGTGTCTGCCCTGCTTCTTCTATGGGCCTAGTGCGCTGGTATGGAGGCGCCACTGCTCCGGAACAAGTGGCGCCACCTCCCGCCGGCGCACCCGTATGTGGTACGTCTGCTCGTCGGAGAGGGGCGGCGGAGTAAACGCGAAGTCTACGCTTCTCGACAGCAAACTTGTTAGAACGAAACTTTCTTCGGCCATTTCCTGCCTCGTGCCACATGCGCACGTAAGAGACATGTGTACCATGTGTTTGCGTTGAAAAATAAATCAAAAGCAAAGCAAAGACAGCCGCTACTTGTTCATGTCGTCTGGTAGAAGGCTGCCGGCGCTTGGGGCGCAGCGAATCGCCGGCGCGCGATCGCTTCTGCCGGCGGCTCTTCGGTTTTTTTTTTTTTTTCTTTTTGAAGTAGGAATTTGGAATCCGCGCAATTTGGCAGTTTGAAAGTAAGTAGATAAATAAAACAAGACTAAGCCAGTGTGCAATGCACACCACTGGCTTTGGCAGTGCATGTGTAGACAGCATATGTTCGAGTCCCCCGAACCGAGAGCCGAGTACAGCTGGGCACCGTCAGTCAATGGAATCGCTCTTCAAAAAAAAAAAAAGAGCAAGCTCTTTCGCAGGACAGGACGAGCCCAGGTTGTATCTGGCGATGTGCCCTAAGGCGCCAAGCCATGTGTGCACGTGCTTTTTCGCCACTTGCCAGTTCTGCCGTAGTTTTTATTTCTACTCGGTGCGTCGAAACGAGAGGTGACTTGTTACAGTGCAGTGCGCAGAAAAACAGGCATAGCTGAGCAAGCTCTGCAGCGCGTGCTGTTCTGAGGTGGCGATCCTAGAATGTTGAGACATAATTTAAGAATAACTGCTTGGTGCGCGGTCAGAAACTGTACGAAGCCAGCACGTGTATGGAGTGCACGAGGAACTTCACAGTGCAGAGGGGCCCTCGGATATCTTTGGAAAATTCGCGCCTTCTACGACGTCAGCTTGGAGGTTAGTTTTATTCGGCCCTTTCGGCGTCTCTTCACCACATATGTAATTCGTTTTTTTTTTTTTTTATGTAGTTTTTGGCAAATTAACCCACGCAATATCACCGAGGCCAGTTGCATCTGCAAGTTCAGGGGCCACTGTTAACGATGAGTCGCATCGCTCTCGTATGATTTCGAAGGAAACCGAAAACACTTTGATTTTCGGTTGCTTCCCGGCGGTTTTTTGATAACTATTAAGGCACCCATAAACACAGCAGTAAATCAAGCTGTAAGTCTTAAAGGAGGTTTTCTCTTTGCGGAGAGCCGTGAACGCATGGCAATAGCGCGCACTCCTGCAATGTGCTTCGCTCTCGATGTCGTATTTCTTCAGGCTAGTCTTCCCAAAAACGAGCGCCGAGAACAGCTGGAAACTATCATTACGAAGTCATTAAAAAAAAAAAAAACATCCCACTGGGCAGGAAGATTGCGAGCTCTCTACAACACACAGGCCGTGTCCGAAGACGTGCCGAGCACTGGTTCCAAGCATGCACGAATAGTACAACTCTTAGGGCTTCAGCTGAGTCCAGGAAAAAAAAAAAAAAAAAAAAAGACAAAACACTGCCCTGTTTTTTTGTTTTTTGCATGCCGCGCGCTCGATACAACCAAGCGATCGGTCGTGCGCATGCTTGAAAGAAACCTAGCGTGCAGTCCTGAAAAAACAAAAACAAACGAACATGGGAAATGCGCACCCGAAACGAAAAGCAATGGGTGCAATATCAGGTTGGAAATTACCATAAAGACAACAGTAAGTAGAGGCTCTTGTTTCAGTCGGCGTTTATTTTTTTATTCTTACGGGGAACCAGGAACAATTCGGAACACAGCGTAAGCGCTACCCACGGCTGCGGATCCAGACAGCCGCCTTTCTCGACGGCGCCTCCCAGATGGTGCCACATGTACGGCCAAAGCTGCAGCGCACCAGGCCCATACACGCTCCCAGCGATCGTTGACATAGGCCTCCCCGAATCTGAATTGCATGTAACAGTTGTGCCCACGGAAATTATGTGCGCTGTGGCAGATATGATTGTATCGGTATTCGCTAAAACTGTACAGCACACCCCAACTTTTCTGGCAGCGTACTCGGGCACTTCTGGTGTGGGGTCAATAAAACATTAGTCTTTCCTCAGTCACTGAACGTGTCGGTCTTGTTTAATACATGGTGTCAGAAGGGGCAAGCTCCCACGCTGAGAAATAACCGAGCCTCCACCTCCAGAGCCGCTATGTTTCGGGGATAATGTGGCAGACAACTGGGTTCGGTTTAACCCTTTGACTCGAATATTCCGAAAAAAACAACTCATCCCCAGTGTCAAATTATTTTAAGCGCTATGCGTTTAGCGCAGTACCCGTACAGCAAAAAACCGTCAAAGGGTTTAACAGTGAGTAGAATTGTACTTCGTCACCACGAAGTCTCCAAAACCTAGAAAGCAGCATAGCAATACCCAGAAAGCCGCCATCTTGGTTCACTTCGCCGGTCAAGAGGCCATCGACGTTGAAAAAAGAATGACTACGACAAGCTGGTGCAAGCATTTGAGGCCTACTGCCGCCTCCCTCAGAGCAATGAAACATTCTAGCGCTACGTGCTCTGGAGCCACACACAAGCCAAAAGTGAGCCTTTCGAGCACTTCTATCGCGACCTGCAACTGAAGTCTAAGAGCTGCAATTTTGATCCCCTCCGAGAATTTTTGCTGCATGACCAAATGGTGTACGAAACATCTAGTAAGGCACTAAGGGAAAAGCTTCTAGCCAAAAAGGACGCTCACCACTGCTGTCGAATAGGCCAAGAAAATTGAGCACAAAGCAAAGCGTATAGTGAAGACAAGAGTGCCGATGCCAGGGCGCAAAAGAGAAGCAAGCATCAGCAACTGCTTGCGTGGGCCTCGCCAGTGTCCAGTGTATGAAAAAAATGTGGTAGGTGCGGAAGACGGAATAATTTCGCAGTTTCCTCCAAAGCAAGAACAGCCGACGGTAAAGAAATAGCCGAGCATAGGACGACGATGACTTTACAGTGCTGCACATATCTACAGCATGCAAGAAAGCGAGTGGAGCTGATTGGCGCGACTGGGCGGTAGCGACTCATATTTCAGGACGGGAAGTACCGCTGAAAGTCGATACTGGCGTGCATGCCAACCTGATGCCTCACAGTTTGTTTGAAGCTCTGACAACGAAGCTGCAGCCACAGCCAGCCAGGGCAGTACTATGCAGCTATGGCGGGAATGAAATAGTGCATATGGGAAAGGTATGCCTCCCAGTTCGGATTGCCACTGACACTCAGCTCGTGGAAGGGTCGTCCGGCGATCTTGGGACTGCAAGCTTGCGCGCAGTCTGGTCTTGTCAATAGGATCAGAGCAGTCAACAAAGACGAGGACTTGTCCGAGTGCATTTGCCGGCTGTATCCCAAGTTGTTTACGGGCATTAGACAGTACAGCATGATGCTTCAAGATGGCGCTCGTCCAGTTGCTGAGCATGCGTGTCAGATACCCCATGTGATTTGATCATGGCTAAAGAGGAACTGGATCGTCTCGAAGCTGGAGGCATTATTGCCAAGGTGCGAGAGCCATCTGACTGAGTAAGCCCATTTGTTATTACGCAAAAGAAGAACAGCCAACTTGATGTTTGCATGGATCCCAGAAAAATGGTTGAGGCTTTGAAGAGGGAACACTTTCAACTCCCGCGTAGGGAGGAGATTGAAAGCGAACTTGTGGGAGTGAAGTATTTTAACATGCTTGATGCCTACAGTGGATTCCACCAAATCCCCCTTGACGAAACGTCCTCGCAGATATGCACATTTAGCAGCCCATTTGGTCATTACCAGTTCTTAAAGGGGCGCCGTGACGTTCGCCAGACAGCTAAATTCCAGCTGACCTGTAGGTTCTTTACACCTTCCCGATGTCCCAAAGCCCAATCATAACGGCGAAATCGTACCACGTAATATTTTAATCCAGTTTTATAATCAGTGTTTTGGCACTGATGTGAGCGACACACGACTGTGAAGTTCGTTAACGGATATGACGTTTCCTTTTTGCTTGGGATCTGCTTCTCTGATTGGTCAAGCACGCATATTAGATTTTACAATCGTGTGTTCTTCAATTTACTGTGCAGAAAATAAATAAAAGGTGTTTTAGTTCCGCGTTTGTTCTTGAAGTGCTTGTAAAGATAGCTTCACTCCCGCGGGCTCCTCAAATGCTAAGGCAGCTGACAACGTTCGGATCTTGGAGGTTGGCAAAATCGCTCGACAGTCGAAAATCATGTGGCTGATAGTTTCTGCCGACGCTCCACAGATGGCGCAAGTTATGTTGAGATTGCTTATGAAGCACGCTGGCCACAGCAGAGTCCACAGCACTCCACAGCGGGCCTCCGCCAGCTGCCCACTGCCCAGGGAGTTGTCATATAGTTGTTCCCGGCAGATGACTTCCTTGCTGGCCCTGTACATGTATGTGATATGCTTTGCCTTAGCTCCTGTACGCCACTCCTTCGTGTCCGCTTTCGCATTCTCGTTCTCGAACTTTTACACAGGTAGCGCTCGAGTGATCCACGGCAGCACCAGCGATAAACACCAGAGGAATGCCAAAATGGCATTCCGGCGAGTTTCGCCATAATAGCAAAATCATCAGCGTAAACAAGGGCTGGAATCATACTTAACCAGCCAAAAGACGAGACACAGCAAAGAGGAGGACAGGACAAGGCTGGGCCTGTGTCACAGGCTCTTTGCTGTGTCTCGACTTTTAGCTGGTTAAGTATGAACCCATACCAACGTGCCCAGTCATCAACCTTGTTGAAGGGCTGGAATGTGAGATCAGACACCTCAGCAGTCATGCAACACACGTGGTTGCTGTTACCATGGTAACGAAGCTACCAAAAAGCGCAGCTAAAGGTTGAGTTGGACAGGCAACCATGGTGGATAGCTTCCGACATGTCAGCAGAAAGCTGAGTTTCTCATAGGTTCTGCCTAAGTCGGGCGCTGGGTGAGTGAAGTGGGAGAGGGGCTCCCTTTCACACCAGCTCAGACGCACTGTTCTTTTTTTCTTGTATTTTTAGAATTTTATAAACCGAATAACTTGTTTCCGTGCGCCGATTTTTGTAATTCTTTTTGAACTGACATCGGCACGGTGCAAAGAACCTAGAGGTCAGCTGGAATTAGCGGCCTGACGAACGTCACTGTGCCCCTGTAAGGCTGCTACCCTTCAGCATTGCATCGGCTCCAGAAATATTTCAAAGAACAACGACTAAAATTTTCGATGGGCTACCTGGCGTACGCATCTACATCGACAACATTTTGTACTGGGGTTCCTCATGGGAAGAGCACCAGGGAAGTCTTTACAAGGCCTTGGCCTCACACTTAACTGGGCGCTAAACAAGTAGACTCCCTTGGAGGCAGAATAAGGGGCATCAAACCCAGAACTGGTAGAGCCAGAGACTAGCTACAGTTAACTATTTCAGCAAGTACTTGCCAAATTTAGCAAGCATTCTTAAGCACACGACGTCGAGTGGGCTGATCTAAATTAAATGCTGACGCAAGCTTCTGTACTTGCTATTTTTGATCCATCTCTACCTATAAAGCTGTCACTGACTCCTTTGCATTGGGTGCAGCACTTTTTCTGCAACACGGAGTGGAGGCCTGTAGGCTAAGCTTCTGAGCGCAGGTACGCAGGTACAGCGCGGAGACGAAAGGACAAGGAAGAATACAACACCTGCGCTGTCTATCAACTGCAGTTTATTAGAAAGAAACACACAAAATATACTCTTTTCGCAACCAAGAGTGCATGTGCAACTCGAACCGCCAAACAGATAACTCAGTCTTTTGAATCAAGATATATTAATTCACTGTCATGAACCAGGTACAGAAGGGGTGCTCGCGCACGAGTCATGATTTTTATGAATATGAAACGCTTCACTGATTTCTCTTGTTAGTTTATCTTTGTGTTTGTTCAGAATTTTGGTTTCATTAAAAAGGGGAACCCATGACTTTTCAGAACAATTCAGTTGGTTGTTAAGCGGACAGTTTCTGCAACGCAGAGCAAGATTTGAGGATGGGGCGCCCTTCAATGAAGTGTTGTGGTCACGTAAGCGGGTATTTAGGCACCTTCCCGTTTGGTTTATGTAGGTCTTCCCGCATGTGAAACTCACTTCATACACAACTCCCTCTGCGCAACAGGCAAACTTGCGCCATCTGTGGAGCGTCGGCAGAAACAATCAGCTACGTGGTTTTCGACTGTCCAGCGATTTTGACGACCTCCGAGATCCGAACGTTGTCAGCTGCCTTGGGATTTGAGGAGCCTGCGAGAGTGAAGTTGACCAGAAAAAAACGGCATGTATCACTCCTGACGGCCTCTACCAATTTAAAGTCATGCCTTTTGGCCTATGTATCGCCCCTGCAACTTTCGAACGGATGACAGACTTGTTGCTGCATGGCTTCAAGCGGACGACTTGTCTGTGTTACTTAGACGATGTCATTGTTTTATCGTCCACTTTTGACAGCCACCTCTCTCTCCTTTCTACCATTCTCTAGCTATTCTGCCACGCCGGCCCTTCAACTCAACTCCAAGAAATGCAGTCGCTGCTCCTATTCACAAGCGACCATATCGTATCTCTTTCCGAGCGCCAGGTGATTCAACATGAAGTCAACAAGATACTGGCCGACATCATTGAGCCTTCGAACAGTCCCTGGGCGTCACCTGTTGTACTAGCAAGGAAGAAAAATAGGAGCTGGAGATTCTGCATCGACTATCACCACCTCAACAAGTTGACCAGAAAAAATGGCATTTATCACTCCTGACGGCCTCTACCAATTTAAAGTCATGCCTTTTGGCCTATGTAATGCCCCTGCAACTTTCGAACTGATGACGGACTCATTGCTGCGCGGCTTCAAGTGGATGACTTGTCATCCACTTGTCATCCACTTGGGTGACTTGTCAGTGTTACTTAGACGACGTCATTGTTTTCTCGTCCACTTTTGACAGCCACCTCTCTCGCCTTTCTACCATTCTCGAGCTATTCCGCCGTGCTGGCCTTCAACTCAACTCCAAGAAATGCATTTTCGGCCATCGGGAAATCAAAGTTCTTTGCCACCTAGTGAATGCTACTGGTGTTCTGCCTGACCCCGATAAGATCCGCACCATTCGTACTTTTCCCTCGCCACATTGATCTAGTGATCGGAGTTTTCTCGGTTTGTGTTTGTATTTCTATCATTTCGTCCAGAACTTCGTAGCCCTTGCTCGCCCTCTCACCACCCTACTGAAAAAAGATGCACCTTTCTTTTGGGGCCCTGACCAAGCTGCTGCTTTCTTCGAACTTATCGCTGCTCTCACCAATCCTCTTGGCCCATTTTAACCTTGTTACCCTGCCCTACCGAACTCCGCACTGATGCAAGTGGTCACGGCATTGGAGCTATCCTCGCTCAGCGATACCACGGCCACACTAGAGTAATTGTGTATGCCAGCCGCCCACTATCTACGACAGAACAAAATTACTCTATCACAGAAATGGAGTGCCTAGCTCTTGTTTGGGCTATTGCGAAATTCCGCCCTTATTTGTTTGGGTGACCCTTTATTGTTATCACGAACCACCATGCCTTGTGCTGGCTTTCTTCACTCAAAGACCCTACTGGACGTTAAGGTGGCAAGAATACACCTCTTCCGTGGTTTATAAGTCTGGTCGGCTTCACCAAGATGCAGACTGCTTGTCCTGCCACCCTGTCGATCTTCCTAGCTCTACGGACTGTGACATTGGCGCATGCATCCTGCCTTTATTAACATGGCCAACGAACAACGCTTGGGCTCTGCGCTCCGGTCTATCATCAACTTTCTGACTACACCAAGATGCAGACTGCTTGTCCTGCCACCCTGTCGATCTTCCTAGCTCTACGGACTGTGACATTGGCGCATGCATCCTGCCTTTATTAACATGGCCAACGAACAACGCTTGGGCTCTGCGCTCCGGTCTATCATCAACTTTCTGACTACCGGCCAGTCTCATCCTGCCCTCGCCATGTTCGTTCTTCAAAGAGACGCACTATACCGCCGCAATATGCAACCTGATGGCGCTGAGCTCTTACTCGTCATTCCGAAACATCTGCACTCCACCATCCTGGATCAATTTCATGATGCTCCCACCGCTGGACATCTTGGCGTGTCCCGCACGTATGACAGCATGCGCCAACGTTTTTACTGGCCGAGTCTCTATCGCTCAGTCCAGCATTATGCGGCCGCATGTGAGCTGTGCCAGCGTTGAAAAAAAACATCCGTATTGCCATCTGGACACCTGCAGCCAGCCTCCATCCCGAATGACCCGTTTTTTCATGTTGGTGTCGATTTGCTTGGACACTTCCCAGTCTCTGCCTCAGACAACAAATGGATTACCGTCGCGACTGATTATGCTACGCGTTACGCTATTACCAGTGCAATCCCGACTAGCTGCGCTACAGATGTTGCTGATGTCCCCCTCTACGACGTGATACTACAACACAGTGCCCCTCATGAGCTACTCACAGATTGTGGTCGCTGCTTCCTCTCCAGAGTGGTTGACGAGCTACTCCGTTTGTGCACCGTCCGCCACAAACATTTACCACCGTCTATCATCCTCAGACCAACAGCCTCACAGAACGCCTCAACCGTACGCTCACAGATAGGTTATCAATGTACGTCTCCGGCAACCATCGGGATTGGGGCATTATGGCGGCCGATGCGGATGCATGTGCGCGCTGCTCCCAGCCCATTCGTGGTAGGCAGCAATTTTTGCCGTGCGCGTCTTGCAAACAGCGTTTTCACTGCAAATGCATCAACATACAGGCCGAGGAATACAACATCCTAATGGAATCTGGGGCCAGCAAGTACAAATGTGTTCATTGCGTGAAGCGGCGTGATCCTTCGGCAGAGGGGCTTATCTGCGGAACTAGCAACACGGAAACGCCCCCCGAAGCGCAACGCTCTTCCCTGGTTTTTCAAGATTCAGATTCCGTCAGTGCTTCCTCGAGTGTTATTTTAATGCTACGGGAAATGGCTAGTCGAATGGATGCATTGACGGATGAGGTGCGACGGCTTCGTGCGGAAAACGCGCTCCTGCGGGAATCTTTGAGTGGCCTGAGTGCATCTGTTCGTACCGCCAGCCAGTGTGAGTGTTCGAATTCTGACTGCTCGGAATCTCGCAACTACGCTTCAGCTGTGGCGGTAAATCTTCCCGCTGGAATGTCGGCCCCTCCTCCGAAGCCTCCTGCTCAGGACCGGAGTACTCATCTGCCACGCCCGTTGAAAGCGGTGAGCCAACCTTCTCGGCCTCGAGCAACGTTTGGCACATCTAAGCAATCCATGCTTAAAGTAGCGCCCAAACTACTGGCGAAGAAAAGCTTATTTGTTTCTCGCCTGGACCCGACAACAACGGCGTCGGACATACAGGAACTTTTGGCGAATACAATAGGTGACAAAGTTGTTACTTGCACGAAACTCAAAACGAAGTACGATACATATTGCTCATTTCACGTTTCTCTGGATGAGCATTTATTTGAGCTTGTGAACAATCCGGAAGTGTGGCCTGATGGTTGTGTATTTCGCCCTTTCTATGGAAAGCTGTGGTCCTCACGGCGCTTCGAAGACCCTAATGGTGCTCTAGCTACATCCGAAAATGGCACAGGAAATTAAGCTGTATTACCAAAACACGAGAGGGCTGCGAACTAAAACGGAAGCTCTCTTCGCGAATGCATACGAATGTGAGTATGACATTATATGCCTGACAGAAACGTGGCTAAACTCATCATGTTCAAGTGCGTCTTATTTCACAGATGAGTATGCTGTCTTCAGGGCCGACAGGGTCTATTCTGACAAGATTAAATACTGGGGCGGAGTTCTGATAGCCTGCCGTTCTTTGCTAAATGCATTTAGGAGACCAGACCTGGAGACATACGAAGAATGTGTGTGGTTGGAAATTCCAACGTGTGACAAATCGCACTATCTAGTTGGCTGTTACTACTTTCCACCAAATTCTGCTCCTAACGTTTTTACCGATCATTTCTTAGATATTGGGGAAAAAATCGATTTTTCGAAATACAAGGTTCACATTTACGGAGACTTTAATCTTCCTAAGGTCGATTGGTCCACTGGTTTGGTCACTAGTGACTGCACAGCAACTTGAGAAAAAGCCGAATGTTTAATTGATTTTAGTAATTTCCATGGTTTACATCAATGCAATGCAATGAAGAACTGTGCTGGAAACATTTTAGACCTAATTCTATCTAATGTGCCTCTTTTCGGCTTGCAAGCGGTGCGCGATCCTCTTGTTCTGATAGACAAATATCATTGCCCGTTTACCTTGTCGTTCTTTTTGTCTTTTCGTCCAGTGCGTGAGATGGTGCCAGAAAAATTTAGATACGCGTATGGCAATTACCTGAAGCTGTACAATGATCTTCAGGCCTACGACTGGTCTGAATTGCTTGAGATTGATGATGTAAACACAGGCGTCGAGCTACTTACATCAGTTGTACAGGGTATAATGAAAACATGTATCATCATCATCATCATCATCAGCCTGACTATACCCACTGCAGGGCGAAGGCCTCTCCCATATTTCTCCACTTAACCCGGTTCTGTGCTAGCTGCATCCACTTGACCCCTGCGAACTTCTTAATCTCATCCGCCCACCTAACTTTCTGCCGCCCCCTGCTGCGCTTTCCTTCCCTTGGAATCCAGTTTGTTACCCTAAGCGACCATCGGTTATCCTCTCTTCGCACTACATGTCCTGCCCATGTCCATTTCTTCTTCTTAATTTCCACTAGAATGTCGGTAACTTGAGTTATTTCTCTGACCCACTCTGCACGCTTCCTATCTCTTAATGTTACCCCTACCATTTTTCGTTCCATAGCCCTCTGGGTTGTCCTCAACCTAAGTAGAACTCTCTTGGTTAGCCTCCACGTTTCAGCGCCATAGGTGAGTACAGGTAAGATGCAACTGTTATATACTTTCCTCTTTAGCGATACCGGTAAGCTGCTAGACATAATCTGCGAGTGCCTGCCAAATGCGCTCCATCCCAATCTTATTCTTCTTGTTATTTCCTTTTCATGGTCCGGATCTGCGGTTACTACCTGTCCTAAGTAGACATATTCGCTTACTACTTCCAGTACTTCGCTACCTAATGTAAACTGCTGTTCCTTCCCGAGGCTGTTGAACATTACCTTAGTCTTCTGCATATTGATTTTCAAGCCTATCTTTCTACTTTTCCTGTCTAGGTCATCAATCATTATTTGTAGTTCATCTCCCGAGTTGCTTAGCAAGGCAATGTCATCAGCAAATCGCAGATTACTGAGGTATTCTCCATCTACCCTTATCCCTAACTGCTCCCATTCCAAGTCTCTGAATATTTCCTCTAAGCAAGCTGTGAATAGTACTGGGGAGATTGTGTCTCCTTGCCTAACACCTTTCTTTATGGGAATTTTGTTACTTTCTTTATGCAGAACTATGGTTGCTGTGCAGCCACTGTATATATCTTCCAGCACTTTCACGTACGGCTCGTCTACCCCCTGAGTTCGCAATGCCTGCATCACCGCCGAGGTTTCAACTGAGTCAAATGCTTTTTCGTAATCAATGAATGCTATGTATAAGGGCTGGTTATATTCCGAGCATTTTTCTATCACCTGATTGACGGTATGGATATGATCGATAGTAGAGTACCGTTTCCGAAACCCTGCTTGATCCTTTGATTGATTGAAGTCTAAGGTTGTTCTGATTCTATTAGCGATTACTTTAGTAAATACCTTATACGTAACAGACAGTAAGCTGATTGGTCTGTAATTTTTAAGGTCCTTAGAGTCCCCTTTCTTATGAATGAGGATAATGTTTGCATTTTTCCATGGTTCCGGTACCGTCGATGACACCAGGCACTGCGTATACAAGGTGGCCAGTTTTTCTAACACGATATCCCCCCCGTCCTTTAGCAAATCCGTAGTTATCTGATCCTCTCCAGCTGATTTCCCCCTTTTCATAGTTTCTAATGCTTTCTTGACCTCGTCCTTCGTCACTGGTGGAACGTCTGAATGTTTTTCCCTACCGCCAATCTCATTACGGTCCTGACTACTTTGGCTACTGTAGAGATTTGTATAGAATTCCTCGGCAACTTTGACTATCTTATCCATATTCGTGATGACGTTGCCCGCCTTGTCCCTTATTGCATACATCTGGTTTTTGCCTATGCCCAATTTCTTCTTTACCGCTTTAAGGCTTCCCCCGTTCTTTACAGCATGCTCAATTTTCTC
Source organism: Amblyomma maculatum (assembly GCF_055883805.1). Taxonomy (NCBI): domain Eukaryota; kingdom Metazoa; phylum Arthropoda; class Arachnida; order Ixodida; family Ixodidae; genus Amblyomma; species Amblyomma maculatum. The sequence continues at coordinate 183,461,461 of NC_139349.1, forward strand.
CATGTTATACTTCCTTATATCGGCCACCTTGCGCTTATTGATTAGCTTTGATATCTCGGCCAATTCGATCCGGTCTGTTGGATTGGAAGCTTTCATTCTCTGGCGTTTCTTAATCAAATCTTTCGTCTCCTTAGACAGCTTACCGGTATCCTCTCTAACTTTCCTACCGCCTACTTCTACCGCGCACTCAGTAATGATATTTCTGAAACTATTGTTCCTTGCCTCAAGGGTAATGTCGCCATCCTCAGTTAGAGATGAATACCTATTCTGTAGCGAGATCCTGAACTCTTCTGCCCTCCCCCTCCCCGCTAATTCGTTGATGGGTTTCTTTCTTACTAATCTGTTGCGTTCCTTCTTCAGATTTAGGCTAATTCGGGACCTCACCATCCTGTGGTCACTGCATCTCACTTTCCCGATTACCTCTACATCTTGCATAATGGCGGGGGTTGAACACATTATGAAGTCTATTTCATTTTTAGTCTCCCCGTTCGGACTTTTCCATGTCCATTTCCGGTTCTTTCGTTTGCTGAAGAAGGTATTCATGATTCGTAAGTTATTGCGCTCTGCAAACTCAACTAGTAACTCCCCCCTGCTATTCCTAGAACCAATGCCATAGTCACCGACTGCCTTGTCTCCTGCTTGCTTTTTCCCTATCTTGGCATTGAAGTCGCCCATTAGTACAGTATATTGCGTCTTTACTTTTCGCATTGCCGATTCTACATCTTCGTAGAAGCTTTCAACTGCCTGGTCATCATAACTACATGTAGGTGCATAGGCCTGCACAACCTTCAGTTTATACCGCTTATTAAGCCTAATTACGATGCCTGCAACCCTCTCATTAATACTATAGAATTCATCTATATTACCCGCTATATACTTATTGACAAGGAAACCTACTCCTAGTTGTCGCCTCTCTGGTAAACCTCGATAACACAGTACATGCCCATCCTTCAGTACAGTATATGCCTCATTTGGCCTCCTAACCTCACTAAGCCCTATGACATCCCATTTCATGCCCTCTAGTTCCTCTAACAGCACTGCTAAACTAGCTTCACTAGCTAGGGTTCTAGCATTAAACGTTGCCAGGGTCAGTGTCCAATGGCGGCCTGTCCAGCGGAGCCAGGCTTTCTTAGCACCCCCTGCTGCGTCACAGGTCTGACCGCCGCCGTGGTCAGTTGTTCCGCAGCCGCTGGTGACTGAGGGCCGGGGTTTTATGGAGCTTATCATGAGAGGTTGCGGCCAATTACTGCACCAGGGTGGCCAACTCCTGTTCTGGTGAGGGAGTGCGTTGCCGAAGGTGTTCACCGGCATCAGGTCGCACCCCAAACCTGTTTATGCAATTCCATCGACACGCGGATTTTTTTTTTTTTTAATCCGGTGGAGAATTGCGCGGCACCGGGATTTGAACCCCGGTCCTCTTGCATGCGAGGCGGATGTTCTGCCGCTACGCCACCGCTGCATCTTGTATGTATACCAAAACATGTATACCACGCTGTAAATCGAAGAAGTGTAGATTTCCTTGCTGGTTCTCGCGCGATTTGAGGCATTACTTGAAGAAAAAACAGAAGTATCATAAACTCTACGTGAAATCAGAAAGTGAGTATTGGTACCAAAGATATTTATTGTGCAGAAAAATTGTGAAAAAACTGATTGCACGTGATGAAGCCGAGTACCACAAACTTCTTGAACAGAACTTCAAAAAGGAACCAAACAGTTTTTGGGATTTTGTGCGCAAGCAACGAAATGATAAGGTTAGTGCTGCTGTGATAAAGACACGCGATGGTATCTGTTTTAAACCTCAAGATGTGTGCCAAGCTTTTGCTGATCACTTCATCTCTTGTTTTGTGCGCCATGATAACGCACCAGCTCTTATCACTTCTGAAGACAGCGCTGACTGTTTGGCTTATTATGATAATGTTACCGAGCATGAGGTTCTTTTGGCGATTCAGAAACTTAAGCCAAAACTTTCAACTGGAGTTGATGAAATTCCTAGCTTCGTAATCAAAGGATGCGCTGACATTTTTGGCCCTGTTTTAGCACGTTTGTTCAACTTATCATTGCGAACTGGTGTTTTTTCTTGTCATTGGAAATTGTCAGTAGTTGTTCCTGTATTCAAGTCTGGCGATGCTTGTGATGTGAACAACTTTTGACCTGTGTCACTGATTTGTTCTTTTGCGAAAGTTTTTGAAATGGTTATGTACAAACGCATGGGCTCATACTTCAAGCAGAAGATCTCAATTCTGCAGCACGGGTTTTTAAAAGGTCGATCTGTGGAAACGAATTTATGCAGCTTTCTTGATTATACTGGCCCACATTTATTTAATCGCGGTCAGGTAGACACAATCTACTTTGACATGACTAAAGCTTTCGATACGGTTTCCCATGAGGTACTTCTGATGAAGATGGAAAGATACGGACTTTGCCCCATGTACTGTAGGTGGCTCAAAAGCTACCTTGGCAGCCGCCGTAACATGGTCCGATTTTCCGGCTGTGTGTCCAACGAATTTCTATCATCTTCGGGAGTGCCTCAAGGTTCCAACTTAGGACTGCTGTTGTTTTTAGTGTTTGTTAATGATTTGCCGTTACATGTCAAGGACTCGAGAATTTTGCTCTTCACAGATGATTTCAAATTATTCCGTAATATTGAAGATATTGAGGACAGCCGCCAATTGCAAGCTGACATTAACAACGTCGAGAAATGGTGTTTGTTGAATCGCTTAAAGTTGAATATTAAGAAAACTTCCGTCTTGTCTCTAACTAGGAAACGCGACGCAGTTGTGTTTGATTATACACTTTTGTCGGATCATATTTCTCGTGTGGCCCATGTACGAGACCTTGGTGTTGTTGTTGATTCAAGGCTTAATTTTAGATTGCATGTAAATTCAATTGTGTTACGCGCATTGAGACATATTGGTCTTATCTCTAGACTAACAAAAAAATTTCAACGGCACGAATGTCTACGCACTCTATACTGTGCCCTTGTGAGACCGCGTCTTGAGTTCGCGTCAGTGGCCTGGAATAACTTATCTGCCACCTATTGTGCAAAAATTGAAAATGTCCAGCGTAAGTTCATACGCATCTTTTATGACAGATATATTGGACGCCGCCGTTTCTACGACTACGATTCTCTCTTGGCAGACCTCAAAATGTGTACTCTTGGCGACAGGCGACTCATACGTGACATGCAGTTTTTGCAAAAAATTGTGCGTGGTTTCATTAACTGTGAGGCCTTACTGATGTCACTGAATTTTCGTGTGCCGCATGCTAAGGCTGCAAAATGTTCTGACACATTTTATCCAGATTTGCACATCAACTGTCCAATGACTCGTATACAAAGCTTGTATAACAAAACGTTTATTGACACGGACATATTTGCCTAACTGTTGTTTTCATGCCTGGTTTTAAATGTTATTAAGTGTTCTGATGTATCTGACCTAGTGTGCGCTCCTTTAGGCCACTTGGCTGTTGAGGCACACTCAAATAAACATTATCTATCATAACATTCGCCTATAACTCTTCTTGTGATGATACCGCTGGCTACTTTCCCTTTATCTGCTCTTTGGCTGACACCCATTACTCCCCTTTGATACATCGCTACCTGCTAATGATGCTCGCAACATTGCTTGTGGCAGGCTCTTTGCCTCCCAAGGCTCCCAGCAATCCTGTTATAACAGTCACCAGTATGCTCCAGGCTCTCGTTCTGCTCTGGCTCCCACCCCGCCGGTGGGCTTGTGCGAAAAACTTCTACCACTCTACACAGGCTCCTACCATATCTTGCACCGAGTCACCGACGTCACATATGAAATCGAACCTCTGAACACGAAGTCTTCTGCATCATGAACTTCCGACATTGTGCATGTGACACGCCCAAAGCCGCATTATTCACACCTTGCTCCATTTACCTAGAACGCACCGAAACTGTGCTTTTACGGCAGGGGTAATGTTATATGATGTACCATGCTGCATTCAGCAAGTGAAAAACGAAGTGTCTGGGGTGGGTTGACGAAGACGACGTTGAATGTGTAGTTGAGTGGCTAAGTGGTGGTCATCGATTCCGGAGTGGTGTTGCCCACTGGTGCGTGATTTGCACTTGTAACAATATCCAAGTTTACTATTGCGGGGTTCAACTGTACAACACAGAGATAAAACGGCTTGAAACACCAGAATGAAACAAATAATTTTGCTGCAGGTGCCATACCACTGCACAGCCTTTCCCCTGTGCTGCTGCAGTTGGCGCTTATACTGTACTTGTTCGTAGGCAACTCTTTCTATGTGTACCCTACAAACCTATCCCCGCTGCCCTGGTTGCCAAGAGTGGTATCATCATGTTGGCCTACACAAGTTGCGACCAGTATGTCCTCCTCAAAATATATTGCAACAATTACCGCTACTTTCTGTGGCTGTGCAGCCAAAAGGTACAATGCCTAAATGCACTGTTTCACTCCGCAGCAGTGTTGTGGCAAATAGATGAAAGCTTCCTTTCTTGTGACAAGGTGTTGTATTTAAGGCAAGAAACAGGGATAGGTTTGGTAAGGTTCCGTTAATGGGCGGGGTCTTTGCTAGGACAACATTAGATGCCGACTGAGGAAAGCGAGGGTTCAGTCTACTAGTGGCGCAGCGCTTAAACGGGCCTGTTAAGTTACACAAACTCGGCTGTGATCCGTCAGAGCAGTGAGGGCTCTCTGGTAGGAACCACTATGCTCCCTCCAACAGACCATGGCAAGCTGAAGAAAGGGAAGGTACAAGCAAACTCTTCCCGGTAGCTCCGGGATTCGACAATCTCCTTTTGCTCCTGGATTTTCTTTCCTATCAATCCTGCTATAATGGCTCAGGTTGATTTCTCTTTATTCTCATCCTCTTCTTGAAGTGTCATTAACTTTGTCCTTTTATACTGCGCCACTCTACTTAGCGGCACAGGCTGAGGCCTCTCTTAATCCTCACCGTAACTTTATGCCCTCTTATTGTACAATCGTTGTGACCTGGAAAACAAGGGATAATACCATACCTTCAGAAACTGTGAATATAATTGGTGATTGTGGCTCTACCTGTCTGACATCCGCAGCGGCTCTTCCAGTGTATATTTTGCATCAAGCAGTGTAGATGGTGCTGTCGCGCTATGGTATAATTCCTTCAGAAATTTCATGTATTGTGTTTTGGAATGTCATACCAATACAGAATTATTTGCATTATTATTGCATCAAGATAATACTATGATACTAACCAGTACAACATCAATGTAGACAATTACGACATCAGTACAATACACCATGCAAATGCAGAGGGCTGTGCCATCTGTCAGGAATCCTGCAAAGCGTATATGTCTGCAGCATCTATCCACGAACTTCTGTCCACTTTCACAATGCACTTGCTTCAACAATGTATATAGTGAGGAATATTTACTAACTGCAAAATTCACTTACGCCTTGAGTGTTGTGAAGGAACACATTTCAGTGTAGTTGATGGCTCAAAACTATTGTGAGTAAAGGCAAAACTTAAGCCATAACTCAGGCCGAATATGTCAGAACTACTTGGCGTAGTAACACCATGATGAAAATCCTGCTTATGTAGTCCTGGCTGCATAGTCACTGCAAGCTGTCCCCATTGTAGACCGGCACTCTCTCCATCATGGCAGCAGTATAGCAGCAGTGAGTGTCAATACTCAACTGCAAGGTACATGTGTAGTGTGCAATGTCAGTGCATGGTAAAGAGCCCCAGGCGGTTGAAATGTTTGGAGTCCTTCACTGTGGCGTTTCATAGCCTGAGTTGCTTTGGGTCGTTAAACTCCATAAACTGGTGCCGTACAGCTCTTCCAGCATGGTTGAAATTGCTGAAAACTTGGCCGCAGTGGCCTTTCTTGGTGTAAATGAGCTGGTAAATAAATAATTGAAAAGTCCAACAGTGTCTTGGCTCATGACTTACTACGCAGTACATTTACTACTATGGCCAAACCCCCCTCTAACACACTTGTACCACCGAGCCCTTGCGGCCTTTTACTTTATGGAATTATTTCTATTTTTCAAAGCGAATGAGCTCTATTGCAGAACTCCAACTTTATTATTCTTGCCTGTATATTCTTATGGCCCAATTGATTCCATGGTGTTGCCGTTTTCACTTTCAGCCAACGCCAGGCAGCAAGACTCCGCAGAAGCCAAAAAAGGAGCACAAGACTTCCCGCACGCCTTCAAGTGTGAAAAAGTTTTTAAAATCAACATTTAGGCGGTAGGGAATAGCTGCGTGTAATATTCATAACCTCTTCTGACTTTTAAATTGGGATCGTAGGATGCTTTTTATGCACGTTTGTCATGCCCTGCTGATATGACTTCAAACTTGTAAATGAACCAGTATAATGGTAGTCTTGTAGTGCCTTCTAATTGTACTCCTGAATTTAAATTGCAACAAAGGGCAGTTTCTTTGATGCCCAGCGAATATTGTGCAATGCTCTCTTGGCCCACAGCTTTTGCGAGAACATGTCACAGTGTAGGGTCGCAATGGTTTGCAGTGCAGCATCTATATATTACCAAGTTTCGCATGAAGGTAAAAAATATGTCAATGGAATTTCGAACAGCATAATGCAATTGCTGCATTGCTTGGATGGTGTATGGTATGTTTTGTGGATCATCAACCATGCCAGCTGCATTTTATTTTATATATATTTTTTATTGGCACGCTTTGATATTTTGTACGGCTCTCGCTTTTTCAGTGCAGCTGCTCGTGCAAAGATATTTTGCCACTTTTTGTATAAAGTTCCTGTGAATAAAATTTTTACACCCCAAAATTATTCCTGCTTATTAAGGAATGCATAGAGGTTGGGTGGGCGTTGTGAACCTGTTTTCGTGCTGCATTCAGGATTTCATCAACTTGCGTGGCAGAGTTCACTGCTGCTGCTCACCAAGTAATGTTTAAGATGCACACGCACATTGGTTAGTCTAACCAGGGCAGGCTTTATTTGTACTATAGGTGCATGTTTTAAAAGGGTGCATATCCATTAACCCCAGCCTCGAATGTCGACTAGAAGGGATAAAAATTTGAGATGTGAGCAAGTGACGCAACAAACCAATAGGCAGAACTGAGCTGCTTTTATGATGGGCTACGAGTTTCAAACACAGCGTCTATCAATTTTGTCTCGTTGCAGGCTGGTAGAAAGACCTTTTTGCATGTCGCGAGTCCTCCAGCAGTTTTTCTGTGCCCAAATGATGCACCGCCACTCCAGAAACTGTCAGTCATTAGCTTAAAGCTGCTGTACCACATGTCGGTGGGTTGCCGTGCTGCTTTGGTTCAATAGAGGACACATGGGCATTAAGCAAGTTTTGGAGAAGCTAGGTATCCTTCTTTATCCAGAATTTATTTTATTGAGTAATGTGCGTGACAGTCCTCCGAGTCTCAAGGGTACCTGCTTAAACTGCCGAGGCCAAATCATAGTCTCCACATGAAGAAAGCTTGCACTGAGGACACTTTTCGGAGGCAACACAAGGGACCTTCATATGCTACAGGAGAATGGTAAGGAAACTTGTTACTTTGCAGCTCCTTTTCATTTCATTCATCGCTTATATACGTCTCACTTGCCTTTAATGCCTTATCGTTGTCAGCAGATGCTGTCACTCTTTCGAGAAGCCTTCATCGGAAATGGAACCTCGATCCCCAGCCAACTAACTGAAACAGTAGTCATAAATTCCCCTGGTCTACCGTGAGGATGATAGCGGGATTCCTTTCCTTTCCTGTAAATGTATTACAGAGCGCCGGTCAATTCTGATGCGTTCAATGGAATGCTGGTTGTGTTCGACAAGGGGCGCGCGATGTACCGTCTGTTGCAGAAGTTTGCAGCCCAACGTGCCAGGCGGAGGAGTAGTATCGCTCACGAGAGGCGGCGCTGCGCCCGCGGCCTCGTGACGCAGCTATAAAGAGTGAGGTGGCTTGTTCTCTTCCCCTCATCCCGCGGTTGATATCGCACATCTTTGCTCTCAGCCGCGCGATGAGGGGAAGAGAACAAGCCTCCTCACTCTTTATAGCTGCGTCATCAGGCAGCGCCGCCTCTCGGGAGCGATACTGCTCCTCCGCCCGGCGCGTTGGGCTACAAACTTCTGCAACAGACGGGTACCTACCATCACGGCTGCTCATTCATGCATATAGGTCAACACCATGGTTACAAACAAAGGAGGCGCTCATAAAGGGAAAGGAGACAGGATGCACATAAAATCCTCGATTACCATAACATCTGTTGTGTACAGGTTAGCCATGCAGGCGGTGAAATTAAAGGTGCAAGCATGGGTTGAAAGTAACAAGATACTCGGAGAACTTCAGAACGGCTTTAGAAATGGTAGGCGCTTAGATGATAGTCTGTTCGTGCTTACCCAATGAATCGAAATATCTAGAGTGGAAAATAGACCTTTGTATTTGGCCTTCCTGGACATGAACGGGCGTACGACAACGTAAGCAGGGAACTCCTGTGGAACATATTAAAAGAAAAAGGTATCGGTTATGAGATAATAGAGTTCCTACAGGAAATATACCGGGATAACAAAGTAGAAATTACGTGGGAAGGGATAAGATGTACGGAGGATGTCAAAGTATGCAAAGGATTAAAACAAGGCTGTCCTCTGTCACCGGTGCTGTTCATGCTTTATATGATACACCTGGAACGGAGGATGCAAGACAGTAATCTAGGTTTTAACCTGTCATATAGATTAGGTGGAAAGGCGGTAGAGCAGCGCCTCCCCGGTTTGATGTATGCAGACGATATTGTGCTGCTAGCTGAGAGTCTGGAAGAATTGCAAACTCTAGTTAAGTATTGCGGAGACGAAGAGGACGCTCTAGGCTTCAGTTTCAGCGCAGTTAAGTCGGGTCTGATGATTTTCAACGGCTCAACTGATCAGGGTCTTAAAATACAAGGCCTTGAAATACCTAGAGTAGCAGAATATAAAATATCTGGGGGTATGGGTAAACGAAGGATTGGCATACATTGGAAAGCATGAGCAATCACTTAAGGCCAAAGGGCGAAGGAATGCCGGGATAATGAAGCATAAAGCATTGTGGGGATACAATAGGTATGAGGTTTTGAGGGGTATTTGGAAAGGAATTATGGTGCCCGGACACACTTTCGGAAATGCGGTTTTGTGCCTAAATTAAGAGGTACAGTCGACATTAGAAACAAATCAGAGATCCGTTGGACGATTAGCACTACGTGCCTACGGCAAAACTACAAATGAGGCGGTACAGGGAGATATGGGCTGGGCATCTTTCGATGTGCGGGAAGCTCAGAGTAAAATATTATATGAGGAACGCCTGAGGAAATTGGACAGTAACAGATGGCCGCTAAAGTATTTAAATACCTGTACCTAAAAAGCGTTGACTCACAATGGAGGAAAAGAACTAGGAAACTAACTAGTAAGTGTGCTAGTAACAAGGACGGAGAAATAAAGAGCATTAGGCAACAGGTGAAAAACACAGAAGGTAAAAATTGGATAAATTTGATGGAAAAGAAACAGAGTGTGGAATTATACCGAAAGTGGAAAATGCAGATCAGGAAGGAAGATTTCTTTGATAACTCAAGAGGCAGTGCCCTACTTTTTGAAGCTAGTTCAGGGTGCCTTAGAACACGCAGCTACAAAAAGAAATTTAACAATGGAGATGACGCATGTGCTGTATGTGGAAACTCCAGTGAAACAATTGCCCATATTATACTCGAATGTAATGGTATCCATCCGGAAGTTGGTGCAGGCGCAATCACTGTTCCTTAAGCTCTGGGGTATAGAGATAACAGTGGCCGGGTGAATAAACCGGCGGTGGAAACTAGCAAAAAACGACTGGAAGATTGGTGGCTTAAAAGCAGAGAAGTGACATAATGTTAGTAATGTAGGAACAACATTTAATAAATAGAATGATGGTTTAGTTAACCATTCTAAATCAATAATTAAGATATAGGGAGAAAAATGAGCATGATAGCTACTGCTACCACCCCGTTTCAAAGGGGACGCTCCTATATTCCATCCATCCATCCATCCATCCCCACAACACCCCCCTTTTTTTAAAGGTTTGATCTCACAGGTCCAGGCGTTCTGGTTGCTTACAAACACGTCCACTTCTTGTGGTGTTCGTGTCCTGCAATGGTTGCAGGTGTCTTGCTATACGTCTTGCTTGTCCTTTGTCGGTTTGTACAACGTAGGACCTTGGTTCTGATGTTGGCTGTGTTACCACGCCGTGTGATGCAGCTCCAGCGAGGATGCGCACCGCTGTGCCTGATGGTAAGCGCTCTCGGCTCCGTACCTTGTGCCGGGTGTCGTATGACCTTTTTGCACGAGCTCTGTAGACTTCATTATTTTGTCCGAATTCGCTGTCGTCCCACTTCGGGGCTAGCAGCTTCGAAGTGGTTGGTACTGTGGTGTTCAGACGACGACTCATTAAGAGTTCTCCTGGTGAAAACCCTTCCACGCTGGGTGTGGCCCTGTAGGTAAGCAGCGCTTCGTGTATGTTGGAATTCCTCAAAAGCTGCTTTGCTGTCTGCACAGCCCTCTCAGCCATACCGATGCTCTGCGGGTAGTAAGGGCTTGAGGTTGTGTGTGAGGCTCCCCAGTGATGCACTAGTTCTTTGAACTCTGTGGAAGTGAACTGCGCCTCGTTGCCTGTGCGTATTGTCCGTGGAACACCATACCGTGCAAACATTGGCCCTAAGACTAGGGCTATGTTATTTGTAGCTGTCCTCAGCAACTGTTCTAGCTCAAAAAATCGGGAGTAGTAGTCAACTACTACAATATACTCTTTCCCCTCCAGCGTGAAGAGATCCATGCCGAATGTGTCTCAAGGGTGTGCTGGCAATGGGGTTAGAAGCATGGGTTCTGTTTCTGGCTTTCTGTGCTCTCTGCAAGTTGGACACTTTTCCACGTAGTCTTCAATGTGCTTGCCTATGCCTGGCCACCATATGCATTCTCTTGCCCTCGCTCGGCACCTCATTTTAGCCAAGTGGCCTGCATGGAGTTTTTCCAGAACCTCTACTCTGATGTTGGCGGGATGATTATTCTGTCGCCTTTGAATAGCGGACTATCAACGAGCGAAATCTCACTAGCCATAAGGAAAATAAAACCGCAGCAGACACAGGATGGAGGCTGGAGACAACACAGGGCGGTCCTTATGTCTCGCCAACTGGCCTACACATCTACCCTGCTCACTAGCCACCTCGACGTACCTTTTCAGGTCAGGTGACAGTCCATGCACAGTTGGCCATGATGTAGTGCAGAAGGTAGCCACCCTGGAAAGTGTTTCATCTGACTGAATGCTTGCCCTGATTCTGTCCAGCATTTGGTTTGAAGCAGGGAGCTGTTCAAGTGCTAATTCCTCAAACTCGCGCACTGCACTCTCGAGAGTTCTTTCTTTGTCTGCTGGTTTCCCAGATGGCTTCCGGAAAAGAAAGTTAGCTGTGTACAGCTTCTTGCCGGGAGTGTGGGACATGGTGTAGTCGTACTCCAAAAGGCGCATCCTGGAACGTTGAAGGCGAGGACTCAGCTCGTCAAGTCGTTTAGTCGTCAGCAGCGGTATTAACGGCTTGCGGTCCGTTTCCACATGAAAGGTTGATCCCAGCAGGTATTTGCGGAAATGTTCGTAAGCCCATGTGATTGCCAGTGCCTCCTTTTCGATTTGGGCATATCTTTGTTCTGTATTCGTAAGGGAGCGTGATGCATATTCCACAGGTAGGAGCTTTTCGTGCGACTGCTGTAGAAGTACAGCCCCAAGACCGTATGCGGAAGCATCCACAGACACTGTGTGAGGCGACTGAGCATCGTAGTGAGTAAGAATCGGCGTCCTGCTTAAAGCTTGCTTGAGTTTGTCAAAACTCTGCTACTGAGCTGGGCCCCTGTGCCAGTCGGCGTCTTGGTGGAGCAAGTCTCTGAGAGGCTTCGTAAAGTCTGCTAGCTCTGGAAGAAATTTCGCTAGGTGGTTTGCAGAGCCCAACAAAGACCTGACTTCTGACACATCACATGGTGGGTCGAGCTGGACTATGGCCCTGACCTTTTCCAGGTCGGCACTGACTCCTGTTGAGTTTACGATGTGTTTTAAGAATGTTACTTCTGTTTGTCGAAAGGTGCACTTGTCGATGTTGAGGGTAACACCTGCATCTTCCAGCTTCCTCAGCACCAGCAGTAGGTTGGTGTCGTGTTCCTCAGTTGTCTTCCCTGAGACAATGATGTCATCTTGTAGACAACTCACACTATCTAGCCCTTCAAGCACACGGAGCATTTCTCGTTGGTAGAACTCTGGCGCTGTGGAGATTCCGAAGGGAAGCCTCAGGAACTGGAACCTGCCAACTGGTGTGATGAAGGTTGTGTATTCGCGAGAGTCCTTGGACAGTGGAACCTGCCAGTAGCCCGCTCGTGCATCTAGGCGGCTGAAAACTGTTGCACCTGCTAATTTTGCAAGACACTCGTCCACCGTAGGCATGAGCACACGTTCGCGTATTATTTGTTGGTTGTGTTGACCATAGTCCATGCAGATGCGCAGCTCATTGTTCTTTTTTCGTGCGACAACCATTGGAAAACACCACTCGGTTGCTCGCTCGATCTTCTGGATGACTTCCAAGTCTTCCATCCTTTCTAGTTCTTTCTTCACAAGTGGAAGCAGTGGAAGAGGCACGCGCCTAGGATAACTGACTGCGTATGGCTCAGCATCCTTTTTGACTTTGATGCGGTACTCATTCTTCATGACTCCATGCCCAGACGTTAGCTTTGGGTATGACGCCAAGAAGTTGGGGACATCAGTTGATTGTGCGAGGGTTTTGTCTAGCTCAAGAGGGCGCTGTAGAATCCCAAGTGATTCTTTAGCTGGTCGACTGAGCAGCGGTTCTTTTAATCCTTTGATGATGAAGACTGCTTCTTGGACTTCAGTGTTGCGCCAGGTAACTGTTGCATCGATGTAGCCAACAGTGGCTATCGCTGTCTGGCCTGGGCCTATCAACAGCTGTTGCGTTGACTTGATGGGTCCCATGACGGTTCTGTCGTACTAATCGTGTGCGATATTGCAGTCACATCCGCGCCGGTGTCGACCTTGAAGGTAAAAGGCAAGTTGTTCACGGTAGCAGTAATCCTCCACGGCGTGTTCACTCCCACTTTGATTTCGCCTAGATATAGCTCTCCGAATTCTTTTGGTCGTTGTCGGATACTAGAGGTCTCTTCCTTCGGCTTAGACATGCAGATGCGGGCGTAGTGGCTTTTTTTCCCACACTGGTTGCACGTCTTGTCTATCGCAGAACACTGTGTCTTCGTGTGGTCACGCACACCACCACACCACTTGCAGCGTTCGTCTCCCGTCTTGTGTGTACGTTGAGGGCGCGACTTGAAAGGCCCCTTCACTTCGTTCCGGCAAGTTTTGACGCAATTGTCTGGCCGCGAACTTCTCCCATGTCGAGAGCTGGCTGTTCAATGGAGCGTATTTCCTTGTGTTGAAGTTTCACGCTCTCTGAATTGCGGGCAGCTGTGATTGCGTTTTCAAGAGTGAGTTCTGCGTCAAGCTGCAGGCTCTCGCTGAGTTTTACGTCTCGCAAGCCGACCACGAGCCTGTCCCGAATCAGTTCGTCTTTGAGAGTTCCGTAATCGCATCTTTCGGCCATCTTGAACAGTTCAGTCGCAATTAAATGCGTCGACGTTTTCATGTTGCTCTTGTTTCCGAGAGTTAAATCGCGCTCTCTCATAGATGACATTCTTTCGAGGTAGGAAATGCTTTTCAAAAGCACTCACCACGTCGGAGTATGATGCCATCTGTTCGTCTGTCAGTTTCAAAGCAGCGAGCACGTCCTCCGCTTTTTCGCCCATGTCGTAGAGCAATGTGTTGATTTGCGTCGTGTCGTCCTGTCCTGTCAGACCGGAGATGAGTCGGTAGCGTTCCCACCTGCGGTGGTGCCATCGTGTCCAATCTTCCCAAGCAAAAAAAAGTGTGTGGCAAAAGATAGGGCCGACCTTTCTCGCCGACCAAAAAGTGGCCGGCCGACCTTCGGCACCCGAATGAGGGCCGGCGTCGGGGATTGACACTGACCTAACGTTGGCCGATTTTAGGCAATCGACTACGGCCCAGCCTTTTGGCCCGACGTGACCGACCACCTGCCGCACGTGGGCCTGCCGTCTGCCAGCGTTACTGAATGGTCGGCCGCTCGTCTGCCCTAGCATTTTGCTGACGAAAGACCATACGTCGGCCGGTTGCTTCCCAACGCCGGTTAGTGGCCGGCATCGCCCCTCGTGCAGGTATCATGCCATGCATTTAATATATCGTGGGCCATGCATATATAACGGGGTAGCACATACAAATGCATCAAGAAAAGCAGTAGCTTTTCTGATGCCATGAAGAAACAAAAGCTGCAGTATTTGGTGAAAAATTTATTTGTCAACAGCGTTCAGAAAAAGCTCGCGATTTGCTTTTTAATAAGCGTGGATATATGACTGCGCGTGTGCCACATATGGAAGATGGGCTTGAGGCTTGGTCTCCTTCTTTTGGCAGCCTGTCGATCACTTGATGTCTGCGACTGGTCGGATCTGCGGCAGGTTCCATCTTGGTCAGCTGTACGAAGACAAGTGTTTTAATGAAATATTTCCTTTTCGCCTAGACTTTTACATTGCAGGCAAATATAGGGTGAAAGGTAGAAAAAATAATGTCTGCTCACTGCCACCAACTGCACTATCACATCAATATATTTTATGCGCTTGACTTCATGCGACCCTACTGAAAACGCATTAGCGCAAAGCCGCAATAGGTAATCAGGATCCGTGAATCCGCGAGAAAGGCGCGATCACTTCGTTTTGCTGGAGTCATGATGTTGCAATTTGAAACCGTAGCGCAGTCAAACCTTATCCTCCCGAAGCGCGTTCTTGAATGCTAATGCTGCAATTTAATAATTCTAGCAAAACCAAGTGTCCGCGCTTGTCATAGAGCGCGTATGAGGGATTCCAACGCGGCTGAACAAACAGTTTCCGCGATATTTACATGAAACCTACAATAAGTTTATTCCGTAGAATACAGCTTAATTTTCTCAAACTAGATGGAACTTTTACAGCAAAAGCGACCGGATATTTAACGATAAGTCATCTGATTTATTTTCGTTATTTAACAACCGAGCATTATTTTAAAAATTCGGCTATTTAGACCCCAACTCTTAGAAGCTTATAGAACCCGTTGTAAATTTTTAAAGCTTGAAACAGGTTAGCTGAACACCTCATGAGCATGTAAGCACCAGGAAATAATCCGCACGATGAAAATACAACTGCTTGCCCAGAAAGCAAGCGCACAGAGCAAAATCAATGTGAAACGGCTCAGATCTGTGTGCATCACATATATAATTCCAAAATCCACAAAATGAACGCACTGGCTCACTTACCTTGCCAGCATACCGCATCACTCAATCATCAATTTTCACGTATAGACATCATTACAGCAGCAAAAAAAAAAAAATAATAATAATAATAATAATAAACACGGCATAAACATTGTACTCAGTCCTGGCACGAGCTTGCTTGGCAGCAGCGATGATGCTTGTACAGCTTCTGATCGCTCCTATGGCGAGGGGTGCTGCAATATTTATATCAGTGATAGCATTTGACATTTAACTGGGTTGCATGCGTCCCATCGATGTGAGTCGGATAATCGAATTTTTCAAACAAAATCAGCGCTAATACCTGTCCGGCAAGTGCACCGCCATAAAGAAGTGAAAGGCCAGCGTTTTAGTGTAGAGGAGACCAAGGACTTCGGGCTTCGGCGAAACGAGCTTCCACTGTCGCAGCCAGTTTCCAGATCAGCTGATATCGCCTCCCTGCACGATCAGCGCAAGGCGCGCATACCAATAACAAAATATGCATTTACAGTAACAAGATGCGCATAAGTCTCAAAACAATACATAATTAGTTGCAGTTCATTATCGTATAGAAGAAAATCAGCGCTAATTTGACTTACCTGATGGGTATACATGTCAGTGCATGCACTTCGATATGAAGTGAAAGACGGGCGTTTTGGGGCAGAGGAGATCGGACCTCGGACTGCAGCGAAAAGAGCTAATTCCACCGCCACAGCATCGTTTCCAAGTCGGCTCAGCACGTCTTCCTGCGCAATCAGAGCGAAATGCGCACACATCGATTATAAAAAAAAAAAAAAAAAAAATGCACGTAGTAACAAGATGCGCATATATATACGCGCTCCAGAAACAGTTGCAGTATATTGTCGTATCGAACAAAATATGTGCTAATTGGACTTACCTGATCGGTATAGTGAGTGTCCCTCCATGTTAAAAGGCGAGCATTTTGGGGCAGGAGATACCGAAGGACCCAGACTGCAAAATGAGCCAATTCTGCCACCGCAGCCAGCCGCAGCCTTGTTTCCAAACGGCTCAGCAAGTCTTCCTGCGCGATCAGCGCCCACACCAATTATATATATATATGAAGAAAGATGCAAGGGGTATATAACAAGACGAACATATGCTCCAAAACAATACATTATTATGTTCAGTATAATATCGAATCTAGCAAAAAGCTCCTCTGATCAAGACCGAAAGATCATGTACTTACGCATGTTTTGGTGAACTTCGGCACGAAGAATCTGTACAAGCGGCTGCAATCATCAGCTGCATATATGGGCTGTTCTTTTCAAACGCTGACTGCACCAGGAGGTTGAGACAGATTGAATTTGCGCGAAATAAAAGCGGACGATAAGATTAGGCAGTACGCATCGCGCCCACACGGAGGCTGGCCGTCGACTGAGTGACGCCGCGGCCGCGCATCTTAGCTCGCGCGGGATGTGTTTTCCCGCCATTTGGACATGTGACCTCAAGAAGGGAGGAGGGGGGGAGAGAAGCTGCAAAAAGCAGCGAGAATCTCCCTGTGTGCGGTGCATGCAATTCTTTTTTTTTTTTTTTCGCGCTATCTCTCTCTGCTTCGGCATTCCTGTCGCCCCCCGCGGTAGGGTGCCTCGATGCCTTTCGCCTCCCCGTGGTTCTTTCCGCTTTGCCGCAAGGAAAAGAGATGGGCCGATGGGGGGCAGCGGGTCCCGCGCAGCGAGAAGCAGTTTTCTTTCTTTTTCACGTACTCCCCCTCCCCCCCCCCCCCCCTCCCTCGTCGTTCAAGAAGCGTCGAGGTAGTTTCTTTTCTTTTCTTTTCTTTTTTCTACGGCTTCTGTAGAACCCCCGTCCTGATACCAGCGGCTGTAGTTCTTTGCATGAAAAAAATATGGCTTGGAGTGAATGTATGTAATGTTCTTTTAACCGAATATCTTCCACATAAACCAAGTGTGGGGCAGTAGAACACCTGCAGCTTCATTTAGCCAAAACAGCAAGACCTGGCTACGTATATAGTGTTCAGTAACTTTATCGGAACCGTCTTGGAAACTTTTCCAAGACGGTTAAGTTGCAGAACACTGTATATTATGAGTGCTTTTGCAGAGATTACATAGTCCATGCGGATTTATACTTCCCAAAGCAGTACGTGGGTTATTTAGAGTCCCTCGGGCTGTCATATTAATCGCAAACCACATTTCCGTTTTCGCGTTTGGTTTCCATCATAATGCGGCTTCTGCAGCTCGACTAAAGCCCGTGACTTCGAGCTCAAGCTGGTAAATAACGATTGAATCACATAGTAACTGCTGCAAGTTTCTGACAAAAATATATTTTGTCCATTTGTTCTAGGGATGCATGAAAATCAGTAGAAGGTCGCAGGGCGAAGTGCACCGGATCCGGATGAAAGCTCATAAAAGCTCACCGCCTCTTTTCTTGACCCCGTACGAAATGTAAACTCACGGAGGCTGCGAAACGAATTTAAGGGCGTTTAGGATTGATAGGTTTCGAGGGCACTGGCAAAAGTAATTGACGGTTAACATATAAACCTTAAAGGCACGTGATCTCTTCGGTTTACCGTGGGTTTGCTTAGAGTTATGTTATAGGTTAACTTTATGATGAGGTTGTTTAAATTCAGAGGTTACCATTTAACCATAAAAAAAATGGACAATTACATTCGTAGGTTCATAGCAGTTACCGCGCAAATCTTAGGCACTTAATACTAAGTATGCTTCAAACAGACAATCAGCGCCTACCAGTTCACAAATTCAAGCATAAGTTCATGACAACTCGCGATCAACCACAGAGTGTACCATACCCGCCGCGGCTCAATTAGCGCGCGGTTAAAGCGTTATTTCAAAATATGTATAAATAACAGTTAATTTCACCTCCTGTTGCGCAATGTATATTTCTATCAGCAGGCTCAAATGATATAGTGTCAATATATATCATGCACGCGGTATAACTCAATGTTGCATAAAAATAGCTGTTTCAATGATACGAATTTTCCACTTTTCTCCTGCTAAGCCGACTGCCTCATGGAATGTAGAGGGGAAACCTGCGGTATTGCAGGAGACTTTACTTTGATATGGACAATGTTATTTAATGATATATTATAGCAGCAGTGAATACGCGGCTGGGGAAAAGGGGATTCGAGGAACTTTATATATATTCTGGCATTTCATACCATATTTCTGCGTGTGAGGCTGACGTTGAAGAATTTAACAATGTAGACCGCCACTGGTGCAGGAGCCGATCGATCCTCGTCATGTTGCGCGGGATTCTCAAAACGCAATCCCTTTGAATTTTCTCAAAAGAACCAAATGTTACTTTTTGCACAATGCTTGTGTTCGCAGGAAGTTACGTTCGACAGGCGAATCGTCCGGGCGATCGGCTCTTTGCGTGCCTTTCATTTTTATTTGAAAACTATCAGGACCACATTTGTGTTCTGGATAAACACAGTCGGCCTCGGCATATTGATATATCAGGAATAAAGCTTTCCTAATCCCCGTGTTTTAGCTGAGGCGGGCAAATATTTGTCCCAAGCTGTTCCATTTACCCTCATGTCGGCAATATACCCGAGTTTCGTCTATCGAGAGTGCAGCATATATGTATATATGCGAAGCGCTACAGCTCATTTGGTCCAAAAGCCACCTCGCTAACCCGGTTTTCGCTTGAGTATCGTCGAGTTTTGTCTGAAATATTCGGAATGTGGTAGTAAATATGCAGATGCGGTCCAGGTTCCCACCGGGATCTGTGACAGATGCTGCGCCTTTACTTTCCTATAACCAATTTGCAATTAACTGCGGTTGTCCACCGAAATAGAGAGATAGAGAGAAGAATGAGAAGGCGTTGTATCCCGTCAAACGTTAAGGGGAAGCTTGAGCGTCCCCCTAATTTTTATTTCCTTCTTTCAATTATTATTAACTATTCCATCGTACCACTGTGTAAGGTCGTGGAACAATTTACTCTGTGCGACTGCAGACGTGCGTAAGTGCGTGCGTGCGTACGTGCATGAGTCACAATAGTCACACTAGGGATAGATATTAACTCAATAATCTCGGACATCTTGTTCATCCTAAAGTTATAGCTAATTAACGTATGCGCGATACTTCTGATAAAGCCTAGTGCACACAGGTGCCAACTTTCCCACATCTGTGTTCCTTGATTGTTTATTGATCCAGCCTCCCAATGATACGACCCTGCATGGCTTAGCACGTGTTTTCTTGTGTATTCCTCTTGCAAAGTCAATCTACTTTGATTATATTTTCACTATAGCTAGGTGGTGGCGCCTATTTGGGTTCCGCCTTGTCTTCATTATGCCCTTTGTTGTGCGCTATTGGGTATCCGAGTTAGTGGATCACATAGGTTACGCTGGGCGGCCTTAACTTTTATACTGGCTTGGAAGTAGAAGGCAGATATTTGTAGTGCATGGTCAGGGGAAGCAGGCGCACGTGTTCGCATAGTTAGAGGAGATGTTCGTAGACGGAGCATGGATAGCCATAGCAGTATCTAATCTCTGCGAAGCGCTCTGCTATTCTGCGCCCCTACACATATGTGCCAAAGGTATGCGAAGTGGGAGACGCCTGTTGCACCCAATCTCCCGCATGCTGTAAGAGACTTTCGGTGGCGCACTGAGTGTGGCGTATTCGATCCCCACCAAATTAAACAGGCTTTACAGCTGGCATATTGATCTGCACTGTATCAACTTTGGTCAGGTCGAGTCTCACACACGTGTCCTTAAGGACTGTGTCGCAGCTTGGACATTCCGCTGCCTAGCGCCGTGAGCTTTTTCGTCGCACAGTGGAAGGCCGCGCGAAGCGTTCGAACAACGTGTAGTGAAGTCCGTGGGATTGATCATTTGGCAGAATAGGAACGCGGTCGATCGTATTCTTTCGGTGACCCCGTTGTCTACTGTTCCTCATGCTAGTGCGTCTCACCTAGATATAGCCATCTGTTAGCTCTTGGAGAGCAAAGCTTTATCCGGAGGTTGTTGACGCGGCACATCAAACTCAGGAAGGTCACTTGTACATCGAAGTGATTTGAACTCGGTTCTTGTCTTGAAAGACGCAAGCCTGCGGCTCACGCGTATATGTGTGAGCACAAAGGATCGAGCAATCGACTGTCTGGAAATTTGTTAGGTGGTCAGAGCTCCCGAGGGAGTCCTGTTGCAGCTGCGCATTATTGATATACAACGTGTGACCAGAAACTCACTGCATTATATATTTCTTGCCGCTACCTTATATGTTCGGTACTGTTTGCTGTTTTACTGAAACATTATTTATTGTCCCAGTGTGCTTTGCTATTTCCATGTTTATCAATAAGATTTCTTTGGTTCCCTGCTAAGTAAATGGTTGAAGTTCACGCCTATGACGTCATGATCGTTTCTACTCTCTTATCCCGGTACTTTTCAAGCAGAAGTCTTAAGTTTCTGGACCTATGCAGCATTCCTTCCACATGCAGGGCTATTCTACAAGCGATCTCTCGGCTTAGTACGTACGACAGATAATTCGCTTTAATCCCTTCCGATACATGTTCACGCCTTAAAACTAAAAGTTCTCCATATTATTAGTCTGAAGCCACAACAAAAACCCGAAATTGCGGCAGCTGCTTCAGGAAAGAATTCTTTTCAATTAGCTTCTTTTATTGCGCGTACCTCGTGTAGCTCTCAATAAATATTATTAATTTTCAATCACTCTGTATAACATAGGGGTCTCAAACTCATATTGATATGCAGGATGCGTTGAGAAAATATGTCTCTCGCGGACCAGGAGTGGACAGTAACAAGCAAGAAAATATAGAAGCCATAATTCAAAACAATCTGTAAAACAAAAGCGAAATACTAATAAAATAAATAAAAATCAACTGTATCGTTCCTATGAAACCACACTCCCATTATTGAGCAAAAAGAAAAAAGGAAAAAACAAACAAACAGAAAAACAGAAAAAGCGGAGCATCTTCGATTTTTTTTTGTCCAAACGCGCCGGAGGAGCGCGTTACTTCAGGATGGCTTGGCGGAGTTACTGAAAGGATACAGCGGTTGAAAACTATTACAGTCACTTGTCCTGACAATATATAAATGCGAATGAAAGAGAGGTCTGGTTGTCCAGCGCCTAGTTATTGAAGGTAACAAAGTTGACTGTCTTGTAATTTTAACTAATAACGCGCAACTTTGGAAAACGCGCTTGCATTTCCAACATTTCGTTCGCACGTACAGCGTCCTCGCGCGCTCGAGATCGTCTCTTGGTCGCGCTCTACACTTCTGCAACGAACTTGAAAGCACGCACGCACCCACGAGCACAAGCTGCCGAGTCTTCCAAGAACTGTTGACAAGAAGCGGGGGAGGAGAGGGGGTTAGTTTCCGGTGTAGAATCGGACCGCTCGCTGCGAAAATGCGCCCTTCCGACTTCCGAAAAAAAAAAAAATGAAAAGAGCCGCCCGTCCCACCCCGGCAGGTCGTAAAAGAGGATGAATGGGCCACACGCAAAGAAACAAAACCAAATGACAAGGACGCTGGCCTGTTTTCTCGCTGCTCTTAGCTTTACCAGACTGTTTTGAGAAAAACAGTATGCGATTAATAACCTGGACAATAATCATTTTCCTTCGTTTTTTTTTCTTCATGTATTTGATCGTAAGACAACTTTGTTCGAAAAGAGCTCCTTCAAAAATAGTATACAAATACCACAAAACTGCATGCTCTCTTCAAAGTCGGCGTGTATACATTTCTTCTCTCGCCCAGTCAGGAACGCTCGCCACCAACTTTCGAGCTGCGGGGGTGACACAGTTGCCCCGCCCTTCCCATTTTCCCCCTCTTTTCCGCCCTTCCTTCGAAACGTCCGAGCGTGAGGTCGGTTTTGTTTCGTCCGAGTCTCCCTCCGTGTACGCATTTCTCTTCTCCTGCTGCGAAGTAGTGTTTTTAGAATTTGTCTCTGCTTGCCTGCTGGAGCGTTCGCCGCGGCCAAGGCTTGCCAGTGCCCTACGCATAATTTCTGCCCCCCGTGTGCTTTTTCTCTTCTGTCCGCTTCTTTTATTTTACACAATAGCCTTCTCCTCCCTTACAATGCGAAGTTGCGTCTACTCAAGTGCCCAGCTGCCATATAGCGAATTTCAGTGAGTGATACGGGCTAAATGGGGTGTACGGGAGCTTGTGCGCCAAAAATATAACTGATGTTACATCACCTACAGCTGCGCTTCGTAATAAGCAAACAGTATAATGTATAATGACATGATCTACACATGAAATCGCGGTCACCTTGTGGCGTGCTGTTTATCAGAACTCGGTAAATAATTTTACTAACAGCTATAAGGTTCACTAAAAATGTGAGCGACAAGTTAAACAAACAATAGCATTAATTAATGTAACAAAACATTTACAATAAATAGCATGTATCATTTTGTTCCATACTAAGCGCAAATTACATAACATCGCGAAAAACCAAAGCCGAGTAACAGGCAAATTTAAAAAAAAAAGTAGCAGTCATATGCTCTTCATAACCTTTTTTCAATGTACCGCCTCAACAGTCGGGCCGACGCATTGCCGCACTCTTGCCATTAACCTGGCGCCGTGCCCGGCATTTAGTTCGGCCAAAAAGTCGGGCCAAAGCCCGCTGCGAACTACTTGCCGAAATGGCTAGCGGCTACCTCCGGGCCGACCGCTTGCCGTGGTTTACTAGCCGACTAAGTAGGCTCCCGACCATTTTCCGAACGTCGGCCACACGTAAATGGTCGGCCAAGGATGCTTGGGTTAGGGCTTGCGGAAATCGAGCTTTGTCGGCAGTTCCACGGCGAGCGGGTTGAACGTCATTCTCGGAGTGCCGCTCGCGCGCTCTTCGTTCGCGCCGCGAGTGTCTGGCATGACGCTGCGGTCGCTTACGTTGGGCTCGCTGTCCTTCTGGGTGTCACACTGCGTTGGTTATTCCGCTGCTGCCACCATGTGGTAGATGTAGCCGGTATAACAAGAAAAACTGTTTATTTATACATCAGGTGATGGCGCCCGTTTTCGCTCTGCTTGGCACGGTCGCCCATGCCGGTGTCTCCCGGAGAAGCGTCATAGAGAAAGAGATTGGTAAAGAGCGGACACTCCCATAGTACAGTGCTCTAGAATATTGGGCAGCGAGGGCGGAACATGGGCTCTTTTTGCGATGACTGCTGCGCCATAGGCCAGGGGGCGCTTCGTGTAACAGGTGTGCGCAGCGAGCCGTCCGCTGGCTGCGCTGCCGTGAGCGTCGGCTCATCGTACCTGCACTGCGTGGTGCACTTAATTCGACATTTAATGCTTGGTGATCGCCTACTTGCTTAAGAATTTTAACATTTCAACCATAATGCATTGTTCCATGGTCTGCGCGGCTGTATGGCGCTGCAATGCCAGCGACGATATTGGTACAGTGAACTAGAATATTTCACTGTAATATTGGTGCGGTGCGCGCTATTAGACGAGCTAAATACACTTAGGTCGCACTTCGCGTGTGTTATGAGTGCATCTCGTGTTTCCATTTCGGGTGTTTTGGTAACCAGGCTGCAGGATCTGCCTTTCAGCCATGTAGTAGTGGATTCATACTAAACTTCTGAAGCTCTAAATCTCAAATGTAAAGGAGCACCTGTCCTCACTTCTTAACTAGTTTTTGATAAAGTGGAAATCCTCATTGGATTTTAATACAAGTGAGAAGCAAAACATGCAGCCTAGTTACTTTTGGTAAAGACGGCACATTCGTTTTCCTTGGCAGAATCTCCCCTGTTGGGCTCCTCGGGACTGTCGCCGTCAGATGTCGGCTGCTCTTCATGAGCTAGCTTGTAAACACCGTCTCCGCTTCGCTGCATGAATTGTCTGTTCACAGATGTTCCCGACTTTCATTTTCTTTGGCAGCGACTTTGAAACATATTTTGGTGCGTCCGGAAATATGGTTGGAACGGCGTCATCAGTAAGTATATGTGACCGGCCTCTACTCTAGTTCACCGCTGATTGTTTTATACGTGCGCTGAATTAAAACTTGTTCAAAATGGCGCTCGCACACAACGTTTGCTTCTTTCAGCCCTCTGTCTGCTTTCTTGATGTTCTGTGATCAAATCACAGCGATCGGCGTCGATGGATACACGGAAGAGAGAGGAACTTCCTTGCACAAGCTGTAACCGCTGTTGCAGCCCGGCACTGTCCCTTGTGTCGCGTCGTCTTTCCGTCGTCGTGCACGCATTGCTTAGATGTTCCAAG
Source organism: Amblyomma maculatum (assembly GCF_055883805.1). Lineage (NCBI taxonomy): Eukaryota > Metazoa > Arthropoda > Arachnida > Ixodida > Ixodidae > Amblyomma > Amblyomma maculatum. The sequence continues at coordinate 183,485,952 of NC_139349.1, forward strand.
TGGAGAGCACAGACGAGGTTTCAACAACACACCAAGAAAGCGCAACAAACGGCGAAGAACATGCAGAACAACGAAACACGAATTCCTCAAATAAAAGCGCGAAGACGGTCTGCGCTCGTATTTGCAAGCGAATGGAGCTCGGCCATGGTAGAAGAACAAATGGTAGCGTAACTCCCATAGAAGCCTGCGTGTCGACTCTGAGCGAGGCTTTAGTTTCCCAGCGCCCCCTGCGAACTGTGTGGCACAACAAACACGTGACGTTGCTTGTGACGTCACAGTGATGTACTTTTGGCGGGGAATTTGATTGTCTTTTAACTTATGAACGAAAAACAAGGCCAACAACGACGGAGGCAGAACGATGCTCGGATAAGGCAGAAAAATGGACACCGTAACTGTTCAGCCAACTTTACTTGACATGGATTTGATTTCTACTGTCAAGTTTTACGTTAACTGAAATGTTACGGCATCTAACCACCTTATCATAGCATCGTTCTGCCTCCGTCGTCGTTAGCCTAGCCTTTCGTCGCGCGTCATGTAAACGCATTCTGGGGCTTATTTCTTCGGGCACGTTTGTGAACAAGGGCCTTCAAGTGAATTCGGCAAGCACATGGACAGAACAACATGGCTTGAGGCATTTCACTAAGGGCATAAATGAGTGAAGCTGCGCTGCACAGAAAGCCAGGCTTTATTAATTCACGATTACTTACATAGACGCTTCACGACAATGAAATCTAAGTGTAGGAGAGCGACCACCGCTCATTCGTCACGGTCTTCATGAAATCCTCGTGATAACAAAATGACCTGAGCGTAGGTCTCCAAACGAGACGCGGTGAGATTATAAAAGGGTAAAAGATCTTGCTAACAAAGTATACATATCAGCGTCAAAGAACAAAAACAAACGAACGGAATAACTAACGCTAGCGCTAGAACGCCAACCTGTAAGAGCTTAGGTAAGCAATTCAAATTGGGATTGCTAGTATTTAGAAGTTAATGCGTCTGAGAAGTGAAAATATCTACGATATAGCTTCGCTCCAATAAATCTTGCCCTGTTCATGATTCCCATATTTTACTCGCGCTTCATTTGCCACTGAAAGGAGTCAATGTGAGGTTACAAATTTACAACTTAAGCATTTAACATGTTCATGAGAAAGATCCCATTGACAATAGGAACATCACTGTAATAACAGCTAAAGCACGTTCAGCGAACGTTGGTGCGGTAATACGACGCAGTAAGCAAAACACGCAGCAAGGGGAGCGGAACGGAAGGCTTTGAGCAATGCGACACGCTTCTTGGGGGCAATAAAATCTCACCTTCACCGCTCAATTAAAACATGCAGCGATACGCCGCTCATGCAGACGTGTATCCGTAAAACAAGCCACCACTTTTGCGACGTGCCTGGGAGGCCGAGCCGAGCCGCCGAGCTGTAACGCAGCATTGTCCCATCGTCCGGAAATGCGCACATGCAGCGGCAATCAGTTTCTCATCGAGCACAGACAGTCTTCGCCTTGCAGTAAAGCTCTACCAAAACCAGCAGAATGAAATACTGACTGTTTGTTACAGATAACCCACTCTGTACGCAGCACGCAACGATGAACGTTGAACCGCAGCCGACGACACACCCATTACGCGGATGAAAAAAAGCTTATCTGAGCTTTGGGCAACTACGCAGCGGATAATAAGTGGCCGAGAGAGGCCGTTAGAAACAAGTTAAAATATTATTAAAAACGTGACACGTTTTTTCTTACGCAAGAAAGAAAAACTGCATTCATTCCTGAGCGCGAATATTATGTTTACTTTCTAGTTCTTTGGAGTTCTGGCAGATCTTATTTTCTGTGCGTTAGTAATTTGCCTCACAGTTCGCAGGAGCCCTCATCATCGAGTTGATGCCGCTGGCAGTAGGCAGCTGCACGCGTTTTCTTCCGAGTTGCGCGACCAGTTGTACATTGACCTTGGCTCGGCTCGGCGCACCGCACCCCTTGGCACACCTGTTACTGGCAGCGCCCCCTGGGTGTCACGCGCGCTTTCATCGCGGCGGCGACCTCGCTCCTCTATTGTTCCCCGGCTCGGACTTCTAGAGCACTGTACCCATAGGGCCCAGCGGCCCATTTGACTGTAGCGCACCAAGCGGCCGGCGGCAACTGCTTCCGGTCTTGCTGAAAAAGGCGCGCGATTTGAATGCTAGCACGCGCTGCGCAGAAATACTTCTGCACAACCCGTGAGACGAAGTCCCTGCCCGATTATAAAGGAGAGCGTAACTCCATCCTGGATGCTGACATAACAATGGCGGAAATAAGAGCAGCCCTCTTTAAGGTACGTACAACATCCGCCCCAGGAGAGGACGGCATTAACAATAAGACACTCAGAAATCTAGACGACGCTTCTATCACAGCCCTCGCTGACTTTGCGAACGAGTGTTGGAGGGAGGGAAAACTCCCAGCGTCTTGGAAACATGCCATCGTTAAATTCATCCCAAAACCTGGCAAAAAGCTCGCGCTCGAAAACCTCAGACCTATTTCGCTGACTTCTTGCATAGGAAAACTGATAGAGCACGTCATACTAGACAGACTCCAGTCCCACATGCAAAAAGAGAATTTATATCCAAACAATATGGTCGGCTTTAGACCACATTTATCAACCCAAGATACGATGCTAAGACTAGCAAACAAAGTTCTATCTCATGAGCAAGAAATGAGTACCAGGGCAATCCTAGCCCTAGATTTAACCAAAGCCTTTGATAATGTTAAACACAAAGCAATCCTAGAATCTCTTTCACTGCTGAATGTAGGCGCAAGAACGTTTAACTACATCAAGGACTTCCTCTCCGATAGGACGGCTAAAATTCAAATTGGCACTATCAAATCCGACACCTTCACTTTAGGAGATAGAGGAACTCCGCAAGGATCGGTCCTCTCCCCCTTTTTATTCAGTATAACCCTAATCAAAATGGCACACGAACTCGCAAGAATCCCAGACCTAGAACACTTTTTGTACGCGGACGATATCACCCTTTGGACCACCAAGGGGAGTATTGGCACGATACAAGATACGCTACAACAAGCGGTAGACGTAGTCGTAGAGGAGGCGCAAGCAGCGGGACTCGCGTGTTCCCCCCAGAAATCTGAATTACTCATTCTACACCCAAAGCGTCAAAGAAAGAATAAAGCGCCTGCGATCAAAATCTACGCGGAAGGTGCAGCCATCCAAGAAGTGGAAACACTAAGAATCTTGGGAATGCTCATACAGTCAAACCAAAAAAACGACACACTAATTAAGAAACTGAAAAACACCGTCAACCAAATTTCCCTCCTCCTCAGACGAATCGCGAATAGGCGTGGAGGAGTTAAAGAAGCTGAGACCAGGAAACTAGTAGAAGCCTTCGTTCTTAGCAGAGTTATCTACTCTACACCATACGTCACCCTCACAGTTAGAGAAAGAGACGACCTGGATTCACTAATTAGGCAGTCCTATAAAATTGCGCTTAACCTCCCTCGTCATATCCCAAATGAAACACTACTAAAGTTAGGAATTCATAACACCTTAGCGGAAATGATGGAAGCACACCTCACCGCACAATACGAACGATTATCAAGCACTGAAACGGGACGTTTCATCCTAAAAAAGGCAGGAATACAATATGAAGGGAGCCGGGCCCACACTTTGCCGATTCCAAGACATGTGCGCGAGCAATTAATTGTCCGTCCTCTGCCTAAAAACATCCATCCAGAATACGATACGGACAGCAGAAGGGCTAGGGTACGGTGGCTAGAATTCTACGGTGGCCATTCTAGCCACCGTAGCTAGGGCACAAAAATTACACGAAAGATTTTCAGCACAGAAAGACACGGCGCACGTGGACGTGGCAGAACATGCGGACAGAGATGCCTTTTCCCTGGCAGTTGTCGATCATCGAGGTTCTCCCCTCGCATCGGCGACAATCAATAAAACAAAATTTCCGGAGGAGGCCGAAGAGGCTGCCATAGCTTGAGCCACTACCTCCACCACTGCCAAATACATCCTTAGCGACTCTAAAACCGCAATTCGAAATTTTGCAAAAGGAAGGGCCCACTCCGCAGCCATCAAAATCTTACAAAAAATCTCCCATACCCGCCTTATCACATTGATCTGGGTCCCTGCCCATTCGGACCATCCTGGGAACGAGGCAGCGCACCAATTTGCCCGAGGATTCGTAGTTAACCGGGAGGTGCGCTGCCCTGAGCTCAGGTTGGCCAGGGAGCGGATGACAACCTACAAAGAAATTACTACCCCCTTCAAGAAAGAAAGACAAATCTTCCCAGAACCACATCGATCTCTAAGTAAAACACAACAAGTCACCTGGCGGCAGCTTCAAACAGACACTTTCTTTAATCCGTACATGTACTCCATATGGTTCCCAGAGCAGTTCAGCCCTGTCTGTTCTCTCTGTGGACATCAAAAGGCAGAGACACCACACATCCTATACTCATGTAATCAAGACAAGCCATCACAGAGTTTGCAGCTCTCTACCCAATCTCAGTAGGAGGCCGCGCTGCTCAGCTCCGACCCGGAGGTTCAACTCCGAGTCACGGAGCGGGCTGAAGAGGTCGCCGAACGACATCGTCGGTCGGCCACCTGGCGTCCGGCCTAGAAGAGGAGCCCACCGCGGGGACGGGAACGTCAACCCACCCCGCGCCTACAACCTCTTCTTCAAATAAAGTTTACCTCCTCCTCCTCCTTCCCTGCCCTTTTGGCGCATTATTTTGGTTTTACATGGTATGGTCTATTAGCGTTTCTATTTATTTTCAGCATGCATAACAACATGAAAAATAGATTCCCAGTTCTCTAAACTAGCAATCAACGAAGCTGCGCCACTGCCTTTGCAAAACAGTATTGCAGAAAAGACGCCAAGTGCTTTGTGAAATGAACATTTATTTTGCTGCATATAAAACACACAAGAGACGCAACAGATGTAGACGGATGCATTGACAAAACTTGGCACACATTAGGCGATGTGCAAAATACAGAAAAATAAAAATACACAAAGCGAGAAACAGCACATAGGTAGAGACAAAATAGAGAATTATGGCAAATTTCCGAATTATGGCAAATGATATGTAACAAAACAGGCATTATACATAAACTACACAGTCCCAGTCGCGGCTACCTTAGCAAGGGTAACTTGTATTGTTCAGGGCAGAGAGGAGTACTGACGATTGGGGGAAGGCCACACCGTTCACTCGTCGCATCTGCCGTGCTTCGGCTGCAGCCCGTGGGTCCATGCAGTGCTGTTGGAAAAAGAATGAACATGATGCAGAAGGCTGCAATGAAATGTAAGGTCACTGCACCGCGCACACATCTGTGCATGTGGGTGCGTACTGAAGACTTGGTGAACAGTAGTTATGCTCCAGAACAGAAAAGCTGTCATTTGTAAAATTGATACAAAAGCTACTTTGCAACGTAGAGGACAGGAAATGCAGGCTAAGCGAACCTGTCTGAAAATGCATTTCTACAGTGAGTGAAATAACAGCCACTAAACTAACAATATTCCTCAAGGGCACTGAACAGCTGAAGCAATGAAGCTTGGAGCGTAATAAAACAGTTCTCACTTTAACGTTGTCCCGTTAAATGCAACGCGACAGCACGCAAAACTAGCGGTTGGCAAAACCGCGGCCTGGCCTCACCGCGGCCAGCGAGTACGCCACGTTGGCTTGCCCTTCATACGCGACTTTGTGAAGCGCAGACCGCCGTGCTGAGCTAAATTGCCCGAAATGCCTCGCAGTTATCGACAAGAATGAAACATTTCTCACTGGTTGCCCTGTTAAACGCGACACCTCGCAAAACCTCTTATTTCTTATTTTTTTTTTATTATGTATTGTTTCTTTTGTTTTTCCTGAATCAGTGCTGTGTCCGCTGCCGCTGCCCTCAGACTGGGTTTAAGGCCCGCCAAGTTGCCGTGTGCAACTTTTTCCTTAAATCCCCCATAAATTGTATGTTTATGAAAATAAAGGCAATAAAAATGAAAAAAATTAAAATAAAAAAACCGCCTCACGCCATGGCACGTCACTGCGGCCAGCACGCCTTGTCATGCCTGTTATCTTGCCCTTCACGCGCGACTTTGTGAAGCGCAGTCGTCGCCGTACTGAGCTAAACTGTCTGAAATACTGCGCAGTTTGACAAGAAAGTCAAGAATGCAACATTGCTCGCCTTACCGTCGCCCTGTTAAACGTGACACTTAGGAAAACTAGCCGTTCGGCAAACCGCGTAGGCCTGGCCGCACCGGCCGGCTAATAGGCCATGTTGGCGCAACGGCGTGCCTTGGTGCCTTCACATGCCACTTTGTCCAGTGTGCTGAGATAAACTGTTCGAAATGCAGCTCAGTTTCGCAGGAACACAACATATTAAACCTCGCCGCGGTTGGAAACGGCAGGAGCGTCACGAACTGCGCCTGAACATTCGGCGCGCCTGTTCACGAGCTGCGTTGGTAAGCGTAAACTGCTTGAAATGCAGCGTAGTTCAGTAAAAAACGTTGCTCACCTTGCCGTCGTTCCAAACCACAGTTGTTCCGCGTAGCAGCCCACGAGAGATAAAAAAATTTGGAGGACGCTTAAGCTTCGCCTTCAAGAGTGGAACGCGATAGCGTTATTGCCCCTCGTCGAGAAAACTTATTAAACGCAAGGGTATTGGGGCATCCTCGCACCGGTACCCGCGCGGCCCGAAGGGAAGAAGCGGGTAAGCGAAGATAGTGATCTAAAGAAAGGAAAGACGCTTGATTCTACAACCCGTGAGGGTGCACGGCGAAACGTCAGGTGGCGTGCCACGTGTCGGGGCAGCGCCGCACATTGTGAGGAGGGGTTCTTCTGTGTTTGCCGCAAGATGGGTTGCATGTGCGCAGAGCGCAGAAGAAATGTAGCGGAAACGTACTTCGGTATTCGTGTAACTGCGACTTCTGTAAGTAACATGCTCATAATTACCGATATACACCGCAGTATAACGTTCTACGGCACGTTTCTAAGGCAACACCGCATTCACTAGAAGCGCTTTTGTACCTCTTTCAAGCATCGAAACAGCCAGAAACTATAGACCACGTTTTCCTGCATTGTTGGGAAGGGGTGTACTTTTGGGACATTTTACAAAGGACTTTAAAAAAGGAATTTCCATTAGACTCGCATGGTATTAGGTACTTGCCAGCAGAGAATGAGGATGGGGTGCCATTTGACCTTATTATGCTAATGGCCCTCCACTGTATTTGGCGCTCGAGAATGGCAGGATACCATTGCGATCCTGACGCACGGCCAGCACGGATCTATTTTCGGGAATCCATGAATAGATATATTGAAATTCAGAAACTTGCTCCTCAAGCTCCCGAGTGGCTCGGAAGATTGGAGCCATTAGTGACCCTAAGAGAATTTTAGCAAGACGACGCCACAACCCACGTGGATGATTGTTGTATTAATGAATGCTCATTGTGCCCTGTAAGTGGTTTTGTGTATTGTGCTGAAGTCAGGCAATGAAGAAAAAAAGAAAAAGAACTCGTGGCTGAGTGGTAGCGTCTCCGTCTCACACTCCGGAGACCCTGGTTCGATTCCCACCCAGCCCATCTTGAAAGTTGCTTTTTATTTATGAAGTGCATGCCGGGATTTATCGCTCACGGCCAACGCCGCCGACGACACCGGCTTTTCTGCGACACGAGCTCCGTAACGCTACCGCGTTAAAATATGCGGTCTGTGCCGCACAAGCGCGGCGAGGCACGAGCGTAAAACCGCTCGCTCTCTTCGACAACTTTCTGTCGTATGCTCCGGCGGGCTACCGCTGCAGCGAGTGCCGTTGCGCGCGCGTCCGCGCATGTCCACGCTGGTGCCGCCATCCATCAATCGGCGGCAGCGCAACATTGTCGCGCGTCATTTCCTGGGGCCAGTTTTCGCCGAGTGTCCGCGGTTAGCTCGGCTGGAAACGCTGATTGGTGGACACGCCGCGGCCTGGCATGACGTTTTTTGCGTCTGGCTCGATGCTTAACCGGACGTGACGTAGTTTAAAACTGGTTTGCTTGTTTTTTTTTTGTCCCTAGAGGCTCTAGGGAATCGCTAGGTGCCCGCCTGCTCTGGAAACGCGCGCGATTCCGGCATTCGGTTCGTGGATCTCGCTGCTGCGTTGCTGCGGCGCGTTCGGTCACCGAGGTGCTCGACGATGGCGGTTCTGCGCGTTTACGAGAATGCGCTTTCGGCACGCCAATCCGAGTTGTACGTTGGGCGGAATGACGTTGATAATGGCGACGACCTGCGGGAGATCGCAAGCACCGTCAAGGTAAGTATAAATTGCGCAAAATTGTCTCGCATTTTGCTTATTTATAAGTGCTGTGTCGCTTGTCTCTCCCCACGTGCTTCCAGGACCTCGTGCAGCAGCAGCTCGTGGCATGGACGCTCCTCGTGTTCAAAAAAAAAAAAAAAAAAATCGGCCACGGCTATGGAGACTTCCACGAAACATCCGCCGTCGGCAACTAACCGCTGCCTGACTGCTATGCTGAGGCGCACGTCTGCCGTGCGCATTCTCAACCCTGATTGAGGTACAAGAACGCAGATTTCTTTGTCGAAGGTTTTGTAATATGTTGCGCATTCATCAAATCGCTATGTTCATAATGCAACTTTTTTCTACTCTTTTACAGCACCGTTTCCTGTATGCTGCGAAGAGGACGAGGATTTTCTTTGTACGCAGCAGCCTATGTCAGGGATCGCGGCATCGATCAGCTCTCCAAGATCATCGCCGCAACCCTCGTAAATGTCTACAGTGGAAGCATCGCTACAGCATCCAGGGCAGCAGGCACTGTGTACGACGTAGTGCACCACTGTTGACGGGCCACGGACGAGTGCAGGGCGTTGTGTTCGCCACGCCATCACGTTGCTGCGCATCCAAACGGCCCTTTTCAGGGCCGCCCTAATGCTTCCTGCAGCCCGTACTCCTCTTCCCTCTCTATGTTGCACGTGGCTTCGTATCAATCGCCGCGGCCACCAAAATAACTTGCGCGCTTTACCAGGCTATACGTAAATACACGCATGCGTAATCGTGTCAAATTTGATTTAATAAAGTGCTACAGTGCTTATTACCTGCTTCCCTCTCGCATTCTTCCGAGTCTTCGTGCAGCAGCTGCAGAACACGTGGCAAGCGTCACTCTGCTGCCGCGACGAACGCTAAGTCCATACAACAGGGTTAACAGCTAGAGTATTCTCAGTGTGGTGCGGCTTTGTTCAGCGATGTTAATGGAAGTATCGACATTTTATATGCAACTGCATAATCGTCTTGAATTTTGCTTCATAAAGTACTGTACTGCTTAATTCTCACTTACCTCGTGCATTCCATAGCTAGCACGTGGCCAGCGTCGTTCTCTCCAGTGCTGCAGTGACGACAAACTTTAGGCCTCGCGATAGGCTACAATATACACCGCGGCTTTGTGCCGCTGTGTATTTTTTTTATAAATGCATCACATTTCGAAGGTTATAGTCACCATCCAAGGATTACTTAACTCGAGAGCACGGGAAAAGGCAGAAGTATACGGACCTGGATTCGATGCCATGTGCAACGCCGTGTTTTTCTTTTTTTTTTTCTTTTTCTTTTACGAAAGCATCAGACGCGCTAGGCGTCCTAGACAAGGTTCAAGTGCAGTGTGCCTTTGTATAGTAACCATGTATGGTGTGAGCGGTTGCCATGTTTTCAGTTCACTTTTGTTGGCTGTTTCTTAAATAAAAATTGTCATAGGTCCCTGTGTCTAAAGAGCTGCTCTAGGCGAGCCACGTACGTAGCGATGGATTGCACCGCGGCAGTATGGCTTTGTTCCAAGTTTAACAAAACAGTTGAGGCCAAATCAAAATCGGAAATGACCATTTCCAACTTGGATATTGGCCTCCAGTCAACAATTTGGAGTCCAATTAAATGACAACAGTTCAGCTCTGTGCCAACATTTTGTACAATTAAGGGAGTCGAAATTAAGGAAATGGCATGCATTTGTGAACATCAAACAAACATGCTTCACATCTAATTAACATGTCATGCAATGCTAATATAAAAGCTTAATATTCTATCGGGGAACTCTATGAAATCTGCTCGAGCATGGAGCACACGTTCGTAGAGATAATTTTTTGAATGACCAGCACTCGAAAAGGTATTGGAAATAATTGAATCAAGTCCCATTCAAGGAATCAGGTGAACAATAACAAAAACAAATCATCCTTCATATATTTTGTTTAGTACCTCAATGAAGAGTATTAGGCACACGTTTGCTGAATTTGTACATAAATGACATAATTCATATTGACAACAGTGTTCAGCTCATTATGTATGCTGATAATGGTGTGTTTATTACTGGCTTTGATCTCAATGAGACTGTTTTACATTGAAATTATTTACTTGAAAAATCGTTTTCCTGGTCCAATTTCATGAAGAAATAAACACAGAAAAACTATTTTGTTTTGAGTCTGAAATAAGAAAATGATGTAAGAGATGGCTACCGATCTATAATAAAAATAGTGACCTTGTAGAAACTCGCATAAATCTTAGTGTGAATGTTTTTCATTTGAGATAGGAAATTCATATAAACAACACTGCAAATAAAAAAAAAGATTTCTTCAATGCGTGATCTTTACTTTGATGTGGTATTGTCCTTGCCTTTAATTATGCAAGTCCCCACAAATAAGGTATTGCAGTTTTATGTGGGCAAGCACCACAAGAGCAAATATCAATAAAATGATAATTCTCAGTAAATTAAATGTGTGTTTCATACATAACCGATATTGACCGCCGGTTCATGACATGACGCCCCCTTGCAGAATACAGTATAATTATCTTTAACTATGAGTGCCATTTGTTGCATGTTTCCTATTTTTCTTGGCAGGACAGTAAAAGCTTTCTTTACTCGATGGCACTGCTGCAATTTAGAGCCACTCCGTTTTTAACTCAAAACTCCGACCTCTGGTCTCTCCCGCACTTTCACACTTGGTGTAACCTGCAATCAATAAAACAAGATCTAATGGTCTCACTGAATGAACTTAAACAGGTATTCCTGAAATTCTTAAAACAGCTATGAATACTTTTTAGGGTTGTAAAATCAGAAATGTTACAAAAGTTAAAGAGCGCTGCAGAATCTGCATTGGAGCAATGCAAAAGAACGGATGCTGCTTCAACATTACGTCACCCTCCATCGATTGACACCACTCATTAACCTCTGCCACTTCTCAATTACTCACAACTGCTGCGGACATGATTTTGCAGACACGTTCTGCGGATGCGGTGTGCGGACGCGGTCTGCGGACAGAAATCTGTGAACATAGCGAAGTAATAGTTTCGCATTAATAGATCTTCTAGACACATGGTCTCTAATTCTTGCACTTTTTAAAAATAATGTGTAACTTTTTTTATCTTACTCTGCAGCTAACGTCTGCTGCTCCTTTGTAAATGGATCCAGGACCTAAGTGCATGAGTTGCTTTCTGAAACATTTAATTTAGCTCTCAAGACTATCTAATATGCTCGAATTGAAATCATTGACTCCAGATTGGACTTTGAAATTAATTGCAAAATTTTTAACTGCAAATCCTATTGAAATCTAACATGTTTGGGTGTATTTTTACTAGGGAGCGAAATGTACCAGCTTCCTTTAACATCTTAGCCAGCACACACACAATGCATCATTGAAATGTAGTTTGAATTCCAGTTTCACCATGCATAACAATTGTCCATTCAGGTTGGATGTTCATTAGGAATAACAATTCTAACCTGTAAGATGACCATAACTTAGCAGCCCATAATAAAAATAAATTGCTTGTTTACAGAGAGTTAAAACTATGCAGTTGGGTCTAAGTACTTATTCCAGCTGGGAGGTCATCTGGAAACTGGAAGACATTTGATTATGGAAATTCAATTAGGACTGAAAATTCTAATTGGAAATAATGAAAAGATGCCTAAATGGAATGAGGGCTTCTAGAGAAAGCGTAATTTCTGGAAACCCAATTGGATAATACAAGACTCTTTAGCAGGATCTAGAACACATCTTTTACAAATGAACACTTGAAACTTAGAGCACTGGCTGATGCTCACCGCCGCAGCTCTCAGAATAACTGACAGCATGGGCAAAACTACAGTAGCTTTTAGTGCAGTATACACCAGTGTTGTTACTGCGAAGTGAAGAGCCACAAAGCAGAGGACTGCCATCCTTACTACTGCCAATATAAAAGTCCTTCTCAGAGCCACCCCATTGTTTCCTGGCAGATCATGGGCCTTCAGCTTCATCGTCATGTTTTCTCATTTTTAGTCGTTTGTAGGATGTATCGGTCCTTCGGTGGTCTGTCATGCAACACTGCATAACTAATCCACTGATTGCAAAGCCGTTAACTATCAGAGATAATTTTTCACTTCATGTGCGGCACAAAAACATCATGCATAGGCCATATGTCACAATTCCATCTTTCTTTCTTTAGCACACTCTAAAACCATTCCTGCAAGAAAGCTATAGCTTCTTTTATGCAAAGCGACATGGCAATTATTGTAGCTTGAAACATTTTCAAAATGAAAAAATAAATTCATGAGGCTGCTCACAACCATTGTTTTTTTGTAAAATTGTGTTGCTTCATAGGCAGTAACTTGAACAACACTGACAACATTTCTAAATTACTTTGAAACAACCCAGGCGAAAATCCTAACTGGTGTAACTGGTTGAAGGAACAAACTTCCAGTTCATACCAGTTGGATAACAATGGATCCCCAATTGGGATCAATATAAGGTACCCGGTGCATGCGAGCCTTGTTGATGGTTTAAACTCAGAAAGAACACAAAAACGAGGGCACAAGTGCAGATAAGGCATTTCCAGTCTTCATGACAGGTTGTATTCGTTCCTCTGTAAAGCCCTCCATTTCTAACCCCAATGGCGTAGGTCTGCGAAATGCGGCGCAGTAACGCGGGGCACCCCACACACCTGAGCGCAATACCATCACCTACTTTGTCCTCAAGGCTTTCTTCGATGGGAAAAGTTTGATTTTCATATCGCACAATATGGTGCAAGCCGAGGCATTTTTTTCCTTAATTTCTTTTTAAGACTTCAACCTAACAAGCATACCCCACAACTGATAATAAGCTATATTACGAGGGGCATGCTATATTTTTTCTTTTCTTGAGAAAGGCGCATTTGTGAAGAACGAAATAGAGATTTTTGACAGATGAATGTCTAGATTGGGACCACACAAATAAAAGTGCATTTAAAACCACAAGAATTGCAAACTTTGAGCATGTAGAAATGATTGGTAACACGCACAGTAACTAAAAAGTGGCAAATTGGCAAATGCGACCAGGATTATAACATGGTGCCATTGTGAAATATTTCGTTTACGTCAAGCATAGCGCAGTGCCAGCAAAAACCTCGAGAACTGGCCAATGTGCTGTATTGCAGTTCATATTTTTTATGCTTCCACAAACTCTTCATAAGGACTGTTGAAAGCTTTGAACACGCACAAGACAACTGCACTTACATCGGCCACAGTGACAAAGAATAAAGTAAATATGAACCAGCTAGAATGTTAGACTTAGCGTTTACATGCAAATATGGCATAGAAATGCCATTTGAGATGTAAGCATGCTAAGAGCGAAAGGACAACTCGAACACACAGAAAAGAACTGAAGTTACAAAAACAAACAAGCAGTCATAATTAAGGCCTTGAACGACTACGTTGTAAAAAACAGTTTGCAGAGGGACGAGCGCATAATTAAGTCTGCTGCAGAAACGAAATAAGCATACGCCTCGATCGATTCATTAATCAATAAAGAAATCGCTTGTGTAAAAAAGTGGGAATCACTACAACCCAAAATGCCAAAATTTTCATTTTCCGGTCTTTAAGGCTTCAAAGCTGCTACTCGGTTCATCAGAATCAATGTTTTCTGCCAGCTCACCTTCGAGAGATGATAATGCAAGATCTGAAAGCGTCATAGGTCCTCCTCCTCACAGGATGCAACCTCCCCCTCTCACAGGATACAACAGACACCACTATATTAGGAATAGCTGCAGGCTGGGGAGAGGCTCTAGAAAATCTCAATCCGGGGAACTCCAATGCTGCCCAACTGTTGGCCTCTTTGAGTCCAATGCTTGCCACTTTAATTTGAGGTGTCTCCTCAGCCAAGGAATTTCGATGAAATGTGGTCTATCAGACAGCTTTTCGTAGATGGATTTAAGCTTCGGAATACATACTTTAAGGCTTGAGAGGTTCCTCAGTAGAATAAAGAAATCTCTTCGCTTCAAGAGGACAAGATATGTTCTGCGGCTTCTAAAATCGCTTTTGATTTAATGCAGAGCTCGGCATAAAATCTACCAGGGCAGTTTAGCATCAGCCCTTTTATTTTCTTCCTGCAATGAAAACCCCGAACCTCAGACACATTCCCCTACCATACTCTTTTTTTTAAATTCTGGGGCCTGTCTACTGATATTCTGAGCTCATTTGATTTTACGAGTTTGTGCTCAATAGCGTTACACACTGTGGCCACACTCATCTTTGATGATGATGATGATAAACTCTTTATTTACTCCCAAAGAAGAGGAACCAGCCAAAATACTGGTTGAACTGCTTAGAGAAGGTCAGCAGGGATCCCTTGGGACTCTGCGGCCTCCAATGCGCGCAAAATGAGCTGGCGCTGTTGGGCGAGCTCGGTGGTACGCAGGAGGGACTCCCACGCATCCCTTGTAGCTGTATTGTCTGCGTTGTGTCGTATACATGTCCACTCTATGTGAATGAATGTGGCCGGTTGTGAGCAGTGTTTGCAGCTAGGTGCAATAAGATTTGGGAAAATTTTGCTATATAGCCATGGGTTGGGAAAGGTTTCTGTTTGTATTTTGCGCCAATTGACGGCCTCGCGCCGGGATAGTTCCCGGTGTGCAGGGGGGTATAGACACCGTTCGAGCCGATAATGCTGGAGGATGTCCGTGTATGTAACAAGGCGTGAATGAGTGCCGTGGGGAGTGTCAGAGGAAGCGGCAGGCTGAGGAGGGTGCTCCGCCCGGTAGCTGAGTTCTCGGGCTAGAGCATGCGCCTGTGCGTTCCCGCTGAGCGCCTCATGAGCTGGGGCCCATATGAGAAGACGAGGTGTAGACGGTAAGGGGAGAGATCGGAGGATAGTGTGCGCCTGTCGGGATATACGACCTGCATCGAAGTTACGAATTGCCTGTTGGGAATCGCTAACGACTACTTTGGTGGAGGGGTCAGTCAGGGCGAACGCGATGGCAACCTCTTTCGCGGTGGTAACAGTTGCGGCGTTGAGGACGCTGCAGGCGTTGTGCCAGTTTCGGTGCGGTGCCAATGCAACCGCAACCTCCCACCACCCCAACTCATCTTTGAGAAAGAGCTTTAAATCGATCATCCAACTCTGCCACCACTTTGTCAAGATATAGGTGCTTTGTCTGCAAATGAAGTTGTGCAGCATTTACTGTTTTAGGTACTGCATGCTATAGACCTTTTTAGTTTCGATGCCTGGGTGCAGCCATCTTAGTTTGATGGTGGTGCTTCGTATGAGCCAAACTGGGAACGTCCGCTCCGGCTCCTCTTGACGCCATCTTGGGCTGTGCTGTGCGGGTTGATGCTGCGGTGCGGCAGTGTAAAAGTGCTGTTTCGCGGTGGTTGTGAAAGCTATTCGACACCTTGGTGCTATTTGTGGTATGTTTGACCTCACCAGCAAACCGTATACTATCCGTTTGACATAGCGGCAGCAGTTGGAAACAGCACTAGCGGCCGGGGTAACGGGGTAACTGCAAAGGACTGCGCTCCACTTCCGCAGTGAAGATGTATCTGTTATATCTTTCACGATACATGTATCTTCAATTATATTTTATAATCGCAATGGTAACTGTGCACACAAACACACAATGAATGAACCGTACGGGCAGCTACCGAACGCGGAATGCAGATACTGCGAAAGATGCTAATTTACAGTTATCGCGCGCCGCATTTATTTAACATGAAGTGCGACCCATTTCAATATAGGATCGAGCTGTCCTGCTTCAACAATCTAGACTCTCAAGTTAAACCACGGTTCAAGACTGTAGTGTTTGCAATCGGCATCTAGCCGAATGTTACCACTCTGTTGGCCCCTATGGAATAAAACATGGCAGCTTAACTAACAGGCTGGCTTCATCAGTGTCTCGCCCAATCTAATCAATCGGACCCCATCACAGTCTCCGGGAACAATAAGATGGTGTCAGAAGTGCTCGATTATCTCATGTGAATACATCAAGAGTCAGTCCGTTCAATCACTCATCAGCAACAAGCGGCTACCGGCAATCGTAGCCATGGCACATGTGCTCGCTGCCTTGCCAAGTTTTAACCTGCGCTCTACCGACGACAACAATATTGGTCACAAATGGACGAAGTGGATAGAAAGGTTCGAAAACTTTCTTTTAGCTTGCGATATCTTGGCAGATGCACGCAAAAAAGTGCTCCTCCTGCACTATGTCGGTGAAGAAGTCTACGACATATATCGCTCGCTCCCCGAGAGTGCTGCGCAAGGTGCGACAGCTACAAGCGCGACCCAAACTACGCAAAGTACATCGACGCCAGAATACGATGCCGCTCGAGCGAAACTGAATGCATGTTTTGCGCCGCGAGTGAACTCAACATTTACTATCTGTAAATTTCGTCAAACTTAGCAAAACGTTGGTGAGTAACTGGACGCCTTCTACGCGCGCCTCCGGCAGCTTTCTCGCCACTATAACTTCGAAAACGTCGACTCTGAAGTCAAGAACCAAATCATTCTCGCCACAACGTCGTCTCGCCTTTGAAAGTATGCCATGCTTCATTTCCTCACGTTACCGGGCTTACTTAAGCCAGGAAGAATGCTCGAGGAGGTCGAACAGGATGTGTCCGAAATCGTAAAGCACGTCAATAACTTAAGAGAGCAAGGAAGAATGCTCGAGGAGGTCGAACGGGATGTGTCCGAAATCGAAAAGCACGTCAATAACTTAAGAGACCACGTTGTTGGGCTAGTCGGTCATACATACCCTTTTTTAAGCACGTCAATAACAATGCGGCTGTGTTCGCAGTACACAAGGAAGGACAACACCATGGCCAACACCCAAGAAATGAACGACAAATGCCACGGCAGGCCTACACACCGCAGCGACCTTGTGTCTCGTCAGCAGATTGTCGCAACTGTGGCGGCAAGTGGCCTCACCAGGGCGGTCGATCCAGTTGTGCTGCATGAGGCAAGACTTGCAAGGCATGTAACAAGGTTGGTCATTTTGCACGATTCTGTCGCTCAGCCAGGAGAACAGTACACGCAGTGGACTGTGACAATGACTCAGACACACAGTTAGTCTGCAGTAAGAAGAGTTCAAGTACTAGAGAGCCTGCAGCCATCTGTGACACCAGTCCAAGCAACGACGAGTACGTTTTTGTTGCCATGACAAGCAGTTCATCTCCAAAGGCTATTGTCACTCTCAACAATGGTCCAGTCACTTTCGTAATCGACACGGGTGCTACAGTGTCAATTGTTGGCGAATATGACTTCAAGAGTTGTCGCCTAAATGTGAATCTCCAAGAAACATTCATCAGAGTGTTCCCATACTAATCAGCGTCTCCACCTGAACTTTTGGACAAAGTTTCTGTTACAATGAGATACAAAGATAAGTGCACCGAAGAAGACATTTTTGTCATTCCATTAAACTGTGCACTACTCTTAAGCTTCACAGCAGCAACCAACCTGGGGCTTGTCCAGATCACGTATTAAGTTTCAGACAATCCAGGTGACAAATCAGTTGTGGAAGCATTCCCCAAATTGTTTAGTGGAGATGGAAAACACAAAAACCAGCACATCCACCTTTTTGTGAACGGCTCAGTCCCACCAATTGCACAACCACACAGACGTATTCCGTTTGCCTTATTTGATGCCACAGAAAAAAAGAACTTGAACGCCTCCTGTCAGAAGACATCATAGAGCCAGCCATCGGACCTACACCGTGGGTGTCCCCTGTGGTTATTGTGCCCAAACCACATCAGCCTCATGAAATTCGAATCTGCATTGACATGCGCGTTGTGAACAGTGCCATTCAACGTGAACGACATTTGTGTCTGATAGTTTAGTGACATCATTGTTGCCTTAATGGAGCAACAGTATTCTCCAACCTTGACCTAAAGAAGGGATATCACCAGTTGGAACTCGACACTTTTTCAAGGCAGCTCACAACTTTCTTGACACATGTTGGCTTGTTTCGCTACAAACGTCTCACCTTTGGCATCAGCAGTGCGACTGAAATCTTTCAAAACACCATCCGCCAAGTGCTCAATGGCATCCCCAATGTCTTGAATGCTAGTGACGACATCCTTGTTTTTGGACAAACAAAACCGGAGCATGACGCCTCATTGAAAGCAGTTCTGCAGCGACTCCAAGAAGCTGAACTGACACTCAACGGAAAAAAAAAGTCACTTTCATCAACGAGAACTGAACATCTTTGAACTTATTTTCTCAGCTGACGGTGTTCGTCCTGATCCCAAGAAGGTAGCAGCCTTCCTACAAATCAAAACACCAGAGTCACCGCAAGAAGTAAAGAGCCTGCTAGGCATGATCAACTATTCAGGCAGATTCCTAAGAAATCTAGCCGACCTCACACAGCCATTACGTTGCATGGGAGTGGACAGAACGACAGCAGAATGCTTTTGAGAGCTTAAAGCAAGCTATGTCTGATGCATCTACCCTTGCTTACTTTGACCCATCCAAGCCGACAGAACTGGTAGTAGATGCAAGTCCACATGGACTGGGTGCTATCCTCCCACAACGTGTCAGTGAACACATTGCAGTGATAGCCTATGCTAGTAGAGCGCTCACACCTGTTGAAAGCCGCTATTCCCAAATAGAACGTGAAATGCTCGCAGCTCTATGGGCAGTGGAATACTTTTGCCTTTATCTTTGTGGAATTCACTTTCTTTTGCTGACTGATCACAAGCCTTTAGTGAGCATACTGGGAAACCCAAGGTTATCACCATCTGCGCCTCGTTCTACGCATTCAACAGTACAAGTTTGATGTACAGCACACTGCAGGAAGTAGCAACCCTTCCGATTACCTTTCCAGGCATCCGGTTCCTGCGATGAATATACATGCCTGCATCGACAAAGTACCCAACAAGTACGTAACTTCATCCAGTGCCACAGCATCCCAAATGCCTTCTCAGTTCAAGAAGTTGCTGAAGAAACTAAAGCAGACCAGCAGCTACAATTACTTGTCAGTGCTATCCAGCACCCCACACCTAGCAGCTTGGTCTCAGTTGAACTGAAGCCGTTTGCCCCCATAAAGACTGAACTAACAACAACACCTGAGGGCATGATCCTTCGAGGAATGCGCCTAGTTCTTCCCACTAGCCTGCAGAAGCAAGCAGCGCTGCTCGCCCACAACGGTCAAGGGATTGTCAAAACAAAACAAATGCTGAGATAAAAAGTTTGGTTTCCAGGAATGGAGAAACTAGTACACACTTTGATTAAAATCTGCCTACCATGTCAAGCAGTCGTTCCCCAAGCAAAGCAAGGACCACTTGCCATCACTGAACCACCCAATGGTCCCTGGGAGGAAGTTTCGGTTGACTTTTGCGGTCCGTTCTCAGATGGAAAGTACGCTATGGTGGTAATAGATCACTTCTCGCGATACCCAGTAGTACAAGTCACACAATCCACGAGTGCGAACAATGTGCTCCCCTTGCTGCGACGAGTGTTTTGCCAGTTCGGAATCCCTGCAGAGATAAAAACTGACAATGGACCACCATTTCAAGGCAGAGAGTTTGCGTCACTCTCGAAAGAGTTAGGATTTCGACACCATCGAATCACACCTTTGTGGCCTCAAGCTAATGGTGAAGCTGAACGGTTCATGAGAACAATGAAAAAGCATGTTCACACAAGTCAGCTTGAGAACACATATTGGAAAGTAGAGCTTGACACTTTCCTAATGTCATACAGATCTTCCAAACACCTTACAAAAGGAAGATCACCATATGAACTGCTGTTTGGCAGACCAATGAGGAATCTTCTGCCGTGCTACCCTGAAGCTCCTTCGCACAGTGAAGACTTAACAAGGTTGAAAACAACCGCGTTCGAGAAAAAGGCATACAACAAACATCATGCTGACACACGAAGACATACTCAACTACATCGCTTCTCTATCGATCAACGAGTCCCGTGCAAGCAAGAGAGACGCGACAAGTTCACTCCATACTATGATACAGACCTTTATATTATTGTAAGCATTCATGGATCACAAATCAAGGCATCGAGAGAAAAAAGAGTAATAACGCGCAACTCAAGTTTTTTTCAAGGATGTCTCTGGACTCAAACAAGCTTCAGCCACAACACCACTCGACCGCGATGACATCATATATCCACCACCTGTAGTGAACCAGCCTGCACCTCTTATATTGCACCCACCTACACCACCTGCATTGCACCAAAGTTCTCCAACACGGGGCTATCCACAGAGGAACAGAAAACTCCACGTCATCTTTCTGACTTTGAGACCTGATTTTGTGATTGTTTGCCAGTGAGAGGCCTTTCTACAGTGGTCTGTGACAGTGTGTGCACATCCATTTAACTTTCCCCAAGGAGGATAGTGTAGTGTTTGTAATCGGCATCTAGCCGAATGTTACCATACTGTTGGCCACTATGGAAAACATGGCGGCTTAACAGGCTCGCTTCATCAGTGTCTCGCCCAATCTAATCAATCGCATCACATCACAGTCTACGGGAACACTAAGATTCGTTAAAGGCAGCACAACACTCACTACACTAGATGCAACAATGAGCTTTGCCGCCTTGCCTATATTCCCGTTCTCGATGACACCCGCTTGACATTTACTTCGACTAACGTTCAGAAAACACTACGCTTTACATCACTTTAAGCTTTACAACGTTGCCAATATAATGATAACACGACAGCAATTACTCAAAATAGGACCCTGTGCATCGAAACCAAGAACATAGCATTCCAACTCGTACTTGCAAAGCCAAATTCAAGCTTGTATACTGTCGGACTCGCACAAAGCCAGAAGCTCATGAAAGGTGACCAACTTCAAAGCTCAAGAACAGTTCGTCGGCGCTACGATATATATGTGACGGAATCGTTCTCGGCCACGCAGTACAGCTATTGCACCAACCTCGCCCAGAACGCAATACATACCCCGGAGCACGTGCGCAAACCCTGAGGCAAACAGGCACTGAGACCATTGACAGCCATAACAAACAATATTCAAACAAGATTCTAAATAATGAAAATAGAAGTCAATTCACCGTGCATAGTGGGTGGAACAGCCCGAAAAGACTTAGGCGCCGCATAAGTTAGGCGGGCTCTGCTGCGCTATCAGGAACCGCCAGGAAAAGCTAAAGAAGAATAACCCGTTTGAATGCCAGGTTTCGCATAGGTCGAGATAAGTAGATTGCGCCTGCGCTGTCGTCTACGAAATTCCACTGTCATGCAATAAGGTATACATAGGTCAAATGAGTCGGTGCATAAATATTCGTCTGCGTGAACACCTCAATTCGCTGTCGGACATACGATATTCTCACTTGAAAGATCATTGTAGGGCTTGTGGGAAAGAAAGAAAGCAAAAAAACAAAAGTTGTCGCCCCTTCGTTTCAAAAACAGATTTTGTTTCGCCATAGGGACAAATTTACTACGAGAGAAATTCAGTTCAGTTCAGTCGTTCAGTCGTGTCCGACTCTTCGTGACCCTATGGACCATGTCACGCCACGTTTTCCGGTTTCTCACTATCTTCCTAACATCACATAACTTCATCTGCAGTGCCTCGAGGATGCCATCTAACCATCGCGTTCGCTGCCTACCCCTTCGCCGGCGACCCTCAACCTTTCCCAACATCAAATCTTTCTCCAGCGACTCCTCTCTTCTCATCAGATGACCAAAGTAGCGGAGCTTTAACTTTAGAATTTGACCCTCCAATGAGCAGTAAGGGTTTATGGTCGACAATATCGACTGATTTGATCTTCTGGCAGTCCAAGGAACTCTCAAGAGTCTTCGCCAGCACCACAATTCAAACGCGTCAATTCTTCGGTGGTCAGCCTTTTTCACAGTCCAACTCTCGCATCCATACATCACAACTGGAAAGACCATAGCACGAGTTATACGGATCTTGGTTGGCAGACTAATGTCTCTGCTCTTTACTAGGCGGTCAAGGCTAACCATTGCTCTCTTTCCCAGAAGCAGGCGTCTCCTAATTACATGGCTGCAGTCTCCTTCCAAGGTAATCTTCGAGCCCAAGAAGAGAAAATCTGTCACAGCTTCCACTTCTTGTCCATTGATGCTCCAGGACTTGAAAGGGCAAGACGCCATGATCTTTTTCTTTTTAATGTTCAGTTTAAGCCCAAATTTCTCACTCTCTTCTTGTACGCGCATCAGAAGTCTCTTGAGTTCCATTTCACTTTCTGCCATTAAAGTGGTATCATCCGCATATCTAAGGTTGTTGATACGTTTTCCAGCAATCTTCACTCCAGCTGAAGACTCGTCCAGACCGGCCTTCCTCATGGTGCACTCTGCATATAGGTTAAATAGGCAGGGCGACAGCATGCAGCCTTGCCTCACTCCTTTCTCAATTGGAAACCAATCAGTAAGACCATGCCCAGTTCTGACTGTGGCCTCTTGCCCTTCATACAGGTTCCTGAGGAGACAGATGAGGTCAATTGGAGCTCCCATCTCTTGGAGAGCTTGCCACAATTTGCTGTGATCAACGCAGTCAAACGCTTTCGCATAATCAATAAAGCAGAAGTAGATGGGTTTCTGGAACTCTCTTACTTTTTCCATGATCCAGCGAAGGTTGGCAATTTGGTCTCTAGTTCCTCTGTCCTTGCGAAACCCAGTTTGCACGTTCGGAAGCTCCCGATCCACATACTGCTGCAGCCTACCTTGGATGAATTTCAACATCACCTTGCTAGCATGCGAAATAAGCGCGATTGTGCGGTAGTTGGAACAATCTTTGGCACTGCCTTTCTTTGGAATGGGGATGTAAACTGACCTCCTCCAATCCTGTGGCCACCGCAGGGTTGTCCAAATATTTTGACATAATGTATGCAGAATGTTAACAGCGTCATGGTTGAGGTTTTGAAGCAACTCAGCTGGAATGCCATCAATTCCGTTAGCTTTATTCTTAGCAAGGCTGGCTAAGGCCCATTCAACTTCACTCTTCAGGATGCCCGGCTCGAGATCAGTAATCCCAACCGTCTTATGTTGGGTTTGTACATTCGGGTCCTTCTTGTACAGTTCTTCTGTGTATTCCTGCCACCTCCTCTTTATCTCTGAGGCTTCAGTGAGGTCCTCAGTGAGGTCCTCGAGAGAAATTACTGAGGCATATTACATCAGCAAGAAGCAGTCGCAGTGTGTCAGCCAGCCTTCATTGGTGCTTATCGAAAAAGAGGTTTCTTTTCTGGATAATGTTTGGTGATAATTTATCATTTGTAAAACGGGCCCTTGGGGAGGATGGGGTGGGGCTTGTATGTTTGGTCTTGCTTGATAGGTGCTTTCCACGTGGCTGTTGAAGGAAGAAGATATCTCTTGAATTTTGCTTGGTCAAGGGTTTCGTTCTTTGCAACATCATGTGACATATTTTTTTTGTATAAGAATCCGCTTTCTTCCTAATAAAAAATTAGTTGCGAGTCAGCGCTCGTCTGTTGTGCGTCTCTTCTTGTGTTTCGTCTTTTCGCGCTGTTCCACCCACTATGCAATTGTACCGACTCGCCCAACTGTCCATCCTACTTCAATTCACTGTCCACTCTGAACCCGCTGAAGTGTGGGACTCCACTTTAGAAAAAAGGACAAAAGTAAAACTACGAAAACACTAACCCTCATCCCACCAGGCTTGAAGTAAGACTAACCGGCCAAGAAGACGCACACAGGAAAAATCGACACAGAAAGAAAGAGGCTTACTTAGTCTTACTTCATGCAATGCACCAACTAGCCCAACAACGTGTTTTACTGAACCACCAGGCTTACGCCCAACAGTTAGGATCCGCGAGAAAACAAACTAGCACTTGCCAGCGAGCGTACGTTCAGAAACGCTGCTCGCAGGTTTTCGTCTATTTTTTTTTCTGTTCGGCCCCTTTGTTGGATGCTTCTCGCGCTCAAGGCCGGAACATTTGCAGACAGACTCGGCAGGGATGAGATGCTCGCAAACACAGAAAAAGGGAAGAAAGACTGCGCGCTCGGAAGGAAAGACATTTGTACTCCAACCCCAGTTGCTTCCCTACTTTTCCCTCAACCGAGGGACCCGTGGACGGCACTAGGCGACATAGTGCAAAAGTTACTTCTAGCACCACGCAGCATTGCGGTTAACTTCAGAAGAACTTTGTATTGTAAAATTAAGACTACACACCACTGGAGTTATGAAAAGTGCTGCTTATATTTTAAACACACGACATGTTTTGTTTCAGCGGAACAGAGTAACGACGTAATGTCTGTCGTACGGGAATACTGAATTAAGTTTACATGCTTATGTTTCGTTGGGGCAGTTAAATTAAAATTGAACAATCGAACTCAAGCAATGATACATGCATCTGTTTGACAACTATGTAAAGAACCAAGAAATAATCCTACTGGTGCTCTTAGCAGCTTTTTGCGAGAGCAGTGGTGGTGGTGTCTATGGGGGGATTATCCTTACTCTGATCGGTCGGCAATTCCGGGACCTGAGTAATTAAACTTAAAGATCGTGTTTCCACCACAGAAGGTTCTTTCTTCACTGCTGGCCGCTCATTTCACGAACGCTCAGCGTGCACAAACCGAGAGACGTTGTCTAACAAAACGTTGTTTCCTCAGCTTGTACCGGAGCGCCTCACTCCCGTCACAAAATTCGTGAAGAGCGCAGCTATCCGTGATGGTTGGTTCATATCAGATAAGTTCCGGACACGAAACTCGTACTAGCATTACGTCGATAAAACTGCTAGGTCACTCAGCCGCAGCAAAGGCAGGCGAAAGCAGTTATAGAATCTTAGCGGCAACATGGAGCTCCCCTGAATGATTTTTGAGATTGGTCCGTTAGCCGCCCTCATTGCCTTCACTAAAGATGCTTCTCCAAACACCCGGTATCCCTGCTTTCAGCATCATTGACTGCGTAAATATTTTTATAAACTTTAATTTGGCTTCTTATAACGGGTGTAAATCTAAGTTTACTAAGGTGGCGCTTTGGGCTAGTTGGTGTTACACAGCGAAACTATACGGCCCTGCGTGGAGAGACATGGGACACTGTGTGTCACTGCGCCCTTCTTTCCCGGGGTGTACCACTTCTCAACCTCCTGGAGACTCTTTTTGCAAATCTTACATCTACAGTTAAAACCCTTTTTTAAGGTACGCGCACCGGGGAGCAGGTTTTATCTCCAATATCAAAGGCCCTTATAAGCAGGGTATTTTTCTAACCAGAGCTTACTTCGACCTATGCATCCTACAGGTAAAATGCGCAGAAATGAAATGTATATCCTTTAGCTATTATCGCTTTCATATACATACTGCATTTCATTGATGGACCACCACACACCGAACACACATCGCAACTTTCTTATATTTGCGAACTGCTTTTGCACGATTGCAAAGTGCCATCGTGATGTGACGTGGCACCGCAACTAGCGATTCCCAACTCCGGAAAAAGTGACACTACACGAACTTAAGTAAAACAAAAATCGCCGCGATATCGTGAATGTAGCCAGCCTAGTACCAAGGTGCTAGAAGCAGCCAAAACTATAAAACATCATCAGCAGAAATATCACTCGGAATTTTTTGCTTGTTTGTCAAAGGGTGGCATCGTTTCTAACAAACTTGTGAATGTCGCTACTGAGACGAAAAATAAATAAAAAGCCAACAGGGCATTTCTTAGTGGAGTTGAAACCATGGTTGAATAGCAACCAGAGCAGTTTGTATTGGCTAGAGCAGAACCACTTCTGTTATGTTTTATTACTGGGTGCACGAGGTATTTGAGGTCACTACACCGATAAGGTGTAGTGACCACATCGGTGTCGGTGGAGAGGTGCAGCGGTGGCGTAGCGGTAGAACATCCGCCTCGCATGCAAGAGGACCGGGGTTCAAATCCCGGTGCCGCGCAATTCTCTACCGGATGACAAAAAAAAAAAATCCGCCTGTCGATGGAATTGCATATACAGGTTTGGGGTGTGACCTGATGCCGGTGAACACCTCCGGCAACGCCCTCCCTCACCAGAACAGGAGTTGGCCACCCTGGTGCAGTAATTGGCCGCAACCTCCTATGATAAGCTCCATAAAACCCCGGCCCTCAGTCACCAGCGGCTGCGGAACAACTGACCACGGCGGCGGTCAGACCTGTGACGCAGCAGGGGGTGCTAAGAAAGCCTGGCTCCGCTGGACAGGCCGCCATTGGAAACTGACCCTGGCTACGTTTAATGCTAGAACTCTAGCTAGTGAAGCTAGTTTAGCAGTGCTGTTTGAGGAACTAGAGGGCATGAAATGGGATGTCATAGGGCTTAGTGAGGTTAGGAGGTCGAATGAGGCATATACTGTACTGAGGGATGGGCAGGTACTGTGTAATCGAGGTTTACCAGAGGGGCGACAACTAGGAGTAGGTTTCCTTGTCAATAAGTATATAGCGGGTAATATAGGTGAATTCTATAGTATTAATGAGAGGGTGGCAGGCATCGTAAGTAGGCTTAATAAGCGGTATAAACTGAAGGTTGTACAGGCCTATGCACCTACATGTAGTTATGATGACCAGGCAGTTGAAAGCTTCTATGAAGATGTAGAATCGGCAATGCGAAAAGTAAAGACGCAGTATACTGTACTAATGGGCGACTTCAATGCCAAGGTAGGGAAAAAACAGGCAGGAGGCAAGGCAGTAGGTGACTATGGCATTGGTTCTAGGAATAGCAGGGGGGAGTTACTAGTTGAGTTTGCAGAGCGCAATAACTTACGAATCATGAATACCTTCTTCAGCAAACGGAAGAACCGAACATGGACATGGAAAAGTCCTAACGGAGAGACTAAAAATGAAATCGACTTCATAATGTGTTCAACCCCCGCCATTGTGCAGGATGTAGAGGTAATCGGGAAAGTTCGATGTAGTGACCACAGGATGGTGAGGTCCCGAATTAGCCTAAATCTAAGAAGGAACGCAATAGATTAGTAAGAAAGAAACCCATCAACGAATTAGCGGTGAGGGGGAGGGCAGAAGAGTTCAGGATCTGGCTACAGAATAGGTATTCAGCTCTAACTGAGGATGGCGACATTACCCTAGAGGCAAGGAACAATAATTTCAGAAATATCTTTACTGAGTGCGCGGTAGAAGTAGGCGGTAGGATAGTTAGAGAGGATACCGGTAAGCTGTTTGAGGAGACGAAAGATTTGGTTAAGAAACAGCAGGGTATGAAAGCTTCCAATCCAACAGACCAGATCGAATTGGCCGAGATATCAAAGCTAATAAATAAGCGCAAGGTGGCCGATATAAGGAAGTATAACATGGAGAAAATTGAGCATGCTGTAAAGAACGGGGGATGCCTTAAAGCGGTAAAGAAGAAATTGGGCATAGGCAAAAACCAGATGTATGCGATAAGGGACAAGGCGGGCAACGTCATCACTAATATGGATAAGATAGTCAAAGTAGCCGAGGAGTTCTATACAGATCTCTACAGTAGCCAAAGTAGTCAGGACCGTAATGAGATTGGCGGTAGGGAAAAACAGTCAGACGTTCCACCAGTGACGAAGGACGAGGTCAAGAAAGCACTAGAAACTATGAAAAGGGGGAAATCAGCTGGAGAGGATCAGATAACTACAGATTTGCTGAAGGACGGGGGGGGGGGGGGGGGATATCGTGCTAGAAAAACTGGCCACCCTGTATACGCAGTGCCTGGTGTCATCGACGGTACCGGAAGCATAGAAGAATGCAAACATTATCCTCATTCACAAGAAAGGGGACTCTAAGGACCTTAAAAATTACAGACCAATCAGCTTACCGTCTGTTACGTATAAGGTATTTACTAAGGTAATCGCTAATAGAATCAGGACAACCTTAGACTGCAATCAAGCAAAGGATCAAGCAGGGTTTCGGAAACGGTACTCTACTATCGATCATATCCATACCATCAATCAGGTGATAGAAAAATGCTCGGAATATAACCAGCCCTTATACATAGCATTCATTGATTACGAAAAAGCATTTGACTCAGTTGAAACCTCGGCGGTGATGCAGGCATTGCGAAAGCAGGGGGTAGACGAGCCGTACGTGAAAGTGCTGGAAGATATATATAGTGGCTGCACAGCAACCATAGTTCTGCATAAAGAAAGTAACAAAATTCCCATAAAGAAAGGTGTTAGGCAAGGAGACACAATCTCCCCAGTACTATTTACAGCTTGTTTAGAGGAAGTATTCAGAGACTTGGAATGGGAGCAGTTAGGGATAAGGGTAGATGGAGAATACCTCAGTAATCTGCGATTTGCTGATGACATTGCCTTGCTAAGCAACTCGGGAGATGAACTGCAATTAATGATTGATGACCTAGACAGGAAAAGTAGACAGGTAGGCTTGAAAATCAATATGCAGAAGACTAAGGTAATGTTCAACAGCCTCGGGAAGGAACAGGAGTTTACATTAGGTAGCGAAATACTGGAAGTAGTAGGCGAATATATCTACTTAGGACAGGTAGTAACCGCAGATCCGGACCATGAAAAGGAAATAACAAGAAGAATAAGATTGGGATGGAGCGCATTTGGCAAGCACTCGCAGATTATGACTAGCAGCTTACCGGTATCGCTCAAGAGGAAAGTATACAACAGTTGCATCTTGCCTGTACTCACCTATGGGGCTGAAACGTGGAGGCTAACCGAGAGAGTTCTACTTAAGTTGAGGACAACCCAGAGGGCTATGGAACGAAAAATGGTAGGGGTAACATTAAGAGATAGAAAGCGTGCAGAGCAGGTCAGAGAAATAACTCATGTTAACGACATTCTAGTGGAAATTAAGAAGAACAAATGGACATGGGCAGGTTATGTAGTGCGAAAAGAGGATAACCGATGGTCGCTGAGGATAACAAACTGGATTCCAAGGGAAGGAAAGCGTAGCAGGGGGCGGCAGAAAGTTAGGTGGGCGGATGAGATTAAGAAGTTCGCAGGGGTCAAGTGGATGCAGCTAGCACAGAACCGGGTTAAGTGGAGAGATATGGGAGAGGCCTTCGCCCTGCAGTGGGTATAATCAGGCTGATGATGATGATGATGACACCTTATCGCCATAGACACCAGCAGGCTCAGCATATGTATATAGGCATGCAGCGTCTTGTTTGTTGACCCCTTATCATTTTTGCTGCGCAGTTTGTTGGAAAATGGAAGCGTACAAGTTGAAACAGGAAATGAAACGCCATGCAGTCCTCATCGCACTGGCCGCGCGCCACAGCGACTTGGAAATTGCCAACTATCTGAATGTAGCGAAGTCTTTCGTTAATAAGGTGCGGACAGAACTGATGTGCTGTGATGGTGACGTGTTATCTGTGGCGAAAAGAAAAAGCACTGTCAGCGGTCAGACCACCTGATTTTCTTCAGAGGCTGCAAGTCATTGTGAGTGATAACCCATGGAAGTCAATGCGGGCCATTGCTAAGGATGTCGCAGAGTCAGCTGTCAGGCTTGCTGTGCACGAGGGCATGAGGTACCATTTCTATACTCCTTTTCAAACATCAGGTGCAACGCAGCGAAAGCTAAGCAAGTAGTCCGCAAGAAAGGAAAAAGAAGCGTATCACTACGCGCTCGTTTCGTGGCCGAGTGGTTTCTGCGAAAACGGGCTCTATTCCGAGCATACACGTTTGCAATAACTTGCTTCGCGTGCCTGGACATCTTCGCAGTGCGGATCTTATAGAAAAAATCCGCTTCGAAAAGGCAATAGAGATCGCTGCGTTGGCTGGATTGCGGGGCAGCGAAAACGCGACACGAACGAAATTGGCAGCGGCGGCATCGACCCTCAAGTGTGGTTTCTGAGCCTCTCTTCTGTGTATTTACAGTTTTCTCCGACCCGGTGCCCTGGAAACTGAGGGACAAGTGTAGAGCTCCGGGCAGCCAGCACCGAATTTTCATACCGTTCAATTTCAACCCAACAAGTTTTTTCACCGTGACCGCTTGGCAAATTCCGGAATACCCATCGCCGTTGCAGCTGCGCCAATTGTGACAGCCAAGCGTCCCGAGGGGCGTCGTTCTTCATTTGGCAGCGGCGGCATCGACCCTCAAGTGTGGTTTCTGAGCCTCTCTTCTGTGTATTCACAGTTTTCTCCGACCCGGTGCCCTGGAAACTGAGGGACAAGTGTAGAGCTCTGGGGAGCCCGCACCGAATTTTCATACCGTTCAATTTCAACCCAACAAGTTTTTTCACCGTGACCGCTTGGCAAATTCCGGAATACCCATCGCCGTTGCAGCTGCGCCAATTGTGACAGCCAAGCGTCCCGAGGGGCGTCGTTCTTCATTTGGCAGCGGCGGCATCGACCCTCAAGTGTGGCTTCTGAGCCTCTCTTCTGTGTATTCACAGTTTTCTCCGACCCGGTGCCCTGGAAACTGAGGGACAAGTGTAGAGCTCCGGGCAGCCCGCACCGAATTTTCATACCGTTCAATTTCAACCCAACAAGTTTTTTCACCGTGACCGCTCGGCAAATTCCGGAATACCCATCGCCGTTGCAGCTGCGCCAATTGTGACAGCCAAGCGTCCCGAGGGGCGTCGTTCTTC
Organism: Amblyomma maculatum; assembly: GCF_055883805.1. Classification (NCBI taxonomy): domain Eukaryota; kingdom Metazoa; phylum Arthropoda; class Arachnida; order Ixodida; family Ixodidae; genus Amblyomma; species Amblyomma maculatum. The sequence goes on from NC_139349.1 coordinate 183,516,633, forward strand.
ATTTGGCAGCGGCGGCATCGACCCTAAAGGTTGTTTTCTGAGCCTTCTCTTCTGTGTATTCACAGTTTTCTCCGACCCGGTGCCCTGGAAACTGAGGGACAAGTGTAGAGCTCCGGGCAGCCCGCACCGAATTTTCATACCCTTCAATTTCAACCCAACAAGTTTTTTCACCGTGACCGCTTGGCAAATTCTGGAATACCCATCGCCGTTGCAGCTGCGCCAATTGTGACAGCCAAGCGTCCCGAGGGGCGTCGTTCTTCATTTGGCAGCGGCGGCATCGACCCTCAAGTGTGGTTTCTGAGCCTCTCTTCTGTGTATTCACAGTTTTCTCCGACCCGGTGCCCTGGAAACTGAGGGACAAGTGTAGAGCTCCGGGCAGCCCGCACCGAATTTTCATACCGTTCAATTTCAACCCAACAAGTTTTTTCACCGTGACCGCTTGGCAAATTCAGGAATACCCATCGCCGTTGCAGCTGCGCCAATTGTGACAGCCAAGCGTCCCGAGGGGCGTCGTTCTTCATTTGGCAGCGGCGGCATCGACCCTCAAGTGTGGTTTCTGAGCCTCTCTTCTGTGTATTCACAGTTTTCTCCGACCCGGTGCCCTGGAAACTGAGGGACAAGTGTAGAGCTCCGGGCAGCCCGCACCGAATTTTCATACCGTTCAATTTCAACCCAACAAGTTTTTTCACCGTGACCGCTTGGCAAATTCCGGAATACCCATCGCCGTTGCAGCTGCGCCAATTGTGACAGCCAAGCGTCCCGAGGGGCGTCGTTCTTCATTTGGCAGCGGCGGCATCGACCCTCAAGTGTGGTTTCTGAGCCTCTCTTCTGTGTATTCACAGTTTTCTCCGACCCGGTGCCCTGGAAACTGAGGGACAAGTGTAGAGCTCCGGGCAGCCCGCACCGAATTTTCATACCGTTCAATTTCAACCCAACAAGTTTTTTCACCGTGACCGCTTGGCAAATTCCGGAATACCCATCGCCGTTGCAGCTGCGCCAATTGTGACAGCCAAGCGTCCTGAGCGGCGTCGTTCTTCATTTGGCAGCGGCGGCATCGACCCTCAAGTGTGGTTTCTGAGCCTCTCTTCTGTGTATTCACAGTTTTCTCCGACCCGGTGCCCTGGAAACTGAGGGACAAGTGTAGAGCTCCGGGCAGCCCGCACCGAATTTTCATACCGTTCAATTTCAACCCAACAAGTTTTTTCACCGTGACCGCTTGGCAAATTCTGGAATACCTATCGCCGTTGCAGCTGCGCCAATTGTGACAGCCAAGCGTCCCGAGGGGCGTCGTTCTTCATTTGGCAGCGGCGGCATCGACCCTCAAGTGTGGTTTCTGAGCCTCTCTTCTGTGTATTCACAGTTTTCTCCGACCCGGTGCCCTGGAAACTGAGGGACAAGTGTAGAGCTCCGGGCAGCCCGCACCGAATTTTCATACCCTTCAATTTCAACCCAACAAGTTTTTTCACCGTGACCGCTTGGCAAATTCCGGAATACCCATCGCCGTTGCAGCTGCGCCAATTGTGACAGCCAAGCGTCCCGAGGGGCGTCGTTCTTCATTTGGCAGCGGCGGCATCGACCCTCAAGTGTGGTTTCTGAGCCTCTCTTCTGTGTATTCACAGTTTTCTCCGACCCGGTGCCCTGGAAACTGAGGGACAAGTGTAGAGCTCTGGGCAGCCCGCACCGAATTTTCATACCGTTCAATTTCAACCCAACAAGTTTTTTCACCGTGACCGCTTGGCAAATTCCGGAATACCCATCGCCGTTGCAGCTGCGCCAATTGTGACAGCCAAGCGTCCCGAGGGGCGTCGTTCTTCATTTGGCAGCGGCGGCATCGACCCTCAAGTGTGGTTTCTGAGCCTCTCTTGTGTGTATTCACAGTTTTCTCCGACCCGGTGCCCTGGAAACTGAGGGACAAGTGTAGAGCTCCGGGCAGCCCGCACCGAATTTTCATTCCGTTCAATTTCAACCCAACAAGTTTTTTCACCGTGACCGCTTGGCAAATTCAGGAATACCCATCGCCGTTGCAGCTGCGCCAATTGTGACAGCCAAGCGTCCCGAGGGGCGTCGTTCTTCATTTGGCAGCGGCGGCATCGACCCTCAAGTGTGGTTTCTGAGCCTCTCTTCTGTGTATTCACAGTTTTCTCCGACCCGGTGCCCTGGAAACTGAGGGACAAGTGTAGAGCTCCGGGCAGCCCGCACCGAATTTTCATTCCGTTCAATTTCAACCCAACAAGTTTTTTCACCGTGACCGCTTGGCAAATTCAGGAATACCCATCGCCGTTGCAGCTGCGCCAATTGTGACAGCCAAGCGTCCCGAGGGGCGTCGTTCTTCATTTGGCAGCGGCGGCATCGACCCTCAAGTGTGGTTTCTGAGCCTCTCTTGTGTGTATTCACAGTTTTCTCCGACCCGGTGCCCTGGAAACTGAGGGACAAGTGTAGAGCTCCGGGCAGCCCGCACCGAATTTTCATTCCGTTCAATTTCAACCCAACAAGTTTTTTCACCGTGACCGCTTGGCAAATTCAGGAATACCCATCGCCGTTGCAGCTGCGCCAATTGTGACAGCCAAGCGTCCCGAGGGGCGTCGTTCTTCATTTGGCAGCGGCGGCATCGACCCTCAAGTGTGGTTTCTGAGCCTCTCTTCTGTGTATTCACAGTTTTCTCCGACCCGGTGCCCTGGAAACTGAGGGACAAGTGTAGAGCTCCGGGCAGCCCGCACCGAATTTTCATTCCGTTCAATTTCAACCCAACAAGTTTTTTCACCGTGACCGCTTGGCAAATTCAGGAATACCCATCGCCGTTGCAGCTGCGCCAATCGTGACAGCCAAGCGTCCCGAGGGGCGTCGTTCTTCATTTGGCAGCGGCGGCATCGACCCTCAAGTGTGGTTTCTGAGCCTCTCTTGTGTGTATTCACAGTTTTCTCCGACCCGGTGCCCTGGAAACTGAGGGACAAGTGTAGAGCTCCGGGCAGCCCGCACCGAATTTTCATTCCGTTCAATTTCAACCCAACAAGTTTTTTCACCGTGACCGCTTGGCAAATTCAGGAATACCCATCGCCGTTGCAGCTGCGCCAATTGTGACAGCCAAGCGTCCCGAGGGGCGTCGTTCTTCATTTGGCAGCGGCGGCATCGACCCTCAAGTGTGGTTTCTGAGCCTCTCTTGTGTGTATTCACAGTTTTCTCCGACCCGGTGCCCTGGAAACTGAGGGACAAGTGTAGAGCTCCGGGCAGCCCGCACCGAATTTTCATTCCGTTCAATTTCAACCCAACAAGTTTTTTCACCGTGACCGCTTGGCAAATTCAGGAATACCCATCGCCGTTGCAGCTGCGCCAATTGTGACAGCCAAGCGTCCCGAGGGGCGTCGTTCTTCATTTGGCAGCGGCGGCATCGACCCTCAAGTGTGGTTTCTGAGCCTCTCTTCTGTGTATTCACAGTTTTCTCCGACCCGGTGCCCTGGAAACTGAGGGACAAGTGTAGAGCTCCGGGCAGCCCACACCGAATTTTCATTCCGTTCAATTTCAACCCAACAAGTTTTTCCACCGTGACCGCTTGGCAAATTCAGGAATACCCATCGCCGTTGCAGCTGCGCCAATTGTGACAGCCAAGCGTCCCGAGGGGCGTCGTTCTTCATTTGGCAGCGGCGGCATCGACCCTCAAGTGTGGTTTCTGAGCCTCTCTTCTGTGTATTCACAGTTTTCTCCGACCCGGTGCCCTGGAAACTGAGGGACAAGTGTAGAGCTCCGGGCAGCCCGCACCGAATTTTCATTCCGTTCAATTTCAACCCAACAAGTTTTTTCACCGTGACCGCTTGGCAAATTCAGGAATACCCATCGCCGTTGCAGCTGCGCCAATTGTGACAGCCAAGCGTCCCGAGGGGCGTCGTTCTTCATTTGGCAGCGGCGGCATCGACCCTCAAGTGTGGTTTCTGAGCCTCTCTTCTGTGTATTCACAGTTTTCTCCGACCCGGTGCCCTGGAAACTGAGGGACAAGTGTAGAGCTCCGGGCAGCCCGCACCGAATTTTCATTCCGTTCAATTTCAACCCAACAAGTTTTTTCACCATGACCGCTTGGCAAATTCAGGAATACCCATCGCCGTTGCAGCTGCGCCAATTGTGACAGCCAAGCGTCCCGAGGGGCGTCGTTCTTCATTTGGCAGCGGCGGCATCGACCCTCAAGTGTGGTTTCTGAGCCTCTCTTGTGTGTATTCACAGTTTTCTCCGACCCGGTGCCCTGGAAACTGAGGGACAAGTGTAGAGCTCCGGGCAGCCCGCACCGAATTTTCATTCCGTTCAATTTCAACCCAACAAGTTTTTTCACCGTGACCGCTTGGCAAATTCAGGAATACCCATCGCCGTTGCAGCTGCGCCAATTGTGACAGCCAAGCGTCCCGAGGGGCGTCGTTCTTCATTTGGCAGCGGCGGCATCGACCCTCAAGTGTGGTTTCTGAGCCTCTCTTCTGTGTATTCACAGTTTTCTCCGACCCGGTGCCCTGGAAACTGAGGGACAAGTGTAGAGCTCCGGGCAGCCCGCACCGAATTTTCATTCCGTTCAATTTCAACCCAACAAGTTTTTTCACCGTGACCGCTTGGCAAATTCAGGAATACCCATCGCCGTTGCAGCTGCGCCAATTGTGACAGCCAAGCGTCCCGAGGGGCGTCGTTCTTCATTTGGCAGCGGCGGCATCGACCCTCAAGTGTGGTTTCTGAGCCTCTCTTCTGTGTATTCACAGTTTTCTCCAAACCGGTGCCCTGGAAACTGAGGGACAAGTGTAGAGCTCCGGGCAGCCCGCACCGAATTTTCATACCGTTCAATTTCAACCCAACAAGTTTTTTCACCGTGACCGCTTGGCAAATTCTGGAATACCTATCGCCGTTGCAGCTGCGCCAATTGTGACAGCCAAGCGTCCCGAGGGGCGTCGTTCTTCATTTGGCAGCGGCGGCATCGACCCTCAAGTGTGGTTTCTGAGCCTCTCTTCTGTGTATTCACAGTTTTCTCCGACCCGGTGCCCTGGAAACTGAGGGACAAGTGTAGAGCTCCGGGCAGCCCGCACCGAATTTTCATACCCTTCAATTTCAACCCAACAAGTTTTTTCACCGTGACCGCTTGGCAAATTCCGGAATACCCATCGCCGTTGCAGCTGCGCCAATTGTGACAGCCAAGCGTCCCGAGGGGCGTCGTTCTTCATTTGGCAGCGGCGGCATCGACCCTCAAGTGTGGTTTCTGAGCCTCTCTTCTGTGTATTCACAGTTTTCTCCGACCCGGTGCCCTGGAAACTGAGGGACAAGTGTAGAGCTCTGGGCAGCCCGCACCGAATTTTCATACCGTTCAATTTCAACCCAACAAGTTTTTTCACCGTGACCGCTTGGCAAATTCCGGAATACCCATCGCCGTTGCAGCTGCGCCAATTGTGACAGCCAAGCGTCCCGAGGGGCGTCGTTCTTCATTTGGCAGCGGCGGCATCGACCCTCAAGTGTGGTTTCTGAGCCTCTCTTGTGTGTATTCACAGTTTTCTCCGACCCGGTGCCCTGGAAACTGAGGGACAAGTGTAGAGCTCCGGGCAGCCCGCACCGAATTTTCATTCCGTTCAATTTCAACCCAACAAGTTTTTTCACCGTGACCGCTTGGCAAATTCAGGAATACCCATCGCCGTTGCAGCTGCGCCAATTGTGACAGCCAAGCGTCCCGAGGGGCGTCGTTCTTCATTTGGCAGCGGCGGCATCGACCCTCAAGTGTGGTTTCTGAGCCTCTCTTCTGTGTATTCACAGTTTTCTCCGACCCGGTGCCCTGGAAACTGAGGGACAAGTGTAGAGCTCCGGGCAGCCCGCACCGAATTTTCATTCCGTTCAATTTCAACCCAACAAGTTTTTTCACCGTGACCGCTTGGCAAATTCAGGAATACCCATCGCCGTTGCAGCTGCGCCAATTGTGACAGCCAAGCGTCCCGAGGGGCGTCGTTCTTCATTTGGCAGCGGCGGCATCGACCCTCAAGTGTGGTTTCTGAGCCTCTCTTGTGTGTATTCACAGTTTTCTCCGACCCGGTGCCCTGGAAACTGAGGGACAAGTGTAGAGCTCCGGGCAGCCCGCACCGAATTTTCATTCCGTTCAATTTCAACCCAACAAGTTTTTTCACCGTGACCGCTTGGCAAATTCAGGAATACCCATCGCCGTTGCAGCTGCGCCAATTGTGACAGCCAAGCGTCCCGAGGGGCGTCGTTCTTCATTTGGCAGCGGCGGCATCGACCCTCAAGTGTGGTTTCTGAGCCTCTCTTCTGTGTATTCACAGTTTTCTCCGACCCGGTGCCCTGGAAACTGAGGGACAAGTGTAGAGCTCCGGGCAGCCCGCACCGAATTTTCATTCCGTTCAATTTCAACCCAACAAGTTTTTTCACCGTGACCGCTTGGCAAATTCAGGAATACCCATCGCCGTTGCAGCTGCGCCAATCGTGACAGCCAAGCGTCCCGAGGGGCGTCGTTCTTCATTTGGCAGCGGCGGCATCGACCCTCAAGTGTGGTTTCTGAGCCTCTCTTGTGTGTATTCACAGTTTTCTCCGACCCGGTGCCCTGGAAACTGAGGGACAAGTGTAGAGCTCCGGGCAGCCCGCACCGAATTTTCATTCCGTTCAATTTCAACCCAACAAGTTTTTTCACCGTGACCGCTTGGCAAATTCAGGAATACCCATCGCCGTTGCAGCTGCGCCAATTGTGACAGCCAAGCGTCCCGAGGGGCGTCGTTCTTCATTTGGCAGCGGCGGCATCGACCCTCAAGTGTGGTTTCTGAGCCTCTCTTGTGTGTATTCACAGTTTTCTCCGACCCGGTGCCCTGGAAACTGAGGGACAAGTGTAGAGCTCCGGGCAGCCCGCACCGAATTTTCATTCCGTTCAATTTCAACCCAACAAGTTTTTTCACCGTGACCGCTTGGCAAATTCAGGAATACCCATCGCCGTTGCAGCTGCGCCAATTGTGACAGCCAAGCGTCCCGAGGGGCGTCGTTCTTCATTTGGCAGCGGCGGCATCGACCCTCAAGTGTGGTTTCTGAGCCTCTCTTCTGTGTATTCACAGTTTTCTCCGACCCGGTGCCCTGGAAACTGAGGGACAAGTGTAGAGCTCCGGGCAGCCCACACCGAATTTTCATTCCGTTCAATTTCAACCCAACAAGTTTTTCCACCGTGACCGCTTGGCAAATTCAGGAATACCCATCGCCGTTGCAGCTGCGCCAATTGTGACAGCCAAGCGTCCCGAGGGGCGTCGTTCTTCATTTGGCAGCGGCGGCATCGACCCTCAAGTGTGGTTTCTGAGCCTCTCTTCTGTGTATTCACAGTTTTCTCCGACCCGGTGCCCTGGAAACTGAGGGACAAGTGTAGAGCTCCGGGCAGCCCGCACCGAATTTTCATTCCGTTCAATTTCAACCCAACAAGTTTTTTCACCGTGACCGCTTGGCAAATTCAGGAATACCCATCGCCGTTGCAGCTGCGCCAATTGTGACAGCCAAGCGTCCCGAGGGGCGTCGTTCTTCATTTGGCAGCGGCGGCATCGACCCTCAAGTGTGGTTTCTGAGCCTCTCTTCTGTGTATTCACAGTTTTCTCCGACCCGGTGCCCTGGAAACTGAGGGACAAGTGTAGAGCTCCGGGCAGCCCGCGCCGAATTTTCATTCCGTTCAATTTCAACCCAACAAGTTTTTTCACCATGACCGCTTGGCAAATTCAGGAATACCCATCGCCGTTGCAGCTGCGCCAATTGTGACAGCCAAGCGTCCCGAGGGGCGTCGTTCTTCATTTGGCAGCGGCGGCATCGACCCTCAAGTGTGGTTTCTGAGCCTCTCTTGTGTGTATTCACAGTTTTCTCCGACCCGGTGCCCTGGAAACTGAGGGACAAGTGTAGAGCTCCGGGCAGCCCGCACCGAATTTTCATTCCGTTCAATTTCAACCCAACAAGTTTTTTCACCGTGACCGCTTGGCAAATTCAGGAATACCCATCGCCGTTGCAGCTGCGCCAATTGTGACAGCCAAGCGTCCCGAGGGGCGTCGTTCTTCATTTGGCAGCGGCGGCATCGACCCTCAAGTGTGGTTTCTGAGCCTCTCTTCTGTGTATTCACAGTTTTCTCCGACCCGGTGCCCTGGAAACTGAGGGACAAGTGTAGAGCTCCGGGCAGCCCGCACCGAATTTTCATTCCGTTCAATTTCAACCCAACAAGTTTTTTCACCGTGACCGCTTGGCAAATTCAGGAATACCCATCGCCGTTGCAGCTGCGCCAATTGTGACAGCCAAGCGTCCCGAGGGGCGTCGTTCTTCATTTGGCAGCGGCGGCATCGACCCTCAAGTGTGGTTTCTGAGCCTCTCTTGTGTGTATTCACAGTTTTCTCCGACCCGGTGCCCTGGAAACTGAGGGACAAGTGTAGAGCTCCGGGCAGCCCGCACCGAATTTTCATTCCGTTCAATTTCAACCCAACAAGTTTTTTCACCGTGACCGCTTGGCAAATTCAGGAATACCCATCGCCGTTGCAGCTGCGCCAATTGTGACAGCCAAGCGTCCCGAGGGGCGTCGTTCTTCATTTGGCAGCGGCGGCATCGACCCTCAAGTGTGGTTTCTGAGCCTCTCTTCTGTGTATTCACAGTTTTCTCCGACCCGGTGCCCTGGAAACTGAGGGACAAGTGTAGAGCTCCGGGCAGCCCGCACCGAATTTTCATTCCGTTCAATTTCAACCCAACAAGTTTTTTCACCGTGACCGCTTGGCAAATTCAGGAATACCCATCGCCGTTGCAGCTGCGCCAATTGTGACAGCCAAGCGTCCCGAGGGGCGTCGTTCTTCATTTGGCAGCGGCGGCATCGACCCTCAAGTGTGGTTTCTGAGCCTCTCTTGTGTGTATTCACAGTTTTCTCCGACCCGGTGCCCTGGAAACTGAGGGACAAGTGTAGAGCTCCGGGCAGCCCGCACCGAATTTTCATTCCGTTCAATTTCAACCCAACAAGTTTTTTCACCGTGACCGCTTGGCAAATTCAGGAATACCCATCGCCGTTGCAGCTGCGCCAATTGTGACAGCCAAGCGTCCCGAGGGGCGTCGTTCTTCATTTGGCAGCGGCGGCATCGACCCTCAAGTGTGGTTTCTGAGCCTCTCTTCTGTGTATTCACAGTTTTCTCCGACCCGGTGCCCTGGAAACTGAGGGACAAGTGTAGAGCTCCGGGCAGCCCGCACCGAATTTTCATTCCGTTCAATTTCAACCCAACAAGTTTTTTCACCGTGACCGCTTGGCAAATTCAGGAATACCCATCGCCGTTGCAGCTGCGCCAATTGTGACAGCCAAGCGTCCCGAGGGGCGTCGTTCTTCATTTGGCAGCGGCGGCATCGACCCTCAAGTGTGGTTTCTGAGCCTCTCTTGTGTGTATTCACAGTTTTCTCCGACCCGGTGCCCTGGAAACTGAGGGACAAGTGTAGAGCTCCGGGCAGCCCGCACCGAATTTTCATTCCGTTCAATTTCAACCCAACAAGTTTTTTCACCGTGACCGCTTGGCAAATTCAGGAATACCCATCGCCGTTGCAGCTGCGCCAATTGTGACAGCCAAGCGTCCCGAGGGGCGTCGTTCTTCATTTGGCAGCGGCGGCATCGACCCTCAAGTGTGGTTTCTGAGCCTCTCTTCTGTGTATTCACAGTTTTCTCCGACCCGGTGCCCTGGAAACTGAGGGACAAGTGTAGAGCTCCGGGCAGCCCGCACCGAATTTTCATTCCGTTCAATTTCAACCCAACAAGTTTTTTCCCCGTGACCGCTTGGCAAATTCAGGAATACCCATCGCCGTTGCAGCTGCGCCAATTGTGACAGCCAAGCGTCGCGAGGGGCGTCGTTCTTCATTTGGCAGCGGCGGCATCGACCCTCAAGTGTGGTTTCTGAGCCTCTTCTGTGTATTCACAGTTTTCTCCGACCCGGTGCCCTGGAAACTGAGGGACAAGTGTAGAGCTCCGGGCAGCCCGCACCGAATTTTCATTCCGTTCAATTTCAACCCAACAAGTTTTTTCACCGTGACCGCTTGGCAAATTCAGGAATACCCATCGCCGTTGCAGCTGCGCCAATTGTGACAGCCAAGCGTCCCGAGGGGCGTCGTTCTTCATTTGGCAGCGGCGGCATCGACCCTCAAGTGTGGTTTCTGAGCCTCTCTTCTGTGTATTCACAGTTTTCTCCGACCCGGTGCCCTGGAAACTGAGGGACAAGTGTAGAGCTCCGGGCAGCCCGCACCGAATTTTCATTCCGTTCAATTTCAACCCAACAAGTTTTTTCACCGTGACCGCTTGGCAAATTCAGGAATACCCATCGCCGTTGCAGCTGCGCCAATTGTGACAGCCAAGCGTCCCGAGGGGCGTCGTTCTTCATTTGGCAGCGGCGGCATCGACCCTCAAGTGTGGTTTCTGAGCCTCTCTTGTGTGTATTCACAGTTTTCTCCGACCCGGTGCCCTGGAAACTGAGGGACAAGTGTAGAGCTCCGGGCAGCCCGCACCGAATTTTCATTCCGTTCAATTTCAACCCAACAAGTTTTTTCACCGTGACCGCTTGGCAAATTCAGGAATACCCATCGCCGTTGCAGCTGCGCCAATTGTGACAGCCAAGCGTCCCGAGGGGCGTCGTTCTCCATTTGGCAGCGGCGGCATCGACCCTCAAGTGTGGTTTCTGAGCCTCTCTTGTGTGTATTCACAGTTTTCTCCGACCCGGTGCCCTGGAAACTGAGGGACAAGTGTAGAGCTCCGGGCAGCCCGCACCGAATTTTCATTCCGTTCAATTTCAACCCAACAAGTTTTTTCACCGTGACCGCTTGGCAAATTCAGGAATACCCATCGCCGTTGCAGCTGCGCCAATTGTGACAGCCAAGCGTCCCGAGGGGCGTCGTTCTTCATTTGGCAGCGGCGGCATCGACCCTCAAGTGTGGTTTCTGAGCCTCTCTTCTGTGTATTCACAGTTTTCTCCGACCCGGTGCCCTGGAAACTGAGGGACAAGTGTAGAGCTCCGGGCAGCCCGCACCGAATTTTCATTCCGTTCAATTTCAACCCAACAAGTTTTTTCACCGTGACCGCTTGGCAAATTCAGGAATACCCATCGCCGTTGCAGCTGCGCCAATTGTGACAGCCAAGCGTCCCGAGGGGCGTCGTTCTTCATTTGGCAGCGGCGGCATCGACCCTCAAGTGTGGTTTCTGAGCCTCTATTCTGTGTATTTACAGGTTGGTTTGAAATTATCAGCATTCTGTTCCGTTACCGTCTGTATGCCGCTGCTGCCAAAGTTGCTAATTTTTCCTTGATCGTTTCTGTACAGGCTTTGCCGATGGCGCGTTGTTGTGCATGCCGATTTTCTATTCCCGACAGCGTTCCGCGTATATTTGACCTTCATCTGGGTGCGTGTTCTGTTATAAGTGATGAAATATGGCAGGCCAAACGTGACTCGTTTAAAAAATTCTGGAAGTGTGACCGATGCAGGAAGGGCCCGCGTAATGATGAGGACTCAAAAGCAAGCACGGAGAGCGCCTTAGCAACGCACCTGTTAGCAATTGAAGCTAAACTCGATTCTCTCCTAAACCGGCCAAAGATGGTAGATGAACTTGACTCTCGCGTGAGGTTCCTGTCAGACAAGTTCGATTAATTTAGTGACCGTCTTCGAAACCAAGAAAAACGACAAAAAAACTGGTCAAGCGGGTCGATAGGATAGAAAAGGCTGATTCGTCCAGCGAACTGCCACAGATAAAGCAAGATGTTGATAACCTGGAGTGGCGTAGCCGTCGCTTCAACCTTGAATTTCACGGCATTCTAGAAGCTCAGAATGAGAACTTGCTAGAGAAGGTCAACGAGTTACGCCTGAACTTGAAATTCAGCCTCTGACGCAGCAAGATATCACCGCACTACCAGGCAAAACACGGGGCATCATTGCCCGCTTCGCCAGTCATGAGCTTCGCGATGCCTGGTGGGCAAAGCGACATGCTTTCAAGAATGAACCCGGAGAGACGTTCATGTCCGAAAATATGACGCGGCATTCTCGCGACCTGCCAGGGGGAATTCTGTAACGCTGTCAATACAAAACCAGTCTCAAACCGCTCAACTTGCCCCGCTCCTATTGGTCGGCGGCCATATTGAAGTTTTGCGTCATCACTGATCTCAGCGGTGACTGCGGTTACGTCATCAACAAGACTAAAGTGGTGACGTTGCCCATGCGTTGAATATTGACTGAAATTGTGAGCGAAACGAGGTAACCCCAAAACCAGTCAACTTGAGTAGAGCGATAATGGCGGCTGTGTTCCTAGCGATGCGCTGGCTGTGTGACAGTTGTGTCGGTGCGATCCACGGCTTAGGAGGGAGCACGAAGACGCGTTTGACGTACCGGACTAGTTGTTCCAACTCTGTTCAACTCGGAAACCAGCAGAAAGTGGAGTTACTGTGCGGCGATTGCCGACGAACATCTACGAACGGGGGCTGACGGGCGAGTGCGCAGTCACTGCGGCTGCATGCGCACCGCGCTTTTTTGCTATCGGGGGCTGCCAACTTGCGTCGGGAACGTAACATCGTTTGCATCGCATAGGCATCGATCAGCAGGTGCGTGCAAGGTATATGTACTATGGTAGCGAAGGCTCCATAGACGCCCATACGTACAAAACATGGCGGCTCATGGGCTCCAGCGACCAATAAAAATTGGGGGGCCATGACGTCGAATGACGTCACGCATACATTCACTTTGGCGCGAATTATAAAGAAGTTTAAAAAAAACGCCGCGTTGCATTGACGAGCCTGCATCTTTTGAAGGTTGTTGCCTTTCAGCGCGCGCCAACCTTTGCCATCTAAAAGAACTCGAGTTTCTGTTATTTACGCCCTTTTTTATAAGGAGTTGCTCCAGCAAAATGAAAGTGGTTTGCAAAGGTGGCGGCATAGAAAGGCAGCAACACTTCCAAATAGAGACCACGCATGCAAATTCATAATACAAATAATGCTGCAAGTCATGCAAGTACTTTGGCCATTTACTTTGTCCCTCAGCACAGTAAGGTGCGGTCCAGCAACACTGGTGCAACGGGGCAGTCGTGCCCAGTTCGCAACAGAGTGTACCAAGTGAACAATTATGGTTTTTATATTCATGGTTTATTGCATCAAACAAGCAAATACAGCAAAAAGCACAATAATAGAAAATGCATGTCGCAGACAGCACAGACAGTAGCGCTGTTTAAGCGGGCTAATCATCTCAATGATCACAACCGAGGCATGGAAAAGGCTTGAAATGCCTGCCACAAAACATCACCAGATAAGAAACATGCATGCAAAGCTATGACAGCTGCAATTGAAATACAAAATGTCATGAATTTGTAGGTGCATCAAAACATACGTGGAGCATAGAGCACTGGGATCACTCTTCAAATTTAAATTCTTCGGCAGAAAGTATACAGCAGTTTTCAAGGCAGTTTCAAGGTTGCCCCAGTCCGGACAGCTTTAGCATCAACAAACGTGCTTACTACAGGAGCATTAGAGCATACATTGAGTCTGTGTGCAACCTCCAGATCTGCTCACCGGTGAAACACAGCCGGGAAGCGGTAAGACACCGACGGTTGAGTCCAAGCTGTCGCAACGTGCCACACAGCATCGCTTTCTCACTTTGTGCGGGCTCATCTTGCGGTAAAACGCTAAGCGCAATACAATGCTGCAAAAAAGACTTCGCACTGCCCGCACGACGAAGGGGACGAAACCAAAAAAACTCGGCTGCAGAGGATATTAAATCTCACCAAACGGCGACAGAGCAGCGACCAGCAAGGACGTTGAAATCTTCGCAAAAGGGACATTTTCAGACTTGCGAACTAAATTACGCTTTCCAGGGGGGGAATTCTATAACGCTCTCAATTTCGCTCTCAAGTTGTAGAGCGTGACGTCAAATTGACGCGGCTTTCACGTGACCTTTAGACGTCGATCGTGACGGATTACGGAATCGACCAATTGCCAGTGACTCGTAGCATGACTCCGCCCCTGAGGTCTCCGTTCCGCGGTCGTGCCTACTGCTACACATTTGTCGCAACGCTAGCCGAGGCCGACGAGGGACCGTCTCCTAAGTTTTTTTGAAACGGCGCAGTTAATACGCAGTAAATAAAATTAATAAATATTTATTCTGCTGAGGAACTGTATTTACAACTAACTAACATGAAGCATAAGGAGATACGTTTTAAGCTTCGCAATTAAATTTGCTCTTCAGTAACTTTTTGTCTCCGCGAGGGCACGCTGACGGTGTCAAAGAGTGCACATGGCGGCATGGTAGAAAACAGCTGATTCTCCGGCTGGTTGTTTCTTTTCACGTTTCGTCTAAAATCGAGGTCCTGCGCGGATGCCGTTTCTAGCCGCAGGAATTAGATTGAAGGCAGTGAAGGCAGTGAAGGCAGTGGGCCTGTATCGGTCAACTTGCAAGTAGCTTTGGGCTGAAACTCAACGGAAATAGCATGCTAAGGTAAGTGCGTGTTGTCGTTCGGCGCTTACCATCAATGGTATTAGCGGTGAACGGTTGACACTCGACTGTCGCGCAGTTTGGGATTATGTTTACTTTTCTATGGGAAACACAATATGACCGGCAAGCACATAATGCAGGAAAAGGTAAAGTTCTCTGGCTGCATGATCGTCTTCGTATGCAGTTGAGGCACATAAATTACAGGTTTGCTAGGATAAAGGAAATACATGTGTCGTGTGTGCCTCTCTGTTCTTCTTGTCCCGTCTTTTTTGCGCAGTTTTGTATTTCCTTACGACATGAACCGACTAGCCCAACATCACATTTTACTACATTTTACTAGGATAAAGATCGCGGGAAGAAGGACGAGCAGACGTCTAGTTCTTAATATGTGCTGTAATTTGTTGCGCTGCGCTGAACCCGCATGTATATGCGGTGCACATTGGGTAAACTGAACGAGAGGTGGAGATTCCCTACTATTCCTCGACTGTATAAAGAAATTCCCTGGTCGCTATGAAAATATCGACCAGGGAAAATCCGTTTTATATTATTATCATTCGAAATGGCGAGTGCAAAGAAGAAGCCACGCATGTCATACAAGCAGGAAGAGATGCTTGTGGAGATGCTGGAGCAGCAGCCGGCGTTGGCGCGCGCAGCATCTGAGCTGACGCCAAGTTTGACGGCGGCTCACCGGCGCGAGCTATGGGAGGTGATCGCCACTGCTCTGAACAACGAGGGTCCGGTTGTTAAGACACCGGACCAGTGGCGACACACCTGGCACGTGCTGGCGAGCCGGCGACGATCTGAGGCGGCACGGCTCCGTCAAGCGTGCGGGTGAGCCTGTCAACATCGCTCTGTGAGTGTGTGTGCCGCTTAACTTTCTTTTGCGTATTCTATTGCAGTGGCACCGGTGGCGGCGAGCTCCCGGGCCTGGGCGGCCGTGTGCTGTCGCTGGTCGGCGTCGTCAGTGCGACAGGCACTGGACCAACAATGTTTCGGAAGCAGGTGCGTAAACTGCCATTTATATATTAAAAAAAATAAATAAATAAATAAAAATGGAGGTTTAATTGGGACGACCAGTCAGATTAAATTGGTTCTGCCAATTCCAAATGGTTTGTCCAATGGATCGTGTTCAATCCAACTGGTTTATTCACTCCCAATTGGGAACCCCAATAGATTTCTTCAATTGCACTTGGGATCCCCAGTTGGTTTCTTCACTCCCAATAGGGATGCCCATAATTCACTCCCAGTTTGGAGTCACGAAGGTAATTGGGCTTCCAAATTGGGAGTGAAAACAAATTGGCCTTCCCATTGGTTCTAATTGGTCCAAAGGAAACATTCCCAATTGGGAAAGTCAAGTCAGTGATATCCTATGCACATCTATACATATCTCTATAAAGAGGTATGTCAAGCATAAATAAATAACTCTGCATAACAGAGATGTGTCACTGCTGTACTTGATAGCCATAGTGCCGTTTCTGACAAGTGAAAAGTTTACTGCTTGCTGATACTTGAGTAATGCGCTGTGTAACACCCACAGGATGACCTTCATGTTAGCGCCTGCGGCGCCATTCTTTCTTGCAGAAGCAGCCTCGGCCACCACCTCGTATGTCGGTAGGCAGCCAGCCAGGGACGAGCGGCCTGCCTGCTGAGACAAGTTCGCCTGGCGGTAGGTGGACTATTTAACCGTTTGATGTTTGACGTATACTTGGGAACTTGTGTGTACTACTGACCTCATCCTAGTGTAGTGTTTCGTACCCTCTGCTGCTTTGTGGACTGTGTAAACAAATAGCAATACCACTCATACACAGCAACACATCAGAATAGTGAGAGGTCGCGCAGTCTTGATGTGCATTTTTTTATGAGTATTACTATTATTTTTTTACACTCTATTACAGTGTGGGTTTGCTCCTGTACCAGATATAAGTTCATCTGTGTGTATATAGTTTAGTTTGAATACACGTTGGCACGAGTTAATGTGCACCAATGTCCGGTTGGGCATCTTCTTCATGTTCAGTTTTTTTGTATGGATGCATATTGCATATTGTAATTACTGCAAAAGTAACCTGAAGTTCTGCATGTGTTCCTAAATTTTTGTTGGTGTCTCTTCTGTCTGTATTATTCCTTAGTACAGACTAGACATTCTCTTTACCATGGAACAGTATGTACTTTACTGAAATTATCCACTAAACACCTGTGTCGCCACTGATTACTTAATGCAGATGACAGTTCCGAGGCACTGCTGTCTGAGGAGGAGCTCCTTGAGCCCTACTCAGAGCCGAATCCTCAAGACGTTACCATAGGAGCAGAGATAGAGGTGGGAGAAGAGGCGGAAGCAGCAGCTGAAGCTACACAGAGTGTGAGTTTGTCTGCTAATATAGAGGCTCCAGGGTGCATGGTTTGCGAAATGCTTGGAAATAATAGTATTTGCAAGAACATCCATACTGAAGCAATCATTTCACATTGGTGACAACAGTTCTATTCATGTTTGCCGTTATGGCATGTTTTTTGAAATTTTTTGTTAATCTTGCTACAAGGCCAGTGATGTCTCCTTATGAT
Source organism: Amblyomma maculatum (assembly GCF_055883805.1). NCBI lineage: Eukaryota > Metazoa > Arthropoda > Arachnida > Ixodida > Ixodidae > Amblyomma > Amblyomma maculatum. Next base: position 183,533,628 of record NC_139349.1, read on the forward strand.
TTGCTTAATGTCCTACATTGCATATACTGCAGCAATTTTTCAATCGTCATATAGCTTACTATGAGTCCTTCTATGTGGTAATGCGCCTGTGTACATTAATAATCATTACATTAATAAGTCCTATAGGAATTTCACCACTTTCTTGCACAGCGTACTGCATCGTATGGTGAGTCTACATTCAGCCTTTTTTGCTTTCATAGGTGCCTGGCCCTTCCGTCCCTCCACCTGGTGCACCCGCTGGGTCTCGTCCGCCATCTCAAGCAAGCAGGCAACCATCCAGGCAGCAGCAGCTGGACGAGGTGCACGAACTGCTGCTGGAGACGCGGCTCTCGCGTGTCGCTCAAGAGACGCAGAACCAGCAGCAGGCGGCGTTTTATGCACAGGTCCAAGAGGTAAGTTTGGACTGAGCCTACCAAATTTCACCTGTCATAAGCTACTTGCTGTATGCACTGTAACACAAGTGCATTCTCCGTTCCACACCATAGCTTACCTCTTTATGACTGTGTCTTGTCGAACGTGATGTAGTTAGTGTATGTAATATTTATAAATGTGAAAGTGAAGTGATTCCTGCATATATACTTAATGTAGAAGTTTGCAAGAAAAGCACCCTTTACATGCAGAACGAAGCTGCTGCAGCTGCTGACCGGGGACGCCTGCTCGCTGCAGTTCAGGGGCTCAGCTCCGACATGCAGGACATCGGGGCCGCCATTCGAGACGTCGAGGCTGCTGTGCGGGAATGGAGGGCGGATGTCATACGCCAGAACGAATTACTCGTTCAGCTTATGACGTCCGTCCTCGTGCTGCTGCGCAACCAGCCGCAGCCACCAGCCTAATTTGTTGTGTAGTTTTTATTTATTGTTTTTTTTCCCCCTTTTGGAGTGCACTCAAGGTGTGTTTTTTTAGTAGTAATTTTTTCCCTCTGTTTAACGTGAAGTTTTTCTGTTTGGTTTGTGGTGTTTAACGTCTCACAGCAATTTGTGCAATAATAAGCGCCGTAGTGGAGGGCTACGAAGTAATTTCGACCAGCTGGGGTTCTTTAACGTGCACTCACATCGCACAGCACACTGCCGTCTTGTTTTTCGCCTCCATCAAGAAGGGCATTTGATCCCACATGCTTGGCCGCAGCGGACAAGCTCCGTCAGCACTGCACTACCGTGGAAGAACAGTTTTGTTTTGGCTTTCTCCTGCAAGGAGCATGTCGTATTTATATTGTTTCTTGTTTGCTCTGCAGGACACAGAAGGTGTACACAGTTGTTTTCCCCCTGTGTGGAGTGCACAAGGTCTGCAGTGTTTTCTTTTCCTTTTCTGCGGGATGCAGAATGTTTGCTGTGTACTCCATGCTTACTTCCTTGGCATGTCGTCATTTTTAACTGTGGAGTATTTTTGTACCAAGCTCTTCTTCAGCGTGTCCTGACGTCACAGAGTGAACAAGCGTCTTTCTTGTTTTGCCTGTATCAAAAACGACCACGAATGGACAGGGGTCCACCAGCTATGCAAGCGAATGTAGCTGCTTAGCCACGTCAATGGGGCGTTCTGTGTAGTGCATACCAATGTTCATGGCTATGTTATATGCTTTGCTTTCTCGTGATAGCATCTACTCACATACTATCTGTGATGTTTACTCATTTGTATAACTGATGACTTCTAACCACGCTACACTGACTGCGCACTACAACTCGTCATATGTTATGCATTGTTTAGCAGCAATATCATTGAATTGCTATGCTGTTTACCATTCACGAAAACTTTGTCACATGACAGCATATTGATGTCTTTATCTGTGATATTTACACATTTTATACTTTGTGCAGGTTTTCAAGCTTTACGAAATCTATTGTAGACAATGAAAACCTAATGAAGACGATTTCTTTGTTAAAGGACGCTACTTAGCACAGCATTCGAGGGGAGTTCCTCTCTGCTGCGTGGAAACAGGGTATGTAGGTTTTAGAAAGTGTGTATGGACATGTACAGTGCTGAACCGCACTCAACTTCCCTTAACACAGAGATATGTAATGAAATGAGGTAAACATATTGAATGTTCGAATACCACATTTCAATATGTATGAGTTATAAAATTTCTATAACACTGCCTCAAGCTGTCCTAAATATTATATTGGGTTTAGTCTTGTCATATTTTTTTTTATGTTTCTGCATGACAGAGGATCTTTGTAATTTGTTTCCGGTGTCGTCGTATGACATATGTGGTCATAAATGCTGCGATAAAATAAATTTGTACTGCAGTACAGTGAAGCTCTATGAAATGCTTCATCGGTACTTTGATTAAAATGAGTGTTACAAACATCTGCTGCCCTTTTGTAACTGTTTTATCCATAAACTTGGCATGGACACACACACACGCATCCATGTGCACACATCGTAGAACACACGGCTGGCGAGCCAGGTGGGTCATCGCGAGCATCGGCGTCGGAGAGTGCACGAAGACGTGTTTGAATTGCCGGACGACCAGTTTCGACGACTGTTTCGATTAGAGAAGGATACTGCTGTGTGGCTGTGTGAAAAACTTGCTTATGAACTGGGAGGCTTGCAAATGAGTGCGTTGTCAGTGCAGTGGTAGCTGGTGTGAGCATTTGCTTCAGAAGCTAGCAGGCACGCAAAGATGGTCCAGTGGTCTACATGGGTATGGCTCGCTGTTGGAGACGCCGAAGCTGCCGACGGTGGTGCTGTGGCCTTCGGAATAGTTCTATGATGTCTCTTCTCACAGCTTGCCCCTGCACGTAGGTCAGCCGGGCGCCAGGTCCTGGCAGGTAACCATCGGGTAGCGGCCGACCATTGCTGTCGTACCCAGTGGCGTCCTCGTCTGCTGGCAGGGGGGCCCCCAGGCAGAGGTTGTGCAGTGCGACACACGCTCCAATGATGAAGGCTGCACGCTCCGGCTGGTAATGGAGCGTCCGGTACCTTTGCAGGCACCGGAAGCGGCTCTTGAGCACGCCAATGCAGCGCTCCACCACAGATCGCATAGAAGCGTGTGCAGCATTGTACATGCCCTCTGCCGAGGTTGCGCTTGGGTGACCTGCCACTGGGGTGAGCAGCCATGGCTCTAGCGGGTAGCCGCTGTCTCCTGCATAACAAAGTAGCTTAGTTAGCCATGCTCTCAGCATGCCTTAATTATTCAGGTTCTTACTAAGTAGCCCAAAGCCAGGCTATGTCAACCATGACATTTAAGGACATGGAAGCAATGCCTGGCTGCCAAGTTTAAACGAGACCCACAGTAATGTAAGCGTAGGAACTTCTTTCTGTCATAGTTGTGTCAAGACATCAACAGACACCGACACTGCCCTATGTCTGGATGCCGGCCGAGAATAAATTACATTTGTCACTGGGGTGTGTGCGGCAGTTGGCTTGCTCGCATTCCCCTGTTCCATGCGGGAACCAAACGTTACACTACTATTGTGAATAGTTTGGTATTTCATACTCAACATAAGCGCCGCACACAGGTCTGTTGTCTAGATTTCTCGGTAAGTGATTAACATGCATTTCAACAATGTTTTGTACGCTATGTGTGTGTTCATGCTGCAGTAACAAAAGCAAAGAAGGCAAAATACACGAGGCGAGTGTATTCTACTATAACGAGCCTTCATTACTACCACGAGTCATTCACGTACCCGTAGTACATTACGGCCGGTGCACAGTGATTTGGCTCGATGTACAGGTGTAACCTAATGGCCGATAATGGTTGTTACTGCTTACCGAGGAGAAATTCCCCTCCGTCCAGCAGGCCATCTTCAATGTCCTGGTGGAGCCAGCCATACCGCCACACAAAAGCGTCGTGGCACGAGCCGGGGCAGCGTGTGTCGATGGCGAGGATACGCATGTTGGCATCGCAGACCTGAGAGAAAACAGGTAAGCCACAATATTACTTGTGAACATCCGCTGTCAAATTGCGGTCAATAACAAAGTAGTAGGATACTCACAATCATGGCGTTCACAGCGTAGTAGCCCTTGCGGCTCCAGAAAGCTGCCTTGTGACCAGCATTACCCCGCGGCGCCGCGATGGCAACGAGCGTGCCGTCAACACACCCAACGACGCCGGGGATACTGCCAAGGCGAAGGTAGCCCTCTTTCGCCGCCGCCTTCTCTTGGGGGCCTTGTGGCCCAGGTAACGCAAAATGTCACTGGAACGTTATCTGAATGGCCACAAATGTCAGAGAGCAACGTTGCCTGATTGTTGCTAATGTCACTATTTTTGATCACCAGATAACGTTATGCACTAATGTTTCTACAACGTTCTGAAAACGTTGACGTTATGTTATTTCAACGTTATACCAACAAAAAATGATGAAAGAAACGTTGCCTGTACATTACTTTAACGTATCCTAAACAATGCATGCGGTACCTTCCTCAAGGAGCTTCTAGGCAAAAGCTACATAACCCGCACCATCTGTTCCTACTAGACAAGGTACAGCCATAGCTGATGAATCGTGCATGAGTGCGTTCTGCCTTCCCGAAGTGACTAATGTACGCTTATATGTCGACAAGGCACCGACCAAAAGGCAGTTACGCAGTAATCGTGGTCTGCTGACTGCTGACCGGTCACTTGAATGACACAACCAGTGCAAAAATTACGTCAGGTGCACATGTGAGATCATTTACACAATTTATTTGGCATGATTGTACATCTGTTGAGTCAGCAATTCCATGAAGAGACGAGCAATCACATAGCTGCCAGGTCATCCATTCCATGAATTAGGCCACTAAATTAAAAGAACAAAAACACACAAAAAAAGATTATTATTCAGCCAAAATTCAAGACAGCACTTACAAAGTAATCAGACATCTAAAACTAAATTTGCAGGACCAGAATTACTTGTGTGTGGAGCGTGCCAATATGCCAATATTTATTGGACAGATAGTACAAAAATAAAGAACACCAGGACACCCACTGAATTTCCGCTTTTAAAACCATCAAAATTACAGCTGATGCAACATTGATGGCCTTACACTATATCCTAGAAGTTTACTTTTATGTCCCATAGGTTTTGCCTATGCTGTTCCATATGATATGCTGGAAAGCTAAGTGACTGTGACAAGTCCAGTTTTTGCACAGCTTGATGCACAAGTAGACTAAATGATAGTCCAGCTTCCGTACACAGCATAACAGACCTACCGTTTTTTGCGGCGTGCTGGTACGTGGCGAAAATGGTCGCCAATGTCATGTCTCATGTCCACTTCCTTGCCCAACAGGCAAGACTGCCGGAGGGCCACTGCGCAAACAAAACAATATCACAGACTTAGGGCAGTAAACCTAGACACTGATATTTACTACAAATTAACAAAACCCATTACTTCTGTTATGAACTGTGAACACGCTTATGCATATATTGAATTGTGCATCTCAATCTACTGTACGACTCAATGAATCCACACCATTTGCACAACGTTCTTCAGAAGCCCTGAAATGAGCAAAAGAAAAAAAAATTAGAAAATACATTAGAACGCAGCAGCAAAAATGGACTGCTGGCCAGAATTTAAAAACTAGCCAAATATATATATGTGCCAGAATAAAACCACAAATATAGAGCTATAATGTGCACTGCACAGTAAAATGTTGCTTACAACACCCACTACAGGCACAAGGCAAGTTTTTACCTTGGATGCCGCTTTCTGCTTGTGCTGCTGGGCTCACTGATACTTGTGCTGGTCTCGGTGGAGGACGGCCAACAAATGGTAGCTGCTTGGCTTGTTGTGTAGGAACTGTAGATGGTAGGCGATGATTATCACAGCTTTCATCGCTTTCACTTTCCTCACAAACAAAAAGAGCCTTCTGTTTCCTTTTTTTTTTTTTTTGTTGGGACGTTGCTGCCGTCTTCATCCGACACTGCAGTTAAAAATGTTTCAATTCAGTTATTTCAACAGTGGCTTGCTAAAGTAACATTCACAAATATAGCAGCAAAGCAAATGGAATATGCATGATTAATATAGAAAGTGTAAACATATCAGGCAAAAACATTTTAGCAGCAAAACTGGACTCATACTTCCATACAACGCCTTCTTGGTGGGCTTTCTTGGCCTTTTTGTCAGCCGTTCCTCATCAGTTGTCAAATCTGACACCTGTTCAGCTTTCTTCTCTCTTCTTTTTGTGTCAGCATATATTGCTGCAAAAAAAGAGTTCAGTGTAGAAAGATTGAATGACACGGCTAAAGGGAAACAATGAAAATAGTAAGCAGACCCGTGAAAAGGCAACGTTCACAACTGCTTAGCAACAATATTATTGGAATAAGAGCATAACAATATCACTATAACAGGAACCTTGAGTCAATGAGCAACAAACACGATTACTGATAAGAGTCATTAAATTAAGATGATGTGTGATTATTTCACCATTTTGGCTCAAAATTTCTCCCCTCTGGCAGTGCTTAACTTATGTGCATCGTTGCCTTTGTACACTGCCGCAACCAAGAACCTAAAGCTCCAACAGTACCCTATAATCACAATACTATCTTGTGACAAAAAAAAAAATGACGTACTAGCCTCGCCTAAGATTCGGCATTTGTGTGCAATCCATTCTTCTCCAGGCTCCTCGCAGTCTTTTATAGCGCTTGGGCAACGAGACGGGGTTCGGTATGGCGGCCATAATGTTTCCCCATTCTGCACCCAGAATTTTGGGGACAGCAGCAACTCCGTCCGCACTGCTGAATTCGACGATGTAGAACATCCTGCGAGAATATAGCGCAGTTAGCATAACAACAAGCACTAGTGCCAAGCCAAAGGCATTATTTTCTAAGTGCCTCTGTTGAAGAGACACTACTGAGTTGCACTTCACTGCTCAAGTTTCCAATCAATGAGGGTCAATTTATGGTCAGTGTGTATTTTGCCAGCAGCTGAGCGAGATGCATGTCATTGAAACTAGTTTTCTTTGCACACTTACTGCTGGCGTTTCAGGAAATTAAATCGCTGCAAACACTATCTCCTACTTGGCATGTGCTAGAAATTTTCATCAACAAAAAGTTTACTGCTGATTTCTAAAGTAAAAACAGCGCAACACAGTCGTGGCGAAGAATTTCAGCATACTTAACTTCCAACTATTTTCAGTCCACGCAGATGACACACACACACACACACACACACACGCACACACACACACACACACACACACACACACACACACACACACACACACACACACACACACACACACACACACACACACACACACACACACACACACACACACACACACACACACACACACACACACACACACACACACACACACACACACACACACACACACACACACAGCGCCAAAATGCTAAACCGGAATGGCAAAGGGCGCACACATACACTGAGCACGTTAGCGAGATGGCTGGCTGGTGGCCCCAACCGGCGGCCTGTGGGCTATCAAACTAGACGAATTTTCAGTCACACTTCGAGCAAACCATTAATGACACTAATCGGTCACACAGACCTAATGATGCGGCTCTTGCCATGGGCGTGACAACTTAGGCGTTAGCGTGACACTGTCACGGTGACCACACCGCCAAAGAGGCAAAATAATTTCAGCATTTGTCTCCTTATCAGAACACAAGCAGCTCTGCTAAACATCTGTGATGCGGGGCAGCGCAGCACTGTTCTGCTGCGAAAATGCATGGCCAGTCGTTAATGACAAAGAAATTCATGATTAACAAAGCAGCAAGGAATAAACAGAAAACGCGTGGCGCATCCAATGTGGTTCCAGATGCGGCAGTCTGAGATATGCCTACAAGCTAAAAGGGAGGTCACCAAAGCAATAGCAACTCACCTGTGAGCGATGAACAGTGCATGCAGTCGGAAGATTGAATTCGCACGTGAAATGCGGCTGCGAAGTCGGCACGAAGGCACTCAAAGTCAAAATGCACGAGCACAGGCAAGTGGCAAGACAAGGCATAACGTGCGAAAAAGCTCCATAAAGCCCCACAAGAGCCATGTCGTCGTGTTTCTTTTGTCCCGCCATATTGAATGTGGTGCCGCCTGAATGCAGCAAAATAATATGAAATAAATATTTATTAATTTATGCTAATGTTTAAGCTTAGTAATTTACTGCGTGAAAGTTCTTTTATTTGCAAAAAAAATTGTTTATTTATGGTTATTTATTACATAAACGCTTTCGTTGGCCAAGACACGCAATGTATGGCACACAAACGAGGTGTAGTCGAGCCAAGCTCAAGCCCAGCCAGTGTGCGTTCACATCACGACCTACTGCTACTGTGTTCACATAATGCTTGTGTAGCAGTGCGGAAAAGTGGCTTTTTCTCCTGAACACGCCTTATCATGTTGTATCAGCTTTGCGCTGTTATAACCCCAATACTTGTGCGTAGCTGAAGCAAGTGATCATACTGCTCATTCGTCGATGACCTTCAGTGCACCATGATGCGTACCCAAGTGTTTGCAAGTAAAGCTGTGTCTACCAGCGATGGAGAGGACATAGTGGTGTATCATTGATGTTGGAAGAAGACAGAAATTCTGACGCAGGGCAACCAAAATAGCAGCACTTTGCCAATCTGATAGCCCTACTGTACAGCAGTCCCTTACAAGCTGAAACTTAGCTACTGCCGAGGAACATTTTGAGAGGGTGGTGTTTCACAGCAGTGAGTCCAGTGCTAGTTATAGCAATGACGATGAAGAATTGGTTTCTCTATTGTGCCCCGTTGATCCACCGCCAACTGGCGAAGTTGCCGAGTCTCAAGAACAAATTCTACAGCAGTATTCATGCAGCAGTGAGCTCCGCGATTTTTCGTCAAGCGAGAGTGAGGTGGATTTAGCTCCGGCTTTGCACGACCCACTTCGTTCATGGGCTGTAGATAACATTTTTGCCGCCCACATCACTAAGCTTCTGAAAATTCTGCAGCCGCACCACCCAGACCTCCCTTTTGATGCCAGAACACTGCTGCGGACGCCTCATGCCAGTAGTCACCAGCATGGGAAGTGGCACTTACTGCTTTTTTGGCGTCGCTGGAAACCTCATTCAGCAACTAGAAAGTGGAGCCATATCAGTGAGCGCTTCAGTGATTTCCCTGACGATGAACGTCGATGGTGCACGCCCTTATCTAGGAGTTCGTCGAAACAGTTCTGGCCTGTGGTTGTGCGGGCCGAAGAAAGCTCGCGAAATGAACCTTTCCTTGCAGCTCTCTACATGGGGGACTCAAAACCCGAGTGTGTTCACTTTTAGAGCTTGGACTGCACCATGGTGAAGCTGTGTTCCCTAGTGATTGTTCATGCATTTGTTTGCGACATCCCTGCGCGGGCATTCCTTAAATGTACCAAGAGACATGCAGCATACTATGCATGTGAAAAGTACATGCAAAAAGGCATGTACTCTGTAGAGCATAGGAAAGTTATATTTCCTGATGTGTTGGCCCCTCCGCGTACAGGTGAAAACTTCACCAACATGACACAGCCTGATCATCACAATTGCACATCACCATTGCTCAAGCTGGGCATCGGACTGGTTCCCACTAGACTATATGCGTTTGGTTTGCTTAAGAGTTATGAAAAGACTTCTAGTGCAGTATTGGACATCAACTGCCCCATCAGCGTCAATGCTGCCTTTGAGTGCACGTAGGGCCATTTCTGAGAACTTAGTGACTTTGGCTGTCAACACTCCACAGGAGCTTCAGCGCATTCCAAGGACCCTGCGTGTTCTAGAATTTTGGAAGGCATCCGAGTATAGAAACTTTCTTGTTTACTTTGGCCCCATTGTTCTGAAGCAACACCTTGCTCATCCATTTTACACGTACTTTTTGAAGCTAAGTTGTACCATCACAATACTGGCCTCACTCGATCTTTGTATGACTTTGTGTGAATATGCTGAGCAGCTGCTGCTTAGCTTCGTTACAGAGGCAGGTAAGCTTTATGGCAGTGGCATCTAAAATGTTAGCATACATAGCCTCTCGCATCTGGAAGATGATGTGCGATGGTTTTGCCACATTGCCCTATTTTCAGCCTTTTCTTTTGAAGCTTTTCTAGGAAAGCTGAAGAGACTGGCCAGAGGCCATGCCCTTCCTACGGAACAAATTTTTATGCGAGCAGCTGAACTAAAGCAGTTCAAGCAACCAGTGACTCCTAGAAGTGATGCCATCAAGCTGTACAATATTCACATAAATGGACCAGTCCCTGAAACATTCCGGGGGCAGCGATTCAGTAAGACTACGATTGGCAAAAAAGTGTTTTCTACAAAGCCGAGAGACAGCTGTGTGAGGATAACGGGTGGAAATTTTGTCCTAATAAGAAATTTTATAGCAGCTGAAGGTGACGTCCTTATTTGCAGGCAGCACTATGCCGATGTTAGTAACTTTAATTTTTATGATGCAACGCTGTGGTCTGTTGACATAGGTGTTTACAGAGCCCGAGGACTTTCACGGGGTCTGAATACGTGGAGCATCAATGAAATTGGTACAAAATGTGCGTGCTTACCGGTCAAGAAAAATGCAGATGCTATTTTTTGTGCGCTCCCATTGTAAAAACCATACCTTTGCTTGGTACTCTCTGACAATGACAAAACCATTCCCACAACACGGTGTTTGTTTGCACTCATGTCCATGATATAATTTTCACTGTCTGTTGGGCTCTCAACAGTATTGTAAATTAATAAAAGTATAGTTTGTGATATTTTTGACCTTGTGATCTGATGATTTGTTGGAAAATAATTACTATCTAAAATTGTTTCCATGTTATAAAGCTGCCATTTATCACTTGAGAATATATTCTTGTCCAACCAGGAATTTCGCATTTCACTTTTGCAGCTTTATTAGCTTCGCCAGTAATATCTAACTCAGCCTGTTTATAAATGTTGCAATAGCAATGTTATCAAAACGTTGGTGAGATGTGTACACCCAACGTCAGTGCTGTGTATGCCTATAAACGTTATGATGACGTGATCTCTAAACGTCAGGGCAACGTATGTCTTGCAACGTCGCAGCAATGTGAGATTTTGTCACATAACGTTGTGTGGAAGTTCATACATACAGGCAACGTTTAGGCAATGTTTTGCGTTACCTGGGGGGAATCCCACCCAGCCGCGCTCAGTGCCAATCTTCACTATCGCCTCCGCCACCCGATGCACACAACGGCTAACTTGTGGCTGGGACAGCCCAATGTAGACCTCGTTGCCGATGGCTGCTTGAAAACCGCCGGTAGCAAAAAACGCAATGCGCACAACACCTGCCGCCGCACTGACACCGCGCTCGCTCGCAATCCTCCTAGTTCATCAGCAAGTTCGTCGCACAACCACACAGCAGTATTCTTCTCTAATCGAAACAGTCGTCGAAACTGATCGTCCGGCAATTCAAACGCGTCTTCGTGCACTTTCCGACGCCGGTGCTCGCGATGGCCCAACTGTCTCAGCCGGCGTATGGCGAAATAGACTGCCGCCATTTTCGCTCTACTCAGTTGACTGGTTTTGGGGTTACCTCGTTTCGCTCACAATTTCAGTCAATATTCAGCTCATGGGCAACGTCACCACTTTAGTCTTGTTGATGACGTACCCACAGTCACCGGTGAGATCAGCGATGACGCAAAATTTCAATATGGCCGCCGACCAATAGGAGCAGGGCAAGTTGAGCGGTTTGAGACTGGTTTTGTATTGAGAGCGTTATAGAATTCCCCCCCAGGGCGCACCAAGACCCGCACCACAGCAGACCAGCAGCATGCAGAAAGTGATAAGAAACCGTTTCGTGCTTCGTCAGCCTCGCTATCTCCGTTGCCTTGGTTACCTCTGGCAGCGCCTCCTGACCCGATGCAGAAACACGGGGTTGGGGTGATAAGTGTGTTGCAAGATTGTTTTTTTTTTTTATTTAAGAATGTATTCATAAAATACCTTACCTCATGCACAAACGAAGTTATCAAAATGTCTATTCTTTTTATGTTGATTGATACTTTTTAATTTGTAGTAGCAGAATGTCTTAATCTGAGCCCCCGACCTGTGGCTATGCTGCGGTGCCGCTGAACCGCTTTTGGGCCCAGCCTTCGCCACCATTCTACTTCCGCCATGGTGCGTGCGCTGATAGCGGAAGCCATCGGGCGGAACGCTGATTGTCGTCAAGGCGCCGCGGTGCGATATGGAAAGAAGTAGCTAGGTAAGGGGTTCTACGTTATGAACATCACAGTAGTGAGTAGATTTTGGTTTTGACTGCGTGTGTTCGGAACGTCATTGTAAACTTGTATTGTGCCTATTTTATTACAGATCTGCGACGCGAACATACGCACGTTTGACCCTCGCTGCCCCGGGGGATCCAAGGCCTCCAAACAACGGGCCTGCTGAACGCCTGCGACTTTTTCTTGGGTAAGCTGTGAAATACCCACGTCGGTTATCGAACGACCTTGATTATATGCATTGATATGTACAATCGACCACTTGCTGTAAGTTGGCTTCTCTGCAAGTCCTGTTTTCTAACCAAAATGACTCGTTCCCCCTCTCGCAATGCTAAGAAACGAACAGAAGAAAGTTCTCTTTTCTTCGAGATTACCCAGCGAGACCTGATGAAAGTTCATAGCCGTATATACCTCAAAATACAGGACGAAGGGACTAGGGATTGTAGTGCCTTGCCCCCATTCGTTACGCTCCCTCCCTACGACACGTTCGCTACTCGAGAGTGTGAGTACGCTGCAAAAAGCGCCTGCTTCTATTCGTTTCAGCAAGAACTAGAAGAGTGTTGTGTGATAACGAGACCTTTTGGTTGGATTACGAGCCTTACAGAGAAAGTGACTTGTATTCCGGCGAGTGATAGATTGTCTGAATTCGCTGAAGCTGCATGCATAAGACGGGCTAGTTATGCATATGAATTCAATAAGTACTTTCTTCTGGGCGAGTTGGTTCATATTAGCAAAAGGTAAAAGACTTGCGCAAAAAGTAGATGAAGAAAGAGACGTGACAACAAGACAGAGCGCAAACTTCCAACTGGTTTTATTTAGGAAACGGTACCTACTTATATAGACAAGGGAAATCATATCATATCGATCAAGAGTAAACACGTGAGCACACAACCAGCGAAGATCATCTACCAAGCAGGGCAAAAATGACTTAAATCTCATGAGATTATCACTGAGGCCAAAAAAATTGTTTGCAGTGTAAGAAGGCTGAATGATGTATGCAAGGTATACCAGCAAACGCAGACAGATACACACACATGCAAGACTGCGCGCGCGCAAACAACACACACACACACACACACACACGCACACACAGAGATACACACACAAACAGACAAGCACACGTAAAATCGTAACAGCACATTTCTATGGCTAAGCCAAGTCAGACCTAAAATAAAGTAAAACAGGCAGTCGCAAACTAAAACCGATAAAACAGCCAAATGGCTGAAAACCTAAGTGAATAAAATCAATTTTCTAGGCAAAAGCCGCGTCAGTCATAAAAATCAACAACAAACAAGGAGAATTGTTGTTGATTGCTGTGTTACTTGCTGCTACACTGCTTCTTGTTTGTTGATGATTTTTATGACTGACGCGGCTTTTGCCTAGAAAATTGATTTTATTCACTTAGGTTTTCAGCCATTTGGCTGTTTTATCGGTTTTAGTTTGCGACTGCCTGTTTTACTTTGTTTTTAGGTCTGACTTGGCTTAGCCATAGAAATGTGCTGTTACGATTTTACGTGTGCTTGTCTGTTTGTGTGTGTATCTCTGTGTGTGCGTGTGTGTGTGTTGTTTGCGCGCGCGCAGTCTTGCATGTGTGTGTATCTGTCTGCGTTTGCTGGTATACCTTGCATACATCATTCAGCCTTCTTACACTGCAAACAATTTTTTTGGCCTCAGTGATAATCTGATGAGATTTAAGTCATTTTTGCCCTGCTTGGTAGATGATCTTCGCTGGTTGTGTGCTCACGTGTTTACTCTTGATCGATATGATATGATTTCACTTGTCTATATAAGTAGGTACCGTTTCCTAAATAAAACCAGTTGGAAGTTTGCGCTCTGTCTTGTTGTCACGTCTCTTTCTTCATCTACTTTTTGCGCAAGTCTTTTACCTTTTGCTATTATGCATATGAATGCTTGTTAAAGTACAAATTTAGTGTTATGGAAGCAGCAACCAAATATTCAATGTTTGAAATCTCTTTACTGCCTAAGAAACCGTAGCGTTTGTGTTGTGCAGGTAATCTTAACACATTTTTGTTTATATCACTGTGAAGCTACAAGGCTGTCCTTACAATTATGCTTGCTTGAATAGCCCTGTGACACGTTGCCAACATTCCTATTATTATTACCACCTCACTGTGGGCTAGTTGGTATTGTATTCCTTGCCGCAATCGTATGTCACCTTTCCTACAGTATTTTGTTAAACATTATATGAAAGTGCCCTTTCGCCCTGTTGTTTCTGTTAAAATTATATTTCATTGCATAGTCAACTCATACGCCGAAGTTACCAAGTTTTTGTAAGGGGCGCAGCCCCTCGTCAAGCCATTAATAGGCTTTTTGGCTGCGCCCCTAGCATCCTTATGATGTTGAAATAAATAAAGATGACTTGACTTGTTTACTAGAACATGCAAAAGGTGGACTTAAGTGGATGTCATTGTTTGGTTATGCAGGAGACAGTGACTACCCACTGGAGTCTTGGCTGCTTACACCAATGCCAAGTCATCCCAGACCCAACTTGCTGTCCCTTCTCTGCTATCACCTTGCAGCCTGGCACAGTTAGCTGTGGTCACTAGCTGTGTGGTAAACATGTTTAAACCGAAAAGCGTAGCGTTACAGCAAGGTAACACATGTCCTGACGCTTATTGGAATCAGAAAATGGCACCAAAGATTTTTTACTGCCACATATACTCAGTAGAAGCACTTATTTCTTGGCCGCTGTATTTCACTCGAGTGTTTTTATTGAGAAAGAGACATCATACATACCAGCACACTTACCTTGATGTACAATCCATACAAAATTGACATGTATATTGCAGAATAATTATTGGGCTCAAAGAAGCCGCTCCCTTTCAACATATTGAAGCTATTTATACAAATAGGTACTGTATGCATGGTGCAGTGTGCAAAACGCTTACATAGAGGTAAAAATGCCAGCTGGATGGTATACTACTAGAGATCTTGCTCGCAGTGCTAAATACTGTAACAGCTGTTAGGAGAATGGTGTACAAATACTAGGCTGCAGTGCCCACAATGATTGCTGAATGATTACAAAATTCTAGTGACAATAAAATAACTAAGCATCACACATGCATTGTTAAGGCAATGTGTGAACAGATGTTATGTGCACTAATAAAACGTGTAAAACTTCAAGCGGACTGCTGAGCAGCTTGAAGACAGTAGAGGTAGCCATTCAAAAATGTTTTACACCATAAACATGGTAGAACGAGAGAAATAACATGGCTACTCAATACAAAACAGCACTAAACAAGGCTTGAGGAGGAACCTTGGTTTGCAAGCCAAAATCGAAATGTGGGCTCGGCTTGCAAGCTGAGGCTCCCCCTCAACCCTTGTTCAGCGCTCTTGCATACACCATAAACATGTGATAAGTACACCTTTACATAATTGTCACCTACTTTTGACCTTGGAATTTATTTTCCAAGTCGTTTTCAACAAATAATCAGAAAAAGGATCTTTCGCGCAAACTGGCCTTTACATTGAAATGGTTTGTACATAATGCACCCAACATGGAAAGGTAATAGAATGAGGAATGTGTGTAAAATGAACATCTTTTTGAAACACTACACAGCCTCCATGATGGCACTTCAAAACTAACACATATTCTTCGCCTTCGAGGTAATCTGCACACCTCACTGGTGGGCCCCTTGCTTATATTAAGACTACGGAAATTAAGCAGATTCACCAGCTCGCCTCCGGCATCGCACACCAAACTTGCGTCATGTGTTTGCCTTTCCCGTCGAAAAGGGGGGGGGGGGGATACCGTGCAACATGAACAGACACTGACAACGTTCCAGCAATGTGCCACTAACACACACTGCCTGCTGCGCGAAATACAACATACTACACATCCCTGTCCAGACCTGTTGAACAAGCTCGTCCTCTCCTCGGTCACTATAATAAATTTCTGAATAAAGTATTTTCTTTCTCTGAACACACCAAAGGAAGCATTAACATCACAGTTTATGTACCTTATAGAGACTGAACAGTCAACATCAAAGCATCAACGGAATATCAGGAACGGAGTCCGATGTGGCCGAAGTCAACTGGCTGCGATGCACAGGAGTGACTGTCACCGTGGCTTGCACGAGGAGTCCGTAGTGGAGGGTCGTGTGTCGGATCTCGTTTCCCGCACTGCAATTGCCAGCTCTGGCATAGTAGCTGCCATCTGCCTTACTGCAAGTGCAAACTTTCCTCTGTCGGCAGACACAGTAGTGTAGCCTTCATTATCTTCTTGTATTTGCTTTTAAACAAACAGAACAGCAGACCACACACCTCCCACTCGTCGCTCTTGCCATCGATAGTAAGCAGTTTGACAACGCTGACACTCTTCAGTAAGCTGATCACTTAGTCGATTTTCGTGCCAAACGCTTTCCCCACGCTGATCACTGCAGGTTCGTAGCCTTCGTTGTTTTCAATCGAATTTTTCCAGCTGCTCACGACATCCGCAGACGACCTCGATTTCAGGCGACGCACGGAAAATAGCAACTAGCCGAGGAATCAGCTGTTTTCTGGCAAGCCGCCATGTGCACTCTAACACCGTCAGCGTGCCCTCGCGGAGACAAAAAGTTACTGAGGAGCAAATTTAATTGCGAAGCCTAAAACGTATCTCCTTATGCTTCATGTTAGTTAGTTGTAAATACAGTTCCTCAGCAGAATAAATATTTATTAATTTTATTTACTGCGTATTAACTGCGCCGTTTCACAAAAACTTAGGAGACGGTCCCTCTTCGGCCTCGGCTAGCGTTGCGACAAATGTGTAGCAGCAGGCACGACCGCGGAACGGGGACCTCAGGGGCGGCGTACGAGTCACTGGCCGAGTCACTGGTCGATTTCGTAATCCGTCACGATTGACGTCTTAAGGTCACGTGAAAGCCGCGCCAATTTGACGTCACGCTCTACAACTTGAGAGTGAAATTGAGAGCGTTACAGAATTCCCCCCCCCCCCCTGTTATCTGCAGCAAAGGATTGGGCGAAAAACGCAGGATACACATTTGTATGGCATGCGAGTGGAAAAGTGCTAGTTCGGAAGAAGAGCGGTGATAATGCCGTTGTCATTCGTACGGCACAGGATCTTGACGACCATTGCATGCTGACTGTCTTGACATGCCTTTTTGTTGTTCCCCTAATTATTTTCTCCCGCAATGAAACATCCATCTAAACTTTCCCTCTTCCACCTTAACGCCAGAAGTTTACGCAAGAAATATAACGAAGCAATTTATTTTTTGTCCGAACCTGGTCATTCTTATGACATCGTTTGTTTTACGGAGACTTGGTTTTCCTGTGATGATGAGTGTTTCTTACTTTCCGGATATGATGTCTCTGTGTCGGCCTAGAAAGCGCGGTGGTGGTATCGCTATATACATCCGTTCAAAGCTTAACTATAAGGTACATCCGCAGTTCAGGATTATTAATGACAGTATCGAATGTTTAACTGTAAAGTGCTGTAACAATTTTCTCTGTTATGTATCGCCCTCCTTGTGGCTCACTAGACGATTTCATGCAATTTACTGAAAAGATACTTGAACTGGGCGTTAAATCCAAATTTGAAATGTTCTGGTAGGGGATTTCAATCTAAACGCTTCACCTGAAAACCAAGCTTGCTTACGGTTCCAAGAGCTATATGAGTCCTATGGTTGCTCTAATGTAATCACTGTGCCAACTAGAATAACACCAACTTCACAAAGCATTCTTGACTTGTGCATCACAAGCTTTCCTCCCGAAACAGTAGAATCGGGTACACTGGTCTGCAGTCCAAGCGACCACTTACCAATAATGTGTGTGTTACCCTACGAGCACCGATTCTCCCCAGAAAACGAAATACTAATCAGAGACTACTCTGAGCACTATGTAAACAAATTTAGGGACATGATGATGAATGTTAGAGTATTAGAGTTATCGGACTCCAGTGCTGCTAGCGATGTTTTTGTTTCACGCTTTGTATCTGCCTATGTGACATGTTTTCCCCTCAAGCCCCGTAAAAGGCACAAAAAAGTGCGCATGTTCGAAAGAATTAAACAAAAAATCAGACTCTTTCAAACATTTTTGGTAACAAGAGATGAACATGATTTCCGTGCATTTAAGAGGGTACGTAATCTGCTAAATTCAGATTTGAAAAAAGCAAAACGTGTATACTATACGAATAAATTTGTGCAAATGGATGGCAATACGCATCAGGTATGGCAAACTGTGAGAGAAATAATCTACAAGAATGAAGAAACAAAATGAAATTTCAGAACGCTGATCTATCAGAAGTAGAGATAGCAAACTTATTCAACGAACATTTTCCTCCTAATGATGCGATCGATAGATCTTCTGCTGTACCTTGCGAGCATTTTATCCATTCAAACAATCAGAATACTCTCTATTTATCCCCCACAGATCATAGGGAATTCAAGATATAATGTCATTAAAGGACGGGTGCGCTTCTGGCAGTGATGAAGTCATAGCGAAACCACTTAAAGGGCAGCTGCATCACTTTTTAAAAAGAAAGAGTTCGGAATACATATATACAGTTTACGACCCCCTGAACACGAATACGATGTTAAATTTTGTCATAAGTGACCGCAAACTACTTTTTAATCAGAAAAACGTGCACCAACGCCGTGGGGCGTTTTGAAAGTGGCGCTCTTGCCTGTGACTGGTCAAGCGCGCCGTGACGTCAATGACGGCGTGCCATTTAGTGGTAGCGGCGGTCCAAGCGATTGTACATGCACGCACGTGCTTTTCTGTGGACGTATGCTGCTGAACATGCAACGATCACGCTGCTCAGGGGAATATGATATTGAGCCGTACTTGTTCGAACCAGCGGCGGCTTCGGAACAAGGTGACACTGGAGGCAGCGGCGACATGACGAGCGAGGAGACAGCGCTAACCTTTTCCCGCATGGGAAATTCACACTGGTACGTACCGCTGCGCTGCACTGCTGTGTGCGCCTGTGATCCGCTCTCAATCGAACATATCAGCGTTACTCGTGCCCTAAATCTCCTACCATACTTGAACGAAGCAGTGTCACGTCAATGCGCTTGATGTGACGATTGTAAACAAATGAACTAATCCAGACGAGCCGTCGCCCCAGTTTTGTTGCGTGAATTTAGTCATTTATATGTCAGCAAGAGCAGCAAAAGTCACGCTCTCAGCACCCGCAACCTCGAGTACGTATACATTTTATTCTGGGGGGATTTAGCAAATTAACGCGGGAGCGCGGTATCGACGAGAAGCCAGGCCGCTACCTTGCTGCGCGCGCGTAATCCCATTTAGAACACCGGTAAAAATACCGAAACGCTAGGACAGCTATCGCTAGTCACGCGCTGCCATGTCGCGAGTTTAGCACACTTCATTTAGCTGCGCTTAACATAGCGACTTCGACCACAGACATCATGCTGCCCCGATTTCTTTTCTTAATTGGGATAGTTGAATTCCCAGGAGCTCTCCAAGAACCTTGTAAGGCCGCAGTGAAAAGCGACTCGCACGTGGAGTCGAGATCGAGGCTCCGCGCTTAGCACGTATTTACAGTCCCTAGGCTTTAACCGAAAGGCTCGGTAGAAAAGTAAGGGCTTGTAGAGTGACTTCTCTGTGTGAGAGTCTGTTTTGTTTTAAGTTACAGTTGTCTGTGTGACTTGTTACTGTAATTTACAGCGTGCCAATGTAAACTAATTTCTTTCTGTAAATATATATCTCCCCCTGACCATCATCAGATCATCGTCTTCTGCTTCTCTACCTGCCGAACACGAACTTAACATCACTGGCGCGTAGTGATGTTAAGTTCGTGCTAAGCACGGAGCCTCGATCTCGACTCCACGTGCGAGTCGCTTTTCACTGCGGCCTTGCACGTCCCTCCTAAGAGGGTAAATGAGCTTGGAATCCGCTCATTTACACAAAACAAAAACACAGGCCGCAACATTCCCCCTCAGGCGACCATTTCGCCAGGCAACAGCGCACCTAAATCCGTCCCCACTGAGGAAAAACCGTACACTCGAAGTCGGGAAATAAAACCAATACAAACAACGGCACTGAAGACACGAAAGTTCTTCATGGCAGTCCGCCACATCCTGCATTGCGCACAGCAGTGTGCCCTATAATTTGCTATACATGAGGCACATGTAAAGACATACGAAAAAAAAAAATGCAATACAAGAGCGCGTGTAGGCTACACAGAGTTCGCCATAGCCCGAGTGTCAGCACAAAAGCACTCCTCCGTGGCGCACGGCTGTAGCACGCGTCACACATCACATAACACGGCGGGTGACGGGAACACTCACGCCACTGCACAGTTCCCGCTCCGTCATGCAACTGTCCCTACACCACTGCTTGGTGTTGCCAAACAGTTCCGTGCACGCCACCCGTTGGGTGAGCAGGAACCTTCGCGCCTGGTGAGGCTAGCATGGCTATGCCAAATAGCCAGATACAAAATTGGACAGTGAGGCTTTCTTCGTCTCTGTACTTTGCGCAAGATGACGAGGCTAGCCCATGCAGTTTCCTGCGCTGACGAAGTGAGTTGGGCAGGCGCCCGCTGCTATCATTCGAAGCCGGTACGATCTCGTGCGCGCCTCGGCGCTCGCGTTGTCGTGCATTAGGAGCTTTCAGCGCCTGCGGTGCACCGTTGTCACCTCTCGCGGCCCTCTTGAGATCCTCTCACTGTCAAATTGTTGGTTACAACTGGCACGTCACCGCACCTTACCTCTGGCGGCCTCCACTTGTATTGCTGTCATGCTTGCGTGAACTTTGAGAGGTCCACCTGCGTGCTCCTCGCCACTACTCTGCTGTAGCTTGGCGCGTTCGCTCTCTTGACCAGAGATATCGAACTGGCCAGAATCCGTTACTGCACCCTCTGTTTCAAACGGAGCGGGCGCCCTCCCCGTAAGCTCAGCCTCGACACCTGTTGCGCGTAGATTAACACACGGGGCGCACTCCGTCGGCTGATCAGCTCGCACTTCGGAAGTGAAATTTCTTTGCGCGGAATCCGCGCCGCTGCTGTCGGGCTCCGACGGCCGATTGTCGCTATGCTGCACCGAGCGATATGCTAAGTCTTCAGATAGTAACTTCCGCTGGTCCTCGTTCATTTGGGTTAGCTCCGTGTCGACGGCGTTTCGAACGGACTCACAAGACTTAGCCATAGCTGATACTGACAAGGGCTCGTCAGCATCTTCGCGAATTTCTATCCGCACCACGAGACTGCTCGGGCAGTTTGTTTCGCCGCCTAACGGTAGCTCCTCTAGCTGCGCCTGCGGGGTTGCACTATCAGTTTCCTCCGCTCCCTGCTCTGTGCTAGCAACTCTTTGCTCGTCCTGGTTATCTGCATTCGTCGAATGCCGGGAGGGGCAGCTCTCAACTAAACAAGTGCTATCTGTCACGGGGCCAACGTCTAACTGTCGTTGCTCCAATCCTGCTAACGGCTCGTCCGTTTTTTCGCACATTTCCAATCGCGCCACGACACTTCTCGGGTAGTTCGTCTCGCCCCCTAACGCTAGCTCCTCTAGCTGCGCCTGTGGGGCTGCACTAGCAGTTTCCGCCGCTCCCTGCCCTGAGCTAGCAACGCTTCGCTCGTCCAGGCTATCTGCATTCGTCGAATGCCGGGAGGGGCAGCTCTCAACTGCACTAATGCTTTCTGCCACGGGGCCAAGGTCTAACTGTTGCTGCTCCGTTGCTTCGGACCAAGTTTTAGCCTTTCCGCCGCCGGCATGCTCACGTATCAGCGCTCTCATCAATCTCTCTTCCTCTCTCAGAATTTCCTGTTTTTTTTTTCGCTCAAAATCCAATTCAAGTTGCCGAATTACCAGACGCTCTTCCTCCGTCAGGGGATATGCCTAAGCCTTGCTTTCAATCATATCTGGCGTCCTTACTGCCTAGTACCTCACTTTCCCTAGCACAAGCAAAGCCAACCTCGACCAGACGCAAGAAATCCCACTCACCCGTCACCAGCGTCGCTGCGGGTAGTAGCACACAGCCCGGGAGTCACGCCTTGGCTGGTCGTCCTCGGCAGGTAGCTTGCAGTCGTCCTTTGGCTGCCGCTGCTGCTGCCCGAGGCCTTGTTGCTTGCTTCTTTGTGGTAGGGTGCCGAACCCTGTCGTACTGCGCCAGTGATGTTAAGTTCGTGTTCGGCAAGTAGAGAAGCAGAAGACGATGATCTAATTTCTTTCTGTAAATATATATCTCCTCCTGACCATCATCAGATCATCGTCTTCTGCTTCTCTACCTGCCGAACACGAACTTAACATCACTAACCTGAAAATAAGAAAATGGCATAAGACATAAACATGACATAAGAAACTTAATTTAACAAAGCAGAGGCGAGTTTAGGATGTGCGTTCTCTTTTATGACATAGGTTTCTGACTTTCATTTTAAAAGGTTCATACTTGGCATGTGCAAGCAGAATCGGATCGCCAAGTGCAAAATGTATAGAGGTCCAAAACTGCTCGTTTTCCTGAACAAAACTTTTCATGAGCAAATAAGGGCTGCCTTTCCATTCATCGATTCAGCAGTGTGATGACTCTTTCCGGATCGCACCGATAGCCTAAACATGAAAAAAAAAAGTACCACTCTCTCACAGTTTTCCAGCCGCGTCAGCGGGCGCCAATGCTGAATAGTTTTACTTTCACCTGTGTATTCATCTGCCCGGCCACCCACAACAAAAACACAAACAGAACAGAAGAGCAATATGATGTATTGGACCTCTTACCTCGAGTTTTCTTCTTTTTACGAAAGCAGCTCTTGGCGGCGGAGAGGTGCTCTTGTGTGCGAAGACAGAAGGCACAGCACCGGTTTTCAATCGCGCAGATTTGATCGGTATCCCAAAAGATCGCATCAACGACAAGCTTTGGTGATAGTCACTGTCGCGAAAATGATCTGAGCAGATCACCGACGATTTTGTAGGCTTGAAATCCTTCCTCTTGACCGCGGCAACCCAAAGCGCCGATAGCTTGCGCTCCTTTGGGAATTTATGAAACGCGACATCCTCTCGGCCGCCAGTGTTCGTTCCGCCATAGGCTGCGCAGAACCACGGCATGGTCGTTCTTTTCGTGAAGAACGGTGCAAGATGCAATATCATTTACACATACTCTGCATCAGATTCTAGACATCTCATCACTAGCTGACTGCATATTCTTAGATTTTTCTAAAGCGTTCGACAAGGTCTGTCACAAACTACTACTTCAGAAACTATCAAATCTGAACATTGACTGTAACTTATTGAAATGGATTGAATGTTTTTTACTTAATCGCTCACAATTTGTCTCTGCTAATGGTTATAATTCTAGCTTTACTGAGGTGTGTTCTGGAGTTCCACAAGGTTCCGTTCTTGGTCCTCTTTTGTTTCTGATTTACATTAACGATCTTGCCTCTCTTGTAAATTCTCAAATTCACCTTTTCGCCGATGATTGTGTCATTTATAGAGAAATAACCTATGCTAACGACATTACCTTACTTCAGTCAGACCTTTCTGCTATTGGTAAATGGCGCAAGGATTGGCTAATGCAGCCAAATATTAACAAATGCAAAGTCATGCGCGTATCTAGAAAAACTTCCTCCCCACCCCACTACTACCTCGATAACATTTCCTTGGAATCAGTTCCGTCATACAAATACCTCGGCGTCCACATTACTAGTAACCTCGACTGGTCCCTCCATACCGAGAACATAATTAAAAACGCTAATCGCATGCTAGGCTACTAACGTCGCAACTTTTATAATCTTCCTTCTCACTTGAAACTGATACTATACAAAACGTTATTAAGATCGAAACTCGAGTATGCTTCACCGGTATGGGACCCTACTCATGTGAACTGAATTACTGATCTCGAGATGGTCCAAAATAACTCTGTACGTTTTATTCTTGCTAACTACAACCGAACAGCCAGTATAACAGCCATGAAGACTAATTTGTGCCTCCCTCTACTGACATCGCGCAGAAAAAGTTTTCCGCATAACCCTGTTCCACAAGTTGTACCATCATCCCGCTCTTCGTGATCGCCTCATTCCCCGTCCAATTTATGTATCCCATCGCATTGACCATCAACACAAAGTTGGAATTTTATCATGTAAAACGAAATGCTTCACGCTATCTTTCCTACCGCGAACCTCACGAGACTGGAACCACCTTCCCGCAGAAATTGTTGGCATTACTAACCATGAGCAGTTCCGCGTAGCTCTAGCTAACATTGTATACTCAGGTGCTATTTGACATTCATGTACATACTGTACTCTCTTCATTTTTTGTGTATTTACCACTCCGAGGGGCAATGTAAATAATAAATAAATAAATAAATAAATAAATAAATAAATAAATAAATAAATAAATAAATAAATAAATAAATAAATAAATAAATAAATAAATAAATAAATAAATAAATAAACAAATAAATAAATAAATAAATAAAAAGCTTGCGATAACGTTCGCAAGAAGAAAACAAGCGCGAGACAAGAAAAAGGTTGCACTGCGTAGCCTGCAAGCGACAGGTGATGCACGGCCTGCTCGGGCAATAGAAGCGGAAGAGAGGTAGACGCCGTCCTTGACGTCACTACCGCCTGTCGTCTGCTACTGACATCCCCCCTCCAGCGCTGTGCACTGCGGAGAAGCCTGAACGCGGTAGCAAATTTAATCGATGATTACGTCACTATTTCGAAAGCCAAAATATTTCGTATACTTAACATACAAACCCTGCAGATTCGACCCTCTGAAGCGCATCAAATTCTAAAACCGGTGAAGCCTCCCTTTAAGGCAGTGAGTCAAATAGTGAGCGCTCCCATTGCACAAATCTGCAATCTTATAATTTATGCGGGAGTTTTCCCTGCCAAAATGAAACTGGCTCGTGCCACGGCTATTCATAAGGGAGGCTCCCATTTGATGACCTAAATAACTATAGGCCGATTTCTGTGCTCTCAATATTTGCCAAAATAGCCGAACATATCGTTAACAAAAGGCTTGTTGGATTTCTTACCTCGCAAAATATCATAGCAGGGGAACAGTTTGGCTTTCAAAAAAAAAAGTCCAGAAACAGCACTACTTGGAATTAAGGAAGAAATTGTGCACAATATCGAAAATAAATCATTCACTCTGGGTATATTCCTCTACTTCAGGAAAGCGTTCGATAGCGTACAGCATGATATACTCTTAAGAAAACTTCCACATTATGGAATCCGAGGTAAAGCTTTAACCCTCCTTAGTAGCTATTTAATGTCCCGCGCGCAGTATACTCAAATCAATGGTGTATGTTCTGACACTAGCAATGTATCCTACGGAGTACCACAAGGGTCCATACTCGGGCCAGTTTTATTCCTGATATACATTAACGATATTGTTAATATACCGGGTGCTTAGTTTTATACGCAGATGATAGTAATAAGTTTTTTTTGGGACCTGATTGAGATACATTGCTTAGTAAGGCAAACGATTGGATGCAAGGCTTGACGACATGGCTACAAAGTAACCGCCTCCAACTGAATATAAAGAAGACGAAGTATGTTGTATTCCGCTCTAAAGGTACAATAATGCACACAAATTACCTCTTTGGAATTTCAAGGAGTAAATATAGAACAGACTTCTGCTACCAAATTCCTAGGTGTTACTTTTCACGAAAATTTACTATGGAATGCGCACATCGATGCACTCAAAACCGCTCTTGCTCCAGCCATAGGGATCTTAAATAGGCTAAGAAGTTATCTTCCAGTTGCCCTGAAAGGACAGGTGTATTACTCTCTTATACATTCAAGCCTTAGCTATTGCTTCTTGTGTGACAAACCACGACTAAAACAAATACAAATGCCCTATTATCAATGCAAAAAAGAGCAATACGTGCTATCGGTAACTCGGAGTTGTCCGATAGTTGTGCGCCCTACTTTAAATTGTATGGAATACTCGAAGTTCGTAAGCTATATACATACAGACTAAGTCTTGAAGTCTTTCGCCAATACCGGTTCGATAAAACAGGCTTTCGAACAAAATACCACGAAAAAACAAGTGCATATGATTTAAGAAAAAACTTTATAGTAAAGCCCCGGACCAACTAGGGATATCAAAGATTAAGCTACCAGATACCGGATTCATTGAACTGCTATCCAATCATTCTGGATCTATTAACCGACTTCCGTTCACTAAAAATTTTAAGAAAAAGATGAAATCATTGTTCTTAAAGGAATAATACCGTTTTATAAGTGACAAATCTGCTCTCATAGTGCCGTAATTTTTTTTCCTCCTTTATATATGTATGTTTTTTCTTTAGTGTGTTTTCATATCCATGTCGGTTGGCTGTAAACTTGTTTACTCAACATTTGTGTGCATGTAGAAACTTCTGTCCTGTAAAAGAACAAATTTTATCTGTCTTCGACCTGTGCTTGAGTGTAGATCGCTGCTTGCCTCAGGGTGGCGTGACCTAGTCAGGCAGTTTTTTCCCTGCCTTTAGTCACGTCCCCCTAAGACAATAATTGGTTTACAGGAAGAGAAAGGCGCAGTATCTGTTACACTTGCTCTGTGGACACCTGAACCGCGCCGTAAGGGAAGGGATGAAGGTGGGAGTGAAAGTGGAAAGAGAGAAAGGGGCGCCGTAGTGGAGGGTTACGGAGTAATTTCGACCACCTGGGGATCTTTAACGTGCGCTGACATCTCACACCACACGGACGCCACTCGTTTCGCCTCCATCGAAATGCAACCGCCGTGGTCGGGTTCGAACTCGGGGGCTCCGGACAGTAGTCGGGCGTCTTACCACTGCACTACCCCGGCGGGGCCCCCTAAGACAAAAGTTCTGTATTATTGTCTTGAATAAATAAATAAAAAAAAAACATACGAACTCACCGAATCCGATCTTTTCTCCTTAAAAAAAAGGTGTTTTTATGGAGCACCTTTTTTTAAGCACAGAAAGCAAATTCGGATTTTTATGGACTGAATTCGTGTTATATGTTACGCATTACACCCTGCGTGGGTTGCGGAAAGAAAATTGAAGGAGACATAGCGTCTAGTGACCCAGACAACAGAGTTTTTGTGGCTACGTTATGTGGCTTTGTTGCCAAGAAAAATGAAAAGGCATAATGCAAAGCCTAGACAGCTGTTTGTTTTGGGGGATATCTCTATTCCAGAAAAAGTTGCTGATACCCTAAAGAAGGGCCCGTAATATAGTGTACCGCCCAAGATTCCAGCTTGTGAGCTTCTGTCTTTGAACAGAAAGATAGCAGATAAAGATCGGGACCGATGCTTACTGGATGGTATCCTGAGGACGTCTTGGAAGGAATGTACTGCAGAAGTGGTGACGTTTTTTGAAAGGAATAATATTCGATTACTTCAAACGGACAAAGAAGGGGGTTTTGCTGCGCTACAGGCTGGTGCGCGTGTGTTGTGTCTCTTCGCATGTGTTTGTGTTTGTTGCGCCACATTTCTGGGTATTACGCTGGTGTTGGCAACACCTGTACTTTTTTGTATATTCCAGCTTACAAGAGGTTTGTTTCTTGCTGTCTTGTTTTCAGACTCACTTTTGAAAACTTGGAAAATCTGTTTTGTTTTTTTTTTTGCAGAGTTCAAAGCCTGGAAGGACCATATGGAAATCTGTGAGGTGGCTCATTTTGTTAGTGGCGGCCAAAGCATCCAACACCAGGAATGGCTAAGTGTCCTTGCTATTGCATTACAGTGAGAAAGGTGAAGGGGGATTTTGTTAGATGTAAAATTAAGGAACACAAGAGCTCTGTATAAGACAATCAAAGATATCAAAGGAAGCTTCTGTGCCAAGCTGGGCGTGATAAAGGACAAACGAGGCAAGGACCTCACTGAAGCCTCAGAGATAAAGAAGAGGTGGCAGGAATACACAGAAGAACTGTACAAGAAGGACCCGGATGTGCAAACCCAACATAAGAGGGTTGTGATTACTGATCTCGAGCCGGGCATCCTGAAGAGTGAAGTTGAATGGGCCTTAGCCAGCCTTGCTAAGAACAAATCTAGCGGAATTGATGGTATTCCAGCTGAGTTGCTTCAAAACCTCAACCACGACGCTGTTAACACTCTGCATACATTATGTCAGAAGATTTGGACAACCCTGCAGTGGCCACAGGATTGGAGGAGGTCAGTTTACATCCCCATTCCAAAGAAAGGCAGTGCCAAAGATTGTTCCAACTACCGCACGATCGCGCTTATTTCGCACGCTAGCAAGGTGATGTTGAAAATCCTCCAAGGTAGGCTGCAGTAGTATGTGGATCGGGAGCTTCCGGACGTGCAAGCTGGGTTTCGCAAGGGCAGAGGAACTAGAGATCAAATTGCCAACCTTCGCTGGATCATGGAAAAAGTAAGAGAGTTCCAGAAACCCATTTACTTCTGCTTTATTGATTATGCGAAAGCGTTTGACTGCGTAGATCACAGCAGATTGTGGCAAGCTCTCCAAGAGATGCGAGTTCCAATTCACCTCATCTGTCTACTCAGGAACCTGTATGAAGGGCAAGAGGCCACAGTCAGAACTGGGCATGGTCTTACTGATTGGTTTCCAATTGAGAAAGGAGTGAGGCAAGGCTGCATGCTGTCGCCCTGCCTATTTAACCTATATGCAGAGTGCACCATGAGGAAGGCCGGTCTGGACGAGTCTTCAGCTGGAGTGAAGATTGCTGGAAAACGTATCAACAACCTTAGATATGCGGATGATACCACTTTAATGGCAGAAAGTGAAGTGGAACTCAAGAGACTTCTGATGCGCGTACAAGAAGAGAGTGAGAAGTTTGGGCTTAAACTGAACATTAAAAAGACAAAGATCATGGCGTCTTGCCCTATCAAGTCCTGGAGCATCAATGGACAAGAAGTGGAAGCTGTGACAGATTTTCTCTTCTTGGGCTCCAAGATTACCTCGGAAGGAGACGGCAGCCATGAAATTAGGAGACGCCTACTTCTGGGAAAGAGAGCAATGGTTAGCCTTGACCGCCTAGTAAAGAGCAGAGACATTAGTCTGCCAACCAAGATCCGTATAACTCGTGCTATGGTCTTTCCAGTTGTGATGTATGGATGCGAGAGTTGGACTGTGAAAAAGGCTGACCGCCGAAGAATTGACGCGTTTGAATTGTGGTGCTGGCGAAGACTCTTGAGAGTTCCTTGGACTGCCAGAAGATCAAATCAGTCGATATTGTCGACCATAAACCCTGACTGCTCATTGGAGGGTCAAATTCTAAAGTTAAAGCTCAGCTACTTTGGTCATCTGATGAGAAGAGAGGAGTCGCTGGAGAAAGATTTGATGTTGGGAAAGGTTGAGGGTCGCCGGAGAAGGGGTAGGCAGCGAACGCGATGGTTAGATGGCATCCTCGAGGCACTGCAGATGAAGTTATGTGATGTTAAGAAGATAGTGAGAGACCGGAAAGCGTGGCGTGACATGGTCCATAGGGTCACGAAGAGTCGGACACGACTGAACGCCTGACAGTTCAGGCGTTCAGTGTAACTGAAAATTACAAAGCAGTATAAAGTATGACCGTCACTATTTATTCTACAGCGGCAGGATATGCGCAGTGTATCAAGGTAAAAACTGTAGTTACTACAAAGAATAGCATCAGAATTCTCCTCAGTAATTTAGAAATTGCATCTGCATACTTAAAAAACAACATTAAAAACATTAAAAAGACAAAGATCATTGCGTCTTGCCCTGTCAAGTCCTGGAGCATCAATGGACAAGAAGTGGAAGCTGTGACAGATTTTCTGTTCTTGGGCGCCAAGATTACCTCGGAAGGAGACTGCAGCCATGAAATTAGGAGACGCCTGCTTCTGGGAAAGAGAGCAATGGCTAGCCTTGACCGCCTAGTAAAGGGCAGAGACATTAGTCTGCCAACCAAGATCCGTATAACTCGTGCTATGGTCTTTCCAGTTGTGATGTATGGATGCGAGAGTTGGACTGTGAAAAAGGCTGACCGCCGCAGAATTGACGCGTTTGAATTGTGGTGCTGGCGAAGACTCTTGAGAGTTCCTTGGACTGCCAGAAGATCAAAACAGTCGATATTGTCGACCATAAACCCTGACTGCTCATTGGAGGGTCAAATTCTAAAGTTAAAGCTCAGCTACTTTGGTCATCTGATGAGAAGAGAGGAGCCGCTGGAGAAAGATTTGATGTTGGGAAAGGTTGAGGGTCGCCGGCGAAGGGGTAGGCAGCGAACGCGATGGTTAGATGGCATCCTCGAGGCACTGCAGATGAAGTTATGTGATGTTAGGGGGATATAGTGAGAGACCGGAAAGCGTGGCGTGACATGGTCGATAGGGTCACGAAGAGTCGGACACGACTAAACGACTGAACTGAACTGATCTGCATACCATGCAGGTTTTTTCAAATGCACATCTGCTTGTTAGCGGACTTTGAAAAATATGAGGGCTAAGGAACCTGCTCCACATTATGTTCAAAATATGCTGTGCCTATATGCCTAAGCTGCTTCTGACATTGCCATGGTGGTTTTGATTTTCTATAAACATGCTATCTGAATAAAAGGTGCCTACGTATTTTGTATGTTTAATGAACTCAAACATGTGATGGCTCACATGCATGACATTGTTAATGATGGTTCCCAAGATACACAGCATTTATTTGATGCTAATTATGTGAAGTATTGCTTCACGTTAACTCCGTAACCGTCAAATTACCTCTCGAAAAACATACTAACGTCGCCAGATTTAGTCGTAATGTTTTTCATGCCATTCTAATTCTAAAAAGTTTCCTTCATTAGTAAAGCATGCTGTCACTTCGCCATTGTTTTTTTACCAGTGTATGCACGTCGCAAACGGGGTCAGAGTAACTGTTAGGTACAAATTCTAGATTGTCAGCGAAGCTGCTGTCTTATAGAAGGAGCTCTTTTTTTTGAGGTATCACCGCTACCGGCACTCTTTGTGTGGGGCGCACTATAATAAAATGACTTTTGTCATGCCAAAAATGTGTGCTAATGACTGAAATGCGCATTTTTTTCTGTAGAGTTGAAAATGCAATCAATGGATTTTCCAAATCTATTACTTGTCTCTGGCAGTGCAAGCAATGTAAACAGCAGGTCATACAAGTGCGACTTGTCACTGGCAATACTGGCACAATTGCCAATGACAAATGAAGCTCTGAGCTAAAGGACTAAGCCAGCATATAGTTTTTTGGATGCGGAAAGCTGTGTGTATTTAGTCTAGTTAAGCTTTTCAGAGACGTTTGAAAGATTGTGAACATTTTCACAATGATTTCTGATGAGAAACCAGAATATTCACTTTTACCTAGAAAAGTGATGCAGCTTCAATAGAGACAATATGCGAAAATGCCCATATGATATGCATGAGTGTTATTAGTGCACAATAAAGGTTCCCAAGTGGCTAAAACTGTGGCCCTCCTGTAGCCTGGAAATAAAATCTCATATACTTTGCTGGTATACACAGAAATACTGCCTTTTGATAACTAGACAACATAGGCTGCACCTACCTCCATCATCTGTGCTTGCCTTGGATTGCAATGCTTTATGTAACTTGCACAAAGGGGTTGTACTTTATTTTGTAATTAATTTCACATGTACATTTTGGTGACCGTCTGCAGCCACAGGGCCTGCTTTTTGTATCGGGCATATGCGCTGTCTGCCTTATCGTGTCAGCGCAGTCTTATCAGTGCTACCGCAAACTGTACGCTTGGCACTGCTACTGCCCCGCCCCCCTTCATCGCGTGCTAATAAACCCTTCTTGTTCCTGCAACCATGTAGTTGCCTCTATCCTTAGCGCGACAGACATCGCGATACACTTTTGAGCTGCATAGGTAGTGTTCTGTTGACAAGTGCGCTGTTCGGTTTATGGGGTTTAATGTCCGAAAGCGACATTGGCTATGAGGGATGCTGTAGTGGACAGCTCCAGAAAATTCTGACCATGTGGGGATTTTTATGCGCACTGACATCGCACAGTAAAAAGCCGCCTTGCATTTCACCTCCATCAGCTGCCACAGCGGCTGAGAGTAAACCTGTATCCTTGGGATCAGCAATCAAGCTCTCATCACTGATCCTCAGTAGCAGGGTACAAGTGAACATGGCTGAAAACAGATCCACGGCTTGAAAAGTTTTCGCAGATGGTGTACCTGTAGGCATAAGGTCAGGTGAAGAAACATTTTCTACAAAATTTTGCCTTGCAATCAAGCAACATTTGTGCGCAACCTGCGCTGTGTGCAAGGAGGCTGCAGTAAAGCCGGCACCTCTTTTCAAAACTAAGGTAAAGCTTGACCACTAAGCGGCACATGTAAAAAATGAAATGATGCATTTTGAAAAGTCCAAAGCTCAGCTTCATTCAAAGATATGTACCAAGCCGAAATTTTTTTCGCCAAACCTGAAATCCAGGTTTCCTGCACAGCTGTTGTGCATAAGCTGTCCATCTGAATACCGAAAATCAAAACTTTCGCACCTCGCTTTGCTGTGAGAAATCCATTTTTATTGCATGCTTCAAGCTTTTGGGCTGTTTAGCATTAAAAGGGTGTACAAGACAAATCCCCTTCTTTACGTACACCTACCGTATATTGCCGCGTATAAGTCGACCTTTTTTTTTTTAAAATGTCTTCCAAAAGTTGGGGGGTCGACTTATAATCGGGGTCGACTATATGCGGAGTCTTAAGGTCGGCTTATATGCGGGGTCAAAAGTAATTTCGACTGAGTCGCGGATAATATCACACCCCGTGCGCTCGTAATTCCATAAAAGTTGTCAGACACAATTCGAAAGTGGATCTGCTTAAAAAAAAATTTTTAATCGAGATTTGCACAAGAGGTTTGTTTTAATGCGATAACAACTTGTGATCGACAAACCGTGGGCGTTCTACCGAAAAACGGCCAAAGCCGGGCGGGCTGGCAATGTTTGATACAAATGGGACAGCTACAAAACCAACAAATCCAAAACAGTCACATGAGCCAAGAAGCATTTTCGCGTGCTGTGCAACGTTGTGTGCATTTCGCCATTTGTTCTCGTCACGCCACCTGGACTCTAGCCGACAGCTAAGAGCGGTGTATGTGATTTGTGTCACTCGACGGATGCCTTGCAAGATGCCGCCGCAACCTCGGCAACAGTACAGCGCTGCTTTCAAGCGACAAATCATCCTTTACGCCGAGTCGGAAAAGGGAGGAAGTTGGCTGTCTCAGAAAAGTGCGTGAGAGGCTGGAGAAAACAAACAAGTAAGCTTTTTGCGTGTGCTGCTACACGCCGTTCCTTTCGCGGACTGAAGTACGGACAATACCCTGCATGCAGTTGAGGAGGCGGTTCCAGATTGGGTTCACGACCAGAGAAGCAAGAGCCTGAGTGTTTGCGACAATGACATTGAAACAAAGGCACGCGCTGTCGCGGAGGAGATGTGCATCCCGCGTACCGAGTTTAAAGTGTCTAAGAAATGGGGGACGAATTTCATGAAGAGGAACGGACTAAGCCTAAGGTGACGAACGACTGTATGCCAAAGATTGCCCGAAGCGTACGAAGAAAAACGGAGCGACTTTTTGCGCTACGTGAGTGACCTGCGGGCAGCACATTCATTCTTGCTTGGGCAGATAGGCAACGGTGACCAACCTTCGTTTTAACCAGCTTTTTGACTGCAACCTCCTTGCACACAGTACAGATTGTGCACAAATGTTGCTTGTTTGCAAGGCAAAATTTTGTAGAAAATGTTTCTGCACCTGAATTTACGGCGGTTTCATGCCGTGGATCTGTTTTCAGCCATGTTCACTTGTACCCTGCTACTGAGGTCCAGTCTGGTTTGATATGCCTAGCAATAGGACCGTGCCCGCAAAAGGGGAGCGCCAGGTCCGCCTGCTGACAACGGGGAGAACGCACAACCGTTTCACGGTCATGTTATGCTGTACGCCAGATGGGAACCATTCCTTCTGTTCAAGAGGAAGACGATCCCGACGAAGGAAAATTTCCCGCCAACAGTTATCGTGCGGGTGAATGAGAAGGGATTTTTTAATGATGAAATGGTCCTCGAATGGTTTCGTCTCGTGTGGTGCAGGCGTCCGGGGGCACTGCTGAAGCCCCGCAGCATGCTCATCCTGGACTCTTTCTGCGGCCGTGTGAAAAAGGCGGACGCGGGATGCGACCTAGTCATCATTCCGGGCGGATTGACACCTATTCTTCAGCCACTGGATGTGGCGTTGAACAAAGCATTCAAAGACCGCATCGGTGAGTGGTTCCAGCAGGAAAACCCAAAGACGCCAACTGAAGCGAGCTTCTTTGGGCGAAGTGGCTCAATGATGCCTGGGCTACCAACAGACATGGTCTCTGCGGCGTTCTCCACGTGCGGCATATCGGCACCGCTTCCGACGACCAGCGACAGCAGTACGATGATCGCTCACAAGCGACCACAGATGTCTCGTGAACGAATAAATGTTTCTTTATGACTCGGCCTTCTGAAATACTTTTTGGGCGAGCTAGGACCGCAGAGTGCGGCAGCGTAGACCTAAATTCGGAGTATAACTTTTTTTTTTTGCCCAAAGGGGGTCGCGAGTTGGGGAGTCGACTTATAATCGGCAATATATGGTAATTCTTTAGCATTGTGCAAATTATTGCAGTGCAAGCTTGCAAAATGGCTAATGTGCATCATTTAAAATGCTGCACTCTAGCCCGCAACCAAGCCTGAAGCAATGCATGCAAAACTAGCCAGGGTTCTTCAATAAATTTTTATTTCGGAAACACCCTAGAACCTGAAAGTTGCAAGGAATGGAGATTGCTAAATGGCCTTTCTTCAGCTGCACAGTGCCTTCAATAAGCTCAAGCTTATGACACTATTTGGCAGTAAAGTATTCTGCTGGCCTGATTGGTGCACTATCCACAAAAAAGTATTCGCACTCGTGCTGAGCAGGTCTAGAATAGGAGTTGTTAAACGGTTCACAGGTTAGAACACTAGATGCTTTATTCTGGTGTAGGAAATTACCAACATTGCAAAATGGAGAGAGGATATGTACGTACACAGGACAGGCAAGGAAATGGTTGGCTAAATATCCTCAGCCTGTGGAGTCGTCTGTCTGACTGTTGGGTCAAACGCTATGCAACCACTAGATTCCATCCTTAAAAAAGGGCTAATGGTGCATTAAAATTGTAGTCTTGGGCTCGCCTCATGGCAAAGGCATTAGTACTTTCCTCTTTTGCTGCATTAAATAGCCGTATTGCTGACACAAGATTGCGAAGTGTTCACTAGACAAATTGCTTTCAAGCAATGCAAACCGTGAACGCCACCACTTCTACCGTTCCACTAGCACTAGCAGCAAGCATCGGTGCCGGAGAGCTTCTAGCAAAGAACACTCAGAAGCATATAAGTCGCACAAAATGTGCCTAGGTAGTAGTTAAACCGCTTGAATTTTTCATTCCAAGAGGTAAATGAAAATGCGGTGCCGTTTCGAATGTCGTCAACAGAGCGAGGGGAGCAGACATGAGTAGTAGTCGAAGGAGAAACCTTCCTCCCCTACCGTGGTGGCATACTCTACTATCAGGAGCAGTTCCCTCGAATACCGCGCGATGGGCCCTACGTAGCCGAAGTGGTCATCAATGTGCCGGGCAAGAAAAAACGGTTAATAAATTATATTAAAATCGATGGAATTGGGACAAAAACAGCGGTAAGCAGATCAGAATCGAGTTTGGACAGCGAGAGAAAAGCCTACATTTTCTGTCCTGATTCAACCTTCTCAGTCCCGGCGTCATCCGTTCCTTGGTGCACACTTCTGAACCTAAGCACAAAGATATACTTTCATAAAGCACAAAACAACCGGCGCTACAAAACGCAACATCTCCTATAGCGCGAACAATCGCGCCATCGCGGGGACGTGCGGCGGCCCTTTTACGTCTTATTTCCTTACCTGCAAAAAAAAAAAAAAAAAAGCAGCACCTTGGATGCGGGACGCGTTCTATATTAGCGAGGACCGTGAAATTTTGTTATGGGTAAATATTCAGGACAAGAAATCTTCAAAAACGACGGTCACTTACGCGTCCCAGCGCAAAACATGGAGGCAGTCATCTTGAATGTTTTTCTCTCTTTTTGGTGTAAGTACACGACAGATGGCGCGAGACTTTACAAAAACGATAATGCTGATAATGACCACGAATTTTGAAAGTTCAATTTGCGCAGAAGGGTAGCGTTTTTTGCTTAAATTAGGCGCAAATTCCACGAGTTATATAGGCAGACGCCAGGCGCGAAAGAGAGGTTCAATTTGGCTACGAAAAGATTTTACGCCATAAAAATAAATCCCAATAATTGTCATTTTCGAGTTCAATTACGCTCTGAGACAACTTGTTAGGGCAGTATGGCCAAGGCTAGGCAGAAAAGGTAAGACAGGCCACTGTTCCCTAGCTGTGGAAAAGGAGCCAACTCATCCTTAGTGACCTTACACTCTCTCTTCAATTTATCCCTTTCACCCGTCCCCTGGCCTTCCATAAGGCAAGAGGACCATGGTCCATCATCTTCCCTTTCCTGTCTGGCCTTGGCCACAGTGACAAAAAAAAGGTACCTTTTAGTATATACATAAAATATGCTGACAATGAAACATGAACTGATCGGGCAACGCCTAGCTTGTCCGTGTGACTCTCCGTAGCTGTTGCAGATCCTGTATGGCCCGAGAACTTGTGTTCCGTCCAAAAAGCAAGGAAAGGCACAAGCTTTCTAAACTGGTTTATTTTATTTCATACATACTGCTAGCTTCCTTTTGGAGGCTGTTGCAGGTTTTGGGCATAATATAGAAACAGCAAATGACAGGAGAACTGACAATCCATACTTGTCTAATTTTTATATAATTCTATATGGCAGTCTGGAACAAGAAATGGAAAAGAAGGATATGATAAAATATAATGACACTGAATACAAATGCTTCACTATATTTGTACAGAGGTCAGGCTACACATGTATAGGGTGCTCAAGGAACAATTGCCAGCCGTGGACTGAACCCATCTAGTGATAAACAATTAACCACTT
Organism: Amblyomma maculatum; assembly: GCF_055883805.1. Taxonomy (NCBI): domain Eukaryota; kingdom Metazoa; phylum Arthropoda; class Arachnida; order Ixodida; family Ixodidae; genus Amblyomma; species Amblyomma maculatum. The sequence continues at coordinate 183,570,594 of NC_139349.1, forward strand.
CATCGGCTAAACCATTCCATTCGCGGACCGCCAGGGGAAAGAAGGAGAACATGAACATATCACAGTGTGCTCGATACTCGACTAAATGCTTGAAATGACGCATTCTTTCGTTTCTATGTGGTGACCGTTTAATACAATTGGAAGCTGTATGCAATCAAGAACATCCGCACCGTGCGTGCTGCTTAGCAAACATCCATCGGATGCTTGCCGTTGAATCAAACTGTAAAACTGGAGTCTCTATAAAGTCTTGACCATCAACTGCAGTACTTTATGTTGCTTTTCACCTCATCTTGGTTTGCAACTTCAGGTTTAAGTTCATTGCACAGGCGAGTTCGGGTGTTGGAAGAGGAGCAAAGGCAGGGAGGTTAACCAAAGACGAAACCGGTTTGCTACTCTGCACTGCGGGGACGGGGTAAGTGGATATAAAAGTGACGGGTAAAAGAAAGTTACAGAAATATGAAGTCAGTACTGTCACATCACAGCCATATCGCGTCGCATCGCAGCAAAATCACAGTCTACCGATCAGGCCCGTGGTTTTCATGAAGCAGAGCAGTGCCTGGGAGGTCTTCACCGCAGGCAATTGCAGCGGGTGTCCATATAGACGCTCCAGTGCAGGGCAGAGACAGTCTTTCCGCACTGTATGAGGTGCACTCGCAAATAATGTGGTCTATAGTCTCGTCAGACCCACATGCAGGGCTATTAGCCATACCTATCACAAACTAATGAAAATTTGTGAACGCTACACCAACCCATAGGCGGCACAGAAAAGTTGCTTCACGTCGGGGTAGGCCGTGTAGAAGCCGGAGCTTCAGGTCAGGAGCAGGGGTGCCGAGATGCCTGTTCTGCTTATGATATAATGACAACACCACATTTAAGCTGTAGTGAATACGTTTTGCTAAGAATGTTGCAATAAGCGGGTATCGCACGGTTGCGGATGTATGTATACATAGGAGAGTGTTCCCCTCATATGATACAGGGAAAGAAATAACCCCAAGGCGATCAAAAGGATGGAGGAAGGAGAGACTGACGACAGCATGCTTTCGTGGCATCAAAAAATTGTGGAATAAAAGAAATCAGCCTAGTGCCAAGAGACGGTTGTTTAGTAACTTGTTTAATGGGGTTTAATGCCCCAAGCATCTCGGGTCGTATGACATACAGAGAAGTGGTTATGGAAAAACCAATACAGGAATATGACAGCAGAGCTCTCCACATATAACAGTAGGGCAAAAAAAAAAGAAAATAAGACATAACAGAACTCACCCAGACATGTAGCTATAAACCAACACCAAAGCATTGTGCCTTACAACATATTTACAAATTTGGTTCCATATGCATGCAGGAACTTGTTATAGCCTTTTCAAGATCACGGAATCAAGCATGTTGCATGCAAGGGCAAAAGTGGCTGTAAGCGTGAGAAGAAGGTGACACAAGCCGCTGACAAGGAGAAAGCTTTGAAACAGTTCAGAGGAATAGGGAACGTAAGGCACAATGAGGAGGCACAGTTCTGGACATGTAGTATCAAGGAAGTGACAGTGGCTGCACACAATTGCGTCGCATGCATCTGAAATGTGTAGCCTCTCAAATGACGTCAATGTATCCATATGCATTTGCATTTTAGAGTGCAGTTGCTGTTTGTTTGCTTTTCTTTTTTTAGCGAAGTGGGGGCTTGACTATGGCAGGCCTGAACTGTTTGAGATCAAGTTAAATATTTATCTAAAGCTTTCCTGAGGCCTAAAACTCTATTTGTGTTGTATCTCTGGAAATACGATTTCCCATCATCATTCTGTTGTTCTGTATACTGATGTCGAACATCAGGAGAATGTGGCTGCTAATATTTAATTTCGCAACAGATGCTTAAGCTAGGGCGGCGCAAAATGCGCAAGCCAGTCTAGTGCTCAATAATACTGGGTGAAGTCAGAACATTGAAGGGCACTGGTTTTTATCTACGACACTCACGCCATGCACGACAGGGGTGTGAAGGCAGTCGGAGGTTGCAAGCCTAAGCCATGGACAAAGACAAGTGAGCGGATGTCTATACCATAAGGTGATGCTAATTTAAGCATCGAGATGTCACTGCATAAATTTTTCATGGTTTTTTGTGCACCTATATCTGCTTACACCTTTTTATTTGCTTGTATTGTAAATTACTTGTGTTTATTTGATGAATCCCCCTCCCCTTCCCTTATTTAATGCCCGCAAAGGACCTTAGGGTACTTGAAATAAATAAATAAATAAGTAAAAAAATATGGGTGTGCAGTCTTAACAGTAAGTGCTGGAGTAGCTCGGTGCGGTAATCAGCCAATAAGTGGCAGTTACGAGACGTAGTGTTGGGTTGAGTGCTGGGGTATTATAGTGCATAAGTGGGTATTCCAACCCAGGTTTACTTTCAGTTTGGTGGAATGACAATACAGGTAATTCATTGGGTATAGGGTGTGGCATGTTCAGACGATACCAATGACACTGGCCACAATGGGGCCTCACAGATTGACACTGATATGTTTTAATTATTGCTATAAATGTTTTTCAGTCACTTAACAAATTGCTATCCATAGCAGAAACAATACTCATGCACTGAAAAATAGAATGAAAACACTGAATATATTGCACATATATTCAGGTACAGGTACTGTCATAGCCCCCTTTTTTAGTGTATAATGGAGGCTATATCACTGTACATGTAGGGAGCCAAGATGCGACAGTTGTCCTGAATAAACGAGCGGCTGCGTCTCCAAGACTGCTGACAGTAAAAACAAAGAATGACACAGACACATGTAAACACTGAAATGAAGTGTGTGCTCTGCCAAGAAGCATTGCATATACGATATTAGCACAAGCTTATAGTGTGGAAAAATTTTAGTCTCACCAATAGGACTTTTCATATCCATTTCTGGCTCTTCCGTTTGCTGATGAAGGTATTTATGATTCTTACGCTATTGCGCTCTGCAAACTCAACTAGTTACTCCCCCCTGCTATTCCTAGAACCAATGCCATAGTCACCTACTGCCTGGTCTCCTGCCTGCTTTTTCCCTACCTTAGCATTGAAGTCGCCCATTAGTACAGTATACTGCGTCTTTACTTTTCGCATTGCCGATTCTACATCTTCGTAGAAGCTTTCAACTGCCTGGTCATCATAACTACATGTAGGTGCATAGGGCTGTAGAGCCTTCAGTTTACAGCGATTATTAGGCCTAATTACGATGCCTGCCACCTTCTCATTAATACTATAGAATTCATCTATATTGCCCGCCAAATACTTATTGACAAAGAAACTTACTCCTAGTAGTCGGCTCTCCGGTAAACCTCGATAACACAGTACATGCCCATCCTTCAGTACAGTATATGCCTCATTCGGCCTCCTAACCTCACTAAGCCCTATTACATCCCATTTCATTCTCTATAGTTCCTCTAACAGCACTACTAAGCTAGCTTCACTAGCTAGGGTTCTAGCGTTAAATATTGCCAGGGTCAGTTTCCAATGGCGGCCTGTTCAGCGGAGCTATAGGAATTCTTAGCACCCCCTGCTGCGTCACAGGTCTGACCGCCACCGTGGTCAGTTGTTCCGCAGCCGCTGGTGACTGAGGGCCGGGGTTTCTTGGAGCTTATTATGAGACGTTGCGGCCAATTGCTGCACCAGGGTGGCCAACTCATGTTCTGGTGAGGGAGTGCGTTGACTGAGGTGTTCACCGGCATCAGGTCGCACCCTAAACCTGTTTATGCAATTCCATCCACACGCGTTTTTTTTTAATCCGGTGGAGAATTGCGCGGGACCGGGATTTGAACCCCAGTCCTCTTGCATGCGAGGCGGATGTTCTACCGTAACGCCACCGCTGCAACGAGCCGTACGTGAAAGCGCTGGAACATATGTATAGAGGCTGCACAGCAATCATAGTTCTGCATAAAGAAAGTAACAAAATTCCCACAAAGAAAGGTGTTAGGCAAGAAGACACAATCTCCCCAGTACTATTCACAGCTTGCTTAGATGTGTTCAGAGACTTGAAATGGGAGCAGTTAGGGATAAGGGTACCTCAGTAATCTGCGATTTGCTGATGACATTGCCTTGCTAAGCAACGCGTGGAATGAACTGCAAATAATGAGGGATGACCTAGACGGGAAAAGTAGAAAGGTAGGCTTGAAAATCAATATGCAGAAGAATAAGGAAACGTTCAACAGCCTCGGGAAGAAACAGAAGTTTACATTTGGTAGCGATGTACTGGAAGTACTAGTCGAATATGTCTACTTAGGACAGGTAGCAACCGCAGATCCGGATCATGAAAATGAAATAACAAGAAGAATAAGATTGGGATGGAGCGCATTTGGCAAGCACTCGCAGATTTTGACTAGCAGCTTACCAGTATCGCTCAAGAGGAAAGTATACAACAGTTGCATCTTACCTGTACTCACCTATGGGGCTGAAACGTGGAGGCTAACCAAGAGAGTTCTACTTAAGTTGAGGACAACCCAGAGGGCTATGGAACGAAAAATGGTAGGGGTAACATTAAGAGATAGAAAGCGTGCAGAGCGGGTCAGAGAAATAACTCAAGTTACCGATATTCCAGTGTAAATTAAGAAGAAATGGGCATGGGCAGGACATGTTGTGCGAAGAAAGGATAACCGATGGTCGCTTAGGGACCATCTAAGCGACCTTTCTCTTTTCTCCTTTTGTCCTTTCTGATAACACACGTCCTTTTTTTGGTAACACATTGCCATTCCTGTGAAACAATAAAGAAGGAGAAGAAGAAGTGTACTCCCTTGTTTGACCAGGTTAGGATTTTGTATTGCCACAAAGAAAAGTTGACGAGAGAGATAGTTGAAGCACATTTTATTTCAAGGGACAATAAGTGTGTTAGCAACTTGCTCTTTCAACCAAAGAGATGTCTATTTGAATGACATTTTGTGTAGCAGGTGAACCCAGGGGTTGTTTCACGTGATTGCTTCGTTTTCGTCATATTTGTTTTTATCTGGGCCTTGGAGTAAAGGCTTAGGCTGAGTTGTGAGTCAGCGCTTGTACTGCGGCATTCTTTTATCTTGTCCTATGTCTTCCTGTTTGCGCTGTTTAAATTAACCATGTACCTTCCTGGCCACATTTTGGCACCTCGCTGCATTCCCTACTCTGTGCCTCAAGCAAACTACTGTATATTGTGTCATAGTGTATATATTTCTTTTTAATTTTACCTACCCTTTCCTTTCTCCCTATCGTTCACCTCTTTGATTTCCTCTACCCCTTCCTCGCTATCCCTTTAATTCCGTCGCCTCAGTTCAGGTGCTTCGAATATCAGATAGCAGATACAGGGGTTTTGCAAACATATTTTTCCCTCCTTTTGTATATATAATAAAATAACCACTAAAACAACAAATGCTGCTAATGCTAATCATCTTAAAAGCAGATAAGCAGACCGCTGAAATGTAAACAAGCTGACACATTACACCTAGTTCCTACGTTGTCGTGCAGCGCTGCCGCAAGTTCCTGATAGAAAGAAAATGTATTTGCTCAAAGCTTTGTTGGCAAAAATTGCATTCCTTCCAAAGCGATTTTGCTACACTGCTTATCGATACATGTTCTGAACACGCACCGTTTCCAGATTGCTTTCCAAAGCTAAAAGGCGGCATGCATGCCACAGAGATATAAGTAATTGACAAATTGCACACTAATTTCGATCTGTCATATCTGCAAGCTCAAAAACAAAAAACAGGATGCTGTTTAGTTTAATTCACTGCTGAATGACACCTCTCGCATTGATTTCGTGGACAAAAATGGACACCGAATATGCGCACCTATACAGCCGCTCACCTACCGCTGCACTTGGCACACTATGTCAAAAAACAACAGCAATGACCAATGGCTTACCTGAGAGACGACGGCAGATGGCAGATCGTTGATGCAGACATCGCAAATTTGCTCGGTACGCACGAATCGAACGTCGGACTTTTGCAGTTGAATGGTTTAATGTTGAGTCCGCACTACCTCCGCTGCAGCAAAACCACGCCAGTAAACTAAGAGACATTACACCCACTGTAGGCACCCTACCCACTGCCCTACTAGAGTCCCTAGAAGTATTTGCTAGTCTGCTGTCCGAGCGGGGTTCCCTATGGAACCGGTTGGCCGCTTCCCGGATGAAAGCGCAGGGGGCGCTGTACGCATTCGGAGCGTGGTCGCGTTGTGTACGTGGTGCTGTGGCGGTTGTACCGTACTGCGAATCTGCGCCGCGCTGATCCGTTGGTGCCGTGACAAGGCTCGTGCACCACGTGCACTTTTATTCGCTCGCGAGCCGGAATGCGCGCAAATTAGCTAGCATGTGTGCAAGTGTGCCTTTTTTATGGATATGTGATCGCGTCATGTCCAGAAAACGGGGTAAGCGTGATAGCACGTGTTTCTTGCCCGGGTGCAAGACCGGAGCGCTCGTGCAAGGTGAAATGTTCTCTCTTCAGGACACCGAAAGACGCAGGGAAGAGGCAAGAGTGGGAGCGCAACATCAAGCGCGGCTGCAAAGGCAATAACATTGTTTATTGTCTCAGCTAGGACTTAAAGGAATATGCAAAACGAAAATTAAAAGGCGTAATAAATGAAAGAAAATAGACTGGCTGTGTCCTAATAAAATTCAAGAGAGAACGATGATAAGGCCCTTGCGTGCAAGCAATGTACGAAGATGGGTTGCTCGGTGAAAGGCCCACTGCTGTCAGGTGCCGATATTGTCGGCTTCAGTGGCGGGCAAACCCACAAGTGGTGAATATCTTCCTCATTATTTTGTGAGTTGCAGACAGGAAATCCTGGACGTTGATGTAAATATCGGTATATATAAATATCGGATGATCCGGATCGGGGTTGCCCCTACATTACTGTAACACGAATAAGCTAGTGTCGACGTTTGTGAGCGACACTTCAAACCCTGCTTTATTGAGCGAAGTTTTAAGACAGGTAAATGTAATTGAGATTCCACGGGATGTTACGCAACTCACGAAGGATGCCATCTCAACGCTGTTTCCTGACACTCCAAAATACTTGTTGAAACCCCTGCCTCTCAAGAGAAAGGAGCGCAACTTGTACGAGCAAAAACAGCCAGCAGGGAGACCTGCAGAGAAACAAAAAAAGTGCACTGATCCTGAAGCATTAGTGGAGCCAGTTGAAGAATACAGCGGTGGTGGATCGTGTGACGTGAGCTTGCTCCAGGAATGCAGAAAGCTGCATGCCACCGCCACTGGGGACAAATGCCGATCTTTCTGATGTTGAACAATGAACATTCGCATAGTGCCACTCAAGCGAGGACGAATCTCCGGAGGCAATTGCCATCGGCGAGTTCTGTTCCATCACAGTGGTGAAGCTGCCATGAATGCTGCTGTGTGCATTCGAGGAAACAAAGTAAAGGAGATAGCTGTAAAGTCGACAGAAGAGGTAACTAATCTTATTCAGGACATTGCGAAACTCAGCTTGTGTCCTGGCAGCGGATTGAAGCCTATTACCAAGACCTTTCCCACCTACAATGGGCGTTGCTTAATTTGCGACGAACTGTACCATTATTTCTGATGCAACATGCATATAGCCTGCAAGTACTTGCGAAAGTTAACTCGGAACACCCTGTCAAGAAGAAGAAAAAATTAAGAAACAGACTTCTATGTCTCGAGCAGTTTGTCGTACGAAAGACAAGGTGGCAAAGCTGGTAAAAGCTCTCGGTGAAATGAAAAATGAAAATGAACACCTTCAAGGACAGAGTTTGAAAGAAGTGTTAGTGCCCTTCCTCTCAACTAACAGCTGGCTGTTAAAATATGTTTTAGAGGTTGCAAAACGGAAGTCAACAAAAGTGATGGCATATTCTGATGAGTGGCTACTAGGCTTCTTAAGTACCAAAGAATGCCTATCAGCAGTTTGCCTGAAGCGCGGTGCGATTTGAAGGGTTCGGGTTCCCATCTTGCGTGCTTTAATTGTGCATGCATCCGAAAGTTTTAGTTCTACATACGTGTTACAAATTAGCTAAACGTCCGAAGAAGTTAAGATGAAAACTTTGAAAGAGCGTCTCGTCTCTTGTCCTTAGTGGTCGTGTGTGTTTGCGCTCTTTCAAAGTTTTCCAAAAATGAACCAACTCGCCCAAAAAGAAATGTTAATTAAGATGAAACTATAGCGTGAATGAAAACGCCGGCAACAGCGCTCTGTTGCTCGCACACATGTCCTTGGAGCCTAGAATGTGCGTCTAGTATAGTTCTCCATGCAAGCGCAATTGTTTGCACAAAATCCTCAGATGTCTTCATTACAATACGGCACGGCGGTAGCTTCAGCAGGATAATAGGGTATAAAAAGCAGCTTCGTTTCTACATCGGCTCAGGGGCATGCGCGCAAAACTTCGCTCACGAAAAAAAAGTCGCATCCGTGGTTATGCCAACAACTCGGCTGCAAATTCAATATTACGACTAAACTGAAATCAAAGACTAAAGAGCGGCATCGCATGTACATGGCACCTCACAATGAGCATGCAGCGAATGCATTTCGAAGGGCACGGGCGCGCGCGTCGTCTGCTCCGTCAGCACTGGCGCACTCCAGTTCACCGCAGCGCCACCGCGGCGATCATTCAGCGGCAGCCCCCGCCGCGGCCGGCGGACGACAGACTAGCAATATTTCTAGGGACCCTAGCCATACTGCGCCGACGCGACGTCGGAGGGGAGAATGTTTTTGCAGGTCGTCGATGCGCAATCACGTGACACATGGGTCACGTAGCCTACACGTCACGTACAAGTATCTCGCGGAGTCTTTTTGTTTTTGTTTTTTTTTTCCCTTGCGAGAGGAAGCGCTCGCGGCAGTTTTTTTTTGTCCACGCCATGGCTTCTCCTCCAACAGTCTTCTCCCCTCCCCCACGGCCCCAAGCAGCGCTGACATGACTATGGGCAGCAGAAAAACAAAATTTTCCTACCCCGGGGGAATGAGTGAGTGCAGATTCTGTGCGTTCGCAGCCTTTTGCTTTCCTTCTCTTTCTTCAGGTGGTCTGGCGGGTTTTGAGCTGGTATTCTAAGCGATGCAGGGACTTCGATTTATTCGCAGCGCGCTGTACGGATTGTGAGTTTGCTTCCTCACTACAATGAAAACGTGCAAGAGTACTGACCTTATGCGGGGCCGCAAATATATTGAGTACCTGCGCATGAGTTATTTGCATACACCCCAGACAACACACATAAGTACCAGGGACATCCCAGGTATACCGCATATGAGAGAGTCGGATGTCTTAGGGAAGTCCGGAGAAATCCCACTAAAATCCCCAAACATCCCAAATGAAACAAGAAGTAACTTGCTCAGGACGTTCCAAACAATACCGAGGTGGGACATGTTCGGGGTATTTTAGGAGCATATTGGGACATTGTTTAGGAGATTTTCCTCTTCTTGTTATTCTAGGCCCTGTCTTGCAGAGGCCTCGTAAGTAGCATGAAATTATATGTTGTCTTCCAAACATTGTTTGTTTCCAGTTCTCAAAATAAATCTCAGCTCATGTTGGTGTTATGAGCAGACTCAAGTTGTCATATCTTTAATTTGTATTGGGACAATTAGGGCAGGGATGATTACGGGAAGAATTGGAGGCAGAGTTGAATTTCAACGGGAAAGGCCACTATGGTGTAGTTGACAAGTCTCAACATTTCTAGTTATAGTTATTTTGTGTTGAACTTACGATTCAAAACATATTTATTAATATTTCGCTAAAAACAGTATACGTAACCAATGTGCAAAGCAATATTCGGGGGCGTGGAGCACTACAGTCTCTACTATACACGTTCTCTGCATATGCCTATATTCCGGGTGTCGCATACAACGCATAATAAACACACAGGGGAAACTTTGAGGTTCTTGACAAATTACACACACAGAACTGACGCACGTACTCACATTTTACAAAGAATACAGGAGTCACAATTTTGAGATCACCGCACTTCTCAAGCACTTCTATATATACTCCACAACAAGGGTGTCCTGATATGGGCATGCAATAGAGCGCATATGTGCAAAGCTATATAAAATAACCTTTTGAATAGTTATATATATATATATATATATATATATATATATATATATATGTATATATATATATATATATATATATATATATATATATATATATATATATATATATATATATATATATATATATATATATATATATATATATATTAGCAGTACAATTAACCAAGGTCACATGCTCCATTCTCCTAGTTGAGCCTCTTTATTTCTTTGTCGACATAAAAATAAAGCCATTAGTTAGAGCTGATTGTTATTCTTCGATAAAGTCGGGCGCCACGTGCTAGTTGGGTGCCGCCACGTTTAACTGTTGCAATTGCATGTGCCCTTTTTTGCGAACAAGATTCACATTGAACCTTATCTCTCATATTATGGTAGGCTGCATGTAATGCAGCATATTTCGTGACCTCCTTTATATATTTTCCAAAGGAGCCACATCCCATGCATAAACAATTGCAGTTAGAGCTTATACATTCGCTGCTCATATGCTCTCAAAAACCACAATGAACAATCAGTTGCAACCCCCCAACATAGACTCAAAGCGCTTCTGAAATATACTGATGACCAGCATGTTTTGTTTTTGACATTTCAAGCGAATTTGTGTAGTTCTTGTTCGCTCGCTTTCGTGCCACAGGGTTCATGATCTCTTACAACTGCCCCGGAATGTATTTAGCATGGTATTATAAAAGGACAAGTAAATGGAACGTCCCATGGAGATCCTTCTTTGGAGGTTTGAACATCGCCCAGAATGGAGCTCACAGGGACGTCCTGTGGATTACCCTGTTAGGATGTGAGAGGTAGGGATTTAAACGGCACGTCCCTGGGAGTTGGTGTGTTATCTGGGACACGCGCCCACAAACATGACGTTTTGTAGTGGCAAAAGGCAAATAACTAACTGCATGAGAGCATCTTGCGCGCGAACGTTTATGTTTTTAGGCTATGAAATTATACAAGATGTTACTTAGCTTACGGATTCGTCACTACATATAGTCGCGCCACTGACGACGAGGAAGAATTGTGCTGGTCTGGGAGAAGAAGAGGAAAAAGTGTTGGTGCCTGGGGGCTAGTAGGCTTCACCTTATCCCACTGCCATATCACTGTAAATAAACACCCCTTTTCTATTTCACCGTAACAACTAGGTGGAGGTGCGGGGTAAGACTACGAATTCGGCTTGAAAAATTGCACCACGCACAGTCACTTGCGCACTACACACACCCAGTGGCCGCAACGCCTCTCCACTCACGCCACAAAACGTTGAAGCACGGTAATATTCAAACATCACTTTGCGTCCCAACAAGCGCCTAAACTGATTACTCATCACAGACTCAGTCGCACCCGATCGGTTCGAGCACTCCACCGTGCTCAACAAAGATTTTACTGGCCCAGAATGCGCTCGACGATTGAACAATACGTTGCCAGTTGCAAGCGATGTCAACGCCACAAACGTCCAACTGCAACTCCATCTGGCTTGCTGCACCCTGTGAACACCCCGACAGCTCCGTTTGATCAAGTAGGCATTGACCTCGTAGGTCCGTTTCCGAAGTCCGTGGATGGAAATCGCTGGATTGTAATCTGCGTGTACTATCTCACACGTTACTGTGAAACCGCCGCTCTTACATCTGCTACGGCGCATCAGGTGTCGCTTTTCTTGCTGCACTCAGTCATCTTATGACACGGGCCGCCACGAATTGTCATCACAGATCGGGGCCGACAATTCACTGCTGATGTTGTTGAAGAGCTGATGCGTTTATGCGCCGTAACTTTCCGACACTCGACGCCATACCATCCCCAGAAAAATGGCTTGACTGAGCGCGTCAACAGAACGCTTATCAACATGCTAGCCATGTATGTGGACGCAGGGCATAAGAACTGGGACACCATACTACCCTTCATCACGTATGCGTTTAATACCACCACGCATGAGACGACTGGGTACAGTCCATTTTTCCTGCTCTATGCCAGACCGCCACGCTACGCCCTGGATACTATCCTGCCCTTCACAAGCCGTGAAGACCCTTGCCTGGCTGAGACCCGCTGTCTCGCCGAAGAAGCTCGGAGAATCGCCCGATTACGGTCTGGTGCTTCACAAGAACGTTCTAAAGTGCGATACGATGCCAGTCACCGGCGGGTCACGTACTCTTTAGGTGATTTAGTCTGGCTGTGGCGTCCAATTCGGCGCCGTGGCCTACATCAAAAACTCTTGGCCCACGTGACGGCCCATATGTGGTTGTCAAACGCATCAGCGATTTAACTTATGCAATAGCCCGCCTGACAGCATCGGGTCGTCGGTCTGCCAAAACCGAACTATGTCATGTTGCCCGCTTGAAGCCATGTCAGCCTCGTACGACTCACGAACACGCCCAGAGGGCTTAGGCTGAGTAGGGGGGAAATGTCACGCCACTGACGTTGAGGAAGAATTGTGCTGGTCTGAGAGAAGAAGAGGAAGAAGCGTTGGTGCCTGGGGGCACCAACGCTGCCCCACTGCCATATCACTGTAAATGAACATCCCTTTTCTATTTCACCGTAACAATATAATAAAATTATAGTTGTTGTATGTACATAATTCAGGCGTAACGTTTAAGGTGCAAAACCAGCTGATTGAGCCAAGTAAACGGCACAAAAAATCTTCAGCACTCCCTTCGCTAACGCTCAAGCATAACCAGAAGAGAGGAAGCAAGCGTGCATACTGCTTTACCGAGGGGAGCTCCAAGCAGTGACTCGTTTGAAACCACACTGTCTACGTTGGCTAGCCTGCTCGCCCCTAAAGCCCCTTTATTGAGGTGCTTTACCCGCCCCGCCTTTCAACTTCTCCCCACTAATAGGGGAAAAATACAGAAGCGTTCGTGCTGTTGATTGCGGACGGCTAGGTGGTCTCCCTCCGCCAGCTCGAAGCCGCGCTCCAACGGCCAAGCGCTTTTCTCACTGCCCCAGTAGAATAAAAAAAAAACATCGTCAGGACACACAGAAGTAACGTAGCTCTACGTCAATTTTCTGTCACGTGATTTCGCGTTCACGACCTGCAAGAATATCCTCCCTTGAGGTATGGGCTGGTTTGGCCTGAGCGGCAGCAGAGGGGAGCACTATAGCGGAGGGAGTGCTGAAGATTTGCTGTATATATATATTGTAACGGATGAAATGGTTTTAATACAGGTGAACGTTGTATGAAGGACGGACGCACACGGCTCAGAAAACCCAGATCAGTCTGTGCGTGGCTCGCTTCCCCTGCTTCTTCTTCTCTTTCTGTTGCTTCTCATGCGCCGCTACGTGGCGTAACAATTCCCCCCGGTCAAACGATTCTCGTCCTCGAGAAAATTAGGCAGATCGAAGATGGCAGCGCTTCAGGCGAGCCACGGGAACAACTTGTGTCTTGCGGGATCGGCGGTTATCCGTCGTGATTTTGGCGATAACGTAATTCACGTAATTCAGTTGGTCCAACACGACGAAGGGTCATCGTACTTGCAGAGAAACTTCTCATATAGTCCTCGCTTGCGAATGGGCGTACAAAGCCAGACGTAGTCTCCAGGGGAGTAAGTAACTGCACGATGATGCAGATCGTAGTATTCTTTCGAGCGGCTTTGAGAAGCCAGTGTGCGTAAACGGGCTATACGACGGGCTTCTTCGGCACGGCATAATTTCTGGGAAACAGATGCATCGTCGTTGGGGCAAAATGGGAAGATGGTGTCAAGGAAAACGTGGGGAGTTCTTGCATAGAGTAAATAGAAAGGATAATAGCCGGTAACCTGATAATTTGCAGTGTTATAAGCGTACGTCACATACGGTAGCACTGCATCCCAGTTGCGATGGTCAGACGAGACGTACATGGACAGCATGGTTGTCAAGGTGTGGCTGGTGCGCTCGGTGAGACCGTTGGTCTGCGGTTGATACGGGGTCGAGTGTCGGTAGTGTGAACCACAAAGTCGGAGCATTTCTTCCACGACACCAGCAGTGAATTGCCGACCACGATCACTTATAATAACACGGGGTGCGCCATGGTGAAGAATAACGGAACGCAAAAGAAACGACGAAACATCAGCAACCTTTGCGGTAGCGAAAGCAGCGGTCTCCGCATATCTGGCAAGATAGTCAACGCAGACGATAACCCAGCGGCAGCCCTCTACAGTCTTTGGAAATGGACCGAGCAGGTCAATTCCAATCTTTTCAAAAGGTGAGGTAGGTGGCGTGACGGGTTGTAAAGGTCCGGCCAGCGTGGTGGTGCGTGCCTGAAGTCGCTTGCATTGTTGACACGTCGCAACATATTGCTTGGTTATCTTTTAAATTTGTGGCCAATAAAAATTCTGGCGAATTCGGTGCAGGGTACGACAGATGCCTAGATGTCCAGAGGTAATGTCATCGTGCATGGCATGCAAAACTTGTGCACGGAGACTTTTTGGGACGACCAAAAGGAGGGAAGCACCGTCATCTGAGTAGTTCTTGAACAAAACACCGTCTTCAATAGTAAACTGCGTTGACACTGCTCTTCCTTCTGCCTCTTGTATAAGAGGTTGTAGTGACCGGTCGTTGCGTTGTTCTCGCGTAAAGGTCGCCATACTAGGAAACGTCGACGCGATTGAGGCTAAACACCCGTCGAAGCCATCTTCATCGCTAACAGCAGTCAGCAATAGGTGCCGTGACAAGCAGTCTACATCACTGTGATGAAGTCCACTCTTGTACGCGACACCAAAGTTGTATTATTGTAGGCGCAATGCCCAGCGCGCCAGACGACCAGATGGATCGCGAAGTCCGATGAGCCAGCATAGCGAACGGTGGTCAGTAACTATGGTGAAGTAGCGTCCATATATGTATGGTCGAAACTTGTGCACAGCGAAAACAACTGCAAGGCACTCCAATTCGGCAACTGTGTAGTTCCGTTCAATTTTGTCAACGTGCGGCTGGCATATGCAACAACGTTCTCATCCCCACTATGCAGCTGCGCAAGCACCGCCCCAAGACCGATACCACTGGCGTCAGTGTGAACCTCCGTCACAGCAGAAAGGTCGAAGTGGAGCAGCAGTGGTGCTGAAGTTAGGGAAGACTTGAGCAGATTGAAAGAGGATTCGCACTCTGGGGTCCACACAAATTGCGAATCCTTGTGCAGTAGAGAAGTAAGGGGGTGGGCAAGTTGCGCAAAACCAGCAATGAGGCGACGAAAATAAGAAGAGAGGCCAAGAAAGCTCCGAAGACTTTTCAGGGTGCGTGGAGTTTTGAAGTCGCGTACTGCAGCAATCTTCTGTGGATCCGGTCTGATACCATCCTCGTTGACGAGGAACCCAAGAACTAAAGTTTGTCGCTCTCCAAAATGGCACTTCTTCGAGTTCAAAATGAGGCCCGCTTTGCCAATGCATTCAAGAAAATTATGGAGCCTCTCATTGTGCTCTTGGATGGTCTTTCCAAATATAACGTCATCAAGGTAACACATGCATATTTCCCATTTGAGACCACGAAGAATAGTGTCCATAAATCGCTCAAACGTCGCGGGAGCGTTGCATAATCCAAAGGGCATTACATTAAATTCGTATAAACCATCTGGTGTTACAGAAGCAGTTTTCTCACGGTCGGATGGGTGTAGAGGAATTTGCCAATAGCCAGATCGCAAATCAACAGAGGAGAAATATGACGCCGAATGCAGACAATCGACAGCGTCATCAATGCGAGGTAATGGGTATACGTCTTTCTTTGTTACCGCATTCAAACGACGGTACACAAAATCGCCAAGAATTGTCTTTTTTTTTCGCACTAGGATCACAGGTGCGGCCCATGGACTGGAAGATTCTTGGATGATTCCTTTGTGCAGCAGACTCTGTAAGGTTTTTGGCGAATAGGGGGTGCGTTTCCTGTGTTAATTTTGGGCTGTAGCCGAGAAGCTGGGAAATGGCTACCCGATCCGTTCGAGGAAAAGTCGAACACTTGGGCATGCGCTGTCAAAATGTCTTGCAGCATACGACGTTCACTAGATGGGAGCGATTTGTTGACCATGCCCTCACACTCAGCACAATATTCAGTCTTGTCTTTCGCGGCTCCTGTGCAATCGGAAATAATTCCAACGGTATGAGTCACATAATTCTCAAATCTCGCGAGTGTCAAACCAGAAGGAAGACGGACAGGCTCTTCTGACACGTTCACAGCCCAGAGGTATGCGCGACCATCCTCCGCCTCCACGACCGGAGCGTGGTACCAAAATATTTTTTGTCGCTCCATTCGAGACATCTGGCTCGACGACTATTGAATGCTTACCCCTGAAGGATTCAGATCACTTCACGGGGTGAAACGTCGCCGTCATTGCAGGCAGCAGCACATCTTCCTTCAGGGCTTTATCTTCCTTGATGACTCTGAGACGTGTTATCTACTAATGCGCGGATAATGTTCGGCTGCAAATAAATTTCACCGGCACTAAAGTCTAAAGTCGCACCACACTCGCGCAAAAAGTCAGCACCCAAGATAACGTCATGCGTGGCACGTCTGAATACAACGAATTCTGTCCTATAGCACTCGTCACCAATGACAACTGAAACAGTGCACCGGCCAACCGGAACTAACGTTTCACCCCCAGCTCCACAAAACGTAGAGTTTTTGTCCCACACAAGCATAACTTTCTGTCGAAGGCGGTTCTTAAAAGAAAGGCTCATAACTGACACAGCGGCACCAGCGTCAACCGAAGCATCCCTTTTAACATTGTCTACACACTATTACGACCGTGCATCATCCGCACTTGCGCGCTCTATTGTTCGCCTGTGGGCATGGATAAGTGCTGTGGATATGTGGTGTTGGTACAATGGCTCTAAGTGAGCCTGTTTCCAGGAATCCTGTTTTGTAAGCCTGTTTTGCTTTGTGGACACCCTGCAAATGCCAAATTGACCCTGTCAAGAGAACGTCTAGAAAAACACGAAGAAATGTCCCCCTGCGGGAAATAGCCGGAAGTGCTTTCGTTCAATTGTTCACCCTTCCCGTCGAGAAGCCCTATCGTCCAGTGAGGAATGCCTACTGTACAAAGGAGACGACAGAGTGACACGTCCGCTGACGTGCAGGACAAGAAAGGAGCATGACGCATACGGCCATTAAATGATTTCCTGGGAATGCAGGAAAGATTTGCAATTGTTGGAAAGGGACAATGCTGGGAGCCGTATGCGGCCGCACGTGCACTTGGGTTTCTGAGAAGTAAATCCACTTGCCGGAACCAGCCTATCGATTCTTGGCTGAAGAATAGAAATGTACCTCCTCGCCGTTCCCAAGCTTTTCCCGCCAACAAGTGACCAGGCCCAACGAAACAATGCCGGGCCAGTCAGTGCTTCAGACCATCAGTGCAGTGATGTGTTCGATTGGATGCCGATATCTGAGGGGCGTGCCCTGGATTTGGTTGGTCAGCATCTTCAGAGAGGGGCTGGACATAGAGGGTTTTAAGGACGCTGCAGAGCACGAAATGTCGCTCTGAGCCCTGGGTAAACGGCTCATCCAAGACGCTTCTCGCTATGAACTCTTTACGCTTGCCATTTTGTTAATATACCCTTCTTTTTCATGTAAATAATCATGTAAATAAGTTTTCTCAAAGTGCCATTAAACCTGCTTGTATATATTTCACCGACTTCGAAGATTCAATCCTTCTTCAACCCCGAGTCTGCACGCTACCAAGTGAAGGCCGGGTCGACTTAGTCCCAGCGTCACGACAACTGGTGGCAGCGGTGGGATCTGAATCTACAAGCCACAACATCTGGTGATTAGAGGTGGATCTGAAGCTACAAGCCACAACATCGTGTGATCGGAGGTGGCATCTCAAGCAACAAGCAGGAGCAACCATCGGCCAACAAGAAAGCAGCTCGGAACATCGATTGCATGTGTGGGTGAGTGCTTGGCTTTTCTTCTGATGTGGACCAGGTTCTAGAACAGGGTTAGATTTTAGAACTGGTAAAAAGTGTTGAAACGCCTTTAGGTTTGGTAGTTTGCACTATTGTTTTGGAAGTAGCCGACACTCGGAGCGATCATGGACCTACAAAAGCTGCAGAAACCGGAACTGTTGCAATTGTGTGAGGAATTGGGAATTGATACAAGTGGTTTGGCACGAAAACCCTTGATTATAAAGGCAATCACTGATCTGGGAACCGATGATGAGGAGCTCAGTGAAGCATGGAACCTCATTGGTCAAAAAAAGGAACAGCTCAGACAGCAGAAAGAGCGGGAAAAAGAGGAAAAGGCTCGCGAACTTCAGAGGGAAAAAGAGGAAAAGGCGCGTGAACTTGAGAGGGAAAAAGAGGAAAAGAAGCGTGAAATTGAAAGAGAAGCAAAAAGGCTGGAGCTAGAAATTGAGCTCCGGAAATTAGAACTAGAGTTGAGCAAGAGGTCGGGCAATTGTCCCCAGCTAGCGGTACCCCTTCTCAACAAGGAGGCAGATTTCAAGATGTCAAAGTACATGCAGCCATATGTGATATCAGGGGATATCGGTCTGTATCTGGCTAACTTTGAGCGAACCTGCGAAAAACTCTCCTTCCAGCGAGACACTTGGTCTCAGAGATTATTGACGGTTCTGCCCTGCGAGGCAGCGGAGGTTGTCGCGCGGCTAAGCAAGGAGGACGCGGACAACTACGAGAAGGTCAAAGCTTGCCTTCTGAGAAAGTATAGGCTTAGCGCCGAGGCGTTCAGACAACGTTTTCGGAACGCTACTAAGTCCAGGGACGAGAGTTACCCTGAATTCCTATACAATTTAAGAGTTAATTTGGGCGAGTGGCTAAAGAGCACTCATTCCTACAGTGATAGGGACGCTGTAGTCGAGCGAATTCTTTTGGAGCAGTTTTATAACTGCCTCCCAGAAAAAGAAAGAAATTGGTTACAGGACCGAGGCGCCATTAAGTCGGCAACTGAAGCTGCCGAACTCATTGAGGAGTATGCTTCTCGCCGACAATTCAGCAACCCAGCAGTGGATAGGCCCCGCAATCCCAAGTTGAGGGTGAATAACCGTCAGAAAAGGCACTTTGCTAGATTTGCAGACGAAGAAAGGAAGGCTTCTTCAGGCAAACGCCCTAGAAAGGACGGCAGTGAGAAAAGTGGGGAAGTGACCAACGCGCAGAACACAAAGAACAAGCTTGGGGCTTGCTTGCTTGCTTGCTTGCAAGCTTGCTTTAGGTGTAATGAGCAGGGTCACATTGCCGTCAACTGCCGGAAAGAAAAGATTGCTTTCTCGTATGTCAGTGACTGCGATGAAAATATGCAGCTTTTGGAACCCTATCTGCATAACCTAGTAGTCAACGGGAAGCCTTGCAAGGTACTGCGCGATTCGGCCGCAACGGTGGATGTTGTCCATCCGGCGTATGTGTCGCCTTCCGACTATACAGGACAGTGTGCATGGATCCGCCAGGTAGTGGAGGAACAGAGTGTGTGCTTGCCAATCGCGAACGTGGTCATCGAGGGCCCTTTCGGCAAGTTAACAACCGAGGCTGCCGTTTCAGGAAAGCTTCCTAAGTGCTATCCGTATTTGTTCTCCAACAAATCGGACATGCTACTGCGAAAGAAGGGCATCCTTTTCGGAGACAGAGTTGTGCAAGCCCTAACACGTTCAAAGGCGCGAGAACTAGCTACACTGCTCATTCCAGAAAAATCCACAGCGGAGGAAACGGCAGTTAAAACAGTGGTCGATGTGGAAGATAGCGGGTCAGAAAACTTTGAGAGCGAGGCATTTCAGATAAGTCAACATGAAAGTGAGCTTGATAAGACACGGAAGGAGGACGTTCTTGAGAGTAACCTCTTGCCGCCAGTGTCTAGTAATCTCACGAGACTTGTAAGTGGAACCCGAGAGGAGTTAGCTATGGAGCAAGCCAATGATCCCACGATACAGGAGCTTCTCAAAAAGACGGAGCAGATAGGAGAACTAAAGAAATCTCAGCTGTGCGATCTGGGCGAGCTAATAACAGAGTTTGAAGCCTGCTTCGTGGACAGGCCAGGCAGGACTGATTTGACTGAGCAAGATATTGAGCTGACTTCAGACGTGCCAGTGCGATCAAGGTGCTACCGATTTTCTCCAAGGCAAAGAAAAATTCTGGATAGGGAAGTAACTCGCATGCTGGAATTGGGAGTAATAAAACCATCGGAAAGCGATTATGCTTCGCCTATGATATTAGCAGAAGCTCCAGGTACAGACCCTAGGCCTGTGGTAGACTACCGAAAGCTAAATTCTCTCACCAGGGATCAAGTGTATCCTATTCCGAATATTGAGGAGAGAGTAGAACAGGTCAGTAGAGCGGCATATGTGACTACGCTGGACCTTACTCGAGGATACTGGCAAGTACCGCTCACTGAACGCGCCAGCAGATACGCGGCTTTCGTCACTCCGACGGGCAGCTACCAGCCAACAATGATGAGTTTCGGGCTTAAAAATGCTCCATTTTGTTTTTCCCGACTCATGGATAGGGTTTTAAAGGGGTGTGAAACATTCGCGGTGCCTTATTTAGACGACATTGCGGTTTTTTCCGACTCATGGGCGGACCATATGGTACATCTAAGAGCCGTACTGAGCCTTTTGCGTCAAGCTGGACTAACCGTAAAGGCCGAGAAATGTTGCTTGGCAAGGGCGACCGTGGACTACTTGGGTCATAATGTAGGTCAAGGTTTCAGGAAACCCAGCGAGATTAAGATTTCTGCGGTAGCAGACTACCCGCGGCCGAGCACGAAGACGAAAATTCGAGCATTCCTGGGTCTGACTGGGTACTAGAATCACTACATCCCTAACTATTCAGCTTTGGCCAGCCCTCTGACCGACGCTCTCCGCAAGACAGAACCGACAAATGTACTCTGGGACGAACAAAAGGAAGCCTCCTTCGTAAACCTGAAGGCTGTGCTGATTAGCCGTCCGGTATTGCGAGCTCCAGACTATGGCCGAGAATTCACGGTCCAGTGTGATGCCAGTGATCGAGGGTTAGGTGCTGTTCTCTGCCAGAGAGATGACGACGGTAATGAGCACCCCGTGCTCTACCTGAGCAGAAAACTGAGTTCTAGAGAGAGGGCTTATTGCGCGTCAGAGAAAGAGTGCGCTTGCATTATATGGGCCATTCAAAAATTGCAGTGCTATCTTGGAGGGGCCAAATTCACCGTAGAGACGGACCATTGTCCCCTGGCTTGGCTGCAAACTGCGACATCGAAGAACAGTCGCCTTCTTAGGTGGAGCTTGATTTTACAGCAGTACAATTTTGAAATAAGATACAAAAAGGGGAAGTTAAATGGGAATGCGGACGCGCTTAGCCGCTCTTTCTAAGCGGTCCGAGATGTTCCTCACCATGTATCCAAATTGATAATCAGGTTATTTTTTTTCGTGCGCTTGTATATGTGTGACTATGTAAAGCAGCACGTTTGGTTTTCTAGGAATACGTGGGTCCTGAACGTCTTGAGAGTGGGCTTTTCTCGAACAACAAAGGCAGTTTTCTTTTAACCTGGTCTCTTCAGACGGGAGCCGAGTGCTTGCTTCGACATGTGGTTGAGTTTCAGACAGCTCGAGCAATTTGGCCTACGACAATCAAGACAACGCGACAAGCAACAGCGAGCTTCAAGCGTTCATGTGCAGGCCATTAAGTCGTCTCTTCATGCAACAGCTGCGACTGCTGCCCTCCGAGACTCTTCTGGCGGGGGAGGAGGCTGTTACGACCGTGCATCATCCGCACTTGCGCGCTCTATTGTTCGCCTGTGGGCATGGATAAGTGCTGTGGATATGTGGTGTTGGTACAATGGCTCTAACTGAGCCTGTTTCCAGGAATCCTGTTTTGTAAGCCTGTTTTGCTTTGTGGACACCCTGCAAATGCCAAATTGACCCTGTCAAGAGAACGTCTAGAAAAACACAAAGAAATGTCCCCCTGCGGGAAATAGCCGGAAGTGCTTTCTTTCAATTGTTCACCCTTCCCGTCGAGAAGCGCTATGGTCAAGTAAGGAATGCCTATTGTCCAAAGGAAGCGACAGAGTGACACGTCCGCTGACGTACAGGACAAGAAAGGAGCAAGGTGATTACGGCCATTAGAGGATTTCCTGGGAATGCAGGAAAGATTTGCAATTGTTGGAAAGGGACAATGCTGGGAGCCGTATGCGGCGCGCACGTGCACTTGGGTTTCTGAGAAGTAAATCCACTTGCCGGAACCAGCCTATCGATTCTTGGCTGAAGAATAGAAATGTACCTCCTCGCCGTTCCCAAGCTTTTCCCGCCAACAAGTGACCAGGCCCAACGAAACAATGCCGGGCCAGTCAGTGCTTCAGACCATCAGTGCAGTGATGTGTTCGATTGGATGCCGATATCTGAGGGGCGTGCCCTGGATTTGGTTGGTCAGCATCTTCAGAGAGGGGCTGGACATAGGGGGTTTTAAGGATGCTGCAGAGCACGAAATGTCGCTCTGAGCCCTGGGTAAACGGCTCATCCAAGACGCTTCTCGCTATGAACTCTTTACGCGTGCCATTTTGTTAATATACCCTTCTTTTTCATGTAAATAATCATGTAAATAAGTTTTCTCAAAGTGCCATTAAACCTGCTTGTATATATTTCACCAACTTCGAAGATTCAATCCTTCATCAACCCCGAGTCTCTGCACGCTACCAAGTGAAGGCCGGGTCGACTTAGTCCCAGCGTCACGACAACCCACTGACACTTTGTTCTTTAGCATGACGATAGGCAGAGGTTATGCGTGAAATTGACCGTCCGGCGACCTTACCTCCATCGGTCGCACCACCTAGTTTCCCAGCGGTGGAGAAATAAAGTGGCGACGTGGGGATGGTGAACGGGGTTGTCGCTGCGGCGGGGGAGTGATGTTGTGATCGGACACAGGGGAGTCATTCTGTGCATGGCGTTGAGGCGAAGAGGGCTGTTAGAAGGTACCGGGTGTCTGCTGCTCCCACTGGGCACCATTAGTGAAGCATGGTGGTCGTTGGACAGCGGGTCGGGAAATTTGACGATGCGGGCAAAAGCGAAATATATGTCCGCTGCCCCCACAGCCGTAACATACAGGTGGCTGGCGGCTCTGGTAGTTCACTTCAGGATCCCTTGGAGGCCGAGATGGGGCGACAGAAGCGCGACGAGGAGCACCACAAGGCACTTCATCCGGATGGGCTGGACGCTGCTGGAAATAAGGGTGCGATGTTGGTTGCAGGGTCCGCTCCACGCCGTTGTTGTAAGCTGGTTCGCAGTTATTTTGTGCAGCCCATGGCGTGCGTTGTTCCCATGATGATACGGACCTCGATGTCCGGTGGTAAGGTACATCGAAATTTATACGTTGCGGCTGAATATCCAGCTCCTCGCGTATAATGCTCCTGATTATAGAAGCGATGTCTGCAGCCTCCGGAATGTCGCTACCGGCAACAGTTGTGACATTAGAAAGACGGCCAAATTTGGGTGCTATCCGACGTGCCTTTAACGCCTCAAATGCCCGGCACTGCTTGATGACATCTGCTACTGTGAGTAATCTTGGGCTCCAAGATTACCTCGGAAGGAGACTGCAGCCATGAAATTAGGAGACGCCTGCTTCTGGGAAAGAGAGCAATGGTTAGCCTTGACCGCCTAGTAAAGAGCAGAGACATTAGTCTGCCAACCAAGATCCGTATAACTCGTGGTATGGTCTTTCCAGTTGTGATGTATGGATGCGAGAGTTGGACTGTGAAAAAGGCTGACCGCCGAAGAATTGACGCGTTTGAATTGTGGTGCTGGCGAAGACTTTTGAGAGTTCCTTGGACTGCCAGAAGATCAAATAAGTCAATATTGTCGACCATAAACCCTGACTGCTCATTGGAGGGTCAAATTCTAAAGTTAAAGCTCAGCTACTTTGGTCATCTGATGAGAAGAGAGGAGTCGCCGGAGAAAGATTTGATGTTGGGAAAGGTTGAGGGTTGCGGAAAAGGGGTAGGCAGCGAACGCAATAGTTAGATGGCATCCTCGAGGCACTGCAGATGAAGTTATGTGATGTTAGGAAGATAGTGAGAGACCGGAAAGCGTGGCGTGACATGGTCAATAGGGTCACGAAGAGTCGGACACGACTGAACGACTGAACTGAACTGAACTGTGGCAAGGATGTCCCGCGAAATAAGGAAGTTGTACACATCCTCAGCAATCCCCTTGAGAAGGTGCCCTGCCTTGTCTTCTTCTGACATCTGCCGGTTTACAATGCGACAAAGTTTCAATATTTCCTCGATGTAACGTGTGCATGTTTCACCGGGAAGCTGGGCTCTCTGGGAAAGTTGATGCTCAGCGCGTTCCTTCATAGCAAGGGTATCCCCAACGGACTTCGTAATTTCTTCAACGAATCGGTCCCAGGTCGTTAGGATTTCTTCGTGGTTATCAAACCACGTCAGAGCCGTGCCAGCGAGGAAGAAAACAACATTGTACAGACGTGCGATTGAATTCCAGCGGTTGTACTTGCTGCATCTTTCATAATGTCGGAGTCATTCTTCAACGTCATCACCGTGGAACGTACGCGGCTCTCGCTGGTGGGGAAAGGTCGTCGTCTCTTCAGGACGCTGTTCATGAGTCTGCGTCGTGCGGGTGGTAGCCATTGAAGTGTACTGTTGAGGAGGTAAAGGTGGCAAACCTGCTACACGACAGCAGCGACGAGGTACTGGCGGATCCAGAACGTTTTTACCCATCGCCTAGCACCAAATGTAAAGGAAGAAATGGTTTTAATACAGGTGATCGTTGTATGAAGGACGGACGCAGACGACTCAGAAAACCCAGATCAGTGTGCGCGCGGCTCGCTTCCCCTACTTCTTCTTGTCTTTCTGTTGCTTCTCATGCGCCGCTACGCGGCGTAACAATATATATTGTTACGTGCTTTGTACGCACGGGGGGTTTATTTACAGGGATCGGTACAAACAGGACTGCGGCGAAGCGTACAAACGTTCCTCTGCCCTTGCTCTTCTTTCTTCTTCACCGATCTACCCGACCGCTCTTCTTCATCTTCCGTCGACGTTCTACGAAGGCGCGTGACATTTCCCTCCTCGCAGACGAAGCCCGTGGGGAGAGTTACAGAGATCCTCTCGAATGAAATCGCTTGAGGCGGGCTACATGCACTACCTGCGACTGCTGTGACCGTGGACCATTCGCCATTATGCGTGCTATGACGTAATTCGGGTCATTGATGCGTTCTAACACAACAAACGGTCCGATGTAGTGTGACAGCAGTTTTTGATAAAGACCACGCTTACGGAGAGGTGTCCACAACCACACATAGTCACCAGGAGCATAGGAAACTTGTTGGTGTCGGGCGTCGTAGCGGTTCTTAGAACGTTCTTGTGAAGATAAAATTCGAACTCTGGCCAGCTGGCGGGCTTCTTCAGCTCTGCAGAGTGTGGTAGCAAGAGAAGGTTCGTCATGAATGAAAAATGGCAGTACGGTTATAGTGCTCTAGAATATTGGGCAGTGTGACGACCGGCGCCGGAGAGCGGGCCGCTTTTGCGATGACAAGAACCGACTCCCGCGAGAGGGCGCGACGTGCAACAAGGGTGCCACGTTCGCCGCTCGGCGCGTAGCGGCCGCGGGATAGCGGGGGTACAGAGGAGCGGTGCGGTTCTCTTTGAAGCGATTTTCAGACGCTACGCAATTAGTGTGATAATTAATAAAGAGGCGACTTATTCCAGGTGCTTAAACTGATCCCTGCCGTTCTTTTACGTCTATCTGGAGACATTGTGCACGCTTGGGTAGTCCTTCAGAGCAGCGCGCTATGTTTGAATCGCTATCTGAAACTCTCAACATTTCTTCCTGCGGACAGTTACAAATCGTCCAGATGAGCAATTTCTACTTAATGTTTGCAACGAAGCGTGGTGTTTTGCATTCGTTTTTCCCGTAAGGGAATAAAGGCTATTGCCCAGGAGCGCTATTAACACGCGGAGAAAAACAGTGTACATGCGAATCGAAGCTTGTGCTTCGTAAGGCCTCCTTAGGAACACTTATTTTTTACAAACCATATTTACGAACACCTGCTTACATTTTGCAGTTTGCGCTTATTCATACATAACAACGTTTATCTTAAATCGTCAGTCATCTGTAATATATCTCTTTAATCGGTGTTCTTTATGTGCCCTAATCACCGCTTATATAAAAAACAAATAGTGTGCGAGCAAAACACATTTATTCACTACCGTACTAATATAAAGCACTGTGGTATTTACCGGCAAAAAAAAAATAAACAAGGTATACGCGACTCAAGCATTTATTCTTTGTTCGTGATTAACATATACGTATATCACGGGCATTTGTTTGCGTGCCACTAACCAAAGGGGGAGCCAGCTGTTTAGATGAAAAAAAAAAGTTAAGTGCAGCTACGGCATTACTTCAAATAAAATGTCAAAAATTAAACCTGTCACATACGTAATACGTTCATAGTGGGCACTTGAGTGCGGACGCTTTACTGGCAGCAAATGGTACAGAGCAAACAAACAAAAATAAAAGCACTGATAATTGCGCGTCGAATTGGCAGGTATGATGCAGTTCTTGGCGCGCACCGAGAGAAAGCGGAAAAATGCGAAAAAGATGAACACAAGATGACGAACACGCAAGCAATTAAAATA
Organism: Amblyomma maculatum; assembly: GCF_055883805.1. Taxonomy (NCBI): domain Eukaryota; kingdom Metazoa; phylum Arthropoda; class Arachnida; order Ixodida; family Ixodidae; genus Amblyomma; species Amblyomma maculatum. The sequence goes on from NC_139349.1 coordinate 183,597,085, forward strand.
ATGCCGAAATCAAATGCGGACATAATACGTGTTTATTCTTTGAGTGTGTGTATGAAATATGAGTAATCGACTGGATATACTTGCAACTACTGCTTACCGGACTATATATAATCGGGCTTTTTGCCGCGGGTGCTCTTTGCATTACTAACCAGACTATAATTGTTAACAAGGTTGATATTACACGTGAAATACTTCCAAGGGAATTTAATTATTTTCCCTTTGGGAACTCTTGTCGTGATTCGCTTACTTCGCAAAGAGCGAAGCCGCGAAAACACTATAAATTTCATTGCTTCAAGTGGGAGCTTTTCTTGTGCTCCAAGTAGGTAAACGTTTTGAACCTTCACATTTTACAGAAAGTCGCAAAATCTGAAGTGCAAAGCAGTGCAAAGAGGACAGTGCATCGAGCCAAATTTTTGAGTAAATTGCGACCTAGCTTCGAACCTATAGCGCTACTTTTGTTCGTGGTGAGCAACCGTGCCGGCCTCACAACCTCTCTTTCGCAGAAGGATGATCTAGCGGAAGCGAATAAGCGTATACCCTATAGCCTCTGCGTCCTCTATTTTCTGTCGTTATTTCTTTTTCAAAGCCTTTCGTTTTTTTTTATTTTGTATGTACATAAAACAGGACTAGAGCGATCTTCTGGAGGCAATGACTTGCATATATTACCGGTGGCTTGCGTACCCTAGAATGCAAACATTTTCTTGAACAATTAGGTCATCTCTACCTCCATGCGGGGTAGTCCACATTTAATTCATTCCAACTGAATGCCGACTTCTCTTGTGGCTTCAGTGACTTACTGTAGTCGGCATAGTCTGCGCTTGAAACAACGGAATATACCATTTTGGACTGTTTTGATAATGGGGCTACTGTGACCAGTTTTAGTCAGTGCTCGAACGCACGTGTTGTATGTTTCGCTTCTTCATACATCCTGCTTTCACACTGCCCTCTTTTCAAAACGACTACATTTCTGGACGTGAATTAGGTGCTTTAGGAATGCTAAAGCAAGCTGTACGGCGAGTGAAGCGTGCTGTGCGAGTCGTACGCCGGCCCTCTCCAAGCTGTTTTCTTCGGAGCCAACTCCTGTCTTGATTCTTATAGCGCTGAAGAAACACCACAGGAAGAAAGACACAAAAGGACAGAAGCGCTTCTGTCCTTTTGTGTCTTTCTTCCTGCGGTGTTTCGTCAGCGCTATAAGAATCAAGATCATGTACCAACTAACCCGTCAAAAAGTCCTGCTGCAACTCCTGTCATGTTACTTCCCCGAGGTGTTGCCGACGGCCAAAATGGAAAATAAATTAGGTGATTGCTAACAGTACTGAGCACCGTTAACCGGCGTATTTGTAAAATCTTGTCGCGAACAGCTCGAGACGACGCACAAGCAAACAAGAACGTACACAGTCCGCGCGGTATCCGCCCCGCCGCACAGCGCGCATACGCGGGCGCCCAGACGGCTGACACACCAGTTGCTGGTGGCGCCCTCTGCGCTGCGGCGCCTCCGTCATCGTAAAAGCGGCCCCTCGCTCCCATGCATTTCGCGGCGCGGTCGACACACTGCCCAATCTTCTAGAGCACTATAGTACGGTGTCGAGGGCACAGCGAGGCGTGCGAGCATAGAGAAGGTAGAAGGGACTGTAGCCTCTTGTCTCATGTTGCGCTGTTATATGCATGCGTAATGAACGGTAGAACGCCATCCCAGTCCTTATGGTCTGCAGCGACGTATATAGCCAACATGGTGGTAAGCGTCCTATTAGTTCGTTCTACCACACCGTTCGTTTGGGGATGATATGGCGTGGAGTGGCGAAAACTGGAGGCGCTGAGGCGAAGAAGTTCTTGGACAATGTCCGCTGTGAATTGGCGTCCACGGTCACTAATGATGACTGCAGGAGGGCCGTGCCGAAGAATGACGAGTCGAAGAAAGAAATGTGGTAAGGAAATACAAAACTGCGCAAAAAAGACGGGACAAGAAGAACAGAGAGGCACACACGAAGCGCAGAACTTCAAACTGAATTTATTTTTAAGAATCAAGGCACTTATAAAGGCGCTAAACAAGATAATACAAGGATCAAGACGCAAAAACTGCGTAGGTCAGGAACACCGCGTACACGAGTGATTTAGGGCTGATGAGAAGGAATGATATGGCCATCTAAGAACTGTATCTCCTTGTTTGAAAGTGATAAAGAAGGTGAGCTGACGCAACTCCCGCCCTTTTTGGAAATTAAAAAGGCCTCGATAACTTCTCTTTCTGTTTTTGTTCTTGCTTTTGATAGGAATTTTGTCCACTCGAGGTAAGGCACACAGCTTTTGCTGTCGCAGCTCTTGCAATGTATGGGTAGGTTACTGCCCGTGCCTGTACACAGGGATCGTCTGTGCTCCAGGGCGCGCTCATTGAAACAACGTCCAGTTTGTCCTATGTAGGACCGCCCGCACGATAGTGGTATCTCATAGATGACACCTGAGATGCATTTGGTGAACTTGTACAGGTGGTTGATCTTGCATGTGTTCGGATCCCTTTTTTCTTTTTGTTTTGTCAACAGTGAACAGACTTTTTTCAGTTTGCAGGGCGCCAAAAAAATAACGCGGATCCCATACCTTTGTGCTATCTTCTTGATGTTAAGGGAAAGGCATTGAATATATGGCATAACAAAAGGCGGTTTTTCGACGGAGCGTTGCTCTTTTTTTTCCTCGAAGTTTTTAGCCTTTGCAGCAGGCTTTCGCAAGTGCTGAGAATAAAATGATGAGGGTAGCCAGCAGACAAAAGTCGCTCAATCTGACACTGAAAACTAGATGACATGGAATGTTCACAAGACTTCTGTAGAGCAGCAAGACAACTAGACATAATGATGCCACGTTTCACTAGTTTTGAGTGTGCACTCTTGTAAGGCAATAAACTTTTGTTAGATCTTGGGTTACACGCCCAACAAACGTGGTTATCAGAGAACTGTAAGTTTAGGTCTAAAAACTGGATGTGGTTGTCCGTTGTCAATTCGTGAGTGAAATCCAAACCTTGACCCTCAGAGAAGAAGGTGTTAAGAATATTAGTGACAACACTGTCAGGGTCATTATTTAAAGACTTATCTAAATTCAATAAAAAGTCGTCGACATAGCGGAACACATGTAAAACAGGTTGCTTTGAAAGTTGTTTCTGCAAGCGTCTGTCTAAAAAAGCCATAAAAATGTCACACAACACAGGCGCAACAGAGGAGCCGATGCAAATCCCAGATTTCTGGACGCAAAAGCGCCCATCGTGAAAGGTGGCTGTGGATCCTAAATAAAACATCAAAAGTTCCAAAAAATGCTCTGTGTTAATGCCAGCTGTATTATTAGAAGCAATTTCGCCGTGCTCCTCAACACTTTCTCTTACAGCTTTAAACAACCCTTCGTGTGGAATCGAATAGAAAAGGTCCTCTACGTCCACAGAAAAAGCCGTAGAAGCAGAGGGCATTCCCTTCTCCAGAGCCCGCACCAGGTCCTTAGAGCTGCGGATAAGGTACGGATCGTGTCCCAAAACATGGTTTAGGTGGATCTTCAGGAAAGAACCTACGGCATGCTGCCAGGTGTTTCGCTCTGAAATAATGGCACGAAGCGGGCAATCCAGCTTGTGTGTTTTGCCAGTAAAGAAAATTTGCAAAGGAATCTCTATCGGCTTTGGAGACCGAATTTGCAACCGCGTCTAGATTCATCTTCTTCAGCAGCTTGACAGCTTTTTTCTTTTGGACTTTGGCGCGGAAATCAACCGGTTCGAAGTTCTTGGCAACAGCTTCTCGGGCCTTTTCTTCAAACATGCCTTGCGGCATGACAACGAAGCCGCCCTCTTTGTCCGCCTCTATAATGGAGAGTCCGTTTTTCTTAAGATAGGAAGCTGTTTCCTTGACCGGGGCCTTCACAGAAGAAAGGTGACTTACATTCCGTAGAAGGCAGTCCACAGTGTCACTCATGGCGCGTTCCCTGGACTGATCAGAGGCGAGCGACCCAACGCGCCGCACAGTAGCCAGAAGCTCCGAACGGCCAGTCGGGGGTTCGAAGCAGAACTTCGGCCCCTTTTGCAGCGTCTCTTTAACAGCCCGCGGGAGGTTCACATCTCCAAGGACTGTTACAGCACTCCCCGACGTGGACGTTCGTTGTGTGGCCGGAGGGGTGAGCAGCGTTCTTCGCCAAAGAAACTCCGTGGTTTGCGCTGAAAGCCGTAGGTAGTCTTGCAGACGCCTCGCCGCGAGCCATTCATCGGCGCCTTCGGAGACGACAACCTTCAGCCAGTCCGTGTAGTGTCTCACTCTCCTCCAAGCTTCCGATTTCATTATTTTACAAATTCTGCGAGCATGCCCCCAAGAGGGGCCCGGGACGCCGAAAAGCCTCTGGATGTCAGGAGGTACAAGCTTTCGCATGAGGCAGTAGCTCAAGAATCTTGACTGGCACGTTGACAGGGCGATCTGGTTCACGTAGGCGATTGCAGCTTGTTCCTTGTTCTTGATACATAAAGTAGGGCCCAGGGTAGAAGGGATGTACTGAAGTAAAATGTGATGTTGGGCTAGTCGGTTCATGTCGTAAGGAAATACAAAACTGCGCAAAAAAGACGGGACAAGAAAACAGAGAGGCACGCAGGAAGCGCTGAACTTCCAACTGAATTTATTTTTAAGAATCAAGGCACTTATAAAGGCGCTAAACAAGATAATACAAGGATCAAGACGAAAAAACTGCGTAGGTCAGGAACACCGCGTACACGAGCGGTTTGATGTTTTATTTAGGATCCACAGCCACCTTTCACGATTAGCGCTTTTGCGTCCAGAAATCTGGGATTTGCATCGGCTCCTCTGTTGCGCCTGTGTTGTGTGACATTTTTATGGCTTTTTTAGACAGACGCTTGCCGAAACAGCTTTCAAAGCAACCTGTTTTACATGTGTTCCGCTATGTCGACGACTTTTTATTGATTTTAGATAAGTCTTTAAATAATGACCCTGACAGTGTTGTCACTAATATTCTTAACACCTTCTCCTCTGAGGGTCAAGGTTTGAATTTCACTCACGAATTGACAACGGACAACCACATCCAGTTTTTAGACCTAAACTTACAGTTCTCTGATAACCACGTTTGTTGGGCGTATAACCCAAGATCTAACAAAAGTTTATTGCCTTACAAGAGTGCACACTCAAAACTAGTGAAACGTGGCATCATTATGTCTAGTTGTCTTGCTGCTCTACAGAAGTCTTGTGAACATTCCATGTCATCTAGTTTTCAATGTCAGATTGAGCGACTTTTGTCTGCTGGCTACCCTCATCATTTTATTCTCAGCACTTGCGAAAGCCTGCTGCAAAGGCTAAAAACTTCCGGGAAAAAAGAGCAACGCTCCGTCGAAAAACTGCCTTTTGTTATGCCATATATTCAATACCTTTCCCTTAACATCAAGAAGATAGCACAAAGGTATGGGATCCGTGTTATTTTTTCGGCGCCCTGCAAACTGAAAAAAGTCTTTGCACTGTTGACAAAACAAAAAGAAAAAAAGGGATCCGAACACATGCAAGATCAACCACCTGTACAAGTTCACCAAATGCATCTCAGGTGTCATCTATGAGATACCACTATCGTGCGGGCGGTCCTACATAGGACAAACTGGACGTTGTTTCAATGAGCGCGCCCTGGAGCACAGACGATCCCTGCGTACAGGCACGGGCAGTAACCTACCCATACATTGCAAGAGCTGCGACAGCAAAAGCTGTGTGCCTTACCTCGAGCGGACAAAATTCCTATCAAAAGCAAGAACAAAAACAGAAAGAGAAGTTATCGAGGCCTTTTTAATTTCCAAAAAGGGCGGGAGTTGCGTCAGCTCACCTTCTTGATCACTTTCAAACAAGGAGATACAGTTCTTAGATGGCCATATCATTCCTTCTCATGAGCCCTAAACCACTCGTGTACGCGGTGTTCCTGACCTACGCAGTTTTTGCGTCTTGATCCTTGTATTATCTTGTTTAGCGCCTTTATAAGTGCCTTGATTCTTAAAAATAAATTCAGTTGGAAGTTCTGCGCTTCGTGTGTGCCTCTCTGTTCTTCTTGTCCCGTCTTTTTTGCGCAGCTTTGTATTTCCTTACGACATGAACCGACTAGCCCAACATCACATTTTACTTCAAAGAAATGTGATACTTCAGACGCAGTAGCGATGGTACCGCGGCTGTCTCACAGTAGCGGGTTAAATAATCAACGCACACAAGAACCCATCGGTTTCCTTTAGAGGACCGTGGGAAAGGTCCAAGAAGGTCAATGCCAACTTCCTCAAACGGGGCTGTTGGAGGTGTGACTGGCTGCAGTTTTCCATGTGGGCTTAAAGTCCTGTGCATTTTTGCGCTTACTGGGACACAATCGGAGACGACACAGAACAGATGTGCGCAAACTATCAACTGCAGGTTTATTTCTGAGTGCATGTATGTATAGGCATTATCAAAACAAAAAACAAAATTCCGCGATCACATCGTCAAGGCAACACATCTTTTAACGTTCTGTCCAGCATTAAAGAACATGCCTTATCCTTCTGACTTGGCTGCTTGTTATTATATTTCCAAAAATTCTTTTTCTTGATTAGAAAGCTCGATAGAAGGTACGCTTACACATAGCCCTTCTTTTCCTGATTGTATGCAGTATGCTTGCCACAGTTCTCTGATTAGTTTCTCCCTTGAACTGAGCAGTAACTAATCAGAGAACTGTGGGAAGCATACTGCATACAATCAGGAAAAGAAGGGCCATGTGTAAGCGTACCTTCTATCGAGCTTTCTAATCAAGAAAAAGAATTTTTGGAAATATAATAACAAGCAGCCAAGTCAGAAGGATAAGGCATGTTCTTTAATGCTGGACAGAACGTTAAAAGATATGTTGCCTTGACGATGTGATCGCGGAATTTTGTTTTTTGTTTTTAATTTTGTTTTTTGTTTTGATAATGCCTATACATACATGCACTCAGAAATAAACCTGCAGTTGATAGTTTGCGCACATCTGTTCTGTGTCGTCTCCGATTGTGTCCCAGTAAGCGCAACAATGCACAGGAATAACAACCACCAACTAGCCCAATTTGAAACTCTCCTAAGGCTTAAAGTCGACAGCTTAAAGCACTGGCATTGAACACAGCTGGCTACATATCGCTTGATCGTTGAACGCATCTTCGGCCAGTAAAATCGCTGGTGTGTGCGGTGAAGTGTTCGGGCCACTCCCAGGTGACCAGACGTGGCGTCATCATGCGTCATTTCTAGAACTGTGATACGTAGGCTTTCCGGAACGACAAGAAGCATACGTGCTCCCCCAGAGGCGGAATATTTCTTGTAAAGCGCTCCTTCACGAATGCTAAATGTGTTCTTCATAGGATCGTTGGCGGAATCAAACAGTGAAGTTAATGTTTTGTCTTTGCGTTGCTCGGTTCGGAAAACTCGGAGATCGGGGAAGGTTTGTGAAATTGGAGCCAAATATTCATCAAAATTGTCTGAGTCATTATCAGTCGTTTGAAGCGGCAAACGCAAAAGACAGTCAGAATCTGAGTATTTATGGCCGCTTTTATGCACCACAGTAAAATTAAACTCTTGTAGGCGTAAAGCTCATCGAGCGAGCCGCCCACAGGGGTCACGAAGACTCACGAGCCAGCAAAGGGAATGGTGGTCGGTCACAATCGTGAAAGCATTCCCGTACAGATAGGAACGAAAGCGCTGTACAGCGAAAACAACGGCTAGACATTCTTGCTCCGTAACCGTGTAATTTCTTTCACATTTACTCAACGAGCGGCTGGCATACGCTATCAGGTGCTGATCGCGTCCATGGCGTTGTATAAGTATACAGCGCCGATACCGATACCACTTGCGTCAGTGTGTACTTCAATTGGAGCTGATGGGCAGAAGTGGCGGAGGTTTGGGCCCGAGGTCAAAAGAAACTTCAGATGACGGAAAGCTGAGTCACATTCGCTGGTCCAATTGAACGGTGTATCTTTCTGCAGTAGACTCGTAAGTGGGTAAGCGATGTCTGCAAACCTTGGTATAAAGCGTCGAAAGTACGAGCATAGCCCCAAAAAGCTCTGCAGCTCTTTTACTGATTTGGGCACGGTAAAACTTTCGACGGCTTCAATTTTCTTGGGATCTGGTCGAACACCTTCTTTGTCAACTAAGTGACCGAGGACAATTGTTTCACGATCGCCAAAATGACATTTCTTTGCATTCAATACAAGACCAGCTCGTTCCATGCAATTAAGTACGATATCCAGACGGCTGTTGTGCTCACTAAATGTTTTGCCAAAAATTACTACGTCGTCCAAATAACATAAACAAATTTGCCACTTTAGTCCACGTAGAATTGTATCCATGAACCGCTCGAATGTGGCAGGTGCATTACATAATCCAAAAGGCATAACGTTGAATTCGCAAAGTCCGTCTGGTGTTACGAATGCCGTTTTTTCTTTATCTGCAATGTGAATGGGGATTTGCCAGTAATCGAATCTCAAGTCAATAGAAGAAAAGTATGAAGCTGAGTGCAGACAGTCAATTGCGTCATCTATGCGTGGAAGCGGGTAGACATCTTTCTTCGTGACTGAATTTAAACGGCGGCAGTCAACACAAAACCTCCATGTGACATCTTTCTAACAAGGATAACTGGAGCTGCCCAAGGACTACAGGACTCTCGAATAATGCCGCACTTTAGCATGTCTTGAACTTGCTCATCTATTACCTTACGTTCAGTTGCTGAGACTCGATAGGGCTTCTGACGTATTGGAGGGGCGGACCCAGTGTTGATCGTGTGATGAATACGACTGGTAGGCAGTGGCATTGAGTCATCCTTGGCAAAGTCGAACTCTGTCACGTGTTTCATAGTAGTTCCACTAGAATACGACGCTCAGTTGTAGAAAGAGACTTACTAATCCTAGCCGTAACCTGGGTCTCCATGCCTGGTCGCACCTGCTGCTCAGTGACAGAGCTGTTTAACGCCGCGACGGAACCGGATATGCCTTCCTCGAAACGGGCGAGTTTTAGGCCCCGAGGCAACACAGTTGGCTCTTCGGAGTGGTTCACGGTCCATAGCTCAGTGCGGCCTCTAGTCACGGGAATGACGCAACGAGGCACAAGGATACTCTTCTTAGAGCAGGTGAATCTCGTAGGTTCTACTATAGCCTCAAAAGATTCGCACTGGTTCCGAATAGAGAAAACCCGCACGAATGCTGGATATAACGCTGGCACAATTGTGTCTTCTTCCACAGCAAATGCTCCAAATTCAGGTGTCGAGTCATCCACAAGAACCGAAAGTAGTGAAGGATTCAAAGCAATCTCTCCCGTACCACAGTCTAAAGTTGCACCACACTCTTGCAGAAAATCAATCCCAAGAATCACATCATGCGTAGACCGAGGCAGTACTGCAAATTCTACTCTAAACTTGAGGCCGCCAATAACAACATCCGAAGCACACACACCAAGAGGAACTAAAGGTTCACCACCGACACCACGGAATAACACTGCACGGTCACCACTGAACATTACTTTTCGACCTAAACGGTTCTTAAAACTCAAACTCATAACAGATACTGTAGCACCAGTGTCCACAAGAGCCATTGTTTTCACACCATCAACAAACATTTCCAATTTGTTCTTTAACATAAACACGGGCAGAGGTATGGACGTCACCGACTCGCCGGCGGCCTTACCTCCATCGGCCGTGCCCCCTAGTTTCCCTGAGGCGGAGGGATAGAACGACGTCGAGGGGAAGGTGACCTGCGCGTGCGCTGGGGTGGCGGCGTCACACTACGATCAGATGCAGGAGATGAATTCCGCAAATATGTTGAATGGTGTGAGTCCCCAGTAGGCATAGTCGGGGATCGCTGTTGTTCGGTGTGCAGCCGTCCGTGAATGTTCGCGTGGGGTCGGTAATCTTGAACAGTTGGAAAATGACGGCGGCAGTATCTAGCGATATGCCCCGCAATGCCACACCTGCAGCACACAGGTTGAGGGCGCCAGCGATCAGCATAAGAGTCCTCACTAACAAAGTCGCGACGTTGGCTGTAGTGAGGCTCTCGCTGCTGACGAACCACATTTTCAGAGTAGGCGGGCCTCTTTTCCATCGGCTGGTGGTCATAACGTTGAGTACAGCTGCGCTGATCGTCCATATGCGAAGCGCCGCTAGGTTGAACCCACGGAGTGGACAGGGTTGCAACATTTGCCTGCGGTGCACAACTCTGCCGCACATATTCTTCACTACAGATGGCGTTCCTAGATCTTGACAATTCCTCGCGTACAATCTCTCGTATCTTATCAGCCATGGAAACTGAAGGACAGGCTTCAACACTGGCTACAGAGGTGACAATGGCCAGTCTTCCGAATTTAGGTGTAATTCGTCGCAGCTTCAGAGCCTCGAATGTTCTACAATGCTTTATAACATCAGCGGTGGTGCTCAGGTTCTCTTTGCTAATAAGAAAATTATAAACGTCTTCCGCTATTCCTTTGAGGAGGTGACCGACTTTGTCTTCTTCAAGCATAGTGGGGATGACGAGTTTGCATAGCTTTAAGATGGCTTCGATATATGCAGTACAAGTTTCTCCGGGTACTTGCGCCCGGTGAAACAAAGTTTGTTCAGCGCGCTTCTTCTTTGCAGGTTCATCCCCAAAATTTTTCTTGATTTCGCTTGTAAAGATAGCCCATGTACTTAATGAATCCTCGTGATTATCGAACCAGTCAAAGGCAGCGGCGGCAAGGAAGAACACCACATTAGCCAGCTTAGTAGCGGCGGTCCAGAGATTGTATTTACTCACTCTTTCGTAGTGCTTCAGCCACTCATCAACGTCCTCCTCAGGTTTTCCGGAAAAAGTACGCGGCTCTCGATAATGGGGTCAGTTGTTCGCCGTGGATGGTCCTGGCTGCTCGGTACTGCCGTCTTCAGCCATGTCTGATGGCATTGGTGGTAGGCCAGCAAGTCTACGGCTTCTTCGGTAGATGAAACGCTCCGTGGTCGCTACCCAAGCACCTCTCACCAAGATGTTACGTGCTTTGTACGCACGGGGGGTTTATTTACAGGGATCGGTACAAACAGGACTGCGGCGAAGCGTACAAACGTTCCTCTGCCCTTGCTCTTCTTTCTTCGTCACCTACCCGACCGCTCTTCTTCATCTTCCGTCGACGTTCTACGAAGGCGCGTGTCAATATATATATATATATATATATATATATATATATATATATATATATATATATATATATGTGTGTGTGTGTGTGTGTGTGTGTGTGTGTGTGTGTGTGTGTGTGTACCTGCATATGAGATATTTGCACAGACGCGCGCCCACAAACATGCAGTTCTGTAGTGCCAAAAAGCAAATAACTGCATGAGGGCATCTTGCGTGTAAACGTTGATGTTTGGAATTGAGCTGTGAAATTATACAAGACGGTACTTATGGACAACACATTTTCCGTCACTACACACACACACACACACACACACACACACACACACACACACACACACACACACACACACACACACACACACACACACACACACACACACACACACACACACACACACACATATATATATATATATATATATATATATATACCCAAGAAAGTAGCAGGGGGGACAGCGGCCGATGTAGCTCAGTTGGAAGAGCACCGGACGCGTTATTCGGAGGTCGTGGGTTCGGATCCCACCATCGGCACGTTGTTTTTTCTTCTACTTTGTGTCTAATTATCTTTCCCCTTAAATAGATTACATTACTAATTTCTGGGATTATCCAAGTAAACATTAAAAAAAAAAAGACATAAATTACCATCCCCAACGCTTTCCTTGGCCTCGCCGACTGTTGGCTTCTTTCCTTCATGTATTATAACGAGCACCCTCATTTCCCCTTGATTGATCTGCTTGTAGCTTAAGGGGGTCTCGGTTCTGGCAGTCTTGAAGCCATAGGTAGCGTAAGAGGGTTCTAGCACAGCTTTCGCTCTCGCTCTTGATCACGTTCTACGTGACGCTGGCGGTAACAAAGGACGTCCCACGTCCGCCGCTATGGCTGAGGGTGGCGCTGGTGAACACTCTCAAGGTTCGTATACAGACAACATAAATACCCAAGAAAGTAGCAGGGGGGACAGCGGCCGATGTAGCTCAGTTGGAAGAGCACCGGACGCGTTATTCGGAGGTCGTGGGTTCGGATCCCACCATCGGCACGTTGTTTTTTCTTCTACTTTGTGTCTAATTATCTTTCCCCTTAAATAGATTACATTACTAATTTCTGGGATTATCCAAGTAAACATTAAAAAAAAAAAGACATAAATTACCATCCCCAACGCTTTCCTTGGCCTCGCCGACTGTTGGCTTCTTTCCTTCATGCATTATAACGAGCACCCTCATTTCCCCTTGATTGATCTGCATATATATATATATATATATATATATATATATATATATATATATATATATATATATATATATATTCTATATATATATATCCCTGCAGCATGCTGCGAAGAAGCAGACTCGCGACTCGAAATCCCTGCGTCGCTTCGAATACCAGCTCTAACCCCGCCAGACCACCTGAAGAAAGAGAACGAAAGCAAAAGACTGCGAACGCACAGAATCTGTGCTCACTCGTTCCCCCAATGGGAGGAAAATTCTATTTTTCTGCTGCCCATAGTCATGTCAGCACTGCTTGGAGCCATGGGGGAGGGGAGAAGACTGTGTTGGAGGAGGAGCCATGGCGTGGACAAAACAAACTGCCGCGAGCGGTTCCCCTTGCAAGGAAAAAAAAAAAGAAAAAGACTCCGCGAGATACGCGTACGGGACGTGCAGGCTACGTCTGCAAAAACATTCTCCCATAATTCGCAGCTAGGGGAAAAAAAAAGGAAGAAAGGAAGCAAGCCTGCACACTGCTTTGCCGAGGGCAGCTCCAAGCCGTCACTCGTTTGAAACCAGGCTGTTTACTTTGGCTAGCCTGCCCGCCCCTCTTTTCAACCTTTCCCCACTAATAGGGGAAAACAACTACAGAAGAAAGCGTGCGTGCTGTTGAGTGCGGACCAAGGAGGATATATAAAAACTTCTGGAGTGGCGGTGACGTCCAAAAAGTGACGCCAGCGTGCCGCCATCTTGGGAGCGGAAAACATACAGGCGGCCACATTCACGGCAGCAGCCATAGTCAAGCGCGCGGCCTCTTTACGGATATTTCTTTACTGCATGGCAACGCCGCTTGGAATAATGTTGGTGTATGGCGTCATAAATGGTTCCTGAGCATATTAGTAGCATTTTGCGCTAATTAATTACAGATAATTGCGAAATTGTGAATAAATATTAAAATAAATGCTACAGCTACAAGTCGTACAATGTTGGATAGGTTATGCCAAGTCCAACAGAAGTGGACTAGCTGCACGTTTTAATTATTTGCCGCAAACTGCTCTAATTAATTACTGCTAATTGCAGTGTTATTAGTTTAGTACAACTGTACTGATTATAAGGTACACCACGATATATGACTTGAAAGGATGGCATTCAATTTAGGCTTAATCACAATTGACTAATTAGCGGTAATTTATTAAGACGTGCAGTTAGTCTAGAGCACTTTTACTTGGCATAAGGTATCCAACGATATATGACTTGTAGCCAATGCATGTATTTTAACAATATGGACAATTATCTAATTAGCATAATTAATTAGGAATAAATCAAGTCAGTGCACTTATACTCGGCATATGCTATCTAACAACATATGACTCGATGATGTGTAAAATCTAAAGTTAATTAGCAGTAAATTATTCACCATGTTCAATTAAGATTTGCAATTAATTAAGATTTGCTCAGCTGGTAGTCCACAGCATTGCATTAGAACTTAAAAATCCTTTAAGCACTTGAAACACACTGGCAACGCCCGCGAACAGCGCTTCCAAGCACTTGGCAGGCCAATTCTTGCCCACCACAAGATGGTCGCAGGCTTCACCCCAGCCCATTGGTCGGTATAGGGGACTTCCACTCTAGCAGTTTTTTTATATCCTTCTTGGTGCGGACGGCTAGAGGCTCTCCCTTCTCCAGCTCGAAGCCGCGCCAATGGGCCTTGGCCGCGCTCCGACGGTCAAGCGCTTTTCTCACTACCCCAATAGAATTAAAGAAAAAAACAAGACAAAAAGAAAACATCGACAGGACACGCAGAAGTGACGTAGCTCTACGGTACTTTTGTGTCACGTGATTGCGCGTTTCGTCCAATTATTCCGGTCCTGTGCGAGTTGCATCCACTTGACCCCTGTGAATTTCTTAACCTCATCCGCCCATCTAATTTTCTGCCCCCCCCTGCTACGCTTTCCTTCCCTTGCAATCCAGTTTGTTGCCCTAAGCGACCATCGGTTATCCTTTCTTTGCGCTACGTGTCCTGCCCATGATTTCCATTAGAATATCAGTGACTTGAGCTATTTCTCCTACCTACTCAGCGCGTTCGTATCTCTTAACGTTATAGGTGGGTTGCAGAAACCTAGGAAGTCAGCATCTCTGCAGAGCAAAAACCCCATCACCATGGCGGCCAAACCTGTTTTGGGGGCAGAAATTAGGTGCAGTGCAGGAGACGTCTAATGTGGCAATAATGGCCACGCCCATTTCCTGCACACATCTTCTTGTTATCGCAATTATGGGATTGAGAACCCCTCCGTTTGTGAGTGCCATTCATAACGCCTCCCCCGCCCCTACCCCCTCCAGGCTCTCAATAGTGAAGGAATTCTGCTCAACAGGTTTGTGCATGACATTAGGCGGGACATAGATGTATTCTGCGCTGCACCCAACTTCTGCCCCCAAAACAGGTTTGGCTGCCATGGTGAAGGGGTTTTTACTCTGCAAAGAAGCTGATTTCTAGGTTTCTGCAACCCACCTTCTTTCCATAGCTCTCTTCGTTGTCCTCAACTTAAGTAGAACCCTCTTTGCTTGTTTTTTGCGAAGAAAATATATTTAACAAAATAATTGTAGACCTTGAGAAGCTGTTACACCACCGGTGTAGAGCGCATTCAGTTAACTTAGAAGCATTTGCACTCAGAATAATTTCTGCGAACTTATGAGCCTTAAAAGAATGAAAAAAAAAAACATGCGCTCAGATATAACTTCCGCGAACTTGTGAGGCATAAATAAATGAGAAATAAGTTCTCTGATATAATTCCCGCGAATGGGCTTATCCTTATCTGCGCTCTTGGCTGAAGCAATGAGCAATTAAAAATTAGATTAAAGTTTAGCAATCTAGCAAAACTTTAAATTAGCAATTAAAATTAGAAAAGGGCCACAAACAAAACAATGATCTTCCTATTCACTGGGACCAGCAAGCATGACTGTGTAGGGTAGGGGAATCCTTTGGCTAGATAAGCTTATCCATTTGTTGCGGTATCGTTGCAAAAATATACTGCTTCACAGCAGTTTAGTTCACATAGGTGGCCTTAAAGTGGTCACTTTTGAATTGTGTTAAAGCGTGCCGTGCACTTTCTTCCACTGCTACACTGAATGATTAGTGTTTGGTATATGTAGGGTGCAGCGGTGGCGTAGCGGTAGAACATCCACCTCGCATGCAAGAGGACCGAGGTTCAAACCACGGTGCTGCGCAATTCTCCACCGGATGAAAAAAAAATAATTCACGTGTCGATGGAATTGCATAAAACAGGTTTGGGGTGCGACCTGATGCCGGTGAACACCTCCGGCAACGCACTCCCTCACCAGAACAGGAGTTGGCCACCCTGGTGCAGTAATTGGCCGCAACCTCCTATGATAAGCTCCATAAAACCCCGGCCCTCAGTCACCAGCTGCTGCGGAACAGCTGACCACGGCGGTGGTCAGACCTGTGACGCAGCAGGGGTGCTAAGAATGCCTGGCTCCGCTGGACAGGCCGCCATAGGAAACTGACCCTGACAACGTTTAATGCTAGAACCCTAGCTAGTGAAGCTAGTTTAGCAGTGCTGTTGAGGAACTAGAGGGCATGAAAAGGGATGCCATAGGGCTTAGTGAGGTTAGGAGGCCGAATGAAGCATATACTGTACTGAAGGACGGGCATGTACTGTGTTATCGAAGTTTTCCAGAGAGGTGACAACTAGGTGTAGGTTTTCTTGTCAATAAGTATATAGCGGGTAACATAGATGAATTCTATGTAAGGTGTTTATTGCAGCACCAAGACCGTAAGCAACATCCGCAAACCAAAGCGACGGGTGTAGCATTCGAATCAACAGTGCAGTGCCAACAAGGCTCCGGCTCCACTTCGTCTACCTCTTCGGGTTGGCGCGCGAGCTGATGGCGATCGGGATTACTACAATACGCCCCGGCGGAAAAGGAGCCATCCTGGCGACTCATGGTGAGGAAAGAGTAGGATGATCATAATACGGCTTGAGGCGGTCGACATGTACAGTTTCTCGGCCGCGGCGACGATGATCTGGAGATGGGTTCAAGGGCTCTACTACGTAATTGACGGGAGGAGATTGCTCGAGAATGCGGTAAGGTCCATGATAGCGCGATAGGCGTTTGGATGAGAGGCCGGGTGCAGAGGAAGGCACCCAGAGCCAAACGAGGACACCTGAGGGATATGAAGGCGCTGATTTGTAGGGTCCCGGTTATGCTTTTGTTGAGCCTGGTTCTCCGTTGTGAAGGAGCGCGCTAATTGTCGGCATTCTTCGACAAATGTGTGCGCTTCAGACTATAGAGTGGTCTCTGAAGCGTCGGGGTGGTAGGGCAGGGGTGGACGTGGGTTCACGACCATATAAAAGAAAGAAGGGGGAGAACCCAGTCGTAGTCTGCGTAGCCGTATTGTAGGCGTACGTTACGAAAGGCAGCACTTGGTCCCAATTAATGTGAGCGCTATCAACGTACATGGCTAGCATGTCACTAAGAGTGCGATTAAATCGCTCAGTCATGCCGTTCGTTTGGGGGGTGATACGCTGTGGTGCTCCGGTGAATGACCTGGCACTGTTTGAGGAGGGCTTCGACAGTGTGGGAAAGAAACGCACATCCGCGGTCACTGATCAATTCTTTCGGTGCGCCGTGACGAAGAACGAGGCGATGCAGAATGAACGAAGCAACATACCGTGCGGTGGCAGACTGCAAGGCCGAAGTTTCCACGTAACGGGTTAGGTGGTCAACGGTTACGATGACCCAGCGGTTGTTAGCCGACGTGGTCGGAAGCGGGCCATACAGATCGATACCGACACGGTCAAAAGGGCGGCTGGGGCAAGGCAATGGCTGCAACGGAGCGGCTGGCTGAGAGGATGGATTCTTGCGACGTTGGCAGGCGGTACAGGATCGGATGTACTGACGAATGAAGCGGTACATGCCGCGCCAGTAATATCTAATACGCAGTCGAGAATAGGTTTTCATGACACCTGCATGGCCGCAT
Organism: Amblyomma maculatum; assembly: GCF_055883805.1. Lineage (NCBI taxonomy): Eukaryota > Metazoa > Arthropoda > Arachnida > Ixodida > Ixodidae > Amblyomma > Amblyomma maculatum. The sequence goes on from NC_139349.1 coordinate 183,614,405, forward strand.
TGGGGATCGGCGTGGAAAGAGGCGCAGATTTCAGCCCAGAGATGTCGCGGAATCACGAGAAGCCACTTTCGCCCTGTAGGATGGTAATTGCGGCGGTATAAAACTCCATCACGAGTGGCGAAGTGGTAGGCCTGACGACGAAGTGCACGTGACGGAGACAGCTCTACGGGCAGGAATGTTAAGAGGGAGGATATCCATGGATCTTTCTGCTGCTCAGATTTTATGTTGGTAATGTTGAGCGGCGACATATCGCAGGCACAAACGAAGCCAGCCATCGAGTCGTTAGGAAGCGGTGGACAGGAAAGGGCATCAGCGTCGGTGTGCTTGCGTTCAGATCGATAGATGATGTGAATATCGTACTCCTGAAGACATAACGCCCAGCGGGCGAGGCGGCCGGAGGAGTCTTTGAGGGAGGATAGTGGTCGGTAACAACGTAGAATGGGCGACCGTAAATATAAGGACGAAACTTAGTAATGGCCCATATGATGGCCAGACACTCCTTTTCGGTCACAGAATAGTTCGATTCCGCTTTCGTGAGGGTACGACTAGCGTACGCGACGACATACTCTGAATATCCAGGTTTCCGTTGAGCAAGAACAGCGCCCAGACCTACGCCGCTTGCATCAGTGTGTATTTCGGTCGAGCAGGCAGGGTCAAAATGGCGGAGTATAGGGGGAGAGACCAGTAGACGGCGTAGCGTACTGAACGCAGCATCCCAGGCTGGTGACCAAGAGGAGAGGTTCGGGCCTCCGGCGAAAAGTTGCGTTAAAGGGGCGATGATACTGGCGAAGTTGCAGATAAAACGGCAGAAATACGAACATAGACCGATAAAACTGCGAAGTTCTTTCAAGGTTGTGGGCTTGGGGAAGTCTGCGACGGCACGAAGTTTGGTAGGATCCGGTAACGCCATCCTTGGATATGACATGACCAAGTATTGTGAGCTTAGTAGCGGCAAAGTGACATTTCTTCAAGTTGAGCTGTAGGCCGGCTTCAGTAAGGCACGTAAGGACACGCTGAAGGCGCAGAATTTGGGAAGGGAAATCTTTCGAGAAAACGACAATGTCATCTAGATAACAAAGACTTCGTTTCCCATTTGAGCCCACTGAGAATGTTATCCATCATTCTCTCGAAGCTGGCGGGGGCGTTGCACAGTCCGAACGGCATCACATTGAACTCATACAAGCCATCGGGAGTCATGAAGGCTGTTTTTGGGCGGTCAGTGGAGCCATCGGTACTTGCCAATAGCCAGAGCGCAAATCCAGCGACGAAAAGAACTCCGCTCCTTGCAAAAAATCTAGCGCGTCGTCAATTCGTGGTAGTGGGTAAACATCTTTGCGGGTTATCTTATTCAGACGCCGGTAGTCCACACAGAAGCAGATCGTGCAATCTTTCTTCGTCACCAACACTACGGGGGAGGCCCAAGGGCTATGAGATGGTCGTATGATGCCCCGTTGAAGCATATCGGCGACATTGTCACGAATGACGCGGCGCTGAGTGGGCGACAAGCGATATGGTCGTTGCCGCAGGGGAGCATGAGGACCAGTGTCGATTGCAAGAGAAACGGTCAAGGCGCGGCCCAAGGAAGGCTGAGACACGTCAAAAGATGCACTGAAGCGCTGAAGGAGGGCGACTATTTGGTCCCGGTGGGCGGACGGAAGGTCGGTTGCGATAGCTCGATGAAGGGCGTCGACAGGAAGCTCATCACTCGTAGCAGCACAAGACGTCAGAGCAGCGACGTGAGAAAAAACTTCAGGTTCGGAGAACATGCAAGTGCGATCAGGGTCCAGCTCTTCAATGTAGCCGAGGCACTCCCCGCGAAGAAGAGCCGTTGGGCGGGGAAAAGGGTTGGAAGCGTAGATGACACAGCTGCCATCAGAAACCGTTAGAACGGCGAAAGGAAGAAGGAGGCGGTTATGGTGGGCGGAGGCGAGTTTGGGCGTAAAGAGAACAGGACAAGGGAGGGCAGCTGTCGAAATAAGGGGAACGAGAACAGAAGAAAAGGGAGGAATGTCGGTGTCTGCAGCTACAAGGAGTTTAGCAGGGCGCACAGGCGGGTCACACAGGGAAACATTACACACAGGGGAAAGCTCAACTTCAGCACGGGCACAATCAATCACAGCACTGTGAGTCGACAGAACGTCGTAGCCGAGGATGGCCTTGTGGTGATCGCCGATTTACCGTGCACCACACCGTGGAGGCCCCGGACAGGATGTCTTAAAGCGTGTGAAAAAGATGCCAGTTAGGCCTTCAGTTAAAACGTTCTTCTTTAAGCTACATTCCAACACATTACCTGTTAAAACCTGGTTACATGAAAGAGGCTTATTCGTTCCCTGGACAACAGACTGTCTCCTTTGCAAAAAACCAGAGACAATCGAGCACGTCTTTCTGGATTGCTGGGACCCAGTCTTTCACTGGGATGTTCTCCAGAGAACACTAAAGAAAGACCTTCCGTTAGATCCGTATGGCATACGGTTCCTTCCAGTCGAAAGTGAGGGTATTCCTTTGGATTTAGTCATGGTCTTGGGCCTCCACAGCCTGTGGAAAACAAGGATGCAAGTGCAACATGCAGATGTCAACACGCGTTCTGTACGCGAGAACTTTATCAAGAGTGTGCTGCTCCTTAGAGAAACGTATCGGGTGCTTTCTGATCCACCTGACTGGATCAGTGTGCTCGATGAACTGGCTGTCCTCAAAAAATTTTAAACCTTTCGTGACAGCCGAAGTCTGGTTGTTGCGAGTTTTACCATTATTGTGGATCTTTTTTGAATTGATGTGAACTCAAAACAGGCAATAAAGAAAAAAAAAGAGGATGGCCTTGTGGTAGAGCATCCGCCTCGCATTCGGGAGGTACCGGGTTCGATCCCTGGTGCCGCCGGTTACCCACCGGTTTTTAAATGGGTACAGCTTTCCCCCGGCCTGGTGCTCGGCTCTTCTGGGGTGAAATGCTTGGGAAATGGGGTCACGGCCCAAATAGTTGCGCCGATGTGGCAGTGATTCGTTCCGCCATCGGACAACAATAAGTCCGCCTTGCGCGGCAACAGCCCATTATGTGGCCCTTTTTTTTACCGAAGCGGTGGCCTTGTGGTAGAGCATCCGCCTCGCATTCGGGAGGTACCGGGTTCGATCCCTGGTGCCGCCGGTTACCCACCGGTTTTTAAAATGGGTACAAGCTTTCCCCCGGCCTGGTGCTCGGCTCTTCTGGGGTGAAATGCTTGGGAAAAGGGGTCACGGCCCAAATAGTTGCGCCGATGTGGCAGTGATTCGTTCCGCCATCGGACAACAATAAGTCCGCCTTGCGCGGCAACAGCCCATTATGTGGCCTTTTTTTTTCGTTTTTTTTTCAGGACTGCTGCAGCTGAGGCTCTAAGGGAGAACTTCAGGTGAGGGTCAAAGGAAGTACCTTTGAAAGACAAACAGAACCACCTTTGCAGGCTGCGAGGTTCGAAACTGGGTTTGGGCCCACTGCGGAGGAGGGGCGCGCAGCGGAGTTTACGGAGCTTCTCCCAAACGCACACCCCTGGAAAAGCCGAGCGCCAGGCCGGGGGACGCTTTTTACCGGTGGGTGTCCGGCGGTGGGTTTCGAACTAACCACCTCCCGCAGCCGAGACGGGCGCTCTAACTACTCATAAAGCACCATCTCGACGAGATACGTAATGTCTGATGAAAACTCGTACCGTGCAAGCTGCCACAGGGGTGATGCGCTCTGAACTGGCCGTACGAAGCGAAAAGGCAGAAAGCGGCATCATAAACTTGCAAATTTTGCGGCGAAGGGCGTCACTAATTACGAAAACGGCAGCACCTGTATCCACCAGCGCAAGAACGGGAAAACCTTCTACGAACACTTCAATGACGTTGGCGGGAGAAGGCGGAGGACTTAACGAGTTCGTCAAACGCGCAGTTCTTGCCTCCGGAACTGCGGCATTTAGTTTTCCCCTTGCGTAGGGCCCTGTCGCCGGAGCATTGGCGAAATGGAACGTCGGCGAGGCGAAGGCGAACGGCGTGTCGAGTACTGAGCCCGAGGTGGAGACGATCCAGAAGAGACATTGCTCAAGGGCGGCTCGGGATCGTAGTGGTGCTTACGGACTGTGTTCTCAGGATGAAGCGGGCGCTGACGGCAAAGGCGAGCGACGTGACCCGGGAGCCCGTAAGCATAGCAAATTGGGCGATTGTCGGCGGTTCGCCATGGGTTCGTAATGAGGCGTCGCGGTCGAGGGATTGGAGACTGAGGGGCCATGAAACGAGGTGGAGCATAAAATGTAGGGCCGTTCTGGTAAGACGATGTAGGAAGCGGACCACGCGTTCCAGCGGTTAGTTGACCGTAAGTGAGTGGGGCTTGCACAGGAGCGATGGGAACACTAGAAAGCAGCGCTTCGGCGACTTTCTCCTCGATAACTTGGCGGATAGCCGGCGAGATGGATAGCGCGTTGGCCGGCGCTAATTGCGAAGTGCAGACGGTCGGCTGAACTGGATGGAGGAGGGACAGCTGTCGTGCAACTTCTTCGCGGATGAAGTCTTGGATATTCTGCATAAATTGAGACTGTCCTGCAGACGGCGTAGAGTGCCAAGCCAGCAATGCCGGCAGGTGCGGCAGCACGCCGCGTAGAAGCGCGTTGCTTTCGTAGCTCGTCAAACCTCTGGCACAGGGTTATAATGTCGGATACGGAAGTAGGGTCACTGGCCGACATCATATAGTACGCATCATCAGTGACACCTTTTAGAAGATGTGTGACTCTTTCGGGCTCGGGCATGGACGGATTGTCCCGCTTGCAGAGGTCAACCACGTACTCAATGTAGCTGGTAAACGTTTCCTCGGGAAGTTGAAGCCATGCATGGAGGCGCTATTCGGCGCGGAGTTTACGTACCGAAGGACGGCCGAAGACATCCGCGAAGTTCTTCTTGAAGACAGACCACGTCGGAAGATCGGCTTCGTTTTTTCGAAACCTCAGATTCGCCACGTCCGTGAGGTAGAAGAGGACGTTGTTCAGTTTTATGGAATCGTCCCAGCGGTTGTAAGTGCTGACGCGCTCGAAAGAGGCCAGCCAGTCGTCAACATCATGATCGTCGGTACCACTGAAGAAAGGTGGGTCACGGGGGCGTTGTGCCCCGGGACAGAAGATGGTGGCAGGAGTAGCAGGGACGGGCGCCGATGGTTAGCTGGGAGCGTCCTTGCATGGTTGTGACCAAAGGCGGTAGCGTGCGGTTCCGAAGTTCCAGGGTGAAATATGCGAGGAGGACTGGGGCGACGACCGAGACACCTCCACCAAGTGTAAGGTGTTTATTGGAGCACCAAGGCCGTAAGCAACGTCCGCAAACCAAAGCGACGGGGGTAGCGCTTGAATCAACAGTGCAGTGCCAACAAGGCTCCGGCTCCACTTCGTCTACCTCTTCGGGTTGGCGCGCGAGCTGATGGCGATCGGGATTACTACACCTATAGTATTAATGAGAGGGTTGCAGGCATCGTAATTAGGCTTAATAAGCGGTATAAACTGAAGGTTGTACAGCCCTATGCACCTACATGTAGTAATGATGACCAGGCAGTTGAAAGCTTCTATGAAGATGTAGAATCGGCAATGCGAAAAGTAAAGACGCAGTATACTATACTAATGGGCGACATCAATGCCAAGGTAGGGAAAAAGCAAGCAGGAGACAAGGCTGTAGGTGACTATGGCATTGGTTCTAGGAATAGCAGGGGGGGAGTTAATAGTTGAGTTTGCAGAGCGCAATAACTTACGAATCATGAATACCTTCTTCAGCAAACGGAAGAACCGGAAATGGACATGGAAAAGTCCTAACGGACAGACTAAAAATGAAATCGACTTCATAATGTGTTCAACCGCCGCCATTATGCAAGATGTAGCGGTAATCGGGAAAGTGCGATGCAGTGACCACAGGATGATGAGGTCCCGAATTAACCTAAATCTGAAGAAGGAACGCAACAGATTAGTAAGAAAGAAATCCATCAACGAATTAGCGGTGAGGAGGAGGGCAGAAGAGTTCAGGATCTCGCTACAGAATAGGTATTCAGCTCTGAGGATGGCGACATTACCCTAGAGGCAAGGAAAAATAATTTCAGAGATATCATTGCTGAGTGCGCGGTAGAAGTAGGCGGTAGGATAGTTAGAGAGGATACCGGTAAGCTGTCTAAGCAGACGAAAGATTTGATTAAGAAACGCCAGAGTATAAAAGCTTCAAATCCAACAGACCAGATCGAATTGACCGAGATATCAAAGCTAATCAATAAGCGCAAGGTGGCCGATATAAGGAAGTATAACATGGAGAAAATTGAGCATGCTGTAAAGAACGGGGGAAGCCTTAAAGCGGTAAAGAAGAAATTGGGCTTAGGCAAAAACCAGATTTATGCGATAAGGGACAAGGCGGGCAACGTAATCACTAATATGGACAAGATTGTCAAAGTAGCCGAGGAGTTCTATACAGATCTCTACAGTAGCCAAAGTAGTCAGGACCGTAATGAGATTGGCGGTAGGGAAAAACAGTCAGACGTTCCACCAGTGAGGAAGGACGAGGTCAAGAAAGCACTGAAAACATGAGAAGGGGGAAATCAGCTGGAGAGGATCAGATAACTACAGATTTGCTGAAGGACGGGGGGGGGGGGGATATCGTGCTAGAAAAACTGGCCACCCTGTACACGCAGTGCCTGGTGTCATCGACGGTACCGGAACCATGGAAGAATGCAAACATTATCCTCATTCACAAGAAAGGGGACTCTAAGGACCATAAAAATTACAGACCAATCAGCTTACTGTCTGTTACGTATAAGGTATTTCCTAAGGCAATCGCTAATAGAATCAGGAAAACCTTAGACTGCAATCAAGCAAAGGAACAAGCAGGGTTTCGGAAACGGTACTCTACCATTGATCATATACATAATATCAATCAGATGATAGAAAAATGCTCGGAATATAACCATCCCTTATACATAGCATTCAATGATTACGAAAAACCATTTGACTCAGTTGACACCTCGGCGGTGATGCAGCCATTGCGAAATCAGGGAGTAGACGAGCCGTACGCCAATGTGCTGGAAGATATATAGAGTGGCTGCACAGCAACCATTGTTCTGCATAAAGAAAGTAACAAAATTCCCATAAAGAAATGTGTTAGGCAAGGAGACACAATCTCCCCAGTACTATTCACAGCTTGTTTAGCGGAAGTATTCAGAGACTTGGAATGGGAGCAGTTAGGGATAAGGGTAGATGGAGAATACCTCAGTAATGGGCGATTTGCTGATGACATTGCCTTGCTAAGCAACTCGGGGGATGAACTGCAGATAATGATTGATGACCTAGACAGGAAACGTAGAAAGGTAGACTTGAAAATCAATATGCAAAAGACTAAGGTAATGTTCAACAGCCTCGGGAATTAACAGCAGTTTACATTACGTAGCGAAATACTGGAAGTAGAAGGCGAATATGTGTACTTAGGACAGGTAGTAGCCACAGATCCGAACCATGAAAATAAAATAACAAGAAGAATAAGATTGGGATGGAGCGCATTTGGCAAGCACTCGCAGATTATGACTAGCAGCTTACCGGTATCGCTCATAAGGAAGGTATGCAACAGTTGCATCTTGCCTGTACTCACCTATGGGGCTGGAACGTAGAGGCTAACCAAGAGAGTTCTGCTTAAGTTGAGAACAACCCAGATGGCTATGGAACGAAAAATGGTAGGGGTAACATTAAGAGATAGAAAGCATGCAGAGTGGGTCAGAGAAGTAACTCGTTACCGACAGTCTAGTGGAATATAAGAAGAAGAAATGGACATGAGCAAGACATGTATTGCGAAGAGAGGATAACCGATGGTCGCTGAGGGTACCAAACGGGATTCCAAGGGAAGGAAAGCATAGCAGGGGGCGGCAGAAAGTTAGTTGGACGGATGAGATTAAGAAGTTCGCGGGGTCGAGTGGATGCAGCTAGCACAGAACTGGGTTATGTGGAGAAATATGGGAGAGGCCTTCGCCCTGCAGTGGGTATAATCAGGCTGATGATGATGATGAAATATAAACATATATGCTGAATTTTGATCATGTGTCCAGCCCAGTTATATGGATATGGCTAGCAATATTTGTAATTTGTATTTCTTGTAAGCTAAAGAAAAAAAGCGGTATAGCGCGCAGCGAAATGTGCCCGGAAAGAACCATGGCGTCGCTTCTCTTTATGATATTGTCGTGACGCTGGGGCTACGTCGACCCGGCCTTCACTTGGTAGCGTGCAGAGACTCGGGGTTGAAGTAGGATTGAATCTTCGAAGTTGGTGAAATATGTACAAGCAGGTTTAATGGCACTTTGAGAAACTTATTTACAAGATTATTTACACGAAAAAGAAGGGTACATCAGCAAAATGGCAAGCGTTAAGAGTTCATAGCGAGAAGCGACTGGATGAGCCGTTTACCCAGGGCTCAGAGCCCTTTTTTCGGGCTCTGCACTGTCCTTAAAACCCCCTATGTCCAGCCCCCCCCCCCCCCCCCCCCTCTGAAGATGCTGACCAATCAGTTCCAGGGCACGCCCCTCAGATAGCGGCATCCAATCGAACACATCACTGCACTGATGGTCGTGAGGCACTGACTGGTCCGGCATTAATTCGTTAGGCGTGATCACTTGTTGGCGGGAAAAGCTTGGGAACGGCGAGGAGAGGAGGTACATTTCTATTCTTCAGCAAAGAAACCATAGGCTGGTTCTGACAAGTGGGTTTCCTTCTCAGAAACCCAAGCACACGTGCGCGCCGCATACGGCTCCCAGCATTGTACCCTTTCGACAATTGCAAATCTTTCCTGCTTTCCCGGGAAATCATTTAATGGCCGTATGCGTCATGCTCCTTTCTTGTCCGGCATTCCCAGGAAATCCTCTAATGGCCGTAATCATCTTGCTCCTTTCTTGTCCTGTACGTCAGCGGACGTGTCACTCTGTCGCCTCGTTTGGACAATAGGCATTCCTTACTTGACCATAGCGCTTCTCGACGGGAAGGGTGAACAATTGAACGAAAGCACTTCCGGCTATCTCCCGCAGGGGGACATTTCTTTGTGTTTTTCTAGACGTTCTCTTGACAGGGTCAATTTGGCATTTGCAGGGTGTCCACAAAGCAAAACAGGCTTACAAAACAGGATTCCTGGAAACAGGCTCACTTAGAGCCATTGTACCAACACCACATATCCACAGCACTTATCCATGCCTACAGGCGAACAATAGAGCGCGCAAGTGCGGATGATGCACGGTCGTAACAATATGCAGCTGAAATGCTACTGCTGGATTTAATCAGAGTGACTTCACGTGTGTGCTTGTTCGAGACGAACTGGCGGCGCTAATCACACCAGCGTGTCCTCCTTCTACATAAAGTTTTTATTGTGTGCAGGGATGCTTGTCTTAAATTTTAGAAAAAACACTTTCCCATTGTCATCTTTCCTTCTGTTTTGAACTACGTCCATTGTGTTATTTTTTTCCGTGTGTGGTCCAGCGCCATTCTTGAAAAGTGCGTCGTAAAATGCATGCTGCTGTGGTTTCGAGCATAAAACAATATACAAATCAATGAGTGAAATAGTTTGGCGAGACTCATCTAACATTTTGCAGATTTTTTAAGAATAAATGATCGCAAGTACATCAGAGCTGTTTCGTAGGTACGCTATGAGAACAGGCGGACAGAAAAATAAGAGTATTTTGCTGTTGTAAGCCCAATACGATGCAGTAATAAAATATTCACACTCTCATAATTGGTATGAAACTGTCAGATTTCTGGGTAGCTCCAATTCCATAGAAGTTTTCTAGAGCGCTTGTGTTACCAGAGATTCAGCTCTAAATATTCAATTTAGGTTCTTGTATTCATGCGTGTCACGATGGCCGTCTAAACCGCATCAGCTGTGATGAGATGTTTTACGACATTCCGTGTGTCACTGTCATACCTTTCGCTTTTGGATGCCAAATTTGAAAAAACGTCCGCATCGTCAAGGATGTTTTTATGGAGTGTCTGTCTTGTGTGCATGAATATAATGGTAAAGTCCGGGGCGTATGTCTCAAAAACCGCACTGAAAGTGCAATCGGTAGCCTAGTGATGCGACTGCTTCTAGTTTTCCCGGTAGCTAATGTTGCCTGAATGTTCACGAACCGGTCTCAGATAAGGCGGACGGGAATTATTTCTGCAATTTGTGTACGCCTCGTTGCATAACACATGAACAAGTTCAATGCTTATTGTTTACCGAAAAGCTGTAAACGCCCATTTGGAATACCGAAGAGGAAAATCTAATTCCTAAAAGCCATATCTTAACCAACAGTGTTGTCAACAAGTGCATTCCGAAATACGTGAGGTGTTGGCAGTCTAAGGGGAAAATGTTGACAAACTCTCGCTAGCAGTCTGGCTATATAACCAGATAAAGTTAATCAATATATAATAAGATATACCTCATGTTGGCAGCGCGATCTTGATGAGCGAACAACATTAGCCAGCATATATAAATGTATATCAGATGTTGGCAGTCATATCCAGATGAGCAAACAATATTTGCAAACTACACCAACGTATATCAAATGTTCGCGTTCCAATCTAGACGAGCGATCAATATTTGCCAACGCATACCAACGTATGTGAAATGTTGGAAGACAGATCGATCTCATACTTTTTTGCCGAGCTCACACCGGCATATGCGAAATATTCGCGAGCCACACGTATAGCTGGACAATAGTTACCACTGGTTTCTACAGTACCAATGTCAGCAAGCAATGGCATACATGACCCGTTGTAACCTATTATAAAATGGCACAGCCAATATTAGAAACATACTGGCAACAATGTGTCGCCCTAGGGCCGGGTGTTGTCAGCATATTTGCTATATCGGGCCGGTTAAGTGTGCTACCTGAGTTGTATTTGAAAGAAAACTATCCGAAACATTCATGTATGTCACCTATTGTATTAATAACCGAGCGCATATTTAGGTGCAGGACAGATGCATCTTTAACATTTCCGAGCTTTTTATTTATTTATTTATTTATTTATTTATTTATTTATTTATTTATTTATTTATTTATTTATTTATTTATTTATTTATTTATTTATTTATATATACTGCAATCCTAGTGTTGGGATTTTAGCAGGGTGGGAATACAAACTAAGCAGTTTAACAAAACAGGCAAAAATAAACAATAATTACAGTGCAAGTTGAAGCTCTTCTGCACAATTAAGGATGGAACCAAACATATACAACACAGCCGTGAAATAACAAATGCAATAAAAAGAAACTAGGTGATATGTTGCAGAAACAACATCAGTGATGGCTGCAGCACTTCATTGTTAGTGAGGTTATTCCAATCGAAAATAGTTCGTGGAAGGAATGAGTATTTAAAGCAGTTATTTCGAACGCGAAAAGGAGTTAAAGTTAGCTGGTGTCGTTGTCGGGTTGCGTATCCGGACAAAAATACAAGCAAATCGGTGAGTTCTGATCTGCAGTATTTTTTAATTAATTGGTACAGACATTTAAGTCGTGCACAACGATTTCGCTCAGGTATTGTCGGAAGGCCAGCTTTAATTAAAAGGTGTGTTACTGATATACGCCGGTAATTGTTATATATGTATTGTGCCGCCCTCTTTAGAACTTTCTCTAATTTATTCATGTTAGTTTGTGTAGAGTGCTGCCGGGCTAGTTGATGATTCATGAAGTCAAGAATTAAGCGCAAAAATAAAGAACAACGGACAAAGAAGAACATATAAAACGACTGACTAGCGCTAGTGAATCGTCTTATGTGTCCTTTTTCGTCCATTGTTCTTTATTTTTGCGCTACATTCTTGACTTCGTGTAGCAAGGGGCAGCAGAAAATGAAGTGTGTGAATGAGATGTTTTCAAGGATTAGGTTCCCACATCTGGCTAAACAGGAAGATAGGCATGTAGGGACTTTGATGTCGATAATTGGACCTGGCCATTTTCAATGGGTTCAGTGACCAAGGTACATAGGATTGGCTTGCCTCTTACGAGCGGTTGAGCGTCCACAACCAGGTAGACGACGTTGTGAAGCTGAACAACATGGTGTTTTACGTGACAGGCAGTGCCAGGTTGTAGTGCAGAAACCACAAAGCAAACTTCACCACCTAGTCTGCTTTTAAACGCGCTTTTTCTTAGATTTTCTTAGATCTTTGGCCGCCCTTGCATACCAAAGCTGCGTTCAGAACATTACTTGTGGCTCTAAACCCAGCTACAAGGATCCTTCACCAGTTATACTGAAGACATTGTGAATCTATGTACACATGTAGGAGTCTCCATCCAGAGATGGATCGCATAAAGTACATTCTCAACAACGTCGAGGCTGACGCAGTCCAGACGTTGTCCGCCTGTTGCCAATATATTCATGCTTTGCCAGAGTCAAAGCAGCGCATTCTGGTTCAGCCCTTCACTTTCCATCTTAGTTCCGTCAGCATATTCCTGTCTGTCCAATATATTTCCTTCCACAATGCATTGTGTAAAGAAATATATTGGACAGGCAGAAAGAGGTTCCGTCAGCAGCTTGCTGCTGGACCAATTTAAAAACTGCAATTGGGAGGTGGCATAACAGCTGCTCCTAATTAAGGACATTCGGGGACCTCCATCTAGCCTAGCCGTGACCCTTCAGGCTGATTTGCGAGCAAGTGTCTGGAGTGCTGCCATCCCTTCATCTGCAGGTTCCTGCTGCGGTAACGCCCATGTATGGCAACGTCAGATCTGGTCAGACATGTTTATCCCGTTCCGTCTTCAACTGAGCCTGCCGCCTTCATTCCCACGTGGACTCCTGGCGCACGTATGACAACCTTCTTATTTAAGTAGAACGAAAGGAAGAAGATGGTTTGCACCGTATGAAGAAGAACTGAACGAGGGTAAATGGGAAACGCCTCAGTTCGAAGATGAGCCAACGTTTCGACAAGTGGACTTGTCTTCGTCTGGGCTTAGCGATCATCACTGGCAGGAGTTTAAATACGCTTTTGCTTTCAAAAAAGAAAAGCTGGGGAGGGGAACGTGGGTGCAAAGAAAGTAGGTGTGAAGGAGTGGGGAGGAGAGCATGGGTGAGAAGAAAGTGGGTCATGAAGTGAGATAAAAAAGAAAAAAATCTTCAGTATGTATTTATCAGTGCACAGTTTCTGGTCACATTGTGCGTCACTGTCGCCGCCTGCAGATGTGCCTACCTTTAAGCTCCTCCTGAGCCCCGGCCACGTCTGTCCTGCAGACAACTTTGACACCTCCACTCACCACCTCCCTGCTCGCCACCATCCTCCATCCTCATAATGCCACTCGGTTTCTTTGCTGCACCTTTGCCCCAGGAAAACTAGTACTGCCTGAGGCAAGAACTGCAAATATGTCAACATATGTAGGGCCTCGTATTGTTCCTACAAATGTACTTGAAGTGGTGGAGGGCCGTTGCTTGTTGATACTGGTGCTACTGTATCTGTGATGTGTAGGAAACTGCACAAGCTAATAAAAGTGAGGACACCATTATCTGATTTGATGCGCAGTGTCTTTCGCCTTTGACCGCTGCACGGCCAGGGTCACCCTTCACAGCTCATTATGTACCATAGAATTTGTTCTCTCGTCGTGCTCCTGTGACACCATTTCAGGTTTCGACTTTCTCTCTGACCATGGCACCATCATCATCATCATCTGCGTTAATGCCTAATTACAACTTCTCCTTTGCCCCTTTGTCTCTTTGCCCCAGGAAAACTAGTACTGCCTGAGGCAAGAACTGCAAATATGTCAACATATGTAGGGCCTCGTATTGTTATTACAAATGTACTTGAAGTGGTGGAGGGCCGTTGCTTGTTGATACTGGTGCTACTGTATCTGTGATGTGTAGGAAACTGCACAAGCTAATAAAAGTTAGGACACCATTATCTTATTTGATACGCAGTGTCTTTCGCCTTTGACCACTGCACGGCCAGGGTCACCCTTCACAGCTCATTATGTACCATAGAATTTGTTCTCTCGTCGTGCTCCTGTGACACCATTTCAGGTTTCGACTATCTCTCTGACCATATCATCATCATCATCATCATCATCATCATCATCTGCGTTAATGCCTAATTACAACTTCTCCTTTGCCCCAGGAAAACTAGTACTGCCTGAGGCAAGAACTGATAATATGTCAACATATGTAGGGCCTCGTATTGTTACTACAAATGTACTTGAAGTGGTGGAGGGCCGTTGCTTGTTGATACTGGTGCTACTGTATCTGTGATGTCTAGGAAACTGCACAAGCTAATAAAAGTGAGGACACCATTATCTTATTTGATGCGCAGTGTCCTTCGCCTTTGACCACTGCACGGCCAGGGTCACCCTTCACAGCTCATTATGTACCATAGAATTTGTTCTCTCGTCGTGCTCCTGTGACACCATTTCAGGTTTCGACTATCTCTCTGACCATATCATCATCATCATCATCATCATCATCTGCGTTAATGCCTAATTACAACTTCTCCTTTGCCCCAGGAAAACTAGTACTGCCTGAGGCAAGAACTGATAATATGTCAACATATGTAGGGCCTCGTATTGTTACTACAAATGTACTTGAAGTGGTGGAGGGCCGTTGCTTGTTGATACTGGTGCTACTGTATCTGTGATGTCTAGGAAACTGCACAAGCTAATAAAAGTGAGGACACCATTATCTTATTTGATGCGCAGTGTCTTTCGCCTTTGACCACTGCACGGCCAGGGTCACCCTTCACAGCTCATTATGTACCATAGAATTTGTTCTCTCGTCGTGCTCCTGTGACACCATTTCAGGTTTTGACTTTCTCTCTGACCATGGCACCATCATCATCATCATCATCTGCGTTAATGCCTAATCACAACTTCTCCCACGCACATTGATGATTTGTCTCCCACTTTGAGCAAACTGGCTGTGGCTGCCGACATTGAGCTCCCTGCATACTAATATTCTTCCTTACAAGAGCAATAAAGGAGACTTTTATCCTGCAGTGTTCGTAGTCAGGCTGGTTATGATGATAAACCTGTTCGGCTATGCTCTTGCATTTTTTTTATTTGCTGTTGCACACTATTGCATTCTCTTCTACCTAAAAAAGCGCAAGATACCCCCACATAAAAACGTACACAATATCCATGGAAACCTGCTTGTTGTGAGATGCTAGTCATTGTTGCATGGCTAGTGTTTTGTACTTGCCAATGTGCAGAAAGTGCTGAGCATTATTTTCATCAAGTCACACTAGCCTCATTTTTTATTTTTTTAATTAATTATACATACTATCGATCCAACCTGGACGAAGATAGGAGGGGACATAATATCACACTTCGAATAGCGCAGCCAATAGACCCCTTTCGTAAATGTTAAGTCAGCTTCACCTCTATGCTGCATTCCCCTCTAATGGCGGAACAGCAATGTATTGAAACATTATATTATGGCCATAATTCATATCATTTATGCATCAGAACATACTCGCATAATTGCTCTATTACCACTACATGCATCTGTGCAAAAGCAACATGCGATTTCAGGTCTATATCGCCATTTTTCTGGCGGCCAGTGACGCCATGTTTGGGGAAAGAAGCAGCGTGGGAAAGCCTACTTAACGATTTTTGCAAGGGGTCCATTCATATCTAAAATAGAAAAACAACTTTACAAAAAAAAAATAAAAATGGACACTGCTCAGTTCTATGGTGCAGCCAGGAAGTGTTGTATGGTGCTTCATTTCTTTCTTTTTTGACATGATGGCACGTTTTACTGAAGCGCCAAGGTTTCGTTGGGAAAGCAGTTTCAAATAACAGAAATAAGCAGTTGGGCATATATGTGTTTGGTAGAAGAACATAGCTGCTATTCTGCGAGCATAAAACTATGCGGTTTGTGTGAGTTCCTAACATTTTTTAGTCACCCCAGTTTTTGTCAAATAGGGGTTTGTTTCTAACTATAGACACGCACGTTTTTAGACATTTCTTTACAGATGAACATAGCACATGCCTGCAAAACCTGAAAGGCACTGTGTTCTGTTGTGCCCGAGTGCGTATTTAGCAAATATGGTAAGTGCAGCGCATGCCCTATCATTTTGGAGATGTAAATTCAGGGGCTAACAGGATGGGTAGTAAGGAACTTGTAATACTAAGCGTGGTGAGTGCCCTGAATTCTCATTTGAGGCGGAACAGGTTGCTAGATCAAACCATTGCATCTTACTGCTGCATTTCATATTACTTCCTCACAGTGGCGGCAAGTTTTAGATGCATAGCTGCGGATGTCCTGCTGATGCCAGGAAAGTTTCTTGCACTACAGACCATATTTTGCGAACATATTTTATTAGCATTGACTTCACCCAGAAGAAAAGAAGAGTTGTAGTAAAAGATTATTTCAATTTGAGAGTTTCTATATGCTCACCAAGAGCATTATGTGCCTTTATTTGGACAAATGCTGCATCATTGGTCATTCCTCGTTCATATCAGGATTTTTATCCTCCTAGTGTGTGTGAACGCTCATGCATGAAGGAAAAAATATGAGTGCGAGACAAAACAAACTATCGCTTGTTTCTATGCTTGGGCCGCTTTGTTTAGTGCACTTATAAAATATCTGTATAGCTTGAGTCACTGTAGAAAGTGAAAAAAAAAAAATCACGGGTGAGTTGCGCTCTGGTTGATGCCAGTAGTTAGGCTGCTTGCTGTCAGTTGAACACATCAACAAACCTGCCAGGCTCAAATCAGCCACTCGTTTTCCAACATGTCAATCAGGTTGGTTCGTAATCGGACTTTTCAGTCACTTCTAATTGTGCTTGAAATATTGCTTGCGAGAAGAAAAAGGAGCAAGGAAATGTCTTGTACTGGGTTCCTCACAGGTCTGCGCGGATGTGCCTTGCTGCATGTAGTGCGTCAAATGTCTCTATAGAGCAAAGCAGCCCTGGATTGATGGAATATTGAAGCGGGGTGGTAGCAGTAGCTATCATGCTCATTTTTCTCCTTATATCTTAATTATTGATTCAGAATGGTTAACTAAACCAGCATTCTATTTATTAAATTTTGTTCCTACATTACTAACATTATGTCACTTCTCTGCTTTTAAGCCACCAATCATCCAGTCGTTTTTTGCTAGTTTCCACCGCCGGTTTATTCACCCGGCCACTCTTATCTCTAAATCCCAGAGCTTCAGCAACAGTGATTGCGCCTGCACCAACTTCCGGATGTATACCATTACATTCGAGTATAATATGGTCAATTGATTCACTGGAGTTTCCACATACACCACATGCGTCATCTCCATTGTTAAATTTCTTTTTGTAACTGCGTGTTCTAAGGCACCCTGATCTAGCTTCAAAAAGTAGGGCACTGCCTCTTGAGTTATCAAAGAAATCTTCCTTCCTGATCTGCATTTTCCACTTTCGGTATAATTCCGCACTCTGTTTCTTCTCCACCAAATTTATCCAATGTTTACCTTCTGTATTTTTTCACCTGTTGCTTAAAGCTCTTTATTTCTCCATCCTTCTGACTAGCATACTTACTAGTTAGTTTCCTAGTTCTTTTCCTCCATTGTGAGTCAACGCTTTTTAGGTACAGGTATTTAAATACTTTAGCTGCCCATCTATTACTGTCCAATTTCGTCAGGCGTTCCTCATATAATATTTTACTCTGAGCTTCCCGTACTTCGAAAGATGCCCAGCCCATATCTCCCTGTACCGCCTCATTTGTAGTTTTGCCGTGGGCACCTAGTGCCAATCGCCCAACGGATCTATGATTTATTTCTAATGTCGACTGTACCTCTGATTTTAGGCACAAAACCGCATTTCCGAAAGCAAGTCCGGGCACCATAATTCCTTTCCAAATACCCCTCAAAACCTCATACATATTGTATCCCCACAATGCCTTATGTTTCATTATCCCGGCATTCCTCCGCCCTTTGGCCTTAAGTGATTGCTCATGCTTTCCAATGTATGCCAATTCTTCGTTTACCCATACCCCCAGATATTTATATTCTGCTACTCTAGGTATTTCAAGGCCTTGTATTTTAAGACCCTGATCAGTTGAGCCGTTGAAAATCATCAGACCCGACTTAACTGCGCTGAAACTGAAGCCTGGAGCATCCCCTTCGTCTCCGCAATACTTAACTACAGTTTGCAATTCTTCCAGACTCTCAGCTAGCAGCACAATATCGTCTGCATACATCAAACCGGGGAGGCGCTGCTCTACCGCCTTTCCACCTAATCTATATGACAGGTTAAAACCTAGGTTACTGTCTCGTATCCTCCGTTCCAGGTTTATCATATAAAGCATGAACAGCACCGGTGATAGAGGACAGCCTTGTCTTAATCCTTTGTATACTTTGACATCATCCGTGCTTCTTATCCCTTCCCACGTAATTTCTACTTTGTTATCCTGGTATATTTCCTGTAGGAACTCTATTATCTCATAACCGATACCTTCTTCTTTTAATATATTCCACAGGAGTTCCCTGCTTACGTTGTCGTACGCCCCGTTTATGTCCAGGAAGGCCAAATACAGAGGTCTATTTTCCACTCTAGATATTTCGATGCATTGGGTAAGCACGAACCGGCTATCATCTAAGCGCCTACATTTCTAAAGCCGTTCTGAAGTTCTCCCAGTATCTTGTTACTTTCAACACATGCTTGCACCTTTAATTTCACCGCCTGCCTGGCTAACCTGTACATAACAGATGTTATAGTAATCGGCCTGTAGGATTTTATGTGCATCCTGTCTCCTTTACCATTACAAATCGAATTCATTTTACTCTGCCGCCAGCTGTCCGGAATTTGCTTATTCTTTATGACTGTTTCCAGAGCTTTTAACAACGTTTCCTTACTTTTTGGACCGAGATCATTAATCAGCTTGATCGGAATTTCATCTATTCCTGTAGATGTGTTTTAGGAATATTTTTTTCTGCCTTTTTCCAGTTTAGATTGGTCAGTTCTAAGCTGCTTTGTATTCTGCTACCTTGTGTTGCTTCCTGATTTGCGGAGATTACCCTATCGTCGCTCTTAAATGACTCGGCTATAACTGATGTAATGTAGTGCACTGCGTTATCTCCCTTTAAACAATTTCCCTCATTATCTTGAATCCAATCCTGATTCCTTTGATTCTTCTTCCCTAGCCAGCTTATATGGTTCCAGAATTTTCTTGCTCCGCCTCTAGAGGCATCGCGTATATCAGCCATCCAGCGATCGGTGGACTGTCTTATTTTACTTTGGACGAGGGCCTGCACTTGAAGCTTTTTTTTGTCGATATGATTCTCATTTTTGGTCGATTTCCACCTGAGATACCAGTGCTTTCTTTGCCATTCGGTGTTCCCTTGAAGCAGCCCGTCGTTTTTCAATAGCTTCCCTGATTTCCTTATTCCACCAGCTCCGTGGCTTCCTCTTTCAATTCCAGCGGTTTGCTACTTTAACCTCCTCAATTTTCCAATTTAGTTCTACCTGTTCATGGTCTTCCAGTCTTCCATGGGGCTTTTCTCTATTGCTTCGTCTATGTCTGCTGCTATCTGCGCTATTTGATTGTCGTTTAATTTTGCGTTTACATTTTGTCTAAGTTCCATTTCTCTTGTCATCAAGGGCCCCATCTGCAGACTAATACATTTTTGATCACTTCCCAGATTACACTCCCCTTCTTCGTCTATTTCCATTTTTGTGACCTTGCTATATATTTCCTGCGACATTAGACAATAGTCAATGGTCGTCTGCCTGTTGCGGAATTCCCATGTGATTTGGCCTCTATTTCCTATAACTAGATCGTGTCGCTCACAGAAATCTAGCATTAGCTTGCCGTTACAATCCGTGTATCCATACAGATCGTCGATGTGGCCGTTCATGTCCCCCAGTAGAATAATATTGGCCCCGTTTTCAAACTGGCTTATATCGTCACTGAGACATTCAACAAGATCCCTGTTTTCTTGCCTGCATTAATGTCCTGTTCCTAAATAAACTACCCCTAGCCATGTCCTTATGCTGGCAATTGTTCCTGAAACCCAGATATGTTTACAAGATGATTTAATTCTTTGCCAATTTTTTCCCTGGTGTATCAACATACCTACTCCTCCACCCTTTTTTTTTCGTTCTCGTTCTGTTGCACTCTTCCCAGACGTAGCCTTCTATAAACGGCGGATCTTCTAGATCCCTGAGATGAGTCTCGCAAAGAGCGTACACACCTATTTTGTCATCCTTCAACTACTGTTCTATCTCTAGCCGTTTCGCTCTTTTTCTACCTCCTTGCATGTTTATGTAGCTGATCCTAGTGTTAAATTTCTTTTTTGTACTTTTCTTTATCGACCTACTCTTTGCCGTTTTTGAGGGCTCAGCCTCCATTATTACACTTTCTTCTGCTTCACTTCTAACTACCTCTGTGCACGGAGTCCTCGCGGACCCCCTAAAAAAGCTACAGCCCTGCCTGCCAGGCGCCAGCCGATCTCTGCTCCCACCCTTTTGCTAAAATGAATGCCATTTCGCTGAAAAGCCCTACCAAAATCTGCTTTATGTACCTCCCTGTTTACCTCAACCACTTCGAAACGCTTCTCCGGGCTTAACTCTCTTATGTCCTGATTAACTGTCACCATGTCCTTTTCCATCTTTCCGTTCAATCCTAGCACCTCTGGTGCTGTGCATACAACTATCTGCGTCTGCTGTGCTATCTCCCTGATCTCGTCAACTGCCTTAGCTAAACTTTCCACCACTCCTGCAGGGTCACCATTTAGGACATCGTTTAGCCTCGCGGCTACTATTACTATACTGCGCTCTGCGGAATTCTTCAACAGCCTATTTTTACTCTCTTTTAGCACTGCCCTCATTGTTCTCCCTGGGAAGGCTCCAACCAATACTCTCTTATCACCCCTTACACGTTCCAAGGTATCTCGCTTGCACCTGTTCATGTTAGAATCTCCGGCGATAAGCAGGGCCTTCTCTATCCCTCTCCCAACTGTTGGCTCCTGCTTTCGGCTATCTGTGTCCTTATCTCTGGGATTTTCATTCTTCCTTACTTTTTCTTTTTTTCCGGCGTCTTAGTTGCTTCTAAATAGCTCTGACGGTTCGGATCCGCCTGACCTACTTTGCTTATGCCTTCCATGCCAGTGCTGGCCCCAGCCACGTGGCCCGCATTGGAATGTTCGTCCTCGTTGGTTCCAAGGATAAAGTCGGCCCCCTTTTTTTTTTCAATTTGAGTAAGCTGTCCAAGCAGTTTCTGATTTTCTGCTCTTAACAAACGTACTTTATTTTCTAAATCATCCACACGAGACACTAAACTGCCCCTTTCTTGATCAAATCTATCTAGACGCGCACTCAGTACGCAACACCAACGCAAAAAGTCGCTGCCTTCCGATTCACCTACAGAGTCAAAACGCGTTTCCTTGAGATTAACCTGCGCCTCACACTGAGTACACTTTACCTTCTTTTGATTGCACATCTTAAGCATGTATCGACTGATCAACTATATCTATTACGCATTCTCAGAATATACAAATTGCCAAAAGAAGACACAAGAAACGACTAGCAAACACGCGTTGAAAACCATTTCTGCGAATGCCAATAGCCCAGAAAAAAAAAATATTTATCTAAACAAGATAGGTAAATAACGAACGCCAAGAAAACCTAGCTGCCGGCACGAAAAACCAGGCCGCCAGGACCAAGAGCTGAAATCTATTCTTTAGGCTGCACCTAACCTAACTAGCTGAAAACGAAATAAAGTTAATAAAAGAAAGAACTCATCTATTTGACGCTTCGGAAGCTCCCGCTGTCGCCAGTCCGTCCGTTTCCGGAAGCCACGTGCAATCGGAGGAGCGATGGAACACGCGTCCGCACCACACGGCTGTCATCTGTCAACTTGCGAGGTCTATCTGTGCCATCATGCGCTCGTTTAAAATTGCATTTCAAATAGGCCACCAAATCTGCAATTGCGAGCGGTGCAGGTGGCGGCACTTACCAAATTTTTACGAATCATGTTTTTTTTTCTCTTTAGGATGCAACAAACTAAGCTTTCTCATCAAGAGTACAGTTCTAAATGTTGAAGTCATGTTGTTAGATGTCATTCAGAAGGGAACTTTTCTGTTTTTGTTATCGATAATTGCCGTGTAGTTGTAATTTCCAGTAGAGGCACTGCATTCGCTTTTGCATTTTTCTTCATGGCACCGTGCGTGCAGCATAGAGGCAGAAATATGTGCTGTTATTATGCTGTGTAAGGAAGACAAAGAACAGAAAACGCTGCGGTATCACCATCGCTTGTCTCCGGCGCCCATCTCTCGCGGTGAAGCTGTGCCCTGCGGCTGGCAATTCGACCCTGCTGTGCCCGAAATACTGGCAGCGCTAGACGTTCGAACCAACTATTAAATTCACATTTCAGCTGCTACATTTCCTCTTTACCGCTGTGGTTGTCATATGCTTTCCAAGTTTTTATAAGTCGGAAACCAGACCCTTAAACGCTGTGCTAAAACATTGTTGTCGTACACTTGCAACGTCGGCGAACCGAGACCACCGATACGCGCAATTCACCTCATCTTGGTAAGTTCGCTCCTATTTGAAATGTCCGTGCATCGGAAACGAGCTTAGGAGGCTACAATGATTTCAGCGGCTTCTGCGAGGTTAAAATGGTTCAGTGCCATTTATAATGTGAATACGTGGGGGCAAGTACAGAACTTGGGCGAGCGCACTAAACGCATGTTCGGAATGTATCGGCAAGAAGAAAGTTAGTAATTTATTGTTTCCGATTTAAAAAGTGCCGGTTATTATCTGAAAGACTGCAGGACCGTACAGAAACGTGCACGCAAGACTTGAAGTGATCGATGGTGTGATCAGCTTTAACAGCGCTTAGTTTTCTTTAGTTTGCGTTCTTTGACACCTCGCTCTTTGCATCTGTGCCCAACCTAAAGCACGGATTGTTTTGTGGGTTGTATTTGTTTTTAATTCGTGTCTTTAGTTCTATATTTTTGCCTATGTACTTCGGAAAACTGCAAAAAAAATCGTTAGTCATAGAGTGTCCATGTCACACTCTTACCAACAATCTTTCTTTGCACTGTTCAGCTGACTTGAAGGGGAACAGCGCACCAGGTTGCTTGAGGCGAATTTATATTGCGGTTTTGCGGGTTCAAAAAGTTTGCTCCATAAAACTCCAAACTGCTGCAAACTGTAGTACTGTACGCCTAACCGTTCCGAGACCCACACATATTACTGCCACTAAAGGCGGTCGCAATTGCTTTCATATAACTACATTGCCGGAGTGAAATAGATTGTTTACTAGGTGGAGGGTTTTTGCTGTGGCAGAAGCCTATTCCATTTACTTCACATACTTTACCACAAGAATCAATCTGTTTTGCAGCCCTTATCTTTCCTGTACTACTTCAGCCTTGAAAAGAACGAAGTACACAAAAAAAAAGGGGGGGGGGGGGGGGTTCCATTGGCAGATAAAGATATGTATTCTGTGGCACGTTCATGAGCGAAAACAAAATGGTAATACACCTCAAGAAACTGAAGCTCCTTCTTGGCTAGAAGCAGCTGTGTCTGCAAAACCTTTCAATGAACTGCCTATCAACATTACTAGAATAAACTCTTTTGTTCTAGAAATGCCTTGATACAAGACTTCGTGTGGAGATTGTGGCCCATGCAGCTTTCACTTCTGGAGCCCTGCTCTTTGCAGATAACAAGAGCACTGGTGGAAGGATGGCTGCCATTCACTTGTAGCTGTTATCAGTCGGAACCGTTTCAACTCATCTTGCAAGTATACAGTTCAAAATCTACAAAATGTTTTATGCATGGTAAGCAAATGATAGTAGCTTACTGATTGAAATAATGCAGAAAATTTTGTTTCAAAGTGTGTTGTCCACTAATTTTTTTTTATTGTTGAAATTCTCTGACTAGGAAACGGTTGGTTTGCTTAACTGAGGAGAACATTCTGGCTGAGCTACATGCGTTACAGCAATATTGATACGGGGCAGAAGGCTACCACAGGAAACCACAGCAGGTGATGAGCAAGTGCTCACAGCAGAGCAGAACACAGCAGGTGTTCAGGCAAGCTCAACGGTTTCTTCTGCTTCGTTGTCTCTATTTTCTATCGTCGTCCTCTTCGGTGGCATATACGTAACATTACCCCGCCACGAAAAGCACAGTCCCGGTGCGCACTAGGACAAACTACTGCAGAGGTAGTACGGCTTCATTCTGGCGACACGAACAATCTCGGTGCGTGGCATAGAGGACTGTCGCGGCGGATGTACAGGGGCGACCTCGTATGTCACAGGAGTGACTGGCCGTAAAACACGGTAGGGTCCTGTGTAGCGTGGCAAGAGCTTCTCACACAGCCCAACTTTACGAGCGGGAGTCCAGAGCAAGACGAGAGAGCCCGGAGAGTAGTGGACATCCCGGTGGCGAGAATCATGGCGTCTTTTTTGAGAATTTTGGGAGGAGGCCAGTCGGCGACGAGCAATAACACGGGCGGCGTCAGCTCGGGAGATGGCGTCACGAACGTAGCAACTGGCGTTAGCGGTGGGAGGCAGTACGCTGTCAAACGGAAGATGAAGGTTGCGGCCGTATAGAAGATAAAACGGTGAGTAGCCCATCGTGTCGTGACCAGAGGAATTGTACGCGAACGTTACAAACGGCAATGTGATATCCCAATCACGGTGATCATCCGAGACATACATTGACAGCATGTCCGTGAGCGTGCGGTTGAGGCGTTCGGTGAGGCCGTTAGTAAAGTTTTTTTGGTTCGGATGTTGATGGGTGACTGGATGGTGGAGCAAGCCAGTAAGTTGGTGGAGCAACTTGTTAAACAACCGGAGAACTTTATACAAAAGAATGAGAGGTACAAGAGTTATATTCACAAAGGAAAACTAGCCGTGGTCGGCCGCGCCGACCGCTAAACAGAGCGACAAGGGACTCCGCGTCCCCGCAGTCGAGCTGGCGCCTCTTGCCCCAGCTCCAATGCAACCACTAGCTACTCCAGGCGCTCGCCAGCGCGAGCGTCCTAACGCAAGGAGTAGCTCCAGCAAAAGACACTCGGGGCCCGTCCCGCGCTCCAGAGGTGAGCCGAGAGCGCGCCCCTTTCCACACGTAAAAATATAAAAATACAGTAACTGTAGCTCTTCCCCGCGTATGTGGGCCACTCGTCGCAGCCTGTCCGACCGTTTCGCTTACTGACAGTCGTGTACTAGCAAGCTACACGTTATGCAGCGGGACGAAAGCCAGACCCCTCTCGCTGGATTTATGGCCCCCGGCCGTTCTCACTCGGGCGACGGGACCACGGGGGGCCGCGTTAATGAGGTCCGGCTCGAGGGAAGCGGAGGGTCTCTCCCGTCTCCCGTAACAAAGGGACACGTGTGGCGGGGTCCGAACGAGGAGCCTGCGCTCTTGATTCCTGAACTAATGGTCTCCTTCTAGGAAGTGTTTGAAAACAGACCAGACGCGCAGTTCGCACCACGGCACCCCGCCGAGACATTCCTTCCCAGTCAAGGATGCTCAAAAATACAAACGGCAACGCGCCGGACCTTACACCTTCCCCCCAAGACTCGGGTAATCTATTGAAAGATAAGCCGAGACAAAACAACAAGAAAAAGGTTCGGCAAGTGGCGGTTGAGTCCTGCAGCTCACGCCAGCTATGGAAGCCGGTGAGCACGGCTGCGCGACCCTTCATCACATACATCCACAAACACATGATGCGAGAAAAAAAACATACACACACACAGATGGTCCACAGGATTACTGAGTTTGGCTTTGGCGTGCACACTTCGAATCCAATGATTCCAGTTTGTTGCTCGCGCACCATTCCCTGGCCCACTGTCCCCAGCGGTCACTGCGGGATGTCAGCCGGTGGCCTGTTCCAACAAGCGTTGGGGGTTTCAGACAAGGCATCTGCGAGTAAGCTTCGCGCTTTGGGGCATACTACTCGCAAGGAATGAGAGAAGATGCTATCGGTGACAACGGTTACGGTGGCAGCAAACACCCACGTCTCAAATTTCTTTACCGCCCATATTACGGCGTAAACCTCCCTTTTGATTGCAGCCCATCGCATTAGAACTGACGTGTGTCTGGCGAAGGCTATGGGCGCCTCCGTGTCGTCGTCAGAAACTGCGCCAAACAGGCACCGGCAGCCACTGCCGACGCGTCCGTTAAAAGCAGATACGGCTTTCGCGGGTCCGGAGTAGTCAACAAAACAGCCTCGCATAGGGCCCTCTTTAAGGCGCTGAAGCCTTTGTCCGCATCATCTGGCCACGGTATCTTATTCGGTGAGCCTTTCCCCGTTAGGCGTGTCAGTGGCAGAGCGATATCTGCAAAATCGAGAACATACCCCTGCGGAGTATACTCGACTTCACCAAAGTCGCTGTCATCCTGAAATATGACTCGCACTGAGTCTACCCTGCCGATGTAGGGACATAACTTATTTGCATGCACTAGCATGCGGCGACCGTCACTCATTTGTACATAGTACGAGTGCTCGCGGTATCTCTTTTTCACTACCGCCGGCTCGAGCCACTTCGGGTACAATTTCCTTGGTCTCTTGTCATCAAAGACGAGAACCGCCTCACCTTCACGAAAGGTTTTCACCATCGCGTGCCTGTTGTAGTGAAACGCGTGCGCCTCTTGCTGTTTGCTGCTCCTTAGCTCCGCGATGTCGGCCGTGATCTCGAGCTGCGGTTTAAGGTTTTTCAAGTAGTCATAGGGGGCCTCCGCTAGCTCCCCAGGTTCCCCAATATCTCCTGTCAAGGTCTGTTTGCGTGGGGGAGGCGCTATCGGTACCCTGTCGGTTTGCCGGCCGTCGGACCGAACTTTACAACTGTGGCAGCTGTCGCAGTGTTTGCGGATGTCCGCCTCCATGCCCGGCCAATCGAAACTTAACTTTAGGCGAGCTTTAGTTTTCCGAAAGCCAATGTGTCCGTCCCAATAGGAATCAACTGCCAGGCTCAGTGCGGCCTCGCGTCGGGATTTTGGCAGTACTAACTGCTGCACCCCCTGACCTAACACCTGGTCTCTATGATACAAGACTCCCTCTACAATTGACATGCCAGCCTTCTCTTGCCTAGCATTCTGCCAGGCCTGACGCAGAGTCTCATCCTCGTGCTGCTCCTCCCGAAACCTCTGCACCCCGCTACGCTCAGTAATCACGTTGTCATCTTGTGATTTCTCCACCGCAATAATGACGACTGTCTGATCCGGCAGCATTTCATTCTCTGACACCAAGACGGGCTCCGCGCCAGCATCTAGCCCAGATTCATCTGGTATTTCCTCCGGTGTCGGCACCGTTACCACTGCCTGCACGCGACTCTCGCTGCCAATTTCGCCCGAGTCCTGCAGCTGTTCCCAGGCATCTGCGGAGATTAGGCAATCCGTATGCGTGAGCTTGTCGGTGAGCGCGCACTTCACCGATGTTGAATATTCCCCGGCTTCGATTAACGAATTACCACGATACAAACTCAACGGGACGATGGCCAGCTTCGCCTCTACCCTCTCTCCGAAAGCAGAAATGAGATCGATTGTCCCCTGTGCGGTTACAAACTCCTCAGGCACCATGCTCTCACGCAAGACAGTGATGTCAGCGCCAGTGTCTACCATGGCGCTGATAACAGCTTCCCGACAGCTGAGTTTAATGTCCCTGAGCGCAGGACGCGTGGTTTGCTCATCGTGGGTCGACACGCGTGCCGTTAACTTATCCTCGCGTGGCGGATCATCTCGCTTGTCGGCTGGGTTCTCGCCACTGTATGGACAATTCGCAACAAAATGTCTCCAGCTCCCGCATCGCAAACAGCCACTCGATCGCAATGGCCTTTTCCTTTCTCCTCCTGTCCTGCCTCCAGTTCTCTCTGCTCGCTCCGACCCTGAATTCTGCAAAGGTGCGGAATCGGTTCTGGCCCTTGGACGCGTGTCAGGGGATTTAAAGCTGTCGTCTTTCCTCTGAGCGCTGCCCTTTCCAGCGGCTTCCTCATATGTTTGTAGCAGCGCGGCTATCTCGTCCGCATTCAGCCACTTCTCTCCTTCGCGCAGCTTTACATATTTGTTGGCTTCCTCTGAGAGCCCCGCCTTGAGCTGATCGGCTACCAATAGCCTTACAAGTTCATCGAAGGATGACACGCATCGAGACTTTAAATAAAAATTTAGATAACTCTGGAGGCGGGTGACAAATGCCTTCCAGGTTTCTTCGCGGCGCTTGGTGGCCCCAGAAAACCGCCTTTTGTACTCAGCGGCTGAAAGTTTTAGCTCCTCTAGGACCACCGCCTTCAGCTTGTCGTAGTCCCGGTGCTGCTCGGCGGTGAACCGAGTTGACAAGTAGGTCACTCGCTCGGCCAGCATCGGGAACACGAGCTGCGCCCAGTGTTCCTTCGGAACGCTGTAAGCCTCGAGCGAGCATTCCACCGACTCAAACCAGACCGGCACTTCGCCATCCGCTGGTAATTTGGGGAACGCGCCGGCGAGTAGCTTGGCGTACTGCCTCAGACGATCGTTCTCCGAAGGCGCCGCACTTTGCCCGTTAGCCAGCATGAGTTGCATCTGGAGCTCTAAAGCCCTTATCTTCTTTTCATACAACTCTAACTCCTTTTCAATGTTTCGGCCACACTGAGGTCTCGGCGCCTCAGTGCTGCCCTTGTCGCCACCGTCTCCCCCGTCACCGTCACTATCCATTGTCAGTGCCTTGTTGGGGTTAAGATACCTAAATCTGGTCAGCATTAACTACACCAGCCACATCAAACAGTGAACGCCAAGAAAACAAAGGGACCAGGGAACTCACTCTGTGCTGCCCGCCGGGTCCTCTTTTCGGACTGGAATGGCGTCGACCGACAAAGTGGCGCCGCTTGAAGTCGTCCGCTGTTGTTGCTACTCGAGGGCTCCGCTCGCGTCCGTCGACGGACGCGTCCACTTGCGCTTGCAAGCTTCTGTGTCGCTCGTATCGCTGCTCGTTGACGTCCTCGTCTTTGGCGCCTTGACGCCCGATGCTTGACGCACCCTCTTGTACCTGCTCGTAGTCTTCGGCGTAACGACGCCCGATGCTTCACGCACCTTGTCTCTCGGTTGAGCTGCAGCACACCAATCCTGTCGCGACTGCGCCAGTAAAGTTTTTTTGGTTCGGATGTTGATGGGTGACTGGATGGTGGAGCAAGCCAGTAAGTTGGTGGAGCAACTTGTTAAACAACCGGAGAACTTTATACAAAAGAATGAGAGGTACAAGAGTTATATTCACAAAGGAAAACTAGCCGTGGTCGGCCGCGCCGACCGCTAAACAGAGCGACAAGGGACTCCGCGTCCCCGCAGTTGAGCTGGCGCCTCTTGCCCCAGCTCCAATGCAACCACTAGCTACTCCAGGCGCTCGCCAGCGCGAGCGTCCTAACGCAAGGAGTAGCTCCAGCAAAAGACACTCGGGGCCCGTCCCGCGCTCCAGAGGTGAGCCGAGAGCGCGCCCCTTTCCACACGTAAAAATATAAAAACACAGTAACTGTAGCTCTTCCCCGCGTATGTGGGCCACTCGTCGCAGCCTGTCCGACCGTTTCGCTTACTGACAGTCGTGTACTAGCAAGCTACACGTTATGCAGCGGGACGAAAGCCAGACCCCTCTCGCTGGATTTATGGCCCCCGGCCGTTCTCACTCGGGCGACGGGACCACGGGGGGCCGCGTTAATGAGGTCCGGCTCGAGGGAAGCGGAGGGTCTCTCCCGTCTCCCGTAACAAAGGGACACGTGTGGCGGGGTCCGAACGAGGAGCCTGCGCTCTTGATTCCTGAACTAATGGTCTCCTTCTAGGAAGTGTTTGAAAACAGACCAGACGCGCAGTTCGCACCACGGCACCCCGCCGAGACATTCCTTCCCAGTCAAGGATGCTCAAAAATACAAACGGCAACGCGCCGGACCTTACACCGTTCGTTTGTGGATGGTAAGCGGTGGTAAAATAGTGCTTAATGGAGCAGTACCGAAGAATTTCGTCGACTACTTGAGCAAGAAAGCAGTAGGGTCCTTCAGTAATTTATTGTGTCCGATTTAAAAAGTGCCGGTTATTATCTGAAAGACTGCAGGACCGTACAGAAACGTGCACGCAAGACTTGAAGTGATCGATGGTGTGATCAGCTTTAACAGCGCTTAGTTTTCTTTAGTTTGCGTTCTTTGACACCTCGCTCTTTGCATCTGTGCCCAACCTAAAGCACGGATTGTTTTGTGGGTTGTATTTGTTTTTAATTCGTGTCTTTAGTTCTAGATTTTTGCCTATGTACTTCGGAAAACTGCAAAAAAAATCGTTAGTCATAGAGTGTCCATGTCACACTCTTACCAACAATCTTTCTTTGCACTGTTCAGCTGACTTGAAGGGGAACAGCGCACCAGGTTGCTTGAGGCGAATTTATATTGCGGTTTTGCGGGTTCAAAAAGTTTGCTCCATAAAACTCCAAACTGCTGCAAACTGTAGTACTGTACGCCTAACCGTTCCGAGACCCACACATATTACTGCCACTAAAGGCGGTCGCAATTGCTTTCATATAACTACATTGCCGGAGTGAAATAGATTGTTTACTAGGTGGAGGGTTTTTGCTGTGGCAGAAGCCTATTCCATTTACTTCACATACTTTACCACAAGAATCAATCTGTTTTGCAGCCCTTATCTTTCCTGTACTACTTCAGCCTTGAAAAGAACGAAGTACACAAAAAAAAAGGGGGGGGGGGTTCCATTGGCAGATAAAGATATGTATTCTGTGGCACGTTCATGAGCGAAAACAAAATGGTAATACACCTCAAGAAACTGAAGCTCCTTCTTGGCTAGAAGCAGCTGTGTCTGCAAAACCTTTCAATGAACTGCCTATCAACATTACTAGAATAAACTCTTTTGTTCTAGAAATGCCTTGATACAAGACTTCGTGTGGAGATTGTGGCCCATGCAGCTTTCACTTCTGGAGCCCTGCTCTTTGCAGATAACAAGAGCACTGGTGGAAGGATGGCTGCCATTCACTTGTAGCTGTTATCAGTCGGAACCGTTTCAACTCATCTTGCAAGTATACAGTTCAAAATCTACAAAATGTTTTATGCATGGTAAGCAAATGATAGTAGCTTACTGATTGAAATAATGCAGAAAATTTTGTTTCAAAGTGTGTTGTCCACTAATTTTTTTTTATTGTTGAAATTCTCTGACTAGGAAACGGTTGGTTTGCTTAACTGAGGAGAACATTCTGGCTGAGCTACATGCGTTACAGCAATATTGATACGGGGCAGAAGGCTACCACAGGAAACCACAGCAGGTGATGAGCAAGTGCTCACAGCAGAGCAGAACACAGCAGGTGTTCAGGCAAGCTCAACGGTTTCTTCTGCTTCGTTGTCTCTATTTTCTATCGTCGTCCTCTTCGGTGGCATATACGTAACATTACCCCGCCACGAAAAGCACAGTCCCGGTGCGCACTAGGACAAACTACTGCAGGGGTAGTACGGCTTCATTCTGGCGACACGAACAATCTCGGTGCGTGGCATAGAGGACTGTCGCGGCGGATGTACAGGGGCGACCTCGTATGTCACAGGAGTGACTGGCCGTAAAACACGGTAGGGTCCTGTGTAGCGTGGCAAGAGCTTCTCACACAGCCCAACTTTACGAGCGGGAGTCCAGAGCAAGACGAGAGAGCCCGGAGAGTAGTGGACATCCCGGTGGCGAGAATCATGGCGTCTTTTTTGAGAATTTTGGGAGGAGGCCAGTCGGCGACGAGCAATAACACGGGCGGCGTCAGCTCGGGAGATGGCGTCACGAACGTAGCAACTGGCGTTAGCGGTGGGAGGCAGTACGCTGTCAAACGGAAGATGAAGGTCGCGGCCGTATAGAAGATAAAACGGTGAGTAGCCCATTGTGTCGTGACCAGAGGAATTGTACGCGAACGTTACAAACGGCAATGTGATATCCCAATCACGGTGATCATCCGAGACATACATTGACAGCATGTCCGTGAGCGTGCGGTTGAGGCGTTCGGTGAGGCCGTTCGTTTGTGGATGGTAAGCGGTGGTAAAATAGTGCTTAATGGAGCAGTACCGAAGAATTTCGTCGACTACTTGAGCAAGAAAGCAACGGCCACGGTCAGTGAGCAGCTGGTGTGGAGCACCATGGAGCAGGATGACGTCACGGAGAAGAAACGCAGCCGCGTCAGTTGCACAGCTGGTGGGTATCGCTCGAGTGACAGCGTAGCGTGTAGTATAATCTGTGGCCACCGCAATCCATTTATTCCCCGACGCAGAAAGTGGGAAAGGCCCGAGAAGGTCAAGGCCAACTCGGGAAGACGGGTCTACTGGGATGTCGATCGGCTGCAGGGATCCAGCAGGCATAACCGAGGGCTTCTTCCGTCGCTGGCACCAGTCACAAGAAGCCACGTAACGACGAACAGAGCGATAGAGGCCTAGCCAAAAGAAGCGGCGGCGGACGCTATCGTACGTACGAGACACGTCAAGATGACCCGCTGTGGGTGCGTCATGCAGCTGTTGAAGAACGGTGGTACGCAAGTGTTCGGGGACTACGAGCAGAAGCTCGGCGCCATCTGGTCTCATATTTCGTCGGTATAAGGTGCCGTTGTGGAGCACAAAGATAGCAAGGGTAGCATCAAGGTGATCCATGCTGAGGCGATTAATAATGCTGCAAAGCTTGGGATCTAAGCGCTGCTCATGGCGAATGCTTGAAAGGTCAGAGACGGCCAACACATAT
Source organism: Amblyomma maculatum (assembly GCF_055883805.1). Lineage (NCBI taxonomy): Eukaryota > Metazoa > Arthropoda > Arachnida > Ixodida > Ixodidae > Amblyomma > Amblyomma maculatum. Next base: position 183,646,972 of record NC_139349.1, read on the forward strand.
TTGTCATCGTCGCAGTCACTCGCAGGTGGCGGATCTACCGGGTTGCGGGACAGGCAATCGGCGTCAGCGTGCAGACGGCCAGACTTGTGGACGACAGAAAAAGTGTATTCCTGAAGTCGGAGGGCCCAACGGCCCAGGCGACCAGTAGGGTCCTTCAGCGTAGAAAGCCAACATACGGCGTGGTGGTCGGTGATGACGGAGACCGGGCGGCCAAACAAGTAAGGGCGAAATTTTGTAATGGCCCACACGAGGGCTAAACACTCACGTTCTGTGATCGAATAATTCCGCTCAGCCGCCGCTGAAAGGAGCCGACTGGCATAAGCAATGACGCGAGGGCGTCCCATCTGCTGTTGGGCGAGTATGGCACCAATACCGTGACCACTGGCGTCGGTGCGTACCTCCGTTGATGCCGAGGGATTGAAGTGTGCCAGGACGGGCGGGTTGGTGAGGGCTGCAATGAGCGCAGAAAATACTTGGGATTGTTCTTGGTGCCAACAAAATGGAGCGTCGTTCTTCAAAAGATTGGTGAGTGGACGAGCCGTGTCCGCAAAGTTTGGTACAAACCGCCGAAAATAGGAGCAAAGCCCAAGAAAACTACGCACGTCACTGGTACAACGGGGTGTAGGAAAGGCACTTACAGCACGTATTTTGTCTGGATCGGGTTGAACGCCACGGGCGTCGACCACGTGACCGAGCACCTTGAGTTCACGTCGGCCGAAGCTACATTTCTTCGAGTTCAGCTGAAGGCCAGCTCTTCGGAAGACGCCAAGAATGGTATCAAAGCGATGGAGATGGCTCTCGAATGTAGAAGAAAATACAATGACGTCATCGAGATAGCACAAGCACGTCGTCCATTTCAAGCCGCGCAGGAGAGAATCCATCATGCGCTCGAATGTTGCGGGCGCATTACACAAGCCGAAAGGCATCACCTTGAATTGATACAGGCCATCGGGAGTGACGAAGGCAGTCTTCTCTCGATCTCGTTCGTCGACTGCGATCTGCTAATGACCGGAACGAAGATCAATGGAAGAGAAATAGCTGGCACCGTCCAAGCAGTCGAGGGCATCATCTATCCTGGGGAGCGGGTAAACGTCTTTCTTTGTAATTTTGTTGAGGTGTCGGTAGTCAACGCAGAATCTCCAGGTATCGTCCTTCTTTTTAACAAGCACGACAGGCGACGCCCAGGGACTGCTCGAAGGCTCTATAATGTTTTTTTCTAACATCTTGTCCACTTCACCTTGTATGACGCGTCGTTCAGAAATGGCGACTCGATAAGGTCTTCTGTGAATTGGCCGGGCGTCTCCGGTATCAATACGATGTGTAACGAGGGACGTTTGTCCTAAAGGGCGGTCACCAAAATCGAAAATATCACTGTACGAAGTCAGAAGACTCGTAAGTGCTGTAGATCGGTCAGGGCGCAAGTTAGGTGCAACCATTCCTGATATGCGGGCCTCCGAAGGTGGGGACGATGCAGGTCGTGTCGACACTTTAGCAGTAAGGTCAGGTAAAAGAGCGGCAACTGTGACGTCAGACAGTGGGATCAGTTCGGCGAGAGTAATGCCCTCAGGAAGAACGTGCACAAAAAGGCCGAAGTTCAAGACTGGAATATAAGCGTTGTTATTTTCTACGTGCATGATGTTATGAGGGAGAGCGATCCTACGCTCCAGTGTCACGTCGGTGATGGGGCAAACCACGCAGTCGCCATCAGAAACCGAGGGGAAAGGCGACATTGGCACATACACTGCAGCTTCTGGTGGCAGACGAGTAAATGTTGAGGAGCGCAGACGGAGCGTTGAAGTATCAGAGGCCTGTTTGTCAGGACACAGTGGCAGGTCCAGATGAAGCAGTCCAGACGAACAGTCAATGAGCACGGAATGAGCAGTTAAAAAGTCGAGTCCTAATATAACGTCCTGAAGGCAACTGGTGAGGACTGTAAATAGCACAGGGATATGGCGGTCGGCAATGGCACGGCCGCTCGATGGAAGCGCACTAGGTGCGGCCTGCTGCGTCGCGCCGCCGTCAATGGGCAAGCGCGTCCTTGTGGAGTTTACAATTGCGCCCGCTATTTCTGCTGAGGGCGCCACTGTTCGGGGACACGTCGCCGCCGGGGTCGCCGACTCTGAGCGCGCGGTTTGCTTCCTTTCTGGGCGTGTTCGCCTCGCGTCTGCGTGGTAAACGCAAACTTTTTTGTGTGCGCGTGTGCAAGCACGTTAACGTTGATAGCGGATGCGTTTGTTTTTAGGGCGAAAGCCGTTCTAGGCTCATGGAGCGAAAATCTATTTGCAGAAGCTGTGCCTGTTTTCTGTGCGTCGCATCTGTGCACTGATGTGCCAGTAGCAAAAGCGGACGTGCAAGGAGGGAGATTAAGAATGAAAATGATTGAGGGTGATAGGTAATCAATAAAAGTTATAAATAGACATTGATAGAGGTAATGACTAATGCTAATGACTAATAATGGTTAATAATGACGAAATGACCAATATGTGAAACGACGACATGTAATGACCACTGCTGATTCTAAATGAGTAACCTGCTTAGTTATGAGCGATAAGGGCTAAAATGACTACGCAGGCAGACTCACCATGACTGAGAAACGACCAATATGTCAAACGACGACTTAAAATGAACTGTGGCAAACGATGAGAGGCAAATGATAGGAGAAGGGTAGGCTTTCGCCGTCCTACGCTTAAGAGACATCTAAGAGACTCTTTAATTTTATCTGCTGAGCTCGCTTCAGGCAAAGACAGCAGCGATGAGCGGAAATGCACTCGCTTCCTCTGAAATGAAAGCGGCGCTGAGGTTAAAAAGTCCAGATGCTGAAACATAATGCCCTATCAGCTGCCATTGAATTTGCTACAAGGGACAGCAGATTGGACTTGTTGGTGATTAATTATAGGTTAACCGTGCAAACAACGTGACAGGAACACAGGAGAAAAAGACGCAACCGCGCTAGTTTTGTCGTCCTCATTTCCTGTGTTCCCGTCACGTTGTTGAACCTATTTAGTTCCCAGGGAGTTGGCCAGTGAACTAGGATTTTTACGATATGTTGTGAAGCAGATGAACACGATGAGATAGCACCAGAAGCTTCTCTCGCAGGTTATGTTGCGAGGGCATATCAGAAAAAGCTACGAAGATTTTTTTTATATAAACATGCAATGTTATAAATTTTGCTGCACAAATATGAGTGGCCTTGCAAGTAAAGGAGCCTGTGAATACAGCATTTGTTTATACTGTTGAGACTGTTTGAGCCGATGCGATAAAATGAAGAGCCGCGTTCCACAGAAAATCCGGCGCCCGCTCTGTCGGCTTAAAGTCGGAAAAAAACCTCTCTGGTAAGAGACACTTCAGTTGGTGATACGGCCAGACACCTTTGGCGCAATGAGAACACATGACATGCTCAATGTGGCAGGAGCTGCCAAACCAGAGAGAGACAATAAGATGTAAGGGTGAAATGGGAATTATTGAAAGCGGGACCCTTAGATCCCAAGTCAGGCACACTATACTCCTATAGGGCACGTTCGTACGGCTTCGGTAAAGAGGGGCTTTATATAGCTATGTGTAGGGTGCTATATCATATAATGCGGTGACTTAAGGCTGCATTCTAATGATATGCGACAGAGGCAGCAATTACGGGATACGTGATTATGCAGATAGCAAAGTGCGGACACTCTAACGAGGCTCCTCAAGGAGACTTAAGAACCCAAGTTTTTTCACTACCAGGTGGTTGCTTAATTTAAGCGGTATTTGGTAATGGTTTTGAGGCGACATGTCAGTCGAGCAAGTGCCTGTTGCAGGAAATATAGTCAGCTGGAACAGTTACAGGTTAATGAAAGCCAAGGACAATGGAGGCTTGATGTACCCCGCAAAGGAAGTAATCAAGCTTTGTCAGCTTACGAGCACCTTAATTACAGGATGATGAAGGCTGAAGAGGTCCGGTGAAGTAGCAAGCTGTGTAAACTTTTGGTTTAATCATTGTTTTCTCACTGTACACAGTACCTGCAGCTAATCTATAAAAACAATGATCATGCCCATGCTAAGGCGCTATGCAAGATATCGTTAAGTTGCTGCACCCATTGATAGCGAGCTGGGCTGGAAATAACTCAACAGTGGAGCGATCTGTATGGCTATGGCATAAACCTCTCTCAAGAAAGGTTTTCCGTCTGCGATTGGTAATTTTCTTCCTTTTTTTGTGTGTGGCCATTAAATAAGCGTACTCGGCTGCTCGCTGAATCTCGGCTGCAGTTGCGCTCTGACGCGTGAACATTCTTGTGATCACAGCTAAGAGTTTCACAACAGCAACACTCGATGCGCGTTCTTCCATTGAAAATTAGTGCGCTAAATTAGTGAAATTTAGGGCTTGTCCGTGTCTTATTTCCTTCCGTCCTTCGTGTACTTTCGCGCTATTTTCCATCATGAATGTTAACCAACTCGCCCAACTTTCGGCATTAGGAAAATTACGAACTAGCAAAATTGTATGGGTTTGCGAGCAGCCAATAAAAATATTAATGAAAACTTTCGGCGCATATACGTAGCAGCTTGAGGCAGACCGGCTCTATCAAGCGCGCTTACTTTGTCCGGTCATGCAAAATGCGGGAAGCCATGACGGATAGCGTTCTGGCGTACAAAGTTTAAGGTCTCCAACTGAGTAGAAGATCCCAGGTTATCATCTAGATTTAACCTAATAAACATCTTCATATTTCCACCGTAAAATTTGTCATAATGAGATAGAAAGATTGGTTACATGTCGCATTTTCACAGAGGTTGCTCAAAGTAGGACATTTTTTTATTGGATAGCGCTGGCTGTATACAGGAATTAGTAAATTGTATGAAAATGACACACGGAATTCGCGGCATAGTTAATTAACTGGTTATGCATTAGGCTACCATGGCAGCTGAACAGCTTCGAATTGTTAACAGCCAGGTCACATTTGAATGTGACGAACAACTGGATCCGAATGCAACATCACGGTAATGCGAGCTCTCCAATCGAGTGGCCTTGAACCAGCGTCACTATAAGTTTTTAGGGGTACACCCCAGTATACATCCTTGCCGAGCAAGCGCTAAGTGCTGACATGGTCACACTAGACATGACAGTATATACTAATTCTTGTTACCAAATTCTGTGAAGCGGAGCTCTCATATCCTTAAAATAAAAGGCTTCTACCACACCGACGCCTCCTTCAAAGCGCAGCCAGGCGCAGCTCTCCGCGCGCGGCTGTCCCCGAACGGTGGCGCCGCGGCGGTGGCGACTGGAAGTAGGCGCCTCCCGCCGGTTTCGGGCGACGTAGCAGGCCGCACCTAGTGCGCTTCCATCGAGCGGCCGTGGCAATGGTAATTCTCGCAGTACACATACCAACCACAGTAGCTGGGTTGCCATCAGCAACACGAACGGTAGATGAGGGAGCGGGTGTGAGGACTTTGTTGAGGCGTTGACGGAGCGAGGCACTGAGGACGGAAATGTGGGCGCCAGTGTCAATGAGAGCAGAAACTGAGACTCCGTCCACAAAAATTTCAATGAGGTTACGTCTGGGTGCGAGGGTCAGTTCCGAGTTGACAGTCCGGGTCGGTAATGCAGCGTCACTCCCGGGCGCTGCACTCGCTAGTTTCCCGAGTAGGTGCCGGTGTATGATGGGGAGGAGTTGCGAGGAGGCACCGGTGAACGGGATCGACGAGACCGCGGAGATGGAGATCGGCTGGAGTGACGGATCCTTGAGACGGCTTCGGTGTGAGGTTCATCTGGGTGAGAAGGGAAGTTTCCAGGTCCATCATATGCGGGGCGGAGTTGTTCAGGTTGGGCATGGAAGCGTCGAGGTTCGTAGTAGTACTGACGGTCAGCGTTGTAATAAGGACGAGGGGTGGGGAAGGTACGAGTGCGGCAATATCGTGAAGTGTGGCCGGCTCGACAGCAAATAAAACAAATTGGCCTTTCTTCTCAGGTGCGCCACTCTGCAGGATTGCGACTAACATAGTGACGTTAGCTTGGCTAGTGGTTGCAGCCGCCACTACAGGAACAGGATGCGATGGTGACGAGGGCGGTACGGGGTTGGATTAAAGACCGACTTTGGCAAGTTCCTGGTGGTCAACAGCCTGTATCATGGCCACGGTGTCGGGCAGTGGAGGTGGGAGTGGTGCAGGAGCTAAGGCTTCGAGTTCTCGCCTGACGATCCGAGTCATGGTAGTGGACTGGGAAGGCTGTTGCAGAGGAGCCAGATCATCGCAGGATGATGTAGCTGCCGTGTTGTGAAGGCGCTCAAAGCGGTGTACCAGGCGTCGTTGTTTAGCCTGCTCGAATCTTCGGCAAACTTGAAGCACCGACTCGACTGTAGAGCAATCCATGCAGAAGAGGATGTTGAACGCGTCATCTGCGATGCCCTTTAGGATGTGCCCTACCTTTTCACTTTCCAGCATGGAGCTGTTCGCCTTGCGACACAACGCGAGCACGTCTTGTATGTAAGCAAGATAGGACCCCGTGGTAGATTGGGCGCAAGAGGAAAGTTCGGTTTTAGCTGCGAGGGCCCGTCCAATGGGCTTACCGAACAAGTCGTGAAGCTTTTGCTTGCAAATTTCCCTCGTGATTTCGGAACCACGTGCGAGCAGTGCCCGCCAAATAGAAAATCAGATTGTCCAGCATGATGGTCGCGTCCCATTGATTGTTCCTGCTGCATCGCTCGTATTCGTCCAGCCAGTCGTCAACGTCTGGGTGGTCGTCGCCATTAAATATGGGAGGGTGGCGAATTTGTGTGAGTACCACTGGCTGAGGCGATGTTCCCGTGGTGGTAGGGGTTGCTTCAGAGGTCATCGTAGCTGTTTGTGGCGTCGTTGGGATCCCAGGTAGGTGGCGGCCGCTGCGCAAATCCAGCTTTTTGCAGTGTAAATGGGCTAATCGGTGCGTACTGGGACCTTGATTGACCTCCACCAAGATGATACGGGGCAGAAGGCTAGCACAGGAAACAACAGCAGGTGATGAGCAAGTGTTCACAGCACAGCAGAGCAGAACACAGCAGGTGTTCAGGCAAGCCCCAACGGTTTCTTCATCTTCGTCATCTCTCACTCTATTTTCTATCGTCGTCCTTTTCGGTGGCATATACGTAACAATAAGATTAGCAGCAGGTGCACTGCTCGTCTTGGGCAGAGTGCCGAGTTATGCGACGTGTATCAAAGAAAGCAGTACCACGCATTGGCTGCTGGATCAGTCAAATGTATACTTAGTGGAAACACTTAAAGTAAAGTAGACTTCAAATAGAGGCTTATTACTCTTAGCACCCACATACGTGCAGCCATACAGTCCAACGAGTGAACCCTGGACCGTTGCTCATGTGGGGCAGTTTGTCTACCAACTCATCTAACTAGGGCAACCAGTGGATGGTGGGGCTAGGCTGAATTTATCAGCAACGCACAGAACTATAGCATATGCTTCGATCCCATGGACACCAAAAAGGCCTTCAAGAACTGGCCCTTTATGTCTGACGGTGTTCGTTATTGAATGACGTTAGGGAGAAATTTAGAACAACAACATAACGCTTAATAGTCCAAACTACACTCACTATGACACTGGCTGGAGAGCGTCTCAATGAACAACCGCCCTGCTCCGGAAACGCTGAGTGTCTTTCTTCCCCTTGAAGGGAGCACGAGCATCCCGCTCGCGCGCCACCCACCAACCACAACACACAAGACACGCGCACACAGCCGTACCCCTCGGGGAAGAACAGGCGATTCCAGTGCGTATACGTCCATCCCCCGGAGTCAATGGGATGGCCCAGATGTCGTGCCGTGAAGACTGCAGTAGCGGAGGCGGCATACGGAATATTCAACAGACGGTGCACAGTGCACAGCTACATGCCACTAGGGTTGCACTATTGTTACTAAGGGCCTTGCACTTGAATCTGCCCGTCGGACCTGTATAGGGACAAAACACGGACCAAAATGTAACAATATGTACTAAATTAAATTATGGTGTAAATGAAAAAAATGATGCCTCATTTAGTACAGACCGAGCACTAGAATATCCAAGAATCGAGGATTTATTTTAATTTGGCTCAAATTGCATAAAAGCGACTGAAGGGATCTCTTGCGGTGAAACACTGTCATCATCCATGTAACCACGTAACCACGTCTCGTGACAGTGTCAATGATTTTTTTAATCGCACGCGTTCTCTGTTCTTTGGCAAGCGCTCACCTTGTTTTATTGTATTGTTACATCCATGATCTCACTGGCGACATAACAAAATTCTGAGTGCTGTCCAGTAGGCCTATCAATAAAAAAATCGACTCTATTCGACTATGCTGAACTGAATCCAGCTTCAGCAGAGAGTGGCCTGGACTAAATTTAGAAGTCACCATGATGCTTGAGATAGCCGAATTAGCCTGAACGTCGGTTTTGGTCCAAATCTGACGAAGTCAAACTTTGAGGGTCATCATCATCATCACTTGACTATACCCACAGCAGGGCGAAGGCCTCTCCCATATTTCTCCAATTAACCCGGTTCTGTGCTAGCTGCATCCACTTGAACCCTGCGAACTTCTTAACCTCATCCGCCCACCTAACTTTCTGCCGCCCTCTGCTACGCCTTCCTTCCCATGGAATCCAGTTTGTTACCCTAAGCGACCATCGCTTATCCTCTCTTCGCACTACATGTCCTGTCCATGTCCATTTCTTCTTAATGTCCGCTAGAATGTCGGTAACTTGAGTTATTTCTCTGCCCACTCTGCACGCTTCCTATCTCTTAATGTTACCCCTACCATTTTTCGTTTCATAGCCCTCTGGGTTGTCCTCAACTTAAGTATAACCCTCTTGGTTAGCCTCCACGCTTCAGCCCCATAGGTGAGTACAGGTAAGATGCAACTCTTGTATACTTTCCTCTTGAGCAATACCGGTACGCTGCTAGTCATAATCTGTGAGTGCTTGCCAAATGCGCTCCATACCAATCTTATTCTTCTTGTTATTTCCTTTTCATGGTCCGGATCTGCGGTTACTAACTGTTCTAAGTAGACATATTCAGCTACTGCTTCTAGTACTTCGCTACCTAGTGTAAACTGCTGTTCCTTCCCGAGGCTGTTGAACATTACCTTAGTCTTCTGCATATTCATTTTCAAGCCTACCTTTCTACTTTTCCTGTCTAGGTCATCAATCATTATTTGCAGTTCATCCCCCGAGTTGCTTAGCAAGGCAATGCCATCAGCAACTAGCAGATTACTGAGGTATTCTCCATCTACTCTTATCCCTAACTGCTCTCATTCCAAGTCTCTGAACACTTCCTCTAAGCAAGCTGTGAATAGTACTTGGGAAATTGTGTCTCCTTGCCTAACTCCTTTCTTTATGGGAATTGTGTTACTTTCTTTATACAGAACTATGGTTCCTCTGCAGCCACTATATATATCTTCCAGCACTTTCACGTAGAGCTCGTCTACCCCCTGATTTCACAATGCCTGCATCAGCGCTGAGGTTTCAACTGAGTCAAATGCTTTTTCGTAATCAATGAATGCTAGGCATAAGGGCTGGTTATATTCCGAGCATTTTTCTATCACCTGGTTGATGGCATGGATATGATCGATAGTAGAGTACCGTCTCCGAAAACCTGCTTGATCCTTTGCTTGATTGCAGTCTAAGGTTGTCCTGATTCTATTAGCGATTACCTTAGTAAATACCTTATACGTAACAGACAGTAAGCTGATTGGTCTGTAATTTTTAAGGTCCTTAGAGTCCCCTTTCTTGTGAATGAGGATAATGTTTGCATTCTTCCATGGTTCCGGTACCGTCGATGACACCAGGCACTGCGTATACAGGGTGGCCAGTTTTTCTAGCACGATATCCCCCCCGTCCTTCAGCAAATCTGTAGTTATCTGATCCTCTCCAGCTGATTTCCCCCTTTTCATAGTTTCTAATGCTTTCTTGACCTCGTCCTTCGTGACTGGTGGAACGTCTGACTGTTTTTCCCTGCCGCCAATTTCGTTACGGTCCTGACTACTTTGGCTGCTGTAGAGATCAGTATGAACTCCTCGGCTACTTTGACTATCTTGTCCATATTGGTGATGACGTTGCCCGCCTTGTCCCTTATCGCATGCATCTGGTCTGTGCCTATGCCCAATTGCTTCTTTACCGCTTTAAGGCTTCCCCCGTTCTTTACAGCATGCTCGATTTTCTCCATGTTATACTTCCTTATATTGGCCACCTTGCGCTTATTGATTAGCTTTGATATCACGGCCAATTCTATCTGGTCGGTTGAATTGGAAGCTTTCGTACTCTGGCGTTTCTTAACAAAATCTTTCGTCTCCTTAGACAGCTTACCGGTATCCTCTCTAACTATCCTACCGTTTACTTCTACAGGGCACTCAGTAATGATATCTCTGAAATTATTGTTCATTGCTTCTAGGGTATTGTCGACATCCTCGGTTAGAGCTGAATATCTATTCTGTAGCGAAATCCTGAACTCCTCTGCTGTGTAGAACAGCGCGAAAAAAAACGACAGGGACGAAGGAAGACAACAAGACGAGCGCTGACTTTCAACTGAGGAGGAGGAGGAGGAGGAAACAACTTTATTTAACGCATTACATTGAGCGTTATGAATGTCCTGGGCCAGGGTCACCAAGGCCAACTGATCTTGCAGGTGGTCCGAGGCTAACCAAGCCCGCCACGTTGCGGGAGGAGGGTGTGGAAAGTGAGGAGATTGGAGGGCGACAGGGCATGAAAAGATGCAATGCTCCAAGTTTGCATAGTGTTCTGGGCAATTTGGCCATGCAGGGGAATGTATGATTCTGTATAAAAAAGATCGGGCAGGAGTAAGCAGTGTATTTAGTTGTATGCGTCTAAGAATGCGGATTTGCGTGGTAGTGAGAGATTTACCAGGAAGAGGAAGTGTACGGAGAGTTTCTCTAATGTTGTCGTAGTGAACGTTGATTTCTTTTTTGTAGTGAAGAGTAGTGTCCCACGTTGGTGGATAAGGCCAGGGAATCCCAGGCGCCCGGTGTTGAAGTTCGTGGGCGAGGCGATTCACTACCTCATTGCCTGGGATTCCAGCGTGACCAGGAATCCACCTCAGTGTTACAGTGTGGGGACGTAGTTTGGTAAGAGCTCTGTGTAGATCATCGTGTAGTTCTTCAGGAATGCGACCCGTGTGAATGGCGCGTATAGCTTGTATTGAATCAGTGTATATGGTATATCCTGAAGGGTTAGGGGGTGCTTGTGCGAGGTCTTGAAGACTGGTAACTACTGGTAGGGTCTCGAGAGTCGCTGTAGGAGGAGGATCTATGTAAGGACCGAGGGTATGCGTCACTACATCGCTACAGCTCTGAACTGAGTAAGCAGCCGCTCCGACGTTAGTTCGTGATGCATCTGTGTAGATGATCGTGGAATCTGTTGGGTGAACATGGTTGGAAACGCGAGCGGAATGTCTGCCTGTGTTAGTGTCGGGTGCAACGTTTTTTGGAATGGGGATTATTCTAGGTTATCCGGGAGCGAAGAAGGAAGGGTAATTATAGGGAGGTCTATTGGTTTGAGTGCAACCTGCTGTGGTATCCAATGTCCTTGTTTGGTGCTAGAAAGACGTGCCATTTGCCGGTCGCGATGTTGTTGTATGAGGTCTCCCAGGGGCAAGAACAGCCCCGTAGAGTATAGGCGCTCCATGGACGTATGTACAGGGACGTTAAGGGTGGCCTTGTACAATATGTGAAGCGCAATCTCAATCTGATGTCTTTGGCGACAAGTTAGTGTAAGGTAAGGAATCGTATATAAAATTTTGCTAAGTGCTAATGCATGGTCAAGCTGCCTGACTTGACCCTCGCGTAGCCCGGCGTGCTTATTGACTATGCGGCGAACTAGATGCGTAAGCTGATTGCAAACTTTAACGGTTGTAGATACATTGCCCTGATTGGTTGACTCATGGATATGAAGTCCGAGGATCCGGCAGGATGATACACGAGGGATGGGGTGACCTGCCATTGTGAGATTGATCAGCTGGTTATGTTGGCGTTGATAGCGAGTTTTTGCAATCAGCAGCAATTCGGATTTTTCAGGTGCTGGAGATAGCCCTACGTTATCAAGGTAACTAACGACTGCATCGATACCTTTCTGTAGGGTCTCCTCTACTGCTCCAGGAGACCCAGAAGTGCACCAAAGAGTAAGGTCGTCTGCATAGAATGTGTATTTTAGGTTTGGGATAGACGCTAAAGTACGAGATAGGGGAGCCGTTGCAAGGTTAAAAAGGGTGGGTGACAGAATAGCGCCCTGAGCAGTACCACGTGTGAGGGGGAAAGGATCAGATATCGAATCGGGGAGACGGAACTTGGCCGTACGGTCGCGGAGAAAGGCTGTGAGGTAGCCATACATCTTTGGACCACAGCCAGTAGAGGCAAGGATGTTTAATAGAGGATCGTGGGCAAGGTTATCAAAAGCTTTTCGCACATCAAGGGCTACTATGGCTTGGATCTGGGAAGTGGGCGGAGGGTCAAATTCGTGCATGAGGAGAAAAAATATGTCCTGAGTAGACACACCTTTTCGGAAGCCAATTTGTTGAGGGGGAAAGAAATCTATGGATTCAAGATGAGTCTCGAGCCGATTGAGCACCATCCGCTCCGTGGTTTTTCCCAGGCATGATGTTAAAGAAACTGGGCGGAGGTTTTGAAGCGCAGGTTTTTTGCCTGGCTTTGGAAGTAGGGTTATAAGTGATTGTTTCCAAGATGCTGGGAGTGTGCTTTCTTCCTAATGTAAGTTTATAATGCTCAGAAAATGTTCTTTGTCCTTGTCAGAGAGATTTCGAATGAGTGAGTATGTAACCTGGTCTTCACCTGGGACTGACTTCCGCTTTAGCTGTTCTAGCGCCCAGTCGAGATCTCAAAGGGTTCTACATTTGTAGCACCAGTGTACGGAGTATAAAGGCTGGGTAGGGGAGGAGGAATGTAGAGATCGCGGAGTTGGGCTGTTAAGGCATCCGCGCCTAGTTGAGAATAGTGCTCCTCGAGAGTGGGAACAGGCGCCGGTTGAGGCTCGAGTAGTTCTCTGAGTAACTGCCAGGTTCTTTTCTGATTTAGTGTGCCGTTAATGGTGTTACAAATTTTGTTCCATTCATTGGTGTCAAGTGTAACGCAGTGTTCTTTAACCTGTCGCGTCAATTCGGTGACTCGGTCAGAGAGGCGAGCATTGTTGGGCTGAGTGCGAAGAGTGCGCAAGAGTCGTTTCCGCCTCTTCCAGATGCGTACAAGGTAAGGGTCCGGATTATCTGACGGGGCTGAAGTGGAACTCTCCTGCGTAGCTTGTTTCTGAGCATGTTTGAGTGCTTTTGTCCAGCTCTGAAGACCGCCAGTAGTATGAGAGGTGTCGCGTATAGTGCGAAAGGTATTCCAGTTTGTGTGGGAAATTTTATGTTTACGCGGACGGGTACGGCTAGGGACAGTGATGTTAATAATGTAATGGTCGCTGAGCAATTTTTCATCTGTAACTTGCCAGGTGACCGCTCGCAGTCCGCGGCCCACTGTGAGGTCTGGCATGGTGGATTGTTGGTTCCTGTAATCTTCCCGGGTAATGGAGTTTGGGGTGTTATAAACAGTTAATTGAGCTCCGTTTAATGCGTCGTTGAGTATACGGCCAGGTCGGAAGGTGTGTGGGTAACCCCAGATAACGTGCGGGGCATTAAAATCCCCACCTATAAGAAGTCGGAGTCTCGAAACAATCTTGAAGTAAAGTGCATTAGCGGTTTGAAAAGCGTGTACTCTGTAGGAGGGTTATAAAAATTTAGAATGGATAAAGGGCGAAATAAATGATCAGAATACAGTGTAAATGCAATAAGGTGACGTTCAAGACGACTGGGGACTTCAATGGCCTCAAAGCGGATGTCCCGACGAATATAAGTGCTCACTAATGGGGCACAGTCGCTGTCATGCGCTGCATGCAAGGCACGGTAGCCCGGAATACCTTTAAGAGCACGCGATTCTTGAATGAGAATGACGTGGGGCTGCGAGGGTAAAGTCAGGAGCCATAGGATAAAGAGTGTTCGATTGGTACGCAGGTTTCTGCTATTCCACTGTACAATGTGTATGTGATTGTTCCCTGCCATTCTTAAGCTATGTTAGCGCGCTTCTCGGGAGGGACAGAAGAGGATGCAGCAGTTGCTTCAGGGGATGTAGATGGACGGGGCCGTTTAAGAGAATGATTTAGGAAATCCATGCGTTCGTCATCCTGCAGGAGATTGCTAAGGAGGGTATGCATGAGTTCGAATGCTTGGCGAATGGCGGAAATTTCTTCTGCAAGGTACCAGATAATAGGATCATTTCGATCTTTTATGTGGCGCATATAATTCTCAGATGTGATAACTGGTGTGGAATCGGAAGATGTATAAGAGAAAGGTTTGGGAGGGGAAATGAGAAGTGGCGGGCTCGGCTTACCCGGTGGTGGGAGCGTAGCTGGCTTGAGAAGCGGACGTGGGGCAGCTGGCAGTTCTTGAACTTCTTGATGCCAGACATTGGTCCGAGGGGGTGGTGCCGTCTCTTGATTTGCATGTGACAGAGGGGGGAAGTCCTCGCGAGTCGGAGGATGATGGGGTGGCGTATTCTTCTTGCCAGGGTGACCAGACATTTTTTGTCGTGTAGTCAATAGTCGCTTTGTAGTGGGACGCTGGGAATTAGATGGCTTTTTCTGTTCTTGGACAGAAGGTTCCAGCTGTTCCCTGAGACTCTTCCTTCGGTCATATGCAGCCTTGTGGCTCTTTTGGTCTTGTTGTTTCTGTACAGGGCAGGTGAGGTCAAACGTTGGGTGGGTTCCACCGCAGTGGAAGCAATAGGCGGAGCAACGATGTGGTTCATCTTGTTGGCTGAGCTGAGCTGAGCAGGTGGGGCAGCGTTGATATGTCGGAGGGTGAGGGCAGTTCAGCAGCCGATGACCATATTCACGGCACCTGCTGCACTTCAAAGCACTTGGTCTTTCAGGTTTGCATCTGTACAAGACGCGGCGGAACAGAATTTGTCGAGGTACATGGGTGCCTTCAAAAGTTATTAATACAGACTCGGTCTGTCCCATCATACGAGCGGACAGGACCGTCGCATGCCACGATTCAAGGCTTTCTAAAAGTTCGGCTTCTGAAAGACCTTTCTCGATTCCATGAATTACGCCCCGGCACGATGCCACCGGGGCCGTCATGTAAGATTGGATGTTATGAGTTTTGGTTCGGATCGATAACGAGGAAAGTGCTGCTACCTTTCGGGCGGTCAATTCGTTGGTGGTCTTCAGAAGGATGACATTCTGGTGGTATTTGATTTTTAGAGTCAGAGCCTGTCGCTCATGTGGCGCCAAGTCTGCTGCTGAGGAAATTTCTTGAAGAATTTCGTAGGGTTTAACCTGGGAGACATTGAGCGTACTTGGTGCCCTGATTACGACAGTTTTCAGCGTTGAGAAATATGTCGCCGGAATCTTTGGTTTGCCTTTCCTCTTTGGGGTAATCCAGTCAGACGCATCGAAATCTTCAGAGGTATGAGCGCGTTCTTCTCTGGCGTCTGAGGCATTGGCGCGTGCTTCGGCAGCGTGGGCACGTGTTTCTCCAGGAAATTCATCGACGGCACGTGGCGGCGGCGGTGCCGTTGCCATGGTAACACAATCGAGATCCGTGGCAAGGCTTAGCGAGCCTCGGGCATCATTGGAACCTATATATGGTCGGTTCTTAGCCAAACAGCTATCAAGTTCAGCACATGAGTAGTCAGAATGATCCCAGGTACTTGCCGAATGACGTGAGTTGGGCGATGGAGGTCCCAGGGTTGATGGTCTCACTTTCAACTGACAAGTTTATTGCATGCCTGCATCCATATATATTAACACGTTCACACAATAAAAGAAACAAGAACAACTAAACAAACACCGGAAAGTGTAAGAATGCATTGGAACCATGTGTCATCCAGAATTTCACAACGCATCATTTTCTCGTGTTCATAAATCTTACTTCACGTTCCGATAAAGCTATAGACGGGCTGCTGATACAAGTTTCCTTTATCCTGTTGATTTCTTTTGCTTCTAAAATCTCCCGAACTGTCTGGTCATTATGCCGATTGATTATTTTTGCTTCCTCTAGAAATGGCTGGCAAGCGTCGCTTTTACAGTCCCTGCAGTGTATGCCCATAGTTTCTTTTACCGTACCAAAAACATTAATGTGATGCTCCATTAGTCTTTCGTTAATACAACGCCCCGTCTGTCCGATATAATGTTTTCCACAAGACAGTGGAACAGAGTATACAGCCCCCTTCTGGCAAACCACATAAGGGTCTTTGTGTTTTATGGTACAGCCCTGACCTATGCCTCTTGTACCATTACCTTTTTTGCACATTTTCCCTAATTTATCGGGAGCCGAAAGGACAACTTTCACACCTGCCCGATTTCCTATGCGTTTCTATATTTCCTAACTTCTAGGGATGGCCAGACTAGTCTCCAGAATGGCACCTGAGGATGAGAGTGACCGGTGTGTTTCCGAGGGAGTTGACGCCGTGCTTCGCTACCAAGGTCCGGTGAACACCCTTCCAGTGGGGAAAACTGTTTCATACTTAAGACAGAATTCTTTGTGCTTGCTCCCGGCCGACAAGGAAGGGGGATTTATGGTGTTACCTTCACATCTGTATGTAACTAAAGGCCACGAAGCAGTCCGCTCCTCATTTAGTATTGCGACAAACATTTCTCTAAAGAAGGTGAAAGCGGAAGCTAAAAAATTTTGTAAAAAACTTAATCTGGAAACACTAAGCAAATCTATCGAGAAAAGCAAGGGCCTGGGTTTACAGCTGTTCTTTAGTGCCAAAACCCACAAACCAGATTGTCCGTTCAGAGTTATTATCTCTGAAAATGGTACGTAGCAAAAATGTGTATCAACGTATTTGAAAGGAATCCTAAACAGGCTTACCCTGGATGATCCGTACTACACTAAAAGTTCAGTAGAAGTAATCCAATTTTTAGAAACCCATAGAAACAAAACAGTCATGGCTTGTTCGTTCGATGTAAAAGATCTTTACTATTCCCTGCCACATGAGGAATTGTTTTCGTGCATAGAAGATTGCATAGACAGGCCAGGGGTGGTAGCATTTCAGAATGAGACAGGTTTGTCGGTGGGGGGCTTCTTAGAATTTTTGCGTATGTATTTAACGTCTACCTTCGCCACTTGGGACGGTGACACCTACCTGCAAAAACAAGGGGTTTGCATAGGGTCATGCATAGCTCCTGTGTTAAGCAATCTATTACTGGCGGAAAAAGATCGAACGCTAAAACGAACTTTGGGTGACTCGAATGTTTTAGGATGCTTTCGGTATGTAGATGATTTTTTAGTCCTGTTAGACCCTGATAGTGATAACTTCGCAACCGTTAAGTCAGATGTAGAAAGAAAATTTCGCGAAGTATTGAATCCACTAAAATTAACCAGTGAATGGCCGCAGGACAATATGATCAGGTTTCTAGATCTTAAACTAAAAATTGAGCCTAATCACACGTGTTGGACATATGAGCCACGCGCCAGCAAGCCGTTGCTTTCCTTCGAATCTTCACATTCGAAATTAGTGAAACGTAGCGTAGTGAAATCATGCTATATTAATGCTTTAAGAAAATCATGCATCCATTTTATTAATGATAGCTTCATGTATCAAACTCGACGGCTTCAAAACGCAGGATATCCCAAGCAGCTGCTGGTATCGGTAGCGGAGACTATTTTATCAAGTATAAAATCTTCTTAGGCGCGCCTGGAGAGCTTATCCACGTACCAGCGGACGAAAGAAAAGATAGCGGTCATTCCGTATATTCATAACCTCTCGCATAGACTAAAACGTATAGGAAATCGGGCAGGTGTTAAAGTTGTCCTTTCGGCTCCCGATAAATTACGGAAAATGTGCAAAAAAGTTAATGGTACGAGAGGCATAGGTCAGGGCTGTACCATAAACCACAAAGACCCTTATGTGGTTTGCCAGAAGGGGGTTGTATACTCTGTTCCACTGTCTTGTGGAAAACATTATATCGGACAGACGGGGCGTTGTATTAACGAAAGACTAATGGAGCATCACAATAATGTTTTTGGTATGGGCATACACTGCAGGGACTGTAAAAGCGACGCTTGCCAGCCATTTCTAGAGGAAGCAAAAATAATCAATCAGCATAATGACCAGACAGTTCGGGAGATTTTAGAAGCAAAAGAAATCAACAGGATAAAGGAAACTTGTATCAGCAGCCCGTCTATAGCTTTATCGGAACGTGAAGTAAGATTCATGAACACGAGAAAATGATGCATTGTGAAATTCTGGATGACACATGGTTCGAATGCATTCTTACACTTTCCGGTGTTTGTTTAGTTGTTCTTGTTTCTTTTATTGTGTGAACGTGTTCATATATATGAATGAAGGCATGCAATAAACTTGTCAGTTGAAAGTCAGCGCTCGTCTTGTTTTTTTTTCGCGCTGTTCTACACAATAGATTACCAACATGCCCAAGCTTCTGTTTTAACTCTTCTGCCCTGCCCCTCACCGCTAATTCGTTGATGGGTTTCCTTTTTACTAATCTGTTGCGTTCCTTCTTCAGATTAGGCTAATTTGGGACCTCACCATCATGTGATCACAGCATCGCACTTTCCCGATTACCTCTACATCTTGCATAATGGCGGGGGTTGAACACAGTATGAAGTCAATTTCATTTTTAGTCGCCCCGTTAGGACTTTTCTATGTCCATTTCCGGTTCTTTCGTTTGCTGAAGAAGGTATTCATGATTCGTAAGTTATTGCGCTCTACAAGCTCAACTAGTAAATCCTCCCTGCTATTCCTAGAACCATGTTAGGAAACGAAGCGCAAAGAAGACAAGGACAAAATGAGGAATACACACACGAGCGCTTACTCACAACTGATATTTAGAAAGAACTGGCGCGTGTAGCGCCTGTTCTTTCAGACATTTTTCTTGGCCAAATAGACAAAGCTATTCAAAAGAATCTAGATGGCCTATCATTGAATATTTTCCGTTACGTTGATGATTATTTAGTTCTCCCTTCCAATCGGTTCAATTATTCAGTCGTTAATATTTTAAAGGTTTTCAAAGAAAGTGGTCATGGTTTGAACTTTACTTTTGAATTGCCCAATGATGATATTATACAATTTCTTGTCTTATCTCTCATTTTTGGGAAAAACCATGTGTGTTGAATGGAAAAACAGCGCGACAGACGAACACGATAGCAAAGAAACACAAGACGAGAGCTGATTCACAACTGAAAGTTTATTAAAGAGGGAACACAATATATGGAAAAAAGAATAAACACGTGATGCTACGTGGGATGCAGGCACACAATCTCACTTTCATGTAGATAAATTGGTGGCTTACTAACACACAACCTAAGTTTTTTCCTCACGTGGTAGGCCTCCATTATCTCGCGTGTTAAGCGGGCCCCCCGCCCCTCACCTCAACATTTTTGTGAGCTCAGTATTGTGAAGATTTGTTTAATGTTCAAGAATTTCACTAGCATTAAATTCTGTGAAAGAGACATGGCAGCACCCTTTCTGATAATAAAAAAGATAACATGGCTCATGCTACATGGTTCCCCACTCAAGGAATCCATATCAGCAGGAACTTGGCAGTAGACATAACACACACTGGTGGCTGTTCTTAGGAGCATAAGTCTGGAAAAAAATTCGAACGGCTGCTGAGCTGCGCGGCTGCCAACAGGAGTTATGCTCATTTTGGCGAAGCATGAAGCGCAAAAAAAAAGAGGGCGGCGTGAGAGACACACAGCGCTAACTTGCAAATGAATTTTATTTGGAGCCCAGAAGCGTATAGAGAGGAAAGCACTACAAAAATAAAAATAAGATGAGACTCATCGCATGCTCATGCCATGACCATCGAGGAATCCAATTTCGTTTTCTGAGAGAGTCACTGATGAAGTACCAATTAACGCATACAGCTGCATTCTTAAGAATCAAACGTTCCTCGCCTTATTTTTTTTAGTGCTCTCCTCTATATATATTGTCACGACTCACGCCACAGGGTGCCGTGAAGGTACACGTAGACGAGAACCCGAGAATAAGGTCGGCCTCTAGTTCCGATAACAGAGTCCAGCACCAGTGCGCCTCTCGAGCCAACCACCACTTCGTCGTCGTCGGCACCAAGCACGGCAGTCGCGCGCCGCTAGGCACGTGGCATTATCCCTCCCCCCTCCCCTTCCCGTAAAAGAAAAGCATCGCCCCGATGACAAGGTGAGAGGAGAAAAAAATTAGGTGTGAGGTGAACTGTACCATAACTCAAGGTATCACTTACAGGAAGCGTCAATGTTACGAAACACGACGTTGACACAGCGCTCAGTCACGCGAAAAGTACGGCTTTAAGCACACCACGTGCACAATTTCAGGCCGCTGACGCCGAACACTGACGGTCACAGCTCCATCTGGAATAACTTCGAAATTAACGCTGTTTAAGCGGCGCAGGACTTTATGGGGTCTGAAATACCGGTGGAGCAGTTTCTCGCACAAGCCTTTGTGGCGCACTGGGGTCCACACCCACACTTGGTCCCCGTAGTGGACTTCCCTGTCGAGCTTCGGTGGCAAGCTGCTTCTTGATGTGCAAGCGGGCCAGCTGACGGGCTTGCTCAGCCTGTTCCGCGAAATGGGCGGCATCGGGTTCGACCGCTTCATCCCCGCACGGGAGCATCGCGTCCAACATCGTGCCATATACGAGAAGGAATGACGTAAAGTTCGTGGTTTCCTGCGGCGCCGTATTGTAGCGAAGGTGACATACGGCAGGATCTCGTCCCACATTTTGTGTTCAACGTCGATGTACATTGAGATCATGTCCGCCAAGGTTTTGTAAAGTCGTTCCGTTAGGCCATTTGTCTGAGGGTGATACGCTGTTGTTGTGCGATGCTCGGTATGGCTGAGAGTCAAGGTGTCCCGCAGTAGCCGAGCTGTGAACGCCTTTCCTCGGTCAGTAATGATGGTCGACGGTGCACCGTGTCTCAGTAAAAAGTCGTTCATAAAGAATCGAGCAACGTCGCCGGCAGTACCTCGGGCAAGGGCCTTCGTTTCAGCTTAGCGTGTTAAGTAGTCTGTGCCAACTACGATCCACTTGTGTCCGTTCGAGGATAAAGGAAATGGGCCTAAAAGGTCCATGCCCACATGCTCGAACGATGTGAGGGGTGGCTTGATAGATTTTAACATGCCGGATGGCTTGAGCGCGGGTTTTTTTCGCCGCTGGCAATGTCGACAGGTCTGTACGTAACGTTTAACGCTCGGAGAAAGATGTGGCCAGTAAAAGTTCTGCCGGACTCGGTTTAGGGTGCGTGTGAAGCCAAGATGACTGGAAGTTGGTTCGTCGTGGCAGGCCAGGAAGATTTCGTCCCTTAGACCAGCCGGTATGACTAGCAGGTATGTTTTTGCAGTCGAAGTATAATTCTTATAAAGCACCCCATTGTGAGGCAATATGAAGACAGCCCCCGAGCAAGATACCGGGGTATTGTAGGGTGCCCACCTTCAAGATGGTCGATTATCAGTCGCAGCTCGGCGTCGGCACGCTGTTTGGAAACGAGGTCGGACGTAGTGACTGCTCCAAGGAAGCTATCATCGTCGGTGGCATCTGACGAAGGAGGGTCGACGGGCGCGCGGGACAGGCTATCAGCATCGGTGTGCTTTCGTCCGGACTTATAACGTCGAAATTGAGCTCCTGCAGGCGCAATGTCCAACGTGCTAAGCGGCCACAGAGATCCTTTAGGTTTTTCAGCCAACACAACGAGTGATGGTCAGTGATGACACGAAACGGTGGGCCATAAAGGTACGGGCGGAACTTGGCAGCTGCCCATACTACCGCAAAACATTCTTTTTCAGTGGTGGAATAGTTGCACTCAGCACGGGAAAGTGCACGGCTGGCGTAGGCAATTACTTTCTCGACCCTGTCTTGGTGCTGAACTAGAACGGCACCAAGGCCGACGTTGCTCGCATCATCGTCGAAATGTGCCAGGATCGGGGGTGACTGGAGCCGGAGTCGTAACTCGTCGAAAGCCATCTGCTGCTCGGCGCCCCAGGAAAATGATGCATCATCTCGAGTCAGGAGTGTCAGAGGGCTGGCCATCTGTACAAAGTTTTTGATAAAGCGGTGATAATAGGAGCACAGCACCAAAAACCGTCGGACTGCTTTTATATGGGCAGGGACGGGAAAGGCAGCAACGGCAGCAAGTTTCTCAGGGTCAGCTCGGATGCCATCAGCACTCACGATGTGCCCAAGAAACTTCAATTCGGTGAACCCGAAGTCGCACTTTGAGGCTTGAGAGAAAGGTTGGCAGACCGGACGGCTTCGAGAACAGTCATCAGGCGGCGCAGGTGTTCCGTGAATGTCGACGAAAAGATTGTCACATTGTCGAGATAAAGAAGGCAAGTCTGCCACTTAAGACTGTGAGCACAGTGTCCATCATCCGCTGGAAGGTGGCAGGATCACAGCAGAGCCCGAATTTAAGGACGCGGAATTCATAGAGCCCATCTCGTGTCACGAAGGCAGTTTTCTCACGGTCCCTCTCGTCAACTTCAATTTGCCAATAAGCACTCCTGAGGTCAATGGAGAAGTACGGCAGGCGCGCGGCGCTAGGCACGTGGCAATGTTTATTCGCTCCAAATAAAATTCATTTGCAAGTTAGCGCTTTGTCCAGTGTCTCTTTCACGTCACTGTCTGTTTTGCACTTCAGGCCTCACCAAAATGAGTAAACCCCACTAACTAGTCCAAGAAACAGCCCTGAGGAGTTATGTATTAATTTCCTTTTTTTATATATAAATTTATCTCGTTCATGCAGAGAATACAGAACTGTAATAAAAAAATGTGTTGAATGCTGCAACAGTTATAGTACTCTCCGCTTAGTTCCGGAAATTTCACAGAGAGTCATCATCATCATCATCATCATCATCAGCCTGATTATACCCACTGCAGGGCGAAGGCCTCTCCCATATTTCTCCACTTAACCCGGTTCTGTGCTAGCTGCATCCACTTGACCCCTGCGAACTTCTTAATCTCATCCGCCCACCTAACTTTCTGCCGCCCCCTGCTCACAGAGAGTACAGAAGCTCAACATAAAATATCAGAAAAAACAAACTGGAACAATTGGTTAGAAAAACTACCCTTGCAGCATCCTTCTTTGGCTGTGCCTAAAGTGCGGCTGCACAAGAGGAGGACAACAAAGAATGCACTGGGCCGGAGGCACGTGCTGCCACAGCTCAGTGGTTTAGTTATGCCTAAAAATGTGTGGGAAGCTTAATTTTCCTTGCGGCCTAGAGCACCGTATCCACAACTGATTACCTAGGACTAGAGGATGACTGAAGCCGGCACCCGCTCTACAGAGCCGCCCTCACTCTCGCAGAATGTTTCATCATTGCAACTTTGCCTTTCACCCTTCTGACCCCAGAAGCCGCAAGTGTAGTTTCTCCAGATTAAAGCACAATTCAGCCGTCGCCGCTAGAGGTGTACGCGGACACGGTTTGGCCCAAAAGCTCGTACTCTGGCCGCTCACAAGCGCTGTGCCTCAAGCTTGGGCGGGGCCAGGCCGGACACACCTATCCCGAGTATTCACACCTTTTTTTAAAGGCACGAATATGGTTGTGGTGTGCTAGTAGTCACAATACAGCAGTGTTTTGCAGCATCCTTTCCACACAAGAGTGTCTGAATTCTCTATACAGATGTTTATGCACCTTTACACCACACACCCCTGGCATGAACAGATCTTTGCTAGCTGTCAATGACCAAGCTGAAGGGCTGCTTTTGGGCTATTGAATTTTGACTTTTTTTTCTTCTCTTCGGCAGATGTTTAGTTATCAGTTTCCAGATTCGCGGTATGTTGTCAGATCTTCCACGTCTGTGTTGTGCCAGGCCTTGACAAGCCTCAGTCGAAATGGGCCGTAACACCTAGTCAAAGCATCTGCGGTCCACGGCCTTGTCGGTTCCATGAAAGGCACCCAGTGAGTAAGATAAGCTTACCGAGTATTGGCCACAGAATCAACCCCTTGCTCTGAGTTAAGAGGCAGCGTGCTTTTGCTGAAGTGAAGAAACCATGTACCCAAATCTTGCCTTTCTTGCTAAGAACACATTATTCACTGCAGCCACAAGTTACAGCAGGGAAAAGAACTTAAGCGTTGCTGGTTTCACAATCCAGGAGTGCCACAAATGTCTTAAGCATTCATCAATGCATAAATTGTTCGTGCATAATAATATTAAAAATAATTCTATGCTGGGCTGTGTCTCTATATATTCTACAAATTCAAATCTTAAACGCGACGACTGAATATTTCAAGGTCTTTTAAGGTCAACTCATTATTTGGACATTATTTCTTTCTGTATCATTCTGGGCCAGACCAGAGCCTTAACTGCCATTAAAACGATATTTGCTCTAATACTCTAGTGCACGAAATCCATAGAGATGGTCTTTGTGAGTATTCGAGTCAAATTTAAACACTACGTGGAGATATCATCCTCATCATCAACCTGACTATACCCACTGCAGGGCGAAGGCTTCTCCCATATTTCTCCAATTAACCCGGTTCTGTGATAGCTGCATCCACTTGACCCCTGCGAACTTTTTAACCTCATTCGCCCGCCTAACTTTCTGCCGCCCCCTGCTACGCTTTCCTTCCCTTGGAATCCAATTTGTTACCCTAAGCGATTATCGGTTATCATTTTTTCGCACTACATGTCCTGCCTATGCCCATTTCTTCTTTTTACTTTCGACCAGAATGTCAGTAACTTGAGTTATTTCTCTAACCCACTCTGCATGCTTCCTATCTCTTAATGTTACCACTACCATTATTCGTTCCATGGCCCTCTGGGTTGTCCTCAACCTAAGTAGAACTCTCTTGGTTAGCCTCCACGTTTCAGCCCCATAGGTGAGTACAGGTAGGATGCAACTGTTATATACTTTCCTCTATAGAGATACCGGTAAGCTGCTAGTCATAATCTGCGAGTGCTTGCCAAATGCGCTCCATCCCAATCTTATTCTTGTTATTTCCTTTTCATGGTCCGGATCTGCGGTTACTACCTGTCCTAAGTAGACATATTCGCCTACTACCTCCAGTGCTTCGCTACCTAACGTAAACTGCTGTTCCTTCCCGAGATTGTTGAACAATACCTTAGTCTTCTGCATATTGATTTTTAAGCCTACCTTTCTACTTTTCCTGTCTAGGGTATCAATCATTATTTGCAGTTCATCTCCCGAGTTACTTAGCAAGGCGATGTCATCAGCAAATCGCAGATTACTGATCGAGGTACTCTCCATCTACCCTTATCCCTAACTCCTCCCATTCCAAGTCTCTGAATACTTCCTCTAAGTAAGCTGTGAATATTACTGGGGAGATCGTGTCTCCTTGCCTAACACCTTTCTTTATGAATATTTTGTTACTTTCTTTATGCAGAACTATGGTTGCTGTGCAGCCACTACACATATCTTCCAGCACTTTCACGTACGGCTCGTCTGCCCCCTGGTTTCGCAACGCCTGCATCACCGCCGAAGTTTCAACTAATTTTTAAACGTGCTCCTGGTTAAAGCACGCAACTGATTAGGGCGATATGTTCTCTCGCGCAAACCTCCCAAATGATGTCATCGGGGCTTGCTCGTTGTGCGCGCTCACTGAATGCTCCCAAGTGACCAGGGCGGAATGCAACATGGTGGGGTGCCGTCGCAGCTTGTTTTCATTTTTTTTTCTTCCGTGACGACATGCGTCGGGTTAAGCTTGCAGAAGTCGAGCGCCATTTTCAATCGCCAATATTTTCAGTATTACTGACACCAGCGTAAACATCTGCGCGTTGCAAAGAGGGCTGATAGGACACCTATATCTAGAGTGCGTTTTCTAGTTTTCGTAAATAGCTCTTCGTGGGCCCTTTAAGTCTGAACACGTTGCCATGCCAGACTCGGGTCTGTAACACAGATTCCAAGCTAGCTCGGGCTCAGAATTGCCGCCCGTGCACATCTCTACTGACCGCATCACCTCACAAGATGATTTAGTAAAATCATGTCATATCTAAGCTCTATCCTTACATGATCAGTGACCTGTAGGATATTCTTATGAACTCATGGGAGATTCCCTCAACAGCACCTCAAGACCGAAGTACCCAAGAGAACTCTCAATACCAAAGTACCCGAGAGAACTATGGCGTAAGAATGCTCTCACCTACAGCAGCTCCTTACTGGTGGACCTTGGCGACTGTCGCCCTTCACAACTGCTTCACCGGATTTGGCAGCTCTTCGGTGAGGACTCACCACCCATGTTCGGCTGCTTTGAGAACTCTTCTTCAGCTCTTGGTAGATGCCCAAGCATATGCATCTTGCCTTCCCAGTGGCCAGTGATAAAACCATGGAGCTGACCAACCGGTTCATGAGGTGGCCTTCCAGCTAGGTACAGTTGTCTCACCACTGGCAGACTCAGCAATTTCCTGCCTTTAGGCCTGTACTGATGAGCTTACTACCTCAGTTGACACACTCAGGAGCTGGTCCCGAGAGACCATTCACCATATTCCAGTCACGACTTTCCATTGCGCACAAAGAGCCATAACTAAACACTGCTGGTATGACTGGCAATTGCTACTTCCTGCCATGAAGTGCACGTATCTGGTTTGGAAAATCCCCTCAAGACCATTAATGGCAGCTCGTGGCTCCCCAATGCGGCCACCTTTTGTGGTAACTGACAAGACCGGTAGTACGCCGTTCCTTGTCAACAATGGTGCAGAGTGTGGGGGTTTAAAGGGGGAACGGTCTTCCGCCCCGCTCCTACTCCGCAGGTGCAACGTCCTCGCTGGCGACCCGCGGAGGGAACAAAGGGGACAAAGGACGCGGAAGACACATAGTTCATACTCCAATGCTATTTATTGCACTTGCAAATAATACAGAGCATGCCGGCTAGCTATACATCAACAAGGTTTTCCTTGGAAGAGCAAGGCTACGTAAGAAGGACCTTTGACTCACCGGCTGGGAAATGGAGGTGCGACTTCGGCGGCGGACATTTGCACGCGCCGTGAATATGGCGGCCGGGATCTCCCGTGCGCGCCGCATTCTTCGGACGAAGCCATACCACGGCGTTTGCCGCGGGAGGCGGCGAGAGCGTGCGGTATTTACCGGTCGCTTCGCCGTTGGGAACCAGAAGATGGGCGGTCGTGCACGACGGGTTCTCCCGTGTGCGCTGCGTACTTCGTGCCAGCTATCCCCAGGCATTTGCAGGGAGAGGCGGCGGGAGACGACCGCTCTCGTTGCCGGCTGGATCCAGAATCTCTCTCTCTTCGTCTCGGCGCATCCATAGTTGATTCTCCTTCCCCCAAGGGGAGGTATTTACCTCCTCTCCCAGCCGGCACTGCCACGATGCTCGCCGGGGTGGTGGTGACCGGTCGCGGCGAAGGGGGAGGAAACTGGTTTTCCACATCCCTCCCTCCTTAAATGTTCACCTATGGTTGTCAAGAGCTGCTCCTTAGATGCCGTCCGCGGGGTAAACACCAGGCTTAGCAGGGTGATCCAAACGTTGGTGCCATCGGACGAGCAGCAAGGTGAAGGTTCCCCCGCTGTCCATCGGCAGGTCCCAGACGCCAGAGTGACGAAAGGGTGTTGTTACCGCTGGCGCGCCTTTGTTGGCAGGTGGGGGTTGGCATCCTCTCCCGTCAAGCCGGACTGGTTCTGTGAGACTCCGAGCTTCGGTGACTCACGGCCGCTGGGCAGCAGGCAGGAACGTAAACAATGGCAGCAGGCCCAGGCGGCTTCACGTGATATCTGCACAACCCTCCGGATCTCCAAAAAGGTTGAATAAATTGAGCAAAATGACCATTTGGTAAAATGCGGGCCAATGCGAGTGCTAAACAATTTTATCCGGCACCGCACTACGTTCCGTTAATCCGAACGAAGCACGGGCATCCGTGGTTCGTTTGCCGGCATGATAATCTGGTTCCACGAAATTTCCGCTTTGCCTTCTCAGCCCAAAAATACCAAGTTCATTTGAACGAAGTTAGCTTTCTCTAGTTCAGCCAGATGTTCGGCTACAGCGAGGTTAATATATAACAAGCAAAACGCATTTGCGTATGCTGTATGCCACGGTTAGACTGTCCTGCGATGTAGGACAGGCAGCTCCCAAAAAGAGCCTTAAGCCTACTCGCTCTAGCGCTAAGGAAAATAGCTAGAACGCAACGCCGCGAGGATGTGCGTCTCCGCCAAAGAGCCCAGGGTGGTCCTACTCGCTCGCTGCCATCCAAAGGCAACTTCTGAGCGAACGGCGCCCACCGCGTCCAGCGCTGTCGGAGCGCCCCGGTGCTTCCCGGAAATCACGGCTGCAATACCAGTCAGCCGATTGCGGCACCTGGCTCCCAGAGCCAAAGAGACAGAAGAGGGAATATTTACAAGTTACAACTATATACAAGAAAAGTAGGGCCAACGTCCCGGCTGAGGCACTCACTCGCTTCCGGCGTGCTGTTCTCGTGGCCGGCTCGGTCTCGCGCTCCATGTACGGACCTCGTGGCTGCACCTCTCGAAGGTCTCGGCACACAAACGCACGCACACACACACACACACGAATAAAAATGCTCTACACACACAAATACATGCACGACCATCTCTTCTCGCTACAACTCCTCTCACCTCGCTGTCAAGAAAGCATATTAGCTTTGCTAGCATAGCCATGTCGGTTCAGGCCTAATGTTCAAAGTACGGGCAGGCACTCCACGCCGCGAACTGACTATCGTCCTTTGTCCCTAGGGAGGGGTAACTAGCTCAAGTGCTGCACGAGAGAACCACGTTGAGGCGCCATTGTGGGGGTTTAAAGGGGGACGGTCTTCCGCCCCGCTCCTACTCCGCAGGTGCAACGTTCTCGCTAGCGACCCGCGGAGGGAAACAAAGGGACAAAGGACGGGGACGACACAGTGTTAATACTCGAATGCTATTTATTGCACTTGCAAATAATACAGAGCATGCCGGCTAGCTATACATCAACAAGGTTTTCCTTGGAAGGGCAAGGCTACGTAAAAAGGACTTTTGACTCACCGTCTGGGAAATGGGGGTGAGACTTCGGCGGCGGACATTTGAACGTGCCGTGAATATGGCGGCCGGGATCTCCCGTGCGCGCCGCATTCTTCGGACGAAGCCATACCACGGCGTTTGCCGCGGGAGGCGGCGAGAGCGTGCGGTATTTACCGGTCGCTTCGCCGTTGGGAACCAGAAGATGGGCGGTCGTGCACGACGGGTCCTCCCGTGTGCGCAGCGTACTCCGTGCCCGCTATCCCCCGGCATTTGCCGGGAGAGGCAGCGGGAGACGACCGCTCTCGATGTCGGCTAGATCCAGAAGCTCCCTCTCGTCTTCTCGCGGGAACCCGCGTAGACGTCTCGGTGGCGCATCCATGGTTGATTCTCCTTCCCCCAAGGGGAGGCATTTACCTCCTCTCCCAGCCGGCGCTGCCAAGACGCTCGCCGGAGTGGTGGTGACCGGTCGCGGCGAATGGGGAGGAAACTGGTTTTCCACAAGAGGTCAGTGTGATACTTCAACAAAAGGCGATCATGCCTAGCTGGCGGGGCAATCGCAATGGGCTACCATCTCTTCGACCATAGTGACGTACAGACTTCGCTCCCTCACCCTGAACTTGGTACCCTGCCACACTTTTGATGAGTGTTCGGCATCGCTGACGTTGACCCAATCATCCGCGCAGATTTTCTTTCGTACTTTGAGTTGGGCTTCATTCAGCATGCAGCCCGACAGACAGATTCACTCGGCTACCTATATCTGGCGTCTAGTCTAACCTTGTCCCCACTGGCATCGGTATGCTGATGCCTTCACCTCCTTTGAGAACATCCTGATGTGATTTCAGTAACTGGCGAAGCGTTGCAATCTCACCCAGCCGCCAAAGCATATGGTGCGACCATCACCAGCAGCACGATTACACCACTTGTTCGGTGGTCACCTGCTAAACGGGAGTTCAATCATGATGCAGTTCGACATTATACACCCATCATCCAGCACATGGGCTTTGTCACTTCATCTCATATCTAAAAAAGATCCAAGTGACTGGCGTCCATGCGGTGACTATAAAGTGTTGAATGTTCCAATCTCCACGACAGCTATCCAATGCTTCACATCCAAGATTTAACATCACATCTGAATGGCTGCACCGTTTTTATCAAAGTGGACCAGGTTAGGCACATCACCAGATACCCACTGTGTTTGCCAGTATATCTAAAACAACAATCACAACTGCGTTTGGGCTGTTCGAGTATGTGTGGACGCCCTTTGGACTCCACAACCAAGTTCAAACTTTTCAGCAGTTCATTGCTAAGGTCACGAGAGACCTGCCGGCTGTGTTCGCATACATCGATCATTGATGTATGCGAACACAGCCAACAATAAGTATATAGATAACGAGAACTACCTGCGTGCAGTTTACCGCGCCTTCAATATTACGACGTGGTTGTGAATTCGCCGTTTTCATGCTCACTTTTTGGGCCATCCCAACTTACAGCTTATTTGCTAATTGCTAATATTTACTTATTTGTCAACTTTTGCAAGAGTGAAATTCTCGCGGGAACAAAAAAAGATCGTTTGCAAAATGTTTTTTTCTTTTATTGCGGGGGTTCGACTGCATGTGTTCTACATTTTGACAGGGTTGAAAATGCAGTGCTCCGCAACCATTACGGTCTGCTGACTAAATCATAAGTCAGTGCAATAGGTGCCAGAGAGATTTATATGTGCAATACCCCATTTTTACTTTCAAATGAGGAAGTGCGCACTGAGGAGTTTGAGGAAGAGAGAGATGCGTGCAGACTGATCTGGGCTTTGGGCCGTTTGCAATCAGCCTTCATTATTCAAACGTTCACCTGTATTAAACCCATTTCATCCGCTACATTTAGTGGAGGTGCTGGGTGAAAACATCCTGGATTCGCCAGTAACTCGTCGCAGCCGCCGTGTGGCAGGTTTGCCACTTTCCAATGGCTTCCACCTTCCAAGTATCTTCCAATGACTACCATCCAAACGACGCAGACTCAGGAACAGTGAGCTAAAGAGACGACGACCTAGAGATAGGCAAAGCGGCTCACTTTAGTGAGGGGCTCAGAACGGCTCAGCTCACTGAAGTGAGCCGGCTCATTTGAAGGGTGCACCGGCTCACTTAAGCCTGAGTCGCAGTGGTCTATTGGAGAGAGAGAAAGATGATTCTTCCTCTCTCTCGTTCACTGATCTGCACCTGTTCGACCCCCCGAAACTAAACGAAAGCGTGGAAATATTGTGTCCATCCTATCTCCCCTCATGATTGACTACAAAATCCCAGTAAACAGCAAAATCCGCACTTTTTTAGACGCGATTCTTTCTCTTTAAGTCCATTATATTTATTGGAAGTGCACCCATTCCCCAAGAGAGGATTTCGTTTTTTTGGTACCCTATCGTTTCAAAATATCTGAATAACATTGGCCATCATTCACCACACTGAGAATTATCCTTAATAAATACTTGGGGCCATCAATCTCTAGCTTCAAATCTCGTGTGGACTGAGTGTTAATAAATATTGATAGTGATGATGTAGACAGATATGGATAGTGAATTATAAATATAGAGAGAGCAGATTACCTGATTAGAGGTCCCTCTTATGTTCCCGGAAACAGCGAATTCAGGGGAAACCTGAACTATAATGTAAATGCGTCACTTTTTATTAATGCAGTGTGCGCTTTTTAGCTAGAGTCCGCGTTAGTCCTTTTTCACTTTCTAAATTTGCCCCCCCCCCCGCCCGCCATGTTTTCTCTACTTGATTGGTTTTTCGTATATTCTTATAACCCTGTTGATCAACTTTGCGAGAGCTTTTCACAAGGCCCACAGCTCTTCGCCCCCCGGCTTCTCCAATTACTTCCTTTACTCCTGGCAACAGGTTTCTGGCCCAGTCTCCTAACCCAAACTTGTTCAATTTTCCTGTTTTTGCCGCCACATATATACGCCGACCGTACTTCATTCATTCATTTTTGTCTACTTCAAGCCGCATCGCTTGCCATTCATACTGTGAAGTGTGGTTTTAATTTTCTCAAGGCATCTGTTCCCGTTTAGAGCACACGACGCGCTGCAGTCGGTGCTGTTTGTTCGTGACTGAATCAGGTATTTTTTCTGCTGGGCTGGCTGCGGAAGGGGCTATGCATTCCACATTCGCCCTGTTGTAATGCAGCTTGAGAAAACTATGCATAGTAATCATTGAAAGCAAAACAAAAGACGCACGAAAACAGCGGGGACCACCCGAAGCATACACACACATTGCGGCTGCCAGGTCGCCGGCGCGGAGCCTCGACACGGCGCCGAAGCAGCCGACCGACGACGCGCGAAGGATTGTGCAGACAGCAGACTTTTTTCTTTTCTTTATATGCCGGCCCAATCCACCTGTGCATTCATTCATTCATAAACCTTTATTCATGAGGATGACCTGAGGCCCTGAATCCACCTGTGCCTGCCCACTGGAGTTGCTTTCTCGTACTGCTAAAAGATGGCGCTGAAGTCGCAGCAAGCAGAAAACCTAACTCTGGCAGAATGGTTCCTAACGGCACTCCAAAAGAAACGGTGCTCATGTTCCCGATGGCTCACTGAACCAGCGGCTCTCCAAAAGAGTGGCGGCTCAGTGATTTGCAGCTCATTCTCGCTCTTTTGAAAGAGCAGCTCAAAAGATAGTCGAAGGCGAGGAGATGTTTTCGAGGAAGGGCGGGAGGCATGGCCTCAGAGATCACCCCCGTGCGCGTGGGGATGATCTCGGAGGCGATGTGGGGTGGCAGACGCTTTCTCGCAAAGCTAATAGATGGCGCCGAATTCACACTGAGGATAAAGCCCCTTGATACTTTATCAAGGGACTTTAACTGAGGATAAGGAGCCTACCTGTTGCGCCGCGACGACCAGCTTAGGGTGGTGACATCTCATGCCAGGGTTGCCTGTTTTGGCTAAAAACGGCAGTCAGGCTTGGTGGGCTGCCATGTTATGAACATTAGCTGATTATGAACATAAAGGCTTTTTTGAGGGTTATCACAGCTTTGTAAATAAAAAAAAAAGTTTCTTAGCAGAAAATAACGTTTGCCGACACAATGTTTTAATGCGTAGCAGCACTTGACCGATGAGCCCACAATTTTTATATCAATGGAAAGTTTATGTCCAGTGTGACTGACTAACATTATTATAGGTACTAACTGAATAGTTAGTTGATTGAATAGTCTGCGTGAATCAAATTTACCGACCTTATTTGATTTGATGCTAACTGCCATGGTAAATCCATGTTTGTTCATGCGCACTCTGCAGTGTACTCAGATGGGCATGTTTCTGCCTTCTCCGTGCCATGCCATCTTAATAGTATGACTTTCAAGCACTTGTGACAGCTTGCTCACTTATTCCAATCTATAGCGGCATCCATAACAGACGTCGTGAAGAGTAGCAAAAGGGCCAGTGAACAAACTGCTTCTTCGTAGAAACAGTGGTCTCCCCGACCCAAGTTTGTGCGGAAGCACTTAAGCAGGTTTGACAGCGATGCCACAAAGGATGATCATGCACAATGAAGAAAAAATACAGAACTCCGTCATGCCGCGAAGGAGTCCTTTGTTCCCCTTACTTTTTCTTTCGTGTGAGTGACGTGACTTCCCACACATAGTGCAAAGACTTAGTGCAACAATCTCAGTATTTGGTTTCTAGGGAGCTTCACAGGACGAAGGCCATCGATCGGACGGAGCTACAAAGCAGTGGAGAGAATGCTAAGGTTTTGAAGGATATGCAGGAGGTGCGCCTGCCAGAGACACGCCCTAAATCTGCTTACCAGGTTATTAATTGAAAGATTAAAAGAGTTGGCATACTGTGAATAGGGTTAATAAAATATGTCGTGCTCCAAGCTGTTAAGAAGGCAAAGACAACAGACCTCTCCCAGGCCTCACAGAGCATAAGTGGCTTGCTGCACTAATTGCACATTTTGATACGGCTACATATTACTGCGCCAAGCTGTGCCAAAATGCCCCAACTATCCGCAAACGTTTGCCATACTCAGGGTCAACTTTCTGCGGCCGTGATATGGCCAGTCACGATGCTACAGACTCTGTAACATGCGTCACTGGCCTTTTAGTTTTATTTTGAGATGGCGTCATGGCATTTTAACGCCTACTCATATTTTTCTCTGCATCCATGTGCTTTCTCCGCTTTCCAGTTCGGTCACTGTCTGTGCGCTGAAGGAACCCCATAACGCAGATGGGCTGTTTGTGACAAAGCACCACTGCTATTGCTTCCATGGTGGTACTAGTGATTTTGGAGCAATACTTCAACACTGTGTTTTAAGTGCCGCATGCTTTTATTGGATGTATCTAGTTTTTTATGCGGCTCATGGAAGTTTTCAATATCCTGTTGCGCCATTCATGTACAGCAAGGTTGTTTTTATACTGTCTTGTCGATAGACTCACTTTCCCATCATCAGATAGTCTAGGAGGTGCGTCAGTTATGGCTTCTGTGTTTGTGCTAATACAACTGGAGGTGGAACATGTGAAATTTATTTCGAACTTCAGCAGGTCGAGAAACTCACAGCAGCCTAGCTATTGAATTTCATAATGCCATAGTGGAGCTCAAGACTGTCAAAATTAATATTTATGCGTGCTGCAACATTGAAATACTATAAAGTATGCTTTGTGCATGAAATACATACCCTAATAATCGTCCACCTCTCCTTAATCAAAATATTGTGTCAAAACCACCGCCAGTCCACAAGAAGCATAATTCACGAGCCGAAGATGTCCTCGCTCGTCAGTTTTCTTTGCTTATAACTTGCTTTCGGCATTTGCCATTTCGCCTTTTGATCGGCGTTTCTTCTTGTCTGTTTCCGTATTTGCTTTTTAATCAACATTTTTTCTTTGGACTGCGCTCGCTTCTGGACACAGGCTGATCGCAGTACCGGCTTCGAATTAAGCTCTTTTGGAGCTGCCCCCGCACGACACAAGCTGTGGATTTCGCAGAGAGTAAAACATTGTTTTTTGAGCCTTATTTTGCAAGCAACATAAGATCCTATGATTAAGATTGTCAAACCACGGTAAATGAAAAGAAAAGCATATTCTCTATCTTTTTATTTAGCTTCTTCAATCTTATGGCTCACGTAGTTGTTTTTTTTTTTGTGATAGCATGCTTAGCAGTACAGAAAGCTTATTTACAAAAATAAGTACACACGCAGCATCGGTGATAGGTGGCCTTTGCTAGATTTCCTTTGGATCACATTCATACAGTCCGATATTCACACCTCTTCATTCTTTTGTGCCAAAAGTAAAGTTTCTTCTCTGTTTAACAGCTCCAAAATTTGAATTAAATTTTTCTTTTCTTGTGAGCTGCTCCAAATATGCATTTTACTGCTCTAAAACAAAAATTCTGCTCCTCCAAAAATCGCTACAAATCTTATTTGAGCTCTTGCACCCTTGAGTGCATCCCTTTAATGAACCACAGTGTGAGTAATCAGTAGTCTTTCTTGAATGGTTAGTAATTGTGCCGGCTCACTATTTCCTTATCTCAGCATCATTCCACATTACAGCAATGTGGTGGGCAAATGTGTACAAGCTACGGCCCAGCCTGGTGCTTGGCTTACCAGGGCTCATGGCTTAGGAATTAAAGAAAAAAAAAGGAACTGCATACGGGCTTCTGCTGCACGAAGCGGACTTAGGGTTGTCTAATGGTGGAACGAATCGCGAATTTGGTTGATGACCCTTTTCCTGTAGTGAACTAGAATACCCTTTCCAAGCATCTTACCCCAGAAGAGCCGAGAACAAGGCCGGGAGAAATCTTGTATCCACAAGCACCAGGACCGAAACTGGTACCTCCTGAATGTAAGGCAGATTCTCTGTCGCAAGGCCATCATGTCTTGGTGGGGTAGTAGTCTTTGTTCAAGTTCTCGTTCTAATAGTGTTCAACGTGGCTTTGGAAGATCTAAAAAGAACTTAATGACGTTCATGAATTCAGAAAGGCCTTGGTCAAAGGTGCGCTGGTGTATGCAGTACATTTTCGCCTCTCCTTTTACAGAGCACTTAGGGTGGATTCACACACCACATTCGTGTCATTCCGTGATGAATAAGCTTAAAGGATAATAACAAGTTTGGTCTTGAGAGAACTGACCAAGCTAAAAAAATTTCATTGGAAGAAGACATCAGTGCTCAGCGCACTCACAATGTTCTAAAAAGAAAATAATATAGACTGGGACGAGCTGTCTGAACATTTTCAGGAACCTCATAGTTGTGCTTTTTATTTCTGAAACTTAGCTTTTGTCAAATATGTTGATAGTCTTGATAGTCTTTACCTGCACACACATACGCACACACACACACACACACACAAAAACAAACTGGATCGGTGAAATTTTGTGTTTAGCTCTACACAAAATTTAGTTGAGCGGCAACAAATTTCATGGAATTATATTTTATAGACAAACAATGGCATGAAACCTAAAAGAACAGTGGGCAATTTGATTATGTACTGACCAAAAATATTTTGTCATTTTTGTTTTCTTGGGGTATTGTACTAAACACAAATCTAACATATTGGACCAGCCAAAGACACGGGAACACAAGAACAAGAAATATAAGGAACAATGTCTATTGCGCATTCGGGAGGTACCAGGTTCGATTCCAGGTACCCAACAGTTTTCCAACTGGTACAGGATTTTCCCTGACCTGATGCTTGGCTCTTTTGGGGTGAAATGCTTTGGAAATGGGTCTTAGACCAAACAGTGTTGTCCCATGTACTTCTTTGTATTGAGTTCCCATATCCTTGGCTTCCCACGTCCATGTCCAGCAAGTTAGGTTTGCACCAACTGGTCTGCATGGCCACTATGTAAAAAAATATATATCAGGAAGCACTACAAATATGTTGCCCCCCCCCCCCCCCCCCCAACAGAGTAGGCACCTGGATCCGCCTCTGCTACCGTGGTAAATATGCTCTCAAGACCTCATTGGATTTTCTCCCTGTCCATTGCCCGGACAGAGTGTTTCCATATTAATGGGACATAAATTCATACTTTAGTGAAGGCCTCCAGAAATTTCAACAACCTTGTCTTTAAATGTGTGCCAACATCGCACAGTTCACGGCATTGCTTTTCGCCTCCATTGTAAGGGGACTGCCGCAACCAGGATTTCATCATGTGTCCTTGGGTTTAACAATTGAGCACCCTAATCCTGAGCCATTGCGGTGGCTATTACCTATGTGGAGACGGAATCAAGAGGATGGACAAAAGCTGCAAATTGTCTCCAAGAGATTCCTGTTTCAGCACACGCACCAGACAGGGAAGGGCCTGGAAATCAGAACAATGCAATAAATGCCGGCTTCTGGGAAAGGTAAGACGTGAATGATTATGCTGCAACACAGAAGGAAAGTATAATGCTAGTAGCTGTCACTTGGCACTCACATGGAAATTTTTAATGTTCTATCAGTAAAATAAATTGGCCACAACCATAAAAAGCACATAAAATTTGCCCCTAGTGTCAGCAGTGCATTTGCTGCTTGCAAGATAATAAATATTGCCGCGAAACCTTCAAAACTGTATTTGTTACTTTTTAACAGCCGCCGGCATACGGCCTTATCACTCTGATTCTGGATCGCATATCAGTTCTGTATTCTTTGTTCGCTAATGCTCGATGCCGCGAGTCGCACCTTTATCACTTCCGTTGTAGCGCAAGACGCACCGAGATCTGTCTCGAAGATTCCGGCCACTCGTGTGTCTTTCTACTATGTTCCAGTTTGTGCTGGTAGCAGTTTGCGACGTTATCTAGATTGTTCTGAGCAGCCTTTAAATTGAGCGTTGACGAGTGTGACGGGCATTCTTTGTTCGACGATCGACGAGCACGTTTGTTGCTATCGCCGCCGCCGAGTTGCTTAGTTATTTTACGGGCGCAAGTCAGCCCAATAAAGAGTTTCTTCAGTGCAATCACCGACTCTTCATTTGTGTCATCGACCCTAGTCACCACCACTTGACAATATGATTTGGCAGTGTAAACCGAAGAAGCACGGAGATGAACAATGGATAAAATAAACTTGGCATTTCCATGCGCGTTCCTTCCGTCCTTGGCCTGTTCGCACAGCCAAACCACACTGCAACGGTGTGCCAGCTAGCCCATCAAAACATGCTACTGGAAAGCTCTTCGAGCGATTATACAAATCTATTTCGTACCATGACAGGCCTGCGTGGGCGCTCCATATGGAACAGACTGGCCCAGCCTTGTCCCACCTTGTGCACCTGAATGCCCTCTCACTGTATTTGACAGCTACTGGAAAATATGCACCAGCATTTGTTTTGTTAACGCGCTACAGCTGAAAGAAGCGATTTCACCCGCTCTAATCAGGAATACAAAAAGGATCTATATAATGGCCACAGAGATAGCACTGTCACTGAGTAGATTTACTGGTGAACATTGAAACACTTATTTATATACCGTGCCCATGAACAGCAATTACCTTGTGTGGTACTCAAGACAACATATAGTCATAACTAGAAACATAATTTTAATTCACCTAGAGTTGATGCAAAAATGTGAACATTAACATCATCAAAATGTTATAAAACAACTGTAGTCGTATGAGCGGGTTCGTCCTATCTAGTGGTTAGAACAATCCGGTAGATATGTACTGGCACCCCCCTCCACCCCCTTTTTTATTGCTTTGGCTGTGACGGTGCTGACCGAAATGCATGCCCAATGCCAGCTCCATAAATATGGTCACTTCGGTTTCATATAGTAGCGGTCTTGTGGAGCAACCTGTTTTGCCAGCACGCATTTTGTACCCACCTTTCAAGAGCCACAAGGCATTCATGGTGCAGGAGAGCCTATGAGCGACGTAGCCAAGATCCCAAAATCGCTGTGCAGCAAGATTATTCCGGCACACACTGAAACAAAAAAAATAGAAATGGTTGCTTTTGCTAAGACAGGGCTATTCGGGAGCAAAACGGAGGCGACCGATCGAAGCATGGGTATTGAAGGGACTGCTTCCTGGCGCACAGAAAAGAGCTGCGTAGATCCTCTACGAAGCCACCGACTCACTTAGCAATAGCGCATCGATGCAGAAAAGCTTTCCAGACAAGCTGTAAGCTCTCCTAAGTTGGCGAGGAAAGTGCGGGATGCCGCCGTGTTTTGCGCTGCATTTTCGCAGCACTTACGAAAGTCTGAAGAAACCTGCTAGGATGGGCGCCGCCCAGTCTATTCTGCAGAATACATTCCAGTCCGGTCAATCTGAAACAACGCTGCGCGAACAAGCCTCCCGCTTGCTTCTGCCACTGCGCGCCAAAATTCTAAAGGAAAAAAAAAAAGCACCTGCGGCTGCGGAGTCCATGATAAAAAATGCTTCTGGGTCCGAGAGTACACGCAAGCAAAAACAAAAAAAAACAAGAATGGGCGATCCCTTACGTCACATCCGCCAGAATACAAACAGATCCTCCTCGGCTACCTTCTTTCCTCTCGCGCATGCGCATGTCTGAGCTCGTCTACTACGGGAGGATATTTTTGCATGTGCTGAGGCCTTCGCCCTGCAGGGGGTACAGTCAGGCTGATGATGATGATGATAATGATTTCCTTCGTAGACGCAGTTTGATTAAGAAGCTTGCCCGGTTCTTGGAGCGCTGGGCTGGTCATCTCCAGCAGAAGCTATCCGTCAAGACGCATGCAGTGGAAAGCAACACGAATAATCTTCGCGCCAATTCTTAGGAAGGACTGCTTGCAAATAATGCTCTCGCCGCCAACGCGCGATGGACACCTCTGCTTTCTCTGCCCCCCCCCCCCCTCTATATCTTGAGAGAGAGAGAAAACTTTATTTCGAAAAGAAAAAAAAGAAACGGAAAAAAAAAGAAAAAAAGGGGGGGGGGGGGGGCAGTGGAGTGGAGTCTCCCTTTCAAGACCCCAATGGCCTGGGCTGCCACTCTTGCCTGAGTTACCAGCCTACGCTGGGTCTCTAGATCATAGCATAGCAAAGTGGCCTCCCACTGCGCCTCCGAATGGGTGCATGTTTATGTGTCGATGTTTGGAGCCTGTGCACCCCCGTGTGACGTGGTAGGCGGTGGGCTGGTCGTTGCACCGAGGGCATATGTCTGTGTATTGTTCTAGCAACATTATGTTGCATTGATGCAGGTTAGGGTAAGTGTTGGTTTGGAGCTGTCTCCATTCCCGCGTTTCTTGTGCATTTAGTCCCTTGTGTGGAGGGGGATAAATCCTACGTTGTTCTCGTAGTTACTTAAGTCGCCCGCCGTAAGTCGCTGGGACAGGAATGCTGGTTAGATCGGGATTGGTGGCCGCTCGGTTTGTGTGCCCTCGAGCTAGCCTATCCGCGACCTTATTACCTTCCAATCCAGAGTGCCCCGGAACCCAAGTGATCTGATGTTTGAGCAGTGAGTTTGTAGACAATGGGTTAGTTGTGAAGCGAGCTATTTTTGTAGGTATTCTGCCTGCAAGAAGGAGTCGACACGCCGCTTGTGAGTCGGTGATTACGTGAAGCTCTCGATTGGTCGTGTCTCCGTAGGTAATGGTTAGCACGATCGCTGCCACTTCCGCTTCTGTAATAGTACAGTGCGGGATGGACATGCTGGAGACTTCTGTGTACGAAGAGCCCACCACCACGGCTGCTGCTGCGTTCGATGTATGCTCGTATAGAGCGGCATCCACATAGACACTTTTCGGACTGCGTTCCACTGCACGCTTAAGATAATTCCCTCGGGCGTGTCTTCTGCCTTCATTGTGGACTGGAGAAATGTTCTTTGGGAACGGAGCCACATATACTCTTGCCCGGTACGGAACAGGAATGTTAGTCGTTGACTGGATAACTTGTACGTCCGAAGGATATCCAACGCGCTCCAGAATGAGCCGGCCTGTCTCAGTTGACAGAAGGCGTTCCCTTTGGGACAGGACAGCCTCTTGAATCTCTTCAGATGTGTTGTGCAGTCCAAGAGCTTACAATTTGACGTTGGAGGTATATGGTGGGAAGCCTAACGCGTTCCTGTAAGCTGCACGTATCATTGCATTTACTCTGTTGATATTTCTTCGGAGCAGGGTGAGGTAAGGTAGTCCATAGGAGAGGCGCCTGATGACCAGCGCCTGCACCAGACGGATCGTGTCTTCTTCCCGCATGCCTTTTCTGTTTCTGGCCACTCGGCGGATCATTTTAGAGATCTGCTGTGTTGTATTCTTGAGGAGATGGAGCACGTGGTCAACTTTTCTGCCGCTTTGGAGCCAGAGACCCAGGATTCGTATGAGTGGCACTTCCCGGATTGGGACCCCATGCAGGAGGATGCTAAGATTGCCTGGTGATGTATAGTGGTACCCACGTATGCGGATGACTTCAGATGTATCTGGGGAGCATTGGAGCCCACATCAAAAGGCCTGTTTCCACGCAGGTTGCTGCTGCTTGAAGTGTTTCGTCTTTCTGACCTAGAGAGCCGGTGGTTGTCCAGATAGTAATGTCATCAGCATACAGGGTGTATTCAATGTTCGAAACCTGTTGCAGAGCCCTTGCGACTCTAATCATAGCGATGTTGAAGAGGAGCGGGGAGATGACCGATCGCTGTGGCGTGCCCTTGTTTGGCATGTCTTGAAGATCCGATCTCATGTCACCCATTCCTATCGTTGCCGTTTGGTTGGACAAAAAAATTCTTGACGCATCGGAAGGCTCGTTCACCGCAGTTTAGGTTATTGAGCTCGTAGAGGATTGCCTCGTAAGAGACGTTATCAAACGCGCCTTTTAGATCTAGCGCCATAATGAGCTGCTCGCCTCCTCTCGGAATGTTGGAAAGTACCTTCTCCTTGAGGAGAAAAGCGCCTTGCGTGGACAGGCCCGATCTGAAGCCGATCATGGAGGGATTGAAGAGGATGTTATCTTCTATGTAGTGTTGAAGTCGAGAATGGATGACTCGCTCGTAGAGCTTGCCCAGGCACGAGGTGAGTGATATGGGTCACAGCGTTTCGACCACCGGCTCCTTGCCTGGTTTTGGAATTACGATTATCTCCGAGCGCTTCCACTAAGAGGGACTTCCATTCTTCTCCCACACTAGTCGTTCAGATACTTGGTGAGGTCTCTGATTTGTGCCTTGCTGAAGTTGCGGATCATGGCGTTGCTGATCTTGTCCGTTCCCGCCGCCGTGTTGCGGGTGCATGACCGAACTGCAGCATACACCTCGGCTTCAGAAATCGGAGCATCGAGGGCCGGATTTTCCTCGCCCTGGTGGGTCAAAGAACAAGGTGGAGCTGGGCTGTTGCCGATGTATTTGTCATTAAGAGCCTGAAGCAGCGTGGCGTCGTCCCCTGGAAAAAGGTGAGCAATACGCTGCAGGGACAGTGTAGATGTGGATTTTGATTTAGAGGGGTCAATGAGGTTCCGCAGAATTGCCCAAGTACGGGACGTTCCCAGCGTTCCTCTCAATGACTCGTAAAACTGTTGCCAATTTTGTTGTGCTAGGTTGGTGGCGTATGTCTGGGCTTCCTCCGTGAGCTGCGCAATCCGCAGACGGAGAAATCTATTTAGGCGTTGTCTTGTACATCGCCTCACAAGGTGGCTGCGCTTCTGCCATAGCTTGAGAAGATGGCGGTCTACCTCTGGGGCTTCCAGTGTGCGTTTTATTATTTCGGTGGCTTTCTTGTGTGCTTGTCTGATGTCTTCGCTCCAGTCCTGTATGGATTGGATTGGACCTGATGGGACGTATCCGTTGCAGGAATTTGGGCCAATCGATGATGTAGGCAGCGCCCAGATCCCTCCGGATTTTGGTAGATGACATGGATGCGCTTAGCAAGCAGTGGTCGCTTCCCAGGGTTTCTTCTAGGTTCGTCCCATGTAGCCTCAGCAACGTTCTTGATCAGGGTGAGGTCCGGGCAGGAGTCACGGGTGACGCTGTTGCCTTCCTTTGTGAGATATAGAGGGTCGGTGAGAGTTCGAAGCCGAGGGCTTCTATTGCTCGCGCAACTGTCACTCCTCTGGCTGAGTTTGACTGTTACCCCCAGTCCCGGTGGGGCGCGTTGAAGTCCCCGACCACGATAAGCTGATTTGCTTGCGTCAGGTGGGTGGTTTCGGAAAGGAGGTTGGTAAAGTCGGCCTTTGCGGGTCGTGGCGGCTTGTACATGTTGACGACGAATGCAGTTTTTCGGCCCCGTTTGTTAGGCACTGTTTCTATCTCTACGTGCGCAACGTCCGGTACGGATAAGGAGTGCTCGATTACCGCAATGGCGTTTGCGACGATGATTGCCACGGCATGTGGGGTTGGCGGACAGTGTAGCAGCCGTCTAGCGTCGGTGACCTGTCGGCTCCTACCTCTTACAAACAGATAATGTCACGTCTGATGAGGGGGGTGCAGAGGTATTGTTTCAGCAAAAACTGTTTTCGTCTGAAACCCCTACAG
This sequence comes from Amblyomma maculatum, assembly GCF_055883805.1. NCBI lineage: Eukaryota > Metazoa > Arthropoda > Arachnida > Ixodida > Ixodidae > Amblyomma > Amblyomma maculatum. The sequence goes on from NC_139349.1 coordinate 183,690,248, forward strand.
TTCCATTGCCAGATTTCTATGTGTTCGATGTTTGGGCTACGGTGTGGGGTGCGAACGGGTAAGGGACGCGAGGCCACCTGACTGCTAAGGCCCATACTGAGTTCGAGCGCGGATTTTGTCCGAACGTTCGTGCAAAACAGAGCATGACTCATGTCCTGCATGATGATTCGACGGGCGACCGGCGGCAGCACAGGGGGCACACTTAACGTTGGGGTCCCGGACGGAGCGAGGGCAAGCCACCAAGGCATGTGACCCCGCACAACGGGTACAACACACCTTCGAAGGATCATTCTTGAGCTTGCACTTCTTCAAAGAGTGGCCATACTGCGCACAAAAAGTGCGCAGGGGACGTGCAGGTCCTCACGGATTTCGGCGGAAGTCCAACCGATGGTTACACGACGCGCCGCACAGAGACGAGCAAAAGCGGGTGGGTCAGTTTCAATAACATGAGCAAACTGTCCGGAGCGCTGAGCAAAAGAGAGCCTGACCTTAGAGGAAGAAGGGTCCGGATGAAGAGCGTGGTTCCGATGATTGAGTGCCGCGATGAGCTCCTCTCGGTCGGTCGAACGTGCGGATTCCGCTGCTTGGGGATTCGGACGTTCACGGAGTTCCGCGTTGCCTCGATCCGTGAGATGGCGGACTTGCGACGGTCGAGGTCCTCAGGGTCTCTGGAGGTAACCGTCAGGGCGCGACGAGAGGCCCTGAGGGTAACAGCTCCGATTCCCTCAGCTTCTAGATTTGTGGGCTTTAAGGAGTGGAGGGACAAATTTGGCAGAGCATTGCGCGAACTGCACTGCGTGCGAGCCGCGACTGGCTGACATTAAGATTCTGGGCAGAGGCCGTGATAAGATAGCGCGTGAGCTTTTGGAGGCATTCCATATCGGGAAAAGGGGAGATAGGTGTGTCAGCGATACGTCGGTGCGGCTCTGGAAGGCAGAGATCAGTTTTCTTGATCGGGTTTTGTGATATTCCTTGATCATGTTTTGTAATATTCCTTATATTTTTTTCTCTGTCTTTATGTGATTGTTATGTACTGCGCATGACCCCTTTTCAGCATATATTTGCTGTTATTGCTGCAAATAAACCAGATGTGAGTTAGCGCTTCTCCTGTGTCTTCTCTTGTGTGTGTCTTCCCGTGCGCTTTATCTTCAGTCAAGGTACAATGCACCGTCTAGCCCAACTTCAAGTTTTGTTAAACTACTTTTCAAGCAATGAGGGTTCTTTTATATGTGGTTCTTCTAATTCTCCGTCACAAGTCAACATGTGTGTTTCCTTCATTGCCGTCTTAACCTGCCGTGCAAGATTCATTGATTTCTGCCTTCGGAAGGGTCTGTTCCGATTGACGTGAGTGCCTTTCTGGGTTTTCGGAGACCGCCTGGATACTTTTTGATGAGTTTTTTTAAATTGTTGAAGTCCGAGCTGTGGCGACAAGTGCGAAGATGTCAAGACCATTTGCGAGCCCTGTGTTATGCGTTAGACCCTGGTTGGTTAGCCGAGATCAAGCTACGTGCCACTAGACGCCATGCGGCTAATCTGACGGAATTCCTCTGGGCCCAGACCTTGAACCAAGCCTTGCATTCGACTGAGGGCAGGCAGAGCTGTGATCGTCGGGCTACTGATGTGGCAGTGGTTGGTGATGCGGTGTTGCCGGTGGACATTTCCAATATTTTAAGCAAGGGTCCCAAATTTTGTCAGGAACCAAGTGTACCGGGCCATGAATCGCTCGCGCTTCATCGGCCAATAGCTGCGAAGGCTGCAGGAGAATACCAAGAAAAATGCCTACTTGATGGTGTGGACGCGCTGATGAAAACTGTTAGGACCTCCGCGGGCCGTTCCAAGGATGGGTGGGGGAAGGTTGTATCCTTCTTCCAGCACAATAAGTTACGACTGCTTCAGTCGGACAAGGAAGGAGGCTTCGTGGTGTTGACTGAAGAGGAATACCACAAGAGAGCGCAAGATGCGATCGCCAAGAATTTCGAGGAAGTAAAGTCCAGCGCCACTAGAGTGAAGGGTAAAGCGGCTGCCTTGTGCAAAGACTTGGTTCTCGACAGGTTAGCAAATGATATTGTTAGTACTAGGTGCAATGCCCTCTCAGTGTTTTTTTTACGGCTAAAACACATAAGCTGAATTTGCCTTTTTGGTCTGTTGTTAGTGAAAATGGTACTTGACAGCAAATATTAAGCAAATACCTTCAGAAGCATTTAAATTCACTGCAGTTTCAAGACACCTTTTTAACGAAAAATTCAAATGAAGTGGTGAGCTTTCTCGAGGAAAATACGTCGATTGGCTATGTATTCTCTGTAGACGTGGAAGATTTATATTATTCGGTGCCTCATGCTGCCCTGTTCGTTGCTGTGAGAGATGCTATTGAAGAAAGTGGGGTTGTGCAATTTCAGAACTCTAGTGGTCTAACAGTGGATAATTTTATACGTGTGCTTGAGTTTTATATTGGTGTTACGTTTATCTCTTTTGAGAACAGATTTTATCGCCAGAAACAAGGGATATGTATTGGTTCTTGTGTTGCCCCGGTTCTTTGTAATGTGTTTTTAGCTTTTGTTGACCGCGCCCTTGAGCAGAGCTTTAATGGGAAAGGTGTGCTAAAGGTATTTCGGTACGTGGATGATTTTCTGATTGTTCTTAACAAGCTACCAAACTCGACGTACACTGACGCGGTGGGTGGGATTTTCGACAACTTTCGGCAGAATGAGAGAGGTCTGGTTTTCACTCATGAACTTCCTTCCCAGGGTTCATTGCAGTTTTTAGATATTAACATTACTTTAGGGAATGGCTCATGTTTGTTGGTTGTACGCTCCGCGGGCACAGAAACAACATTTGCCCTACTCTTCGGCACATTCTAAAACTGTTAAAAGAGCTATCGCTAGCCAATGCTTAGGATCTGCCATCACGAAGTCGTGCCCGCATGCTGTGCAGTCGAGTTTTAATAGGCAAATACAGCGGTTGCTGTCTGCTGGTTACCCCTGCGCGGTCATTATGTCGGTGACGGAAGCCCTGCTCCGGAAAACCAAGCGAGCCATGTTTGGGAAGAAAACTGCTCCGGTGAGAAATACGGCTAAACCTGTTGTGGTACCGTATATGCATAAGGTTGCGCACCACGTAAAAAAAGTGGCGAACAGACATGGCATGCCGGTGGTGTTCTCCGCTCCGAAGAAGATGGCGGAGATTTGCTCACGCATTTCGCGTGTTGGAAAACCGAGCGGTTGTGAGAAAAAACATGCTAAGCGGTTTGTCGACTGCTGCATGGGGGTCGTATATGAGATCCCGCTGACCTGTGGGAAGGCCTACATTGGCCAGACCGGGCGCTGTATTAATGATCGAGCAGGGGATCATTTGCGGGCTTTAAGGAGTGGAGGGACAAATTTGGCAGCGCATTGCGCGAATTGCACTGCGTGCGAGCCGCGACTGGCTGACATTAAGATTCTGGGCAGAGGCCGTGATAAGATAGCGCGTGAGCTTTTGGAGGCATTCCATATCGGGAAAAGGGGAGATAGGTGTGTCAGCGATACGTCGGTGCGGCTCTGGAAGGCAGAGATCAGTTTTCTTGATCGGGTTTTGGGATATTCCTTGATCATGTTTTGTAATATTCATTATATTTTTTTCTCTGTCTTTATGTGATTGTTATGTACTGCGCATGACCCCTTTTCAGCATATATTTGCTGTTATTGCGGCAAATAAACCAGATGTGAGTTAGCGCGTGTCCTGTGTCTTCTTCTCCTGTGTGTGTCTTCCCGTGCGCTTTATCTTCAGTCAAGTTCTAGATCGATGTTCGCCTTGAGCCGCCACTGCCAACGTTGTCGAAGGGTGCAACAGAAGTTAGGAACATCTGGTGCAGCTGAGGAGACTGAGGAGGCCTGAACGGATCAGAGGTCGCAGCAGGAGCTGCAATGGCAGCGCCTCCCTGTTGATGAGATTTTGAAACGCCTAAGCGGTTGAGTGATGAAGCAATGAAGCACGGGCTCCCACTCGTTTGTCCACGTTACTGCTCACGGAACGCGCCTGCCTCGCTCGATGGTTTACTGCTCCTCTCATCTTCTATGAACAATCCCCACGCTCCCACTGTGCCCCGCGCCAGCACTCGTGCACGCCGCGGTCGACCGAAAAAAATGGACGGATGTGCCTTTTCGACCCGAGACTTTCCTCTCTAAGCCCAATTTTTACATTCCATTCCATCAGCACTAGCTACCGAGTGGGTATATTCTGTTGCAAAAGTTATATTTTGTACCCACATTCATGGCATAAAGTTTTGCGAGCTGCAGAACGAAATAAAAAATAATAATTTATCCCTGCTTAGTCTACAAGGCTACCAAAAAGTTCACTTATTATTTCAGCAGCTGAAATTCTCACTTCTATCTATTTAGTTTGGCTTTTTATCAAGCTCTTTGCCTGATTGGGACAGATTTTTATTTTATTTTTTTGAGATCCTAAACATATCCTAACTTTTTGTTTCCATGTACGCGTAGTTATGCTCTTAAGCTGAAATAGCTGAAATTTTCGCAGGGAAGACCCTCATATATATTTTCTTCCACTAAATTTTCGTGCTCCACGCTCCACACCGTGGAGCCGCATACAAAAGCAAGCGCTCCTATATTAACATGGAGTAGTTTTTCTTTTTTACGCCATTACCGTAAAGGTAATCGCTAACGATGGTCGACACTTTTCGCTCAGCCTCAGCCGACTTAAGTTCGGAGGATTTCACTTTTGATGCCAAAATTAGGGCTCTATTTGCTGTACACAATAGTATTGTTTGTTATTACTTTGAATTCTTGACGATGCATTCAGCTCCAAAAATGCGCAGATGTTATTAAGTGAACATTATGGTTTTCTGGAATAAAATGCTGTAGTGTGGCGAGAATTTCCCAGCCTCAAAGCTGTTCTGTACGACCTTTGTTTTCACGTCTGTTTTGCAAAAGAAAATTACTCTTACTATTCTAATCAAACTCAGAGTGTACATATAAGCGGTGATGCTTGGCACTCTTGATCAATCAGTATTTGATGTACGCATAAAATGCTCCTAGCTCAAACTTGATTTTTTTATGGCCAGAGATTTTTAGGCTGATCCGTTTCTGCATGAGGGTTTCATTTCTCTTTGCTTGCATGGAGAGAAAGAAAGCAAGCATTTAGGCATTTTGAAGTTGTGTGGAGCGGTAGCAGGTGATGCTTTTTATACTCCACTTCAGCTTATAACAGACTATTTTATTGATCAGCGCTTAGTTCCTTCCATTAGCACTTCTATAAAGCATAACAGGTGTCCAATGCCTCTTAGCAGTCGAGCTGTCCATGAAACCACGCCATAATTCATGGACCTCCGTGCTTTATGGTAAATTCCGTTGCGAACTTTGCCAGCGGTTGCTCGACGTTCGATATGACTCGCTCTGCTTTTTGCATTAGCGAAAATAAAGCAGGAATATAACCTGCCACATGTTTACTAAATTCGCATGACTTTATTCTGCAGAGCAAGAGGTAATTGTTATTTTTTTTCAAGAAATGTGCTTTCTTTGATTCATATTGTACAACTAGCTTCCAATATCTCAATAATTGTTCCGTGCACTGCTGACTTATAAATACAAAACGCAAAAAAGACAGAACCTCGTAGTGTGACTATAAACTTAGAAACTTCGCTGCAAAAGAAAATTATTAAGCATATATTACCCGTCCTGCAAAGTTGTAATAGGTAGGCTGCTGCTGAAATCTTTCCGACGGTGCTATGACACACAATAACTGCGAGTGGGCAGCCGCGCTAACAGTATATATATTTGTTTTGATTTTCTCTGTTTCCGCAGTTGCTATATATATTACAAGGACAACACTATCATCGCTGAAATAGAGGTGCTCATCATCAGATGGATTCCCAGAGCAATCTACCACGGTAGAGGCTGAAGGAGACATCTAGTTGAGTACTTTCAGGCGACATCTGGAACTCCCCACCATTCCCTTCCCTTGCCCTGTTGGATGGATGGATGGAATATAGGAGCGTCCCCTTTGAAACGGGGTGGTAGAAGTTGCTAACATGTTCGTTTTTTGCGCTATATCTTAAATATTGTTTTAGATCAGTTAACTATACCACATTCTATGTATTTAATTTTCGTTTCTACATTACTAACATTGCATTAATTTTCTTGGACAATACCGGCACCACCATTCGGAAATTTCACCAGCGACCTAAATACAGATGCTACTCCATCGCCACTGTGCCTTCCAGTGAGCCTGGTACCGCTCACAACTCTTTATTGCTAAATAATTAAATCTAATTCACAATACATATTTCTGGTTGCATTCCAGTGCATTTTCCCAATGAATTGCACAAACAGCTATATGCATTTGATAGCGGTAAGCTGTCTAAGGAGATGAAATATTAGATTAAGAAACGTGAAAGTATGAAACCTTGCAAACCAATAGACTAGATATTATTGGTAGAGATATCAAAGTTAAACAATAAGCTCGAAGTTGGCCGATACCAGGATATATACCATTTTGCCGGCCGGAGTTCCCGGGTTCGATCCCGATCGCAGCGGCTGCGTTTCGATGGAGGCGAACGAAGTGGCGTCCGTGTGCTGTGCGATGTGAGCTGTTGATATTTTTGTGGCTGTAAGAAGATGAAAAACAAAGTGCGCGGGCCTGCTACTGGCTCTGTAGCTGAGCCACCTCCGCTGCCTCGTGCAGACAGACGAGAAAATAGAGAAGAAAAGGGACAGGGAGAGAAAGACGAGCGCCGCAACAGCAGCCACTGTCCACCACCGAAACAGTGGCGGCCGCAATGACGGCCCGCAACAGACAAAAATTCTGTGGCAGGCCCCCCTGTCCCAGCCCCATCAGGGGAGTACCAGCGCACCAAGATGTAAGCGCACGTAAAGATCCCCAGGTGGTCGAAATTACTCCGTAGCCCTCCACTACGGTTCCCCTTTCTCACTTTCACTCGCACCTTCCTTTCTGGCGCGGTCAGGTGTCCACAGAGCACGTGTGACAGATACAGCGCCTTTCCTTTTCTGTGAACCAATTATTATTGTTGTTAATTAAAACGTAAGGATGCTGGAAAGAACGTGGGAAGGCCTAAAGCAGTGAAGAAGAAATTGGGCGTAGGGAAAAATCAGATGTATGCCCTAAGGGAGAAGGCCGGCAATTTGATCGCGAATATGGAAAAGATAGTCGAAGAAGCCGAGGAATTCAATACTGATATCTACAGTAGCCAAAGAAATCAGGACAATAACGAGATTGGCGGTAGAAAGAAACCGTGAGACACCCTGTATAAGCAATGCCTGATGTAATCAACGGTACCGAAACCATGTAAAACGCAAACGTTATCTTAATTCATAAGAAAGGGTACGCTAAAGATTGAAAAATCGCAGACAAATCAGCTTACTGTCTGTTGCGTATAGATTATTTACCAAGATAATCTCTAATATAATCAAGCCAAACGACTGCAACTAAGCAAAATATCAAGCAGGCTTTATCGGAAAGGGTACTCGATTATCGTATTTCATACCATCAGCCAGGTCATAGAGGTCATAAACACCATTATACATATATCCTTCACTGATTACATGAAAGCATTTGACTCAGTAGAAACCTCGGCGGCCATGGAAGCATTGCGAAATCAGGATGTAGATGAGCCGTACGTCAAAGTTCTAGAATATATATATAGTGAAGTTCAATAAAGGTTCTGCTCGGCGAATTGGTTCATCGTTGAAAAGGATTACTTTTAGCGCAACAAGTTGGAAACGGACGCTGTAAAGCGCTCTTTTCGTGTCTTGTATTCTGTCCTCGTCCGTTTCCTACTTTTTTCGCGCTAATGGCATTCCTTTCTGCATAAAGAAAGTAACAAAATTTCTATAAAGAAAGGTGTTAGGCAAGGAGACGAGATCTCCCCAGTACTATTCACAGCATGCTTAGATGTGTTCAGAGACTTGGAGTGGGAGCAGTTAGGGGTAAGGGTACCTCAGTAATCTGCGATTTGCTGATGACATTGCCTTGCTTGGTAGCTCAGATTAACAGCGAATAATGGTTGATGACTTAGACAGGAAAAGTAGAAAGGTGGGCTTGAAAATCAATATGCAGAAGACGAAGGTAATGTTCAGCAGCCTAAGGAAAGAACTGCAGTTTACATTAGGTAGCGAAGCACTGGAAGCAGTTGGCAAATATGTCTACTTAGGAGAGGTAGTAACCGCAGAACTGGACCATGAAAGTGAAATAACAAGGAGAATAAGATTGGGATGGAGTGCATTTAGGAAGCACTCGCAGATTATAATTAGCAGCTAACCGGTACTGCTCAAAGGAAAGTATACAACAGTTCCATCTTACCTGTACTCACCTATGGGGCCGCCACGTAGAGGCTAATAGAGAGGGTTCTATTTAATTTGAGAACGCAGAGGGCTGTGGAACGAAAAATGGTAGTTGTAACATTAAGAGATAGAAAACGTGCAGAGTGGGACGCAGAATAAACTCCTGTTACTGACATACTAGGGGAAATCAAGAAGAAATGGGCATGGGCAGGATGGGCATTTAGTGCGGAGAGAGGATAACCGATGGTCGCTTTGGGCAACAAACTGGATTCCAAGGGAACGAAAGCATAGCACGGGAGGCAATATTTTAGGTGGGCGGATGAGGTTAAGAAGTTCGCAGGAGGCAAGTGGACGCAGCTCCCACAGAACCGGGTTAATTGGAGGCAGAAGCTTTCGGCCTGCAGTGGGTATAGACGGCTGATGATGATGGTGATGACAGCACCTAGAAAACCACGTTTAGAGATAGCATAGTGTGGGAATCGGTTTCGCGCCACAGCGGGATGGCGTTGCTGCGTAGGCTAAATACTCTCGCCTAGGCCACTTGCCTGGTGACGTAGTTGAAGGCAGTGGGTTGCAGGCGAAGGTGCCGTTCAACTTTAAATTTGGCTCGCCAGGTGCAATCTGTGCTGGGAACTCCGTTAGTGCGTCCGCGAAGTTGTGCCTGGGCAGGATTGTCTGGGAGACGAACAAGGTTCAAACAATGGCACGTGCTAGCAGAAAGCCAGAAGTACAGCCCCTGGAATGCCACTGTCGGAGTATATATATAAAAGCATCATCTGGGAATTGGTGCCCGTCATAGCGGGATGTTGCTGCTGCTCGCTTAGGCCACGTGACAGGGGATGTAGTTGAATGAGATGGCTTCCACGCGAAGGCGCCGTTGACCGATAAAATTTGCTCGTCAGGTACGGTTTGTGCTACGAAGGATCGTTCGCGTTTCCACGAAGTTGAGTCTGGGCAGAAACATCTGGCAGGACACGTGCAAGCAGAAACTGGAGGAGTAAGCATCATGTGGGAATCGGTTTCCTGCTACAGCGGGATGGCTCTGTTGTGCAGAATAAATGCTGCACGGCCAGGCCACGTGTCCGGTGACGTAGGTGAAAGCAGTGGCTTTCTGGCGAAGGTGTCGATAGTTAAATATGGCTCGTCAGTTCCTGCCAAAGATACAACGTGTCCTACAGGTATCCACGAAGTTGAAGCTCTGTGAGACGAGGAGGGATCCAGACAAGGGCACCTGCCAGCTGAAAGCCAGCACCAGGAAAGCCACTGCTGGAGTAAGCCTCGTGCGGGAATCGGTGTCTTGCCACAGCGGGATGGTGTTGCTGCGCAGGCGAAAACCTGCTTGCCACGTGACTGGTGACGAAGTTGGAGGCACTGGTTTACAGGTGAATACAGTGGGCCATGACAAACCCGTTCCTGCTTTTTGTGCAGGTCAGTAATAATTCTTCCACCATAAAAACTAGCAACCATTGTCTGGTCTTGCTGGCGTGCCCCAATGGTGTTTGTGCGGTGTACCTATACGCACAGGATATTCTGCTTTAATTGCTGATGCTTTGTGGTGATGTCGAGGTTAATCCCGGACCAAACAATCAGGAGCTACTGCTGAAACTTTTGGATGGTCAAAAAAGTATTAAGGAAAGACTGGACACAATCGAAGCAAAGATTAAACAGGTGGAAGAATCAGCAGCGATAGTAAAGGAGGTTGGTATGAAGATCACTGATATGGAAAATACAATTAAAACACTGGAAAAAAGTTAGTTGATTTCGAAGACAGAAGTAGGCGAAATAAACTCATTGTGTTTGGCATTCCTCAGCGCACCGATGAAATGTATTCATCACTTATGGAAGATGTGGTGGATGACTTGTTTCAAAGTACACTCGGCGTACAGGTATCTTCTTTAGAAAGGATACACAGACTAGGAAAAAAGAAAGTAGGGAAGCCAAGACCAGTAATTCTTAAACTTATTGATCACCGAGAAAAAGTGAACGTTATTCAAAACTGCTACAAGATAGAAAAGGAAAAGAATATAGCCGTTAGCGAAGACTTCTCGGCAGCCACAAGGCAAATCAGAAAATGCTTATGGGACAACACGGCTGATATTAGAAGGCAGGGAGGAAAGGTAAAGTTGATCTACGACAAAGTTAGAATTGACAAAAAAATGTTTAAATGGGACAGCGCCCAGAGGAAGATAGTGCCTATCGTTGAAACTTCACTCGTGTCTGAAAAGATACCATGTCTGTTGCCTCAATGTGAATGCACGCAGTATAGTTAACAAGATAACAGATCTGGAAAGTATTGTTATGGTCCATAGCCCGCAAATAATAGTCATTACATAAACATGGTTACATCCAGATATAAGCGATGCTGAAATCACTCCAGCAGGTTACGGAATTTACCGTAACGACAGAGATTCCCGAGGTGGCGGAGTAGCCATACTTTTTAAGGAGTGCTTGAGTGCGTCCAGACTACCTGACCCTATTGGAATGGAGTGCGTCATCGTCAAGATTGTATTGGATGGTTTCCATCTTCTAATTGGTGGATTTTATCATCCTCCTAACTCTAGTCCTGCATTTTTTGAAAACCTGAATGAATTTCTATGCAGACATAGCAACCAATCTTGCAGCATTCATTTGTCAGGAGACTTTAATGTACCGGATGTCGATTGGGCTAATGAGTTCCCAAAAGCGCGCTCTCATTCTGGTGAACTCTTTGTTGACGTACTTCGAATGCACAATTTAACGCAATTAGTGAAACTACCTACCCGTGTTCACGGCGGAAGTGTGTCGACATTAGATTTATTTCTCGTGAATGAGAAGGTCATACATATGAATCCAAGTGTGCATATTTTTGAAGGGATTTCTGACCATAAAATAGTGTCTCTTACCTTGAAATTGAAGAATGTTTTTAAGCTGAAACAGAGGGAAACGGTTGTACTCGATTTTTCTCGTGCTAGTGATGTGAATGTACTTGATGCATTGGACAATTCGTTCTCTTCTTTTGTTGCCAAACATGAATGTAGTAGCATATCCGTTGATGTGTTATGGTTATTCTTCAAAGGTCTAGTTAAGCACTACATAAAGCACTTCATTCCCCAGAGAAAGGTCATAAAACGCACTTCTAAACCTTGGATGACAAAAGAAATAGCCCATGCAGGGCGAAAGGTTAAAAAAGCAAGAAAGAAATATCTACAGCGCCCTTCTCCTGCGGGCGCACACCACTTATCAGAACTGCGTCTGTTTCTGAAGAATGCAATAAAAATGAGCAAAGACCATTATCAAAGTGTACGTCAAAAACAGTTTCTTACCGAGTCCCCGCAAAAGTTTTGGCGTCACTTGTCGCTAAAGAAGCAATCAGTTTCGAATCTGTTGATCAATGGTAATGTCGTAACGGATCAAGGGGAAGTAGCTGATGCCTTAAACCTTTATTTCAGTTCTGTTTTTACCAAGGACGATGGCATTACTCCACAGTTCAACGCTTTTGCCGAAATTCCTCCGATAAATATTCCAGCTATCAGTGAAGAAGGAGTACTAACACTTCTGCTCAATCTAGATGTTAAAAAGTCGCCGGGGATTGACGGCATTCCTGCTTCCTTTCTTTTCCGTTACGCTTAATGGTCCGCTAAGTACTTATGTCTGATATTTGAAAAATCATTGTCACGCGCAGAACTTCCAAACGATTGGAAACATGCAAAAATTACTCCGATACCGAAAGCAGAGGACCGGCTTCTTGTTTCATCATATAGGCCCATTTTCTTGCTATGTACTTGTATAAAGGCATTTGAACACATTATATTTGCACACATTTCTACTTTTGCTGAGCAGAACGGCATTATTGATAGCCGACAGCATGGCTTCCGTCGAAAACATTCAACGGTAACACAACTACTAGAAACTGTCCATGATCTCGCAGCAGCATTAGATAGCGGTAGTCAAGTAGACATAATATTTCTAGATTTTGAGAAAGCGTTTGATCGCGTCTGCCATCAAAAACTGCTTTTAAAATTGAAACCTATCCTTAAATATGATTCATTGCTCTCATGGCTAGCGGCATATCTTTCATTCCGGCGTCAGACTGTATCCATTGACGGAATCAGTTCGGATTCCACGCCTGTTGAGTCCGGCATTCCTCAGGATTGCGTCCTTGGACCATTACTTTTTTTTGCTTTTTATAAACGCCATTGCTTCCGACATATCGATTAAAATACGCCTGTTCGCCGATGATTGTATACTTTATCACGAGATTTACAGCCAGATTGATCAGCTCTGTTAAATACGTCCTTTAGTAAAATTCAGGTCTGGTGCAAAACTTGGCAAATGTGCATAAACAACAAGAAAACAGTAGCTATGACTGTGACGCGAAAAGTCAATCCGCTGAAGTTCTGCTACAACATCGATAACAACACGTTATCTCGGGTAAATAATTAAAAATATCTAGGAGTTATAATCACGTCAGATTTAAAATGGAATGACCACATAACGTACACTGTAAATAAAGCTATTTGAGGAGAACCCTTGCTAAATCCCCAGCAGACTTCTTGCCTACAAATCTTTCATTAGACCGGTTTTAGAACATGCGGCAGTTGTTTGGGATCCGCACACAAAGATCAATGTCACCAAACTTGAAAATGTCCAGCGTAAATGTGTCAGGTTCATATACAATTGTTATAGCTGGAAAACATCCCCAACAGCACTCTTATAAACAGCTAATTTAGAAACCCTGCAGGCAAGACGATACAAAGAAAGATTAAAAATGTTTTATTTGATCTACCACAACCAGCTTGGCATAGATACTTTCATTCAGTTACCCAACGACAAACCCGTTCTTTTCATTCTAAGAAAGTGAGCGATTTTTTGTGCAGAACAAATGTGTTCAAAGTCTCATTTTTCCTAAAACTATCGGTACTTGGAACGACCTACCTGCAAATGTGGTTGAGTGTTGTCTTCTTTTCTGAGTGCATTCCATGATAGATTTCACATTGTCATAGTTTTTCGTGCTTTTTGCTCTGTCCAAGTGATATGCCTTTTTCTTTCGTTGTCGTCATTCGCAAGACTGAATGTATTCTCGTGAATTGTATTCTTCTGTACCCCCCACTCCTGCCTAAAGCCTGACATTCAGGCTGGCAGTATGCAATAAATAAATAAATAAATAAATAAATGTGTCGTTGAGCGTTAAATTTGGCTCGTCAGGTACAGTCTGTTCTACGAGGATCATTAGGGCATCCACAAAGTTGAGGCTGGAACGTCTGTGAGACGAACAGGGGTCCAGGCAAGGGCACGTGTCAGCAGAAAGCCAGCAGTACAACACATGGATAGCCACTACCGTTGTAAGGATGTATCGCGTGCGAATTGGTGTCGTGCCACAATGCTGCGCAGGTTAAATACTGTTCGCCCAACCACGTGACTGGTGACGAACATGAAGGCAGTGGTTTCGAGGCGAATGTATTATTGAGCGATAAAGTTCATTAGTGTGTCCACGAAGTTGTGGCTGTTCATTAGTGTGGGGTTCATTAGTGTGGAGCCGAACAGGGGTCCAGGCTAGTGCACGTGTCAGCACAAAGCCAGCAATTGAGCACCTGAAAAGACACTGCCGGAGTAAGCATAGTATAGAGGTCGGTGTCGCGCCACAGCGTGATGATATTGCATGGTAAATACTGCTCGCCACTTCACTGGTGACGAAGGCTGTTGTTTCCATGCGAAGGTTCCGAAGGGGTGGTCCTTGATATGAAAGGTCATTCTAGTATGTTTAGGCTGGCCAGGATAGTCTGGAAGCTAGCAGAAGCCCAGCAGTACATTACCTGGAAAGCCACTAACGGAGTCGTGTGTTAATCGACGTCGTGCCACAGCGGCATGGCGTGATGCGCAGGTTAAATACTGCGCGCCCAGGCCGCGATACTGGTGACGTGTTTGAAGTGGTATTCAGACGGGTGCTGGAATACATCTCTAAGCGAGGGTGACTGTGCTCACGTCACGCCTTGGACAGGCTGCTGGGTGTCGCTGCTTCTGGTTTGTCGCTCTCGGCTGCCGGCGAGGGGAACTTCTGAGTCGGCAGGCGCAGAAATGCTCCCCGAGGGATCCTGAGAGGGAAAATAAAACACGCGGTGGGGTCCGAAGAAATAAGACCTACCCCACCCCGGCCTTTTGTATCTGAATATTCTTGCGCGGGCGTCTCCTTTCGGACGAATTTGTTTATTTTATTTTGCGAGCTTTTTTCACTGAACTGGCTGCTTTGCAAAGAAACTGTCGGAAATGGCTTTCTCCGTTCCCATCCGCCGGCATGCGGCTTGAAAGAGTCCGTCACCCGTGCCAGTTCAGGAGAGTTTATCCGGCGTCCATCGTGTGAATACCGCTTGAAGGCGAAGGTATCTTTAAGCGGTTCATCAGGTCGAAGGGTCGTTTGGTTGTCCACGAAGGTAAGCAGAAAAGCCTTCAGAAAACCAGCACCCTCTACCGGAGGAAGCATCGCCTGAGAATTGGTGTCGTGCTCCATGGCTTTAGGAAGAGAATGTCTTCGCTTTAGGCTTAATTGTCATGTTGAAATTATTCTGGCGACTAATTTTGGGTAAATCAAGACGAAATCAAATTTTTGGTGGCCTGGAAACAGCCTTTGGAAGCGGGCCATGTAAATATGGATGTCTTCACTGAGTAGGCTATGCAAGCATCAGGTTGTACACTAATTGCCCACTCAATATAGCTCAACATTTGGTGGAGAACCCCCGAATGTGACCACCAAGTTCGCCATGTCACAATTCGACCGAAATAAAGTGCAACCGCTTTGCCAATTCAGTCGTTTCCTTTACAATTTTATTGGTGTTTCCCAAAATGTGGTTCTCTTTATCCGTAAAATTTGATTTCTTCAGAAATGGCCACAATTCGTGTCTGTCCCTAATTTTAATGTGGCCGCCTGTGGCAATATAGAAATTTACGTTCTCGTTTCAGAACTTTGCTCCTTAATTGCCCTCCTCCAAAACGTGTCGTCCAACCTAATTTACTATGATGATTGGCATGCTTACAAATTCTCCGCGCATGGGAGGCCACGTGCGCCCTGAAATTTTTTTTTTGCGCAGCTAGTTTTGTGTTATATATTTTTGTTTCGCACGACAACTGATAGCTGTTGTGCATATTTCCTCGAAGTTTAGAGGCATCTCGAACTGTGAAGGCAGTTCTGAAGAGGATAAAGGTAGCCATAGACGCGTCTCGTGTACAGAGCGAATACGAGTTGTTGAGGCATTTTGGTGAAGTGTTGCGTTTGCTGAAATCCATTTGGCGCAGGGATGCATGTTTGATGAACGATATCCAGGCAGTGTCAAGATTTGTTTGAATGAAACAATGTAGCACGTGGAAAGTTGTGCGTCAAGTTTTTTCGATGATTTCATCTAAATAAAACATGACAATCTCATTGATCACGTCCGTGTTAACTTTATTGCTTGCCTTCGTCCATAATCCTGATGTCTCGCTATGTTGAAAAACAGCAAATAACTAACAAAAAAGGTTTCAACCATACCTGCGTTATTACATATTGGGAGCATTTACTGCTTTTGTCTACAAAGCCAAGATTGGTGTGATCGTTGTGAATATTACGAACAAAGCGAATTGAAGTGAAATGAGCAAATATGTGAATTCAGTCGCTGTTTTTTAGCGATACAGTGTAAAGCCAATGGGCTCGGAAAAGAAAGTAATGTGTTTATTATAACGGTTGTCTTTTTTTTTATAGGCTTAACTTGGCTTGTATCTTCTTTTTAAGAACATTGAAACGTTAACCTGATGCACGCTATCTCAACTCGGCTTGTATCTTCTTTTTAAAAACATTGAAACGTTAACCTGATGCACGCTATCTCAACTCGGCTTGTATCTTCTTTTTAAGAACATTGAAACGTTAACCTGATGCACACTATCTCAACTTGGCCTGTATCTTCTTTTTAAGAACATTGAAACGTTAACCTGATGCACACTATCTCAACTTGGCCTGTATCTTCTTTTTAAGAACATTGAAACGCTAATCTGATGCACACTATGCACAACCGGTTACACTTTAAACCCAATTAATTTATCAGTCTCAGAGTGGTGCCGAAGCTAAAAATTTTGCATTCTTAGGGCAAACTAAGTGGTTGTTGTCTAAGATACTGAATGCTACTAAGATAATGAATAGAGATATAAGGGTTATTTGTTTCGCTGCAAATAGCGTGGGCAACTTGTGGCCATAGTTCAGTGTTGGTAAATTACACGAGTGCGCTCAGACTCTGCGAAGATGTTCTGCTAGCCAGTAATCGTGCAAACTTACTTTCCTCCCTGCCTAAATTGGAGAAAATCAAAAGGCCTTTCTGATAGCTTCACTCCTAATGATTCACGCATTGTGGGTTTTATAGTTCCCCTTGTAAAAATGCATATTTCTTCCAACTTTCGTCGCGTAAAGCTTCGAATAAATTTGGAATGCATGAAGAAAGCTGAGCTGCTAATTCCTTACTTGAGAACAACTACAAACAGATGTCTCATGTTGAAAGTAGACAAACATGAAAAGAACCGTAAAATCGCCGTTTTTGTTGTAAAAAGTTATCTTTGCGCCGCACCCTCCAAATATAATAGGAAATTTTTAAGCGCGAAATTACTACCATCGCACGCGCTCAGAATAGGGGCAGCTATCCTGGATTGGGCTCTTGTCTTCATTAGAAGGGGCGCCGATTGATATAAACAGGGCTGCTGTAGTTGCTGGCCAAGCGCCCTTAAAGTTTTTATCATCCTCAACTGTGTAACGCACTTGTTGGTTCGATTATCAGTTTGTGATAGTTATTGTACAATGAAAATGCAACGAATGACAAGGTCGTCCTTGCATAAGCGTTAACGTTTTGCATTCATCACTTCAGGCATCATTTTATTTGGTGCGACTGACTGTCTGTAGATCTGATCGCAAACGCTCCACAGCTTGAAATTGCAATCTTCGCTTCTTGCCAGAGATTCTTAATGCTTCAGTAAAACTGCACATAAGTCAACACATCGCAAAGTACTGCTGGATTATACACACTTTGACACAATATGAATGCAAAGGCGTGAAGACTACCACGCCCACCAAATACAGGTCGTGATGAAATGTCTAGATATTATTATGTAATACACTTTCCTCGGCACAAACGTTTGCCATAAACTATTCTTGCTGAAAATGTTTAGCGGAATGCCCCCCGCGCAAGCCGAGCCCAAATTCGGTGCTATGCCACCTCACAAAATATATGATATTACACATCCGATAATTCTACATGAAAAAACGTGCACAAGAGGAAGCATCTGCTTGTTGTCACGTGTTCGACATCTTATGAGAAAAGGAAGTCGCCAACTATCACAAAGATGAAGACATACTTAATGCTTGATATGCATGTAAACTTTGTACGCCATGACCTTAGCATGAACAGAATGATGTTGCGCTCGGGCTGTAACGACTGGTACACTGCCCCTATAGCGCCATAGGCAGCAGTTGTTTTGTTGGCGAAATTTTCGATTTTCGTTGATTGGCACTCGTGGAACGTTGTATCAAAGCTCAAACCGCTCATTGTCATACTATCACTAGGGCATCGCTGCTTGCCTCTAGGAAAGAAATAGTGTATTACATTCACTACCTCTAGACATGACAGCAAGATTGTTCTCACGGCAACATGCGAAAAAAAAAAACGGCGGACAAACGCCTCAGACCGCCTGTGTTCTGAACGTCCAGCATGTCTAACGATACTTAGGCGGTACACTTGCTGAAGTTATGAGCAAGTCTTTCCGGCTGAAATGGGTTGCCACTATGGACTCACCCGAGTCGCTGTTAAAAGAGCTCAAACGTGGCTGCACCCCTAATGCACTTCTTCTCAGTGGATTGGAAGAGCGTTATCAAAGTGGCTAGTTGAGCGAGCTAGCACCATGTGAAAATTAAAAAAAAAACATTGCTGTAAGCACGCTATCTCTGGCACTCTGTTTCGACAGCAGGCCCATCGATAATAGACCTCTTCCAGTTGTGAAAAGTCTGCCACCGCAACCGTTGGCATATCAGCGCCAATCGTGGACGGCAGCGAGGCTTGCCCGGCAGATGGAGCCCAGGGCCGCGGCCCCTAAGCCTGCCGGCCCAGGCAGCGAAAAGGCTAGGCTCAGTAGGAGACAGCGTCATCCGGTGTCCGTGAGACCGGCTGCTGTAGCGTTGTCCGGTAGTGCTGTGGCCGCCGAGCTCGGCGAAGGCAGCAGCCCTGACGGGGGCGTCGGAATGCGGAACATCACCTCGTTCTCCTTGCGCACTGCGTCAGAAAAAGAATGGGCCAAACCTGACGATACCTTGATGAATAATTTATTTTTGCCGTTATCGAGTTAGCAATTTTAATTTCAATCATACTAGTCTAGCAAATCAGTCGATATTGTCGACCATAAACCCTGACTGCTCATTGGAAGGTGAAATTCTAAAGTTAAAGCTCAGCTACTTTGGTCATCTGATGAAAAGAGAGGAGTCGCTGGAGAAAGATTTGATGTTGGGAAAGGTTGAGGGTCGCCGGAGAAGGGGTAGGCAGCGAACGCGATGGTTAGATGGCATCCTCGAGGCATTGCAGATGAAGCTATGTGATGTTAAGAAGATAGTGAGAGACCGGAAAGCGTGGCGTGACATGGTCAATAGGGTCACGAAGAGTCGGACACGACTGAACGCCTGAACTGAACTGAAGTCTAGCTGAATACCAAGCTTTTGTGAGCAATAAGGGTAAAAAATTACATCGGTGGCTACAGCGTTAACTCGCGAAAAAGCGCGTTAAATTCTATGCTGGTCACTAGAATTTTGGCCCGCAGTGTTTTGAGTTTGGGTTTGACCAACGGTCAAAGGTTATGAGCAGCATGGTGGATAGCGGTCCCTGACTGCACTTTAGCTTAACACGAAAGTACACATTGCTAGGCTCACAACGATAACGACCAGGCTTCACAAAATGGCCGGCTTTTCCAGTTTTGGCCATTATATAGATCTTTAGTTGTAAAAAATTGCAGAGGGGTGCACACTTGTATAACGCGGCCATCTATGGTAGCAGTTGGCGGTTCTGTATGCATATCTTTGCTCCTTTCTTCGTTCTGGTTACTTTGGGCTATACTATATAACCTCTCTGGTACAGAACCAGACATAAAGGTGCACGGTGAGAGCCAAATTCTTTTGGGATGCAGTAAGTGGCGGCAAAAGCTCAGAATTTCGGCATGCGCAACCTGAAAGCCGAAGATGCAAACAATCGGTGGAGCAAACGTTTACGCGCTCCATAAAACCTAAAAATGTGTCATGAGATAATTCTCATATAAACTTCGCACCAGGGCATCAGCGAAGTGATGTCAAAATAGCGTTCCCAGGTGGGGACAGCCCGACGTTCATGCCACAGGAACAGTGCACGCCAAGTAACTCCAGGCGGTCGAAATTCCTGAAGCCCTCCGCTACGGCATCTCTCACAGCCTGAGTTGATTTGGGACGCTGAAAACCAAATTCGCTGGCCATTTTGGAGAGAAGGATTTCTTAGCTATGACGCAACTAATTGTTTATATAAAGACGGCATAAACATCTACGGGCTTTAGCCAACCGTTGTTGGCTCCCAAAAAAGCTCGCATTTATTGTGATGTCACGTGATGGTTCACTTATCCTCTCACCATGTTTCCCATGCATTGCTGCCATACGTGTGACAATAAAGCAGGTGATTATTACTGAGCGCTTTTCTATTCGTGTCTGCAAGTCATCATCTCAAGAGTGTTTTTAGATCCGGTATTTTTGAACCTGACTTACGCTGTAACTCTTCTCTTATGGCTGCACGGAAAGTATATTGTAGAACCGCCCCCTAATTTGCATTTCTTTTCGAGATTGTGGTACATTTGTTTTTAAGCAAGAACAGTGCAGGGACGCCTTACAAAAATGGGTTTTGAAACTCTTTTGTCGGACTATTGACCACCTTTTGAATCTACAGAATTTCGATAGACATTCAACCCCAACTGAGTGCAATCTTTACAGGGCCAACAGAATTTTCATTGTGGTCTACCCAATAGACTTTCTGTACTATTGCTTCCGTATGCTTTTTGTTGTCAATTTTCAACATTCACGAAGAATTAGCGTATACTGTTCATGCTGACCCATGTTTTTAAGTAGATTTAGGCACCAATGAGAAGAACATGATGTAACAATTTCGTTATGCTTTTTGATCTTACTTGTAATCAACTATTGGCCAGATTCTGGAAAGGGAAATATAACAGCAGCATGCAGTTGCGTGCTCGCTCATGTTGTATAAAAGTGCATGGACAGTTTTTAGAATTAACGGTGCACACCTAGCTGAGGCTTCGCAACAACCAGTGAAAATATGCCCTAAAAATTAATGATGGCAAAGGCTCCACTAACAATGCAAATACATCTTTGAATGTCAATCAGAATCCGTAATGGATCAGCTTCTGTATGTCGCAGAAGGTAACTTTAGTGGTAGGACATATTTTATATTTATCATAAAACAAGTTCAGTGAGTCATCATACTAACAAACAGGATCCTAGATTGAAATTACTATGTAGGGCAGGACAGAGCTTTCTTAAGCCAGTTGCAAAGTTCACTATATGCTTCAGAGTCATTCTGCCCAAGCCTAGGTGCTTTTTCCCGTAGCTTATTGCCGCAAAATAAGGTGCATGTATTGAAATCCTCCACCGCTCTGTGCGTCTTTGGAGAGTTTTGCGGTCATTTTTTGTTTTCTTTCCTTTCTTAAAGTGGAAACTCTGCTAAAATAATTGGGGGTTCTCATAATCACGGATTGATCCCACGGATGCTATGGAATTAACAAGAATGGCAAAAACTTTCGCGTATGAAAAAAAAAAAACAACAGGATTGCACGTGTCTTCTTTCGGCGACTCTTGTTTTCAAACACGCATTCGGCCGCCGCCTTGCTCCTGTCCCTACCCCTCCCCCTCTTGCCCCGCGGACGGCGCCAGAATGTCGGGAGGGGTTGAGGGTCACTTCCTGTCGGCTGGGGGTAAAAAGGGGGCTCCCCACTGGCTTCAGCATGGCCGGCCGGACTCGCGCGGCGGTCGGCTTCCCCTTTTCACCGAAGCTCTTTTTCTGCGCCCCGTTTTCTTTGCACGCAGACGCGGGTACGCCGAGTGCGGCGGTGGGCCAGTTCAGTTGACGTTTTCCCGCCACCGTTGTCGCATCTTGTGAGCGAATGTAGGTTCTTCGCTGGTGATTATCACGAAGATCGTTTGGCCCAAATGGGAGCGCGAACGTAAGCATTGAAGTCTTCGGCTGTTGGGAGGCAGCTTCTGCTCGAGGAGGACGTTCAACAGGCGTTTTGGATTCAAGGTGAAAAGCCGGCGCGGGTGGAGCGTCTGCACTTTGGTGAGTGTTGCTTTTTCCTTTTAGTGTTTGCGCCAGTCTTGTGCAGTGTGTGCTACAAGGTGAAGCGCGCATGTAAATATTTCTAGCAGGCAAGCCAGCCTCGTCGGAAAAAAAGAGGGAGAAAGAGAGAGAGAACGAGGCTTGTCTTTAACGCGGACGCTGGGGTAGATGGAACGTCAGTTGGGGTGGCGAAAGTTTCTTTCTTTTAACCGGTGACCGTTTTTGATGGGTTGTTCGGCACTCTTTCGATACGATACTCGCGCTGAGATGGACACATTCTCGAGATCATAATATGCCTCTGTCACACATTGTGGATTATCTGAATCTGTGCAGCTCCATCAATTTTGCAGTATTTTTTTTATTTCTATATATTTCAGTGCCTATAGTTTGTAATTTTGCTTGACATTTTCTGAGTAGTAATGTTTGTGACCTGCGCTTTGCCATTTATATTCACTATTGGATCTTTTGCGGCAGCATATATTGATTATCATGGAGAAATGAACGATATGGTAGTGCTGCCGAGTTGTGGAGACAGCGGTCAATGTCATCTAAGCAGTGAAAGACAGTAACAACTTATTTTATACAAGAAATACAATTTTTTGAGCTGTGACGGGGAGCCGCGCACAAATGCCTTTGCTTTCTGTTTAGGTTAGTATATACCGCAACTTAATTTTGATTTCCATTGTTTATTTCAGCGTTTTACACAAAGAACAGCTGGCGTCATACTATGCCCATGAATTGAAATAAAGCGAATAAACAACCCAGCTCATGTTATGGGCTCATCAAAGATGCAATCCTTATTTTTCTTTCTCATTAACGCGCATTTTAATTCAGTGTTCCCTTTCTGCTGTGGAACAACAGAAAATGGTGTGTGGTCAACGGTTAGCCAGAAGCAGGCACGAGGTAGTTTACATTAATGCAAAAGTAGCACAGCACACATCCTTGCTGCGGTCAGTCAACACATTCTGTTCTGCTCGACCAATCAACAATTTTGTCAGGTCAGTGTAGGTTAATGAGTGAGTAAATATCAGTTCAGTTCAGTCGTTCAGTCGTGTCCGACTCTTCGTGACCCTATTGACCATGTCACGCCACGCTTTCCGGTCTCTCACTATCTTCCTAACATCACATAACTTCATCTGCAGTGCCTCGAGGATGCCATCTAACCATCGCGTTCGCTGCCTACCCCTTCTCCGGCGACCCTCAACCTTTCCCAACATCAAATCTTTCTCCAGCGACTCCTCTCTTCTCATCAGATGACCAAAGTAGCTGAGCTTTAACTTTAGAATTTGACCCTCCAGTGAGCAGTCAGGGTTTATGGTCGACAATATTGACTGATTTGATCTTCTGGCAGTCCAAGGAACTCTCAAGAGTCTTCGCCAGCACCACAATTCAAACGCGTCAATTCTTCGGCGGTCAGCCTTTTTCACAGTCCAACTCTCGCATCCATACATCACAACTGGAAAGACCATAGCACGACTTATACGGATCTTGGTTGGCAGACTAATGTCTCTGCCCTTTACTAGGCGGTCAAGGCTAACCATTGCTCTCTTTCCCAGAAGCAGGCGTCTCCTAATTTCATGGCTGCAGTCTCCTTCCGAGGTAATCTTGGAGCCCAAGAAGAGAAAATCTGTCACAGCTTCCACTTCTTGTCCCTTGATGCTCCAGGACTTGATAGGGCAAGACGCCATGATCTTTGTCTTTTTAATGTTCAGTTTAAGCCCAAACTTCTCACTCTATTCTTGTACGCGCATCAGAAGTCTCTTGAGTTCCGCTTCACTTTCTGCCATTAAAGTGGTATCATCCGCATATCTAAGGTTGTTGATACGTTTTCCAGCAATCTTCACTCCAGCTGAAGACTCGTCCAGACCAGCCTTCCTCATGATGCACTCTGCATATAGGTTAAATAGGCAGGGCGACAGTATGCAGCCTTGCCTCACTCAAGGCAATATAATGCGGCTTAAAAGATCAAGATCTGTTTTGTTTTGTTACGCCTCACTCTGCTTATCATTAACCAGCATTGATCTGACAGGATTGTTGATTGGTCGGGCAGAGCATAGAATGTGTGTGACTTATCGCAGCTAGGGGATATACTGTACTACTTTTGCAATAATGAAATTCACCTCGTGTCTGCTCCTGGCAAACCGATGGTCGTGTACTATTTTCTGTTGTTCAGGAGTGGAAAGGTAGCAGAAAATAAAAAAAACATCACTTGCAGAGTTTCTGAAGCAGTTGAGCCTGAAATCAACAGCATTTCAGCGGTGCGTATTCGAAAAGCTCTTAAGAAACACATGGTCCACTATTCCAAAAGAGCTCAACATGTGGTCAACACGGCGCCTTCAAACATGTCGATGATTATCGATAGAGTTTCAACAGCGTATGCTGACATATCTGGTCCGAATTTCTATAACACCCGACATGCATTTTTTAAGGGACAAAAGAAGCAGTTATAACTGGCGCTGGTGTAAATGGTCAGGTATGGTATGGTTCGATCATGATTCATTTTGTTATCCTTAAAAGTGTGAAGATGCGCCTGGGATCTTACTAGCTGGCATGTTTCATGAAAAAGCCATAACCGCCATTGAGAAGAATTTTAAAAGTCAAGTAGCCATTCAGCTACTGGAAGATCTAGGCCTTGAAACCCTGAGGAGAGAAGTGGACAAAGCGAAGAGCGGATGTTTAGAAGTACTGTATACCGCTAAAACACATAAACCTGAATGCCCTTTCAGTGTCTGAGAACGGCACATGGCAAAAGCTAGTGAGTTCATACCTGCAACGGTGTCTTAAAACCTTGAAGCTGGAAGACCCCTTCATCATTCCAAGTTCCAAAGAAATGGTCGGCATTCTTGAACAAAATTCGTACTGCGCAGTGAGTGTTTTTCTTTGTTGACATAGAAGACCTTTATTACTCCGCTTCTCATGAAGATCTGCTCACGGTGCTCCGCGATTCGATCTCGGAAAGCGGGGAAGTTGCATTCCAGAACAGCGCAGGAACCAGGAGCGATTCTTTCCTTTCTCTGCTAGAATACTTCCTTGATTCAACAGCTATTAGCTCAGACGGACAATTCCAGTGGCGCAGTGGTTAGGGGTCTCGACCACTGTGCCCAAGGACGCGGGATCGAATCCCGGCCTCGGCGGCAGCTTTTCGATGGAGGCTAAAAGCAAGGCGTCCGTGTGCTGTGCGATGTCAGTGCACGTTAAAGAACCCCAGGTGGTCGAAATTTCCGGAGTCCTCCACTACGGCATCTCTCATAGCCTAAGTTGTTTTTGGACGGTAAACCCCAAAAACAAACCAACCAACCAACCAACCAACTCTATATCAAGAAAAGAGGCATCTGCATCGGTTCGTCGGTCGCTCCTGTGCTGTGTGATATATTTTTATCTGCAGTTGACAAACGTATTCAAGCTAACCTTTCAATCCTTCGAGTTAAAAAAGAGGTCAGATACGTTGATGACTTTTTGATCATTTTTAACAAATGTCATGCTAGACAAGGTGATGTTGTCAAGGGGGTGCTCAGCATCTTTTATGATCACGGTGCAGGTTTAAAGTTCGCATGGGAATCGCCTACAAATGGCCTCATTCAGTTTTTAGATAAAAAGCGCCTGTTATGTTTTGATAGCTCGCACTCCAAGGTTGTGAAGCGTGGCATCGTGTTTTCCTGTCTTCACGGTGCCACAACATGGCGGCTAGCATGAGTGAGCAATTCAGGCGCCTGCAAGACGCATGTTTCCCCCCTGACGTTATTTTAGCGGTGTGTGAAAGCCTTCTGAAAAACCTAAAAGCCTCAAACAGTCAACGTAGTAAGCAGGGAAACGAAGTAAGCAAGAGTAAGATGCCAGTCCATAGGTTTTCACATAACTTCAAAAATTGTAATGTCAAAATTATTTTCTCTGCACCATGCAAAGTGTCGAAAGTATGCACTAGAAAGATGAAAGAGCAAGTAGCATGCACGAAGAAACGTCAAACTAAGTTCACGGAATGCAAGGAGAATGTCGTGTAGAGAATTCCAATCAGTACATCGGACAAACTGGAAGATGTTTCAACGAGAGGGCGAGAGAACACAGACTATGCGTACGCAACAAATTGGGTACTAACCTTGCCGAACATTGTAAAGCTTGTAAAACAGATCCAAATAACGCGTGCTATCCGCTCTTAGATAGCACAGATTTCTTAAGATCAGCCAAAGAAAAAACTGAGTGCGAAGTCATGTAAGGCATACTTCATTAGAAAGGCCAGTCAGGATTGCGTCAGCGTACCTTCTATCAATCTTCTTGAAAGCAAATATGAATTCCTTGATGGCCACCTGTAGGTGTTTTATCCCTTTTTGCTTTATTACTACAAGCAACCGGTTATTGACTGATATGAAACGAGTTATCGTCTGTAGTATGTCTTTTATTCCTTCCCCTCCCTTGATTTTCTCATTCATCATAATTGTTCTTCCACTCGCCCATCCTGATTACTCTTGTTTTGCACTTCATTGTTTTAGCGGGGAGCCCAGCACTCCTGAGTCTGATTTTAGTTTGACTTGCTGTTGCTTCCCACGGATCGTCTGCCTTAGCTTATGACTCCGCTTTTGCTTCGCACTTTTTTTTTGTCTTTCGTTTTTGACTGCTTTTGCTTCGCACGTTTGGTGTTTTTTTAGTTCATGACTCTGCTTTTGCTTCGTACAGATTGTCTGCTTTTAGATTTGACTCTGCTTTTGCTTCGCACGTTTTATCTGTTTTTAGCTATGACTCTACTTTTGCCTAGCACGTTTTCTCTGGTTTTGACCTATCACTCTGCTTTTACTTCCCTTGTTTTGGGCCCTTTTAGGCTGGCTCGTTGCTGTGGTTGGCACCGCCCCTTGGCCACAATGTTGTAATAAGTTCACAATGAGTTTTTTTATGAAATCTGTTGATAATGCTTTCCGTACCTCCTCCTTGTTTCTTTTATCGTTTTTCCGGGTCAAGATTGTCGGCCGCCCTTTGTTAAACTGTGTTCGGTCGTAGTATAAGGCCCCTTGATTGTCACGTGATTTCTGACATAAATTGTGCTGCGGTTTTCCTCGAAAATAAAGTTGTCAGTTAGCGCCTGTCCCGTCTACATCTGTGTTGTCCCCGTCTTTTTTGCGCTATGTCTTCAAGAAACTGCTACCAACTAGCCCAAACCAAACATCTGTTGCAGCAAAACAGTAAATTTTTGGACTTGAAATAAGCTGCAAAATGATCGACATCAAGTCGCGCACACTTGAGAACCACTTTTGAAAAGTTGACAAGGCAATAAAGATGCTAAAAGAAGACAAATCTCCCTAGCACATGGCTTGCGCAGCCTGCAGTATGGTGGCTAGAAGGGAGAGGTGGCGCGACCGCGCATTCCGCCGCTTGGAGAAAACGCGCCTTCGGTTCATGCCGCCGCCACTGGTCGCCGCTGTGGCGCTGCTGTCAGCTCTTCGATGTACTCTCTCCGGCGCACGCCGGCGCGTTCGTTCTTGTTTGCCTGTAGATGCTGCTCGAGCTGTGCTGCTATTTTACAATAAGCTTTGCCCTAGCTCAGTTTATCCTGTTTTGTTTGGTGCCTATATAGTTTTTCTTGCTGAGGTGCTAGTGCGAGTGTGTAGTACATGTGCGTACTTTTCTGTTTCTCTTGCGTTTAGAAACCCCCACCTAAACAAAATCTGTAAAAGCATCGTTGTCAGGCAAAAGGCCATTCAATTGCTAAAAAACATTAATGAAAACATCGTTGTCAGGCAAAAGGCCAGTCAATTGTAAAAAAAAATGTAAAAATTTGCTGCTTGAGCTGTGCTGCTATTTTACAATAAGCTTTGTCCTAGCTCAGTTTATCCTGTTTTGTTTGGTGCCTATATAGTTTTTCTTGCTGAGGTGCTAGTGCGAGTGTGTAGTACATGTGCGTACTTTTCTGTTTCTCTTGCGTTTAGAAACCCCCACCTAAACAAAATCTGTAAAAGCATCGTTGTCAGGCAAAAGGCCATTCAATTGCTAAAAAACATTAATGAAAACATCGTTGTCAGGCAAAAGGCCAGTCAATTGTAAAAAAAAAATGTAAAAATTTGCTGCTTGAGCTGTGCTGCTATTTTACAATAAGCTTTGTCCTAGCTCAGTTTATCCTGTTTTGTTTGTTGCCTATATAGTTTTTCTTGCTGAGGTGCTAGTGCGAGTGTGTAGTACATGTGCGTACTTTTCTGTTTCTCTTGCGTTTAGAAACCCCCACCTAAACAAAATCTGTAAAAGCATCGTTGTCAGGCAAAAGGCCATTCAATTGCTAAAAAACATTAATGAAAACATCGTTGTCAGGCAAAAGGCCGGTCAATTGTAAAAAAAAAATGTAAAAATTTGCTGCTTGAGCTGTGCTGCTATTTTACAATAAGCTTTGTCCTAGCTCAGTTTATCCTGTTTTGTTTGTTGCCTATATAGTTTTTCTTGCTGAGGTGCTAGTGCGAGTGTGTAGTACATGTGCGTACTTTTCTGTTTCTCTTGCGTTTAGAAACCCCCACCTAAACAAAATCTGTAAAAGCATCGTTGTCAGGCAAAAGGCCATTCAATTGCTAAAAAACATTAATGAAAACATCGTTGTCAGGCAAAAGACCAGTCAATTGTAAAAAAAAATGTAAAAATTTGCTGCTTGAGCTGTGCTGCTATTTTACAATAAGCTTTGCCCTAGCTCAGTTTATCCTGTTTTGTTTGGTGCCTATATAGTTTTTCTTGCTGAGGTGCTAGTGCGAGTGTGTAGTACATGTGCGTACTTTTCTGTTTCTCTTGCGTTTAGAAACCCCCACCTAAACAAAATCTGTAAAAGCATCGTTGTCAGGCAAAAGGCCATTCAATTGCTAAAAAACATTAATGAAAACATCGTTGTCAGGCAAAAGGCCAGTCAATTGTAAAAAAAAATGTAAAAATTTGCTGCTTGAGCTGTGCTGCTATTTTACAATAAGCTTTGTCCTAGCTCAGTTTATCCTGTTTTGTTTGTTGCCTGTATAGTTTTTCTTGCTGAGGTGCTAGTGCGAGTGTGTAGTACATGTGCGTACTTTTCTGTTTCTCTTGCGTTTAGAAACCCCCACCTAAACAAAATCTGTAAAAGCATCGTTGTCAGGCAAAAGGCCATTCAATTGCTAAAAAACATTAATGAAAACATCGTTGTCAGGCAAAAGGCCAGTCAATTGTAAAAAAAAATGTAAAAATTTGCTGCTTGAGCTGTGCTGCTATTTTACAATAAGCTTTGCCCTAGCTCAGTTTATCCTGTTTTGTTTGGTGCCTATATAGTTTTTCTTGCTGAGGTGCTAGTGCGAGTGTGTAGTACATGTGCGTACTTTTCTGTTTCTCTTGCGTTTAGAAACCCCCACCTAAACAAAATCTGTAAAAGCATCGTTGTCAGGCAAAAGGCCATTCAATTGCTAAAAAACATTAATGAAAACATCGTTGTCAGGCAAAAGGCCAGTCAATTGTAAAAAAAAATGTAAAAATTTGCTGCTTGAGCTGTGCTGCTATTTTACAATAAGCTTTGTCCTAGCTCAGTTTATCCTGTTTTGTTTGGTGCCTATATAGTTTTTCTTGCTGAGGTGCTAGTGCGAGTGTGTAGTACATGTGCGTACTTTTCTGTTTCTCTTGCGTTTAGAAACCCCCACCTAAACAAAATCTGTAAAAGCATCGTTGTCAGGCAAAAGGCCATTCAATTGCTAAAAAACATTAATGAAAACATCGTTGTCAGGCAAAAGGCCAGTCAATTGTAAAAAAAAAATGTAAAAATTTGCTGCTTGAGCTGTGCTGCTATTTTACAATAAGCTTTGTCCTAGCTCAGTTTATCCTGTTTTGTTTGTTGCCTATATAGTTTTTCTTGCTGAGGTGCTAGTGCGAGTGTGTAGTACATGTGCGTACTTTTCTGTTTCTCTTGCGTTTAGAAACCCCCACCTAAACAAAATCTGTAAAAGCATCGTTGTCAGGCAAAAGGCCATTCAATTGCTAAAAAACATTAATGAAAACATCGTTGTCAGGCAAAAGGCCAGTCAATTGTAAAAAAAAATGTAAAAATTTGCTGCTTGAGCTGTGCTGCTATTTTACAATAAGCTTTGTCCTAGCTCAGTTTATCCTGTTTTGTTTGTTGCCTATATAGTTTTTCTTGCTGAGGTGCTAGTGCGAGTGTGTAGTACATGTGCGTACTTTTCTGTTTCTCTTGCATTTAGAAACCCCCACCTAAACAAAATCTGTAAAAGCATCGTTGTCAGGCAAAAGGCCATTCAATTGCTAAAAAACATTAATGAAAACATCGTTGTCAGGCAAAAGGCCAGTCAATTGTAAAAAAAAAATGTAAAAATTTGCTGCTTGAGCTGGGCTGCTATTTTACAATAAGCTTTGCCCTAGCTCAGTTTATCCTGTTTTGTTTGGTGCCTATATAGTTTTTCTTGCTGAGGTGCTAGTGCGAGTGTGTAGTACATGTGCGTACTTTTCTGTTTCTCTTGCGTTTAGAAACCCCCACCTAAACAAAATCTGTAAAAGCATCGTTGTCAGGCAAAAGGCCATTCAATTGCTAAAAAACATTAATGAAAACATCGTTGTCAGGCAAAAGGCCAGTCAATTGTAAAAAAAAATGTAAAAATTTGCTGCTTGAGCTGTGCTGCTATTTTACAATAAGCTTTGTCCTAGCTCAGTTTATCCTGTTTTGTTTGGTGCCTATATAGTTTTTCTTGCTGAGGTGCTAGTGCGAGTGTGTAGTACATGTGCGTACTTTTCTGTTTCTCTTGCGTTTAGAAACCCCCACCTAAACAAAATCTGTAAAAGCATCGTTGTCAGGCAAAAGGCCATTCAATTGCTAAAAAACATTAATGAAAACATCGTTGTCAGGCAAAAGGCCAGTCAATTGTAAAAAAAAAATGTAAAAATTTGCTGCTTGAGCTGTGCTGCTATTTTACAATAAGCTTTGTCCTAGCTCAGTTTATCCTGTTTTGTTTGTTGCCTATATAGTTTTTCTTGCTGAGGTGCTAGTGCGAGTGTGTAGTACATGTGCGTACTTTTCTGTTTCTCTTGCGTTTAGAAACCCCCACCTAAACAAAATCTGTAAAAGCATCGTTGTCAGGCAAAAGGCCATTCAATTGCTAAAAAACATTAATGAAAACATCGTTGTCAGGCAAAAGGCCGGTCAATTGTAAAAAAAAAATGTAAAAATTTGCTGCTTGAGCTGTGCTGCTATTTTACAATAAGCTTTGTCCTAGCTCAGTTTATCCTGTTTTGTTTGTTGCCTATATAGTTTTTCTTGCTGAGGTGCTAGTGCGAGTGTGTAGTACATGTGCGTACTTTTCTGTTTCTCTTGCGTTTAGAAACCCCCACCTAAACAAAATCTGTAAAAGCATCGTTGTCAGGCAAAAGGCCATTCAATTGCTAAAAAACATTAATGAAAACATCGTTGTCAGGCAAAAGGCCAGTCAATTGTAAAAAAAAAATGTAAAAATTTGCTGCTTGAGCTGTGCTGCTATTTTACAATAAGCTTTGTCCTAGCTCAGTTTATCCTGTTTTGTTTGTTGCCTATATAGTTTTTCTTGCTGAGGTGCTAGTGCGAGTGTGTAGTACATGTGCGTACTTTTCGGTTTCTCTTGCATTTAGAAACCCCCACCTAAACAAAATCTGTAAAAGCATCGTTGTCAGGCAAAAGGCCATTCAATTGCTAAAAAACATTAATGAAAACATCGTTGTCAGGCAAAAGGCCAGTCAATTGTAAAAAAAAATGCAAAAATTTGCTGCTTGAGCTGTGCTGCTATTTTACAATAAGCTTTGTCCTAGCTCAGTTTATCCTGTTTTGTTTGTTGCCTATATAGTTTTTCTTGCTGAGGTGCTAGTACGAGTGTGTAGTACATGTGCGTACTTTTCTGTTTCTCTTGCGTTTAGAAACCCCCACCTAAACAAAATCTGTAAAAGCATCGTTGTCAGGCAAAAGGCCATTCAATTGCTAAAAAACATTAATGAAAACATCGTTGTCAGGCAAAAGGCCAGTCAATTGTAAAAAAAAAATGTAAAAATTTGCTGCTTGAGCTGTGCTGCTATTTTACAATAAGCTTTGCCCTAGCTCAGTTTATCCTGTTTTGTTTGGTGCCTATATAGTTTTTCTTGCTGAGGTGCTAGTGCGAGTGTGTAGTACATGTGCGTACTTTTCTGTTTCTCTTGCGTTTAGAAACCCCCACCTAAACAAAATCTGTAAAAGCATCGTTGTCAGGCAAAAGGCCATTCAATTGCTAAAAAACATTAATGAAAACATCGTTGTCAGGCAAAAGGCCAGTCAATTGTAAAAAAAAATGTAAAAATTTGCTGCTTGAGCTGTGCTGCTATTTTACAATAAGCTTTGTCCTAGCTCAGTTTACCCTGTTTTGTTTGGTGCCTATATAGTTTTTCTTGCTGAGGTGCTAGTGCGAGTGTGTAGTACATGTGCGTACTTTTCTGTTTCTCTTGCGTTTAGAAACCCCCACCTAAACAAAATCTGTAAAAGCATCGTTGTCAGGCAAAAGGCCATTCAATTGCTAAAAAACATTAATGAAAACATCGTTGTCAGGCAAAAGGCCAGTCAATTGTAAAAAAAAAATGTAAAAATTTGCTGCTTGAGCTGTGCTGCTATTTTACAATAAGCTTTGTCCTAGCTCAGTTTATCCTGTTTTGTTTGTTGCCTATATAGTTTTTCTTGCTGAGGTGCTAGTGCGAGTGTGTAGTACATGTGCGTACTTTTCTGTTTCTCTTGCGTTTAGAAACCCCCACCTAAACAAAATCTGTAAAAGCATCGTTGTCAGGCAAAAGGCCATTCAATTGCTAAAAAACATTAATGAAAACATCGTTGTCAGGCAAAAGGCCGGTCAATTGTAAAAAAAAAATGTAAAAATTTGCTGCTTGAGCTGTGCTGCTATTTTACAATAAGCTTTGTCCTAGCTCAGTTTATCCTGTTTTGTTTGTTGCCTATATAGTTTTTCTTGCTGAGGTGCTAGTGCGAGTGTGTAGTACATGTGCGTAGTTTTCTGTTTCTCTTGCGTTTAGAAACCCCCACCTAAACAAAATCTGTAAAAGCATCGTTGTCAGGCAAAAGGCCATTCAATTGCTAAAAAACATTAATGAAAACATCGTTGTCAGGCAAAAGACCAGTCAATTGTAAAAAAAAAATGTAAAAATTTGCTGCTTGAGCTGTGCTGCTATTTTACAATAAGCTTTGCCCTAGCTCAGTTTATCCTGTTTTGTTTGGTGCCTATATAGTTTTTCTTGCTGAGGTGCTAGTGCGAGTGTGTAGTACATGTGCGTACTTTTCTGTTTCTCTTGTGTTTAGAAACCCCCACCTAAACAAAATCTGTAAAAGCATCGTTGTCAGGCAAAAGGCCATTCAAATGCTAAAAAACATTAATGAAAACATCGTTGTCAGGCAAAAGGCCAGTCAATTGTAAAAAAAAATGTAAAAATTTGCTGCTTGAGCTGTGCTGCTATTTTACAATAAGCTTTGTCCTAGCTCAGTTTATCCTGTTTTGTTTGTTGCCTGTATAGTTTTTCTTGCTGAGGTGCTAGTGCGAGTGTGTAGTACATGTGCGTACTTTTCTGTTTCTCTTGCGTTTAGAAACCCCCACCTAAACAAAATCTGTAAAAGCATCGTTGTCAGGCAAAAGGCCATTCAATTGCTAAAAAACATTAATGAAAACATCGTTGTCAGGCAAAAGGCCAGTCAATTGCAAAAAAAATGTAAAAATTTGCTGCTTGAGCTGTGCTGCTATTTTACAATAAGCTTTGCCCTAGCTCAGTTTATCCTGTTTTGTTTGGTGCCTATATAGTTTTTCTTGCTGAGATGCTAGTGCGAGTGTGTAGTACATGTGCGTACTTTTCTGTTTCTCTTGCGTTTAGAAACCCCCACCTAAACAAAATCTGTAAAAGCATCGTTGTCAGGCAAAAGGCCATTCAATTGCTAAAAAACATTAATGAAAACATCGTTGTCAGGTAAAAGGCCAGTCAATTGTAAAAAAAAATGTAAAAATTTGCTGCTTGAGCTGTGCTGCTATTTTACAATAAGCTTTGCCCTAGCTCAGTTTATCCTGTTTTGTTTGGTGCCTATATAGTTTTTCTTGCTGAGGTGCTAGTGCGAGTGTGTAGTACATGTGCGTACTTTTCTGTTTCTCTTGCGTTTAGAAACCCCCACCTAAACAAAATCTGTAAAAGCATCGTTGTCAGGCAAAAGGCCATGCAATTGCTAAAAAACATTAATGAAAACATCGTTGTCAGGCAAAAGGCCAGTCAATTGTAAAAAAAAAGTAAAAATTTGCTGCTTGAGCTGTGCTGCTATTTTACAATAAGCTTTGCCCTAGCTCAGTTTATCCTGTTTTGTTTGGTGCCTATATAGTTTTTCTTGCTGAGGTGCTAGTGCGAGTATGTAGTACATGTGCGTACTTTTCTGTTTCTCTTGCGTTTAGAAACCCCCGGCTAAAAAAAAAGTGAAAGAACCGTTGTCCGGCAAAATTACCTTCAATTGCTCAACAAAAAAATTAATGAAAGCATCGTTGTCAGGCAATAGGCCAGTCAATTGCTAAAAAGTAATGAAAGCATTGTTGTCAGGCAAAAGGCCAGTCAATTCCAAAAAAAAAAAATTAGTGAAAGCATCGTTGTCAGGCAAACGGCCAGTCAGTTGTAAAAAATATTAATGAAAGCATCGTTGTCAGGCAAAAGGCCAGTCAACTGCTAAAAAAAGATAATGAAAGTGTCGTTGTCAAGCAAAAGGCCAGTCAATTGTAAAAAAAAATTAATTAAAGCATCGTTGTCAAGCAAAAGGCCAGTCAATTGCTAAAACAAATTAATGAAAGCACCGTTGTCTGGCAAAATGCCAATCAATTACTAAAAAAATTAATGAAAGCATTGTTGTCAGGCAAAAGGCCAGTCAATGGTTAAAAAAAATTAATGAGAGCATCGTTGTCAGGCAAAAGGCCAGTCAATTGTAAAAAATATTAATGAAAGCATCGTTGTCAGGCAAAAGGCCAGTCAAGTGCTAAAAAATGTAATGAAAGTATCGTCAGGCAAAAGGCCAGTCAATTCTAAAAAAAAATTAAAGCATCGTTGTCAAGCAGAAGGCCAGTCAATTGCTAAAACAAATTAATGAAAGCACCGTTGTCAGGCAAAATGCCAATCAATTACTAAAAAATTTAATGAAAGCATCATTGTCAGGCAAAAGGCCAGTCAATTGTAAAAAAAATTAATGAAAGCATTGTTGTCAGGCAAAAGGCCAGTCAATTGCTAAAAAAAATATTTATGAAAGCACCGTTGTCAGGCAAAAGGTCAGTCAATTGCTAAAAAAATAATGAAAGCATCGTTATCAGCAAAATAACAGTCAATTGCTAAAAAAATAGTGAAAGCATCATCCATGACCAGCTTCTTATGTGGGAGACCTGAGTGAGGCAAATGAAGTTCTCAAAGACTGTGGCATCGAACACACATCTGTCATCACTCAGGCCAGTGATTCAAGGCTGATATTTTATATCGCTGGATATGTGGCGAAGAAATGCACCGCTGGCACAAAATGGGAAGAATGATGCAGACAACTCCTCAGTCTCAAGAACGGAACTGCTCCAGATGCAGCGTGTCTTAATTACCAGTTGAAAGTCAGCGCCCGTTGTGTCGTCTTCTAATCTTGTGCTCCCGTCCACGTTCCGCGCTGTTACCTCAAGATGCATAACCAACATGCCTTCTAGTTAATTACCAGTGCAGTTGACAGAGGCGGTCTTGTGTTTCCATCAACCAATCTAAACGCCCCTGTGACACCCCATGAAAACACCTTTACTCGCTGTTTTAGTGCGCGTGAAATCCGAAGAGACAGCCTAATTATTGACTTGGTATCCATTCTCCAAATGACAAAACTGCAGCTGGTTGGTTGTCACGGATATATTACACTTGTGACAAACAAAGTCATCAAGTTCTATGTTGTTAGCAGACTACACCTGAAGACGCAGAATTCATTTCCAAAGGAAAGGCAATGGAGAATGAAACTATTGAAACTGAGGTGGGTTGTTTAATTTGCTATTTGGTTGAGAGCAGTTATGTCTGGAAATTGTGTTTATTCTACCTGTATTATATGTATATTTGAGGCCTTCAACAGCAACCTCAACATTGTGATATTATTCTTGCCCTTAAGTGCAATAAACACAACTTTGCTTATCCATGAGTGTTTTTGTGAATAAAACTGTAATTTAATCCTTCTGTACCTAAATACCGTTTCACATCGCGTGTTGCACGTTCTGGCTATCATCTGGCTAAAAATTGCACTTTCCCACTTTAGACGCACCGGAAATTCGCAGACAACAAAGAATACAAATTAGCATGGTGCCTGCGTTGCCTGCGTACTGTGTGACGTAACCGCACGTTAAATAATCGCATGTCATCTGCATTCTCTGTAATCTTCGACTGCAACGCCCCTAAGCCCGAGTCACTTTGGCTTTTTAAAACTCACAATACCAAACCAAAATAATTAGCTTTATAACTGCGACCACTGTGCCCATCGGGAAGGGTATGTAATGCGTCTTCAGACCAAAACTTCGTCATTTAAGCAGAATTTAGTAGCGCGACAAGCAAAACAACCGGCACAACCGCATCTCCCGCTTTCATGGTGCCAAAGAACATATTAGCAGTCGATGTCACTCCTGACTTGCCTATTTTGCTTACCTGGTTAAAATATTTCAAGTGGTAACAATAATTTTAACATTTTGTTGGTATGACTGCGCTGCAACCGCAGCGAAGTTTACCCCAGCGCGAGCCGAGCACGCATCGAAGTGCTGAGAGCAGCGCCACCTACGCGAGGCATGAAACGTAGGAGCGGCGCTCTCGGCCCGCTCACGTCACCTAACCTTTCTAGCCACCATAGCCTGCAGCAACAACGAAATGTAAGACATCGCTGGTATTTTAAAAATTACTCAATCTAAAGGGCTAATATTTTGCTCAAATATACGCAAATGTTTTATAAAATGGGAATGAAAAAATTTGAAAACTTACAAGGAATATTTCTATAAGAAAAGTATTTTCCATGCGCGGTGCCACCGAACGCCGAGCATAGATGGACGGATGGATGTTGTGGCCTTCCCCTTTGTAACGGATGGATATTACATTAGAACGTTATCCTGGCCTGGCTCACTCGCCTACTGCTCACGAACACTTACAAGTACATAGATACACGTTAACAATTTCAGCTACTATTTTGGTCGCACTTGCTTCCCCCACTCTCTCAAGCGGCACTTGGTCTTGGCCACCTCTTTGAATTGTTTTGCATTATCGGAAGCGACACGTACACTGAAGCCAAGCGCTTGTGGGAGTGTAGTGCCCTCTGTCGGCGCTGGTGAGGCCAGCTTAGTCTAGCACGGCCGGTCTCGAGGGGGAGCGCGCTTCTCTTTTCTAACGGCCTCTCCAATGGGGTCTGTTTCCACCGCCCGCCGCGCCTTCGCGGGGTCGCCACCGCCCCACTGCTGCTCCTCCGCTACAGCCGGTCACGCGCCAGGGAAACGCGCGCTCGCTTTTAGCTCTGTCCGCGTCAGTTGCTACAGGCAGGCCATGACATTTCGCCCCTTATGGTTTATACAAAGGCCGTAATCAGCATCGAACGTTTATCGCGTACGAGGAATAAAATACAGTCAACAATCCGCCCACAAGCGCGCCTTCGTCAGTGCGGCCGTGCACGGTCGAATGAAACTTCGGGTACACTTCAACATTTTTCCCCCTAAAGGTCTATTCACACTTTCGACCAGAGGAGAGGAGCTATGTTCACACTTGCGACTGTCGCCTTCTCGAAAAACGAGTTGGGAGTAGGAAAGCTGCAGGGCGATGACAGCGAACGTCGGTAGCAGCCGCTTGCCAGACACTTCAGCTTTTTCAGGCGAGAACGCCGACGACGAATAGACGGTGTGAATATAAAATGTTGCGCCTGCGTGAAAAACCCATTTCTCCAAAGTTCATAGTACTTACCGTATAGTCCTCCGAATATCTTTCCTATCTCCTCCGAGGCCATATCCTTCTCCCTGCCTTTGAATTCCGGATGCCGTTTGTTGAAAAGGTAGGGGTATTCTTTAATTGCATTGAGAAGGTGCTCGATCTAGTACTCCGGGACCTCGCTGATTGGAGAAGTGGTTTGCGACTAGTAGTCGCGCGACTAGAAATTCGAGCAGTGCCCGATCGGCCCGCGGCAGTCGCTTTTCGACCGATGCGACCATTTGCGACTGTCGCTTTTCGACCAAAACGGTCGCGCGACCGCTGCTAGTCGCAAGTGTGAACGGGCCTTAAGTTTTGTACAAAAATAAATTTACCAGGCTATGCAATGTGCATTTGAATGTGGTAAGCAGGTGTAGAGCGAGTTGACGGTACTGCATGGTGAACTGTTGGGTGGAGATTCTGTCAACCGCTACCGTTTTCGTTCACATCAAAAGAGGCACCGGCGAAAATTCATGACGCGTCTCAGATCCAGAGTAAAGAACAAAAATTTACTCATATTTGGTAAAATTTCACTTGCCTAGTGGAGTGGGCTATTCCAGCTTCGTTCAAAACAAATGTTGAAAGACAGATGTATATGTCGTCTCGCGACTACTTTTAATCAAGGAAATGGGCATAAAGAATTAAGCAGATTCGAGAACATTTTTGTGTAGTAGGTGTACGGTAGCTTTTCAAAAAAAAAAAAACAAAAACAAAGCTTGTCCAATAGGGCGACAAGCTCTGGTTTCAAATAATGCAGTCCACTAGAATATCGTCCTCGTAGAAGAGTGTATGCTTACATGGGGCTGCTTCCTTCGCTAGTTTCAAGACGAATAGCGCAAGCGTCGCAACAATTAAGCAAGTTGATTAACAATATATTCATCGACGTACGCTAAACCGGAATATGTGACAGTGGGAAATGGGATGGCAGGAGAGACCATCACTTCCTTCAGTACTTCCGTTACTGATTTGTGCATAGCAGAAATGATTTTTTTTTTGCACCGACGCAAGGTGCCTTGATTTTGCTCTCAGAGGAAACGTCCATGTAGTCATGTGCCGCTAGCTGTTACGGCCCTCGCATCTAGCATATGTTATTCCCTTCCGCACATTAGCCTTACTTTCCCGAAGAGAGCCTCAATGGGTCGCTATATTGGGCTTGAAATGTGTCTTCAGTGAGAGTGTCCTTCTTTAACGCTTTAGAAGTTTCTTGCATACTTTCGATATAGCAGGTGAACTCATTTGTAACTCACTGCATTCATCTGTATCATTTAGTGGCCTCTTTTTACCACTTCCAGCACAAGTGGTGTCATGAATATCAAACCATTTTTTATTGTTTTCATAATAGGCCTAAAATGACGTAAAAATTTTAGCAAAACAAAGTTTATTTGCAAAATTAAAATAATGTTTATAACACAATACATTGGCTAATATATGAATTTTAATAACATTTACAACACAACCCTACAACGTTTACTTTGACCGTTATACTAATACTTTATATCATGAAAAAATTTTGCAATTTACTTTACATTTTTATGAAATTATTTTCATCTTCGGTGTTACATGTATGGTTTCGCATCTAGCGCTGAAAGACGGTTTTGCTGTTGAAGACGAGATGCTGTCATGTTAGCCTTCAAGAAGCTTCGATGTGATCACTGCTCAGTCAGTTTTTTTTTATTCCTATTCTTGTACAGGCTTGGGAAAAATTCGTATTAAAATGGACAAAAGTGGCTACCATGCCACAATGCCTGTCACACGCTTGTCGAACATTTGCTGAGCGACAGTGTTTTAATATATAAAGACTCCGTTCACGTGCGTAGTACGCTGACGACATGCCGCGCAGCATCTACCTTCTGTGTTCTTTCATTTCGGGGTTGCACTCACCACCGCATCCGCCAGCGACAGCGCGAAACAGGCAAAAGCCACCCGCTGCCGCTGACGCGGAGCGATGGATGGATGGATGGAATATAGGAGCGTCCCCTTTGAAACGGGGTGGTAGCAGTAGCTATCATGCTCATTTTTCTCCCTATATCTTACTTATTGATTTAGATTGGTTAACTAAACCATCATTCTATTTATTAAATTTTTGTTTCTACATTACTAACCTTATGTCACTTCTCTGCTTTTAAGCCACCAATCTTCCAGTCGTTTTTTGCTAGTTTCCACCGCCGGTTTATTCACCCGGCCACTGGTATCTTTAAACCCCAGAGCTTCAGGAACAGTTACTGCGCCTCCATCAGCTTCCGGATGGATACCATTACATTCGAGTATAATATGGTCAATTGTTTCACTGGAGTTTCCACATACAGCACATGCGTCATCTTCATTGTTAAATTTCTTTTTGTAGCTGCGTGTTCTAAGGCACCCTGATCTAGCTTCAAAAAGTAGTGCACTGCCTCTTGAGTTATCAAAGAAAGCTTCCTTCCTGATCTGCATTTTCCACCTTCGGTATAATTCCGCACTCTGCTTCTTCTCCATCGAATGTATCCAATTTTTAACTTCTGTGTTTTCACCTGCTGCTTGATGCCCTTTATTTCTCCGTCCTTCTGACTAGCGTACTTACTAGTTAGGTTCCTAGTTCTCTTCCTCCATTGTGAGTCAACGCTTTTTAAGTACCGGTATTTAAATACTTTAGCTGCCCAGCTGTTACTGTCCAATTTCCTCAGGCGTTCCTCATATAATATTTTACTCTGAGCTTCCCGTGCTTCCAAATATTCCCAGCCCATATCTCTCTATACCGCCTCATTTGTGGTTTTGCCGTGGGCACCTAGTGCTAATCGTCCAACGGCTCTCTGATTTATTTCTAATGCCGACTGTACCTCTGATTTTAGGCACGAAACCGCATTTCCGAAAGTAAGTCCGGGCACCATAATTCCTTCCCAAATACCCCTCAAAACCTCATACCTGTTGTATCCCCACAATGCCCTATGCTTCATTATCCCGGCATTCCTTCGCCCTTTGGCCTTAAGTGATTGCTCATGCTTTCCAATGTATGCCAATCCTTCGTTTACCCATACCCCCAGATATTTATATTCTGCTATTCTGGGTATTCTGGGAAATCAGGGGGTAGACGAGCCGTACGTGAAAGTGCTGGAAGATATATATAGTGGCTGCACAGCAACCATAGTTCTACATAAAGAAAGCAACAAAATTCCCATAAAGAAAGGTGTTAGGCAAGGAGACACAATCTCCCCAGTACTATTCACAGCTTGTTTAGAGGAAGTATTCAGAGACTTGGAATGGGAGCAGTTAGGGATAAGGGTAGATGGAGAATACCTCAGTAATCTGCGATTTGCTGATGACATTGCCTTGCTAAGCAACTCGGGGGATGAACTGCAAATAATGATTGATGACCTAGACAGAAAAAGTAGAAAGGTAGGCTTGAAAATCAATATGCAGAAGACTAAGGTAATGTTCAACAGCCTCGGGAAGGAACAGCAGTTTACATTAGGCAGCGAAATACTGGAAGTAGTAGGCGAATATGTCTACTTAGGACAGGTAGTAACCGCAGATCCGTACCACGAAAAGGAAATAACAAGAAGAATACGATTGGGATGGACCGCATTTGGCAAGCACTCGCAGATTATGACTAGCAGCTTACCAGTATCGCTCAAGAGGAAAGTATACAACAGTTGCATCTTGCCTGTACTCACCTATGGGGCTGAAACGTGGAGGCTAAGCAAGAGAGTTCTACTTAAGTTGAGGACAACCCAGAGGGCTATGGAACGAAAAATGGTAGGGGTAACATTAAGAGATAGAAAGCGTGCAGAGTGGGTCAGAGAAATAACTCAAGTTACCGACATTCTAGTGGAAATTAAGAAGAAGAAATGGACATGGGCAGGACATGTAGTGCGAAGAGAGGATAACCGATGGTCGCTTAGGGTAACAAACTGGATTCCAAGGGAAGGAAAGCGTAGCAGGGGGAGGCAGAAAGTTAGGTGGGCGGATGAGATTAAAAAGTTCGCAGGGGTCAAGTGGATGCAGCTAGCACAGAACCGGGTTAAGTGGAGAAATATGGGAGAGGCCTTCGCCCTGCAGTGGGTATAATCAGGCTGATGATGATGATGATGATGATGATTCTGGGTATTTGTCATGGCCTTGTATTT
Organism: Amblyomma maculatum; assembly: GCF_055883805.1. Taxonomy (NCBI): domain Eukaryota; kingdom Metazoa; phylum Arthropoda; class Arachnida; order Ixodida; family Ixodidae; genus Amblyomma; species Amblyomma maculatum. The sequence goes on from NC_139349.1 coordinate 183,731,918, forward strand.
TAAGACCCTGATCAGTTGAGCATTTGAAAATCATCAGACCCGACTTAACTGCGCTAAAACTGAAGCCTAGAGCGTCCACTTCGTCTCTGCAATACTTAACTAGAGTTTGCAATTCTTCAGACTCTCAACTAGCAGCATAATATCGTCTGCATACATAAAACACGGGAGGCGCTGCTCTACCGCCTTTCCACCTAATCTATATGACAGGTTAAAACATAGGTTACTGTCTTGTATCCTCCGTTCCATGTTTATCATATAAAGCATGAACAGCAGCGGTGATAGAGGACAGCCTTGTCTTAATCCTTTGCATACTTTGACATCTTCCGTACTTCTTATCCCTTCCCACGTAATTTCTGCTTTGTTATCCCGGTATATTTCCTGTAGGAGCTCTGTTATCTCATAGCCGATGCCTTCTTCTTTTAATATGTTCCACAGAAGTTCCCTGAATACGTTGCCGTACGCCCCGTTTATGTCCAGGAAGGCCAAATACAACGGTCTATTTTCCCCTCTAGATATTTCGATGCATTGGGTAAGCACGAACAGGCTATCATCTAAGCGCCTGCCATTTCTAAAGCCGTTCTGAAGTTCTCCGAGTATCTTGTTACTTTCAACCCATGCTTGCACCTTTAATTTCACCGCCTGCATGACTAACCTGTACATAATAGATGTTATGGTAATCGGCCTGTAGGATTTTATGTGCATCCTGTCTCCTTTCCCTTTAAAATCAAATTCATTTTACTCTGCCGCCAGCTGTCCGGAATTTGCTTATTCGTTATGACTGTTTCCAGAGCTTTTAACAACGTCTCCTTACTTTTTGGACCGAGTCCATTAATCAGCTTGATCGGAATTCCATCTATTCCTGTAGATGTGTTTTAGGAATATTTTCTTCTGCCTTTTTCCAGTTTAGATTGGTCAGTTCTAAGCTGCTTTGTATTCTGCTACCTTGTGTTGCTTCCTGATTTGCGGAGATTACTCTATGGTCGCTTTTAAATGACTCGGCTATAACTAATGTAAAGTAGTTCACTGCGTTGTCTCCCTTTAGACAATTTCACTCATTATCTTGAATCCCATCCTGCTTTGTTTGATTCTTCTTCCCTAGCCAGCTTATATGGTTCCAGAATTTTCTTGCTCGGCCTCGTGAGGCATCGTGTATGTCAGCCATCCAGTGATCGGTGGAATGCCTTATTTTACATTGGACGAGGGCCTGTACCTCAGGTTTCTTCTGTCGATATGATTCCCATTTTTGGTCGATTCCCTCCTGAGATACCTATGCTTTCTTTGCCACTCGGTGTTCCCTTGAAGCAGCCCGTCGTTGTTCAATAGCTTCCCTGATTTCCTTATTCCACCAGCTCCGTGGCTTCCTCTTTCCATTCCAGCCGTTTGCTACTTTAACCTCCATAATTTTCCTCCTTATGAGTAATTCTACCTGTTCATAATCCCAGTCTTCCATGGGGCTTTTCTCTATTGCTTCGTCTATGTCTGCTGCTATCTGCGATCGTCGTTTAATTTTGCGTTTACGTTTTGTCTAAGTTCCATTTCTCTTTTCATCAAGGGCCCCATCTGCAGTATAATACGTTTATGATCACTTCCCAGACTACATTCCCCTTCTTCGTCTATTTTAATTTTTGTGACCCCTCTATAAATTTCCTGCGACGTTAGACAGTAGTCAAAGGTCGTCTGCCTGTTGCGGAATTCCCACGTGATTTGGCCTTCACATTTTGTTGCTTTATTTACTATAACTAGATCGTGTCTCTCGCAGAAATCTAGCATTAGCTTCCCGTACAATCCGTGTATCCATCCAGATCGTCGATGTGGCCGTTCAAGTCCCCCAGCAGAATAATATTGGCTCCGTTTCCAAACTTTCTTATATCGTCACTGAGACATTCAATAAGATCCTTGTTTTCTTACCTGCATTGATGTCCTGTTCTTAAATAAACTACCCCTAGCCATGTCCTTATGCCGGCAACTGTTCCTGAAACCCAGATATGTTCTTTACAAGATGATTTAATTCTTTGCCAATTTTTTCCCTGGTGTATCAACATACCTACCCCTCCACCCTTTTTTTCCGTTCTCGTTTTGTTGCACCCTTCCCAGACGTAGCCTTCTATAAACGGCGGATCTTATAGATCCCTGAGATGAGTCTCGCAAAGGGCGTACACACCTATTTTGTCATCCTTCAACTGCTGTTCTATCTCTAGCCATTTCGCTCTTTTTCTACCTCCTTGCATGTTTATGTAGCTGATCCTAGTGTAAATTTCTTTTTTTGTACTTTTACATCTCGACCTCTTGCCATTTTTTGTGGCTCAGCCTCCGTTATTGCGCTCCCTTCTGCTTCACTTCTAGCTACCTCTGGGCACGGAGTCCTCGCGGACCCCCTAAAAAAGTTACAGCGCTGCCTGCCAGGTGCCAGCCGATCTCTGCTCCCACCCTTCTGTTTAAATGAATGCCATCTCGCTGTAAAGCCCTACCAAAACCTGCTTTATGCACCTCCCTGTTTACCTCAACCACTTCGAAAGGCATCTCCAGGCTTAACTTTTTTATGTCCTGGTTAACTGTCACCACGTCCTTTTCCAGCTTTCCGTTCAATCCTAGCACCTCTGGTACTGTGCATACAACTATCTGCGTCTGCTGTGCTATCTCCCTGATCTCGTCAACTCCCTTAGCTAAACTTTCCACCACTCCTGCAGTGTCTACATTTAGGACATCGTTTAGCCCCGCGGCTGCTATCGCCATACTGCGCTCTGCGGAATTTTTCAACAGCCTATGTTTACTCTCTTTCAGCACTGCCCTCATTGTGCTCCCTGGGAAGGCTCCAACTAACACTCACTGATCACCCTTTACACATTCCAAGATATCTCGCTTGCACCTGCTCATGTTAGAATCTCCGGCGATAAGCATCTGGGACTTCTCTCTCTCTCAACCAACTGTTGGCTCCTGCTTTCGGTTATCTGTGTCACTCTCTGGGATTTTCATTCTTCCTTACGTCTTTCTTTTTTTTTTCGGCTTCTTAGTAGCTACTTCTAAATAGCTGTGTCGGTTCGGATCCGCCTGACATACGTTTCTTATGCCTTCCATGCCAGTTTTGGTCCCTGCCACGTTGCCCGCACTGGAATGTTCGTCCTCGTTGGTTCCAAGGATAAAGTCGGCCTTTTTTCTTCCATTTGAGAAAGCTGTCCAAGCAGTTTATGATTCTCTGCCCTTAACAAACGTACTTCATTTTCTAAATCATTCACACGAGACACTAAACTACCCCTTTCTTGATCAAATCTTTCTAAGCGCGCACTCAGCACGCAACACCGACACAAAACGTCGCTGCCTTTCGCTTCACCTACAGAGTCAAAACGCGTTTCCTTGAGATTAACCTGCGCCTCACACTGAGTACACTTTACCTTCTTTTGATTGCACATCTTAAGCATGTATCGACTGAACTATATCTATTACGAATTCTCAGAATATACAAACTGTCAAAAGAAGACACAAGAAACGGCTAGGAAAAAAAAATACGCGATAAAATCAATTTTGCGAAAGCCAATAGCCTAGAAAAAAATTATTTATCTAAACACAATAGTTAAAAAATGAACGCCGAGAAAACCTAGCTGCCAGCACGAAAAACCAGGCCGCTAGGACAAAGAGCTGAAATCTATTCTTTAGGCTGCACCTAATCTAACTAGCTGAAAGCGAAATAAAGTTAATAAAAGAAAGAACTCATCTGTTTGACGCTTCGGAAACTCCCGCTGTCGCCAGTCCGTCCGTTTCCGGTAGCCACGTGCCATCGGAGGAGCGATGGAACACGCGTCCGCACCACACGGCTGTCAACTGTCAACCGGCCGTGAGTCTAGCACGGCCGGTCTCGAGGGAGAGCGCGCGCTCTTTCTTACGGCCTTCTCAATCGCCGCGGGAACAATGGGAACTTTTCTCCTTCAGTTACGCTCTCCGCCGCCGCAAGGAGCGCGACCTGCTCACTGTTCGCTCCGCGTCTGCTTCAGCGGCGGCGGGCGGCTTTTGCCTAGTTTCGCGCTGTTTCTCGCGGATTTCGTGATGAGTGCAACCCCGAAATGAAAGAACGCAGAAGGTAGATGCTGCAGCAGCCTGTCGTCAGCGTACTACACACATGAAAGGAGTCTTTACATAAAAAAACACTGTCGCTCAGCAAACGTTCCAAAAGCATATGACATACATTGCGGCCTGGTAGCCACTTTTGTTCATTTTAATATAAATTTTTCCCAAACCTGTACAAGAATAGGAATTAAAAGAAAACTGACTGAGCAGTGATCACATCGAAGCTTCTTGAAGGTTAACATGACAGCATCTCGTCTGCAACAGCAAAACCGTCTTTCAGCGCTAGATGCGAAACCGTCAATGTAGCACCGAAGATAAAAATAATTTCATAAAAATGTAATGTAAATTGCATATTGCTTGCATGATATAAATTATTATTATAACAGTCAAAGTAAACGTTGTAGGGTTGAGTTTTAAATCTTATTATAATTCATATATTTGCAAATGTGTTGTATTATAAACATTACTTTAATTTTGCAAATAGATATTGTTTTAATGAAAAAAATGGTTTGATATTCATGACACCACTTGTGCTTGAAGTGGTAAAAAGAGCCCAATAAATGACGTAGGTGATACTGGATGCATGTGTGGAAGGGAACAACATGGTAGATGCGAGGGCACTTGACTTGATTCTCAAGACGGACTTTCATATGAGAGCAAAATCAAGACACCTTGCGTCGATGCCAAAAAAAAATCATTTCTGCTGTGCCGCAATCCGCAACTGAGGAACTGAAGGAAGTGATGGCATCTCTTGCACGCACTGTCACATATTCCGGTTTACCTTTACGTCGCTAGATGTACCGTTAAGTTAATCAACTTCGGGTGTGACGCTTGCTCTATTCTTGAAACTAGCGTCCCATGTGCACTCTTCCACTGGACAATATTCTAGTGGACTGCTTTATCCGAAACCAGAGCTTGTTGCCCTATCGGAGAAGTTTTATTTTTTTTTTTCGAAAAATCTGCCGTGCACCTACTACACACAAACGTTCTTGAAGTGCTTAAGATCCTGATTCAATCAGCATTTCAGAATTCACCACTGAGTTGCCCGGAAGGAATTGACAACAGCCATGTTATGAGATCCGCTTCTTTGATATTTGAAAAATGTGTCAGAATCGTTCTTGTCAATTAATTATGCCAAGAAAGTGACAGACAGGAACGACGATGCCAACTCCTTATGTGCACAAGCCGTCCAGGAAGATTTTGAGACTGAATTTTCTAGACGCAGGTCGCGTTTTGATGAATTGATGAACATATACTTTGAAGGACAATTTTTAATTGTTTGCCGCTCTTTTCGATTCTGTGAACTGTTTGTGCCCATTTTCTTGATTAAAAGTTGTTTTTTATCTATGTATTAAAAAGACTATGTGTGTCAAACATGTGCGTCACGCAAGAATACATTTACATCTTGGTTCTTTCAACCGACTGATATGTTTGGGACGAAACTAGAATAGCCCACTCCACTGGACAACTGAACCTTTAACTATATGCGCAAATTTTTGTTCCGTACTCTGACGCGCCATGAATTTTCGCCGGTCCTCTTTTGCTCTTAACGAAAACGGCAGCGGCTGACAAAATCTCCACCCATCAGTTTGCCATGCGTCAGGTCGCCCTACACCTACTTACAGTTTTCAAAGGCACACTCCATAGCCTGGTACATTTATTTCTGTACAAAATTTAGGGGCAAAAAGTTTTGGAGTAAGTGAACCGTAAGCTTTATATTAGGGTACAGGGGGGGGGGGGGCAGCGGTGGCGTAGCGGTAGACCATCCACCTCGCATGTAAGAGGATCATCCACCTCGCATGCAAATCCCGGTGCCGCGCAATTCTCCACCGGATTTATAAAGAAAAAAAATCCGCGTGTCGATGGAATTGCATAAACAGGTTTGGGGCGCGACCTGATGCCGGTGAACACCTCCGGCAACGCCCTCCCTCACCAGAACAGGAGTTGGCCACCCTGGTGCACAAATTGGCCGCAACCTCTTATGAAAAGCTCCATAAAACCCCGGCCCTCAGTCACCAGCGGCTGCGGAACAACTGACCACGGCGGCGGTCAGACCTGTGACGCAGCAGGGGGTGCTAAGAACTTCTGGCTCCGCTGGACAGGCCGCCATTGGAAACTGACCCTGGCAACGTTTAACGTTAGAACCCTAGCTAGTGAAGCTAATTTAGCAGTACTATTAGAGGAACTAGAAAGTATGAAATGGGATGTCATAGGGCTAGTGAGGTTAGAGGCCGAATGAGGCATATACTGTACTGAAGGATGAGCATGTGCTGTGTTATCGAGGCTTAAAGCCGACAACTAGGAGTAGGTTTCTTTGTCAATAAGTACATAGTGGGTAATATAGATGAATTCTATAGTATTAATGAGAGGGCGACAGTCATCGTAATCAGGCTTAATAATAGGTATAAACTGAAGGTTGTACAGGCCTATGCACCTACGTGTAGTTATGATGACCATGGCAGTTGAAAGCTTCTACGAAGATGTAGAATCGGCAATGCGAAAAGTAAAGACGCAGTATACTGTACTAATGGGCGACTTCAATGCCAAGGTAGGGAAAAAGCAGTTAGGAGACCAGGCAGAAGATGACCATTAGCATTGGTTCTAGGAATAGCAGGGGGGAGTTACTAGTTCAGTTTGCAGAGCGCAATAACTTACGAATCATGAATACCTTTTTCAGCAAACGCAAGAACCAGAAATGGACACGAAAAAGTCCTAACGGGGAGACTAAAAATGAAATTGACTTCATAATGTGTTCAACCCCCGCAATTGTGCAAGATGTAGAGGTAATTGGGAAAGTGCGATGCAGTGACCACAGGATGGTGAGGTCCCGAATTAGCCTAAATCTGAAGAAGGAACGCAACATATTACTAAGTAAGAAACCCAACAACGAATTAGCGTTGAGGGGGAGGGCAGAAGAATTCAGGATCTCGCTACAGAATATATATTCGGCTCTAAACGAGGATGGCGGCATTACCCTGGAAGCAATGAGCAATAATTTCAGATATCATTACGGAGTGTGCGGTAGAAGTAGGCGGTAGGATAGTTAGAGAGGATACCGGTAAGCTGTGTAAGGAGACGAAAGATTTGATTAAGAAACGCCAGAATATGAAAGCTTCCAATCCAACAGACCAGATCGAATTGGCCGAGATATCAAAGCTAATCAATAAGCGCAAGGTGGCTGATATAAGGAAGTATAACATGGAGAAAATCGAGCATGCTGTAAAGAACGGGGGAAGCCTTAAAGCGGTAAAGAAGCAATTGGGCATAGGCACAGACCAGATGCATGCGATAAGGGACAAGGCGGGCAACGTCATCACCAATATGGACAAGATAGTCAAAGTAGCCGAGGAGTTCATACTGATCTCTACAGCAGCCAAAGTAGTCAGGACCGTAACGAAATTGGCGGCAGGGAAAAACAGTCAGACGTTCCACCAGTCACGAAGGACGAGGTCAAGAAAGCATTAGAATCTAGGAAAAGGGGGAAATCAGCTGGAGAGGATCAGATAACTACAGATTTGCTGAAGGACGGGGGGGGGGGATATCGTGCTAGAAAAACTGGCCACCCTCTATAGGCAGTGCCTGGTGTCATCGACGGTACCGAAACCATGGAAGAATGCAAACATTATCCTCATTCATAAAAAAGGGGACTCTAAGGACCTTAAAAATTACAGACCAATCAGCTTACTGTCTGTTACTGTCTGTCAGGTGATAGAAAAATGCTCGGAATATAACCAGCCCTTATACATAGCATTCATTGATTACGAAAAAGCATTTGGCTCAGTTGAAACCTCGGCGGTGATGCAGGCATTGTGAAATCAGGGGGTAGACGAGCCGTACTTGAAAGTGCTGTAATATATATATATATATATATATATATATATATATATATATATATATATATATATATATATAGTGGCTACACAGCAACCATAGTTCTGCATAAAGAAAGTAACAAAATTCCCATAAGGAAAGGTGTAAGGCAAGGAGACACAATATCCCCAGTACTATTCACAGCTTGCTTAGAGGAAGTATTCAGAGACTTGGAATGGGAGCAGTTAGGGATGAGGGTAGATGGAAAATACCTCAGTAATCTGCGATTTAATGATGACATTGCCTTGCTAAGCAATTCGGGGGATGAATTGCAAATAATGATTGTTGACCTAGTGTAAGGCCGCAGTGAAAAGCGACTCGCACGTGGAGTCGCGCTGGCGGTCGATGCGCTGTTTTTTTTCTTCCCCTCCTTTTCCCCCCTTTTCTTGGGCGCGGGCTCGCGGGGCGCGCGAGAGGCCTGGTTTGTTTCGTCCTTTTGTCCCAAGGCGTCGCTAAGACGCGAACGCAGCCGGGATCAACAGTGGCACGCTTCTGCGAACCAGCTTACGGTCAGCAGAGGGCGACAATAGGCGCGACACTTGCCCCCCTCCCCCGAAGTAGGCAATCAGCCCAGCGTTCTCCCGCTGTGCCCGGGACATTCCGAGCGACGGCGACTATGCACTGCTCAGGGACAGTGCCCCTCGCCCCCTTTTCCTCGAACCGGACGGCTGAGTGACCTCGGCGTTTCTTTCACAAAGTTGCAGCTGCAAGGTCGCGTCGCAAACACGCTGAGGAGTGGAGGCAAAGACAGGCGCCGTGTGAGAGGGTTTGGGAACCGGCGAGTGGAAAGAGTGTGTGTTTTGAATGTTGTATTTTTATTTGAAGTAATTAAGGACCTGGGTCCGAGATTATTCCTAACCCAGGGGGGTTGTGGCATGTTTTTGAATAATTTGATTGGCTGCTTTATTTTCGAGGCGGATCACCGAAGGTGACCGCCCTCGGGCCTTTGTTGATGTTTGTCATCAAAAAGCGGTCCTCGGACCATGTTTGTCAGTCAAGTTTGAGGCTCCGTGCTTAGCACGTATTTACAGTCCCTAGGCTTTAACCGAAATGCTCGGTAGAAAAGTAAGGGCTTGTAGAGGGACTTCTCTGTGTGAGAGTCTGTTTTTGTCTTAAGTTGCAGTTGTCTGTGTGACTTGTTACTGTAACTGTTTGCCAATGTAAATAATATTTTTCATCTGTAAATATATATCTCCTCCTGACCATCATCAGATCATCGTCTACTGTTCTCGTCTTCTGCTTCTGTACCTGCTGAACAACGAACATAACATCACTCCTAGACAGGAAAAGTAGAAAGGTAGGCTTGAAAATCAATATGCAAAAGACTAAGGTAATGTTCAAGATCCTAGGGAAGGAACAGCAATTTACATTAGGTAGCGAAGTACTGGAAGTAGTAGGCGATTATGTCTACTTAGGACAGGTAGTAACTGCAGATCCGGACCATGAAAAGGAAATAACAAGAAGAATAAGATTGGGATGGAGCGCATTTGGCAAGCACTCGCAGATTATGACTAGCAGCTTACCGGTATCCCTCAAGAGGAAAGTATACAACAGTTGCATCTTACCTGTACTCACCTATGGGGCTGAAACGTGGAGGCTAACCAAGAAAGTTCTACTTAAGTTGAGGGCAACCCAGAGGGCTATGGAACGCAAAATGGTAGGGGTAACATTAAGAGATAGGAAGCGTGCAGAGTGGGTCAGAGAAATAACTCAAGTTGCCGACATTCTAGTGGAAATTAAGAAGAAGAAATGGGCATGGGCGGGACATGTAGGGCGAAGAGAGGATAACCGATGGAGAGGATAACAGACTGGATTCTAAGGGAAGGAAAGTGTAGCAGGGGGCGGCAGAAAGTTAGGTGGGCGGATGAGGTTACGAAGTTCGCGGGGGTCAAGTGGATGCAGCTAGCACAGAACCGGGTTAAGTGGAGAAATATGGGAGAGGCCTTCGCGCTGCAGTGGGTATAGTCAGGCTGATGATGATGATGAAGCTTCATATTCGACCGTGCGCGGCCGCCCTGACGAAGGCTCGCGAGTGTGGATTATTGACTGTATTTTATTCCTCGTACAAGATAAATCTTAGACGCTGAATGCGGCGTCTTTGTATAAACCATAAGGACCTGCGGGTTTCAGCTGATGTGGGCGGAGCGAGCGCACGTTTCCCTTGCGCGGTAGCAGAGTGGGGCGGTGGAAACAGACCCCATTGGAGAGGCCGTAAGAGAAGAGAAACGCACTCTCCCCCGAGGCCGGCTGTGAGTCTAGGTGGTATTGGGCCAGCACAGTCGAGAACCATGTGGTCGATAGTCTCATCTACGGTACAGGTGAGGCGTTTTATGCGGTTGCCGCGACGTGGCGCTGGTGTCGACTCCTGGAGCAGATGCGCCGGCATACGCTACGGGAGCCAATCAGAGAATCGCGGCTTTCGTTGTGGCGTTATCACATAAACGTCCACCTTTTTGCGCAATAACGTAAAGGCCACGTTAACACTTTGCCGTGTTAACGCGAAAATAGCCTTGCAGACCCATTTAATCGAACGTGGTTACATAGATGTGATAATTTACCCTATAAAAACTGTGCCGCAATCTTTTTTTTTTTTCGGGGAAGGGGTGGGGGGCAGTGTTCAAGGTGGTGTCATACCATTTTGCTTCCACTTAGTATCTATTTGCTAGACAAGTTGAAGGCTAGTCCGCGATATGGATTATAATCCTGACGACATACATACATACTTGAGGTAACAGCGCGGAACACAGGACGGGAGCACAAGATTAGAGGACGACACAACGAGCACAGTGTTCCGCGCTGTTACCTCAAGATGCATAACCAACATGCCCAAGCTGAGCTAACATATACACATACGTACCTCCGACTGCATGCTGGTGGTTGTCAAGTGTAGGCATAAACCGAGACAGATACTGCACCTTTTTTTCCCCAAAACCCAACATTTACAAAAAATAAAAACTTGCTCATTGAAGGCAGTGTTGAAGGCGCTTCCATGTAAAAAATAAAAACGCTTGACCTAAGCTTTCTCTCTTGCTTTTTTTCCCACCTGGCTGTCAAAGGAGGTGCATAAAACCGAATGGGTCCTTGGTTCCAACTCTTTTTAAGAAAGATCAGTTGGCTGCAGTAGGTATATATTTTATTTATTTTCTTTCACGATCGGTGGCTACATGGAATATATACAACTTCTCGACACCAATTAAAATAAGCAATACAGACCATCACAATTATTACTGCCTGTATTTAATTGGTATAATTATGTTGTGCGCATCATAAACTTACAAGCGGACCGAATCTCTGAATGTAGCGTAATAAGGGGAACAATAGCAATATATTGTTACGAGTTTTATTTACACAGGATGCGCTGGTGATTAGCCCACCAACCTAGTTTCCCCTTCCTCTTCTGCTTTTCCCGCCAAAACGCCAAACCTCATCTTCATCTTCCTCCAGTACTGGGCCGCGGGAAGTGCGTGATAATATAATATAATATATAATATAATATAGTATAATTATATATATATATATATATATATATATATATATATATATATATATATATCAGTTCTCTAGTTCACTTCAATGACGCGTCTTAAAGCAGCGATAAATGCTTTTTGGTGTAGTGGATATATATATATATATATATATATATATATATTGTGAGCCCTCCACGCATCTTCTTTCATTTGTACATACCATGATCTTCTTCCTCTTGTACATACGATCATCATCGTCCCGCGGCGCCGGCTCCGGCACGCGCTTGGGTTCTGTCCATCGCAATAAACGCCAGACACGGCATCCCTTGCCTTCTTCCACAAGTGGTGGAGGTGAGACTTGATCCCCTTGCTGTTTTGTGCCCTGCATCTCGCTGGAGCTTCATTCCGGTCGCTGTTTACCGCTTGCCACCATCGTTATGTCTACCGAGAGTACCCAAGAATCGGCAGGACCCTCTACCTCGGCTGCACCATCCCTCCGACTGTGCCCACACGACAACGCGACCCGCCGCTGTTCGCTGGTCGTCGCGATGAAGACGTCGATGACTGGCTGGACACCTATGAACGCTGCAGTAACTACAACCGGTGGGACGATGCTCTAAAATTTCTGAATGTTTCTTTCTACCTCATTGAGGTCGCCAGAACCTGGTTTATTGACCGCGAACCCCACACCACTAACTGGACCACATTCAAACAGCAGTTCCGCCAATATTTCGCGGACCTAGCAGTTCGGACTGTGGTCGCGAAGAACAAGCTCGCCTCTCGCCTTCAAGGTACCGATGAGTCGTACGCATCTTACATAGAGGCCATACTTGCACTTTGCCGGCGTATTAGTCCCACCATGCCGCAACCTGAACGCGTACGCCACATCTTGAAAGGAATTAATTCTGTGGCTTATGACACCCTAATTGCCCAGACTCCTTCTACTGTTAACGCCATTATTGCGACCTGCCAACGCATCGACCAGCTGCAGTCCTCCCGATTGCAGCCCGGCATTGCTACTGTCCGACCTCTGCTGGCCTGGATCTGCGGGCACTGATTCGAGCCATCATCCGGGAGGAGCTCCAAGCAATCAAGCCTGTCTATCGACACCTGTGCGATCATTCTTCCGTACCCAGCATCGACTTACACGCACGTCGCAGCATCACCCCATCCTTTTGTTCCGCCGCCCCAACTGGCACCACCCTAAATTCACATCAATGCAATGGCGACGGCTCAACCTGCATCACCCTATTACGCACCTTGGCGCCCCTCCCGACCAGTCTGCTACTACTGTGGCATTAGAGGACACATATCCCGCTTCTGGTCAAATATTTATAGGAATCTCCCAAGGTGGAGTAGATTTGTAATAAGGGAGTAATTACTCATTGGCATCCATCCAAGCGCAGCCATACGGCTACAAAGGAAAGCTATACAGCTTTCTCAGAAACCTTGTAGTTAAAGAAAAATTCATCCTGATCCGGGAATCGAACCCGGCACCACCGCCTTTCCGGGGCAGTCGCTCTACCGACTGAGCTAACCAGGACGGTCAGCAGATCAGGTGGTAGGGCGAGGGCGAAATCATCTATAACTCGAAGTGGGAATGGTGTTGGTCAAATATTTATAGGAATCTCCCAAGGTGGAGTAGATTTGTAATAAGGGAGTAATTACTCATTGGCATCCACCCAAGCGCTGCCATACGGCTACAAAGGAAAGCTATACAGCTTTTTCAGAAACTTCGTAGTTAAAGAAAAATTCCTCCTGATCCGGGAATCGAACCCGGCACCACCGCCTTTCCGGGGCAGTCGCTCTACCGACTGAGCTAACCAGGACGGTCAGCATATCAGAAGGTAGGGCAGGGCGAATTGATCTATAACTCGAAGTGGGAATGGTGTTGGTCAAGTATTTAGGGGAATCTCCCAAGGTGGAGTAGGTTTGTAATAAGGGAGTAATTACTCATTGCATCCACCCAAGTGCAGCCATACGGCTACAAAGGAAAGCTATACAGCTTTTTCAGAAACTTCGTAGTTAAAGAAAAATTCCTCCTGATCCGGGAATCGAACCCGGCACCACCGCCTTTCCGGGGCAGTCGCTCTACCGACTGAGCTAACCAGGACGGTCAGCATATCAGAAGGTAGGGCAGGGCGAATTGATCTATAACTCGAAGTGGGAATGGTGTTGGTCAAGTATTTAGGGGAATCTCCCAAGGTGGAGTAGGTTTGTAATAAGGGAGTAATTACTCATTGGCATCCACCCAAGCGCAGCCATACGGCTACAAAGGAAAGCTATACAGCTTTGTCAGAAACTTCGTAGTTAAAGAAAAATTCGTCCTGATCCGGGAATCGAACCCGGCACCACCGCCTTTCCGGGGCAGTCGCTCTACCCACTGAGCTAACCAGGACGGTCAGCATATCAGATGGTAGGGCGAGGGCGAATTGATCTATAACTCGAAGTGGGAATGGTGTTGGTCAAATATTTAGGGGAATCTCCCAAGGTGGAGTAGCTTTGTAATAAGGGAGTAATTACCCATTGCATGCACCCAAGCGCAGCCATACTGCTACAAAGGAAAGCTATACAGCTTTCTCAGAAACTTCGTAGTTAAAGAAAAATTCGTCCTGATCCGGGAATCGAACCCGGCACCACCGCCTTTCCGGGGCAGTCGCTCTACCGACTGAGCTAACGAGGACGGTCAGCAGATGAGATGGTAGGGCGAGGGCGAATTGATCTATAACTCGAAGTGGGAATGGTGTTGGTCAAATGGAGTTGGAACTTTCCTGTATAGCTTTCCTTTGTAGCCGTATGGCTGCGCTTGGGTGGATGCAATGAGTAATTACTCCCTTATTACATATATCCCGCTTCTGTCGCCGCCGCCTTCAGAACGAGCGCCGTGGTTACGACGCCTTCGAAACTGATCTGCCTTCAACTTCATATTATCGACGCCGGTCTATTCCCAGCCCGCCTCGCCGGTTCTCCCCGCATCCATTGTCCTCGTCTGAGCCTAGTGAAACCCATGTATCTCGACGCCGCTCCCCATCCCCATACCACCGCTCAGTTTCTCCGCTCCGTCCCGCAACAACTCTTCCTGTCCTTCTGATCGCCCGTACAATATGATTTCTGTTTTCGCTGAAGGATTATTGGTCGAAACTTTGATTGATACATGGGCTGCAATTTATGTTATTCACGCTGATTTGTGCTACCGCTTACGAAACGTGACGACACCATATGATGGACCTCAGCTACGTGGAGCCAATGACGTTCCTATAGCGCCCTTCAGCAAAGTGCACTGTGCGAGTTGTTATCGACGGCGCCCGCCACCATGTGCAGTTTGATGTGCTCTCACCTTGTGCGCATCTGATGATTTTTGGATGGGATTTTTTGTCAACTGCTTCAGCGTTAATTTTCTGTACTGACCGTGTCATCCATATGAGAGAAAGTGATTTTGCATCTGACTTTTCTTAACGACATTATTCCCTCATTGCTGCAGCTGATACTGTTTTGCTTTCCTCAGTGCGCATAACTACTTACCGTTGTTTCTGACCATATCACTGACTGAGACGTGCTCATCGCACCATCTCATCGTCATCTTGCACGTGGAATCGCCTTCCCATCAAGTCTTGTACGATTCCGCAGCGGTTCAGCGATAGTAGCTGCCACGAACACATCCCGTGAATTCCTCATGCTGACTAAAGGAACTTCCCTGCCATGCATAGTGGATGCTCACCCTAAGTCCATGATGGTGCTCTCCGCCCCGCTACCTCAGCAACGTGATTCATCGCACGTCTCTCTTCCCATGCTGTCGAAGACAATCAGTCCGGACCTCATGCCGCACCAGCGCAAAGAATTGCTGGAATTGCTTGAAGCCCATCAAGCCATTTTTGATGCCACTTCCCCACCACTGGGACGGACTATCGTTGCACACCACCGCATCATTACTGAATGTAACTCGATCGTACGCCAACGACATTATCGGGTTTCTCTCTCGAAACGAAAAGTAATCGAAGAAAATGTGAATGACATGTTCCGTCGCGATATTATTCGTCCATCAACAAGCCCATGGTCCTCCCCAGTAGTATTAGTTAAAAAAAAAAGGATGGATCGGTACGATTTTGTATTGATTATCGCGCACTCAACAAAATTACCCGTAAAGATGTCTACCCGATGCCGCGAATAGATGACGCCCTTGACTCTCTCCAAGGCGCCGAATATTTCTCGACCTTGGATCTCCGCTCAGGTTATTGGCAAATACCTATGCATGAGGGCGACAAAGAAAAAACCGCTTTCGCAACTCCCGATGGACTTTACGATTTTAATGTTATGCCCTTCGGCTTGTGTAACGCACCAGCGACATTTCAAAGAATGATTGATACGGTACTTCGTGACCTAAAATGGAGAAGCTGTTTATGTTACTTGGACGACATTGGTATCTTTTTGGCAACCTTTAACGACCATCTCACGCGCCTGAATGAAGTCCTGACGTGTCTTTCTTCAGTGGGCCTTCAGCTCAACACCAAGAAGTGCCACTTTGCACAAAATGAAATTAAAATATTGGGACATCTGGTTAGCCATGACCGCATTCTTCCAGACCCAGATAAAATCAGCGCCGTCTTGAACTTTCCTCGCCCGCAACGAACTGCAGATTTGCGCAGTTTCCTCGGCCTGGCGTCATATTTCCGGCGTTTCATAAGGCATTTTGCAACTATTGCTGCGCCACTTCATGAACTACTTAAAGCGCGCAGCTCTTTCGTGTGGACTGAACAGTGCAACACTGCTTTTACCGACCTAAAGCACGCCCTCACATCAGATCCCGTTCTTGGCCACTTCAGCGATAGCGCTCCTACCATCCTGCACACTGATGCCAGTGGTCACGGTCTTGGCGCTGTCCTTCTTCAGCGCGATGCAGTTTCGCGTGAGAAAGTCATTGCCTTCGCCAGTCGGACCTTGACTCCAGCTGAGAAAAACTACACCATTACCGAGCAGGAATGTCTTGCCGTCGTCTGGGCTGTCCAAAAGTTTCGCCCTTACCTCTATGGTCGGCACTTCACAGTTGTGACCGATCACCATGCTCTTTGCTGGTTGTCCTCACTGAAAAATTTGACAGGCCGGCTTGGCCGCTGGATTCTACGCCTGCAAGAATACAATTTCGACGTCGTTTATAAATCGGGTCGCCAACACCAAGACGCCGGCGCTCTTACTCGCTGCCCACTTACGGAATCAGCCGGCTGTTTTTCTTCGCAACGCATTTCCACCTCTGACCACAGCCGACCATCTCTCCCCCGACGCATATCACAACAGTTTTTTTTGACGATTCTGAGCACAAACACGCACTCAGCTCACACCAATTAGCTGATGCCTACTGCCGGCCCATCATCGACAGCCTTATCGGCGCTTCGAGCGCGCCCAATGCTAGGCTTCGCCGACAGCTTCGTAATTTCAAGCTCGAAGATGGCATACTACGCCGCTACGTGTATTGCCCTGATGAAACTCGTTGGCTCCCAGTCGTGCCACGTGCGCTTCGCCCACGTATACTGGCGGCTTTCCACGATGACGCTACTGCAGGTCACCTTGGTTTTGACAAAACATATGACCGCGTGAAAAGACGATTCTTTTGGCCTGGCCTATCTTCTACCGTAGCTAAAAACGTCGCTTCCTAACGTCGCAAGCGGCCGACTTCTTCGCCCGCTGGCCCCCTACAGCCTCTTCCACGTCCCGCCACGCCATTCGACGTAGTCGGCATCGACTTATATGGTCCCCTACCTCTCTCCGATGGGGGTAACCATTGGAGTTTAACAGCTGTCGAGCACCTTACACGCTATGCTGAGACGGCCCCTGTACCGACTGGTTCCGCTAAGAAGTAGCTAATTTCTTTTTGCGGTCAATTGTATTGCGTAATGGCGCTCCTTGGGTGCTCCTAAGTGACTGCGGTACAGCCTTCTTATCGACATTCGTATCCGAAGTTCTTCGTGCGTCATCCACCCCCCATAAGACAACCTCAAGCTACCATCCCCGGACTAACGGTCTGACTGAGCGATTCTATCGCACCCTGTCGGATATGATATCCATGTAAATCACACCGGATCATCGAAATTGGGATACTGTTCTACCATTCGTCACATTCGCCTGTAATACTGCAGTACAGCGGACTACCGGTTACTCCCTATTTTTCCTCGTTTTCGGCCATCCTCCCACTACAATCCTCGACACTTCCTTCTTCTCTACGCCGCTTCCGATCCCCCGGGCAGATTGTGTGAGCCCTCCACGGATCTTCTTTCATTTGTACATACCATGATCTTCTTCATCCTCTTGTACATACCATCATCATCGTCCCGCGGCGCCGGCTCCGGCACGCGCTTGGGTTTTGTCCATCGGAATAAACGCCAGACACGGCATCCCTTGCCTTGCCGTCTCGACCTGGCCTTCTTCCACAATATATAATATATATATATATATATATATATATATATATATATATACGCGTGTTTGGTCAGCTTCGACGTGGCATGATCGACGATGGTGCTGATTTATTCAGTAGTTGAAGGATTGATTTCCGTGCAATGGAAAGAAGTGAAAACACACAGCTACAAATCAATTGTAACGTAATGGCACTTTGCTCAAAACCCGATAAAAATATATTTTTGTGGACATCTATTGCAGCAACAATGAGTTATATAATCCAAATCTTGTTCCCTATACGCCATAAAAATGCACTCGTGTATAATAGCAAGACACAAGTAGCTTATATTTTATCTTGATAGTGTGCACTAGTGAGAACATACATGACAACCCTAACTTGTGGAAAACCAGTTGCCTCCCCCTTTTTTCAGGACCGATCACCACCACCTCAACGAACTTCGTGGCAGCGCCGTCTGGGAGAGGAGGTAAGTACCTCTCCTTGTTGGAAGGAGAATCAGCGATGGGTGCGCCACCAGGACGTCTACGCGGGTTCCCGCGAGAAAACGACAGGGAGCTTCTGGATCCAGCCGGCAACGCGAACGGTCATCTCCCGCCGCCTCTCCCGGCAGATTCCAGGGGACAGCAGGCACGGAGTACGCAGCGCACACGGGAGGACCCGTCGTGCACAACCGCCCGTCTTCTGGCTCCCAACGGTGAAGCGACCAGTAAATACTGCACGCTCTCTCCGCGGGAAACGTTTGGCTTTATCTGAAGAATGTGGCGCGCACGGGAGATCCCGGCCGCCATATGCACGGCGCGTGCAAATTTCCACCGTCCCATTCCCCAGCCGGTGAGTCCAAAGTCCTTATGTCCTTCCAAGTAAAAGCTTGTTGACGTATAGCTAGCCGACATGATCTGTATTATGCTAGCGAGAACGCTGCACCTGCGGAGACCCCTCGCCACATTGGCTCCCCAACGTGGTTCTCTTGCGCCACCGTCACAACCTCGACGTGTGGCAAACCCTTGGGGCAAAGGACGATAGTTCGTGGCGTGGAGTACCTGCCCCGACTTTAACGTTAGGCCTCACCCGACATCGGAGTGCTAGCAAAGCTAATATGCTTTCTTGACGGCGAGGTGAGAGGAGTTGGAGCGAGAAGAAATGGTCGTGCATGTATTTGTGTGTGTGTTTATGAGTGTGCCGAGACCTTTGAGAGGTGCAGCCACGAGGACCGTACATGGAGACCTAGCCGTCCACGGAGAGCAGCACGCCGGAAGGGAGAGAGTGCCTCAGCCGGGACGGTGGCCCTACTTTTCTTGTATATAGTTGTAAATATTTCTTCTGTCTGTTTTGCTCTGGGAACCAGGTGCCGCAATTGGCTGACTGGTATTGCAGCCGTGATTGCCGGAAAGCACCGGGGCTCTCCGACACAGCTGGACGCGGTGGGCGTTGTTTGCTCAGAAGTTGCCTTTGGAGGGCAGCGAGCGAGTAGGGCCACCCTGGGTTCCTAGGCAGAGATGCACATCGTCGCGGCGTTGTGTTCTAGCTATTGGCCTTAGCGCTAGAGCGAGTAGGCTTAAGGCTCTTTTTGGGAGCTGTCTGTCGCACATCGGCGGACAAGCTAACCGTGTCATACAGGATGAGAGAATGTGTTTTGCTTGTTTATTTTATTCATCTTGCTGTAGCCGAACATCTCGCCTAACTAGAGAAAGCTAACTGCGCTCAAATGAACTTAATATTTTTGGGCTGAGAAGGCAAATGGGAAATTTCACAGAACCAGATTATTATGCCGGCAAACGAACCGCGGATGCCTGTGCTTCGTTCGGATTAACGGAACGCAGTGCGGGGCTGGATAAAATTGTTTGGCTTTCGCATTGAACCGCATTTTACCAAATGGTCATTTTGTGCAATTTATTCAACCTTTTTGGAGATCCGGAGGGTTACGCAGACAAGCCGCCTGCTGCCATTGTCTACGTTCCTGCGGCCGTGAATCACCGATGCTGCACCCTCCTGTCACGCTGGCTTGTCTGATGACACCAACGTTTGGATTGCACTAGTGTCTTGCCTGTGCGAGCTGCCCTGCGGTCGTCAAGCCTCGTGTGTATCTCGCGGATGGCGTCCAAGGAGCAGCTCTCGAAAACCGGTGAACATTAAGGGAGGAAGGGATGTGGAAAACCAATTTCCTCCCCCTAAAGGCCGGGATACATGGAGCGGTTTTTTCCACGATTTTCACGCGTCGAAAACTGCCGCTCCGACGCCCCGCTGAAGATACATGGAACGACGAAGCGGCGTGAGCGCCGCGGCGGGTGACTCGATGCGAAAGCAAATACATCAGCGAGCGGAAATAACAGCAGAGCGTGAGAGAAGCGACGCTGTTCCTTGTGTCGCGAAAGGGCGCATCCCAAAGCTAAAAGTAGAAAGCGTCGCACAAGGATTTCGCTCGCTCGAATGAACGAAGATTCCTCGGAATGCCCGCTCGGATACCAGCGGCACCGTTCTTTCTTTTTACAAATTTCGCTTCAGGGAGGAAACAAGTGCATTGCGATCCGAGAGTAGGTCGTATACTAACAAAAAGGCGACATTCCGTGATTTATTAAGCGTTTATTTTTACGATGATCACATTTCTGCGGCCAAACTGCTGCAAACCTCGTCAGCCATGGCGGCCATGTTGATAGCGGCAGCTCGAACCGGAAATGCTAGTTTGAAGCGCTAATATTGGCTCGCGTCGGCAGCAGCTTCCGGTTCGAGAGGACGCCGCGCAGCCCGCGCGTCAAATATCTGGCAGGACCAGATAGGCGGCGGCGCGCATTTTTTCCGGCGCTGGGCAACGAGTGCGCGCCGCCGGGTGTAGAACGCCGGCTTGACGCGGCAAAAACGCTCCATGTATTCCGGTCACCACCACTCAGGCGAGCGTCGTGGCAGCGGCGGCTGGGAAGGAGAATCAACGATGGATGCGCCACCAACACGCCTACGCGGGTTCCCGCGAGACGAAGAAAGAGGGATTCTGGAACGGTCGTCTGCCGGCAAATGCTGGGGGATAGCAGGCACGGAGTACGCATGCGCGAAAGATTGACTGGCGCAGCGAACGTCGCCCATGACGTCGCTTGCGAACTGCCAGGTCACAGATGGAGCACCGAGCGTCCGACGCAGCGGAAGACTGCCTGACACTCTCACGCTCGTACAAAAGATGTTATCAGAAGGATACTATTGCAAAAACACCATGCCTGCACATGCATGTACGAGGCTTTCGGCGACGAAATGCACTCATCCATACCTGCGCTAATCGTCGCTACACCTAGCCAGTTTCGCAGAGGCAGCGGACTGCGCTTCAGAACGGGCCAACGCTGTAATAAAGGATCCAATTTCATCACCGATGTACGATGGAAGGCCATCAAATATAATAAAATAAAGCGCGCTTTCCGCATATTCAGTAGCGGAGCGAGCAGACGTTTGGCGATCGACCGGGCAGCAGCAGTGGTTGTGTGAAAAAGCTCGCTTGTGTCGCAGTTATCACTCGTAACAGCACTTCAGTGTTGGTCAGTGATCTTCACAATTTACTCGTCGTTGACAGTACTGTATCCAGTGACTTTTTATTTACACGAAGAAATAATACTAAAGCATTTTTTAGATGCCAGCGGCCGACGCAACCAGGTCGGGTCGCCCGCTCGGCAGCGCAGCACTTCGATGCCAGATCCATTTTTTCGTCCTCTCCGAGAGGTGTGCTCCGCGTCTCCAACGCACAGCCCTCCTACGTTACCGTGACGTTGCTGCTGTTCGCGCTCTGATTGGCTGCCGCCGCCCATCGCTGCGACTGCCGGACGCGGCCTGTCGCCGTTGCGACGACGTTCGCAGCGGCGCGCCGCAGCTAATCGCAGTCGCTTTTCGCACGTGTCTCCGCCTTTATGGTTCTCAACGGCGAAGCGACCGGTAAATACTGCACGCTCTCGCCGCCTCCCGCGGTCCGAACACGCGCACGGGAGATCCCGGCCGCCGTATTCACGGCGCCTACAAATATCCACGGCCGACGTCGCCCCCCATTCTCCAGCCGGTGAGTCAGACGTCCTTACGTAGCCTTGCCCCTTCCAAGGAAAACCTTGTTGATGTGTAGCTAGCCGGCATGCTCTGTATTATTTGCAAGTGCAATAATTAGCATGGGAGTATTACCTATGTGTCTTAACCCCGTCCTTTGTCCCTTTGTTTATCCCGCGGGTTGCTAACGAGGACGCTGCATCCGTGCAGTGGCGACGGGGCGGAATACCGTCCCCCTCGCTTATACCGTCACAAACTAAACATCACACATTTTGAAAACAATTAGTACTGATGCAATTTTGGCTCCTTCGGAGAGACTCACTAGTAATTCGAGCTTGGATGGAGAGGGTATTGAGAGAGAGACTGCGTGGCGCACAAATCGTTTTAAGGGGGAAATATTTAAATCTGGCTTTTTAGTCAATTCATGACACATACACGAAAAAGCGATGTGATACGCACACGCTCTGCCAGTGTCCTCGACTGTATGTGACATAAAACAGTTCACAATAAAACGAAACTTTGGCGCTTGTAACATATTTAATAATTTCCATGAGAACATTGTCATACTATTTTGCCATCGATCGAGGAGCGTCTGAACTGTCCCGACGAGCTGGCATTGAGATCTTGCAAATGTATAATACTTATATATTGTATTTCTGCAAATTAATCTACTTCAAATACACTTTAATAGAAAGTGAGTATACATAAACTGGGCAAAATATGCCTAATTTCGCTTCACAAGTGAACACAAGAACATTTCTCCCTCTCCTCTCTCTCTCTGTAAGTGTATATATTGTCACGTACAAGGTGATTGAGGACATCAAGAATAGGGTTAGCTCCGATACAAAAGCGGTGAGCAGCACAGACGCAAAACCCGCAAGCGACACTTCGTCGTCCTTCACTCAGTCATGCGCCACCTGGCAACGCTAGGTGGCATTACCCCCCTTCCGAAAAAAAAAGGAAAAAAAAAGTGGAGACGGCCGGTGAGAACGGTGTGCAAAGTAAGATAGTGGTCACAGGAGGTGGCCGTGCGTTATCGTTGGTAGTACGGCTTCAGCCGCACAATGTGCACAATGTCCGAGCTGGGCTTTCGACGTTTTGAAAGTGCGGCGCCGTCTGGAATATAACTTCATAACTGAGGTCACTCACACGACGCAACACTTTGTACGGCCCGAAGTAGCGGGAAAGGAGTTTCTCGGACAAGCCTGGACGGCGAACTGGCGTCCACACCCAGACTTGGTCCCCACGTTTGTAGTGAACCTGGCGGTGCCGGAGGTTGTAGCGGTGTGCGTCGGAGGTCTGCTGCCTCCCGATGTGCACACGGGCAAGCTGGCGGGCTTCCTCAGCGCGGATGGCATACTGCTGGGCATCTGGGGGAAGCTGGTCATCATCTGGGTACGGGAGCATGGAATTGAGCATGCTATGAACTTTACGCCCGTACACAAGTCGAAATGGTGTGAAGCGCGTTGTTTCTTGTTGGGCTGTATATACGCAAATGTGACGTACGGCAGCACCTCGTCCCAGGTCTTGTGCTGCACATCGACGTACATTGACAACATGTCCGCAATCGTCTTATTTAACCTTTCGGTAAGACCATTGCTCTGCGGATGGTACTCTGTGGTCTTGCGATGGGTCGTGTAACTCAACTGAAATGTGGTCGATGAGCTGCGAAGTGAAAGCTGTCCCTCTGTCGGTAATGACACACGAAGGGGCGCCATGCCGCAAGACTATGTTATGCATGAAAAACTCAGCTACTTCGGAAGCTGTGGCATGAGGGATTGCCTTTGTTTCAGCGTATCGGGTCAGGTAGTCAGTAGCGACAACTATCCATTTGTTTCCGGCCTGCGACAAAGGGAAAGGGCCAAGGAGATCCATGCCGATTTGGTCGAACGGAATACGTGGTGCTCTAACGGGCTTGAGAAATCCGGCAGGCTTCAGGGGCGGTGTTTTACGGCGCTGGCATTCGCGACAGCTTCTTACATAGCGTTTCACAGTTGCGGAGAGTCCTGGCCAGTAATACATGTTGCGGACTCGAGCAAGCGTACGTGAGTAACCCAAATGACCAGACGTCGGTTCGTCGTGGCAAGCAAGTAGAATATCCGCACGGAGCTCGCATGGTACTACCAGAAGGTAAGCTCTTTCTTGGCCTTGGGAGTTTCTTTTATACAAGACGCCTTTCTGCATACAGAATGAACCAATGTACCGAGATAGGCGTCGAGGGAGCGTCGTATCACGTCCTTCCAGATAATCGATGAATGGAAGGATGTCTGGATCAGCTCTTTGTCGATCCCTGAGCTCAGATGCACTGAGAGCTCCTAGAAAGCCGTTGTCGCCATCGGCTGCAGCATCGTCAGTGTCAACGGGGGCTCGTGAAAGCGCGTCAGCGTCTTCGTGTTTGCGGCCTGACTTATAAATTCCTGAAGCCGTAAACTCCAGCGTGCAAGTCGTCCCGATGGGTCTCGCAGATTTGCCAACCAGCACAAACAATGATGGTCCGTGACGACTTTAAATGGTCGGCCGTAAAGATAGGGCCGAAACTTCATAGTGGCCCACACGACCGCCAGGCATTCCTTTTCCGAGGTGGAGTAGTTCGTTTCGGCGCGAGAGAGTGTGCGGCTAGCATAGGCTATTACTCGCTCGATCCCGTCTTGATGCTGAACAAGGACCGCGCCAAGACCAATACTACTGGCGTCAGTGTGTACCTCTGTGTCAGCAGCTTCATCGAAGTGCGCCAGAACAGGGGATGTTTGAAGGCGCTCGCGAAGCAAAGAGAAGGCCGTCTGCTGATCAGAGTTCCACACAAAATAGGTGTCCTTCCTTGTGAGGCGCGTCAGAGGTTCCGCAATTTGAGAGAAGTCCGCAATGAACCGCCGGTAATATGCGCACAGGCCGAGAAAGCGCTGAACAGCCCTCTTGTTAGCTGGAACGGGAAACCGTGCGACGGCAGCAGTCTTATCGGGATCCGGGCGTACCCCATCAGCGCTCACAACATGGCCAAGGAACTTGAGTTCTGTATACCCGAAGTGGCACTTCTCGGGCTTCAGCGTGAGATCAGCAGAACGGAGCGCTTCCAGTACAGCTCGAAGGCGTTCGAGGTGTTGGTCAAATGTTTCGGAAAAAACAACTACGTCGTCCAAGTACACAACACAGATCTGCCACTTGAGGCCCGTGAGGACGGTGTCCATCATCCTTTGGAATGTAGCTGGGGCAGAGCACAATCCAAATGGGAGTACTTTGAATTCATATAGGCCATCTGGAGTGACAAATGCGGTTTTTTCTAGGTCTCTTTCGTCTACTTCGATTTGCCAATAGCCGCTTTTCAAATCAATAGATGAAAAATACTTCGCACGTCGCAATCTGTCCAGTGAGTCATCGATGCGCGGCAACGGGTATACATCTTTCTTTGTCACATTATTCAATTTCCGATAGCCGACGCAAAATCGAAGAGTACCGTCTTTCTTCTTGACCAGGACTACTGGTGAAGACCACGGACTTTGTGAAGGCTGCACAACACCATCATCCAGCATCTCCTGAACCTGCGTCTGGATCACTTCTCGTTCTTTGGCAGACACACGATAAGGCTGCTGTCGTATAGGGCGAGCGTCTTCATAAGTAATGATGCGATGTTGCGTGATGGGCGTTTGACGAACCTTCGAGGAAGAAGCAAAACAGTGCTTGAAATCCAGCAACAGTAGCTCCAAGGCCCGCCGTTTCTCCTTCGACAAGTAGCAGTTAATGTCGATGTTGTCAAGAGATGGCTCATTAGTTTCGACTGCCGTGGATGCAAAACAAACCGGATCGTGCGTAACAGGGTCAGCGGAAGCGATAGAAGTTCCCGGAAACAAGTGCCGGTGCTCATTTGAAAAATTTGTGACAAGGAGTGCAGCCCGGCCATTGTGAAGCGACAATAAACTTCGAGCAGCGCAGATGCCTTGAGCAAGCAGGAGTGAATGGTTCGCTTCCGCTACAGCATCGCCGGCACGGAAATCGCCACAGGTAACTTCCACAAGAACACTGCTTCGCGGCGGCAGCGAGACGCTCTCGGCGGAAACGCCAAGTGCGGCATTGCAAGGACTGCTACTATCTCGTTCGGCAGATTGTCCCATCGAAAATGTGACGCTTCTATTTCGCAGGTCGATAACTGCTCCGTACTCTCGCAGAAAGTCAACGCCGAGGATAAGGTCACGGGAACAGTCACTCAAAATGACGCAACTAACGACGAACGCATATCTGTTAATTTGAATACGAGCCGTGCACATCTCCTTAGGGGTAACTACATGACCGCCGGCGGTTCGAAGGTACACACCTGGCCAAGCAGTGAGCACCTTCCTCAAAACAGTCGCCATGCGACCACTCAAAATCGAATAATCCGCACCGGTGTCCACTAATGCATTCACTGTAGTACGACCGTCTAAAATAACAGGAATGTCCAGAGAAACGCTTTTGGCTTCCCTAGGGGACGGTACCAGCAGCTCGCGGTCGGATCGAAACGGCGACGACGGGAGGTCTTCAACGCAGCGACTACCAGCGGCCTCGCCCCCGAAGGTCGCTGTTTTCAGTTTTCCCGAGAAGGGCTAGACGAGCGGCCTTGCCCCTCTCGCGAGGAACCTTGGGTGGACGTCGATGAGCGCCTTGGTGAAGGGGAGCGGGACTGACGCTGCGAACGACATGAACGCTGTTCCGCCAGGTACTCTTCAATAACGCGGGGTCGTTGACCAAACCGGGGAGGGGGCGAGTCGATGCGAAAGCCGTGAAGACCGAGGCGTCGATAAGGACAATCCCGGTAGAGATGGCCTGGTTCACCGCAGTGGAAGCAGAGTGGACGGCGGTCAGGCGCGCGGCAAATGTCGGCTTTGCGTCGGGGCAGGGGACGTTCGTTGAAGTACTGCACTGGTTGCACCGAGGGCAGCGGAACTGTAGGCGGCGCGGGAATGGGTGGCGGTGGAGGGGGAGCCTGACTCTGCAGGACTTCCGCATATGTGGGACGATTTTCGGTCACCGACAGCAAAGACGGGCTCGTAAGTATAGGCGAAAGAGGGCTCTTGAGCGCTTGTCGTACCTCCTCCAGCACTATAGCAGAAACGGAAGCTGGCGATTGCTGCAGGGGGTGGGTCCAGAACTTTCTCAGTTCTTCGCGCACGACACTGCGAATTAGTTCACGCAAAGCATCAGGATGCCGCTCGGAAGATGCAAATGACTCTGCAGTTGTGCCAGTATGGAGAGGTCGGTTATAAGCCGCAGCACGTTGTTGTAGCACCCTTTCCATTGTACGTGGCGCCCTCCGCAAGGAATCCGTTTACGGTCGAGGGTATATATATATATATATATATCTTGGTACCTTAAAATAGAGCGTGTGAAAGAAGCCAAACATTAGCAGTTGTTTTTTCCAAACATTAGCAGTTGTTTTTTCCAAACATTGAACCTCGTACGCTCACATTGACCTCGTAGCAAAGAAGTTGGCGAGGGCCTGTGGAATAATTTGTAGGCTGCGACAGGTGCTCCCACAGAAACTTCTCTACAATGCCTTATTAAACCCACATATAAAATATCGTAACCTGGTATGGGGACAT
Organism: Amblyomma maculatum; assembly: GCF_055883805.1. Classification (NCBI taxonomy): domain Eukaryota; kingdom Metazoa; phylum Arthropoda; class Arachnida; order Ixodida; family Ixodidae; genus Amblyomma; species Amblyomma maculatum. The sequence continues at coordinate 183,759,298 of NC_139349.1, forward strand.
CACAAACGAACATTCACAGATTACGTTTAATACAGAAAAAAGCTGTTCGCCATATTTCAAACGTGCCCTTCAATGCTCACACACGGGATTTATTTCAGGCATTGAATTTGCTTCCTATCAAACACCTCTGCACTTTCAACATGTTGGCAAAATACAAAAGCAGTCTAAAAGATAACAATAAGCATTTTATTCAAATATGCAATCTCAAAACAGTGCAACTGCCATACTTATTGAGGCAAAGAGAAGTGTGGCCATTGCCATTTCGTCGCGCTAATAATGGATTTAGTAGGTTGCAATACCGTGTGCCTTGTTTCTTAAATATCCTGGAAAGGAAAAATGCAAATTTTGAAATTATGTCTAGAAACAATTAGAGGGAATATTTGATGTCGTTCAATGGTGTCGAGATGAATTGTGTTCTTTGAGTAAAGTTCTTTTTTGCAGCATGGAGCATTTGAATTAAGTAACCTGCTTAAAATAACTACGTACACATTTCGAGGTGACTGTTAATACTGACAATGTTCTGTTCGTTTGGCTTTCTGTTGAGTTTGCTTTCGTAGAAGTGAATATTTATTTGAGATATTTTCTATGATAATGGTTCCTTTATTGCTATTGTGAAGTCAAATTATGTCAATGTGTTGAAATATGGAAGTATTTCTGTGTTTGCCGTGTACATAAAAATCTGCGCTGCCGAATGACAAAGGGGCATGAACCTCGTCAAGCTGCTAGTAGACGCTTTTTCGTTCTTGTGCTTTGATTTCTTTTGTACACCGCGGAAGAATGCTAAACAAAGATTGATGATGCTGATTGAATTCCCAATTCTTTTTGTCTGCAGTGTACATTGAGATCTGCCAGTGGAAAATGTTTCCACTGTCAAATGTTTTATGATTGGCTGCGCGTTTTGTGTTTTAACCTCGGCCCAAACGGCCTATCTGAAAAGGAACTGGCTTCTCTGAGACGTCTCGCAGCGCAATTCACAGAGTTTTTGTAGTGACGTTACCTTATTGTTCTGCCGCGGCAGCCTGAAGAGAAAGCTGTAAAGCCTAGGAGCCTGGTCGTCCTTGGGAATGCCACCGTTCCAGATGCAGTTGCTGCTACCCTAAGGAAACGGCCGAAGTACAGTGTTCCTCCGAGAATTGCTGCCTTTGAGCTCCTCTCCTTGGACTGGAAGCTGACAGATAAAGCTGGTGAGGGCCGGCAAGGTGTCTTTTGAATGGTGTTGGGTTACTGAGGCCATCCCGAAAACATGACCTTTACCCAAACGAACGCACGCAACACGTCGTGGCATTTTTTAAGAACAACGAACTTAGACTCCTTCAAGCTGAAGAAAGTTGTTTTGCGGTTGTTCCAGCCGGCCTATTCTAAAGAAAGGGGACGCAGGCCATTTTGAAGAACTTTGTTCAGGTGGAGAAGAGAGCATGTAGAGTTAAAACGAAAGCCATCTCGTTGTGTAATGAGCTCCAGGTCTCCAGGCTGGCCAAAGGAATCAGCGAATGCAAGAAAAAGTCTCTTAGTGTGTTTCTTTACGGTGAAGACCCATATGCCAGGCATGCCTTTCAGATCCACTATTGGTGACCGGCATTCGTGGCAGCAAAAGGTGAGCAAATGTCTCCTGAATCATTTAAAAACTCTGGAAGTGGGCGATCCTTTTGCCACCAAGAATTCAGCAGAGGTGACGGCCTTTTTAAAGGCCAGTATTCCATTGTAAGGGTTCATAGTAAGGGTTGATAAGGGTTCATATTTAACCAGCCAAAGGACACAGGAAAGAAGAGGACAGGACAAAGCTGGACTAGCAACTGAGTTTATTGAACAGAAGAAAACAACGAAGACTCCTTCCGGATAGCACGCGCACAACCCAACCGGTGGAATGGCAGGAAATTGGGAAGAAGATGAAGAAGAAAATTCAAAGCCAATTCGAAGTCAAGGCCTAACTAACAACTTTTCTAATAGATCAAATTTCTTACAATGAAGGCTAACCGACGCCTTAGCCACACACTTGTCCTCGGCTTTAGCAATGTAATACGCTTCAACCAACTCTCTACAGAATTGATTACCATTGCTGTAAACTACACCCGTATTATTGAAATCAGGCGCACAAAGGGACGGGTCATGCTCCGACTTACACTCTCGGGATTGCACATGTAGCGCCAGATTAGAACTCGCCTTCCCTCCCAGAGAATTAGAGTGCTCCGTCAGGCGCACATTCAGACATCTGCCTGTCTGCCCGTAGTAGCACCGGTCACAATTGAGCGGAATGCCATAAACCACATTCTTTCTGCAGGTGGTGAACTTTTTTTATGTGACACTGCACAACGAAAACTATCACGAGCTACATTGTCGAGCCCCTTTCTAACTCTGGCACACAAGCCTCCTATCTTGTTTCTCGCTGTAAATACAACGTACAACGACTCAAGAAACTGCCGGCAAGGTAGGATGTTGACATGGAGAAAATTCAGCATACTGTAAAGAACGGGGGAAGCCTTAAAGCGGTAAAGAAGACATTGGGCATAGGCAAAAACCAGATGTGTGCGATAAGGGACAAGACGGGCAACGTCATCACAAATATGGATAAGATAGTCAAAGTAGCCGACGAGTTCTATACAAATCTCTACAGTAGCCAAAGTAGTCAGGACAGTAATGAGATTGGCGGTAGGGAAAAACAGTCAGACGTTCCACCAGGACGACGTCAAGAAAGCATTAAAAACTACGAAAAGGGGGAAATCAGCTGGAGAGGATCAGATAACTACAGATTTGCTGAAGGACGGGGGGGATATCGTGTTAGAAAAACTGACCACCCTGTATACGCAGTGCCTGGTGTCATCGACGGTACCGGAACCATGAAAGAATGCAAACATTATCCTCATTCATAATCCTCATCCATGCTATGTATAAGGACCCTAAATATTACAGAGCAATCAGCTTACTGTCTGTTACGTATAAGGTATTTACCAAGGTACTCGCTAATAGAATCAGGACAACCTTAGACTTCAATCAATCAAATGATCAAGCAGGGTTTCGGAAACGGTACTCTACTATCGACAAGGTCAGTTGTTGGGCGAGTTGGTGACGATGTTTCATATCTACAGCGCGATAAACGGGACAAGAGAACACAATAACGACAAACACAGCGCTGAACTGACAACAGATTTTTATTGCTTGTCCAGCCGGTATATATACCCCACTGGAAGGCAGAGATAGAAATCAAGACACACAGATCATGAGTACACATAAAATTCAACTACTACAGGGTCGCATTAACATTCGCATTCGAGATAAGCTGTTTCTTTTTTTGATAATGTTGTATAAGTGCAAAATCTCTGGCATTATCAAAAAAAGAAACAGCTTATCTCGAATGCGAATGTTAATGCGACCCTGTAGTAGTGTGAATTTTATGTGTACTCATGATCTGTGTGTCTTGATTTCTATCTCTGCCTTCCAGTGGGGTATATATACCGGCTGGACAAGCAATAAAAATCAGTTGTCAGTTCAGCGCTGTGTTTGTCGTTATTGTGTTCTCTTGTCCCGTTTATCGCGCTGTAGATATAGAACTCTACTATCGATAATATCCATACCATCAATCAGGTGATCGAAAAATGCTCGTAATATAACCCGCCCTTATACATAGCGTTCATTGATTACGAAAAAGCATTTGACTCAGTGGAAACCTCGGTGGTGGTGCAGGCATTGCGAAATCAGGGAGTAGATGAGCCGTATGTGAAAGTGCTGGAAGACATATATAGTGGCTGCACAGCAACCATAGTTCTGCATAAAGAAAGTAACAAAATTCCCATAAAGAAAGGTGTTAGGCGAGGAGACACAATCTCCCCAGTACTATTCACAGCTTGCTTAGAGGAAGTATTCAGAGACTTGGAATGGGAGCAGTTAGGGATAAGGGTAGATGGAGAATACCTCAGTAATATGCGATTTGCTGATGACATTGCCTTGCTAAGCAACTCGGGGGATGAACTGCAAATAATGATTGATGACATAGACAGGAAAAGTAGAAAGGTAGGCTTGAAAATCAATATGCGGCAGACTGACGTAATGTTCAACAGCCTCGGTAACGAACAGCAGTTTACATTAGGTAGCGAAGTACTGGAAGTAGTAGGCGAATATGTCTATTTATAGGACAAGTAGTAACCGCAGATCCGGACCATGAAAAGGAAATAACAAGAAGAATAAGATTAGGATGGAGATCATTTGGCAAGCACTCGTAGATTATGACTAGCAGCTTACCGGTATCGCTAAAGAGGAAAGTATACAACAGTTGATCTTACCTGTACCCACCTATGGCGCTGAAACGTGGAGGCTAACCAAAAGAGCTCTACTTAAGTTGAGGACAACCCAGAGGGCTATGGAACGAAAAATGGTAGGGGTAACATTAAGAGATAGGAAGCGTGCAGAGTGGGTCAGAGAAATAACTCAAGTTACCGACATTCTAACGGAAATTAAGAAGAAGAAATAGACATGGGCAGGACATGTAGTGCGAAGAGAGGATAACCGATGGTCGCTTAGGGTAACAAACTGGATTCCAAGGGAAGGAAAGCGTAGCAGGGGGCGGCAGAAAGGTAAGTGGGCGGATGAGATTAAGAAGTTCGCAGGGGTCAAGTGGATGCAGCTGGCACAGAACCGGGTTAAGTGGAGAAATATGGGAGAGGCCTTCGCCCTGCAGTCGGTATAGTCAGGCTGATGATGATGATGATGATGAATACCTTCTTCAGCAAACATAAGAACCGGCAGTAGGTATGAAAAGGCGCTAACAGAGACTAAATGAAATTGACTTCATCCTGTGTTCAACCCCCGCCATTATGCAAGATGTAGAGGTAATCGGGAAAGCACCGTGCAGTGACCACAGGATGGTGAGGTCCCGAATTAGCATAAATCTGAGGAAGGAACGCAGCAGATTAGTAAGAAAGAAACCCATCAGCGGATTAGCGCTGAGGGGAGGGCAGAAAAGTTTAGGATTTCGCTCTAGAATAGAGATTCAGCTCTAAACGAGGACGGCTACATTACCCTAGAAGTAATGAACATTAATTTCAGAGATATTACTGAGTGCGCTGTAGAAGTAGGCGCTAGGATAGTTAGAGAGGATTCCGGTAAGCTGTCTAGGAGACGAATGTTTGATTAAAAAAGCCGGAGTATGAAAGCTTCCAATCCAACAGACCAGATAGAATTGGCCTAGATATCAAAGCTAATCAACAAGCGCAAGGTGGCCGATATAAGAAAGCATAACATGGCGAAAAATGAGCATGCTGTAAAGAACGGGGGTAGCCTAAAAGCGGTAAAGAAGAAAATGGGCATAAGCGAAAACCAGATGTATGCGATAAGTGACAAGGCGGGCAATGTCATCACGAATATGGACAAAATAGTCAAAGTAGCCGAGGAGGTCTATACAGATCTCTACAGTAGCCAAAGTAGTCAGGACCATAATGAGATTGGCGGTAGGGAAAACAGTCAGACGCTCCACAAGTGACGAAGGACTAGGTCAAGAAAGCCTTAGAAACTATGAAAAGGGGGAAATCAGCTGGAGAGGACCAGATAACTACAGATTTGTTAAAGGACGGGGGGGATATCGTGCTAGAAAAACTGGACACCCTGTATACGCAGTGCCTGGTGTCATCGACGGTACCGGAAGAATGCAAACATTATCCTCATTCATAAGAAAGGGGACTCTAAGGACTTCAAAGATTACAGACCAATCAGCTTACTGACTGTTACGTATAAAGTATTTACTAAGGTAATCGCTAATAGAATCAGGACAACCATAAACTGCAATCAAGCAAAGGATCAAGCAGGTTTTCGGAAACTGTACTATGCTATCGATCATATCCATACCATCAACCAGGGGATAGAAAAATGCTCGGAATATAACCAGCCCTTATACATAGTATTTATTGATTACGAAAAAGCATTTGACTCAGTTGAAACTTCGGTGGTGATGCAGGCATTGCGAAATCAGGGGGTAGACAAGCCATACGTGAAAGTGCTCGAAAGATATATATAGTGGCTGCACAGAAACCATAGTTCTACATAAATAAAGTAACAAAATTCTCATAAAGAAAGGTGTTAGGCAAGGAGACACGATCTCTCGAGTACTATTCAGAGCTTGCCTAGAGGGAGTATTCAGAGACTTGAAATGGGAGCAGTTAGGGAGAGGGGTATGGAGAATACCTCAGTAGTCTGCGATTTGCTGATGACATTGCCTTGCTAAGTAACTCAGTGGATGAACTGCAAATAATGATTGATGACCTAGACAGGAAAAGTGCAAAGGTAGGCTTAAAAATCAATATGCAGAAGGCTAAGGTAATGTTCAACAGCCTCGAGAAGGAACAGCAGTTTACGTTAGGCAGCGAAGCACTGGAAGTAGTAGGCGAATATGTTTACTTAAGACAGGTAGTAACCGTATATCCGGACCATGAAAAGGAAATAACAAGAAGAATAAGATTGGGATGGAGCGCATCTGGTAAGCACTCGCAGATAATGACTAGCAGCTTGCCGGTATCGCTCAAGAGGAAAGTATACAAGAGTTTCATTTTACCTGTACTCACCTATGGGGCTAAAACGTGGAGGCTAACCAAGAGGGTTCTACTTAAGTTTATGACAACTCAGAGGGCTATGAAACGAAAAATGGTAGGGGTAACATAAAGAGATAGGAAGCGTGCAGAGTTGGTCAGAGAAATAACTCAAGTTACTGACATTCTAGTAGAAATCAAAAAGAAGAAATGGGCATGGGCAGGACATGTAGTGCGAAGAGGGGATAACCGATGGTCGCTTAGGTTAACTACTGATTTCCAAGAGAAGGAAAGTGTAGCAGGGGGTGGCAGAAAGTTAGGTGGGCGGATGAGGTGAAGAAGTTCGCCGGGGTCAAGTGGTTGCAGCTAGCATAGAACGGAGTTAATTGGAAAAATATGGGAGAGGCCTTCGCCCTGCAGTGGGTATAGTCAGGCTGATGATGAACCAGCACAGGTTGTTGTACCGGTAACGTCTGACGAGCTGTCAGCGCAAAAGCTCTCGGCCCTCTGATTAGACTGCCTTCAAAGTTCACCGGGACCAGCTACTGCGAAGTCTCTGACCACTACCTCAGTCCGTACGCATCGAACAGGAGTGTTTCTCCTGCAGCAAAACTATAGCCCCGCCCCTGATTATGAGGCAGCACACCAGGAACACAGACGGGAAGAAGGACAAGCGCAGATGCCCGTCCACACTGCAGGAGTTTTGAAGGCCTTGCTTGAGGAAGAGGCTGTACGCCAAAAGGTGTCGATAGGGACATTATAGTGTACGTTTGGGGAATTTTGAAAAGTAATCTGTCTAGTTTTACTCCAGAACCCAACCGAGGGTCTTTTGGAGGCGGTCAAGACGGAGTGGGACAAGTGGGTCGAATCTATACGAAGTGCTTTCTCTACGCATGGCCGATTTTATCAATGTGAGCAGTAGCGGCATCCGTCATTAGATTCGTTTCCATGAAAACCATTTTTGAATGTTTTTTTTTTTTCCAATCGACTCCACCCTGTTGCTCTTTACTGTTTTAAAGTTTGCAAAATATTACCGCAAAAGGGCAAACCATTCATATCTGTATTTGTTCGGTTTCGACAGCCGCCGGGATGCGGTTTTATCACTGATTCTGGCCCGCGTAACAATTCTGCGTTCTTTGTTTGATCATGCTCATTGTCGCGAGACGCAGCTTTATCAATTTCTTGGTCTCGTAAGATGCTCCGAAATGTTTCTCGAAGATTCCTGCCACTCGCGTATATTTCTGCATTGTTCTAGGCTGTGCTAGTTGCCGTGCGCGGTTTTATTTTGATACTTCTTTGTAGCCTTTAAATCGAGCACTGACGCGTGAAACTGGCATTTTGGTTCGACGATCGACGAGCAGGTTTGTTGCTAGCGCCATCGGCAAGTTGCGTAGTTCTTTTGCGGGCGCAAGTCAGCCCAAGAAAGAGTCAATTTCAGTACTATCACGCCTGTGTCCTCTTTTGTTGTCTACCGTTTTGTCACCACTACATAACAAATGGTGGAAGTGCTGAATCTCGACACCATGAGGTACCCCAAAGATGGCATCTGTTGAGCAGAAAGCCCCCTTGCTTTCGTTCAAATCCGCGAGCCCCCCTGCTTCCAAGGACGAGTGGACGCGGATGCGGAAGAATGGCTCGACCTGTTCAAACGCTTGGCAACTTTCAACGCCTTTAACGACGAAACGAAGCTCAAGCAGGTGTACTTTGCTCTTGAATGGTCTGCCCGAATATGATTTGAATATCATAAGGCAGATTTGAATGATTGGGAGATTTTGAAGAAAGAGCTTGTGACTGCCTTTGAAGTGTCATCCGGAAGGAAAGAGCACAGGCCCTCCTTCAATCAAGACTTCAACTTTCTATCGAGCCTGTTCTGGCTTGCGTTCAGGAGATGAAAAGCCTCTTTCTCCGCGTCGACCCTAACATGACCGTAAGTGAGAACGTGAAATTTTTAATGCGAGGCCTTAAAGAGCCTATTTTTGCAGGGGTTGTCAGAAGTTCGCCAGAAACCGTGGCGCAATTTAAAACAAGCGTCGACCAAAGAGAAGACGATGGACACCCGAATGCGACACTACAATCGACCGCTCCAACCGGTCGACTTCTGTGAGCAGCGCTTCTGTGAGCTGTGAGAGCCTTCAGGACCTCGTCCGGGACATCGTGCGAGAGGAACCTTCGCCGGTTGCTGCCCTCATCGCAACAACCTCAGGTGGCGAAGCTCGCGGACGTCGTCCGTGAAGAAGTCCAGCAAGCATTAGGTGTGCCTCAAACTGCAATTTGGCTCCAATGGCTACGATGGTTCACACGCAAGAGCCCACCACGATGAACTACGCTGCCGCATTAAGCTGTACTACGCAACGACGAGACCCCCAAGCCCCCGTCGACATGAACAATCTGCTTTTTAAGGCCGCTGCTTGGTCCCCGCCTGTCAAGCCTACCAACGATCTACAAGCCAAAGGAAAGGCGACGCTTGGAGATCTAACAACCGACCACTCTTTTTCCTTTTTGTGGTGAGGCTGGACACATCCTCCGTCACTGCTTGTACAGGCGCCTATGTGGTTTCGCCTTCGATGCCTCACTACTCCATCATGGCGAGCGACTACAAGAAATCAACGACTTCCTGCAGAGGGGAGAGCACACGTCGCCAAGTCGACTGTCACGCTCACCCTTGCCGGTTAGGTCCCGCTTTGCGTCGCCGGGCCAGAGCTACGTGCGAGAAGGTCCCCTATCCTGCACAGAGGAACTAAGTACAGCCACCTTTGGAGGTGAGGTTGCTTCACTGTGAACACACGAAGATCTTCCGCCACCGACGAGGAGTGATGGAGACGCAGCCATTAAATCGCCGCTCCACATGACCACAATATCGACGAGACCATGAGCATACTTCAAGTTGACATCGCTCTCCAGCGAAGGGACGACGGTGTGCCGTGGCCGCGACCTCAGCGCAAGAAGCAGAGATTGAACACCGAAGCCAACGCGTAATGCGAGGACGCGAAAAAGTTACCTTAAAGTTGCTGTCGACGTTCGCGCAGTCACTGCCTTCTTAGACACCGGAGCTGCCTGTTCAGTCATCAGTGCACCGTTTGCATCCCAGCTCAGGAAAGTACGACCGCTTGGGATGGCCCGCTGATCCGCACATCTGGGGAAAACCTTATTACGCCGTCAGGGAGATTACTGCAATATTAGCAGCGAATGGACGGACGTACCCCACCAGCTTTGTGGTCCTGCAGAAGTGTTCCCGTGAGGTGGTTCTGGTTATGGATTTTCAGAACAACCATTGAGCAATTAACGACCTTCGCTCAAAACTCGTCAAGCTCTCGACGGACAACGCCATACCTTCCGCGACGACGTCGACTCATCAAATTGCTATAAGTGTCCTCGACGAAGACTTGACCGCGCCGCCCCAATCAAGCGTTGTCGCCTGCATGGGCAACGCAGACATCGAAATCGCCGAAGGCGTCGTCGAAGGAAGCACCCACGTGCTTTTGGAAGGAGGGCCCGGTATAAGCAATAAGTGTCGCCCATATCCGATGAGGACAGACTCAAGAGGGGTGACGAACTTCTTAACAAGGGTACTCGACGAGATAGCGGACAACCGGGATGTATTCACCCTTCCCAACCAACCCGCAGACTGACTATGCACCCAAACTTTCTAAGCAGCCTATGTTGACAGCAACACAGCATTACCCCAAGGCAGGCAACACCAGATAGCTCGGTAGCATATTTCAGAGGAATCACCTCCAATAAGCATTAGACCCCAATCAGGTGCCAACCACCTGTTAGCCGTGACTACCCCGACAGTGAATAAAATATTAGCCCTTATAAAGCAAGTGACCTCCCTAATCATAGAAGATCTTCGGCCGCGCAATAGATAATGCACTGTCTCTGGTGGTGCAGTGGAACTGTCGAGGCTTTGCGAATAAGGTCTCTGAAGTGAGCGACAAAAAGCTGAAGGCTTACCACCTCAAAAGCATAATTCACTTCCTCGCCTTTCAGGATTCTGCGCTTACCATTCACCTTCCATCCCTGATTGCCGTTGTATCGCCTCTTCCCTCACTCCAGGTAAAACTGCAATTTATATTTATAGTTCCGTTTCCCACGCACAGATGGTCCATTCACGGTGGTGTAACATACGCTAAGAGGCTGTTGCACTCCTAGTTAAGCCTGTACGCACCCCACTTATTCTAGTTTCGTTTTATGGTTATCCTGGTTCCGCATCTCCCAATCTTGGATGGGTTCGTTTTCTGCGTTATACCTACTCGGGTATCCCTATTCTAGTCGGTGGAGGCTTCAACGACGCACACACTTCGTGTGCTTACCTATTGCATTCCCCCACAGGTGCACAGATCCAGGGCAGCTTTTCAAATAATTATTTTCATTTTTTAATCCACGTGCATACATCTACTCGTCCACGAGGTGGGCCTTATTCACCTCATTTGACAAGGTGGTAGCTCTGCTTGGGTTGTTGAACCAGATACCTAAGGCACAGTCCTATCTTTATCTCTCTCACTTGGTATCAGGTTTTCTGTGATAGCCTGATGACAGTGCATGTGCCCTGCGCAGTGCGTGCACCGCGTTATGGAAACCTATAAAAACTATGGCCATCAATAAATAAGCATTCTTCTTGTCCTAGCCGTCATGCTGTCGAGGGCCTTTCTGTCTGATACATGATGTCAGAAGTGGCTAGTTATCCACGGTTGACGATGAATCTGCTGAAGCCCCCAGAACCCTTGCAGCTATCGGGAAACCTGTCTCAGAACTGAAAGCGGTTTAAACAGAAACTGGATCAAGGTGACCACGTCGAAAGAGGATCCTAGAACCAGTGCAGCAGAAGCAGCGCTCCTCTTAAGCGTTGCCGGAGATGAAACGCTTGACATCTTTAACACGTTCAAGTTTGAGGCTGGAGAAGACAAAGAAGATTATGACACTCTGGTAAGCAATGAAGTGAATGAGCGTTACGTAATTCGCTCGAGGAAGCAAGGGGATGGAGAGCCGTTTGAAACTTTTGTCCGAAACCTCAAGAAACAAGCAATGCAGTGCAACTTCGAAGGTCTGAATGATTCAAAGTTACGTGGAAAATTGCTCCGTAGGAAGGGCCTAACGTTGGTAAAGGCTGAAGAATTGTGCCAAGTAGCGGAATCAGTAGCCCGAAAAAATCAGATTTGGGAGAAGCCAGATAACAGTATTGACGAAGTCTATGGTGTATAGCGCCATGCCATCACTGGAGCCACAAGAGAAGGCTGCACTCGACAGAACTGCGTATCGCTGCAAGAAGTGCAACCGATGGCACGAACAAACGGCAGTGTCCGGCATATGGGGAAAGATACAACCCCTACCGCAAGCTCCGTCCTTTTGCAATTTGTTGTCCGGCCAAGACAGTCGTCAGCGAAGCCAGCGAACCTAACATGATTGATGAGTTGGACGTTCTTGACGTTGGCATCGCAAGAAGCGACAGTAAGGACTCGACTGTGAAAGCCAGAATCACAGGTCGTGAAGCACTCTTCAAGGTCGACAGCAGATCACAAGCAAGCATTATAACATTTTCGGTATACCGCAAGCTACACACTGCCGAACTGATCTCTACGAGTTCTGTGCTGCGAGCCTACAAGGGAGGCGTCCGAACTTTGCAACAACAGTCCAAAAAGTGACAATTGGGAACGCCGCCACTGCGGAGAAGTTTAATGGGGTGAAATCAGACTGGGCTTGACGCAAGCGAAGCATTGGGTCTGGTACGGCGGTCAGTCGACACTATCAGCGTTTCCACTAAATACGGAACACTTAAGGATTTTAAGCACGTTTTCGAGGGTTTAGGCTGCATGAAGGAGCATGGTACTGGCGGCTGTCCCGGTCGTCCAGCCAGCGCTGTGGGTGCCCCTGTCCTTGCGTCCAACCCTGCGTGACGAGCTTAAAAAAATGGAGGTAGCCGGCATCCTCAAAAACGAAGACCCTACAGACTGGGCCAGCACTTTGGTCTTATTTAAAAAAACGATGGCAGACTTAAGGTGTGCATGGATCCCAGAAGGATTGATTAATAGTTTGGTTTGTGGTTTGTTGGGTTTAACGTCCCAAAGCGACTCAGGCTATGAGAAATGGCGTAGTGGATGAGTCCGGAAATTTCGACCACCTGGAGTTCTTTACCGTGCACTGACAACGCACAGCACATGAGCGCTTTGCTTTTCGCCTCCATCAAAAAGCGGCCGCCGAGGCCGGGATTCGATCCCGCTTCCTTGGGAAGAGTAGTCGAGCGCTGTAACTACTGCGCCACACCGGCGGAGTAAAATGATTAATGAGTATATAAACAGGCAGCATTACCAGCTTCCCAGGCGGGAAGATATTGAGGTGCAATTGACCGGAGCATGCTTCTTTAACTGTCTAGATGCAAATTCTGGATTTCACAAGATAACACTGGACAAGATATGATCCAAAATATGCACATTTTCCACTCCTTTCGGTAGATATTGTTACTTGCGTCTACCGTTAGTCGTCGCATCTGCGCCGGAAGTTTTTCACAAAATGCTCAGTCAGATGCTTGAGGGGCTACCAGGAGTGCATGTGTATAACGACAACATTCTCTTGTGGGGGATTACACGGCAAGAGCATGACGAGCGGCCAGTGGCAGTGTTAAAAGCCGCCGAAAAGGCAGGACTGACATTCAATGCCAAAAAATGCAGGTTTAGTATAACCGATGTTCAATTTTGGGAGACGTCATTGGACAAACCGGAATTTCCCCATGTCCAAAGCTAGTGCGTAATTTGGTTCAAATGTCAAAGCCAAAAAGCAAAGCCGATGTTCAGCACATGTTAGTAGTAGTCAACTACTTTGGAAAAGACGTGCCTCGCTTGTCTGACAGAACAGCGCTTTAAGTGAACCGAAATCACGAGAAAGAATGAAAAAGCGTCACGCAGGTACTCGCGACAGTGCCCGTATTAGCAATATTTGACCCTAAAAAAAAAAAACGAAGATAACATGCGATGCATCCAAAGATGGCGCTGGGGCGGCACTTTTGCAGTGTCACGTTGGTTCCTGGCGACCAGTGGCCTATGCATCCCGAGTGCTAACACTTTCTCAATAACGTTACGCACAAATTTAGAAAGAAGCGCTCGGAAATTTGTTCGGCTGCGAGAAGTTTGACCAGTTTGTGTACGGACAGAGTTATTGAGATCGACCACAAACCACTTTTATTGATTTCTTCTAAAAGAGTTTGTGACATGCCCCCACGATTACAGATATTTTTTAAGACTTCTTAGGTGTGACTACATGCTGCAGTACATTCCGGGGAAGCAACTCGTCCTGGCGGACATGCTGTCACGAGCGACTCCGGCGGGCGAAGTTGACAATGCAGGTGGTACGGAAGACGTAGAAGTTGACGCACTTCACCTCCTGAACTGCATGATCATGGAAACAACACAACAGAAACTGGCGAAAGAAACAGCTCAGGATTGAAACTTGAAGTCTGTCGTCACCGACTTTTCAAAAAGGAAATTCAATGTGAACTGAATCCTTTTTCAGCTGAACTGTCCTTTGTCAGCGGAACACTCTTCAAGGGTACGAAAGTCGTCATACCGACGAGCATGCGACGGGAATTGCTAAAAAGAATTGCTGGTCACCTTGTTTCGAACAATTGCAAAGAAAGAGCCAGACATCTCGTTTTTTGGCCGGGCCTCAATAGTGACATCACTGAGCTGATCCAGAGCTCTTGAACGTGCATAAAGTTTGCATACAAGCAAGCTAAAGAACCTTTGCCTATGCGCTTGGTGCCACAGTGTGCATGGTACAGGGTCGGAGCGGACATCTTTTGTTTTGGTGCATATAGTTACATTGCCGTACATTGCTCTGTTTCAAACTTCCCGGATGTCGAGAGGCTTCCGGACACAAGTGCAAAAAGCGTTGTTGCGGCTCTCAGCGCTATGTTTATTCGATATGAGGTTCCTGTGGAACTCTGCACAGATAATGAACCCCAGTTCTCAAGCCAAGCTTTCGCGGTCTTCTCCAAGCAGTTCGACTTTGCACACGTCACGTGCAGTCCCTACTACCCGCAGTCTAACGGTCTTGCAGAAAAAGGGGTCCAAGCTGTGAAGCGCATAATAAAGAAAACATGATGCAGGAGACGTCTTCTGGCCAGGTCTTCTGGCCTACTGCTCAACACCACTGGCCTATGCTCAATGCAATGGCGAACTTCTTCAAGGCAGGCGCCTTCGATCTAATATTGCAGATTTCGGCAAAATTATGGCCAATGATGTGGTGAAGCACTGTCAGATATGCAAAGGGTGGCCGTTGCCACAACTTGTTAAGGGCGACGTGGCGCGGCTAAGATATACGACTTGGTCACAGAAAAGGAAGATCGTTCGACAAGCTGCTCCGAGGTCGTACCACGTCATGACTGACAATCGTCGTGTTCCTCGACGAATAAGAAGAGACCTGCTTCACACTGGCGAGAAGTATGCTGAAACAAGTGACGACGACACCGGTAGTGTGAAACCACAGCTTTCCAGCACTGACGCTGCACCAGTAGCACAGCAGTCCTCTTCCAGCCTACTTCCAGCCCATGGTACCACGCACTCAGCTGCATTTACTCTTCCAGATCAAACCAGAACGACCACGACTCTCATAAGGTCGACTCGCACCATGTGACAGCCACAGCGCTTTTATTATGATGCTGCTTTTATTCAATTAATATGAACATTTGCGTTGACCTAGTGTTAACCGTGGAAAGATATATCAGGCTTGTGTGATAGCCTGATGACGGTGCAAATACGATGGCTATCAATAAACATGTGTTCTTGTTCTGGCCGCCATGCTGTCTAGTGCCTTCCTGACGATCTCTTCGCGCATTCCTAAAATACGCCGCAGCGTACGAATAACAGCATGGGACTCCGAACGCGCAGACAATCCCTTATCTGGATTCAACCCATCGTCAGGATTGTCTACTCACTCTGCTGTTCTTGCGTCCCATACGATTATCACCACTGTAAATGAAGACGAGCCAAACCCCGACATCCACCTGCTGAATCTTTGGGCTCTGCGTCGCCAGGCGGATCATTATGCTGCTCTTCACCCCGATGAAACATCGGCTAACCCCGCTCTTCCCCGGGCTACCGCACGTGCGCGGCGCTATGCAAAGCGTCTAAGAAGGCAACGTTGGGTTGCATCTTGTGAGCGCCTGTCCTCCAAGCAAGGTAATCGACAACGTTGGCATGTGTTTCACGCCATGGAGCGCTCTTTTCAAGTTTCTGATTACACAGAGAGCATTCACCTTGCGATGAATGAGGATGAGGACACATTTGCGAAACAGGCAGCCAGACAGTTTTTCCCACACTATGATTCCACCTCGACTTCTCCATCTTGCTTATAGGTTGCCGAACCCCCGATGAGATTACTTCTTACCTAACCATTCTGCTGGCCTCCGTTGAATGCCTCAAATCTAACTCTGCTCCCGGGCACGACGGCATACCTAAATCTTTTTCAAGAATTTTCGCGCTATGTCATTGATGCATTGAACGACTCTCTACACCATTTGCGAATTCAAAACAAAAAAGGCGATAATCGCGGGGGATTTTAACGTTGCGGATGTGAAATGGGATGAAATGATGCCGGGGCAACGTGGACGAGAGGCAGCGCTCGGTCTTCTAGATTTGTGCTTTTCTCATGGGCTTCAGCAGGTCCCAGGTAGCCCAGAATGTGGGGCCCCAGTAGGTCCGATGTAGGCAAGTGGGGCTGGGGCAACCATCATAAAAGCTACATCGGTCCCCGATGGGGCACTAGTGGGCAAGCCCCATTTGGGCTTGCCCCTGCTGCTCCTGCATGGGTCCCATAGCGGCGTTTCTTAGGTTAATGCAGAGCACATTCCTGCATCCAGACCACTAGGGTCCCTTGCCGGATATTTGAGAGCAATCCAACCTAAATGTGGGCTTTTTATGGGAAAGCCCTCATAGATCCGAAGTGAGGCCGCCCCCATTAAATCTTTGTGGGACCAACATCGGCCGTAGTGGGGCAAGAAAACGGACATACCCACATGCTGCCTAAATCGGCCCCTTGTAGGTTACTTGAGGGCAGGTGAAATATGAATAAGGGCTCAATTTGGGCAAGTCCTCGTGAAGCTCAAATGAAGCAGCTTTAGCTAAACCGCTTTAGGTCCCACATAGACTGTAATGGGACTGGAAGGCGGGCGTGCCCGCATGGTACCAAATTCGGTCCTTTGTAGGGACTTTGAAGGCCCGTGCAACAGCAGGTGGGCTCTAGGTTCAAAAACAACGTCCAGCCCAATTCGGGCTGCCCACATAAAACTGCTTTATATCCCACATGGGCCGTAACGGGGCTGGAAGGCGGGAGGACCCGCATGATACCAAAATTGGTCCCTTGTGGGGAATTTGAAGGCACGTGCAACAGCAAGTGAGGTTTAGGTTCAAAACCAACACCCAGCCCAATTGGGGCTGCCCACACAAAACCGCTGTAGGTCCCACATCGGCCGTAATGGGGCTAGAAGGCATGCGTGCAATTGCGCAATCATTGTTTCCAACCTTTATTTGCATTAGATATTGCCCGAAATTACTATTATAGATGATTTGTATAACAGTTGTGGCCATGTTTAGTCGATTAGAAATTTACATGGCTTTAGTTCTCGCGCTCATGCAAATAGCGCTACAAATACTAAAACAAACTGATTGCTAACTGTTGCCTCTTATGTGGTTGCTTTGGACAGCCTGCAACTCGCAGCACAATATTACTGTTCAGAACACACATCCCCATAGCATGAACAAGATGTACGTGAAGTCATTTCGGCTAGATGAATGTTATGAATTGTAAAATTTAATATTGTGGCTGTTTAGAAAGTGCGGACAAGTATAAAATAATTTCCTTATTATATGCATAAATATTGATTGGGAAAACTTGGACTAGGGCTTTCCATCAATTTCCTATGCCGGACCCCTATGAGAATAATGTGAGCAAGCCCAAGTGCGGCTAGCGCTATAGAACCCGCATTGGTCCTATGTCATTATCTGAGGGGCTAACTGAAATACAAAAAAAAAAATGTTCCTCCAAAGCGGCTGCCGAAATCGGTCCAAAGTAGGACCATCGCGGGGAGTTGGCGGGATGTGCCCTTTTAACAATGCCGGAAAAATGTGGGCAGCCCCGCAAGGGCTGCCTGCATCGGCCCCTAGTTGGGCCCATTGGGGCTTTGTCGACAGCCCCCTTCGGGCCTACGTCGGCCCCTCTTGCAGCACCCACATTGAGCCCACCGGGGCTGTCCTGCATTGCCTACATCGGGCCCACCGGGGCCCACCCTTCAGAGCCCACTTTGTGCTACCTGGGGTAGTACCATAGTACACAAGAGTACATCATCATCAGCCTGATTATACCCACTGCAGGGCGAAGGCCTCTCCCATATTTCTCCACTTAACCCGGTTCTGTACTAGCTGCATCCACTTGACCCCTGCGAACTTCTTAATCTCATCCGCCCACCTAACTTTCTGCCGCCCCCTGCTACGATTTCCTTCCCTTGGAATCCAGTTTGTTACCCTCGGCGACCATCGGTTATCCTCTCTTCGCACTAAATCTCCTGCTCATGTCCATTTCTTCTTCTTAATTTCCACTAGAATGTCGGTAACTTGAGTTATTTCTCTGATCAAATCTGCACGCTTTCTATCTCTTAATGTTACCCCTACCATTTTTCGTTCCATAGCCCTCTGGGTTGTCCTCAACTTAAGTAGAACTCTCTTGGTTAGCCTCCACATCTCAGCCCCATAGGTGAGTACAGGCAAGACGCAACTGTTGTATACTTTCCTCTTGAGCAATACCGGTAAGCTGCTAGTCATAATCTGCGAGTGCTTGCCAAATGCGCTCCATCCCAATCTTATTCTTCTTGTTATTTCATTTTCATGGTCTGGATCTGCGGTTACTACCTGTCCTAAGTAGACATATTCGCCTACTACTTCCAGTATTTCGCTACCTAATGCAAACTGCTGTTCCTTCCCGAGGCTGTTGAACATTACCTTAGTCTTCTGCATATTGATTTTCAAGCCTACCTTTCTACTTTTTCTGTCTAGGTCATCAATCATTATTTGCAGTTCATCCCCCGAGTTGCTTAGCAAAGCAATGTCATCAGCAAATCGCAGATTACTGAGGTATTCTCCATCTACCCTTATCCCTAACTGCTCCCATTCCAAGTCTCTGAATACTTCCTCTAAACAAGCTGTGAATAGTACTGGGGAGATTGTGTCTCCTTGCCTAACACCTTTCTTTATGGGAATTTTGTTACTTTCTTTATGCAGAACTATGGTTGCTGTGCAGCCACTATATATATCTTCCAGCACTTTTACGTACGGCTCGTCTACCCCCTGATTTCGCAATGCCTGCATCACCGCCGATGTTTCAACTGAGTCAAATGCTTTTTCGTAATCAATGAATGCTATGTATAAGGGCTGGTTATATTCCGAGCATTTTTCTATCACCTGATTGATGGTATGGATATGATCGATAGTAGAGTACCGTTTCCGAAACCCTGCTTGATCCTTTGCTTGATTGCAGTCTAAGGTTGTCCTGATTCTATTAGCAATTACCTTAGTAAATACCTTATACGTAACAGACAGTAAGCTGATTGGTCTCTAATTTTTAAGGTCCTTAGTGTCCCCTTTCTTGTGAATCAGGATAATGTTTGCATTCTTCCATGGTTCCGGTACCGTCGATGACACCAGGCACTGCGTATACAGGGTGGCCAGTTTTTCCAGCACCATATCCCCCCCGTCCTTCAGCAAGAGTACAGGGTAACAGCAAATCAGTTTTAGACCTTCTTTTTCTAACTCAAGGTCTTTTGTCACAGCCGGTGGAGGTAGAAGTGTTGCATGGTCTTTCCGATCATTGTTTAGTTAGTATGAAATTGTCCTTTGCCTCTTTTCGAAAGAAAACGATTGAAGTGTCATCTTACACAGATTTTAACAGGGCAGACGACACCGCCGTACTTGACGAGCTTGGTTACTGCTTTGGCCCGTTTGAAGAACTAAGCTGTAACGAATCAGTGACTGTTAATGAACTATGGTTATAATTCAAATCTTTAGTGCATAGGTGCATAACTCTTTATGTGCCACTGGTCACAAAAAAGAAACGTCCGTGGATAACAAGGAACATTATTCAACTAAAAAGAAAAATCGGCAGGCGTAGGAAAAAGTACCGACGCACACTCGATCCGGCTGCGTTGAGTGACATGCTAGCTCTAAGTAGTAATATGAGGTCACACATAAAGGAATCTAAATTTAAGTTTTATAACGTTACATTGGAAAAATTTCTACGAGAATCACCTCAAAAGTTTTGGAGACACTTGGCAGTACCAAAGAAAAAAGTCGCGGAGATAAGCTCAGAGAGCGGACCTATAGTGAAAAGACTGAAATGTGCGATCTTTTCAATAGATACTTCGCAAGTGTTTTCAGTGAAGACGATAACAAGCCAGCGGATATTAGGTTCGCTGCTGAAACACGCGCAATTGACGACATAAGCTTATCGATAAAAGGCGTACTGAATCCATTGCTGAGCCTAAAGACCTCAAAATCAATGGGCCCTGATGATATTCCTAATCTGTTTTTGAAGCGATACGCAGAATGGTCAGCTAGATACCTCGTACTAGTGTTTAGGAAGTCACTATCAACGAGCACGGTTCCCGATGATTGGAAAACTAGCAAAATAGTTCCTATTCTCAAGACTGGAGATTCAAAAACGGTCAGTAATTATCGTCCCATCGCACTAACGTCAACCTGTTGTAAGCTTCTAGAGCACATTGTCTCAAAGCACATTCGACAATACTTAACAGATATTGAATTCTTGAATAGGTGTCAGCATGGTTTTCGACAGGGCATGTCAACGGTTACACAATTAATAGAAACTTTGCATGATTTTAGCGAAATCATTGACCAGAAAGGGCAAATTGACATAATATTTCTAGACTTTAGGAAAGCCTTCGATCAGGTAAATCATAAAAAACTTTTAAGCAAATTTCAATCAGTACTCAAAAACTCAAATATAGTTCGTTGGCTGGAAAGTTTTCTTGTGGGCCGCAGGCAATTTGTAAGTGTTGACGGGAGCGCATCCCAAGTGTGTGACGTGACATCGGGAGTGCCACAGGGCTCGGTACTCGGACCGTTATTGTTTCTTGATTACATAAACGACCTCATTGAAGATTCAGAAATCAAGGCCAGATTATTTGCAGACGATTGCATTATTTATACTAATGTTAATTCAGTTGAAGATCAAGTTAAGCTTAATGGTTACCTGCTCAACATTAGCGAATGTGTAGAAAGTGGCAAATGTCTTTAAACCCCAGTAAAACAGTATGTATGACAATCACACACAAACATCAGCCACTCGAATTTGACTACTCATTACAAGAAAACAAACTTAATCGAGTAACAGAATATACATACCTGGGAGTGACAATTACTTCAGACCTGCGTTGGAACACTCACGTACATAACATTGTTGCTAAAGCAAATAAAAGATTAGGATTCATTAGGCGGTCACTTAAGCATGTGTCACAGGATACTAAACTTACGGCTTATAAGATGCTCGTACGCCCGATAATGTAATATGCGTGTGAGGTGTGGGATCCCTACACTCAAACACTTGCAGCTGAACTGGAGCGAGTGCAGCGACGTGCACTTCGCTTTATCTATTCTCGCTTCCGAAGACAAGATCAGGTAACCCCACTTTACACTTTAGCGAACTTGCGCCCTCTTCAATGTCGCCGGAAACAAAAAAGACTCATTCTTTTCTATAAGATTATGAACAACATGGTACATATCGATAAGCAGCAATACATAAGCGAAACTACTTCACGTATCACTCGGGGTAAACATTGCAGACACGTAAAAGAAGAAAAGTTTTCTAAGCACTGCTACAAGCATTCCTTCTTCCTGTCCACAGCGAGAGAATGGAACAGAGAATGTGGTGCTCGCATCGGGTGTGGATGTGTTCTCTGCCGGAGTTCGTGATTGTTGGTACAGTGCCTGATATAATGCGCCTTGCATTTGTGTTGGGCATGGTGTTTTCACATTGTTTTCTGTTTCGTTGCAGCGATATTTTAGCGCATATTTATTTGTTGCTTAGAGGTCAGTTCCATTTTTCATATGTTAAAACTTGGCACCGACTGGATGGTGCTGGTGTTTTGTTTGTCGTGTTCCGCCTTTGTAATCTGTACCCTGTATCGCTCCTATCTTGGTCCTGACCGGACTGATAGTATCTCTAATAAATAAATAAATAAATACACAGATACACAAGAAAGCAGGAACCACGTACACAGGACAATGTGTACGTTGTGTATCTGTGTATATCGTAGCGCGAAAAATGTTGAAATGGTAAACCAACTAGCCCCCATTGCATACCTATTGCCTCAACTTGGAAGGGACTGCGTGGCAGACCCTGTTGATACGACCTGTGGCATTCATGCCGGACGAGTGGAATCCGGTCATCCTCCAGTATCTCTCTCTGCCCTTCGTTCAATTTATCTGACGACTACAATCTGAAAACTTTACGAAAATATTTTCGTCACTCGCTTATCGTGGTGGTTGCAATTCTATGATTGTTAGCCAGAATCCCAAATCGGCTTCCGCCAGCAAATTGGAACAGAGGACGGCCTTGCTACTTTGGCTGCTGACGTGCTTCACCACTCTCCGCACAGTCATCTTGTTAGAACCGTGATCGCTCTAGACATAACAAAGGCATATGATAACATTCTTCCCTCAGCCATTCTTGCCTCCCTACAAACTCTTGGTCTCCCACACAGGTTTCTTCTCTCCATCACGCCTTTCTAACAAATCGAACATTCCGTGTGTGTGTCCATGGAAAGCCCTTTGATCACTTCCCCTCAAAGAGAGTAGTGCCTTATGGTGCTGTCCCCCAGATACGTCTTTCCATCAGGCGGCCCTCCTGCATGCTCTGGATGTCTCGAGATTTCGCCTGCCTCCTTTGGGTCTACCTCTCTCGCATACTAAATCGTGTTTCATTCGCATTGGAAATAAAGCTGGCTTACGGAAAGCTCCCAATATAAATTTCATGGTAGATAATTTTCCGATTTCTCAGGCACAAACTGTTCGCATTCTTGGCCTTTTCCTTCATTCATCTGAGACTGGCATCCCGTGGCTGACAGCCATCCGTAAATCCGCTTAAACTACTCTAGGTCTGATTTGTCGCATAGCTATACGCTCTGGCGGCGCGCGTACTCACACGGCCCGCCAGCTTGCTCGCTCTGTTCTTCAGCCGCGGATAATCTACCAGGCATAGTTGCAACGTCTCACTCGCAGACAGTGATAGCCCTTGAGGCTATCAATCGTGAGGCTATGGGTGCCATAACATGTCTTCTCCGTCTAACACCCATACTAGTACTTCAGGCGTACGCCCAACTAAATACGCTCAGTGAACTCATTAATCAGTGGATGGCAAACAGAGCTCGCAAACAGTCTTTACAACTATGTCCTTTAAAGACACTACCTCCATGGTCGTACTGCCAGCTCACGGGCAATCACCTCATTGCTTCCCCGTCGGTATCATATCTTCGCACCTGCCTGAAGGGTGCATATTGTATACCGATGCATCACACTGCAGAGCGAAGACTTACTTATGTGTATAGTCCCTCTCATCCGCATCTGAACTCTCACGTGACATATAACGCGGATATGTGCAGCCCTCTGGCACTAGAACTTCAAGCCATTTCAATGCCATTTATTACCTTCCGCTCGTTCCTACTTATAATGCAGTTCATAATTACACACTCTCTCCCTGTCCTTAAACAGCTTCAGGCCATTCGACGCACATTCCAAATAACACAGTCCATTCACCCGCTCTGTTCAATGTACCCATGTCCTGTGCGCATACACTCATAACATTCAAGCGGATGCTATCACGCACATTAACACATCAGGCGACCCACCACCTTCCCTTCTTCCCCCAGATTCGTTCATATCCCACGTTTCCGATTCTCAAATTCTGCGCCAGCGAACACGTGCTCTCATTCCTCCGTGTTGCGCCCTCTCCCTCGCAGTCTTACTAGGCAGGAGGAGGTATCAATGCGTTGAATTCGGGCAGGGGTGGCTCAGATTCAATCTGTACGTCATCGGTGGCGTGAAAAAGATCTGCCAGCGACCGACAGGTGCCTTTACTGTGACACTGCACCTGAGATCTGTGACGTGCGTTACTTGTTGTCGACGGGCCCAGCAACGGCTCCAGTTAGAAAACGGCTACTCATGAAGGTGGGCCTGCGATGGAACCTCGATTGTGATTACGAGAAGTGGACAATGAACAACCTTAACACCGCCAACCTTTGCGACTACCTTAGTAAAACTAGACTTCACTCCTTTTGATTCTATCTCCTGCGTTCCATTCTCCCTTTCTCAACTTATGCCTTGTGGCAAACTGTTCGAATAAATAAAGGCACCAGATTCATCGTCTTCTTCAAATCTGCAGTGATTGCTTTTCTTCAGCATCAAAGGTGCGACAGGCGCCATTGGCAAAGCAACGCATTATTACAGACGAACACGCCCGGCCTCTTCATCAAAGCCCATACCGTGTATAGCCACGCGAACACGAAGCCATCCGCGATCAAGTCGAAGATATGCTTCGCGGAGACGTAATGCAGCCCTCGAACAGCCCCTGGGTGGCACTAGTCATCCTGGGGAATAAAAGAGACGGCGCACTTCGCTTCTGCTTTGATTACCGCCGTTTGAACAGCATCCGGGGGCCGACACCACCCGAAACATGGAATCACCATTTTTTTGCTGTCAAGGTGCTCAACACTGCCTGGCTACTCCGTCCTGCTGGCCTCGTCCAAGGAACCACTGAACATTATTTCACCGCTGCAGTTCAGACGAACTACTTTTACTACTCAATGAGACCAAAGCCGTGGTATTATATCGGGAATATTTCGCTATCTTTGGAACCAACCAGTCTTCAAACCCAGCATCGCCAACACCGGTGCGTCAACAGTGGGCGTACATAAATGCGAACTGCCAGCAGTTTCATCTGGGTCCGACACCACGCGGAATAAGGAATCACCGGTTTTTTGCTACCCAGGTTGTTTGGCTATACAAATGTTCCTGCCCACGTACCTTTATCGTCTTCTTGCGGTGTCATGCCCATTGAAGTTATAATTTTTTTGTGTAATACTCACATGTAGTGCTACTTGCTCTTTCGTCGCATTATTTTTGTGCGTCTGCTCCTTCTTTTGTCTGGGGACATTGAGGCCTATCCTGGCCCAATATATAGTTGTGAATGTAGCACACAGACCGACTGTAGTGAATGCTTGCCGTTGTTTCAGGCTATCAAACGAATTGAGGAAGAGCAGCAGCAGCTGCTTTCTAGCTTGACCTAGCTTCAGGAATGACGGAATGGAGTAGAAACACAGTCAACCAAATTTCAGGAAAGGCTAACACGCCTTGAAGAATGTCAGTCACTTGCCGCATGCCCGTCCCTGCCTGAGTCATTGCAATGCGGAAATAATTTGACCAAGACATCAGAAGTAATTGCGTCCTTGAAGGAAGTAATAGTTGATGCCGAAAACAGGCCACGCAGATGTAACTTGCTCTTTTTTAGATTGCCTGATAATCGATTTGAGACATGGGCACAATCTGAGGATGCTATAATTGGTATGCTTGTGCTTCCAGTATATAGAAGTGGACATCAGCAAAGCTATTTTGGAAAGAGCCGCTATCAGCCTAACAAAATTCAAGGAGGAACAAAGGCTGCTGATTCTGGGTTATAAGCTAGAGAACAACGATGGGAGCAGTTCGAGGAGAGTTTTTGTCCTGCATTCGTTTTGTCCGCAAAAAAAATAGCTTGATTACTCAAAAGATAGAGATTTATCCTACAAACTCCGTTTTGACAAACTATCGATCGGCGGGCGTTGTTTTATCAATGATTCCGCTTCAGATTCTGCCATTACTGTGGTGTGTGTGTGAATGCCGAAGGGAGTGGATTTGTGCGGTGCGGTGTTGTGAATACTTCCTCTTGGACAAAGGGGGATGTAGTGTGTGCGAGTGACGTTGGGTGGCACCATTGCTTCCCCGTATATATATTTGGGTGGAATAAAGCCTGGGGGTTTTTGGCCTGTTGAGCGGCGGTGTGTCTGGTTGGCGTTCGCGCTTAGAGAAGCACATCTCGCTACATGGTGTCAGAAGTGGGATCACAAAGCCACTGATTCGGCGCTCTCTGGCTCTTCACCATGAACGACGCCGCCGCCGCCTCACTTGGGGCAGTGCTTCGCCCACCGCCGCCGTTCGACTTTGACAGCCCAGGGACCTGGCCGACATGGCTGCTGCAGTTCGAGGACTTTTGTTGTGCGACGGGGCTTTCTACCGCTGCGCAGGAAGTTCAGGTGCACTCCATGCTATACTGCATGGGGCCGCCAGCAAGAACGGTTCTTGCATAAACGTACGACGCTGGCAGAGGCCGACGCCAATAACGTAGCAGCTGTCAAGAAGGCGTTCACAGACCATTTCGTCCACCCGCTCGAGTTGTACGAGTCTGCCCGTTTTCATCGCCGGACGCAGCAACCGGTTGAGACCATTGATTCATTTTTCACGGGGCTTCGTACCATGGTGAAGCGCTGCAACTACTCTTCGTCAGCTACTGAAGATAGGCTTGTGGGCGACCGTTTCGTCGTCGGTTTATTGGACCACAAGCTTTCAGACCTACTCTGTCGAAGTCCGAAGTTTGCATGAGGCTTTAACTCAAGCACGTCAGCACGAAGACGCTGATAACGAACGCAGAATTCGTGACTCAGTAGAATCAAATTCGGTCGCTGTCGACGCAACGCGCCTGCGAGAAGAGCCTACCCATACTTGCTTACTCTGTGGCCGTGCGTCGTATCCGCGTTCGGACTGCCCAGCTCGCCGTGCTTCCTGCAATTTCTGCGGCACGGGTGGTCACTTTGAAGTCGTCTGCATGAAGAAAAACAAAGGCGGGAAGCAGACGCGCAAACTTTCGGCTAGTTCTGTGGAGCTTCACGCAGTTGCGGAAGGCTGTCGCCAGAACGGAAGTTTATTGAGGTGCTTGTCGACGGACGTGCCCTGTCATTTAAGGTGGACACCGGCGCCCAAGTTTCAGTTGTTCCGGACGTGTTTACTGGCATTCCTGCCAAGCTTTAGGACCCAGTGGGCGAGTTGAAGGGGCCCAGTAACAATGTGCTGCCAGTTCTGGGAACTTATAATGCTACTTTGACGTGGCGCGGCAAGTCTGTCAAACAGCGTCTTTATGTTTTAGCATCACCCACAGTTCTTCTGCTAGGGCTACCGGCGATACAATCCTTGGGTGTCTGCAAGTTTCTAGACCACGTTTCAGAAGCCCCAGAAGCGTCCGTGCAGTTTCGTCTGGAAGATAGTTTTTTTGAAGGACTTGGAGCGCTTCCAGAGGCCTACACAATCCGATTGAAACCATACGCTACGCCGTTCTCATTAGGCGTTCCCAGGCGCTTGCCGCTACCTCTTCGGGACGCGGTCAAGCAGGAGCTGGACAAGATGGAAGGGGATGGCGTTATTCGTCGCGCCTACACACCTACAGACTGGTGTGCTGGACTGGTGATGGTTCCGAAGGCAACCGGTGGCCTCAGGCTTTGCGTGAATCTAACCCGCCTCAACAAAGTCATTTTGCGGGAACGCCATATGTTGCCCACGGTCGAACAATGCTTTGGTCAGCTGGGGGATGCCACTGTTTTCTCAAAGTTGGATGCCACGTCCAGCTTCCACCAGGTCAAGCTGTCTCCCGAGTCGCAAGAGTACACAACGTTCATAACTCCATTCGGGCATTACTGTTTTCTCCGGCTCCCGTTTGGGATCGCGAGTGCACCGGATACTTCCAGCGACAGATGTCACGTATCCTGGAAGGCCAGTCGGGTGTTGTGAACATGATCGACGATATTCTCGTTTTTGGCAAGACGCGTGCAGAGCACGACCGTCGGTTACAGGAAGTTATAAATCGGTTAACAAAAGCGGGGGTCACATTAAACCGCAAGAAGTGCACTTTCGCAGCCAGCAGCGTCAAGTTTCTGGGTGTTATTGTTAGCGCCAAGGGAATCTCTCCTGACCCAGACAACGTCGCTGCAATAAAAGCAATGCCGGCGCCGCAAGACGTCACAGGTGTCCGTAGACTTCTGGACCCTGTTAACCACATCCACGGCCGCTCGATGGAAGCGCACTAGGTGCGGCCTGCTACGTCGCCCGAATACGGGGGGAGGCGCCTACTTCCAGTCGCCACCGCCGCGGCGCCACCGTTCAGGGACAGCCGCGCGCGGAGAGCTGCGCCTGGCTGCGCTTTGAGGGAGGCGTCGGCGTGGTAGAAGCACTTTATTTTAAGGATATAAGAGTTCCGCTTCATACAATTTGGCAACAAGAATTAGTATATACTGTCATGTGACTCATGTCTAGTACGACCATGTCAGCACTTAGCGCTTGCTCGGCAAGGATGTATACTGGAGTGTACCCCGAAAAACTTATAGTCACGGTGGTTCAAGGCCACTCGAATGGAGAGCTCGCATTACCGTGATGTTGCATCGGATCCAGTTGTTCGTCGCATTAAAAAGTGACCCGGCTGTGAAGAATTCGAAGCTATTCAGCTGCCGTGGTAGCCTAATGCATAACCACTTAACTATGTCGCGAATTCCGTGTGTCATTTTCATACCATTTACTCATTACTGCATACAGCTTTTATACACAAATTGATGTCAACCTGTTCTAAGCTGCCAGCGCTATCCAATAAAAAATGTCCTACTATGAGCAACCTCTGTGAAAATGCGACATGTAACCAACCTTTATATCTCATTGTGATAAGTTTTACGGTGGAAATATTAAGATGTTTATTAGGTTAAATCTATATGATAACCTGGGATCTTTTACTCACTTGGAGACCTTAAACTTGGTACGCCAGAACGCTATCCGTCATGGCTTCCCGCGTTTTGCACGACCGGACAAAGTAAGCGCGCTTGATAGAGCTGTCTGCCTCAAGTTGCTACGTATATGCGCCGAAAGTTATTATTACAATTTTTATTGGCTGCTCGCAAACCCATACAATTTTGCTGGTTCGTAATTTTCAATGGAAGAACGCGCATCGAGTGTTGCTGTTGTGAAACTCTTAGCTGTGATCACAAGATCGTTCACGCGTCAGAGCGCAACTGCAGCCGAGATTCAGCGAGCAGCCGAGTACGCTTATTTAATGGCCACACAAAAAAAAAGAAGGGAGAAAATTACCAATCGCAGACGGAAAACTTTTCTTGAGAGAGGTTTATGCCATAGCCATACAGATCGCTCCACTGTTGAGTTATTTCCAGCCCAGCTCGCTATCAGTGGGTGCAGCAACTTAACGATATCTTGCATAGCGCCTTAGCATGGGCACGATCATTTTTTTATAGGTTAGCTGCAGGTACTGTGTACAGTGAGAAAACAATGATTAAACCAAAAGTTTACACAGCTTGCTACTTCACCGGACCTCTTCAGACTTCATCATCCTGTTAATGAAGGTGCTCGTAAGCTGACAAAGCTTGATTACTTCCTTTGCGGGGTACATCAAGTCTCCACTGTCCTTGGTTTTCAGTAACCTGTAACTGGTCCAGTTGACTATATTTCCTGCAACAGGCTCTTGCTCGACTGACATGTCGCCTCAAAATCATTACCAAATATTGCATAAATTAAGCAACAACCTGGTAGCGATAAACAAAACTCGGGGTTCTTAAGTCTCTTTGTGGAGCCTCGTTAGAGTGCCCGCACTTTGCTACGTGCTTATTCACCGTATCCCGTAATTGCTGCCTCTGTCGCATATCATTAGAATGCAGCCTTAAGCCACCGCATTATATGAAATAGCACCCTACACATAGCTATATAAAGCCCCTCTTTACCAAAGCCGTACGAACGTGCCCTATAGGAGTATAGTGTGCCTGACTTGGGATCTAAGGGTCCCGCTTTCAATAATTCCCATTTCACCCTCACATCTTATTGAATCTCTCTGGTTTGGCAGCTCCTGCTACATTGAACATGTCATGTGTTCTCATTGCGACAAAGGCGTCTGGCCATATCACCAACTAAAGTGCCTTTTATCAGATAGGTTTTTTCCGACTGTCCGCCGACAAAGCGGGTGCCGGATTTTCTGTGGAACGTGGCTTTTCATTTTATCGCATCGGCTCAAACAGTCTCAACAGTATAAACAAATGTATGCACAGGCTCCTTTACTTGCATGCCACTCAGACTAGCGCGGCAAAATTTAGAACAAATTGCATGCTTATATAAAAAAAAAACCCTTCGTAGCTTTTTCTGATATGTCCTCGCAACATAACCCGCGCGAAAAGCTTCTGGTGCTACCTCATCGTGTTCATTTGCTTCACAATACATCGTTGAAAATCCTAGTTCACTGGCCAGCTCCCTGGTAACTAAATAGGTTAAACAACGTGGCGGGAACACAGGGAAAGAGGACGACACAACTAGCGCGGTTGGGCCGTCTTCTTCTCCTTTGTTCCCGTCACGTTGTTTGCACTGTTAACCTATAATAATTCACCAACAAGTTCAATCTGCTGTCCCTTGTAGCAAATTCAATGGCAGCTGATAGGGCATTATGCTTCAGCATCTGCACTTTTTAACCTCAGCGCCGCTTTCATTTCAGAGGAAGCGAGTGCATTTCTACTCCTCACTGCTGTCTTTGCCTGGAGCGAGCTCAGCAGATAAAATTAGAGGGTCTCTTAGATATATCTTAAGCGCACGACGGCGAAAGCCTACCCTTCTCCTATCATTTGCATCTCATCGTTTGCCGCAGTTCGTCATTTCAAGTCGTAGTTTGATATATTGGTCGTTTCTCAGTCATGATGAGTCTGCCTGCGTAGTCATTGTAGCCCCTGTCACTCATAACTAAGCAGGTTACTCATTTAGAATCAGCAGTGGCCATTACATGTCCTTTCACATATTGGTCATTTCCTAGTCATTAACAGTAATGATGAGTCATGTCTAGCTATTATAGTCATTACCACATATCGCTAAGCACTTTTACTCATTTCTAATCAATTGCGGTCATTACATGTCGTAATTTGATATACTGGTCCTTACAAATAATTTTACTTATTATTAACCATTATTAGTCATTAGCATTAGTCATTACCTCTATCAATGTCTATAACTTTTATTGATTACCTATCACCATCAATCATTTTCATTCTTAATCTCCCTCCTTGCACGTCCGCTTTTGCGACTGGCACACCAGTGCACAGATGCGACGCACAGATAACAGGCACAGCTTCTGCGCATAGATTTTCGCTCCATGAGCCTAGTACGGCTTTCGGCTTAAAAAACAAACGCATCCAGTCTCAACGTTAACGGGCTTGCACACGCGCACACAAAAACGTTTGCGTTTACCACGCAGACGCGAGGCGAACGCGCTCAGAACGGAAGCAAACCGCGCGCTCAGAGCCGGCGACCTCGGCGGCGACGTGTCCCCGAACAGTGGCGCCCTCAGCAGAAATAGCGGGCGCAACTGTAAACTCCCCAATGACGCGCTTGACGGCGGCGCGACGCAGCAGGCCGCACCCAGTGCGCTTCCATCGAGCGGCCGTGCCACATCGGACACTTTTTGACTCACGTATCGGAAACGACAGCGCTGATCCGAAATTTGCCGCTGACTTGGGGCCACGACTTGGGGCCACGCTCAACAGTCTGCCTTTACCAAGCTCAAGGAACTGCTCTGCTCGGACCTTTGCGTTGTTCGGTACAACACTGCTTACAAGACGATAGCATCAGCTGATGCCAGCTCCTTCGGTCTTGGTGCCGTATTACTACAAGAGCAGCCTTCCGGTGAGCGTCGTCCAGTTGCCTTCGCGTCGAATTCACTGACTTCAACGGAACGCCGTTACAGCAAGACTGAGAAGGAGGCTTTGGCAGCAAGCTGGGGAGTGCTTCGTTTTGAGGAATATGTCCGTGTACTAAACGTTTTCCTGGAGACTGATCACCAGCCACTTCTGGCGCCCATGGGATTTATGGATATTGACTTACTGTCTCCACGGATACAGCATTTCCGAATGAAGCTACCCGACAAGTTGTCAGCCACTGCGGACACGCTCCAACGGGCACCAGTGGATGGCTCACTGGCAAGGCAAGCAGATCAAGTTGAGCTCTGCGTGGAAGGGATTCTTCGCTCACTCCCATACTTGGTCTCTATACGCCAAGAAGAGCTTCGCCAGGCACAAGCCAATGATGGTGAGTGCAACCTTCGGCTTGAATACTACTCTAAAGGCTGGCCCAGGCAGTCAAGGCTGCCTCTTCACGTTAAAAAGTACTGGCAGCATCAGGGGGACCTCAGTGTTTGTGACGGGCTTCTTCTGAAGGGAGTCCGTATTGTCGTGCCTTTGGCTCTTCAGCGTTTCATGCTTGACCTCATTCACGACGGGCATCAGTGTATTAACCGTTGCAAAGCTATTGCTCTAGAGTCAGTATGGTGGCCTGGAATAAACAGCCATATTCAAACGCTCGTCTCTAACTGCGCCAAGTGCGCTGAAACACGCGTTCAACGCACAGAACCGATGTTGCCTTCACAGACTCAACTCGCCCAACAACTGACCGTGACAGACTCCAAGTCTTCCCTGGCAGGAAGTAGGAGTAGACCTTTTTTTTCTGAATGGTCAAGATTATGTGCTGCTGGTCAAATATAGGTCACAATTCCCAGAAGTCGCTAGTCTGCGTTCTACAACAGCACCGGCTGTCGTCGCAGCCATTAGAGCGTCTTTGCACGCTACGGAATTCCAAACGTCGTCCGCAGCGACAACTGTCCACAGTTTGCATGCAATGACTTCTTTGCCTTTGCGCAGGCTTATGGCTTCAGGCACGTCACCAGCAGGCCACGTTATCCGCAGTCCAATGGGCAGGTGGAGAGGATAGTGCGAACCGTTAATAACCTACTACACAAAGCCGATGATACTTTCCTGGCTCTGCTGGCCTACAGGGACACTCCTGGCATCAATGGTGTGAGTCCTGCACAACTTCTCATGGGCAGACGCCAACAGACAAGAGTTCCCAAGATAGCACAGCAACTCGAGCCAGGCTGGCCCTCGTCGCATTCTTTTAACCAGCGAGATCAAGTTAATCGGAGGACGCAGGCACGGTACTTTAACCGGAGGCATGCAGCCCAAGTACAGCGCCCACTTCAGACTGGTGAGCAGGTCTGGATGCGGGACGTAAATAGCCCTGGGATAGTTCTGGGACCAGCCTGGACTTCTGAGGCTGGTTGGGGGTGCTACTTTTCCTTCTGAGGCAAGGGGAGATGTGGTGTCTGTGTGAGTGCTGAAGGGACTGGACGTGTGCGGTGCGGGGTTGTGAATACTTCCTTCTTGGGTAAAGGGGGATGTAGTGTGTGCGAGTGACGCTGAAGGGCACCACTGCTTCCAGGTATATATATATTTGGGTGGAATAAAGACTGGGGGTTTTTGGCCTGTGTGTCTGGTTGGCGTTCGTGCTTAAAGAAGCACATCTCGCTACAATTCCGTCTGCTAGGTAGCTATATGGCGGCACCAAATCGATTCAGCACATTCATTGAGATTATCATTTTCGTGCTAACTACTACACTGAACGTTTTTCCACTTTCGCAGTGTAAAAGGCAGATTCTCTTGCTAGTTTATTCTACACTATAAAAGCCCAAGTATTCATAAGAACAGAATCGTGGCTAGACGACACTCTCAATAACATGAATGTTTTTCCCCCTTCCTATGAAGTGTACAGAAAGAACCGCAATACGCATGGCGGAGGTCTTTTTATACTTGACAAGCATTTGTGAGGGCTCCAATTTGCATGCGAAAGGGTGTGGTGCAAGATATTGCTTGGCAGTGGCAAACACTTGGTGTTTGGTGCTTTGTTTTGCAGCTATAGTAATACCAGCCCTACGCCGCTGATAATGCTGTCTAACATAATACAGAACCTTAAAGCCGACTTCCTACTTGGTGGTGATTTCAACATGTCAAAACTCCGATGGACTGACAACGCACCTGCGACGTCATGTAGCTCTGCCCTCTCCCTTGAATTCACCACTTTCACAAATACGATTTATCACATGTACATTCTTCAACACGACAATATGGACTTGCTCTTTTCTAAACAGCCCAACCTGGTCCGATCTATCTCTGCTGCCCCTGGTATCAGTGATCATGATGGTGGCTTTGAAACTATCTCATGCTCTCAGCTTACATCAGCAACCCCTTTCCCGAGGAAAAATGTTTGTTTGAGAAAGAAAACTATCCGCTCATAGCAGAACCTGGATGCTCACTTTACTATATTTACCAATGAAAATTGCATTGATGATCTTTGAAAAATGTTCAAGAACACACTTCTGTTACATATAGATCGCCACATTCCGTCTAAGATGAGACGATCGAAGCCGTGGTTCAACAAAAAAATTGAACAGTTATTTAGTAAACGATCTCTTCTTTATTCCAGATATTGAAGACTGAAAACTAATGATTTGTTAAAGTTATTACGTCTACTTGGGCAGGAAATAAAAATAAAAAACGCGAAGCTCAAATTTTACGCCTCGCTAGGCCATAAAATCAAAGAAAACCCAAAGGTGCTATGCAAATTCGTGAAGTCCAGGCGCAAATACGAATGCTCCATTTCACCCACACTCTCTGAACAACCTACATTAGGTTACATCACTAATGACGTCGAGAAAGCTAACAGATGCAACTGTTACTTTCAATCCGTTTTTTCTACTCCCATACCTTTAGCCAACCAAGAACCGCCGAACCATCATCAGCTGCCCCTAATGTCTCGGTTCTTCGCCACGAGAGTGATGAAACTGCTCTCTGATCTAAAGCACAACTCAGCTTCTTGTCCGGATTTCGTTCCATGTACTGTTTTCGAGGCCTGTGTGGCAAGCGTAGCCAGATTCCTGGTTGTCATATTTAATAAGTCTCTGGAAAGAAGTTGGAATGGAAAACGGCCAACGTAGTCCCGGTACACAAGATAGACCAATTTCTCTTACCTGTGTGAGTGGCAAAGCCTTGGAACACATTCTCGACTCCAACATAATCCATCACTTCCAGGCCAACAAATGTTTTAATAATACTTAACATGGGTTCAGGGCAGGATTTTCCGGTGTCATCAACTCTTGGAATTTACTGACGACATTTTTTTCTGCATTTGATTCTGGCGCGCAAGTCGAGTGTGTTTTATTCGACTTTAAAAAGCTTTTGATGCCCATACCACACTCTCTCCTCCTTTTCAAATTTTCATACCTTGGTCTACCTCCCTCAGTTCTAAGAAGGATCGAACAATGCATATCTGATCGCTCGCACAGGGTTTTATTCAATGGCTCTGTGTCCTACATATCACCTATAATGACTGGGGACCTCAAGGCTCAGTCTTAGGGCCGCTACTATTTCTAATATTCATAAATGACATAGGTACTAACATCTCCTCTCATATCCGATTGTACGCTGACCATTGCGTTATCTACAGAAATATACGATGCTGCTAAGGTCCAAACAGACATTAATTGTATCACGCTATGGTGTCAAAAATGGAATATGAAACTTAATTTTTCAAAACGTAATTACATCCGGTTCAGCAGAAAGCGCACAAATGTGGAGGCAATGTATTCAGTTCAGTTCAGGCGTTCAGTCGTGTCCGACTCTTCGTGACACTATTGACCATGTCACGCCACGCTTTCCGGTCTCTCACTATCTTCTTAACATCACATAACTTCATCTGCAGTGCCTCGAGGATGCCATCTAACCATCGCGTTCGCTGCCTACCCCTTCTCCGGCGACCCTCAACCTTTCCCAACATCAAATCTTTCTCCAGCGACTCCTCTCTTCTCATCAGATGACCAAAGTAGCTGAGCTTTAACTTTAGAATTTGACCCTCCAATGAGCAGTCAGGGTTTATGGTCGACAATATCGACTGATTTGATCTTCTGGCAGTCCAAGGAATTCTCAAGAGTCTTCGCCAGCACCACAATTCAAACGCGTCAATTCTTCGGCGGTCAGCCTTTTTCACAGTCCAACTCTCGCATCCATACATCACAACTGGAAAGACCATAGCACGAGTTATACGGATCTTGATTGGCAGACTAATGTATCTGCTTTTTACTAGGCGGTCAAGGCTAACCATTGCTCTCTTTCCCAGAAGCAAGCGTCTCCCAATTTCATGGCTGCAGTCTCCTTCCGAGGTAATCTTCGAGCCCAAGAACAGAAAATCTGTCACAGCTTCCACTTCTTGTCCATTGATGCTCCAGGACTTGATAGGGCAAGACGCCATGATCTTCGTCTTTTTAATGTTCAGTTTAAGCCCAAACTTCTCACTCTTTTCTTGTACGCGCATCAGAAGTCTCTTGAGTTCCACTTCACTTTCTACCATTAAAGTGGTATCATCCGCATATCTAAGGTTGTTGATACGTTTTCCAGCAATCTTCACTCCAGCTGAAGACTCGTCCAGACCGGCCTTCCTCATGATGCACTCTGCATATAGGTTAAATAGGCAGGGTGACAGTATGCAGCCTTGCCTCACCCCTTTCTCAATCGGAAACCAATCAGTAAGACCATGCCCAGTTCTGACTGTGGCCTCTTGCCCTTCATACAGGTTCCTGAGGAGACAGATGAGGTGAATTGGAACTCCCATCTCTTGGAGAGCTTGCCACAATCTGCTGTGATCTACGCAGTCAAACGCTTTCGCATAATCAATAAAGCAGAAGTAAATGGGTTTCTAGAACTCTCTTGCTTTTTCCATGATCCAGCGAAGGTTGCCAATTTGGTCTCTAGTTCCTCTGCCCTTGCGAAACCCAGCTTGCACGTCCGGAAGCTCCCGATCCACATACTGCTGCAGCCTACCTTGGAGGATTTTCAACATTACCTTGCTAGCATGCGAAATAAGCGCGATCGTGCGGTAGTTGGAACAATCTTTGACACTGCCTTTCTTTGGAATAGGGATGTAAACTGACCTCCTCCAATCATGTGGCCACTGCAGGGTTGTCCATATCTTCTGACATAATGTATGCAGAGTGTTAACAGCGTCGTGGTTGAGGTTTTGAAGCAACTCAGCTGGAATACCATCAATTCCGCTAGCTTTGTTCTTAGCAAGGCTGGCTAAGGCCCCTTCAACTTCACTCTTCAGGATGCCCGGCTCGAGATCAGTAATGACAACCATCTTATGTTGGGTTTGCACATCCGGGTCCTTCTTGTATAGTTCTTCTGTGTATTCCTGCCACCTCGTCTTTATCTCTGAGGCTTCAGTGAGATCCTTTCCTCGTTTGTCCTTTATCACGCCCAGCTTAGCACAGAAGCTTCCTTTGATATCTTTGATTGTCTTATACAGAACTCTTGTGTTCCTTAATTGGCTGTTGTCCTCAACTGGCAATGTATTACTTGCGAACAAAAATTTAGTTTTGTTTGATAACTTAAGTACCTTGGAATCATTTTTTTCCTCAAACCTGACATGGAAGAAACACGTAGAATATATAAGTATGAAAGCTGGCCGTGCACAATTTCAGGGCTGCCCCACGTGTTGTTAAGGAAACTTTGTATTTTACTAATATCCGCTCCATAGTAGAGTATGCCGCCGCAGTCTGGGATCCTAATTCCATTACACTTATGAATAAATTAGAAGCTATTCAAAATAGGGTCGCACGTTTCCTACATCTAAGATACTAGCGTTATCGCACTGAAGAAAGCCCTTTCATGGCACCTTCTCGGAATACGTCGTTCCGTATCTTGGCTAAAACTGTTGAAGCAAATAAAGCGGAGAAAGGTTTCAGTTGATAGCGATATTTATCTAAATCCGCCTACGTTTATTTCCGCCAGGAAAGACCACATTTGCAAAGTACGTGAAATAGCCCGCTGCACAACTGTGTACCAATCGTCTTATTTCCCATGAAGAATAAAATAATTGCACAAACTATCTCAACGTGTAGTCTCGGCGGTTGACGACACGTTTCCAGTACTGCTGCAGCACCTGCTTGCCTCAGTGTAAAGATACGATTCCTTTGTGATTTTAGTATGCTGCTGGCCCCTTTGGGTTGAGTCTGCTATGCCTGCTTACTATCCTTTCAGTTGACTGCTTCCTTCATACCTTGACAACTTGCCGTGCTGGATAATTGCTTTGACTATTATGCTTCGTTTTACATATCACTCTTGCATTCCTGTTTTTCCGCTTTTATTTTTTTTTTTCAGCTTAGTATGTTGCTGGCAAGTTGTGGGTTTTGGGTCCGTTTATCTTATCCTCACTTTATTGTTTCACTTCTACATTTAAGGCTTACCGCTCTTGATGATTGCCCTGATGACTGTGCCTTGTTTTTAAATGTCCCTTTCTGTAATATACACCCCTGCTGCAATGCCCTCTCGCCTCAATGTAGGTAGATAAATAAATGAATAAAAATATCACAAAGAAGGATGTCTACCCGCTATCTCGCATCAACGATACTCTAGACTGTCTCTGCAACGCTAGGTATTTGTCGTCCATGGACTTTAAGAGCGGAAGCTGGCCAATTGAGGTCGACGAAAGAGACTGCGAGAAGTCGGCGATAATAACACCAGACGACCTCTTCGAATTCAAGGTAATGCCATTTGGCTTGTGCTCCCCACCAGCCACGTTTCAGCGGGTAATGAGCACTGTCCTCGCTGGCTTAAAGTGACAGATTTGTTTGGTATACTTGGATGACGTCGTTGTGTTCTCGTCAAACTTTGAAGACCACTTCAGACGGCGGCGGACAGTGCTGGATGCCATCAGGTCATCAGCACTGACATTAAAATTAGAAAAGTGCCACTGGATGGCATTCGCCCTCACCTGCAGAAAACTGCTGCGATCGCCCAGTTTCCGACAACACAGTTGTGCGGAGAATTACTACCGCCGATTTGTCAGGAACTTTTCGTGCATCGCCGGACCGTTGACGCAACTTACAAAGGCTGATGTGCCTTTCCAATGGGAAGCGCCGCAGGCGGAAGCATTCGAGGAACTGAAGCGCCGCTTACAGACCCTTCCTCTCCTTGGACGAAAACGGCGAAATAGAAATACAAACTGACACAAGCAGCCTAGGAGCAGTACTCGGCCAGGGATCTGAAGGACAAGAAACAGCGTATGCCAGCCGTTCACTGTCGAAAGCCAGAGCGAATTACTCGACGACCGAGAAAGAGTGTCTCGCGATCATCTGGGCAATTTCAAAGTTCCGTCCCTACTTATACGGCCAACCATAGTAAACTATCACGACGCACTGACTGGCAAATTAGGACCGATGGAGCCTACGTCTTCAAGAATTCTACATCACAGTCATGTACAAATCCGATGCCGACTGCTTGTCACAAACCGCCGTTGATGCGCCGCCGAAAGAAGACGCCTTTTCGGGACCGTTTAGCAGTTTCAAACCCTGAGATGAAAGCCAATTACTTCGAAGACAGCCTCCCCTTCTGCTGTGTTTAAGCGTGAGCTGTCTTCCTTCGCGTTACAAAATGACGTCTTTACGAGAAGATCTTTGCATCCAAAAGGACCGCACACTTTTTTATTGTGCCTATATATCTCCTAGACGAAATTACTCAACCGTGTCACGATGAGCCAATAGCAGGACATCCTTGCACGCACATTGTTCCGAAGGCGAGAGAAGTATTATTAGAAGTACAAAACGTGCCGTGAGTGCCAGTGATACAAGACACCTCCGACGAGACCTGCTCGTCTACTGATCCAATACCTCCCCCTACTAAGACAGAGATGGACCTCCTCGAACCGTTCCCAACATCATCAACGGGAAATAAGTGGCTCATCGTGGCCACTGATTACATTACCCGCTACGCCAAAGCAAAAGTCCTGCCTAACGGTTCCGCAGTGGAAGTCGCCAGTTTTCATCGACCAAATTCTCTTCCGACACGGCGGCCCAGAGGGGCTCATTACTGACCTCGGATCAGAATTTACGGCAGAGCTCACTCAAGCCAAGCCATTGGAGGATGACCCGCAGACAAACGGCCTTACAGAAAGTCTGAAAATTGCGGACATACTTGCTTCGACGCCGAGTACAAGACCTGGGATGCCATCCTGCCCTACGTTGCCTTCGCGTATAACACGGCCATCCAGGAGAGAGTGACTCCGTTCAAGCTTGTGTACGGCCGGAGCCCGCGACCACGCTCGCCGCGATGCTACCTCACGTGACAACCCGACGTGGCCGCTTACCTGCAGCGTGGTGAGGAAGCCCGACGACTCGCATGACTGCGCATCAAAGACCAGCAACACACCAACGCCCGGCGGTACAACTTGCGATCACGTGACGCAGAATACAGGCCGGGAGACCAAATGTGGGTTTGGACGCCGATACGCCGGCGCGGATTGAGTGAAAAGCTCTTGCGATGGTCCTTCAGACCATACAGAATACTTGGACGCATCGGGCAACTCGACTACGAGGCAATCCCCGATGGCACGACCACATCCGAAAGGCGCCGGGCACGCCCAGACGTCGTCCGTGTTGTACGCCTCAAACCTCAAAAGTTACTTTAAAATTTAGTGTTTTGTTTAACTGTGTGTTTATTTTGTGAGCATTGGATTGATACCTTTTTAAAGGGGGAGTAATGTTTCACACCATTCAAATGTGTATTTGCTCTTTTTCGAAAGCCGCCGGACTGCGGCTTCTTGCACGCGCATCAATGCTGTGTCCTTTGTTTGATCTTTCTCGTTGTCGCGAGCTTTATCAGTTTCATTGTCGCGCAAGATGTTTCTCGAAGATATTTCGGCAATGATCTAGGTTGTGCTAGCCGCCGTTTGCGGTTATCTTTCTTTGCAGCATTTAGATTGAGTACTGACGCGTGAAACCGGCATTTTTAGTTCGATGATCGCCGAGTTGCTTAGTTGTTTGCGGGTGCGCCTGTCAGTACAGTACAATTTTGCTGTACAATTTCAGTACAATTTTGCTGTCAATGGCCTTGTCACCCCTATGTGACAATATTATAAGTCGCGAAATACAATTTCGTTTTCTGTCCGAATGCCAATTTGCAAATAAGCCAATTTGACCCGGGAGAAGTGATCCTCAATTAGCTCACCTTTTACACTCTTGTGCCCCTGTCTGTATATGAAGACAGCGAAGATCATACAGTTTTTTTTTATGCTCTCACGTGAGCTGAGAAAGATTTTGACCACACTTGCTTAAGTGATGGACGATCGATTATACAGTATAGTTCGCGTACAAACTCGCCGCTAGGCCCAAAGACCATGGAGAAGCCAAACCATGGCGGTCACACAGGCTGCTAATGGTGCAGCAAAGATTCGCAAACAATGCAATTGTTTTTGCAGAAAAGATATACAGGATTTCGTTATCGTACCATAATGTGTAAGGGGGTCAAATGGGCAGGTGTATTAATGTTTGGTTACGAGAGCACGAGAGATCAGTCGAGGCTCTAATCTGGTTGCGCATTGTAAGGGGTGTGATGGCTGCCATCCTTTTCTAACTTGCAAGGGTGGAAGAACGGGCTAGTTGGTAAATCATCTTGGAAAGCAAAATAGCGCACTTCAAAACACAGACACAGGAAGGGAACGACAACACAGCGCTGACTTCAACTGGTTTTTTATTAGAGAGTGACACAATATAAATGTACGAAAAGTGGGCGCGAAAGAATTGATAACAACGGCTGAGTTTGCACGTGGAGTAAAACACCGAACGCAAAGTAAAAGGCGCACGATAACAATATAGGTTATCGCAGAACGGCAGGGCTATGAAAAATAAAGAAGCTAAAAAGGGGGAGGCCAATAGGTAAAAACAGTTAATGATGGCACGATTCGAAGATACGTAA
Organism: Amblyomma maculatum; assembly: GCF_055883805.1. NCBI lineage: Eukaryota > Metazoa > Arthropoda > Arachnida > Ixodida > Ixodidae > Amblyomma > Amblyomma maculatum. The sequence continues at coordinate 183,800,542 of NC_139349.1, forward strand.
ACTAAAATCGAAAAAAGCCAAAAGGGGCATTAAGAGCAATAAAAGCCAAATGGGGCATTAAGAGCGATAAAAAACACAAAAGGGGAGGCCCATCCGGCAGAGATTAACAGAGAAATCATTGAGGCCAGGTATATTATGCGATTAGGTGAAAAATGTTAGTGAACCGTCAATCGCTTTAATAGATAATAAGGTTGGGATTCTAGAACGTACGTGTGCTGGGTCATCATGGCGTCGTTTTTTGTTTAATATATGGTTTAGTGCTGCTTGGCTTGGGTTTTCATATTGTGTGTTATCTCAATAAACTTCAGTTGCACGTCATCGCTCGTCCTGTTTGCTCCTTGTTCTTCGTCCTAGTCTGTAGCACTGGTTATTCATCATGATTCGCAAACAGCTGTTATCAAAAGGCACGGGTAGATAGCAGTATCAATCTTTGAAGCTGGTCCCCAAAGCCTGCCTGCAAAGAGTTTTCAGTTCTCGCGATCGGCCAACAGTGTTTGCAAGGCTCTTGAGAGAGGTCTCAGTGATGAGATGTTTGTGGCGGTACATCCGTACATGCACAAATTAGCGCACATCAAAAGGCCCGGTGTACGATATGGAGTGAATGTGGTGTTCTCAGCGCCAAGTAAGCTGGCAAAAATTTGCTCATGTTCCATGATGATTAGAACACTCATAAAATGCGCTGTCAAGCATGGTATACCTAGTGCCTGTCTGATATCATCTATCAGATACCGCTGAAACGCCGGCGTGTCTCTCAAAGTGGCCGAAGTTTCAATGAGAGAGCTAACAAGCACGCAATGAAGGGAGGAACTTCCGTGATCACTGCAGAGATTTCAAAGACTGCAAACTCGCGCTGGAAGAGACATTGTTTATCGAAAAAGGAACGAGCAGAAAGGGAAATAATTGAGGCGTATCATATACACAAAGCTGGGCCCACGTGCATAATAAGCACGTCGTCAGTAAAGCGTAGCGACCAAGAACTGGGTTTTTTTAGACGGTCACATTTAGATACTGAGAATGTAATTTTACCGTTTTTTTTTGTTGTTACGGCGTTCTAAATTTGATGATAAGGTCCGGTTCTTGACAGTCAGACAGATTTTTTCTTATCGTGATTCGGGTTTTTGCACCTCGTCTTGCCTGCGATTTGCATTTGCTTGAGCACACCATGCCTCTGGTTTTTTGTAAAAATGTTCAATTTTATTATTCTGTAAATAAACCTTAACAATATGTTTATGCGATGGGTTCTCTCTGATGTACACTGGTGGTGTCTTCTGAAGTAAACTCAGAAGGCGCTCTTTCTAATCCTCTTCTTTTCCTCTGTTCGTTGGTGTGAACCAACCAGTGCAGTAATTGGCCGCATGACATCCCATTTCATGCCCTCTAGTTCCTCTAACAGCACTGCTAAACTAGCTTCACTAGTTTTTGTAAAAATGTTCAATTTTATTATTCTGTAAATAAACCTTAACAATATGTTTATGCGATGGGTTCTGTCTGATGTACACTGGTGGTGTCTTCTGAAGTAAACTCAGAAGGCGCTCTTTCTAATCCTCTTCTTTTCCTCTGTTCGTTGGTGTGAACCAACCAGTGCAGTAATTGGCCGCATGACATCCCATTTCATGCCCTCTAGTTCCTCTAACAGCACTGCTAAACTAGCTTCACTAGTTTTTGTAAAAATGTTCAATTTTATTATTCTGTAAATAAACCTTAACAATATGTTTATGCGATGGGTTCTGTCTGATGTACACTGGTGGTGTCTTCTGAAGTAAACTCAGAAGGCGCTCTTTCTAATCCTCTTCTTTTCCTCTGTTCGTTGGTGTGAACCAACCAGTGCAGTAATTGGCCGCATGACATCCCATTTCATGCCCTCTAGTTCCTCTAACAGCACTGCTAAACTAGCTTCACTAGTTTTTGTAAAAATGTTCAATTTTATTATTCTGTAAATAAACCTTAACAATATGTTTATGCGATGGGTTCTGTCTGATGTACACTGGTGGTGTCTTCTGAAGTAAACTCAGAAGGCGCTCTTTCTAATCCTCTTCTTTTCCTCTGTTCGTTGGTGTGAACCAACCAGTGCAGTAATTGGCCGCATGACATCCCATTTCATGCCCTCTAGTTCCTCTAACAGCACTGCTAAACTAGCTTCACTACTTTTTGTAAAAATGTTCAATTTTATTATTCTGTAAATAAACCTTAACAATATGTTTATGCGATGGGTTCTGTCTGATGTACACTGGTGGTGTCTTCTGAAGTAAACTCAGAAGGCGCTCTTTCTAATCCTCTTCTTTTCCTCTGTTCGTTGGTGTGAACCAACCAGTGCAGTAATTGGCCGCATGACATCCCATTTCATGCCCTCTAGTTCCTCTAACAGCACTGCTAAACTAGCTTCACTAGTTTTTGTAAAAATGTTCAATTTTATTATTCTGTAAATAAACCTTAACAATATGTTTATGCGATGGGTTCTGTCTGATGTACACTGGTGGTGTCTTCTGAAGTAAACTCAGAAGGCGCTCTTTCTAATCCTCTTCTTTTCCTCTGTTCGTTGGTGTGAACCAACCAGTGCAGTAATTGGCCGCATGACATCCCATTTCATGCCCTCTAGTTCCTCTAACAGCACTGCTAAACTAGCTTCACTAGTTTTTGTAAAAATGTTCAATTTTATTATTCTGTAAATAAACCTTAACAATATGTTTATGCGATGGGTTCTGTCTGATGTACACTGGTGGTGTCTTCTGAAGTAAACTCAGAAGGCGCTCTTTCTAATCCTCTTCTTTTCCTCTGTTCGTTGGTGTGAACCAACCAGTGCAGTAATTGGCCGCATGACATCCCATTTCATGCCCTCTAGTTCCTCTAACAGCACTGCTAAACTAGCTTCACTAGTTTTTGTAAAAATGTTCAATTTTATTATTCTGTAAATAAACCTTAACAATATGTTTATGCGATGGGTTCTGTCTGATGTACACTGGTGGTGTCTTCTGAAGTAAACTCAGAAGGCGCTCTTTCTATTCCTCTTCTTTTCCTCTGTTCGTTGGTGTGAACCAACCAGTGCAGTAATTGGCCGCATGACATCCCATTTCATGCCCTCTAGTTCCTCTAACAGCACTGCTAAACTAGCTTCACTAGTTTTTGTAAAAATGTTCAATTTTATTATTCTGTAAATAAACCTTAACAATATGTTTATGCGATGGGTTCTGTCTGATGTACACTGGTGGTGTCTTCTGAAGTAAACTCAGAAGGCGCTCTTTCTAATCCTCTTCTTTTCCTCTGTTCGTTGGTGTGAACCAACCAGTGCAGTAATTGGCCGCATGACATCCCATTTCATGCCCTCTAGTTCCTCTAACAGCACTGCTAAACTAGCTTCACTACTTTTTGTAAAAATGTTCAATTTTATTATTCTGTAAATAAACCTTAACAATATGTTTATGCGATGGGTTCTGTCTGATGTACACTGGTGGTGTCTTCTGAAGTAAACTCAGAAGGCGCTCTTTCTAATCCTCTTCTTTTCCTCTATTCGTTGGTGTGAACCAACCAGTGCAGTAATTGGCCGCATGAACTCCCATTTCATGCCCTCTAGTTCCTCTAAGAGCACTGCTAAACTAGCTTCACTAGTTTTTGTAAAAATGTTCAATTTTATTATTCTGTAAATAAACCTTAACAATATGTTTATGCGATGGGTTCTGTCTGATGTACACTGGTGGTGTCTTCTGAAGTCAACTCAGAAGGCGCTCTTTCTAATCCTCTTCTTTTCCTCTGTTCGTTGGTGTGAACCAACCAGTGCAGTAATTGGCCGCATGACATCCCATTTCATGCCCTCTAGTTCCTCTAACAGCACTGCTAAACTAGCTTCACTAGTTTTTGTAAAAATGTTCAATTTTATTATTCTGTAAATAAACCTTAACACTATGTTTATGCGATGGGTTCTGTCTGATGTACACTGGTGGTGTCTTCTGAAGTAAACTCAGAAGGCGCTCTTTCTAATCCTCTTCTTTTCCTCTGTTCGTTGGTGTGAACCAACCAGTGCAGTAATTGGCCGCATGACATCCCATTTCATGCCCTCTAGTTCCTCTAACAGCACCGCTAAACTAGCTTCACTAGTTTTTGTAAAAATGTTCAATTTTATTATTCTGTAAATAAACCTTAACAATATGTTTATGCGATGGGTTCTGTCTGATGTACACTGGTGGTGTCTTCTGAAGTAAACTCAGAAGGCGCTCTTTCTATTCCTCTTCTTTTCCTCTGTTCGTAGGTGTGAACAGACCAGTGCAGTAATTGGCCGCATGACATCCCATTTCATGCCCTCTAGTTCCTCTAACAGCACTGCTAAACTAGCTTCACTAGTTTTTGTAAAAATGTTCAATTTTATTATTCTGTAAATAAACCTTAACAATATGTTTATGCGATGGGTTCTGTCTGATGTACACTGGTGGTGTCTTCTGAAGTAAACTCAGAAGGCGCTCTTTCTAATCCTCTTCTTTTCCTCTGTTCGTTGGTGTGAACCAACCAGTGCAGTAATTGGCCGCATGACATCCCATTTCATGCCCTCTAGTTCCTCTAACAGCACTGCTAAACTAGCTTCACTAGTTTTTGTAAAAATGTTCAATTTTGTTATTCTGTAAATAAACCTTAACAATATGTTTATGCGATGGGTTCTGTCTGATGTACACTGGTGGTGTCTTCTGAAGTAAACTCAGAAGGCGCTCTTTCTATTCCTCTTCTTTTCCTCTGTTCGTTGGTGTGAACCAACCAGTGCAGTAATTGGCCGCATGACATCCCATTTCATGCCCTCTAGTTCCTCTAACAGCACTGCTAAACTAGCTTCACTAGTTTTTGTAAAAATGTTCAATTTTATTATTCTGTAAATAAACCTTAACAATATGTTTATGCGATGGGTTCTGTCTGATGTACACTGGTGGTGTCTTCTGAAGTAAACTCAGAAGGCGCTCTTTCTAATCCTCTTCTTTTCCTCTGTTCGTTGGTGTGAAAAACCAGTGCAGTAATTGGCCGCATGACATCCCATTTCATGCCCTCTAGTTCCTCTAACAGCACTGCTAAACTAGCTTCACTAGTTTTTGTAAAAATGTTCAATTTTATTATTCTGTAAATAAACCTTAACAATATGTTTATGCGATGGGTTCTGTCTGATGTACACTGGTGGTGTCTTCTGAAGTAAACTCAGAAGGCGCTCTTTCTATTCCTCTTCTTTTCCTCTGTTCGTTGGTGTGAACCAACCAGTGCAGTAATTGGCCGCATGACATCCCATTTCATGCCCTCTAGTTCCTCTAACAGCACTGCTAAACTAGCTTCACTAGTTTTTGTAAAAATGTTCAATTTTATTATTCTGTAAATAAACCTTAACAATATGTTTATGCGATGGGTTCTGTCTGATGTACACTGGTGGTGTCTTCTGAAGTAAACTCAGAAGGCGCTCTTTCTAATCCTCTTCTTTTCCTCTGTTCGTTGGTGTGAAAAACCAGTGCAGTAATTGGCCGCATGACATCCCATTTCATGCCCTCTAGTTCCTCTAACAGCACTGCTAAACTAGCTTCACTAGTTTTTGTAAAAATGTTCAATTTTATTATTCTGTAAATAAACCTTAACAATATGTTTATGCGATGGGTTCTGTCTGATGTACACCGGTGGTGTCTTCTGAAGTAAACTCAGAAGGCGCTCTTTCTATTCCTCTTCTTTTCCTCTGTTCGTTGGTGTGAACCAACCAGTGCAGTAATTGGCCGCATGACATCCCATTTCATGCCCTCTAGTTCCTCTAACAGCACTGCTAAACTAGCTTCACTAGTTTTTGTAAAAATGTTCAATTTTATTATTCTGTAAATAAACCTTAACAATATGTTTATGCGATGGGTTCTGTCTGATGTACACTGGTGGTGTCTTCTGAAGTAAACTCAGAAGGCGCTCTTTCTATTCCTCTTCTTTTCCTCTGTTCGTTGGTGTGAACCAACCAGTGCAGTAATTGGCCGCATGACATCCCATTTCATGCCCTCTAGTTCCTCTAACAGCACTGCTAAACTAGCTTCACTAGTTTTTGTAAAAATGTTCAATTTTATTATTCTGTAAATAAACCTTAACAATATGTTTATGCGATGGGTTCTGTCTGATGTACACTGGTGGTGTCTTCTGAAGTAAACTCAGAAGGCGCTCTTTCTATTCCTCTTCTTTTCCTCTGTTCGTTGGTGTGAACCAACCAGTGCAGTAATTGGCCGCATGACATCCCATTTCATGCCCTCTAGTTCCTCTAACAGCACTGCTAAACTAGCTTCACTAGTTTTTGTAAAAATGTTCAATTTTATTATTCTGTAAATAAACCTTAACAATATGTTTATGCGATGGGTTCTGTCTGATGTACACTGGTGGTGTCTTCTGAAGTAAACTGAGAAGGCGCTCTTTCTAATCCTCTTCTTTTCCTCTGTTCTTTGGTGTGAACCAACCAGTGCAGTAATTGGCCGCATGACATCCCATTTCATGCCCTCTAGTTCCTCTAACAGCACTGCTAAACTAGCTTCACTAGTTTTTGTAAAAATGTTCAATTTTATTATTCTGTAAATAAACCTTAACAATATGTTTATGCGATGGGTTCTGTCTGATGTACACCGGTGGTGTCTTCTGAAGTAAACTCAGAAGGCGCTCTTTCTATTCCTCTTCTTTTCCTCTGTTCGTTGGTGTGAACCAACCAGTGCAGTAATTGGCCGCATGACATCCCATTTCATGCCCTCTAGTTCCTCTAACAGCACTGCTAAACTAGCTTCACTAGTTTTTGTAAAAATGTTCAATTTTATTATTCTGTAAATAAACCTTAACAATATGTTTATGCGATGGGTTCTGTCTGATGTACACTGGTGGTGTCTTCTGAAGTAAACTCAGAAGGCGCTCTTTCTAATCCTCTTCTTTTCCTCTGTTCGTTGGTGTGAAAAACCAGTGCAGTAATTGGCCGCATGACATCCCATTTCATGCCCTCTAGTTCCTCTAACAGCACTGCTAAACTAGCTTCACTAGTTTTTGTAAAAATGTTCAATTTTATTATTCTGTAAATAAACCTTAACAATATGTTTATGCGATGGGTTCTGTCTGATGTACACTGGTGGTGTCTTCTGAAGTAAACTCAGAAGGCGCTCTTTCTATTCCTCTTCTTTTCCTCTGTTCGTTGGTGTGAACCAACCAGTGCAGTAATTGGCCGCATGACATCCCATTTCATGCCCTCTAGTTCCTCTAACAGCACTGCTAAACTAGCTTCACTAGTTTTTGTAAAAATGTTCAATTTTAATATTCTGTAAATAAACCTTAACAATATGTTTATGCGATGGGTTCTGTCTGATGTACACTGGTGGTGTCTTCTGAAGTAAACTCAGAAGGCGCTCTTTCTATTCCTCTTCTTTTCCTCTGTTCGTTGGTGTGAACCAACCAGTGCAGTAATTGGCCGCATGACATCCCATTTCATGCCCTCTAGTTCCTCTAACAGCACTGCTAAACTAGCTTCACTAGTTTTTGTAAAAATGTTCAATTTTATTATTCTGTAAATAAACCTTAACAATATGTTTATGCGATGGGTTCTGTCTGATGTACACTGGTGGTGTCTTCTGTAGTAAACTCAGAAGGCGCTCTTTCTATTCCTCTTCTTTTCCTCTGTTCGTTGGTGTGAACCAACCAGTGCAGTAATTGGCCGCATGACATCCCATTTCATGCCCTCTAGTTCCTCTAACAGCACTGCTAAACTAGCTTCACTAGTTTTTGTAAAAATGTTCAATTTTATTATTCTGTAAATAAACCTTAACAATATGTTTATGCGATGGGTTCTGTCTGATGTACACTGGTGGTGTCTTCTGAAGTAAACTGAGAAGGCGCTCTTTCTAATCCTCTTCTTTTCCTCTGTTCTTTGGTGTGAACCAACCAGTGCAGTAATTGGCCGCATGACATCCCATTTCATGCCCTCTAGTTCCTCTAACAGCACTGCTAAACTAGCTTCACTAGTTTTTGTAAAAATGTTCAATTTTATTATTCTGTAAATAAACCTTAACAATATGTTTATGCGATGGGTTCTGTCTGATGTACACCGGTGGTGTCTTCTGAAGTAAACTCAGAAGGCGCTCTTTCTATTCCTCTTCTTTTCCTCTGTTCGTTGGTGTGAACCAACCAGTGCAGTAATTGGCCGCATGACATCCCATTTCATGCCCTCTAGTTCCTCTAACAGCACTGCTAAACTAGCTTCACTAGTTTTTGTAAAAATGTTCAATTTTATTATTCTGTAAATAAACCTTAACAATATGTATATGCGATGGGTTCTGTCTGATGTACACTGGTGGTGTCTTCTGAAGTAAACTCAGAAGGCGCTCTTTCTAATCCTCTTCTTTTCCTCTGTTCGTTGGTGTGAACCAACCAGTGCAGTAATTGGCCGCATGACATCCCATTTCATGCCCTCTAGTTCCTCTAACAGCACTGCTAAACTAGCTTCACTAGTTTTTGTAAAAATGTTCAATTTTATTATTCTGTAAATAAACCTTAACAATATGTTTATGCGATGGGTTCTGTCTGATGTACACTGGTGGTGTCTTCTGAAGTAAACTCAGAAGGCGCTCTTTCTATTCCTCTTCTTTTCCTCTGTTCGTTGGTGTGAACCAACCAGTGCAGTAATTGGCCGCATGACATCCCATTTCATGCCCTCTAGTTCCTCTAACAGCACTGCTAAACTAGCTTCACTAGTTTTTGTAAAAATGTTCAATTTTAATATTCTGTAAATAAACCTTAACAATATGTTTATGCGATGGGTTCTGTCTGATGTACACTGGTGGTGTCTTCTGAAGTAAACTCAGAAGGCGCTCTTTCTATTCCTCTTCTTTTCCTCTGTTCGTTGGTGTGAACCAACCAGTGCAGTAATTGGCCGCATGACATCCCATTTCATGCCCTCTAGTTCCTCTAACAGCACTGCTAAACTAGCTTCACTAGTTTTTGTAAAAATGTTCAATTTTAATATTCTGTAAATAAACCTTAACAATATGTTTATGCGATGGGTTCTGTCTGATGTACACTGGTGGTGTCTTCTGAAGTAAACTCAGAAGGCGCTCTTTCTATTCCTCTTCTTTTCCTCTGTTCGTTGGTGTGAACCAACCAGTGCAGTAATTGGCCGCATGACATCCCATTTCATGCCCTCTAGTTCCTCTAACAGCACTGCTAAACTAGCTTCACTAGTTTTTGTAAAAATGTTCAATTTTAATATTCTGTAAATAAACCTTAACAATATGTTTATGCGATGGGTTCTGTCTGATGTACACTGGTGGTGTCTTCTGAAGTAAACTCAGAAGGCGCTCTTTCTATTCCTCTTCTTTTCCTCTGTTCGTTGGTGTGAACCAACCAGTGCAGTAATTGGCCGCATGACATCCCATTTCATGCCCTCTAGTTCCTCTAACAGCACTGCTAAACTAGCTTCACTAGTTTTTGTAAAAATGTTCAATTTTAATATTCTTTAAATAAACCTTAACAATATGTTTATGCGATGGGTTCTGTCTGATGTACACTGGTGGTGTCTTCTGAAGTAAACTCAGAAGGCGCTCTTTCTATTCCTCTTCTTTTCCTCTGTTCGTTGGTGTGAACCAACCAGTGCAGTAATTGGCCGCATGACATCCCATTTCATGCCCTCTAGTTCCTCTAACAGCACTGCTAAACTAGCTTCACTAGTTTTTGTAAAAATGTTCAATTTTAATATTCTGTAAATAAACCTTAACAATATGTTTATGCGATGGGTTCTGTCTGATGTACACTGGTGGTGTCTTCTGAAGTAAACTCAGAAGGCGCTCTTTCTATTCCTCTTCTTTTCCTCTGTTCGTTGGTGTGAACCAACCAGTGAAGTAATTGGCCGCATGACATCCCATTTCATGCCCTCTAGTTCCTCTAACAGCACTGCTAAACTAGCTTCACTAGTTTTTGTAAAAATGTTCAATTTTAATATTCTGTAAATAAACCTTAACAATATGTTTATGCGATGGGTTCTGTCTGATGTACACTGGTGGTGTCTTCTGAAGTAAACTCAGAAGGCGCTCTTTCTAATCCTCTTCTTTTCCTCTGTTCGTTGGTGTGAACCAACCAGTGCAGTAATTGGCCGCATGACATCCCATTTCATGCCCTCTAGTTCCTCTAACAGCACTGCTAAACTAGCTTCACTAGTTTTTGTAAAAATGTTCAATTTTATTATTCTGTAAATAAACCTTAACAATATGTTTATGCGATGGGTTCTGTCTGATGTACACTGGTGGTGTCTTCTGAAGTAAACTCAGAAGGCGCTCTTTCTAATCCTCTTCTTTTCCTCTGTTCGTTGGTGTGAACCAACCAGTGCAGTAATTGGCCGCATGACATCCCATTTCATGCCCTCTAGTTCCTCTAACAGCACTGCTAAACTAGCTTCACTAGTTTTTGTAAAAATGTTCAATTTTATTATTCTGTAAATAAACCTTAACAATATGTTTATGCGATGGGTTCTGTCTGATGTACACTGGTGGTGTCTTCTGAAGTAAACTCAGAAGGCGCTCTTTCTATTCCTCTTCTTTTCCTCTGTTCGTTGGTGTGAACCAACCAGTGCAGTAATTGGCCGCATGACATCCCATTTCATGCCCTCTAGTTCCTCTAACAGCACTGCTAAACTAGCTTCACTAGTTTTTGTAAAAATGTTCAATTTTAATATTCTGTAAATAAACCTTAACAATATGTTTATGCGATGGGTTCTGTCTGATGTACACTGGTGGTGTCTTCTGAAGTAAACTCAGAAGGCGCTCTTTCTAATCCTCTTCTTTTCCTCTGTTCGTTGGTGTGAACCAACCAGTGCAGTAATTGGCCGCATGACATCCCATTTCATGCCCTCTAGTTCCTCTAACAGCACTGCTAAACTAGCTTCACTAGTTTTTGTAAAAATGTTCAATTTTAATATTCTGTAAATAAACCTTAACAATATGTTTATGCGATGGGTTCTGTCTGATGTACACTGGTGGTGTCTTCTGAAGTAAACTCAGAAGGCGCTCTTTCTAATCCTCTTCTTTTCCTCTGTTCGTTGGTGTGAACCAACCAGTGCAGTAATTGGCCGCATGACATCCCATTTCATGCCCTCTAGTTCCTCTAACAGCACTGCTAAACTAGCTTCACTAGTTTTTGTAAAAATGTTCAATTTTATTATTCTGTAAATAAACCTTAACAATATGTTTATGCGATGGGTTCTGTCTGATGTACACTGGTGGTGTCTTCTGAAGTAAACTCAGAAGGCGCTCTTTCTATTCCTCTTCTTTTCCTCTGTTCGTTGGTGTGAACCAACCAGTGCAGTAATTGGCCGCATGACATCCCATTTCATGCCCTCTAGTTCCTCTAACAGCACTGCTAAACTAGCTTCACTAGTTTTTGTAAAAATGTTCAATTTTAATATTCTGTAAATAAACCTTAACAATATGTTTATGCGATGGGTTCTGTCTGATGTACACTGGTGGTGTCTTCTGAAGTAAACTCAGAAGGCGCTCTTTCTAATCCTCTTCTTTTCCTCTGTTCGTTGGTGTGAACCAACCAGTGCAGTAATTGGCCGCATGACATCCCATTTCATGCCCTCTAGTTCCTCTAACAGCACTGCTAAACTAGCTTCACTAGTTTTTGTAAAAATGTTCAATTTTATTATTCTGTAAATAAACCTTAACAATATGTTTATGCGATGGGTTCTGTCTGATGTACACTGGTGGTGTCTTCTGAAGTAAACTCAGAAGGCGCTCTTTCTATTCCTCTTCTTTTCCTCTGTTCGTTGGTGTGAACCAACCAGTGCAGTAATTGGCCGCATGACATCCCATTTTATGCCCTCTAGTTCCTCTAACAGCACTGCTAAACTAGCTTCACTAGTTTTAGTAAAAATGTTCAATTTTAATATTCTGTCAATAAACCTTAACAATATGTTTATGCGATGGGTTCTGTCTGATGTACACTGGTGGTGTCTTCTGAAGTAAACTCAGAAGGCGCTCTTTCTAATCCTCTTCTTTTCCTCTGTTCGTTGGTGTGAACCAACCAGTGCAGTAATTGGCCGCATGACATCCCATTTCATGCCCTCTAGTTCCTCTAACAGCACTGCTAAACTAGCTTCACTAGTTTTTGTAAAAATGTTCAATTTTATTATTCTGTAAATAAACCTTAACAATATGTTTATGCGATGGGTTCTGTCTGATGTACACTGGTGGTGTCTTCTGAAGTAAACTCAGAAGGCGCTCTTTCTATTCCTCTTCTTTTCCTCTGTTTGTTGGTGTGAACCAACCAGTGCAGTAATTGGCCGCATGACATCCAATTTCATGCCCTCTAGTTCCTCTAACAGCACTGCTAAACTAGCTTCACTAGTTTTTGTAAAAATGTTCAATTTTAATATTCTGTAAATAAACCTTAACAATATGTTTATGCGATGGGTTCTGTCTGATGTACACTGGTGGTGTCTTCTGAAGTAAACTCAGAAGGCGCTCTTTCTATTCCTCTTCTTTTCCTCTGTTCGTTGGTGTGAACCAACCAGTGCAGTAATTGGCCGCATGAGATCCCATTTCATGCCCTCTAGTTCCTCTAACAGCACTGCTAAACTAGCTTCACTAGTTTTTGTAAAAATGTTCAATTTTAATATTCTGTAAATAAACCTTAACAATATGTTTATGCGATGGGTTCTGTCTGATGTACACTGGTGGTGTCTTCTGAAGTAAACTCAGAAGGCGCTCTTTCTATTCCTCTTCTTTTCCTCTGTTCGTTGGTGTGAACCAACCAGTGCAGTAATTGGCCGCATGACATCCCATTTCATGCCCTCTAGTTCCTCTAACAGCACTGCTAAACTAGCTTCACTAGTTTTTGTAAAAATGTTCAATTTTATTATTCTGTAAATAAACCTTAACAATATGTTTATGCGATGGGTTCTGTCTGATGTACACTGGTGGTGTCTTCTGAAGTAAACTCAGAAGGCGCTCTTTCTATTCCTCTTCTTTTCCTCTGTTCGTTGGTGTGAACCAACCAGTGCAGTAATTGGCCGCATGACATCCCATTTCATGCCCTCTAGTTCCTCTAACAGCACTGCTAAACTAGCTTCACTAGTTTTTGTAAAAATGTTCAATTTTAATATTCTGTAAATAAACCTTAACAATATGTTTATGCGATGGGTTCTGTCTGATGTACACTGGTGGTGTCTTCTGAAGTAAACTCAGAAGGCGCTCTTTCTATTCCTCTTCTTTTCCTCTGTTCGTTGGTGTGAACCAACCAGTGCAGTAATTGGCCGCATGACATCCCATTTCATGCCCTCTAGTTCCTCTAACAGCACTGCTAAACTAGCTTCACTAGTTTTTGTAAAAATGTTCAATTTTATTATTCTGTAAATAAACCTTAACAATATGTTTATGCGATGGGTTCTGTCTGATGTACACTGGTGGTGTCTTCTGAAGTAAACTCAGAAGGCGCTCTTTCTATTCCTCTTCTTTTCCTCTGTTCGTTGGTGTGAACCAACCAGTGCAGTAATTGGCCGCATGACATCCCATTTCATGCCCTCTAGTTCCTCTAACAGCACTGCTAAACTAGCTTCACTAGTTTTTGTAAAAATGTTCAATTTTAATATTCTGTAAATAAACCTTAACAATATGTTTATGCGATGGGTTCTGTCTGATGTACACTGGTGGTGTCTTCTGAAGTAAACTCAGAAGGCGCTCTTTCTAATCCTCTTCTTTTCCTCTGTTCGTTGGTGTGAACCAACCAGTGCAGTAATTGGCCGCATGACATCCCATTTCATGCCCTCTAGTTCCTCTAACAGCACTGCTAAACTAGCTTCACTAGTTTTTGTAAAAATGTTCAATTTTAATATTCTGTAAATAAACCTTAACAATATATTTATGCGATGGGTTCTGTCTGATGTACACTGGTGGTGTCTTCTGAAGTAAACTCAGAAGGCGCTCTTTCTAATCCTCTTCTTTTCCTCTGTTCGTTGGTATGAACCAACCAGTGCAGTAATTGGCCGCATGACATCCCATTTCATGCCCTCTAGTTCCTCTAACAGCACTGCTAAACTAGCTTCACTAGTTTTTGTAAAAATGTTCAATTTTATTATTCTGTAAATAAACCTTAACAATATGTTTATGCGATGGGTTCTGTCTGATGTACACTGGTGGTGTCTTCTGAAGTAAACTCAGAAGGCGCTCTTTCTAATCCTCTTCTTTTCCTCTGTTCGTTGGTGTGAACCAACCAGTGCAGTAATTGGCCGCATGACATCCCATTTCATGCCCTCTAGTTCCTCTAACAGCACTGCTAAACTAGCTTCACTAGTTTTTGTAAAAATGTTCAATTTTATTATTCTGTAAATAAACCTTAACAATATGTTTATGCGATGGGTTCTGTCTGATGTACACTGGTGGTGTCTTCTGAAGTAAACTCAGAAGGCGCTCTTTCTATTCCTCTTCTTTTCCTCTGTTCGTTGGTGTGAACCAACCAGTGCAGTAATTGGCCGCATGACATCCCATTTCATGCCCTCTAGTTCCTCTAACAGCACTGCTAAACTAGCTTCACTAGTTTTTGTAAAAATGTTCAATTTTAATATTCTGTAAATAAACCTTAACAATATGTTTATGCGATGGGTTATGTCTGATGTACACTGGTGGTGTCTTCTGAAGTAAACTCAGAAGGCGCTCTTTCTAATCCTCTTCTTTTCCTCTGTTCGTTGGTGTGAACCAACCAGTGCAGTAATTGGCCGCATGACATCCCATTTCATGCCCTCTAGTTCCTCTAACAGCACTGCTAAACTAGCTTCACTAGTTTTTGTAAAAATGTTCAATTTTATTATTCTGTAAATAAACCTTAACAATATGTTTATGCGATGGGTTCTGTCTGATGTACACTGGTGGTGTCTTCTGAAGTAAACTCAGAAGGCGCTCTTTCTATTCCTCTTCTTTTCCTCTGTTCGTTGGTGTGAACCAACCAGTGCAGTAATTGGCCGCATGACATCCCATTTCATGCCCTCTAGTTCCTCTAACAGCACTGCTAAACTAGCTTCACTAGTTTAAGTAAAAATGTTCAATTTTAATATTCTGTAAATAAACCTTAACAATATGTTTATGCGATGGGTTCTGTCTGATGTACACTGGTGGTGTCTTCTGAAGTAAACTCAGAAGGCGCTCTTTCTAATCCTCTTCTTTTCCTCTGTTCGTTGGTATGAACCAACCAGTGCAGTAATTGGCCGCATGACATCCCATTTCATGCCCTCTAGTTCCTCTAACAGCACTGCTAAACTAGCTTCACTAGTTTTTGTAAAAATGTTCAATTTTATTATTGTGTAAATAAACGTTAACAATATGTTTATGCGATGGGTTCTGTCTGATGTACACTGGTGGTGTCTTCTGAAGTAAACTCAGAAGGCGCTCTTTCTAATCCTCTTCTTTTCCTCTGTTCGTTGGTATGAACCAACCAGTGCAGTAATTGGCCGCATGACATCCCATTTCATGCCCTCTAGTTCCTCTAACAGCACTGCTAAACTAGCTTCACTAGTTTTTGTAAAAATTTTCAATTTTAATATTCTGTAAATAAACCTTAACAATATGTTTATGCGATGGGTTCTGTCTGATGTACACTGGTGGTGTCTTCTGAAGTAAACTCAGAAGGCGCTCTTTCTATTCCTCTTCTTTTTCTCTGTTCGTTGGTATGAACCAACCAGTGCAGTAATTGGCCGCATGACATCCCATTTCATGCCCTCTAGTTCCTCTAACAGCACTGCTAAACTAGCTTCACTAGTTTTTGTAAAAATGTTCAATTTTATTATTCTGTAAATAAACCTTAACAGTATGTTTATGCGATGGGTTCTGTCTGATGTACACTGGTGGTGTCTTCTGAAGTAAACTCAGAAGGCGCTCTTTCTAATCCTCTTCTTTTCCTCTGTTCGTTGGTATGAACCAACCAGTGCAGTAATTGGCCGCATGGCATCCCATTTCATGCCCTCTAGTTCCTCTAACAGCACTGCTAAACTAGCTTCACTAGTTTTTGTAAAAATGTTCAATTTTATTATTCTGTAAATAAACCTTAACAATATGTTTATGCGATGGGTTCTGTCTGATATACACTGGTGGTGTCTTCTGAAGTAAACTCAGAAGGCGCTCTTTCTATTCCTCTTCTTTTCCTCTGTTCGTTGGTGTGAACCAACCAGTGCAGTAATTGGCCGCATGACATCCCATTTCATGCCCTCTAGTTCCTCTAACAGCACTGCTAAACTAGCTTCACTAGTTTTTGTAAAAATGTTCAATTTTATTATTTTGTAAATAAACCTTAACAATATGTTTATGCGATGGGTTCTGTCTGATGTACACTGGTGGTGTCTTCTGAAGTAAACTCAGAAGGCGCTCTTTCTATTCCTCTTCTTTTCCTCTGTTCGTTGGTATGAACCAACCAGTGCAGTAATTGGCCGCATGACATCCCATTTCATGCCCTCTAGTTCCTCTAACAGCACTGCTAAACTAGCTTCACTAGTTTTTGTAAAAATGTTCAATTTTAATATTCTGTAAATAAACCTTAACAATATGTTTATGCGATGGGTTCTGTCTGATGTACACTGGTGGTGTCTTCTGAAGTAAACTCAGAAGGCGCTCTTTCTAATCCTCTTCTTTTCCTCTGTTCGTTGGTGTGAACCAACCAGTGCAGTAATTGGCCGCATGACATCCCATTTCATGCCCTCTAGTTCCTCTAACAGCACTGCTAAACTAGCTTCACTAGTTTTTGTAAAAATGTTCAATTTTAATATTCTGTAAATAAACCTTAACAATATGTTTATGCGATGGGTTCTGTCTGATGTACACTGGTGGTGTCTTCTGAAGTAAACTCAGAAGGCGCTCTTTCTAATCCTCTTCTTTTCCTCTGTTCGTTGGTATGAACCAACCAGTGCAGTAATTGGCCACATGACATCCCATTTCATGCCCTCTAGTTCCTCTAACAGCACTGCTAAACTAGCTTCACTAGTTTTTGTAAAAATGTTCAATTTTATTATTCTGTAAATAAACCTTAACAATATGTTTATGCGATGGGTTCTGTCTGATGTACACTGGTGGTGTCTTCTGAAGTAAACTCAGAAGGCGCTCTTTCTATTCCTCTTCTTTTCCTCTGTTCGTTGGTGTGAACCAACCAGTGCAGTAATTGGCCGCATGACATCCCATTTCATGCACTCTAGTTCCTCTAACAGCACTGCTAAACTAGCTTCACTAGTTTTTGTAAAAATGTTCAATTTTATTATTCTGTAAATAAACCTTAACAATATGTTCATGCGATGGGTTCTGTCTGATGTACACTGGTGGTGTCTTCTGAAGTAAACTCAGAAGGCGCTCTTTCTATTCCTCTTCTTTTCCTCTGTTCGTTGGTGTGAACCAACCAGTGCAGTAATTGGCCGCATGACATCCCATTTCATGCCCTCTAGTTCCTCTAACAGCACTGCTAAACTAGCTTCACTAGTTTTTGTAAAAATGTTCAATTTTAATATTCTGTAAATAAACCTTAACAATATGTTTATGCGATGGGTTCTGTCTGATGTACACTGGTGGTGTCTTCTGAAGTAAACTCAGAAGGCGCTTTTCTAATCCTCTTCTTTTCCTCTGTTCGTTGGTGTGAACCAACCAGTGCAGTAATTGGCCGCATGACATCCCATTTCATGCCCTCTAGTTCCTCTAACAGCACTGCTAAACTAGCTTCACTAGTTTTTGTAAAAATGTTCAATTTTAATATTCTGTAAATAAACCTTAACAATATGTTTATGCGATGGGTTCTGTCTGATGTACACTGGTGGTGTCTTCTGAAGTAAACTCAGAAGGCGCTCTTTCTAATCCTCTTCTTTTCCTCTGTTCGTTGGTATGAACCAACCAGTGCAGTAATTGGCCGCATGACATCCCATTTCATGCCCTCTAGTTCCTCTAACAGCACTGCTAAACTAGCTTCACTAGTTTTTGTAAAAATGTTCAATTTTATTATTCTGTAAATAAACCTTAACAATATGTTTATGCGATGGGTTCTGTCTGATGTACACTGGTGGTGTCTTCTGAAGTAAACTCAGAAGGCGCTCTTTCTAATCCTCTTCTTTTCCTCTGTTCGTTGGTATGAACCAACCAGTGCAGTAATTGGCCGCATGACATCCCATTTCATGCCCTCTAGTTCCTCTAACAGCACTGCTAAACTAGCTTCACTAGTTTTTGTAAAAATGTTCAATTTTATTATTCTGTAAATAAACCTTAACAATATGTTTATGCGATGGGTTCTGTCTGATGTACACTGGTGGTGTCTTCTGAAGTAAACTCAGAAGGCGCTCTTTCTAATCCTCTTCTTTTCCTCTGTTCGTTGGTGTGAACCAACCAGTGCAGTAATTGGCCGCATGACATCCCATTTCATGCCCTCTAGTTCCTCTAACAGCACTGCTAAACTAGCTTCACTAGTTTTTGTAAAAATGTTCAATTTTAATATTCTGTAAATAAACCTTAACAATATGTTTATGCGATGGGTTCTGTCTGATGTACACTGGTGGTGTCTTCTGAAGTAAACTCAGAAGGCGCTCTTTCTATTCCTCTTCTTTTCCTCTGTTCGTTGGTATGAACCAACCAGCGCAGTAATTGGCCGCATGACATCCCATTTCATGCCCTCTAGTTCCTCTAACAGCACTGCTAAACTAGCTTCACTAGTTTTTGTAAAAATGTTCAATTTTAATATTCTGTAAATAAACCTTAACAATATGTTTATGCGATGGGTTCTGTCTGATGTACACTGGTGGTGTCTTCTGAAGTAAACTCAGAAGGCGCTCTTTCTATTCCTCTTCTTTTCCTCTGTTCGTTGGTATGAACCAACCAGTGCAGTAATTGGCCGCATGACATCCCATTTCATGCCCTCTAGTTCCTCTAACAGCACTGCTAAACTAGCTTCACTAGTTTTTGTAAAAATGTTCAGTTTTATTATTCTGTAAATAAACCTTAACAATATGTTTATGCGATGGGTTCTGTCTGATGTACACTGGTGGTGTCTTCTGAAGTAAACTCAGAAGGCGCTCTTTCTAATCCTCTTCTTTTCCTCTGTTCGTTGGTATGAACCAACCAGTGCAGTAATTGGCCGCATGACATCCCATTTCATGCCCTCTAGTTCCTCTAACAGCACTGCTAAACTAGCTTCACTAGTTTTTGTAAAAATGTTCAATTTTATTATTGTGTAAATAAACGTTAACAATATGTTTATGCGATGGGTTCTGTCTGATGTACACTGGTGGTGTCTTCTGAAGTAAACTCAGAAGGCGCTCTTTCTAATCCTCTTCTTTTCCTCTGTTCGTTGGTATGAACCAACCAGTGCAGTAATTGGCCGCATGACATCCCATTTCATGCCCTCTAGTTCCTCTAACAGCACTGCTAAACTAGCTTCACTAGTTTTTGTAAAAATTTTCAATTTTAATATTCTGTAAATAAACCTTAACAATATGTTTATGCGATGGGTTCTGTCTGATGTACACTGGTGGTGTCTTCTGAAGTAAACTCAGAAGGCGCTCTTTCTATTCCTCTTCTTTTTCTCTGTTCGTTGGTATGAACCAACCAGTGCAGTAATTGGCCGCATGACATCCCATTTCATGCCCTCTAGTTCCTCTAACAGCACTGCTAAACTAGCTTCACTAGTTTTTGTAAAAATGTTCAATTTTATTATTCTGTAAATAAACCTTAACAGTATGTTTATGCGATGGGTTCTGTCTGATGTACACTGGTGGTGTCTTCTGAAGTAAACTCAGAAGGCGCTCTTTCTAATCCTCTTCTTTTCCTCTGTTCGTTGGTATGAACCAACCAGTGCAGTAATTGGCCGCATGGCATCCCATTTCATGCCCTCTAGTTCCTCTAACAGCACTGCTAAACTAGCTTCACTAGTTTTTGTAAAAATGTTCAATTTTATTATTCTGTAAATAAACCTTAACAATATGTTTATGCGATGGGTTCTGTCTGATATACACTGGTGGTGTCTTCTGAAGTAAACTCAGAAGGCGCTCTTTCTATTCCTCTTCTTTTCCTCTGTTCGTTGGTGTGAACCAACCAGTGCAGTAATTGGCCGCATGACATCCCATTTCATGCCCTCTAGTTCCTCTAACAGCACTGCTAAACTAGCTTCACTAGTTTTTGTAAAAATGTTCAATTTTATTATTTTGTAAATAAACCTTAACAATATGTTTATGCGATGGGTTCTGTCTGATGTACACTGGTGGTGTCTTCTGAAGTAAACTCAGAAGGCGCTCTTTCTATTCCTCTTCTTTTCCTCTGTTCGTTGGTATGAACCAACCAGTGCAGTAATTGGCCGCATGACATCCCATTTCATGCCCTCTAGTTCCTCTAACAGCACTGCTAAACTAGCTTCACTAGTTTTTGTAAAAATGTTCAATTTTAATATTCTGTAAATAAACCTTAACAATATGTTTATGCGATGGGTTCTGTCTGATGTACACTGGTGGTGTCTTCTGAAGTAAACTCAGAAGGCGCTCTTTCTAATCCTCTTCTTTTCCTCTGTTCGTTGGTGTGAACCAACCAGTGCAGTAATTGGCCGCATGACATCCCATTTCATGCCCTCTAGTTCCTCTAACAGCACTGCTAAACTAGCTTCACTAGTTTTTGTAAAAATGTTCAATTTTAATATTCTGTAAATAAACCTTAACAATATGTTTATGCGATGGGTTCTGTCTGATGTACACTGGTGGTGTCTTCTGAAGTAAACTCAGAAGGCGCTCTTTCTAATCCTCTTCTTTTCCTCTGTTCGTTGGTATGAACCAACCAGTGCAGTAATTGGCCACATGACATCCCATTTCATGCCCTCTAGTTCCTCTAACAGCACTGCTAAACTAGCTTCACTAGTTTTTGTAAAAATGTTCAATTTTATTATTCTGTAAATAAACCTTAACAATATGTTTATGCGATGGGTTCTGTCTGATGTACACTGGTGGTGTCTTCTGAAGTAAACTCAGAAGGCGCTCTTTCTATTCCTCTTCTTTTCCTCTGTTCGTTGGTGTGAACCAACCAGTGCAGTAATTGGCGGCATGACATCCCATTTCATGCCCTCTAGTTCCTCTAACAGCACTGCTAAACTAGCTTCACTAGTTTTTGTAAAAATGTTCAATTTTATTATTCTGTAAATAAACCTTAACAATATGTTTATGCGATGGGTTCTGTCTGATGTACACTGGTGGTGTCTTCTGAAGTAAACTCAGAAGGCGCTCTTTCTATTCCTCTTCTTTTCCTCTGTTCGTTGGTGTGAACCAACCAGTGCAGTAATTGGCCGCATGACATCCCATTTCATGCCCTCTAGTTCCTCTAACAGCACCGCTAAACTAGCTTCACTAGTTTTTGTAAAAATGTTCAATTTTATTATTCTGTAAATAAACCTTAACAATATGTTTATGCGATGGGTTCTGTCTGATGTACACTGGTGGTGTCTTCTGAAGTAAACTCAGAAGGCGCTCTTTCTATTCCTCTTCTTTTCCTCTGTTCGTTGGTGTGAACCAACCAGTGCAGTAATTGGCCGCATGACATCCCATTTCATGCCCTCTAGTTCCTCTAACAGCACTGCTAAACTAGCTTCACTAGTTTTTGTAAAAATGTTCAATTTTATTATTCTGTAAATAAACCTTAACAATATGTTTATGCGATGGGTTCTGTCTGATGTACACTGGTGGTGTCTTCTGAAGTAAACTCAGAAGGCGCTCTTTCTATTCCTCTTCTTCTCCTCTGTTCGTTGGTGTGAACCAACCAGTGCAGTAATTGGCCGCATGACATCCCATTTCATGCCCTCTAGTTCCTCTAACAGCGCTGCTAAACTAGCTTCACTAGTTTTTGTAAAAATGTTCAATTTTATTATTCTGTAAATAAACCTTAACAATATGTTTATGCGATGGGTTCTGTCTGATGTACACTGGTGGTGTCTTCTGAAGTAAACTCAGAAGGCGCTCTTTCTATTCCTCTTCTTTTCCTCTGTTCGTTGGTGTGAACCAACCAGTGCAGTAATTGGCCGCATGACATCCCATTTCATGCCCTCTAGTTCCTCTAACAGCACTGCTAAACTAGCTTCACTAGTTTTTGTAAAAATGTTCAATTTTATTATTCTGTAAATAAACCTTAACAATATGTTTATGCGATGGGTTCTGTCTGATGTACACTGGTGGTGTCTTCTGAAGTAAACTCAGAAGGCGCTCTTTCTATTCCTCTTCTTTTCCTCTGTTCGTTGGTGTGAACCAACCAGTGCAGTAATTGGCCGCATGACATCCCATTTCATGCCCTCTAGTTCCTCTAACAGCACTGCTAAACTAGCTTCACTAGTTTTTGTAAAAATGTTCAATTTTATTATTCTGTAAATAAACCTTAACAATATGTTTATGCGATGGGTTCTGTCTGATGTACACTGGTGGTGTCTTCTGAAGTAAACTCAGAAGGCGCTCTTTCTAATCCTCTTATTTTCCTCTGTTCGTTGGTGTGAACCAACCAGTGCAGTAATTGGCCGCATGACATCCCATTTCATGCCCTCTAGTTCCTCTAACAGCACTGCTAAACTAGCTTCACTAGTTTTTGTAAAAATGTTCAATTTTATTATTCTGTAAATAAACCTTAACAATATGTTTATGCGATGGGTTCTGTCTGATGTACACTGGTGGTGTCTTCTGAAGTAAACTCAGAAGGCGCTCTGTCTATTCCTCTTCTTTTCCTCTGTTCGTTGGTGTGAACCAACCAGTGCAGTAATTGGCCGCATGACATCCCATTTCATGCCCTCTAGTTCCTCTAACAGCACTGCTAAACTAGCTTCACTAGTTTTTGTAAAAATGTTCAATTTTATTATTCTGTAAATAAACCTTAACAATATGTTTATGCGATGGGTTCTGTCTGATGTACACTGGTGGTGTCTTCTGAAGTAAACTCAGAAGGCGCTCTTTCTATTCCTCTTCTTTTCCTCTGTTCGTTGGTGTGAACCAACCAGTGCAGTAATTGGCCGCATGACATCCCATTTCATGCCCTCTAGTTCCTCTAACAGCACTGCTAAACTAGCTTCACTAGTTTTTGTAAAAATGTTCAATTTTATTATTCTGTAAATAAACCTTAACAATATGTTTATGCGATGGGTTCTGTCTGATGTACACTGGTGGTGTCTTCTGAAGTAAACTCAGAAGGCGCTCTTTCTAATCCTCTTCTTTTCCTCTGTTCGTTGGTGTGAACCAACCAGTGCAGTAATTGGCCGCATGACATCCCATTTCATGCCCTCTAGTTCCTCTAACAGCACTGCTAAACTAGCTTCACTAGTTTTTGTAATAATGTCCAATTTTATTATTATGTAATAAACCTTAACAATAAGTTTATGCGATGGGTTCTGTCTGATGTACACTGGTGGTGTCTTCTGAAGTAAACTCAGAAGGCGCTCTTTCTATTCCTCTTCTTTTCCTCTGTTCGTTGGTGTGAACCAACCAGTGCAGTAATTGGCCGCATGACATCCCATTTCATGCCCTCTAGTTCCTCTAACAGCACTGCTAAACTAGCTTCACTAGTTTTTGTAAAAATGTTCAATTTTATTATTCTGTAAATAAACCTTAACAATATGTTTATGCGATGGGTTCTGTCTGATGTACACTGGTGGTGTCTTCTGAAGTAAACTCAGAAGGCGCTCTTTCTATTCCTCTTCTTTTCCTCTGTTCGTTGGTGTGAACCAACCAGTGCAGTAATTGGCCGCATGACATCCCATTTCATGCCCTCTAGTTCCTCTAACAGCACTGCTAAACTAGCTTCACTAGTTTTTGTAAAAATGTTCAATTTTATTATTCTGTAAATAAACCTTAACAATATGTTTATGCGATGGGTTCTGTCTGATGTACACTGGTGGTGTCTTCTGAAGTAAACTCAGAAGGCGCTCTTTCTATTCCTCTTCTTTTCCTCTGTTCGTTGGTGTGAACCAACCAGTGCAGTAATTGGCCGCATGACATCCCATTTCATGCCCTCTAGTTCCTCTAACAGCACTGCTAAACTAGCTTCACTAGTTTTTGTAAAAATGTTCAATTTTATTATTCTGTAAATAAACCTTAACAATATGTTTATGCGATGGGTTCTGTCTGATGTACACTGGTGGTGTCTTCTGAAGTAAACTCAGAAGGCGCTCTTTCTAATCCTCTTCTTTTCCTCTGTTCGTTGGTGTGAACCAACCAGTGCAGTAATTGGCCGCATGACATCCCATTTCATGCCCTCTAGTTCCTCTAACAGCACTGCTAAACTAGCTTCACTAGTTTTTGTAAAAATGTTCAATTTTATTATTCTGTAAATAAACCTTAACAATATGTTTATGCGATGGGTTCTGTCTGATGTACACTGGTGGTGTCTTCTGAAGTAAACTCAGAAGGCGCTCTTTCTATTCCTCTTCTTTTCCTCTGTTCGTTGGTGTGAACCAACCAGTGCAGTAATTGGCCGCAACCTCCCATGATTAGTCCTATCAAAGCCCGCCCCTCAGACACCAGCGGCTGCGGAACAACTGACCATGGCGGCTGGCTCAGCTGGACAGGCCGCCATTGGAAACTGACCCTGGCAACCTTTAACGCTAGAACCCTAGCTAGTGAAGCTAGTTTAGCACTGCTGTTAGAGGAACTAGAGGGCATGAAATGGGATGTCATCGGGTTTAGTGAGGTTAGGAGGCCGAATGAAGCGTATACTGTACTGAAGGATGGGCATGTACTTTGTTATCGAGGTTTACCGGAGAGGCGAGAACTAGGAGTAGGTTTCCTTGTTAATAAGTATATAGCGGGTAATATAGATGAATTCTATAGTATTAATGAGAGGGTGGCAGGCATCGGGATTAGGCTTAACAAGCGGTATAAACCAAAGGTTGTACAGGCCTATGCACCTACATGTAGTTATGATGACCAGGCAGTTGAAATATTGTACGAAGAGGTAGAATCGGCAATGCGAAAAGACGCAGTACATGGTATTAATGGCCGACTTCAATGCCAAGGTAGGGAAAAAGCAGGCAGGAGACTAGGCAGTGGGTGACTACGGCATTGGTTCTATAGGAATAGCAGGGAGGAACTTAAGAATCATGAATACCTTCTTCAGCAAACGAAAGAACCGGAAATGGACGTGGAAACGTCCTAACGGGGCGACTAAAAATGAAATTGACTTCATACTGTGTTTAACCCCCGCCATTATGCAAGTTGTAGAGGTAATATAGAAAGTACGATGCCGTGACTACAGGATGGCGAGGTCGCGAATTAGTCTAAATCTGAAGGACGAACGCCACAGATTAGTAAGAAAGAAGTCCATCAACGAATTAGAGGTGAGGGGGAGGGCAGAAGAGTTCACGATGTCGCTGCAGAATAGGTATTCAGCTCTAACTGAGGATGGCGACATTACCCTAGAAGCAATTAACAATAATTTCAGAGATATCATTACTGAGTGCACTGTAGAAGGCGGTAGGATAGCGGTAGGATACCGGTAAGCTGTCTAAGGAGACGAAAGGTTTGATTAAGAAACGCCAGAGTATCAAAGCTTCCAATCCAACAGATCTGATAGAATTGGCAGAGATATCAAATGTAATTAATCAATAAGCGCGAAATGGGCGATATGGCCGAAGCTCCCATATCTACAATTACTTCAGTCGAGAAAGCATACAGCCACCCGGTAGACATTGCTGAAGCGTTTAGTGATTCTTTTGATTTACCTTCAGGTAATTCAAACATTGCTACAAGTCAATCATTACAACGATCTCCCCATAGCATTTTCCTTTTTCCTGTGTCACCTGACGAGATGTGCGAAATAATAGGCAATCTAAATGACACCTATCCAGGTCTATTCTTCTCATATAAAGATGATTGCTCATTTGCGATGTCTTCGCTCACATTATTAACCTGCTGTTCAAACCCGGAATTTTTCCTACTGCGTTGAAAAAAGCTAAGCTTGTCCCTATCTTCAAAAAAAAGATATAAGCATAACATTTCCAATTACCGCACAATCGCTTTCAGTAAAATCATCGAAAAAGCCATTGTTGTCCGACTAAACAGCAATTTATAAAAATTTGACATTCTCTCGCTTTACCAATTTGGTTTTAGAATTGGATTCTCTACTGAATCAGCTGTGATCGCTCTCTCGAATCAAATTAAATCTCCTTCATTGATGCGGGTAGCATTGCTGGTGCA
This sequence comes from Amblyomma maculatum, assembly GCF_055883805.1. Classification (NCBI taxonomy): domain Eukaryota; kingdom Metazoa; phylum Arthropoda; class Arachnida; order Ixodida; family Ixodidae; genus Amblyomma; species Amblyomma maculatum. Next base: position 183,826,694 of record NC_139349.1, read on the forward strand.
TTATTCATCGACCTCTCCAAAGCATTTTATTAAGCTTGACGCTATCGGAATAACTGGGCCTGCCCTTACTCTAATCAAAAGCTATTTATTCGAAAGAAAACAAGCCGTATTCATATGAGAGACATATTCAAAATACAAGACTACTGACATTGAAGTTCCAGAAGGTTCACTTCTTGGTCCTCTCTTATTTTTATTGTACATAAATGACCTCCCTATGTGCCTTAATAATTCTGTTTTCTTTATGCAGATGACACGACCATCATAACCTCTGGTTCGCACATAAAAAAGGTGGTAGGAAACTGAATGCTGATGCAGCGCTCTCTAGCCCCCATGTCAGTTAAGGATCCTTTCCTAGTCCGCTGCACGCAGGACGTGTCTGAGTTCCGGAAAGACGGCCAGCTGAAAAGCACTTGCGCGCTTCTCCGTAGACATAAAGGATCTGTATTATTCCTTGCCGCATGCCTCCATATACGACGTTGTCAATGAAACCATTAAGGCTGAAAATTCCAGAACAGTTGCAGAACCAATGTTTCCCCCTTTTTGAAACTAATGTCTTTCTATATGAAATCAACCTATGCAAGCTATGAGGAACCACTGTACATCCAGAAGGAGGGTGTTTGCATCGGGTCGTGCTTGGCTCACGCCCTTAGCGACCTTTTTCTTTCCCGATATGACAGACAGCTAGCTGAAGTCCTGCAGCACACCGGAGTAATCAGTTTTCAGATTCGTAAATGAGTTTTTATTCCTTCTCAAAGGAAGTTCACCAGATATTCTCGGCGACCTAAACAAGATTTTTGAATCGTTTTCTGAGACGATAAAACCTCTCAAGTTAACCAAGGAAGTAGGCATCGACTGCCAAACTCGTTTTCTTGACCTGACACTATTCCTTTTCCCAGACAACGTTTGCTGGCGGTGTGAGCCACGCTCACAGAAGCAGCTTCTTCCACTTACCTCGTCACATTCGAAGCTGGTAAAACGAGGCATGAGAAGCGCAGTCCCGTGAGCATGAAACCAGCTGCAGCTGCAGTCTACGTGGCCAGATACAGAATCAGCACGTATCTGCTGCGGAACATTGCCTAAAAGTTGCTACGAGGGAACTGCGCAGCCAAGACCTGAGGTGAAGAAAGCCCCTGCACTCATCTATTCGCTCAGAGGCTGATATTCTCGGTTTATAACACACTTTGCCGCAAGGCACAGAAAATGAAGGCTGAATGCTCCAAGAAACCCAGGGATCCCTTTTTCCCCTGCAAGACTACAAGATTTCCTTATCGTGTGGTCATGTGGGCCAGACCGGCTGTTGGAACACAGGAGAGAGCTAAAGACAGGAACCGGAAACAACATATGGTAGTGCATTGCGCCTACCGTCCACAGGTGCATCGTCATAAGACGCTACAACAAAAGAAGTGATATATTTGAAGATAAGCACCCCAAACATTACGCTGCACAAACTTCGGCGACCGTTTTAATCCGTGACTTGCATCATTTTCGCCACTTTTGACACCCGCAGTGATGTGCCACTTTTTCCAGAGAAAAGAATCATTTTGGTAATAATTTAAAATTTTATCACACGCGCGTATTCTGCGTTAAGGAATCTCATCCTTTACCTGACTCGTTTTTGTGACGATGTAAATTCCTTCGTTCGTAAATAAAACTCAGTTGCTAGTCAGCGCCTGTGTGGTCTGTTTTCCATTGACTTCTATTATGTACCAACAATATGCTCTTTTTAGTGTATCTGAGCTGTGTTGCCAGGGGTCAATGTGCAGATGATTCTGGGCGTTCCAGAGACTGGCATCCTAAGCACCTGAGCCTTCCCGTTGGCAACAGGGCAAAGAGCGTCTAAGCTGTACTAGCCTAACGTCCCCGGAGCCGCCAAGGATGTCCAGAAAGTTCAACAAGAAAGCCCAAGTAGTCCTATGCGCTAGCCTGCCCTGGATTTGAGTTGTCCATAGTTAGAGAGGTAGGCACGCCTTCGCTTCCTCAGGACCAGGAAAGGCTGCTTGGAGACGGAGTAGATGCAGTCACCAAAAACATGAGTTACAACCAAACGCTGCGCCGCCCATCAGGAAAGGCGTAAAACTTCTAGAAGAAAACAACTTGACTATGCTGCAAAAGGACAAAGAAGGCGGATGTAATGCCGATTGCAGTTTTTCACGAAAAAAGTGCGAAAAGCCATAAAGACTGTAAAGTCTCGTGAGGCAAACAAAAAGCGGCTGCGCTTCGGCCGTTGAAAGAATGCCATTTGGATTCACCGTTAGTAAAAAAAGTGTAGCACAAAGTGGGCTCGATGCGGGGGCAACGTAGGTGGGCTGCCGAAAAACATCCCGATGGAACCACTTGCGATCGATACAGGCAGCCCTTATAGGAGCAATTCTCCCGCATTGCCAAATGTGCACTTCTGGACAACTTACCCCCTACTTGGGACAATTATTCTTGACAGCGCCTCAGATAATGACATGGGACCCATGGTGGCTCTAGAACGGCAATTCAAATCGGGCTTTCCCATATTACGCCCGTAGGGCTAGGATGCAAATGATTGGGGTCTAAGCTTTCTCACAGAATATTTACGCTGTTATAACGCACTGAATACTCGAGCAATTATTTTACACATGGCTGCCTTTTATAAACATTAAACATGCCATTTGAGAAAAACATTTATATGATTAATGTAGCCAAATGTGTTCTGTGCAAAGCGTTGTCCAGGGCGACCATTTAAAGACCAGTCTTTGTAGCGCGATGAGCGCGAGAAAGAAAGCAAGGATGCTAGCAACTGTTACACAAATAATCTATGAAGTCTAATAAAAATAAACAAGGAAAAGAATGCGTGCACAATATTATGCAGACACACGGGTGTGTTCAGCTCCGCTACGACAAATGTGGGATACACAGTATCGGCGGCCCCATTTCAGCTATTTTTCGCTATAAGAGCCCAGAGGGGAACATGCAGACGCGCATTTTCTATCTCCCCGACCTAAAGCGGCATTGTGTGAGCAGCGCAATTGGGCTGTTTTGTAACCCACAAGAGAGAGATTATGGTGTCATGTGGGCCCCAATATGGCCCATGTGGTTTAGCTCATTCGAGCTTCTAGAGGACCACCGGTAATGGGGCACGCTGGCCTTTATCTTATGCTCGATGAGGTCGCATTGAGAATAAATGTGGGCGGCCCCACGTTTAAGTTCGATCTGTCCTTAACAAACTTCGTGACCATTACAGAATCTGCAGCGGAGGAATACGAAAACCTCAGTATTGTTGCTGCACACGGTGCAATGGGCGCCCCTTGTCGAACTCGTCCAACGTTCTGTTGAACACATCGGTTTTATAATTGGTAGCATTCTGTTGAACGCATCGGTTTTATAATTGGTTTAAAGGAAAGGAAAGGCGCAGTATGAGTCACTCGCGGAATCCCGCCACTATCATCTTCACGGTCATCACGATCATCATCAGCCTGACTATACCCATTGCAGGGCGAAAGCCTCTCCCATATTCCTTAAATTGAACTGATCCTGCACTAGCGGCATCCACTTGATGTCTGCGAACTTCTTAATCTCGTCCGTCCATATACATTTCTGCCGCCCCCTGATACGCTGTTTCCCTTGGGATACTGTTTGTTAGCCTAAGCGACCATCGGTTATTCTCTCTTCGCACTACATGTCCTGCTCATCTCCATTTCTTCTTCTTAATTTCCACCAGAATGTCGGTAACTTGAGTTATTTCTCTGACCCACTCTGCACGCTTTCTATCTCTTAATGTTACCCCTACCATGTTTCGTTCCATAGTCCTCTGGGTTGTCCTCGACTTAAGTAGAACTCTCTTGGTTAGCCTCCACGTTTCAGCCCCATAGGTGAGTACAGGCAAGATGCAACTGTTGTATACTTTCCTCTTGAGCGATACCGCTAAGCTGCTAGTCATAATCTGCGAGTGCTTGCCAAATGCGCTCCATCCCAATCTTATTCTTCTTGTTATTTCCTTTTCATGGTCCGGATCAGCGGTTACTACCTGTCCTAAGTAGACATATTTGCCTACTACTTCCAGTATTTCGCTACCTAATGTAAACTGCTGTTCCCTCACGAGGCTGTTGAACATTACCTTAGCCTTCTGCACATTGATTTTCAAGCCTACCTTTCTACTTTTCCTGTCTAGGTCATCAATCATTATTTGCAGTTCATCCCCCGAGTTGCTTAGCAAGGCAATGTCATCATCTGCCCTTATCTCTAACTGCTGCCATTCCAAGTCTCTGAATACTTCCTCTAAACAAGCTATGAATAGTAATGGGGAGATTGTGTCTCCCTGCCTAACACCTTTCTTTATGGGAATTTTGTTACTTTCTTTATGCAGAACTATGGTTGCTGTGCAGCCACTATATATATCTTCCAGCACTTCACGTACAGCTCGTCTACCCCCCGATTTCGCAATGCCTGCATCACCACCGAGGTTTCAACTGAGTCAAATGCTTTTTCATAATCAATAAATGCTATGTATAAGGGCTGGTTATATTCCGAGCATTTTTCTATCACCTGATTGATGGTATGGACATGATCGATAGTAGAGTACCGTTTCCGAAACCGTTTCCGAAACCGTGCTTGATCCTTTGCTTGATTGCAGTCTAAGGTTGTCCCGATTCTATTAGCGAATACCTTAGTAAATACCTTATGCGTAACAGACGGTAAGCTGATTGGTCTGTAATTTTTAAGGTCTTTAGATTCCACTTTCTTGTGAATGAGGATAATGTTTGCATTCTTCCATGGTTCCGGTACCGTCGATGACACCAGGCACTGCGTATACAGGGTCCTCTGCGCATGCAAGAAGACCGGGGTTGAAATCCCGGTGCCGCGCAATTCTCCACCGGGTGAGAAAAAAAAATACTCGTGTCGATGGAATTGCATAAACAGGTTTGGGGTGCGACCTGTTGCCGGTGAACACCTCCGGCAACGCACTCCCTCGCCAGAACAGGAGTTGGCCACCCTGGTGCAGTAATTGGCCGCAACCTCATATGATAAGCTCCATAAAACCCCGGCCCTCAGTCACCAGCGGCTGCGGAACAACTGCCCACGGCAGCGGTCAGACCTGTGACGCAGCAGGGCGTGCTAAGAATGCCTGGCTCCGCTGGACAGGCCGCCATTGAAAACTGACCCTGGCAACGTTTAATGGTAGACCCCTAGCTAGTGAAGCTAGTTTAGCTGTGCTGTTAGAAGAACTAGAGTGCATGAAATGTGATGTCATAGGGCTTAGTGAAGTTAGGAGGCCGAATGAGGCATATACTGTACTGAAGGATGGCCATGTACTGTGTTATCGAGGTTTACCAGAGAGGCGCCAACTAGGAGTAGGTTTCCTTGTCAATAAGTATATAGCGGGCAATATAGGTGAATTCTATAGTATTAATGAGAGGGTTGCAGGCATGCTAATTAGGCTTAATAAGCGGTATAAACTGAAGGTTGTACAGGCCTATGCACCCACATGTAGTTATGATGACCAGGCAGTTGAAAGCTTCTATGAAGATGTAGAATCGGCAATGCGAAAAGTAACGACGCAGTATACTGTATAATGGGCGACTTCAATGCCAAGGTGGGGAAAAAGCAGGCACTAGGCAAGGCAGAAGGTGACTATGGCATTGGTTCTAGGAATAGCAGAGGGGAGTTACTAGTTGAGTTTGCAGAGCGGAATTCATTACGAATCATGAATACCTTCTTCAGCAAACGGAAGAACCGGAAATGGACATGAAAAAGTCCTAACGGAGAGACTAAAAGTGAAATCGACTTCATAATGTGTTCAACCCCCGCCATTATGCAAGATGTAGAGGTAATCGGGAAAGTGCGATGCAGTGACCACAGGATGGTGAGGTCACAAATTAGCGTAAATCTGAAGAAGGAACGCAAGAGATTAGTAAGAAAGAAACCCATCAACGAATTAGCGGTGAGGGGGAGGGCAGAAGAGTTCAGGATCTCGCTACAGAATAGGTATTCAACTCTAACTGAGGATGGCGACATTACCCTAGAAGCAATTAACAATAATTTCAGAGATATTATTACTGAGCGCGCTGTAGAAGTAGGCTGTAGGACAGTTAGAGAGGATTCCGGTAATCTGTCTAAGGAGACGAAAGATTTGATTAAGAAACGCCAGATTATGGAAGCTTCCAATCCAACAGACCAGATCGAATTGGCCGAGATTTCAAAGCTAATCAATAAGCGCAAGGTGACCGATATAAGGAAGTATAACATGGAGAAAATTGAGCGTGCTGTAAAGAGCGGGGGAAGCCTTGAAGCGGTAACGAAGAAATCGGGCATAGACAAAAAAACCAGATGTATGCGATAAGGGACAAGGCGGGCAACGTCATCACTAATATGGAAAATATATTCAAAGTAGCCGAGGAGTTCTATACAGATCTCTACAGTAGCCAAAGTAGTCAGGACCGTAATGAGATTGGCGGTAGGAAAAAACAGTCAGACGTTCCACCAGTGACAAAGGACGAGGTCAAGAAAGCAGTAGAAACTATGAAAAGGGAGAAATCAGCTGGAGAGGATCAGATAACTATAGATTTGCTGAAGGACGAGGGGGGGGGGGGATATCGTGCTAGAAAAACTGGCCACCCTGTATACGCGGTTACCGTAGTTAATACTTTATACATAGCATGCAGTAAGCCGATTGGTCTGTAATTTTTCAGGTCGTTAGCGTTAGAGAAGGAGAATTATAATGCGCGAGTGTCGGTGGCGCAGTTGATTAAAGCGCTCGACTACGGAGCTGAGGGATGGAGTTTCGATTCGGGTGGGGATAGGATCAGGATGATGGAAAAGTGGAATCCCGCGGAGTCTCCCGATGAATTGGGACGCTTCGCATGGAGTCATGAGCGATATAAGGCTTTCGCCTTAATATCCGACCAGGCTGGTCTGGACGCAGGAATGTGGTTAGCCCCAGCAGCGCTGCTGTGGAACCCATGTAGCCAGGGCCAATTCCAAAATGGAGCTTACTCACGTTTTCCCCATCGGGGACAGGTATTGTGATGGTTACCTAAGCAGCACAGAGTGCCTGGAAACCTTTTTCACGCGCGAAACTCATAAGCCTAGATGCCTGCTAAGAACAATAGTTCAGGAAAAAGGCACATGGCAGGAATACATTTAAAAATATCTCAGTGACAGTTTCAACTGCTTGGTAGGATCCGATCCGAATGCAGCTCGGTATAAATTGGTGATGACGTAGTTAAAGGATTGCACGGACCTGGACGGCGTTTATGATTGACGTCGAAGATCATATTTATTTATACCCCATGAAAGCCTGTTCAGAGCCGTGCTCTTAGAGATAAGCCAAGACAATTTTTTGGGCAACTCACGGCTATGGCGTACGACGAAAAGTCCATGATGCAAAAGTCATGATCTGCACTGGGCCGTCCGTTTCACCAGAGTTCTCAGATTCTTTTTGACCGCTATTGATGAGACCATTCAGAAAACCCTCGATGACAAGCCCGTCGGAGAGATGTGTTAAGTGGATGGTTACATTATTGTGATGGACAACTTCGTGGTCACCAACATGCATGTCGCAGTTAGTGACATTGTCGACGTGTTTAAGGCCTCGTCCGGTGGAATGAAGTAGAAGCGGGAAACGTCAAACGATAACCAGATTCAGTTTTTGGATCTTGTTATCCGGGATCCAGTTTTTGGATGTGGTGCTTGTCTTTAATAACACTCATATGTGCTGGTCATACAACTCGGGGTCAAAGACAGGTTTCCTGCTGATTACAGCGCGCATTCAAACCTGGCTATGCTGGCAGTTGTAACCAGTTCACTTCAGGCTGCCCTGATTAAGGGGTCTGTGAGTACTTGGCTGAATCTAGCCTCAATAGCCAGGTTGAACGACTTCATTCGGCTGGCTATTCGTTTTCCTTTATATCAGGCTTCTGCGAAGCGCTGTCACACAAAGTAAAGCAAGGCGCGAGAAGACAGGAGGCCAAACAAAGAAACCCGTGGCAATTGCTCCATGCATACAGAAATTTTTACATAATACTGTTACGACGGGGATAAGACGTCGGAGCGCTGAACAACAAGACGATAGGGCAGGGAGCTCAGTTGGTCAACGGCAGCGCGTCCGGCACGAGAGTCCTCTTTTTTTCAACGTCTTCACCTTCTTCTGTACTGTTACATTTTCCCCCTGGGCAGACGAAGCCCCCCCGGGCGAGGTAGTTATTCGTTTCCACGAGAGTGACACGGCTTCATCCGGGTGACGTGGGCAACTTCGGTTCTGGCTGAACGACGACCACTTGCTGTCATACGTGACTTCACTGACGCGTTCAAGCACAACGTAAGGGCCAGCGTAATGCGCCAACATTTTCTGGGCTAACCCACGCTTTCGCAGAGGTCGCCAAAGCCACACTAAATCTTCCAGGGGCGTAAGACACATGGTTATGCCGGCTGTCGTACCGAGCTTTTAAACGCTCTTGAGAAGCGAGAATTCGCAAACGGGCGAGACGGCGAGCTTCTTCGGCTCGACAAAGAGTTTCCGCGATGCGCGGTTGGTCATGGACGGAGAAAGGAAGAATGGTGTCTAGGCAACACCGAGGAGGACGGGCATATAGCAGGAAGAACGGGCTGTAGCCAGTCGTCTCATGTGTTGCAGTGTTGAATGCAAACGTTATAAACGGCAGTATAGTATCCCAATTCTTTTGGTCAGATGCGATGTACATGGATAGCATGTTTGTGAGTGTGCGGTTTGTGCGCTCTGTCAAGCCGTTGGTTTGAGGGTGATATGGTGTGGAATGCCGGAAATGCGACGCACACAAACGAAGAAGCTCTTCCACAACATCTGCCATAAACTGGCGACCTCGGTCACTGATGATCACTCGCGGAGGTCCATGGCGGAGGATCACAGAACGGAGAAAGAACAGGGACACGTGGTGAGCGGCGGCTGAAGGAAGAGCTGCCGTTTCGCAGTAGCGGGAGAGGTGGTCGGCGCAAACCATGATCCAACGATTTCTGTCGGATGACTTCGGGAAGGGACCCATAAGGTCGATTCCGATTTTCTCAAATGCGCCATGTGGTGGAGTCACAGGATGTAGCAGGCCCTGTGGCGTGGACGTAGGACGTTTGTGTCGTTGGCACTCAGTGCAGCTCGCCACATATCGCTCAATCGTCTGGCGCATCTTTGGCCAATAAAACAGGTCGCGGGCACGATGGAGCGTTCGTGCAGAGCCCAGGTGACCGGAAGTGGGGTCGTCGTGCATCGCACGTAAGATGCACGAGCGGTAGCTCTTTGGAACCACAAGCAGAAAATTCGTGCCGGTGCTTGAGTAAGCCTTTTTGTACAAAAGGCCGTCACGGAGACAAAATGGGCCGGAAGCAGTGGAATCCCGCGCCTCCGCAAGCAGTGGCAGGAGGCTTATATCGGTCTCTTTCGCAGTGTGCAGAGCCGAGGCGTCGGGAAACTCGGGCATGATGGAGGCGATGTAATGATCGAAATCACCAGAGTCACATTCGGTCGTAGGAAGAGGAAGACGTGAAAGACAGTCTGCATCGGCGTGTTTGCGGCCACTCTTGTACGAAACAGTGAAGTCGTACTCCTGCAGACGAAAGGCCCAGCGTGCCAGACGACCAGATGGATCACGAAGGTTGACGAGCCAACACAGGGCATAATGGTCCGTCACAACCACGAAATGGCGTCCATATAAATAGCACCGAAACCGCTGAACAGCGAAAACTACAGCGAGGCATTCCTGCTCCGTAACAGTGTAGTTAGCTCAGGTTTGCTGAGGAAACGGCTTGCATACGCAATTACATGCTCGCCTGTTGCCGAATGTTGCACAAGCACAGCGCCAACACCAATCCCACTTGCATCGGTGTGGACTTCAGTCGGAGCGGAGGGGTTGAAGTGCCGTAGTATGGGATGTGACGTAAGCAGAAACTTTAGTTGGCGGAAAGACGCGTCACAATCTGAGGTCCAGTCGAAAGGAACGTCCTTTTGTAGAAGGGATGTCAGAGGGTAGGCGACGTCGGCAAACCTTGGGATGAATCGTCGAAAGTAGGAACACAGCCCCAGAAAACTGCGGAGCTCCTTTTGAGTCTGTGGTCGTTGGAATGCTGCAACTGCTGCAGTCTTCTGTGGGCCTGGCCGAACTCCGTCGCGGTCGACGAGATGCCCGAGTACCAGCGCTTGACGTTCACCAAAACGGCACTTTTTGGAATTCAGGACAAGGCCAGCCTTCTGTAGGCAATCTAAAACAACAGCGAGTCGCGTGTTATGTTCAGTAAAAGTCCGGCCAAAAATAACATCGTGTAAATAGCACTACAGATTTCCCACTTGAGGCCACGAAGTATTGTGTCCATAAATCTTTCAAATGTGGCCGGGGCATTACATAGGCCGAAGGGCATCACGTTAAATTCAAATAGGCCGTCCGGCGTAACAAATGCAGTTTTTTCATTGTCAGCAGGGTCTATCGGAATCTGCCAAAACCTCGATCGCAAATCAACTGAAGAGAAATAAGACGCGGAGAAAAGGCAATCTATGGCATCGTCGATGCGCGGGAGAGGATACACATCCTTTTTAGTGATGGAGTTGAGGCGACGATAGTCAATGCAGAACCTCCATGTTCCGTCTTTTTTCTTCACCAATATCACGGGAGCAGCCCAAGGACTCGAGGATTCCTGTATTACGCCCCTGGTCAGCACGTCTTGGACTTGCTCGGTGATGATCTTGCGCTCTGACGGCGACACACGGTACGGCTTTTGACGGATCGGATGCGCAGATCCCGTGTCAATCCTGTGGCGTGCGCGCGACAGCGGAAAACGTTGCGAGCCGTCGGACTGCTCGAAATCGAAGACGGATAGGTGCTGGGACAAGATGTTCTTCAATATCTGTCGTTGTGAGGTGTTCAACGATGCGCTGATCATGGGAAGAAGCTTTTCGTCAGAAGGTAGGTTAGTAGCGGGGTTGTCTAGGGAAAGAGTAACGACAGCTACACAAATCGGGAGAGTTGCGCTACATGCAGCTAGTTTGGAGCCTGCTGGAAAAAATAACTGGTTCCGATGAGCAATTTATAGTCCACAGTCCAGTACGGCCCTCTTTCACGCGAACTAAACAATGCAGCACTAACGCATTTTTCTTTACGCACTGTAAATTAAGAGGCGCCACAGTAGCCTCAAAAGAGTCATTAATAGCAGGGGAGCAGGACACCTGGACACACACTGCAGAATGTGGCGGTATGACGACTTCATCAAACACACACAAAACGTCTTCATAATTTGACGTCTCTTCCAAAAGTTCACGAGGCAGAGAACCACTAACACTTAGCTCTCCAGTTTGACAATCAACTGTAGCGCCTCACATACGCAGGAAGCCAATTCCCAAGATTACGTCGTGTGTAGATCGAGGCAGTACTGCAAACTCCGCCGGAAATACTGTGCCCCCAAAGAAACTTTAGCGCTGCATACCCCAACCGGATACAATAACTCTCCACTTACTCCATAAAAATTAGCAGTTTTGTCCCAAACAAGCATAACTTTGTTCTTCAAAAGTTTCTTAAAATCTAAACTCATTACTGAGGCAGTGGCACCAGTGTCTACCAACGCCATCGTAGGTAAACTATCAACGAGCACGTTAACCTTGTTCTTAAACATGCACTCAGACGGAGGAATAATAGGTAGCAGCGCACATTGTCCAGCGACCTCACCTCCATTGGCCGCGCTGGCTAGTTTTCCTGCGTCGGTGGTGGAGATCGGCGCCGTGGTGACGGAGATTGGCGCGCACGAAATGACGGAGGCGGTGTCACACTACGGTCAGACGCTGCTAGAGAATGGCTGCGGAGCCCTTCGTTTTGAAAACGGCCCCTCCGGGATGGATGTTCTGGCCGATAGTTGTCGATATAGGGCTGGACGGTTCTTCGGTTCGATGCCATCGGAGGATTCCTGAACTGTGCGCGCTGATTGCAGTAGCGGGAAATATGACCCGCGACACCACGCCTGTAGCACACTGGAAGAGGTCGGTGAAAAAGTGGCGTGTCAGCTGGTTCCTGCATGGTAGGCCGCGACGAATATCTAGTTGGTGGTTCCGGGACGATGTAGTTGTCCGGCAGTCGGCGCGATGTACGACTGGTGTAAGGGCGAGGATCTCTACACTGATGGCAAGAGAATTGTTGGAAATTATCTTCCGGTCTTGGTCGCTGAGTGTATAGGTCATCGCGGCAGGCAAAGTCGGTGACATTCGCAGACATCGGCGGGCACGCACCCCTATAGGTTGGAAGAGAATATACGTCCCCTCCGAACCATTGGGCCGGGCAAGCTGCTCACGTCGTGACATCCCATCTCGAACAATTTCACGGATGGCGCACAGGAGGCTTTGAGATGGCGATTCTTCAGTACTAGCCACTGTAGTCACATTTGCGAGCCGTCCAAATTTCGGTGTAATGCGGCGAGTCTTCAGGGCCTCGAATGTTCGGCAGTGCCGGATAACGTCAGAGACCGAACTCAAATTTTCCTTGGCAATGAGGAAGTGGTAGACATCTTCCGCAATTCCCTTGAGCAGATGGCCTACTTTATCTTCAGTCATCCTGCTGTCGACGGTCTTGCACAACTTGAGTATGGCCTCTATGTAGGTGGTGCAAGTTTTTCCGGCAGCCTGGGCCCTCTGAGCAAGTGTCTGCTCTGCCTGTTTCTTCTTTGCATCTAGATCGCCAAAACATTCCTTGATTGCTTCGACAAAACATTCCCAAGTTATCAGGGAGTCCTCGTGGTTCTCATACCATATCAAGGCCGTTTGCGTAAAAAAAAAGACTACATTGGCTAGTTTAGCCACTGAATCCCAGCGGTTATAGCAGCTCACGCGTTCATAATGAGTGAGCCAGTCATCAACATCTTCCCCTGCTTGGCCGGCAAAGGAACGAGGCTCGCGAAACGGTAGAGTCGCATTCGTGGTGGTCGGAGGCACATCGCGTGATGGGGGTAGAGGGTCCCGTGTTGATGTTCGGGGCTGCTCGGTAGTGTGCTGCATTCTTGTTGAAAAGGGTGGGAGACCAGCGAGGCGACGGCTCCGACGAAGCTCCAGCGGTTGAGGATGCGTCTTGAGGATAGTCGTACCTAGCACCTGACCACCAATTTGTTACGACGGGGATAAGACGTCGGAGCGCTGAACAACAAGACGATAGGGCAGGGAGCTCAGTTGGTCAACGGCAGCGCGTCCGGCACGAGAGTCCTCTTTTTTTCAACGTCTTTCTCCTTCACTTGTATTCTAAACTTCACCTTCTTCTGTACTGTTACAATATGAAGAAGGTAGCGGGAAGGTAGGGAATGGAGAATGTTGTCATTTCGGCTCCATGCAAGTTAGAAAAAATAGCCCCGATGGTAAACCGACACAGGCAGGAGGGTTGAAATGTGAGCATTCAACGCACCGAATGCGGCTAGCGAATGGTGCACCAGGTCACTCTCGCGTGCGGTTAAGACGGGGCGCGTTTTTAATGAGATAGCAAGCAGGCACGCCCTAAGCATAAAAAAACAAGACCGGGAGTCACATGCAGACAATTGCAATCAGCCCCACCATAAATTACGGCCTTTATTGCCTGACATGAAATTTCTTGAACTAGCGAAATGCAGAATAGAGTCAGAGGTAATGCGATGGTTGTTTTTTTTTTTCATTGAAAAGGCTGCTGACGCGTGCATCAGCATCAGGAGAAAGAAATGACCTGCTTGGTTCTTGCATTTCAACTTCAGCTGAGCATGTTGCTGTACGTGTTTGCTCAATTTACTTCTCTTATTCGCATAATTGCTCCTGTGGTTTTGATTTTCTGGTTTTATTTGTTTGAGGGTGTTATCTGTCGCCAGTCTTTATTTCTTGCTTGAAAATTACGAGCGCTGCGACGGAGAACAACGACGAGAGAGTAATGACAAGGACAGGCGCTACTATCAACTGAAAGTTTATTCGAAGAACACAGATTAAATACTCGCAGAAGACAACCAAAGGCACATGCGCTTCACAGATTTTTCCTAGGTATTCAGATATAAAATCTCACAATCTTGGATGCTTACAGATGGTGAGCTCACCATCGCAGTCATTGTACCAACTCTGCAATCATGTACCAACTAGCGCAACATCCCGTATTACTGTCTTTATTTCCTACTTACCTTGAATGGATTTAACTGTTTAGCGTATTAAATGTTTGGCGATGATTTTCTGCTTTCTTCAGCAATTGACAGTGCTACCTTACTGGAAGTGTTATTTTAAACTCTTTGCGCATTCTTCTCCTCGTTTTTACCAGCCTGTCCATGATCGTTATCTTCCGTGTCTTGGTATTTGTTATTCGTTGCGCTCCTTTTTAAGAGAATCGGTGGTTTTATTCACTCCGCGCCTTGTCGCCTTCCTGGCGTGTAATATGCGCCGTAAGATTACATATGGTTGCAGCTTTTTTAGACGTTAGTAGTTGACAAGAGCAGGTGTTATTTCCTGCTCTTGCTCATTCATACACACAATTTGTTGCGTTTTTTTTTTGTTGAGCCCTCACGGGTTTATGTTTTGTTGTCCTCCTTGGTCGGGTGTATCAAGTTGTGGTTGCACCCGTCATGCTGTCTTTTTAAGTCCATAGGAAAACGTGTTCCTGAAGTGTTCCCTTTCAATGCGCAGCAAGTGACCGTGGCCATGTGATCCATCGAAAAATCGTGCTTCTGCGTTATATGCAATAAATTTGGTAGTCAGCGCTCGTCTTGTCTGTTGTGTTGTCTTCTTCTCGTGTCTTGTTTTATTGCGCAGTGCTAATTCGTACAAATTCATCGTCGCTGTAGCTTGGGGCTCAGTTTCAGTTGAATTTGACGAGGAGCCAGCACATGCTGATGTTCATCATGGAAGACTAAGTTCCGCAAGTGTCGTCACCTGGGGCGGTGGTAATAATCAGCGCTGTTAGTCGCGGACGGCATTGCGGATAAGTTTCCGCGGGATACATACGGAAACTGTAGCAGCAACGGCTCAGGGGCTTGCAGTGAGCATGTGAGGAGGCCGGTTGTACTGGCGCATCCTGGCGTCTAAGGTCTTTTCAGTAGATCCTGTTCGAACACACGTTCGCACAAATGAAGCCAGCTTTCTTAATTCTTGTCAGGCCGTGCTTCGGAGGGGGCGATTTCTGTTCGGTCACGTAGACGGGATTCAGCACCTCTATTAGACACCACGTGACAATGCCATGGGCAAAAATGGGCAGACAGGCAAAGGAGCACTGAAATCAACTCTCTCTTGGGATGCCTGCGCCCGCTGAGACGATATAAGCAGATGTGCTCGCTGGTCGTCGAACTAAGAAGGTTTATTAGGTCGAAAGCCGCGCTCATACTCTCGGTGACCGTCCGTCCGTTACGTCCAAAGGCTGGAAGAAGAAGAGGAAAAGCAGAAGAAAGAAAGGAAAAGCAGAAGAAGAAATCGTGACATGGTCCAACACTAACCTGATGTAGGGCATTGCAGGAGGTGCTAACTCAGGCCTCTCTTTTTATAAGGGAGAGTGATATCACAATTAGCCTGCCTGACGTTTTCTCTAAACCACGCAGGCTCGTTCATACGGCTCGGTTCATGCTGGGCTTTATATGTAGGCTAGTAGCTTATGCTGTCGCGTCATTGCGAAGGTGGCAGTGAAAACCGAGAGAAAGAGGTGCCATAGTGGGCGCCTTCGGACCACCGCGCGAAGAGGCTTTCGCCTCAGCGCAGTTTAGTGAATCAAAGTGCTCCCTGGAATTCTTCAGCGCTCAGCTTAATGTTGGCGAAGGAGCATCTATAAAAGCCGCGGAAGGACTAGCGCAACCTCGAGCATTGTAAAGCGGCCACAAGATGTACATCTTGCTCGACGAAGAAAATAATAAAGCCGGACCTCGGCGACACTGAGCTCAAATAAAAAAAACGAACACAAGATCTTTCCTTGCGGCATTGTTCCTTGCGGTATTCCAGCGGCAGCCAAAAATAAAGATTGCGAGTGTTTACGGCTATATATCAACATATACGTTTTCTACCAAGGTGGTCTGAGAGAGGCACTGTGAGGCCATTGGAACCTACCTTTCACTGATAGATTACCCTGCTCTTGTCACAAATATACCGCTATCAGCGCATCTATATTTTCTAGAAATATTTAAAGAAAAGCTAAGTTCGCCACTATTGCAAATCCCATGCGACATCGCTGTTCAACGCGGATCGAGAAAGGTGCGACAAATTGTTACACACTAGAAAACGGCGGAAACGGGCCTTGTTGTGACAGACTTATGTAGATTGCCGAGGAACTAAGTTTTTTTTTTTTTTTCAATAACGCATTCATCATTCTCTGTTAGGCAAACGTCCACAAAGGGAGAATACTATATTTAGCCGAAGGAGTATGTGGACTGAGTCGTCTTCAATGTTCGTTTTTAAGACAGCCGCTTTGAACATAAATCTTGAAAATGCAAAATAAATTATATCATCTAAAGAACGGAAAACGCAGTGAAATGTGATTAATCTGCAGGTCACCATGGATAGACTGAACAGAATAGAGGAGTTGTTTACGAAGCCACACGCGGACGGACGACAACGGCAAGGAGCATCCAACGCTCAGATGAGGCATAAAAATGAAGCAATTGAACGCTGCTATTTGAGGTCTTGTTATTTTTTAAATATTCTATTTGGTGCACTCAAGTACAAAAATAATATACACATATGCGACTGTGAAAGTACACAGCGGAAATGAAAGTTTCAAATGCCATCCGCATATTGCGAACCACACTTATCGCCTAAAAGTGCAATTCTCGTGCTACCTTGGAAGTCTCAAGAAAGAAAGTGCAGGTGCTTTTAGCATTGCGGCCCTAAATCAGATGTTGCAGGCTTCCTTTTCCGGGCATCTTCTGTGGCTTCCACAAAATTTGCATTTTTCGCAACTCGCCTGGCCTATAGTGTACAGCTGCGGATTAGGAATTGTGAGAGGATTAGGCGCCTACATCTGGCAGTGGGATATGAGCCCTGTAGTAGGGGTACTCGCCTTGAAGATGCACCGACCTGGCTGAGAAGGATTGTTATAGGAATGTTTTTTTGCGTGTTTGTCCTGCCAATGATTTGTAAGGGAAGAGTGTACACGGGGGACTTGGCTATATATTATCTATGACAGCTTAATAATCTGTAATTGTTTTTTATCTCCTGCTTTGGTCTGAACCTCCGAATGATGGCGACAAAATGTTGTGCAGGTCAGGATATACTGCGATACTCATTGTTCTTGATGCAATCTGCAGCAGTAAAACGACGACCAAGTTTTTCACCGCTCCCATTATTTACGCTTACTCGACTAATTTGAAATAGAAACAGAAATGATATCATACATTATTTATTGGTTTTAGACAAATACGTGATACGGTAAATACGTAATGATATGCGAGTAACATCGGACGCATCATTACAAATAAAGCACGCACCGAAACGTAGGTACAGCTGCAACGGAAAAAGAATGGCACAGGAGCGAAAAAATTGCGACACGCGGCACTATTGTTGCCGAACGCGCTGATAGCGAGATTGCCAGGCATATTCCATTTCCAAAGCTGGGGTGGCCGGCAGAAAGCAGCCCATCCCGACGTTGCCCCATCGGATATTCAACATCTTAAAAACCCGCTTGTGCATTTCTTATCAGCCGAACCATGCGCCGATGTAGCTGCGCACATAATTTCGTTTTTTTTTTTTCGGTATCTTCATCGTAGTTTTCCTTTAAAAGATTTGCTGGGTGATGCACTGTCAAAAGTAGCGTGTGGAAGTGCCTACGTCACACGACAGCAAGACTTTAAAAGCAGATGTAGTTTGCATGAAATTGGCCAGAACGACTTTAGCATGCCGCGAATCGACAAGGAAACAAGGGTCCAAATCTTAACCCTTGTTCCAGCTGGGCGGACAAGGAGGAGCGTTGCTGCGGAGGTTGGGTGCTCGCTTGGAAGCATTACGCGGATTGTTCGAGCTTTCCTCCAAGAGGCAAGGATTGAAGACGCGGCTCGAGATGGGCGCCCAAGACGGACCAGCGAAGAAGACAGATTGATTGTCGCCGCTGCCTGTTGCGACCCTTTCATAACAGCCAAGGAGATACGGCAGGAACTCGGCCTTCAGATATCGCTTACTACTATAAGGGAACGCCTTCGTTCAGTGGGGCTCCGCAGTAGTAGAATGTCTTGCCAGCGGCCACTTTTGACGCGACAAAACAAGACGCTGAGATTGGAGTTTGCCAGAAGACATCTTTTCTGGACGACTGAAGAATGGATGAATGTAGTCATCATCATCATCAGCCTGACAATACCCACTGCAGGGCGAAGGCCTCTCCCATATTTCTCCACTTAATCCGAACCTGTGCTAGCTGCATCCACTTGACCCCTGCGAACTTCTTAATCTCATCCGCCCACCTAACTTTCTGTCGCCCCCTGCTACGCTTTCCTTCCCTTGGAATCCAGTTCGTTACCCTCAGCGACCATCGGTTATCCTCTCTTCGCACTACATGTCCTGCCCATGTCCATTTCTTCTTCTTAATTTCCACTAGAATGTCGGTAACTTGAGTTATTTCTCTGACCCACTCTGCACGCTTCCTATCTCTTAATGTTACCCCTACCATTTTTCGTTCCATAGCCCTCTGGGTTGTCCTCAACTTAAGTAGAACTCTCTTGGTTAGCCTCCAGGTTTCAGCTCCATAGGTGAGTACCGGTAAGATGCAACTGTTATATACATTCCTCTTTAGCGATACCGGTAAGCTGCTAGTCATAATCTGCGAGTGCTTACCAAATGCGCTCCATCCCAATCTTATTCTTCTTGTTATTTCCTTTTCATGGTCCGGATCTGCGGTTACTACTTGTCCTAAGTAGACATATTCGCCTACTACTTCCAGTACTTCGCTACCTAATGTAAACTGCTGTTCCTTCCCGAGGCTGTTGAACATTACCTTAGTCTTCTGCATATTGATTTTCAAGCCTATGTTTCTACATTTCCTGTCTAGGTCATCAATCATTATTTGTAGTTCATCTCCCGAGTTGCTTAGCAAGGCAATGTCATCAGCAAATCGCAGATTATTGAGGTATTCTCCATCTACCCTTATCCCTAACTGCTCCCATTCCAAGTCTCTGAATACTTCCTCTAAGCAAGCTGTGAATAGTACTGGGGAGATTGTGTCTCCTTGCCTAACACCTTTCTTTATGGGAATTTTGTTACTTTCTTTATGCAGAACTATGGTTGCTGTGTAGCCACTATATATATATATATATATATATATATATATATATATTACAGCACTTTCACGTACGGCTCGTCTACCCCCTGATTTCGCAATGCCTGCATCACCGCCGAGGTTTCAACTGAGTAAAATGCTTTTTCGTAATCAATGAATGCTATGTATAAGGGCTGGTTATATTCCGAGCATTTTTCTATCACCTGATTGATGGTATGGATATGATCGATAGTAGAGTACCGTTTCCGAAACCCTGCTTGATCCTTTGCTTGATTGCAGTCTAAGGTTGTCCTGATTCTATTAGCGATTACCTTAGTAAATACCTTATACGTAACAGACAGTAAGCTGATTGGTCTGTAATTTGGATGAATGTAGTGTTCAGCGACGAATCTACCTTAACCAGCAAACCAACAGCGCCGTGTCTGGCGGCCAGACTGTGCATGTGCTTCCGTGTACAAAAGGGAAGCAGCGCTTTCCTACGTGTTCTTTTGTCTCACATATGTTAAGAACAAAATGGCCGAACGTTAATGGCAGCTGCTGCGGTGGTCTGTTCATTTTACTGCTTTTCTCTACGCCTGGCATATTTTAAAACCTGTTGCTAAGGAGTTAAATTTTCATTTAAATCCTACTACGCGAATTTCTGAAAAAAGAAAAACTGTTGAGCTGCTGCGTAACAAGCAACACGTGAGCTTTGTTTTTTGTTACAGGTTTGAACCCGAGTATACGCAACACGTCGCTGCTAGCGGCAGACGATCCGTCAATGTGTGGGGTGTTATAACATACCGCGGGCTTGGGCCGCTCATCCGGATAGATGGAGCTCTGACAGCATCAGCATATGCAGACATACTCGAAAGGAATTTAATTCCTTTCATCCTGGATGACCCGTTTCTGGGTGGATGCTTCATTTTTCAACATGACAGGAGCCCCATCCACACAAGCAGGTATAATTACTTGCAACATATATGCACTTCGCACAAAAGAACTGGTAAACTTTGTGCTCACAATTTGTAAATGGATGCTAGCTATGGATTGATATTAGTGCATTGAAATAGAGGACTAAGAGTCTGTTTTTTTTAAAATAATATTCTCAGTTGAGGCCTATATGATGTGGGCATTGTGGGGCTAATGAACATGTGACTGTTGTCATTTCACTTTTTTTATCTTTATCCACTTGCAACGTTATTTTCGGTCTGATCCTTCAGAAAGGTTGTGACTATAACTTTTTTCTGTTCATAAAATGTCGAGCCCTAAGGCTGTTATTTTTTCCGAACGAGTGCTTTCGTTCGGTATTTAAGAGGGTAATGCACCGCGGTGCTTATGCACAGCAGCGTTTGTTTTCAATTATTGCACCCTCATAACTCCCTTGTGCTGTTCCTATGTTTCTGATAAGCAAAAAGCTTCCTATGCTTTATGATCTCAAAATGTCTTTTTTTCTTCTTTATAAGAATGGTTCGGCAGAGGCTTGAGGAGCTGTGCATTCAGGAGCTTCCATGGCCCCCAAAAGGAGCGGACTTCAATATTATTGAAAATGTGTGGGGCCTCATGAAGCAGCAACTGGCAAGACGGCAACTGCACGGAGCCTCACAAGATCTGCTTTGGGAGGCTGTGCAAGAGGAATGGACGCGACTCCAGGGCCTGCCTGGTTTTGCGAGCACACTCTATGCTTCACTGCCCGCACGGGCACGCAATGTCGTAATGGCTGGTGGAGCTTTCGCCCGTCACTAAGCCACTAGCCTGGAAGGGATTTCTTAATTTATTGACAGCTGTCAATTCATTTTATACTTTTCTTTATTTCAGTTCTGTGCTATAATGTTAAGGACATTGAAAATTAAACACGAAATTTGGAGCTCAAGCTGTGCTGCGATCATGTTGCCAAAAAGTAAACTCAACTCTAGGAGCAGCGCATAAGCTATAATTTAAAATGCAAGCTTTCTGACGACCACCCCCGCTTTGGAAATGGAATATGCCTGGCAATCTCGCTATCAGCGCGTTCGGCAACAATAGCGCCGCGTGTCGCAATTTTTTCGCTCCGGTCATGATTCACTTGTGCCATTCTTTTTCCGTTGCAGCGTACTTATACCACAATATGGTAGCCTTTTGTGCACGATGTGCGACTTTGAAATACTTGAGGTTGATGTTTAGATAAACTTGGTCGTATGAAGGATAATGTTGTCTACGTATTTCGCACCTATTCATACGAAAATCGATTGCTAGCCAAGCACCCCATGACATCGCGTTGGAGAACATCTTCCGGTTACTACGAAGCAGCTGAAAGTCGCAACAAACCGCGGTGGCCCTTTCTTTTCGGCGCAGAAAACGACGATGGATTGTTCTACAAGCTCCGAGAGCGTGACCGATTACGTCATCTCGGCCACCGCGCTGCGCCTCCTCGCCCTCGTCGTCATGGGCGGAGTCACGCGTGCATTTCCCTCCTCGCTTCACGCGGGAAGGCCGCGCGTGCTAACCATGTTCGAGTAAATTCGAGTACTCTCCAATGGCCCGAGGGGGGGAGGCATAGTTTTCCGTTCCTCCTCCGCGCCTAGGAGCTTCTGCGCTGGCTATTTAAGAGCGCGCAGCCATCGACGGTTCTGAGTTTGATTCTCGCTCGGTCAAGACAGCCTAGCAGGCAGAAGTCGTAAAAAGAGCGATGCGCTCGGTTTGCAGTTAGTCTTTCGCCCCGTCTCGTTTATAACGTGTGTCGTCTCACTGCCTCGTGTAAACAAGTTTTCTGTTTGTGTCGTATAAAGTTAATTTTCGTTTTGTTACTGCAAGTTCGTCGTCTTACGTCTCATTGTGTGTGAACTACACGTCGCCTGCCGAATCGAGAAGCACCTTGGAGAGGTGCGCAAGATTTGAAGAAACAAGAAGAACCTGATATTTTACTCAAGTATTCAGAGGGTTGTCATCAAATTAAAGGGAGAGAAGAAGGAAACAATTAAGGACGTAAAAGCAGAATATAAAAATAGCCACGAGACAAACTGCAAAATCTTTGAGCCATGCGAACTTGTTTTTTCCTTCTTCTGTACTTAACGACAAGCCGTGATTGTGGAGCGCAAGAATTTCATCTTTTCAGTCGGGTCCTTGAGGAAATGTTATTATGATGGAGAAGACGAAAAGCTTTGACCACATTCTGTAATGTCAACAAGCATTTTGCTCTGATAGGATAAATGTCCCACGCTTATGCCAAATGTACCCATGATATCGCCTGTGAGTACGCGCAAGTATTGGGATTCGAGTGCAGCACCTCCGACATGCCAGGCGGACACTCAGCCTACTAAACATGCACGCAAGCGACTGGAAGTGTGAGCATTACTGTGCAGTTTCTGAATTATTCCAACTGCAAGAAACTACGCAAACACCTTTGTAACTTGGAATACCCCGAAAATGCCTAATAAATCTTAACGTGATAGAGAACGGGTCTGTGGACACTGATTCTTCAGGTTACACTTGAAATGCTGGCTATGCAGCCACCTAATAATAAGAAGGATGCTTTGTCTTCAATTTTGTATAATACTTGACCAATCTGTTATGCCTGATGCCACTAATTCAAAAATGTTATGCCCGAAAACTTGAATCAAGCTCTCCTTTCGGTCAAAGCATTGCGCAGACAGGAAATCGGACAACCTGGAAGCAGTACAAGAAGAAATAAAGCTACAGAAAGCTAAAAATAAACGAAGCCATCAAGCGTAGCTTCGAAACAACCACCATTAATCTTTGCGGAGAAAGAGGCACGGAGAACAGAGACGAATCTGCTATGAAGCAGATTCGCTGCCTTGACCACGGCGTATGATTTACGATGGCTATCTTCAACCCGGGGTCATGTAGTGCTACGTTTTCAGCTCGTGACGACTGATGGCTTTGTATGCTGCCAGTGGTCGCTTTTTTTTTTCACGTTTCTACTTCAATATAAAGATATTGCAAAGGAATCTCATTCGCATTATATGCGCCTGTGATTATAGTTTCGTAATGTTAGCCTGCTTTTTTGTTTCAAGATTTCGCGTTTTATGCCGACCACATATGATAATTTTTCAGCATGGCCGCGGGTCAATGCAACGAGATGTGCCTGCCGCACTATCAGTACGGTCCACACGAATGCTCTCACTGGAAAGAACGTCCTGTCAATATGTTGGGAAACTGAGAACGCAGCTATCGTATTGATCATAGGTAGGCGTACTAAACTTTGACCACAGACGATTCACTAAAGACAAGACTGGTACATGCGCAAACTTTAATCTGTTTATTACATGTACTTCTCTCCTTATATACACACATACAAAGAAAACGTGTACAAACACGTCTCAGATACAAGTTTACAAGGGCAATTCATCAAACCGTAACCCATGGATGACCGTTTTCCATCACGCTGCCTGTTAACAACTGGATCTCCCTGCGCATTCCGTGGAACCGGCCCGTGCCATTTCGTATGCTTCAAAGATTATTCTTTCGCGCCGGTCTGTGAAATGTCCGATTATAGCAGTTTCTTCGAATCTTGAGATGCATTTTTAACAGCTATTAACGTGCTTGGCGAGGTTGCATGGGTCGTTGTTTTTGCCACAATTCCTTCGATTGTCACCCAATCTTATGTTTATACATCTGTCGCTCTGTGCCACGTATATCCTGCCGCAAGGTGTACACAACGACTTTATGATCTTCTTTTCATGGTCGGTTCCGAATGTTGCGCAAAGCGTCCTTTTCCTATCCCAGGAGTTAACTTTTCTGCACATTGAGGTTAGTTGTCTTTTTTTTTTTTGGGGGGGGGGGGGTGAAAAGACAACAGGGGTTTCGTGTTTGGCTGCAATTTTCTTAAGTCGGTGCGATACCTTGTGTACGGCCATTCCCTATCTTTTTCCTTCGTTCTCCCATTTTCTTGTCAGGTTACTTCTTTAATCAACTTCTCAGCTATTGAACCAATCATATGTTCAGTAAAACTGATTACGGTGAGCCTATCAACTTGCAGTTGTACATTTCTTCCCATTTCGTGATCACATGATTTCTTAACACACTGTCGGAGGGATCAGTATGCTACACTCCTTTTTACAAGCTTAGATTGGCATGTGTCATATCTCATTATTGGCTTTTTACCTTTAGTTCTGTATATCCTGCATGTATGGTGCGGGTGCAAGTGTATTTCGATAGATTTTTTTTTCTGCTTTTAATGATTATCTAAACAAGGGAATTGCGCTAAAAAAGACACGCACAAGAAGAGGACATGGACGGGCGCAAACTCGCGACTGATTTTATTCAGAAAGAACACAATAATACATACCTTGATTCTTATCCAATCATTGCCTAAGCGCACATGCTAGGAAAATTTTCTCTTTCTTATACAATTTGATAGTGGAATCGCTTACGCGTTCATCAGCGGACTTAGCAATGAAAAAAAGCCTCTGTGAGTTCACGTGCCATCTGGTTACGACTGCGCCTTAAGACTTTGGTTCTAGCCAGCAAAGGCTGGCATGCTTTATCAGGCGTAGACAAAAGGCATGCGCCACAATTTAAGGGCAAATTTTACCCTTTTCTGTTATTCATAGAAAGCTGATGTTCCCTTAGTCGTATCATTTGTACGTCTGGCCGATGAAAACTTGGGAAGTCTGTAAACAGACTTCCCAAGCGGTTGAATTTTGGTGGAAGTGTCCTTTGCTGCGCCTTCCAAAAGGCAGGCCTAGGCAAAAACGTCTTGGCTGTGCGATTTCTCTGCTGGCCGACACGGAACTACCGACCAAGATGGCCAATGTGCTAAAGAAAGGCCCGAAGTTCAGCATGAAGCGTAATGTGCCAGCGCACGAGTTGCTGTCGTTGAATCGACAAGTGGCGCGCTAAGAGGAGCGTGAAAGGTGTCTTCTTGATAGGGTTGATTGCCTGCTGCGGATGGCCACCAAGCCTCAAGTATTTGCGGGCCGAAGACAGTGAACTGTGGAAAAGGACACCGAAGAAGTCGTCTCTTCAGAGAACATCAGCTGATGGTTCTGCAGTCAGACAATGAGGCAGGATTTGCAGTGCTACCAGCTCTATACTCTAGAGGTATTTAAAGAATTTAGTTATATAAGACCGTTTTGTTGTAAACAATTAAGGTGATGTGGTCTCGTTCGTACAGGCTTCCTCATCTTTAGGTTTTTTTTTGTATACCGCATAATGCCCTTATTGTGCAGTTAGATCTTGCATCGACGATAATGGTGTCACAGATTTTCAGAACACCAGCGGCCTAACCTTGGACAATTTCGTGAAGCTGTTAAAATTTTATCTTGAATCCACTTTTGTAACTTTTGACAACCATTTTCATGTTCAACGTCAGTGCATTTGCATCGCATCTTGTGTGGCACCTGTACTGGCTAACATTTTCTTGGCCAGCATTGATAGTTCTTAAAGTTTTTAGATAGATGGACGATTATTTGGTGATTCTTAAAAAGCAGCCCCGTTTGACACACATGGTTACAGTGCAAGAGACTTTGTCTTTAAACGACGAATTACCTGAACAAGAAGATTGCAGTTTTTAGATATTACCATCACTTTAACACCAGATCACACGTGTTGGATGTACTCACCACGAGCCCGAAAACACCTGTTGCCGTTTGAGTCTGCTCATTCTAAGACGGTAAAACGAGTCATTTTTATGCTGTTCCTGAAAGAAGCCTTGCAGAAACCATGTGTTCACCTGGTAAATGACAGCCTCAACAATCAGGTTGCCAGGTTGCAGAAAGCTGGTTTTCTTGCTTCAATCGTGGCTCCTGTGGCAGAGAAGCTTCTGAAAAGTTTGAAAGCTAGAACACCTCAAGAAGGTCAACCGAAGACCAGACCGGCAGCTATCCCCTACATTCATATGGCGTCCCACAACCTAAGGAATGTAGCCAATCGCTACGGTGTGCCGGAGGTATTTTCTACTCCGCGCAAGTTGGCCTCTTTGTGCCCCCAAATTGTCTCCGGTCACGCCACCCAGTTTGTCAGGTGTTCTGGCGGGGCTGTGTATGAAATTCCGCGGACATGTGGAAAAGTTCACATCGGCCAGACGGGCCGTTGTATAAATGAGCGACTAAGGGAACATCAGGTTTATATGAATAACGGAAATGGTCAAATTCGCCCTTACATTGCGGCGCATGCCCTTTGGCTACGCCTGATAAAGCATGCTAGCCTTTGCTGGCTAGAACCAAAATCTTAAGGCGCAGTCGTAACCAGATAGCACGTAAACGGGCAGAGGCTTTCTTCATTGATAAGTCGAGTGATGAATGCGTAAGCGATTCTGCAATCAAATTGTATAAGAGAAAACTTTCCTGGAATGTGCGCTTAGGCAATGATTGGATAAGTATTTGCGTTCTTTCTGAATAAAATCAGTCGCGAGTTTGCGCCCGTCCATGTCTTTTTTAGCGCAATTCCCTTGTTTAAGTATGCACTCGCCCAACAACGTGCTCTCCTAAATTTATTGATTGCCTTTAATTTTCAGCTCCATTACTACCTTCACGCCGCCGCTGTTTGCACAGAGGTTTTTACAGTCTTTTATACTCTTTGATTGCATCGTTAGATGTTTAATAACTCACCTTTACTCAGTCTGATTGCAGCAACTTTTTTGGTTTAGTCTTTCACGTAAATTTTCCTGTTTGCGTGCTGTGCTTTTTATCTGGCCTTCCGCAATGACGAGATAAAGTAAAAGAAGATTACGATACCATTTTATACCTGCATGGGAGATAGCAGTGGCTCGGTTCCTCACGATTAAACAGTCTGAGCTCTTTGTTCCTTTCTCTATTGACCTGTTTTATTCGCATAGTTTTACCTTTTATCGGCAAGAAACCAGTTGTTGTTGGTCTTGCAGGTTGGAGCTAGGCAGAGAGGCCTCCCACTATTCCTTTGTATTTGTACATGAGGTGGTTTAGGCCCGGTGCATCCCCATGTTACATGGCGAGTTGTGGGCTGCCCGTCGCACCAAAGGCAGGTGGCGCGGTATCTATCTGGGAATATAATGTTGGAGGTTAGGAAAGGTCTGGAGTTGTCCATCTCTAGCCTCCTGTGCTGTTAGTTGCTTGTGAAGTGGTGGTAGCAACTGTCGCAACATGCGCTGGTGTGCGAGTCTAGTGTTGTAGACTGTTGACATAGGTTGTGTTAGTGATTTGGTGGGTGGTATTATGCCTTGGCCCCCTCCGTTTGTAAGCCATCCGTGACATCGTTTCCCTTCAATCCTGACCTCGTTTCAGCTCCCTGCGGGGCCCTTTCCGCCCGTTCTCGTTTATTGTGTCTCCTATGCGAAATGCAAGTCTGCTTACCGGTCTCCAGTATTAGGTACAGTCGAGCGCGATTTGAAGGTTCTCACGCGAGCTTCGACCAGCCTAGCACTCCAGGCACCTGGCGGTCAGGTTTGGAACAGAAAAAATTATGATTTCGCAATCTTCTTTGCCTCGTTGACTGTTCCATACAACAGCCATCACCTCCGCGACAAACTCACCATCCTTTCTCTCTATTCTAAGCTTTCCATTCGTTGCGATAAAGTGTCTAATTTCAGATAATACCGAAGAATACGTCATGCGCACAACGATCACTGCCTGTTCGCAGAACCAAAAGGAAAATAAAGGAAGTGATGTCCCAGCAGGGAGTGGCGGCTGCTGAAGGAACAGCAAAAAGAGTGAGGAAAGCTAGCTTGATACCTCCCTCGCCGCGGCAGAGAATTCTGGGCCATTGCGCTGTTCATGTTCCCGGTCGATGCTCGCGTGATAACCTTCAAATCGCGCTCGACTGTACGGGTCCTAAATGCCGTGCCCCAGTGCACCGCAGCGTATGCAGTGCAGCAAACTTTAGGAGGCAACCGCTCCTTTCCCGTGTCCACCAAACCAAAATACGCACCTCGGATCGAGTCAAGGCGACAACATACGCTGGTGTGTGATGTGTTTACTAGCCTGAACATAGCTGACAGATAAACGACGGTTGCACAGGTGCAATGAGTTGGTCATTGCTGTGATGCATCATTACTGCGGCGGCTTTTAAAATCATGCCGCCTCAACTGTTGACTTGATTGACTATACTCATGGAGGTTGCATTTTATCTCGTATTAAATTTGTAGCGTATAAACATTACGTGCTACCTAAGACAACCTACGTGCTTCGGCCATGCGCGAGCACCGACGGTATAGTGTGCCGGCGTTGGCAGTTTTTGGTCCCTGCCCAGACTGCGCTTTCGCATTGTACGCAATCGCAACGAATTAAGCACCTTTACCTAACATACTACAAGCAAATAAAAGTTACCATCAAAACTCTGTGTGCACCACAAACGATTGAGCCGAAGAGATACAAGCCGCCGCGGTAAACACGTATTAGGATACGCATGCTGCATCTGCCCCTTTCAAGGTTTCACATGACGTGCAGTGATGAGGAGGCACCGAAGAAAGCAACTTTTTTTTTCGAGAGAAGCCCTAGAGCATGTTCTATTGTACCGAGGCAATAAACAACGTCAATAAAAATTGCCGATGATTACGTAACTTCCTAATGCAAAATTTGTGCGCAGCTCATCGGCTTTTCCCCTTTTCGATAGATTGAGGCAAAGATTTCGAGCAAGCCACGTATGTAAAACTACAGACAAATATTTTTCACACCTTCCAGGAACAGTTCTTGGCTGTCATGAAAGAAGCTTTGTGGTCGGAAGAGAGGTTATCGGGTCATAGAGAAAGAGATTGGTAAAGAGCGGACACTCCCATAGGGCCCAGCGGCCCATTTGACTGTAGTGCACCAAGCGGCCGGCGGCAACTACTTCCGGGTCTTGCTGAAAGGCGCGCGATTTGAATGCTAGCCATGCGCTGCGCCCTTCCCTGCCCTTTTGGCGCATTATTTTGGTTTTAAATAATCTGCTAGTGTTTCTATTTATTTTCAGCATGCATAACAACAGTAAAAATAGATTCCCAGTTCTCTAAACTGGCCATCAACGCAGCTGCGCCACAGCCTTTGCAAAACAGTATTGCAGAAAAGACGCCAAGTGCTTTGTGAAATGAATTTATTTTGCTGCATATAAAACACGAGATGCAACAGATTTAGACGGATGCATTGACAATACTTGACACACATTAGGCGATGTGCACAATACAGAAAAATAAAAATACACAAGGTGAAAAACAGCACTTGGGTAGAGTAAAAAAATAGCATAACGTTGATTCCCGAATTATTGCACATATAAAACACGAGATGCAACAGATGTAGACGGATGCATTGACAATACTTGCCACACATTAGGCGATGTGCACAATACAGAAAAATAAAAATACACAAGGTGAAAAACAGCACTTGGGTAGAGTAAAAAAATAGCATAACGTTGATTTCCGAATTATTGCAAATGATATTTAACAAAACGGGCATTATACATAAACTACACAGTCCCAGTAGTGGCTACCTTAGCAAGGGTAACTTGTATTGTCCAGGGCAGAGAGGAGTACTGACGCTTGAGGGAAGGCCACACCATTCACTCGTCGCATCTGCAGTGCTTTGGCTGCAGTCCGTGGGTCCATGCAGTGCTGTTGGAAAAGGAATGAACATGATGCAGAAGGTTGCAATGAAATGTAAGGCCACTGCACCGCGCACACATCTGTGCATGTGGGTGGGTACTGAAAACTTAGTGAGCAGCAGTTATGGTCCAGAACAGAAAAGCTGTCATTCGTAAAATTGATACAAAAGCTACTCTTGCAACGTAGATGTCAGGAAATGCAGGCTAACCTAACCTATCTGAAAATGCATTTCTACAGAGCGTGAAATAACAGCCACTAATCTAACAATATTCCTCAAGAGCACTGAACAGCTGAAGCAATGAAGCTTGCCGCATAATAAAACATTTTTCACTTTAACGTTGTCCCGTTAAATGTAACGCGACACCACGCAAAAGTAGCCGTTCGCAAAACCGCGGCCGGCGAGCACGTCATGTTGGCTTGCCTTTTATACGCGACTTTGTGAAGCGCAGACCACCGCGCTGAGCTAAACTGCCC
Source organism: Amblyomma maculatum (assembly GCF_055883805.1). Classification (NCBI taxonomy): domain Eukaryota; kingdom Metazoa; phylum Arthropoda; class Arachnida; order Ixodida; family Ixodidae; genus Amblyomma; species Amblyomma maculatum. The sequence continues at coordinate 183,856,778 of NC_139349.1, forward strand.
GAAATGCCTCGCAGTTTTACAAGAATGAAACATTTTTCACCTTGTGGTTGCCCTGTTAAACACGACACCACGCAAAACTAGCCGTTCGCAAAACCTCACGCCAGGTCACATGTCATCGCGGCCGGCGAGCCATATTGGCGAGTGCCTTGTCATGCCTGTTGTCTGCCCTTCACGTGCGCTTTGTGAAGCGCAGACCGCCGCACTGAGCTACACTGCCTGAAATACTGCGTAGTTTAACAAGAAAGTCAAGAATGAAACGTTTCTCACTTTACCGTTGCTCTGCTAAACGCGACACTTAGCAAAACTATAGCCGTTCGGCAAACTGCGTCAGCATGGCCGCACCGGCCGGCGAACACGCCATTTTGGCGCAGCGGCGTGCCTTGGTGCCTTCACATGCCACTTTGTCAAGCGTGACGAGCTAAACTGTTCGAAATGAAGCTGCTTCCCGGGAACACAACATATTACACCTCGCCGTGGTTGGGAACCGCCAGAGTTACGGCGTAATGAACTGCGCCTGAACAGCCGGCGCGCCTGTTCACGAGCTGCGAAACTTATTGGCACCGGCCGACATGGTCAGCGTAAACTGCTTGAAATGCAGCGTAGTTAAGCAAAAAACGTTGCTCACCTTGCCGTCTTTTCCAACCGCTGTCGTTCTGCGCAGCAGTCCACGAGAGGTCTGTGCCGCACAAGCGCGGCGACGCACGAGCACACAACCGCGCCCTTTGACAACTGCTTGTCGTCTGCTCCGGCGGGCTACCGCTGCAGCGAGTGCCGTCGCGCGCGCGTCCGCGCATGCGCACGTTGGTGCCGCCATCCATCAATCGGCGGCAGCGCAAAAAGTCGCGCGTCATTTCCTGGGGCCAGTTTTCGCCGAGTGACCGCCAATCTCTTTCTCTATGATCGGGTGGCTATAGGAACGTTGCGCGACCAACGTATAGCAACGACTGACGCCGCTGGCGAGGGAAGAGAACGTGACTCTGCGTTTCGATATGCACGCACCGTGATCCGCTGATAGCGAGCCAGCGTTTTGGGAGAACACCCTCGCCGCCACGCAGAAAGAGGAGGGGGTATAAGCAGCGGCGAACAATGGAGCGCGCGCAGCAATCTGATAACACGCGCGGTAGGCGCCACGCAGGAAGAGGGGGGCTGAGCTAAGGGGCTGAAAGGGGAGCGGAGCTAGTTACGAACCCGACGCCAAGCTCAGAAACGGGCGCCAAAGAGCTACGCTCTAAAATTCTCTCGACAAAGCGCTGTGCTTTCTTAGCCGCTCAGCAGTAGAAACTACCGTCAAGAATGCAGTAATATTTCTTAAGAATCGAGTAAAACAGCGCTAGGGGCGACGAAACACGTAAACGACCCGACACACGCGTTGACGTGTTTCGTCTCCCCTTGCGCTGTTTTACTCGATTCTTAAGCATGTACCAACCTGCCGTATTTGCCCTCTTCAGGGCAGTAATATTTCGCACACATAATAATTATCAGCACAATTACACTGTTGCCTTGTACACTGTGTAGCTTAACGGATGGGGAACAACAAGTCTGTGAAAAGAGAGATATGACATGGTCACTTGTGAAGTCGGCTCACTTTAATTACTTGCATTTACTTCCAGCTCGGCCTCTAGAAGCTGAACAACTCTGATCGGCATAATTATTCGCAATCTAGCCTTACACACACCCTCAACCCACAGTTGCTCTGCCTTTCCTACTTTTTGTTTCAAGCGGTAGCTTTGATGCAATACTTGACGGGTCTGCGAGTTGTCGCACACCATGCGGAGTTGCCGCGATAAGCAAACAGCAACATGTCTTGTGTTCCCTTTTGCTTGGCCGCAGCCGCAAGCGTAAAACAAGACTGCACTCATTCCGACATGAAAAGTCACATGAAACTGCGTGCCAACTATTGTCACTCGCAGCAAATATATAGAAACAATTCATAATTAAATAATTTTAAGGCTCACAAAACAGACAAGACACATAGGTAGGTGACAGGATGAAGTGCCAGCTTTCAACTAATTTCTATGTATCTTGTCTGTTTTTTTCGTCTTAACACTATTTAATTATGAACCGAATTCCAACAGCAAGTGCTTTTGAAACAACTGTTTTGGCTCCAGCGGCCAATGCAAATTTGCGACGCTGATGCCAGTCTGTTGAGCATTTGGGTTAAGTATACTGACAGTTGTACTGTGCAATTGACTAGTCATAATGCAGCGCACATCTAGGCCTGTGGGCCGCAATTAGTTCTTTTGAAGGTCTTTCATGGGCATCAGTCATAAAGTGGCTCTCTGAAGGTTTGCTTGCAGCTGTGTCTCTGTGTGAAAAGCCCTAAGACCCTTTCTCCGCATCCTGGAGGAGCCTGTGGACGTACGCTGCGTGAAATAGTCATCGAGATTACAACAGTTTACTTAGTTTTTCGTACAATATTATATTTAGAACAAAGTTTTAACTTACAAAAAGTCGGTTTCATTTTCGCTACAACGACACTGAATTATCCTTTTCTTGATTTTGCCATTTTTACTTTCTAGCGGTCCTCTCCTTTTTTTTCTGTGCCTGGAGCCTTGAGAAATTTTATTGAAGTGAATAACAGCCAGATGTGACCTAAAAAGAAGGTAAATATGAATGAATTTCTCATATTGTGGAAAAACACGTGTTTCTTGTTGCCTACTAGCAAAATAACGCGGAGTAAAAGCTACTATAAGGAACCCTTATGCATTATATTAACATCTTTGTAGTAGAGATTGCTTCTGTTTTAGCTTCTATATCCAGCGCCTTTATATCAAAGTAAGAATAGGATGCAATAATCTCCAAGCAGCAAAATGAATCTATGACATGGACTATACAACATCATATTGCTTCCGTGGGCGACCGGATGAAGATGCGGGAGACTGGATGGACCTTTTCGACCGTGTGGCAGAATTCAACGGCTGGAACGACGCTGCGAAACTCAGGCAGGTCTACTTTGTTTTTCAAGGACATGCCCGAGTTTGGTTCGAAAATCACGAGACTTCTTTCAGAATTGGCAGATATTCAAAGCACAGTTTTTGATGGCCTTTGCAAGTTCTGTCCAAAAAGAAAGAGCTCAGGCCCTCCCCCAATCAAGAATTCAACTACCAAGCGAGCCCGTCCCTGGCTACGTAGAGGAGATGAAGCGCCTGTTTCGCCGCGCCGACCCTAACATGACCGAAGGTGAGAGAGTGAAATTCTTAATGCGAGGCGTTAAAAAGTCGCTTTTTGCAGGGCTTGTCGGGAACCCGCCGAAAACTGTGGAAGAATTTCAAAGTGAAGCATCGACCATCGAGAACACGTCTCCGCTACGAGCGACCACTTCAACCAGACTACTCATGCCACTACCCCAGAGCATCTGCAAGCGGAGAGAACCTTCGGGACCTCATCCGGGAAATCGTGCGAGAGGAGCTCAGCCGATTTCTGCCATCATCGCAATAACCCCAGGTGGCGACGATCGTGGACGTTGTCCGTGAAGAAGTCCAGCAGGCGATGGGCGTTCCTAAAGGGACGACTCCGACGGCTCCAGTGCATGAATCAGCAGCGATGAACTATGCAGCTGCATTATGTCATCCTGCACCCCGACGCGACCTCCCAAGCCCTCGTCGCTACCATCCTGCCACCGAAAGCCACCCCTTGGCCCCCGCCTGCTATGTCTACCAACGATCTCCAAACCCCAGGAAATGCGACGCCTGGATGACATCTAACAACCGACCGCTCTGCTTCCATTGCGGTGAGGCAGGACGCATCCTCCGTCACTGCCCGTACAGGCGGATCGACCTCCGTGGTTTCGCTGTCGACGCCCCATGACCCCGTCCTGGCGAGCGACCACAGGAAATCAACGACTTCCTCCGCAGCGGAGAGCTCTCGTCGCCAAGGCGTCTGTCACGCTCCCCATCGCCGTACAATTCCCGATTTGCACCGATTTTCAAGGACATCATTGACTTGTGCCGCCGCGTTAACCCGACCATGACCGAGGCCCATAAAATACGCCATATTCTTACCGGCATAAATGACAGTGCATTCAACATGCTCATCGCCAGGGATCCCACTACAGCGATACGACATGTGCCAAAGCTATGACGAGCTGCTCAAAGAGCGTGTTTTGATTCGCCGCCCGCCAGACGCTTCGCTCGCTGGACTGGCCGCGGTACGGGACCAATATGGTGTCTGCTCCGAAATCAAGGTTTTTGAACGTCAGGAGGTAACCTGCCAACTGTCTCTGCTGCCGTCTGGGACGGAGTCACCAACCGGCATTGCTTCAGACTTTCGCCCAGGAATCCAGCGATAGGTCTCAGCAGCCGGTCTTCAACCAGCTCCGGTCGCACCCTCACTGTCGTTGACTACGCCTACAATTGCACCTTCTAGCGTGGCGCCGCAGAGTTACGCTCCAGCAGTTGACCTGGCTTCAGCTCCTGCGTCGAGCATATGCCGAAGTCGCTTCACCTCCTATGCTTTGCCAGCTATGCATTCGGCTCCAACAGCTTTTGCTCCTCCTTTGCCTCAGATCTCATCTCACTTGAGACAAAAGGCATATTTGCTATGCCTGTGGCATCCCTGGGCACATAGCTAGCTACTGCCGGCGCCGCTTATTTGGCCCACAAGTTCCCAGTCCCACCGGGTCCACCAGCTGATTATCCGGACTACCTCCCTCGTCGTTCGCCTCCACCCCGTCGCCTCTCCATTTCGCCAATGCGTCGACGACCTGCTATCGTGCCGCAAACCTTCCGAAGTTCTCGAGGTACGAACTGCATATTCGACAGAACGCCACAGTCCTCTTCTTCATTCCGCCATTGTTATTGCTCCAATCGTTGAAGGTGTTCATACCCTCGCGCTTGTCGACACCGGCGCCGCTGTATCTGTCATCAGCCAAAATCTCTGCCACTCTCTCCGAAAGGTGACTATGCCTTTTGAGGCACTATCGCTTCGTACCGCGTCCACTCGCAGTATACAACCGCCAGCTGTCTGCACTGCTCGCGTAGTCTTCATAGAATTCGTCGTCCTCCCTACGTGTTCTCATGACGTCATTATAGGCTGGCATTTCCTGCCCCAACGCAATGCTATCATTCACTGCGCTGGTACAACTAATTAAGTACAACTAATTGAAACTAATGATGCAACGTCTGATGGCCTGTTCCACAAGCCGTGTCCTCGTTCTGCGCCCAAACTCCTCGTCACTCATGGCAGCCATTCTGCCAGTTAGCGCTCTTCTGGTTGCTCTCACTGCCTCTTCTGCCACCGCCCCCAAAGTGCTCTTTGTGCCCTCTAACTATTTGCTGCCGCCGCCACTTACCGTTGCCGTTTGCCGTCATCAAGCGGAGTGCATTGGCCGCCTTGAGCCAACAGGAGGTCCTGTTCGCCTTGAATGATGTTTCATTCACTGTTGCCAAGTTGACGCCTTGACACCAATTCCTGCGGCTTCCGATACTCTGCAGCGGGACCTTTTTGACCATTATGCGGACAGCGCTCTAGAGCGACGCCACCGCGAGCATCTTCTTGACCTTTTATACTAGTTCCCCTGCTCGTTCTACACCTCAAAATCTTCCTTTGGCCACACGAAGACCATTTCTAACCTCACCGACATTGGCGCTCACCAACCGGTCCTATAGAGGCCGTATCGCGTGTCCCCGACTGAGCGCTGTGAGCGCAGAACAAGTCGTAGACATGCTGAAACGCGGATTAATTAGAGAATCTTTTAGTCAGTGGTCACTTCATGTGGTCCTAGTTAAGAAGGATGGCTAAATACGATTTTGTGTTGATTATTGCCGTTCCAACAAAATTACTCGTCCAGATGTCTACCCCCCCCCCCCCCCCACGAATCGGCGATGCCCTCGACTGCTTCCAAAGCGTCGAATTCGTTTCATTCTTGGATTTGCACTCCAGGTATTTGCAAGTACCCCTAGCAGTGCAGATCGTGCGAAGACCGCATATTTTGCCCAAGACGGACTATACGAGTTTAAAGTTATGCCTTTCGGACTCTGTAACGCACCAGCCACATTCGAAAGATTGATAGCTACCTGGATGATAGCATCTCCACTCACCTGATCCGACTTCGCCAGATATTAACCTGCCTCCCCCGCAACAGCCTTCAACTGAACCTCAAAAAGTGCCGCTTCAGTGTCCGCCAGCTCTCAATACTCGGAGACGTCATGTGCGAAGATAGAATTTTACCTGTTCTTGATAAGTTAGGCTTCGTTGCCGACTTTCTGAAACCGACCACTGAAACAACAGCGAAGCTTTGGGGGCCCCTGCTCGTACTTCCATCATTGCGTTAGGAGTTTCGCACCCATCTTAGCCCCCCACACAGCTCCTGAAAGGCCCACTTACCCTCTTTTTTTTGAACGCCAGCCTGCAATGATGCATTAGCGACGCTGCGCCATGTTGTGACGTCACCGCTCATCCTTCGTCCTTACGGCCCTACTGCCCCTACAAACTCCACATTGATGCCAGTGGTGTCAGCCTCGGTGCCGTCCTTTCCCAGCGCAAGCCTGGCTACTCCGAATACGTTGTCGCCTGCGCAAACCGTGCTCTTATCAAAGCAGAGTTATCGAAAAGGAGTGCTTAGCTATGGTGTGGGCTATCACGAAGTTCCGCCCTTAATTATACGGCCACTCCTTCGAACTAGTTACGCTCTTTCTCGGTGTGCTGGCCTGCATGGTTGTCTTCACCTCAAACCACCTCGACAGCTCTAACCATAAAGAATATGCCTTCGGAGCAACGACGGGATCCTTGGGCTTCTTATTTGGAAGATATCCTTGGCACCAATTCCGCAGCTACGGATCCTCGGGCACTCCGGCATCCTCTACGCCGCTCCGATGTTTGTGCCCATCACTATACTGACCGCAAAGCGCTCGCACATGCCGGCGTCCTGAAGGCCTATGATTGGATTCGTCAAAGGCACTACTGGCTGCGGATATACGGGGGGAGGCATGACGTTGCATCCGCCATGCGCTTACCGCTGTTTCTTGCTCAGGTGCTGTCCTGCGTCTTCTTCTCTTGGTCTTCCGTGGATCCATTTTTACTGGATGAGGCATTCAAGCATTCGCCTATCCATTTCAACCTCAGCTGGATTGTTGCCGATGATGCCTCGATAGCAAGTCGCTGCGTCCCGCCTCTGTACCTGCCTCCCAGTTTGGCTCCGTCTGCGCTGGTGATCTGGCAACATGGAAGCACGAGCAGCACTATCAAGCCGGCAAGTTGGGGCACGACGTCGCCTCCGCCATGCGCTTACCGCTGTTTCTTGCGCAGGTTGGTTACCGGTTTCCCGCTGTACGATATTGCAGTTCCAATCGATGTATTATTGCGCTGTCGTGCCTCGAAGGCCTGCTTTGTGGTATGAAAAAGTGTGCTTCGATATGGAAGTATGGTCATAGCCTAATATGTCAAATTTTACTGTTATTATCTGGTGATGTTTAGAACAACCTCGGTCCTGATTACGACACTCCTCAGTTTAATTCGGATACCGAGACTATTGCTGGGATTTACGCAGTACTAAACGTCTACAACTACATCAGACGCCGTTTCTTCAGGAACTACACATGCTTAAACAACAGCAGAGTGCTACAAGGGCGTCTTTGGAAGGCTTCCTGGGCAGTATCTCTGCACTAGAGACCGACTTGCATTCCTTACTGTAGACTGCAAATGCTCGTACTCCGAATGCATTACCTTGTGTTGACACCTTATCCAGTGATATTGCCCATTTTAAGGCCTGTTTTGAAGATGTATCCAATATTTCTCGCAGAAATAAGCTGCTATTATAGTACTAAAAGATTCCGCACCAAAGAGTTGGTCTGAATTTGAAAAAAAAAAGAATGTGCGTGCTTTCTTTTCTTTTTGTCTTCGCCAAGATGTTCCATCTGAATGTATGGAAAGGGCTCACCGAGTAGGTCGCTTTGTTGAAGGCAAAACCCTACCGATTGTCGTTAAATTTCGCAAATATAAGGTCAAGGACAATATCTTATCACGTGGGTTTAGGCTCAAGGATACTAAGTTTGCCATGCGCGAAGTCTTCACGCCTGCGGTTAGAAAGGCTTTCAAGGCTTTCAAGCTTTCACAATACGCTCGTGATCAGGCTTTTTCTTCGAAGTTACGATTCGGTAAGCTTTTCGTCAATAAAGTGCTTTGTCTATGATTGTGAACCTGCCCGAGCTGTTGAGCTTAGGGAATTGCAAAAAGGGAGGCAACAGCCCGCTCAACAACATGGGTCTGATTTTCATTCTACGTCTTCGGCATCATCAAGTTTTGAATTGATAATTCTCGTCGTGAATTGCAGGAGAATATTTCTGATGAATTTGCTGGCCATGATTCCTCCGTTAAGCCTCATGCTATAATTTACACTGAATCGTGTCTGGATGATTTAGTTCTGAGCCCGGAGGTTTTCCCAATTGGTTATGATGTGTATCGTTGCAACCGACACTTGCATGGTGGAGGGTTATTTCTGCTGGTTGAGCAATGCTTTCGCTCTTTAGTAATAACAGCGCTCCTAGTTGGCTGCGAATCAGTGTGGTGCAACCTTCGTCTAAGCAATGGTAGGGACTTCACTATTGGTTCCGTCTACCGTTCCCCTTCCGCTACCAACCCTGACGTTTTCAGGTCACGGTCTGAATTCCTGCAATTCCTGCTTAGCTTAAAAAATGACTCTGTTTGGCGAGGATTTCAACATGCCTGATTTCAAATGGGTTGACTACAAATCTCTTCGTACGAACCAATCTTCATTGTCTTTGGCTTTTTGTGGATTAATTACTACTAAGGATCAATATCAGTACATCACTGAGCCTACTTGGGAAACTCAGCACTCATCTTCAGTGTTAGATTTACTCTTTTGTAGCCGGCCATCGGTAATGCGTAGCACTGTTATAATACCACGAATACGCGATCACAGTTGTAATATTGCTAATGTTCGGCATTCTCCTTACTTAATTCCAAGAGGTCCTCCTAGAAAAGTTTTCCTTTTTACCAGGGGCGACTATACATCAGTGAATAAAGAACTTGCTTTTCCCTTCTGAATTTTATTAATCTCAGCCAGAGTTTAGACTGCAGTGTATTCTGGGAGGTATTCAAAAATAAATTGGACAGCCTAATTGTTCAATACATCCCAACAAAACTCCTTTCTGGTAAGCGGCGCCGTGACAAACCGTGGATTACGCGACAAATCAGACGGCTTGCCACGAAAAAACATCGCCTTCTAGAATCGTATAAAAAGAGCCGATTCGGGCTCTTGGTGGTACACTAAAAACTGAAATTAAAACTCTTAAGCATAACTTCTTTAATAATCTGGGTTCTAAACTGCGTGCCAACCCCAAGGAATTGTGGATGTTTCTGAAACACAACGGACGCGAACCAGTCGGAATCCCAAACTTAGACTTCGATGGCAACGTTGTTACTGCTGATGATTTAAAGCTTGCCGTTTTAATGCATATTCCAGTCTGCCTTTGCGCAGACTGGAATCGGAGGACTTTTGAATATTCGTGAATGTGTTACCGAAGCCATTTTTTGAATTGGTTTTTACTTACCACGGTGTTTTAAAACTGCTTAGTAACATCAGGACCGCCTCTGCCAATGGCACTGATGGTGTACAGTCTTTGCCAAAAGTAACCAGGCTGCAGGATCTGCTTCTCAGCCATGTGGTAGCAGACTCATACCACTTCTGGTGCTCAAAATCTGTACAATGTAAAGGCAAGTACCCGTCCTCACTTAACTACTTCTGATAAGGTGGGAATCCTTATTGGCTTTATAATACAAGTTACAAGCAAAACGTGCTGCCTGGTTACTTTTGGCAAAGATAGTACCTGCCCATGTTTTAAAATCATGCACGAATGAAATTGTTCCTTATTTAGTCACCTTGTTCCAAACATGGCTTAACTCGGCATGTTTTCCAAAAGACTTAAAAAATGCTAATGTTGTCCTAGTGCAATAAAGCGGTTCGAAAACGTCTGTTGTTAATTACCGACCCATTTCTCTTACTAGCGTGTGCTGTAAAACATTGCAACATATAAATACAGCGCAGTCATAAAACACATTAACTCTGATGACTACTTTACGGCAGTTCAGCATGGCTTTAGAATGGGTTTTTCCTGTACCACCCAGTTACTTGAGTTCAGTAACGACCTGTTTTGCTCTTTTGACCATGGCCATCAAATTGATTGTGCATTTCTGGATTTAAAAAAAAAGCTGTGCCTCATGTGCTATCATTACATAAGTTACGTTGTGTTGGTCTGCATCCCAATATCACCGACTGGTTTCATTCATATCTCCAGGACCGCATGCAGCGTGTTGTAATTATTGGTTGTCACTCCGATTCCGTAAACGTCTCCTCAGGTGTACCCCAGGGATCTCTCCTTGGACGCCTTCTTTTTCTCATTTTTAATAATAATATTGTTCTTGACCTGACCTGCTAAATTCGGCTATATGCCGACGAATGTGTGCTTTACCATGTTGTGGAAAGTTCTGACGCATTAAAACTTCAGCGATATTTAGATTCTATCCAGTACTGATTCTCAAAATGGCAAATGTCTTTGCACATTTCAAAATGCAAACTTGTCTCGTTCACTCGAAAGCGCTCCCATCTACAGACCTGTTACTCATTAAATAACGTTCCCCTTCAAAACGTTTCTGAATATAAGCATCTCGGCGTATATTTCAAATCTAACATTGCGTGGACGAGACAAGTTGAGAATATTGCCGCGAAACCTTCAAAACTGTATTTGTTGTTGTTTTTTAACAGCCGCTGGCATAAAGGCTTATCACTCTGATTCTGGATCACGTATCAGTTCCGTAATCTTATGTCGCTAGTCACATCTTTATCAGTTTCGTTGTAGCGCAAGATGCACCGAGATCTATCTCGAAGATTCCGGCCAGTCGTGTGTCTTTCCACAATGTTCCAGCCCGTGCTGGTAGCTGTTTGCGACGTCATCGAGATTGTTCTGAGCAGCCTTTAAATTGAGCGTTGACGAGTGTGGCGGGCATTCTTTGTCCGACGACCGACGAGCCCGTTTGTTGCTATCGCTGCCGCCGAGTTGCTTAGTTCTTTTGCGGGCGCACGTCAGCCCCAATAAAGAGTTATTTCAGTACCATCACGCCTGTGTCTTCTTTTGGCGTGTACAGCCTTGTCACCACTACGTGACATCTGGTGGAGGTGCTGCCTTTGATCCTTCAAGCGAAGACCCAAGACCTGTTCCTGTCGCCCTGGAAGACCAGCCTACAGCTCACGGAGCCAGCCGCCGACTTCAAGGCCTAAAAACCGAACACGGTCTGCTGCCTGACCCCATTCGATCTCGGAAGGCATCGACGCTGACAATGGCCCAGCCTACAGCACCGGTTGTTTTCGTCCAACCCCGTGAGCCACCCTGCTTCCATGGACGACCGGATGAAGATGCTGAAGCCTGGATGGACCTTTTCGACCGTGTGGCAGAATTCAACGGCTGGAACGACGCTGCGAAACTCAGGCAGGTCTACTTTGTTCTTCAAGGACATGCCCGAGTTTGGTTCGAAAATCATGAGGCAGCTATGAAGAATTGGGAGATTTTCAAGGAAGCGTTTTTGACTGCCTTTTCAAGCGTCGTCCGAAAGGAAAGAGCCCAGGCCCTCCTTCAGTCAAGACTTCAACTTCCTAACGAGCCTGTCCTGGCGTACGTTGAGGAGATGAAGCGTCTCTTTCGCCGCGCCGACCCTAACATGACCAAAGGTGAGAGAGTCAAATTTTTAATGCGAGGCGGTAAAGAATCGCTTTTTGCAAGTCTTGTCCGAAATCCGCCAACATCCGTGGCGGAGTTTGAAACGGAGGCGTCTACTATCGAGAAGACGTTGGCCACCCGGATGCGCCACTACGAGCGACCACTTCAGCCAGACTGCTCAACCAACTACCCCAGCGCATCTGTAAGCGGAGAGAACCTTCGGGACCTCATACGGGAGATCGTGCGAGAGGAGCTCCGCCGATTGATGCCATCATCGCAACAACCGCAGGTGGCGACGCTTGCGGACGTCGTCCATGAAGAAGTCCAGCAGGCGCTGGGCGTTCCAGCACAAGAGGTAACAGCGATGAACTACGCTGGTGCATTACGTCGCCCTGCGCCCCGACGTGATGACTTTCCGAGCCCTCGCCGCTACCATCCTGTTCGTGAAAACCGCCCCTTGGCCCCCGCCCGCCAAGCCTACCAACAACCCCCAAGCCCCAGGAAGTGCAACGCCTGGAGGACAACAAAAAACCGGCCATTATGCTTCCACTGCGGGGAGGCCGGCCACATTCTGCGCCACTGCCCGTACCGACGAATCGGCCTCCGCCGATTTGCAGTCGACGTTCCACGACATGGCCTAGGTCAACGACCGCAAGAAATCGACAACTATCTGCGTAGCGGTGAGATTGCGCCACCAAGCAGTCGGTTCAGGTCTCCATCGCTGTACAGGACCCGCTTTGCGGCGCCAGGCCGTAACTACGATGAAAGTGTGCGCGGAAGGTCTCCAAGCCCGCGCAGAAGAAACTAAATAGCACAGGCAGCACAAGAGCCCGGGCCAATATTGTCAGTGAGTTAGTAGAGATCAGCCTTTGGGGTGCGGCGGTGGCGTAGCGGTAGAACATCCGTCTCGCATGCAAGAGGACCGGGGTTCAAATCCCGGTGCCGCGCAATTCTCCACCAGATGCAAAAAAAAAAATCCGCGTGTCGATGGAATTGCATACACAGATTTGGGGTGCGACCTGATACCGGTGAACACCTCCGGCAACGCACTCCCTCACCAGAACAGGAGTTGGCCACCCTGGTGCAGTAATTCGCCGCAACCTCCTATTATAAGCTCCATAAAACCCCGGCCCTCAGTCACCAGCGGCTGCGGACCAACTGACCACGGCGGCGGTCAGACCTGTGACGAGCAGCAGGGGGTGCTAAGAAAAGCCTGGCTCCGCTGGACAGGCCGCCATTGGAAACTGACCCTGGCAACGTTTAATGCTAGAACCCTAGCTAGTGAAGCTAGTTTAGGAGTGCTGTTAGAGGAACTATAGGGCATGAAATGGGATGTCATTGGGCTTAGTGAGGTTAGGAGGCGCAATGAGGCATATACTGTACTGAAGGATGGGCATGTATTGACTTATCGAAGTTTACCACAGAGGCGACAACTAGGAGTAGGTTTCCTTGTCAGTAAGTATATAGCGGGTAATATAGACGAATTCTATAGTATTAATGAGAGGGTTGCAGGCATCGTAATTCGGCTTAATCAGCGGTATGAACTGAAGGTTGTACAGGCCTATGCACCTACATGTAGTTATGATGACCAGGCAGTTGAAAGCTTCTATGAAAATGTAGAATCGGCAATGCAAAAAGTAAAGACGCAGTATACTGTACTAATGGGCGACTACAATGCCAAGGTAGGAAAAAAACAGGCAGGAGACAAGGCAGTAGGTGACTATGGCATTGGTTCTAGGAATAGCAGGGGGGAGTTGCTAGTTGAGCTTGCAGAGCGCCATAACTTACGAATCTTGAATACCTTCTTCAGCAAACGGAAGAACCGGAAATGGACATGGAAAAGTCCTAACGGAGAGACTAAAATGAAATCGACTTCATAATGTATTCAACCCCCGCCATTATGCAAGATGTAAAGGTAATCGGGAAAGTGCGATGCAGTGACCACAAGATGGTGAGGTCCCGAATTAGTCTAAATCTGAAGAAGGAATGCAACAGATTAGTAAGAAAGACACCCATCCACGAATTAGCGGTGAGGGGGAGGGCAGAAGAGTTCAGGATCTCGCTAGAGAGTAAGTATTCAGCTCTAACTGAGGATGGCGACATTACCCTAGATGCAAGGAACAATAATTTCAGAGATATCATTACTGAGTGCGCGGTAGAAGTAGGCAGTAGGATAGTTAGAGAGGATACCGGTAAGCTGTCTAAGGAGACGAAAGATTTGATAAAGAAACGCCAGAGTATGAAAGCTTCCAATCCAACAGACCAGATCGAATTGTCCGAGATATCAAAGCTAATCAATACGCGCAAGGTGGCCGATATAAGGACGTATAACATGGAGAAAATTGAGCATGCTGTAAAGAACGGGGGAAGCCAATAGGCAAAAACCACATGTATGCGATAAGGGACAAGGCGGGCAACGTCATCACTAATATGGAAAAGATATTCAAAGTAGCTGAGGAGTTTTATACAGATCTCTACAGTAGCCAAAGTAGTAAGGACCGTAATGAGATTGGCGGTAAGGAAAAACAGTCAGACGTTCCACCAGTGACGAAGGACGAGGTCAAGAAAGCACTAGAAACTATGAAAAGGGGGAAATCAGCTGGAGAGGATCAGATAACTACAGATTTGCTGAAGGACGGAGGGGATATCGTGCTAGAAATACTGGCGACCCTGTATACGCAGTGCCTGGTGTCATTGACGGTACCGGAACCATGGAAGTATGCAAACATTATCCTCATTCACAAGAAAGAGGACTCTAAGGACTCTAATAACAGACCAATCAGCTTACTGTCTGTTACGTATAATGTATTTGCTAATGTAATCGCTAATAGAATCAGGACAACCTTAGACTGCAATCAAACAAAGGATCAAGCAGGGCTTCGGAAACGGTACTCTCCTATCGATCATATCCATACCATCAATCAGGTGATAGAAAAATGCTCGGAATATAACTAGCCCTTATACATAGCATTCATGGATTACGCAAAAGCATTTGACTCAGTTGAAACCTCGGCGGTGATGCAGGCATTGCGAAATCAGGGGGTAGACGAACCGTACATGAAAGTGCTGGAAGATATTATTGTGGCTGCACAGCAACCATAGTTCTGCATAAAGAAAGTAACAAAATTCCCATAAAGAAATGTGTTAGGCAAGGAGACACAATCTCCCCAGTACTATTCACAGCTTGTTTAGAGGAAGTATTCAGAGACTTGGAATGGGAGCAGTTAGGGATAAGGGTAGATGGAGAATACCTCAGTAATCTGCGATTTGCTGATGACATTGCCTTGCTAAGCAACTCGGGGGATGAACTGCAAATAATGATTGATGACCTAGACAGGAAAAGTAGAAAGGTAAGCTTGAAAATCAATATGCAGAAGACTAAGGTAATGTTCAACAGCCTCGGGAAGGAACAGCAGCTTACATTAGGTATTCAAATACTGGAAGTAGTGGGCGAATATGTCTACTTAGGACAGGTAGTAACCGCAGATCCAGACCATGAAAAGGAAATAACAAGAAGAATAAGATTGGGATTGAGCGCATTTGGCAAGCACTCGCAGATTATGACTAGCAGCTTACCGGTATCGATCAAGATGAAAGTATACAACAGTTGCATCTTGCATGTACTCAGCTATGGGGCTCAAATGTGGAGGCTAACCAAGAGTTCTACTTAAATTGAGGACAACCCAGAGGGCTATGGAACGAAAAATGGTAGGGGTAACATTAAGAGATAGAAAGCGTGCAGAGTGGGTCAGAGAAATAACTCAAGTTACCGACATTCTAGTAGAAATTAAGAAGAAATGGACATGGGCAGGACATGTACCCAGGCAGCACACCAACATCGCACCAACCCCGGCCCAATGTCGACAAACATTGGGACCAACATTGGCGTAACACTGGTTTTTGAGAAATATTGGTCCGGCTTATTGCCAACATTGCTCCTGTCTTGGCACTGCCAACATAGGCTACTAGCTGGCCGCGCCCCTAGTGTCACGTATGGGCATGCCACTAGTATCCATTGGCACACGTGACATTGGCAATAAACTGGTCATGCCGCTAGTATCACATATTGGTATTAATTGGCATGCGACAAGTATTCATCGGCACACGTGTCATTGGCACTGCCATTGTTAAGCCACCTTTAGCAGGAAGCAACCATTCAGGAACAGTTGGTTAATGAGATTGGCCCGTGGGTCTTACAAATGGGTCTTACGATCTGCACAGAAGACAAGCATATATCACCATAAGATCTAAACTCACCTTCTCAACACTTATCCAAACACATTTTTGAAGTCTGGGTGCTCTATACGATTGAGTACAAAATACAGAACCCCGCTATAATAAACTCGGATATAGTAGAAACTCTGATATAGTAAAGCGAAACTGAAGTCCCAGTTCGTCTTCCATAGGGAACTGTACATTTTCCCCCTTTATAGTAACGATGTTTCTGGTAAAATCGGTTAAAGTGCTTCTGGCCATGGCGACGACTCCCGCGCACTACCTAGAGTCGCGAGGCCAAGACTTTTTGTATTTGAAAACAGAACAATAACCCCGAGTGTTCGTTTAGGTGGCTTTACTGCTAGCCGTAGCAGCAGTCAGAAGAAGCCTACTTTACAGAAGCCTTGGAGCAGCACAAAGAAAAAATTAAAACTGTCTACAAACATAGCAAGGAGGCGGCGTGTCCCATTCAGAAATTAAAGGAGTAAAAGTAGTGCAAGAAATAGGGAAGGGAAAGAAATGGGTCAACATTCACTCCAATGTGCAGGAGAAATCATGAGGCAGTGGTAGCAGAAAGTGGAGGTGCAATGAGCAAGGTCTTACAGCACTTGCGTGCCATGCGAATTTATAATTTATTGCTTTTTAAAAGACAGAAAGAGCAAAAAGGGACACCATGTTCATGCAAAGCTTTAGTTTTTACATAAAATCGAACTTGGTTGCATTCATAATCACGTCTTCATGCTTCAGAGGTACTTCCACAAGATGTAGAGAAATTTTATAATGAAAAAAATCACACAAAGAGATGATAAAAGCGAGATGAAAGATATTTAGGTTTTTTTTTTCATTAAGCAACAAGACGTGTTCAGTAAGTGCCTATTTAACTACTAGACAGCACTTTCGGGACCATGTCATCACAGACCACTGATACAGTGAAGACCATGATATAGTAAATATTTTTGCTGGCCTCAGTGGCTTTACTATAAAGGGGTTCTACTGTATATATTGAAGGCGTATTGCCACACATTCTTCTTTTAGAGCACTTTGCGACAGGTTTCTGGGCCTTCAAGGGCATGCAGTATCTTATGACGTAGGAATAATAAACATATATGCAAAATAATATCCATTCCAGATAAAAAAGTGAGATCTTTGGAAGGAAAAACCTGCTTCCGGCAAACCGATAACTTCAGGTGGATGTTTAGTGTTCATATATAATAACAGTTCCTGAAAATATGACGGTTCAGGCTCCAGAACTTTCAATTTTTGAAAAATTCTTAAACATTCCTTCAATAGACAATATTGATTACTAAGCATGCAAAACTGGATTATAAGAACACATTAAAGAATATTTTTCTGCAGTACACCAGTTACAGGCACGCATACATTACTGCGGCCAGAATAAAGAAATAATTGCTCTGACAGAATCAATCAAGCTATCTTCAATCAGCTAACTGAGGGAGATGCGTACATCGCAGATGTTCTCAAGGCTGTGTACGCATATAATATTCTCAAGATAACCGTACCATTTCAAGTTCCAGCTTTTTAATTTTCACAGCTTTGTTGCTTGCTGCATTCTCCTATAAACAATTGCCTTACTTGTAATGTACCAAGGAATAGTTTTCATACAGTGCTCATTATGAATTAAAGACACCAGAACAACATGCACACAAACAAGAAAAGTAGAATGGGACAGAGCGCCATTCACAACTGATTTATTGTGCAGAATAAAGTACATATATATCTCACTGCCGGCATATGCGCAAGGAACCCATTCAGCATCATGTAGTTTAAGATAAGATATGTTCAAGAAGCCCATGCCTCATACCACAGCCTCTTTCTCTGAGAAAGCATTTCTTGAACATAGCTTATCCTAAACTACATGATGCTGAATGTGATGTAGCTGAATGTGTTCCTTGCGCATGTGCCGGCAGTGAGATATGTATGTACTTTGTTCTGCACAATAAATCAGTTGTGAGTGGAACTCTGTCCCGTTCTTTTCTTGTGTACGTGTATTGTTTTGGCGCCTTCAGTTTATAATACATAAACACGAACAAGCCCAACAAGAAGTTCTAGTAATCATACAGTGCATGCTTGTTCAGCTAAAATTATTACAGTCAGCCTGCAATGAGCAATTGAGCAAGTACTAGAAATTTACATTGCATAGGCAGGAAAATGTTATGCTAGATCTGAGTACAATGATATCGTACTTCCTTATCAGCTAGCAGCCTACCAGGTATGCATTTTTCCTCATCACAGCTAATCATATGGCCATACCATCGGCACCCTTCCACGTGCAAGATTATATTCAGTTAGGCATACATGGGTGATTTTATGTCCAGGTACCAGGTGTGGTGCTCGGGCATCTGATTTCTTCAAACCAATTCATAGTAGTTGTTGGTATCAGTTCAGTTCAGTTCAGTCGTTCAGTCGTGTCCGACTCTTCGTGACCCTATGGACCATTTCACGCCACGCTTTCCGGTCTCCCACTATCTTCCTAACATCACATAACTTCATCTGCAGTGCCTCGAGGATGCCATCTAACCATCGCGTTCGCTGCCTACCCCTTCTCCGGCGACCGTCAACCTTTCCCAACATCAAATCTTTCTCCAGGGACTCCTCTCTTCTCATCAGATGACCAAAGTAGCTGAGTTTTAACTTTAGAATTTGACCCTCCAATGAGCAGTCAGGGTTTATGGTCGACAATATCGACTGATTTGATCTTCTGGCAGTCCAAGGAACTCTCAAGAGTCTTCGCCAGCACCACAATTCAAACGCGTCAATTCTTCGGCGGTCAGCCTTTTTCACAGTCCAACTCTCGCATCCATACATCACAACTGGAAAGACCATAGCACGAGTTATACGGATCTTGGTTGGCAGACTAATGTCTCTGCTCTTTACTAGGCGGTCAATGCTAACCATTGCTCTCTTTCCCCGAAGCAGGCGTCTCCTAATTTCATGGCTGCAGTCTCCTTCCGAGGTAATCTTGGAGCCCAAGAAGAGAAAATCTGTCACAGCTTCCACTTCTTGTCCATTGATGCTCCAGGACTTGATAGGGCAAGACGCCATGATCTTTGTCTTTTTGATGTTCAGTTTAAGCCCAAACTTCTCACTCTTTTCTTGTACGCGCATCAGAAGTCTCTTGAGTTCCACTTCACTTTCTGCCATTAAAGTGGTATCATCCGCATATCCAAGGTTGTTGATACGTTTTCCAGCAATCTTCACTCCATATGAAGACTCGTCCAGGCCGGCCTTCCTCATGATGCACTCTGTATATAGTTGTTGGTATAGAGAACAGTAATCTGACTGAATAACTGAGGCCAAATAATATTTTCATTGCTTAAGCACACCTTAAAATACAATGCTTGATTTGACTATGGGATCATAAAAAAGCGATACATCTAGCATGACAGTGATTTTCACTTTCACTCTATGACAACTTCCTTGAAAAACCAGTTTAATCCTGAGCTGAAAAAATGTTTCGCACACATTTTATATTTCAGTATCTATAAAATGTTGATATTTTGTGAATATATTTCAAAATAAAAATTTCTTAACAGCCTCACAAATTATTTTTTTTTCAAAAATGAACAATATTTTGTACTAAAATTAAACATAAGATTGTGTCTGGAGAAATAGTACTGTTTGCAGAACAAAACAGCGCATACGCAAAAAAAGCAGCAATATCGCTCAAATTTAATGTGCAATACACGAACTGAGAGTTCACCCAAAATTACAAGTACAATAGCCCTGTGTACATGGACTCGACAGCACCGGGATGAATCAGCATTGAGTAAGCATGGTCATCATTCTCGACCCGGCTGATGTCTACATGAACTCGCTTTCTAGAGCGTAAGTATCGTAGCAGAGCGTAGCATCGAGATTCGAAGTTATTCTGCAAGTTCTTACTCGTATTTGATCCCATTGCCTTTTACTATCGAGAGCTTCGATTATTTTTTATCGTTGATGAGCGCTAAAAAGCATCCATTTCGAGTGACGCTCGTTGCCGCTCCAGAGACTTTTTCATATCCCAGAGTTCCCCATAACTAGACTCCCTGACTGGACAGCGTCTACATGCCTTTAGATAAGCGGGTCAAGCGAATTAACCTACCCCCTGCAAGCGAGTTAACGCGGCCCGCTCCGCCGAATATTTTACTCGACCCGACTAAGTATAGTAGTAAGGTTGAAAGTTGGGCGAGTTGAATCTGGTTCATTTTGAAGGTAGCGCGAAAAACGAGGACCAGGAGTAGTAGGACACAACACGAGCGCTTTTCACAACTAAACTTTTTATTGAAAAACACGGAATAAATACCCATCTCGCGAAACTAAAACACAAGAGACAAAAGTGATAGCATCATCTACAGGAAAAGTGTAGGGCATGATACAGCTGGTGGGGGTGCTTACTGACTAAGATATCTTAGTCAGTAAGCACCCCCACCAGCTGTATCATGCCCTACACTTTTCCTGTAGATGATGCTATCACTTTTGTCTCTTGTGTTTTAGTTTCGCGAGATGGGTATTTATTCCGTGTTTTTCAATAAAAAGTTTAGTTGTGAAAAGCGCTCGTGTTGTGTCCTACTACTCTTGGTCCTCGTTTTTCGCGCTACCTTCAAAATGAACGACTAAGTATACATGAACCCCAAAACTGATTTTTCACTCGACAGACGTACTCGACCCAATTCTGCCGAGTTCATGTATACAGGGGTGGAACGCACGTGTAACAAGTAACAATGCTGCTAAGAATCCAATCTGCTTTCTTCTGGCGCATCCAGTTTTCTAAAAAAATATCTTGTCTGACAAAGGAGGATATTTGGAGTTAAGTAGCTAAGCAACACAAGATCCATATGCTTGCTCTAACGCATGACTCCTCAGTGCACTTACAGTTGCAATTTGCTTGGTCATGTGGCAGTTCACTAAACCGTCTGACTAGACATGACAATAAAAAAAAAGGGAGGGATCATTTCTACTTTTATTACGACATGCAAAAGCTTTTTTGTTGTTGACATAGCATTCAGAGACTGCGGGAGTTTGGCAGTTTAATACGTCTTATTTCGTTTGGCAGTTGCAAGGGGATGTAGAAAAAGAAATATGAGTAAGGAATATAAGGGGTGACAACATCCCGAAATGAAACTAATGGAACAATGATGCACACAGCGTATCTTAAATGGCGTCACTGGTAACATCAAACACAGAAAATCGTCCTTGAGTATGACAAATTTGAAGCCCAGGAGGTGAGTTGGTTGTGGGCAGGTAGTTGGAAGAGGGCAGTCCCCCTGAGAGGTAGGCGGCGAGATCACTGCCAGGGGAAAGCCCTGGCAAGCATGCAGGCAAAGGTGCACACATATAAGAGCAATAAATACGCAAGCAATGCACCCCTGAATGAGCAGCTGCACTAATAACTTCCTTTTGTCTTGCAGCCCACCCCTCCTGCACTGTAAGCAAGTCTGCTCTGTTTTCCGAACTCAGAAGCATGTGCAAAAACAAACAGAATGTTCTCTAAAATTTACAAAATTTGAACGAGCATTTCATGATGATCTCCTTTCTGCAAATGTCTTGCTCTAGGGTTACAGAATAAAATCATTGCAGCTGCGAAGAAAGCGAGTTGGGAGCTAATGGAGAATCTCAATGGCTTGGGGAGAGAATTATTTATAACTGTCACTTTGAGCAAAGTAAATAGCCTGGTTTAGATCAAAGTAATATTACATCTACAAGGCTGAAGCCAGTGTAGGCAACCAGAAATGTACAAGCAGTCAGTAACTGCATGTCTGTATGAACAAATACATACAGTGCAGGCAGCAGTAATGGAGAGTGGAATGCAAATAACCTTAGCAATGCTGAATGGCTTTCTTCTCAGCAACCTCAATACATGCTTCCTGCGAATTCTTGTAATGCAAGCATAATCAAGTATGCTAAATATTCCATCACCTAAAGCACCTGCACTCCCGTTTTACGCAAATGACAACTACTTCGTAAGTTCACAAGCTATGTCTGTTATTGTGCTATTACACCACAGGTTCACTCAATCATGCCTCAACTTGAAATAGTCACATACTGTTGAAATAAAGCAATGAAATATAGCACCAGCTATTAAAGCACTGCCAGGGACATGAAAGATATTATTTTCTGCACACTGTGGGCAAGACTTTTGAACCAGTAAGTCTTGAGCTAAAAAGCCAGAAAAAGTCATATAGCATGCAATCATACAGCAAAAAGCCAGCAGAGCATTTAAAGCCTTTATATAATGCAAAACAAAGGCAATGTGTCATACCTACCGAGGCAATGTTTCCTTACACATAGCATGTTTCATGGCAAGGCTCCCACAGTTGTTGACAAGTTATGCAGCGCCAAAATGTTGACGATGTTGTCTGCCTCACATTCAGGCAGCACCCCTTTGATGGCAGATGATTGCTTGTGCAAAAGCAGTGCGATAATACAAGTGGAGCAGCTGGACTGCGGGCTTTATAGAGCAAAGAACCCTAAACGCAAGGAAAGAAAGTCTCCATTAAATCGATGCCTCTAAATCATGATAACACCATACCACGGCTCTTCTCTGTTTAGTTAATCTATAATTTGAATTGAAAGCTGTCTCAAAAATGGACTAAATCAACTCTAGGTTACACATTGTATAACACAGCTGTGCCAGGGCGGTGGGGCGATCAGTTAGCATAACTACCGGAAAATGCATACTGATGTTTCATGCAGTCTTGATGCTGAAGCAAAGTGTCATGGTGCGAAGAACAAAATTAAAAGTATGCACGGGCGCCGAACGTGTGCTACACAACCGACGCGACTAGAGGTGTGCACGGGCATAAATTTTGAGCCCAACCCGGGCCTCATGCTACAAACCCGAACCCGGCCTGGAACTGAAATTGCCTGAGCCCACCCAGCGCTCACACTTAAGGCTCCGGCCCTACTGGACATGCTATAACCGACCAGTTGCAAAACCTACAAGTCGGCTTCCCTGTGAGGCAGGAATTCGCGCACAGTGGCGACAGAACCTGATTCAGGGATAATAGGTGCACTACATGCATCTACCACAGTCCACGCTGCTTGGGATGCAGTTCCCCGCGCACAGGCCATTGTCAGAGAAAGGTTTGCGGCATTCTTAACGCTGGAATAAAGGGGGGGGGGAGCACTGTCACCCTATGGGTGAAGAAAGAAAATTTAGAAAAGGCACACTAACCGGAGAGGGTAATAGTGGGGCGACAATGCGCACGCGAATAATACTGTGACGAATGGGCAAGAGGTGCGGGAATTACCCTACCCGTCAGGCGATGTGCCGGCACTGTACCCAACTATTACCCACAAGTAAGCCTATGCCGCCATTGTGCAGGAATGTCTGCCGCACCGGGAAGCTGACGTGTAGGTTTTGCAACTGCTCTATTGCAGCTGAAGCAACGATACAGAAAGAAAAAAATAGGCGACAATCCCTGGCGATGCATCGCGCGACGACGACGCCAACGCCTGTCGGTGCCGCTGGTGCACATCGCACAGAGCGAAGGACCTCAGCGACAGAGACGCGTTTTCAGCCCTGCTTTGTTAGCGCAGCCTCTTCGTATGGTAAATAAGTAGTTACCCTATATCCAGTTTCTTGCACTAAACAGCAACACTGTTGGAATTTCTTGAAAAGCGTCGAGCGCCCCCCCCCCTCCCCCCAAAAAAAACAATGGTCCCAGCGCAGCGGCGTGCTACTATACTGCGATGCCGACATGTTGAAAGCAGTGACGTTTTTCTGCAACTTTCGAAAATTAGCAATATCTAGCCACACTAGCCTTTTTTGTTTTTGCAATACTACCCTACCAAGCTTTTACTAAACCGTCTCGATGCGCTCATATATGCACGGATCAGACGAAATGAGCGTCTGCAGGATTTTCGCTCATACCGGACCAGGGAAACAAACTTTGCATGCAAAAAAAAGCAATAAAAAAAAAACAACGAAGGCGAGAACCCCAAAGCATTTCGCGATCGGCTGCCTCGCGAGCTGGTTCCAGCATCATGAGCGATTTTCTAAAACCATAGAACCTGGGCGACAGCGCCGAGCGGCAATGCTTTAGCGGTCCTCAGAGCACTGCGCATCGTGCTGCCTCGCGACTAATACGGTTAGCGTTTTATCACACCAGACACGAGAAAATATGCTTTTGTCCGGACTCCGCCGACTCCGCCCGAGGTCACCCGAGCGGCCGAGCCAAGCGACGGCTATACGCCGTTCCAGCCACTGTCGCGCCGTGAATATCCGAAGTTGGCTTTTAGGGCTACGATGCTACGCAGTTGTTTACTTTAGAAAATCAGTACTCTGCAAAACTGTAATGGTTTAACTTGAAATAAGCTGCAAAATGATCGGCATCAAGTCGCGCTCACTTGAGAACCACTTTTGAAAAGTTAACAACGTAAGAAATATGCTAAAAGAAGACAAATCTTCCTAGCACATGGCTTACGCAGCCTGCAGCAACAATAAAATGTAAGACAACGCTTGTAATTAAAAAAAATGCTCAATCTAAGAGACTAATATTTTGCTCCAATATACACCAATGCTTTATGAAACCTGAATGAAAAAATTTAAAAACTTACCTGGAATATTTCTTGAAGAAAGAAGCCTTTTCCGTGCGCGGGGCCATCGAACGTCGAGCCGAGCGAACGAGTGGCCGTTGGATGGACGATCGGAGCGTCCTCTTTGAAACAAAATACAACTGTCGCCGTCATGCCGGCTAAGCGATCGTAGCGTCATCCTTCGAGCTTTTTAGTAATCGCTTTTTCAGCAATAGCAGCATAGATGTGCTGCTGCAGCTGCTCATTTATCTAGGGCTCTGTGCCAGCAGCGAAGCGCGTCGTCGCCCTGGAGAGGCGCCTAGCTGTTTTGTTTATAACACCCAAACCTGTTCAAGTTTTATTTTGTGAATGCTGTGTTCTACTACGAATAGTTTGCTCACTTTTAGCATACCAACGAAAATGCTTTCATACAATAGTGCTCAATCGAGTGGAATATTTCAATCACCCTGAAATGAGGATTTGAAGCAAGTTTGTTGAAAAATATTGAACAAAGCATCTGAGTACCACGACTCGCCACCTCTGTATAAGCTAGTTGCA
This sequence comes from Amblyomma maculatum, assembly GCF_055883805.1. Taxonomy (NCBI): domain Eukaryota; kingdom Metazoa; phylum Arthropoda; class Arachnida; order Ixodida; family Ixodidae; genus Amblyomma; species Amblyomma maculatum. The sequence goes on from NC_139349.1 coordinate 183,881,740, forward strand.
TACGATGCTTACATTTTTTCTCATATATCCGCACCGTCAGCATCATTCTATCTGCTAGATTAGTGGTTTGTAGGCCCGATTCATTAGGCGCTTGTTTCTTTCTCACAGTTTTGTTTGTTGCGTATATTTTATTGGCCAAGAAAGTGCGGTAAAAGCACATTTCTCTATGCAACCTGTTATGAGAGCCCGGAAATGTTTGAAAGAAGTCTCCAGTCTGTTAGCGTTCGTCTTTTTATTACTGCGCAATTCCTTCCCCTGGGCGGCGGCCGTCCGCCCCTTGGACCCTGAGTGGTGCGTCGACCCGTCCACCGCTTTGGCGCACCTGCGTGGATTTCGACGCGCGCATGCAACCTCCGACCTTGCTCGCATCGCATGCGGTGAGAGAGTGCGATCCGGGGAACGACAGGAGTGCGAAGTGCGCGATGACTGGATTGAGCGGTGCGTCAGCACGGAGAGCAGGCGCTGGAAAACTGTGCGAACGAGCGTGTGCGAAACAAAGATGTGTCATTGTAATCCAGTTGTTAATATACCTATTGTACCTTTTCGTATTTTATTTGTGTTTCCAGTCTTTTCTTTCACATATTTTTTTCGTTCTAATGCGAACAAGTCAGTTTACATGTGGGTATCTTCTCTCCGTCCACAACATTTGTAAAAAAAAATACCTTTCCTGCGCACGCCTGAAACTGTTCCACCACGGAGGTAGTTAGAGAATAAATAAGCTTTAATACCGAATTAAGCTTAATTATAAAACAACGACTGCTTTATTTAGTTTTTGAACTCTACAGCTATTGCTTCTTGCCATATGTAGTGCAAGCATTGTATTGCAGTGAACGACAGCGGAATCGCGAATTTGGAGCTGTGAATAAAAGCGGAGAAACGTTACAGACTTCTTTTTTTCGCACTGGTGCAAAAAAAAAAAAATAATCCAGAAATTCAAAAATTATGCTACCAATGCTCTTGCATGGCGTCGAATCAAATGTTGTTCTGCTGAGCTGCCGTTCTTGTATAGTGCTGCTACATGAAGCTATTTTGATTTCCTATGATATTCAGTGTGATAAAGCCCCACGCGGACATATTTCGCGTTTCAGGTTCTTGTGAAATGTGGAAGCCGACCCGCCGCCGTGCCGTGGGCGACTCTTGCTGGCTCTGCGATCATTTTTTTCATTGCAGTGATTTGAATATTCGCGGCTTGTTTAGCAAATAAGTGGCGTACTCGTTTGCCGAGTGAGTGTTTCAAGATAATCATAGAGCATTTACCAGTACCGTATGTGTGCGACATTCCATCAGTGAATAATGCGCCATGGTCATTTGCAGTCGTACTTTTGATTATACACGTATGGAATGGTCTACTCTTGCAAAGCCTAAGACGTAAGTTACGCTAGCTCTGCGTATGTCAAATAGGTATATGAAAGAAATAGAGCCTTAAAGTATAGCGGCTGACGCATTGCGTCGTAAGTTCCCGCCCAGGCTGCGGCCCTGTGCACCTTGAACCATCGCATCACGGAGCGTGTAACCCGACAACCCCACCTGCAGAGCGCATCCACTCGGGCAAGTCGGCACCGTTGTTGCTGGCGCCGTGCCTCTATGTTTTTCTTCCTTTGTGATGTTTTCAATGCACCTAGCAAGCAGCGAACAGAGCGTTCATATTTCGGCGTGAGTGAGTGCCATCAGTGGACTGGAACAGAAGTGCGCGGTGTGTCGTCAACAAGGGCGGACGCTTGAGAAAAAATGTGCGAACGAGTGCGATGAAGAAAAGTGAAACTGTAACCCAGGTAATTTTTTTCAGCATAACCTCAATTTTCATACTGAGATTGTATGTGCAGTGTTTTTCTCTCCATTTTTTTTTCTAATACTTCTTAGAGCGACAAAGGAGCAGGAAGCGTCGATACGATTTGCCATATGTGGGAACATCCATGCATGTGCGGACCAACGTTTAATTTACCGCTCAATAACCCAGCTTCAATTTAGATCACCAATGTTAAATCGTTTAAGCGAAAGTATGTGCTGCGATGCTTCGTACTCGTATAGCTTAAACGGCCTAGTGTATTTTTAAAGTGTATTTCGATGGAAGCGCGCTCGCCATAGTCGATCTGAGTCACGTACGAGCCTTAATAGGCCGACGCTTATTGTTCATTTTTTGCATCGCACTGCATGCGTGTCCTGCGGTAATCGTCTGTTTGAAGCCACTGTTGTTAAAACTAATACACTCGGGGGCAAAGTAATTTGCTAAAACGTTTAGAATTCTCTTCACCCAGAGCAGCAGGAATCGCCACGGGAGCACCCATGGAAGCACCTGGACCATTGACGAATAGAATACAAAAAGGAGCAAGCATTGCCTATCCACGATATATGACATGTCGTTTTGATTCTTTCTAATCTACCGGTCGGCGTGGAGCCATTTATCGCCGCCGCCGCCATGACGGACCAGCAAACGGTGGTGAACTTACTGATATTTCACGCCGTTGACCGATCGTCGGTCTCATCCTAATTCGTCACAGTACACATGCGGATTGATTACAGTGCCAGCTTAAGTCAATGAAGATCTAGTGTAAAAGAACATGGTGTAATCCCAAGCAACATCAACAACAGCTAGGTGGGATTAAAGCAAACATGACGGAAGCCAGCACCGCGGAACTATAACTATTTAGACACACGATTTCCGAGGTATTTAAAATTGCAAAGGTAACTTGAAAACATCGATTATAACAGCACAGTTAACGACCCCAAGTATTAAATGAGCCTGCCAACCGCAAAAGCACGCTAATGCGGTTTCCCACGGAATATTTCCAGCCACATGCTAATTTGCATCTAATATTGACCAGTAGGTGAAATAGACAAGACAATGTTGACTACAGTGTATGCCAATGCATCTGGCGGGACATGGTAACAGAACTGACAGTATTGTCCAGCATATGTCATATATTAGCCAACGTCAGTGGAGTAATGACTAACGCGGTTCTATATAGCCATCCTTATGAAAGGGCAATGCCAATACCGTTGATATGTAAGGTATGCCAGTGTATATCTGACATTAGCGGGCCATTGTAACAGAGCTTACATTATTGTCCAGCATATGTCGAATATTGGCCAACATCAGGGGACTGACGGTTAATGCTGTCTGCTATAGCCATTCTTATCTCATGGCAGGGCCAACACCGCTGATACGCCGGATATCCAGGCCGATCATTGCCATCCTCGTAAGTCGGTACCACCGATATTGTGGGGGCATCGGATATGACGGGCCAATGTTGTTATTATTTCAGGCAGGCACGAACAATATTGGTTACCAATGGTGTCCTCAGGGCCAGTGTTGGACGTGGTATAGAATGGCACAACCAATACCAGCCATAACATGGCAGCGCTGGGCCTCCATAGGGCTGGCTCTTGTGCTGCCTGGGTAGTGCGAAGAAAGGATAACCGATGGTCGGTGAGGGTAACAACTGGATTCCAAGGGAAGGAAAGCGTAGCAGGGGGCGGCAGAAAGTTAGGTGGGCGGATGAGATTAAAAAGTTCGCAGGGGTCAAGTGGATGCAGCTAGCACAGAACCAGGTTAAGTGGAGAAATATGGGAGAGGCCTTCGCCCTGCAGTGGGTAAAATCAGGCTGATGCTGAGCCCTATGTATGCCCAGCGCTGCCATCTTATGGCTGGTATTGGTTGTGCCATTCTATAGCACTTCCAAATCTGGCCCTGAGGATTCGATTGGTAACCAATATTGGTTGTGCCTAACTATAATGATAACAACATTGGCCCATCATATCCGACGCTCTCACAATATCGGTGGTACCATTATACGAGGATGGCAATGATGGGCCTGGATATCCGGCGTATCACCGTGCTGTCTACCTTCGTTCTCTTGTTTCGCGTCCTGTTCCGTGCTGTGCTCCCAAACTCCGTCCTGTCTACCTTCGTTCTCTTGTGTCGCGTCCTGTTCCGCGCTGTGTTCCCCCCCCCCCAAAAAAAAGGTATCACCGGTGCTGGCGTTCCCATTTGATAAGGATGGCTATAACGGACAGCATTAGCCGTCAGTCCACTGATGTTGCCCAATATTCGACATATGCTGGACAATAATGTTAGCTCTGTTACAATGGCCCGTCAATGTCAGATATACACTGGCATACCTTACATATCAACGGTATTGGCATTGCCATTTCATAAGGATGGCTATATCAAACAGCGTTAGCCATTACTCCACTGACGTTGGCCACTATATGGCATATGCTGGACAAGACAATACTGTCAGTTCTGTTACCACGTCCCGCCAGATGCATTGGCATACACTTTAGTCAACATTGTGTTGTCTATTTTACCTACTGGTCAATATTAGATGCAAATTAGCATGTGGCTGGCTGGATATACTCTGTGGAAAACCGCATCAGCATGCTTTTGCGGTTGGCAGGCTCATTTAATATTTGGATTCGTTAACTGTGCTGTTATAATCGATGTTTTCAAGTTACCTTTGCAATTTTAAATGCTTCAGAAATATTGTGTCTAAATAATTATAGTTCCGCAGTGCTGGTTTCCGCCGTGTTTGCTTTAGTCCCATCTAGCTGTTGTTGATGTTACTTGGGATTACACCATGTTCTTTTACACTAGATCTTCATTGACTTAAGCTGGCACTGTAATCAATCCGCATGTGTACTGTGACGAATTAGGATGAGACCGACGATCGGTCAACGGCGTGAAATATCAGTAAGTTCACCACCGTTTGCCGGTCTGTCAGGGCGGCGGCGGCGATTAATAGCTCAACGCCGACCGGGAGATTATAAATAATCAAAACGACATGTCATATATCGTGCATAGGCAATGGCTGCTACTTTTGTATTCTATTCGGCAATGGTCTAGGTTCTTCCATGGCTGCTCCCGTGGCGATTCCTGCTGCTCTAGGTGAAGAGAATTCCAAACGTTTTAAAAATTTGTTTGCCCCCGAGTGTATTAGTTTTAACAACAGTTGCTTCAAACAGACAATTACCGCAGGAAACGCATGCAGTGCGATGCATTTAATCAGAGATAAGCGTCGGCCTAATAATGCTCGTACGTGACTGAGATCGACTATGGCGAGCGCGCTTCCATCGAAATACACTTTAAAAATACACTAGGCCGTTTAAGCTATGCGAATACGAAGTATCGCAGCACATACTTTCGCTTAAACGATTTAACATTGGTGATCTAAATTAAACCTGGGTTATTAGCGGTAAATTAAACGTTGGTCCGCACATGCATGGATGTTCCCACATATGGCAAATCGTAACGACGCTTCCTGCTCCTTTGTCGCTCTAAGAAGTATTAGAAAAAAAATGGAGAGAAAAACACTGCACATACAATCTCAGTATGAATATTAAGGTTATGCTGAAAAAAATTACCTGGGTTACAGTTTCACTTTTCTTCATCGCACTCGTTCGCACATTTTTTCTCAAGCGTCCGCGCTTGTGTACGACACACCGCGCACTTCTGTACCAGTCCAGTGATCGCACTCACTCGCGCCGAAACATGGACGCTCTGTTCGCTGCTTGCTAGGTCCACTGAAAACATTACAAACAAAGGAAGGAAAACATGGAGGCACGGCGCCAGCAACAGCGTCGCCGACTTGCCCGAGTAGATGCGCTCTGCAGGTGGGGTTGTTGGTTTACATGTTGTGCGATGCAATCCAAGACACAGGCCCTGACGCTCCACGTGTGGCTCAAGGTGCACACGGCCGCCGCCCCGGCGGGAATTTCCGACGCAGTGCGTCAGCCGCTATACTTTAAGGCGCTATTTCTTTTATATACTTATTTGACATAAGTAGCGCTCGCGAAACTTACGTTGTAGGCTTTGCAAACGAGTAGACCATCGCATTTACTTGTATAATCAAAAGTACGACTGCAATGACCATGGCGCATTATCACTGATGGAATATCGCACACATACAGTACTGGTAAATGCTCTATGATTATCTTGAAACACTCATTCGGAAAACGGGTACGCCAGCTATTTGCTAAACAAGCCGCGAATATTCAAATCACTGCAGTGGCAAAAATGATCGCAGAGCCAGCTAAAGTCGCCGGCGACACGCCGGCGGGCCGGCTTTCACATATCACAAGAACTTTAAACGCGAAATATATCCGCGTGGGGCTTTGGTCACACTGAATTTCATAGGGACACAAAATAGCTTCGTGTAGCAGCCAGTATACAAGAACGGCAGCTCATCAGAACAACATTTGATTCAACGGCATGCCAAGTGCATGGATAGCATAATGTTGGAATTTCTGGTTTATTGATTTTTTTTTCGCAGAAGTGCGAAAAAAAGAAGTCTGTAATGTTTCTCTGCTTTTATTCACACCCCCAATTTCGCTATTCCGTCGTCGTTCACTGCAATACAATGCTTGCGCTACAATTGGCAAGAAGGAATAACTTTAGAATTCGGAAACTAAATAAAGCAAACGTTGTTTTACAATTAAGCTTAATTCGGTATCAAAGCTTATTTATTCCCTAACTACCTCCGCTGTGGAACAGTTAGAGGCCTGCGTGGGGGGGGGGGGAAGTAGTTTTTTTTACAAATATTGTGCATGGAGAGAAGATACCCACATGTAAACTGACTTGTTAGCATTAGAACAAAAAAAATGTGAAAGAAAAGACTGGAAACACAAATAAAATACGAAAAAGTACAATGGGTATATTAACAATTAACAACTGGATTACAATGACACATCTTTGCTTCGCACATGCTCGTTCTCACAGTTTTCCAGCGCCTGCTCTTCGTGCTGACGCACCGCTCAATCCCGTCCTCGCGCACTTCGCACTCCTGGCGTTCCCAGGATCGCACTCTCTCACAGCATGCGATACGAGCAAGGTCCGAGGTTGCATGCGCGCGTTGAAATCCACGCAGGTTCGCCAAAGCGGTGGACGGGTCGACGCACCACTCATTGTCCAAGGGGCGGAAGGCCGCCGCCCACGGGAGGAATTGCGCAGTAATAAAAAGACGAACGCTAACAGACTGGAGACTTCTTTCAAACATTTCCGGGCTCTCATAACAGTTTGAATAGAGAAATGTTCTTTTACCGCATTTTCTTGGCCAATAAAATATACGCAAGAAACTAAACTGTGAGAAAGAAACAAGCGCCTAATGAATCGGGCCAATAAACGACTAATTGCAGATGGAATGATGCTGACGTTGCGGATATATGAGAAACAATGTAAGCATCGTATGTAACTAACTTATAAAGAGGTGGCAAGTCGTGGTACTCAGATGCTTAGCTCAATAATTTTCAACAAACTTGCTTTAAATCCTCATTTCAGGGTGATTGAAATATTCCCCTCGATTGAGCACTATTGTATAAAAACATTTTCGTTGGTATGCTAAAAGTGAGCAAAGTATTCGTAGTAGAACACAGCATTCAAAAAATACAACTTGAACAGGTTTGGGTGTTGTAAACAAAACAGCTAGACATCTCTCCAGGGCGACGACGCGCTTCGCTGCTGGCACAGAGCCCTACATAGATGAGCAGCAGCAGCAGCGCATCGTTGAAGGCTGGTTCAAGTCCTGCTATCTAGGAAACGCTTGCTAAACGGAGGGTACAAAACCGAGGCCATCGAGCTCTGAAAAAGCGATTACTAAAAAGCTCGAAGGATGACGCGACAATCGCTTAGCCGGCATGACGGCGACAGTTGTATTTTGTTTCAAAGAGGGCGCTTCGTTCTTTCGTCCATCCAACGGCCACTCGTGCGCTCGGCTCGACGTTCGGTGGCACCGCGCACGGAAAATGGTTCTCTCTTTAGAAATATTCCATGTAAGTTTTCAAATTTTCTCATTCAGATTTCATAAAGCCTTTGTGTATATTGGAGCAAAATATTAGCCTCTTAGATTGAGCATTTTTTAAATTACAAGCGTTGTCTTATATTTCATTGTTGCTGCAGGCTGCGTAAGCCATGTGCTAGGGAGATTTGACTTCTTTTAGCATCTTTATTACGTTATTAAATTTTCAAAAGTGGTTCTCAAATGTGCGCGACTTGATCCCGATAATTTTGCAGCCTATTTCAAGTTAAACCGTTACTGTTTTGCAGAGTACTAACTTCCTAAAGTAAACAACTGCGTGGCATCGTAGCCCTAAAAGCCAACTTCGGATATTCACGGCGTAGAGCTGTCGCGTGGCTCGGCCGCTCGGGTTCCCTCTGGTGACCTCGGGCCGAGTCGGTGGAGTTCGGGCAAAGGCATATTTTCTCTTGTCTGGTGCGATAAAGCGCTAACCGCATGTGTCGCGCGGCAGCACGATGCGCGGTGGGCTGAGGACCGCTAAAGCATTGCCGCTCGGCCCTGTCGCCCAGGTTCTGGGTTTTTAGAAAATCGCTCATGTGGCTGGAACCAGCTCGCGAGGCAGCCGATCGCGAATTGCTTTGGGGTTCTCGCCTTCGTTGTTTTTTTTATTGCTTATTTTGCATGCAAAGTTTGTTTCCCTAGTCCGGTATGAGCGAAAATCCTGCAGACGCTCATTTCGTCTGATCCGTGCATATATGAGCGCATCGAGACTGTTTAGTAAAAGCTTTGTAGGGTAGTAATGCAAAAAAAAGGCTAGTGTGACTAGATATTGCTAATTTTGGAAAGTTGCAGAAAAACGTCACTGCTTTCAATCATGTCTGCATCGCAGTATAGTAGCACGCCGCTGCGCTGGGACCGTTTTTTTTTGGGGGGGGGGGGGGTGGGGCGGGCACGACGCTTTACAAGAAATTTCATCAGTGTCGCTGTTTAGTGCAAGAAACTGGATGTATCGTAACTGTACTGATTTACCAAACGAAGTGGCGGCGCTAACAAAGCAAGGCTGAAGACGCGTCTCTGTCGCTGAGGTCCTTCGCTCTGTGCGATGGGCACCAGCGGCACCGACAGGCGTTGGCGTCGTCGTCGCGCGATGCATCGCCAGGGATTGTCGCCTATTTTTTTCTTTCTTTATCGTTGCTTTAGCTGCAATAGATCAGTTGCAAAACCTACACGTCTGCTTCCCGGTGCGGCAGACATTCCTGCACAATGGCGGCATAGACTTACTTGTGGGTAATAGTTGGGTACAGTGCTGGCACATCGCCTGACGGGTAGGGTAATTCCAACACCTCTTGCCTATTCGACACAGTATTATTCGCGTGCGCATTGTCGCCCCACTAGTACCCTCTCCGGTTAGTGTGCCTTTTCTAAATTTTCTTTCTTCCCCCCTAGGGTGACAGTGCTCCCCCCTTTATTCCAGTGTTAAGAATGCCGCAAACCTTTCTCTGACAATGGCCTGTGCGCGGGGAACTGCATCCCAAGCAGCGTGGACTGTGGTAGATGCATGTAGTGCACCTATTATCCCTGAATCAGGTTCTGTCGCCACTGTGCGCGAATTCCTGCCTCACAGGGAAGCCGACTTGTAGGTTTTGCAACTGGTCGGTTATAGCATGTCCAGTAGGGCGGGAGCCTTAAGTGTGAGCGCTGGGTGGGCTCAGGCAATTTCAGTTCCAGGCCGGGTTCGGGTTTGTAGCATGAGGCCCGGGTTGGGCTCAAAATTTATGCCCGTGCACACCTCTAGTCGCGTCGGTTGTGTAGCACACGTTCGGCGCCCGTGCATGCTTTTAATTTTGTTCTTCGCACCGTGACACTTTGCTTCAGCATCAAGACTGCATGAAACATCAGTATGCATTTTCCGGTAGTTATGCTAACTGATCGCCCCACCGCCCTGGCACAGCTGTGTTATACAATGTGTAACCTAGAGTTGCAATTAGTCTATTTTTGAGACAGCTTTCTATTGAAATTATAGATTAACTAAACAAAGAAGAGCCGTGGTATGCTGTTATCATGATTTAGAGGCATCGATTTAATGGAGACTTTCTTTCCTTGCATTTAGGGCTCTTTGCTCTATAACGCCCGCAGTCCAGCTGCTCCACTTGTATTATCGCACTGCTTTTGCACAAGCAATCATCTGCCATCAAAGGGGTGCTGGCTGAATGTGAGGCAGACAACATCGTCAAAATTTTGGCGCTGCATAACTTGTCAACAACTGTGGGAGCCTTGCCATGAAACATGCTGTGTGTAAGGAAACATTGCCTCGGTAGGTATGACACATTGCCTTTGTTTTGTAATATATAAAGGCTTTAAATGCTCTGCTGGCATTTTGCTATATGATTGCATGCTATATGACTTTTTCTGGCTTTTTAGCTCAAGACTTACTTGTTCAGAAGTCTTGCCCACCAGTATGCAAAAAATAATATCATTCATGTCCCTGACAGTGCTTTAATAGCTTGAGCTATATTTCGCTGCTTTATTTCAATAGTATGTGACTATTTAGAGTTGAGGCATGATTGAGTGAACCTGTGGTGTAATAGCACAATAACAGACATAGCTTGTTGAACTGATGAAGTAGTTGTCATTTGCGTAAAACGGGAGTGCAGGTGCTTTAGGTGATGGAATATTTAGCATACTTGATTATGTTTGATTTACAAGAATTGGCAGGAAGCATGTATTGAGCAGGATAGTTAAGCGGGCGAGTTGGTGATACATGATCCAAAAAAACAGCGCGAACAATCGGGGACGACAGGAAGAAACAACGGGAACAAGCGCAGGACAGCGCTTGTTCCTGTTGTTTCTTCCTGTCGTCCCCGTTTATTCGCGCTGTTTTTTTGGATCATGTATTGAGGTTGCAGAAAAAAAAGCCATTCAGTATTGCTCAGGTTATTTGCCTTCCACTCTCCCTTTATTACTGCTGCCTGCACTGTATGTCTTTGTTCATACAGACATGCAGTTACTGACTGCTTGTACATTTCTGGTTGCCTACACTGGCTTCAGCCATGTAGATGTAATATTACTTTGACCTAAACCAGGCTATTTACTTTGCTCAAAGTGACAATTATAAATACTTCAGTCCCCAAGCCATTGAGATTCGCCATTAGCTCCCACCTGACTTTATTCGCAGCTGCAATGAATTTATTCTGTAACCCTAGAGCAAGACATACTAGAGAAATACTCGTTCAAATTTTATAAATTTCGGAGAACATTCTGTTGGTTCTGAGTTCGGATAACAGAGCAGACTTGCTTACAGTGCAGGAGGGGTGGGCTGCAAGACAAAAGGAAATTATTAGTGCAGCAGTTGATTCAGGGGTACATTGCTTGTGCATTTATTGCTCTTATATATGTGCACCTTTGCCTGCATGCTTGCCAGGGCTTTCCCCGTAACAGGTGGCAGTGATCTTGCCGCCTACCTCTCAGGGGGACTGCTCTTTTCCAACTACCTGCCCACAACCAACTCACCTCCTGGTCTTTAAATTTGTCATACTCAAGGACAATTTTCTGTGTTTGATGTTACCAGTGACGCCATTTAAGATACACAGCGTGCATCATTGGTCCATTAGTTTCATTTCGGGATGTTGTCACCCCATATATTCCCTACTCATATTTCTTTTTCTACATCCCCTTGCAACTGCCAAACGAAATGAGATATATAAAATTGCCAAACCCCCGCAGTCTCTGAATGCTATGCCAACAACAAAAAAGCTTTTGCATGTTTTAATAGAAGTAGAAATAATTCCGCGATTTTTTTTTATTGTCATGTCTAGTGAGATGGTTTAGTGAACTGCCACATGACCAAACAAATTGCAACTGTAAGTGCATTGGAGTCATGCGTTAGAGCAAGCATATGGATCTTGTGTTGCTTAGCTGCTTAACTCCAAATATCCTCCTTTGTCAGACAAGATATTTTTTTATAAAACTGGATGAGCCAGAAGAAAATAGATTGAATTCTTAGCAGCATTGTTATTTGTTACACGTGCGTTCCAGCCCTGTATACATGAACTCGGCAGAATTGGGTCGATTACGTCTGTGGAGTAAAAAATCAGTTCTGGGGTTCATGTATACACAGTCGGGTCGAGTAACATAGGCGGTGGAGCGGGTCGCGTTAACTCGCTTGCAGGGGGTAGGTTAATTCGTTTGACCCGCTTATCTTAAGGCATGTAGACGCTGTCCAGTCAGGGAGTCTAGTTATGGGGAACTCTGGGATATGAAAAAGCCTCTGGAGCGGCCACGAGCGTCACTCGAAATGAATGCTTTTTAGCGCTCATCAACGATAAAAAATAATCGAAGCTCTCGATAGTAAAAGGCAATGGCATCAAATACGAGTAAGAACTTGCAACATAACTTCGAAACTAGATGCTCTTCTCTGCTACGATACTTACTCACTAGAAAGCGAGTTCATGTAGACATAGCCGGGTCGAGAATGATGACTTTGCTTACTCAACGCTGATTCAACCCATTGCTGTCGAGTCCATGTACACAGGGCTATTGTACTTGTAATTTTGGGTGAACTCTCAGTTCGTGCATTTCACATTACATTTGAGCGATATTGGTGCTTTTTTGCATATATGCTGTCTTGTTCTGCAAACAATACTATTTCTCCTGACACAATCTTATTTTTAATTTGAGTACAAAATATTGTCCATTAAAAAAAATAATTTTGAGGCTGTTAAGAAATTTTTATTTTGAATATATTCACAAAATAGCAACATTTTATAGATATTGAAATATAAAATGTGTGCGAAACAACTTTTCTGCTCAGGATTAAACTGGTGTATCAAGGAACTTGTGATAGGGTGAAAATGAGAAATCACTGTCATGCTAGATGTATCGCTTTTTTATGATCCCTTAGTCACATCAAGCATTGTATTTTAATGTGTGCTTAAGCAATGAAAATAATATTTGGCCTCAGATATCAGATATCTTCTATCAGATATTCAGGCAGATTACTATTCTCTATACCAAAAACTACTACGAATTAGTTTGAAGAAATCAGATGCCCGAACATCACACCTTGTACCTGGACATAAAGTCACCCGTGTATGCCGAACTGAAAATAATCTTTCACGTGGAAGGTTGCCGATGGTATGGCCATATGATTAGCTGCTGCTAGCTGATAAGGAAGTATGACATCGTTGTACTCAGATCTAGCATAACATTTGCCTGCCTATGCAAAGTAGATTTGTAGTACTTGCTCAATTGCTCATTGCAGGCTGACTGTAATAATTTTAGCTGAACAAGCATGCCCTGTATGATTAGGAGAACTTCTTGTTGGGCTTGTTAGTGTTTACTTATTATAAATTAAAGGCGCCAAGACAATGCACGCACACAAGAAAAGAACGGGATAGAGTTGCTCTCACAACTGATTTATTGTGCACAACAAAGTTCATAATACGTTCATTATATGTTAAAATTTGTAGTCTGCCCCCCCCCCCCTTATGTAATGCCTTCGGGCCCTTAAGGTGGAATAAATGAAAAAAAAAATGAAATGAAATATCCCACTGCCGGCACATGCGCTAGGAACACATTCAGCTGTATCACATTCAGCATCATGTAGTTTAAGATAAGCTATGTTCATGGGCAGGACATGTAGTGCGAAGAGAGGATAATCGATGGTCGCTGAGGGTAACAAACTGGATTCCATGGGAAAGAAAGCGTAGCAGGGGGCGGCAGAAAGTTAGGTGGGCGAATGAGATTAAGAAGTTCGCAGGAGTCAAGTGGATGCAGCTAGCACAGAACCGGGTTAAGAGGAGAAATATGGGAGAGGCCTTCGCCCTGCAGTGGGTATAATCAGGCTGATGATGATGATGATGATGATGATGTTCAAGAAATGCTTTCTCAGAGAAAGAGGCTGTGTATGAGGCATGGGCGACAAATCATAAAATGTGCCAAAGAGGTTGCTACTACATCGACCAAGCCGGCCGATGTGTTGAAAGAATCCGGGAACATGAATGTAATATAGAGCAAAATAAAGATGGCCCCACTATTCCGAAGCATATCATATCCTGCCCTTCAGGCACTTGTGAACCATGTTTTTCTGATGTGTGCATTCTTGCAAGGAGTGGCAATAAGATGGCCAGAGAGCTAATTGAAACGTTTCATATCGGAAAGAAAGGTAATTTGTACGTCAGTGACACGTCGATCAATCAGAGAAAGCGTTTCTTGAACATATCTTAAACCACATGATGCTGAATGTGTTCCTTGCGCATATGCCGGCAGTGAGATATATATGTACTTTATTCTGCACAATAAATCAGTTGTGAATGACGCTCTGTCCCGTTCTTCTTTTCTTGTGTGTGTGCATGTTGTTCTGGTGCCTTAAATTTATAACGAGCACTGTATGAAAACTATTCCTTGGTACATTACAAGTAAGGCAATTGTTTATACTAGAATACAGCAAGCAATAAAAGCTGTGAAAACTAAAAAGCTGGAACTTGAAATGGTACGGTTATTGTAAATGACACATATGGGTCTCATTCGTCACTGATCTTGAAAATATTATATGCGTACACAGCCTATAGAATATCTGCGATGTACACATCTCCCTCAGTTAGCTGATTGAAGATAGCTTGATTGATTCTGTCAGGGCATTGATTTCTTTATTCTGGCCGCAGTAATGTATGTGTGCCTGCAACTGGTGTACTGCAGAAAAATATTCTTTAATGTGTTCTTTAATATCATCCAGTTTTCATGCTTAGTAATCCATATTGTCTATCGCAGGAATTTTCAAGGATTTTTTAAAAAATTGGAAGTTCTGGAGCCTGAGCCATCATATTCTATATGAACACTAAGCATCCACCTGAAGTTATCGGTTTGCCGGAAGCAGGTTTTTCCTTCCAAATATCTTTCTTTTGTATCTGGAATGGATATTATTTTGCATGTATGTTTATCATCCCTACGTCATAAGATACTGCATGTCCTTGCAGGCCCAAAAAACTTTCGAAACATGCTCTAAAAGAAGAATGTGTGGCAATGGGCCTTCAATATATACAGTAGAACCCCTTTATTGTAAAGCCATGGGCCAGCGAAAATATTTACTATATCATGGTCTTTACTGTATCAGTGGTCTGTGGTGACATGGTCCTGTAAGTGCTGCCTAGTAGTTAAATAGGCACTTGGTGAACACGTCTTGTTGCTTAATGAAAAAAAAACTAAATACCTTCCATCTCGCTTTTATCAACTCTGTGTGATTTTTCATTATAAAATTTCTCTACATCTTGTGGAAGTACCTCTGAAGCATGAAGACTTGATTACGAATGCGACCAAGTTCGATTTCATGTGAAAACTAAAGCCTTGTATGAACATGGTGTCCCTTTGTGCTCTTTCTGTCTTTTAAAGGGCAATAAATGATAAATTCGCATGGCCCTCAAGTGCTGTAAGACCGTACTCGCTGCACCTCCACTTTCTGCCACCACTGCCTCATGATTTGTGCTGCACATTGCAGTGAATATTGACCCATTTCTTTCCCTTCCCTATTTCTTGCTGCACATTTACTCCTTTACTTTCTGAATGGAACACGTCGCCTGCTCGCTATGTTTGTACACAGCTTTACTTTTTTCTTCTTCGTGCTGCGCGCTTTCCCTCGCGGATCTTTTTCTGACCACTGCTAAGTCTAGTAGTAAAGCCACCTAAACAAACACTGGGGGTTATTGTTCTGTTTTTAAATACAAAAAGTCTTGGCCTCGCGATTCTAGGTAGTGCGCGGGAGTCATCACCATGGCCAGAAGCACTTTAACCGATTTTTACCGAAAACACCTTTACTATAAAGGGGGAAAATGTACAGTTGCCTATGGAAGACGAACTGAGACTTCAGTTTCACTTTACTATATCAGAGTTTCTACTATATCCGAGTTTACTATAGCGGGGTTCTGTATTTTGTACTCAATCGTATAGAGCACCCAGACTTCAAATATGTGTTTGGATAACTGTTGAGAAGGTGAGTTTGGATCTTATGGTGATATATGCTTGTCTTCTGTGCAGATGCCATTTGTAAGACCCAAGGGCCAATCTCCTCAACCAACTGTTCCTGAATGGTTGTTTCCTGTGGGGTGTCTAGCTTACTACCTGGGCCATGCTCTTCCCCCGCCCCCTCATCCTCATCACTTGATCCATTGACCCTTCTCTGCCAACTACCATGCTCAACACAGTCCACTGCCATTTTCCATCCATGGTCGACACTGCCCTGGAATGCACCCATGCTCAGCCTCCTATAGTTCATCAACCCTGCTCAACATGTCCAGCCCGTTCCATCATGACCAATGCACGCTGCACCCCATCACCTCTCCCTGCACTACCTGGTCATGTGCGGCTTAGTGCCCTGTTTCCAATTACACCTACTAGCCTCTCCCATATTAACCCTGTACCCAATGCCTCCTGCACTGCATTTTGGCCCTCTGATGTCCTTGTGGTATATGAGCTCTGAATAAATTGTTTTCGGAAAATATTTTGCTTGCCTCATTTAATTCCATGGTTTTTATGGCTCCTTAGGGAGATGACATGCAAGGTTGTATTGGGAAATGACTGCATAAGAAAGCCACAATTGTCAGACTGACAGTCAGTAAGGGCAAGGGTGAAATAACTGGATGGCTAAAGGTGGTTTAACAGTGGCAGTGCCAGTGCCACGTGTGCCGATGAATACTTGTTGCATGCCAATAAATACCAATATGTGATACTAGCGGTACGGCCAGTTTCTTGCCAGTGTCACATGTGCCAATTAATACTAGTGGCATGCCAATACGTGACACCAGGGGCACGGCCAGTTGATAGCCTATGCTGGTTGTGCCAAGACAGGTGCAATGTTGGCAGATAAGCCGGACCAGTATATAAAAATGTAGTAATTCCTCAAAAAAACCAGTGTTACGCCAATGTTGCTACCAATTTTTGTCGACGTTGGCCCGGGGTTGGTGCGATGTGGGTATGCTGTTCGAAACTAAGCTCCCGAGGGAGCACAGCAGGGTTAGCAGAGCATCTTCCAAACGCACACTCCTGAAAGAGCCGGGCGCCGGGCCGGGGGACGCTTGTACCCATTTTACCGGTGGGTGTCCAGCGGCGGGTTTCGAACCGACCACCTCCCGCAGCCGAGACGGGCGCCCAAACCTTTGGAGGTGAGGTTGCTCAGTCGCGAAAAGACGAACATCCTCCGCCGCCGACGACCACTAACGACGACGCAGCCATTTCACCGCCGCTCCACACGACGACATCGACAACACGACCAGAGTGCAAGCCGACACCGCCGCCCAGCGAAGTAACATCGGTATGCCCAGGCCATGACCTGAAGAAAGGACGGAGCCGAGATTGGACACTAAGGCCCACCTGCGATGCGAGGACGCGAACAAGTGACCTTGAAGTTGATATCGACGGTCGCAGAGTCACTGCCCTAGTAGGCACCGGAGCTGACTCAGCTCAGAAAAGTTACCACCGCTTGGGATGGCCCGCTGATTCGCACCGCAGGTGGCAACCTGATTACTCCATCGGGACGATGCACTGGAAGAATAACCGTAAATGGGCGTACTTACCCCACCAGCTTTGTGGTCTTGCAGAAGTGCTCCCGCGATGTGATTTTAGGTATGGACTTTCTAAATGAAAATAGGGCTATCATCGACCTGCGATCCGAGCTCTTTAAGCTCTCTGCATACAAAGCCATTCCTGCTACGACGACGTCGACGCAACACATCGCTATAAACGTCCTAGATGAAGAATTGACCGTCCCGCCCCGATCAAGCATCGCAGTCTGCGTAGGTAGCGCAAACATAGAAACCGCTGAAGGCATCGTCGAAGGAAATATCCTATTGCTCTTAGAACGAGGTGTCTTCCTTGTGGTCTTCCTGGCACGCTGCTGTGTTGAGGCGGGCACGATGACGGCATCTGGCCACATGGGATAAGAACTGGGCTGGTACTGATGAGGAGTAGTCAGGCGTAAAGAAGAAGAAAGTGTCGAGCATTGTAGTGGGAGGACGGTCAAAGACGAGGAAAAGTGGAGAGTAACCGGTAGTCCGCTGTACTGCTGTATTGTAGGCGAATGTGACGAATGGTAGAATAGTGTCCCAATTTCGGTGATCCGGTGTGATGTACAGAGTCGTCCACATCTAGCTAGAACACGGTCACTGCTTTTAAAACAACATTGTATCTGACGCAGGCAGATATCGATGCAAAGCGATGCAAGCACACAGAGACACGGATGTGCTGCTTCACATGGCCAGCCACTTTAGAATACTGCGTGGCCGGGTCGGATGCAATGACTCCTTGAAAGCAGTGACCGTGTTATAGCTAGAAATGGACGAGGCTGTACATGGATATCATATCGGATAGAGTGCGATGAAATCGCTCAGTCAGACCGTTAGTCTGCGGATGGTAGCTTGAGGTTGTCTTATCAAGAGTGGATGACGCATGAAGAACTTCGGCAACGACTGTCGATAAGAAGGCCGTCCCGCGGTCACTTAGAAGCACCCGAGGAGCGCCATGATGCAGAACAATTGATCGCAAAAAAAAATTAGCTACCTCTTCGGCAGAACCAGTCGGTACAGGGGCTGTTTCAGCGTAGAGTGTAAGACGGTCAACGGCTGTTATAATCCAATGGTTACTCCCATCGGAGAGAGGTAGGGGACCATATAAGTCGATGCCGACTACGTCGAATGGCGTGGCGGACATGGAAGAGGCTGTAGGAGGCCAGCGGGCGAAGAAGTCGGCCGCTTGCGGCGTTGGCACAGATGGCAGGAAGCGACGTATTTAGCTACGGTAGAATATAGGCCAGGCCAAAAGAATCGTCTTTTCACGCGGTCATATGTTTTGTCAAAACCAAGGTGACCTGCAGTAGCGCATCGTGGAAAGCCGCCAGTATACGTGGGCGAAGCGCACGCGGCACGACTGGGAGCCAACGAGTTCCATCAGGGCAATACACGTAGCGGCGTACCCAGGCAGCACAAGAGCCCGGGCCAATATTGTCAGTGAGTTGGCAAAGATCAGCCCTATGTAGGCCCAGCGCTGCCATCCTATGGCTGGTATTGGTTGTGCCATTCTATAACTCGTCCAACACTGGCCCTGAGGATTCCATTGGTAACCAATATTGTTCGTACCTATTTATAATGATAACAACATTGGCCCGTCATATCCGACGCCCTCGCAATATTGTTGGTACCATTATACAAGGATGGCAATGATGGGCCTGGATATCCGGCGTATCACCGGTGTTGGCGCTGCCATGAGATAAGGATGGCTATAACGGACAGCATTAGCCGTCAGTCCACTGATGTTGGCCAATATTCGACATATGCTGGACAATAATGTGAGCTCTGTTACAATGGCCCGTCAATGTCAGATATACACTGGCATACCTTACATATCAACGGTATTGGCATTGCCGTTTCATAAGGATGGCTATATCGAACAGCGTTAGCCATTACTCCACTGACGTTGGCTAATATATGGCTAATATATGGCATATGCTGAACAATACTGTCAGTTCTGTTACCATGTCCCGCCAGATGCATTGGCATACACTTTAGTGAACATTGTCTTGTCTATTTCACCTACTGGTCAATATTAGATGCAAATTAGCATGTGGCTGGAAATATTCCGTGGGAAACCGCATTAGCGTGCTTTTGCGGTTGGCAAGCTCATTTAATACTTGGATTCGTTAACGGTGCTGTTATAATCGATGTTTTCAAGTTACCTTTGCAATTTTAAATGCTTTGGAAATCTTTTGTCTAAATAGTTATAGTTCCACGGTGCTAGTTTCCGTCGTGTTTGCTTTAATCCCACCTAGCTGTTGTTGATGTTGCTTGGGATTACACCATGTTCTTTTACACTAGATCTTCATTGACTTAAGCTGGTACTGTAATCAATCCACATGTATACTGTGACGAATTTGGAGGAGACCGACGATCGGTCAACGGCATCAAATATCAATAAGTTCACCGTTTGCTGGTCCGTCAGGGCGGCGGCGATAAATAGCTCCACGCTGACTGGGAGATTAGAAAGAATCAAAACGACATGTCATATATTGTGCATAGGCAATGGTTGCTATTTTTTGTATTCTATTCGGTAATGGTCTAGGTTCTTCCATGGCTGCTCCCGTGGCGATTCCTGCTGCTCTGAGTGAAGAGAATTCCAAAAGTTTTAGCAAATTTCTTTGCCCCCGACTGTATTAGTTTTAACAACAGTGGCTTCAAACAGACGATTACCGCAGGACACGCATGCAGTGCGATGCTATTAATGAGCGATAAGCGTCAGCCTATTAAGGCCGTACGTGACTCAGATCGACAATGGCGAGCGCGCTTCCATCGAAATACACTTTAAAAATACACTGTGCGGTTTAAGCTATACGAATACGAAGCATCGCAGCACATACTTTCGCATAAACGATTTAACAATAGTGATCTAAATTAAAGCTGGGTTATTGAGCGGTAAATTAAACGTCGGTCCGCACATGCATGGACGTTCCCACATATGGCAAATCGTATCGACGCTTCCTGATTCGTTGTCGCTCTAAGAAGTGAAGTATTAGAAAAAACATGGAGAGAAAACACTGCACGTACAATCTCAGTATGAATAATATTAAGGTTATGCGGAAATAAATAACTGGGTTACAGTTTCACTTTTCTTCATCGCACTCGTTCGCACATTTGTTTTTTCTCAAGCGTCCGCTCTTGTTGACGACACACCGCGCACTTCTGTTCCAATCCACTGATGGCACTTACTCGCGCCGAAATATGGACGCACTGTTCGATGCTTGCTAGGTGCATTGAAAACATCACAAACAAAGGAAGAAAAACATGGAGGCACGGCGCCAGCAACAGCGGCGCCGAATTGCCCGAATGGATGCGCTCTGCAGGTGGGGTTGTCGGGTTACACGCTGCGCGATGCAATCCAAGACGCAGGCCCTGACGCTCCACGTGTGGTTCAAGGTGCACACGGCCGCCGCCCGGGCGGGAATTTACGACGCAATGCGTCAGCCGCTATACTTTAAGGCTCTATTTCTTTCATATACCTATTGGACATACGTAGAGCTAGCGTAACTTACGTCTTAGGCTTTACAAGAGTAGACTCATTCCATACGTGTATAATCAAAAGTACGACTGCAATGACCATGGCGCATTAATCACTGATGGAATATCGGACACATGCGGTACTGGTAAATGCTCTGATTATCTTGAAACACTCATTCGACAAACGAGTACGCCATTTATTTGCTAAACAAGCCGCGAATATTCAAATCACTGCAGTGGCAAAAATGATCGCAGAGCCAGCTAGAGTC
The DNA here is from genome assembly GCF_055883805.1 of Amblyomma maculatum. Classification (NCBI taxonomy): domain Eukaryota; kingdom Metazoa; phylum Arthropoda; class Arachnida; order Ixodida; family Ixodidae; genus Amblyomma; species Amblyomma maculatum. Next base: position 183,902,770 of record NC_139349.1, read on the forward strand.
GCCCGCGGCACGGCGGCGGGCCGGCTTCCACATTTCACAAGAACTTGAAACGCGAAATATATCCGCGTGGTGCTTTGTCACACTGAATTTCACAGAAACACAAAATAGCTTCGTGTAGCGGCCAGTATACAAGAGCGACAGCTCAGCAGAACAACATTTGATTCGACGCCATGCCAAGTGCATGGATAGCATCATTTTAGAATTTCTGGTTTATTTATTCTTTTTTTCGCACTTGTGCGAAAAAAAGAAGTCTGTAACGTTTCTCCGCTTTTATTCACACCCCCAATTTCGCGATTCCGTCGTCGTTCACTGCAATACAATGCTTGCGCTACATATGGCAAGAAGGAATAACTGTAGAGTTCAAAAACTAAATAAAGCAGTCATTGTTTTACAATTAATTTTAATTCGGTATCAAAGCTTATTTATTCTCTAACTACCTCCGTGGTGGAACAGTTACAGGCGCGCGCGGCGAAGGTAGTTTTTTTTTTTTACAAATATTGTGTATGGAGAGGAGATACCCACATGTACACGGACTTGTTAGCATTAGAACGAAAAAAAAATATGTGAAAGAAAAGACTGGAAAAACAAATAAAATACGAAAAGGTACAATGGGTATATTAACAACTGGATTACAATGACATCTTTGTTTCGCACACGCTCGTTCGCAGTTTTCCAGCGCCTGCTCTCCGTGCTGACGCACCGCGTAATCCCGTACTCGCGCACTTCGCACTCCTGTCGTTCCCCGGATCGCACTCTCTCACCGCATGCGATGCGAGCAAGGTCCGAGGTTGCATGCGCGCGTCTAAATCCACGCAGGTGCGCCAAAGCGGTGGACGGGTCGACGCACCACTCAGGGTCCAAGGGGCGGACGGCCGCCGCCCAGGGGAAGGAATTGCGCAGTAATAAAAAGACGAACGCTAACAGACTGGAGACTTCTTTCAAACATTTCCGGGCTCTCATAACAGGTTGCATAAAGAAATGTGCTTTTACCGCATTTTCTTGGCCAATAAAATATACGCTAGAAACTAAACTGTGAGAAAAAGACAAGCGCCTAATGAATCGGGCCAATAAACGACTAATCTAGCAGATAGAATGATGCTGACGGTGCGGATATATGAAAAAAAAATGTAAGCGTCGTATGCAACTAGCTTATAAAGAGGTGGCAAGTCGTGGTACTGAGATGCTTAGCTCAATAATTTAATAATTTTCAACAAACTTGCTTCAAATCCTCATTTCAGGGTGCTTGAAATATTGCACTCGATTGAGCACTATTGTATGAAAGCATTTTCGTTGGTTAGCAAACTATTCGTAGTAGAACACAGCATTCACAAAATACAACTTGAACAGCTTTGGGTGTTGTAAACAAAACAGCTAGGCGCCTTTCCAGGGCGACGACGAGCTTCGCTGCTGGCACAGAGCCCTACATAGATGAGCAGCAGCAGCAGCGCATCGTTCAAGATTGGTTCAGGTCCTGTCATCTAGGAAACGCTTGCTAAACGGAGGGTACTGAACCGAGACCATCGAGCTGCTGAAAAAGCGATTACTAAAAAGCTCGAAGGATGACGCGACAATCGCTTAGCCGGCACGACGGCGGCAGTTTTATTTTGTTTCAAAGAGGGCGCTCCGTTCTTTCGTCCATCCAACGGCCACTCGTTCGCTCGGCTCGACGTTCGGTGGCACCGCGCACGGAAAATGCTTCTTTCTTCAAGAAATATGCCATGTAAGTTTTCAAATTTTTTCCTTCAGATTTCATAATTCGTTTGTGTATATTGGAGCAAAATATTAGCCTCTTAGATTTAGCATTTTTCAAATTACAAGCGTTGTCTAATATTTCATTGTTGCTGCAGGCTGCGTAAGCCATGTGCTAGGGAGATTTGTCTTCTTTTAGCATATTTCTTACGTTGTAAACTTTTCAAAAGTGGTTCTTAAGTGTGCGCGAGTTGATCCCGATCATTTTGCAGCTTATTTCTAGTTAAACCGTTACTGTTTTGCAGAGTACTAATTTCCTAAAGTAAACAACTGCGTGACATCGTAGCCCTGATAGCCAACTTCGGATATTCACGGCGTTACAGTGGCTGGAACGGCGTATAGCCGTCGCGTGGCTCGGCCTCTCGGGTGACCTCAGGCGGAGTCTGCGTATTACGGTCAAAAGCATATTTTCTCGTGTCTGGTGCGATAAAACGCTAACCGCATGAGTCGCGCGGCAGCACGATGCGCAGTGCGCTCAGGACCGCTAAAGCATTGCCGCTCGGCGCTGTCGCCCAGGTTCTGGGTTTTTAGTAAATCGCTCATGATGCTGGAACCAGCTCGCGAGGCAGCAAATCGCAAATCTTTGGGGTACTCACCTCCGTTTTTTTTTTTTTGCATGCAAAGTTTGTTTCCCTAGTCCGGTATGAGTGAAAATCCTGCAGACGCTCATTTCGTCTGATCCGTGCATATGTGAGCGCATCGAGACGGTTTAGTAAAAGCTTGGTAGGGTAGTATTGCAAAAGAAAAAAGGCTAGTGTGGCTAGATATTGCTAATTTTCGAAAGTTGCAGAAAAACGCCACTGCTTTCAATCATGTCTGCATCGTAGTATAGTAGCGCGCCGCTGCGCTGGGACCATTTTTTTTTTTGGGGGGGGGGGGAATCGACGTTTTTCAAGACATTTCATCAGTGTTGCTGTTTAGTGCAAGAAACTGGATATAGCGTAACTGTACTCATTTCCCAAACGAAGAGGCGGCGCTAACAAAGCAATGCTGAAAACGCGTCTCTGTCGCTGAGGTCCTTCGCTCTGTGCGATGTGCACCAGCGGCAGCGACAGGCGTTGGCGTCGTCGTCGCGCGATGCATCGCCAGGGATTGTCGCCTATTTTTTTCTTTCTGTACCGTTGCTTCCGCTGCAATAGATCAGTTGCAAAACCTACACGTCAGCTTCCCTGTGCGGCAGACATTCCTGCACAATGGCGGCATAGACCTTAATAGTTGGGTACAGTGCTAGCACATTGCCTGACGGGTAGGGCAATTGCCGCACCTCTTGCCCATTCGTCACAGTATTATTCGCGTGTGCATTGTCGCCCCACTATTACCCTCTACGGTTAGTGTCCCTTTTCTAAATTTTCTTTCTGCACCCCTAGGGTGACAGTGCTCCCCCCTTTATTCCAGTGTTAAGAATGCCCGAAAACCTTTCTCTGACAATGGCCTGTGCGTGGGGAACTGCATCCCAAGCAGCGTAGACTGTGGTAGATGCATGTACTGCACCTAACTATTATTCCTGAATCAGGTTCTGTCGCCACTGTGCACGAATTCCTGCCTCACAGGGAAGCCGACTTGTAGGTTTTGGAACTGGTCTGTTATAGCATGTCCAGCATGGCCGGAGCCTTCAGTGTGAGTGATGGGTGGGCTCAGGCAATTTCTGTTCCAGGCCGGGTTCGGGTTTGTAGCATGAGGCCCAGGTCGGGCTCAAATTTTATGACCGTGCACACTTCTAGTCGCGTCGGTTGTGTAGCACACGTTTGGCGCCCGTGCCTGCTTTTAATTTTGTTCTTCGCACCATGACACTTTGCTCCAGCATCAAGACTGCATGAAACATCAGTATGCATTTTCCGGTCGTTATGCTAACTGATCGCCCCACCGCCCTGGCACAGCTATGTTATACCATGTGTAACATAGAGTTGCAATTAGTCCATTTTTTGAGACAGTTTTCAATTGAAATTATAGATTAACTAAACAGAGAAGAGCCGTGGTATGCTGTTATGATGATTTACAGGCATCGATTTAATGGAGACTTTCTTTCCTTGCATTTGGGGCTCTTTGCTCTATAACGCCCGCAGTCCAGCTGCTCCACTTGTATCATCGCACTGCTTTTGCACAAGCAATCATCTGCTATCAAAGGGGTGCTGCCTGAATGTGAGGCAGACAACATCATCAACATTTTGGTGCTGCAAACCTGTCAACAACTGTGGGAGCCTTGCCATGAAACATGCTGTGTGTAAGGAAACATTGCCTCGGTAGGTATGACACATTGCCTTTGTTTTGCATTATATAAAGGCTTTAAATGCTCTGCTGGCGTTTTACTAGCTCAAAACTTACTTGTTCAGAAGTCTTGCCCACCAGTATGCAGAAAATAATATCCTTCATGTCCCTGGCAGTGCTTTAATAGGTGGTGCTATATTTCATTGCTTTATTTCAACAGTATGTGACTATTTCAAGTTGAGGCATGATTGAGTGAACCTGTGGTGTAATAGCACAATAACAGACATAGCTTGTGAACTTACGAAGTAGTTGTCATTTGCGTAAAACGGGAGTGCAGGTGCTTTCAGTGGTGGAATATTTAGCATACTTGATTATGCTTGCATTACAAGAATTCGCAGGAAGCCTGCATTGAGGTTGCAGAGAAGAAAGCCATTCAGTATTGCTCTGGTTATTTGCCTTCCACTCTCCCTTCATTACTGCTGCCTGCACTGTATGTATTTGTTCATACAGACATGCAGTTACTGACTGCTTGTACATTTCTGGTTGCCTACACTGGCTTCAGCCATGTAGATGTAATATTACTTTGATGTAAACCAGGCTATTTACTTTGCTCAAAGCGACAATTATAAATGATTCTCTCCCCAAGCCACTGAGATTCGCCATTAGCTCCCAACTCGCTTTATTCGCAGCTGCAATGAATTTATTCTGTAACCCTAGAGCAAGACCTTTGCAGAAAGGAGATCATCATGCAATACTCGTTCAAATTTTGTAAATTTTAGAGAACATTCTGTTTGTTTTTGCATATGCTTCTGCGTTCGGAAAACAGAGCAGACTTGCTTACAGTGCAGGAGGGGTGGGCTGCAAGACAAAAGGAAATTATTAGTGCAGCTGCTCATTCAGGCGTGCATTCCTTGTGGATTTATTGCTCTTATATATGTGCACCTTTGCCTGCATGCTTGCCAGGGCTTTCCCCATAATGGGTGGCAGTGATCTTGCCGCCTACCTTTCAGGGGGACTGCCATTTTCGAACTACCTGCCCACAACCAACTCACCTCCTGGGCTTCAAATTTGTCATATTCAAGGATGATTTTTTGTGTTTGATGTTACCAGTGACGCCATTTAAGATACGCAGTGTGCATCATTGGTCCATTAGTTTCATTTCGGGATGTCACCCCTTATATTCCCTACTCATATTTCTTTTTCTACATCCCCTTGCAACTGCCAAACGAAATAAGGCGTATAAAACTGCCAAACTCCCGGAGTCTCTGAATGCTATGTCAAGAACAAAAAAGCTTTTGCATGTCTTAATAAAAGTAGAAATGATCCCCCGATTTTTTTATCGTCATTTCTAGTCAGACGGTTTAGTGAACTGCCACATGACCAAGCAAATTGCAACTTTAAGTGCACTGAGGAGTCATGCGTTAGAGCAAGCATATGGATCTTGTGTTGCTTATCTGCTTAACTCCAAATATCCTCCTTTGTCAGACAAGATATTTTTTTAGAAAACTGGATGCGCCAGAAGAAAGCAGATTGGATTCTTAGCAGCATTGTTACTTGTTACACGTGCGTTCCACCCCTGTATACATGAACTCGGCAGAATTGGGTCGAGTACGTCTGTCGAGTGAAAAACCAGTTAGTGGGTTCATGTATACACAGTCGGGTCGAGTAAAATAGGCGGCGGAGCGGGTCGCGTTAACTCGCTTGCAGGTGGTAGGTTAATTCGTTTGACCCGCTTATCTAAAGGCATCTAGACGCTGTCCAGTCAGGGAGTCTAATTATGGGGAACTCTGGGATATGAAAAAGCCTCTGGAGCGGCGACGAGCGTCACTCGAAATGAACGCTTTTTAGCGCTCATCAACGATAAAAAATAATCGAAGCTCTCGATAGTAAAAGGCAATGGGATCAAATACGAGTAAGAACTTGCACAATAACTTCGAATCTCGATGCTACGCTCTGCTACGATACTTACTCACTAGAAAGCGAGTTCATGTAGACATAGCCGGGTCGAGAATGATGACCTTGCTTATTCAACGCTGATTCAACCCGGTGCTGTCGAGTCCATGTACACAGGGCTATTGTACTTGTAATTTTAGGTGAACTCTCAGTTCGTGTATTGCAAATTAAATTTGAGCGATATTGGTGCTTTTTTGCCTATGTGCTGTTTTGTTCTGCAAACAATACTATTTCTCCAGACACAATCTTATTCTTAATTTGAATACAAAATATTGTCCATTTTTGAAAAAAATATTATTTGTGAGGCTGTTAAGAAATTTGATTTTGAAATATATTCACAAAATAGCAATATTTTATAGATACAGAAATATAAAATGTGTGCGAAACAGCTTTTCAGCTAAGGATTAAACTGGTTTTTCAAGGAACTTGTGATAGGGTGAAAGTGAAAAATCACTGTCATGCTAGATGTAATGTTTTTTATGATCCCATAGTCACATCAAGCACTGTATTTTAAGGTGTGCTTAAGCAATGAAAATAATATTTGGCCTCAGATATTCAGGCAGATTACTATTCTCTATACCAACAACTACTATGAATTGGTTTGAAGAAATCAGATGCCCGAGCACCACACCTGGTTCCTGGACATAAAATCACCCATGTATGCCTAACTGAATATAATCATGCACGTGGAAGGGTGCCGATGGTATGGCCATATGATTAGCTGTGATGAGGAAAAATGCATACCTGGTAGGCTGCTAGCTGATAAGGAAGTACGATATCATTGTACTCAGATCTAGCATAACATTTTCCTGCCTATGCGAAGTAAATTTCTAGTATGTGCTCGATTGCTCATTGCAGGCTGACTGTAATAATTTTAGCTGAACAAGCATGCACTGTATGATTACTAGAACTTCTTGTTGGGCTTGCTCGTATTTATTTATTATAAACTGAAGGCGCCGAAACAATGCACGCACACAAGAAAAGAATGGGACAGAGTTCCACTCACAATTGATTTATTGTGCAGAAAAAAGTACCTATATCTCACTGCCGGCACATGCGCAAGGAACACATTCAGCTACATCACATTCAGCATCATGTACTTTAAGATAAGCTGTGTTCAAGAAATGCTTTCTCAGAGAAAGAGGCTGTGGTATGAGGCATGGGCTTCTTGAACATATCCTAAACTACATGATGCTGAATGGGTTCCTTGCGCATATGCTGGCAGTGACATATATATGTACTTTATTCTGCACAATAAATCAGTATGAATGGCGCTCTGTCCCGTTCTTCTTTTCTTGTTTGTGTGCATGTTGTTCTGGTGTCTTTAATTTATAATGAGCACTGTATAAAAACTATACCTTGGTACATTACAAGTAAGGCAAATGGTTATAGTAGAATGCAGCAAGCAATTAAGCTGTGAAAACTAAAGAGCTGGAACTTGAAATGGTACGGTTATCTTGATAATATTATATGCGTACACATCCTTGAGAATATCTGCGATGTACACATCTTCCTCAGTAAGCTGATTGAACATAGCTTGAGTGATTCTGTCAGGGCAATTATTTCTTTATTCTGGCTGCAGTAATGTATGCGTGCCTGTAACTGGTGTACTGCAGAAAAATATTCTTTAATGTGTTCTTTAATATCATCCAGTTTTGCATGCTTAGTAATCCATATTGTCTATTGCAGGAATGTTCAAGAATTTTTTAAAAATTGAATGTTCTGGAGCCTGAGCCGTCATATTTTCAGTAACTGTAATTCTAAATGAACACTAAGCCTCCACCTGAAGTTATCGGTTTGCCGGAAGCAGGTTTTTCCTTCCAAATATCTTTCTTTTGTATCTGGAATGGATATTATTTTGAATATATGTTTATCATCCCTACGTCATAAGATGCTACATGCCCTTGCAGGCCCAGAAACCTGTCGCAAAGTGCTCTAAAAGAAGAATGTGTGGCAATAGGCCTTCAATATATACAGTAGAACCCCTTTATAGTAAAGCCACTGAGGCCAGCGAAAATATTTACTATATCATGGCCTTTACTGTATCAGTGGTCTGTACTGACATGGTCCTGAAAGTGCTGTCTATTAGTTAAATAGGCACTTACTGAACACGTCTTGTTGCTTAATGAAAAAAAAAAAAAACCTAAATACCTTCCATCTCGCTTTTATCATCTCTTTGTGTGATTTTTTTTCATTATAAAACTTCTCTACATCTTGTGGAAGTACCTATGAAGCTTTTAAGACTTGATTATGAATGCAACCAAGTTCGATTTCATGTAAAAACTAAAGCCTTGCATGAAAATGGTGTTCCTTTTTGCTCTTTCTGTCTTTTAAAAGGCAGTAAATGATAAATTCGCATGGCACTCAAGTGCTGTAAGGCCTTACTCGCTGCACCTCCACTTTCTGCCACCACTGCCTCATGATTTGTGCTGCACATTGCAGTGAATGTTCAACCATTTCTTTCGCTTCCCTATTTCTTGCTGGACTTTTACTCCTTTACTTTCTGAATGGAACACGCCGCCTCCCTGCTATGTTTGTAGACAGCTTTACTTTTTTCTTCTTCGCGCTGCCCGCTTTCCCCGACTGCTCCATGGCTTTTGTAAAGTAGGCTTCTTCTGACTGCTGCTGCGGCTAGTAGTAAAGCCACCTAAACGAACACTTGGGGTTAAGCAGGAGACACATGTGCGAAAGCTTGACCGGCGTGCCGCAGCGAACGCCGCATGCGAACTGCCGCCGCAGTACCAGCCGGGACACATGGAGCACCGCGCGTCCGGCGAGCGAGCTCCCTCAAGCTCCGCCCACAGCCGGTGCCACTGCGCAGCGGAGACGGAAGGCTGCTTGGCTTGATAAACTTCACATGAATTCACGCTCGTACAAGAAATGACAAAACAGCGATGTTATCAGAAGGATTGTCTGCTGTACTCGTGCAACAACAGCATGCCTGCACACGTACGAAGCTTTCGGCAACGATGCCACCCGCGGACGCGCTGGGCGACGAACTTCACCGATTCGTGCTTGCCCTAGTCGTCGCTAGGCCTAGCCGGTGTCGTACCGAAGAGGCAGCGGACCGCACTTCGGAACGGGCCAACGCTGTAATAAAAGTTCGAATTTCATCACCAGGGTGCTGAGTAGGCCATCTTATAATAGAATGAACATAAGCTCGATTTGAGCGGCGCATTCGGCAGCGGAGCGAGCAGACGTTTGGCGATCGACCGGGCAGCAGCAGTGGTTGGGCTAACAAACTCGTTTGTGTCGCAGTTATCACTCGTAGCAGCTCTTCAGTATTGGCTGGCGATCTTCACAATTTACTTGTAGTTGACAGTCCTGTATTTAGTGACTTTTTATGCACACGAAGAAACAATACTGAAGGGTTTTTCAGATGCCGGCGCGTCCGCATCGTCTGCTCGGTAGTACCTCGACGGTGGAGCAATCCCTTTCTCTATGGATGGAGCCGAGAGGCGCTCCACCATAGAGAAAGAGATTGCTCCACCGCATAGCCCCTCTACGTCACCGTGACGTCGCCGCTGTTCGCGCTCGCATTGGCTGCAGCCACCCGCCGGAGCGTCGCTTCGCCACGCTTCGCATGCGGACTGCCGGAGACATCTGCCCGGTTGGACGCGGGCGGCGAGCGCCGGTTTGCCGGATCGGACTCGTCCGGACGCGGCGCGCCGGAGCGGATCGCACTCGCTTTTCGGACATGTGTCCCCGCCTTTATTGTTCTGTTTTCAAATACAAAAGTCTTGGCCTCGCGACTCTAGGTAGTGCGCGGGAGTCGTCGCCATGGCCAGAAGCACTTTAACTGATTTTTACCAAAAACATCTTTACTACAAAGGGGGAAAATGTGCAGTTGCCTATGGAAGATGAACTGGGACTTCAGTTTCAGTTATATCAGAGGTTTTACTATAGCGGGGTTCTGTTTTTTGTACTCAATCGTATAGAGCACCCAGATTCATATGTGTTTGGATAAGTGTTGAGAAGGTGAGTTTAGATTTTATGGTGATATATGCTTGTCTTCTGTGCAGATGTCATTTGTAAGACCCACGGGCAAATCTCCTCAAGAAACTGTTCCTGAATGGTTGTTTCCTGCGGGGTGCCCAGCTTACTACCTGGGCCATGCGCTTCCCCCGCCCCGTCAACCTCAGCACTTGATCCATTGACCCTTCACTGCCAACTATCATGCTCAACATAGTCCACTGCCATTTTCCATCCATGGTGGACACTGCCCTGGAGTGCACCCATGCTCAGCCTCCTATTCCTGCAACACCTCTCGCACTATAAGGCTATAGTGCATCAACCCTGCTCAACATGTCCAGCCCCTTCCATCATGACCAATGCACACTGCACCCCATCACCTCTACCTGCACTACCTGGTCATGTCCTGCTTAGTGCCCTGTTTCCAATTACACCTACTAGCCTCTCCCATATTAACCCTTGTTGTGCCGGTGGGGTTATCACACAGTAGCCCACCGTCAACAGGGTTGTGCCAGTGGATCCTGCAACTGCCACCAATATTGTGCCGGCGGGGTTATCACACAGTAGCCCACCGTCAACAGGGTTGTGCCAAGGAGCTGGTAACGCAGCGCTCCTCACCCGTTTCGTGAACGAGGGCTGTCAGCTCCCTGGGCGGTAGCGATGAATCCGAGTCGGCGTTGGTGAGATGAAGAAAAGGCTTTATACACTATTTACATGTATTTACACAACAAGATCGGCTCTGGGGCCGAAAGCTAACATAGCCATACGCGACTGTTCTCGCGCAGCGACGGCCGGGGAGATTCCGCCGCGTCCGCACTGTCAGGGGGCGAACTGCTCCCGATGGACGCTCGTGACGAACTCACACTCGGAGTCTCGAACGGAAGCACTTGAGACTCCGTTGCCGAGAACCGTTGACGCTCAAAATGGTCCAATCCGACGGCAGCACTTTCGCAGGGCCAATGGGAGAGCTTGCTGCGCTCTCGCTTCAAATATGCCGCGGGCGAGAAGGGGTTCACCGTCAGGGCCACGGCGCGCCATGCTGTCTGGACGTTCAGCGCATGTTGAAACACGTCGCTTCTGTCCCTTTGGTACGGCTCGCCTCCAGTGCACTGGTGCCATGCAGAGAAGTATCCAGAGTTTGTGAAGGAGGCGTTCGCCGAAGAAGTTTGGCGTCCGGCTGAATTTCTAGGCGGCTTTGGCCAGGCACAACAGCACCCCCGCCATCAGACAATGCGCCGGGAAGACGAGCTGCTCGCATGTGGCTCGGATACCGGGCGCGCTCGTTCGCCAGGTTCCTCCAAGCTCACGTACAGTGTCCGGGCGCCAGGTAGCCTCACGTGCCTTGGGTTCCACTCGCCAGGTCAGGATCTTTGCCGACAGCCTTGTTGCCGGGGCACGCCGATCAACTTCGCTCGGGTCGCTCCGATGCCCTTGCCACTCGCCACTGGTAACGGTAGACTTTTCTGCGGCTTGCAAAACCGACCGACAACAGGCAACACCCAACACAAGCAAGTACCCTCGGTCACCCGTCAAACACCAGACAGGCAAAATTTCAAATTCAATTAGCTAAATTGTTGTCCCCTTTTTGCTCCCATTACAACAAGAGACAAGTGTATAGGATGCAGTACACAAGGTTCAAACAACAATTTTGCACATTAACGATACAGTAAATAGCAAGGAAAATTATTAATCAGTAATGGAAAAGTCTCCTTGAAATCACTTGGGCCGTAAAGCACAACTGAGGAAGCAATGAGGTCATTCAATTTTGCCCCGCTCTGCCTACAACATTACCATTAGCGACGAAATGGTCGTCGAAGTTATGTCTCGAATGCACGACTCAACGCATCCGAGTTCGCATTGTGCTGCTCTCTTCCGCAAGCGGCAGAATGCGTAGCAGTATTCGGGCGGTTTAGCTCTCCTCCCTCCGCTACAGATTCGGCTGTCCATTTCTTTACGAGACCTTTCTTTCCACTTTATGCGTGAAAGAACAGACGTGCACAAGTTGCTCGCTTTGCTTAACGATCTGTCTCGTTCCTTACGCTTGCCGCACCAATCGTACGTTTTCTCAGCATGGGTGCATTTGTGCCGCTGAGATCGCCGTTTCTTTTCCTTTCGCGATCGTTTGCGTTTTCTCACCTTTCGGTGACAGCATTCTTTCATGCACCTGCCTTTTCGCTCTTTTCGGCGGCTGCACTTGAGTTTTTGCTTTCTTTCTTTTGGTGCCAGCTCTTTCAAGCTGCCGGTAACCGGAGCGGGTATGGCGCCGACATCGTCGGAGTTCGGCGCCGCGCCTGCATCGCGGCCAGCAGCGCATGACTCACTGCCAGTCGCGTCCGAACAAGGACAAGGCTCGCTCACATCAGCCCCCGAGCTAGGTATATCCTCTGCAGGCTCGCCACTCAAGTTACACTGATCTGCCGGTGTGCCGCATCGCTCAGCGCTAACCGGCGCACGATCACGTTCGTCCGACAGCAGCGGCGCTTCGGATCGCGTGAGGTCCATGTTCGCACCAAGGTTGTTTTCGCCAATACAATTGAGCGCGTCAGGACAGGAAGACCCATGGCTCCAGCCTAGTCGCTCGCCGTCGACTTCACAGGTGTGGTTCTCGACAGCGTCCGCGTCATGGGCCTGCCTTAGCTGTTCAACACTTGTGAGCTGCGCAATTTCCATGAGCGCAACTTCATTTTGCTGTGTGTCATGATCTACATCGACTCTGACTTCGGAAATTGCCAATTTGTCGTCTCCTAGCATGACTACATCTCCGCCACGCTGTACAACTGCTGCTTCTGAGTTGTCAGGCGGTTGATTTACTGCCAATTCCCCACTCTCGATTTGTGGAATCGGATTGCTTACAGCAACGTGGGGCGGCGTGCAGGACGGTGTCACTGCGGATTTCTCGCCGATGGAGTCGGCTCCAACCGTCTCAGCGGCCAGTGGCTTGACCAAGGTAACCCTAGACACTTCTGTTCGAGACTCGATCAGCTCGCTGCTGCCATCGCGTTGCTCGGCCGCTTCCCCAAGCTGTGTCTCATTCTCTGGTGCAAGTACAATTTGCTCCGAGACTTCCTGACTGTCTAGCCATTCGGTTATATCGGCTTTCAACTGATACGCCAAATCAAAGTACGACTTGTAACAATGTTTCTCGCTCTCATATCTTTTTCGAAGATCCTGAGGCGTTATCTGATATCGTATCAGCAATGACTCTTTTAGTTCATCGTAATTTTTCAAGCGGTCACCAACCAATCGCTTGATTTCTTCCGACGCTTCAGCGGAGAGAAGAGCGACCAATTTTTGTGCCCAAGTATCTCGCTCGAAGCGCTTACTTTTGCAGACACGCTCGAAATCTGCCAAGTACTCTGCCATATCCTCGGCGATGAGGAACGGTTGCAGACCCTCCCGCGACTTCGAACTGTTACCTTGAATGGCAATTGAAGCTTTATGCCTTTCAACACTTTTTCCGTGTGCCGAAAGCTCGAGCTGCATAAGCTTTTTTAAGCGAGAAAACAGCTTTTCGCGTTCTAGACTTTTGGCTTCCTCCTCCCCTTTTCTTTCTTGAATATCATCCCAGGCCTCTGCGGCTTCCTCAACCGTCACTTCTTCTGCCTGCATGATCTCAAGAATATCCTTTTTTCTTTTCGCTGAGCCCAAATCGATGCCCAACTCATCACAAATTTGGAGAAGTTCTTTGACCTTGTAACTCTCCATCTTTTACACCGGCCTCTTGTTGATTGCCTTTTTAGAATAGTGTACTATACGTTCGCTATCTCGCTCCTAGCAAGAGATGCGCAAGCCTTTCTCACACTGATTCCCTTCTCAGCATCCCCTGGTTTTCAAAACAATTCCTGCAGGCTTGAAACACGCAAGGTTAACACAATGCTACGCTCAGCCTTTCTCTAAGCTACCCTGTGTGTTAGAGAAGTCTGGCGTTTGAGGGAAACTTCAGGTACTCACCGCGCCGAGGTGCCTGACGCCGGTCAATCCCGCAGCTGCCATCCAATGTTGTGCCAGTGGGGTTATCACACAGTAGCCCACCGTCAACAGGGTTGTGCCAGTGGATCCTGCAACTGCCACCAATGTTGTGCCGGTGGGGTTATCACACAGTAGCCCACCGTCAACAGGGTTGTGCCAAGGAGTTGGTAATGCAGCGCTCGTCACCCGTTTCGTGAACGAGGGCTGTCAGCTCCCTGGGCGGTAGCGATGAATCCGAGTCGGCGTTGGTGAGATGAAGAAAAGGCTTTATACACTATTTACATGTATTTACACAACAAGATCGGCTCTGGGGCAGAAAGCTAACATAGCCATACGCGACTGTTCTCGCGCAGCGACGGCCGGGGAGATTCCGCCGCGTCCGCACTGTCAGGGGGCGAACTGCTCCCGATGGACGCTCGTGACGAACTCACACTCGGAGTCTCGAACGGAAGCACTTGAGACTCCGTTGCCGAGAACCGTTGACGCTCAAAATGGTCCAATCCGACGGCAGCACTTTCGCAGGGCCAATGGGAGAGCTTGCTGCGCTCTCGCTTCAAATATGCCGCGGGCGAGAAGGGGTTCACCGTCAGGGCCACGGCGCGCCGTGCTGTCTGGACGTTCAGCGCATGTTGAAACACGTCGCTTCTGTCCCTTTGGTACGGCTCGCCTCCAGTGCACTGGTGCCATGCAGAGAAGTATCCAGAGTTTGTGAAGGAGGCGTTCGCCGAAGAAATTTGGCGTCCGGCTGAATTTCTAGGCGGCTTTGGCCAGGCACAACACCCTGTACCCAATGCCTCCTGCACCGCATTTTGGCCCTCTGATGTCCTTGGGGCATGTACATGTACATGAGCTCTCAATAAAATGTTTTCGGAAAATATTTTGCTTGCCTTATTTAATTACGTGTTTTATGGCTCCTTAGGGAGATGACATGCAAGGTGGTATTGGAAAATGACTGCATAAGAAAACTACAATTGTCAGAGTGACAGTTAAGCAAATGGCAGCAGTAAGGGCAAGGGTGAAATAATTGCATGGCTAAAGGTGGCTTAACAGTGGCAGTGCCAATGCCTCGTTAGCCAATGAATACTAGTGGCATGCCAATACGTGACACTAGGGGCACGGCCAGCTGATAGCCTATGTTGGCAGTGCCAAGACTGGTGCAATGTTGGCATATAAGCCGGACCAATATATAAAAATGTAGTAATTTCTCAAAAAACCAGTGTTACGCCAATGTTGGTACCAATTTTTGTCGACGTTGGGCCGGGGTTGGTGCGATGTTGGTGTGCTGCCTGGGTAGTATGCCATCTTCGAGTTTGAAATTGCGAAGCTGTCGGCGAAGCCTAGTATTGGGCGGGTTCGAAGCGCCGTTAAGGCGGTCGATGATGGGCCGACAGTAGGCATCAGCTAATTGCTGCGAGCGGAGTGCGTGTTTGTGCTCAGAATCGTCAAAAGAAACTGTTGTGATATGCGTCGGGGGAAGAGATGGTCGGCTGTGGTCAGAGGTGGAAATCGTTGCGAAGAAAAACAGCAGGCTGATTCCGTAAGTGGGCAGCGAGAAAGAGCGTCGGCGTCTTGGTGTTGGCGACCCGATTTATAAACGACGTTGAAATTGTATTCTTGCAGGCGTAGAATCCAGCGGCTAAGTCAGCCTGTCAAATTGTTCAGTGAAGACAACCAGCAAAGAGCATGGTGATCGGTCACAACTGTGAAGTGCCGACCATAGAGGTAGAGGCGAAACTTTTGAACAGCCCAGACGACGGCAAGACATTCCTGCTCGGTAATGGTGTAGTTTTTCTCAGCTGGAGTCAAGGTCCGACTGGCGAAGGCAATGACTTTCTCACGTGAAGTTGCATCGCGCTGCAGAAGGACAGCGCCAAGACCGTGACCACTGGCATCAGTGTGCAGGATGGTAGGAGCGCTGTCGCTGAAGTGGCCAAGAACGGGATCTGATGTGAGGGCGTGCTTTAGGTCGGTAAAAGCAGTGTTGCACTGTTCAGTCCACACGAAAGAGCTGCGCGCTTTAAGTAGTTCATGAAGTGGCGCAGCAATAGTTGAAAAATGCCTTATGAAACGCTGGAAATATGACGCCAGGCCGAGGAAACTGCGCAAATCTGCAGTCCGTTGCGGACGAGGAAAGTTCAAGACCGCGCTGATTTTATCTGGGTCTGGACGAATGCCGTCACGGCTAACCAGATGTCCCAATATTTTAATTTCCTTTTGTGCAAAGTGGCACTTCTTGGTGTTGAGTTGAAGGCCCACTGAAGAAAGACACGTCAGGACTTCATTCAGGCGCGTGAGATGGTCGTTAAAAGTTGCCGAAAAGATAACAATGTCGTCCAAGTAACATAAACAGGTTCTCCATTTTAGACCACGAAGAACCGTATCAATCATTCTTTCAAATGTCGCTGGTGCGTTACACAGGCCGAAGGGCATAACATTAAACTCGTAAAGTCCATCGGGAGTGTCGAAAGCGGTTTTCTCATTGTCGCCCTCATGCATTGGTTTTTGCCAATAACCTGAGCAGAGATCCAAGGTCGACAAATATTCGGCACCTTGGAGAGAGTCAAGGGCGTCATCTATTCGCGGCATCGGGTAGACATCTTTACGGGTAATTTTGTTTAGTGCGCGATAATCAACACAAAATCGTACCGATCCGTCCTTTTTTTAACTAATACTACTGGGGAAGACCATGGGCTTGTTGATGGACGAATAATATCGCGACGGAGCATGTCATTCACATTTTCTTCGATTACTTTTCGTTCCGAGAGAGAAACCCGATAAGGTCGTCGGCGTACGATCGAGTTACCTTCAGTAATGATGCGGTGGTGTGCAACACTAGTCCGTCCCAGTGGAGGGGAAGTGGCATCAAAAATGGCTTGATGGGCTTGAAGCAATTTCAGCAATTCTTTGCGTTGGTGCGGCCTGAGGTCCGGACTGATTGTCTTCGACAGCATCGGAAGAGGGACATGCGATGAATCACGTTGCTGAGGTAGCGGGGCGGTGAGCACCATAATGGAATTAGGGTGTGCATCCACTATGCATGGCAGGGAAGTTCCTTCAGTCAGCACGATGGATTCACGGGATGTGTTCGTGGCAGCTACTATCGCTGAGCCGCTGCGGAATCGTACAAGACTTGATGGGAAGGCGATTCCACGTGCAAGATGACGATGAGATGGTGCGATAAGTACATCCCCGTCAGTGATGTGTTCCGAAACAACGGTAACAAGTCTTTTGCACTGTGGAGGCAATACAGTGTCAACTGTGGCGATGAGGGAATGACGTCCTTCAGACATGTCAGATGAAAAATCACTGTCTGTCATATGAATGACACGGTCGCCACAAGAAATTAACGCTGACGCGGTCGACAAAAAATCCTAACCAAAAATCATCTGATGCGCACACGGTGAACGCACAGCAAACTGCACATGGTGGCGGACGCCGTCTATAACAATTCGAACTGTACACTTTGCTGAAGGATGTAGAGGGACGTTATTTGCTCTACGAAGTACAGGTCCATCATATGGTGTCGTTACTTTCCGCAAACGATGGCATAAATCAGCGCGAATAACAGAAATTGCAGCCCCTGTGTCAATCAAAGCTTCGACCGGTAATCCTTCAGCTAAAACGGAAATCATATCGTGCGGGCGATGAGGAGGACTTTTGGTAAGTTCGCAGAGTGCAGTTTCACCTCCGGAAACTGCATCGCTTAGTTTTCCGAATGACGGACAGGAACACTTGTTGCTGGTCGAAGTGGAGAAACAGAGCGGCGGTATGGGGAAAGGGAGCGGCGTCGGGAAACATGGGCGCCACTTGGTTCAGACGAGGATACCGGTGTTGGAGAGGATCGACGAGGTGAGCTGTGAATAGATCGTCGCTGATAATATGAGGGTACGTCACTTTCGAAGGCGTCGTAACCACGCCACTCGTTCTGAATGCGTCGACGACAGAAGCGGGAAATATGTCCTCTGATTCCACAGTAGTAGCACACTGGGTGAGAGGAGCGCCAAGGTGCGTAATAGGGCGGCGTAGGCTGAGCCGTCGTCACAGCGTTGATGTGGTTGTAGTGCGGTGCTTGTCGTGGGGGGGGGGGAACAAAAGGAGGAGAGGATGCAGCAACGTGAGCATAAGTGCAGGAGGGTCAGGTGCGACAGGGTTGGTGATAGTTGCCAATTCTTTTTTAATGATGGTGCGGAGGCTGGCGTCATTAGAAGAAGAGTGATCACACCCGTGCCGGCCGAAAGGGCTCAAGGCTTGGAGCTCTTCGCGGATTATCGCTCGAATTAGGGTTCGTAGATCGAAGTCAGTAGAGGGGGGGCCAGTAGAGAAGTTGGGCTGCAATCGGGAGGACTGCAGCCGTTCGAGGCGTTGACAGGTCGTAATAATGGAATCAACACTTGATGGATTCTGGGCAAGTAGGGTTATAAGCCACAGAATTGATTCCTTTCATGACATGGTGCACGCGTTCAGGTTCAGGCATGGTGGGGCTAATATGCCGGCAAAGTGCAAGTATGGCCTCTATGTAAGACGCATACGACTCATCGGGACCTTGACGACGGGAAGCGAGCTTGTTCCTCGCGATCTCAGTCCGAACTGCCGGGTCGGCGAAGTATTGGCGGAACTGCTGTTTGAAGGTGGGCCAGTTAGTGGTTTGGGGCTCGCGGTTGATAAACCACTTCCTGGCGACCTCAATGAGGTACAAGGAAACGTTGAGGAATTTTAAAGCGTCATCCCACCGGTTGTAGGCACTGCAGCGTTCATAAGTGTCAAGCCAGTCATCCACGTCCTCGTCGCGACGACCGGCGAACAGCGGCGGGTCGAGTTGTCGTGTGGGCACAGTGGGAGGCGGCGGTGTAGCCGAGGTAGAGGGTCCGGCCGGGTCGGGACTGCTCTCGGTTGACATAAGGATGGTGGTTGTTGCCAAACGGAGACCGGAACGTAGCTCCAGCGAAAGGCAAGGCACAAGGCAGTAAGGGTATCAAATTTCACCTCCACCACTTGTGAAAGAAGGCAAGGTCGAGACGCCAAAGTCGTGACGGCAAGGCAAGGTACGCCGTGTCAGCGTTTTATTCTGATGGTGAACCCAGGCGCGTGCTGGAGCCGGCGCCGCGGGACGATGACGATGGTTTGTACAAAAGAAAGAAGATGATTATGGTGTGTACAAATGAAAGAAGATCCGTGGAAGGCTCACACACCGCATTATAACGGACGAACAAGCCCGACCTCTGCGCCAAAGCCCTTATCGTGTATCGCCGCGAGAACGCCAGGCCATTCGCGATCAAGTTGAGGTTATGCTGCGTGATGACTCAATTCAGCCATCGAACAGCCCCTGGGCGGCACCAGTCGTTTTGGTGAAGAAAGACTGCACACTTCGCTTCTGCGTTGACTACCGCCGCTTGAATAGCATAACGAAGAAGGATGTCTACCCGCTTCCCCGCATCGAGGACACCCTCGATCGGCTCTGCAATGCAAGGTACTTCTCATCGATGGACCTGAAGAGCGGATATTGGCAAATTGAGGTCAACGAAAGAGATCGCTAGAAGACCGCATTTATCACACCGGACGGTCTTTTTGAGTTCAAGGTAATGCCATTTGGCCTCTGCTCCGCACCAGCCACATTTCAACTGGTAATGGATACAGTCCTGGCAGGCTTGAAGTGGCAAATTTGTTTGGTATATTTGGACGACGTTGTTGTCTTCTCGTCAAGCTTTGAAGACCACCTAAAACGATTACAGACAGTGCTGGAAGCCATCAAGTCATCGGGACTAACGCTAAAAGCAGAGAAGTGTCACTTCGCCTACGAAGAACTCCGGTTTCTAGGTCACATCGTTAGCAAGGACGGTATCCGCCCAGACCCGGAGAAAACAGCTGCAATCGCACAATTCCCACCACCTGCCGACAAGAAAACTGTGCGCCGATTCCTTGGGCTGTGCGCTTATTATCGACGATTTGTCAGAACCTTTTCGCGGATCTCCGAACCGTTGACGCAGCTTACAAAGGCTGACGTACCTTTTAAATGGGAAGCGCCGCAAGGAGAAGCCTTCGACGAACTTAAGCGCCGCCTGCAATGCCCCCCTGTACTTGGCCACTTTGACGAAAACGCCGAGACCGAAATTCACACCGACGCGAGAAGTGTGGGCCTCGGAGCCGTTCTCGTCCAGAAGAGTGCCGGACTGGAGAAAGTAATCGCCTATGCTAGCAGGTCCCTCACAAAAGCCAAAGTCAATTACTTGACGACCGGGAAGGAGTGCCTCTTGATCATCTGGGCCACTTCTAAGTTTCGTCCATACCTATATGGCCGACCATTCAAGGTGGTTAGCGACCATCACGTGCTATGCTGGCTGGCTAATTTGAAAGATCCCTCCGGCCGCCTTGCGAGGTGGAGCCTACGACTTCAATAATTTGACTTGACTGTAGTGTATAAGTCGGGTCGCAAGCATTCCGACGCAGACGGCTTATACCGTGCTCCCGACAACGCTCTCCCGAAGGACGATGACGACGACACCTTTTTAGGACCGCTAAGCGCCAGCAGTTTCGCAGAACAACAGCGATCAGACCCTGAGGTGAAAGCGCTAGCCGAGTATTTAGAAGGAAAGACCACTTCCCCTCCTGGTGTGTTCAGGCGACATTTATCTTCGTTCGCGTTAAGCAATGGCCTCCTCGTGAAGAAGAACGTCGCAACCAACAGGACCTCGCAACTTCTTGCAGTGCCTAAAAACCTCCGGCAGGAAATTCTGCAGGCGTTGCATGATGAGCCCACAGCAGGCCATCTCGGATTTGCACGCACGTTGCGTCGAATCCAGAAGTGCTACTGGCCGCGACTGCCGGCCGAAGTTGCCCACTACGTGAAGACATGTCGTGAGTGCCAACGACGCAAGACGCCACCTATCAGACCAGCAGGACTACTAAATCCGATTCCACCCCCAGGCCTGCCCTTTCAACAAATTGGGATGGATCTCTTCGACCCCTTCCCAGCTTCGTCTGTGGGTAACAAGTGGATCATCGCGGCCACTGACTACCTTACCCGTTACGCCGAAGCAAAAGCCCTACCAAATGGTACCGCGGCAGAAGCCGCCCAAGTTTTTTGTCGAAAAAATTCTCTTGCGACACAGCACACCAGAAGTGCTCATCACGTACAGGGTAACGGCGTTCACGGCAGCGTTGACGCAAGCCATCCTGGAATACAGTCATACAAGCCATCGACGAACAACTTCGTACCATCCCCAGACCAATGGTCATACGGAGCGCCTCAATAAAACAATCGCGGACATGATCGCCATGTACGTCGACGCTGAACACAAGACCTGGGACGCCATCTTACCGTACGTGATCTTCGCGTATAACACGGCAGTCCAGGAAACGACCAGAGCGACCCCGTTCAAGGTTGTGTACGGCAGGGAGCTCACGACGACGCTCGACGCAATGCTGCCGCACGTAACCAACGAGGGCAACCTTGACGTCGCCGCCTACCTGCAGCGTGCAGAGGAAGCCCGACGACTCGCACGTCCGCGTATTAAAGACGAACAGCGCACCAACAGCCAACAATACAATTTACGACGACGCCACGCAGAGTACAACCGAGGAGATCAAGTGTGGATTTGGACACAAATTCGCCGTCGCGGACTAAGTGAAAAGTTGTTGCGTCGATACCTTGGGCCATACAAAATCCTTCGCCGCGTCGGACCACTGGACTATGAAGTCATTCCCGACGGAACGTCAGCATCACAACGACGACGCGCACGCCCAGAAATTGTACATGTTGTACGACTGAAGCCATATTACGCGCGTTAAGGAATCTGTGGAGTTGAAACTTTGCAGTGTTTATGTCTAAGTTGCTTTCTTTTGGAACATCGAGGCGATTTTTTTTAAGGGGGGAGCAATGCCGCGAAACCTTCAAAACTGTATTTGTTGTTTTTTAACAGCCGCCGGCATAAAGGCTTATCACTCTGATTCTGGATCGCGTATCAGTTCCGTAATCTTTGTTTGTTAATGATCGATGTCGCTAGTCACATCTTTATCAGTTTCGTTGTAGCACAAGATGCACCGAGATCTCGAAGATTCCGGCCACTCGTGTGTCTTTCCACAATGTTCCAGCCTGTTCTGGTAGCTGTTTGCGAAGTCATCCAGATTGTTCTGAGCAGCCTTTAAATTGAGCGTTGACGAGTGTGGCGGGCATTTTTTTGTCCGACGACCGACGAGCACGTTTGTTGCTATCGCCGCCGCCGAGTTGCTTAGTTCTTTTGCGGGCGCAAGTCAGCCCCAATGAAGAGTTATTTTAGTACCATCACGCCTGTGTCTTCTTTTGGCGTGTACGGCCTTGTCACCACTACGTGACAATATTCCATCTAAAGCCTGCACAATGCTTAAGTTTTTATAGCCTACTTTCAATAAAGTACAGTCAAATGTCAAGCACCTCCTATATTTCACTTACATAAAGCCAGTTCTTGAACATGCTTGCCCTGTATGGGATCCCCTGTTTATTTACTTATCTGACATGCTCGAACGCATCCAAAATATTGGTTCCAGATTTGTGTCTAGCAATTACAACTTTTCATCTAGTGTCACGTCTATTAAGCACCATCTTGGTTGGGAATCTTTAGCTGACGACAGAAAACATTTGAGATTGCAGATCATGTATCGCATTTATTTTGGAAAGCTCAGCATTGACAAAGACCGGTACCTGCTTCAACCTCACTTTTTATCTAGACTACTTGACCATCAATGGAAGATCTGAGAAATAAAATGCCGGAAAGCTGTATATAAAACCTCGTTCTTTCCCCTGACGGTTAATGAGTTGAACAGACTGCCAGCTGGCATCACTGAGGGCTGCACGAAAACTTTATTTCGGGCTTTTTTATCCCATCTGTGACGTGGCGCGCATTTATCTTGCGCATGGTTTCTTCATCACTTCGTCGTTGAATTTTCCATCACATTATTCGTCGCGCAGGTGCCCCCTTTCGATGTATGTTTTTCATTCTTCATTATCTCTTGTGTCGTGTTATGTCCTTCATCTTTATGTATCTTTATTGTACTTCTGACCTTTCAAGCAATGTTATTTGTCATCTCCCTCCCCCTTTTCTGCAATAATGTTTTCGGGAGTTGCAGGACTCTGTAATAAATAAATATATCGTACGTTACTACAATCGCTCTTGTATTGCCTGTCAATAAAGAGAGACTTTTTGCCACCCCGCTGGACCTCTGCAGCCTTTTCTGCGCCCAGGGCGCCCGTTTGATCGCGTTACAATTGATCTTTATGGTCCGGCACCATGCAGTGGCGCTGGTAATCGATGGGTCATCGTGGCCGTCGATCATTTGACCCGTTACGCAGAGACTGTCGTACTTCCAACGACCACAGCCCGTGATGTAGCCAATTTCCTACTGCGTCAGTTCGTTCTACGACATGGCGCCCCTCGAGAGCTATTGACACAGGCCATGTTTTTCTTTCCGAAGTTGTCCAAGAGCGCCTGTCCTCATGAAAATCCACACATAGTGCAAACGAAAGCCCTCACGGAACGACATAGTTCTCAGCGCGAAGGCACGCTGCCATAGAAAAAAAGAAGGAAGACCAGGGACAAACACAGCGCTGTGTTCGTCCCTAGTCTTCCTTCTTCTTTTCTTTGGGCGCGTTCCTTTTGGCTGAGAACTATGTCCCTAAATCTAGTATACCAACTAGCCGAACAACTAACTCTACTCACGGAAGGGTTCAACCGTATGCTTGGGGACAGGCTCGCAATGTATGATACATCTGTCTCTGGGAGTTTCAATTGCCACCAGGCACTGCCTTTAACGTTCGCGTATAACACTGCCACCCAAGAAACAACTTTTTTTTTTTTGCCTTTCTTCCACTTATACAGCTGTGCCCCATCGTGTACTCTCCACACGCATTTGCCATACCATTCGGATGCCTCTGAGTACAGTGTTTTGTCAGATATCGTGCAGATGGCCAAGAAGTACTTTGCTTTGGGCTAGTTGGCAATAATCCTTAACGGCCTAGTACCCTCGACCGCTATCAACAGATAACACGGGAAGTTGAGCTAGTTGGTACATATTTTTAAGGAATAACAGCGCGGAGACGAAGGACAAGGAAGAAGACAACACCTGCGCTGACTATCAACTGCAGTTTATTGGAAAGAAACACCCAAAATATACTCTTTTCACAACCAATAACGCATGTGCCACACCAATCGCCAAGCAGATACCTCAGTCTTTTGAATCAAGATAGATTAGTTCACAGTCATGAACAGATACAGAAGGGGTGCTTACACAGGAGTCATGATTTTTATGAATATGAAAGGCTTCACTGATTTCCCTTGTTAGTTTATCTTTGTGTTTGTACAGAATTTTTGTTTCATTAAAAAGGGGAACACATGAATTTCTGGAACAATTCAGTTGGTTGTTAAGCGGACAGTTCCTGTAATGCAGAGCAAGATTTCAGGATGGGGCGCCCTTCAATGAAGTGTTGTGGTCACGTAAGCGGGCATTTAAGCACCTTCCCGTTTGACCTATGTAGGTCTTCCCGCATGTAAAAGGCACTTCATACACAACTCCTTCTGCGCTACCGACAAACCTCAAGTCATGCTTTATCTGGCACCCTCTTTTCATTTTTCTTTGTTTCTTTTCATCTTCCCTAGATTTTGCTTCAACCATGGCGCATATTTTTCCCAGCTTTTTGGGGGCAGAAAAAAGAACGTCTACTCCATATCTGCTACCTACTTGCTTCAAACGGTGAGACATTTGGTGAATATACGGTAGGACTGCGATTTTATTTTTCTGTTTTTGGGAATGCTGAGGTGATTCTTGTCTACCGCACGATTTCATCCTTTTTAGTATCTTGCTGCATGCAAGAACTATGGTATCATCCGGAAACCCCGCTGTTCTTAGTCTTTGAACCTGTCGACTAAAACTGTCACTGATAGCATGTACACATGACTTATAAATGGCGGCACCTAAACAAGAAACAGCTATACCACATTTTACAATCTTGGAATGCACGGAATAATAACTAAGTAAAGGCTTTTCAGATCTCTGCAGAGAAGACCAGCACACATGATCCGGCTTCATTTCCAGTCTAATATCTAAAAATTGCAGCTCATTCCCATTAGGCTTTTCAAAGGTGAATGTAAGGCCGTGTCCACTGTACTCAAAAACCTTTAACACGTCAATGAGCTGCCTATTGAAGTCACCGGGATCCACAAAAACAAGGTAATCACCGACGTACCTGAAGATGCGTTTTGCTTTGACCGACAGGTTACTTACAATGGCTTTATCTACATAGCTAAGAAAGATGTTGCTACTAAGCAACATCGGTACTAACCGGAGTTACCTTTGAGCCCCTTTTTCTGAGTAGACAGTCTTCCTTCCCATTCAACAAAGGTGGACCCAAGATAAAACGACAAAAGTTCCAAAAAAGCCCCCACAGAAATTCCGCATTTTGAAATGAATTCTTCTTCATCGTTATCATCGTGTATACATTTGCTAACAAACTGAAGTAGGCTATTGTGCGGGAGGGAATAAAACAAGTCCTGAACGTCTATACTGAACACACTGCACAAACCGGGATTATGAGACTTCAAATAATCAACAACACCCAGAGAATTAGACACTAGGAACGGATCGTCAATGGTGAGAGAACCAAGATTTTTCTGTAAAAAACTCGAAACTTCGTACTGCCAAGCAGCGCATTCAGTAACAATGCAGCGAAAAGGAAAATCAGGCTTGTGTGTTTTCACCGAAAAAAATACATCCAAACAGACCTCTTTTGCCTTCTTAACTGAAGACTGAAGTGCAGCTAGATTCATTTCCCCCAGCAACCGCAACGCACGCTTTTTCTGCTTTACATTGACAGGCAATTGTTTAAAGTTCTTTGCAATAGCTTCACTAGCTTTTTCGTTGAACAAAATTTCCGGGCAAATAACAAAATACCCCTCTTTGTCAGAAACAGTCACCCTTAACTTTTCGGAATGCAGAAAATTAACCAATGGTGCAAAGCTACCATTTTTCATAGTTACGCCCCGAGTCTTTTTAAGAGCTTCAACACATTCTACCACGCACCAGATAAAGCATGACTTGAGGTTTGTCGGTTGCGCAGAAGGAGTTGTGCATGAAGTGCCTTTTACATGCGGGAAGACCTACATAGGTCAACCGGGAAGGTGCTTAAATACCCGCTTACGTGACCACAACACTTCATTGAAGGGCGCTCCATCCTCAAATCTTGCTCTACATTACAGGAACTGTCCGCTTAACAACCAACTGAATTGTTCTAAAAATTCATTTCTTCCCCTTTTTAATGAAACAAAAATTCTGTACAGACACAAAGATAAACTAACAAGAGAAATCAGTGAAGCCTTTCATATTCATAAAAATCATGACTCCTGTGTAAGCACCCCTTCTGTATCTGTTCATGACTGCGAACTAATCCATCTTGATTCAAAAGACTGAGGTATCTGTTTGGCGATTGGTGTCGCACATGCGTTATTGGTTGTGAAGAGAGTATATTTTTCGTGTTTCTTTCTAATAAACTGCAGTTGATAGTACAGCGCAGGTGTTGTCTTCTTCCTTGTCCTTCGTCTCCGCGCTGTTATTCCGTAAAAATATCAACAGATACAGTGACGCTTCGTAGGAATGGAGCGCTTGAAGAAACTGTGCACAAGCACATTTTTAATTTAAAGTTCTTTAACAGTGCCATTTATTCATTTGTTTTGTAGCACTGGAATCAATAATTCGTACATGCATCAATATATCCATACCAGACGCTTGCCTGATTGCGTTTTGTGGTACAATATGATAAGGTCACACGGTATATATGGCGCGGTTTTACATTGATCAAATATAGAAATAGAGATTTCAATACACAGCGCACATATAAGGGTCTCGTTAACTTGACGCGGTTGTCACCATTTCTTTGATACCTACTACAACCTTTTTTTCCGGTTTTTCTGTAGCTACTCAGTGCTTTTTTTTTTTTTTTTTTGCGCCACGGGTAACGTCGGCGCGGAAGTTTTGAATGGTGATTGCCGGACGACACGTGGCGGGAGCCGAGTAAACAAAGCGATGACTGGACGTCTGTTGAGTGCACACAAAATAAAATGGTAAGTGCTCTCCTTCGGCTAAGCTCGTGATGAGGCAAGCACTGAACATCCGGGTGTCCCATAAGCACCCAGGCTATAGACATGGGTATCCGGTAAAACACGTGGCTGGGCTAATTGGCGCATTGCATGAAAAAAGACTAAACAGCCAAGAAGACGCAACAGAGGCAAAACCGACACAGAAAGAAACAGGCTGGTTTTTCCAGCCTCTTTCTTTCTGTGTCGATTTTTCCTGTCGTCTTAGCTGGTTCGTCTTTCTTCATACATCCGTCTGCAGGGTGCGCCTACAAACGAGATATTGTTAATTTGTGCGCTCCGTTTTATTTTAGGGTACCAGTACATAGTTTATTGGGCATATCGTGATATTCCGAGTGATAATGAAAAAGAGTATGTCATTGAGTCCTAACAAGCAAATAACCCCTTGCATTTATGGAGTTCCCGAATTCCTACCGAGATCATAACTTATGCGGCCTATTAGCTGTAGTCCGGAATTTACGCAATCCTCTCTGTTAACACTTTTTCAGACTGTCCCTCAAAAATTGCAGCTGAAAACTGTGCCGATCCATCTTTTATTCGGTGTACATGTCTGAAACGTCATTTCGTGCGTTACGCCAGATCATAAGAAATGCAAAATGTTGCACTTGGACTGCGGCACTGCAGAAGAACCGAAAACGGAGCGAGTTTGTGCATCATTGAATAACAAAAAACAGCAGCGCGACGAAGACACGAATAGGGACAAGCGCTGTCCCTATTTTTCTCTCGTGTGTCGGGCTTTTTTAGTTATTCGACGGCAGCTCTGCAACGCGCTGAAAATGCGTTACCCTTACTGATTTATTTATAATAAGCATAGTGTTGCTTCGTTAGACTAAAATGGTTTAAATGCATGACAACGAAGTTATGATGTCTTGCGACATTTCACTCTGAAGTAGTCCATACGTCTATGAACAGACGCGTACTACATGATGCCACGGCATTGTTCATTGCTTTTAAAATCGAAGAAACACTGAACCTCGGCTGTCAAAGGCAGCCTGTTTAGGGCGATCCTGCATTTGCAGCTGCAAACGTGCCTACACGTCTTGCTCTATATTCGACATATCTCATTTGTGCATGCCGCCTTGTAGCAGCCATCGCATATCGAAAGTTTCTCCTATCTACGCTCCAGAAAGACCGGCCAAAAATGGTCGATGCACTATTTTGTATTTACTGACGAAAATATTAGATGCGCGGAAAAACCTGATCCCGCTGGACTACAACGTACCTCCATCCACAAATAGTACCTCCATTCACGAGTCGAAATACCTACAAGTTCATCTTGGAGAGTAGAAGAAAGAAGAGAAAGCGACGGTGGACAGGGCTAAAAATACCGGCTCCTCTGATATGCAGAGAGTGAGCGGTAGGCGGGGAGAGGTCAAAATCTGCCCCTTGCACAGATCATGCACAAGGGCTAATACGCCGGCTAAACGTTTAGAACAAAGAAGTAGCGGCAGAAAACGACGGAAGGAAAAAATACCAAATACGAAGTAAAAAAAAAAAAGCAAAGCTCGGCCCCGGGACTCTCAAAACTCCTCTGCAGGTGCACGCCCGACGGAAACAGGCGTCGCTGTTTATGCATGACTGCTCTGACCAGAAAATCAGTCCTCTCACTTCCCCAAGGGGAGGCCCAGAAGGAGGCGAGTAATAAGCAAGACTCAGGGGATGTGACCAGGGGACAGCCCGGAACGGAGCGCAGAGCGGGAAGACGGGAGTTGGAAGCTCTTAATATGGAAATCGATGGACGGAGTCACGTCCGAGGGAAAGGAGGCTCTCCTTGAAAATCCACCCCACTCTTAGTGTTCTGCGCTTCCGATGGCCCACGATTGGCTAATGGCGTCACGAACTGCCGTTACAATTGGTCATTTGTTTCTTCGCCGTCGCCGCTGCTGCCTGGTGCAAAGCCCTCCTTGCGGTGGTAGTGCCTGAACATCAGGACGTGACTGCCGACCGCAGCGCGACTTCCTGATACTTTTTTTATTTCTGGTTAAGGAAGGCGGTCGTTCGGTCGTATTGAAAGGAAAGCTTTATTTTCCTTTTTCTGAGGGCACGAAAGCGCGATCACTGCTTGGCCGCCGATCGCATCGGCTCACGTTGTGTCCAAAGAATCGTGGCCGCCAAGAAATTACTTTACATGCTGTTGGTGAAAGAAGCCTGTGTTCTTGGCTCCCATCTTCTGCCGAGGACAATCCGGGGCAGTGTAATTCAAGGCGTGTCAGAAAGAATTTTTTTCCCTCTCTTAGGTCCTTTTATTAAGGGCCATAGGCGCTCGTACATCGAACGAAAGACGAGAAAGCTAGGAATCACTGCGAACCGAAGCTTTATGAAACTGCAGCTTGTGCAGCCGATGTGCCCGCGTGCATTCGATGTGCGTCTACCGCCTACTTCAAGAAATTAATAATAAGGTAGAGTTTACTACTTACAAGGACATATACGCACCCTAATCGCGGTTAGTTTTTTTTTTTTTTTTTGCAGATAGCAGGAAACACCTACTGCCTCATAATTAGACGTTCAGGGCTTTGCTGGCCACGCCCCAAATAAAGAACTAAGCAGAGTTGTGCGACTGAGACTTGCCATGTCTGCCATGGCAAGTCTTAACTCTACTTAACGGCGCGCAATTAATGACTTCCATTGCAGAGCTGGAGTCCCTTCAAAGGATGCACAGAAAAACAAGATTCAGGCGCAGATGAGGTTGTCACTTGGCCGGCAATAACACTAAAGGCCATCGTACACCTGGCCCACATGTCGCTCTAGAGATGTAGCTAGTAGGTACGAGGCAGACACAGTGGACGGCGCCTGTACCACAGGACAAGGCGACGTAGACAGCCGACAGATCACCATCTCGGCAGAAACTGGCGCATATCGGCGCAATCACGTGTTCTTGTACCTGTGCCAAGTGATAATTCATTACTATTATCATACTTTAAAAAAACAAACACATGCATTGCCGAAGGTGGAAGAAAATGGGTACTTCCACTTTATCGTTTTCATGTCGTCATTCTCAATCTTGTACTTACAATATCAGCACTTGATTCCTTTGGTTTTTGCAATACTAGACGTCTAGATTACTAAGAAGTCAATATACTCAGAAAAGTCGGCTAATTTTTCACTAAAGCGACATAAAGTTATCCTGAATTGTGACACATGCAGCAGGGCATATACTCGGGTGACTTCGATTGGCTTGAAAATCAGCTAAGTATTGTCTCACTTGTGCTTTCGTACCCTTGATTATTCCTACACGTACGCAGTGCGGATATAGTAGTGTTTAGCTGGAAAGCGGCCATCACTTTTTTATGATTTGTTACATTCATTCTCTCTTCTCCCGGGCCAGTATTTTAAGCCATCATTTGGAAGCATGGTATACGAGAAAGCCACATACCCTTCGAATAACATTTTCCTACTTTTATTGGACCTGTAAAAATTCACATGCGCAGCGAGGATAGCTAGCGTGCTCTACCGTACTGAACGACATGTCAAATGGAGCGCGGTCAGTGACAGCTTCGTCCTTGATCTTCTCTACGAAACAGGAAGACCGTGAAGAGACTTTCTAAACTGACAACCAAAGGCACTTTCTTAACGTCTTCCATTTTTCGCCATCCTAATTGAAACGGGAATGCAGTGAACACAGCAGCTCCTGCGAGAAATCCGAGGTCCGCCCGGTTTCTTGACCGTCGGCGGCCTCGTTGCCGGGATTTTCCGAGTGCACCCAGAAGAGCTCAACCCGTAGGGTCAAGTGTGGGGGGGGACATGTGCCGAAAGAAGGTGCGCCGGGGGTAGAACCCGGCCCCTGGCATGATTTAAAATGCAGTTTTAGAATCACTAATTACATAACTGGCATCTGCCACAGCAATAGCTACACCGGTCTCCTGGGCTTCCTTAGGGGCAGTGCCTGAAGGAAGCTGAAATGTGGGGTTGCGGACAACCGCAGTGGTTCCGTTCTTATCGCATCCACACAAACTGCACCGGGCTCATTCCCATACCTTTTGTGGAGCGCCTTCCTGCCATGGTGCGGGTGCATGTTCTGTGGCAATAGTTTGGCATATATTGAAATGCAAATGTGGGTAGGAAGTGTTCTTAGGGATTCATTTTATAATGGAATAGTGATGCCCAGCTTACTGAGTATGTGTTGTCCGGTAGTTGTAGCGGCCGATCTGAGGTATTGTGCTTGTAAGTGGGCCTCTGGAAGTTCATGTATTATGTTATGTACTCCGAGTTCGAATAGTCTCTTGTTGAAAGTGCTTTTCGGTAATTTAATAGATGGCTTTGTTGCTTGCCAAATTAAGGAGTCTATTTTCTGGACCTCACTGCATGATAGTTTGAGGTATGCTGTAGCATTAAGAATTAGGTTCGAGGTATAGGCGTGCCCTACGCGAAGCGTGTCCGCCTCTCGGAGCCTATGTGCGCGCCTTGTCACCCTTTGTGAGTTGCGTGGTGTTTTCAACGGCCTGTTTGAGGCGCCTAATTGTATCCACGTTTCCATCCGGTTGCAGGTATAATCTTAGAGTGCGGGTGATATGGACCTGTGGTACCTGTCTTCCTTGAACTCGGATTTCTATGGGGCTTTGGTAGATCCGTCTTTTAGGGGTATGACTAGTATTTTCGATTTTTCTGGCGAGCACTCTACTCCGATTGTTGCGGTGAGCTTAGGGATCGTATCTGCTGCCGTTTGTAGCGTGTCTTCGATTTGACCGTCTGATCCATATGTTGTCCAGATTGTGATGTCATCGGCGTATACGGTGCGACCAAGGTGAGGGATTTTCTGTAGTTCTCTGGTTAAAGGGATAAGGGTGATGTTGAACAAAAAGGGAGAAAAAACGGAGCTTTACGGTGTGCCCACGTTGGCAAGCGTGTACTGTGAGTTGTGGAGATTGTCGATGTGAAGCTTGGCTGCCCTGTGTTGGGGGAAGGCTCTTATCTACTTGTAGACCCTTGGACCTGTCTGAATAATCGTGATTGGTATGTTTTGTACATTATCAAAAGCTTTTTTTAGATCTATAGCTAGGGTCGCCTTAGTATATGCGATGGTATACGTGGGTCAAGCACTGCTGACGTTAGCTGCAGCATAGCGTCCTGCGTAGGTAGAAGGGGCCTAAAATCGACCATGGAATTCGGGTCCGTGTCATCCATGTATGCAGTTACTCGAGCTGGTATAACCTGTTCGGAGTTTTGGAGGTGAGCGATATTGTGCGCATATTCGCCGGTGAAATTGGCTTGTTGGGTTTTGGTATTAAGAATTACGTTCCCGCTTGTCCATTCTGCTGAGAGTGTCCCTTGTTTTAGAGGTCCGTTAGTTGCTCCAATGATTTATCATCTAGATTTCTTAGCGCTGCATTTGAAACCTGGTCTTCGCCTGGTGTTGTGTTCTTGAGCTTGTGAAGTGCTGCCCGCATTTCTGATGTCGTTAATGCAGCATCCAATACATCATTTGGTCCTCCTGCCGTTGTCCCAGGTGGTGTGCATATGCTTTAGAGTAGAATCTGTGTAAAGTCTGTGTTGATGGGTTAGTCTAGCTATTATGCTCCGTGTGTATGTCTTTCTCTGGGTGGGTTCAGAAGCTGCCGAAGTAGGTGCTATGCACGCTTTGTGGCGAAAATTTCTTTTAGCCCTTCCCATATTTATGTCCAATTCTGCTGGAACAGTTGCGCCCCATGGCTTCAATTTGGGCTGACAGATCATTTTTCTTCTCTTAAGTTTGCGGTTTTGTGTTTCTGTGTGGCATATTGTTTAGTTAAATTACGGTTGGCTTCAAGTAAATGT
Source organism: Amblyomma maculatum (assembly GCF_055883805.1). NCBI lineage: Eukaryota > Metazoa > Arthropoda > Arachnida > Ixodida > Ixodidae > Amblyomma > Amblyomma maculatum. The sequence continues at coordinate 183,935,484 of NC_139349.1, forward strand.
GCCATTCTGGCATCTAATATTGGCACCTCTTCGTTTGTATCTAAGATCTGCGTAATATTATTCTGGCTCTAAAGGAGTTGTCGCACCCATAACCCTAATTCCATTTGGTCTTCAACAGGGGTGTTTTGACGTTGTCGTAACTTTTCCCAGTTCATCAAACCATGCTTATATGGCTTTGGTGTGCAGTGTGGCCCTTCAAAGAGTTACGACGACGATATCATGATCGCTGCCTAATGTCGATTCAATTCGCTCCTATTTCAGGTGCGGGAAGTGTCTGCCGAGCGTGAGATCTGCGCTGGTATGCATCATTCCAACTGTACCCTGTCTGGTAGGCATCTCGAAATCGGTATGTACGGATACCTGGGACTGCTGAATCTGATTGGACAGAACCTCTTCTCTGGTGTTTGTACGGCTGGGTCCCCAATCAGCGTGTGCGCAGTTTAGGTTCCCCGCTATTATTAAGGTGTTTTCTTGGCTTACTTTGCTATTGTCCTAATTAGATTCGCTCAAAGCGATGCGGGGCTACAAGGGTGGCTGTATATACTAGAGACTATTAATGATTCTTTAGTAACACCATTCGGGATGATTTTTACGGTAACGTGTGCTACCTCGCCTGTGTAGTCATGTATTGTGTGTATTGGGCGCCTGATGTAGGTTGTAACCATGGGCTTGTCTACGCTAGGTACACGATATGCTGTATATCCTGGTATGCTGAAGGCTATACCAGTTTCTTGTATTAGTGTAAGGTCTGGGGATGATGAGTTGCTAGTTATGATTTGTACTAGAGGATATCGCTTTTGCCTAATGCTCCGGCATTTCCAATGCAGGATTATTAGAGGGTTGTTGTTGCTTCCATAAATGGGAGGATGAGCTGCCATCATACTGCTCTAGGGGTGTTACGAAGGAGGGTATTGATGGAAGGATAGTGGGATGGCTTCGGAAGAGAGAAGTGGGGGATGGTTGGAGGGGAAGTGTAGCCAATTTGGCGTCAACCATGCGCATTATGCGCGTAATTGCCGCGTAATAGCTAGATGGTCACAGTGTGTTTAACATCGTCTCTAGCTGGCTGTTGCCATGGTAGCGTAGTGGTAGAACATCCGCCTCGCATGCAAGAGGACCGGAGATCTAATCCCGGTGCCGCGCAATTCTCCGCCGGATGAGATAAAACATTGGCGCGTCTATGGAATTGCATAAACAGGTTTGGGGTGTAACCTGATGCCGGTGAACACCTCCGGCAACGCACTCACTCACCAGAACAGGCGTTCGCCACCCTGGTGCAGTAATTGGCTGCAACCTCACATGATCAGTCCTATAAAACCCCGGCACTCAGTCGCAAGCGGCTGCTGAGCTACTGACCACAGCGGTGGTTAGACCTGTGACGCAGCAGGGGGTGCTAAGAATTCCTGGCTGCGCTGGACACGCCACCATTGGAAACTGACCATGGCAACGTTTAACGCTAAAGCCCTAGCTAGTGAAGCTAGTTTAGCAGTGCTTTAGAGGAACTAGAGGGTATGGAATGAGATGTCAGAGGGCTTAGTGAGGCTAGGAGGCCGCATGAGGCATATACTGTACTGAAGGATGGGCATGTACAGTGTTTTCAAGGTTCACGGGAGAGACGAGGACTAAGAGCAGGTTTTCTTATTAGTAAGTATATAGCAGGTTATATAAATAAATTTTATAAATTAATGTGAGGGTGGCAGGCATCGTTATTAGGCTTAATAAGCGATATAAACTGAAGGTTGTACAGGCCTACACACCTACATGTAGTCATAATGAACAGGCACTTGAACGCTTCTAAGATGCAGAATCGGATAGCGGAAAGTAAAGACGCACTATAGTGTTATAATGGGTAACTTTAATGCAAAGGCATAGAGAAAGAGATTGGTAAAGAGCGGACCCTCCCATAGGGCCCAGCGGCCCATTTGACTGTAGTTCGCCAAGCGGCCGGCGGCAACTACATCCAGTCTTGCTGAAAGGCGCGTGATGTGAATCCTAGCATGCACTGCGCCCTTCCCTGCCCTTTTGGCGTATTATTTTGGTTTTACACGGTCTGCTAGTGTTTCTATTTATGTTCAGCATGAATAACAACATGAAAAATAATTCCCAGTTCTCTAAATTGGCCATCAACGCAGCTGCGCCACAGCCTTTGCAAAACAGTATTGCAGAAAAGACGCCAAGTGCTTTGTGAAATGAACATTTACTTTGCTGCATATAAAACACACAAGAGAAGCAACAGATTTAGACGGATGCATTGACAAAACTTGGCACACATTAGGCGATGTGCAAAATACAGAAAAAAAAATATACACAATGCGAGAAACAGCACATAAGTAGAGACAAAAATAGCATAATGTTGATTTCCGAATGATGGCAAATGATATGTAACAATACAGGCATTATACATAAACTACACAGTCCCAGTCGCGGCTACCTTAGCAAGGTTAACTTGTATTGTTCAGGGCAGAAAGAAGTACTGACGCTTGGGGGAAGGCCACACTGTTCACTCGTCGCATTTGCCGTGCTTCGGCTGCAGACCGTGGGTCCATTCGGTGCTGTTGGAAAAGAAATGAACATAATGCAGAAGGTTGCAATGAAATGTAAGGCCACTGCACCGCGCACACCTCTGTGCATGTGGGTGCGTACTGAAGACTTGGTGAGCAGCAGTTATGGTCCAGAACAGAAAAGCTGCGATTCGTAAAATTGATACAAAAGCTACTCTTGCAACGTAGAGGTCAGGAAATGCAGGCTAACCGAACCTATCTGAAAATGCATTTCTACATTGAGTGAAATAACAGCCACTAAACTAACAATATTCCTCAAGAACACTGAACAGCTGAAGCAATGAAGCTTGCTGCATAATAAAGCATTTCTCACTTTAACGTTGTCCCGTTAAATGCAACGCGACACCACGCAAAACTAGCCGCTCGCAAAACCGCGGCCGGCGGGCACGCCATGTTGGCTTGTCCTTCATACGCCGCTTTGTGAAGCGCAGACCACCGTCCTGGGCTAAACTGCCCGAAATGCCCCGCAGTTTGACAAGAATGAAACATTTCACACCTTGCGGTTGCCCTGTTAAACGCGACACCACGCAAAACTAGCCGTTCGCAGAATCGCCATGTCACGTCACCGCGGCGGTCAGCACGCCTTGTCATGCCTGTGATCTTGCCCCTCACGCGCGACATTGTGAAGCGCAGTCGCCGCCGTACTGAGCTAAACTGCCTGAAATACTGCACAGTTTGACAAGAAAGTCAAGAATGAAACGTTTCTCACTTTACCGTTGCTTCGCTAAACGCGACACTTAGCAAAACTAGCCGTTCGGCAAACTGCGTCAGTATGGCCGCACCGGCCGGCGAACGCGCCATTTTGGCACAACGGCGTGCCTTGGTGCCTTCACATGCCACTTTGTCAAGCGTGACGAGCTAAACTCTTCGAAATGAAGTTGTTTCCCGGGAACACAACATATTACAGCTCGCCGTGGTTGGGAAAGGCCAGAGTTACGGCGTAACGAACTGCGCCTGAACAGCCGGCGCGCCTGTTCACGAGCTGCGAAACTTCTTGGCACCGGCCGGCATGGTCAGCGTAAACTGCTTGAAATGCAGCGTAGTTAAGCAAAAAACATTGCTCACCGTGCTGTCGTTCCGCGCAGCAGCCCTCGAGGGGTCTGTGCCGCACAAGCGCGGCGAGGCACGAGCACACTACCGCTCCCTTCGACAACTTATTGTCGTCTGCTCCGGCGGGCTACCGCTGCAGCGAGTGCCGTCGCGCGCGCGTCCGCGCATGCGCACGTTGGTGCCGCCATCCATCAATCGGTGGCAGCGCAAAAAGTCGCGTGTCATTTCCTGGGGCCAGTTTTCGCCGAGTGACCGCTCTTTACCAATCTCTTTCTCTATGGCAAAGGTAAGGAAAAAGCTAGCTGGAGACCAGGCGGTGGGTGACTATTGCATTGGGTCTAGGAATGCCAGGGGTGAGTTACTAGTTGAGCTTGCAGAGCGGAATAATTTAAGAATCCTGAATACCTTCTTCAGTAAACATAATAACCGCAAGAAGGTATGAAAAGGCGCTAACGGGGAGACTAAATGAAATTTACTTCATCCTGTGTTCAACCTCCGCCATTATGCAAGATGTAGAGGTAATCGGGAAAGTGCGATGCAGTGACCACAGGATGGTGAGGTCCCGAATTAGCATAAATCTGAGGAAGGAACGCAACAGATCAGTAAGATAGAAACCCACCAACGGATTAGCAGTGAGGGGGAGGGCAGAAAAGTTCAGGATCTCGCTACAGAATAGATATTCAGCTCTAACCGAGGATGGCGACATTACCCTAGAAGCAATTAACAATAATTTCAGAGATATTATTACTGAGTGCGCTGTAGAAGTAGGCTGTAGGATAGTTAGAGAGGATTCCGGTAAGCTGTCTAAAGAGACGAAAGTTTGATTAAGAAACGCCAGAGTATGAATGCTTCCAATCCAACTGACTAGATAGAATTGGCCGAGATATCAAAGCTAATCAATAAGCGCAAGGTTGCCGATATAAGGAAGTATAGCATGAAGAAAATTGAGCACGCTGTAAACAACGGGGGAAGCCTGAAAGCGGTAAAGAAGAAATGGGGAATAGGCAAAAACCAGATGTATGCGATAAGGGATGAGGCGGGCAATGTCATCACGAATATGGACAAGATAGTCAAAGTAGCCGAGAAGTTCTATACAGATCTCTACAGCAGCCACAGTAGTCAGAACCGTAATGAGATTGGCGGTAGAAAATAACAGTCAGACGTTCCACCAGTGACGAAGGACGAGGTCAAGAAAACATTAGAAACTATGAAAAGGGGAAAATCAGCTGGAGAGGATCAGATAACTGCAGATTTGCTAAAGGACGGGGGGGGGGGGGGGATATCATGCTAGAAAAACTGGCCACCCTGTATACGCAGTGCCTGGTGTCATCGACGATACCGGAACTATGGAAGAATGCAAACATTATCCTTATTCATATGAAAGGGGACTCTAAGGACCTTAAAAATTACAGACCAATCAGCTTACTGTCTGTTACGTATAAGGTATTCACTAAGGTAATCGCTAATAGAACACTACAATCTTACACAGCAATCAGGCAAAGGATTGAGCAGTTTTTCGGAAACGGTACTCTACTATCGATCATATCGATACCATCAACCAGGTGATAGAAGAATGCTCAGAATACAATCAGCCCTTATACATAGCATTCATTGATTACGAAAAAGCATTTCACTCAGTTGAAACCTCGGCGGTGATGCAGGCATTGCGGTATCAGGGGGTAGACGGGCCGTACGTGAAAGTGCTGGAAGATATATATATATATATATATATATATAGTGGCTGCACAGCAACCATAGTTCTTCACAAAGAAAGTAACAAATTTCCCAAAAGAAAGGTGTTCGGCAAGAAGACACGATCTCCCCAGCCTATTCAAAGCTTGCTTAGAGGAAGTATTCAGAGACTTGGAATGAGAGCAGTTAGGGATCATGGTAGATGGAGAATACCTCAGTAATCTGCGATTTGCTGATGACATTGCTTTGCTAAGTAACTCAGAGGATGAACTGCAAATAATGATTGATGACCTAGACAGGAAGATTAGAAAGGTAGGCTTGAAAATCATTATGCAGAAGACTAAGGTAATGTTCAACAGCCTCGGGAAGTAACAGCAGTTTACATTAGGTAGCGAAGTACTGGAAGTAGTAGGCGAATCTGTCTACTTAGGGCAGGTAGTAAGCGCAGATCCGTACCATGAAAAAGGAAATAACAAGAAGATAGGATTGGGATGGAGCGCATTTGGCAGCACTCGCTGATTATGAGTGGCAGCTTACGGGTATCGCTCAAGAGGAAAGTATACAACAGTTGCATCTTATCTGTACTCACCTATGGGGCTGAAATGTGGAGGCTAACCAAGAGGGTTCTCCTTAAGTTGAGGACAACTCAGAGGGCTATTGAGCGAAAAATGGCAGCGGTAACATTAAAAGATAGGAAGCGTGCAGAGTGGGTCAAAGAAATAACTCAAATTACTCACATTCTAGTAGAAATTAAAAAGAATAAATGGGCATGGGCAGGACATGTAATGCGAAGAGAGGATAACCGATGGTCGCTTAGGGTAACTAACTCGATTCCAGACAAGGCAAGCGTAGCAGGGGGCGGCAGAAAGTTACGTGGGTGTATGAGGTTAAGAGGTTCGCTGGGGTCAAGTGGGTGCAGCTAGCACAGAACCTGATTAATTGGAGAAATGTGGGAGAGGCCTTCGCCCTGCAGTGGATATAGTCTGTCTGATGATGATGATGATGATGATGATGATGATGATGATGATGATGATGAAGGTAATGTTCAACAGCCTCGCGAAAGAACAGCAGTTTACGTTAGGTAGCGAGGTACTGGAAGTAGTAATCGAATATGTCTACTTAGGACATACAGTAGCCGCACAACCGGACCATGAAAATGAACTAAAAAAAATAAGATTGAGTTGAGCGCATTTGGCAAGCATTCGCAGATTATGACTAGCATCTTACCGCTATCTCCCAAGAGGAAAGTATAAAAAAGTTGCATCTTACCTGTACTCTGGTATGGGGCTTAAATGTGGAGGTTAACGAAGAGGATTGTACTTAAGTTGAGGACAACGCAGAGGGCTATGCAATGAAAAATGGTAGGCGTCACATTAAAAGATAGGAAGCGTGCAGAGCGGCTAAGAGAAATAACTGAATTTACTGATATTATAGTGGAAATCAAGAAGAAGAAATGGGCATCGGCTGGACTGTAGTGCGAAGAGAGGATAACCAATGGTCGCCTAGTGTAAGAAACGGGATTCCAAGTGAAGAAATACGTAGCTGGGAGTGGCAGAAAGTTAGGTGGGCAGTTGAGGTTAATAAGTTCGCAGGGGTCAAGTAGATGCAGCTAGCACTGAACCGGACTAATTTGACAAACATGGAAGAGGCCATCGCCCTGCAGTGGATATAGTCAGACTGATTATGATAATGATAACTGTGTCGTTAGGGTCTGGATTTGTTCTTCCATATGTTGTGGCAAGAGTTCGAATTGTGCCTGAAATGTCGCCTTTATTCGGGCTTCCAATTCAACTATGGGGTCGGTTGCGCTGTTTGACTGCAAATGGTGAAGATAATGGTGCTATAGTGGAGATAAGGTCAAGGATGATTGGGAGAGGTGTTGCTGCAGGTGTCTTACCCCCTCCCTGAGCAACGCCATCGCCTCCGCCTGACCATCTGTAGTGCGGGCGGCCCTCTCTGCGCCCGTGAGTCCCGTGCGCTTGTCGTCGGTCATGTTGTCTTGACGCGTCCGTCGTGAAGAGTGTTCTCTGGAGGCGCTTCCGCTGCGGCGACGCTGTCCACCGAAATCTCTGTGCCGGGGTCGTGTCACTCGTTGTTTCGACTTGCACTATCCTGTTCCGCTCAGGTGTTCACGGCAGCAAAGTAACACTCGGGGATACACAGACCGTTATGGTCCGCTCCATGGTCGACCCAGCATCTTGGGGATTTCGATTGTTTCGGATGTGTGCAAACATCTTAACGATGCCCGGTTGTCGGCAGTTGGTGCAGCCCTCTGACCTTGAACGGTGTGCTGTACACAGGTGTACATCTCGAAAGTAAATAGTTTCCGGGGAACTGGGTCTCGTGCGCAAGTCACCAGAATAGATTTAGTGCGTCCCGTACGGCGAGCGGCCACAATATCTGCGTCTGGGTTTTGTCGCTGAAGATTTTAAACAATTTTTTGCTCTGTTTCGTTCCAAAAGGCGTTGGTGATAATGCCTCGAACAGCGTCCGATGCTGGCGCTATGTATGCGGCAACTGCGTATTTCTTGCGTTTGTTATGGTCCTCACCTGGGCCAGTTTTAGTGCCGTCTCGTTGTATGTTGGGGTCATCGTGCAAGTGTTGTTGCTTGGATGTATACGTAGCTAGACGTGATCTCCCAGTGGTGTGTTGGCTGCTGCACAAATTCTTCAGAGCATTTGCTCTGACTGCACTATTGGGAGATACGACCCTCCTTGTGAGCGGAAAGTTACATTGTATACTTAATGAGGAAGTGGCGCTATTTGTCTATTGCGGCGTTCAACAACTCTTGTGGCGCGCAGCTGCGTTTCGTCAGGCTTGTATGTCGGTCTTCACGCGGCCACCGACGACAGCGCGGGTCCTGCATTGTCTGCTTGGCTTCCTGATGTTTCCTTCTTCTGGTAGGTCACATCAGTCCATTCAAAAGAAATAAATGTCTGCCTTTTTGAGGGTGTGACCCTCAACCTGCACTTGCATTGTGTACGGCGGCACGGTTGCTATGCCGAACGCTAGGCTTAGCGCGACGGCAGTGCCATTGAGTCGTTTTCGGGTGGTTCACGATTTTCCGGCTGCACCTAGGGGAACCAAGATTGGTGAAGGTAAATCACTCACCTCCTGCTCGCAGTGGTGCAGATTCACATGTGCACGGGGTACTTCAATTCCGCAGGAGGCAAAGTTTTCTGGAGCCGTGCTGAGGTGCGTCCGCTTTTCTACCGTGTGCTGTGCGGTGTCGGTGCACGTTAAAGATTCCCGTGGTCGAAATTACTTCGCAGCCTTCCACTACCGCTTTTCTTTCTCTATTTCCACTTTCATTCCCACCTTCCTCTCTTCCCTTACGGCGCGGTTCTGTTCGCCACCGAAAAAAAGTGACAGATATTGCGCCTTTCCGTTCTTGTAAACCAATTTATTTATTTAATTATTTATTTATTATTTTATTATTATTTAATGTACACTGATATCGGAGAGCACGGGAACGTATTTGCGTTTGGGCTTCATGACGCGGTGGTTCCTTTAGTGGGAAATGAATGAAAATTGACAGCGCTCGTCCCGACCTTCTTGTCGCCATGTTTTATTTTATTTGCGCCTAAATAACTACTAGCATAAACCAACTGGCCAGTCAACAGTTAGTAAAGGAATTTATATCTTGTCGGTTACATTATAGCGGCTTCATGTGACGTGGTCTGTGTCGCTCGCTGTTTCTCGGATAACGTACGTCCTTCTACTTTTAGATGCGTTTAAATCTCAGCTAAACGCACTGCTTTAAGATCAGCTCTAAGCTGAAGCTACAGTTGTGAGTGGTAGAGTTTGTCACCTAACGATGTAAAAAGGTTATTTGCTTACCCTTACAAGTCTTGGTGAATTAAGGAACTAGCGCTCACGTTTTTATACGAATAATGCTCCCAAAAACCTTTCCTGGGCTTTTTCATTGCAAAGAAGTGAGTAGCCAATGGCAGTATTTCTTTTCTTTTTCTTATAAGTTTTCAACGTCGGGAGCCCCGAGAAAAGCATACAGCGTGCCCAATACCCGATAATAGACTGTTGGAGGCTACGAGATAATTTAGAACACCTGGGAACCTTTAACGAAACGGAGAGGCATCCGTGTCATCTGCGATATTATGGCACGCTTAAGATCCCCAAGAGCTCGAAATTATTCCAATGCTCTGCACTATGGCACCTCTCTTTTTTCTTTCACTCCCAGCTTCCCGCCTTGCCTTAAGGCGCGGTGCAGGTGTCCACCGAGAAGTGTGATTGATGCTTCTTTTCATAAAATCCGATCCTGGAAATGTTGAGACTAGTGGCGTTGCGTGCGTATGAGTGGGAAACCGGTCTCGGTGGAGCATCTTCGTCATATCACGAGTTGGCTTTAAGGAGGCGAAGCTTACCTGCGTCGAGGGAACTGAAGCGAACGTCGGAACAGTGATACGCAGACTGTCTAGAGACACTCTATAGATTAATGTCTAAAGCAGCATTAATATTCTTTTGTCTATAGACTTGCTATAGCCAAACGTCTATAGTGGCTTTAAATTCTTTCTGGATATAGGCAATCTATAGACTACCTATAGGTTAATCTCTAGAGCGACTTAAATTTTCTTTTATCTATAGACTATCTATAGATTAAACTCTACCATCATCATCATCATTATCATCATCCTGACTATACCCACTGCAAGGCGAAGGCCTCTCCCATATTTCTCCAATAAACCACGTTCTGTGCCAGCTGCGTCCACTTGACCCCTGCGAACTTCTAAACCTCATCCGCCCACCTAACTTTCTGCCGCCCCCTGCTGCGCTTTCCTTCCCTTGGAATCCAGTTTGTTACATTAAGCAACCATCGGTTATCCTCTCTTCGCACTACATGTCCTGCCCATATCCATTTCTTCTTAATTTGCGCTAGAATGCCGGTAATTTGAGTTATTTCTCTGACCCACTCTGAACGCTTCATATCTCCTAATGTTACCCCTACCTTTTTTTGTTTCATAGCCCTCTGGGTTCTCTTCAACTTAAGTAGAACCCTCTTGGTTAGCCTCCACGTTTCAGTCCCATAGGTGAGTACAGGTAAGATGACGGTTGTATACTTTCTTCTTGAGCGATGCCGGTAAGCTGCTAGTCAGAATCTGCGAGTGCTTGCCAAATGCGCTCCATTCCAATCTTATTCTTCTTGTGATTTCCTTTTCATGGTCCGGACCTGTCCTAAGAATACATATTCACCTACTACTTCCAGTACTTCGCTACCTAATGTAAACTGCTGTTCCGTCCCGAGGCTGTTGCAGATTACCTAAGTCTTCTGCATATTGATTTTCAAGCCTACCTTTCTACGTTTTCTGTCTAGGTCATCAATCATTCCCCGAGCTTCTTAGCAAGGCAATGACATCAGGAAATCGCAGTATTTTGAGGTATTCTCCATCTACCCTTATCCCTAACTGCTCCCATTCCAAGTTTCTGAATACTTCCTCTAAGCAAGCTGTGAATAGTACTGGGGAGATTGTGTCTCCTTGCCTAACGCCTCTATTTATGGGAATTTTGTTACTTTCTTTATGCAGAACTATGGTTGCTGTGCAGCCACTCTATATATCTTCCAGCAATTTCACGTACGGCTCGTCTACCCGCTGATTTCGCAATGCCTGCATCACCGCCGAGGTTTCAACTGAGTCAAATGCTTTTTCGTAATCAGTGAATGCTATGTATAAGAGCTGGTTATATTCCAAGCATTTTTCTACCACCTGGTTGATGGTATGGATATGATCGATGGTAGAGTACCGTTTCGTAAACCTGCATAATCCTTTGCTTGATTGCAGTCTTAGGTTGTCCTGATTCTATTAGCGGTTACCTTAGTAAATACCTTATACATAACAGACAGTAAGCTGATTGGTCTGTAATTTTTAAGGTCCTTAAGTCCCCTTTCTTAGTAATGAGGATAATGTTTGCATTTTTGCATGGTTCACGTATCGTCGATGACACCAGGCACTGCGTATACAGGGTGGCCAGTTTTTCTAGCACTATATCCCCCATAGCCTTCAACAAATCTGTAGTTATCTGATCCTCACCAGCTTATTTCCCCCCTTTCATAGTTTCCAATGCTTTCTTGACCTCGTCCTTCGTCACTGGTGGAACGTCTGACTGTTCTTCCCTTCCGCCAATCTCATTACGGTCCTGACTACTTTGGCTATAATGGCATTTCCCCTTAAAACCTAACTTCCTACTAACTACAGAAATTTTATAGACTATCTATAGATTATTTTTAAAACGTGCTTCATTTCATTTTGTCTATAGACTATCTATAGCTGTGATGCCCTTAATTTCCATTTAGCAAAACACAATCCATAGAATATTGATAGATTGTTGTCTAAGCGTGTAGGTGTCCTTTCTTGAATTGCGCAAAAGTACAAGTTGAGTACCGTCTACTGCCTGCAGAAAGCAACTCTGCAGCGAGTGACCTTAGGTGTAGTTTGAGACTCCTCCCTGCTTCTGTTTTTCGAGGTTTTATATCTTAGTTCAGAAATAAAGTAACGTCCAATAGTGTATTGTTTTACAATGACCTCTTAGAGTCTCTTTTGGTTATATCATTTCAGGTATCGAAAGCACTTAAAGCATAAGTAAGCAATATTTATTCGCAACACTTAAAGCTAAGAAAGTCAGTCATACATAAAGCTAAGGTTCTCACAAGCTCCACTGTATAAGACAAAAGAGTCTTAGATCAAATTACTGGAAACTTTTCCATTGAATCTTCAGATTGCTATGACCCAACGTTTAAAGACTTTTTGTATCACCCAAACACAATCACGCCTAAAAATCCCGAAAAGAAAACTAAATATGAGAATTAGGAATGTGACCCGCTCTAAAGAATACTTAGAAAGAATAGGACGCACAGTTAAGCACCGGCGTTAAGGCAAGACGGGGCAGCGGTTCGCGCACAGGGCAGTTTTTTCGGGGATCATTTCTTTTAAATCGCTTTATTTTTTTATGGACCACTACGTAGCATCAGCAAGAATTGCCTTTTATTCTGAGTGCTTTTACACCTCTGAACGCAGATTATTCATTTTATTATAGCTATCGTGATTCATTTACTGATCAATTACGAACTCCAAGTTTTTAATGAACATAATGAATCATTGGCTTTTCTTACAGGGCAATTCGACACCTTTCAACCGCCTGTGTCGAAGTTTTCCTTTTTCAGTTATTTGAAATATTTGATAAAATATATATTCTGCATTTTTTATATACTATAATCGGGAACTGGCTTTTCAGCCTGAACATTTTGACACACTTGAATCTTATTTTTTGTTTTATATTTCTTATTAAATATATATAATGTTTCATAACGTTGTATCTTTTTGTATTACCGTACTTGTATTACATATATATTTTGCCATACAGTGTGCTCCTTTCTGTACTGCCACCATGTGCCTTCAAGGTATTCAAATAAATAAATAAATAACTCGAGATTGCCTGCCACTCGTCAATCATTAGTCACTAGAATCACAAATTACTAATACAATTTTTTCAAGCAGGCCCCGATTATTCTAGACACGAGACTACAACACAGACTAGAACGGCGACTGCTTTTGCGATGGACAGAAGAGCTGTATAAGCTATTTTTTATTAACACCAAAAACATATTTTCTTTGCTATACACCTGTACTACCCCAAGCAGCACGCCATCAATGGACCGCCACTGGTCCAATATTGGGATATATTGGTCCCAATATTGGTCCATATTGGCGTCTGCTTGGGGCGCACAAAAGCCAAGATATATGCCAACCAATTTGATTGGCTCTCCTATCAAAACCAGCATTCAATGGCACTCAATGAATACTCAATATCTTCCACCCAAGCTCACTCACTGGTTGTTATATCACGGCTATCCCGGCAAGCTCACTGGGCATCCAATATCTTGTATCCATGCTTATTCACTGGATATAAACAACTGGCATCCAGCCAGATTTATTGGCTACCCAATATTTCCAATCCAATCTTGCCCAGTTGTTTTGCATTATTGGCAACCAGCCAGAGCAATTGGCAATGGGGCACATTATAGTGCTGAATGTTTCAATAATCAGTACTACGGCTAGTTGCTATTTTGCGCTATGGCTAATGGGCAACTACAAAGCCATCCCATACGTATGCAGTGCTGATATTTTAATATAGCCTTTTATTTAAATCAAGCATGCTGAGAATATCCATGCACAGAAAATAATACAACTGAAAGGTACATTGCATGGTGATTTATTAGATGTGCACGGGTTACAGGGCATAGAAACATTAAGGCACAACTCTTAGACTTCAGTGCTCCTCCTGTTTCTGTATCCCTTGGCAATGTGTTCTCAGGGCCCAGGTTGGAGGAAGGTGCTGAGTTCATCGCAGCTTCTTTTGTGGTCGGTTGTAGGGCAGCAGCTCCCAGCAGCCTTTAAAGATATGGACTTGAGCAGCGTGCATAACAATGTATTTCCTTTTTGCAGATGGCACCTGGAAATAAAAACAACATTCATAAATCCCATTAAGAGAGAAAACGTTTGGAAAGTGGATGTACAGCTAGACCGTGGAGTAAAAATGCAAAATAAAGCACCACCTGTTGGCCCTCAGACAAATTTCTTGTCTGGTTTACTCAGGTTGAAATAAGCTGCATACTCGGTGAGGCCGGCAATATTAACTTGATTACATTGGTTGCGACATCTGGCAGCTGTGCACGGCTTCCCATGTGGATGTGTTGACGCTGGAAACATAAAACAAAATGATATTTGCCGTTATCTATTCGGTTATCTATGGAAGATATATATAGTGGCTGCACAGCAACCATAGTTCTGCATAAAGAAAGTAACAAAATTCCAATAAAGAAAGGTGTTAGGCAAGGAGACACAATCTCCCCAGTACTATTCACAGCTTGTTTAGAGGAAGTATTCAGAGACTTGGAATGGGAGCAGTTAGGGATAAGGCTAGATGGAGAATACCTCAGTAATCTGCGATTTGCTGATGACATTGCCTTGCTAAGCAACTCGGGAGATGAACTGCAAATAATGATTGATGACCTAGACAGGAAAAGTAGAAAGGTAGGTTTGAAAATCAATATGCAGAAGACTAAGGTAATGTTCAACAGCCTCGGGAAGGAACAGGAGTTTACATTAGGTAGCGAAATACTGGAAGTAGTAGGCGAATATATCTACTTAGGACAGGTAGTAACCGCAGATCCGGACCATGAAAAGGAAATAACAAGAAGAATAAGATTGGGATGGAGCGCATTTGGCAAGCACTCGCAGATTATGACTAGCAGCTTACCGGTATCGCTCAAGAGGAAAGTATACAACAGTTGCATCTTGCCTGCACTCACCTATGGGGCTGAAACGTGGAGGCTAACCAAGAGAGTTCTACTTAAGTTGAGGACAACCCAGAGGGCTATGGAACGAAAAATGGTAGGGGTAACATTAAGAGATAGAAAGCGTGCAGAGTGGGTCAGAGAAATAACTCAAGTTAACGACATTCTAGTGGAAATTAAGAAGAAGAAATGGACATGGGCAGGACATGTAGTGCGAAGAGAGGATAACCGATGGTCGCTGAGGGTAACAAACTGGATTCCAAGGGAAGGAAAGCGTAGCAGGGGGCGACAGAAAGTTAGGTGGGCGGATGAGATTAAGAAGTTCGCAGGGGTCAAGTGGATGCAGCTAGCACAGAACCGGGTTAAGTGGAGAGATATGGGAGAGGCCTTCGCCCTGCAGTGGGTATAATCAGGCTGATGATGATGATGATGATGATTCGGTAATTGGTAGTCAGTGCTTGCCCCCTTCCACTTGTAGTGCCTTTGTGATCGAAAGACGTCGTCAGAACTGCATGCTTCAAACCAATAGCTTTCCTTTGAATAGTTTTCGTTAGGATATATTGCCGCAAGAACTAAAAGAAACTACAAAAAAAAAAGAGATGCAAAAAATGGCAGTCGCACTCCGACCGCGGCTGCTAAAATTAGTGTACATCGAATCATTACTGCAAACAGAACATCTTAAAGTTTGTCAAAGCTGCAGCCAAAACAATGTACGACACATATGCTTTGGGGTTTGCATGATATATTCAAATTGAAAAAATAAAGAAATCCGTAGCTTAGCATTACGTTTGTTGTGGGAACAAGTTTGTACGTGTGGTAAGGTATAAGAACTATGGTAGCAACTGTAAATAAGAATCCCCTTTTCAGAATTTTTTTTTCGATAGAGTTCTTCGCGCGGACAGTAGAAGCTCTTGCATGTAGAAGAAAAAGTGTCATGTTTCAGGCAAGCCCCTTTTTTCTGCGCGATATAACCATACAGAAAGAGATTGGTAAAGAACGGTCACTCGGCGAAAACTGGCCCAAGGAAATTACGCTCGACTTTTTGCGCTGCCGCCGATTGATGGATGGCGGCACCACCGTGCGCATGCTCGGACGCGCGCGCGACGGCACTCGCTGCAGCGGTAGCCCGCCGGTGCACTAGCAGACGACAAGAAGTTGTCGAACGGAGCGGTTGTGTGCTCGTGCCTCGCCGCGCTTGTGCGGCACAGACCTCTTGTGGGCTGCTGCGCGGAACGACAACGGTTTGGAACAACGGCAAGGTGAGCAACGTTTTTTGCTTAACTACGCTGCATTTCAAGCAGTTTACGCTGGCCATGCCGGCCGGTGCCAATAAGTTTCGCAGCTCGTGAACAGGCGCGCCAGCTGTTCAGGCGCAGTTCGTTACGCCGTACTCAAGCGGTTCCCAACCACGGCAAGGTGTAATATGTTGTGTTCCCGGGAAACAGCTTTATTTCGAACAATTTAGCTCGTCACGCTTGACAAAGTGGCATGTGAAGGCACCAAGGCAGGCAGTTGGCCAAAATGGCGTGTTCGCCGGCCGGTGCGGCCATGCTGACGCAGTTTGCCGAACGGCTATAGTTTTGCTAAGTGTCGCGTTTAGCAGAGCAACGGTAAAGTGAGAAACGTTTCATTCTTGACTTTCTTGTTAAACTACGCAGTATTTCAGGCAGTGTAGCTCAGTACGGCGGCGACTGCGCTTCACAAATTCGCACGTGAAGGGCAAACTAACAGGCATGACAAGGCGTGCTGACCGCCGCGTTGACGTGACATGGCGATTTTGCAGACGGCTAGTTTTGCGTGGTGTCGCGTTTAACAGGGCAACCGCAAGGTATGAAATGTTTCATTCTTGTCAAGCTGCGAGGCATTTCGGGCAGTTTAGCTCAGCATGGTGGTCTGCGCTTCACAAAGTCGCGTAAGAAGGGCAAGCCAACATGGCGTGCCCGCCGGCCGCGGTTGTGCGAACGGCTAGTTTTGCGCGGTGTCGCGTTGCATTTAACGGGACAAAGTTAAAGTGAGAAATGTTTTATTATGCAGCAAACTTCATTGCTTCAGCAGTTCGCTACTCTTCAGGAATGTTGTTAGTTTAGTGGCTGTTATTTCACTCGCTGTAGAAATGCATTTTCAGATAGGTTCGGTTAGCCTGTATTTCCTGACCTCTACGTTGCAACAGTAGCTTTGTATCAATTTTACGAATCACAGCTTTTCTGTTCTGGACCATAACTGCTGCTTACCAAGTCTTCAGTACACAGCTACATGCACAGTTGTGTGCACGGTGCAGTGGCCTTACATTTCATTGCAACCTTCTGCATCATGTTCATTCCTTTTCCAACAGCACTGAATGGACCCACGGACTGCAGCCGAAGCGCGACAGATGCGACGAGTGAACGGAGTGGCCTACCCCCAAGCATCAGTACTTCTCTCTACCCTGAACAATTCAAGTTACCCTTGCTAAGGTAGCCGCGACTGAGACTGTGTAGTTTATGTATAATGCCAGTTTTGTTACATATCATTTGCCATAATTTGGAAATCAACGTTATGCTAGTTTTTGTCTCTACCTATGTGCTGTTTCTCGCCTTGTGTATTTTTATTTTTCTGTATTTTGCACATCGCCTAATGTGTGCCAAATTTTGTGAATGCATCCGTATACATCTGTTGCTTCTCTTGTGTGTTTTATATGCAGCAAAGTAAATGTTCATTTCACAAAGCACTTGGCGTCTTTTCTGCAATACTGTTTTGCAAAGGCTGTGGCGCAGCTGCGTTGATGGCCAATTTAGAGAACTGGGAATCTATTTTTCATGCTGTTATGCATACTGAACATAAATAGAAACACTAGCAGACCGTGTAAAACCAAAATAATGCGCCAAAAGGGCAGGGAAGGGCGCAGCGCATGCTAGGATTTAAATAACACTCCTTTCAGCACGACCGAAAGTAGTTGCCGCCGGCCGCTTGGTGCACTACAGTCAAATAGGCCGCTGGGCCCTATGGGAGTGTCCGCTCTTTACCAATCTCTTTCTGTATGATATAACAATCTATAATTGTGGATACGAGCATTTTTGAACGAAAACTTTTTTTATTATTTCCGCAAATAATCAAATTTAGCAGTAAGAATAAGTGCGTCGGCAGATCTTCTTTCCGGACGCTTTTAGCTTTCTACAATTGATAGTAAAACTGCACCTGCTGACTATTTTATGACACTTCTACTACTCGGGATTAGCGCAGGAGAAAGATCGAACACGTGAATAAGCTACACGTCATTTAAACCATTCCAAACGTGCATTCATAACGCCAAATTACAATATTAAATAATCGCTCGCAACTAACAATCATGTTTCAGAAAGCTCAACTTAACCATGAGTTTTGAATAAAGTATGTAAAAGAAATTGATCGCTTCAGACACACAACACGCGCGATGAAGTTGTAACTTGAAAATCACACTAAACACGCATCATGTTTTACAGGGCTACATCATTCTTTTGCAATACAAATTGGCTACCTCTGCGCCGTAAATTTTGGCTTTGTGACCAGAGTTTATGCATACAAAACAGTGCGCTGAAAATACACTTCAGAATTGACTGGCGTGGTGCGCTCGAAATAAATCGTTTCCGTTCTCGCAAACATATCGGTTATTGACATGATGATCAAGGCTTGCAACATACAGCACCAAATCATGCAAAAAAAAAGGTATCTTACCGTACGTCTAGCGCAGATTCCCAGACCTCAGTAGCAACAATCCAAAATGAATGTTGCCACGCAAAGTACATCCCAGATGCTTTATTACACCTGGTAAAAAAAAGTAGCGACGAGAAAAAGCAAGAAATAATCTCAGAAAGCTCAGTTATGAACAAACAAGTTAAAATGCTGGTGGTACTCACAGTTATCCTCTTTCAGGCATGGTCATTAAAACGATTTGGAACTTTCACATTGCTTGGTTTTTCGGTTCTGCTGTCCAAAGCTGCGGGAGCTCGAGCAGCTCGAGCGGGTGGCGATTGTGTGGCCGGCCGGACACCTCTGAATCAGCCGCTTGTGTCGAGTTTCGAGGCACGGTTGGAAGGGGGCAGAAGGGTCGTTGTGTTTTCACTCTCTCTCTCTTTCTCTCTCTCTCTCTCTCTGTTTTTTTGCTTGAGATCTGTCGAAAGAGGAAGCATAAAGCTCGAAAGGCGGTGAGAGAAATGAAAGAGGGCCGGTAGGACCGCGCGAGCCCAGAAGGCTGCCAGCCAAAAAGGTTGGCTCCCCCCACCCCTCCCCACGTCCTATCTCCCCTTCCCCCGGACGCCAAGAGTGCCGCCGCGACATTAGGCCAGTATAACCCGCGTCCGGTATCACCCCCCCCCCCAAGAATATTCCACAGATCCTAGAAGAAGAAGAAGTTTGCGGGAAGGAAGGGAAGAGTGCGGAGAAGTAGAGTGGGGGGCATTGTGAGCAACGCATGCCTAGCCGGGAAGAAAGGGCAGTGAAAGTCGCTGTCCTTCCGCGATGATTGCGTCACGGGAAGAAAAGGCTAAAGATGTGAAGTTGAAAGCGGTTTGGAAAACTGCTTTAGTCAAGGCCCTCGGGCGGAGAGGCGACGAAAGGATGAGAGAATGAAAACCATATGTTCTTTGCGCCAAGCTTGTGAGGAGGAATGCGCAGTTTCGCCCTCGGCTTCGCTAAAACAACGAGAAGTACGTTCCGAGCTCTTTGGTCGCCCTGTTGGCTGGGTAACGTTTTCAGTGCCGCGATAATTTCGCTACATTTTTTTTGTTTATGCAAAAAGCGTTTTACCTATGTGTTTCAGTAATAATCACATACGTAAAACAATCTTCAGTTTTCACGGAATCGTTCTCGGTTCGAACAAATGGACATATTTTTTTTACTAAAGATGGCACACAGGTTCATGACGGAGTGCTCTTGAAACGTCATGATGCGCAACTGAGCGATGTAGCAGCCCGTATACTTGCTGTATTCCTATTAAGGAAAAGAAAAGCGAAAACGACCATAACTACGGGTACTTCAAGGTTAAAATTCCCTTGTTAATAATTTCAGTTTTTTTTTTTTTCACATCAGATCGACGTTTAGAGCAAGAAAACCGCATAGAATTAAGCTTGGGCATATAAAGCAGCAAGAAATATAAAATACTCGACGAGCTAAGATCTGAAGAACTAAATTGGCAGTAAATAAAGAATAGAAAGAAAGCAAGGGTCAACATTGAAACTATATCTACGAACTTGGGACAAGGTGTAGACCTCAGAAAGAAGCGCGGTAAAATCATCTTTCAGCCCGCGGAAGCTGCGCTTGTCAAAGCGGCAGAATGTTACAGAGAGGAAACCTAATTCTCAATCATGTGTTAAATTCTTCGAGAATGGTGTTCTCTAAAAATGCCCCAAAACTGCCTAAATAACGCACTCGCATTACTTTGAATATATATGAATTGCCATTAGCTACCTGGTTGACACGATGGGATTGTTTAGTTCTCTGGAGGGAAACGCCTTCGGTGCGGTGATTATATGGTTGGATAATAAGGCATAGAATGCCAGAAGAATAGTTTCTGATCAGTGCTTAGGAGAACGCTGTCAAAAGCTGTAGTCAAATGCATCATTATGAGCCATGTATTGCAGCTTTTGAACAAAAATAACTTCCATAGAGAGCATTGTTATTATGCAATATCAATTTTGTTACCATATATGCTGGCGACACATGAGCGCGCATTCATTGCACTGTAGGTAATTGTTTTAAATTTTTATTTTTTCGTTTGCCTTGCCACATGTAGAGCTGTTGATTTTTTTATCATCTTCCACATGCACACAACGTTTCGGCAGTGTGCGATTTACGTCGCATTAGAATACGAACCATTCCAGTAGAGTTCAGATTTCTTTTCTCGTCAAGTGAATTATCTAGACATAGCGTAGAATATATGTTGCTTGTATTTTTTCTTTGAGCTGAAATATTTTATGCGCTGCTACACCGATGGCCAAAGTCGTTCAGTCTTTATCTGTCTGTTGCTGAATCCCACAGCAGAGCGCTAAAGAGAACAGGAATAAGATGCAAATTTGTGTTTAGTAGATATTAGAACTCGAAGGCCTTGAAAGCAGCCCAACATATCTGTCTATAAGAACAGCTAGTATTGAGGCGTGGTATAGTCGGTGCTGATGTTGAATGCCAGAAACACCTAGCGTAATGGCGAATCATGCAATGAGTGTTCGATTGGCTAGCACGATCGATCTCTCCCACCTCTGCTATGCTTGAACATATGTAGGGTTTCTCTTTATCGCGTAAAAAAGGGGGAAATAATGATGCTACGCGTGCGTGTTTCCGATCATAGACAAATGTTTACAGGATGTGTATTCACCGGATATATTCGATCGTTTCTGCCTTTACTATCCAAACCTAGCGACTGGTGTTTGTTCAAGCGACTCACATGTTTTGTTGCGTTCTTTGCCTTTGAGTACCTTGCGTTTTTGACTGTGCAGGAGTTTCTTCGCGGACACGCATCTATTAAACTTTTGCTTGTCAGATGTGTGCTCGAGCGTGTGCATATGCTTGTGCACTCGTATGTGTATATATAGGCCCGTAGAACGAAATTCCGTGCACGAGAGTTGTTGCCGAGATGTGTTCAGGATCTGTGCACTGGTATGTCTATCACTTTCAATCATCCTGGTTTGACGAGGTCAGAAAAACAAATCGTCTCCACCGGGAATCGGACTCCTAGCCTAGCTAGCGCTTTAATCAACTGCGCTAAACCCTGGATCGCGAAACAAGCAGCATAAATAATTCTCCTTGTCTACCGTGATGATAGCGACGAGAATGACGCCGCAATTATTGGTAATGACAATGATGACAATATCAATGGTAATGACGCTGCGTTTAGTTGATAACGATAATGATACGTGATGCACCGTATGCAGCATCATTAATCTCGCCTTCGCAAATTTCTGCAGTGTATAGATTCCACGTGCTGTCAGAATTTGTTCAACACTTGGCTAAAGTTTGGAACACTCTCTGTGTTAGCTACGTCCACCCGTGATCGACATCCGGCCCTCTAGCCTGCAGGAATTGTCTCGAAGATATTATATGCAGAATTTTACATAACATTTAATCGTGCCTAAAATCGTAAATGAAAGAGTACTCTACCAAAATTGTCAAATATATTCGCAGGTCATCGGCAACAATTAGTAAATCACGGAAAATATATCCAGAAAAATATATTCTACATTTTCCGTGATGGGCGCTTCTGTGCATTTTGTGTGGTCAGCTCAGTCAAACAATTTTACGACAAGCTGTACATTAATCCCAAAAAACATTTTATATATAATAACGGTTCTTATTGTAATTGTTGCCAATTGCATCGTGTTTTTTTACAACTGTATCCCCCCCCCCCTATGTAATACCTTCCTTTGGAGGGCCTTTAGGGGTACCCTGAATAAATAAAAATAAATAAATATATTGTGGCCCAAATTACGTATGGTGTATAAATATCTTCTACGATTGAACGTAAACTGATGTCCGGGCCAGCGAAAAATTTAGTTGGGACGAAATTAGCCCAGAAACACTGTTATATTGGGATACATGCACATTGAAAAATGTCTGTGTCGATCAGAGCTGCTTCTACTGTTTTTTAGCGCCGCCGCAGCCTGAAATGTGCAATAGTGACCAGCCATCAAAGCTCGTTAGACAATTTTGACTACTAGACACTACGATTTATACAATATTGGGATGCCACCAAATCTGATGGGAGAATATTGACCAATCTGTCAATATATATTCCATGTTGACAAGCCATCCGTATTGGCAGAACATTATTGCCCAACCTATGTCATTAGGGTGCAATGCTGGCTAGCCATCCCAGTCCATCGAACAATATTGAACAATATAATGCAATATGTATACATTGTTGGCAGGCCGCCATGACAGGCGGGTCACTATTGACCAATATATGCCAAGATTTATTTATAGCTGACAAGACAACCATATTGGCCGGACTATATTAACCAAGCTATGCCATGATATGTCCAATGCTGGTTAGCCATCACAGTCCATCAAACAGTATTGACCACTATAAGCCGATCTGTATACATCGTTGGCAGGCCACCATGACTGTCAGAATGATATTGACCAATGCATGCCAATATATATTCAATGTTGATACGACAGCCATATTGGCAAAACATTATTGCCCTACCTATGCCATGATATGTGCAATGCTGGCCAGCCATCAAGGCTCATTAGACAATATCGACCAGTAGAAACCAAGATATTAAAATGTTAGAAGGCCGCCAAAGTTGGTTGGACATTATTGACCACTGTATGCCTAGATATGTTTAATATTGAGAAGCCGTTGTTATTGACCGGACAATGATTACCAGGTTATACCATGGTGTCGAAGATATTGGCAAACTATTGTAGCTGGTTGGCCAATAATGACCAGGTTGTCTCATTGTGTATACAATAATGGCAAGCGGTTCAATATGCGTGGACATTATTGACCGCTGTTAGCCGGTTGAATGCCATTAATGGATACGGGTGAAGTTCACTGGGCCAATAATGCTTATGTTGTAGCATGGCTGCGCATTATAGGTAGCTCATTGGCACCATTCTGCCAATTGTGGGCCAGTAATCCCCAATCAATCCCCAATATTGGGCCGATGGCTGGTGCTGCCTGGGACCTTTTAACTTGCCCGTTTCTGTTCGCGTGTCAGCTAGATGCGACACACTAAAATCTTTACATGAATATTGTACCCCCACATACATGACGCTTCTGAGCCAAAGACCAATTGATGCTCTCTACGCCAAAAGTCGAAACGCTAACACAGAAAATGAATCTGACAGTACACCATACTCATCAGTTGGAGAAAGGCAACGGGTATGTGGAAAATGGTCAGGTTTCGGTTTTAGTAAAAGTAAACCGTTTGTAAACTCAGTTATTCATTTACTAAACAAAAATAATTTATCACTCTGTTGTGGGATACGAGATTAGACTTCAATTGACGAAATGGGTGAATGGTAGAAAAACGTCTTTCAAATCTGTTTTTATTGTCGCGGTTTACGGCGACCGAGCAGACACAGCGGGAATTCATTCGAACAGCAGACAACTATGTGCTCATTTCGAACGGCCGGCCGGCGCATGATCAGGCGTGCGTCGCATAGTGCTTCACGTCGGTTACGTCGGTGTCTTCTTTATGGATTATGTTTCAAACGGATTCAGAGTTCAGCGCCCATTCAAGGTAAGTTTTTATCAAGATGTTTTACTGATATGGCCTCCTGAATGATTTTGAGCAGAGCAACAGTTTCAATGCGAGCAACTGCTATCACCGTTTGTAAGCGGTATCATGGAGCCCGTTGGGCTCTCGACTCAGTCTAGCGCGCTTATATCCATACTGCTTTGTTTCCTCTTATGCAGGAACGACAGCTAAACACTTTCGATGCAGCGTCAGGCCAGTTCAATTTATTGAAACACGTGGCAATCAACATCTTTCTGCGAGAGAGTAATTACGTATGTATTAAATATTTTTGTGATCACTTCACGGACAATGAATTACTGTATTATTACTGTGACATGCGTAGAATTTTCCTTGCGTGACACTTGATGGACGTTTGACGATAGGTGTTTGTGGTGTTAGAGTATGCAACACGCGACATTTGTCGCAGTCACAGTTATGTGGTGTTTAAGTAAAGCTTTGTGCGGTGACTCAATAGAAATAAAACTGGCGCTGATGCTGGAGCGCAACGTATAAGCAGCGCGAAATACCTACGTGCTGCTGCTATCCGACGCCCCCTTCCGCTGTCCGCCTCTTGCCCATGTGGACTCATCCGTCCTTTGAACTCGATCCGCTACCCGTCACCATCGGCTTGTTTTCTCTTCGTTTTGAAACCCGGGTCATTGTGCTTTCTACGAAGAGAGTTTACGTTTTGTTTTGAGGGGGCTTATTTACACTTGTCATGCGTGCACAGTTTTTTGAATTGTTTACTTTGCAGGCGACAGAGTATGCGTGTCTGAACTGCGAGAGCTAGATGGAGTAGACGGCCGAGTTTGACCAGGCGATTGTCGCCAAGGGATGCAAGTCAGCTTGAGCTGTGTTAATTTTACTGGTGCGCTTGTGATTGAAATCTTGAATATTTATTGGAATGGCGTTGATTGCGAGGGTCTTCGCTACCTTCTTAAAGACAGCGTATCGATGGCCAAGCGAGTAGACGGGAAAGTGTTTTCGAGCCCTCTCTACTCGCTCACCCTTTCACCGTCGCGCTGCGCTGTGCTTGTAAAAAAGGTTAATTGCATGAAATGGCTCAACTTCCCGCTATAGTGCAGTCTTTGCCACTTTCTTTGATATTTAAGGAGCCCTATCAGCGCCTTGTCGTGGTGCAGGAGCTTGCGAAACTCGATGAAGTCGTGAGCTCTGCTGTGTAGGGTCACCCAAGATAGGTCACGGCAGAGAGGTCTGACAAAATGTGATTCAGTGGAGAAGGTAATGGCAACCCACTCCAGTATTTCCTTCCAAGAAAACCCTATGACGAGTCAGAATAGCATTAATTATATAGCGCCAGAAGATGAGCCCCCCAGGTTGGAAGGCGTCCCACATGTTACTGCGGATGAACAAAGGACGATTCCTAGTAGCTCCAGGATGAATGAAGCGGCTGGGCTAAAGCCAAAAGGACGCTCAGTTGTGGATGTGTCGGGAAGCGACCGGAAAGTCCGATGTTGCAAGGAGATATATCTCATAGCAACATGGAATCTAAGATCTATGACGCAAGGTAAACTGGATGTCGTCAAGCGAGAAATGGACAGATTAAACGTTGAGATCTTGGTTATCAGCGAACTCAGGTGGACTGGAATGGGAGAATTTAATTCCGGCTACCATTATGTCTTTTATTGGGGGCACGAATCCAGGAGAAAGAATGGGGTCGCTCTCATAGTAAACAGAAGAATCGGCAAAGAAGTGCTAGGGTACAACCCTAAAAACGACCGAATGATATCACTTCGGATCCAAGGTCACCCCTTCAACATAACAGTTATCCAAGTCTATGCACCAACCACTACTGCTGAAGAAGCTGACATTGAGAGATTTTATGCTGACCTGCAATGCCTTATAGACCGCACTCCATCATCAGACGTCCTTTTTCTCATTGGAGACTGGAATGCTAAGGTGGTGAGTGAAGAATTATCCGGAATTACAGGCAAGTTCGGTCTTGGTGAGGCAAATGAAGCTGGGCAGAGGCAAGTAGAGTTTTTTCAAGAAAATAACCTGACCATAGCGAATACACATTTTCAACAGCACAAGAAGCGCCTTCACCGGACGGTCTGTAAAGGAATCAGATTGATTATATTCTTTACCGGCAGAGATGGAGAAGCGCTATACAAGACGTAAAAACAAGGCCTGGGACCGATTGTGGCACTGATCATCAACTTCTTGCTTCCAAATCTAAGCTTCGATTTAGGAAAACGCAGAAAACTATAAGACCTTTTAGGTATGATCTGGATCAAATTCCATCAGAATATGCTGTGAAAGTGAGGAATCGATTTCAAGAATTAGATCTAGAAGACAAAGAGCCTGAGGAGATGTGGACTGATGTTCGTGATATAATACAAGAAGTTGCTACTAAGATAGTTCCAAAGCAAAAGAAATGCAAGAAAGAAAACTGGTTATCTGAAGAGGCATTGCAAAAAGCTGAGGAAAGGAGGATGGCAACAGTTATGAGGGAAAGAGAAGGATACAAGGTTCTCAATGCGGATTTTCAGAATATAGTAAGAAGAGATAAGAATGCCTTCCTGAACATACAGTGCCAAGCAGTTGAGAACGACAGCCAATTGAGGAACACAAGCGTTCTGTATTAGACAATCAAAGATATCAAAGGAAGCTTCTGTGCTAAACTGGGCGTGATAAAGGACAAACGAGGCAGGGAACTCGCGGAAGCCTCGGAGATGAAGAAGAGGTGGCACAAATACACAGAAGAACTGTACAAGAAGGGCCTGGATGTGAAAACCCAACATAAGGCGGCTGTGATTACTGATCTCGAGCCGGGCATCCTGAAGAGTGAAGCTGAATGGGCCTTAGCCAGCCTTGCTAAGAACAAAGCTAGCGGAATTGATGGCATTCCAGCTGAGTTGCTTCAAAACCTCAACCATGACAATGCTGTTACGTTCTGTATACATTATGTCAGCAAATGTGGGCAACCCTGCAATGGCCACAGGATTGGAGGAGGTCAGTTTACAACTTCATTTCGAAGAAAGGCAGTGCCAAAGGTTGTTCCAACTACCGCACGATCGCGCTTTTTTCGCATGCTAGCAAGGTGATGTTGAAAATCCTCCAAGGTAGGCTGCAGCTGTATGTGGATCGGGAGCTTCCGGACTTGCAAGCTGGGATTCGCAAGGGCACAGGAACTAGAGCCAGATTGCCAACCTTCGCTGGTTCATGGAAAAAGCAAGAGAGTTCCAGAAACCCATCTATTTTTATTATCCGAAAGCGTTTGACTGTGTAGATCACAGCAGATTGTGGCAAGCTCTCCAAGAGATGGGAGTTCCAAATCACCTCATCTGTCTCCTCAGGAACCTGTATGAAGGGCAAGAGGCCACAGTCAGAACTGGGCATGGTCTTCCTGATTGGTTTCCGATTGAGAAAGGAGTGAGACAAGGCTGCATACTGTCGCCCTGCCTATTTAACCTATATTCTGAGTGCATCATGAGGAAGGCCGGTCTGGACGAGTCTTCAGCTGGAGGGAAGATTGCTGGGAAATGTATCAACAACCTTAGATATGCGGATCATACCACTTTAATGGCAGAAAGTGAAGTGCAACTCAAGAGACTTCTGATGCGCGTAAAAGAGGAGAGTGAGACGTTTGGGCTTAAACTGAACATTAAAAAGACAAAGATCATGGCGTCTTGCTCTATCAAGTCCTGGAGCATCAAGGGACAAGAAGTGGAAGCTGTGACAGATTTTCTCTTCTTGGGCTCCAAGGTTACCCCAGAGGGAGACTGCAGCCATGAAATTAGGAGACGCCTACTTCTGAGAAAGAGAGCCATGGCTAGCCTTGACCGCCTAGTAAAGAGCGGAGACATTAGTCTGCCAACCAAGATCCGTATAACTCGTGTATGGTGTTTCAAGTTGTGATGTATAGATGCAAGAGTTGGACTGTGAAGTAGGCTGACCGCCGAAGAATTGACGCGTTTAAATTGCGGTGCTGGCGGAGAATCTTGAGATTCCTTGGATGGCCAGAAGATCAAATCAGTCGATATTGTCGATCATAAACCTTAACTGCTCAATGGAGGGTCAAATTCTAAAGTTAAAGCTCAGCTACTTTGGTCATCTGATGAGAAGAGAGGAGTCGCTGGAGAAAGTTTTGATGTTGGGAAAGGTTGAGGGACACCGGAGAAGGGGTAGGCAGCGAATGCGGTGGTTAGATGGCATCCTCGAGGCGCTGCAGATGAAGTTATGTGATGTTAGGAAGATAGTGAGAGACCGGAAAGCGTGGCGTGATATTGTCCATAGGGTCACGAAGAGTCGCACACAACTGAACGACTTAACTAAACTGATAGGTAGACTTCATTGCATTGTCAAAACAGCGCGGCACGTAGCCGCTCGGACTGCTGTTTAGGATGAACGCAGTGAATTACCGACTTATTCAGCCATAATTACCGTCCGTCTCGCTATCTCATGTTTCGCACGCTGTCCCACACTCAAATTTCCAAGGTGTTGCTGCATACAACCGCTATGTGTGCTTGACTTTTTCTAAATACTGCTCGCATACACTGATTTGAATATAAGGGTGTAATATGTGTATTACAATGTAGCATCTGTGTTCATAATGCAAAACTAAAGCGAAAAAACAAAAGACGAGCACACTGAAGGAAGAGGCTGCACAGAACAAGCGCTTTGGCTCTGTGGTCTTTTCCTCAGTGTGCTTGTATTTTTTTTTTTTTTTTGCTCTTCAGTTTCCATCGGGAACATTTACCAATATGCCCAACGTTTTGCTTTCCTTTAGCATCTGTGTGCTTGAAGTTTAATGCGCATTCAGTGTGTGAAGAACTTATTTTTGCAGCATGCCAGGTATATTTTGCGTGGTTTTTGTCTGGATAGGTATCATTTACCTAATTTCACGCAGCACTTTTTTGAGGATGCATATTTGAAGGTTGGTACAAAAGCAATTGTATTAGTGGTCCCCTGTTAGTGTTCCTGTGTCGGAGCTTTGAATTTGCGCACATCAGGAGTGGATCCGTAGTAAATAAAAGCCGGCACGAGAGATAACACTTCATACTTGCAGTGGTGATAACATACAAAGATCAATTTTGTGAGTAAGCATCTTAAATGGAAAGAGGGAGTGGCATGGGTTATAGTTTTTTTTTCACTGTATTGTGAAAGTCATCTGCTAGTGCTCTTGCATATCTATTCAAACTATAAAAAGTGTGTAACTTGAACATCGCCGCCAAAATACGCCTTACGCTTTAAATAAGAGTAAGAGTTCCGTTTTTTTATTTTTTTTCGAATTCCAGGCACTGTTTTCTTGTTTATGCAGACATATACTTACTTTTGTTCGCGAATAGTATTTCCTGCGTGTTATTTTTATATCTTCAGTTTTACAAATATCCTGTTCAAGATATATTTACGCATTCTTTAAAGATGGGGCAGCTCATTTAGCTGATATTGATGCACAAGTAATAACATGAGAGGCGGTTCGCGCTTAAGAAAGCTATAATGTAGCTTACATAAACGTGTTTGAGAAAGTGTTAATGAAAAATACTTGACTCAGGTGAATTGTATATGTAGCTATATAACATAAGGTTATTATGTTGTTTCTTGTATAGAGCAGCACATTAGGTTTCTCGGATGCTGAAATCAGTCACGGAAGCCAGAAAATTAAAGTTGAGTGCATTTTGGGGTATTTTGTGTTCGTGTTTGCGCTCTGCGATTATTAGAGATTTCATCATCATCAGCCTGACTATACCCACAGCAGGGCGAAGGCCTCTCCCATATTTCTCCACTTACCCGGTTCTGTGTTAGCTGCATCCACTTGACCCCTGCGAACTTCTTAGCCTAATCCACCCACCTAATTTTCTGCCGCCCCCTGCTACGCTTTCCTTCCCTTGGAATCCAGTTTGTTACCCTAAGCGACCATCGGTTATCCACTCTTCGCCCTACATGTCCTGCCCATGCCCATTTCTTCTTCTTCATTTCCGCTAGAATGTTGGTAACTTGAGTTATTTCTCTGACCCACTCTGCACGCTTCCTATCTCTTAATGTTACCCCTACCTTTTTTTGTTTCATAGCCCTCTGGGTTGTCCTCAACTTAAGTAGAACTCTCTCGGTTAGCCTCCACGTTTCAGCCCCATAGGTGAGTACAGGTAAGTTGCAACTGTGGTATACTTTCCTCTTGAGCGATACCGGTAAGCTGCTAGTCATAATCTGCGAGTGCTTGTCAAATGCGCTCCATCCCAATCTTATTCTTCTTGTTATTTCCTTTTCATGGTCCGGATCTGCGGTTACTACCTGTCCTCAGTAGACATTCGCCTACTACTTCCAGTACTTCGCTACCTAATGTAAACTGCTGTTCCTTCCCGAGGCTGCTGAACATTACCTTAGTCTTCTGCATATTAATTTTCAACCCTACCTTTCTACTTTTCCTGTCTAGGTCATCAATCATTATTTCCAGTTCATCCCCTGAGTTGCTTAGCAAGACAATGTCATCATCAAATCGCAGATTACTGAGGTATTCTCCATCTACCCTTATCCCTAACTGCTCCCATTCCAAGTCTCTGAATACTTCCTCTAAGCAAGCTGTGAATAGTGCTGGGGAGATTGTGTCTCCTTGCCTAACATCTTTCTTTATGGGAATTGTGTTACTTTCTTTATGCAGAACTATGATTGCTGTGCAGCCACTATATATATCTTCCAACACTTTTACATATGGCTCGCCTACCCCCTGATTTTGCAATGCCTTCATCACCGCCGATGTTTCAATTGAGTCAAATGCTTTTTCGTAATCAATGAATGCTATGTATATGACATTTACGTGAACTTATATGCCGTGAACACAAAACTACGTAACCAAGCCATGGCCCAAAACGGATGATACCACCTGGTTTTACACAGCACCCAGCTGCACTTAGCTAAGATGTGGAGCTTTCTGATCAGTATCGGGCGCGTCTCAGCTCCCAGATTTTCAATAGAAACAGCGCGATAAAACTAGACAGAGAAATAATATGACGCATAGACACAGCGCTAACAACAGAAGGTTTATTGCACTGCTCGTAAGAAATACCAGAAGAATGAAAACTAAGAAAAAGAAGGCGAGGAGGAGTCCCGCTTGTCACTTCTTGTATCGCCTCAGAATCTGGAATTGCCCAAGGTGTGGAATGCATCTGCAAGCAGATACGCCCTTTGCCAGCTTGCTTCCGTATCCCGTGTTGATAGTAGCGGCGTGTTGTCTTAGGCGGTCGTTGACACAGCGTCCAGTTTCACCCATGTAAGACGCTCCGCAAGACAGTGGGACAAAGGGATAGTGGGAAAATGGGAAAGAACTTCGGCATTCAAGCCAGCCGAAGAAGTCACAAAAAAAGAAGAAAAAGAATTAGAGAAGAGAGCCGTCATGCCGTATGTGCACGGTATCAGCCATGCATTGGAGAAAATTGTACTGAGAGCTGACGTAAATCTGACCTACCGCGCCCAGGAATCTGATAATGCTATACAGAATGGTGAATGATGGAGGCCAAATACCGTCTCGGTGTAAAAAGCGGCATAATAAAAAGTTCCCCACTTCTGACACTGAAATAATCTACGAAATCCTACTGTCTTGCGGAACGTCTTACGTGGGTCAAACTGGACGCTGTGCCAACGACCGCCTAAAAGAACACGCCACTACTATCAACACGGTATACGCAAGCAGGCTGGCGAAGCACGTATCTGCTTGCAAATGCATTCCACACCTTGGACAATGCCAGACTCTGAGGCGATACAATAACCAACACAAGTGAACTTTTTGAAGCGTACATCATAGAAAAGAAAAGCGCGACATGTGTAAGCACGCGATCCATGGCACTGAAAAGAAAAGATTGGATACCTTGGAAGCCCATGACGACAAGAAGTGATAAGAGGGACTCCTCCTCGCCTTCTCTTCCTTAGTTTTCATTATTCTCGTATTTATTGCGAACAATGCAATAAACCTTCAGTTATTAATCGGCGCTGTGTCTGCGCGTTGTATTCTTCTCTGTCCAGTTTTAGCGTGCTCTTTCTGCTGAAAATGATGTACCAACTGGTCCGGCAACCTTTTGTAATGCTCCCAAATCTGTATATGAGTCGAAACTCACAACTACATTACAAAACGGCTGAAAAATGTAAACAGTTGGAATGAGCGTATTGCTTCCAGCTGTCTTTTAGCTCTAACCATACGCTTTAATGTGGCATCCCTCCTACGAGGCTCTCCTGCATGTTTATGTTCTGCTTCGTGACCAACAAATTTCTTGGGCCTATTGATGCATAAATGCAACCTGATTCATTGCGGTCCTTCATAAACTTGTGCATGCCTTTATTATTGCACCTCCCGATTTATTGTACACAGCTATCGGTGGATGTTCAAATGCATATGTAGCTCCTTATTCCAGCCGCATGGAAAGCGAGGAATATGAGGTAAAAAAATTATTTCAAGCATTGTATTAGTGGACTGTATGTACAATGTTGGGCAGCCTGGTTTAAATTTGTCTGCTAAAATTATAACCGGCGAGGGCGAATCGTTGATGAATTTATTTAGAAACCCAGGCACCTCCAGTTACAAAACTGCGAGCATTTTTAATTCCTGCAATTGACTGCCTGCACTTTTGCTACTTCCGTATTTCTAGTTTGCTTATGTCCTTAGCTTTTGCATATGTGGTACATGCTTCCTGTATTCGTGTTTTTCAAGTCTAGAGGCTTTGTGCCTGCAATGAAAGTTTAACAATATTGGAATAAAGATATTTAAAGCAGAGGTTTCTTAGTTTATTTGAAAAAAAGCATTATATTGGCATGCCAAGTTTGAATAGGGTCAGACAGGCAGCTTATAGTAATTTTAAATATTTTCAGTACTTATAATGCAGAAGGTTACTGTAAAGCACTAATATTTTGCTATAAGAGAGAACTGAAGAAGGGTTGAGGGGGAGCCTCATTTCACAGGCAAGCCAGCGTTTCGACAAAGGGACTTATTCGTCTTCGCCCACACAAAGAGAAGTCCCTTTGTCAAAACATTGGCTTTTTTACCAACTGAGGACAATGCTTGTTCTATTCTATCATCCTGTGTAACCATTTTGCGCTCGTTCTAGCTTGTAGTTCAATGTTTTGCGCATTTGGCTCGAAACACTTCTTTGGAATATTTCGTCGTAGATTTTGTGAGACATATGCGGAAATGCTTAATTGTCACCTATTTCTTACGTCCTCTGGCGAGCACTTGTACTGAGTAAAGGCTGAAATTGGGCCATTGCTCTATCTTGTGAAAATTGTCGTATAAATGGTAGAGCGAATGCAGCGGTGCATAAAACGGCATAGAGGGCACACTGGTGGTGTTTTGGAAACGCTGTCAATGTATGAAATAATTTGTAACTTGCCGTTATTTGATCCTCGGTGAGGACCATAAACTCATGTTGCTAATGAAGTGAACACAGAAATAGTAAACTTGCCACATCTCAGGGCTTATATGCTTCTTGCTGGCTTCTAGATATTTAATGCATAGGACAAGGTCCTAACATCAAAGCAAGTTTGGGTTGTGAGTTCAGAACATTAGTGTTAAAATAATCTCTTGGCACCCGGTGAGGCAAGGGAAGTTTTGTAGTAAATATGCACTGAGGCCAAGGAGTAAAGCATGCATATGAGAAAGGTGTTTCAAGAGAGGCCTCATAAGGGCTCTTACTAAACAAATATTTTATTCAATTAAGGCAAGCTGTACTTGAGGCATCCTCATTGAGGCAAGGACTGTTATAAACAGTGGTTAATTATGCACTGCTTTATTCCTTCGGGGAAAGGAACTTATAACATTTTTTTTCAAGGAATGTTTTTATAGTACTATGTTGCTGGTAACACAGGTAGCACGTGCGACCAGCCCAATATTGGAAATTAGTTGGCGACGTCTGGTCCGCCAGTGGCCTGGTGTTGCCAATGCGCTACCAATAATGGTACAGCAATGCAATAACATAGACCACTCTTGGACCAGTGATTTACATCTTCCCCCATGATTGGCATTCATGGGCTATCAGCAGGCAATAATGAATTGGCGAAATGCGTATAGAATTGCTTGCCAACAATGTATACACAATGATATATGCTGGCCAATATTACCCCATCATTGGCAATGTCTTGCCCTTAATTCGCAAATCATGGCATACATTTGTAAATATTTTCCTGCCAGTATATATGGTTTGATGACATTGAATATAGCTTGGCATTATTTGGCGAATATTATCCCGCCAGTCTTAGTGGCTTGCCAACATTCTAGGCATCTTCAGTTCCAGTGGCTGATATTGCCCAACGAGTGGTGTCTATTGGCAATGCCAGTTGTTGGGCGAGTTGGTGTGCACGGTGATCCATAACAACAGCGCGACAAACGGGACGTGGAAGAAAGGCCTGTATTGGCCATATTATGGCATGCATTGGTCAATAGTGTTCAGCCAGTATTGACGGCTTGCTAACATTGAATATATCTTGACATACATTGGTCAATATTACCCTGCCAGTCGTGACGGCTTCCCAAAACTATGTATATTTGCAGATAAAATGATCTATGATTGCATACAAAGGTACAGTTTGTCCTCCCAGTATAGCTGGAGGTGCAGCAGTGGCGTAGCGGTAGAACATCCTCATCGCATGCAAGAGGAATAGAGGTTCTAATCCCGGTGCCGCGCAATTCTCCACCAGACTAAGAAAAAATAAAAAAATCCGCATGTCGATGGAATTGGATAAACAGGTTTGGGGTGCGACCTGATGCCAGTGAACACCTCCGGTAATGCACTCCCTCACCAGAACAGGAATTAGCCACCCTGGGGCCGTATTTGGCCGCAACCTCTCATGATTAGTTCCATAAAACGCCGGCCCTCAGTCACCAGCGGCTGCGGAACAACTGACCACGGCGGCGGTCAGACCTGTGACGCAGCAGGGGGTGCTAAGAATTCCTGGCTCCGCTGGAAAGGACGCCATTGGAAACTGACTCTGGCAACGTTAAACGCTAGAACCTTAGCAAGTGAAGCTAGTGTAGCAGTGCTGTTAGAGGAACTAGAGGGCATGAAATGGGACGTCGTAGGGCTTAGTGAGGTTAGGAGGCCGAATGAGGCATACACTGTACTGAAGGATGGGCATGCTGTGTTATCGAGGCTTACCGGAGAGGCTACAACTAGGAGTAGGTTTCCTTGTCAATAAGTACATAGCGGGCAATATAGACGAATTCTAAAGTATTACCGAGAGGGTGGCAGTCTTCTTAAATAGGCTTAATAAGCGGTATAAACGCAAGGTTGTACAGGCCTCTGCACCTACATGCAGTTATGAAGACCAGGTAGTTGAAAGCTACTACGAGATGTAGAATCAGCAATGCGAAAAGTAAAGGCGTAGTATACTGTACTAAGGGGTGACTTCAATGCCAAGGTAGGGAAAAAGCAGACAGGAGACCAGGCAATAGGTGACTATGGCATTGGTTCTAGGAATAGCAGGGGGGAGTTAATAGTTGAGTTTGCAGAGCGCAATAACTTACGAATCATGAATACCTTCTTCTGTAATGTAAACGGAAGAATCGGAAATGGACTTGGAAAAGTTCTAACGGGGAGACTAAAAATGAAATTGAATTCATACTGTGTTCAACCCTCGCCATTGTGCAAGATATAGAGGTAATCGGGAAAGTGCGATGCGGTGACGACAGGATGGTCAGGTCCCGAATTAGCCTAAATTAGAAGGAACGCAACAGATTTGTAAGAAAGAAACCCTTCAACGAATTAGCGGTGAGGGGGAGGGCACAAGGGTTCAGGATCTCGCTACAGAATATATATTCAGCTCCAACTGAAAACGAGGACATTACCCTAGAAGCAATGAACAATAATTTCAGTGATATCATTACTGAGTCGTTGTAGAAGTAGGCGGTAGGAAAGTTAGAGAGGATACCGGTAAGCTGTCTAAGAAAACGAAAGATTTGATTAAGGAACGCCAGAGTATGAAAGCTTCCAATCCAAAAGACCAGATAGAATTAGCCGATATAAGTAAGGATAACACGGATAACATTGAGCAAGCTGTAAAGACCGGGGGAAGGCTTCAAGCGGTAATGAAAAAATTGGGCATATGCAAATACCAGATGTATGCGATAAGGGACAAGGCGGGCAACGTCATCACTAATATGGAAAAGATATTCAAAGTAGCTGAGGAGTTCTATACAGATCTCTACAGTAGCCGAAGTAGTCAGGCCTGAAATGAGATTGGCTGTAGGGGAAAACAGTCAGAGGTTCCACCAGTGACGAAGGACGAGGTCAAGAAAGCATTAGAAACTATAAAATGGGGGGAAATAAGCTGGAGAAGATCAGGTAACTACAGATTTGGTGAAGGACGGGGGGGATATCATGCTAGAGAAACTGGCCACCCTGTATACGCAGTGCCTGGTGTGATCGACGGTACCGGAACCATGGAAGAATGCAATCATTATCCTCATTCATAAGAAAGGGGACGCCAAGGACCTTAAAAATTACAGGCCAATCAGTTTACTGTCTGTTACGTATAAGGTATTTACTAAGGTAATCGCTAATAGAATCAGGACAACCTTAGCTGCAGTCAAGAAAAGGAACAAGCAGGCTTTCGGAAACGGTACTCTATTATCGATCATATCCATACCATCAACAGGTGATAGAAAAATGCTCGGAATATAACCAGCCCTTATACATAGCATTCACTGATTACGAAAAAGCATTTGACTCAGTTGAAGCCTCGGCGGTGATGCAGGCATTGCAAAATCAGGGGGTAGACGAGCCGTACGTGAAAGTACTGGAGGATATATATAGAGGCTGCACAACAACCATAGTTCTGCATAAAGAAAGTAACAAAATTTCCATAAAGAAAGGTGTTAGGCAAGGAGACACAATCTCCCCAGTACTATTCACAGCTTGTTTAGAGGAAGTATTCAGAGACTTGGAATGGGAGCAGTTAGGGATAAGGGTAGATGGAGAATACCTCAGTAATCTGCGATTTGCTGATGACATTGCCTTGCTAAGCTACTCGGGAGATGAAGTGCAAATAATGATTGATGACCTAGACAGGAAAAGTAGAAAGGTAGGCTTGAAAATGGATATGCAGAAGACTAAGGTAATGTTCAACAGCCTCGGGAACGAACAGAAGTTTACATTAGGTAGCGAAGTACTGGGAGTAGTAGGCGAATGTGTCTACTTATGACAGGTAGTAACCGCAGATCCGGACCGTGAAAAGGGAATAACAAGAAGAATAAGTTGGGATGGAGAGCATTTGGCAAGCACTCGCAGATTATGACAATCAGCTTACCGGTATCGCTCAGGAGGAAAGTATACAACAGTTGCATCTTACCTGTAGTCACCAATGGGGCTGAAACGTGGAGGCTAACCAAGAGGGTTCTACTTAAGTGGAGGACAACCCAGAGAGCTATGGAACGAAACATTGTAGGGGTAACATTAAGAGATAGGAAGCGTACAGGGTGGGTCAGAGAATTAACTCAAGTTACCGACATTCTAGCTGAAATTAAGAATAAATGGACATTGGAAGGACATGTAGTGCTAAGAGGTGATAACTGATGGTCGCTTAATTTAACAAACTGGATTCCAAGAGAAGTAAAGCGTAGCAGAGGGCGGCAGAAAGTTGGGTGGGCGAATAAGGTTAAGAATTTCGCAGGGGTCAAGTGGATGCAGCTAACACAGAACCGGGTTAATTTTAGAAATATGAGAGAGGCCTTCTCCCTGCAGTGTGCATAGTCAGGCTGATGATGATGAGCATAGCTGGCTTGTACGCTTTTAATATATCTTGGCATATAATAGTTAATGCTATCTCACCTGTCTTAGTGGCTTCTCAACAGTGTATACTTGTTGGATCCAGTGGGCAATATTGCCCAATGAGGTTGGGCTACTGGCCACCATTGCATCTATCATGGCATACATTGGTGAATACTGCAATGACAATATTGATTGCTTGTCAGTATCGAATGTATCCTGGCATACATTGGTCAACATCCTCTCGCCATTCGTCATGGCTTCCCAACATTGTATATCTGCAATCACGGTGGTCGATGTTGCCTGACAACGTGTAATGGCTGGCCAAAATACCCCATATCTTTACAATGGGTAATCAATATTATCTTGCCATTATTGATGGCCTGTGAACTCGAAATATTTACTGCCATACGATGCTCAATATTTTGCTACTAGCTGAGATGGTTTCCCAATATGGAATCCATCATGGGTTATAATGGTCAATATTTTATGGGCAGCTGCGATGGCTTGTCAGCATTGCACGAATCATCGTACGCATTGATTGGTATGATCCTCTTAGTATAGCATGGCTTATCTATGTTGAATACATTCTGGCATACAGTGGTCGATGTGGCCCTGCCAGGTTTGGGGGTTTACAACAATGAATATATATATATTTTTGTTTATTTACAGATACTGCTAATCCCATTCGGGATTGTTGCAGGTGGGCATATGTTAGTACAGAGATGTGCATATAGAGCATATAAGGAACACACAGTGACATGATCATATGTGCAAAGCAAATAAAGAATGTAAAATGCATAGGGTGCAAAAATGGTGAAACATATTATAGAAAAAAAAAACATGAAGCAATTATGAACGAGAATTATACATGTATTACGACACTACACTAAGAGATGAAAAAAGCATAAGCGTACTGTTTTCATATGTATACGCGGGTTTCATATGTATGACTTGGTTATAATGCTCGATATTGTCCACTGAGTTTTGATGGCTGGAAAAGCATTGCACATGTCATGACATGTGTTGGCCGGAATTAGCTTGCAGATATTAATGATCAATTCTCAACCTGTATGTACTGATATATCTTTAACGTCCCTGTCGTGTCCTTCGCAATGGCTTTCAAGTATGTTTTATACATCGTCAACTATATTAATAGTAGTAGAGAACATTTATTCAAGAAAAATAGCTTAGATGGTAAGGGCACGGTTGGTATAGGGTCCTCCTCCATTGCTCGTTGGCTGAACCCCTGCCGTCGTAAGGCTTCATTTTCTTGACAAGCCCATGCTATGAGATAAAGGCAGATATTCTTGAGCGAATACATTTAGAAAGCCCCGAAATGAATGATTGGGCGATACTACGCATGGCTTATGCCGTCTACGAAGCGCTTAGAAGTACCCGAATGTTGCGCTGTTCTCAGCTGTGAAGACGTTTAGTACAGAGGTGGAACGCGCAGCTGTTACAGGTCCTACCATTCCTTCTATTTTTATTACAAGTTGTGTACTTGTGGCAGCTGTTTAACTAGTTTGGACGTAACATTTGCTGGTAAAGACCTAAAAGAGAAAATATTGAATATTGAAGAAGCTTGAAGCATAGCAACCCCTCAATTGGGAACTCGTCATAAGCGTCAATTATTTTTTTTGTTTTACAAGAACAAAAAAAATAACATGAATGCTTGCTCACCACCGAAATATTTGTCATAAAATTATTGTTTCCTTGTCAAGCCTCTCTTCAAGGAAATTATTCTTGTCCGACAGCTGTAAAAGCGCGTGCATAACTCTCATGACCTGCCTTCGAATATTTTTGCCAAGTCGGCTTAATATCACGCGTTTAAATGCTTATTCCTGTGCAGTATTTTTTGAAGATTCTTCATGCTTTTTAGGAATATTATCAAAACATATTGCGACCAGACTGAAGGTATTTTAATCTAGAAATTACATTCATTCGCTCTAACAGTTTAGAAAAAAAGACATACGTTCTTTTTAACAGTCATAGACAGGCGGCTATGTGCGACGCAGCGGCGCCAGCCTTCGCCGTGGCAGCGTACGCATTCTTCTTTCCCACGCCTGAGCAGCTTCCAGTGAACCCGGGTGGAACTCCAACTTGCGGTGTCACATGAAACCATGCGGACAGCACTGCCGCGCTAGCACAACTGGCGCCAGCGCACTCTCTCTCTCTTCGCTCTTCTCTCTAGCAGCGCAGGTGCAAGCCTCGCGGGTTGTCTGCTGCAGCTCAACTCGCACTCGGAGAATAAACAGTAGAACCACTACATGCCTCGTCCTGTCTCGCGGAAAAGTCTGCAGCTCAGTGTGAGTACCGCTGACCCTTTATTTTAAGATATATGTTCGTAACGTAGTAGGCTTTTGGCAGCATTTGTTGCTTTATTTGCCTCCCATGTTGCTACACTTCCCTGTAGGAGTAGGCTCGGGATCACTAGGACTGACCTTTGCGTGCCATTTTCCTCTTGGGCTGTTTCGGCTGAAGCTGCATGCAAAGCTGTGCTGGACGACCGGTAAGATATCCATTTTTTATACAGTGCAGCGTATTAACTGGAAAATAATATTTTGCCAGTCATTGGCACCTGATAATTAAGAATAAAAGAATGTGCTTATCTGCTGTTTATGTATACCAAAAGTAAGAAAAGCTTTTTCTTCAACTTTATTGCGTCAAACAGAAAATATGCATTCTTCATGAATTACAATTTCAGCACTGTGACTTGGACAAACTATATGTTTTTAGCAGTGGCAAACTTTACTGCTCATACCCAGTGTGCCCAAGCTGCACTAATAAAAACAATTCTGCATAATATCGTCTCTTATTTTTGTTTTCGCTTGCAGATGTTTTTGCGAAAGGGAAGATGGTGGCATGCAAGCTGCTCGGACATACATCGGCAAGGGCTGCTGAAAGATGCTGTCCTTACAACCGAGAACAAAAGGCGCATAGTAGAGATGCTGGCTTGGCAGTCACCTAAAGCTGCCTTTAATGTGGCGTCTTCCTACAACCCGGGATCTGCCGATAGCTTGTCAGTGTACTTAACCAGAGGTGAAGTCCTGGAAGTCTGAAAGATTTCTGCCTATAGTTTTCTTATGTACCACATGCGCACCTAATAAATATCCATGAAACGAACAATTCTGACTTTTGTGGGAATGCATGTATACCTTCAAGATGCTGTATATATATATATATATATATATATATATATATATTTTAGCCGCATGTAAAATGCCTGCACAAAACCAAACTCAACCCTGTGTTTGGCGCATGATAGCCTTAGCAACCACTGCGCCGTAACACCCATCAAATTAAACAATAATCACAAAAAAAACATTCAACAATAATGCCTGGATGCCAATGATGCAAAGCCAGTGGACAAGCTTGGGTGGGCGATGTTGGGCAGCCGATGAGCCTGGCTGGATAGCCATTCTAAAAGCCAGTGAGTAAGCTTCGTTGTAAGTATTAGATAGCCAGTGAGAGTGGCTGGGTGTACGTTGTTAGGAGCCAGTGGGTATACTTGGGTGGAAGATATGAGGAGCCATTTAGTGAGGCTGCATGCCAATAAATAACCTAGCCTGTCATTGGTAGTCACTGTTGTAGGAAAACCAGTCTACTAATTTTGGATTAAATCTTGGCAATGAAACGCCATTACTGGCCCCAATATTTGGGCCGGTTTCCCGCAATATTGGGCTAATGGCGGTCCATTGAAGGCATGCTACTCGATATATTGTGACCAAATCTTAAAATTGTGTTTTCTTCTAGGTTACTTCCGCCGAATATTCAATGTCAACGACTCAAAGGTGAAGGCTAGCAATGATTCTGCCGAACGGGAATTTTTCTGTATGTCTCTTCTATTTCTAGTTAAAAAAAGGAATTTCTTTTTTAATATACAGCATCACAAAAGGCTGTCATATCTGTGTATAAACTCTACGCATTGAATAAACAGTAAAACCTATTTTGTGGTTACATGTGTGTATTGCATGATTCAAAACTACACCTGTGAGTTGTGCCGAGGTGCATGTATGCCATTATTGAGCAGCCTTCTACAGTTGCCATGAAAGTAGAAGGCACCGTGGATGTGATATACATTGCCAGGAACAATGCAGTCTGGAAACATTCG
The DNA here is from genome assembly GCF_055883805.1 of Amblyomma maculatum. Taxonomy (NCBI): domain Eukaryota; kingdom Metazoa; phylum Arthropoda; class Arachnida; order Ixodida; family Ixodidae; genus Amblyomma; species Amblyomma maculatum. The sequence continues at coordinate 183,977,109 of NC_139349.1, forward strand.
CAGCTTTTATATTTTAGTGCTGTCCTCCAGAATTGTTTTCTCTCCCTTTCAGCAGCTCGTTACATGCACATAGAAACTGACCATTAACTATAGCTATGCACTGGTGTGGAGAGCATTAACTATTTTCGATATATTTATTGGGATTAAAAAAGAATTTTCAACATTCGTACATATGTGTCCATAGGCAGTATGCGCATCTCTAACTTCTCTATAGACATGTCACGTTTAGAGATCTATTCTCTCAAAAGCAATGTCTCGCTACTTTTCTAGGCCCATTTCATTTCTATGGCACCCATGATGATCCAAGGGTCACATAGAATATTTACAATGCTAATTCGTTGTCGCATATGCCTACGCCATAGCGAATTAGAATTGAAAATGCTCTATACCCTCGGAAATAGATAACATACAGGTAATATTTATGGGTGTCATAAAATGAAACAGATCTAAAAAAGTAGTCAGACATTGCACATGAGAGAATAGATATCTAAACGTGAAATATGTCTATAGTTGTTTTAGATGCATAGACTGTCTATATTCAGTTCATAGACACAAGTCTACTGGTTTCATAAACATTTGTCCATAGACAATCTACAGACATGAGTACTAAAAGTAAGAGGCCATAAATCTATAGATCATCTCTAGACGGCCTAAATACCAATCTCTATTGCATAATAAGCATTAGTCTATACAGTGGCTGGAGAAAGATTTGATGTTGGGAAAGGTTGAGGGTCGCCGGAGAAGGGGTAGGCAGCGAACGCGATGGTTAGATGGCATCCTCGAGGCACTCAGATGAAGTTATGGGATGTTAGGAAGATAGTGAGAGACCGGAAAGCGTGGCGTGACATGGTCCATAGGGTCACGGAGAGTCGGACACGACTGAACGACTGAACTGAACTGATAGACTGTTGATAGACGATCTAGAGTCAGCAAATAGACATTAGTCTATAGATAATCAATAGACAAAGATCTACTAATAGTCCAAGAAAGGATGTCTATAGACTAGCTAAACGCAGTCTATCAGTATTGACTATAGACAGTCATTAGAAAACAATCTAAGAGAAGTGTATGATTTTAAATCTATCGATAATCTATAGACCAGTCTAAAGGCCTGTCTGAATACTGTCTATAGACCTTATTGCCAAAAGTCTAGAGACTATCTATGGACTGTTCAAAGCCATTTTTGTAACCAAAGTTTAGTGATAAAACGCACCGTATTTTCTTATTGCTTCCGGATTTACCGAGCGTGTTCGCCTTGTTTCGTTGCCATGGGGACAAGACGTCGGAAAGCGCGGGAGGTTCAATTGATATTTCCTGGCTTAGCCTGGATTTACTATTGACTGATGTCTTCTTGTCTAATGAAAACGGTTTATATAACTGGTAGTTTTGAAATGGTTTTGTACAATAATATCACTTTTTGATGAATAGAATAGCGTCGTTGGCTTTTATATATTGAAATGCTTTTTCATGGTTTACCGTCAGGACGCTGCAACTGAAAAACGCAAGCCCGGCTCCGCTGAATCGGGAAAACCCCTATTCTAAAACTCGCCGCTCGATAGCACGTTGCGCCGCGGCGCGCTAGTTTCTTGGGGGCCCCAAAGATTGGGTCCCCCTATTCTAACACTTCCTATGAACTGAAAATTGGTTGCGTGAAGAGATTATGGATGATGAAGTTTTGCCTGATCTGCATGATTGATTGATTTATAGGGAGGGAAAGGCGCGGTAACTGTCTCACCTGTTTTATGTGGACACCTCAACCGCGCCGTAAGGAAAAGGAGGAAGTGGGAGTGAAAGTGGAAAGAGAGAAAGAGAAGCCGTAGTGGAGGGTTACGGAGTAATTTCGACCACCTGGGGATCTTTAACGTACGCTGACATTGCACAGCACACGGATGCCTCTTCGTTTCGCCTCCATCGAAACGCAGCCGCCGTGGTCGGGTTCGAACCCTAGTGCTCCGGCACAGTAGTCAGGCATCTTTAAAAAAAGAAAGATCTTCATAACTCCACTATTTTTCCTAAATATAGGAGCGACAAAAGAGAAGGTGGGCTGTTAATTGCAGTTAAAAACATAAATTCTTTCCACTTGATATTCCTACTCAGGTATGAATTTTGTGGGTCTGCGTCACATCGTCGTCTTTAAAAAAACCTTACTGGAGGCTGTTACAGGCCGCCACATACTCCCCAATCATTCGTTTCCAATTTACATGATAACCTTGCTGAAATAAAAGCTAAATTTCGAAAAGTAGGTATTTGCCTACTTGGGGACTTCAACTACCCCGAAGCCCCGCCAGGGTGGCGCAGTGGTTACGGCGCTCGACTACTGTTCTCAAGAACGCGGGATCGAATCCCGGCCTCGTCGGCCGCTTTTCAATGGAGGCGAAAAGCAAGGTGCCCGTGTGCTGTGCGATGTCAGTGCACGTTAAAGAACCCCGGGTGGGAGAAATTTCCGGTGTCCTCCACTGCAGCGTCTGTCATAGCCTGAGTCACTTTGGGACGTTAAACCACACAAACCAACCAACCAACTACCCCGAAACTGATTGACCTAGTCTAGTTTTCGATCCTGCGATGGCACTAACTTCCTTGGAATAACTCGATTTCTCTTTGGTCCAACTAGTTAATCAGCCTACACGAGGGAACAATACGCTCGACCTCGTATTCACTTCGGTTAGAGAGAGGATTGCTCTGATAGATTTAGTGATCATGTGCGACTCACTTATTTTGATGGCCCCATGTACACGCGCCTTAACGTATTTTCGATTACAACCGATCTTACTTAACCTTGGCTTGCAACATTCTTGTGATACCAACAATTCTCACCAACGGTCAATGACAACTGGCTTCTGTATAAACATAGCTCACTAGAATTAGTACGGCATCACGCTCCTTTCGCATGAACTGTGCTTTAGCCGGATGTTGTGGGCACTAAAAAACAATAAAAATGACTTTTCAGAGCTGCATGGCAAAAATGCAAAATCCCCGATAAAGGATACTGCAGTGCCATTCCAAATCCAACTTTAAGCATTACTGCCACGACCTTCAATCACTTATGTGCACAACCCTAAACCCGTTTGGAAGACTATATCGCCTAGTAACACTACTGCTCCAATGGAACTGTTCAATGACACGGGTCATCCAATTAATCAAAGTGAATGTTCTCTTATATTCTATACTTAATTTACTTCAGTATTCACACGCGAAGACTCTTCCAGTATTCCGCCATTGGAAGATATGCTACCAATACATGAGCCCCATAGAAATAAGTCCCACCGGTATTGCTGCACTAATTAACAATCTCAAGATATTAACTTCCGGTGATGTAGATAATATTAACACGAAAGTTATAAAAACCTCTGTTATACCTTCAAGCACTATTCTTTTTCGTATATTTTATCAGTCACTGTCATCCGCAGAAATTCAGAGGACTGGAAAATTGGCAAAATTAACCCCATCTTCAAAGCAGGTGTCAAAACAAATGCACGTAATTACCGCCCTATATTACTGACATCTGTCCCATGCAAGATCCTCGAACATATCGTATCAGGCATTGCGTATCATCTCGATAGTAACAACCCGACCAAGGCTCGCTTGTATTCAGCCCACCCCGAGCCGTACATCGGCAACCGCCGACCACCCCACCAAAAGGCAGACCTGTGGCGTTCCCCAAATCGGCAGCGCCTGTGCTTCCACTGCGGAGAACCTGGCCACTTGTATCGACAGTGCCCATATCGACAACTGGGACTGAAGGGTTTCCCCATCGACATGCGTAGCCCTCCTTTAGGCCAACGACCCCGGGATATTGAGGACTACGTAGCCCAGCAGCGCATGGCGCCAACTTCTAGACGACAGTCACGATCTCCGTCTCCACACCGACTATCCTCGCAGCCCAGCTCTTCCTGGATGGCGCAGCGACGGCCGTCTAGTCCGAGCCGGGAAAACTAAAGACAGCGACCTCAGGGGGCGAGGCCGCTTCAAATCGACGCGACGAAGACCCCCCGACAACGCCACCTGTGAGCGACCGCGACTTGACGGCCCCGACGACAGTTCGTACACCTGAAGATATAGCCGTGGTCCTCGACTGCTATAATGTTAGCGCATTGGTAGACACTGGTGCTGATTTTTCGATTTTAAGCGGGAAGCTAGTGAAAAAGTGATGACGCCATGCACGCAGATTCGAACCGCTGGCGGACATGTGGTAACTCCGTCAGTGCACGACGAGAGTCCAAATTCGAAACTCCACGTTTGTTGTATCCTTGGTGTGATTTTCTTCGGGAGTATGGGGCCATTATCGGAAGCGACCTCTTCGACGGCGAAAGCGGATGACACCGCCAAAGCCACGCCCCTCTTCGAATTTCCGCCGAGAGCGTTTCTATTCCGCCACGTACCAGTGTTTTTGTTAACTGCGATGAACTGCGTGACCGAACGGCGGTCGCTGAGGGCAACCAGTCCCTTTTGCTCACCCACGGCATCACCTCGGCGCGGAGTCTCATCCATCTCCGTAACGGCCGATCGGAGCTCCTGGTGACTAACTTCACGAACGAGTCCCGCCATCTTTTCCGCGCTACCGCAATCGCATTCGCCGACGCCTTAGCGGACGTTTCTGAATGTTTTACGTTCGGAGAAGTTGAAAATGTGCACCCATCCCTTGATCGTCTGGATATTAGTACAGATCTCTCGGAAACACAGCAGCACGACCTACGTTCTCTCCCTCTAAAATACAGTGCTTGTTTCGCGACATCATCGAAAATTCGGCAGACGCCTCTTGTGAAGCACCGTATAATTACTCCCGACGATGCCCGCCCTATACGTCAGCAGCCGTACCGCATCTCAACGACGGAACGTGAAGCAATTCACACACAGGTTCAGGAGATGCTTCGTGATGGTGTCATCCAACTCTCCAACAGTCCGTGGTCGTCCCCTGTCGTGCTTGTGAAAAAAAAAGGATGGCACCCTTCGCTTCGGTGTTGACTATCGAAAGTTGAACGACATCACAAAAAAAGACGTCTACCCGCTGCCCCGTATCGATGATTCGCTCGACAAGCTTCGTCGCGCCCAGTACTTCTCCTCCATTGACTTGAAGAGCGGGTACTGGCAGATTGAGGTTGATGAGCGGGACCGCGAAAAAACAGCTTTTGTTACCCTAGATGGACTGTATGAGTTTAAAGTGCTGCCATTCGGCCTATGTTCAGCGCCGGCTACTTTTCAGCGCATGATGGACACCGTTCTCGCCGGCCTCAAATGGCAAATCTGTTTAGTTTATCTCGACGACGTTATCGTGTTCTCTGAAACCTTTGGAAAACACCTCGAACGCCTTCGAGCAGTATTAGATGCCCTCCGGTCAGCTGACTTGACGCTCAAGCCCGACAAGTGCCACTTTGGCTACAAAGAGTTGAAGTTTCTTGGTCATCTTGTGAGTGCCGCAGGCGTTAGGCCAGATCCCGACAAAACTGCCGCTGTCGCAAAATTTCCCGTTCCTACCACGAAGAGGAGTTTAAAACGTTTCCTGGGTTTGTGTGCGTACTACCGTCGCTTCATCGCCGATTTTTCCAAGATAGCCGCACCCCTCACCCGCCTCACGCGGGATGATACACAGTTCGTGTGGGCCGCCGAGCAACAGGAGGCTTTTGCGCAGCTACGCAGACGACTACATACTACCCCTGTTCTTGCGTACTTTGATGAAGACACTGCCACCGAAATCCACACTGACGCCAGCAACATCGGCCTTGGCGCTGTACTCGTTCAACACCAAGCTGGCGTGGAAAGGGTCATTGCGTATGCCAGCCGCACGCTCTCCCGCGCTGAAACAAATTATTCCACTACGGAAAAGGAATGCCTCGCAGTTGTGTGGGCAACTATGAAATTTAGGCCAGGCCGCGCATTTAAAGTCGTTACTGACCACCATTCTTTGTGCTGGCTGGCCAATCTCCGTGATCCATCGGGGCGCCTAGCCCGATGGAGCCTTCGCCTTCAAGAATTTGATTACTCCATTGTGTACAAATCTGGTCAGAAACACGAAGATGCTGACGCGCTCTCGCGGGCACCCGTGGGATTTGTCGATAACGCCACGGATGACAGAGGTTTTCTTGGACTACTGAATGCCTCAGACATAATGACCCGACAGCGAGCTGACCCAGACCTTCGACCTGTCATTGACCATCTGGAGGGTCGCGCTGCTGAATTCCCCCGCCAGTTTGGAAGGCACCTGTCTGCATTCTGTCTTTGGAATGGCGTTTTATTCAAGAAAAACTCCAGCACTGTTGATCGAGCGTACCTCCTGTCGTGCCGGCCGACCTTCGCGACGATATCCTTTTTGCTTGCCACGATGAGCACACCTCCGGCCACTTGGGCTTTGCACGCACACTCGCTTGAGTTCGTCAAGCCTATTATTGGCCTAAACTTTCTGACGCCGTCCATCGGTACGTCAGAGGCTGCCGCGAGTGTCAACGTCGAAAGGTACCTCCTCTCAAACCCGCGGGTTTTCTCCAACCTATTATTCCACCTCGGACGCCGTTTGACCAAGTCGGCATCGACCTACTGGGCCCATTTCCGCTGTCATCGATGGGTAACAAATGGATTATAGTCGCGACCGACTACCTTACACGTTATGCGGAAACCAAGGCAGTGCAGCGGGGCACATCAATTGAGATGGCTCAATTCTTTATGCAGCAAATTGTGTTGCGTCATGGCGCACCGTCCCTACTCGTAACCGATCGAGGCACCGCGTTTACGGCACAGCTCATGCACGACGTGCTCGAGCTTAGTCATACCAGCCACCGAAAAACTACTGCATATCACCCGCAGACGAATGGCCTCACGGAGAGAGACAACAAAACCATCGCCGACATGATCGCAATGTACATAGACTCGCAGCACAAAAACTGGGATGAAATTCTCCCCTACATCACATATGCCTACAACACGGCCACCCAAGAGACGACGCATTTTACACCATTTCGCCTAGTCTACGGACGTGACGTTCAGACTATGTTAGATGCTATGCTTCCGAGCTGCACAGAGGATCATCCACTCACGCCGGACGCCGAGCAGTTTGCTCAGCGCGCTGAGGAAGCACGTCAACTTGCCCGCATTTACATTCAGCAACAGCTGGGCACGGATGCACGCCGCTACAACCTCCGTCATATACACGTCGCCTACCATCCCGGAGAGAAAGTTTGGGTGTGGACCCCGGTGCGTCGGCCCGGCTTGTGTGATAAACTGATTTCTCGTTACTTCGGACCTTACGAAGTTCTGCGCCGAATCACGGAAGTAACATACGAAGTTCTTCCAGTGCGTACTGTGCAGCCCTCGCGTCGGCAACCACGCTCCGAGGTCGTGCACGTCGTCCGCATGAAGCCCTATTTCACGCGGTAGTGCGCTATGCGCTTGTTTCGTTGTCGCGTAGGACACCTTACCTCGCGCTCCGTCCCTTATTTCTCTTTTTTAAGAGGGGGAGTAATGCCACCTGGTGTCCCTATGTTCTTGCTGCGCCTGGAAGAAGAGGACACTGAAGTTGACTCGCGTGCTGTGCGCCGAACTTTGCCGGCTGGTACAGCTTCGTCCCGTCGTCTTTTACGTCTAGCCCTGTTGTCCGTGACAATATCCATGTCCACTCGAGGTCTGTTGTGGATATACGACATGGACGCCCGTGGTAAACAATTTCATTTGGATATCTGTCAAACGTTCGTGGGAGATCGATCGGAGGTTCGCGGAACTCCCACGGATATCCGTATATCCAAGAAAAGACGTACGTCTAATGTCCGCTGGACGTACTGTGGTTTATTCGGCTATTTATTGCCAGTAAAAACCAAGCATAATATCCAAGGACGCCGAACATGAGACCATACGGGGTCATGGCCATGTCTTTAAAAATTTTTACATTCAAATGTGCGCGTCCGGTCGCTTTATGTTTTTTTGTCCCCGTTTTTTGCACTGGTCCTTTTTATGGGCTAAGTATTAACCAACTGGCCCAAAACTGCTGTATTGCCGTGTTTAGCCTGAATTCGATTCCGTTTCATATACACGAAGGTAGATAGAATTCAACCCCAACAATATCTATAGCGCGTATAAATACGTCTATTTATTTATACAATAGAGATAGACGATATCGTCCAATGTGAGTGCTCTTTCTGGAGACTGGCAAGCGGTGAGAAGGAAAGGCGTCGCCAGTTGGAGACGGCGGCTGCAGCAAGTGAAGAACAACATGCGTCACTGGTTTGAAACTTCTCTTCAGGAACCTCGTCAAGGAAGTTCCTCCTTTTCTTCTTCGGCAATAACAAAAATGCTACGAAGGAAAAACAGCTAATTCACTCACTGCTCACGATGATCAGAGGTAGGTTCTGAACAAATCAGCCAACAGCGGCAGTGGTTGAACTTTCGAGTGAATTAAAGAATGGCAGCGTCAAAAACAAATACATGTAGTTTCTCAGTTGCGGCAAAGCTTTGCTTCTTGAGAATTGCCATTTTGCACGGATATTCGTGCAAAAAGGTATTCGCGTAAAAAGCAAAAACAAGGGTCGAAATGTTCGGACGCCTGCCAGCATTCCTCGTCCATTACCGCTGTCGAAGAATCTTACTCTGTTGGAACAACACCGCTGTGGAAGCAGGCTTTGTCTTTCGAATACCTGCAGTGCTCTTCCCCGAATAACGAGAATAACGAACGAATAAGGACAAGCAGCGGTTTGATGCATGCAGCATTACGGCATTTGCACTATCCCCTACTCAAGAACACCAAATTTTAGGTTAACCTGATGTAAGCCATTTCTGAAACTGAACCCGAGTTTAGCCAAACTCGTTCCGCTCTCGCCCTTGGAGCCCGGATTTAAAGCTCCCAACAGTGTTTGGAGGACCAAAGGGAGGACCTCTCCGCGAAAGCTTTAGGCTGCGACTCTCATCCAAGTACATCGCTTTGCAACGACGACAAACCTTGATGAAGACTGTCCAAATTTATAAACGTACTTGCAGATTGAGTTGCACCATCGATGCTCAGTTCACCCAATTGTTCCTTAGCGTGGCGGCAATATATTCTCTTGTATAGCGGCGAGTGGCCTGTATTGCGACGCCTCCATAACAAAGCGCTGCTGAGGCAAGTCCAGCAGAATAGTGCTGCAGTCGCACAGCCAATCAATAAGAAAAAAGAGAAATATTTGCTGCAAACCCTACAATAAACTTTAACTACCAGACATTCTGGTCGGTTACCGTAGCTACAAAATGAAATAAAACAGCTTCACGAAACCCTAGCAACCCTACAAGGCAGTAAAATCTAGTCCTGGAAAAATGCAAATCAATTTGCAAATTGCAAATGCATTTGCAATTGCAATTTGCAATGCATTTGCAATTTGCAAATGCAAATTGTCGTCGCTCACCTAATAATCAGTATCTTCGTGAAGCTTATAAGATGGCTCGCAATAAAGTCACTGCTGTGCTTAGGGGTGCCAAGCGACAGCACTTCCAAGGTAAATTTTCTGAATTTAGAAATAACCCGTCCAAGGCTTGGTCCGTGGTTAACGAATTAAGGGGTCGTCCCCGGGAAGGCGCATACCAAACTATTGCCAAGAATTTCGGTCCACCATCTATAACATTAGCAGACCAATTTAATTCCTTTTTCTCGTCTACTGCAGCAAGTTTGTCCGGTAATACGGCTAGTTATTGTATGCCACAATCGGTAGTTGAGTCTGCCTTCCTGCCCGAGTGTACCGAGGATGATATTCGCTATATTTTATTTAATTTAAAACAGCACAAGTCGGTTGGATTAGATGGTGTGTCTGTGGACGTCCTTCGCAGAAATTTCGAGGCCCTGAAGAATGTTCTTTTAGCAATTATAAATAACATTATAACCACGCAAGAAATTCCACCTGGCCTCAAGGAAGCGCTTGTAGTTCCTCTCTTCAAAAGCGGACAGGTCAATGTTGTCACAAACTACAGGCCAATTTCGATACTTTCGTGCATTGCTCTTATACTTGAAAAGCATATTTTTCAAGTAATGCAGAGCTTTATTGATGCGCACAACATACTGTCGCCTAATCAGTACGGATTTACTTGTGGGCGTGGCACTAGATTAGCATTAGATGAATTAACCGATTACCTTAACAGTACTCTTGAAATTAGTGCATTCGCTTGTGCATTATTTCTAGATGTATCAAAAGCTTTTGACTCCGTAAACCATAAAATTTTACTTCGTAAACTTCATAGCTATGGCTTCCGAGGGCCTTTCCTAACTTTCCTTGAGAATTATTTGCATGGTCGAATCCAAGTAGTAGTTCTCGGAAATATTAAAAGCCAACCTAGGCAGTTGAGCGCTGGAGTACCCCAGGGGTCGATTTTAGCTCCCCTTTTATTCAACTTGTACGTTAATGATCTCAGTCAAGCAATTTTTCACTGTCGGGTGTTTCAATACGCAGATGACACGCTTTTAGTATCTCGTCATACTAATTACCATCAAGCCGTGGCTGAATTACAAACTGACACTACAGATGTTATCAGTTGGTACCGTAATAACTTAATTTCCATTAACCAAAATAAAACTAAATTAGTATGTTTTCACGATCCGCTGAAATCTATTCCTGTCATCACTCCAGTGTTTCTTCATTCTCCTCTGCGTAACAATTGTTCTTGCTCTCCAATTCCATACCTCTCAAGTGTCAATTATCTCGGTGTTCATTTCGATTCTAACATGTCCTGGAACACTCACTTGGCTAACGTTTGTGAAAGGCTGCGCAAAATAGCCTGCCTGCTGTATTCTATCAAAGCACTATGCCCAATTTACGTAAGGAAAACAATAGCACATGCATTGGCGTACAGTGTTCTGAGATATGGAATTCGTTCTTTTTATTTCTGTTCAGTGTTTTGGCGCAATAAAGTTGATTCTTTACTAAAATCCATAATTCGGGCGGTGATGTATGGTGTGCACATTACTAACAATTCCGGTCTTTTTTCATGCTCGCACATGCCCTCGTTCCGGCTGTTATTCAAAGAAACAGTAATCCTTTCCTATATATGGAACAATGAGTTCTGCGTCCCATATGTCCCCGCCAGAACATTACGTCCACGCGACCGCTTTTACTTACCAAGAGTACGGACAAGATACGGGAAACGTGTCCGTGCCTTCTATGTACCTGATGTGTTGAACGACCTGCCAGATAATGTTTTATCTTCCAGCACGCGGAAAGAAGTAAAATCTTATATCTTTGATCTGTATGTGTAATTTTGTTTCTTTTCTTTTTCTTTTTTTTTATTTTTTTCCCCCCGTCATTTCTTACTGCCTTTCTTTAGTTTTTAGTTTGAGTCTTGTGCAATTATTGTGCCGCCCCTGGGCTTGCTCCATTCTGCCGAGCGCTGCCCCACAAGCCCATTGTTGGCTTGGGCAGGCTCGTATTTGTATTAAATTTTTTGAAATAAATAAACAATTTATATATATAAAAAAAATTGCAGCACGCTATCAGATGGAAAGTACCTAGAAATATTCTTTGCTTTATGAAAAGGACACATTTCGAAGAATGAAGTTCCTAGAATAATTCTTTGTTTTATGAAAAACACACATTTCGAAGAATAATGGAAAGGCAGCTCAGCGAGAGAAAGAAACAAACATCAAGAAAACAGATTCTGGAGCACGGGAGAAAAGCTCAAGTAGTCATACAAGAGTTGAGTATGGGTACGTTTCTAAAATGGGTGGCATATTGTCTAGAGTGTGTGTCTTCTACACAGAAGAGCCACTCGTTTCGCACGATATTAGACAAAATTCTCTGCATTTTCACTATGCATTTTATTACCTCTTGGGACCATACAGTTTTTCCCTCCCGAAGAACGACCTGCAATCTAATACATTTATACAGGTTTCGAAACTGCTGCTCTCGTTGCATAATTCTCTGCTCTCCCCTCTTCTTTTTTGTTTGTGTAGCTATAAACTATAAACAAAGTAGGCTGCGAAGACAGGCGGAAAAATTTCATGGCACGTCTGCTTGATCTGCACAGTGGATTCTGTTAAGTGGTATTTGCTTCGTCTATCCTCCGGCTTTCCTGCCAAGATAATAAAGCTTTATGGCAAAAACAAATGAAATTTGTACAAGCCATCAGGAAAGCAAAGAGGGCAGAAAGCTCCGCCCCTCCAATTCCACTTTGCGCTAATCTGCACAACGCAATTTTATCAAAGTTTGGGGGCGTATGTTTGTTTACATTGTCGCACCCGCGTCAATACACACAGCGAACGGCGAAAGCCTGAGGCGGGGACCGTACGGATGCGTGGCTGCTACGCACTCTGTGAGCAGAGTTCTCCACGTATCAGAGCTGAGCACATCTTGCTAAATGAGCAGTATGTGCCAAAAAAGTGAGTCTTCAAGTATTCCGATGCCTACAGCATATTGCATCTCACTCTAGGAGCTCTCGGGGCCGTAATTGAGGATTCAAGGTGTGCCACAACTGGCATGTGTGGAGGGGGATCCTCAATCTCAGTTCATTTCTGACGATTCGATACGGTTTACTGAACGGTAATGGTAGCTCTATAGGCATCTGCCTTTCTTTTAACGCATAAACAGCAAGTTAAAGGAATATCTCTAGATATTTCCCCGCGGAAATGTGGGAGCAACCCAGGGAAATTAAATAAATAAAACCAAACAATATTTCAGAATAACGGCCTGGGGGGCGAGTTGGTGCATGATGGAATTGAACGGCGGCGCAACACGGAAACGGACACAGACAAGAAGGGGACACCACATCCGCACACTACCAACTATTTATTAAACGGAAAGGTGGCATATTTATACGTCCATCTCAAGCATCACACTCATCGCCACAGTCCGTCATCATCCATCATTGCGCCGCCGTTCAATTCCAAACAATATTGAGCTGCTTCGTTTGCACTGCCATTTGTGCGGGACTCAGTAAACGGTACGGACTAATTTTACGTCATGCAAGCTTGCCCTTCATCATCATCATCATCAACCTGACTATAGTCACTGCAGGGTGAAGGCCTCTCCCATATAATCCGGTCATGTGCTAGCTGTATCAACTTGACCCCTGCGAGATTCTTGACCTCATCCACCCAACTAACATTCTACCACCCCCTACTACCCTTTCCTTCCATTAGAATCCAGTTTGTTACCCTAAGCAATCCTTTCTTCGCACTGCTTGTCCTGCCCATGCCCATTTGTTCTTGATTTCCTTTAGAATGTCACTAACTTGAGTTATTTCTCTGATCCGCTGTTCACCCTTCATATCTCTTAACGTTACCCCTACCATTTTTCGCTCCATAGCTCTCTGCATTGTCCTCAAGTAGAACCCTCTTCGTTAGCCTCCACGTGCCAGCCCCATAGGTGAGTACAGGCAAGATGCAACTGTTGTATACTTTCCCCTTGAGCGATACCGGTAAGCTGCTAGTCATAATCTGGGAGTGCTGCCCAAATATTCTCCATCCCAATCGTATTCTCCTTCTTATTTCCCTTTCATGGTCCGGATCTGCGGTAACTACCTGTCTTAAGTAAACATATTCGCATACTACTTCCAGTGCTTCGCTACCTAACGTAAACTGCTGTTCCTTCCCAATGCTGTTAAATATTACCTTAGTCTTCTGCATATTGATTTTCAAGGCTACCGTTCTATATTTCCGGTCTAGCACACCAATCATTATTCGAAGTTCATCACTAGAGTTGCTTGCATGGGAAGATTGCATGGCGCCAAATAAAAAGGATTCATCGATTAGATGAAGACAACAAACAGCGGTTTACATCGATCGCGCTATCAAGGATAAAGTTCACGAGAGAAGCGTCAACGTGAATCAGTCAAGCTGAGTGCTAATCTGACTAAATGTTGCAACATCGTGTGTGCAGATAAGCCAGGAATAAGCAAGAGTTGGCTGCTGGCCATAGGTTGTTGTGCGCTGTTTGTGGCTCCGTCTACACCTGTCGCTGCTCAGCAGTTACCAGTCTCGCCCAACAAGCATTATTTTTGGATAAGAAGAGATACGCTTATGCGGAAGGCCGAATAGTCGTCGATAATGCAAAGGAAGGTGACCTTCTTGAATAATTTGAAGCTGAAATTTTCTTTTCGTCCAGTTTACCATCCTAAAATAAGATCTGCGTCTAAAAAACCAAGATCTGATATCGTGATTTCTGTCATGTTTCAAAGGAAGCACTGTTGACAAACTGATGGGCCATTATTACAACAAAAGCATTTTGTTCAGTGAAAAGTCTAAAACGTCTGAGTGCACTGGGGACACAATTTTATAGACATGGACCAGAAGGAGAGGCTTCATCGCGATACACTTGGAAATCGCGATCCCGCTGCAGAGGTTAAATGCAGCCCTTAACAGAAATAACAAGGCTGAACGAATATGCCTCTGAACAGTGTAATCCTATTCAATATGGCACTGCTTTATTTATGTCATTAAGCTTATCATGTTACTTTTTTGCTTACTATGCATATTCGCGCAGACCACCGTCGGAAGTGCAGCCGCACTGCGAACTGAACCAGCGATGGTTCCCAAATAGCGATACTGCGACCGCGATCGTTTAGGCGCAATTTCATGGGCAATTTCGACGCCAGCAGTGCCAACCGTCGTCACGGTGGGATTGTGTCCAGAGAAGAGAGCGCACAGCGGTGAGAGCGCACAGCCACAGATTTCGATTGCAAATATGGACGAGGCCTGGCGGGCTAGCGAGCGAGCGCGACAGCCTGCTGAAGCTGCCCGACGTAGAGCTAGATTCTGAGAGACAAGGGAACGGCGGTGTCGCTTTATTTATTGGCGGTATTGCGAGCCAGGAACAATTTCTGTATGCGGCGAGTTTGACGAAGATACGCGGAGCACCTTTTGAAGCGTGCCTGACTGCTTCACTCTGTCGCGCGGCGTGCTTGCTACGCCGGTCAGCGAGAGGCCTCGCAAGCGGCCAATGCGTGACGATTTTCTCAATTGGTAGCATTGTAAACCCTGCTGGGTGATAGGTCTCATGACAGACTTTAATCAACAACTTGCCCTTTTATCGGAACGTAAGTTAGACGCCTTTCAGTTGCCATCGACAGCACAAATCCGGCCGTAATATCGAAACAACGACACGTATGCAAATAAAACATTGGAAAATATTTGCTCTGACACCCCGAATCATGTTATGCACATTCTCAATGTCACAAGGTTTATCCCCTCCGCTGCCCGTGTTAATATATTACAAGCATGGTCCAGAGGATGTAAAACAGCGTCGCCCAGCTAAACTTGTGCCGCACCCCCTACATGTTAGTATATATAACAATAATAAATGCGATAAAAGCAGTTACAGCGGCGACGTTGGTGGGGAGACAGGACCAATCTGAAACGGTCGGATGAGTAGAGTGCTGTGGTAAACTTGTGGAACAAAGGTTCGCGATGCGGCGGCGAGCTTCGAGGCTTTCGAGACGGGAAATATTCTTCAGAAATGAAGGTGTACGAATATGCAGAATGAATGAAACGGATAGCGCGCTTTTGAACCGATTCAAGTGCATTTGTTAGGTGCATTTTGTGAGGGTACCAGATGAGACCAGCGTACTCAAGTTTAGGTCTGACAAGTGTTTTATGAGCCAGAAGTTTAACGTGCTGCGGTGCATGACGAAGATGACGTTTTAGGAAACCTAGAGATCTGTTGACATATGATTGTAGTAATGTGTGTTCGCCAAGAAAGATTGGAGCACTGAGTTACACCGAGGTACTTGAACGATTTGACGCTCTCCATGAGCGACTTAGCAACTGCATAGGAAAGCATAAGGAGTTTTTGATGACGCTGGAACGAGACGAGTTTGCATTTGTTAGAGTTTAGCGTCATTAACCAGCCGTTACACCATTCATGGACACGGGTAAGGTCGTTCTGAAGGGCCATGGTCAGAAATATTAGTAACGGTGCAATGAATTACTCATTAATCGGCGGAAATGCGAATTTTGCATGATACTTATAGCACCAAATTATTAATGTAAATTAAGAATAAAAACGGGCCAAGCACAGATCCCTGCGGAACGCCGGATGTTACAGGCAGGGTGCCTGAGCTGTGATAGTTACCAAAAACGAACTGAGATCGGTTAGCAAGGAATTCTTTGTCTGGAACATTAGGGTTTAAATTTACAAAGGTGAGTTATTGTAATAGGCATTGATGTGGCGAATAATGTCTGCAGGTTAGCATGCAAATCGAAAGATTGCCAATTGGGTTGCGAAACCCATGTTGAGCAGGATGAAGGAAGTTGTGGCAATCTAGGATGACTATGGGGCGATAATTTAGTGGACAGTCCTTTGTATCTGACTTGTAGGCTGGAACGGCTCTCCCCACCTTCCAGTCGGCCGGTAGGGTTTTTTTTAAAGAGATTTAGAATACAATGATGAAAGATAAATGGCTGATGTGTTTAGAGTTTAGAGCCTATTTCGTCCACTCCTGCGGCTGACGAAGTTTAATTCTGTCAATATGGTTTATGATGCCTTGCACAGTAATTTCGATGGGCCACATTGCTCGTAGTGCTGCGCTAGGCGGGGTAGACAATGAGGAATGAGTTTCATCTGTGAAGGCAGCAACAAACGCGTGGTTAAATATGTCAGCACATTATCATCAGCGGCTTCCTCGCCCACGGCACTCGTTAGAGGTATGAGGCACGTAGCTTGCGGGTTTATTATTTCCCGAAATCTCCTGAATGTTATTCTTTACGATATTTGGTAGGTCACCGTTATAAAAAGCAAGTTTGGTGGAGCAAATTACAGCATAATAAAACTACTCAGCTGTGTGGTACAGTTCCCATGCATCAGTACTTAGATTTCGTTTTGGGTTTTGCTAATCTTTTCAGTTTGTTTGAGAACCACAGCTTTTAGCGGTTTGCACAAAAGCTGATACAGGGAATAAATTTGTTTGCTACTTCGCTCATCTTGTTTTTTAAAAGTGACCAGTTATCAGTAACAGACCAGAGATGAAATGTAGACTGAAAACAGGGCAGAAAAGCTTCTAACTCGTTGTTGATTGCGTGGTAGTTTCCTCTATTGTGCAGGCGGGTGGTTTTCTTGAACGTTTGGAGGAATGCCGGTGAGAACTTAAACGTGGAATGAATAACACTACGATCACTGATTGCACGCAAGTAAGTAATCGATCATAAGCATTCAGGGTTGTTGGCTAGTATTAAATCAAGAATGTGTGAAGATCCGTGGGTAACCCGAGTCGGTTCGAGCACCATTTGCCTGAAGGTAAAATTCAAGCAAACGTCGATAAGGTGATTTGCTTCACAGTTACCATCTGTGAATAGACCTATATTTTGCCACTTTATACTCGGGTAGTTAAAGTCTCCGGAGAAAAAAAGTTTTGCATTGGGGTGTTTCTTAGTAACTCGGACTAGAACATCGTTTAGTTGAGTAGCAAAACCGGGATTGCTGTTAGGGGCCTTGCAGCATACGCCAGGCGGAACGGTTTGTATTTTAACCAGAGCTGAAGTAATGCTAAGAAAGGAACATGCTATTTGGCTATTAATGGCTATAACACTGTGAGCGTCGGCTTTTCAAAGCAGCACACGTGCTCTCTTGCCTCACTTTTGGCTACAACGAACGCGATTGCTTTGCTTGCGATCGTTGGGCCCGACTCTACACTGAGCTGACTACAATATAATACATGTCTTAATGGGGCCCGAACTTAAAGGAGTACAGACACGTAATTTTGGCTTCGTGTTTTATTCTTTGCAATAATGCGCATATCATTACATTACAGCGAACAATCGGCCACGCTCCCCGCGCCGGCCCAAAAACGAGGCGAGTGGACAATCGCCGCTGAGAGAGAGGGCGGAGAGAAGGAACCCGCAGCAGAAAATTGCTGCGCGGTGCAGCATACCACAGTGCACCCTTTATTGTCGGAAGTGGTCAGTGTGTCGGAGAGAAGGCACGATTGTCATAGCTGTTGTACGAGTACAACGCGACATTCACGCACAGTTCCGGCCTAACTACTCTAGTCCGGCACAAGATAGACACGGGTGACGCACTGCCTTGGAAGTGCAATCCTAGGCCAATTAGCTTGGCTAAGAGGAAGGCTTTAGACATCGCCTTAGACGAACTGATCGACACGGGCGTTGTTGAGAGGTCTAGCAGGGGCTTCCCAGTAGTCTTGGTTCCAAAGAAAGAAGATACATATCGGCTTTGCGTTAACTACCGCAGACTGAACGAGGTTGCGACAAAGGACGCGTACCCTATACCAACCATTTCATCTCTATAGTGTCCAATCTAGGGGGAACGAAGTACTTTACGACGCTCGATGCTAGTCGCGGATTGTTGAGATGGTCAATACAGTGAAGCGCTCAAAATCACAAAGGACGAGGAGGGAACAGGACAACAGTGCGCTATTGTCCTGTCCCCTCCTCGTCCTTTGTGATTTTGAGCGCTTCACTGTATTGACGATGAACCAACACGCCCAAACATTTTCCCTTCTGTTGAGATGGATCAGCGTGACAAAGAGAAGGCTGCTTTTACTTCTCACAGAGGTCTTTTCCAGTTCAAAAGAATGTCTTTCGGTTTGATGGGAGCACCCGCTACTTATCAGCGCCTAATGGACCGGGTTCTGGGGGATGCGAAGTGGCAACATGCGCACGCATACATAGACGACATCCTGGTGTACTCAAAACATTCGAGGAACACCTGCGCCACTTGAAAGACATCCAGAGAGGCTGACGTCCGCGGGAATCACTTCGAACCCGAAAAAGGCACAGATCGCCGCGACCAGAATAACACTTTTGGGGTTAACGATCGACAAAGGCCGCATTCTGCCATGTGGTGATAAGCTCGAAGACTTGCTTAATTTTCCGACACCGACAGATTTAGCCGGTCTTAGACGTTTTGTGGGGATGGCGAACTTATATCGCCAGTCCATCCCGGATTGCGCAACCCTGCAGGCGCCTCTGACAAAACTTTTGAAGAAGGGTGAGCGTTGGGGTGGCAGTACGAAACCTGTGCTCGCGGACACAGCTGAGTTGCAGGACTTTAACAGGGAGTTTGTGATTCAAACAGACGCAAGCGACCTGGGCTTCAGAGCAGTGTTGCTTCAGGGCGTTCTTCGTCCGGTGTCATTTGCGAGCCGTTCGCTGACGCCGGCAGAGAGGAACTACTCGGTGACACAGAAGGAATGTCTGGCGATAGTTTTTGCTCTGCGGAAGTTCGACTTGACGGGGTGGCATATGTGATAGAGAACGATCACATGGCGCTCGCCTGGCTGAGACGACTCAGCGAGCCGATCGGTCGCCTGGCGCGTTAAGCCGTTACTGCAGCGTTACGACTTCATCGTGTGTTATAGGAAAAACAACGGCGTGGTCGATGCACGTTCGCGAGCGCCAGTTCATAAAGAGGAAGGTCACGCGACCGACCATCCAACAGCGAGCGAGAGTGAGGGACAGACGCGAGCCGTAGCCCACGCAAGGAACGCGGACCAACCGTTGATCCCGGGCGAGAGCGTGACCCACGTGGACTACGGGTGTTCTGTGGGGATCGTGTTCAGCAGGAGGGAGCTGCTCGAAGCTGAGCAGAAAGATCCATTTTGTCAAAAGGTGTTCGACGGGTTCCGAGAGCAGGGCGGCGCGGCCGGTGCGCTTGGAAGCAGCTGGAAGTGCTGTATTCTTATCTGCTGGATTCTGACAGCGTCCTGCTGAGGTATATCCCCTCCGAGAACGTCACGAATAAAGCGTTCAAGGTGGTGATACCACGAGTGTTAAGAGCCGCACTTTTGCGCTACTTTCACTACTCGTGCATCGCTGGGCATGCCAGCGGCTCCAAGACTTACACTAAGGTGTGTCGCTTTGCTACCTGGCCTGGCATGAAAAGGGACGTAGCCCGTTACGCCCGACCATGACATGTGTGCCAAAGCGTGAAGCCACGAGGCGGACGGCTGCCTCATGCAGACGATTAAGAGCCAGACTGCCTCGCAAATCGCGGCGTGTGACATGATGGGACCGTATCCCATGATGTCGAGTAGGAACACGTTCCTGCTGGTGATCGCGGATCACTTAAGCAAGTGGGTAGAACCTTTCCCCCTTAGAGAGCTGACGGCACGAGTGATCATTGAGAAGCTGATGGAGGTGTTCACCAGGTTCGCTTTTCCAGAGCAGCTGATCACGGACAACGCGTCCTAATTCACTGAAGGTGTTGGTATATTCGTGCGATGCACTTGGTATTAAGCACAAGAAAACGACCACCTATCACGCCCAGTCGAACCCCACGGAAAGAGTCAACCGCAACATCAAGCACATGCTTGTCGCTTTCTCTGAAAGGCACGAAGATTGGGACTCCTATCTGCCGGAGATCGCGTCCGCTTTGCGGTCGACTGTTTACCGATCGACTGGGTGTGCGCCGTCTTCTCTCAATCTGGGTAGAGAGTTGCTAAATCCGATGGACCGGGCTCTAACGGGCAGCAGGAAGACGTCCGTCGCTCCATCGGCACGAGCTGATTACGTGACGCAGCTGCGCACTAAAATGACGGAGGCCTTACGCAAGGCTCGCCGCAATCTGAGTACTGCTAGGGCACAGCAGAAAGCACAGTACGACCGCTCGCATCGGGAAGTTCACTACAAAGTGAGCGACCTAGCTTCGGCGCCAACACGTTCTCAGCGATGCTAGCAGACAGTTTGCGACCTCGCTGGCGCCGAAATGGATCGGGCCATTGCGCGTGTGAGGAAAGATTTCTTCGCTCGTTTACAGGCTCGAAGACTTGCGGTCGAAACCGACAGGCGGACCCGTGTACGTATACGACCTGAAACGATATGCGCAACGAGACGAGTGGGTAGAGGACGTAGCCCGACCTGCGGCCGGAAAACGAGCGCTGCGATCAACCGGTGAACAACACGCCCCGCTATAACTTGCGCCGTAGGCAGAAATAGAATCTGCCTGCGCAGCCTAGAGCGAGGCTGCATCTGTGTTGACCTTTTTCAACGCAGATGGAAAAGAAGCAGGACACATTCGAACGACGTGGTTCTCCACCGAAAACCAACCACCGCACAGCATCGTCAGGAAGCCGCCCACACCCCGAGAACCATCTCGAGATACCTGGCCGCCTTGTTTGCAAGCACATCGGAGCATCCCACCGGATGACGCCAGCGCGAGGGTTGATTTCGCCGCAGCCACATCAAACTAAAATGGGGCCTAGCCGGAAGACCATCACGGCCGGAAGCCCACAGGAAGACCTGGCCTCAAGGCAACTGAGTTGTGGAGGCTGATCTCGGGCTAACACTCCTCATCTATCGTCATCCGAAGGGAAGCCATGCCTGGAGACCGGCGGGGGCGTGGCGCGACCGTTGACGGAGGTACCGACAAGAGCCAGAGGCACTCGCAATTCGATCCCTGGAGAAGATTAATTCCCGTTGTGCCGGCTTCTACGTTCGGGATGCTTCTTAAGGAGGAGAGGATGCGGGAATACACGTATATTCCACTGTCCTTTCTAACCAGCGACGAGCGCAGCCGAGTCACGAGACGACGCGCGTTCGCCAGGAGAGGGTGGGGGAGAAGGCAGCGTTTCCATCGCTCCCCATACAATGCTGCGACACCACAGCATCGCGCTGGTAACCTAGGAAAGGGTAACATTCCAAACGCAAGGAGGAACGACTTGCTTCTCTCGTCCCGAGAAGCAACCGATTATGTCTCGGTATGCAGATAAAAGTGCCCGGGAGAGGAAAGTCCTCGCCTGCATCCGGAAACCCTACGGATAACCTTGACCCTACCTATCGGTGGACGACTACGACGGCCCGGTGAGCCACCCGTATCGGATAGAACATTATTCCGCAGTGTGTGTTGTTGCCTTGCGCTAGGGGTAATAAATTGTTACCTTGCGTGCCCAGTTATTTGCCTATTTCGTCTGGACCTACCGCGACTTTGCGCCACGGGTTGGGGACACGTGTCGCGTACAAGTAACGGGAGCTAGCCGGCTGTGCGTAGTTGCGACCCCTCACGAGTGCGCATTTGATGCATTTCTTATGTGGTTTATTGCAGCATACACTCTGTTCCTTAATCCTTCCTTGTCCATTCCTGCGATTTAATTGAGCTATTCTACTGAATGCTTTACTAAAATACGTCGTTTCTTATATAATAGAAGCCGACAGTATAGCAATAATGTTTATCGTGTACGGTGGTGTGTCACGTAAGCGAAATTCAAGCTGTCGTGAAAGGTAGAGCAAGAAACAAAACGTAACGAAGACCAGGATGGCTGCGAAATACGCTAATATGTAAAATAGAGAGTTAAGCCTACTTTACTAGCAGCCTTCTGGAACGAATTGGGAATTTACAAAAGCCTGCAACAACGTTGTTCGCTTGTGTGGCCGCGAAGAGAACCAAAATAGGGTCGTTCTTATTCCCCAAGGTAAGCCCAGAAAGGTAGAACCTGTCGAACTGTTGAACAAGTTAAATGCATTTAGAGCACATTAGCATTTCAAGTCATTACTTTCTTTTTGCTTGAGTCAACATTAGAATCTGTAGAATGCAAGACTGGGATTTCATTTTTTTTTTGCCACATGATGAGTTACGCAGGTCAGTGCTGACGTATTATTCATCATTCGAGATCATCATCATCAGCAGCAGCAGCCTGACTATACCCACTGCAGGGCCTCTCCCGTATCCCTCCAGTTACCCGGCCCTGTGCATCCCTTTGACCCCTGTGCACTTCTTGACCTCATCCACCCACCTAACTTTCTGCCTCCCCCTGCTAAACTTTCGTTCTCTTGAAATCCAGTTACATTAAGCAACCATCGGTTATCCTCTCTTCGAGGTGCATTTAAGATACTCTGCCATTTTTCACCCCACGGAATCTTTCTCATCTGTGCAGATAAGATTTGCACTACAAGATACGTTAATATCCAATCGCCTCAGACAAGAGAGCGTTTCTCGGTACCGCGCAGGGTATTGAAATTTCAGCTATTTGCAGAGCTCAAAATAGCGGGTCTCAGTTTCATTGCAATTCTCGAGATTCATTGTTATCTCACAAGTAGTAACTTTTTCCTCATATGACAGCATCTTACGACAAAAAACTGCGGTAGCGCAATGTATGCAGAGAAAATCGGTCAGTGTTTCTAGGCTGCGGTTCTTCTGGGATGAAGTGCTTGGGAAAAGACAGAATCATAGGCAGGAAAAGGTAAGGCACGCTCCGCGATTGCTTTAGTAAAATTTGTCGGGCTAGTTGGTTCATAGTTCAATGCAATAAAAAGCTGCGCTGATAAGACACGGACGGAGGAAAGGCAGGACGCACACAATTGCTGTTAGCTTTAGGAAAGCAGAAAGTTGGGTCAATTGGTAGAAATGCATACCGAAAAATCAGAATTTCAGTATGCAGTTAGTTTATTGCAAAGGCCGTCTCATTTCGGTGCGGAGGAAGCGTTGAGCCAGCTGCGTGGATTTTACCTTCGAGGCCACCAAGTGTGAGCGTCGGCAAACAAATTCTTACTCTAAAAGAGTTTCGTAAAGTAGAAATTATAAGCGTTGCCAGCGTCTGTTTAGATTGCCTGCCTGACCTCAGAGCCAGAACTTCTCCGCTGCATCACAGGTGTGACCGCCGCCGTAGTCAGTTGCTCCGCAGCAGCGTGGGAAGAAAACGAAGCTTATTAAGAACTGAAAAACTGTAGCAAAAAAGGAAACGAAACGGAGATGCGAAGATAGCCCTGTTCGGTAACGAGAGCGAAGGCGTGCTAACACAATATGGAATGCTTCCATCTAAATCTTTGTTGTGGATGCAGGTACTGTGTCGCGTCAAAGATGGGTCATTATATTCCCGGTGGTATTCATTATGAGGACGGTGTGAAAGGGTCGAGGAACACGAAAACAAGACAGGCGCTACCTTTCAACTGTTCAAAGTTGGCGCCTGTCCTGCTGCTTTCGTGTTCCTTCTTCGTCCCTTTCGCGCCGTCCGTAGAATAAACATGAGCTATGAATTTACTAGCCCCAATCAAAGTACTTCCGGAGGTGCTCATTCACCCCTGAATATTTATTGTGCTCTTTGGGGCGAATGTTCAAACAATGCCCGTCCTATGTATGCCAGCCTACAAACAAAGAGAAGAACCACACCAGTTACGCAGCATACAAACTTCACAATAAGGAAAACTCGTGCCAACCCTTTCTTTCCACAAGTGGACAACGTTTAATTTTAACAGGGCCTACGTCACATCGTTTGGCAACGTGTGATAAGCGGTGTATGTAAGAGATAGCGGAATGATTTTTCTTGATCCCTTTTGCAGCAGATGGAAAACATCTAACCCATTTCATTAATTTCCCGCAGGACTGGGCACTGTTAGCATAGCCTGTGTTTACCAATCTTGGGCATTGAAGCTATCTCGAAGAAGATGTAGGCAAGATGTAGCTAAGATGGACCTGAGACCGTTATTCACTAGCTTCGAGTGTTCTGACTATAGAAGTGGCTTTTTCGATCTAGGCCAGTACTGCCAGCAACGATGTGTGCGATTCAAACGCAGCATGAGCTCCAGGAACTGCAAGTGGGTTTCATGTGGAACCTCTAAAGTGAAATTAGGGCCCGAACCTCATTCAACGTTTTTAAATGCTTACCATAAACCCCGTTCTCTCAACGAAAATATCCTCAAGATAGCGAAAGATGCCTTTGTGTAACGAGTGCAGCCAGCTGCTGAGCACTTTGCCTAAGTAAATATTGCTTAAAATAGGGGCTACGGGTGGGCCAATGCAAGTACCAGAATCTTGAAGATAAATCTTGTTTCCCACTCTACAATTGTGGAGCGGAGGTCAAGTTCATTAATCATTGTGTTTTGTGATACACCACAGACGAGAGCAGCCGGTCATGTGGTATGGCTTCTATGCTGAAGGCGTGCAGTGGTTGCAGTCTCTCAGAAATTTGACTCCGAATTAGGAAAACGGAAGGGATCCACGTTTGCTATAGATTGGAAAAATGCTTCGAACATTGACCTATGGTTCTTCCAGGTCCCACGCTCCGATTCGAAACTCGAAACGCTCGAAACGGATTACCAAGAGCTTGTGTGTGTTAGCGAAGGACTAGGGATTTGTTATATTATTCATAGGATATTGAGGCTGTCCCTTTCCTGAGGTGTTGACCGGCATCAGGTCACAATCCAAACCTGCATGCTTATGCAATTCCATCAACACGCGCATTTTTTTTATCCGGTAGAGAACCACGATCCTCTTCCATGCAAGGCAGATGTCTACGCCACCGCTGCACAATAAGTATCGTAAATAAAATTAGCTTTAAACTTTCTTCGAAGGTATTATTTTTGCACGTATAGTTTTGACGGTGTGTGAAAGCACTGTTGTGCTTTGTTAAAATATTGCGTTTTGCATGTCTACACACTAAACACGAAACACCCGAAAACAGAGCATTACCGGCATTACTTTTTATATCCGTGCCATGGGAGCGAACTCCGGTTAGACAGAGAATTGAACATTGTCTACCCCGAAGCCACTCCGTCTGGTCTTCTGCGGAGCTCTGGCGGAGGTTTGACGGAGCTCCACGATTCTAATGGTGTATAAAAAAAGAACGTCTGGCAGTCGAAAAAAGCAGAAGCTGTGTTCCGTAAGCATACGCCAGTCGCTTCTTGTTTTCGGCGATGGATGCACTCAACAGCAGACAGCGCAAGCATCGTGCCTGGCCGACAGTGCAAGCATCTCGACTGAGCCCGGCCTTCATCCAACGAGTTCGACGTGAGTGAAGCGTTAGGCCTAACGTTCTCAAATTGCTTGGCTCCGAATTCCTTGCGGCCACTGTTGAAACCGTGAGCGTCGGCACCTTCGCGTCAGCATCCAACGGCTTTTGAGTGGACGCTTCGCTCTGACTCGACGCTCCTAACCTGCGGAATATTTCTGCCTTGATATGGCGGCCCTGAAGGATATGTTTGAAAGCCAGTCTCGTTTCTTTCTGAACGTGTTTTCGCATTTGTCTGTTTGGGCGGAAAAATCTCACTTTATTATTTTTTTCGTTTGGCGTCTTAATCGCATCAAGCCGGCAGTCAAGAGCGCTTGCGGGTGCTACACAACCAAGGGGCGCATTAGAGCAGGTATTGAGGACTCGTTGCTTTTGTCTTTTGCATGATTACACGCCTGCGTTCGAACGACGCACCGTTACTGCATTGTCAATGGAGTACCTGCATTAAATTTTGCCGAGCCCCCACTTGCACGAAACATTTAGGCCTAGTCTTGTTCTGATCTTCATGCTTAATGAAATCTTATTGGATCGTTCCCTAGCCGATAAGACGCACGAAACAAACTAGACTGGAACGAGCAGTGTTATCCCAATCAGTCCAACATGGCTGCCTCGAGATGCCGAACTCTTGCTGCGGACGTGACAGGACGAATCCCCTCGATGCGCTCAGCGCCGAGGGATGCATAGCGGAAAGGCGCTTGACGCACATCCGCTTTACGCCTTTAACGAAAGGCGCGCAGTTTGAATGCTAGCAAGCGCTTGCCGTACTGCCGCGCCCTGTTGGCACATTATATTCTGTACGGTGTGGTATTATTTTCGATTTATTTTCAGCAATTAAATATAAAATTAGGTCACTTACTGCTGATTGGCCATCAGCGCAGCTGCGCCAAAGCCTTTGCCAAACAGCAGGAAAGATGAGCCCCGTGAAATGAACATTTATTTTGCTTCATACAATAACAAAACAGATAAAATTCTGTCACAGTTTGCTGCACGAAATCAACCAGGAAGAGAGACAAAACGTAGGGTATACACCAGCTCACGTGTACATTATAAAAAAGAAAAACATTACACAAGAAACAATACATAGGTAACCAAATGTAGCATTATATGTAGATATACACAGTACGGAAAATGATACAAAAAAGAACACACACACAATCCTCAAAATATATTCGTGGCTCCCTTACAATACTATGTATTTTATTTTAAACACAGATTTCAAACAAATATACTTCAAGTAGTCTTGGGTATTATGCCACAGACACATTGCTTTCAGCTTCCCCATGCAATCGTGTGTTTTTGGATACGACCTTGGTAGCAAATTCTAGCAGACGGTTAGGTCTTTCATCCTCAGCATCACCTTTTTCAGAAAGTTTCAATGGTTCCTAATCACAAATATTGTGTAAACCGGAAATAAGCTGAGAACATTAACTCGTGTTACAAAGTGCCTTGTATTGATTTTACAATGACAATGTAACTAGCACTCGTTCAAGTATATAGCCAGAACAGTGTAAATATAAGAATGGTTCCTCTATTATGTGCGTCTTTATAGCCTGTGTCTCTCTGAGACTGTAAATAGAAACCAATCAAGCTTAGCTTGCAATATTCTCAAATCGTCAATTTGTTGGAATGTTAAAATATCATCATCATCAGCCTGACTATACCTTTCTCCAATTAACTCGGTTTTGTGCATCCACTTCGAACTTCTTAATGCACTGATGTTAACATTTCAGGAAACAACTGGCACATTTATTTCATGCTCATTCTTAACTAACAATTATATCGTTGTGCACATTACGTGAAAAGGCCGAAAGTGAAAGCCTATCGACTCCTGGAATTCTCTCACCAGGACACAACTGCCGAATCCTGGCAACAGCTGGAAAATTTACAGTAGAAATATATGTCATCATGGTACTGACACTGTGTAAACAGATTAAATACGAGAAATCTGTAAAGGAAAAAAGTTACGAATATTGGTCAATGATTTATCGAACCTCGCGTGCATACCCACGTAAAATACACAAATCAAGCTACACAGCGAAGATTCCTACCTGTAATTTCCAAGCATTGCTTCATTTCCCGATGTTAGTTTTTGGTTTTAAAAGCTGCATTGACAGCCGACTACGCGTTTCATTCCATAAAAATATTTGATACCTGGCGGCAACAAAACAGGGGATACCACAGTGCGCATTAGGTGCACTGAAAATAGATGCGCGGGTGGAATGCATGTTTTCAGAAACGGAGAGGACGGAATTATCGGCGCGCCACTTCTTTAGTGTCAAGCTTTTTAGAAGCACCCCGGCGTTTCCTTTTTTATTGCATTTTTTAATCACATTCCCCGCGGGTTTTTCGGTGCAGGTGACGATCCTCGACACACAAGTTTCTGGTTCTCCATATTTTGTGCGGTTACTTTTTTTCTTCTACCGTCTTAACAATAACGGTCCCGTATGTACACACAACGTGAAAACGCTCGTCTTTAGCACATTAGCCTACTCTCGATGTTAAGGTTTCACCCGGCCAACACATCACCTAAAAGTGATTTCGCACTGGTGAAGGCCATAAAAAACTCCCCAACACGCAAAACTCAACGAGAAACCACGTAAAAGTAACCACTAGTCAAACCAAGCAAACAACGTCAAGCGTGGGTTCGCTCTTATCTAACTGCGCAGTAGCCGGCGAGCCTTTGTTGCGCCATTACAGAGCACATATAGGCCTTCTCTTCACAACCGCGCCAGCCAGAGTGCTCAGCTAAACTGTTTGAAATGCAGAATTTGCAAACAGAAAAAAATATCTTACCTTGCCTTTGCTGGAAGCTGCCGGGGTGTCACGAACTGGCCGACCCATGACGTGCGCACCGGCGCCTGTTCATGAGCTGCGCAATTCAAGAAACCGGCCGGTGCGGTCACCATAAACTGCTCGAAATGCAACGTTTTAAAGCAACATAACGTTCCTCCCCTTGCCGTCCTGACAAACTGCAGTAGTTCTGCTTCGAAGGTCAAGGAAGCCGCAGTCAGACCTCACGGGCACGCCGCCCGCGTAGACGACCCTGCCCTTCCGCAGTCTGCTTCGGTCTGCGCCGGCAGCACCCGCGTGCATGCCGCGTGCGCGGCGCGACAAATGCTAGTGGCGCCATTCATTGCGTCGTGAGTGAATCTGTAACTAGCGTTATTATTCATGCGTGAAATGACGCATGAATGATAACGCTAGCAACAGCATGAAATCTGGCCCCAAGGCCAGATTTCGCCGAGCGTCCGCTCTTTACCCAATCCCTTTCTGCTGGATGTTTCTTGATTACTACCGGAGATATGATCGGGGCCCACCAATCGACAGCAAGCCGCACAGTACGTCGAGTTCCTCTCGCCCTCGTCCACCGCAGCAAAAATGGATCCGGTAAGCCTCTTATCTGTTTCCCTCGCTTGTTTCACTGTAGCTAGCTAATCTTTACTCCGCGCGTTAGCTGACACGACTTAACCAGCCGCGCGGTCGGAGCAGCTGAGCATGCGTGCTGTACGTGGGATCTCTCAAGTGTGTATATATGTAGTACTTGCTTTTTGAACCTATATGTATACTGAACGCGCAGAGGAATGCGAAGGTATCACTCACCGTGCGCATTTCGCGACTTACTTCGGCGGACGTGTTTTTCATCATACGTGCGTGCGCGAGGGGGTGCAAGCCTGCGCAGGACATCGCCGGGGAACTAAAGATCACTACGCTCTTGTTCTTTTTTTTCAGTTGCCCGTCGCAGAACGAGATGGGAGATGTACAAGGAGATTTCTACGCGGTCGCCAGTTGTCCGCGCGTCGTGGATGCGATCGACTGCACTCGTGAGCGGATTTTGACGTTGGACCGGGCTTGTGTACGTTCGTGTGCCCTGGAAATACCTAACCCGATACCCATCGCAAACACCTGCGCGGGAGCGTGTTAGACGACACCCGTCAGCGGCCGCGCCGCCTCATCGCATTCGCCTCTGTGTATATGCAGTTCTCTCCTTTCCCAAGCGAGGGCAGTCTTTTTCATTTATCTCCTGTGCCTCTCTTGCTCCTCGGCCCAGTCAGGCATGCCTCGCACTTCGCCGAAAGGCACGGGATGCTCAGTGGAATGGTCTGAAAACCACTAGCAGGCGCTTTAAAAGCACTCACGCAGCGCGTTTGTTTTTTTCTCGGCAAAGTCATTGTTAAACTTATAAAAGGTTGAAAATATGAGCATGGAGACGCCCACCGCATTTTATGTGCTTTTGATGTGATGTTTTGCTACCAGTCGTTGGGCGCGATCGCTGCGTCATAGTGTTAAAGAAAGAAAAAATTCATTCGTACTGCTTGGTTGAGTGCAGAGCGAATTTCCTTCAGGACAGAAAGGAAGTTACGATGCTTAAAATGCACGGGGGCTTGCTTTGATGAGCGTACTATTGCTACGGAGGAAACAAGGGGAGCTCACCGCCCTCTTGAGTTGCGCTGGACGCTTCGGCTCTGCATTCCAGCTGGGATTAAATACGTCATCCTCAATTATCTATTTTGGTTCCGTGCATACATCGCATCCTTCTTGTCGGATCGCCTAACTGGCTGCACGAACAACCTACTGGGTTTTTGCATATTTTTGTGGTTTTCAAGCAAAAACTGACATACACATGGGTGGTCAAATTCAATTAGCTTTTTTTCACTATACTTTTAAGTAGACTGTTTCCTGTGGAAAATTGCTTTTTAAATTACACATCACTGTCATGATGAAAATTATCAATGTCTTGGTTTTCTGTCAAACAAAATTGCATTTTTATGCTCCTGACACTTCTGTACGCCCGTTCCTTTTCCGTGTTGACTCACTGTGGCATTAATTTCTTTTTAAGGCAAGTCCACTGTCCGGAGCACAACACTGGGGAAACGAAAATGAGGAAGCACCTCATGCCGCACGTGAAAGGCATGAGAAAGTTTCGAACGCCAGCATGCTGCATAAAATTTTCGCCACAACTTTCGATACTTTCAGTGTCCTTTTCTTACTTTCCGCACTCTCATATTTGATTCTTGTGCTATG
The DNA here is from genome assembly GCF_055883805.1 of Amblyomma maculatum. Taxonomy (NCBI): domain Eukaryota; kingdom Metazoa; phylum Arthropoda; class Arachnida; order Ixodida; family Ixodidae; genus Amblyomma; species Amblyomma maculatum. Next base: position 184,007,736 of record NC_139349.1, read on the forward strand.
AATGCTGTTTGGAACGGAAGGCAAATGTGTCTTTCTGTGTCCAGAAACTTGATGTTGAGCCTGGCCCTCTACTCATTCTGTGTGGTAGTTTTTGTTTTACATTTTTTGTGAACGCATATTTAAATAACGGCGCTTTTCACATGTTTTCTAATGTTACTTCCTCTGTTCCTTGTACGGTTTGTGTACTTTTTTTACAGCCGGGCAGTAAGCACGCTAGCGGGATCGAAGGTTAATGTGGGATGTTTAGACGGCAGCCATTAGGTTCAACTGAATTTCGTAATTACAAAGCGCCACCATTTGCCTCGTTTTGCTTCCGCTGAACACGGTGATGGGCTGCGCATGGTGCGATGTCGTGGGTATGTACTGTGCGGCATCACAATATATCAAAGGCAGCATTCGATGCGCCCTATTTCTTGCACCACTGCTTCTTAAATATGTTGGCAAAATATAACAAGTTCATTTACCGCACCTTTTGCACATACAGAGCCTTACGAATTACGAAACGTATGCCAAAGGTCAAGCGCATCAGGCGACGTAGGTGGGGCGGTGCCGTCAAGCACACTGCTCGACAGAAGCGAACATGTCGGGGATAAGCGCTCTGTAACTGTCTCATATTAGCCGCAAATTCACTTATTTCTTCAAATTTCCTAAATGAAATGCGCCCCATTCCAACCGTAAGTGCTTCGCATATGTGGGAGTGAACATCTACCACACGTCACCTCCCGCAGCATGCTGTAACTGCTCCATTTTTGGAGAGTGAAAATCTACCCAAAATGAACTCCCGCGGCCACCCGCAAAGGCTCCTGTTTTATTCGGGTTAAATTTTACTCTAATCCAGTGTTCTAAACCAAACCTCGTTTAGGGAGGACGTTAGGACAAGCTATTTACTCCGGTTTGGGTGGATTCGTGTTTAGTGCATCGTCGTCCAAATTCCTTCTTTTGTATTCGACCGTATACAGAATTATTTGGTCGTTTTATATCGCTTTTCTCATCTTCTTCTTTTTATGTGTTAACAGTTTGTTCATTTTTTGCACGTTACTTATTTGGTTCCCTAAATGCTATATTTAGGCACGCTATATGTAGGCTATTGTTTCAAATATTTCGTACAAATGCTTCCTCTTGATTGAATGATTGATCTTTTGTGTTTAATGGTGCTCCCAATTCGTTCCATTTCAAGATATATAATCTGGCTCGTTTGCGGTTGTAAAAGCCACGCAGAGCAAAATAGCTTACCATAATCTCGGCTAGGCGTAATTATTAGTATTAGTGTGTAGTTCGACATCTTCAAGCTTAACGTCAGGTAGACTTGTTCGGCCTAATCAATTCTATTTCGACGCAATCAGAACTAAGTATTTTCAATTAGGCATGTCTTTCAAGTTACTCAAGTTGGCGCGCCTATTGAGAAATTTTGCGGCTAAATTTAAATATCTTTAAGCGTAATTGAACTTAATTATTTAAATTAACTTTAACTAGCCTGAACATAATCATCCCCATTTTGAGGTAACCAGACCCCATGACATACGTTGTCCCAGCTATGCGTGTTCCGTACGATCACTCGGAGTCTCCACACAATGAAGCCTCGGCGAAATCCAGTAATGAGGCTGGTGATGCTGCTGCCTTGTCACTGCTGAAATTCAGCACCGCTTAAGAGGTTTCGAAAAGGCCTGCTGCACTAGTGCAGAAGCGGCGCAAGCTCATTTAGCGTAATCGGTGCTGCCGCTGCCATTGTCATGGCTGGTAAACAAAAGCTTGCAGATATCGGGTGCTGTCAGTTGTGATGGCAGTTTTAAGCGATTGCATGTCGAGACCATTAAAATCCGCCGCCATCGCCGTTAGCGGTGGTAGATGATAGGCCGGCATTGTCATATCGATCAGAAATTTCAAATACCCTGCAGATTGGTTTCTTTACTCTGTGAACGCTAGATCTTTAGCTGCCTATTCGCAACAGTAATAAACCACAGGTGGCGCTGCGCAGTCTGGCCCCCAGGCCATGCCCCCAGAATATAAATATCTGGGAGTATGGGGGTATGGAAAGCTCTCCAAGAGATGGGAGTTCCAATTCACCTCATCTGTCTCCTCAGGAAGGGCAAGAGGCCACAGTCAGAACTGGGCATGGTCTTACTGATTGGTTTCCGATTGAGAAAGGAGTGAGACAAGGCTGCATACTGTCGCCCTGCCTATTTAACCTATATTCTGAGTGCATCATGAGGAAGGCTGGTCTGGACGAGTCTTCAGTTGGAGTGACGATTGCTGGAAAACGTATCAACAACCTTAGATATGCGGATGATACCACTTTAATGGCAGAAAGTGAAGTGGAACTCAAGAGACTTCTGATGCACGTACAAGAAGAGAGTCAGAAGTTTGGGCTTAAACTGAACATTAAAATGACAAAGATCATGGCATCTTGCCCTGTCAAGTCCTGGAGCATCAATGGACAAGAAGTTGAAGCTGTGACAGATTTTCTGTTCTTGGGCTCCAAGATTACCTCGGAAGGAGACTGCAGCCATGAAATTAGGAGACGCCTGCTTCTGGGAAAGAGAGCAATGGTTAGCCTTGACCGGCTAGTAAAGAGCAGAGACATTAGTCTGCCAACCAAGATCCGTATAACTCGTGCTATGGTCTTTCCAGTTGTGATGTATGGATGCGAGAGTTGGACTGTGAAAAAGGGACCATGTACCATGTACCAACAAGCCCAAGTATCTACCCTTCTGTGAAAAAGGCTGACCGCCGAAGAATTGACGCGTTTGAATTGTGGTGCTGGCGAAACCTCTTGAGAGTTCCTTGGACTGCCAGAAGATTAAATCAGTCGATATTGTCGACCATAAACCCTGACTGCTCATAGGAGGGTCAAATTCTAAAGTTAAAGCTCAGCTACTTTGGTCAGCTGATGAGAAGAGAAGAGTCGCTGGAGAAAGATTTGATGTTGGGAAAGGTTGAGGGTCGCCGGTGAACGGGTAGGCAGCGAACGCGATGGTTAGATGGCATCCTCGAGGCACTGCAGATGAAGTTATGTGATGTTAGGGAGATAGTGAGAGACCGGAAAGCGTGGCGTGACATGGTCCATAGGGTCACGAAGAGTCGGACACGACTGAACGACTGAACTGAATGGGTAAACGAAGGATTAACATTGGAATGCATGAGCAATCACTTAAGGCCAAAGGGCGAAGGAATGCCGGGATAATGAAGCATAAGGCATTGTGGGGATACAATAGGTATGAGGTTTTGAGGGGTATTTGGAAAGGAATTATGGTGCCCGGACTTACTTTCGGAAATGCGGTTTTGTGCCTAAAATCAGAGGTACAGTCGACATTAGAAATACATCAGAGATCCGTTGGACGATTAGCACTAGGTGCCCACGGCAACACTACAAATGAGGCGGTACAAGGAGATATGGGCTGGACATCTTTCGAAGTACGGGAAGCTCAGAGTAAAATATTATATGAGGAACGCCATAGGAAATTGGGCAGTAACAGATGGGCAGCTAAAGTATTTAAATACCTGTACTTAAAAAGCGTTGACTCACAATGGAGAAAAAGAACTAGGAAACTAACTGGTAAGTGTGTTACAAGGACGGAGAAATAAAGAGCATTAAGCAACACGTGAAAAACACAGAAGGTAAAAATCGGATAAATTCGATGCAAAAGAAATAGAATGTGGAATTATACCGAAAGTGGAAAATGCAGATGAGGAAGGAAGATTTCTTTGATAACTCAAGAGGCAGTGCCCTACTTTTTGAAGCTAGATCAGGTTGCTTAGAACACGCAGCTACAAAAATAAATTTAACAATGGAGATGACGCATGTGCTGTATGTGGAAACTCCAGTGAAACAATTGACCACATTATACTCTCAATGTAATGGTATCCATCCGGAAGTTGATGCAGGCGCAATCACTGTTCCTGAAGCTCTGGAGTTTAGAGATACCAGTGGTCGGGTGAATAAACCGGCGGTGGAAACTAGCAAAAAATTACTGGAAGATTGGTGGCTTAAACGCAGAGAAGTGACATAGTGTTAGTAATGTAGGAACAAAAATTTAATAAATAGAATGACGGTTTAGTTAACCAATCTAAATCAATAATTAAGATATAGGGAGAAAAATGAGCATGATAGCTACTGCTACCACCCCGTTTCAAACGGGACGCTCCTATGTTCCATCCATCCATCCATCCATCCTCACTGAAGTAGTACATCGCAGACTGCCTGCTTGCCACTAACCCCAAAGTGAATTGTGAAGTATTGGTGCATGCACGTCCTACTCAGAATGGCCCTTCTGGAGGTAGAAGGGGAACGTTTTTGTACCTTCGCGTATTTCATTGGCATGAAGCAGCTAATAAAATGCTTTGAACTTCAGATTGAAAGGCTACATAAGGCAGCTTTCCCACAGACCGTTATATCTGCTGTAGTTGAGTCCTTGATCAAAAAAGTAAAAGGTACGGGATTCTGGAAGGGTTAAACCTGTAGTTGTGCCCTATTGTCATCGCACGGCGCACAACCTGAAGAAGGTCGCAAATAAATTTAAAGTCCCAGTAGTATTTTCTGCCCCTTGCAAGCTGGCTTCCCTGTGCCCTCGGATTAATAACCCGAGACCACTTGAGGAAACATGTGGAACACGCCATGCCCAACCATATGTCGGGTGCAAGGAAGGTGTTGTATATCAGATCCCACTCACTTGCGGTAAAGTATACATCGGCCAGAGTGGGAGATGTTTGAACGAGCGTTTGAGAGAACACAAGCGATCGCTTGAGAAAGGCACTGGATCTAATCTGCCGATTCATTGCAAGAAGTGCAAATGCGTGCCTATACTAAAAGAAACTTCTGTACTAGATAAACGTGGAGACAATGTAGCTCGTGAGCTGAAAGAAGCCTTCTTCATAATAAGGAAAGGTCTAGATTGCGTTAGCGAACCGTCCAAAGTGCTGTATCAGAGTGAGCTCTCTTTTTTAGAAGGGCGCGGTTGATTTTCGCGCATGAATTTTAGAGTCGCATTAAGATGCGCATGCCTGATGAATTGAATAAATAATTATGCTAGAGCGCTTGAAGTATTTTCCTTTTAGTCGTTTGTCTGAAAAGAACTATATTTTGTTGTGATTGTCAGTTTTTTAATAAATTTTTATGAATGTCTTCATATTACATCGGGCCCCATACACCACGTGTCGTAGATCAGTTTGTTGTTTCCGAACCATCCATCATAACTGTTTTTATCACTTTTATGCCTGTTTTCTTTTATCGCTTTTATGGTCCTTTCACCTTTTGACGTTTGCTGCCTCTGATTAGCGCCGCCACTGGGTGCCTATATATTGTGTGTTTTCCTTCAATAAAAGATCAGTTGGCAGTGTTCGCTTGTCCGTGTCTTCTTTCTTGTGAATGTGTCATTAGCGCTTTGTCCTTTTGTTAAAAAATTCATAAATTCATAATTCAAAAATTCAAAATTCATACCATCCCCAGACTAACGGGCTGACTGAGCGATTTCACCGCACCATATCGGATATGATCTCCATGTACGTCACACCGGATCATCGAAATTGGGACACTATTCTACCATTCGTCACATTCGCCTATAACACAGCAGTACAGCGGACTACCGGTTATTCTCCATTTTTCCTCGTTTATGGCCGTCCTCCCACTACAATTCTCGACGCTTCCTTCTTATCCAAGCCCGGCTACTCCTCATCAGTACCTACCCAGTTCTTATCTCGTGTGGCCAGATGCCGTCATCTTGCCCGCCTCAACACGGCAGCGTGCCAGGAAGACCGCAAGAGTAGCTACGATTCTACGCATCGCGTGGTCTCTTATCGTCCTGATGACGAAGTACTGCTTTATACACCACTGCGCACCCCTGGCCTTAGTGACAACTTTCAGCGCCGCTATCTTGGTCCCAACGAGATCATCAGCCAAACTTCTAGAGTTAACTACAAAGTCACGCCTGTTGGTCCCCCAGCCGATCAACGCCACCGTGGAACTGAAATTGTTCATGTTTCTCGCTTGAAACCGTTTGTGCGCCGCGGTACATCGGTTAATTAGGAGCGGCCAGGCTGGCCGCTTCCGACCCACCGGGCAGATTGTATGAGCCTTCTGTGGACCTTCTTTCATTTGTACATGCCATCATCATCGTCCCGCGGCGCCGACTCCGGCACGCGCCTGGGTTCGAGATCGGATTAAAACGCTAGACAAGGCTTCGCTGTCCTTGCCGTCACGACCTCGCCGTCTCGACCTAGCCTTCTTTTACAATATAATAAATAATAAACATAAAAATACATTATATATTGTGAAAGAAGGCCAGGTCCAGACGGCAAGGTCGTGAAGGCAAGGCAAGGTTATCGCTTACACAATAATCGTATTTTTTCTTTATTAAGACCGCTTAGGTTTTCCGTGTTGGTCATCTTTTTTCGCGCTGCAGACATGGGTGTCGTATAAAGTGGGATGCGGGAAAAAGCATGCCGAGCTCCATGTAAAGTTCCAGTCAGGAAATTCCATTGTGTCTTTATTACGATTAACGACTAACAAGTCATTTCATTCGTCATAGCTCCCAATTCTGCACGCCGGTAAAACTGCAGCGTTCGTTGTTTTACCGGAAAGCCTTTTCCGCGATAAAGCCATTCAGGCTATGAAAAAAATCTTTAGCCTGAAGAAAAGCCGTCCCACAATACAAAAAAAAAAATATAGCCAACTTTTGCAAAAACGTTGAAAACGAAACGCTGTCCATGCAGATAATCAATTCTAGCTAAAGGCAATGCTTTGAAAGTATAAGCCAAGAAGTACAAACCAGGTGGAATTGAACGGCGGCGCAACACGGAAACGGACACAGACAAGAAGGGGACACCACATGCGCACACTACCAACTGTTTATTAAACGGAAAGGTGGCATATTTATACGTCCATCTAAAGCATCAGACTCATCGCCACAGGCCGCTCCAAACCCAACACGTGAACGCCGAGCAGCACCAACAGGAAATCAGACAAGATATTTCTAACCTCAGTAGATAAACTATCAATAACGGGCAAAAAAAAAAAAACAAGAAAAAAAAACATTCTTTTTTAAACGGAAGGCAGGCCATATCCCATAGCAAATGCAGTGTGGACCGAAAACAGCAGAGTAAGACATAAGAAGCGACCAGCCCGAACGCTAAAAAAATAAAAAATAAAACGATAAAACAATCGTAGCAAAAGCAGAGTCAAAACAGTTAAGCAAAAGCAGTCAGAACCCTAAGCCAACAACAAAAGACGATCGTAGCAAAAACAAAGTCAAAACAAAAGAAGCAAAAGCAGTAAAAAAAAAAAAAACACTAGGCCAACAACAACAAAAGACGATCATAGCAAAAGCCGAGTCAAACAAAGGAAACAAAAGCAGTCAAAAACCTCAACCAACACCAACATTCGTAGCTCAAGGAGAGTCAAAGAAATGAAGAAAAAGCACTCAAACACAATCGTATACCAAAGGCATAGTCAAAAAAGGGGGAGCAAAAACAGTCAGGAACCTAAAAGCAACTAAAAACGATCGTAGCAAAAGCAGAGTCAAAACAAAAGAAACAACAGCGGTCAAACCTAAAACAAGAGCAACAAAAAGCACTGGTAGCAAACGAGCGACGAAATTAACAATCCACCTAACTAAACATCACAAGGCCGTTAAAAATTCCGTGCTTAAAGTCGCACAGTGCATGCCGTCACAAAAAATTATCAAGGAATGAAACTTCATTTCTACGGAGAGATACAGGCGTGTCGCTAACTCAAATGCTACCCTTCTTTTTGATCACAAAGGCTTCAAGAATTTCCCGTGCCACCTGATCGCGACTCCTGCCCAGAATCCTTATACCGTTAAGCATTGGCTCACAATTGCATTCTTTGCAATGGGTAGACAAATTTAACCCGCCTCCGTTTTCTAACGATTTCTCATGCTCCTGTGCTCTGTCGTTAATACAGCGACCCGTCTGGCCTATATAGACCCCTCCACACGTCAGTGGGATTTCGTAGACCACTCCGACAGCACGGGAACAGTAATGCTTGCCGTGCCTCTTTTCGCAAAGGGCTTTCTTCTTCTGCCCGATTTTCGAGCACAATCCGATCAGCTTTTTGGGCGCGGAGAAAACGACAGGTACGTCGTACCGGCCGGCGACCTTTTTCAGGTTATGTGCCACTTGGTGAATATAGGGGACCACTTGTGGTCGCCTTGATCCCGGCTTAGCATGGGATTTCTTCTTCTTCCCTTTCATTTTTTGTAGGAGGGTCTCCGCTACGCTGCAAACAACAGAACACGGGAAACCAGCCATTCGAAGTCTTTCGATCTGATTGTTGAAACTAGCCTCAGCCATGTGAGCACAAGACTTAAGTAATGCGAACTCTAGGCAAAGCGAAGCGATCGCCCTTTTTACAGTCTTAGAGTGTGCTGATTCGTACGGAAGCAGTTCCTTTTTGGCACGGGGGGAATACATCCAACACACCCGCCCTTCAAGAACATTGACATTGATATCTAAAAACTGCAAGCTGTCCTTAACTGGTAGTTCATGAGTAAATGCCAGCCCTTTTCCTTGTTGTCTGAAGACAGATAAGATACTTTCCACTTTGCTGGGGAGCGTCAATGCAGTGTTAGTTCTTTTAAGAATTACCAGGTAGTAATCAACGTATCTAAAAATTCGCAGGACTAGGTCATTGTCAAGGGAAGAAGCTAAAGCACGGTCAATAGATGATAAAAATATATTACACAGGGCAGGGGCAACACAGGAACCTATGCAAATGCCTTTTTTCTGCAAGTACATTTCTGTGTCAAAGCAAACAAACGTAGACCGGGTGGAGTGATAAAAAATTGTCCACACTTAGTCCTGCTGAGTTTTGAAATGTTATAACGCCATTAGATTCAATACACTCCCATACGGATTTGAAAAGGTCGCTATGCGGAACTGAATAGAATAAATCTTCGACGTCTACAGAAAATAAGTATCCAATGGAAGACTGGTCTTTTAAAAAAGCTGTTACGTCTGCTGAATTCCTGGTGGCAAAGGGATCGTCCACTTCCAGTCCTTTCAAATGCTTCAGGAGAAATTTACTCAACTTTTGCTGCCAAGAATCCCGCTCACTAACAATGGATCTAAAAGGCATGCTTGGCTTATGGGTTTTCACCGTAAAAAACACATCAAGAGACCCTTTCTTACATTCGCTGATTCCTTTGGCCAGCCTTGAATCACTTCTTGAATTTTACCTTAGGTCTACGTTTGTTTCCTTTGAGACAGAAATGTACTTGCAGAAAAAAGGCATTTGCATAGGTTCCTGTGTTGCCCCTGCCCTGTGTAATATATTTTTATCATCTATTGACCGTGCTTTAGCTTCTTCCCTTGACAATGACCTAGTCCTGCGAATTTTTAGATACGTTGATTACTACCTGGTAATTCTTAAAAGAACTAACACTGCATTGACGCTCCCCAGCAAAGTGGAAAGTATCTTATCTGTTTTCAGACAACAAGGAAAAGGGCTGGCATTTACTCATGAACTACCAGTTAATGACAGCTTGCAGTTTTTAGATATCAATAGGGAGTTTTAGAATAGGGGGACCCAAGGCTTGGGGCCCCCAAGGAAATAGCGCGCGGCAGCGCAACGTGCTAGCCGAGCGGCGAGTTTTAGAATAGGGGTTTTCCCGACGCAGCGGAGCCGGGCTTGCTGGGTGGATGGATGGAATATAGGAGCGTCCTCTTTGAAACGGGGTGGTAGCAGTAGTTATCATGCTCATTTTTCTCTCTATATCTTAATTATTGATTTAAAATGGTTAACTAAACCACCATTCTATTTATTAAATTTTGCTCCTACATTACTAACATTATGTCACTTCTGTGCTTTTAAGCCACCAATCTTCCAGTCGTTTTTTGCTAGTTTCCACCGCCAGTTTATTCCCCCGGCCACTGTTATCTCTAAACCCCAGAGCTTTAGGGACAGTGATCGCGCCTGCATCAACTTCCGGATGGATACCATTACATTCGAGTATAATATGGTCAATTGTTTCACTGGAGTTTACACATACAGCACATGCGTCATCTCCATTGTTAAATTTCTTTTTGTAGCTGCGTGTTCTAAGGCACCCTGATCTAGCTTCAAAAAGTAGGGCACTGCCTCTTGAGTTATCAAAGAAATCTTCCTTCCTGATCTGCATTTTCCACTTTCGGTATAATTCCACACTCTATTTTTTTTCCATCGAATTTATCCAATTTTTACCTTCTGTGTTTTTCACCTGTTGCTTAATGCTCTTTATTTCTCCGTCCTTGTTACTAGCATACTTACTAGTTAGTTTCCTAGTTCTTTTCCTTCATTGTGAGTCAACGCTTTTTAGGTACAGGTATTTAAATACCTTAGCTGCCCATCTGTTACTGTCCAATTTCCTCAGGCGTTCCTCATATAATATTTTACTCTGAGCTTCCCGTACTTTGAAAGAAGTCCAGCCCATATCTCCCTGTACCGCCTCATTTGTAATTTTGCCGTGGGCACCTAGTGCTAATCGTCCAACGGATCTCTGATTTGTTTCTAATGTCGACTGTACCTCTGATTTTAGGCACAAAACCGCATTTCCGAAAGTAAGTCCTGGCACCATAATTCCTTTCCAAATACCCCTCAATACCTCATACCTATTGTATCCCCACAATGCCTCATGCTTCATTATCCCAGCATTCGTTCGCCCTTTGGCCTTAAGTGATTTCTCATGCTTTCCAATGTATGCCAATCCTTCGTTTACCCATACCCCCAAATATTTATATTCTGCTACTATAGGTATTTCAAGGCCTTGTATTTTAAGACCCTGATCAGTTGAGCCGTTGAAAATCATCAGACCCGACTTAACTGCGCTGAAACTGAAGCCTAGAGCGTCCCCTTCGTCTCCGCAATACTTAACTAGAGTTTGCAATTCTTCCAGACTCTCAGCTAGCAGCACAATATCGTCTGCATACATCAAACCGGGGAGGCGCTGCTCTACCGCCCTTCCACCTAATCTATATGACAGGTTAAAACCTAGGTTACTGTCTTGTATCCTCCGTTCCAGGTTTATCATATAAAGCATGAACAGCACCGGTGATAGAGGACAGCCTTGTCTTAATCCTTTGCATACTTTGACATCCTCCGTACTTCTTATCCCTTCCCACGTAATTTCTACTTTGTTATCCCGGTATATTTCCTGTAGGAACTCTATTATCTCATAACCGATACCTTCTTCTTTTAATATGTTCCACAGGAGTTCCCTGCTTACGTTGTCGTACGCCCCGTTTATGTCCAGGAAAGCCAAATACAAAGGTCTATTTTCCACTCTAGATATTTCGATGCATTGGGTAAGCACGAACAGGTTATCATCTAAGCGCCTACCATTTCTAAAGCCGTTCTGAAGTTCCCCGAGTATCTTGTTACTTTCAACCCATGCTTGCACCTTTAAATTCACCGCCTGCATTGCTAACCTGTACACAACAGGTGTTATGGTAATCGGCCTGTAGGATTTTATGTGCACCCTTTCTCCTTTCCCTTTAAAAATCAAATTCATTTTACTCTGCCGCCAGCTGTCCGGAATTTGCTTATTCGTTATGACTGTTTCCAAAGCTTTTAACAACGTTTCCTTACTTTTTGGACAGAATCCATTAATCAGCTTGATCGGAATTCCATCTATTCCTGTCGATGTGTTTTTAGGAATATTTTTTTCTGCCTTTTTCCAGTTTAGATTGGTCAGTTCTAAGGTGGTCTGTATTCTGCTACCTTGTGTTGCTTCCTGATTTGCGGAGATTACCCTATCGTCGCTCTTAAATGACTCGGCTATAACTGATGTAATGTAGTTCACTGCGTTGTCTCCCTGTAAACAATTTCCCTCGTTATCTTGAATGCGATCTTGCTTTCTTCGATTCTTCTTCCCTAGCCAGCTTATATGGTTCCAGAATTTTCTTGCTCCGCCTCTAGAGGCATCGTGTATATCAGCCATCCAGCGATCGGTGGACTGTCTTATTTTACTTTGGACGAGGGCTTGCACTTGAAGTTTCTTTTGTCGATATGATTCCCATTTTTGGTCGATTTCCTCCTGAGAAGCCTGTGCTTTGTTTGCCATTCGGTGTTCCCTTGAAGCAGCCCGTCGTTGTTCAATAGCTTCCCTGATTTCCTTATTCCACCATCTCCGTGGCTTCTTCTTTCCATTCCAACGGTTTGGTACTTTAACCTCCTGAATTTTACTCCTTATGAGTAGTTCTACCTGTTCATAATCCCAGTCTTCCATGGGGCTTTTCTCTATTGCTTCCTCTATGTCTGCTGCTATCTGCGCTATTTGATCGTCGTTTAATTTTGCGTTTACGTTTTGTCTAAGTTCCATTTCTCTTTTCATCAAGGGCCCCATCTGCAGACTAATACGTTTATGATCACTTCCCAGACTACACTCCCCTTCTTCGTCTATTTCCATTTTTGTGACCTTACTATAAATTTCCTGCGACATTAGACAATAGTCAATGGTCGTCTGCCTGTTGCGGAATTCCCACGTGATTTGGCCTTCACATTTTGTTTCTCTATTTACTATAACTAGATCGTGTCGCTCGCAGAAATCTAGCATTAGCTTCCCGTTACAATCCGTGTATCCATCCAGATCGACGATGTGGCCGTTCATGTCCCCCAGCAGAATAATATTGGCCCCGTTTCCAAACTGGCTTATATCGTCACTGAGACATTCAACAAGATCCCTGTTTTCTTGCCTGCATTGATGTCCTGTTCCTAAATAAACTACCCCTAGCCATGTCCTTATGCCGGCAATGGTTCCTGAAACCCAGATATGTTCTTTACAAGGTGATTTAATTCTTTGCCAATTTGTTCCCCGGTGTATCAACATACCTACCCCTCCACCCTTTCTTTCCGTTCTCGTTCTGTTGCACCCTTCCCAGAGGCAGCCTTCTATAAACGGCGGATCTTCTAGATCCCTGAGATGAGTCTCGCAAAGAGCGTACACACCTATTTTGTCATCCTTCAACTGCTGTTCTATCTCTAGCCATTTCGCTCTTTTTCTACCTCCTTGCATGTTTATGTAGCTGATCCTAGTGCTAAATTTCTTTTTTGTACTTTTCTTTCTCGATCTACTCTTTGCCATTTTTGGGGGCTCAGCCTCCATTATTACACTTTCTTCTGCTTCACTTCTAACTACCTCTGTGCACGGAGTCCTCGCGGACCCCCTAAAAAAGCTACAGCCCTGCCTGCCAAGCGCCAGCCAATCTCTGCTCCGACCCTTCTGTTAAAATGAATGCCATCTCGCTGAAAAGCCCTACCAAAACCTGCTTTATGTACCTCCCTGTTTACCTCAACCACTTCGAAACGCTTCTCCAGGCTTAACTTTCTTATGTCCTGATTAACTGTCACCACGTCCTTTTCCATCTTTCCGTTCAATCCTAGCACCTCTGGTACTGTGCATACAACTATCCGCGTCTGCTGTGCTATCTCCCTGATCTCGTCAACTTCCTTAGCTAAACTTTCCACCACTCCTGCAGCGTCACCATTTAGGACATCGTTTAGACCCGCGGCTACTATTACCATACTGCGCTCTGCGGAATTCTTCAACAGCCTATTTTTACTCACTTTCAGCACTGCCCTCATTGTTCTCCCTGGGAAGGCTCCAACCAACACTCTCTTATCACCCTTTACACATTCCAAGATATTTCGCTTGCACCTGTTCATGTTAGAATTTCCGGCGATAAGCACCTGGGCCTTCTCTCTCCTCTCCCAACTGTTGGCTCCTGCTTTCGGTTATCTGTGTCCTTATCTCTGGGATTTTCATTCTTCCTTACTTCTTCCTTTTTTTCCGGCTTCTTAGCTGCTTCTAAATAGCTCTGACGGTTCGGATCCGCCTGACCTACTTTGCTTATGCCTTCCATGCCAGTGCTGGCCCCAGCCACGTGACCCGCATTGGAACGTTCGTCCTCGTTGGTTCCAAGGATAAAGTCGGCCCCCTTTTTTTTTCAATTTGAGTAAGCTGTCCAAGCAGTTTCTGATTTTCCGCTCTTAACAAACGTATTTCATTTTCTAAATCATCCACACGAGACTAAACTGCCCCTTTCTTGATCAAATCTATCTAGACGCGCACTCAGTACGCAACACCGTCACAAAAAGTCGCTGCCTTCCGCTTCAGCTACAGAGTCAAAACGCGTTTCTTTGAGATTAACCTGCGCCTCACACTGAGTACACTTTACATTCTTTTGATTGCACATCTTAAGCGCTCATCGACTGAACTATAATATTACGAATTCTTAGAATATACAAATTGCCAAAAGAAGACACAAGAAGCGACTAGCAAACACGCGTTAAAAACCAATTCTGCGAATGCCAATAGCCTAGAAAGAAAAATATTTATCTAAACAAGATAGCTAAACAATGAACGCCAAGAAAACCTAGCTGCCGGCACGAAAAACCAGGCCGCTAGGACCAAGAGCTAAAATCTATTCTTTAGGCTGCACCTAACCTAACTAGCTGAAAACGAAATAAAGTTAATAAAAGAAAGAACTCATCTCTTTGACGCTTCGGAAGCTCCCGCTGTCGCCAGTCCGTCCGTTTCCGGTAGCCACGTTCAATCGGAGGAGCGATGGAACACGCGTCCGCACCACACGGCTGTCAACTGTCAACAAGCAGCGGAGCCGGGCTTGCGTTCGTCGATTGCAGCGCCACCACGGTAGCCAAGGAAACACATTTTAATATATAAAAAAGCAAACAACGTTATATTATTCATCAAAAAGTACTATTATTGTGCAAAAACTACCTTAAGACTACCGGTTATATAAACCGTTTTCGTCAGACAAGACGAAATCGGCCAATTGTCAATCCAGACCGAGACCGGGAAACCTAATTTGAACCTTCCGCGCTTTCCGCCGTCTGGTCCCCATGGCAACCAAAGGAGGCGAACTCGCTAAGAATACCATAGAGTTTCTTACACTAACTAGAGGGAAAGCTGAGGGCGCTGCACTTCAGCCACCATGGGCGCGCTAAGAATCATGGGCCGGTGTGCTACTTGTTGCGGGACAGTCGGTTTTTCTCGGGTACGTGGAGTGGCGTTACTACGATGTTTCTTTTTCGTCATCATCATCATTTGAAGGTGCGTACATAGACCGCGAAAGCCATAGTAGAGAAGGCGCAAAAGCAGACGTCACCAATAAATGGTTTTTGTTTCCCGAAATGCCTCTAAAAACTTCTTCAGTGATTGCACAACCATAAATATTCTTGTAACGTTTTTTTTATTTCAAGTTTTGCCTATTAAGTGCAAAATATTGGTATTTGTGCAGCTCAAAACTAAGCCAATAGGAGAAAGAGCCATCGCTTATATTGGACAAATATCACACCGACATGCTGTTTCTCTCTCTTTTTGCAATTTACAGTCACAATATTTAATCTTAGGACATTATTTATGGTAGAACAACGTTTATTTGCATTAGTTTTGGCCAAAAGTTGTAGTTCTGCACTCGGTAGCTCTCCGGCCCATGATGCTTTGAGCGCCCATGGTGGCTGAACTGGCCGTCTGGAAACTCCATGTAAACTCCCATAGACGGCAGCACAGCTTTCCCTCTAGGTAAGAGTAAGAAACTATGAAGAATACAGCTCGGTAAATCCGGAAGCAATCTGAAAATATAGTGCGTTTTATCGCTAAAATTTGGTTGTGCGGGCATCATGAGACATAGCATAAGCTTCGTTGGCCTTTCGTTTCCCATGAACGCGTGACACCATGGAG
The DNA here is from genome assembly GCF_055883805.1 of Amblyomma maculatum. Classification (NCBI taxonomy): domain Eukaryota; kingdom Metazoa; phylum Arthropoda; class Arachnida; order Ixodida; family Ixodidae; genus Amblyomma; species Amblyomma maculatum. Next base: position 184,023,425 of record NC_139349.1, read on the forward strand.
CGGTGACGACGAATGTGTGCCGAGGCGAGCGGCCGCCGCTTGGCCGAGCGCCGCCATGTTGCCGTAACCCAAGCGACCCAACGGCGGCTTGGGGCGAACGCTATTTTGGAAAAATAGGGGCCGCCCCAAGCGTTAACCCAAGACCCCAAGCTCGCCTTACGTTCTGCGCATGCGCATTTCGACGCCCCAAGCTCCTTGGGGGCCCCAAAGCTTGGGGCCCCCTATTCTAAAACTCTCTAATGTCAACGTTCTTGAAGAGCGGGTGTGTTGGATGTATTCCCCCCGTGCCAAAAAGGAACTGCTTCCGTACAAATCAGCACACTCTAAGACTGTAAAAAGGGCGATCGCTTCGCTTTGCCTAGAGTCCGCATTACTTAAGTCTTGTGCTCACATGGCTGAGGCTAGTTTCAACAATCAGATCGAAAGACTTCGAATGGCTGGTTTCCCGTGTTCTGTTGTTTGCAGCGTAGCGGAGACCCTCCTACAAAAAAATGAAAGGGAAGAAGAAGAAATCCCTTGCTAAGCCGGGATCAAGGCGACCACAAGTGGTCCCCTATATTCACCGAGTGGCACATAACCTGAAGAAGGTCGCCGGCCGGTACGACGTACCTGTCGTTTTCTCCGCGCACAAAAAGCTGAGCGGATTGTGCTCGAAAATCGGGCCGACGAAGAAAGCCCTTTGCGAAAAGAGACACGGCAAGCATTACTGTTCCTGTGCTGTCGGAGTGGTCTACGAAATCCCACTGACGTGTGGAGGGGTCTATATAGGCCAGACGGGTCGCTGTATTAACGACAGAGCACGGGAGCATGAGAAATCGTTAGAAAACGGAGGCGGGTTAATTTTGTCTACCCATTGCAAAGAATGCAATTGTGAGCCAATGCTTAACGGTATCAGGATTCTGGGCAGGAGTCGCAATCAGGTGGCAAGGGAAATTCTTGAAGCCTTTATGATCAAAAAGAAGGGTAGCATTTGTGTTAGCGACTCGTCTGTATCTCTCCGTAGAAATGAAGTTTCATTCATAGATAATTTTTTGTGACGGCATGCACTGTGCGACTTTAAGCCCGGAATTTTTAACGGCCTTGTGATGATTAGTTAGGCGGGTTGTTAATTTCGTCGCTCGTTTGATTCTGCATTTGCTACCAGTGCTTTTTGTTGCTCTTGTTTTAGGTTTGACCTCTGTTGTTTCTTTTGTTTTGACTCTGCTTTTGCTACGATCGTTTTTAGTTGCTTTTAGGTTCCTGACTGTTTTTGCTCCCCCTTTTTTGACTATGCCTTTGGTATACGATTGTGTTTGACTGCTTTTGCTTCATTTCATGGACTCTCCTTGAGCTACGAATGTTGGTGTTGGTTGAGGTTTTTGACTGCTTTTGCTTCCTTTGTTTGACTCGGCTTTTGATATGGTCGTCTTTTGTTGTTGTTGGCCTAGTGTTTTTTTTTTACTGCTTTTGCTTCTTTTGTTTTGACTCTGCTTTTGCTACGATCGTCTTTTGTTGTTGGCTTAGGGTTCTGACTGCTTTTGCTTAACTGTTTTGACTCTGCTTTTGCTACGATTGTTTTATCGTTTTATTTTTTATTTGTTAGGGTTCGGGCTGGTCGCTTCTCATGTCTTACTCTGCTGTTTTCGTTCCACACTCTATTTGCTATGGGATATGGCCTGCCTTCCGTTAAAAAAAAAAAGAAACTGTTTTTTTTTTTCGTTTTTGATAGTTTATCTACTGAGGTTAGAAATATCTTGTCTGAATTCCTGTTGGTGCTGCTCGGCGTTCACGTGTTGGGTTTGGAGCGGACTGTGGCGATGAGTCTGATGCTTGAGATGGACGTATAAATATGCCACCTTTCCGTTTAATAAATAGTTGGTAGTGTGCGCATGTGGTGTCCCCTTCTGGTCTGTGTCCGTTTCCGTGTTGCGCCGCCGTTCAATTCCATCATGCACCAACTCGCCCCCCAGGCCGTTATTCTATAAACCAGGTGTATACCGTTTCGAACTATTGTTAGTGAAATGGAACATAGCAGTTCCTTGGAAGTCGTTTCTGTCAGAGATCTTTGCGAGTTCTCCCCGTTAATGAACCTTTTCTTCTGAATTCTGGAGAAATTGTTGATTGCCTGAAAACCAACCACAATATTGGCTTCGCGTTCTGAAACTGTGCATTGACAAGAGTGGCGTCATCACTATTTAGCTGGTATGTCTGTTGACAATTTTCTAACACATTTAGAATTTCACCTTCAAGGAACTTGTATCGCTTTTAACAACCAGCAGTACTAACAGACCAAAGAAATATGCATTGGGTGCGTCGTGGCTCCACTTAAAGCTATATTTGTTTAGCCAATATTGACCAGACATCGGTTTTTAAACCGGACGAGTTCACAAAAGTGTACCGACATGCTGACGATTATCTAATCTTGTTAGACAATCGGAGAACTTTACACTACTGCGCTATTCGTGACAGAATTTTAGACACTTTTAAACAGCATAGAGAGGGATTGACTTTCCTATGCGAAGTTCCAAACGAGAATCTTCAGTTTATAGATATTATTATCTAGTTTGGTTTGGTTTGTGGGGTTTAACGTCCCAAAGCTATTCACGCTATGAGAGACGCCCGTATATGTACAGTCGTGAGCAAAAGTGAAGAGACCACGCTAACTGCTACTATTGTGTTTTTGATGTATAAAAAGATGTGCCAGAGAAAATTGCTTGGGCAAGAAGGCAAGTATATTATGCATGGTACCTAATGCACTTCTCTGAAATAACTGTTTCACTGTCAGAAAAAGCTGGCGGGTAGTTTTCTCAAAACGCATGGTCTCTCCACTTTTGCTCACGACTGTAGGTGCCGTTTGCGCCCTTGAAGTCAGAGCAGGCTTTAAAAGAATGCACGGGTAGGTGCACTTTCTCGCCATCACGGGATTCCTGAGACGGTCTCCTAAACTAATTTCTAATTAATCACATTGTCGAAAGTATACTCTGCGCACCCAATTCTTTTCTTAGTCGGTACTTATTGTTTTGTTAAATCTGGTTCCGTTCCCGCCTTTTTTCTTTCTCTACAGTGAACCACGCCCAACCTGTTGGCTTCGACATCTCAGCTTTTAACTCTGTCGTCCCGCACTGGATTGGCATTCTAGCAATATGTCACTACAGGTTAGTTAGTCTGGGAACGTTAAACAACCGCCGACATAAACGAAATCGCAGGACGAGACACTATGCGCGCCTGCTAGTTGTTTTTTTTTAAACCTGGTTAACTGCCTTAATTTTCTTCGTGCCGAATTTCGGAACATGTTACGGTTTTCGTATCATAGGAATTACGATGTTTGAAATCTCTCATGATAGCAGTAGTTGGGAGTCCTGAAGTGAGAACGGTATCTTTTTAGGTCCCTTAATCGTGAGAACTCGATAGAGAATATACCACTTCCTTAGTTGAACCACACTTACTAATTCACTCACTCATAACTAATTGTTCTGTACAGTCAAAACTAACCTTGCTAGGAATTTCCGGGGACAGGACGTGCTTTGGCGTAGTCGTGGCGTACCAATGCGCCCAGTGGCTCGTTTAAACAAACCCAAAAAGAGCTGCGAGTTTACTGCAGCTGCCCGTGTTGGCTTCAGCGCTTAAAAAAAGATGCCCGCTATTTCGTTCCCATCATTCCGCCAATGCGCATCAATTCCCTTCTCTTCTCTCTCGCACGTTTTCTTTTCTTTTTTCTTGGAACCTGCTTTCTTGGCGTGGCCTTTTGCGAGCACATTGGAAGTTTCTTGGCACGCTGATCACACCCTGTGTGTGTGTTTTCTTTTCGTCTCTATAATGACTCATTTTGTAGAAAGGCATTTAATTTATTGATTCCTTAAGGCCAGAAAGCATTACATAGGGGCGGGGACATATGCAGTTTTGGAAATGTCGGAAGCAATGAATATAAGGCACACAGTGAAAAGTAAAAAAAGGAACAACAAAGTGCAACACACCTGAGAACAATAGTATTCATGTAAGAGTTTAGAGTGTAGAGTGTACCGAAGCGGTGGCCTTGTGGTAGAGCATCCGCCTCGCATTCGGGAGGTGCCGGGTTCGATCCCTGGTGCCGCCGGTTACCCACCGGTTTTTAAATGGGTACAAGCTTTCCCCCGGCCTGGTGCTCGGCTCTTCTGGAGTGAAATGCTTGGGAAAAGGTGCCACGGCCCAAATAGTTGCGCCGATGTGGCAGTGATTCGTTCCGCCATCGGACAACAATAAGTCCGCCTTACGCGGCAACAGCCCATTGTGTGGCCCTTTTTTCTTCTTCTTGAACCAACATTTCGGTTCATGGCCCTTTTTCCCAATCATTTCACCCCAGAAGAGCCGAGCAGCAGGCCGGGGGAAATCTTGTACCCATTGGAAACCGGTGGGTACCCGGCGGCACTGGGGATCGAACCCCGTACCTCCCGAATGCGAGGCGGATGCTCTACCACAAGGCCACCGCTCAACTTCACCGAAGAATACCGGCATCTCAACAAGTGCACGACGATCGCTTTTCTCGACGAATTAGCCGACCTCAAAGATGTATTCGCCCTCCACGACCAAACGCTGGAAGACGCACCGGACCAATTCCGTCAGCCCAAATTTGACATCAACCCGGCATTGACCCACAGCAGGAAAGACCACATTCTCAGTCTTCTTCGAAGCTACGGGGAGTGCTTCTCATCGTCATCGAAGGTACGACAAACACCACTGGCCAAGCACCGCATAATAACGGACGAACACGCCCGACCTCTGCGCCAAAGCCCTTATCGTGTATCGCCGCGAGAACGCCAGGCCATTCGCGATCAAGTTGAGGAAATGCTGCGTGATGACGTAATCCAGCCATCGAACAGCCCCTGGGCGGCACCAGTCGTTTTGGTCAAGAAGAAAGACAGCACACTTCGCTTCTGCGTTGATTACCACCGCTTGAATAGCATAACGAAGAAGGATGTCTACCCGCTTCCCCGCATCGACGACACTCTCGACCGGCTCTCCAATGCAAGGTACTTCTCATCAATGGACCTGAAGAGCGGATATTGGCAAATTGAGGTCGACGAAAGAGATCGCGAGAAGACCGCATTCATTACACCGGACGGCCTTTATGAGTTCAAGGTGATGCTATTTGGCCTCTGCTCCGCACCAGCCACGTTTCAACGAGTAATGGACACAGTCCTGGCAGGTTTTAAGTGGCAAATTTGTTTGGTATATTTGGACGACGTTGTTGTCTTCTCGTCAAACTTTGAAGACCACCTAAAACGACTACAGACAGTGCTGGAAGCCATCAAGTCATCGGGACTAACGCTAAAAGCAGAGAAGTGTCACTTCGCCTACGAAGAACTCCGGTTCCTAGGTCACATCGTTAGCAAGGACGGTATTCGCCCAGACCCGGAGAAAACAGCTGCAATCGCACAATTCCCACCGCCTGCCGACAAGAAAGCTGTGCGCCGATTCCTTGGGCTGTGCGCTTATTATCGACGATTTGTCAGAAACTTTTCGCGGATCGCCGAACCGTTGACGCAGCTTACAAAGGCTGACGTACCTTTTAAATGGGAAGCGCCGCAAGGAGAAGCCTTCGACGAACTTAGGCGCCGCCTGCAATGCCCTCCTGTACTTGGCCACTTTGGTGAAAACGCCGAGACCGAAATTCACACCGACGCGAGCAGTGTGGGTCTAGGAGCCGTTCTCGTCCAGAAGAGTGCCGGACAGGAGAAAGTAATCGCCTACGCTAGCAGGTCCCTCACAAAAGCCGAAGTCAATTACTCGACGACCGAGAAGGAGTGCCTTGCAATCATCTGGGCCACTTCTAAGTTTCGTCCATACCTATACGGCCGACCATTCAAGGTGGTAAGCGACCATCACGCGCTCTGCTGGCTGGCTAATTTGAAAGATCCTTCCGGCCGCCTTGCCAGATGGAGCCTACGACTTCAAGAATTTGACATGACTGTAGTCTATAAGTCGGGCCGAAAGCATTCCGACGCAGACTGCTTATCCCGCGCTCCCATCGATGCTCCCCCGAAGGACGATAACGACGACGCCTTTTTGGGACCGGTAAGCGCCAGCAGTTTCGCAGAACAACAGCGATCAGACCCTGAGCTGAAAGCGCTAGCCGATTACTTGGAAGGAAAGACCGCTTCCCCTCCTGGTGTGTTCAGGCGAAATTTATCATCGTTCGCGTTAAGCAATTGCCTCCTCGTGAAGAAGAACTTCGCACCCAACAGGACCGCGCAGCTTCTCGTAGTGCCTAAAACCCTCCGGCAAGAAATTCTGCAGGCGTTGCACGATGAGCCCACAGCAGGCCACCTCGGATTTGCGCGCACGTTGCATCGAATCCAGGAGAAGTACTACTGGTCGCGACTGCCTGCCGAAGTTGCCCACTACGTGAAGACGTGTCGTGAGTGCCAACGACGCAAGACGCCGCCGATCAGACCAGCAGGACTACTAAACCCGATTCCGCCACCAGTCCTGCCCTTTCAACAAATTGGGATGGATCTCCTTGGCCCCTTTCCATCTTCTTCTATGGGTAACAAGTGGATCATCGTGGCCACTGACTACCTTACCCGTTACGCCGAAGCAAAAGCCCTACCCCACGGTACCGCAGTAGAAGTCGCCAAATTTTTTGTCGAACAAATTCTCTTGCGACACGGCGCCCCAGAAGTGCTCATCACGGACAGGGGAACGGCGTTTACGGCAGAGTTGACGCAAGCCATCCTGGAAAACAGTCACACAAGCCATCGACGAACAACTGCGTACCATCCCCAGACCAATGGCCTTACGGAGCGCCTGAACAAAACGATCGCTGACATGATCGCTATGTACGTCGACACTGAACACAAGACCTGGGACGCCATCTTGCCGTACGTGATCTTCGCGTATAACACGGCAGTCCAGGAGACGACCAGAGCGACTCCGTTCAAGCTTGTGTACGGTAGGGAGCCCACGACGACGCTCGACGCAATGCTACCGCACGTAACCAACGAGGACAACCTCGACGTCGCCGCCTACCTGCAGCGTGCAGAGGAAGCCCGACGACTCGCACGGCTGCGTATTAAAGACCAACAGCGCACCGACAGCCGACGATACAACTTACGACGACACCATGCAGAGTACAATCCAGGAGACCAAGTGTGGGTTTGGACACCTGTTCGCCGTCGCGGATTAAGTGAAAAGTTGTTGCGTCGATACTTTGGGCCGCACAAAATCATTCGCCGCGTCGGCCCACTGGACTATGAAGTCATTCCCGACGGAATGTCAGCATCACAACGGCGACGCGCACGCCCAGAAATTGTACATGTTGTACGACTGAAGCCATATTACGCGCGTTAAAGAATGTGTAGTGTTTAAACTTTGCAGTGTTTATGTTTAAGTTTCTTTGTTTTGAAACATCGAGGCGATGTTTTTTTTAAGGGCGGAGTAATGCCGCGAAACCTTCAAAACAGTATTTGTTGTTTTTTAACAGCCGCCGGCATACAGGCTTATCACTCTGATTCTGGACCGCGTATCAGTTCCGTAATCTTTGTTTGTTACTGCTCGATGTCGCGAGTCACACCTTTATCAGTTTTGTTGTAGCGCAAGACGCACCGAGATCTGTCTCGAAGGTTCCGGCCACTCGGGTGTCTTTTCCACAATGTTCCAGCCCGTGCTGGTAGCTGTTTGCGACGTTATCTAGATTGTTCTGTGCAGTCTTTAAATTGAGCGTTGCCGAGTGTGACGGGTATTCTTTGTTCGACGATCGACGAGCACGTTTGTTCCTATCGCCGCCGCCGAGTTGCGTAGTTCTTTTGCGGGCGCAAGTCAGCCCAAATGAAGAGTTTCTTTAGTGCAATCATCGACCCTTCATTTGTGTCGTCGACCTCGTCACCACTACGTGACAATATGCAGTTTTGAAAATGTCGGAAGCAATGAATATAAGGCACACAGTGAAAAGTAAAAAAAGGAACAACAAAGTGCAACACACCTGAGAACAATAGTATTCATGTAAGAGTTTAGCGAATGATTATACAGCGCTATAACATAAGACTAAATTAAGAAAAAAATTAGTACAAAAAACAGTCGATATCTAAGTGAAATGAGCTTTTAATTTTTCGCGCTATGTTTTACGATCAGTACATGAAGCGATGTCCTTAAGCAGCAAATTCCAGAGTACTATTGCGTAAGGAAAGAATGAGCCGTTATAAGCAGACGTGTGGCCCTTACACATGCTATCGGTTTATCGTGGCTGAGGCGGGCGGACGTTCTTAATGGGGCAGCTATCAAGTAGTGGCGTCATTATGTATTATAAAATGTGTGAACTAAGCATAGGTGGGATTCAAATGTTGAAAGAGCTTGAATTTCGTGGGTAACATGAAGTAATGAACCGAGCTGCACGATTTTGGATTGATTCTAATTCGATAGTGGGGTAGGATTGCCATGGATGCCAGACGGATGACTCTAACTTTGGGCGTAAAAATGTTTTGTACGCTGCCGTATTTCAGGAGATTAAGATTTAAGATTACGTCACAGGTAGCCAAGTGAGCGTGAAGCGTCGGAGCAAATTGATTCAATGTCAGTGGCCCACGAAAGTGACGATGTCAGATGTACACAGATATTTGTAGGATTGGGCTACGTTGATAGAGACTAATGAAATGCTGTAAGTGTGGTGTATAAATGTGTGTTTCCTGGTGAAAGACAATGATTTTCACTTAGTAAGGTTTAAAGGCATCTGCCATTTCACACGATGATGCAATACTGTTGAGGTCGTGTTGTAAGTCTTCATTATCAGCCTGTTATATATAACACAGTCATCTGCAATGAGTCGTAATTTACAAATAATATTAGAAGGCAAGTCATTTACATATATTAAGAAAAGCAATCGTGATAGACCAGCCCCCTGAGGGACACATCTGTTAGTGGTGATTGAAAGTCATTCACAGATGTAGCGTCCTTTGAAGAGGTGGGCCACGGTGCAGTTTGCTACCCGCTTTCCCTTCGTCATGTGTCTAATGAGCAACCTGCTGATTCCCTCCCTGGCTTTGGGTGCCCGTCACCCGGCTACGAAGATGTGGCGGCCATATGCCAGCCCGTTCCCGGATTCATCGGCATTTCCGTCAATCCTATCACTGGAACGCGAGCCACCCTGGAAAGACGCATCAAGAGCAGCCAGCTATAAAAGAAGACCCATTGTCGAAGCAGCTTTGTGGGCCACAGTGCAGTTTGCTAACCGCTTTCCCTTCGTCATGTGTCTAATGAGCAACCTGCTGATTCCCTCCCTGGCTTCGGGTGCCCGTCACCCGGCTACGAAGATGTGGCGGCCATATGCCACCCCGTTCCCGGATTCATCGGCATTTCCGTCAATCCTATCACTGGAACGCGAGCCACCCTGGAAAGACGCATCAAGAGCAGCCAGCTATAAAAGAAGACCCATTGTCGACGAAGCTTTGTGGGCCACAGTGCAGTTTGCTAACCGCTTTCCCTTCGTCATGTGTCTAATGAGCAACCTGCTGATTCCCTCCCTGGCTTCGAGTGCCCGTCACCCGGCTACGAAGATGTGGCGGCCATATGCTTCCCCGTTCCTGAATTCATCGGCATTTCCGTCAATCCTATCACTGGAACGCGAGCCACCCTGGAAAGACGCATCAAGAGCAGCCAGCTATAAAAGAAGACCCATTGTCGAAGCAGCTTTGTGGGCCACAGTGCAGTTTGCTAACCGCTTTCCCTTCGTCATGTGTCTAATGAGCAACCTGCTGATTCCCTCCCTGGCTTCGGGTGCCCGTCACCCGGCTACGAAGATGTGGCGGCCATATGCCACCCCGTTCCCGGATTTATCGGCATTTCCGCCAATCCTATCACTGGAACGCGAGCCACCCTGGAAAGACGCATCAAGAGCAGCCAGCTATAAAAGAAGACCCATTGTCGACGCAGCTTTGTGGGCCACAGTGCAGTTTGCTAACCGCTTTCCTTTCGCCATGCAGGTCAGTCAAAGATACGCTCTCTATGCTAAAAAATCAAGCAATTATTTCTTCGTACAGTTCCCGAGCCAAGTGTTGCGTCTCTATTGCTTGTGAATGTGTTCATGTCGTGCGCCTGATTTTAACCCTATCCGCTGACGTAGAAACAAATCCTGGCCCCACTGTCCTAACCGATATGCAGAAACTAACTGCAAAGCAAAAGCAACTTGTAGAGGAGGTAAAGGGCCTCAAAATACAGCTTACAAACACAGATAAAACAATAAACGACCTTAACAAGCGCATGATCGACTTAGATGTTTTTAGATGCTTACTATCAAGCACTCATGTCCCAGCGCCAAGACGTAGATACCCTGCAAACGACCTCAACTGAAACAGCTCGCCATGTTTTGTAGTTAGAGGCTCGTATTGATGATGCTGAAATCCGGTCATCATCATCATCATCAGCAGCAGCAGCCTGACTATACCCCCTGCAGGGCGAAGTCCTCTCTCATATTTCTGCACTTAACCCGGTTCTGTGCTAGTTGCATCAACTTGACCCCAGCGAACTTCTTAATCTCATCCGCCCACCTAAATTTCTGCCGCTCCCTGCTACGCTTTCCTTCCCTTGGAATCCAGTTTGTTACCCTCAGCGACCATCGGTTATCCTCTCTTCGCACTACATGTCCTGCCCATGTCCATTTCTTCTTCTTAATTTCCCCTAGAATGTCGGTAACTTGAGTTATTTCTCTGACCCACTGTGCACGCTTCCTATCTCATGTTACCCCTACCATTTTTCGTTCCATAGCCTTCTGAATCGTCCTCCACTTAAGTAGAACTCTCTTGGTTAGCCTCCACGTTTCAGCCCCATAGATGAATACAAGTAAGATGCAACTGTTGTATACGTTCCTCTTGAGCGATACCGGTAAGCTGCTAGTCATAATCTGCGAGTGCTTACCTAATGATCTCCGTCCCAATCTTCAGTTCAGTTCACTTCAGTCGTTCAGTCGTGTCCGACTCTACGTGACCCTATGGACCATATCACGCCACGCTTCCCGGTCTCTCACTGTCTTCCTAACATCACATAACATCATCTGCAGCGCCTCGAGGATGCCATCTAACCATCGCGTTCGCTGCCTACCCCTTCTCCGGTGACCCTCAACCTTTCCCAACATCAAATCTTTTTCCAGCGACTCCTCTCTTCTCATCAGATGACCAAAGTACCTGAGCTTTAACTTTAGAATTTAGCCCTCCAATAAGCAGTCACGGTTTATGGTCGACAGTATCGACTGATTTGATCTTCTGGCCGTCCAAAGAACGCTCAAGAGTCTCCGCCAGCACCACAATTCAAACGCGTCAATTATTCGGCGGTCAGCCTTCTTCACAGTCCAACTCTCGCATCCATACGTCACAACTGGAAAGACTATAGCACGAGTTATACGGATCTTGGTAGGCAGACTAATGTCTCTGTTCTTCACTAGGCGGTCAAGGCTAGCCATGGCTCTCTTTTCCAGAAGCACGCGTCTCCTAATTTCATTGCTGCAGTCTCCTTCCGAGGTATTCTTGCACAAGAAGAGAAAATCTGTCACAGCTTCCACTTCTTGTCCGTTGATGCTCCAGATCTTGATAGGGCAAGACGCCATAATCTTTGTCTTTTTAATATTCAGTTTAGGCGCGAACTTCTCACTCTCTTCTTATACGCGCATCAGAAGTCTCTTGAGTTCCACTTCACTTTCTGCCATTAAAGTGGTATCATCCGCATATCTAAGATTTCTGATACGTTTTCCAGCAATCTTCACTCCAGCTGAAGACTCGTCCAGACCGGCCTTCCTCATGATGCACTCAGCATATAGGTTAAATAGACAGGGCGACAGTATGCAGCCTTGTCTCACTCCTTTCTCAATCGGAAATCAATCAGTAAGACCATGCCCCGTTCTGACTGTGGCCTTTTGCCCTTCATAAAGGTTCCTGAGGTGACAGATGAGGTGAATTGGAACTCCCATCTCTTGGAGAGCTTGCCACAGTCTACTGTGATCTACACAGTCATACGCTTTCGCATAATGAATAAAGCAGAAGTAGATTGGTTCCTGAAACTCTCTTGCCTTTTCCATGATCCAGCGAAGTTTGGCAATTTGGTCTCTAGTTCCTCTGCCCTTGCGAAACCTAGCTTGAACGTCCGGAAGCTCCCGATCCACATACTGCTGCAGCCTACCCTGGAGGATTTTCAACATCACCTTGCTAGCATGCGAAATAAGCGCGATAGTGCGGTAGTTGGAACAATCTTTGGCACTGCCTTTCTTTGGAATAGGGATGTAAACTGACCTCCTCCAATCCTGTGGCCACTGCAGGGCTGTCCAAATTCGCTGACAATGTATACAGAACGTTAAAAGCGTCATGGTTGAGGTTTTGAAGCAACTCAGCTGGAATTCCATCAATTCCGCTAGCTTTGTTCTTAGCAAGGCTGGCTAAGGCCCAATCAACTTCACTCTTCAGGATGCCCGGCTCGAGATCAGTAATCACAACCGTCTTAAGTTTGGTTTGCACATCCGGGTCCTTCTTGTACAGTTCTTCTGTGTATTCCTGCCACCTCTTCTTTATCTCTGAGGCTTCAGTGAGGTCCCTGTCTCGTCTGACCTTTATCACGCCCAGCTTAGCACAGAAGCTTCCTTTGATATCTTTGATTGTCTTATACAGGGCTCTTTTGGTCCTCAATTGGCAGTTGTCCTCAACTGCTTGGCACTGTATGTTCAGCAAGGCATTCTTATCTCTCCTTGCTATTTTCTGAAAATCCGCATTGAGACCCTTGTATCTTTCTCTTTCCCCCATAACTTTTGCCATCCTCCTTTCCTCAGCTATTTGCAAAGCCTCTTCAGATAACCAGTTTGCTTTCTTTCATTTTTTTTTGCTTTGGAACTACCTTAGTAGAAGCTTCTTGTATTATATCACGAACATCAGTCCACATCTCTTCAGGCTCTCTGTCTCCTAGATATAATTCTTGAAATCGATTTCTCACTTCCACAGCATATTCTGATGGAATTTGATCCAGATCATACCTGAAAGGCCTTCTAGTTTTCTGGGTTTTCCTCAATCGAAGCTTACATTTGGCAACAAGAAGCTGATGATCGGTGCCACAATCGGCCCCAGGCCTTGTTTTTACTGCTTGTATAGCGCTTCTCCATCTCTGCCGGCAACGAATATAATCAATCTGATGCCTGTACAGACCGCCCGGTGAAGCCCATGTGTACAGGCCCCTCTTGTGCCGTTGAAAAAGAGTGTTCGCTATGGTCAGGTTGTTTTCTTGACAAAACTCTACTAGCCTCTGCCCAGCTTCATTTGGCTCACCAAGACCGAACTTGCCTGTAATTCCGGATATTTTTTCACTCCCCACCTTAGCATTCCAGTCTCCTATTAGAAAAAGGACGTCTGATGATGGAGTGCGGTCTAAAAGGCATTGCAGGTAAGCATAAAATCTCTCAACGTCAGCTTCTTCAGCAGTAGTGGTTGGTGCATAGACTTGGATAACTGTTATGTTGAAAAGGTGACCTTGGGTCTGAAGTGAAAGCATTCGGTCGTTTTTAGGGTTGTACCCTACCACTGCTTTGCCCATTCTTCTGTTTACTATGAGAGCAACCCCATTCCTTTTCCTGGATTCGTGCCCACAATAAAAGACATAATGGTCACCGGAAAGAAATTCTCCCATTCCGGTCCACTTGACCTCGCTGATACCTAAGATATCAATGTTTATTCTGTTCATTTCTCGCTTGACGACATCCAGTTTACCTTGCGTCATAGATCTTACTTTACATGTTGCTATGAGATATATCTCCTTGCAACATCGGACTTTCCGGTCGCTTCCCGACACATCCACAACTGAGCGTCCTTTTGGCTTTAGCCCAGCCGCTTCATTCGTCCTGGAGCTACTAGGAATCGTCCTTTGTTCATCCGCAGTAACATGTGGGACGCATTCCAACCTGGGGGGGGGGGCTCATCTTCCGGCGCCATATCATTAATGTTATTGTGACTGGCCATAGGGATTTCTTGGCAGCAAATACTGGAGAGAGTTGCCATTACCTTCTCCAGTGAATCACATTTTGTCAGAACTCTCTGCCGTGACCTGTCTATCTTTGGTAGCCCTACACAGCAGAGTTTACGACTTCATCGAGTTTCGCAAGCCCCTCCGCCACGACAAGGCAGTGATCCATCTTATCTTCTTGTTATTTCCTTTTCATGGTCCGGAGCTGTATTTTAGGCCCGTCATATTCGTTTATAGGATAATGTCAAAGGGACCGAAAGCAAGTACATAATCTTACATAGAAGTTTGATGGCAATAGGTTTATATGAGGTGTGTCCATTATATCGGTAAAGGTTGTTTTGTTTAGGGGGTTTAACGTCCGAAAGATATTACGGCAATGAGGGCTCCGGATAGCTTCAATTACCTGGGGTGTTTTGCACTGACATCGCAAAGCACACGGGTGCCTTGCTTTCCACATTCACTGAAAAGCTGCCGTCAGGGCCGCCAGTTTTTTCCGTTCTCTTTCCAGTTCCCGATGATGTTTCGAACATTGTTTTTCACTTATCCTTATAAAATACGTGAAAAGATTAGAAAATTAATCTGCTTCAAGGAGCGCCCGTATCACACGAAGCAGCTATGGCCCCGAACAGTGAAAGGTATCCCAGCGTGGTTTCTTAACAAAAAAACTTGTTGGATCTGCTGCAGCTCAAGATGCTGCAACAGAATCACACCTGAATTGATATTTATGCTGTGCAGAGATCTACCTAGCGTCACCGATAGGGTACAATGGAATCCCCACAAGTCCTGCAACCGGCTTGTCCTGAAGAGAACATGCTGTAACCTTCGATTGCAGCGAGCGCGCCTTTCCTTGGGAGGAACGTGCGCCATCCGGAAAGCATAATTATGCCGTTATTTTTTTTTTTGTCACTGTCTGATCGCTCCTGTTATATTATTGTTTTTCGCAACTTCGCCAATTTATTGGCTGAATATTTGATATTACGAGAATAATAGAAGTTTCACCTAGCAGCACACGTTTGCATCGTAAACGACGCACGTGCCAAGCCCGGCGCGTCATCATTGCCAAGTTCAAGATTAGCGTCTTGGTCGGCCACGCCTCCCTCTGCTATAAAAGCGCGTTCTCAATAAACGCCTTTCGTTCACTGGCCTGACTGATACAACCTTGATTGAGACCAAATCGTCGGCCCCTTCTATACTGCCTGAGAGCAATAACACCCCAGAAACGCCACCGTAATGCGTAAGAAGTATGCCCGAACTAAGGCAGACCAAACAACAATAAGAGCCTCCGATTGTCGGCATCGCAGTCGTGTAAGAACGGCCGACATTGTTCCGCTTACGCAAAACCGTTTCCATAAAGATCCCGCCGCACCCAAGGCAGTCATCGAGTCCAGCACACAAGAACCACGATCAATATCGGGGTGGATACGTCGCAGGCACAACGCCGCTCGAAATAGAAAATGGCCGAATGCTGCACAGCGCATGCTTCGAGGTGAGTCCAGCATTCGGAAAGCGAGGCATGCATTGTGAGTTTTCCTCGACTGAAGAAAGGATTCAAATATACCAAAGTGGGGTACGACGGATAAAATTCACCGATCCGCTTATTATTGCGTAAAATTTTGATTTTCTTCCGGCAAATGTTGCTGCGCAAAATTGAAGGCGAATTTTTTTAGAACTTGCATAAACGTGGTTCGAAATATCGATCGATACACGTGCAGCAGTCTCCGTAACACGACGCGATACTTTACAGTAGAAAGGAAGCTGTTTATCAGCCGTGTAAAACCAGATCCCACTTTATACCACGATCAGCCTCATATCGGCGCATCCATGTTGATCTCTTCTTCCACTGGGATGCGTCGTTTAAACAGGAACTCTAGAAGGCTGCTTCATCTAGCCTTTCATTTCGTATCACGGAATGACAGCTGTGCAGAGTACAATGCTTGGCCAGATTTGTGCGTGGTCAGCCTACAGTTCTTAGAACGCACTTCATAATGCACCGCATGAAAATATACATCGTTAATTTATGCGTTGTCGCATTAAACATGTCACCGCTTGCCCAAGCAGATGGTGCTTCGTTTGTGCCTGCCTGCTTCCACAAACTTTTATCTCAGTCCGATAGTCGCGATTTCAAAGCTCCTTGGGTTCCCAGCGTAAAACAGGTAAATTGAAGGCGTTGTTCCCATTTATTATGCACCCGTTCTTGCATCATTATGCAATGCGCGAAAACTCATTCAACAAAATTTAAATTGCGTCAAAATGGCATTCCATATTTCGAACGCTAGTTGACAACAGAATGAAGGCAACCTTAAAAATGAATCAAACAAAGGATCAAGCAGGTGTTTGGAAAGTTCACACGGGTCAAGTGGATGTAGCTAGCCCAGAACCTGGTTAAATGGAGTAACATCGGAGGGGGCTTCGCGCTGCAGTGGCTATATTCCGGCTGACGATGATGATGATGTTCAAATAAATTTCGGTTGGGGCTATAGTTGGCGCAATATTCCTAAGGTAAATTGAAGCGCAAATGATAAACGGTCCACAAAGAAGAGGCAAACACAAGGACAGGCGCTAACTAACAACTGCTTTATTCCTCATGACATCGCATATATATGCCGTCCACGACCGTTGCACAAGCAGGGAAAAACAAGCAATCGACGACTCATTCAATGCAAGACAGCAAGTCTTTCAATGCAAGTCAATAACGCCGCAAGGACATGAACTTTTATACGGCTGCATAAAAAGAAGTTGAAGTATCGCTAATGCAGTCTTCTGCTTTCTTCTTTATCTGATAGGCTTCCAGTGCCACAGTTGCGCGTTCATTTCTGGTTCTGCCCAGAATCGATGTATCAGAAAATCGCGGTGCACACCTGCAATCAAGAATGTGAGACATGATATGCAAACTTGTGTCATATTTGTTGTTTACATTTCGCGCATGCTCCGAGTCACTAATTAATACAACCGCCTGTCAGCCCGACGTAGGTTTTTCCACATGTAAGAGGTATGGCAGAAACAACTCCAACAGTGCATGAGACGTAGTTGGTCTCGTGCCCCACCACACGTCCATCACCACACGTGCGGCAGCACAGCTTAGACAGCTTGATCGGGGCAGAAAATCCCAGAGGGACACAATGCCTGGCGGCAAGTTTCTTGAGGTGGCGTGACACCTTATGAAGATAGGGCATTACCCCTGGCCTGAACGTTTCACGTCCGGCCGCCCTAGTTTTGTAGCGAAAAGCTTCACTAGGCTAGTAAACTCCGAGACTCACGTGTGCTCTGTCGTTAGAAAAAGCCACAGCTGCGCATGCGCAAACCACGTGACGTCGCAGGAGTAGAAGATTTATGCACTGCGGTAGGTTTGCAAGACGTTGGCGTGGCACCGTGGCAGCTTATGCCTGGAAAGAGAAGAATGACAGGAGACGATTTGTCGGGTGCTGCTGCTCAGGCCGAAGCCACTGCTGCACCGTGGAATGAAGAGGAGGCCGAGGAAAGTGAAGAACAGCGTGCCGAGCGGTTGGAAAAGAAACGTAAGAGTGACGCAGCAAGACAGGCGCGTTTGACTGCTGAGAAGAACACTGGATGTGACGATGAGGTTAACCGTTTACGAAAAGTGGACCTTGACATTTGGGTGCAGGAGCATGGCTATGCTACTCGTGCCTCGCTTCCCAGACAATCTATTTGAAAGTGTTTGTAGTGGGCTGACTACGCCAAGGAACCACAAGCTAAGTCATAGCATCGCGGAACCTTGTCGCTTCTGATATCCAGGCCTAACCAAGCTAAGCCACCACCATTTTTTTTTTTTTTTGCTTCTGGATCAATGTCTCGGCAACGGCTATCAAGAGCGACAAAGGGAAATTTGTTACCAAAAGCCGGCGCACCTGGTTATCAAAACTTGCTTGCATTTTTTACACACACGATTTTCTGACGAACGATTCCATGCACGAAGAACCAATGCCTCTTTTAGCAATTTTTGCGTGTGCAGAATTAAAAGATAGAAATTCCGTCTTTGCACGAGGCTGGTATCCCCAGAACACGAAAAAGAATCATCCCAGCAGATATGAGCACCTTCATGGGCTCATGCCAAGAGAATCTGCAAGCTTCTTCGCTCGGAGCTTTGGAGACAAGTCCGCCTTTACCAAGACTGGCTTTGGGTGGTTTGCTATTCTGTGGACACTGAATGGCTTCCTATTTGGAAGTAATGCTCGTTTGTACGTCTTGCTGCCCAGCTTACGGAAGCTAAATGGACTTGTATTTTGAAAGATCTGTGCAGTACAGGAAAAAACACAAAGTGCACTGAAAGAGAGGGTGTTAAGGTGCTTGGAAACGTGAGCCTACCAGAAAATGTCTCCCGCCTGCTGGAAAAGGGTCCCAGTTCTGTGTTCCTTCACACGTCCCTGCCAAGAATTGGTGAAAATGAACAGGTGTGTGGCCTCCAAGGCCAAGCTAAAAAACCAAGAACGGTGCCTTCTTGAAGGTATTGAGTATTTGCTAAAAACTGCCCCCAAAGGAACAGCCCACAGCAAGAGGAGGAGGAGGAAGATGAGGAAGAAAGGCAGGGAGGTTAACCCGTAAAAGAAACAGATTTGCTACCCTTCATTGAGGGGAGGGGGTGAGTGAATATAAAAGTCGTGAGAGAGGGATGGGTGAAGTTAGTACAGTCACATCACAACACGTTACAGTCATATCACGTAACATAATGGCAAACTCATAGTCTTTCTATTAGGCCTGTGCTTGGCAGACATGGTTAGTAGTGTACTATCTTTCCTGAAAGACAAAAGTTTGCTCCTCTTGCAGGCAGACAAACCGGGAGGATTTGCAGTGGTAGATAATGGAACGTTTGATGAAAAAGCAATGTAGGCTGTATCAAAAACTCTTTGTGCCAGTTAAAAACGTGAGGTCAGGGTAAAAACCAAGTTCATAAATTTTTGCAAGAAACTAAGCTGCCCTCGCTTGCAAAAGACTTAGACAACAAAAGAGGTATATTTTTATTTTATCTTTTACGGCTATGACGCACGAGCTGGACTTTCCCTTTAGGACCATTGTAGGTTAGACTGGATGCTGGCAGCACAGAGATTCTTGCAAAGAGATTGAAACTGTTAGAATAAACGACCTAGAACTCGGACGAAGTAGTACAGTTTTTGAAATGCAATGAGAATATCGGTTATGTTTTTTCCATTGGCATTGAAGATATATTCACTGCCGCAGGATGAACTTTTGAATACTGTACAAACGTGAATTGAGGAAAACGGTGTTATTGCTTTTCAGAATGCTGCCGGACTTTCTGTGCGGAACTTTTTAAGTCTATTTTAGAGCATTACCTTAAGGTCACTTTTATTGTTCTTAAATACCGGTCGCATTTAAAGCTGAATGGCTTTTGTATTAGGTCTTGTGTCGATCCAGGTCTTTCTGATACATTTTTAGCCAAACTTGACCAGTATTTAAGGCTTCTTTTCAATGTACGTTTTGTTAGAAACGTTTTCAGTACGTTGATGACTTCTGGTAGTTTTACACCGTCTCGTTCTACCAAGACACGATTAATGAAGTTTTAAAAGGTATTAAGCAAAATGAACAAGGCCTTGTTTTTACTCACGAGCTTTCCCACGAGAGTGTTTTGTAGTTTTTGGACCTTAACCTCGAGCTCCAAGAAAGTCATATGTGCTGGGAATTCTAGCCTCGCACAAAGAAGGAACGTCTTTCGTTCAAGACTGCACACTCAAAAATTGTTAAAAGCAACATTGTTTCTTCGTGCATGAAATCGTCAATCAGAAAATCGTGTGTGTATAAAATTCAACCACGTTTTGATAATCATGTGCGCCGGCTTTTGGCAACGAATTTCCCTTGGTCGCTCTTGATAGCTGCTGCCGAGACATTGATCCAGAAGCAAAAAACGAAAACTTCAAGGCAGAGGGCTGC
This sequence comes from Amblyomma maculatum, assembly GCF_055883805.1. Taxonomy (NCBI): domain Eukaryota; kingdom Metazoa; phylum Arthropoda; class Arachnida; order Ixodida; family Ixodidae; genus Amblyomma; species Amblyomma maculatum. The sequence goes on from NC_139349.1 coordinate 184,043,261, forward strand.
CAGTGGTCGTGCCCTATATTCATAAGATGTCACACCACCTGAAGAAAGTTGCCACAAGGCATTGTGTCCCTCTGGCATTTTTTGCTCCGAAAAAGCTGTCTAAGCTGTACTCCGGCAGGTGCGGTGATGGAAGGCATGGTTGCCAAATCAGGCACGAGACCAACTACGTCCCATGCACTATTGGAGAGGTTTATGCCATACCTCGTACATGTGAAAAAAATCCTATGTCAGGCAGACAGGCCGCTGTATTAATGAGCGAATCAGGGAGCATGCGCGAAATGTAAAAAACAAAGATGACAAAGGTTTCCATCTCGTGTCATACTTTCTTGATTGCAGGTTTTCACCGCGATTTTCCGATACATCAATTCTGGGCAGAAGAAGAATGAACGCGCAAGGTTGGCACTGGAAGCCTATCAGATAAAGAAGAAAGCAGAAGACTGCATTAGCAATACTACCACTACACTTTATGCGGCGTTGTTGAATTGCATTGAAAGACTTGCTGTCTTGCATTGAATGAGTCGTCGATTGCTTGTTTTTCCCTGCTTGTGCAACGGTCGTGGACGGCATATATATGCGATGTCATGAGGAATAAAGCAGTTGTTAGTTAGCGCCTGTCCTTGTGTTTGCCTCTTCTTTGTGGACCGTTTATCATTTGCGCTTCAATTTACCTTAGGAATATTGCGCCAACTATAGCCCCAACCGAAATTTATTTGAACATCATCATCATCGTCAGCCGGAATATAGCCACTGCAGCGCGAAGCCCCCTCCGATGTTACTCCATTTAACCAGGTCCTGGGCTAGCTACATCCACTTGACCCGTGTGAACTTTCCAAACACCTGCTTGATCCTTTGTTTGATTCATTTTTAAGGTTGCCTTCATTCTGTTGTCAACTAGCGTTCGAAATATGGAATGCCATTTTGACGCAAGTTAAATTTTGTTGAATGAGTTTTCGCGCATTGCATAATGATGCAAGAACGGGTGCATAATAAATGGAAAACAACGCCTTCAATTTACCTGTTTTACGCTGGGAACCCAAGGAGCTTTGAAATCGCGACTATCGGACTGAGATAAAAGTTTGTGGAAGCAGGCAGGCACAAACGAAGCACCACCTGCTTGGGCAAGCGGTGACATGTTTAATGCGACAACGCATAAATTAACGATGTATATTTTCATGCGGTGCATTATGAAGTGCGTTCTAAGAACTGTAGGCTGACCACGCACAAATCTGGCCAAGCATTGTACTCTGCACAGCTGTCATTCCGTGATACGAAATGAAAGGCTAGATGAAGCAGCCTTCTAGAGTTCCTGTTTAAACGACGCATCCCAGTGGAAGAAGAGATCAACATGGATGCGCCGATATGAGGCTGATCGTGGTATAAAGTGGGATCTGGTTTTACACGGCTGATAAACAGCTTCCTTTCTACTGTAAAGTATCGCGTCGTGTTACGGAGACTGCTGCACGTGTATCGATCGATATTTCGAACCACGTTTATGCAAGTTCTAAAAAAATTCGCCTTCAATTTTGCGCAGCAACATTTGCCGGAAGAAAATCAAAATTTTACGCAATTTAAGCGGATCGGTGAATTTTATCCGTCGTACCCCACTTTGGTATATTTGAATCCTTTCTTCAGTCGAGGAAAACTCACAATGCATGCCTCGCTTTCCGAATGCTGGACTCACCTCGAAGCATGCGCTGTGCAGCATTCGGCCATTTTCTATTTCGAGCGGCGTTGTGCCTGCGACGTATCCACCCGATATTGATCGTGGTTCTTGTGTGCTGGACTCGATGACTGCCTTGGGTGCGGCGGGATCTTTATGGAAACGGTTTTGCGTAAGCGGAACAATGTCGGCCGTTCTTACACGACTGCGATGCCGCCAATCGGAGGCTCCTATTGTTGTTTGGTCTGCCTTAGTTCGGGCATACTTCTTACGCATTACGGTGGCGTTTCTGGGGTGTTATTGCTCTCAGGCACTATAGAAGAGGCCGACGATTTGGTCTCAATCAAGGTTGTATTCTACGGCGCAGCAGTGGCTTCGGCCTGAGCAGCAGCACCCGACGAATCGTCTCCTGTCATTCTTCTCTTTCCCGGCATAAGGTTCGCAGTTCCACGCCAACGTTGTTGTTGTTGTCCAAATAACTTACCCCCCAAATAACTTACCCGCCCAAATAACAAATAACGATACCCACAGAGGGGGATCGGCCAAGAATTGGGTAGCAAAGATTTTTTTTTATATAATTGCATAAAAAAAATGATTTGAGGGGTAGAGGAAAGGAAACAAAACGGGAAATAAGTTAAATATAAAATGAAAAGTGGTAACACTCACGGGAGATTGACACTATAATTGTAGAACAGTTCAGTTCAGTTCAGTTCAGGCGTTCAGTCGTGTCCGACTCTTCGTGACCCCATGAACCATGTCACGCCACGCTTTCCGGTCTCTCACTATCTTCTTAACATCACATAGCTTCATCTGCAATGCCTCGAGAATGCCATCTAACCATCGCGTTCGCTGCCTACCCCTTCTCCGGCGACCCTCAACCTTTCCCAACATCAAATCTTTCTCCAGGGACTCCTCTCTTCTCATCAGATGACCAAAGTAGCTGAGCTTTAACTTTAGAATTTGACCCTCCAATCACTTGTAGAACAAGTGATGTTTAAATATTTAGCAAGGGAAACGATTTGAGTCCAGTAAAAAATTTTGCATGGCGGTAAAAACAGACCTGTGACTGTGCCCAAGGGTGGTGGCGCCAAATGATAATAATGTCGGGATGCTTAAACTAAGGCCAAGCTGTTGCAATGGCCTTTCCATCAACTGTTTTCTCAGCGTAGTAAAGCGGCGGCAAAACAATAAAAAGTGATCTAATGTTTCTTGTTCACCGCAAAATGCGCAGACGGGAGACAGTGCTAAACCAGACCTGCAAAGATAGAAATTTAAAGGTGGGATACGGCATCGCAGCCTTGTTAGTGAAATCTCAAGTTGCCGTGAATGACATAATTTTATATTCCAAGAATAATTTAGATGCAGGTAGTCATCAGATCTTAAAAAATGTCCATTTTTCATATTTAATAGAACGTTTTTTCGAAACCTCGCTGCGGTGAAGTACGCGGTCGCCGGAAGGATAGACCCGGAAGGAACGTCTTGCAAACCTACCGCAGTGCATAAATCTTCTACTCCTGCGACGTCACGTGGTTTGCGCATGCGCAGCTGTGGCTTTTTCTAACGACAGAGCACACGTGAGTCTCGGAGTTTACTAGCCTAGTGAAGCTTTTCGCTACAAAACTAGGGCGGCCGGACGTGAAACGTTCAGGCCAGGGGTAATGCCCTATCTTCATAAGGTGTCACGCCACCTCAAGAAACTTGCCGCCAGGCATTGTGTCCCTCTGGGATTTTCTGCCCCGATCAAGCTGTCTAAGCTGTGCTGCCGCACGTGTGGTGATGGACGTGTGGTGGGGCACGAGACCAACTACGTCTCATGCACTGTTGGAGTTGTTTCTGCCATACCTCTTACATGTGGAAAAACCTACGTCGGGCTGACAGGCGGTTGTATTAATTAGTGACTCGGAGCATGCGCGAAATGTAAACAACAAATATGACACAAGTTTGCATATCATGTCTCACATTCTTGATTGCAGGTGTGCACCGCGATTTTCTGATACATCGATTCTGGGCAGAACCAGAAATGAACGCGCAACTGTGGCACTGGAAGCCTATCAGATAAAGAAGAAAGCAGAAGACTGCATTAGCGATACTTCAACTTCTTTTTGTGCAGCCGTATAAAAGTTCATGTCCTCGCGGCGTTATTGACTTGCATTGAATAGCTTGTTGTTTTGCATTGAATGAGTCGTCGATTTTTGCTTGTTTTTCTCTGCTTGTGTAATAGCGGCTGAGGGCATACATATGTGTTATCATGCAGAATAAAGCAGTTTTCAGTTCTCGCCTGTCCTTGTGTTTGCCTCTTCTTTGTGGACCGTCTATCGTTCGCGTTTCAGTTTACCTTAAAATGATGACGATGAATTGGAAGTACATTGCAGATAAAGCTTAGAAAGTGGACTGACATTTGATGTTCGATAATGCCTTCATTCTTGCAACATAATACCTACTTAAAACAAAGTTGAAAAGTTGAATACATAGTTTCAGTAATCCAAGGGCACAATCTCTGTAGCGCCGTACAATCCACTTGCATGGACCACCGCTGCGTATTTTTCACAGGTTTTAAAATAAATATGTACAAACAATAAAAGGCACCCATGTACACCTAGGCCTCATCACTCAACTGATGAAATAGCACTCGTTTTCACTTTAACGTCTTTCACTAGACTTCCACTTGCCGCTATGTTGTGCGTCTTCCTATATTCATCGCGGGCTGAGATGTTTTCTCTGCCTTGAGTGCCTATTAGGAACGGATTCAAGAATCAGAGCCAGGGGCCGAATTACGGACTCCGCTCACAAGTTTGTGAGCGTGACGTCAAAATTACGAAGCTGTGATGCAGCCTTGAGACGTCAATCGTGACGAGTATGCGAAATCGTCCAATTACCAGCGACTTTTAGCGTGGCTCCGCCCTAGTAGTCCCGAATCCTCGGCAAACGTTGATGTCACAGTGTGGCACAAAACTGAGCAGGGACCGTCTCCTAACTTTTTCTAACACGACGCAACTAATACGCAATAAATAAAACAAACAAAGGTTTATTTTGGCAAGATACTATTTTTAGTATTGATTAACATTGAGCTCAAGTTGAAGCGTTCTCAGTTTTGTAGTTATACTTGCTATTAGGTAACTTTTGTTGACGCGAGGGTGCGCGGGCGGCGTCATGGCGTGCACATGGCGGCCTGCAAGCAAACAGCTGATTCCCCGAGAAGGTGCTGCTTTTTTTAGCGTCGTCGGTAATCGAAGTGCCGTGCAAGTGCCGTGAGAATGCTGAAAATCTAATAGAATGCAGTCGAAGTTCAGGGCCTGCAGCGATAAAATTTCATGGAGCGCTTGACACGGAAATGGACAAAAACAACTTGCGAAGGTGTTTTCGGTCGGCGCCTACTAGTATCGATGAGAAAAGTGCTGAAAGTGCAACGTGCAGGCTCCGTGGTTCTATTTGTTTCTCTTTAGGTAATACAAAACGACTGTGAAGCATGTAGTGTAGGCCAAAATGAAGCTCTGTCCTTGCATGATCATCTGTTTGTACGTAGCTGGATAGTTTAGGAAAGAACATGATCATGGGAATGCTTGAACCCGAAGCCTTCATTCACTGCAGTGCCACCGTGACAGGGCTTTCGATGTAGCTTTCATTGTAGTGGGCTCTGTATTTTTTTTTCTTCGTTCTCATGACTGAGTTGCTTTGTTTTTGAGCGATACCTTCTGCCCACACACCATTTGTTTGATGCATATGTGATGTTTTTGCACCAGTTTATATATACCTATGGGATTTTCTGCGTACGCTACAATCACTGTGCGCACTAGAACTCGCAATATTATGCATTCAATTTGTCAGCTTTACACTGTTTAGCATTAAGCAAATGCTTTCTATGCGTCCTAACAGTATATGCAGGCCTGTAGTCCTGGAAGGTTCACTAATGGAGACTACCTCATGCAAACATTGTACATAGCACTACTTGTGTCATGTTTCTGCACTGTTAACTGCCATACTTTGTTTACTGCTTCTGAAATGTGCCAAACCTATGACAACTGCTATGCAAGCCTGTAATCATTAAGCAACTAATCTTTTGTGTTTTGCCTCTGGGTCGCAGTTTTATGCACAATACTTTCATTTCTTGCTTCTGAAGTATATCAGACCTGCGATAAGTACTGTGCCAGCTTACAGGCTCTAAAAATTATTTTTGTGTGTCCTCTCTGTGTAGCACAATTGTGCAGCACGTCAAATAACTGCCGATGCTATTGCAGGAATTTGGTTTCGCTGCTGCATATTCAAGCGTGTGAAATGCTGCAGGAAAATAAAGCTGCACAGTGGATACAGGTGCTTCTAAAAAAACTTCTGTGAGGACTTCCCATTCCGATAGGCATCACAATTGCTGCCTCGTTGTGAAACACTTTAATTATGTACTCAAACACATGCAAACACACACAAACACCAACATACACGGCTGTAAGCAACAGTGAAGGGGGGTGTACGAAGACAAATTTTACTTGACAGATGAGGTGTTTTAACGCATGGTTCGAGAAGATGCATCTTTATCACAACAGGTTTCTGGCACAGACATGAAACGAGAAGACGCTGCACTTGGCTGCCTGTGATGAGTTGGTCAGCTTCGTGTGGTATATCACGGCCGATTGCTGTGCTGTGATTGACGCCAAAGCGGTTGCCGCACCATGGGCAGCTGTGCCAGTCTCTGATGGTAGGTTCTGTGGAACAGGCTCACAACATGATTGTGTATGGCTTTTCGCTAGAGGTATGCATGGCAATAGTGATCCCACTTCCAAGTAGCCAGTGCACAGATGTGACCCTTTCTTGTCCAAGCCAGCAGCACCCTCCTCGTCTGCAGGCAGGCAGGAAGACATCCAACGAAGTTATGCAACAAGGCACACGCTACACGCTCTGGCTGGTAGAGGAACGTCTAGTATTTTTGCAAGCACTGGAAGCGGGTCTTTAGCACGTCGATGCAGTTATCCACCATTAACCTTGTGGAGGTGTATACCTTGTTCTATAACCGTTATGGAGAGTCCGGACCGGGATTCCATGGCACTGGCAGCCATGTCTCCAACAGGTGCCCCTCTCCCCAGCATAACCGAAAATGGCACGTTGTTAAGCACATTCTTTGTCACGTCGTTGTCGACCTCAACAGCCTCATAAACTAACAGCCTTACTGACACAATGGAAGAGTCGCATCAAGTAGCTCATTGCCAGGTTTTGCTGACGATGACATTCATGGGCGTGCAGACAATGAGTGATTGAACGTTTCAGCAACAATGCTGTATGGACAGCCTTGCACTTCATATCGGTATAGATGATGTCCCATTCCTACTCAATACAGGCATCAAACAAACACATCCCCATCTTCGTTTCTTACGTAGGCATTTCAACAATGTACTAGTGTCTTATGTTCCAGCTTTTATAAAAGCCCAAGAACGGTAATACATGTGAGGCATGTGGAGCCTACCGTTAACTTATCTTGCAAACAGCAGCGCGGCTCAGTGTCGTGAATTCGACGACTCGCAGCAGGCCGGCCTCGACCTGTGTCATGCCTGTATGCAGCCGAGAGTGTCGCCAGGAGAAAGCATCATGCCAAGATCCCACGTAGGGAGGTTCATGGCCGAAATCATGTTGGCATCTCATATCTGAAACAGGGACATCACAAGACTACTCATAGACGACCGATGTGCCATCGACAAACCCGACGACGCCGGGTATGCTGTCGTGACGAAGGAAGCCTTTCTTCTCCGCCGCCCTAGCTGCACGCCGCCGCAAACGCTTTCGAACTGTCGGCTGCGCGAAGCCGATGTTCGCCTCTCTGCCAGTAGCGGCTTGGAAGCCACTGGCAGTTCGGAAAAAGCGCAGTGCACACATTATCTGCCGCCGCACACACCTATCTCAGTTCATCGCGTCGCACAGTCACTGTACTATATCCTTCTCGAGTAGCAACAAGCGTCGAAACATCACACCGAGCACGTCAAACAGTCTTCGTACACCGTCCTTCGCCGATGATCGCGTCGGGGCGCCGCCGCTACCGCCTCACGAGAACGCCGGCCGCCGCATAGGTCGCCGCCATTTTCCCTTTGTGAGCGCTCACAAACAAGTTGTGAGCGGCTCGCGTCGCTCACAACCCCCGCTCACAATTGGCCCGTAGCCAACGTCATCACTTCAAGTGTGTTCATGACGTAAACAGCAGACGTCGATGATGTAAAGGACGGCCACTCCCGCCGTGTTGCCGCTGGCCAATAGGAAGATTGTGAGTGTGATTGTGAGCCGTCTGTAATACGGCCCCAGAACAGCACAATGCTCACCCTTCCCGTTGCTTTGAAGGCCCCTCTGTCAAAACAGTGTAGATAACAAATCGCTGCAGAATATGAACTTGTAAAATGCGCAGGCCTGAGCTTTGCTTCTTTGCCCGCGAGCTACGGTACTGCGCGTTTCCTTTCCTGTAAACCAATTATGGAATACCGGGAACTTCAACGGAACGGTGATTGTGTTCGATCCCTTGTCTGCTCATTTGTCACGAAATCGGCGCACATTTTTATCAAGCCGGCGCAGCGCGAGGACCCCGCGGCGCCGCATGGACGGTTCCACAAAGTTGGAGAAAAAGCCTCCTTCCCCGCGCGATAGAGCGCGTAGCTTTGTACGCGTCGCCGTCACCCTCTTTTCCATTGCCCGGGGATGACGGTGATTCATCAGACAAGAATATGCCAGAGATCTCCAGAATTTTCTATGGGTCGTGGCCAATGAGGATGCGCGGCTCGACGGGAGGAGAAGGGAGCGCTCTAACCAGCGAAGCTAAGTGTGTGTGCGCGCTAGCTTTGGCGCGTGTTAACAGACAGACGCGGCGCGCCCTATTTAAAGAGACCGTGCCGCTTGTGTAGTCAGTCAGTCAGTGAGTCAGTGAGTGGTTGCGGCGTGTTCGCAAGTGCGACAACTGGACTCCCGGGGATCACCCGCTGCTGGCAAGGTGACGGACCTGCGAGGGAGCGGCGCTCGTCCTGCATGGCGGCCACATCGTGACTCTCGAGGCGTCGGACTGCAACAGTGCCCGGTGAACAATTTGGTGTTTGTATTTGTGACTCTCTCGTGTTTAATCTGTGCTGTAAAGCCTCTGTGTTATTGAATCCCTCTGTAGTTGCATGCTTAGCCTTTGTATTCTGTGAACCTCTCGTCTGTGCATTTCAAGAGATATTGTGTATTTCTTTGTATCGTCTCTTGCTGTGCATAAACTGTTTTTTGTTTGTTACTTCTGACTCCGAACCCTACTCTGGCTTGAACCGGCGACAGCTGGGCACCAAACGACCACCCCCTTCTGTCACTACAAGGTAGTTGAATTCCGCCTGAGCTTGCCACGCAGGTCGAGGGCATCTCTTTTGCGACCGGAACAGCTACCCGTACTCACTCTAAGGGTGTCTGGAAGTGTGGGCACCGTTAAGGGCGGATCGTTAATAATCCCTAAAAATTATTAACGGGTGACATCGTTCCAGCTGAAATACTTCAAATTTCCCCCAACCGGAAGTTAGGCCTATGTCACCGGAGGTCGACTCCCTTTGGACGTCGGCATTATCCCTCACAATAATAAAACGCTGGTGAACTTTGATGCTTTCAACAGAACGCTTTTTCCGATGGTACCATTCACGTTTTGAATATACCAATTCCTCATTTAGAGCTCCGAGAAGCCCATGCGATGCTTTCGCGACTGGTTTTCGCAAGCGGGCAAGTCTCAGTCGTAACGGCGGGTGTACACATTTCGTGGCATAGCAAACAGCCATCCAAGACATTACAAATGCCACCCAGGAAATCCGCTGGTGAAATATTCTGCTGGTATTGCATTCAGTGCTTGCGTATTAGACCTTAGCGGTGCCGCAATCGATAAAGTTTTGGCATAGCTGGGTCGGCACTTTGAATCCTTATCGGGAATCCAAGGTGAACGAATCGTACGGAACGCTTTCAACATCACACTTTTCGCCTCGGAGAAGGCACGCAGTTCCTGCCATAGACTAGCCTTCAGTTTTGTATGCTAACTACAATGGGAATGACACCGCCGGGAATGCTGTGCAACAAATGACAGTTTTGATGCGCTAAATACTGCCGCCGCAAGGGGTCTGACAGCGGCGAGCACATACAAACGAACAGCATTAAATCAAAGGGGGTCTTTGTAACGAGAGTGTGTCGTCTGTATTTTACTACCGTGTATTGTGTACAACAATTTACTTAAATTGGGACAAGAAAGGCTTTATTCGCAATAAAGCTGCCAAAAGCACCAGCGATGTCCGTTCTGTCCAGCCGCCTTCGCTGGACCGAAGTTCTTCGGTTCCACTGAGCCACCGCGGCAGTTCTGGCCATTTGATGCATCCTTCGCACGCACATTCTCTTCCAGTCAGTGCGCAGAATCACAATCTTCGATAGCGGTTCGCAATGCGTATTCGCTATACTTAATGCGCAAGCACATTGGTACTCCTGCACAAAGAAAGTGTAGCCAGAAAACGAACTTTGCATTAAATATGCCTGAATTATGCATTTTGTATTCAGGAAAGTCCGTTCTATGAGCAAATTTGGTCAGCACATCGTCACTGGTGCGCAACCTCTGTTCTAAAAATTAAGGATTACAACTTGCCGATAGACTTCCGAGATCATGCGTAGAACACGGCAACTTGAAACCCTGAACGCGCTTACAATATTTCAAAAATCTCGTTTATAGCGTCACACAGCGGCCGACACTTTAATCATGAAGAAACAAGTATCAAAAATGGACGCATGCAAAAAAGGATAGAATTCTTTGTTTTAAGAACAGTAAAACTTGGCCTACGTGTCGCGCTATCCCAACGGGCCACGTTTCGATCTAATTGCGCCAACGTCTGCACTTTGGTAAAGAACGTCCTTAGATAAGCTCCGCTGTGGGTCGAGTCGAAACAGCACCCAAGTTTCCGAGAATCTCAAAGATCTCTTCTGTCGTTGGCTTTATACTGCACCATAATGTTTTACAATAAACGAGATATATAAATTCAATAAATATAGGTACTGATGGGCTGTCAGCAAAAAAATAGTTGAGACGTGTGCACATGGCAACTTTCTGCCGAGCACGCATTTCGGGTTTCTGCGGTGAGCGCACATTTTAGACTCATACATAAAAACGTGCCGGTGGCAGTGGTATCCCCGGTGTGGTTCCGCTTTTCTGATGAAGATATTTTAGTGAATTTCCAGTATGAATGTTCTGTGACTTGTAGAAAAAGAAAAAAGCGCTAAAAAAACACGCTTGGTGTAATCTAGTACGGAGTACTGCAGCATAAAGCCTTAATTTACTTAAGGTGATAGTATCTCTTTTTAATAATACGCTCTGGTGCATGATTTCAAAAAAGACACTGCGCTAAACAGACGGAAGGAAGAAAGACTGTTTATTCACTTATGGTCCAGTGAATATATACAACAAGAAGAGAAAAAGAACATGATCAAAAAATAAAAGCGAGAAAACGGTATCATAAATCATATCTCAGAAAAATGTAAAAAGGGAACTTGCCTCAGAACTTAACCAAAAAAAAAAAACACTTTCTTATTTGTGTATTGTAACCGAAGGAGCACTTGTACAATCGTTTCGAGACTTTTTTAAAGTGATAAGCGTCGACAAGTTCACGGGCTGGGGTGTTTTTGCCCCTGCTATGGATTTTTGTTCCCCTCAGCTTCCTCCACATGTTTTCTTTTCTTCTTTCCTGCATGCTATACAATGATGTGGTACCAGCGTACCCGTGCATTCTTAATCGCGCGATTATGGTCTGCGAAGCGATCATTAATATATCAGCCCGTTTGGCCAATGTAGCATTTCCCACACGTCAGTGGGATCTGATATACTACGCCCACTGCGCACTTCACAAACTGCATGTCGTGTTTTTTCTGGCCTTCCACTCTTTTTGGTTTGTCCTGTTTCGTTTTGCCCCACAAGGAAGACAGCTTGAAATTCTGTGCCACCTTATGGGTGTAAGGTGGCACCTAACTTGAAATATAACAGGTTTCCTTTTCTCTTTGGTAAGATCCATTTGACTACGCCTTTATTTTTTCACTTTATTCAATAACGCTTCTGAAACTGAGCTTATCAGCAAAGGAGGATAACCAGCCTGTTGTCTCTTGAGGACCTGCCTTTCGAAGCTTTCCTGCGCTTTTAACAGCAGGATTTCTTCAAGTACGCGTGAAGGCACATTGGCGCGCCACTTTCATCGAGTGTGCGGAATCAAACGGCATCCAGCATACGCTTTCGTCATTGAGAGTTATTTCTGAAAACTGTAAGCTGTGGTTTTCAGGAAATTCATGCGTGAAATCAATACATTTCCCATGTACTTTAAGACTGGATAGCACGGTTTGTGGGCAGGTGTTTGTTTCTTTAAAACAATTAAAAATTATCACCATACCCAAAACACTTGAGAAATCTTAAGGAATCAGTTTCACGCTTCACCGGAATTTCGACTTTCATGTCAGGCCAATTGTGGGTGATGTGATTTGGCTACTTGGCAATGTGAACAAAGGGCGGTTATTGTGTGCGTTGTAATCTAGTATTCGCCTACGCTTTTGCAGTATTCACCTTATAAACAAGCTCCTGATATTCAAAAAAGCCCACCATATTATCCACAATGACTGGATATGCAGGTATGGATGATACAGAGGTATGGATATAATTCTTCTATAAGGACATATTTCGTGCAAATCTACCATACACTGGTAGAGAAATATTGCCTCCTTGCTGACTGTCAAAACTGCCTCGTTCTGAGCCTCTCTGATCTATCCACCAATGATTGGTAGACCTAAGCTCACGTCTACTAATGTACTGATGCCTACATCTACTGGTAGGCCTTCAAGCGGTTTTGAAGGCGATGCTCACTGGGGCGCCTCGAAGGCGTGCTTCTGCGCTAAATCGAAAGGTTGAACAGCGCAAGATAGGCCAGGACGAGAAAGGTAACACGAGACAGGTATTGCGTATGCCGTGTCTTCCCTTTCTTGACCTTGTCTAGCTTCTGCTGTTTTGCCTTGTGATGCGAAATTCGACTACCAGTAGAGCATGTCCACAGTGAAGCTCCGGAATGCGCAGAGGAGAAGCAGGTGCTAGCGCGGTTGTGCGCATGCGCGGGAACCAAAGAGGAGCTAATGGCGGGGTCCACGCCCACACCACCGTCGGAGCTGCGCTCGACGTCAAGCGGATTTCACGTGCTAGCTGTGCACATACCTGCGCATGCACAGCTGCATGTGTCCGCAGAGTGATCAACAGGAAAGGCTCAATTCCCAGTAGTTCTCACCTGGTGATTGGCCATTCACCGACAGGCCAAGCGAGAATCAAAGACGCCTAAACAGAGAGTAGAACGTCTTGCCTAGCGGAGACGTCAGAATGCAGAGAGTAACCGGTGGCCCATAGCAGCTCATATGGAGCCTTCGGAAGATCAAAGGTAAACAGGGAGGAGGACTCGTTCAGTCATCACATGAAACAAAAATTCGACTTTCATTTGGCATCAAATCCCAACGTCCGGACCAGACAGTGGGGGACTGAAATTTATCTCATAAATCAAAGAGAATCTACAAATTCAAATTTCTGCATACATTCAATCGAAACAGCTACGTGTTACTATACTGATCACCAGGCTGTCTTTTTTTCTGTGCATGAAAAAACAAAATTTACCGTGTGTGTCTCTTCATTGCTAATCAGTATAAGCTCAACAGTAGGCTCGGAAACAGGAGGAAAGTAGAGCTCGCTGTGTGTAACCTGGCGTAGCCGAGCTAAGCCACTGCATGTTTTGTGGGGGGGTCTTAAGTTTTATCGTGTTTCCGGCACATTTATTGCTTTCAAGCTTAGACAAGGTCCTAGCTGCAACAACTCATTTGAAATAGAGCTAATTAAATAAGGCGCGGCGTAATGCTGCCCTTTTAAGAATAATGAGTCAGCCGAGTATGGTTTGCGTTAGCCGCTCGCTGCGCCATTCCGCCTGGAAAGTAAAGCACACATTTGTAAATTTAGCCTACCGTACTTAATGTGCGTTTTTATTTATTCCATGTAGCGTAACCAAACAGCAACAATAAATGTTGGAAAAGATCATATTATACGGAATTCGGTAATTAAGATCGTCATTTTTTTAGACAGCTCAAAACTAGTTAAACACCGCGCTCTTTCTAACGTACTGTTTTCTTCGCGAGAAAACAGCACCTACTTGCTAAGCCTGGCAGTTATCTAAATTCAGTAGCAGCCAGAAATTCCTGTTGTGGGCTTCCTAAGAGGTACGGATTAATTTTCAACAAACGAGGTCTGGACGACGACGCCTCTGGTGGCCTATTTTGCCAATTTTGGGATAGCCTTCCTCAAAGGGGCTATCATGCAGCCTAACCGTTAGGGTCGTAAAACAAATGAAAGCCGATGAGAGAAAACCTGGTCCTTTGATGACACATGCGCCTACTGGATGTTTCACTCACTCGGAGGAGAATGCCAAAATTGCAGAACATCTGAAAGCGCAAACCCTCTCCACTCCTTCCCACACGAGGAGCATGAAACGATTCAGTCGTCATACCTGACAAGAAGTCCTTCTAGCAGGTTGACCGTCACTCTCAAATGGAAGTCTTAGACATTCTATGAATGAAGTTAACTAAACAACTCATGCTTGCACCACTGCACCGCCAAGCGATCCCCTCTTTTCATCCTCGCCCACTGACAAGTGAAACAGTGGGCGCACATCATTGGCTAGTCCTTAAGACGACACTGAAATTAAGCAATACAGGATCCCGACCGCAGCAGCTGCATTTCGATAGAGGCGAAACGACGAGGCGTCCGTATGCTGTGCGATGTCAGCGCGCGTCCCCCCCGCCACCCACCCCAGGTGGTCGAAATTACTCCGTAGCCCTTCACTACGGCTCCTGTTCCTCGCTTTACACTTGCACTCTCTCCTTCGTCCCTTCATTTGCAGCGTGGTGTCCACAAAAACAAGCGAACCTGTGAACCAGTTATTATTGAATTGAGTTGAAAGTCCATTATTTATTAGGAAGGCTCATGGCCATAAAGTGGGGTAACGGGGACCATGGCAGAATCCTCAGTGTTTCCAAAGGTCGTCACTCAAATCACATTGCTCTGACCACTGAGGACCCATACTTGGCAAATATCAATTGTGTGCAGAGTCAGTTCTTAGAAGAGAACGGTAGTTCAGGCAGTAGGGCTCTATCTCGGAGCGTCAAGTACAATAAGCAGGGCAATCACAGATTAGATGAGATAGAATCGTGGAGTGGGGGGCACGTAATCACTTCCCCTGTGCACTGACGCCAGCGGGCCATAATACGTGGCGTGTAATCCGCATCAGAAGACTTATTGACATCGGGTGAGATGGGTCTTACGCGTAAAAGGTGGGACTGGTGTGGCCACCTTCCTCCGCTGGTGTCTGAGGCAACGAAGACTGGTCCGTGTATAGTGCATAAGGGCAAGAGAAGGGGCGTGTTGCCCGCACAAGGTCATTATTATTTTTTTTAAATAGAAGCCATGCATTTTTCTGCAGGAAAATTGCGAACGACTGCCCCGAAGACACTACTCCTTGAAACCGCACACGAAATATGATGGTGCTGGCTTCTTTGTTGTGACGAATTTATAATAGCGCTATAACCGTGCGAGGTAAGTCTAAAGGAGAATGCCGCACCGCGTTACCGAAGTAGCCTACTGAGATGAGCTCTCGTTGTCCGGATGCGTACAATATAAACAGGTTCCTTGGGGGTAAAAAAGGCATCTCTGTAGGTGAGGTTATCGTGGGCAGCCACGGAGTTCAGCACTGCTGTCTGCGCTCTCGCACGCGTAATTCGGGGACGGCAGCCTTCGTTGTGTTGTGTTCTGTCGCACATGTAACCTTCGAGCTACCTAGAAAAGTATTCCAGCAACAGACCCGCATGAAGATACTTAATTCACGGCCCCATTTGAGTTAAAATAAGAATCAGACGGAGCGCCCACTGTTGGTCGACTAATACGCAGTGACTATGATTGCAGACCGCTGCATTTAGATGTTCGTGAGTTGCACCTGTAATTGAGAGTCCCTAATCAAGTCTACCAGAAAAGCGGCGGATAACAAATGCCCGCGTAATTTTCACGAACAGAGATCAGCTGGATGTTGTTATTAACGGTTCGGTTTCTTTGACAGAGTTTAACATTTCAAAGCAACTCAGGCTATGAGAAAGGCCAACCTAGTTTTTACCACTTGGAGTTCTTCCGCCTCCATCGAAAAGCGACGGCCCGAATTGGGTCCTTCATCCACGGGTACGGAAGTTGAAGCGCCTTCATTTGTATGCTACTGCTTTGCCGTAGAGAACGAGGCGCACAACTCCGGCCTTTCATGCCACCTAACGCTAGGAAATCTTTCTTCCTAACAGGTGAAGAGAGACGTGATAGTAAATAATCTCACGATAAGTTTTGAGCGTATATCGAGGCATATCCGCCTCTCCACTGCACAAAAAGCATGGAATCCATTATAGAACGCCCACCTACATAAAATAGACGGCTGAAATGAGAATGGAAGCTAAAAGGACAACAAAACGCTATTGGCTCTGACGGCTTCTCAAATTACCGCGTAAATAGGGAGCCCGATGGGATCGAAAGATGCAGCGTAGTTTTTACGCCCTGGTTTCATCTCCTCAGCCGGCATTGAGTGGCTACGCTCGCCCAGTTGCGCTCCTCGTACTTCGGCGAATTATTTGGCAAAAGTCACAAATTTTCTACGTGGAAAAAACCGGCGGAAAGGAGGTGTTCACAAAGAGAAAACAGGACGATGCTGTTTTGAGCTCGTAACTCCGCGATGCGTTCTTCGCTTTCACTCATTTTCTGGCTTGAAAACGCATTGATTTTGAAGAAAATGACATATTTGCGTTCATCTCGCCGCGCTACGACTAGGTTCTGAAAGTGGGAGGGGGCTTCTATCTGTCACACATGCATATTCTCGGATGACGGCACTTTCTCCTTCTATATTACCCTAATCTTTCCTTCGTAAAAGCAACCAACACATTCATTTGTATAGCCTCCGCGTATTGTCGCTCTCCCTTTTTTCTAGGGGCGAAGGTGAAATCGCGATCGCTCTGACAGCCCCCGCACACACCAATCAAATCAGAAACATCCGCTACTCCCAGAACCTGAAAAACCTTTTCGCAGGCTCACAGCCTAGGCTCAGCTACGCGGCGAAACTTGCGCCGCTTTCCGAGGTTTTCGCGCACGGACACTGCCTGAAACGTTCTGTCCAGGAGACGTTTGCATCTTTTACCCAATTTTATCAGGATATACGACAGAGAGCTCGAAGCAGTAAGTATCCACAAATATCCGTGAGTTGAGTGCAAGTTTAGTGCATTTTATCCACACGTGAAGGAGGTTTTCTTTTGAGGCAGATCTCAAACTGTAAGACGGCTTCGGCGGATGTCTACACAATCTGCAGACTGACGTCACATGCTTAAGTGGAGGGAGCTCCGCGGTGCCTGTCAAGAAGTCCGAAGTAAATATCCCGGAAGCCTAATATGTTTTTGACTATGTGAGCCTGCAAGCTTTCAGAGAAGACTTGTTTTATTATTGTTCCGGCTAGATGTGGTAGTCTTTTTTTTTTGTTAATTATGACCGCTGAGCGTTCGCATTTGAGTTCTTCCCAAGCATGAAACCATTTAAAGAGGCACCCCTTTCAGCACCCGGGTGTCAAAATATTTCCAGTCTATTGGCGCATTCGATTGGGGGTATGAGAGCAGAGGCACCGAGCAGTACAGAGCAGTACATGACCACGCCGAGCGAGGTTGTAACTGTCCTCCCAAGGGGCTCTCTGCGTGCATGTGACCACAATTCTCTCCCCAGCATTCTCCGCCTGCCCGCAGTGGCGGCAGTAGCAACCCGAGGAGATGCTAACGCTCCGTGTAGAAGCGATTGTTTTATATGCCTTTGTTCTCACAGCGCGGCAATCTGCCTCTCTCAAACTTGCATACAGCAGCATATGCTTTCTGCTCGCCGAGTTCCGACGCTTTGCAGCTACCATTTTGAGCGCCGCCGACTCAAGCAAAAAAAAGAAAAAAAGATGGCGCCCCTTTATGCCATGTGACTTCCTCTACACTAGCTTTAGAGGAGGGAGCAGCACTCAGCGAAGGTGCTCTCCTCCTCTACCATTGGAAGCCAGTGATTCTAGTCCTGCCCTCCCACTGGAGGGCGCCCGCTTGTCTGAGAGCTCTCGAGTGCGCCTGCTCTCCCACTCGAATTCGTCATATGTTGGTAGTATTTTCACGAGAGAAGTTAGCTATGTTAGTATTTGTATGATGTCATACAATTTTAACTGATTTGTCTCGAACAGGCGAAGGACGTTATCGACAAACCAATGAGACGGACATTGGACGACTACGCCTGGTCACAAGAAGGCAAGAGCAGAGTGTTGCATAAGCAGCGTAAAGTCTGAGCTGATGGCCATTGAGTGAAGCGTAATGCTTGCGATACTTTTTAAAATCTGCAAGACTAAATATTGTTCACTGCATGCGTTCGATACTACTACACGGAGTCGGAAAATACATTCAGTTAACCTGATTCTTTGACTTAAATGAAGGATACTGTCGACATTGAGACTATTTAGTTGTCCGTGGTGGCTTTTTCATAGAGACTATATTAATGTTCTTTTTTTTAAAAAAAAGGAAGCATCAGCTGCACCTTCTGCTTTCAGTTAAAAGGATAATGTGGACGTGTTTAGAGGTGCTTAATGTACAATGGTAAATCGCCAACGTGCTCCTAATTTTACCATTCTTTAAAAAATGGTTGATTGGTCCAGGCTATCATAAACCATAAACACTGGTCACTTGACACTAGTTGCATGATTCTAATGGCGCCTCAGGATGGCGATTCCCGTAAACGATCCATGCCACTGAGCTTAGGTGAAGGAGCCACTCACCCATCTCGTCGATCTTGGGCGTGAGCGCCAGCGTGATCCCGATGAGCAGCAGAGCGATGGCCAGGATGACGGCGCTCACCGTCACCACGATCATCTCGGCCTTCTTGTCGCGCTTGCCATCCTCGCTGGTGTCCTCTAGGTCGTCCGCGCCTGCTGGCGGCACTTTACGCTTCATTTTTCTGCGCCGTTTCCGGTTCTCCCTGGTTGACGCAACCCCGGACCAGGCGCCCTCAGACCGAGCCGTGGCCACGGTGTCACAGTCGGATGCAAAGTCTTCTTCCACTTCAACCACCAGGCGGCTGCTTTGGCACCTACCCACCGACGGTTCGTCGGAATGGGACGAGCGGCTTCGATGGTGGCGGTGCCTCCGGTGGTGGTGCCTGTGGGACCGCCGAGGATGGCTGTCGCTGCGAGACAGCTCCTCCAGGGCCGACGACGAGGCGTCTTGACCCAACCAGGCCTCCACGCGGCTGTTTGCGATTTGGTCCGCACCGTCGCAGTCGGTGATCACAATGCGACACTCGTCGCCCTGGGTGGTAACTTTAGTGAATGGAGAGCTCATTTCTCGCTGGACAGCTCGGAGTCCTTCTTCGCAGTCGTTTATCGGCAATTTCATAAAACTCCAGGGTCGCTGAAGGTCTCCAAGTGGCTGTTCTTAAGCTTGTCTCCTCGGCGACGATGAAGAAGGCAGCTCGAGCCGCATCGTCACCATCAAAGTCCACTACACTTTCACGCGTATCACTGTCGCCAAGAACAAGGAGAGGGAGCAGTATTAATTACCTCTCTTATCAGCCCCAAATTGCCGTTTCAACCCAAACGGTCAACACGTTACGCACTTCCTTTCTATGCCTCCATGTCTCTCACCCTAACGTCATGTCATTAGAGCGCAACAATGACTAATTTTCATCGGAACATCCGTAGGGCGGCTAATTTTGGTCTTTCTGTACCACGTGACTCAAACCCAGTCAGAGCTCGTTACGGCGGAAAAAAATCGCAAAATCAATACTGCCTCCCTAATCTTAGCGCTCGTTTGACGCGACGCTAACTGCCTGAGCGAAAGGGGATAGATAAGCGGTTTTACTACCACAGTCACTTTTCTGTTTCTGCAATGTTAATGCCGGAAAGAAAGGGACGAACGATGCCTTTCGAGCGGGAAGAGCTGCTCAGTACGCCTGCAACCCTTAATAAGAATCTTAATACGAACTAAAGGGGAAACTGCAAAAAAAAAAAAAAACTGCTTATAACGTTGCCCTCCGTCTTCCTCTCGCACGAGTTATTCGTCCTGATTAGGCTACCTGCTCTTCTATATTCACATTTAACTGCTGAAAGGTAGTTCTCTCACGCGGTTCTTTTCTTTTTTCTCGACGTCTGTAAGGCGTACTTTAAGTCATTAGACATCGCTTTCCTGACACTGCTATCTACGAGAGTTGTGTTTTTCTCAGACAGATCAAAAGCTTTTGAGCAAAAGGCGCTGTCACAATAGTTATCTACAATATTTTTAATGTGAACGCCACTGCTCCGGAATGTAGAACAACGGAGCACATCTCCTGCTAAAGTGGATGGCTGCCGAAACAATTCTAAAATGGAACTTCCGCCTGTGATTTCATAAAAAAATGTTACAATAATAAAGGGATGCTATACTCTTGCCAACGAAGCGTGTTGAAGCGGAATTTACTGTGCTTATACAGTTATTAAAATACTCTCAGGAGAGTATACTTGATAAACGAATGCTTCCCTCAAACCACTGAGCACAAAGGTGTTTAAGCACGCGCAAGCAATATCGTAAGCGACAAAGAAGTGATCTCAGCTGGTATTGATTCGAGCGGGTCTCTTTTTTTACTCAAGTAGATTTTACGACCCCTCGCCTGCCGACCTGGCTTCCCGTCGTGTGCCTCTCTGCTGCCGTCATTGGAGGACGGTTCGTGGTCGTAAATAACAGAGGCCGCCAGTAAATGCACCTTGTGTGCCCTCTTGCGCTGGTTCGGATTCTGAACGACGGGGTTGATTCTTTCTGTTTGGAAGCACGAAAACGAGAATGGCTTTGTGTTTTCAGTAATGTTTCAAGCGATTAAACGAAGTCGCTTTGTCAGGCGCAGGTCCACAAACGGCACGGTCGTAACTACGGGCTGGTAAAACAGTCCAGTCAAGTACGGAGAACAGTTTCACGTTTCTTTGAAACGCTCGCCCCGGCTCTATTTGGTATTTACGTTTTACTCCAAATATGACACCTATAGTTCCTGATATGCAAGAAACTGCTGGTTTGTAAACAATGTCTTTTTGAGCTCTGGGACCAAAGGCGCCACCGAATGAGTGAATATTTTTATCTTGGACAGAAAATCAGAAAATAGTATCTCAAAATCAGCTCGTGAAACTGAAGGGTTCTTTGCAAATAGTACTTTAGAAGGGCTTCAATTTACTCGTTGCATTTAGGTCGTAATTCCATAACCTCTATGCAGGCTAAGCAGCTGTCAACGTCGAACCTTATAGGTATTTTTTTTAAAAGGACAAACGGACGCTTTTCTGGAGGACATTCCGAATGCCACATGGGGAAGAACTCTCAGTTGAGAAATCTTTCTTAGACACCTTCTGCCCCTGAAAGAGAGGAGAGCGATCGCTCGGCAAAAGTGCCACGCATTGCGAACCCGAGGGGTTGTTATGCAAAGAGCTCCGCAATTTTTCACAACAAAAGGAAGCCTACGACGACGTCATGCACTGAGAGACGCCCTAGGGAGGCTCACTCCTCTGGGGCCACCACGCGAAGCGACGCCCCCCACTTGACGCACGAGCGCGCTGCACACGACACGCACTGCTGGGCACCAGCGACCGCGTCACTTGCGCCGTTCTTTTTTTTTTTTTCTGCCGATGATGCTCCAATGCTCTTCGCGGCAGCACTTGCTCGTTTGCTAGGTGCTTGGCCGTCGATAGCCAAAACGGCGCGGCTACCACACCTACGTAGCCTTCTGAAGATAACAAAGATGAGCGGCTTGCTTCAGAGGAAAGAAAGCGCGTTCGGCCAAAGCTGACAGGAGGCGGTACTTGACGCTGATGTCATCGCCTGGAGGCCGAACATTCTCTGCCGTCCAGGTTCTTTCAACTACCCGCAAGAACTGATCTATAGTTCGTCGAGTATTGCTACGGTTACGTTAATAATAATGCTTCCTCTTCGATCGTGTCCCAACTTTTAGTTTTATTAGTAGAGGCAAAGAACGGACGCCTAGCTTATATTTGCTCTTTTTCGATTATTTTACGGCCACCGCACAAACGAAGATAAATTCGAAACAAGTGGCAAGGAAGAAGTGATAGGCATCGAGAAAAATGCAGCTGCCCAATTATTGTAGATGAAAGGTCACTGTATTAATCTATACAGCAACTATGTTATTGTTCTGACTACTAAGGCGGAAAGTATTTGCATATTCGGAAGAATTCTAGAATTATTTTCTATACACCTAAAAACGTTAAATGTTTCGAGTTAGATTCAAAACTTCTATGCAATCGTTCGTCTAAAGAGTATCAGCTAAAAGTAAATTGACATTGTGCACGAATGTTTCGTAGAATGCAAAAAAAAATGATGAAGTGTTATACCGTAAACTGATGACTATATTATGTTTCTGTAATTAAGGAAGTCACAAGGCTACGTAAAGCTGTCAGAGACTTTTGCGGTACAGGTCTAGGGAATGATTACGCTATTTATTTTAAAATAACTAGGCGAAAGTAAATCACACCAAAGCCATCGCTACGCTAAAAACTCAATCTGCCAATTTGTGACGGAAAAGCTGAGCGAATACTTGTTGGTTAGCCGGCGAAACGGTAATAATCATTTCCGGTAAGTAATTCGCATGTATTTTCAGAGTGAGCAATATGCATATTTCTGAGCACGGAATAAACCAGAATTTCGCCGTGATTGGGCAGACGCAGTGGCTGCTCGTCGCAAACCTGCAATCTTGTTGGAGGAAAGCCTTCGGAGCACGTGAAATTAAAAAGCTGGACCACTTTTCTTAGCCCGCTTTAGTAAGGCGATGAAGGCCGATTATACATCCCACTAGTCAGGCATAGAAGAGATGGTATGAACCTAGCTCAAAGGACAGCTTCAATGCCAAGCACGGCGGGCACGAACACACACACGGTTTCTGGTGGAGTGCAGCAGAGCCGATCCGTGTGTGCTTGGGTCGCTCCGGGTCAAAGACGAGTGCCGAAACAAAAACACAGCTCCCGCTGACGAGAAGGCACCTTCACACTGCACTACAGAAGAGACGGACGTTCCTGCTCGTCGCGAAGGGATGGCGAACCTCTGTCGTTGCAATCGTCGCGTTATTTGGGAACCAGAAGGGCGCTCCCAGGTGAGTGGGCGTCCGCGCCCGGAGTGGGTTTGTTCGGCAAGTGCCCAGCGCGCGCGCGTTCGAATCGATCCCAGTCGAGAAGGGAGAGGTTGCGCCGCCGCTGCAGCCTGGGTCGCTGCTACCGGAGATCACTGTTGCTCTCCTGCCTGATGCACGCGGAGCACAGGTGGGCTCTGTGCGACAGCGTCTTTCCGGACTCGCATTTCCTTGGACGAGTAAATTCAAGCTCCGTGCCAAGAATGGTTTTAGACGATCAATCGATACTGTATTGAGAGTGGGGTGCATCTTCAGTCGATAACGCAGTTTTTTCTACGCCGTTAAGTCGGTGCAAACATTATTACACTGTAAACACGGTAACCTTTGCAGAGGTGCACATTTTCACATCACATCACATCACTTTATTTTCCTTAAAGACCCCTTGCGGGGTGTTACATAAGGGGTGGGTTTTTATGAAGTACAGGGCCCGCTTGCACGATAAAGTCCGCGCTAAGTCGAGACTTAAACAGTGTCTTTAGTAAGACCAGACTTTTTCAAGACCGGCGTTATTCAGGGCTGTCTTAACATACCAATAGAGACAGTGGATACCTAGTTTAAGGACAGCGGGTACCTATACATGGGAAATCTTGGCCCCTGCTTAGGGAACGCGCCGTGGCACCTGACGGTGCTTTCAGTCTGTCACGGCGTGGTGAGGGTGAAAAACTTTATTGAAGAAAAAAAAAAAGAAAGAGTGCAGGTCAAGGGTCCTTTGCATGAGTGGAATGCCTAGTATGGGAGGCCACTGGACAAAGCTATCACCATTGCCCGTTGGCCAGGGCCAGTTGGGACTCTAGCGATGAGCAGCTAAGCAAGGCCGCGGATATCAGACTTGTACGTAGCAGCGCTTTTAGGGAGCTTTAATTAACTGCAGTCCTCAAAAGCAAGTATTGTGCTGACGTCAGTGCCGGTTGAATCGCTACTGAGGCATATTATAGGAATCGACCAGTTACATTTAGACGCTGTCCTAACAGCTATCAAAAGCTGAGAGTTGCCTCCCACAATTTTAGAGCACTCTACGCACTGCAGCTACAACTGAGGTTATGTGCGCCGCAAATGTGACCTAAAATCAGGTTGTGACAAAAGATGCCGTATTGGAAGGCTCACAGAATTTCGACCTCTCTAAAGGTCGCTCATTCACGGATCGTGCGTTTTATCTCGACGCAAGATTCACCAATCATGCATTTTATCTTGACACGAAACTGTCGGGTAGCTCATTCACCAATATCAATCCAATATTCAATATCATTCCGTTTTTAGGAAACGCCTCACTAGCTGCCACGCTCACACATTCCAATTTTTGGAGCCGTCACCGCATCCTTTCTTCGACACGGTTTCCTTACCCACTGCTGGCACAGGCTCGTCGCTCGGAACAACGTTGCCTGTAAACCTCTATACCAGCGGTATACAAAACGGACCGCAATAGCACTCAAAGAATAACTTCGGCACAGGTTGGAACACCCCTGAATAGGGACGTATTGACGAACTTCAACATATGCGGTTTTCGTTTTAGAGGGGCTTCGCGAAAAAATCTATACGATTGAAATATGCTTGTTAATCTATCCGTCTTCCGAAAAGTTGATTTGAATTTGTGACTAGTGTAAAAATACTAAATATACCGTTAATTTCTCAATCACCTTACTTTCAAAGCTTCCACGCTTCACCGTGATCGCGTGGACCATGCAGTGAAGTATTCTCAAAACGCGACGGGGCCGTTTCGTAAAGAGGGCCATTGCGACGGTGTGCCCAATAAAGCGCTTTACGAAAACCGATAATAACGTCGTTCTCAATACGCTTTCATTTAAAAAGCAGACAAAATCGCGCAAGTGCACGTCAGGTACAAATGGTTTCTGTCAATTTATTCAGGCCCCTTAAATAAATAATGCGTTCTTATAAAGCGCAGATTTTTCTGGATCCTTAAAGGCTGATATAGGTGTATGGAAGTTTACTGCATTCTGCCACGATATGACAGCTCCCACTAGTTTTATGCAGGGCCTTATTGAAAAAAAAAATTGTATGTCCAAAGCTGTGTAACATTTGTAATGTACTTTTAGTTTCGGTGTATGCCTATGCACAATATCAGTCATGTGCAAATGTTAGGCAAAAATGACAAAATTTTATTTTTATTAATTTTTATTATTTTTGCACCAGTTTGTAGAATATTTATTTATTGCATTCTTCCCCACAAATGTACTCGATTTGTATATCAAAATGTCAGTACTCCATACCCCAATTTCTGAAACACAAATGAACACAAATATGTTACAGTATTGTTGACAAATACAGCTGTTCATATGACTACAGCAGTTGCCACCATGACAGTAATGTGGTATACTTGTGCAACCACAGCATTTGCTCTCACCGTTTTTTCCTGCAGATAAACAAAAACGACCAGGTACTTTTCTTCCAGTCATATAATTTTGGCCTGTTCTGGGTGTTGGATGTGCACAGGTTACGAGTGGTATTGCAACCATATACAGATATGCAAGATCAGTAGCCCTTGAGGTGATTTAATGCAAGCATGTGACCAGCACCAGCACGACATTGAGCAAAATCATTTGCACATACTGTTCTCGCAGCATACAATTGAGGAAATGGTGGCCCACATTGGCAAGAAATATTATCATACAAGCAAAACAACATATACTTGAGAAAAGTACAGAATGACAGTTGTAGATGCCTTACACACACCAGACATGCTGATATTTGTTCTGCAGGTCACGCTACATAGTGAGCAGCAGAGAATAAATAACAAACAACAGTTTGTAATGGTTACAGGTATTGGTCTGAAAGGGTGGAATTAATACTTTTGAAGCACTTGCAAGAGTATAATGCAGAAAAGCTTAGTTGACATAAAAACTTGACACAACAAAACATGCACATGATTTGAATCACGGTGGGTGAGGAGTGCTACAAAAGGCTATAAACATTCTAATACAAGGTTAACCAAAATGTTGTTGAATATTGTACCTACAAATAATAAGACAGTTTTCTGTGGCCCTATATATACTCTTCAGTTGTCGCAACTGTAATTGCAATGTAAGCACTGCCAATAATACAGGTGTGATCACTGAAAGTTGATGGCAAAATTACTCGTTACACTTTGAGCAGGTAGTTCGCATTTTATTTTTATGCCACATGGCTCGTCCGAGCATTGCTGCCATGGATGCCATATGAGACAATTTATACAAAACCTGGGGCTGCGAACACCTACCACAATATGGTAGCCCGCGCTTCTACTTTTGCATACATTCACCAAGTCTCCCAGAGTTTACCATTGCACTCTAATTCCATGCAAGTATTTGACAAAATGGCAATCTTTGAGTGATGGAAAAACATATTGCATGTTTAAAAATTTACTGCACAGACTGTAACAAAATATATATTGTAGGTATTAAAATAACAAATTCACAGCTTAAAAACATATCTGTAATCTGTTAAGTACCATACTTTACCACACTGAACCTACTCTTGGTGTAACCGATGTTAAGGTTACGCTTGGTTTCATTTATTGGGCTTAACATCCCACAGTGACTCAAGCTATGAGAGATGCAGTAGTGGAGAGGTAGGAAAATTTCGACCACCTCGGATCTTTTAACAATCACTGACATTGCACAGCAGACGGGCGCCTATGTTTTTGTCTCCATCAAAATGTGGCCACCATGGCCAGAATTCAATCCGTCATCTTCGGGTGCAGTAGTCGAGCACCCTAACCACTGTAACTCCACTGCAGGTAGACATTAAGCTTAGTGCTCAAATATAATCTCCTGTTTACATGTCTTGAATTGGATGTTACAACCAAAATGAAGTAAAAAAAAAGATGTTTATGCTCCATCTGTTATGCTCTATATGTACTGCAATGTTAAACAGCTCAACAGCAAATACTTCAATGCACACTCTTGCGTAGGCTTCACGATGTCAATACAAGACTGACGTAGCACATAGTGAAATAAGCACATTTGCATAGTTATCCGGTCATGAGAAGTCACCCAGTGAAAACATTAAACTCAGTGACTAGCACAGGCATAATTCATTTCACATAACTGTACTTAAAGCAGGAGAAATCTTGCTGCACCATGCCTTTGCGCAGCATAAATCTATAACCCCAGTGAGGATAAGCATGTACAGACACTTCATCTTGCACTTCCATTTGCTTGCCTATGCTGCACGCATACTCCTGGGACCCATTGTGAAGTTAGCACCTCGTCATGATGCTGGTCCACACATGGTCCAGTGACATGTGCTGCTGATCATGGAGGGAATGGAAGCAGCGTTTCAGCTGCCCTATTGTCCTACAAAAAAAAAAAAAAAAACATCGTGAGCGGGCTATGCAATGCCACTATAAAGTTGGTGACGAGCGTAATGCAAGTTGCTGCAGTAAATGTGAATGCATATGCAGAATAATAAAAATTTTCTCTCCATCATGATGCATTTCAAATAATGCCACATCTGCTCTGAGTAACCTGTGGTTGATGGAACTGACAGCTTTGTAATATGCTGTACATGGAATGTATGTTTTGAGCATTTGTTCTTCCAGGCTATCACACAACCTGTAAACGTGTCCGGCGAAATGTAATGCAGTAAATACCCTTGCATCATTAATGAATGGAAATATTTCGATACCTTCATTTAAGGAAATATATATCATGCTCAAATGACAAAATAATGCTATGATTTTTGAACAAATCTAATTGCTAAGTAAATATTGATATGTGTCATTCAACAAATATAACTTGACTGACACCCAACCATAATTTGTTTGTTTGCTGAAAAGCTTCCCCCCCCCCCTCCCCCACAGGCTTGGCCAAAGTTATTTGACTGCAGTGTTATTTAACTAGTAAACAAATGCGACATCAAAGTTAATTTCTTTCAGCATACATTGTTCGCTCAACAACACTTGCAACTGTACCAAGCTGTTCGAACAACACGGACATCCACAACCGGTCAGTGTCTGGGATACCATGCAATCCAGTATTTAGAATGTGCTGAGCACCTACCTTTCAATCACTGCTCTGGTGGTGCCGTGAGCTGCACTGTATCGCTTTTTGCCGCACATGTCCGCATTCTGGAGCCAAAGTCTGCATGGATAGCCACTGCAGCAGGATGCCGGTGTAAGTGCCCGGTTTGAAGAGCTGAGCGAGGGTGCTGTGTGTGAGCACTCGTGCGTCATATGTGCCACCGGGCCACTTTGCGACCACATCGAGGATCTGGCACTTGCTGTCCACCACAAGCTGCACGAAGATGGAGTGGTAGAAATGCCTATTTATATGTACGCTCCCTCGTACAGCTCATGGGCCTGGATCTTGACATGAGTGGCATCGATGGCGCCCACGATGCCAGGGAAACCTCCAGCAGCACAGAAGTCGCTCATGTAGCCCGGCAGCTCATCCTGGGACGGCCAGCTGTAAAGCAGGAAACCTGTATCACTTCTGGTGCGCATATTCATCGGTTACAGTTGCAGGTAATCATGTGGCGGCACAAAACCGAGATTGAATTCCACGCTGATGCTATTGCGTAGCAAGACTTGTCGTCCCTTACTCCATCGGTGACGTGCCGATGAGGCTCTGAAGAGGATGCAGTGCAGTGCAGAGCACATGCCCTAAGTGTCCAAGGCCAGCTGCCGAGATGGATTTTCGCCACATTTTATGGACATGCCCAGAAATGCAGCCGTCAAGAATAAGACGACTACAAGAAGTTGGATCGGCTGTCGGCTACACAGGAGGAACATTTACACTTGTGGCTAATGGACAAATTGAGAGCCAGAGCTTGCTCCGATTCCTTGAATAAAATAGACTGCATGATTCCCTTTAAGTTGAAAGACAGCCTCATTCTATGCCACATGGCAAGCCTTTAAAAAAAAGAAAAAGAAAAAAAAAAACTTGTCGTAGACCCTGTATGATGCAAACCCCGTCAAGGTGCGCAATCAGTACCGTTGTGCTCGATCAAGGCAATAAACGCTTATGACCGTAATAGGTGAAAAAAATAAACGTTCCTGAAATTATTGCTTCGCTGTTGCTAACGTCCGCTATGGGCCCTGTATATCACAAGAACCGCTAAATAAAGGTCTATTTCTTCCTGCCTTGACTCTACTGGTCAAGAAACATCACAATAGGCAAAATGGGTGAAATGACAACGCTTACCGTGTCCAGGCTGCGGCGTTCCGTTTCAGTGCGACGACTCTTCTTACTGCCCGGCTTGCCGTCGACTCGTCCACGCCGACCGGTTCACTAGCCTTTATGAGAAAGCCGCCGGTAGCAAAAACTTCAACGCCAGAAGCACCAGGCAGTACGAAGTTACCGCATGACTGCGATGAGTCGGGCTCGGTTAACGGATGCTGACCCTGCCGAAGCGAGATCGCAGCTGCAGCTCAAACTCGCAGGGATATTTCCTGTCCCTGATAGCACGTTCACGACACAAGTGGAGATCTGCAACGGGCAGCACGCGATACTGACGCTCCGGAGGCATTCGACGAACGAGAAAACGTGAGCGAACGCACACCACGTCGATCAACACACAACGAGTGACCATCTATTTAGTTTTACGGCCTCCCAAAACATGACGACGGGATTTAGTGCAGTTTCAGTTATTTTGTAAAGCTGCCGAGAAGCGGCGCGCACATCCTTATTTGACAAAACAACGCAAGAAAGGCAAGGGGTTAAAACAAAAACAAAAACGCGTATATGAGCGTCAAGCCAAGCGCTATCTTCTAAGGCGTTGCCACCTCTCGGTGAAATATTGCGGCAAACGTCGTGACTGTCCAGCTCGTTCATAGGCTTTGTGCAGGCATCAAGTCTATCTCGGTTGGCTCTGTATGTCCCTATGGCCAGCGTTCTTAGCTTAGATTTCCCTACGGCTTAAGTCGCTTGCACAAAACTTTCAGTGCGCGTTTAAGACTGCGTTAAGACGGAGCTTAAAGACAGCGTTCAGGCAGTCTTAACTGCGAACTTTATTAAGATTCAAAATGGCTGCAGTGCGGCTGCTACGGCTGGATACACATGATAGACCCCTTCGAGCGTGGAAAACGTGCAACTAAGTTTTTCTGTACCCCTTCGTGTTGATGCAGAGGTGACACGCGTCCTCTCGGAGTTGTTTAGTGACTGGGAACTTGTGTCGACGTTCTTCCGTTGCTCTTTGGACTGCCATGCGAATCGCGCTGGCTTCGTCGGCTTGAGGTGAGCTTGAACATTTTCGCCATTCTTTTGCGCGGGTGCTTTGCTATGATACGTCTCTCGTGTATTAAACGGTGAATGCAGTAAAAAAAAAAATAATAATAGTACGCGAAACGTAGTGATACTCTTCATCACCGTTTTGTTTGTACTATGATACCGGGCGATTCAGAATAATTGATGGTGCGTTTCCGAACCCATTTCTTGGTTGCCGTATTTGTCGTCGTAGTTGTTGCGACGCACATATTTTTTTTCGTTGTCCCTGTTGTGTGTACTGGCACCGTATATCCCACGGGGGCCTTTAGTGGTGTGACTATACTGCTAAACCCGGCACGAGCTGCCGGTTTCAAACCTCGCATGAGTCTCGCTTGCTAATCGCCTCTTTCTTTCCGCTCAGTGTGTAAAATGGGGCGTGCAGCTCAAACATGCGTTCGTACCGCTACATGTAGGTTCCAAATCAAGAGCAATTGAAACGTGTGTCACAAGTGAAACACGCACGTCTTGTTTCCAGCCGTCATTCTCCGGAGGATGGGCCTGGCGTGAATACATCAAAGCTTTGGGAGGCTTCCAACGTGTCGTGGGCGCCATCCATTGCACTCTCTTCAAGATCCTAGTGCTGGGCTGCATCTGAGAGCGTGCACAAACCAACTGATCGTCTTCGCATTAGTGCTTCAGTGATTTTGCGCTGTTCAAACAGCGCTTGTTCTGCCATCTCAGGTAGCAGCTCGCAAGTAGCTCGTTGATGGTTGGATGTTTATACGTCCCCGCTGCTTTTGGTGTCAACGCTGCGTGCTTATTGTGTGGAGCCCTTCACAGCGTCACCAGAAGTGAGACCAGCTGCAGATCGTTTTGATTGCTCATGTGTGCTTGGTGTCAGCACTATGTGTTCAGTGTGTGCAACTTGGATGTTCACAGTGCCGCTAGAGAAGTGAGACCCGTTGCACCTGTGCTGTTGGTGTCAGCCTTGTCAGCTTTGTGTGGTGCCGAAACAATCAGTGTCAACACATGTGAAGCTGCAGCTGCCAATGTTGGACTTCTAACATATCTAGCAAACCTTAAAAGTTGCTGTATCAGGCTCCAGCATATTTAAGCACTCACTTTTGTGGAGACAATTGGTGGAATCCTGACCGGCCTGCTTTTAAAGTGTGCTTCACAAGAATGCAGATGTTTGCAAAGTGTTTATGCAATTAAAAAGGCAATTGCATTCATTTATAGCAATGTATCAATACACTGTGTAAAATGTATTACTGCATATGCAACTTTTGGAACCCTTTCATTATCCCACAGAGTTCACATACTCATACTCCTGTATCCAATGTGAGCAATGTGTTTTGAATACTGATACTACCTGTTGCTGCAGGCAGGTACGTAATGTGTTTGCCAAGAATGTGAGAGATGTTTCCAACTCCCTTGAATATTCTGTCCCATGTCTCGAAGACCTTTTTCTCAGGCTGCATTACCACGATAAAAATGTGCTGTAGCAAAATCCAGCTCTGAACCATGGCTTGTCCTTTATGCATTATTTATTTATGTATTATGTTACTGTGAAAGCTACTGTGGCAATCAGCAAAAGACGCTAAAGACGCAGGCACAAAATTTAAACTTATCCGTGACAAACTGACAGTAAATGGTGTAGCCTATACCTGGAACATGGAAACTAACAGTCGTGTTAAGCTGAGCAGCACTCGCGGCAGCTCATGCGATAAAGACCATTGACAAATATTCAATAAGGAACTCAATCTGCTAAATGTTAATGCCCGCAGTATTGTTAATAAGCCTGAACTATTCGAATTTTTGTCAGTGTTGCACGAACCGCACCTAATTGCTGGCACAGAAACTTGGTTGCACTACGACGTACAGAACGCTGAAAACCGTCTCATCTTTATTTGCCGTTGGCTGAGGCTTTTTCAGATAGTAGCATCACAATATTTTACATGACAAACTACAATCCTTCAACATTCAACCCTTTAAGGCTCATGATCTTTTTAAATTGCTTAGTTTTTCTTTAGGTTATTGAGCAGGCTGAGTGCGTGGAAACAATGTGCACAACAGGCTATTTTGCAAAGATTCTGCATCATGATATATTGTTTGTACACATTTTCTTGTGGTTGTGCTATGCTGCACTTCACTTCCAAATGGTCATCATTGAAATATTCGTGTGAATCACAAAAGGCCAACAATTGAGTGTAATGATTGCAATATGCCAAGTTTGAAAGCATTTTGTTCCAACACATTCCTGCTTGCAAAAATTTAAATATTTCAGCAGAGATATAGCTCGATTGTGGTACAGCAGAACAAAATTGCATACTGTTCGTCATGTCAGCTCTATAAGTGCAGTATCGTCACTTGTCTAGCATCTTAATCTTTGCTTTTGCTGTTAAGTGAAAGCCTCCTACAAAGCCTCCAGGCATGAGGTTTTCAGTGGTTTTCAGCCTCCAGGCAGAGGTTTTCAATACCTTTAATGATTACAGCAGACAAAGTAGGTCACGGTCACAATGGCGATGGCGATGGCGATGGCGATATGGTCGTACCCTTTTGAACGGGCGATCACCCAGTGGGATCTGACCAGGAAAAAAAAAAGACACACACACACACACAAAAAAAAAGGAAAAAAGGAGAGCACAGATGTTAGTTCACTCCACGTCTTTACGCCGCTCTGGCCGCACTGCTCCTCGTGCCCACCAGAACTCCAGGCGTCTCTTCGTACATTCCACGACTGCACCAAGGGATAACACTCCGCTCCCCTCTTCATGTGACGCCGCGGCCCCGTCGGTGCTTCCCTCTGCCGTGTCAGCCGTGTTGCCTGCGAAGCCAAGGGCGACCGGCAGCGACGCCGTGCGAGGGGCGGGAGAAATCGCAACACATCCAAGTATCACGTGCTCCACAGTTTCCTCCTCCGCTCCACAGAAGGCGCAGTCGGCTACGCACTTGCTAGTGAACCTAGATCGCCACTGCCGTGTCCTCAAGGCTCCACACCTGGCTTCAGCCAGTAGCCCGCTCCCCACGGAGTTGTCATACCATGGTTCAGGACTAATCCCTGTCTTCTGCGCGCTGTACAATGCCAGGGATGACTTCTCCTTTGCCCTGCGCATCCACTCAGCTGTCTCAGCTTCCTTCACCTTCAGCTTGAGCTTCTTCCCCTGGCTCACCGCCGGTACATCCGAGAGGCATACTGTTGGCAGATGGTACCGTCTCTGCAGCCTCGCTAGCCGCCTTGTCCACTTCGTTGCTATTCCAGCATACACCAGGTGGATTAGCGTCTGATGTGCCAGGTTACTTGCCGGGAGGCGCATCAGTCGGTCCTCATATTTTGCTTTGGCCGCCGCCTCTCTCGCTGAGAAAGAGGACCATCCGACCTCTCCCTGGATTCCCTCCACCGCTATGTGTTTGGGCACCCCTAAAGCCACCCGGCCGACTGCCCTCTGCTGTCGCTCAAGAAACTCCCGGGTGCCGGCGGAGATGCACAGAACTGCATTTGAGTATGTTAGCGCTGGCACCGCCACCATTTTCCATAGGGCTCTGGTCACCTCATAGCGGTTGAACGCCCAGAGCGACCGACGGCCCAACATACCCCTACAGCGTGCCGTTTTCCCCCGCATTTCCCTCTCGTGTTGCCCGAGGTAGTTTGCCCCTGCCGACAACCGGACGCCGAGGTATTTGGCGGAATCCACCCTCTCTATCTGATTTCCCTGAAGTTCCCACCTGTGCCCGCTCAGCTTGTCCCTTTCGCCCCATGCCATCACTACACACTTTGCTGGGCTGAACTTCAGTCGACGCTCGCTCATTCCCGCAGCACAAATGTCCAGCAGTCTCTGTAGCTCTTCTGGTGTCCCTGCGAGGACCGCAAAATCATCGGCATATACCAGCGCTGGTATACGTCGCTCGACCTTCACCCCAGCATCCAGATGCTCAAACCGACATCCGTGCCCCGACACCTCCAGCTGCTCCGTGACCCCTGCGACGTACAACATGAACAGCAGTGGTGACAGTGGACATCCCTGTCGTAGCCCCTTCGGGCTCTCCAATAAGCTAGTCCTCTGACCTGCCCACTCCACGCACGCTCTGACATCGGCGTACAGCTCTTGCAGTAGCTCGATGCTGGACTCCTCTAGGCCAAAAACCCCGCAGGATGCTCCACAGTACGGCTCGGTCCACATTATCATAAGCCTTAGCGATGTCCAGGAACGCCACGAAGAGTGGGTTTCCCGTTTGCTGTGCTATTTCTATGCACTGTGTGAGGACAAATAAATTGTCCTCAATGCGCCGTCCCGCCCGGAAACCATTTTGGAGCTCCCCAAGAGCCCCATTTCTCTCTGCCCACGCTTGCAAACGGGCCTTCGCCACCTGTGCGGCCACTCTGTACAGTACCGGGGTCACTGCTATTGGCCTGTAGCTGTCTAGGCACTCTTTGTCACCGGTCCCCTTATACAGCGGCTTTATTCTTGTCAGTCTCCAGTCCTCCGGGATCTTTGCATCCTCCAGCACCTCTGCGACGGAGTCTTTCAACTTTGACTGTGCCTTTGGCCCCAGTGCCTTGATCAGGCTCATGGGGATGCCATCGCACCCCATTGCGGTCCTGGCCTCCACCCTCTTCATTGCCCGTTCCCACTCCCGATCCGTAGGTGCTGCACGAAGGTCTGCTGCAAGGTCTTCTGCTAACTGTCTTCGGGGCTCGCTCATCTCTCTTCCTTCGAGCTCCGTGTCCACCGTCGCCCCCTGCATCATGCACCACCACTTCTCCAGGATTGGGACACAGGCCGGCCCTGTAACCGCCTCGCCCCCTGGGGCCGCTTTCAACGCTGCTGGGCTCTGGGTCTGCCCTGTCTCCTTAACCCAGCGCCAAAAAACGCTGAGGCGCCTGCCGGCCCGCCGCTCGAAGCTCATCCATCATCTTGCGATTAAAGATGTGGAGCCGCGACTGGATCAAAGCCGCTGCCTCCTGTTTCCGGGTCCTATAAAAGTCCCACGCATTGGCAATGGCCTCCTTGTCCTGCCCCTTGACAGCTTGGCGGTGTATTCTACTCGCCGCTCGACGCCGGAGTATGGCTGCCGCCACCTCTGGACTCCACCAAGCTTTCGCCCTATGTTGGCCTCTGGTACGCCCCCTGCATGCCGTGAGCTGTCCCACCATCTCTCCTATCATCGCGTCGTAGGAGTCTAAGAATGTCACTCTTGCCTCCAGGCCCTCTGCTATCTTTCGCAGCTCGGCCTCGCTAAGCCGCCCTTGTGTTTTCTGGGGCCGTTCCCGTCTCCGGTGCCCGTGCCCAAACCGCAGGCGCAACCGATTGTGGTCGCTCCCCAAATTTCCTTCGCCCTCCTCATCGACGACCATTCGCTCTAGCTCCTCGTAGAGCCTTTCTGTCATCAGGCAGAAATCAATGCACGACTGCATGTCCCTACACGCCCAGGTTGTACGCCCCTCGCATTTGCCCGAGCCGTTCACCATGACAAGCCGCTCCCCTTCCACCAACTTTAACAGCTGCCTGCCGTTTGCGTCTGTGTGCCCGTCGAGGTCCTCGATGTGAGCATTAAAGTCCCCGACTATCACGAGTTCCGACTGCGCTCGAAGCGCTCGTATGTCCTGCGTTAGACACTCGTACAGACCCTCGTTGTATTCTACAGCCCCGCCCGAGCGCCCGAGCAACACCCAGCACCAATAAATGGTTGTTGACATATTTATGCACTCTCCTTAGTACCTGATTTCATAAGGGACGTTAAATACCGTTAATGAAAGTGTGTTCTTTGTCCTCGCTAATATCCGAACACTGTGATTATTTAACTGCATGTGCACTAGCAGCTCATATTGACAATGGTTAACCTATTATTTGAAAGTAGATGGGATGCTAAAATTTTAATGGGGTGTTTGGCTGGGTTTAAACGAAACTTCAGGGAAAAAAAAAAGGGGGGGGGGGACATGCCCACCAATATGGTATACAGAGAAGTACCGTAAAGCAGTATTTTAGGCCCCCTTCTTTTTATTCTCTACATTAATTATCTTGTTTCCATAGATTCATCTGCAAAACACATTTACGCTGATGTTACAAGTCTGTTTTTCTCTGTCACTCAGGCATAGAGCTATCCAGTCGGGCTAACATAACCTTGGAAAAAAACTGAACACTGAGCGTGTCAAAACAGTCTAAAACTCACTGACAATAAAACAAAAGCAGTTCTCTTCCATCCCAGAAATAAAGCAATCGAGCTTTATCAATACACTCAGTGGCACTAAAACAGAAATTGCTCACTTTGTGAAAGCGTTAGGCGTGTACTTCTCAGGGCACATGACATGGGAAGTTCACATAGAATATTTAGTCAACAAACTACCACACACAATAGGTTCTCTACGCCGACATTTCCCAGTATTTCCACTTACCATTAACATTATGCTTTGTAATTCACTCTTTTCGTCAGTTCTGAACTACTCCTTGCTAGTATGGGCAACAACAACAGCAGAAAAACGTACAATAAGAAATATTGCTGAAGCTTCTTACCTCGAACATACAGGACCAATATTTAAGCAGCTAAAATGGGTAAAGTAACATCTTTGTATACCTACAGGCTTTTGTGATTATATAAACAAGACATCAATAAAAAGGACAACACACTAACACTCATAGCAGCGCTTCAAGACAACACACACATACGACACCCGTAACCCGGAGCATTGGCACATTACAGCATGCCGGACGAACTATGTCAAGCAGATGCTTCGCTTCAGGCTTTCTACCATATTAAATCAATAATTTCCTTATAGTGGTCAAGATTTCTCTCTTCCTCCCATTAAATTAATCCGTAAAATGTTCTATGAATACATATTTTTAAATTAAGTGTTCTATTGTGCAGCATGTCTCTTTATTATTTTCATGTATTTTTCCTAATTTACCTTGTGCTTTTTTGTAATCTAATTATTTCTCCATTCATTATTTATTCATTGTGTAAGCGTGACTTCTCTGCTGTTAAATGCCATCACATACAGGGGCAGCCGGGGCGTCAAGCTGCTCTTTCTTCGAAGCAGCTTTTTAGCGGCTGCTTCTTTCCTTGTATTAAAGGAAAAATAAAGTATATTATAATATTATTATTATTAAATTGCTGTTTTGTATTTCACAATGTGATGCATAGTGCACTGAATTTTTCAAGAGGTACCTGTGTAACATTGAGAATATTACAATGCAATTTTTATTAAATACAAATAATATTAAATAAAATTACATAAACATGCAACATTCCTATTCAGTGGTCCTTGTTTGGAAATGCTGACAGTTATTATTAAGACTGTTGGGGGGGGGGGGGTCACTGATTTCAGTCTACTGCATGCTTCCTTTTTTCAGCCGTTCTATGAACATCTTTGCCGATGTCATTGTGCAAGTGCATGCAAAATGTTTTCAGCCAGCAGCAAGAGGCTCATGCTAGTTGGTCACTGTCTAATAAGGCCAGTGCCCAGCAAGCATTTGCATGCCTGCTGCTTATGAGTTTTTTTGTTTGTTTTTTTTCAAGAATAATTTTTCTCAGTAATTTCCTCTTGCAAAATAAACTGTTTCTTTCGTTAGTTGCTTTGTTTTCAGCCTCAATAATTTCTCATTACCAAGCCTTTGTGTTGTTCCTAGGCCCTAAATTACATCATTCACATCACAGCTAGCTTGCAGCTCGGCGGCCTATGGGTACTAATGTTGTCTCAGCACAACGCAATGGCCCAGTTTATGGAACTTGACTTAGATTTGGAGAACCCTACTTCGATTCTGCCTTGGTGTCTGCGTTTCGATGGTGACTAAACACAAAGCTAGCCGTGCACTGGGCAATCTCAGTGTATGTTAAAAAAAAGGCACAGTAAGCTTGTGCACACCCCGACTATGACATTGCTTAAAACTTGACATGCTAAATCCTGTAAACAAAAAAAATCATGTTCTCAAAACGTATGGACAGAGGATGTACAGACAGCACTAAATGGGTGCTTGAATGAAGACATAGTCGATTTGTTAATTTTCAGTAGGTGAGCGGCGGACCGGTCACCGGGAAGTGTCTGTCATATGAGAACAGGTGAAAGGAAAAATGATAGTGGTATTGATTATTAGAGGTTATGACTTGTGATGACCCACATGTGTACCGACGACCTGTAATTGCAATTGATTAGAAATGAATAAAATGACTTGTAATGACCAAATGTCTAGCAATGACTTGTTACGACTACAATTGATGCATGAGTGCTTGGTATTCCAGCCAAGCGGCAACAAGTCCTGTCATTGACACCGCTTAGTAAGACTCGCTTAAGCACTTGATGTTTTATGTGCATGCGCTGTTATGTGTACGCATGTGTATGCCCTGTTCACAAATGTGGAGCACCACCAAATCGTCTGACAGCTGTTCCGATTTTTCAAGACATGTGCCACACAAAAAGTCCTGTCTGTCCAGCTTACTATATTTAATCAACATCAAGCAACACAGGTAATGAATATACGCCTTGTTAGCTATCAAACTAGACTGTTTTCTGCAGTGCAACACACCATACCGCAATTCCTATTATGTCAAAAGGTAAAAATACGGCCAGCAAAAACAAAGATAATAGCAAGAAGGTTCAGTCTTTCCCAATCTTCATACAAAGAACATATCTGTACTAAAGCGGGGGGGGGGGGAAATGGTAGCACATCTGTGGCGCACATTGCAAAAAGAAAGGAATAAAATATAATGCTGCGATAGCAGCAACTAGTGAAAACGTGGTCTGTGCGTGACTCTTCCCTATTTTTCCTCACATCCAACTTCATAAAACCTTTCTTGCCATTTGTGCGTTAATTGCAGCGCGAATGTTACTGCAATTCACGCCAATCGCAGCCCAAATGCTGTGTGAACACAAACACGACCCAAGGACGAAAGTTTGTGTTGATCACCGGTCGTTTACAGTACGGAGACAGTAAAATGGAGGCATGTAGAGAGCACAGCATTGCATTAAAGCCACCGACAACCACAGACGTGACACAGGCGTGATCACGCGCACAACTCATCACTTCGCCACGAGACGTATGCACACGGTGCACAGCGCGCACACATAAGCGCGCACACACACATACGTCGAATAAAACTACACATCACAGCATGCGCGTTGGACGCGGAAGCTCTTCGGCCAACACCGGAGACGCACTTAGTCACAAGGACGATTTTATCGCACATTCTATTTTTTTCTTTCTTTTCACTGAACGCTCACTGATTAACGATGTGCTTGGCTGCCTTACTGCGCCGCGAAAGGGGCCCAAATGCTTCGTACGCTTGCAGCCGGATGCCGAAACGCAGAACCAGTGATTTCAACAGTTGCAGAGAAATAGACTGCTGGAGAACGAATGCTGACAGAGGAAAAAACGAAGTAGTGAGCGCACAGGCCAAACAGCAAAACACCCGACTGCAATCTTCGTTGCTCACTTCGGCTCGGCCCGTGTTCACCAGAGTAGCTTCCACGAACACCCTCAGCAACCATGTTAGTCATTTTACCTCATGACACAATCTTAAGTCGCAAAAAAGCAACGGCACGGATCTAGCACAACGCAAGAATGGCAATGTTTACATCTCAAAGCTGGGACGGGGCCAGCACGTCCCTGCTTTCCCCTATTTCGCTACTTAGGTACCTGCCGTCCTTGTGTCTTAGCGAAGACGGCACTAGAGTCGTAATCCTGCAAGCGACTTATTCAAGTCAAGACTGAAGCCCAGTCTTGGCTCCAGTCTTAAGCAGCCATGCTAACGGCCTATCCTTAAGACTGCAGTTAAGTCTGGACTTAGCTAAGACAGTCTTAAGATCGTTTGTGCATGCGGGCCCAGGTGTTCAAAGCAGTCATGAATGTTCCAGGGCAGGTGATGGTAGCGATATCGTGGGGAAGGCCGTTCCAGTCAGCTGCTACTCGGCAAAAAAATGAATTAGAGAAAACAGTGGTACGGGCACGTGGGCGCAAAACTTGAAGAGGGTGACTGATGCGATGGGATCTGCGCGGCGGGGGTGCGCAGATGTAGGGTTCTTGTCTGAGTGGCGAATAAAAAAACTTGTGAAATAAGACGAGACTGGCAGTGCGACGGCGAGCAGAAAGATGAGATAGACCTGATTGCAATTTTAGAGATGATATGCTAACGTCGTATGAATACGAGGAATGAATGAATCTGGTGGCCCTGTTCTGCACAGCTTCGAGGGCGTTTGTTAGATATGCTTGGTGAGGGTTCCAGATGGCCGAAGCAAATTCCAGTTTAGTTCTGATGAGTGAAATGTATGCTTGTAGTCTTACATGTTGAGGGGCATCCCGCAGGTGACGTTTCAAGAAGCCAAGTGTTTTATTAGCTGATGATATCAGGTTAGTCACATGCAGACGCCAGGATAAATCGTTAGAAATGGTGATACCTAAGTATTTGTACGACTGGACGAGGTCGACAGAGGAGTTAGAAATTGTGTACTGGAAAACAAAAGGATTTCGGCGGCGGTGAAAAGACATATACTTACATTTGTTAGGGTTGAGTGTCATCAGTTGCTGCAAACACCAGTTTTGCACATGGTTTAGGTCAGCCTGTAGGGATTCTTGGTCAGAAGGGTTAGTGACTGAACGATAAATAACGCAGTCATCAGCAAACAGACGGATATGACAAGATACATGCTGGGGTAGGTCGTTAATGTAAATAAGGAATAACAAAGGACCGAGAACGGAACCCTGCGGGACGCCAGAGGTTACTGGAAGCGGGTGGAAGGGCTGATTATTAATGAAGACAGACTGAGAACGATGCGTGAGGAATTCTTTAATCCACGCGATGATGTTTGGATCTAGGTTCAGCTGAGAGAGTTTGAGAAGCAAGCGTTGATGAGGTACTTTATCGAAAGCCTTAGCGAAGTCTAGGAATATGGCATCAGTTTGTAGGTTAGTGTCAAGGTTGGCGTGAATGTCATGAAGAAAAATGGCTAGCTGAGTTTCGCAGGAAAATCCTTTCCGAAATCCATGCTGGGACGGATGGAAGAAGTGATTGGAATCTAGGAATTGTATGATTTGGCTGTAAATGACATGTTCAATTAATTTGCATGGTACACTTGTTAATGAAATAGGGCGATAATTAAGAGGTGAATCAGTAGTACCTGTTTTGTGGATGGGAACGACCTTCCCCACTTTCCAGTCGTCAGGAATGGCTCCTTCAGACAATGATTGCAAAGGATACTGGAGCAAGCTAGTTTAGCGTTCTTTAAAATTTTTGAGTTTATATCATCTATGCCGGTAGCGGATGAGTTCTTTATTTTATCAATTATGCATGAAATTCCGCTACTGTTGAAAGTTATGGGTTCCATGGCTGTGGTGATAACAAGTGGTAATGTAGAACAGGGCAATTCGGGTTCGTCAGTAAAAACGGACGAAAAAGCAGTGTTAAACGCGTTTGCACATTCGGTATCAGTCATTGTAACACCGGCATTGTTAGTGAGGGTGATAGCGCGCGTTTCTTTTGGGTTTATAACTTTCCAAAATTTTTTGGGGTTATCGACTATCATTTTTGGTAGGTCGACTTCGTAGAAGGAGCGCTTAGCTTTAACAATCGCGGCCAAGTACAAGTGTTCAACTTCATGATATTTTACCCACGCATTTGGGCTTCCTTGTCGCTTCGCTGTACGAAATGCGCGTTTTTTCTTATTTTCGAGTCTTTTTAGTGTTTTGGTGAACCACGGCTTCTGATTACGCTTCCTAAAACTGCACGTCGGGATATACTTATTGGTTACGTCAGCTATTTTATGTTTGAAGAGTGTCCAGTTTTCGTTTACACTTCTGCTGTGAAAGGATGTTTCAAACATTGACAAGAAGTTATTTAATTCATTGCTGATTGCTTCGTAGTTTCCCTTGTCGTAGAGCATAATAGTTTTCCGGGAAGGTTCTTTTAACACAGGTGTAAAGCTGAAAGTGGCATGAATTACTTTATGGTCGCTGATTTCGCGGAGGTAGGTAAGGGATTCTAAGCTATCTGGATGAGTGGTCAGAATGAGGTCTAGAGTGTTAGCTGCTTCTCCTGCGACACGTGTTGGTTCAGATACTAATTGGGTCAAATTAAAATTAAGACAGACATCAAGGAATTCTCGAAGTATACCCAATGGAACCTTTTAACCTTTGTAAAAGTTACAAACGGTATGGGCTACTTCTTTTTATGCATAGGCTACGCAGGTTTTTTAGCGCTGTAACCTTTAAAAAGGTATATATCATTGAGTTAGACATAATTTACATGTCGCAATATGTCTAACCTTTACACGCTACAATGGTTGGCCTAATTATGGCAGAACGTTTATTGCAACTTGCGGAAGGTGATAAAAATACAGAGGTCTGCTGGATTTCGATTTGAATGGAACAAAAATTCGCCAAACAAGAGAATGGTTTAGAAAGGTGAAAAATGGCAAACATCGGTATCATGAACTCCACCATCTTAAAGACTAGAGGAAATACATAACAACAATCTTCCCAAATATTGTGTAAAAAAAAAAACAAAAATAAAGGATTGCAAACGTTTTCCAATAAATATATATATATCGCAATAAATGGGCATGCAGGCACTGCAATATGGACCCA
This sequence comes from Amblyomma maculatum, assembly GCF_055883805.1. Classification (NCBI taxonomy): domain Eukaryota; kingdom Metazoa; phylum Arthropoda; class Arachnida; order Ixodida; family Ixodidae; genus Amblyomma; species Amblyomma maculatum. The sequence goes on from NC_139349.1 coordinate 184,085,882, forward strand.
TATTACAGTATTCCTGTGGGCATTTCATACGGAACGAAGTTGAACAAGCCACTCAATAAAGCAGATGAAGTTTTGCTTCGAAAAGAGCTTGTCTATAACATACCACTCCTATTGCAATGTAAATAAAAAAATAGGGAATGTGATTGTAGCACTAAGATGAACAAAATAAAAGCCCAATTATTCAAGACCAAGTGCAAAGTCAACTTGACACTGTGTAAGGGATACAACCGACACAAAATATAAACGATAAAAATATCAGCGAAAGCAATATTCTGATCGCATATCATTATCACGATTTTTAAATGAAAGATTAAAATGACTACAATAAAAGATTAAGAAAAGGGATAGAAGCAGTACAGATAAAATCAGTTCTTTTAAAACTTTCGGCCACATACAAACCTAAACAGCAAACAATCAATTTAAACATCTTGACTAAACAGCACACAGACGTACGTGTACCTAAGAACTTGTTCAGAGGTGCGTAACATCAACGAATTCAGAGAACGTCCCTAGAATATGTAAACAAAAGCCCTTCGTGACTCCTCCAGTCACTTTATTAACAAAGATGCACAATGACTTGAGAAATAACTTGTAACGTTAACAGTGCTATAACCTTGACAACACTCGCATATGTACATCAACTTGTGTTCATATACTTAACTTATTAGAACGCAAATGTGTTCAGCACAAGTATATACATGAGGTGCAATCACTTGTAACTCTTCAGGCAGTGGGATCTGTGGAATGGTAAATTAGAGTCAGTGAGCACCAATTCGTCCTTAAGCATGGCTGATATTCTCACCACAGCGAAACATATATGGTACACAGAAAACACGAGATGGACTGGAGGGCACTCAAAGAGGTCTAAACTTTCGTTGTTTTTTTTCATTCCAACCTGTAAAGTAGTGGGAATGCGACAGTTAGGCTAGCAAAGGTTGTAAATTAGCTACAGTCGCAAAACTGGAGGAAGAGCTTGTGTATATGGCTATTCGGGCAACTGAGTCGTCAGATGTCAAGTAAGAGCCTGGTACAAACCGTCTGTCTCGAAGCGATCAGATGCAGCTACATCTCCCGTGGTTTTCACGAGGCTTCAAATTTAAGCACTCAAGAAGAGCTATAACGATTTCATTAAACAATATCGTGCTCGCTGAAACAATTTCCTGCGTTTTCAAGTGCTTGTTTTGCGTTTTGTTTTAGGCATTTGTGTATTCAACCCACTTAACCATTCAAGTAAATGCTGTTAACTACGCTGTTGCACTTGATAAATGCCACTCTCTTACTGTAAACCACCTAGGTAGGATACGAAGTAAAACACACGAAGGAATCAATTCGCAAGAAGCGTGAAATTTTGTCACGGTATATAGTGTCACTGCATGCCGTCCGTTCTACACTGAAATATGAGTAGGCTGTCTGACATATCGCATAATCGACAGACTATTGTTCGGTACAGCCACACGTTCATTTTTTACGGCGCATTACGCTTACGGCGAAAAGGTCAATCGACAGACAGTGAAAGGACGTACAAAGTTGCCGAATTCTAATCGAGAACAGAGGTATAGCCGCGGATTTTAGGCGTGCTCACCTCAAAGTATAAAAAACGCACCTGTAACCAACGCGCCCACACGCATGCGAACGGGCAAAACTATAGCGCAGAATTACCAATCTGTACTTTTCATAGATTGTACCCAACGATAAGTCAGTCAAAGCTATTGAACCTGATTTAGGTATGAAATGCAGTTACAGAACGAACTTTACAAAGGAGCAGAGAAAATACACGTTTTGATAAGCAACAAATAAACGAATACTATGCAGTCTTTACGGTGTTTTAGATGAAAAAGGAGCCACTCACCTATATCCATAATTCTGCCATGAGCGACTGAACAGTTGTTGCAGCAGTCAAAAGTTAATCATGCTAGCTGCGAAGCCGTCCGACGAACAATGACGTACCACTGACAGCTACATAATGGTTGGTTGCAGCTGTCGCGATGCACACCTCACACGCCTTTTTCTGTGCATCGACATTGGCGATATTGCAGTACGTACAAAGGCCTAAAGACTTCACTCCAAACAATGCACACAAGAAACGGCACCACCAAACGGCGTGGTCCAATTTGAAGCACTCGAACTGACTGCGCTAACGGCGAAGCCGCCACCACGTCGTAACACCCCCGCGTGCCACGCAGCCAACCGTTCGGCAAATGACACCACTTTTAAAAAAAGTAGGTCACGCGATGTGCGTGTGCGCAACGTCTCTCTATGGGCATATCCCCCGTCTTGTCGGCACATAGGTTACCAAGCTGCTCATAGGTTAAGGTGCAAAGGTTACTTGGCAATAATTTGATGGTAACCTTTGAAATGCTTGAAAATAGGCCGTTGTAACCTTTAGTCTGTGCAAAAATAAATAAAACATGACTACAACTTGAAAACTGGCGACTTGTAACCTTTGCTGCATAGGTTACGGACGTCTAAAAGTTACATTAGAGGTTACTGTATTTAGAGTGTACGGCAAGCACCGTCTCCTACCGACCGCCGTCTGTCGGACAAAACTTCCAGTAGCTTCAAATGAAAGTAAGGAATTGAAGGAGGGAAGTTAAATTGGCGAGAAGGTTTTCTTAAGGGATACTTGACGAAAGGAAATTGCTCCAAACAAATTTGTAACCATTGGGAACATAGGCCACCAGCATTTAGCATGGCATCGAAACAACGTTCTATGTACAGGAACGATTATTAGGAAAAACATCGCCAGTGGGACCACCCAGCAAGAGGCAAATGATCTATGGCGGCCACGAAGGCGTGCTGAAGGGGCACGTCGTGTTGGGGGGCCTGACTAAATTACTAATAGTAGAGCAATAATATTATTACGTGCCAGCCAGTGAACGGGTTGAAGGAATTGTAAGATTCCTGTTCCACCTTCATTCACCTCAGTGAACCCTAACAATACTGACTTGAAAGAAATTGCAGGAACGAAAAGTGGTTCTTGAGCCGAAGCTACTCATTCTACATTCGAGGCTGAGCGTAACTTCATGAGCTCGGTTCAGTGATGAAGTTTTTCTCACGTGTTGGAAAATTATGACGTATAAGCGGAGCTCTCGAAACGGATGAAAATCATTTGATATGCATAGCGTGCGCGGAGAAGTTCATCCAGGGAAAAGAATTGGCAACAACCGCAAAACGTTTTCAAGCCCAGCGTCAAAAAAGTAGCTGCATCCCGAAAATAGTATGTACAGATTAATAATTTAAATATGCATCCAGTAAACCATGATTTCCCTCAGGGCAGTGCAATTGGCCTTTTGTCTTTTACATTAATGATTTCGTCGCTATTGACACATTCGGCCACTCTATAATCTGTGCGGAGGGTGCATCTATCTTTGTATCCGCGGAATGTTGAAATGATGTAAGCATACGAGGTATAGAAGAGTCAGTTCAGTCGTTCAGCCGTGTCCGACTCTTCGTGACCCTATGGACCATGTCACGCCACGCTTTCCGGTCTCTCACTATCTTTCTAACATCACATAACTTCATCTGAAGTGCCTCGAGGACGCCATCTAACCATCGCGTTCGCTGCCTACCCCTTCTCCGGCGCTTGCATGCAAATTTTCTCCCTAAACACCAAATATGCAATGAGGAAGTAAATCATTTTTTGAATACCAACTGATTGAAAGAGTGCATTCATTTAAATCACTCTGTGCCTGCTTTGAAGATATGGTGACTGTGATTATATTAATCGAATCATGCCGTCGGCATCAAAAGCAGTAAGTTTTCCTTCGCTCAATCATGCCGATTGATACTGAATGATGCCCCAATATCTTTAAAAGCTCCTTGAGTGATCGAGTGCACCAGCTATTTCCCAAACAAGCCGCGAATATTGAAATCAGTGCAGTAGTACAAATGGTCAGAGAGCGAACTAGAGTCGCGGTGGGCCTGCTGTGCACGTTTCACAAGAATCTCTCCGCTCTGTCACATCGAATTTAATCTGAAAGCGAAGAGCTTCATGCACAAGACCGGCAGTTGAGCAGAATGACATTTGATTCGACGGAATTAAGTATGCATCTACAGCATGGTCCAAGTTTTAGAGTTCCTGGTCTTTTTTTTTCACAAGTGCAAAAGAGTGAAGTATAACTTTTCTGCGCTTGTTTTTCGTCCACCCAATTTGACAATGCCGTCGTCGTTCACTGCAAAATAGTCGTTGCACAACACGGGTAGAAGAAATAATTAAAATACTGTGGAGTTGAGAAAAAAAGAAGCAGTCATTTTCTCTTCAAGGTTAATACGATACCAATGCTCTACGTGGTCTATGACTAGCTCAGTAGTGGAACGTTTACGGGTGCTACGCCAGGATGTTCTTGGTTACTTTTTGAAATGTATTCTGGAGAGAAGATCATCACATGTAAACTCACTTGACACTTCTTTCAAGCTATGGAATTTGTCTAAATCTGAAAGTGGTGATACAATTGTTCCCGTGTCGTTTAAATTTACTACAACGCTAAAGCCAGCCTGCCTCAAGAACAGGAAGCGAAGAGTCGGCAATATATTGTGCTTTTCCATGCTGTATTGGACCAGAAATTGATTGTGATGTCACAGCCATCTCTCACCTGCTGAAACCGAAATTGGCGAGAAAAGATAATTCAACAGAATTATTCAGCGGTCGTAGGCGAACACCGCGTAGTGATCCGATACAGGAATGTCTTACGCATCATCAACAAAAACAAAAATGGCACCGAAATTTGGTGTCTATACACCCTTAAAATGGCGGCCACGGGCGGAAAATATTTTTTCGTAAAAAAAAAAAATCTGGGATATTGTTCTTCATAGCAACACAATATGCTGTGATCCTTTAAGAAGAAATTAAAGATGATCGAGCCCACAACCTATATTAGTTGGTGTGGAATAAAACCGTCACTTTTATCTTTGGAGATCATGCTAGCTATAACAGCCTAGCATTGTCCCTGATGCATCATCATGACAGGAAAGGAACAAACAGTGATAGCATAACATATATACCATCACAGAGTTGAAGAACTTAATGGTAAGCTGACTAAAATTGTAAAAAATATTTTTCTTTCTTTTTGGAACTGCAGCAGCATCATGCTTTGTGCCGAAAAAAACATTGTCCTGACAAGCCCAAGAACATTTGACCACACGTACTAGTCACAGCTATCGAATGGAAAATAAGGGAAGACAGACTCAAAAGCACGGAAGAAAGCTGCAGGTGGCCTCCAAAGGATCCCTGTTTTAGCGAACGCACCAAAGACAAGGAAAGACCTGGAAATGCAATAAATGCCCACTCCTGGGAAAGGTGGATCTTTGTTGCAGCACAGAAGGAAAATATTATGGTAGCGACCCACTTGGCACACACATGGAAACGTTTAATGTGGTATTAGTAAAATAGACCTCGACAAAAAAGAGCATAGAAAATTTGCCTGCAGTGTTGGCAGAGAGAACAGGCATGCATAAATATAATTTGGCAGTGCAAACTGTAGAGGAGGGGAAAAAATAGATAACACAAACTTGACACGTCATGGCGCTTTTCTTGTGTCTTTCGCCTGTTCGCATATCTAGGGCACATTGCAGCTGTGTACCAGCTAGCGCACCAAGAAGTGCTACTATAAACCTCTTGGAGCAATTACACACTCCTATTTCTTACCATGAGAGGCCTACAGTATGGTCACTAACATTTCTATGTAAAACAGGCTGGCTCAGTTTAGTTTAGTCTTACACATGAGTGGCCTCTCACTGCATTTGACACCTACTAGAAAACATGCATATGCATTTAGTTTGTTAACGTATTTCCGATGAAAGAAGCCCTCTTCTCAACAGCTTCTCCGAAGAAAATGAACCATTCTCAGTTACTTCAAGACAGCCAATTTACCCACTTTACTCCTCTGGAACTCCGAAGGGAGCTGTATAATGGGCACAGAGGTGTCACAGTGCACAGATTTAATGGTGAACATTTGAGACCTTTAATCCCACTTTTAGAACACACTTTAGAAAAGGGAACTTTTTCTCTATTTGTTAATACAAACACGAGTAACGGGGTCCAGACAAACAGTTGCAGGTCTTTTTAATGGGATATTGCCACCGTCATCCAGTACCGGAAAATTAATTTCGATACTCCCCCCCCGCTCTTTTTATTGCTTTGGCTGTGCTGAACGAAATTCATACCGTGAAGTATCTTCATAAATAAGGTCAGTTTGATTCCATATCATAGCCCCCTTGTGGAGCAGTCGGTCTTTGCCAGCACATATTTTTACAAGCGGTGCACACAAGTAAGTGCTACTCACCTTTTCATGAGGCATCGGGAGAGCCCATAAGCAGCAGCTGCGATGAAGCCAAGATCTCAAAATCGCGGTGCATGAAGATTATTTTGGCACACACTGAAAGGAAATAGAAATGGTTGCTCTCGCTTGGAAAGGGCTAATTGGCGCCAAACGGAGGCGTTCGAAAATGTACTACAAAAGGAAAGCCCTCTGGTGCGAGCCGCCGGCGACCGACCGAAACATGTGTTATCTAAAGGACTGCTATTAGGAGCACGAAAAAGGGCTCACCTCACTTGAAGTCGTCGACAAATAAATTCAGAGCAAGAGGACGCAACAGTAATTGCGATCACTGGACACTAGCTGAACACGGAGGGGACAGCGGTGTCATGAGCTCGCATAAAGTTGGCGAGGCAAGTACGGAATGCCACCGTGCGTGTTTTGCGCTGTATTTCGCAGTACTCACGAAAGTCTGGAGAAACCTGCAGGGATGTGCTGCCCAATGTATTTTGCCGATTCATCTTCAGTCTGGTTCATCTGAAACCAACGTTGTCTGAAACAATGCGACACAAACGAGCCCCCCGCCAGCGCTGCTGCGCGCCAAAATTGAAAACGAAAAAAAGAACAAAAAAAAAAGAAACACACCTGTGGTATCTAGTGGTGTCAGGCGAGAAGCGGCATCTGCGTTTGAGAATAAGCGCTAGCAGAACATAAAAAACAGCAATTCATTACGTCACATCCGCCAGAATGCAAACGAATCCTCCTCGCCTACCTTCTTGCCTCTCGCGTATGCGCAGTTTATCGCGCGGCGGCGACCGTCAGTCCACGTGCACGCGCGCGGCACGTGCGCCCGAGCGGGCGCTGCGCGGCCGCCGCTGCACGTAGCCATGGCATCCGAGATTACCCCCGCGCGCGTTTCTCTACGTGTGCGCGGAGGTGATCTCGGAGGCTATGGCGTAGCATTTGTAGTTCCTCTCCGCTCCGCCAGAAACCGAGCCCTGGCGTCGTGGAGCAAACTCCAGCTTAGGTTCTTTATAGGCAGCGTAAGAGGGTTCTCGCACAGCTTTAGCCCTCCCTCTTGATCACTGTCAATGCTCTTAACTAAGCTAGTTGGTGAACAAATTCAGGCATGGTGCTAGCGCACAGGGAGGACACACACTGCGGGTAGGCGGACAGGACAAACGCTAGAGAAGGACTTTTTGTTGGGCTAGTTGGTGCAGCATTGTTTTTAAAAAAAGGACAAAGCGCTAACGACACATTCACAAGAAATAAGACACGGACAAGCTCTCACTGACAACTGATCTTTTACTCACGCATTATATAGGCACACCGTGGCGGCGCTAATCAGAGGCAGCAAACGTAATAGAAAAACAGTGATAGAAAAACCTTCATAATTTTTGATAGCCACCATAGCTTTCTGGATATTCCCATTCTTTATTACTGAGCGCGACAGAGGGCTTACTCACGCATTCATCTCCTGCCAGTTTTATACAGAGGGCTTCAAGGATGCTCTCCCTAGTATTCATCTTCGCTATGGCTGCGGTCTCCTCCCATTTTGGAGTACAGTCTGGTTGGAGAAGGCACTTTTTGCAATGTTCGGCCAAGTGGCCATCCATCGCAACGCCTGAAACCTTTAGCTGGTGCTCCTGAAATCTTTCGTTAAGGCAACGGCCTGTTTGTCTGAGGTAGGATTTCTGTTGTTGCTTTGTTGTCGCGGTGTACCGTTTATCGTTTTATGGGTGTTTTGTCTGTTTTATCTAACGTCACCTCGGCATGCCTTCACACGTGTCCGTTTTAGCTTTCACGTCACCTTTTCAAGATTTCTTTCGCCATAATGGTTTTCTTTCGGGTGTATATTTTGGTTCTGTAAGGTCTTTTTGTACCGTATTCCTCATGCTCTGCGTCCCATTTGCATTTCAGATTTATCGAATTTATTCATTACAGTGCATTCTGTAAACGTGGCGTTTTTAGGTCGCTTTTATCACTTCTGACGCGACTGCAACTGAAGGTGGCACCAGCGGAGCATGTTAAGGAGGAGGAAAAGGGGAAACAAAAGACAAAGAAAGGAAAAGAATAAAAAGAAAAAAAGTATCAATGTGTTCTTTCCGGAATAAATTGCAGTTGCAAGACTAGCGTTTGTCCTGTCCGCCTACCCGCAGTGTGTGCGCTAGCACCATGTCTGAAGGACCTCTTGATAACGTTCTGCCTGAGGGTGGCGGTAACACAGTAGAGTGGCGCTGCCAGTGTTCAAGGCATTAACAAAGTAGCAGGTTGGACAGGCGCCGATGTAGCTCAGTTGGTAAGAGGACCGGACGAGACATTCGGGGATCGTGAGTTCGGTTCCCACCATCGGCGCGTTGTTTTTCCTTTTAGGTAATAAAGTGATGTAATGTGATACTTTGTACGTAATTATCGTTACCCCTAAACTAATTACATTACTGATTGAGGTGAATCATCATCATCATCAGCCTGATTATACCCACTGCAGGGCGAAGGCCTGCCCATATTTCTCCCATATTTCTCCACTTAACACGGTTCTGTGCTAGCTGCATCCACTTGACCCCTGCGAACTTCTTAATCTCATCCGCCCACCTAACTTTCTGCCGCCCCCTGCTACGCTTTCCTTCCCTTGGAATCCAGTTTGTTACCCTCGGCGACCATCGGTTATCCTCTCTTCGCACTACATGTCCTGCCCATGTCCTTTTCTTCTTCTTAATTTCCACTAGAATGTCGGTAACTTGAGTTATTTCTCTGACCCACTCTGTACGCTTTCTATATCTTAATGTTACCCCTACCATTTTTCGTTCCATAGCCCTCTGGGTTGTCCTCAACTTAAGTAGAACTCTCTTGGTTAGCCTCCACGTTTCAGCCCCATAAGTGAGCACAGGCAAGATGCAACTGTTGTATACTTTCCTCTTGAGCGATACCGGTGAGCTGCTAGACATAATCTGCGAGTGCTTGCCAAATGCGCTCCATCCCAATCTTATTCTTCTTGTTACTTCCTTTTCATGGTCCGGATCTGCGGTTACTACCTGTCCTAAGTAGACATATTCGCCTACTACTTCCAGTATTTCGCTAATTAATGTAAACTGCTGTTCCTTCCCGAGGCTGTTGAACATTACCTTAGCCTTCTGCATATTGATTTTCAAGCCTACCTTTCTACTTTTTCTGTCTAGGTCATCAATCATTATTTGCAGTTCATCCCCCGAGTTGCTTAGCAAGGCAATGTCATCAGCAAATCGCAGGTTACTGAGGTATTCTTCATCTACCCTTATCCCTAGCTGCTCCCATTCCAAGTCTCTGAATACCTCCTCTAAGCAAGCTGTGAATAGTACTGGGGAGATTGTGTCTCCTTGCCTAACACGTTTCTTTATGGGAATTTTGTTACCTTCTTTATGCAGGACTATGGTTGCTGTGCAGCCACTATATATATCTTCCAGCACTTTCACGTACGGCTCGTCTACCCCCTGATTTCGCAATGCCTGCATCACCGCCGAGGTTTCAACTGAGTCAAATGCTTTTTCATAATCAATGAATGCTATGTATAAGGGCTGGTTATATTGCGAGCATTTTTCTATCACCTGATTGATGGTATGGATATGATCGATAGTAGAGTACCGTTTCCGAAACCCTGCTTGATCCTTTGCTTGATTGCAGTCTAAGGTTGTCCTGATTCTATTAGCGATTACCTTAGTAAATACCTTATACGTAACAGACAGTAAGCTGATTGGTCTGTAATTTTTAAGGTCCTTAGAGTCCCCTTTCTTGTGAATGAGGATAGTGTTTGCATTCTTCCGTGGTTCCGGTACCGTCGATGACACCAGGCACTGCGTATACAGGGTGGCCAGTTTTTCTAGCACGATATCCCCCCCCCCCTTCCTTCAGCAAATCTGTAGTTATCTGATCCTCTCCAGCTGATTTCCCCCCTTTCATTGTTTCTAGTGCTTTCTTGACCTCGTCCTTCGTCACTGGTGGAAGGTCTGACTGCTTTTCCCTACCGCCAATCTCATTACGGTCCTGACTACTTTGGCTACTGTAGAGATCTGAGGTGAATACCAAAGTAAAAATACAAAGAATTTGCTGGAGATAAACCAGGTAGGTGGCATAAGCAAAGCCGACGTAGCTTCCTCTCTCTGTTCTTTCTTCTTCTTCTGCGGCGCGGCTAGCTTCTACGGCTTGAAGAGGACGCCCGTCTGCGGTCGCTCTTGCTGCTATGGCAACGGCGCGGCGTGGCTACTGGCCGGGTTTACGCTACGGGCTGAAACCTGGCCTAGTATATTGCTTATGTAATAAAAAATAAATAATATACTTAATGCTTTCCTTGGCCTAGCCGACTGTTAGCTTCTTTTCTTCATGTATTATAACGAGCCCCCCGTTTCGTGTTCATTTATTTGCTTAATTCCTGTCTATATGTCTTTTATGTAGCGCTGAATAACCTTTTACGAAACCATGCTTCACCAATCAGCCCAGCAACGCGTTTTGTTAATTATCTTGTCCAAACTGCGAAAAACTAACACGCTATGTGAATGCACAGTTAAACACCAGAAACATGCGATGAAGGGGTCGTGTATCTGATTGACTTCGGTGGTGGCAGTATCAAGAACAATAAAGGAAGCAATATCATGGACCATATTCTTTCATGCCAGACAAAAACATGCAATATTTTTCTGGATTGCGATAGCAAAACACGTGCAATCGTTGAAGCAGAGAAGGTAAAGTTCAGTTCACACCTGCGTTAGCACGCATTCCATCTTCCCCAGAGATACAAAGTTTGGATTTCAGCGAATGGGATAATGATGCGCAAAAATAATTACATGTGTTTACTCGCGTGTAATCGGCCTGTTTGAAATGAATGTATTTAAACTAGTGATTGTGGTGTTCCTTTCTGTTCCTCGTCTTTTGTTGCACTACAGAGTAGTGAATTAAGCTACCAATTTGTTCATTCTGCAGTGCTACGTTTTTCGTCTTCCTGTGAGTCGTTTGCATATCTTGTGCACAGCTTAACCTGCTAAACGGACACATTGACTTAATTGATTTTGCATGCGCTTTATAGGTTTTGCGCGATCGGGAGACTTTCTTAAACGGCAGGTTGTAAAATGGAGCCTTGTGAATGAAAGTCGGTAGGGCAACGAGAGCGGCCCGAAAACTTAGGTTCGGCCACTTTTTGAGGTTAACGCAAGATATTAAAACGTTTGAAATCTAAAGGATACTTGCGGCTAATTATTTTCGATGTAGCATGAAAATAAAATGTAAACGAAGCGCCGCGCTAAAGAGACATTTTTGCTTCAACTCGTCTTCCGTCTAACGCCGTGTTTGACGGGTTCACTTAGACGTAGTTTTACGGAAGGGGATAGGGTCACCGCGGTTGAGGTGTCCGTCGTGTAACGACTGCGTTCAAGGACGCCTCATTTCTACTTCAGTAATTTTCTCCTCTGACGGCGCTTTGAGCAGCGCGCCCAAAAGTGAAAGAGTTTCGCACCATTTAAACTTTTTGAAAGTTCATCTTTCTAGTGTCCCCAAGGAGTGAAATAATTTTGTGCCATTTCTTTGGGTTTCGTAAAATCAGCCCCCTATGAGGAGGCACTTGATCCACTTCAGCGCCGGGTGTTGGCCCCAGAAGGTGACCGATTTCGCTCATCTTCGTCTTTTCATAGCGGTTCGTGTCCGTACTCTACACGGGAGCACGCCAAGTACAGGCGCTATGGGCTGCATTATAGGGCCCTCCCGTTTGCAAGGCGCGTTCATTAGGTCTACCCTTATACAACATGAACGGATATACTTCCTGGCCAATGGGTGCGCAGTTCATGTCGGAATCCTTAGGTCGTGGGTTGCGTTCCAACTCCAATATTTTTTAACGAATTATTCTCGTTTGCTTACAGGGAGTCACGGAGGAATTTGGCGTTGATTCTGAGATTTTTCGTCTTTTCCGAAGTTTTTCATCATTTTTTTTCTCGGCTTTTTTTTTTTCGTTTACGCTAAGCGGTGCCGATGACGATGAATTTCCTGCAGAACATGATCTTTAATGCTGTCGCATCAAAGGTGCACGTCGCAAAGTAGTGTGGAGCGCAAATGAGAGATCTGCTTGAATAGACTGCAGCGTTGCAAAGCCAACTTTGGGAGTTAACGAAGATGCCACGAGAGCATTAAAGGTTTTATGCAAATGTGAGATGGCTTTTCACATAAAGCGAAGCTTCACATAGGGGGGGAGAAACATGGAGTCCAACAAAAAGAGTCCACTCGGAAACGGAAAATATCAGATGTACACCGATAAGAGACGGCCAGGGAACAAAGTCGCCATTCTTGTTCCACTGCGTCTTAAGTTCGCGGGCAATTGAGATAATTTCGCCACGACGGACAAAAATGCGGGAAAATATTTCAAACTTGTTGGTACTTGGCCGTTCTCAGACTCCTTTTATTCGCTGCAACCACTCGGAATGCTTTTAACGACATAATGGCAGAACTGATGATGCATGTGAAATAGTCTTAAGGAAGTGTGCGATGCGTTCACGCTGTTCCTTTTCGCATGCCAAATATTGGAGCACATAAACTTCTTCGGCTGCGCAATTTCTCGTTCCAGGTAAATCTCCCACGTCACAGCATGGATGAGGGTGTTCGCTATACGGCATACTTTCATTTGCGCTTTAAAAAACAAAGCTGCCCAAAAATAATGCGTTCATCTTATATAGAAAGCTGTGCTAGCCTATTTGCATGAAAATACAAAAACGCTACTCAAAGGCAATGAAATACCTTAAATATATATAGGGAGGAGGTTGATCCTTGAATGGGTCCGGTAGGGCATAAACGTAAAGGGGCTGACACACGGTAGAAAAACAGTAAACTTTAATCCGACATTTCGGCTATATATATATATTGTGAGCCTTCTGTGGACCTTCTTTCATTTGTACATGCCATGATCTTCTTCTTTCATTTGTACATACCATCATCATCGTCCCGCGGCGCCGGCTCCGGCGCGCGCCTGGGTTCGTGATCGGATTAAAGCGCTAGACAAGGCTTGGCTGTCCTTGCCGTCACGACCTCGCCGTCTCGACCTAGCCTTCTTTTACAAGTGGTGGAGGCGAAATTTGATCCCCTTGCTGCCTTGGGCCCTGTTACGACCGTGCATCCGCATTTGCGCGCTCTATTGTTCGCCTGTGGGCATGGAAAAGTATTGTGAATATGTGGTGATGGTCCAATGGCTCTAAGTGAGCCTGTTTCCAGGAATCCTGTTTTGTAAGCCTGTTTTGCTTTGTGGACAGCCTGCAAATGCCAAATTGACCCTGTCAAGAGAACGTCTGGAAAAACACAAAGAAACGTCCCCCTGCGGGAAATAGCAGGAAGTGCTTTCTTTTGTTCACCCTTCCAATCGAGAAGTGCTATCCTCCAGTGATGAATGCCTCCTATCCAAAGGAGACGACAGAGGGACATGTCCGCTGGCGTGCAGGACAAGAAAGGAGCATGACGCATACGGTCATTAAGTGATTTCCCAGGAATGCAGGAAAGATTTGCAATTGTCGAAAACGGACAATGCTGGGAGCGTATGCGGCGCGCATGTGCACTTGGGTTTCTGAGAAGTAAATCCACTTGCCGGAACCAGCTGCCTATCGTTTCTTTGCTGAAGAATAGAAATGTACCTCCTCTCCTCGCCGTTCCCAAGCTTTTCCCGCCAACAAGTGATCACGCCCAACGAATTAATGCCGGACCAGTCAGTGCTTCAGACCATCAGTGCAGTGATGTGTTCGATTGGATGCCGATATCTGAGGGGCGTGCCCTGGATTTGGTTGGTAAGCATCTTCAGAGAGGGGCTGGACATAGGGGGTTTTAAGGACGCTGCAGAGCACGAAATGTCGCTCTGAGCCCTGGGTAAACGGCTCATCCAGTCGCTTCTCGCTATGAACTCTTAACGCTTGCCATTTTGCTGATGTACCCTTCTTTTTCGTGTAAATAATCTTGTAAATAATTTTTTCAAAGTGCCATTAAACCTGCTTGTACATATTTCACCAACTTCGAAGATTCAATCCTACTTCAACCCCGAGTCTCTGCACGCTACCAAGTGAAGGCCGGGTCGACGTAGCCCCAGCGTCACGACAGCCCTGCCTCTCGCTGGAGCTACGTTCCGGTCGCCGTTTGGCAACTGCCACCATCGCTATGTCTACCGACAGTGTCCACGAACAAGCCGGACCTTCTACCTCGGCTGCACCACCCCCTCCGACTGTGCCCACACGACAGCGCGACCCGCCGCCGTTCGCTGGTCGTCGCGATGAAGACGTCGACGACTGGCTTGACACCTACGAACGCTGCAGTGCCTACAACCGGTGGGACGATGCTCTGAAATTTCTCAACATCTCGTTCTACCTTATTGAGGTCGCCAGCACTTGGTTCATCAACCGCGAGCCCCACACAACGAACTGGACCACCTTCAAACAACAGTTCCGACAGTACTTCGCCGACCCGGCAGTTCGGACTGAGATCGCGAAGACCAAGCTCGCTTCACGCCGTCAAGGTCCTGATGAGTCATATGCGTCTTACATAGAGACCATACTTGCACTCTGCCGGCGTATTAGTCCCACCATGGCGGAACATGAACGAGTACACCACGTCTTGAAAGGAATCAATTCTACGGCATATAACATCCTAGTTGCTCAGAATCCTTCAACTATTGATTCCATTATTACGACCTGCCAACGCATCGACCAGCTGCAGTCCTCCCGATTGCAGCCCGTCAACGCTACTGGCCCGACCTATGCTGATCTCGACCTGCGGGCACTTATACGAGCCATCATCCGCGAGGAGCTCCAGGCGCTCAAGCCTGTCTGTCGACACGGGTGCGAACACTCTTCCGCAACATCTAATGACGCAGGTCTTCGCAGCATCATCAAAGAAGAGCTGGCAACAATCACCGAACCTATAACATCTGGCCCTCCGGCACCCCGCTCAGTACCGACTTACGCGCACGTCGCAGCATCCCCCCCTCCTTTAGTTCCCCCGCCTCGACCGGCACCAAACTACAATCACGTCAATGCAATAACAACGGCTCAACCTGCACCACCCTATTACGCACCTTGGCGCCCCTCCCGACCAATTTGCTATTACTGTGGCATTAGAGGACATATATCTCGCGTCTGTCGTCGCCGCCTCCAGAACGAGCGCCGTGGTTACGATACCTTTGAAAGTGACATCCTTCCAACGTCATATTATCAACGCCGGTTTACTCCAAGCCCACCTCGAAGGTCATCCCCACCTCCAGAATCCTCGTCTGAGCCTCGTGGAACCCATGCATCCCGACGTCGGTCCCTATCCCCATACCGCCGCTCAGTTTCCCCTCTCCGACCCGCAACAACTATCCCTGTCCGCCATCCGGAAAACTAAGCGTTGCAGTTTCCGGAGGTCAAACTGCACTCTGCGAACTTACCAAAAGTCCTCCAGATCGCCCGTATAATGTGATTTCTGTTTTCGCTGAAGGTTTACCGGTCGAAGCATTGATTGATACAGGAGCTGCAATTTCTGTCATTCACGCTGATTTGTGCTACCGTTTGCGAAAAGTGAAGACACCATATGATGGGCCTGAACTCCGTGGAGCCAATGACGTCCCTTTGCGCCCTTTAGCAAAGTCCACCGTACGAATTGTTATTGACGGCGTCCGCCATCATGTGCAGTTTGCTGTGCTCTCACCATGTGCGCATCTGATGATTTTAGGATGGGATTTTTTGTCAACCGCTTCGGCGTTAATTTCTTGTGGCGACCGTGTTATCCATATGACAGACAGCGATTTTTCATCTGAAATTTCTGAACGACATCATCCCCTAATTGCCGCCGCTGATACTGTTTTGCCTCCTCAGTGCGAAAAACTGCTTACCGTTGTTTCTGACCACATCACTGACGGGGACGTACTCATCGCACCATCTCATCGTCATCTCGCACGCGGTATCGCCTTCCCGTCTAGTCTTGTGAGGTTCTGCAACGGCTCAGCGACAGTAGCGGCCACTAACACTTCACGTGAATCTCTCGTGCTCCCAAAAGGAACTTCTCTCCCCTGCATGGTGGATGTTCAACCTTTGTCCTTGATGGTGCTCACCGCCCCTCTGCCTCAGCGCCGTGTTTCGCCAGACGTCTCTCTTTCTGTTCTCACAAAGACTATTAATCCTAACCTCACGCCGAACCAACGCCAAGAACTGCTGACATTGCTTCGACACCACCAAGCCATTTTTGATGCCACTTCACCACCACTGGGATGGACTAGTGTTGCGCACCATCGCATCATTAGTGAAGGTAACTCTATCGTTCGCCGACGGCCTTATCGGGTTTCCCTCTCTGAACGAAAAGTAATTGAAGAAAATGTAAATGACATGCTCCATCGCAATATTATTCGTCCCTCGACAAGCCCATGGTCCTCCCCAGTAGTGTTAGTTAAAAAAAAGGACGGCTCGGTACGCTTTTGTGTTGATTACCGGGCACTCAACAAAATTACCCGCAAAGATGTATACCCAATGCCAAGAATTGATGACGCCCTTGACTCTCTCCAAGGCGCCGAATATTTCTCGACTTTGGACCTCCGCTCAGGTTATTGGCAAATACCTATGCACGAGGACGATAAAGAAAAAACCGCTTTCTCAACTCCCGATGGCCTTTACGAATTTAATGTTATGCCTTTCGGACTTTGTAACGCACCAGCGACATTTGAAAGAATGATCGATACTGTGCTTCGTGGCCTCAAATGGAGAACCTGTTTATGTTACTTGGATGACATTGTCATCTTTTCGTCAACTTTTAACGACCATCTCACGCGCCTGAATGAGGTCCTCACGTGTCTCGCTTCAGCGGGCCTTCAGCTCAACACCAAGAAGTGCCACTTTGCACAGAAGGAAATTAAAATATTGGGACATCTAGTCAGCCATGACGGCATTCGTCCAGACCCTGAAAAAATCATCGCGGTCTTGAACTTTGCTCGTCCACAACGGATTACAGAATTGCGCAGTTTTCTCGGCCTGGCGTCTTATTTCCGGCGTTTTATAAGGCATTTTGCAAGTATTGCTGCTCCACTTCATGAACTACTTAAAGCACGCAACACTTTCGTGTGGACTGAACAGTGCGAAGCCGCTTTTAATAATCTGAAGCACGCCCTCACATCAGACCCTGTTCTTGGCCACTTCAGTGAAAGCGCTCCAACCATCTTGCACACTGATGCTAGTGGTCTCGGTCTTGGAGCTGTACTCCTGCAGCGCGATGCAACTTCGCGTGAGAAAGTGATTGCCTTCGCCAGTCGGACTATGACTCCAGCTGAGAAAAACTACACCATTACCGAGCAGGAGTGCCTTGCCGTCGTCTGGGCTGTCCAAAAATTTCGCTCTTACCTATATGGTCGGCATTTCACAGTTGTGACCGATCACCATGCTCTTTGCTGGTTGTCTTCGCTCAAAAATTTGACAGGCCGACTTGGCCGTTGGATTCTACGCCTGCAAGAATACAATTTCGACGTCACTTATAAATCGGGTCGCCAACACCAAGACGCCGACGCTCTTTCTCGCTGTCCACTTTCGGAATCGGCTTGCTGTTTTTCTTCCCAATGCATTTCCACCTATGACCACAGCCGACCATCTCTTTCTCCGACGTATATCACAACAGTTTCATTTGATGACTCTGAAAACAAACAAGCACTCCGCTCACAGCAATTAGCCGAAGCCTACTGCCGACCCATCATCGACCGCCTTATTGGCGCTTCGGACCCACCCAATGCTCGGCTTCGCCGACAACTTCGCAATTTTAAGCTCGAAGATGGCATCCTACTCCGCTTCGTGTATTGCCCTGATGGAACTCGCTGGATCCCAGTCGTGCCGCGTGTGCTTCGTCCACGTATACTGGCGGCTCTCCACGATGACGCTACTGCAGGTCACCTTGGTGTTGACAAAACCTACGACCGAGTGAAAAAACGATTCTTTTGGCCTGGCCTATCTTCCTGCGTTGCCAAATACGTCGCATCCTGCCCTCTGTGCCAACGTCGCAAACGGCCGACGTCTTCGCCCGCTGGCCTTCTACAACCTGTTCCCTGTCCCGCCACGCCATTCGACGTAGTCGGCATTGACTTATATGGTCCCCTATCTCTCTCCGATGGGGGTAACCATTGGATTATAACGGCTGTCGACCACCTTACACGCTACGCTGAGACAGCACCTGTACCGACCGGTTCCGCTCAAGAAGTAGCAAATTTCTTTTTGCGATCAATTGTATTGCGTCATGGCGCTCCTCGGGTGCTCCTAAGTGAC
The DNA here is from genome assembly GCF_055883805.1 of Amblyomma maculatum. NCBI lineage: Eukaryota > Metazoa > Arthropoda > Arachnida > Ixodida > Ixodidae > Amblyomma > Amblyomma maculatum. The sequence goes on from NC_139349.1 coordinate 184,104,393, forward strand.
CGCGGGACGGCCTTCTTATCGGCAGTCGTTGCCGAAGTTCTTCACGCGTCATCCACCCTTCATAAGACAACCTCAAGCTACCATCCCCAGACTAACGGGCTGACTGAGCGATTTCACCGCACCTTATCGGATATGATCTCCATGTACATCACACCGGATCATCGAAATTGGGACACTATTCTACCATTCGTCACTTTCGCCTATAACACAGCAGTACAGCGGACTACCGGTTATTCTCCATTTTTCCTCGTTTATGGCCGTCCTCCCACTACAATTCTCGAAGCTTCCTTCTTCTCTGCGCCCGACTACTCCACATCAGTACCTACCCAGTTCTTATCTCGTGTGGCCAGATGCCGTCATCTTGCCCGCCTCAACACAGCAGCGTGCCAGGAAGACCGCAAGAGTCGCTACGATTCTACGCATCGCGTGGTTTCTTATCGTCCCGGTGACGAAGTACTGCTGTATACACCACTGCGCACCCCTGGCCTTAGTGACAAATTCCACCACCGCTACCTTGGTCCCTACGAGATTATCAGCCAAACTTCTCCAGTCAACTACAAAGTCACGCCTGTTGATCCCCCAGCCGATCGACGCCACCGTGGAACTGAAATTGTTCATGTTTCTCGCTTGAAACCGTTTGTGCGTCGCGGTACATCGCTTAATTAGGAGCGACCAGGCTGGCCGCTTCCGACCCCCCGGGCAGATTGTGTGAGCCTTCTGTGGACCTTCTTTCATTTGTACATGCCATGATCTTCTTCTTTCATTTGTACATACCATCATCATCGTCCCGCGGCGCCGGCTCCGGCGCGCGCCTGGGTTCGTGATCGGATTAAAGCGCTAGACAAGGCTTGGCTGTCCTTGCCGTCACGACCTCGCCGTCTCGACCTAGCCTTCTTTTAATATATATATATATATATATATATATATATATATATATATATATATATATATATATATATATATATATATATATAGCGGTGGCCTTATGGTAGAGCATGCACCTCGCATTCGAGAGGTACGGGGTTCGATCCCCAGTGCCGCCGGGTACCCAACGGTTTGCAATGGGTACAAAATTTCCCCCGGAGCCGAGCACCAGGCCGGGCGAAAGCTTGTACCCATTGAAAAACCGGTGGGTAACAGGCGGCACCAGAAATCGAACCCAGTACCTTCCGAATGCGAGGCGGATGCTCTACCACAGGGCCACCACTTTTTTTCTTTTTATTGCCTGACTTCAGCACAATACACAAAACCACTTACAGGGCACAATGAGCATTCATTAATACAACAATCAGCCAGGTGGGTTGTGGCGTCGTCGTGCTAAAATTCTCTTAGGGTCACTAATGGCTCCAATCTTCCGAGCCACTCGGGAGCTTCAGGAGCAAGTTTCTGAATTTCAATATATCTATTCATGCCTTCCCTAAAACAGATCCGTGCTGGCCGTGCGTCAGGATCGCAATGGTATCCTGCCATTCTCGAGCGCCAAATACAGTGGAGGGCCATTAGCATAATAAGGTCAAATGACACCCCGTACGCATGCTTGGGTATATATGTTCACTAACCGGTTTAAACATGTAAACATCCTTGTAGGGCCGCGCCCAAGGATAATCACTTGCAGGTGCACGTCTCTGCACGACGCCGTCACCCGACTGTCTGCTTCTGGTGTTGTAAAAGCTTTTCCCCTTCTACAAGCGTGCCGCGGGTGGGGAGAGCCGACCGGACCGTCGGCGCCGGATTTGCGGGACCCTTTTAGCCGGAAGGTCATTCATGGGAACATGCGTAGCGGAAAGTGCTGCTGGGTGCTCGCATGTATGGCAGCCTTCGTACTGGCCGGTGGCGAGCACCCAAATGACCCTTCGGCCTTTTTTTTTTTTTTACACTGCGACTTTGAGCAGTGCAAGGGAATTTTATCCTGTCTGCAGACGCGACAAAAGAGCGCCCGAAGAAGCATTCAGGAGTTAACTCGGGTATTGTGCTCAGAGTGGGCAAGCCGGAAGCTCCCCTTTAATCCGGTGAATCTTTCCCTTTCCATGTCGTTGCTCGTAGTGGTAAACACGGGTGGCGCGGGGCAATGCACTGTGGAAAGGATTCAGCCAGCAGCGGCGGCGTGGATGAGGCGGCGGTGTGCGGGAGACAAGTGGGAAGAAAGTCTCCCGAGAAGAGAGGGTTCGACACCCTCACTGGGGAAAGAGTTTGGCTGTGCTTTGTTTGTTGTAATTTGTATTGCTAATGGGGCCCAGGGTTAGAGGCTAAGGCCAACTCCTGTGGCCGTGCCCATCTAGCATATTTCCTTATTGGACAGTTGATGTGTGGGGCTGGCCTCTGAAAACGACCGCCCCTATTTCTTTGTTTTGTGAAGGTGTAAAATGAGACGTGATCCAAGAGAGTTCAGCCCAGTCTGAGCTGGAGCTCCATGCGTAGGCATGTAACGCGGCCGTTCTGCTTAGGCTGTAACTAGTTAGGTCGAAGAGTAAAGTAGCGCAGAGTGTTGTTTTTGTAAATTCATTTCAAATTCCAGTTTTACTCTGTATATATATGTCATGCTGTAAATACATGCCCTACCATCATCACCTACAAGTACGCCTCCTGATCTTCTCTACGCCGAACTGCATAACAAGAAGGGTTTAAAGAACCTTCCGAAAGGGAACGAACGACATAAATTCTACTGGCGCAGCCGACAGGATTCGGCACGTCTCATCTACAAGGACAAGCATCGCACCGGCAACCACAGGCCATTCGACACGGAGCAGCGAGGAACCGTCAAGGGACGATTCTACCTCGGCTGCCACCGACGCCGTCGGAGCGGACGCATCATCCGGGCTCTGGGCAGCAGACAACAAAAGATCTGCGCCGGGTGAGTAGGATTTCTTGCGTTTGTTGAAGTTGGCATGGTGGTTGATTTGTGGCTCTTATGGTTGAGATGATAAGAATGCTAGCGGCTAAAGAAAGCGAATCTAATCCTGAGAGTGAATCGAGGTCAAATCCTCAACAGGAGCAGCAATCGCTAGGGGGCGGAGTAGAAATGGTTACTGATCAGAGTGAGGTAGTGACTATGGAGGGCAGTGGCGTAGCCAGAAATTTTGTTCGGGGGGGGGGGGGGGGGGGGCTCACGTTGCTGCGTGTCCTCCTCCATACAGAATTTGTCAATGGATCAAATATGATTAATTCCAATAGCCATTGTGTATTAGGTGCTGCAAACGAATTCTTGAATGCCACGCAGTACGCACTGCCAAGACAAATGTAAAATATTAACTTTATTATAAAAGAACATATATGTATGGGACAAACATTGTGGCAGAAATAAATAACATCAATGCTTCCCTGATTCTGTCTCTTGAATAAGTACAGAAAATATTAAACGAAATCTAGAACTATATCAGTTCGAAACCAGCAAAGCAGTGCATACCGCTGATATGAAAACGTAAAGGCCAAGAAATGAACACTTTGACGGGAAATGCTTTATTGAATCTGTCATCCAAGACGCTTGTTTACATTTTTGTACACGTCCAACGGCCACTGACGCTGTCCTTTTTTCCATTTATTGCACAGGAACACCTGTCACCGGTCGTATACTGTGGGTAATTTAAGTGAAATTATAGTCGCAACAGAGAGCGCACAGAAAAAGCAGGAGAGTTCTGAAACATATGTACATACAAATGCGAAGATACAATGGAATATTATAAATTAGATGATACAACTTGATAAGGGCAAAAAATTACCACTGGAAACAAACTTCACTATATGTATGCACAAAACCTCGCAACATGACATTTAAATATACGTACAAGTCTCCAATATATCTATGCAACTAAGCAAAGTCACTGCATATGATGCGTCAAACAAGGCACATAAACGTGTTGCGCAATCACAGATAGTAAAGTTTAAGCACAGAAAGACAGACGATCTAGGCAAGAACAAAGCCATGATCGCCACGCTTCGGTCGCGACAGCACCATATGGGTAGAATAATAAAGAATGGAAAAATCAATACATTAAATGCAGATTTTAACTGCCTGCACAGCGACAACAGTTATTCTGTACCCAAAATTAAAGAAGTGTATTGCTTTGGTTAAAAAAAAAAGTTGCAAAAAGCAGGACAGGTGTGTTTAGAAAACGTTTTATTACACATTAGACATTCAGATTAGACAATCACATGGGCGCCGACAAATGACCGAAACAGGAAATGCATATATTAAGAACAAAGCAAAGTGCACATAAAATACAGCCTAACGAATAAATACATCACAATTCAGTATTTACATGGAGAATAAAATTTGGCTGTTTGTGATGATGATATATACAATTTTAAATGGCACTGTACATGAAGGTATAGACAGTAGAATAATTTGCCAAATAAAATAGATATAAACATATACAGGAATCGCATGCACAGTATATATGGCACATTGTTGCGGTGTATACAGCTGTGAGTTGGCATATATATTTGCATTATATTACAGGTACCAAGCAGGACGGACAGGTAGCTAAAAAAGAAAGAAAGGGACAAACGAAACCCTGACACGATGCGACAATTCGAACTACCCATTATCCGAGTGTGCTTGTTGAAAAACGCCGCGTGGGCTGGGTTTTCAATGTGCAGGTCGGTCAAAATTGGTTATTGATGTCCTCGCAATTTTCGCATTCATGTCATAATTTTTATCTGGATGCTGACTGTTACAATAAAAGACAAAAATGTCTGCGGTTTTAAAAGCTAATGAACAATCATGTTTTTACAATTACGCGTTTATGAACCCGAAGGAACCGTGCTTTTACTTGCATTATTTTTCCTGCTTTGCTATCTAAAGGACAAACTTTACTCGGCGGGGCGGTCAATCACTTCGGACACGTTGATGTCGACGTTTCTGTGGGCGTATAGAAGCGCCAGCCCAACCATGCGTTCTTCAGACATTGTAGAACGCAAGTAGTTTTTTAGCAATATCATGCTTGAAAATGATCTCTCTGCACTGGCAGTGGTCACTGGAAGGGTGACTAGAATTTGCAGCAGCTTGTACACATTTGGGTAGAAGCTGCCGTCGCAGTGAGAGAGGGCATCTATTCCTGTGCTGGGACGCTGGCTTTGTCCACCATAGCCGCAGTTCCCCCAAAGCAGCCTTCACATCCACGTCCTGCGCAAAAGCGGCCAGGAGATTTTCTGCTCCTTTCTGTCGGTCATCTCGCATTGATGGTACTGCCGATGGTACAATTACAGAAAAGCCCTTTAAAATTGTCTTGTGCTTTTCGAACCGTTGCTGTAGCTGTACTAATACGTGGTCCATGAATGGAATGTATACATTTCTCCGGAAATATTCCTCAGCATTTTCTGATGTAACGCTCCCACGATCCTGCTGTCGGACACCGGCTCGTCGGGTGGTGATTTCAACATTCATTTTTTTTGCCAGTTCCTGCACTTGCGCAAAGATTTTTGAAAAAGAAACATTTGAATTTTTGCGGTCATTTTCGATCGACTGCTGCACCACATCTATGTCGTCAATGGCGGCGCTCATGTCGGTGTTCCTGGTCTGCAGCTTCTTTGACAGGGTCATCGTAGCGCATGCTCTGCCACATGCAGGCTCACAAGGAATGCCGGTGACAAACGTGCCAACGCCAAACTATTTGCCTGAACTGGACTTTGGCCGTTGCCGTTTAATTTTATCTCCTCTAGTGCCGCCATCACCGGTTCAAACAAATGAAAGAACTGCATCATGCTTTTCCACCCAGCGCGTTTCACATAATCCCAAAGGTCGCTGCCTTCTGGACTCAGGACAAATCAAACTTATCATTTCTCGTAAAACGTGCGAGCGGTTAGGAGATTTGCGGAAAAAGTTTGACGCTGCCTTTAGCGTTCCAAAACAGTTTCGGATATCTGTGATGCAGCACGCCGCACAGAGAACTAGGCAATGGGTGTATAATGCGGCTGGATATTTCTCACGAACGACAGCTTGCACACCATTCGCTTTAGCAGCCATCGAGCTGGCACCGTCATAACCTTGGCCACGAAGATTATGCATATGAATTCCAAGGTCTAGCAGAAATTTTATAATGGTGTCTGCGACGGCCCTACCACTTTGGTCCTGAATTGGCACAAAACCTAAAAGCGCTTCTTCGATATCGTTGGCTTTCTTGTTTAGGTACCTTGCACAAACAGTGAGCTGTTCGATTCCAGCAATATCTGCCGTTTCGTCAGCAAGTACGGAGAAGCTGCCTGCAGCGTTTATTTTTACAACTAGGCTTTCTTTGATAATTTCCCCACAAATTTCTATAATTTGGCTTTGCACATCTGGACTTAAATACGATGCATTACTGGGACAACTTTCCAAATGGTTCTTCAGATTTGTATCTCCACAATCAGCTCGCATGCAAAGAAGCGCTCTGAAAATGCCAGTATTTTCAGAGCAGCCTGTGCTTAAATCAATAGGACCACTGTCCCTATGACCACGAAGGGCCAGACCTTGTCGCCCGTAAAAAAGAACTGTCTCAATAATAGGCCCTAACCTTCGTCTGTTGTCTCTTATTTGAGTTTGCCTGCCCTGGTCGAGCTGGTCGATCACATTCGGCGCGCTTCCCGAGAATGTTTGGAGAAAATTACCAGCCGCCAGCTGACAGTGACGGTGATATTTAGTGTTTTCGTGCGTGTCAAAGATTTCGAGGGCGTGTTTCCATTTCTGGAACGGCTTGGATACGAGAGTTCCAGTGCGCGCATGCTGGCCCTTACCAACCTCATGTCTGCAGAAAAGGACACACACTCGGCAAAACGCACCTTCTTGAAGCGCTGAGTATCTGAGCCATCGGTACCTGTCTAGCCAAGCGGACTGAAACCTCCGTTTTTGCTTCAGATCTTTCGTACATTTGAACACGTAACCTTTCGGAGGAATCCAAGGAGAAGTTAACAGATGATATCTGGTCTGATCCTCTATTCTGGAGCCACTCTCGTACATCCCAATGTCAAACTTGCTTGTTTCCACCTTCTGGGGATCTGAGAGGAGTAAAGATTTAAGACACCACTATTTCGTACGGTATATGAACGCGCTGTTTTCAAAGTTCGAACTGTATCCTGATTCAACGAATAAAATTAGGCGAGGATTCTCACCAGAGGAGCATGTTGGAACAGGCGATGCAAGCGCCCCCTATTGGAAAACGCAGTGCCACTGGGAGACACTGGGCCAGTGTCATACCTGATTATCGGACCAGTGTGGCAATGCATACTGGCACACTGGCCTACACTGGCATGCCGGCCTACACTGGCATGCTGGACTACACTGGCATGCTGGACTACACTGGCATGCTGGACTACACTGGCATGCTGGACTACACTGGCATGCTGGACTACACTGGCGCACTGGGTGACACTGTGCTGGCACACTGGCAGTAGCTAGCCAGCATACAGACCACACGTGATACTAGCATGCAGGACAGAATACACCCTGCACAGAAGCGGGTGATGCCCTGTTCCCATTGACTGTAACGTAGAGCTTCGCATGATATATGCAATTTTATTTTCACACATTTCCTTCTGACGGCCCTCACGACTGACTTCTGCAAACATATCATCAATGGCCTTTCGGTCCGAGATCCTTTTGGCAGTCGACATGTCACTTGGGTTTTCAGTGACCACCTTTTGTATTAGATCTAAAAAAAGAGAAAATGGTGTTAAGGTCATGGTTCAGAATTACACTGTTGATCTGCCACTAATTTTAACATTCATTTCACAGGGGTGCAATAGAAGAAATAGGATTTGCAGCAATTTTTGGAGCAGCAAAATCCGTATTTGGAGCAGCTCACAGGAGAAAAAAAAACCTGCGCTTTGCAGAATGAATTTAAATTTTGAAGCCATTAACCAGAGAAGAAACCTTACCTTCGGGGCAAACAAACAAAAATATGTGAATATCGGACCCTATGGATGTGATCCAAAGGAAATCTAGCAAGGGCCACCTATTACAGGCGCTTGGCATATTTCGTTCCGGAATCTGGCGTGCACCTCTTTCTGTAAGCATTTTGTACCGCAAGGCGTGGCATCAAACAAAAAAAGAATGTTAGCCATACAACCAAGGTTAATTTTTCAAAAAAAAGATACAAAAAGCTAAAGAATGTGCTTTTTTTTTGCATCTAGCGCGGTTTAACAATCTCATTCAGAGATTCTTGCTAGCAAGACTCTTAAAACAATATTTTACTGTCTGCAAAATTCATAGCTTGTGTCGCGCGACGACAGCTCCAGTCGAGATTCAAAGCCATCAGCCTGCTATCAGCCTGTGCTTAAATGCGAGCGCAGTACCAAAAACAAAAATCTTCATTCAAAAGCAAAAAAAAAATAGCAACCCAAAGGCGAAAGGGCAAATGCCAAAAGCAGATAGGAAAGCAAGTCGTATATATTCGTATAAGCAAGGCTACATATTTCGTGCACAGAGCAATTTAGATGTTCCGGCATCCATAAATGTTAATTCTGACAGTCTTGGGCTACATTGTGGTGTTATGGAATTCAAAATTTGGCTGCTGCGCGTTTCCCGACATGCCGATGCTTCTCCCCTCCCCCCCCCCCAAATTTATTATCACCAACAGAAGCCATAACTGATGCATCTCCTACACTATCTGACGGGAAAGTGAGTCTTGAGTCTATTGCCGCGAAACCTTCAAACAGTATTTGTTGTTTTTTAACAGCCGCCGGCATACAGGCTTATCACTCTGATTCCGGATCGCGTATCAGTTCTGTATTCTTTGTTTCTTATTGCTCGATGTCGCGAGTCACACCTTTATCAGTTTCGTTGTAGCGCAAGATGCACCGAGATCTGTCTCGAAGGTTCCGACCACTCGGGTGTCTTTCCACAATGTTCCAGCCCGTGCTGGTAGCTGTTTGCGACGTTATCTAGATTGTTCTGTGCACCCTTTAAATTGAGCGTTGACGAGTGTGACGGGCGGTCTTTGTTCGACGATCGACGAGCACGTTTGTTTCTATCGCCGCGCCGAGTTGCTTAGTTCTTTTGCGGGCGCAAGTCAGCCCAAATAAACAGTTTCTTTAGTGCAATCATCGACCCTTCAATTGTGTCGTCGACCTCGTCACCACTACGTGACATCTGGTGGAGGTGCTGCCTTTGATCCTTCAAGCGAAGACCCAAGCCGTGTTCCTGACGCCCTGGAAGACCAGCCTACAGGTCACCGAGCCAGCCGCCGACTTCAAGGCCTACAACCCGAACACGGTCTGCTGCCTGACCCCATTCGATCTCGTAAGGCATCGACGCTGACAATGGCCCAGCCTACAGCACCGGTGGTTTTCGTCCAACCCCGTGAGCCCCCCTGCTTCCATAGACTACCGAATGAAGATGCGGGAGATTGGATGGACCTTTTCGACCGTATGGCAGATTTCAACGGCTGGAGCGACGCTGCGAAATTCAGGCAGGTCTACTTTGTTCTTCAAGGACATGCCCGAATTTGGTTTGAAAATCACGAGACTTCTTTCAAGGATTGGGAGACATTCAAAGCACAGTTCTTGACGGCCTTTACAAGTTCTGTCCGAAAAGAAAGAGCTCAGGCCCTCCTCCAATCAAGAATTCAACTACCGAACGAGCCCGTCCTGGTCTACGTAGAGGAGATGAAACGCCTGTTTCGCCGCGCCGACCCTAACATGACCGAAGGTGAGAAAGTGAAAATCCGAAAGCGAGGAGTTAAAGAGTCGCTTTTTGCGGGGCTTGTCCGGAACCCGCCGAAAACTGTGGAAGAATTTGAAAGTGAAGCATCGACCATCGAGAAGACGTTGGACACCCGGATGCGCCACTTTGAGTGACCACTTCAACCAGACTACTCATGCCACTACCCCAGCGCATCTGCAAGCGGAGAGAACCTTCGGGACATAATCCGGGAGATCGTGCGAGAGGAGCTCCGCCGAATGCTGCCATCATCGCAACAACCCCAGGTGGCGACGCTCGCGGACGTCGTCCGTGAAGAAGTTCAGCAGGCGCTGGGCGTTCCTGAAGCGACGGCTGCGACTATTCCAGCACAAGAAGCAACAGCGATGAACTACGCTGGTGCATTACGTCGCCCTCCGCCCCGACGTGATGACATTCCCAGCCCTCGCCGCTACCATCCTGTTCCTGAAAACCGCCCCTTGGCCCCCGCCCGCCAAGCCTACCAACGACCCCCAAGCCCCAGGAAGTGCGACGCCTGGAGGACTGCAAACAACCGGCCATTATGCTTCCACTGCGGTGAGGCCGGCCACATTCTGCGCCACTGCCCGTACCGACGAATCGGTCTCCGCGGATTTGCAGTCGACGCTCCACGACCACGCCCAGGTGAACGACCACAAGAAATTGACAACTACCTGCGTAGCGGTGAGATTGCGCCACCAAGCTGTCGGTTCAGATCTCCATCACCGTACAGGGCCCGCTTTGGTTCGCCAGGCCGTACCTATGATGAGAGTATGCGCGGAAGGTCCCGAAGCCCGCGCAGGGGAAACTAAACAGAGCAACCTTTGGAGGTGAGGTTGCTCAACGGCGAAAAGACGAACATCCTCCGCCGCCGACGACCACTAACGACGACGCAGCCATTTCACTGCCGCTCCACACGACGTCATCGACGACAACACGACCAGACTGCAAGCAGACACCGCCGCCCAGCGCAGTAACTACGGTATGCCCCGGCCATGACCTGAAGAAACGACGGAGCCGAGATCGGACACTAAGGCCCACGTGCAATGCGAGGACGCGAACAAGTGACCTTGAAGTTGATATCGACGGTCGCAGAGTCACTGCCCTAGTAGACACCGGAGCTGACTATTCAGTCATTAGTGGACCGTTAGCCTCTCAGCTCAGAAAAGTTACCACCGCTTGGGATGGCCCGCTGATTCGCACCGCAGGTGGCAACCTGATTACTCCATCGGGACGATGCACTGCAAGAATAACCGTAAATGGGCGTACTTACCCCACCAACTTTGTGGTCGTGCAGCAGTGCTCCCGCGACGTGATTTTAGGTATAGACTTCCTAAATGAACATAGGGTTATCATCGACCTGCGATCCAAGCTAATCAAGCTCTCTGCAGACAAAGCCATTCCTGCTACGACGCCGTCCATGCAACACATCGCTCTAAACGTCCTCGATGAGGAATTGACCGTCCCGCCCCGATCAAGCGTCGCAATCTGCGTAGGTAGCGCGAACATCGAAACCGCTGAAGGCATCGTCGAAGGAAATATCCAATTGCTCTTAGAACGAGGTGTCGGCATCGCAAGAGGCATCGGGAAATTCCGGAGAGGTCAAGCTCAGGTGCTGGTAACAAACTTCACCGAAGAATACCGGCATCTCAACAAGGGCACGACGATCGCTTTTCTCAACGAATTAGCCGACCTCAAAGATGTATTCGCCCTCCAAGACCAAACGCTGGAAGACGCACCGGACCAATTCCGTCAGCCCAAATTTGACATCAACCCGGCATTGACCCACAGCAGAAAAGACCTGATTCTCAGTCTTCTTCGAAGCTACGGGGAGTGCTTCTCGTCATCATGGAAGGTACGACAAACAGCACTGGCCAAGCACCGCATTATAACGGACGAACACGCCCGACATCTGCGCCAAAGCCCTTATCGTGTATTGCCGCGAGAACGGCAGGCCATTCGCGATCGAGTTGAGGAAATGCTGCGTGATGACGTAATCCAGCCATCGAACAGCCCCTGGGCGGCACCAGTCGTTTTGGTCAAGAAGAAAGACAGCACACTTCGCTTCTGCGTTGATTACCGCCGCTTGAATAGCATAACGAAGAAGGATGTCTACCCGCTTCCCCGCATCGACGACACTCTCGACCGACTCTGCAATGCAAGGTACTTCTCATCGATGGACCTGAAGAGCGGATATTGGCAAATTGAGGTCGACGAAAGAGATCGCGAGAAGACCGCATTCATCACACCGGACGGCCTTTATGAGTTCAAGGTGATGCCATTTGGCCTCTGCTTCGCACCAGCCACGTTTCAACGAGTAATGGACACAGTCCTGGCAGGGTTGAAGTGGCAGATTTGTTTGGTTTATTTGGACGACGTTGTTGTCTTCTCGTCAAACTTTGAAGACCACCTAAAACGACTACAGACAGTGTTGGAAGCCATCAAGTCCTCGGGACTAACGCTAAAAGCAGAGAAGTGTCACTTCGCCTACGAAGAACTCCGGTTCCTAGGTCACATCGTTAGCAAGGATGGTATTCGCCCAGACCCGGAGAAAACAGCTGCAATCGCACAATTCCCACCGCCTGCCGACAAGAAAGCTGTGCGCCGATTCCTTGGGCTGTGCGCTTATTATCGACGATTTGTAAGAAACTTTTCGCGGATCGCCGAACCGTTGACGCAGCTTACAAAGGCTGACGTACCTTTTAAATGGGAAGCACCGCAAGGAGAAGCCTTCGACGAACTCAAGCGCCGCCTGCAATGCCCTCCCGTACTTGGCCACTTTGATGAAAACGCCGAGACCGAAATTAACACCTACGCGAGCAGTGTGGGCCTAGGAGCCGTTCTCGTCCAGAAGAGTGCCGGACAAGAGAAAGTAATCGCCTACGCTAGCAGGTCACTCACAAAAGCCGAAGTCAATTACTCGACGACCGAGAAGGAGTGCCTTGCAATCTGGGCCACTTCTAAGTTTCGTCCATACCTATACGGCCGACCATTCAAGGTGGTAAGCGACCATCACGCCCTCTGCTGGCTGGCTAATTTGAAAGATCCTTCCGGCCGCCTTGCCAGATGGAGCCTACGACTTCAAGAATTTGACATGACTGTAGTTTATAAGTCGGGCCGAAAGCATTCCGACGCAGACTGCTTATCCCGCGCTCCCGTCGATGCTCCCCCGAAGGACGATGACGACGACGCCTTTTTGGGACCGGTAAGCGCCAGAAGTTTCGCAGAACAACAGCGATCAGACCCTGAGCTGAAAGCGCTAGCCGATTACTTGGAAGGAAAGACCGCTTCCCCTCCTGGTGTGTTCAGGCGACATTTATCATCCTTCACGTTAAGCAATGGCCTTCTCGTGAAAAACTTCGCACCCAACAAGACTGCACAGCTTCTCGTAGTGCCTAAAACCCTTCGGCAAGAAATTCTGCAGGCGTTGCACGATGAGCCCACAGCAGGCCACCTCGGATTTGCGCGCACGTTGCGTCGAATTCAAGAGAAGTATTACTGGCCGCGACTGCCTGCCGAAGTTGCCCACTACGTGAAGACGTGTCGTGAGTGCCAACGACGCAAGACGCCACCGATCAGACCAGCAGGACTACTAAACCCGATTCCGCCCCCAATCCTGCCCTTTCAGCAAATTGGGATGGATCTCCTCGGCCCCTTTCTATCTTCGTCCATGGGTAACAAGTGGATCATCGTGGCCACTGACTACCTTACCCGTTACGCGGAAGCAAGAGCACTACCAGATAGTACCGCGGCAGAAGTCGCCAAATTTTTTGTCGAACAAATTCTCTTGCGACACGGCGCCCCAGAAGTGCTCATCACGGACAGGGGAACGGCGTTTACGGCAGAGTTGACGCAAGCCATCCTGGAATACAGTCACACAAGCCATCGACGAACAACTGCGTATGTACGTCGACGCTGAACACAAGACCTGGGACACCATCTTGCCGTACGTGATCTTCGCGTATAACACGGCAGTCCAGGAGACGACCAGAGCGACCCCGTTTAAGCTTGTGTACGGCAGGAAGCCCACGACGACGCTCGACGCAATGCTGCCGCACGTAACCAGCGAAGACAACCTTGACGTCGCCGCCTACCTGCAGCGTGCGGAGGAAGCCCGACGACTCGCACGGTATTAAAGACCAACAGCGCACCGACAGACGACGATACAATTTACGACGACGCCACGCAGAGTACAATCCAGGAGACCAAGTGTGGGTTTGGACACCAATTCGCCGTCGCGGATTAAGTGAAAAGTTGTTGCGTCGATACTTTGGGCCATACAAAATCCTTCGCCGCGTCGGACCACTGGACTATGAAGTCATTCCCAACGGAACGTCAGCATCACAAAGGCGACGCGCACGCCCAGAAATTGTACATGTTGTACGACTGAAGCCATATTACGCGCGTTAAAGAATCCGTGGTGTTTAAACTTTGCAGTGTTTATGTTTAAGTTTCTTTGTTTTGGAACATCGAGGCGATGTTTTTTTAAGAGGGGAGTAATGCCGCGAAACCTTCAAACAGTATTTGTTGTTTTTTAACAGCCGCCGGCATTCAGGCTTATCACTCTGATTCCGGATCGCGTATCAGTTCTGTATTCTTTGTTTCTTATTGCTCGATGTCGCGAGTCACACCTTTATCAGTTTCGTTGTAGCGCAAGATGCACCGAGATCTGTCTCGAAGGTTCCGACCACTCGGGTGTCTTTCCACAATGTTCCAGCCCGTGCTGGTAGCTGTTTGCGACGTTATCTAGATTGTTCTGTGCACCCTTTAAATTGAGCGTTGACGAGTGTGACGGGCGGTCTTTGTTCGACGATCGACGAGCACGTTTGTTTCTATCGCCGCGCCGAGTTGCTTAGTTCTTTTGCGGGCGCAAGTCAGCCCAAATAAACAGTTTCTTTAGTGCAATCATCGACCCTTCAATTGTGTCGTCGACCTCGTCACCACTACGTGACACTATCAACTAGACTGCATAAAAACAACCTTGCTGCACATGAATAGCCCAACAAAATACAGAAAACTTCCAGAAGCGACATAAAAAAAAGCTAGATACACCCATTAAAAGCATGCGGTGCTTAAAACAAAGCATGGAAGTATTACTTCAGAATCAAAAATACTACCACGTCCCTTTTAGCAGTGGTGCCTCGTTACAAATGGCCTCTATGCATTAAAAGGATACTTCACCGCACGAACTGTGACCCGTGCGTTGAAGCATCCTCAAACCGCAACAGTTCAGCGTACTCAAAGTGGAGGAAGCACGTGAATGCTAGAAAGAAAAATATGGGTAGGCGTTAGAACGGCATGAAGCCATCTCAAAAAAAAAAAATAAAAGGCCAGTGACATGCTGGAGTGTCTGAAACGTCACGACTGGCTATATCACGGTCGCAGAAAGTTGTCTCCGAGCATGGCAAATGTTTGCGGCCGTTCGGCGCATTTTGGTGCAAATTCAGCAAGTTTTGCGCACGCAGAATTATGCTGCTGTATCAAAATGGCACAATTGGCACAGCTGTTGCAGCATTGATTTCAGCAACAAGCATAAAACGAAACCTAGTCATGATTACCATCACTTTCTCAGGGGTTGCCGGCATCTCTGGAACACTGCCTGCAGTCCTTCTGCAATGCTGGCCCGTGAGGCTTCTCTCTCAACTCCGCAGGTGTCCAGAAATACCATCACCATTTCCCGCTCCACTTTTGTCTCATTTTTCTTGCTTGTGATAAATTGAACTTTTCTCTAGTTGATGTACAGATTCGACCCAAAGTGAACCTGCAAGCACAAAATTGGCACACATAAAATATGTATATATAGAGGGTGGAAAAAAGAGGCACAGTCATTCATAATGAGAATTTGCAACACTAAGATGAGTTCAAAAAATACTTCAGTGGTTATTTATGTGGTTTAACATCACAAAGTGACTCAGGCTATAAGAGACGCCACAGTGGAAGGCTCCAGAAATTTATACCACCTAGGGTTCTTCCACATGCAAGGCATCGCACAGCACAGTGGCGCCTTGCTTTTCACGAACTTTGAAAAGTGCCCACTGCTGCCAGAATTCGATCCTGCATCCTTGAGTTCAGTAGTCGTTGCCCAGAATCAGATCGCGGACAGCCAATTGCAGAAGGCTTTGAGGTATTCAACTTCCGTTTTGGCCTTTTTTGCGACAAGTTTTTCTATAATCCGTTTTGGACGAAGGAAGATCCTGCAGACGATCACTTCATTTCGTCCATGCGCATACGAGGGCATCGAGTCGGTTGATTGGTAGGGTAATAAGGGAAAACAAAGGTTATAGAGTGGCTAGATATTGTTTACTTTCGAAAGGAGCTGGAGGAAGTCACTGCTTGCAATGGAAGTCTGCATCGATGTGCAGGAGCACGCCACGCACCAATGTGGTGTTTACATTAGAAACCAGATGTGTTACATGAAATTTCATCAGTGTTATATCGTACTTCATGCTGTGAAGTGTTAGAAATGGAGTATTAGCCTAACTGTACTTCCCTACACCAAACCGGGAGGCAGCAGTCACAGAGCAACGCTGAAAATGCGCTGCTCTGTTGCAGTCCCGTTGCTTGTGCGGTGTGCACCAGTGGCAACGACAGGAGTTAGCGTAGTGATGGCACGACGCATCGCCAAGGATTGTCGCTTCACATGGTTACGACTTAAATGTTAGCTCCTTTAAATAGCTTAATATTGCTTCAATAACATTCCCCATCCAGCTTGGCACGGGAAAATGCTGTGCATTCTAGACACTTATCGCACTATGGCTGTATTCGCACTTTTGCAGATGTTGCATGTGTTCGTGATCAGGGTGTCCGGCCCGGCCCACCCAAAATAAATATACCTGGGCCCAGACCAAGCCCAAGGGCTTCTGAGCAGCCCCAGCCCGTGCACAGCTCTAGAACCTACCTTAACTATAAAGCAGGTTTGGGGGTGCAGGTTAACTGCAAATTTTTTCCAGGAGGAGGCAGTGGTCACTGCACAACAATGCGCAGTCTCCCCATGTAGTCCGCCATTCCCATAGCCATCAACGCTTGCCAAACAGATAAGGAGCCAAAAGAAGGCAGAGGCAAATCCACATCCATAGCATAGTCTTTATTCTTTATGCCATTGGTCGCTTTGTTCTGCCAGCAGTTGTTAGGCCTTTTGCAAGGTGCTGTTTCAACACCCTATCAACACAGTTTGCACTGATAGCCTTTCTTTTGGTGCGATGAGTGCGACTCGGCAGCAGTCTTTCACAGCGAAAAACAAGCTAAAGGTTACGAACCAGTTTTTTTTTACCCTCACGCGCAGACTGCTAGAGCGCTCCTGCTCTCGACACTAGGCAACATCTGTCAGGCGCGCGTGACAGGGGACTGCAGGACTGTGGGTCATGCGGATGCCCCGCGTTGAATAAGTGTTTGTGAGCAATCATTCTTCAATGCTGTCGTTAACGCACTGTACTGCTTATGCATGGAGGTGTATGCTGTGTCTCGCTGCTCATCCCTGTCCCTGTTCCAGAGAGTACAACAGCATTTTAAAGCGCACTGTTCTTTTTTTGAAGCAATATACGAAGGTAGTCAACCATGCAGGTTGCAAACTGTAAATCGCCGTTCATGCGCAGTGGCGGCGTTTTTTTCTGAGACTGCCCTTAGCATAATTCACACGTTTCGCTTTTTACTTTTTTGATTCTGCGAATGAGAATGTGAAATTTCGGACCGGACTCCATGATGTGAGATGCAACCAGATCTGAGAGCTTCGCGCTGAAGGTTGCTTAGTCAAAACGCATGTTTTCGGCCACCAGTGGTTTGTCTTTGGCTTTCGTTTGCCGTTCCTTAACAGCAGTGTAAGTCTGACCATGGGCGAGTTGGTAATCCAAGAGAGTGCAGACAGCGCAAAAAAAAAAAAATACTAGCACAAAAGTTTTTTTTTTATGGTGCTGTGTGCAATTTGACTGTAAGCAATACAAATTGTTATTTCCTTATTACAGAGAAAAGCACGCGTGCAAAACATTTGAGCGCAATAGCTTTTTGCTGTCAGCATCTGCCCTAGACACAACACAATTTCATTACATGCTTTGACCTGGCCCAAATGGCTAAACAGCTCTTTCACACACACTGAAAGCACTGAAATAGAATATACTTGTATTCAGCTGCTACTGTGTTAATATTTGTTCAAAACTTAAAAGAAATAGAGAAACTGTGTTGTGTCCTCTAGCGGTGGCTCTGTAGATAGGGCTCTTCACTGCCGAGCCAGAAGACATGGGTTCGATCACGGAGGCTATGGCCGCTCTTCGATGAAGATGAAGGCGCTTGTGATGTCATGTGATGTCTTGTGTGATGTCAGCGCGCGTTAAAGAACCCCAGGTATTTGCTAAATTTCCGGAGCACTTCACTACGGCGTACCTCATTGCCGATGCCACTTTTGGATGCTAAACTCCATATACCACTGATAACCGAGTTGTCATGCTCCAGCTAGCATTTCTTTGCTGCAGTTTCTTCCTTTGGCATGTACAAAAATGCTTGAAACGCAGGCATTACGGTTTGATAGGCACTAGATTTTCCAGGGATAAAATGAAACGATCGTAATGTGGTGGTATGTATAAAGCACAAAAAAACTTGCCTGCTGTTAGCCTGTCGACTCAGATGCGCACACCGCGATAATTTGTTGGTGTTAATGGCACACACCACGCTAACAACAGCACAGCGCAATTGGTGAGGTTCGAAATGGCTGGTATGAAGGAAGAGCTCACTGGAAGTGAAATTATATGCGAGTCGTACGCAAGAGTAATGGTTTGGTTTGGTTCGTGGGGTTTAACGTCCCAAAGCGACTCAGGCTATGAGAGACGCCGCAGTGGAGTACTCCGGAAATTTAGAGCACCTAAAGGTTCTTTAACGTGCACTGACATCGCACAGCACAACAGGCGCCTTGCTTTTCGCCTCTATCGAAAAGCGGCCGTTGACGGCCGGGATACGATCTCACATCCTTGGAAACAGTATTCGAGCGCCATAACCACTGCGCCACCCCAGCGGGGTGCAAGAGTAATGTTTGCAATTGTTCATACATTTTGTCATCAGTAAGGCACCAAAATGACAGCATTATAGCGCAGTTGCATGCTGAGCATCAAACACAGTTAACGTGGATGTAGTACTAAATCCCACTAATAACTAGTCGATGTTAACTCTACGACAATGAAAATAAACTTGCTCTATCACAATCATGCCATGAAAATATTTTTGGCAATTTTGTCTAGCTCCCGAACGCTAGCTGAACGTGGCTACTGAACAGGCACGGTCCCGCAGTCCCCAAGGAAGTGTCCACGTGGCGGCGCGCCGGCAAAAAATGGCCGCACCCGGGAGCAGCTATAAATCTGGTCTATAGCCACTGGAAATTTGCAACAAAGCTGCAGCAAAACAAAATGACGTCGAAGAGTTGTGCATTCGCAAGTAGAGGAAGACAAAAAAAATCTTGAAACAATTACAAGCGTTTCGTGGCCTGAAGCCTGGATTCCATTCCGTCCCCCTTTATTCACTACATAGTGAAGAGTGCCTTTTTTGGAGAAAAATTAATTTTGGGTAAAAATTAAGAATAGAGTACAGAAATGCAGGGATGTAACAGCTGAAATAGGATTTGCAACAATTTTAAGAGCAGCAAAATCTTTTTTTGGAGTAGTAATATCCATATTTGGAGCAGCTGAACGGGTAAAAACAGTACTTACCAGCAGCATGAAGTTTTGGAGCCATTAAACAGGGAGGAAACATTACTCTCGGCACAAAAAAATGAAAAGATGTGAACATCGACAGTATGAATGTGATCCAAAGGAAATCTAGAAAGGGCCATCTATCACCAGCACTTAGTATATTTCTTTTAAAAATCTGGCTGTACCTATTTTTGTAAGTAAGCATTTTGTATTGCAAGGTATGCTATCACACTAAGAAAAAAAAGAATGTGAGCCATAAACCCGAGGAGGTTAATTTTTCAAACTTCCGGAACTGAATAAAAAACCAAAATCCAGAGAATATTCATTCCTTTTTTTTCTGCATCTAGTGCGGTTTGACGATCTTAATCATGGGATCTTATGCCCCACCGGGGTGGCGCAGACTATTCCCAAGGATGCGGGATCGAATTCCGGCCTCGGCGGCCGCTTTTCGATGGGGGCAAAAAGCAAGGCGCCCGTGTGCTGTGCGATGTCAGCGCACGTTAAAGAACCCTAGGTAGTCAAAATTTTCGGCGTCCTCCACTACGGCGTCTCTCATAGCCTGAGTCGCTTTGGGACGTTGAACTCCACAAAACACAAACAAAACAAACTCATGGGATGTTATCTTGCTCGGAAGACTCGCAAAACAATGTTTTACTGTCTATGAAATCTACAGCTTGTCTCATGCAAGTGCAGCTCCGGAAGAGCTCAATTGGAAGCCTATGCCCAAAAGTGACCGCAGTACAAACACATAACAAAAAGCAATGCTGGTTCAAAAGAAAACGCAAACAAATACCAAATACAAGAAAAACAGCAACCAAAAGACAAAGGGGCTATACCGAAAGCAGATAAAAAAGTGCGTAATAAGCAAAAAAAAAAGAACTATTAGCGAGAATGTCTTCGGCCTGTGACTGACTCTTCCTAGAGGTTGGCAATGACGGTTCTGCCTGAATATTTTGATTAAGGGGAGCAGGGCGATGAGTCGGGATATTAAGTTAAATATTTCATGCACAGAACAGACTGCAGAAAGGGTTAACGCAGAGTGTTCAAAGCCAATCAAGATTCTTAATTATGAGCTTCACTTTGAAGGCGAACAGCCAGCCACCTGTCAGAAAGGCAAATCATCCTTTGACACCATTTATATCACTCCAAGTGATGAGCGGTTGCAATAAATCTGGTTGTTCCAAGTAGCTCGATTTTCATTCAAGTACATTCAAATCTCGTTACTACAAACACGTTAACATAAATATGTTAGCAAACAGAGAGAGTCGGTGCAATGAAGTATGCACCCGAAGAAGCATTGCACAAAGCGGAAGGTATAGAGGTTTTTAATCAGTCGTGTGCTGCACGCAGTAGAAGAAAATAACTGATTTCTTCAAAGGAACCAGCTTTGAAGTTCGTGAAACATTTTCATTTCAGATCTGACTTTTATGCATGTCTCTACTGCCAAGATACATCATTTTCATACCAAGATTAGATCACTCCCTTATAACCACTAATTTTTCAGTACCGTGATAATTCAAAATAATGAACCATTTTAGCCCAACATGATTCATAATATCGAGATTTGGCCATGAAAATCCAGTGCCCAGAAAAATTCAAGGCATTCCACTTTTTTTCTGGATGCATATTATAATGGATGCATGGATACATGGATGCATATTATAAACGAGTAAACAGGATACTTCTAGATAGTTTCATTTTACAAATGCCCTAAAGCCATGCACCTGTCAAAATATATGAAGTCTGTGCTAGCACCACACCATATTAAAGTGCTGTTTTAGTTTTCCAGGCCATATGTAACTGCATTAAATAGGATAAGCAGAACATGTCACATCATACAACATGCACACGTTAACTAATACTCTTGAACGATCAAAAGTCACAGCCTTCTAGCTTTGTTAGGGGCTTACATTTCTTCCCGTGACTTCAAAGAGCTGAACACGAGGCGGAGAGGTGGTGGGGGGGGGGGGGGGGGGGGCTGCCAACTTTCGCATGAGCCATGTTCACTGAAAGGGAAGGTGAAACATACAGGTCAAATATGAGATACTTGTATGGACTGACATTAGCAAGTGGCACTCCAGATACCTTTTGCAATGACAATACGGCACCTGCTTCTAATAAAGTAGCCATGTATGTACAAAAGGACAAAAAGCAGGCAACAAGGTATTTATAGCGCAAAAAGCATTATGGGGTGTATGTAATAGACAGTAAAGCAACACTAGTAGCAGGTCTGGAAAAATATCAGCAGAGATATATCCATTGCAGGCCAAAGGCCTCTCATATTCTTACAATTAACCCGGTCCTCTGCTAGCTGCATCCACTTGACCCCTGTGAACTTCTTAAATTCATCCGCTCACCCAACTTTCTGCTGCACCCTGCTATGCTTTAGTTACCTTGGAA
The DNA here is from genome assembly GCF_055883805.1 of Amblyomma maculatum. Classification (NCBI taxonomy): domain Eukaryota; kingdom Metazoa; phylum Arthropoda; class Arachnida; order Ixodida; family Ixodidae; genus Amblyomma; species Amblyomma maculatum. Next base: position 184,126,089 of record NC_139349.1, read on the forward strand.
TCCAAGTTGTCGCCCTAAGTGACCATCGACTATCTTCTGTTTGATAAACAAGTATGTGGCAGTTTTATCAAACATTATTTACGTAGTGTCCAAAAACATCAAACAAGAATATTTAGGGTGCCTTCTATGGACACAGTAATGAGGTTGAGCCTTGTGGAAGTAAACAGTATGTGCATATTTTCATTTCTGAGGGCTTTATCTGTGGTTATGTAGGCTGCTGCTAAAATGTCTACATATAAAAAAGCCTTGAAAACAAGAGAATTAGAACAAAAATAAACTCAATAAGAATGAATATACATCATTCCAAGACTACATCCTCCCATTCCTTGAAAACAAAAATTAAGCAGTGCATCCTCGATTATGCCAAAATGGTAGGTGGATGCCGCTGTAGGATGGCTCGAAGAGAGCTACTGAATGAATACAGTAGGTAATAAACAATGCAATCACTTATACTTAAAAGAATACAGTATACATTGAGATGAAAGTGAATGCAGGTTGTCTGGTGCCTTGTTGATGAAGGCAGCTTATGTACGATCAATGACTGTGCCAGTAACACCAACAAATTATCGCGGTTCGTTCATCGGAATCGACAAGCTAACAGCACGCAAGTTTTGTTGCTCTTTATATATAAACAACGGAGCATTAGGATCGTTTCTTTTGATCGCTGGATAATCTAGCACCTATTGAACAGTAGTGCCTTCATGTCAAGCATGATACTTTTTTTGAACCTGCACGTACATTGTCATACACGCCAAAGGAAGAAACTGCAGCAAAGAAATACTAGCTGGAGCATGACAACTGTTTTTATGTGGTATATGAAGTTTAGCGTCCAAAAGTGGCATCGGCTATGAGGTACGCCATAGGGAAGTGCTCCGGAAAGTTAATGAATGCCTGGGGTTGTGAGCTGGCATCGCACACCACATAAGCGCCTTCAGCTTCATCTTCATCGAAGAGCTGCCATAGCTTCCGTGATCGAACCCATGTCTTCTGGCTCAGCAGTCGAGAGCCACTCGCTGGAGGGCACAACACAGTTTCTCTATTTCTTTCAAGTTTTGAACAAATATTAACACAGTAGCGGCTGAATACGAATATTCTCTATTTAGGTGCTTGCGGTGTATGTGAAAGATCTGTTTAGCCATTTCGGCCAGGTCATCATGTAATGAAATTATGTTTTTGAGTCTTAGGCAGAAATCACAAAAAGCTACTACGCTGAACCATTTTTCATGCAGACTTCTCTTTGAAAGAAGGAAATAAAAATTTGAATTGCTGATAGTGGGAGTGCAGACAGCCCAAGCAAAAAAAAAAAAAAAAAAAAAACATCGGAAACGTAGCTCCACATTTTTTTTTTTTTTTTGCGCTGTCTGCACTTGTGGATTGCCCAACTCGCCCAAGAGTCTGTTATAATCAGACTTAAACTCGCGTTAAGGAATGGCAAATGAAAGCCAAAGACGAACCACTGGTGGCCGAAAACATGCTTTGCCTAAGCAAACTTTAGCGTGAAGCTTGCACTTGTGGATCTCACACCATAGAGTCTGGTCCAAAATTCGCAGAATCAAAGACGTAATAAAACATATGCATTCAATGCTTGTGAAGGGCAGCCCGAGAAAAAATATACGCCACTGCTGCGCATGAACGCTGATTTACAGTCCGCAACCTGCATGGTAGCCTACCTTCGTATATTGCGTCAAGAGGACAGTGCGTTTCAAAATGCTGTAGTATTATGTAGAACTAGGACAAATGTGAGTAGCAAGGCACAGCACACACCTACATGCGTAAGTGGTAGAGCGCGTTAACTAGAGAATTTGACAACGATTGCTCACAAACACGCGTATTCAACGCGAGGCGCCTGCGTGATCTGCGGTCCCGCAGTCCCCATACATCAGTCGCCTGGTGTCTAGAGCAGGAGCGCGCTGGCAGCCTGCGCGTGAGGGTAAAAAAATCTGGTCTATACCAAGCAGATATGTCTGGCCAACAATAACTGTTAGCAAGGTAGCGTCCAAGCAACAAATACAAAACCAAGATCATCACTCACATTGTCCAAACAAGACAGTCACTACTCTCGCCACAGACACAAACAAAAAATAAACATCTGCAGCTGCCATTAATTAGGTTCACATTCCCTCCCAATACATCTAAATGTGTCCACTCTCTGAGTTTCAACGGAAAAAAAACACATCAAGGCAACCCTCCTTTCAATTGCTGATCACCTTGGCCAATCTGGCCAGCTGCAGTTCATTACAAAACACGACTGCTTTTGCACCAGCTTTCTTCCTCACAAACATAAAATTCTTAATTTCCTGGGTTGCCTTCTCTTTGTATAGGCCAGCTGGAGCTGCGAAGCTCAGTTGTTTGTCAATTTGAAGAAGACGAAGGTTATTCCTCAGAAGGTATTTAAAGTCATTGATTTTTTAGAGGAATAACCTTAGTCTTCTTCAAACTGACAAACAATGGGGCTTCACAGCTCCGGCTCATCTTCCGAGAACTCCTCAGTAAGTCTTCAAGCCCATCCAAAAAGCATTCCTCATGCACCACACATCCCTAGCAACAACTCATAAACAGCCTTCAAGAACTGAAATTTCATTTTTGCACAAGGACAAAGAGGCATCAATGAACCATGTGCTGTCTTTCTTTTGTATATATAACGCCTCAAAAATTTCTCTGCCAATCCTATTCCGACTCTTGCCTAATAAGAAGACCTTAGACAATTAAAAAGAATTTTATGCTTGTGAAGAAGAAATGAACTGCAGCTGACCAGATTGGGCAAGGCAATCAGCGATTCAAATAAGCGTTCCCTTCATATGTCTTTTGTGTTGAAACTCACAAACCGGACTCATTGTTTAGATGTATTGTGCGTGAATGTGAACCTGATTCTTGGCAGCTGCAGATGAGTTTTTTTTTAGTTTGTGCCTATGTGGCGGGAGTTTTAACTCTTGTTAGAAGATGTGAGTGACAGTCTTGGTCTTGTATTTGTTGCTTGGATGCTACCTTGCTAACATTTACTATTGGCCAGACGTATCTGCTTGGGATAGATGTGTGCGAGTCTGCTGTACTTGAGAGTAGAGGAGGAAGTTGTGGCCGAGTGTGCAAGAGGAAATTCGGGTACAGTTTTGTATTACAGTTTGTAGTGTGTGCCTGTTTCGTGTTTGTTTCTATGTGTTTGTCTAGGCTTCACTGCAATTCTGAGTATTATGCACCAACTCACCCCATAAGCTGCTACACCACCCTTTACTGACTATCAAGGAGGTGACAATTATGAATGTAACATACCTCATCAGGAGTTTTGAAAGATTTGAATGCCTTGAGGATGTTCTCCATCTCAATGTGATTCGCCTGGCACTTCCATTTCCTTTTCTCTTTTTCGGTTGGACATTATGAGGCCTTTGAAGAAGACAAGTCGCTCACAGATTAGCGTGCAGTTGAATAGATGATCCTTTAGTTGATCAGCTCCAGCGTTCTGCTGCCACCCTCATAGTAGTCAGCCGACCTATCTATTTTCCTTTCAATAAATCTTGCTCTGTAGACATACCGGTTGTCTAAAATAGCCAGTTTGCAATGACCCCACAATGCAAAACCGTTACTCAGCAAGCACCTTTACGATTCTCAAGGAGGTGGTAGCTAATCATAATATTATAATAAAATGAACCCCAAGTGATATTGCTCATGCACTTTCACTTACTATTTAGAGGGTCACAATGTATCTAATACTGCACACATGTTAGCCTCATCTTGCAAAGCACTTTTGAATCGGTCCCTCATCCAGACAATAAGTGTCGCATGTATAGGCTACAGCTTTAAGAAATGGACTGTCCAACTGGACCAGATCACAAATAAAACTGCAATTAATAAATACCCTAACTATTATGTACAGCTCTTTTGAGCACAGCTGGTCATGGCGTGATGACAGAAAAATCCTTACCTTAGCAGACTTGGTGACTTTGCCAAGAATCAGCCTTGGCACTGGGGTCCACGATATCTTAAAAGAAGCCATCAGCTCTCAGAGACCTTCTGCATGACAACACACAAAAGACATGAGAAGAGCTCGCATAGAAGCTTTTGTTAAATGCCTGGCAAACAAGAAAATCTCATTTAACCATATAAGTGGATAGAAACTAATATGGTACGATATCCAAAATGAACACAAGTGCATGATGTATAGAATTCGTGAAACTGCTCCAACACTCTGCCCAAGTTTGCTGAGCGGTTCGTAATGGCAAAGTTATGAATTTAGGCTCTGTCATATTAGGTCCAAATATGCAATCACAAAAACTATAAGCGGTAAGGGATAAATATGTGCAGCTACATGACATAAGCTCGTGTCTTGTCTTGAAACTGTTTCCCTTCCACGTGTTATTGCCAATAAGCATACAGGCAAAAATGAGTTAAAACTTCCTCCTTAAAAGGTCCTCTTGTTTGTGTACAGGCACGCTGACTGAACTCTTCCGATATATAAAACTAACAAGGGTCGTTCTGCACCAAACGTCCCGGAGGTTGCACTCAACCTGATTTGTCCAAAAACATTCCCGATGACTCATCCCAAGGCATGTTTGAAAGCTTAAAATTGCTCCAAAACATTTTTCTGAGTTGAGCAAAATTCAAATGTTTCGAAAAAGCGAGAAACCAAGTATCACATTCAATAAACAATAAAGCATTCAAAATTTTCGAAATCTTTCCTTAAATATTGTGTAAGAAATCCTCAAAGTACATAAATTTTCATTTCGTTACAACTATCAACAAGCTTTTGGGAATTAGAAAATAGCCATATTGCTTCCCTAGATGTCATTTATAACCAATGTTACATCTAGTAAATCAGTGTATATCGAAATAGAAAACAGTTTGCAGAAAGAAGTGCATGTTGAACCATGAAGACATGTTGGTGTCAGCCTGGAAGGGTTACAGTAAAAAAAAAGAACGAACGTTAAGGCGCTAGGTAGAGCAGCTTATTGTCTTTCATTTCTGAATTTTTCATCGCGTTAACTGTTGCTTTAAGAGTGAAAGTAATTTTTGATGTCGAGCTCTCTGCTGCAAGTTGCGTCGTCTTTTAGCGCCCCTTCACCGCAGAGCACAGCTGGAATGTAATAGCACACTTATCCGAAGAGCAGAGCGCGCGACAGTGCGAAGTGCACACAGCTGCGGTGAGCGCTCGCGCAGAGGGTGCCTCGTTCGCATGAGGGGGGTGGGGGAGTCTCATGAACACCTGTTCGACTAATCTTCCGATGTTTGCCTGAAATGCAGACCCTACTTAAGAACAATAACGTCTGGTAGCAGCGGTAAAAGCATAATACAGTAGGTCGTGGGTAAAAGCGTCGACGGCGCCTTGCACAGCGGTGAAAAGACGAGAGACAAAGCAACATGCGGCGATAGAGCTCAAATAATTTCTTTTTGCGCTTTTATCAAGCAGTATCTCGATGAAAATTTCGGAAATGAAAAACAATATACTGTTCTGCGTAACCTCCTATTGCTCGTAAGCACTGCTTGAGAGCATACAGAAGTGGAGAAAGGCTTACCACTCCGCTGCCTTCGACTGCATACTGAGACGACACAAACACTTGAGACGAGGACGGATCCACCGCTGTTAGTAAACGACGCGCGCTGTGGTCAGGGAGCAGCTGATGCCAACATGACACGCAAGCAGAAGTAAAATACGGCAGATAACACAAAGATAACCCAATATACAATAGGCCGTGGGCCACACAGACCGTTGACCGTTGATACACACCAGCGCCTGTACACACATGCGAACTGCCAAGCAGTTACTTGTGAGTTGTAGTATCGTAGTATTGTATACAAAAGTGCAGCAATAATTAACAATCATTTTATCAATAATATAATAAAAAGTGAGCCTATTTTTGAAAGGTTTTGAAAGCCAAAAATGGAGCATAAGTTTTCTTTTATTTTCAACCAATGGGAACCAGAAGTACCATCGGCAGCCGAGACGCGGGAAGTTTGAAATTATGGATTGTAGCGGCGTTCAAAATTGCAAACCAATCAGCTTACTATCTGTTACATATAATGGTGTTTACTAACGTAATCACAAAATCGCTAACACAATTACGACAATCTTAGACTTCAATCAAGCAAAAGATCAAGCAGGTTTTCGAAAATTTCATGTCCATATCATCAATCAGGTGATAGCAAAATGCTAGGAATATAATAACCAATTAGGCTACCAGCCCTTATACATAGCATTCATTGATTACGAAAAAGCATTTGACTTAGTAAAAACCTCGACAGTCATGCAGGCATTGTGAAATCAGGCTGCAGACGAGCCGTTTGTAAAAGTACTGGATTAAGATATATATAGCGGCTGCACAGTAACCATAAGTAATACACTCTGAAGGGCTGGTTGGTTCATACTAATTGAACGGGTAAAACTGCGCAAAATAGACAGGACGTAAGAAACACACATGCACAAACAAGGCGCAGACGCTGTTTTACCCGTTCAATCAGTAACCATAGTTCTGCATAAAAAAGTAACAAAATTCCCATATAAAAAGGTACTACGCAAGGAGACACGACCTACCCAGTACCGTTCACAGCTTACTAAGAGGAAGTATTCAGAGACTTGGAATGGGAGCAGTTGATAAGGGCGGATGTCAGTAATCTGCAATTCTCGAATCACGGTAATCTAGAAGTAGCTCACGGGATGAACTGCAAAGAAGGATGATGACCGAGACAGGAAAAGCAGAAAGGTACCCTAGCAAAAAAGACCAATAGAGAGCGTTATTGGTTCTATAAGAATTGGTGTTGGTTCTGTAGGTATTCTATGTGTTGTATCTGCATTTCTATGGGACTTATGCAGAAACTCATAAACTGGTACATATTTGTCCTATAAGCAATAGTATTGGTTTCATAGGTTTATCTGTGGGTTGTATAAGAAAAGTATCAGACCAGTGCAGAAGCCCATACATCTTATAGGCTGATACATGCTTGTCTTATAGACCACTACATATTGGTTCATGTGTCTGATACATCAGTATACCTTTGTTTATATGGTCTTGCATGCAGGATGAGTATGTTGGAGATTTTAGGTCTTTGTCATTGTTTCCTTTTTCATCTAGGGCACATCCCCAAAACTCATGCATTCCTCCCGTTTATTGAGTGTTGCCGCAACGTACAATATTAGCCGCAATAACAATTGAGAACGCCGCGACACAAAATATTCTCACTTAATTCTGCGCGCGGTCTCAACAAACTACGTACGGTTGGAGCCGCAAGACGCGCGACGCTGTTGCTGCTGGATCACTGAATGAAGATGGGAAAGCACGCGGATATAGCACGGTTCTGTCGGGACCCAGCTGAGTCACAATCACCTACATGTGCTGCATGTGGCTGTGAAATGGATTGAGAGGCGCGCGTCCAAGCAACTGCAACCGCCGCCGAAGCGAGAGGAGTCGACATCGAGCACGCGACGAGTACGGCTCGGGCTGCCAACGCGGTAGCGCGATGCCGGCGGTGCGGTGTTTGCAGCGGAGAGGCAGGTTTCCTTTCTCTCACTCCCACTCCCGCGCAAGCGTTCCCCCGTGCTGGCCTCTCTCATCCTCCTTTCCACCTCTCCACTGGGCGCGCATGCGCAGCTCCGTAGAGGCATTGGCGCTGGTGCGATCGCTGATCGGGCTGGCGGCAGCTCGGTCGGTGCTCTGTGTTTATGCCGTTTTTTCGGGGTGCTTCTCGAGGATATCAATGTTCCAGCGCACGTTCAGCTTTTGATCAGGTGCGTGTGCATCACTTTCAACTTCGGGCTGACGTTTATACTTTGTCAGTGTATGATGTGGCTTTGCGTTGCAGAATGCCGTTGCCTGCACGCCAACAAAGGAATTTGAATCGCGCGGTGTTATATAACACAGCGCCGAGTTTGAAAGTTGTCGGCACGATTTCTTGAAAGTATTGATGGAACTTTTAACGTTAATCTGTTTTTGAATGTTGTGCGCACTGTGTTCAAGTGGCAGAACCTGTGGTGAGGCGCAAGACGGAATGTTGGTTCAGCAGATACCTCGGCGTTCAATAATGGCGGCGCGTCCCCTATCTGCCTCCGCATGAATACGCGCGCAATCGCGGTTGCCGGTATATATATGTGCGCCGATTTTTTGAAGTCGTGGTGGTGTCGCGCTCTTGAAATCGCTTATTTTTCAAGCTGTACCGCAATTTTTCATTTCTTTCAGGTGCCTTAGTATTGGAGAGACTACATCATCGGGCCGAAGTCCGCAATTTTGGAATCGAGGGCTACCTGCTACCTGGATGCAGTCAATGTTTGGATTATGTTCCAGTATGCGTTGCCGCTGTCATTGTGGAATAAAATGTGTATACATGCACCTGCTGCGTAACTCGTCCCTAGAAAATGGAACATAGCTGCCCTCTCCCTTCAGGTGTCCGGAGAGGTAAACACACGCAGGTACTCGATGAGACCAATATTCCATAGGGCCTACAAAACCAATAGGAAGCCTACTGGTTTTGTAGGTCTATCAGATTATTGACAGCTATGGGTGTACCAGATGCCATAGGACCGATAAAACCATAACCTATACGACCAGTAAACAATTGACCTATAAAACCAATACTCCAGCAGACCTGTAAAACCAATAGGCTAGGATACCTATACGACCAATACTCTGGCAGACCGATAAAACCAATATCAATAATCTGATAGGCTATTAGTTGTCTATTGGATTTTTTTGCTAGGGTAGGCTTCAAAATCAATATGCAGAAGACTAAGGTAATGTTCAACAGCCTCGGGAAGGTCGGTTCACAATAGGTAGCGAAGCACTGGAAGTAGTAGGCAAATATATCTAAGGGAACAAAATGTAGCGCACCAAGACAAGGACAGAGAAAGAAGACACACACAGCGCTGTCCTTGTCTTGGTGCGCTACATTTTGTTCCCTTCGATCATGTACCAACAAGCCCAAGTATCTACCCTTCTGAAATATATCTACTTAGGACAGGTAGTAACCGCATCCAGACCATGGAAGGGCAATAACTAGGAGAATAAGAATGGGATGGAGCACATTTGGCAAATATTCGCAGATTATGACTAGCAGCTTACCGGTATCACCCAGGAAGCATAAAACATCTGCATCTTACCTTACTCACTTTTGTGGCTGAAATGTGGAGGCTAATGAAAAGGGTTCTTTAAGAGAGTTAACTGCTGAGCTAGTTGGCTGTCACACATAATTACAAGGTATCGAGTGCAATACAAATACACACAAGAAAGAGTTCAACATCGGCGCCCATGGTGTCCTCTTTCTTGTGTGTGTTTGTGTTGCACAGAATACCCTGTAAAAAGGTTCTTAAGTTGAGGACAACGCAGGGGGCTATGGAACGAAAAATGATAGGTGTAACGTTAAGAGAAAGGAAGCACGTAGAGTGGGTCAGAGAAATAACTCGAGTTAATGACATTCTAGAGGAAGTAATGAAGAAAAGAGCATGGGCAGGGCAGGTTGTGCTAAAAGAGGATAACCGATGGTCGTTAAGGGTAACAGATTGGATTCCAAGGGAAAGAAAGCGTAGCAGGTGGCAACAGGAAGTTTGGTGGGTGGAAGTGGTTAAGGAAGTTCGCATGGGTTGAGTGGATGCAGTTAGCACATGACCGGGTAAATTGGAGGAATAGGGGAGAGGTCTTTGCCCTGCAGTGGGTATAGTCTGGCTAATTATGATGATTATGACCGATGTCCAAACTTGGGAACAGTGGTGAATGTAAAGGTTGCGTTATCCTGGGCACACAGCAGTAAATTGGCTCTGAAGGTATATTGACCGTGTCAAAGAGTACACCTATGTACAACACATGCAGTGATGTGCACAAACTAGGTGCGAGAATTGCTGGTTAGTTTTTTGTGAAGTGCATCCAGCTTGGCATCATTAGAAGAGTATTTGCAGTTTTGCTACTAAGTTGCAGAAGCTTGGTACACAGGGTGACTTTTTGTAATGCAGCAAGCCAATTTAAATGATCACAGGGACACGTCTTCTCTTTCTAACTTGTGGTCTTCTTTTTCATGTTGAAACAGAGCAATATGAAATGATATGGGACAACACGGCATGTCGCACTTATCTCTAACTTGCATACAGGTTTTGCGACGCAGTTTGTGTTTGATTCGAAATAATTTCAACCATCTAGGGTTTTTGAATATGTGTTACTAGCATTTTGCAGCACATAAAAACTCTGCTTCTTTTGAAACGTAATGTCTGTAGGTAAGATTTTATCATGGAGCTTTTAAAGCTACTGAATTTCATGACCATAAGTTTTTTGGCACTCATTAAAATGAAACAGTATAATGTTTCTAATCCATATCAGCTAATTAAATAGACCATTTTATTTGTATATCCTGGTATTATTAAGGGGAAAATTCCTTTTTGTGCCAGAATGCAAATCACAAAACCATGCTGTTAACGGTTTGCACCACATTTAATTGTGTGCTTTCTGAGTTTGTTGGTTGGTTTGTGGGATTTAACGTCCCAAAGCGACTCAAGCTGTACAAGTTGCTGTAGTGGAGAATCAGAATATTTTTACCATTTGGAGTTTTTTAGCGTCACTGACATCACACAGCCTATGGGCGCCTTGCTTTTTGCCTCTCGAAAAGGGGCCGCTGTGGCTGTGACTTGATCCTGCATCCTTGGCCACAGAAGTCGAGCACCCTAACCACTCTGAATTAAGTCCTGGACACAAGCATTCTTTCAGGAGTTGTGCAGTATGTTTTGTAAGATTTTCTTTGTTTTGAAACAAAGAAGCTGTTCATGCTGTAGAACAAACTTAGTTGGTACACCTTTTTTCTATGCAGTGCATTCGGTTTATGCACAAAAAGTTTTGGTTTGAAACAGGTGCAGATTTTATTTCTTAATTGTGAAGTTATCAACAGTTAAAATCCTTTATGCAGTACCTAGACAATTCAAGCTGAAACTGCATCTACAATTGGCAGCAGTTCTATTTTTTATCTTGCTAATGGCTGTTCCATTGCTGTTCTTATGCTTCTGCTTCATCCATGTGGTGCATTGCTAGAGGGAGGAGGTATTTCTGCATTATACAATATTTCCATAGGTTAGCAGTGCAGTGCTACAAATCAAACCATCTCGAATAACAAAGTCGACATGTAATTTAGGTTCGGTGTTGTCCAAAGATTTTTTTTCTTTGCTTTGAGAAGTGAAACGCCTGAATGCTAATGAATGCTTGCTTTCCTACAAAATGCTACTACAATAATTATGCACTGGAGATGCTGCCTGACAGAGTAATGGTGATTAATGTTGAGTGCAGCATTTATCTACATCTGAAAGCAGTTATTCTTTGATGTTTTCAATGAAATCTGTCAATGGTTTTCTGGCTCTTTTGAACAAGAGCCTACAGAGCCCTTGTAATTATCTCATGCATATCATAGTGAAAATCAGAATAATGGGCGTGGAATAATAATTTGCTGTTTAATTATCAGGACCTGCACATTGGAAGCAGCACTGCCAGTGCGGATATGGTTGTGCCTTGTACTGATGCACAGCCAGCTGTGAGGCTTGAGCAAAAAGGTTTACGAAGCAAAGCCCTGTTTGCGATGGTATAGAAGTATCTGGTACTAAGTAGATTTATGGTGACACTTGAAAAAATAAATACTATTATGTACACGTGAACCATATATTGACACTGACCGTGAAATGACAGAATTTTTTCAGGTTCATTTCTGGTTCGCATCTGTTTGCACATAGTGACCGCTTAGAAGTGCCCGCACTCTTGGCGTTAATCTAGAACTCACGAAAGTACTCTCGTAAGGAGAAATTCAGGCTCGGTAGTTATCTAGTCTTCCTCAAACATCCCTGTTGCAGCGGAGCACACCTTTGCCTCGGCAGGCGCGACGGGCGGGGAATTCTCTAGACCTCAAACAGATTCAACATACATTTGCTGTAGCTGTGCAGTGAATATAAAAAGGCTGCGGCGGACGGACCCGATCAATGGCTTTAAAGGTACTACATCCGACGTACTCGGTGTGTTTTTCTTCAGGATCGTCGGAAAAGCCTGACAGATCCGGGAAATATATCTCACGGACCCGATCGGTGGTGTTTACGTCCGGCGGACACGATGCGTTTTTTCTCCGGGATACGTCGGAAAACCAGGACGGATCCGAGGTCCTCGGATGTGTGATTGTAGCAATGGGTGATAGACTACGTGATGGCCTGATATGTTTACGTGTTTTGGGCCGCGGCAGAGAAGCACAAGCGCATATGTAATCGTTGAGGCTATATGGTATCGATGACGGCCAGCCCGAGGCCCGCACGCCTGCTCATTTGGTTGGTTATCCTGTGGATTATCGTCTACGATGGTAGTTTTGTAGTTTCGATTCTTCAGTTTCCTCACTTCCATCAGTGATCAAATGCGTCACGTAACGCGTCGCTTTCTGCTGATGCTTTGCGGTGCTGCAAGTTGTATACAGACAAGCGGCGCTGAAAAAGCTGCTGGGTACCGCCTGCGTGTCTCTAGTCCACCGTGATCTAATACAAGCATCGCGTCATTTTTGTTTGCTGTATGGCTGGAGGTATAGGCGCCGGTTTGTGCTTTTCGTGAGATGCGTGATGTCCGGACTACGTCCTGCGAGAGTGCTGTGATGAACGTGCGCTGAGCGTATTCACCACGACCTACTGTATTATACAGTGGGTCGTGGTATTCACATAGATGGTGTTCACTTATGATCGCCGATGTTCCACGTGCATGCCAGTGTTTATTCAGTGGTAAGTCCGAAAATGTCGCGTAAAGAGAGCGTCGTAAACTTATTGACGTGCGCTGTGCAACAGTCAGACCAAAATAAGTGATCGACAATTTATCAGACTGCACTACGGAGCTTAAAACTCGGAAAATGGGCTATTTCTACAAAGTACACGCCTATTGTTTTGAAGCTTGCAAAAAGCATTGAACGGCAATACTTTAACCTGGCGTTGCACAAAGTTGGGAATGCACATGATGTAGTTTTCGCATGTTGGAGTGGACAGAAAAATAAGTGCTCAGCACCCTCAAGATGCGCATTACTACAGGTGAAAATATTAGCTGCCAGGCACAGCACCTTCCTTCAGGCTTTGTGCTGTTATTGAAGGCCACTTCACATTAATAAAGGAACAAATGTGCTTTATATGTGTTAATGACTAGTCCTGTATTGTGTTTTTTTTTAGCTTTTCCTTAATTTTTTTTCTTGCTTTGTCAAGCTAGGCAAACGCAAATGGTACACGTTTACGCTTGTCAGTCCAAAGCTGAACATGAATATCTGCCTTGCATGTGACAGCTGTAATGCTGGAGAGGTTACACGCTGCGACGTCTTAGCATTGCGTTCTTACCCCAACATCGTGATATTTAACCCCAGTGATGGCAGCCGCACTTTGGTGGAGGCGAAATGCAAACACATCTATTTGCTGCGTTATGTCAATGCAAGGTACAAAGCCCAAGCAGTTAATCTGGAACCCTCTACTGCAGTATTCTTCATATATGTCACTTTAGGATGTGACACCCTACATACCATTTGTAGGATGTGCATTTATTTAGGTTTTGTAACCTCTCATTCATGTTGTGCAACATTTGGCTAATTATGGTTCTGGAACAGTTGTTGAAGATAAAACCGAAAGTTCTTGGATTAATTTGCTAATAGCACTTCTTTGAAGCTTGCATCAATGCTGGACAGTTCAAATAGCAAGCAGTTGAATTACAGGAGTGATGTAAAGGATGTATTTCAGTTCTGACAAATGGAACGTAATGGTCCCCTCCATGCATGCACAGGTGCCCTTAGACAAGTACATAATCGGGCGTGGGATTGTGACACATACCAAGGGTTGACAGAAGGCCGTGTGGAGCCAATGTGGCATTCTTCATGAAGGCTAAAATAAAATTGTAGAACACATGTTGTCCCATGCAGAAAAAACTGGTCATTTTGTGTATGATTAATTGACTATGAATAACGTCTTACTTAGACAGTGATGTGATATATAATATATGGTTTAGCATCCCAAAACAACCATGGCTATAAGGGACGCAATATTTGAGGGCTCAGGTATAATTTTAACCACCTGGGGTTCTTTTACAAGCAATGGCACCACACGGTGCATGATAGCCTATTGTTTTGCCTCTACTGAAATGCCTACTGCGGCTGGAATCAAATCTGCATCCATGGGTTCAACAGCCGAGCGCTCTTAACTACTGAGCCAACAAGATGGGGTCTAGTAACAAAAAGCATGCCATTACATTTCCTTCAAGCCTGTGGAGTTCTTTACAGAACTAATGTATACATGAAAAAGGAAATAGCAAACAAATCACTAGTTTTATTGCACATTATATTCACATTTCAGCAAACGTTCACTAAAAGGAAATTTCTCACAATGTTTGCATGGAAACTATGAACATCCTACAAAAGCAATATGATGCACTTACCGCACTTAAATTGTTAATGGGCAAGGTTGCATCTATGCTACTACACTGCACTTCTCACAAGACCACAAGCTCCATCAACTTTGGCCAATCACTTGATCAAACTAACGGAGACAGATGTCGCACACGACAGTTGATCGTCTCGCAACACATCTCTGCATTCGTTGCATTTCAATTTCATGCCTTTCCGCTAAGATTCGACTTTTGCTAGCACTGCTAGTCACCCATATTTTGTGAAATATTTATTTACAAGATCAACCTCCTCGTAATTGATGGTCTTAGGCATTCTTGATGCTATTATTTTGACATCCTCCTTACCTAGAAGAACGAAGAAAATGACTTAAGCTTTGAGTAGACAAAAATTAGGGAGATTCCTAACCTACACCTGTAAGGGTATGATGTGCCAGTGTTAATGACTCTTGTCTGCGGATGCCACTGTGGATTCCCATTAATGTACACCCGTGAGCAAAAGTGGCATACTCCACTCAAACCGTAACGGTTAATTTTTTTCAGTATAACAAAATGTGCCACACAAAATTGCTTGGGCAAAATGGCAAGTATATCAAGGAGGATACGTAATGCATATCTCAGAAATAACTGCTTCTCTGTCGGAAAAATCTGGTGGGCAGTTTTCTTGCAGCGTGTGGAGTATACAACTTTTGCTCACAACTGTATATGCCCTTTGCTACACACTTAATCACTAATTCCTTAATTCATGTCTCTGTTATCTCACACATACTCATTAGCATGCAGTCATAGGCTGCCGTGTTATGTGAAAGACAACTTGACGGAGACCTCTGTAAGCCTTGTGTTAACTAAACTGTACAAATATGCCTACATGGCCTAGGAGTAACCTTTCTTACTTGGAGCTGAAACGTCTCAGAACAAATTTCAAGATGTAACTTTGCAAGCTCGAGTTAGCAGCTCCTGCCATATTGTGTGGCCTCGTGGCACTTTTGGCTTGTGCACAAGGTCTGTTTGTTAATCATGCTGGTTAACATGCATGAAAAAGACATTTTTGCACAAACATTGGTGGCAAATAGTCAAGTGGTGCACTGGATGTTTTGAAATGTGTACCTTTATTTTTGCTAGGGCAGCATCATCACATAACATGATCAAGAGTTCTGTCAGTGCTTGTGGTTACATGGCACGACCACCTCAGGGAGCGATTGTTGTTACAAGACCTCTTCTAACAGTGTGCTGACACCATTCCACTGTGCGATCAATATATATATATATATATATATATATATATATATATATATATATATATATATATATATATATATATATATATGCATACCTTAGATAGCTAATGGTTGTGAGTCTCATTTATTTCTATGACTTGAAAGAAGTTCCTGTCGTCAGAAGCCGTACACTTTATGAACGCTGGACAGCTGTCTTCAAAGGTGCTGAAGAGAAATAACCGGTTAACCTAGCTGCAATGCTAAGTTACAGAGGTTGAATACACTGCATAAAAATACCAAGAAGCTTTTACAAAGAAATTTGAGAGTGAAATTGCAGAATGATTGGAACATTGAAATAAACAACAAACTAAACTTTGTGAAACCTATCATCGAGGAATGGAAATCATGCTGTCATCAAAAACACATCATGGAGGACATTTATGCCGTCTTCGCAAAAGACACACCCACACCTGACACAGAGCAATAAAGAAAGCAATAACTAGCAATAAACCATATCTTACTTTCATATGCACCAGACGCGAGAAATTAAGAAGAAAACATTTTCTACAATTTTGCAACAGATCCCTTTCCATTCCAGTATAATCCTACGAGGAAGTGCACTAGTCCAACTTCCCTGCATTTTCCGTTTCCTAAAGGAAGCAATGTTCCTAAACAAGCTGCATCCTAAAGAACATTTTAGTCATTATGCAAAAAAAAAATACATTAAACCTTGTTCTTAGCGCATGGCAGCATTAGTCGCTTATGTGCCATAAAAATCAACACAACGCTGTTAGGTATACCTTGGTTAGCTATACTATATGAGAAGCCTTTGGTCTGGTGTGGTCTATTCACATGACAGCTCTGTCATGCAGCTCTAATGTCCTAGCAATCGGAAAGTGACCTTTGGCAATTCTACAGATCTCTAAAGACGTGCGGGTGTTTGGTTTTGACTGGAGTGCTCACTTGTTTTGTCAACGTCTGCCCACTTTTTTTTGTTGAAGACAACCTGGAATGAAAGTGTTAAATAGAAGAATCCGCCCCCCCCCTCCCGAATGGTTTATTGCTAGTTCATCTCCACTCTTCGCATATTGCTAATTGTCCTCTTTCATAAGTATGAAGCTAGCTGTGGATGTGTCTTCTGCGAAAATGACCTAAAATGCCCTCTTGGTGTGTTTGTGATGACTGTATAATTTTTTAAAACATTTTTTGAATATTTCTGAACATTTAGCACGTTTCTGAAGGCGTTGTTTATCATTACGGGGCGCACAGAAACCAGCTGAATGTCAAACGCCGCCTAGGTTGACTTTCTAGCAAGACAGCGGTGTAGCGTGGAAAGTCGCTCTGCTGGTCCAGCGCTCGCCGCGGGCTTGAAAGGCGAACAGTAATATAAGAGCGCAACAGAAATGAGACGAAGAGAAGAGGACAACAATGGTTTCTGTCGCGCTCTTATATTACTGTTCGTCATGGTTCACCAACTCGCCCAATCAGCCGTTAATTCTTCTTTAATGGCGAGCTGTTCGAACTATAGCTTGACCACACCTGAAACACTGAGTTATGCATGGTCAAGGCAGAAATGATAAAACTTCTCCTTCGCATACTGCTGTACAGCAGTTTGCAGCCCCTCGAAAGTAGCATATTTATTGTGCAACTGCATGTTTCATTTGAGAGCGCGCGGACGTAGTACATTCGACGCATATATATGCATCAAAAACGCAATTGAGGAACGATAATCACAGGACAAGTGCTTGGCTACAATTCACGTTTATTTTGCACACATCAAAACTCGATATGGAAGCGTCCAACAAGCAATAACACGAACGCGATCGAGGGCAGAATTGCGAGCTCCGCACAGCCGGTCAATGCATTGGGGGCGCGTACTCGACTACATTATTTCATATGCGCCACAGAGTAGGCCAGCCGTGGGAACATATATATGGGTGGTTGTAGCAACGATCGCTTGCGTGGCACCCTCTGCAAAATTCCAAGCCAGCTTCAGCAACTAAATGTGCAGCGCACATTTTCTACCGCGTACCGAAGACCGGCGCGTACATATATCTTCCGCTCGTGTGAAAGCGGAGGCCATTCAATCGAGTTACGGTAACCTCGAGCATGCAGGGGTTTAAACTCCATGTACGCAAAAATAAAAATAGTGAACACCCTCTATGCACTGTTTGCGCTTAAAAGAAAAGCTGCGCTTTAAGATGCGTGCTTTCAATGTCCGCGGCACTCGATAGAAAAGCACTGAAGGCGCCGGCGGTCCATATATGCTGGCATCTTGTAAAGTACGAGCAAATTGAGGTACGGCCGAGTTCGAGACCGTTTACTAAGCACGAAAGATGTGCCAAACTATATCGTGTATCTCTACTGGCCGGTGTACGCCGCATTGCTTTGCCGCCGCGACGCTTGCATGCAATGTGGTGCGAGCGGCAGCGCTGCAGTGATCGCTGCGCGCAAATGCGCATGAAAACGCCGCGATCGGCATCATATGTGAGTGCGAGACATAAAAACGGTTAAACATTACTTTGAAGGTCCTGAATTTGGTGTCATTCCGGAAGAGCGCGTAGCATATAATGCATGAGGAGGACGTATAGTCTACATGTCTACGTCGACGTCCGGCATTGGCTGCATGGACTTCCGCCAGACGCATATTTAGACCCATTTTAAAAACCGCTATACTTACAATAAGATGCACGGTATGAATTCTCCAGCAATTAGGCGTTAGTAAGCGCTCCCAATTTTCTCAGGGAATGTGACGGGCACTGTCCCAGTGTGCAAACTGTGTGCAGTGTGACACTGCACAGCTTGGCGCTGCACAGCGCTGGGACCAGTGAGTTTGCAGTGAACGTCCATTAGGCGCAGCGTGACACACTGCGACCCAGCGTGAAAGGTGTAGCTTGGCGCTGTGAAACGCTGGGACCAGTGAGCTTGCAGTGAATGTCCAGTAGGTGCCAGTGCGACCCAGTGCCAAACTGCGAGCGTCAGTACCATCCAAGTGTGGCCCAGCGAATCCAAGTGCGACGCCAGTGTGGCGCAGTATTGCCAGTGTAAAAAATATACTGCTTTACACTGGAAAACACTGTCCAGTATCCCAGCGACACTGTATTTTTCGATAGGGCCGGCGGCACAATTTTCAGGTTAGTCTCTGAAGCCAGCCTCTCGTCTTCAAAGGCGGCAGGAGTGTTTTGTCTAGAAGCAGTACCTGTGTAAACCGGAAAAAAAAAATTAAGCAGCGGCTTGGAGATGTCGTTGTTCCCCTTGTATGTTGCCAGCCGTACGAGACGTCACATTTGTTTTTTAATTTCTTAACATCATGCACGGCAGCAGTATTGTGTGTGAAATGCATCTTTGCCTCCATGAGCGAAGTCTTTCCTGAATCTAGTAGCGTAACGCGATGGCTGGCGGTTTCGCGACTTCACAGGAAATCTGTTTCCGAACAAACTGGCGGAAACCGCCCGTTTCAAGTTTTCTTTGCGATGATTTTTTTGCGCATGCGTGAAGGAACACAGATAGCGTGAGATCTTCCGCAAGTGGTGCGGGATTAAGAATTAAGAACGCTACGAAGAGCAGAGTTGGCAGATTACCGGGTGTAGGTTCTTCACCACCTTGAAGGAGCCGGACTTGCGGGACACCTTCCTGCCCAGCATCAACTTCGGTACTCGTCCGATGCCCTAGGCAAGTAAATGCCTCGAAGAGCATGAGGGCATAACATATAAAGGAAAGTGGCCTCTACATGAAAGGAGCACAACGTTGGTAAGAAAGCGATTTCGGACCGCAAGAACTAAACATGCACACGAAATTCAGCAACGTTTTGAAAAAGTGATAAAAACCAGAAAACAACTTTAAACAATACTAAACAGATAGATTATGGTGAAGTATATAAAGTTTTGTAGAACAAATGTATTAGTGGCGCTAAGCACAATCTTTACAAAATATTTATGCACTCTATCACAACGTTCGCAGCCCTAGTTGTTTTTAAAACACCGGTTATTCGAACGCAAAGAATGCAAATGGTCAGTCAGTCATGAGCGACATATCGAATTGTGAAGCTGTCAGTCTTTTTTTATGATAAACAAAACAAGTACTTATTGAAATTATTTGCCTATCTTATATATAAATGAATTAATGGACAAATGGTGTGGTTTCAAGAGTTTTGGGGCATGTTTAGAAAAAACGCATAATTTCACCGGAAAGGCCAAGCAATGAACGCGATAGCAACACATTGGAAAGCTAACTCGAAGAAGCATGGCTGAACGCGCACGAGCATAAACATATCTCATCCCATGACAACAGAAACTCGCTGTGAAAATGCACGCATGAGTAAGATTGGACGCAGCAGCAGCTACCTTCGTGCTGCAACTCGAACGGCCATAGCCAGAAAGCATTCAAAGGGCTGCCAGGCAGAATTCACTCGGTCAGAGAAAACGAACGCGCACCGAAATGCGCCGAGTGATGGTGGGGGGAATACAAGAAAAACGCATGCGCTCTGGCTGACCTTGTCAGCCCCCGTGTAGCGAGAACAAGTCTCAATGTGTCGTCTTGCATAGAAGTCAAAGTAGAAAAAATAACTAAGAACGTAGTTACCTTTAGTAGTGCCTTGACATGGACGCTTTGGCGCAGGTGAAAAAAACGTTGAAATTCTTTTCTGTGACATGACGACAGTGACCACGGTGCTTCACCTCATTAGACCTCGCTGCGTGCTGGGGGCGCCCTTGGTTCGCCTGAGATGTCTCTCACCGGGCTGGTGTTCCCGGGTCCTGGCTCGGAAGCCGAGAAGAAGGAGAAGGAGCAGGAGCAGCCAGGGAGTAGAAGTGAAGAAGAAACGTCTTATACAACTTTTTGAAAGATCTGACAAAAAAGGAGTTTCGGTGGAGACAATCTGCCGTTTAAATATGGTAGGTTATCCCCAATTCCCTAGCTGGGGAAACAAAGTTTAATCTGTACAGTCCAATCAGCGGGGCACAAGCATGGACTTGAGATGCCGCCCACTGCCGAGGGTGGTGCTTGAGCCTCTCTCACATCTTTCAGTGGCGAAGGCTAGCTTCTCCGATGTCGATGACAATTATGTGCATTCTGGCGGTTGAAACCCTTCACTAAGGTAAAATAGCCGGAGAAGTCGTCCGTTGGCTGAGGTCATTTCTCTGGCGTTACTTCTCAGAAGTTCACCCGCCTGCTTCGAGAAGTCGGCGTGCAGGGTCAATGCTGATCGGCGCCGCGCCTCCGAACCTTTAAACAAAAGATCAGGTTCACGTGGTCGTCGCCGCGGATACCAATAGGATTAAGGTCTGAAAGAGCAGCTCCTCTCCGTCTCCATCGCGAAAGGAGAGGGGGGGGGGCTTGGGCGCCGCAGTAGGAGACAAAGGATCACTCCGCCGCCGTCGGCGCCGCTTCGGTGCCTTTGGTCACGGTCGCTCACCGGCGCCCGCAAGGTCAGTTTCTGTTTTAAGGGGGATTAAGGTCTGAAAGGGCAGCTCATCTCCGTCTCCATCCCGAAAAAGGGGGTGGCGGGGAGGGGGCTTGGGCGCCTCATCAGGAGACAAACGGTCACTCCGCCGCCATCGGCGCCGCTTCGATGCCTTTTGGTCGCGGTCGCTCACCGGCGTCCGCAAGATGGGTAGGGCGGCGTAGAGCGGTGTAGGAAAAAAAACGAGGTGCAATAAAAAAACCAAAACGCTCCTGGGCCAATGTTCAGCTCCTTCTCTTCGGCGCGTAGGAAGAAGCGTGAAAACGAAAAAAAAAACCACAAACAAAAAGCGCAACCACGGAGAGAGCATAGTGTACGGGGAGAAGGGCGAGGGAGTACCACAAAGAGCTGCTACAGCACAGTGAGGATTCGCAGAAGGCACGAGAAAAAAGAAAGCTCCAAAAGAGAGACACAGGGATTTTGAGGAAGCGGAGAGTCGAAGGTGAGGGAAATACCGCCTTTGAAACACTGAGCGGGAATGGAAACCTGTCTTGTTTCGTCCTCCACCCCCATCTCCGCGGCCGGCGCGAGTTGACGCGACGAGCCCGCCCGCTATCTGAACGCCCTTGAAACTTAGTGCTCGGAAATGGTTCCTGGCTTTACGTGACTCCGTCTGCATGGGCGTTGCTACGAAATGTAGCCTTCAAATTCGTAATGTTCATGCCGAAATGTATTTTTGAACGAACCGGAAAAAGATATTGTAGACAAAACCCAGAATGCTTTCGAGCGCCGGTGGTTGTTTTGGTAGGCGGTGCATGACAGCACGAAAACATTTCGGGGGGGGGGGGGGGGGGGGCTGAAGCCCCATAAGCCCCCCCTGGCTACGCGCCTGATGGAGGGTGATTACAATGTGGAGAGCAGGTTACAGGCCGGCGACCAGAGACAAACATTGTCACTAGACTCGACAGGAGCCAAGTGTCACGAAATCGGCGCACATTTTCATCAAGCCGGCACGGCGCGAGGCCCGCGCGGCGTCGCGTGGAAAGCATGTTGAGAAAAGCCCCCTTCCCGCGCGGGAAAGCGCGTAGCTTTGTACGCGTTGCCGTCACCCTCTTTCCCATTGCCCGGGGAGGACGGTGGTTCATCGGACTGGAATCCGCCAGAAAATTCCAGTATCTTCTATGGGACCTAGCCAATGACGACGCGCGGCTCGACGGGAGAAGAAGAGAGAGCTATAACCAGCGAAGCTAAGTGTGTGTGCGCGCTAGCTTTGACGCGTGCTAACAAACAGACGCGGCGCGCCCTATTTAAAGCGACCGCGCCGCTTGTTGAGTCAGTCAGTTCGTCAGTGGTAGTGGCGTGTTCGCCAGTGCTTCGGCTGGACTCCCGGGGATCACCCGCTGCTGGCAAGCCCACGGACCTGCAAGGGAGCGGCGCTCGTCTCGTATGGCGGCCACATCGTGACTCTTGAGGCGTCGGACTGCAACAGTGCCCGGTGAACAATTTTGTATTTGTTTATGTACCTCTCTCGTGTTTGATCTGTTGTAGAGCCTCTGTGTTATTGAATCGTTCTGTAGTTGCATGCTTAGCGTTTGTTATTCTGTGAACCTCTCGTCTGTGCATTTCAAGTGATATTGTGTGTTCCTTCGTATCGTCTCTAGCTGTGCATAAATTGTGTTTTGTTTGTTACTTCTGACTCCAATCCTTACTCTGGTTTGAACCGGCGACCGCTGGGCACCAAACGACCACCCCCTTCTGTCACTACAAGGTAGTTGAATTCCGGCTGAGCTTGCCACGCAAGTCGAGGGCATCTCCTTTGCGACCGGAACCGCTACCCCCACTCACTCTAAGGGTGTCTGGGAGTGTGCGCACCGTTAAGGGCGCATCGTTAATAATACCCCCATAATTATTACCGGGGACAATTATTCTGGCGTCCGCGACAGGACGTTTGGTGCACTCAAGCTCAGAGGACGGAGAAAGAGTTGGAAGAGTTTACGAAGAGGTCGTAAACAGTGTAGCAGCAGAGCGGTAGCGAGAGGTAGTTCCGCGCGGAAGCGTTTAGGCGAAGTTCGCTAAGCAGTGTTTAGACTACACCCAGACGCTTCGCGCTTCAGATATGAATCTGAAAGAGTTGGTGGAGGCTGGCACCCAGCTGGGGTTGTCCGGTGCCGAACTACGCAAATGGGTTAGCCAGAGAGAAAAAGAGGAAAAAGAGAGGGAAAAAGAAGAAAGAGAGAGAGAAGAAAAGGAACGAGAGAGGGCTCGAAAGGAGCGGGAAGAGGAATTTCAGCGAGAAAAGGAATTACTTACTATGAAACTTCAGCTCCAAAACAACAACAACGGTTTAGCTGAAGTGCATAGCTCCAGTGAAGGACATAGCAGCTTGCGGATCATCATCATTCAGCCTGATTATACCCACGGCAGGGCAAAGGCCTCTCCCATATTTCTCCACTTAACCCGGTTCTGTGCTAGCTGCATCCACTTGACCCCTGCGAACTTCTTAATCTCATCCGCCCACCTAACTTTCTGCCGCCCCCTGCTGCGCTTTCCTTCCCTTGGAATCCAGTTTGTTACCCTCAGCGACCATCGGTTATCCTCTCTTCGCACTACATGTCCTGCCCATGTCCATTTCTTCTTCTTAATTTCTACTAGAATGTCGGTAACTTGAGTTATTTCTTTGACCCACTCTGCACGCTTTCTATCTCTTAATGTTACCCCTACCATTTTTCGTTCCATAGCCCTCTGGGTTGTCCTCAACTTAAGTAGAACTCTCTTGGTTAGCCTCCACGTTACAGCCCCATAGGTGAGTACAGGCAAGATGCAACTGTTGTATACTTTCCTCTTGAGCGATACCGGTAAGCTGCTAGACATAATCGGCGAGTGCTTGCCAAATGCGCTCCATCCCAATCTTATTCTTCTTGTTATTTCCTTTTCATGGTCCGGATCTGCGGTTACTACCTGTCCTAAGTAGACATATTCGCCTACTACTTCCAGTATTTCGCTACCTAATGTAAACTGCTGTTCCTTCCCGAGGCTGTTGAACATTACCTTAGTCTTCTGCATATTGATTTTCAAGCCTACCTTTCTACTTTTCCTGTCTAGGTCATCAATCATTATTTGCAGTTCATCCCCCGAGTTGCTTAGCAAGGCAATGTCATCAGCAAATCGCAGATTACTGAGGTATTCTCCATCTACCCTTATCCCTAACTGCTCCCATTCCAAGTCTCTGAATACTTCCTCTAAACAAGCTGTGAATAGTACTGGGGAGATTGTGTCTCCTTGCCTAACACCTCTCTTTATGGGAATTTTGTTACTTTCTTTATGCAGAACTATGGTTGCTGTGCAGCCGCTATATATATCTTCCAGCACTTTCACGTATGGCTCGTGTACCCCCTGATTTCGCAATGCCTGCATCACCGCCGAGGTTTCAACGGAGTCAAATGCTTTTTCGTAATCGATGAATGCTATGTATAAGGGCTGGTTATATTCCGAGCATTTTTCTATCACCTGATTGATGGTATGGATATGATCGATAGTAGAGTACCGTTTCCGAAACCCTGCTTGATCCTTTGCTTGATTGCAGTCTAAGGTTGTCCTGATTATATTAGCGATTACCTTAGTAAATACCTTATACGTAACAGACAGTAAGCTGATTGGTCTGTAATTTTTAAGGTCCTTAGAGTCCCCTTTCTTGTGAATGAGGATAATGTTTGCATTCTTCCATGGTTCCGGTACCGTCGATGACACCAGGCACTGCGTATACAGGGTGGCCAGGTTTTCTAGCACGATATCCCCCCGTCCTTCAGCAAATCTGTAGTTATCTGATCCTCTCCAGCTGATTTCCCCCTTTTCATAGTTTCTAGTGCTTTCTTGACCTCGTCCTTAGTCACTGGTGGAACGTCTGACTGTTTTTCCCTACCGCCAATCTCATTACGGTCCTGACTACTTTGGCTACTGTAGAGATCTGTATAGAACTCCTCGGCTACTTTGACTATCTTTTCCATGTTAGTGATGACGTTGCCCGCCTTGTCCCTTATCGCATACCTCTGGTTTTTGCCTATGCCCAATTTCTTCTTTACCGCTTTAAGGCTTCCCCCGTTCTTTACAACATGCTCAATTTTCTCCATGTTATACTTCCTAATATCGGCCACCTTGCGCTTATTGATTAGCTTCGATATCTCGGCCAATTCGTTGCTTGCGGATAGACGTAAGTAAATTGATCCCGAAGTACGACGAGAGAAGAGACGATTTCAACGCATTCCTCTTGCGCTTCGAAAGGATCGCCATTAATGCAAATTGGACAGACAGTGAATGTGCTACCATCTTGAGCACTTGCCTTAGCGGCGAAGCATTAAGTGTGTTTGGAAAACTTCCTCCTGAGGATGCAGGCAGCTATAACAAAGTGAAAGCTGTATTACTTAAAAGGTTTAGATTTACGACGGATGGGTTTCGTGAGAAATTCAGGACTGGAAAACCTATGGACGGTGAAACGGCAACACAGTATGTTGCGCGACTGAGTCATTATTTCGACCGCTGGACTGAACTCTCAAACATTAAACTAGAGTATGGTGCACTTCGCGAACTCCTAATTAAGGAGCAATTCCTGGGCAGCTGTCACCATGGTCTGTCGCTTTATTTAAAAGAAAGAAAAGCGAATAACCTGGAAGAAATGATGGAACTTGCAGACCAGTTTTTGGAAGCCCAGGGAAGCGAAAATTTGAGCAAAATTGTAAATTCTGAAACCCCTCAAAAGCCCGAATTTCGGCAGACAAAACCTAGCGTAAAGTCACTCCCGAGGTGCTATCTCTGTGGACAACTAGGCCATTATGCACCTAAGTGCCGCAAACTCGCAACCAACAATCTATCCTCGGTGCTGACAAGGCAGCACCGCAGGCGGCATGCGCGAGGACTCCGTCAGAGTCGGAATATCGCCTGGAGGAAGAAGATGCCGATGGCTTTGTTGAGCTTAAGAATGGCAGGAAAGTCTGCGTGGTGCACGACCTAGAGGAGGAGGAAGCAGAGAAGGTGGTTAATCGGAAGGACAAGAAAATCCGGGTGGTGAACGCCGTAGTACACGCGCAACCTGGAGCTGCGGTGAATCGGATGCCGGTTTCGAGGGGAAAGATAAAAGGAAAATCAGTTTCTATGCTACGAGATACAGGTAGTAGTGCCGTAATCGTTAGACGCAGTTTCATTTAGGAGAATGATCTGACTGGTGAGAAATGCCCGGTGAGGTTAATTGACGGCTCAATTCAGCTGCTACCTGAGGCAAAATTGCAAGTACAGACGCCATTCTATTCTGGAAAACTGACAGCCCTGTGCATGGAACGCCCTATCTACGATTTGGTGTTGGGAAATATCAAGGGCGCAACATTTCCCGAGGATCCTGATCAAAGTCCCGCGCCTGTGTGCTGCAGTGAATCTAAAGAGAACAAGGCAAGGCGAGGAAAGCAAGGCCATGAGAAGCCGGAAGAAAAGCCTCGAGACAAGAATAAACAAAAGGAAGCCTCTCAGGAGGAAACCGAAAAGAAAGGGACGACTCAGGAAATTAAGCCAGAAATGCCTAGGCCGTCGCTGAGGCAGGTAGCCTAAGTGTTTTTCATACTTATGGGGGCATTACTTGGGATATTTCACCTTCAGCGGAAGGAATACCGGTGCCTAGGAAAGAGCACTACTACAGTGATTGTTTTTGTTGGTCTGTGCGCGTTGGCGGAGGTTCCCGTATATCCATCGGTGCTACTGGTTGTAGGGGCAATTATCGGCACACATTGCTTGTGTGATTTGCTAGGGGACTATCAGTCATGCCTCAGGGAAATTTCAGAAGCGCGATCGGAGAACATAGAAGCGTCTCAACTGCGAGAGCCTAGAGCGAAGGCAGAATCCCTGGCGTACAGCAGCGTGTCACACACTGATCGCGGGTTGTAATTACGCTCGGAAATTTAGGTTTGTGCGCTTCGCATTTGAAAAGCGGTGTGTTGTTGATTCTTATGTGTATCCGATAACAGTGTGTTGCTATGTTTGTGAATTTCATGGCATTGATGTATGAATTTTGTAATGTGTTATTGCAGTTTGTGAAATTTGTGCAAGGTGTGTGATGTAGACATTTGCCCTATATGCTTGTGAGCGCATGCATGTGCGCGCGATGTTCGTGGTTGTTGTGAATATTGTGGGACAATATTCTTTAAGGGAGGGGCAGTGTCACGAAATCGGCGCACATTTTCATCAAGCCGGCACGGCGTCGCGTGGAAAGCATGTAGAGTAAAACCCCTCTAAAAGTAGCGCCATCTCTCGATCGTGGCTCCACCTACGGGACTAGCGCGCGCTCTCCGGAGCAGGCGCCCTTCGTCGAGGCGGCCGTGCGCCGGGTTTACCAGAGCCTTGCATTTTGTCGCAATGTGTTCAGGTTCAAATATTGCTCACTGCTGAAACATAATTACCGATCGTTGACAGGGATTTCCCGCCAGAATAGTTTCAGCTGTGAGTGTCATACACCACATATACGCGATTTCGGCGTTGGTTCAACTCGCCGTCATCTCCGTGTGTCCGTAGTTCGTCACCTTTGGCCACTCAGCGGCATGCTTTATAAAATTTGTAACTAGGCAGCTGACAGGAACAATTTTGGAACAGTCTGTGTATGGTTTCTTTGCAGCGTTGACTGGATTGCGAGCTGCCGGTAAACTTGAGAAGTGTGGCAGCAGTTGTCTTCCATGTATTTTCAATTTCAGCTGCAGATCAAATTAACTATAGGCGGCGGAAGCTGCAGTCTGTGTGGAGTCTTTGCAGCTTTGATTGACTTGTGAGCTACCGGTACACTTGGGAAGGGAGGTAGCAGCTATTTTTTTTTAATATTTGGCGTTGAGACGGTGCCGTTTTCAGCTGCCATGGTGTGCCACCATACGTACACAATTTTGGCGTCGATTTAACTCGCCTTCACCTCCTTGAGTCCGTCAGCCGTTGACAAAAGTGCGCAACATGCTTGAAAAAAATTTAACCAGCCTGCGGAAGCTGCAGTCTGTGTGGTTTCTTTGCAGGTTGGACTCAATTGTAAGCTACCGTTAAACTTGAGAAGCGTGATAGCAGTTTTTTTTTTATATTTTGCGCTGAAACGGTTTCGTTTTCAACTGTCAGTGCGTGACACCATTCGTGCGCGATGTCTGCGTTGGTTGAACTCGCCTTCACCACCGTGCTTCTATCAGCCGCCGGCCAAAGAGCGCAACATGCTTGAAAAAAAAATAAATAAATAGCCAGCGGGAACAATTTAGTAGCAGTCCGCGTGGCAGCAAAACACACGGCGATGTGTGCCGCGCGCGCGCCGCCCGCACCGCTGGAAAGGAGGAAGCTGCACGCCAAGCAAAAAAAAAAAAAAGCGCGCGCACGTGACGGCGCTCGGTAAATGAGAGGGTCGAACGACGAAGGAGAGCGCCGGAGAGGAGGCGGGCGGCGAACTTCACATGTTGGCGCTACTTTTAGTTTATTGAGGGGTTTTAATGTAGAGAAAAGTCCCCTTCCCCGCGCGGGAGAGGGCGTAGCTTTGTACGCGTTGCCGTCACCCTCTTTCCCATTACCCGGGGAGGACGGTGGTTCATCGGACTGGAATCCGCCAGAAAATTCCAGTATCTTCTATGGGACCTAGCCAATGACGACGCGCGGCTCGACGGGAGGAGAAGAGAGAGCTATAACCAGCGAAGCTAAGTGTGTGTGCGCGCTAGCTTTGACGCGTGCTAACAAACAGACGCGGCGCGCCCTATTTAAAACGACCGCGCCGCTTGTTGAGTCAGTCAGTTCGTCAGTGGTTGTGGCATGTTCGCCAGTGCTTCGGCTGGACTCCCGGGGATCACCCGCTGGTGGCAAGCCCACGGACCTGCAAGGGAGCGGCGCTCGTCTCGTATGGCGGCCACATCGTGACTCTTGAGGCGTCGGACTGCAACAGTGCCCGGTGAACAATTTGGTGTTTGCTTATGTAACTCTCTCGTGTTTGATCTGTTGTAAAGCCTCTGTGTTATTGAATCGTTCTGTAGTTGCATGCTTAGCGTTTGTTATTCTGTGAACCTCTCGTCTGTGCATTTCAAGTGATATTGTGTGTTCCTTCGTATCGTCTCTAGCTGTGCATAAATTGTGTTTTGTTTGTTACTTCTGACTCCAATCCTTACTCTGGTTTGAACCGGCGACCGCTGGGCACCAAACGACCACCCCTTTCTGTCACTACAAGGTAGTTGAATTCCGGCTGAGCTTGCCACGCAAGTCGAGGGCATCTCCTTTGCGACCGGAACCGCTACCCCCACTCACTCTAAGGGTGTCTGGGAGTGTGCGCACCGTTAAGGGCGCATCGTTAATAATACCCCCATAATTATTAACGGGTGACACCGAGACAGAGAGGATGGCTATTCGCCGTATGAAGTTGGAAATGGAGCTACGAATGCGTGAAATTGAATCTCGGGAGCGACTAGCCTTAAGGTAGATGGAGCTTGGGCTCTCGAGTGGTCGACTGTCACCGCTAGGGTCGGGATGGAGTGATGAGCGAAGTATAGGCTCATATTCAATAACACAGTGTGCAAAAGTCCTAAAAGGCTACAAAATGCCATGTGATGCTGATGTGCCACTGTGGTTTGTGGAGGTGGAGAAGCTGTACGCTATATTCAGTGTGCCGTACAGTAGCCGAGTGCATTTAATTATGCCGGCACTGAGAGACGAGTGCGGTACTTGCTTCGTAACCTCGACGGAGCAGAATGTACAGACTATGAGGCCGTAAAAGCAGTGGTTCTAAGTGAACTAAAGCTAACCCCGACTGAGTACCTGGAAATATTTGAGAAAGCTGTGAAAATGAAGGAGGAGACATGGGCTCAGTTTGTATCACGCGTGAAAACATACCTAGCATATACATCCAGGCAGAGAGGTGGACTCAAAAGAGGCGCCGACCGATCTAATGGTGTCCGAACGCATTAGAGCCCGTCTCAGCACGGAGGGCATTGAATATGTGCTCCTTCGCGAAGGAGGGAGTTGGTTGAAGCCTGAAGAGCTATCGAAGGCTCTACAAATCTTTGAGCAGGCAAAAGGTAAAGGCCGGGCTACAAAGCAGGTTACGGTTCCCGTACTGCAAGTGAGCCAAAAACAGATTAATGCTGAAAAGCGCACAGTAAAATGTCACCTATGCGATGGGCAGGGGCACATTGCTAGGAATTGCCCGCAAGCAACGGGAAATGAACCGCGCCAGAAACAAGAAAATGGGCACGGGCAGAGGGTGCAGAAGGTCGCGCTGGTCGATCAGAGGTAAAAGAACCAGTGGTTAACCAAATTACGGGTTTAACTGCTAGAGTTGAAGTGCCGATGCAAAGTTCGTAGGCAACCTCATCAAAACTTCAGTTTGTAGACTTGGTGTGTGGAGACGTTCGCACAGAGGCAGTTCTTGATACAGGCAGTGAAATAACCGTAATACGAGAGAGCATACTACCACAGGAGCTGACGCAACCATCAGGAACAGTGAAGCTAATGTCGGCTTTCGGCAGATCAATTCAGGCGAAGTTAGCGACGATTCCTATCAAAATATCTAAGCCAGGAACAGTGGCAGATCAAAAAATAGGCGTAGTATGTGCGCTCACTGATGAGCTGACCGATGGGGTGAACTGTTTGCTGTCGTTAGACGACTGGCAACTGCTGAATGAGACCAGTGAGGGGATGCACATGAATACGAGTACTGAAAGTACTGAAGTCAGTGGTCCGCCGGGTACAGAATTTTCAGCCGCAGGAAATCAGAATTCTGAGGCACTGATATGTGAGGTAAGCAACGCACTGAACGTCGACAATCCATGGCGAGAGGAAGCTGATTCAAGTGAAAGAGAAGATGCGGTTTCGTTGTCCAGCCAGCGTGAAATGTTTCGAACAGTGCGGGCCGGCAAAGACAGCTTGAGAAATGCATGGGAAAACGTACCTGAGCATATTGAAATAGCTGGCCCACTGACGGCGCTGACAAAGCGAGGAGTCTCCAACTTGATCCCGCGGTCGGATTATGCGCAGTGGGCATTAGAACAGCCGAAGGACTCACTCTGCAGAACAGTAGCGTTGAGCACTCCGCAACCCCGAGCCATACTGGCTGCTCACTGATGCATCAGCAACGGCTGCTGGGACTTGTTTGGCACAGGCGACGGAAAAGTGCGATGAGAGGCCTATAGCGTTCGCAAGTCATCGTTTCGGCGCTGCTCAGGCGAGGTGGTCGACCAGAGGGAGCGAGGCGTTCGCTATTATTTGCGCTCTAAAGAAACTCGATCACGGGTTCTTTGGCGCTGAGGCCAATGTCTTCTCTGACAACCGCCTGATGACGTGCACTCCACACGGGGCTAAATTAGATACGTGGGCGCTGGCACTCCAGCGTTGCAACATAACGGTGAAATACAGAAAAGGCATCGGGAATGGAAATGCAGATGCGCTATCCATGGCACCTCAGATTGACCTGAGACTCAGAACTAGTGGTGCCACCATGCCAACCTAGCCAAGCGTGAACGTTCCTACTCAGCCGACGCTGGGTGCGGTGGGCTGTGTAGGTGATACATCGGACACTTTGAAGAGAGTTCTCGCTGATATTCAGCTGGTGTCGTCAGTGTTGTGTGCGCGGACTTGCGAGCCGCGACGAACAATATGACTTCGTGTGTACGCCTGTGTACATGAATGTGGACTCTCTGCAGAGTGATATTGCTGACTGCTTAGCAGACCTGGACAACAGCATACACCAATGTTGTGTTTTGTGGTTTGCTTACTTCGGTGTATATGTTTTTTCTGAGTGTCGCGGTGACGTATAAACATTGGCGCCCCAGCAGGAATGACATTGCTGCCGTGAAGGTAGTGCGGCCCTTGTGAAGAGTTAGTATGAACGAGCTGATAGCAAGCTCGGTTATACTCTTAGAAGGGGCGTGTAGGGCCACGCCCAAGGATAATCACTTGCAGGTGCTCGTCTCTGCACGGCGCCGTCACCCGACTGTCTGCTTCTGGTATTGTAAAAGCTTTTCCCCTTCTACAAGCGTGCCGCGGGTGGGGAGAGCCGACCGGACCATCGGCGCCGGATTTGCGGGACCGTTTTAGTCGGAAGGTCATTCATGGGAACATGCGTAGCGGAAAGTGCTGCTGGGTGCTCGCATGTATGGCAGCCTTCGTACTGGCCGGTGGCGAGCACCCAAATGACCCCTCGGCCCTTTTTTTTTTACGCTGCGACTTTGAGCAGTGCGAAGGGAATTTTATCCTGTCTGCAGATGCGACAAAAGAGCGCCCGAAGAAGCGTTCACGAGTTGACTCGGGTATTGTGCTCAGAGCGGGCAAGCCAGAAGCTCCCCTTTAATCCGGCGCCAGGCCTGCAGAATCGTAGTGGTAAACACGGGTGGCGCGGGGCAATGCACTGTGGAAAGGATTCAGCCAGCAGCGGCGGCGTGGATGAGGCGGCGGTGTGCGGGAGACAAGTGGGAAGAAAGTCTCCTGAGAGGAGAGGGTTCGACTCCCTCACTGGGGAAAGAGTTTCGCTGTGCTTTGTTTGTTGTAATTTGTATTGCTAATGGGGCCCAGGGTTAGAGGCTAAGGCCAACCCATGGGGATGTGCCCATCTAGCATATTTCCTTATTGGACAGTTGATGTGTGGGGCTGGCCTCTGAAAATGACCGCCCCTATTTCTTTGTTTTGTGAAGGTGTAAAATGAGACGTGATCCAAGAGAGTTCAGCCCAGTCTGAGCTGGAGCTCCATGCGTAGGCATGTAACGCGGCTGTTCTGCTTAGGCTGTAACTAGTTAGGTCGAAGACTAAAGTAGCGCAGAGTGTTGTTTTGATAAATTCATTTCAACTTCCAGTTTTACTCTCTGTATATATATATGTCATGCTGTAAATATATGCCCTACCATCATCACATTCAAGTACGTCTCCATGGTCTTCTCTACGCCGAACTACATAACAGGAAGGGTTTAAAGAACCTTCCGAAAGGGAACGAACGACATAATTTCTACTATCCAGTTATACCGCGAGCGTGACGTAGCACGTGATCATTAGGTAGGGCGGCAGCTGGGCTACAGCCCTCTTACGCTAACATTGCGACCTCCAGACTGCCAGAACCGACACCCTCGCAAGCTGTTAAGCAGACAATTGAAAGGCAAATGACGTAGCACGACGTAGCATGACGTATATATATATGTATATATATATATATATATATATATATATATATATATATATATATATATATATATATATATATATATATATATATATATAGACTTAAAGTAGTTGACACACGGTAGAAAAAACAACACTTTAATCCGACGTTTCGGCCGGGGTCCGGCCTTTGTCAAGGAATGTAGAAAGAAGCTGTCGGTTCCCATTTCTTATATACATGCACAATCGAAGAACACGTGACCAGCTAATATCAACAAATAAACATCAAAATATCAAAAACAAGATTTCACACGCGTGATGTAATGGCGGTGCAAGGTATATAGACAGAATGACACGTGTTGCGCTTAGGTCATGCATCTTAATATGTTGTACAAAGAAAGGAAGATGTATCGCTTAAAAGATTGTTGTCACTATCAGCGCACAAAACAAAATATCACGAGGTTAGGATTGGTGGAATACATGCCACACTTAATTCTGCAATATTCAGGAGGGGGGGGGGGGGGGATTCATCTACTGAAATATCATTCTCATTGGTAGGCGACAGTAGCAGATAACACGTCAGTAGAATTTAACAGTGAAATATAACTGTGATTTAGCGCGGTACACACATACAAAAAAGTAAACAGTCACTGAAATCGCGGCATGGTGACAAAACTCGATTTTGTGCTCAATGCTATGGGGACAAAGAGAAGTTAAAGAAGTTAATTGTTCGTAACAGTGTTGATTACACAAGGAATCATGTGCAAGGTTATTGGATAAGTTGTAATGACTAGTGCATGTTACGGCAGGAAGCAATATGATCGTGAGAAACTGGCAAACATGAAAAAGATCAGTGCAAGTAAAAGCATGACATCCTGTGAGGGGCTTTGGGCTGTGACCGTAACAGCGCAAGCGGAGAGGCAAACAGTGCAAAATGGAGGCAATGTCAATTAAACATAATATCTTTTGAGACGCTGCCAAAGGTGCTACCATTTAGTTAAAATGCTACGACGAGAGACAAGTTAGCTTGCCAATGTTTTCATTCAGACCACAAGAAACCGTGTTAAACTTGCGTATTAAAAATGATTCGCGAACTTCGCGTTCATTGTGGGTTCTGAAACCTGATTCCAATAAAGTTACTTGCATTTTTTCAAAGGGGTGCTTGGTAATGTTTACATGCTTAGAGATAGGAAGGTTAGGCAGTGTATTACAATGAGCTTTATGGTTATTAAATCGGTATCTGAAGGGTGTTTCGGTTTATCCAATGTACTGAATTTTGCAGATAGAACATTCCAGCATATAAATCACGTTGTCCGTATCGCATGAGAAGTTGCCTCGAATCTTTACATTAAAGTTCGATGCAGTGCTGAAAGCTTTCAGTGATGTAGTCATTTGTGCACAAACTTTGCACCGTGACTTGTTGCAAGGATGGCAGCCGATTGGTGCAGTGGGGCTAGTTTTAGACGAAGTTAAAATATCACTGAGGTTCTTGTTACGGCGATAGACAACACGGGGGGCTTGCTCATAAATTTCTTTTAGACGATCACTTTGCATGAGAATACTATGATGTTTCTTTAAAATGCCTGCAACGTTGGGGACTGAAGCTGAATGCGTTAGCACGAGATTGATTCGTGATTGGCCGGATGGTTCCTTTTCCGCTTTGAGGAGAGCTTTGCGATCAAGAAGGCTCAATGCCTTTTTGATATTTTGATGTTTATTTGTTGATATTAGCTGGTCACGTGTTCTTCGATTGTGCATGTATATAAGAAATGGGAACCGACAGCTTCTTTCTACATTCCTTGACAAAGGCCGGACCCCGGCAGAAACGTCGGAATAAAGTGTTGTTTTTTCTACCGTGTGTCAACTACTTTAAGTCTATGCCCTACCGGACCCATTCGAGCTTCAACCCCCTCCCTATGCAACAACAATATATATATATATATATATATATATATATATATATATATATATATATATATATATATATATATATATTTATTAGGTCTACCAGTATATTAAATATATCAAGGAAAGTATATATATAAATGTGAGTGTGTGTGTAAAATAAATCACCAGGAGTTTAAAAACATAACAGTGGATTTATTTCGGCGTTTCGACCGGGGTCCGGTCTTTTTCAAGAATGAAGTACAGGAGGTTCCACGCATCTTCTTAAAACCGTTCACAGAGAGGGTGAAAAGAAGAAGGAAATGGGTGAGCCAGAGATATGCTACCTGCCGCGGCTACAACAAACAGTATACACATGCACACCAGGAGAGCGGGGAGAGAGGAGAAAAGCCCGGCGTAGCGCGTTTCCCCTTTAAAAAAAAGCGAAACGGAGAAGGGAAAAGATAAAAAAGAAAAAGAGGGGGTGGGGAAGGTTCAGCATTTTACAAAAAAAAAAAAAGGAAGAACGGAAGCCCTGTCGCCAGTGCCGGCCCTGTCACCGGTGTGGTCCGTCGCGGCTTGTGGAATACTAAACCTCCCCCACCCCCTCCTTTTCCTTATCTTATCCCTTCCTTCTTTTCGCAGTTTTTTTATAGGGAAAACGAGCTACACCTGGCGTTTCCCCTTTCTCCCCTCTCTCCTGGTGTGCTTGTGTATACTCGACTTGTAACATAGCGTTTATTATTGCGAAAGCAATACTACTTGCATTTTCAAGCCTTCAGGGCAGCGAAGCCTCTAGCTTCACCCCTGGTGTGACGTCATGCCATCTGCCGCAAAAACCGCGGGCCCAACGCGCGCCGTCAGCCATGCGAGGCGGTGCATACTAACGCGGCCTAACTCCCGCTCCTTCCGCGAGGAGCGCTACAGACGGAGTGACGTCATACAGTTGGATAAATCGGACCCTGGCTCACGCCGTCAGCCATACGAATCAGAATCAGCCTGCTAGGACCCTGGCATTCACGTTACCCCTATAGGCCACCAAGGTGTGTTCATACGGCTCTGTTAAAGCGGGGCTTTATATGTGGGCTGAGGAAGGAGATAAAGAAGCTGATGCTTTCGCTCAATATTTGATTCAGCAACGTTGAACTCTTGTAATGTTTTGTATTAAGAATATGAAGTAGTTATCAGTCATAATTTTGATCATTTTCGTTCGTTCCGGCTTATTGTTACGTTACGTTGCACCACGTTTAAAAACAATGTCTGTACAGCGCTTCGCCTTATTTCTAGCTAGCCTAGAGCGCCAGTGGACAGGCATTAGTCATAGACTAGGCGTACAAACCAAACTTTTGCGTAAAAGTTGAGTAGAAGTTCTTCGATTTGCAAGAAAATAAATAGATTGTTGGTAGGGTTTTTAACGCCTGGCATCCTAGGTTATCAAATAGCCTGCATCTGAATTATTTTTTAGTAATTGTTTCTTATCTGTTTTTATCTCTGTGTAGGCTTTTTATTCTACCATAAACCAAGAGGCCATAGCACATGGCCGCACATGTCAATCGAGAGTTTTGAGCTGTTTTGAAGAAACAGGTGGCTGAGCTGTACGTTTTTCGCCGAAAAGTAGTTGCAGCAGAGGTTATATATTTAAAAATAAGACAAACAGGAATAAAAATATTTGTGCGAGGCACGGCCTCAGGCATGCGATCCGCGGCTGGCAGATAGAGTGAGTGAGTGGACAGTAAGAAGAAATAAAAGAGGGTAGTGACAGGGAGAGAGTGCAAGGGTCGAATAAAAAATAATAATAACAAAGTCTGTACACGAGCGCGAAAACCGCCGGCGATTTCATTGTGCCTCTTGCCTTTGGCCCCAAGAGCGCCGTATTTCCCTGCCATCAGCACTGGTAGGGGGAAAGGCGCCCGCCGTGTACGCGTTGCCCCTGAAAGAACAATCCTGTCTCTTAGCCATCTTTCATCCCGGCTCAACAATCACAAAATACTGTGAATACTTTGTTCTGCTATAGATATTTTCCTTAAAATGTACCATCAAAAATGTTTTCACACAATGGTGTTCGATCGCCCGAATTATTGTAGTCAGCCTGAAATGAGGATTTGAGGAAGTTTGTTGAAAGTGGTTGCAGCTGCGGCATAGACATCCGCCTCGCGTGCAAGAAGACCGTGGTTCGAATCCCAGTGCCACGCATTTCTCCACCTGATAAAAAAATATCCGCGTGTAGTTGGAATCCGCCTTTTGCGCGAGGATGTGGCGCCATCATGCGGGAGCGGGCGGGAAACACATTGAGCGGCAGTGTAGCAGACGACGCGAAAGCACACCATACGAAATGGCCACGCCAACGCTGGTAGAAAGCGAAAGCTTCCCCCCTTTTTGGCCTCGGAGCGGAAAGTAGTGACAGTGATTGCAGCATATCATGTTCACGCAGTATGGGGGAAGGTAGAGCGTTTTCACAATCCACTCATAACGCACGTACGCATATACCATCTTCGTATTGTAAGAGCGTGTAGCGCGGGCCGTGTTCGACGTGACAGAATGAGACGCTCTCAGCGTGCAGGTTTTCGGCAGACAGGAGAGCGTGGGGGTAGAGAGAGAGAGAGAGAGAGGGATCTCAAAGGGCAAAGCAGCCAGGGGTTTGTTGATGCTGCAGAGCTAGGTGTAATCGTCTCCTGTGACTTTGAGCGGCGCATATGCGCGGGGTGTCTTGAGTTACCGAGCACAATGCGGTCACCGCGGCGCCGGCATGGTGCAATGGGCGTCGCTTCCTCCTCGCGTCATCTACAACCGTGCAGCTATAGGATTTCATCCACGAAGATCGGCAGAGAGGCACATATACACACCCCGTGAAAAGGGCATTGTCCCGACCGGAATGCACACCTGCAGGAAACGCGCTGCATTTTTCTGGCAATGGATGATTCAGAGCTGTAGCCGGTTTCTGGCCTCAGGAGTCAGAACAGATGTGGTCGCAGTGGTGAAAAGGTTCTCGGTGCGCAGAGAATGGTCATTCTGTTGTGAAAGGATCTCCAACGTTCATTTCTGCCTCCGCCGCAATTTCTGCGGAATCAACAACTTGGTGACACATGTGAATCTCCTAAATTTCGGATGCGCATCTCGGTCAGGATCGAACCAACCTTGTTCTACGTCCAGAGCGATCCACTCTGCAAGTGAACGAGCATGAACCCTCCAGGAGACTCATTTATTGTGCCGGGCGGTTTCCTTGCCGTTGCAAACGGTTGGACGTAGACGACGATTATCAAGCTCCCTAACGAAGTGCATCTGATTGCGTACACCAAAGGAACAAAATCCGGATGCTTTGGCGTGCACGAAGGCGAGCCTTTAATTAAAAAAAAAATACTGTGCGTTGTGCAAGAGTGTCAAGTGCCTCATATGCTCCGAGCGGCAAAAACACAGATACTGCAGATATGTATGCACCTAAACGAAATATGCATGATGAAAAGTACCTACTGGAGTTTTCACCCAGGCTGTAGCGCACCAGGGATAGCTGCAATGAGGATTTTTTCGGTGCGTGATTGCTTTAGTTGCGCCGGGGCCTGAAGGCGATGTATTTTGTCTTTTCTTTATGTGGGAAAGGGCTAGGTAGCTTAGATATCACAGGCGGCTCTAAGCGCTAGGCCGTAATATTTAGCATGTTTTATCGTGACTGCCTAACAAGGAAAAAAAATACTGCGTTTTAATGCACTGCCGTTCGCGAGCCTCATGACCAGCTAAACCACTCGGCTCGCGAACGGCGGTGCATCACAACAAACGCCCAATTTTTCTTTTCGTTTTAGTCAGGCGGCAGTCGCGATAAAACATGCTAAATATTACAGTCTAGCGCACACAGCCACCTGTGATATCTGCGCTACCCGGCCCCTTCGCACATAAAGAAAACAAACAACAAAATACATCGCCATCAGACGCGCCGAACAAATGCTCATTGCGGCTATCACTGGTGGGTTACACCCTTGGTGCAAACTCCGGTAGATACTTTTCATTATGCACATTTCCTTTAGATGCATACATACCTGTAACGAAGTGTTTTTCGCACAGTCGAGAGTACGCAGTAGGTAGCTAAGGTCGGCCATTCACATCTTGACGCTTGGTGGCCCTAATTGTAGCTTCACGTCGATGTTGGCCGCGGCTCGGCGAAGGAAACCTGAATAACCGCGTCTTGCATCTTGGCGCGCTTAGAGAGTGGCAACCGTACGCGGCAGATGTGGTTGGCATCGCTTTGCCAAGCCTGTGACGGCCACCGTGCCGCCCGGTGCCGCCAGCCCCCGTGCACTGGCGGCGCCGAGAAACGCCGTCGACGCCGCTCAATGTGTTTCCATCGGTCGCCGCTACGACTTCGCGCATGCGTAGAAAACTCGCGCAAAAGGCGGATTGCATAAACAAGTTTGGGGTGTGACCTGATGCCGGTAAAGAGCTCCGACAACGCACTCTGACCAGAACAGGAGTTTGCCACTCTGGTGCAAACTCCACTCTGGCGCATCCTCACATGATTATTTCTATGAAACCTCGGCCCTCAGTCACCAGCGGTTGCAAAGCAACTGACCACGGCAGCGGTCAGAACTGTGACGCAGTGGCGGAGGGGGGGGGGGGGGTTGGGGGGGTTGCTAAGAATCTCTGGCTCCGTTGGACAGGCCGCCATTGGAAACTGACCCTGGTAACGTTTAACGGTAGAACCCGAGCTAGTAAATCTAGTTTAGCAGTGCTGTTAGAGAAGCTAGATGCTATGAAATGGGATGTCATAGGGCTTAGTAAGGTTAGAAGGCCGAATGAGGCATATACTGTACTGAAGGACGAGAATGCACTGTGTTATCGATGTTTACCGGAGAAGCGAGAACTAGGAGTAGGTTTACTTGTCAGTAGGTATATAGCTGGTAATATAGATGAATTCTATATCATTACACAGGGTGGCAGGAATCGTAAATAAGCTTAATAAGCGACATAAATTGAAGATTGTACAGGATTACGTACCTGCATGTAGTCATGATGACCAGGCTGTTGAAAGCTTCTACAAAGATGCGCAATTGGCAATGCGGAAATGAAAGACGCAGTATATTGTATTAATGGTCGACTTCAGTGCCAATTAAGGTAGGAGAAAAGCAGGCAGGCGACTAGGCAGTGGGTGGTGGCATTGGTTCCAGGAATAGTAGGGGGCAGTTGAGTTTGCGGAGCGCCATAACTTAGGAATCGGTAGGAGAAAAGCAGGCAGGAGACCAGGCAGTGGGTGGTGACTATTTGGTTCCAGGAATAGCAGAGGGCAGTTGAGTTTGCAGAGCGACGAAACTTAAGAATCATAAACATCTTCTTCAGCAAACGAAAGAACCGGAAGTGGACATGGCAAAGTCCTAACGGGGAGACTAAAAATGAAATGGACTTCATAAGGTGTTCTAACCACGTCATTATGCAGGAGGTAGAGGTAAACTGGAATCCCATGCTCTTCGGCATCGCGGCTTCGTCTCCCCCGGATGAAGATGCCTTGCGCCGATATGAGAGCCGAAGCTTCCAAAAGCTTCCAAAGTATGAAAGCTTCCAATCCAACAGACCAGATCGAATTGGCCGAGATATCAAAGCTAATCAATAAGCGCAAGGTGGCCGATGTAAGGAAGTATAACATGGAGAAAATTGAGCATGCTGTAAAGAACGGGGGAAGCCTTAAAGCGGTAAAGAAGAAATTGGGCATAGGCAAAAACCAGATGTATGCGATAAGGGACAAGGCGGGCAACATCATCACTAATATGGACAAGATAGTCAAAGTAGCCGAGGAGTTCTATACAGATCTCTACAGTAGCCAAAGTAGTCAGGACCGTAGTGAGATTGGCGGTAGGGAAAAACAGTCAGACGTTCCACCAGTGACGAAGGACGAGGTCAAGAAAGCACTAGAAACTATGAAAAGGGGGAAATCAGCTGGAGAGGATCAGATAACTACAGATTTGCTGAAGGACGGGGGGGATATCGTGCTAGAAAAACTGGCCACCCTGTATACGCAGTGCCTGGTGTCATCGACGGTCCCGGAAGCATGGAAGAATGCAAACATTATCCTCATTCACAAGAAAGGGGACTCTAAGGACCTTAAAAATTACAGACCAATCAGCTTACTGTCTGTTACGTATACGGTATTTACTAAGGTAATCGCCAATAGAATCAGGACAACCTTAGACTGCAATCAAGCAAAGGATCAAGCAGGGTTTCGGAAACGGTACTCTACTATCGATCATATCCATACCATCAATCAGGTGATAGAAAAATGCTCGGAATATAACCAGCCCTTATACATAGCATTCATTGATTACGAAAAAGCATTTGACTCAGTTGAAACCTCGGCGGTGATGCAGGCATTGCGAAATCAGGGGGTAGACGAGCCGTACGTGAAAGTGCTGGAAGATATATATAGTGGCTGCACAGCAACCATAGTTCTACATAAAGAAAGCAATAAAATTCCCATAAAGAAAGGTGTTAGGCAAGGAGACACAATCTCCCCAGTACTATTCACAGCTTGTTTAGAGGAAGTATTCAGAGACTTGGAATGGGAGCAGTTAGGGATAAGGGTAGATGGAGAATACCTCAGTAATCTGCGATTTGCTGATGACATTGCCTTGCTAAGCAACTCGGGGGATGAACTGCAAATAATGATTGATGACCTAGACAGAAAAAGTAGAATGGTAGGCTTGAAAATCAATATGCAGAAGACTAAAGTAATGTTCAACAGCCTCGGGAAGGAACAGCAGTTTACATTAGGTAGCGAAATACTGGAAATAGTAGGCGAATATGTCTACTTAGGACAGGTAGTAACCGCAGATCCAGACCATGAAAAGGAAATATCAAGAAGAATAAGATTGGGATGGAGCGCATTTGGCAAGCACTCGCAGATTGTGACCAGCAGCTTACCGGTATCGCTCAAGAGGAAAGTGTACAACAGTTGCATCTTGCCTGTACTCACCTATGGGGCTGAAACGTGGAGGCTAACCAAGAGAGTTCTACTTAAGTTGAGGACAACCCAGAGGGCTATGGAACGAAAAATGGTAGGGGTAACATTAAGAGATAGAAAGCGTGCAGAGTGGGTCAGAGAAATAACTCAAGTTAATGACATTCTAGTGGAAATTAAGAAGAAGAAATGGACATGGGCAGGACATGTAGTGCGAAGAGAGGATAACCGATGGTCGCTGAGGGTAACAAACTGGATTCCAAGGGAAGGAAAGCGTAGCAGGGGGAGGCAGAAAGTTAGGTGGGCGGATGAGATTAAGAAGTTCGCAGGGGTCAAGTGGATGCAGCTAGCACAGAACCGAGTTAAGTGGAGAAATATGGGAGAGGCCTTCGCCCTGCAGTGGGTATAATCAGGCTGATGATGATGATGATATGAGAGCCGAGGGGAAGGAGGGGCCATCCGAAGCGCTACGCCAGTTTTCTCGCCCCCGCCCTCTCCGCCACTGCTGCGGGGGAGGTAGGCCAGGAGGGGAAAGATGACATATCCCCGTGAGGAAGAGAGAGAGAAGAGGGTGTTTGCCGCATCGTGTGGGCGCGGGGAATCTTGAATTCCCACACCCCTCTTCCCTTAATCGTGACCTCCACCTAGGCGCCGATTTTCCGTTTGGAGTCGCACGGCTGGTCCTTCAGCAGGTCCATGCTGCAGGACAGGGGTGAGGACGCGGTTTGGTGGGCTCTGCCGTTGCCAAAGAGAGGATGGCTGCCTCTTTTGTCGAGCGGCTACCGCATGCAGGCAGCACATCCGACTCGTTTTGCTCAAATTCCCGCCGCCGCTGTCAGGGGGAAGACGAGGGGACGAAGTATCATGGTCGGCCACCCGGACCGAAGGGCGCTGCTCGCCCACGGCCGCGCCAACTCCTCGCAGGTCGTAACTCAGGGTCGGAGGCTCTGTTCAGAAAGAGCTCCATACTGTTTTTGTCGAACGCCAGTTTCTCTGCTCGAGCTGAGACTGAAAGCAGCAGCTCCATTTGATAGCCCTCCTCGCAGCTGCGTGCTGAAAACAGTTTCTGCAGCTTATTGATTCGCATCTCAAATTACTTTGCAGTGCAATCCTCATCCTTTGCCGTGCTCAGCTTTATATTAAGTTTTCTTTGTGTTAACACGTTAACATGGAATGGTATTTCCGCAGAATATTGTTTATGTTTGGGAGGGCATTGGAGTATTTAGTTACAAAAGAAGGCTGTCGTTCGGTGTTGGCCTTTGGTCGTTTCGTGAGCACATCGTTGCGGTTTAAAGTGCTTGCTTTTTCGAGGGCCGTATTAAGGGAGTTACCGGGATAGTTCCTCTGGATTAGGGTTGCTTTCAATGAATGTAGTTCGTTTAGGTAGTCACTATCATCGCTACATATTCTTCTAAGCCGTGTCGCCTGTCCTACAAATATTCCTTGTTTACAATGTCTCGGATGATGACTCGTAAAATCTAGATATTGTTGCGGTAACTCCCTTAATACGGCCCTCGAAAAAGCAAGCACTTTAAACCGCAACGATGTGCTCACGAAACGACCAAAGGCCAACACCGAACGACAGCCTTCTTTTGTAACTAAATACTCCAATGCCCTCCCAAACATAAACAATATTCTGCGGAAATACCATTCCATGTTAACGTGTAATGAACGCCTCAAGAAAATATTTCCAGAGGCACCAAGGGTGACATACAAACGTAACGCGAACCTCAGAGATATTCTAGTACATTCTAAACTCGACAACAAGCATCCAACACAACCACACCCTTGCTCTCGACCTAGATGTAAGACGTGCAGTCATATACAAAAAGACACCACGGTTAAAAGCAATGCAAGCGATTTCACTTTTCACATAAAATCAGGCTTTAACTGCACATCTTCAGACGTTATCTACCTTCTAGAATGCTCCTTTTGTCATAAACAGTACATCGGAGAGACAGGACAACCAATGAACATGCGGCTTAATGGACATCGGGCAGACGTAGGCAAAAACCTCCCGAAAGCAGTTTCCCAGCATTTCAATCAGAAAGACCATAAGTTCGAAGAAATTAAATTATATATTCTCCAGTCAGGCTCTAAATCTGCAAGGGACAGAAAATATAGAGAGGCGTATCTAATTCATAAATTTAGAACATTGGAACCAGCAGGAATAAATATATCTAAGGGAACGCTAGAATCTCTTAGGTATATTCCCTCTCCATCATAACTATTCGGAAAAACAATCTCACATAGACTTAATTGTACAGTTTATTCACAACGCAGGTACACCCTATTCCCTTCCGCAATAGCACAACCCTACAGGTTCCTCTAAACACATTCCCTCCTTATCACTTGTTGCTTAAATTTGTCCTCACATTTTTTTTATTTTTTTTTATTTTTTTATTTTTTTTATTATCATTATTATTTTTCTCTCTCTGTTTTTTTTTTTTAGTTTCTCATGTCTGAGTTGGTTCCCAGTGCGCTTATTATCCTGTGACTGTATCCCCCCCCCCCCCCCTTTGCAGAAAGTTTTAAGAATTGTCCTCCTTAGATATATGCCTTATCAGGGCCCTACCCAAACCCTCCCTTTGTAAGGTGTATCTGCACCAAACCCGCCTAAGTGGTCACTAATCATCTACTCGGTACTATGATTTTTTTTTTTTTCCTGGTACTGCCGCTTTTACTTCTTTTGTAGACCACAGGATCTCTGGTTCCAGGTTGTGATATGCACTTAAGGTTATTATTATTTTTCACTATGTGGTTATTATCCTGTGACTATGTACTCCCCGCCCTACCCCCTCCTTTTAAGAATTGCCCCCTAGATATATGCCTTATCAGGGCCCTTTGCATAGCCTCCGTTTGTAAGGTGTATCTTCACCAAACTGTTTTTAGTGGTGACTAATCACCTAACCAGCATAGTAGTCCTTTTTTTTCTTTTT
Organism: Amblyomma maculatum; assembly: GCF_055883805.1. NCBI lineage: Eukaryota > Metazoa > Arthropoda > Arachnida > Ixodida > Ixodidae > Amblyomma > Amblyomma maculatum. The sequence goes on from NC_139349.1 coordinate 184,170,923, forward strand.
TTTTTCTTTTTTCCTGGTACTGCCGCTTTTACTTCTTTTGCAGGCTACAGAATCCCTGGTTCCATGGCTGATAAGTACATACTCAAGATGCTTTTTTTTTTTTTTCACTTCATGACCCACTTTCTTCTCACCCATCTTCTCCTCCCCACTCTTTCGCACCCACTTTCCCCTCCCCAGCTTTTCTTCTTCGGAAGCAAAAGCGTATTTAAACCCCTGCCAGTGATGATCCCTATGTCCAGAGGAAGACAAGTCCACTTGTCGAAACGTTGGTTCATCTGTGACCTGAGGCGTACCCTATTTACCCTTGTTCGGTTCTTCTTTTTTATACCGTGCAAACCATCTTCTTCCTTTCGTTCTACCTTTCTTTATGGCAATTTTGTTACTTTCTTTATGCAGAACTATGGTTGCTGTGCAGCCATAGTTCTGTTGCTGTTGTTTTTGCTGTTGTTTTTGCTGTTGTTTTTTTTGTTGTGGTTCTTTTCGCTTTATAATGCTGTTATCTCACCGCTTATGATTGTTTTCAATTTATTCTGCTTGTATAACTTTCTTTATTGTAAGATTGTTTTCGTTGTTCTGTATTCCCTTGTTCGTTTAGCCTTTGTTATGTTTTGTTCATTTAGTGTTCTATGCTTTCTATCATATATAATGTACCACTCCCCTCTGTAATATGTATGCGCTTGAGGGTAATAAAATGAAATGAAATGAAATATATATCTTCCAGCACTTTCACGTACGGCTCGTCTACCCCCTGATTTCGCAATGCCTGTATCACCGCCGAGGTTTGAACTGAGTCAAATGCTTTTCGTAATCAATGAATGCTATGTATAAGGGCTGGTTATATTCCGAGCATTTTTCTATCACCTGATTGATGGTACGGATATGATCGATAGTAGAGTACCGTTTCCGAAACCCTGCTTGATCCTTTGATTGATTGCAGTCTTAGGTTGTCCTGATTCTATTAGCGATTACCTTAGTAAATACCTTATACGTGACAGACAGTAAGCTGATTGGTCTGTACTTTTTAAGGTCCTTAGAGTCCCCTTTCTTGTGAATGAGGATGTTTGCATTCTGCCATGGTTCCGGTACCGTCGATGACACCAGGCACTGCGTATACAGGGTAGCCAGTTTTTCTAGCACGATATCCCCCCCGTCCTCCAGCAAATCTGTAGTGATCTGATCCTCTCCAGCTGATTTCCCCCTTTTCATAGTTTCTAATATTTTCTTGACCATGAGACGCCAAGGGCTAAATTAACCTGGTCTGCAAGCAGCTCGACTAACGTTCGCATGACTCGGCCCGAATTAAGCGCCTCGGAACGTGCTCCGCAAAGCTCCTGGCCCGTCAATATCGTCGCTCCGAGCACTTCTTAAATGCCGAAATACTTTTTCTACTTAAATACTTGGTTCGTCGAAGTCATTAACGAAAAAAAAAAAAACTAATCGCACCCATCATTTCATTAAGTATAAATTTCCCTCGCACCTTTTATTAACGATTGTCACTAAATCAGCGCACACTTTTATCAAGCCGGCGTGGCGCGAGGCCCACGCGGCGCCGTACAGAAATTTCCACAAAGTTAGAGAAAAGCCTCCTTCTCCGCGCGAGAGAGCGCGTAGCTTTGTACGCGTCGCCGTAGCCCTCTTTCTCATCACCCGGCGATGAGGGTGACTCATCAGTCTGGAAGATGCCAGAGGTCTCCAGAAATTTCCACGAGTCCTAGCCAACGACGACGCGCGGCTCGACGGGAGGAAACGGGAGCGCTCTAACTAGCGAAGTGTGCGTACGAGCTAGCTTAGTCAGTGATTGCGGCGTGTTCTCTAGTGCTTCGGCTATACTTCCGGAGATCACCCGCTGGTGGCAAGCCCACGGACCTGCGAGGGAGCGGCGCTCGTCTTGTATGGCGGCCACATCGTGACTCTCGAGGCGTCGGACTGCAACAGTGCCCGCTGAACAATTTGATGTTTGTTTATGTGTCTCTCTCGTGTTTGATCTGTGTCGTAAAGCCTCTCTGTTATTGAATACCTCTCTAGTTGCATGCTTAGCGTTTGTCTTTCTGTGAACCTCTCGTCTGTGCAATTTTAGTGTTTGTGTATTCCTCTGTATCGTCTCTTGCTTTTGTTGTGTTTGTTACTTCTGACTCCAACCCTTACTCTGGTTTGAACCGGCGACAGCTGGGTACCAAATATCTACCCCCTTCTGTCACTACAAGGTAGCTGAATTCCGGCTGAGCTTGCCGCGCAGGTCGAGGGCATCTCATTTGCGACCGGAAAAGCTACCTCCCCCCCCCCCCCTCACTCTAAGGGTGTCTGGGAGTGTGCGCATCATTAAGGGCGCATCGTTAATAATACCTTCTAATTATTAACGGGTGACAACGATGAAACTAACTTTTTCCACATGCAACGTCTAATTTGTATTAATATCGTTTCTTGGGCTAGTTGGTTCATATTTGTACTGTGAAAAACTGCGCCGAAATAAACACACCACAAGAAAGAAGACGGGACAATTTGTAATTTCAAACTTTGTTTCTTTCTAAAGTCGTAAAGATGACTAACCGCCCACGATAGAGCAGCCGAGATGCCGATGTAAAAAATGTGTTATATTATTTTCGTTCTACTTCTTAACCTCTGTTAAAAAAATGTCTTGCAGATCACATCCTTATTCATCCCTAAAGAGATATCCAGAGAGGGTATACAAATAATTGTCCTGGTTTGTAAGAAGTCCCTTGAGGTGCAAAGTGGCGAGAGGCTGAACAATCGCGAAAGTTGTTCCCGCTCATAAATCGGGAGACACTACAAATACATTTACCTATCGCCCCGTTTCACTCATAGCATTGACCATATTTGAACACATCATTCTGAGGCATATTGTAACATCCCTTGGAAACGTTAATCTACTCAGTCCTAACCAGTGTCACTTGAGGAAAGGATTAATAACAACAATTCAGCTATTAGAAGCAATCCGCAATCTGGCATTCTTCCTCGACAAAACGCAAACAGGTTGACACGCAAAGGAGCAATGGGACTTAAAAACATTTGATCGCATCCGAAACGTATGTTTACACTGCCCCCTTTTCTGGGCTGTATTAAAGTAACAAACTGGTTAAAAGATTTCCTTTCCGGCCACTAGTAATATGAGCAATATGACGGTCAAGCAATGCAGCAAGTTAAAGTAATATTCGGCGTACCCCAATGGACAATAATATTAATGACCAAACATCAACTCTTAACAGAACAGTTGGAATGTTTGCAGATAATTTGATTATTTATAAAAGAATAAAGTCACATGGCGATCACGCAAAGTTAAACAAAGGATTAGGTGAAACATCAAAATGCTGTCGGAGTAGGAAAGAACTGAATCTCCAGAAATCAGTTTTCATGACTGTGTGAAGAAAAAAGAATATGTCTTCCGTTATTAAGTTGAAAAGAATTCATCAAAAGCAGTTAGTTAAGGAATATAAATATCTTCGGATTTGAAATGGAATGCACATTACGTATCATCAAAAGCATTTTCCGCGCTTTTTTCTCTTAGGCGATCGATCCTGTCCGCCTCTCTCGACACCAAGGTCTTCTTGTCCGTTATATGCTCGAATAAAATATTCAGTGTTGGTTTCCGCACTACTGGAAATAAATTATAAAATAACTATGCATAGCCGTGAGGTTTATATTTAGCACAAATTGGCGCAATGACGTTTTTAGTGAATTTTTAACCAATTCGAATCTTACTGCTATTACTAAGCATGTCCGAACTTTGCGTCTCAAGCTCCTCTTCCTTCTGATAAAAGAGGGTTTAAAGATCAATTCTAAGCTTTAGTTAGTTCCTTGGCCTAAAATATATACCAGAACTAAACATGCAACAAATTAATTTAGTATAAATTTAACTCTAACACCTCTCGTCAATAATTCTTCCCGATAGCTTTTAGAAAAGGGAATGTGTTACCTCAAGGTACAGGTAACTCTTAATCTCTGCACAGTTTAATTTCTAACCTGCCGCGTTTACTTTAACCTTAAACACTTTCATTTCTGTAATACTTCTCAGCATACTTTATGGGATCTATACAAATGCTGCAACCTATACCACATCATAGACATTAGTATTTTAACACAAGATGATTACTTTTTTACCACGTTATTTCCATTGGGTGCATTCCTTTCACGCTTGTTTACGAACATCAATGTTTGTAAACCTCTATCCTGCAACAGTCTCGAAAGAGGCTAGCTTTATATTCGCAGTAAACAAAATAAATAACTAAAAGCTTGTTCAGTGGCGCACGAACAAACAAATGAATCCTAAAAGGCGCGTTTACTTTCTGGCAAATCGACAAACACGTCATTGTCGAAAGTACCATCTCTGAGCCGGGGGGGAGTAAAAAAGGAGTTATGCAGATCGACCCTGCAGCGCGCATGTGTAGGGTTCAGTTCTGAAATCTTGTCGGGGCATTCCCACACACTCCATTTTTCGCCCCTGGTCGTCCCATTCTTCGCATCCCGTCAAGCATGCCTTGAAGGAGTGCTTGCTTCCACAAGCTCCACAATGACCCTGGCGGCTAGGAATACCAAACACAATAAAGCACAGTCCGTGTAAAACAGCCAGCAGGTCAACAATTTAAGGGAAGGCGGGAATAATATTATCTATTTATTTACAATACTGAAAGCCATTTCGGCCCATGCAGAAGTGGTGAAATACGCAAAAAACTAGCTGCCAGCTTGAAAGATGAGACACGTAGCTCAAAACCGAAAAACACGCTAGAATATACATAAAATCTTGGCGAAAACTATAGTGATTGATTGACAATAAGAATACAAATTAGAAAAATTACATGAGATAATATTCCAGCTGCTTTGAAAAATGATTAAACTCAGTTATTTTTAGCGGCAAGGAATTCCAATCTGCAATGGTTCTTAAAAGAAAACTGTGTTTGAATACTTCCGTGCGAGCAAAAATTGAGAATAAGGAATTATTGCGGCTATGTCAGGTTTTTCGCGCGTTCGATCGCTTTTTGAAATTCCGTAAATCTATACTTACCTGCAGGAATTTTGTGCAAAAATATTAACCTGCTAACTTTTCTCTCTAATAAGCGTCGCTCCAGTAGAAGTGATGGGGATTCCAGCCTTTTGTATTTGCTAAATACAAATCTAATAGCTTTTCTCTGTACTAACTCCAAATGGTTTACGTCTTTTTTGTTATCAGGGTCCCAAATTACCACCGCCGCTTTGTCCTAATAAATGTATTTGTAGCAAGCAACCTTGTTTCAATCGGAGCTGTTTTGAGTTCCCGCTTGATAAACCAGAATATTCTTAACGAATAACTGCAGATTTCTGATATGTGACTGAAGCACGAAAGATTGTTCCTGCGTGTAACAGCGAGATATTTATAGAACTCAACTTCTTAAATAAACTGTCCTGAGGTCTATAAGAAAAAATGCTGGGCGTCGTTTTTCTAGCAATCCGCAATAGCACCGTTTTTTCCGCGTTAAGTTCCGTGCCCCATATCTTACACCAATTGTCAATCTCAACAAGTGCATTTTGCAAATAGAGCATGGTCATTCGTGGATAAGATTTCTTTAAAAACAACACAATCATCAGCGAGTAAGCTGACAGCACATCTTTATTCAGTACATAAAAATCATTTATAAATTAAAAACAAAAGCGGGCCTAGCACGCTGCCCTGTCGGACACCAGAAGAAAGGCGCAGTACAGCAGATGAACAACCCACAATGTCAACAACATGTGTTCTATTGCTAAGATATGCCTTTATCCACTGAAATATATCGGAAGGTAATGTCATTCTCTCTACTTTAAAAAGCAATTTATATGTGGCACCTTATCGAAGGCTTTGCGAAAATCCAAAAACAACAGATCGATTTGTCCGGATGCATCAAGCACTCGCGAGAATTCATGAACAGTTTACACCAGCTGAGGACAGTGTACATGTTACTCCTAAATCCGTGTTATTGTTCCGTCAAAATATTATTTCGATCTAATAATTGGTGCACATATTGGCTGCAGCAACTTGCAGCATAGGTACTGGTTATTGACACTGGGCGGTAATTAGTCACTGAAAGGCGATCACGTTTGTTAAAGATCGGAACAACGCGTGCCTTGCCCCAATTTTGTGGGATCTCACCCTTTTTAATGGACAAGTTAAAAATATGTGTCACAAAGCCGCAACCTTGTTACGCGTACAGTTTTAAAAACATCATTTCCAATACTGCGCCAGGTCGTCGCGAGGTGCGGCGGACGCCACGCTTGGCCTTGAACAGCCGGGGAAAGATGCGCTTAGGCGTCCCCAATATTGTAGCACTGACAGGGGAATAATGTAGCAGCAAAACAAGCCTCCGCCGTTGCTATCGCAATTCAACTAGAGTTAACCAGAGTGAAACCACAACTAGTGTTTTTTTAGAATTCAATTTTGTTAACATAGCCAAAACCCCTTCTCGTGTTACTACTAACCAGTTAGGGTCGCGAGGCGCTGGTTCCGCAATCTGGCACTCATCTTTCGTGGAATAGACGCTTTGTAGATACCTAATAAAGTGGTTAGCTATCTCGGTTACATTCGTTATCTTTTCAACTTGGACTTTTCAAATTTTCCTTTTTAATCTGACCTAGGTAACGTCAGAACTTGCCTGAATCCGACGTAATAAAATCTGCGAGGTTTTCGTTTAAAAACTTGCGCCGTGCTTAATTAACGTTTGTTAAAAGATTCTGTTCTTGCTCCAAAACTTCATGCGTGCCCGTTTTTCGCTGCTTTTCTCGCCTCTTTATTTTACGTTCGACGTGTCTGAGGTAATCCAGGGGTTACTTCTGCAGTGCGACAAAGTTTGTAATGTAGAAGCTGCCTCCGATTTCACGTCAAGTGCCGGAAACCTGTTAATCTAAATAATCAGTTATTGCCACATCATCAGCTCTAATCGCACCCATTGATGGTGCTCTTTTTGTGCTTCAAGGCTTTACATTCACAAACGAATGATATCAATTTGCGATCAGAGATACCGGCTTCTACTGGAATTCCACCCCCGAGAAGTTTAGCGGTAACAAATATCAGATCTAAAATTGAATTTCCACGAGTAGGCGTTTGGCAATTAGATGAAGAGAGAGGTAGTACATTATGTCTAGTAGCAAATCGCAAGAAGCCGAACATCCGTAATTTGGACGGTTCCAATCAATTGCTGGCAAGTTAACGTCCCCTCTCACTATCACGTTTTTACCACTTAACGTCAAAAGCTGATCGTATAAATTCTTCAGAAAATCACCACCTGCATCAGGAGAACGATAAACTGCATAGAGATACGTTTCTTCACACGTATCTAGTTTCAATAGCAATGCTTCACGTGATTTGAACTCTTCAACAATGGACGCGTCAATAGCAGTCTTCGCAATAACGACGACGCCACCACCACGAGAATTGTGGTCACACCGGTAGCCTGGTGGAACCATTTTATCATAAACAATTGCTTCGTGCAACCAACTTTCCGTTATGACGCACACGGGGGGGGCAAGCAATAATAAAGTGTTTTCCAGTTTGTCGGTTTTATTTACGATGCTTCATGCATTGATACAAAGCAGGTGTAGCTGTTTCTGTGACCGCCAGTTGAGAGGCGAAGTACTACAGTCCCTTGGTATGTTCCTTACGCGATTCCTAGTTACAATCTTAAATGTATGAGCGGTTGTGGATCCGGTGCTTACCATGCACAAGCAACGTTTTTTACCTGCATCATTAGATTGTTTTGCACTCTACCACAGAAGCTTCTGTTTCCGTAATGTTTCAGGGCAGTAGTCATTTTGCAGATATATTTGTGTTCCTTTTATTTTATAGGCATTGCGTAGTACCTCTTGCTTTCCAAACAGCATTGAAAATAGAAACATAGTGCGGGTTAACCCTCTGTTAATCTAAGACACCGACGAGCTCTGAACCTGGAGCTTATCCTGGATCACTTCTTTAACAATTTTATTGCGTACGTCAGGTTCTGATTCTGTTCGGATTTCAGGGACCCAAAAACATTTACCTTAGATCTACGGCTACGGTCTTTGGTTTGGCATGAAGTGTTTCATTAACCCCGGCCTGTGGTTGAGCTGCTTGAAGTTTACTAATAAATCACTTCGCCTCTAAAAGTAGTCATCGCAGATTCTGCCGAATATAGACATGCTTTTAACCCTGTGATGTCGGCGCGAATGTCAAAATTTTTTTGCAAGAGGTTTAAAATGATCTCTTCAACACTAGGGCCCGGATTAAGTTCTACATCACCACCGAATAAGGCTTTGCACACTGGATAGCATTAATTTGTGCATAAGCAAACGCCCATGTGGGCACAGCACAACAGCCAACATTTGTTCTCTTGTCCTAATATTTTAGGCAAAAGAACTAACCTGTACAGCAAAAAAGGATTGCTTGGTGAGCAACATATAGTTCCAGCCGCCTCGCCTTGCCCTCTCAACATTACCTGAACAGTTTGACGAGATATCGTTAAAGGGCGTCACTTGAAAAACGCTCAGATACTCTCCCATAAATCAACACGTTCGATGCTTTTAAAGCGAAAGCTTTGCTAGGCTAGCAGCAACCAAGGTCATCGGTGCCGCAGTTTCACCTTCAAGCACACGAGCAATGGGCGGGTGTCATTAGGTGACAGCCCTGTGGCTCCGCGCAGCTGCATCCACGCGGGATGGATGAATGAATGTAATATAAGAGCGTCTGCTTTGAAACGGTGTGGTAGCAGTTGGTACCATGCTCGTTTTTTATATATCTTGAATGTTGTTTTGGGTGTTGAGCTAGTTGATAAATTACACTTGGTAATGAGACATGATGATCAGAGGCGAGTTATGGCCTCAAGTAAGGCTTTTCCAGTACTGGCTCCACTTGGAATGCTTGGGCTCGCTCCACATATGTACCGCACCTTTAAGGCTACTCAATTCATAGCGTTCAGTTGTCTTCTGAAACGCCTTCTCAGAACTGTTGGAATGGATTAAGCGCGAACCTATGAAGCCAGTGGTCGTAGTGGGATGTCACACTTCCCAGACACTTTGTCTGAGCAAATGTTACAGAAAGGTCCAAAGTTTGTCGTTCAAGTGAAATTGCCCTACCATCTGCGCTCTACCAACAGGAATACTGACCTTCGAGGAATGATCAATACAACGTGCCCTTTTCAACACCTGAATTAGACGCATCTTGTCGACAATCATCTGCCCCTGACGGGATTAGTGATTCAACTTTATCAAAGTGTGGTCGAACGTTGATTACTTCAATGATATGTGGGCTTCTAGGACTTTTGCTGAACACTGGAAGTTCACCCGCCTGGCTGTTCTTTTGAAGTCCCCTCTCGAACTTCATACCGGCCAGTTGCCCTAGCAAGCTGTGTCGGAAAGTTATGGAACGAACGGTCCTGGCAAGAGTTGTGTGGTTTTTAGAAAGTAATCATCTTTATCTGAATATGGCGACTGGATTTCGTCGGGGACACTCTTCCATCGACAGTGTCATCGACCTTGTGTCGACTGTAGAAAACGAAAAACGTCACCGTCGACTAGTAGCTGCTGTCTTTTTAGATATAAAGGGGGGTTACGACAACGTCCTCCATGATGCTATTCTTGATGGACTTGAAGACGTGGGAGTTGGCGACCGACATTACCTGTGGATTGTAAGCTATCTCAACGGCCGCCCTGTTTACGTGACCACACCTGATCGAGATACTACCTGCTATCAGGGCAGTCGTGGAGTTCTAAAGGGAGGAGTCCTCAGCCCAACTCTATTTAATGTTGCGCTAATTGGCTTAGTGAATGAACTGCCAACTAATATCCACATGACTACATATGATGACGACATCTGTATCTGGGCTTCTGGTTCGACGCGCTCACAAATACGTACGGGATTACAACGAGCTGTGTCATCAACATCGATGTACCCACGGCGTCAAGGTTTGCTTCTAGCGGCAGCAATGTGTTCAGTAATCGCATTTACGGGAAAATGTGTTATCTGTTACCCCATTATTCTTTATGGAGTTGTTATACCGTACGTCTCAAGTCACAGATGCTTGGGAGTAATTATTGACCGCAGACTATCATGGTTGAAACATATATATGATATAGAAAAGGCTAATCAATATTTGCCATTTTCTTCTTTCCATAGCCGGTGTCAAATGGGGTCCAATTGAGCGCTTCTTACTCAAGATTTACGAGCCTTTGTTGGCTGCACCCGGTACAGTCTCCCAGTGCTTTCGAATATGTGCATTTCCTGCTTGCGGAATTGAGAGAGCGTGCAAGCGCAGGCACTGAAAATATGCCTTGGACTGCCCTGTTGCATCTCTAACAAAGGCACAATTGAAGAGGCACATGCTCGCCCGATATATACTTGTCACACGAACCACTTCATGTATATTTACGAGCACTTACACGATATCGTTTTCACCCACTGAGCAAGATTCTGGACGATGGATAAACTTTTGGCGCACCTTCGTGTTCCGGGGGTATTGAAGAAATCAATGGTGCCACGTAGTGGGCTAAAACAACTTACGCTGGCGCACATCTGATCAGAATATTCTAATTATATCCACGTCTATACATACGGATCTGTCAGCACAGGAATCCGTTGCAGCTGTCGTTATACCTGCTGAGAAAAAGGCTTTCTATTTCCCCATAAGGAAAGACGGTGGAGTCAGCGCCTGTGCTGTGTGTCTTTCTGCGCTATTAACCTTTCCTTTATGTTGGCTTCCTACGTTCGCGCCTTTTCTGTTTGAGGTTACAGCTCTGTCCTTCCGCACTGCTGTTCGCTTCAAGTCCGAGCTCATAACACTCTAGCTATGCGTTCCGCCTTTTGCTTTCTTTCCGCTGCTTGGCCATTTTTGCCCTCTTTCTGTTCTTTCCGCCACTCATCCTCCTGCCTCTTCTTTTTCACAATCTAATTTGAAGAATTCTCGTGTACTGCCTCATCGCCAGCTTGCAGAAGAGCTTTACAAATACCCCATTTCTCCATCTTATCATAAACTGCCGTACCGAGTTTGTCGCACATCGCCTGCAAATGTCTGCGGCTATCTCATAAGATGGCTGCTGCTCTGAGCTTTGGCTGCAGTATTCAATCCATCTCTTTCCTATTGATGATTTTCGGATGGCAAATTTATTCCGCTTGCTTTTTGGTCTTCGTTGATCATCGAAATATTTTGGTCTCAGTGTTGAAGTTTACCAACGGCTTGTTTATCCACTCCTCACAGAGATCACGAGTAGTGCTACATTCCGCCAGAGCGATGTGCTCAAGCAACTGCCAGCAAGTGATAATGGTGTACGCACTAAGAGTCGAGGGAAGTCCGGAGGACCATTTCTCAAAGATGGTCAGCATTATGCCATCAGAGGTGTATTATTTCCATCTGGCGTTTCGCACTTCAGTCCTAATTGGATATTATTTCAATTGTGTCTGCAGCAGCTGGCATGGTTAAATTGTGGATAGATCCTATTAAATGCCTCAAATAACCATAAAAAGCATTCGTACTCTGGCCTCTTGTAAGGGGATCTTCGGGATTAAAACTTTGTGCCACTTCGATCCTAAGGGAATCTCATATGGGTGTTCAAAGGTGTGCCGTGCGCACGAAGATATGTAACAAGTACTTTGGTTTGACCTGAGGGCAAGGAAGGAACAAGAAAACAACCTGTCATGTCGGTTTTCGTGTTTTTATCCCTTACGCGCCGTCCTCAGAATTAACCTCGTCCTCGTCACTACAGAATTGGCAGCCGAATTTGGTTGGCTCCTCAAAGAGAGCGACTCCATGACAGTCATAGCTGCACACTGTCCACGGATTGCTCTCTTCCAGGAGGCAGAACCGGACTCAGGGTTGGCTTGACACAGCTTGCGCTACTCCTGAAAAATATAAATGCCAAATTTTAGGGAGTTACAAAAGCGCAGAAGCAATAATCCAGGCAGTGCTCCTGTCTCTACACTATTTATGTGTTATTGTCAAAGAGCACCTGAAATTATTTGGCGATTGGGTAGAGCTCAATAAGAAAAGAAGCAATACCTGAAATTCAATTGTCATTTTATTTCCAGCAGCTTACAGGCGGGCAGAAGGTGAGGGGGAGGGCAGAAGAGTTCAGGATCTCGCTACAGAATAGGTATTCAGCTCTAACTGAGGATGGCGACATTACCCTAGAGGCAAGGAACAATAATTTCAGAGATATCATTACTGAGTGCGCGGTAGAAGTAGGCGGTAGGATAGTTAGAGAGGATACCGGTAAGCTGTCTAAGGAGACGAAAGATTTAAGAAACGCCAGAGTATGAAAGCTTCCAATCCAACAGACCAGATCGAATTGGCCGAGATATCAAAGCTAATCAATAAGCGCAAGGTGGCCGATATAAGGAAGTATAACATGGAGAAAATTGAGCATGCTGTAAAGAACGGGGGAAGCCTTAAAGCGGTAAACAAGAAATTGGGCATACGCAAAAACCAGATGTATGCGATAAGGGACAAAGCGGGCAACGTCATCACTAATATGGAAAAGATAGTCAAAGTAGCCGAGGAGTTCTATACAGATCTCTACAGTAGCCAAAGTAGTCAGGACCGTAGTGAGATTGGCGGTAGGGAAAAACAGTCAGACGTTCCACCAGTGACGAAGGACGAGGTCAAGAAAGCACTAGGAACTATGAAAAGGGGGAAATCAGCTGGAGAGGATCAGATAACTACAGATTTGCTGAAGGACGGGGGGGATATCGTGCTAGAAAAACTGGCCACCCTGTATACGCAGTGCATGGTGTCATCGACGGTACCGGAACCATGGAAGAATGCAAACATTATCCTCATTCACAAGAAAGGGGACTCTAAGGACCTTAAAAATTACAGACCAATCAGCCTACTGTCTGTTACATATAAGGTATTTACTAAGGTAATCGCTAATAGAATCAGGACAACCTTAGACTGCAATCAAGCAAAGGATCAAGCAGGGTTTTGGAAACGGTACTCTACTATCGATCATATCCATACCATCAATCAGGTGATAGAAAAATGCTCGGAATATAACCAGCCCTTATACATAGCATTCATCGCTTACGAAAAAGCATTTGACTCAGTTGAAACCTCGGCGGTGATGCAGGCATTGCGAAATCAGGAGGTAGACGAGCCGTACGTGAAAGTGCTGGAAGATATATATAGTGGCTGCACAGCAACCATAGTTCTGCATAAGGAAAGTAACAAAATTCCTATAAAGAAAGGTGTTAGGCAAGGAGACACAATCTCTCCAGTACTATTCACGGCTTGTTTAGAGGAAGTATTCAGAGACTTGGAATGGGAGCAGTTAGGGATAAGGGTAGATGGAGAATACCTCAGTAATCTGCGATTTGCTGATGACATTGCCTTGCTAAGCAACTCGGGGGATGAACTGCAAATAATGATTGATGACCTAGACAGGAAAAGTAGAAAGGTAGGCTTGAAAATCAATATGCAGAAGACTAAGGTAATGTTCAACAGCCTCGGGAAGGAACAGCAGTTTACATTAGGTAGCGAAATACTGGAAGTAGTAGGCGAATATGTCTACTTAGGACAGGTAGTAACCGCAGATCCGGACCATGAAAAGGAAATAACAAGAAGAATAAGATTGGGATGGAGCGCATTTGGCAAGCACTCGCAGATTATGACTAGCAGCTTACCGGTATCCCTCAAGAGGAAAGTATATAACAGTTGCATCTTACCTGTACTCACCTATGGCGCTGAAGTTATGAAGTTATGTGATGTTAGGAAGATAGTGAGAGACCGGAAAGCGTGGCGTGACATGGTCCATAGGGTCACGAAGAGTCGGACACGACTGAACGACTAAACTGAACTGATGGCGCTGAAACGTGGAGGCTAACCAAGAGAGTTCTACTTAAGTTGAGGACAACCCAGAGGGCTATCCCTTAGAAAAATGGTCGTGAACAGTCTTTAGAATCTGTATTAACACCTTATTGACTCTATAAATATTGTACGTACTTTTAATCTGTATGAACATGCGTAAATACGAAGTTCATACACGGTTACTGTTGTGTATTTAAATCAGTTCATATAAAGTTTGTACATAGCAAGTTGTTAGGTGAATATACTTCTCTGTATATACTCCTATCAATATACAGCAGGGGCGTAATTTCGATGTCAGAAACCCTTCCGAAAGTTTTTGAACTCCTTCTTTCGGCCTTTTTTGCAATTTTTTTATCGATGCCGTATAACGCCCTCGAAAATTATTTCTGGTGATACCACTCATACACAGCTATTAAAATATATTGAAGCAATTTGGCATGTCAGAAAAAATGTTCAGATCGAAAGTATATAGTATTAACTAACCGAGTGCATGCTATTCATTGCAACTCATATTTGAATTACATTTTTTATTATGAATAGCATCTGTTAAAAAAGAAATAGAAACGGAAAATTGATACGATCAATTTGCATGAATTATAGATAAAAACGTATAAGGTTATATTTTGAAAATTTAACTGGTTACAATTTCGCTCTTTCTTCATCGCGTATTTCTTAGTCAAGCGTCCGCTCTTGCTGAGGGCACACTGAGTCCTTTTATCGAGCTCGCTCGCACAATTAAATACAAACACATCACAAATGGAAGGTAAACGCACCGCGCCGCCGACTTTACAGTGGACAATGCGCGCTGTGGGTGTTGTCGGGTTACATCACGCGATGCTAAGACGCACGCCCTGGACTCTCGGATCCACGTAGCTCATCCCTCAGAAGCTATATGGGCGAAACTTTAGAATTATATATTGGTATACACACAATGATTGGGTATATGCACATGTACAGTAAGCTACCGAACGAGCCCCCCCTCCCCCTTCTCCGCCTTCCTTCTCACGCGCCGAAATTACTGGAAAATGGAGGGTGCATTTCCCTGGCAAGGACCAAATTTTCATCAAAAAAAAAAATGAATTTGTATTTTTTTTTCTTTATCGACCCGATCGTGTTTAGAAGTGTGCTCCCAGACGCATCCGAGCCACCCCACTGTGCATACGCCCCTGTCCACCACTTATGAAAACAAATCGGCGCCCGCCGCCGACATTTTCTCTCGCCGCGCTCAGTATGTTAGCGATTGTCTTATTCTCTTATTCACTTCTGCGCCGCCGCTCCCGTCAAGGCAGCGGCCATATCTTAGCCCATCTGTTCCTGACCACGCGCATCGTATGTTTCGCTCGCGGAGGTTATCCGACACCACCCAGCAGCCTTTGGACATGTGCGTCAACCGAGCGAGCGCTCTACAGGTTCTGCTTTTGTTTGTTATGTTTTTGCTGGAGGTGGTGTCTGGGTGAGGTGCGAGCTTAGGGCAAGGGTAGGGTAAGGAAGTGCGCTAATGGTAAGGGAAGAGGGGGGAGAGAAGGCGCGGCGGCTGGGGAGAGGGGGGGCGGCGAACTGACACACACAACGGCACAGAATGCGCCAGCAGAAACACGCATACTCGCTCGCAGCCTTCGCATAGCATTCATGCAGCCTCGTGAACTATATCAGCGCGCAACCTGCGGTCCGCGGCACCGACCTCTGTAAATCAATTAAGCACCCTTACGGCACAATTAACACGCACTTGACCCGAAACACGGAATATCGACCAGCTGTAGCTGAACATATTCATCCTTCCGCTGTGATCCATTGGGAACGTTATGCTAGTTCTAGTCGCAACCACCCTCTCGAGAGGTTGGCTGCAAGCTGTCCTTCAAATCCAATACGCGGGAAGGATGCAAGGAGGCGCTTGGCCATCAGAGCGCGGCTTCGAGCTGGAGGAGGGGGGGCGTATAGTCGCCCTGCGAGCAAAGCACACAGCGCGAGCAAAGCACACAGCAGTGCGCACGCACGCACGCATTCTTTTTTTCTTTTCCCTAGAAGTGCGGGAGGTATGAAAGGAGAAGCGGGCAGGCTATCCAACGTAGACAGCGCGCGGTATCAAAGCTGTGACGGCTTCATTTACGCGCCCTTCAATAAATCAATCAATCAATTTTTTGTTTTCAAATCCAGAGGACGGGGGGGGGGGGGAGGGGGGAACCTCAGCGAGAAAGCAGTTGCACACTGCTTGAGAGTGCCGAGGACCCTCGCAAACATCAGCAGGTGACAGCTCAACAGGAAGCTAGTTTACATGGAACACATTACAGGCATAAACACAGGCATAAACATTGCAGACATTACAGAGATGACCAGCAGCAAAAGCAAAAAAAAGGAAAGAAAAGGAAAACAGATATGTGTTCACCGAACAACAGCGCAATTTCACGGTATTACCGCAGTGATGTCATCAATACAGCAAAAAGGATGGGTTTAAAGTTTCACAAAATATTCACAGAGCAAAGTTGTCTCCGAGTAACAGTAACGAAATCAGCAATCAGTTTTTAGTGTTTATTTAGCACAAATGTATGATGCTCTCAGTCTTGAGAGCTATTTCTTTTTCGCCTCTGCAAAGCTGCATGTGTGTGAGCGCGCGTGCGTGCAAATAACTCATGCGCAAGCACTCAATATGTGCGGCTCCGCATACGGTAAGAACTCAAGTTTTCATTACAATGAAGGAAGCAAACACACGATCGCTGAAGTGGGCTCGCCACTCCGAGTCTCTGCGTCGCCTCGAATACCAGCCAGCCCACAAAACCACCGGACGAAAAAGAACGAAATCACAAGATAGCGAACGCACAGAACTGACGCTCGCTCGGCGTTCCACTAATCCCGCCTTTCGTCTGAGCAGCGCGGCGCGACAGCGCGACTGGAAAAAAAAAAAAGAAAGCGAACTCCACAAGACACGTGATGGAGCAGCGCGGCGTGGCAGCGCGACTGGAAAAAAAAGAAAGAAAGAAAGAATGCGAACTCCACAAAACACGTGATGCAGCTTCATGTGTCACGTGATTGCGCACCGAAGATCTGCAAAAACTCCCGTGACTGAGAGGCGGCGTTTTGCTGTTTGGCAACGTCGAGCGTGGAAAATAGTTCTTTCTGCAAGAAATCTTCAATGTAAGTTGACAAACTTTTTCATTCCTTTCTTATAAACGCTTTGCGCATACTCGGGGAAAATTTTGTGTTTCAGAAGTGAGCAGTTTTTACATTACAAGCGTTTACCCATTTTTTACTTTGCTGCATACTGCACGACCAATGCTCTAGGAAGATTTTTCATTGTTTAGCGTTTTTATCACCTAGTTAAGTTTTAAAAAGTGATCCTCGATTGTCCGCGGCCTCTTTCCGATCATTTTGCAACATAGTTCAGATCTTTAAGGCGCTTTTTTGCGGAGTTATTACTAATTCTTCAAAGGTAAACAACCGCTTGGCCTCGCAGCCATAACCGTCAAATTTCAAATATGGAGAGAGGCCTTGCAAGGTATATGTACTATGGTAGCGAAGGCTCCATAGACGCCCATACGTACAAAACATGGCGGCTCATGGGCTCCAGCGACCAATGAAAATTGGGGGGCCATGACGTCAAATGACGTCACCCATACGTTCACTTTGGCGCGAATTATAAACTTTTTTTTTTTTTTAAACCTCCGCGTTGCATTGACGAGCCTGCATTTTTTGAAGGTTGTTGCCTTTCAGCGCGCGCCAACCTTTGCCATCTAAATGAACTTGAGTTTGTTGTTTACGCCCTTGTTTGTAAGCAGTTGCTCCAGCACAATGAAAGTGGTTGGCAAAGGTGGCGGCATAGAAAGGCAGCAACACTTCCAAATAGAGACCACGCATGCAAATTCATAATACAAATACTGCTGTAAGTCATGCAAGTTCTTTGGCCATTTACTTTGTCCCTCAGCACAGTAAGGTGCGGTCCAGAAACACTGGTGCAACGGGGCAGTCGTGCCCAGTTCGCCACAGAGCGTACCAAGTGAACAATTATGGTTTTCATGTTCACGGTTTATTGCATCAACCAATAAAATACAGCAACAAATCACAGCGATAAAAATGCATGTCGTTGACAGCACAAACAGTAGCGCTGTTTAAGCGCGCTAATCATCTCAATGATCACAGCCGAGGCATAGAAAAGGCTTGAAGTAACTGCCACAAAACATCACCAGATAAGAAACATGCATGTACAGAAAACAAAGCTATGACAGCTGCAATTGAAATAAAAATGTCATGAATTAGTAGGTGCATCAAAACATACGTGGAGCATAGAGCACTGGGATCACTCCAAGTTTAAATTCTTTGGAAGAAATTATACAGCAGTTTTCAAGGCAATTTCAATGTCGCACCAGTCCAGACAGCTTTAGAATCAACAAACGTGCTTAACACAGGAGCATTAGAGCATACATTGAGTCTATGCGCGCAACCTCCAGATCTGCTCACCGGTGAAAGTCAGCCAGGAAGCGGTAAGACACCGACGGTTGAGCCCACGCTGTCGCAACGTGCCACAGGACATCGCTTCCTCAATTTGTGCGGGCTCATCTTGCGATATAAAGCTAAGCGCGATACACTGCTGTAAAAAGACTTCGCACTGCCCGCACGACGAAGGGGACGAAACCAAAAAACACGGCTGCAGGGAAATATTAAATCTCACCAAACGGCGACAGAGCAGCGACCAGCAAGGACGTCAAAATCTTCGCGAAAGGGACATTTTCAGACTTGCAAACTAAATTACGCTTTCACGGGTGCACCAAGGCCCGCACCACGGCAGTTCGTGACGAGCAGCAGACAGCGATAAGAAACCGTTTCGTGCTTCGTCAGCTTCGTTATCTCCGTTGCCTCGGTTACCTCTGGCAGCGCCTCCTGACCGATGCAACATCAATGGGGTGGGGCGATAAGAGTGTTGCAAGATTTTTTAAAAACAAAGTTAAGAATGTATTTATAAAATACCTTACCTCATGCACAAACGAAGTTATCAAAATGTCTTCTTTTTATGTTGATTGATACGTTTTAATTTGTAGTAATATAATTTCCTAATCTGAGTAGTTGGCCCCCCGACCTGTGGCTATGCTGCGGTACCGCTGAACCGCTTTTGGGCCCAGCCTTCGCCACCATTCTACTTCCGCCATGGGCCTTGTACTGCGTAAAAGCTATGTAGACGTATAAAACCTGTCATTTTTAAATTCCATCAGATGTGTGCGATCGCTCGCTACCTATCTGTTTTATTTATAGCGTTTCTTCGTTGAGCTATTTGCACATGCGCTAACCGCATGGAGGCGACAATTCGCGGCGACATGCCGCGCGACGCCGTCGCGCGACGGGCTGAGGGCCGCCAAAGCATTGCCGCTCGTCGCCGTCGCTCGGTTTCTGGGTTTGTAGAAAATTTCGGGTGTCGCCCGGAAGCAGCTCGCGAGGCAGCCAATCGCAGAGGGCTTTAGGGTGCTCAACTTCCGTTCTGGCTTTCTTTTTCTTTTTATTGCGTGTGAAGTTAGTTTTCCTAGTCCGGTTTGGGCGAAGAACCTGGTGCCTTCACGCGCTCACTTCGTCTGATCCGTGTATATATATGAGTGCACCGAGATAATTCAGTAAAAGCTTGGAAGGGTAATAAAAGAAAGAAAAAGGTTAGCGTGGCTTGATATTGTTAATTTCCGAAAGGAGCAGGAGAAAGTCGCTGCTTGCAATGCAACTCGGCATCGCAGTGTATAGTAACGCACCGCTGCGCTGTGACCCTTTAAAATACGATGCGTTACACGAAATTTCATCAGTGTTTTATCGTACTTCATGCTGTTTAGTGTTAAAAATGGGATATAGCGTGATTGCATTCCCCTTGACCGAATGACGAGGCGGCGGTAACAGAGCAACGCTGAAAACGCGCCTCTGTCGCTGAGCGCCGTCGCTCCGTGCGGTATGCACCAGCGACAACGACAGGCGTTGGCGGCGGCGTCGCGCGACGGATCGCTAGGGGTTCTCGCCTCATGCGGTTACCGCTTTATTGGAACAGTCCATAAGCAACGACTTTCCGCGTAAAATTAGGTTTTTAAGCTTTCCTTTAGAGTAAGCACAGATAGGGGGGGGGGGGGGGGGGTGATATATAATTTTATTTATAACAATTCGCGGACTTCAACGCAGTAATAGTTATATTTATATCCTTAGTAGGTCAGTGCGTATTATTTTAGTACAGGCCCAGTGTTCTTTTTCTTTTTTTTTTAACGGAGGCGTGGCAAGTTATGTGGGTCAAGCTAACAATTGGCTGTGAATTAAGCGATTAGAGCTTTCAAACTTAGTCTTCTGTTTTGTTTAATTTCTAAGAACCTTTAAGCTTCACAGAGAAACAGCATATTTTGAATAGTGAATTGCAACTATGGAAGTTCTTCGTTTATTAATGTTTGACATTGCTGACAAGGGTCAGAATTGAAACAGATGATAGGATCGAGTTTTTTGGTAACTTATGGCATGTGACCTAGAGTTGCTAGGAATTCATTTTCTGAGACAGCTTTTCTTTAGGAGTGTAGGGAAAGTAATGGTATGTTATGGGTTTTGAGAAGCATGGATTTAATGAAGTCTTTCTTTTACTGCGTTTACGGCTTGTTTGGCAATAATGCTTGCAGTCCAGCTGATGCAGTTGTATTGTCACACTGTTTTTGCAGCAGATTTCATCTGCCATCGAGGGAGTGCTGCCTGAATATGAAGCAGACAGCGTCATGAATCTGTTGAGGCAGTTTTTTCTATCAGCCATGGGTGCCCTGCCCTAAAGCATCCTTCCTGTAAAGGAGACATTGAATTGGTAGGTATCACATGCTGATGTTTTTTGCATTCATGTGTTTGCTTTATAACTGTAAAATTTTTACTGGTTCATGCTTTGCATTTATTGTTTTCTTTTGAGAGTATAAAGGGCGGATGTGTAACAGGCTTCATTAAAGCAAAGCTTGAAACCAGGTCGGTGTTGTTATATGATTCTTGCTGTGTTTTTAGCGCAAGACTGACATGTTGGTGAATCTTGCTCATAGTCTGCACTAAAGAAAATTTTTCATGGCCTCTTCAGAGCTTTAAAACAGGAGATATAGTTAGCTGTTTTATTGCAGTAGTACCTACTATTTCTAGTTGAGGCAAAATTGAGTAAACCTGTGTTTTAATAGCTCAGTGACAAACATGGTTTCATAATATAGCTGACTGCACTGTGCATATGTGTGCATGTTCATGCTGACATTCAGTTACTGTTTAGACTGCCTCAGCATATGTACACATACAGTGATGTTTCACTTGAACAAAGTTCAAGGGACCTTAGGAAAAAGTTTGTTGAAATGAAAGTTCATTGGACTGAAATAAATGCGTGGAAGATTGTTTCCATTAGCTTCAAGAAATATTCAGTTCAGTCGTACAGTCGTGTCCGACTCTTCGTGACCCTATGGACCATGTCACACTACGCTTTCCGGTCTCTCACTATCTTCCTAACATCACATAACTTCATCTGCAGTGCCTCGAGGATACCATCTAACCATCGCGTTCGCTGCCTACCCCTTCTCCAGCGACCCTCAACCTTTCCCAACATCAAATCTTTCTCCAGCAACTCCTCTCTTCTCATCAGATGACCAAAGTAGCTGAGCTTTAACTTTAGAATTTGACCCTCCAATGAGCAGTCAGGGTTTATGGTCGACAATATCGACTGATTTGATCTTCTGGCAGTCCAAGGAACTCTCAAGAGTCTTCGCCAGCACCACAATTCAAACGCGTCAATTCTTCGGCGGTCAGCCTTTTTCACAGTCCAACTCTCGCATCCATACATCACAACTGGAAAGACCATAGCACGAGTTATAAGGATCTTGGTTGGCAGACTAATGTCTCTGCTCTTTACTAGGCGGTCAAGGCTAACCATTGCTCCCTTTCCCAGAAGCAGGCATCTCCTAATTTCATGGCTAGTCTCCTTCCGAGGTAATCTTGGAGCCCAAGAAGAGAAAATCTGTCACAGATGTTTAGGTTGTTCAAATCTTATCTGAGCCCATTTATTTGTCACTGCGCTGATTTGCAAGTGAAGAATGCGTAACCTTTTGCAGCACTTTTGAAAGGACTACAGTGGTTTTGAACTCGATTACTGTGCAAGCTCCTGAGAATCTTGCCTAGACATCTGCCTGTCTGCCCGTTGTATTTACAGCGAGAAACAAGATAGGAGCCTTGTGCGCTAGAGTTAGAAAGGGGCTCGACAGTGTACCTCGTGATAGTTTTCGTTGTGCAGTATCACATAAGAAAAAGTTCACCACCTGCAGAAAGAATGTGGTCTACCACGTTCCGTTGAATTGTGGCCGGTGCTACTACGGGCAGACAGGCAGATGTCTAAATGTGCGCCTGACGGAGCACTCCAATTCTCTGGGAGGGAAGGCGAGTTCTAATCTTGCGCTACATGTGCAATCCCGAGAGTGTAAGTCGGAGCATGACCCGTCCCTTTGTGCGCCTGACTTCAACAATACGGGTGTAGTTTACAGCAATGGTAATCAACTCTGCAGAGAGTTCGTTGAAGCATTTTACATTGCTAAAGCCGAGGACAAGTGTGTGGCTAAGGCGTCTGTTAGCCTTCATTGTAAGGAACTTCATCTATTAGAAAAGTCGTTAGTTAGGCCTTGACTTGGAATTGGCTTTGAATTTTCTTCATCTTCTTCCCAATTTCCTGCCATTCCACCGGTTGGGTTGTGCGCGAGCTTTTCGGAAGGAGTCTTCGTTGTTTTCTTCTTATCAATAAGATTCAGTTGATAGTCCAGCCTTGTCCTGTCCTCCTCTTTGCTGTGTCTCATCTTTTGGCTGGTGCAGTATGAACCCATACCAACGTGCCCAGTCGTCAACCTTGTTGTATTCCTATAGTACCGTATGCATGCACAATAGGTAAACGTAACCCCTTGCATATATCACTGAATCTTCCACTCTAGAAGAGAATTTTGTGCACAAGCATTTTACTGTAGTTTGCCTCTGTGGAACATTGTATTTCTAATTCTGTGCTTCTCTTTTTATGCTGTTACTCAGCAACATATGAAGTATTCCTTGTTTGTTTCTGTTACTTGTGCATTTGACTTTTCCTTTTTTTATTATTCGAAATAACTTTCTTCCTGCTGTTCTGACTAGTGTTTTCGTATGCATATGCAGTCCTCTTGATGCTTCATTGAGCCATATCTGGAGACTCCCTGTTGCCGTGGTCTGTGTCAACAAGTAAAAACTAGGCAACCTGACTTCCGGGACAAGTAGCAGTGGGACGTAGCTGCATGGTTTCTTCAGCATCCATGTGGATTTCTTATAAAAGACAGGTATTTCTCCTATATTTGACTTTCATATGTGATCAAGATTTTACTTTGGTGACAAGCTCTTGAAGGAAAGGATGGACATTTATGGCACTTTCTTAATTTCTTACTCTCGGGAATACACTATTACGACTTGTTAACTGCATATGCAGCAAAAATTATGTGTGACTGCATATTCCAGCAGTAAGCTGCATGATTTTTGAAGGATGAAATAATTTAGCTCCTACTGTCGGTAGCCTGCTATTGACGAGCCAAAGCAGGCAATATTAGGTACCAAAAAGTGATTATGCGGGGCCGGGTGGGTTTTAATGAGACAAGCTCTCCACGTTTTAGGCCTTTGTACAGGGCCAACGTGTGTCTCCCTGAATGTGTCTGGGACACATGCAAGTCTTGTATCCTCAAAAGGACCTTGTCTAAATTTAAATAAAAGTAGCGCCAACCTATTTTGAGTACGATCAGTTCAGCAGTAAGCTCAAAATTGAAGCAAAAAGGCATTCATGTCCTGTGCAATGTCAGTGCACGTTAAAGAGCCCTAGCTCGTCAAACGCTCTGAAGTCCTCCCCTACAGCATCTCTCATAGCCTGGGTTGCTTTGGGATGTTAAACCACATAAACCAAACCAGTCATTTTTTACTACCCCATCTGACTTGTCTTTCCACGTATCTCCAAAAGATAGTGCCTACGTAAGACTTGCCACTATTCCTGAGATTACCTAGATTATTATGTATTTATGTATTTTATGATTATGTAATTTTCCTCAGTGAAGCATTGCATTTTCAATTCTGGGCTTTTCATGCTGTCACTCAGCAACCATATGAAATACTCCTCCTATGTTTCTTTTACTTGTGCATTTGACTTTTCCTTTATTATTCAAAAAATCTTTCTTCCTGCTGTTCTGACTAGTGTTCTCATATGTACATGCAGTCCTCTTGTTGCTTCATTCGACCATATCTGGAGACACCCTGTTGCCGTGGTCTGTGCCGACAAGTAACAAGGCAACCTGACTTCCTGGACAAGTAGCAGTGGGACGTAGCAGCATCCATGTGGACTTCTTATGAAAGAAAGGTATTCTAAATTTTGCTTTCATATGTGATAAAGATTTTACCTTGGTGACAAGCTCTTGAAAGGAAAAGATGGGCATGAGTGGCACTTTCTTATTTTCTTACTCTCTGGGAATACACTATTGAGACTTGTTACCTGCATATGTAGCAAAAAGTATGTGTGACTGCATATTGTAGGCTAACTATAATATACTTCATCATTCCCTATTATCGCTCTTGTATTCCCCTAGGTGCTTGGTGTAGCTGGTCTCCTTCAGTAATTACTTATGTGTGTGTGTCATCTGCTATGGCAAACATAGCCATCACTCAGGAAAAATGGGAGCAAACAGGCATAGTGGCATCACTTGCTGGTAGCATGTACCAAAATGTATGTATACATACTGATACGTTGCCGCTCAACATGTGTATTTGCTTGATGTAGCAAATGGCAGAAGAGAGAGTTTATCTGATGACCAAGCATACTGGCGTGTAAATTTCACTCCTTTGTTTCCTGGGCCCCTATTGTGATAAACTAATGTCGAATGATATAGAGGATCAAAAGGAATACAACTAAACACAGCAATAGTCTCTATCTCCTGAGGTTGTTTTGCAGGTACTAGTTTGTACAGAAAGTGGTTGGAAACTAGTTAGAATATTTTGAGGAAAAACAGGCATCTGAGTGAAGAGAGATGTGTGTGATGCTAGCACAAAGCGTGCGAAATTGGCAGAAAAATTTTGAGCATGTATATTTCTTTTCTAGGTGACACCATGATAAATTTTGATATGGCTGGTACATCAAACACACAATGTCGTTGCCGTCGGAAACCAAGTGTTTCTGTGTCAAGGGTTTGTGCAATAAATGAAGGTATGAATTTGCATCTGTTTCTTTCGCCACTCTCACTTTTCATGAAATATTACATGCATGTGAATAGTGAGTAAAATACACGTTATTATTGGACACTTGAAATATAGTTAGCATAACACAAGGTATTAATACTTTTTATGAACACGATTCTTTAAAATAACGGTGGCCAATTATCGGAACACAGTCGTTACAGTGTCCATATACGCTATCAATAGGCTAATCATAGGAGGTATAAATACGTTCTATGTAAATACATTCTGTTCAATCACGGTGGCCAATTGTCGGAAGGGAGATCATACATAGATCATACGTGCTCTAAGGACTTTCTTTTGATGGTCGATAGCTTCTATGATCATATTGTCTAAAGATATCGCATAAAGTGATCATAGACATTTTTGTAAGGGATGGAACGTAAAATGGTAGGGGTAACATTAAGAGATAGAAAGCGTGCAGAGTGGGTCAGAGAAATAACACAAGTTACCGACATTCTAGTGGAAATTAAGAAGACGAAATGGACATGGGCAGGACATGTAGTGCGAAGAGAGGATACCCGATGGTCACTTAGGGTAACAAACTGGATTCCAAGGGAAGGAAAGCGTAGCAGGGGGCGGCAGAAAGTTATGTGGGCGGATGAGATTAAGAAGTTCGCAGGGGTCAAGTGGATGCAGCTTGCACAGAACCGGGTTAAGTGCAGAAATATGGGAGAGGCCTTCGCCCTGCCGTGGTTATAATCAGGCTGATGATGATGATGACAGGCGGGAAGGTATGGCGCTATTTGAGCAAAGTAAGAGCAGCAAAAGCGAATATAATTGCAATAGCGTATGCATATTTTAGTTCGCAAAGCTATGCGTATTCTCAGAATCTTGGTAGGAAAGCTAAATATCATAACTCCTGCTGTTCTACTCCGTTCACACACAATAGATGAAATATAGCCCTAGCGTGGCTGGCCCACGGGCCAATAGCGAACGAAGTCCCCTCAATGGCTTTCCCGAATTGCGAATGAAACTTGTAACGTACTTTGACCGGCGTCCTTTGTTTGGATTCTGAGAGTGTTTGGGAGGAATAAAAGCGAACCCAGATGCCATTATATTCGCTTAAAAGCCTTTGGAACACGAAAAGATCCGTTGCGCTTCTATATCGCTGCCTGCGAGCACAATCTTTGCGCGCGTTCCACCGTGGTGGTTGGTGGCGTCACAATCATATACTAGATCATAACACACAGTTTGACGCTTAAATGCAGCACTCGTTAAGGTGTATCCACACGACCGACTACGTACCTGTTATGGCCCGCGGACCAAGCGTCACGTGACGACCCATTTCCGATTTGTAAAGTCCGCGCCAGGTCCGCGGACCACAGCAGGCGATAAATGGCTAGGTATTTTTCTCGAAAATGGCGAGAATTGGACCTAGTTGGTTATTCATAGTGGTTTCACCGCACTAACACAAAGAACAAAAATGAAGACAACACTACGGATCGCAAACTAACAACTGGTTTTAATGGAAGAAATGGAGTAATTTTAGACACAAAAACGTGATTGCCATCAGACAAACGTAAAGACACGAGGAAACCCGATGAAAGGAATCATCGCAGGAAACAAAAGCATACATCTCCGTACTCCGTACGTAGACGGAGTATCGCACGGTCTCAAAAAGATTGCAGGCAAGCACGATGTTCCTGTGGTGTTCACGACACCAAAAATGCTGTCGGGGTTCTGCGCGAAAATAAACGGACTTGATGAGACACCCAAACTACGTTGCCCTACAAACCATGAGAGGAAACACGTCGAATGCGATACCGGCGTGGTTTATTCCATTCCCCTCTCATGCGGAATTAAGTATGTCGGCCAAACGGGCAGGTGCATAAACAAAAAGCTAAATGAGCATGGCAACAATTGCAAATCCATCGCGCATCCAGGAAAGCTGGCTACGCATTGTCAGCACTGCTAATGCCAGCCTCAATTTGAAAAAAACTGCTGTTACTTCGCATTCTAGTAATGAAACCGAAAGGGAAATCAAGAGAAGCGTTCGAAATAAAATCCATCGGGGCCGATATGTGTATCAGCAATGTATCGCTGTCGTTGTCTGCGAACGAAGCTGATCTGCTTAGATTATCGCGATGAGTGTGTCTAGCTGTATGCCTTTGAAGCCTACGATGATTGCTTTCCTCAGGTTTTCTCGTGTCTTTATGTTTGTCTGATGACGATCATGCTTTTGTGTATAGACCAACACCGATCTGTGACGTAAGCGCGATGCCGTGGCGCTTCTGTCACCAGGCTGGGCCGGTTGGGGGTGAAAACTAGGATTAGCGCCGATAGGAATACATGGACCCAAAATATTTCGAAGCAATTTTCTGATTTCACGGCGCACCTATGATCTCGATCGTTATTCGGTAGAGATAAACCATGAGCATCCTAGAACAGATCACGAAAATATGAAATCTCATTAACGAGACGAAGTAGTTTTAAAATACCACGAAGCGTATGCGGGTGCGAGTTGAGAGGGCGACCCATAGAAAAACATGTAAACGCAACTTACCGCAACATTTTACTCGGTTCAGCAGCGTTGAGCCCTTCTCATTTTTTGGTGAGCTTCTTGTCTCACGCCCCAACATTATGTTGCATGGCACACTACATTCCCTTACAAGTACTGCAAGTCTGACGACTTGTGGGACCGTTGACGGCACGATAAACTGACCGCGCACAGTTGCAGACGGCAATGCACCACCGGCGCTGTCGCTAGCAGACGCTCCGGAGCTGGAGGCAGTCGCGGCGGGTATCGCCAGCTGCGCTGTCGTCTGCTGCAATGCGCGACTCTCGTTCGGTCCGTATTGTCGTACAGCGTTTGACAACTGCCTGTTAAATGTAATTCTGTCTAGGATGTATCACGTGAGGGACAGTATTACGAAGCTAATTTACTCCATGCGGCAGCATATCAGACTGTAAACAAAACTACGTGTTTCGCTACATGAGCATTTTGGGGGTGTCCGGATTCACAACATACATTATTCGGGGGAGTTTTAAAAGTAGACCACCTCGGCAATGACGCAGCATACTTCTTCAAAGCGCTGGCGAATGTTTAACGACCGGCCACCACTGCTTCACACAAGTAAACGCAACTTACCGCAAGATTTTTTTTTGGTTTCGCCAAGCACCAGAAGTGGTGGCCGGTTTGAAGAAGTATGCTGCGTCATTGCGGAGGCGATCTATCCTCCCAGCTTGCACCCCCACACATTTCGCGGTGTTTTAAAACTATTTCGCATCGGTCATGAGATTCGATACTATCCCTATCTGTTCTAGGATGGTTACTCTGCACCGAACAAGGACATCATAGGTGTCTCGTGAAATTAAACTGCTTAGAAATATTTCGGTTCCGTGATCATAGGGCGTTAACCCCCTCGACTGCGACGCCGCGAGCGCCGCTTTTGTTTGCAAACACGATGTTGGTCTATAAAATGACTCCGTTTCTTCCATTAAAACCAGCTGTTAGTTCACGCTCCGTGGTGTTGTCTTCATTTTTCGTTCTTTGTGTTAGCGCGGTGAAACCACTATTTTTCTCGAGGCGCGGACCTCGCACCATATGTGAACTGAAGAGGCACGTTAGCACCCGATTAAAGCGCATGAGCACCTTTTAAATAGCACCAAATAGTATACGGTGTTTTCATTTTTCATACAGCCTTCGAACGCGCGTTTTGTGAAATATTTTGAAATAGATTGCCTACAGCGACCTCATGAAAGTAGAAGAGTTCGCAGACGAACACGTATATACCACGCAGAATGCCGCGAGCTTGCCGGAACGCAGCCGCCGCAGACAACGGCTGCCCGCTCGCTACCCCCTAGTCTTCGCTAGGCCTAGATTGTTTCACAAATTCGCAGCAAATGGGGCTTGTATTTGACTAGCGCTATAGTAAATGTTGTGACTGGCCATAGGGTTTTCTTGGCAGGAAATACTGGAGTGGGTTGCCTCATCTGTCTCTTTAGGAACCTTTATGAAGGGCAAGAGGCCACAGTCAGAACTGGGCATGGTCTTACTGATTGGTTTCCGATTGAGAAAGGGGTGAGGCAGGGCTGCATACTGTCGCCCTGCCTATTTAACCTATATGCAGAGTGCATCATGAGGAAGGCCGGTCTGGACAGGTCTTCAGCTGGAGTGAAGATTGCTGGAAAACGTATCAACAACCTTAGATATGCGGATGATACCACTTTAATGGTAGAAAGTGAAGTAGAACTCAAGAGACTTCTGATGCGCGTACAAGAAGAGAGTGAGAGGTTTGAGCTTAAACTGAACATTAAAAAGACGAAGATCATGGCGTCTTGCCCTATCAAGTCCTGGAGCATCAATGGACAAGAAGTGGAAGCTGTGACAGATTTTATGTTCTTGGGCGCCAAGATTACCTCGGAAGGAGACTGCAGCCATGAAATTAGGAGACGCCTGCTTCTGGGAAAGAGAGCAATGGTTAGTCTTGACCGCCTAGTAAAGAGCAGAGACATTAGTCTGCCAACCAAGATTCGTATAACCCGTGGTATGGTCTTTCCAGTTGTGATGTATGGATGCGAGAGTTGGACTGTGAAAAAGGCTGACCGCCGAAGAATTGACGCGTTTGAATTGTGGTGCTGGCGAAGACTCTTAAGAGTTCCTTGGACTGCCAGAAGATCAAATCAGTCGATATTGTCGACCATAAACCCTGACTGCTCATTGGAGGGTCAAATTCTAAAGTTAAAGCTCAGCTACTTTGGTCATCTGATGAGAAGAGAGGAGTCGCTGGAGAAAGATTTGATGTTGGGAAAGGTTGAGGGTCGCCGGAGAAGGGGTAGGCAGCGAACGCGATGGTTAGATGGCATTCTCGAGGCATTGCAGATGAAGCTATGTGATGTTAAGAAGATAGTGAGAGACCGGAAAGCGTGGCGTGACATGGTCCATAGGGTCACGAAGAGTCGGACACGACTGAACGCCTGAACTGAACTGATAGTAAATGTTCTTCCCATTAAAACAAGAAAGGTGTGCCTACGGTGTCGTCACAACAAACGAAAGATATGCTCACTTCGGCGACAAGCGGCGAAGCTAGAGAACACGAAGACCGGTTGAGCCGCATAGGCGGCCGCTGCTATACGGCTGCAAGCAAACAGCGATTCTCACGAAGCGGTCAGTTGTGATATGCCAGGCTTACTGTACTAGAGAAACTATTTCGCATGCTGGCGAAGGGATATCCCGCCGTCGCTGCCGCACCTAGTGACAGCTTGAGCAGCCACGGCACGATGGTAGGACAATGCATCGGAAGCCAATTCAGAAGCCACACGGTGCTATAATAGGTCAGATATTTGTAAATGCCGTATGTCGATTGCCCAAGGGGAAACGGTTGAAAGCTGTATATTCGCTTAAGTGTTGTTAAGCTCGGGCGCCTTGGTTAAGCGTAGCCACGGTTAACCCGGAAGGTTTTGTTGATGTACTCCTTATCGCCTTCATCTTTGCGTCTAGAATTGGATGGAATAAGTGGAGCGCTGTCAAATGTAGGTAAGTTGTTAGTGATCTAGGTGCACCATGCACGTTTAGACAAAGCCGGTGCTGCATCTGAATACTGCCTAAACGCACACCCAGCCCGTCCGTTGTAAAATAACTCTTTAAAAATGGCAGGCAGTGTTCTACGAATGCATCAGGAAATGCACTTTGACCCGCCCCGTGGTCCGGCCTGCCGGCTGTTATTTTGGACCACCATGTAGATGCTGCCGCGGACCGGACATAGCCGGACAGTGTGCGGTCGACACCACGTGACCGGTGCGCGGCCCAGTCCGTGGTCCGTCGCCTGAATACAATTTTATGGATATAGTGGCCCAAGTATCAACTAAATTCATCACATGTATACCATCCGCTAAATGTTGACTTTGTTCCCTAACATCAGCACAGTCCGGGGTATCTCTTCTAGCAGCGAACGTCCAGCGACCTCCCCCACATCGGCGGACTAGTTTTCCGCCGGAAGTGAGCGGAGTGACGTAGAACGGCGCGTGCGGGAAGCTGGTGTCTTGCTTCTTTCGATGCCGGTGAAAGATCCCGCAAGGGTGCTTGCCCCCAGCCTCCGGAGGGTAGCGCCGAAAAGAGCCAGGATAGTTAATGCCTGGCGGTCAGATGTGGCCAGGTTGGCCGCAGCGATAGCACGCACGACGGCGAGGAAAAGCGTGACTGTTGTCTCACCGGAGGAAAAACATTTATTATATAAACTTCCTTTTCTTCCCGAGTGGAGCCCTCAGTCCAGGGCTCCATGTGCCGCCTCAATCCTGCAGGCCCGCCAGAACAGCTGTCGCTGGTCGTGCGGGTTGTTGGAATAAAACGGTCTCAGAAAGAATAAATACAAATCAGTCCATAAGTCCATGGGCAATCCTCTCGGCCCGCTCGATTAGCCGGCGTTGTTCGGCCAGCTCCGTGCGGGACAAGGCATCTTCCCAAGATGAGAGGGTGGGGTGAGGTACAGGTGGAATGCCGCCGGGTGGCTTTGGGCAGGCCCAAACAGAATGGTATAGTGTAGGTCGGTGTTGTTGGCAGGTGGGGCATTTATCTGTGTAGCGGGTGGGGAAGAACAAATGTTTGTGGTACAAATTTGTATACGTGTGAGTCTGCAGTTGTCGCCATGCCACAGCTTCAGCCTTGGTGAGTGTTGGGTGCGGTGGTGGCAGAGTTCTTCTTTGTGTACGGTATTATAGTGTAATGCGGGTGTAAGACTGTCGAACTGTGCTGGCGTCCTCTGTGTCTACTTCCCCCTCCGCTTCCGTCGACAGCGCCCGGAAGGTTGCTGCTCGGGCGAGCGCGTGCGCACTCTCGTTGCCAGGAAGGGAGGAGTGATCAGGAGTCCAAACAATTTTAACAATGGGAAAGGTATCATAGTTTATAGGTGAGAGCACGCGTGAAGCCTCGAAAGATAATGTATTCTTCGCGAAGGCGCGACACGCAGCTTTTGAATCTGTGATTATTGTGTATGTCGGACTGGTGGGACCGGTTATGTGATGGCTGTGGGACTCTGCCGCAGCTGCTGTAGTCCAAGCTATTCGTCCAAGTCCGCCTGATTACCGTTGTCTGCTGCATTAAAGGCGGTGATAGAAAGCGGATGCGAGAGGAGCAGCGCTTACGCACTTCGTGAACAATTAATTTTAACGGATCTTGGAGGCCAGAATGCCAGACGATGTTACTTGAGTGGAGTCAACAGCGGCCACCGATGTCACGCCAGCCAAACGTAAGAACGCAAAACAAAGAACGCAGTTTTAGCGTCTCGAACGTGCGGCAATGCTGGATCACGTCAGCCAGTGAGCCTAGGCTTGATTTGCCGATAAGAAAATTATAGATATCATCGGCAAATCTTTTAAGCAGATGGCTAACTTTGGCACCTTAAGTCGTGCGGCAGAGACAAGCTTACAGAGCTTTAAGACTTCCTCTATATACTTGGTGCAAGTGTCCCCAGGAAGCTGAGCTCTTTGAGGGAGCGTTTGTTGAGCTCGGTTCTTCGCGTCAGATTCTCCAAATCACTTTTTTATCTTTTCTACAAAGCGGTTCTAGGTGGTGAAAGTGTCCTCGTGGTTGTCGTACATTAGCTAGCTGGGCGGAAGAGTCGCACTTATTGCAACGGATCACCCGCTGGTAATGAATGAGCCACGCCTTCACTGGATGAGCCCTTTAACGAACGCGAATCCCGGTCATGCTACCATGCTGCACAAGCCTCGGAGCGTCGCAGGCACAGATGGCGGCATGGTTCATGCAGGGAATATGTCATGTTCACAACTACCACAAGACCTATATATTGTAGCTGGCAAACGGAACATTCTAGTAGATAAATTACGTTTTCACTGTCGCAAGTCAAGTTACCTCTAATTTTACACTGAAGCTGGAAGCAGTGCTAACAGCTGTCTGCGACGTCGTCACCTGTAGGTAAAATTTACAGCGAGATTTTTTGCAAGGTCTACAGCCGGTAAACATTGGACGGGTGACTTTGGAAGAAATTAAAAGATCTCGCAAATTTTGTGCACGTCGGAATACAGCTCGTGGTGGCTCTTTAAAGATGCCCTTGAAACGGTCACTTCCATCATCACCCTCAGCCTGACTATACCCACTGCAGGGCGAAGGATTCTCCCGTATTCCTCCAAATACCCGGTCCTGTGCGAGCTGCATCCCCTTGACCCCTGCGAACTTCTTAACCTCATTCGCCCACCTAATTTCCTGCCTCCCCCTGCTACGTTTTCCTTCCCGTGGAATCCAGTTTGTTGCCCAAAGCGACCATCGGTTATCCTTTCTTTGCGCTACATGTCCTGCCCATGCCCATTTCTTCTTCTTGATTTCCACTGGAATGGCACTTTGCATCATGATATAATGATATCTTCTTAGAATGCTCGTTACGTTAGGGGCAGATGCCGAATATATTGACTAAGTTGGTTTGGCTTTTTAAGATAGGTTATTTTGTTTGGCACAGCAATGACTCGCGATCACATGCATCTGCGCGTTTCACGGCGTCGTCAATTATCTTTGCCAGGTAATTCTGTTCCGTAAGAACATTGCGAAGTTCTGCGCAGTTCTTATAAAACACCGATTTAAAGCGAACAGCCTGACTGTAGGGAATGCTAGTTTTACAGTTTTTTACATGGCTGCTGTTAAAGTGAAGGTACTGTTGGCACTCCGTAAGTTTCCGATAAAGGCTGGTACTTAATTTGTCACTATCAAAAGACACTGTGACATTAAGAAAAATAATTGTTGAGCCTGAGCGCGCGTGTGAGAATGAGATTGACGGATAAAAACTAATTCTGCAATGAACGTAAGAAGTTTTGTTTCTAAATGGTGCCAAATTATAAGAATATCGTCAATAACGCGCCTATAAAAAAAACGGTTTTAGAGGCCGGCTCTCGAGGAATTTAGTTTCTAGGAAACCCATGAAAATATTAGCATAATTAAGTCCTATTTTGGTGCCCATTGAACTCCCGCTAACCTGATCGTAGTGAGTTCCGTAAATTCAAAATTGTTAAGTTCGAGCGTAAGTTTCAAAAGAGGGCCTAAAGTGAAGATATCGGCGAATTTTTGGCGGCAGTCTTCATCATAGGCGGTTATCACGGACTGTCCACCATCTGTTTGAGGTATATTTGAATACAGTGAAGCCACAATCAAAGTGAAAAGCAGCGCGCCTGGAGGGATATTAATTTCTTTGATGTCTGAAAGACAGTGAGTGGTATCCCTAATGAAAGAAAATGACTTAGGAGGAATGTTGTTAATAAGGTAATGTACATAACATGAAATATTTTCAGCAACCGTTCCAACACCAGAGACAATGGGTCGCTCTGGGTTATTAGCGTTATGTATTTCAGGTAATAAGTAAAATCGACCAGGAACTGGAATAAGTGGAGCTAGCGATGGACGCATTTTAGCTGTAATTTTTTGTGTAGAGTAAGTCTACCTAACCTGCCCATATCTAAGCATGTAAATGTTCCGGGTCAGTCATTTGACAAAATAAAAGCCACCACCTTGGAGTCTGTGTTTCAATCACTCTACGACCGAGACGTCAGAGAATCGTATTCAATTCACAAGTTTAAAGCCGTTTTGCCCGCTATAAACCAAAGCGTAGGTAAGCTAACTTGTCTGTCCTAATCGCCCCATTTTCCGACAAACTTGAGAATAACAGTGATGATACTGGTATCTTTAAATTCGTCAATAGAATGCGTTATGCGTAACCAGACAAGACGTAGGTATGTTGGTAGCGTGCCAGTGTGAATCATTTCCCTTTCGCGTGTTTTTATTCATTTCATGGGAAAATGTGTACATATCTGAGTCCAAGCATTATCGTCTAGAATACAGCTTCGCGTGGTGTCTTTTCTTTCTTTTTTTTTTTACGGAGCACTTTCGCATGTGTGCGCTTCGCATTGCTTTGCACCTTTAAAGTGTACGCACGTGTCTTTAGCGCCTCTGCTATTGCATGATTCCGATACCATTCTGTTTTTGTTTTCTCATTTCTTCACTGTCATTGGTGCTCGTATTAACTTAAGAGATTGCCTGCAGATCAGGTTCTTCAGACGAAGGTCGGTCCCCGGCCGAAACGTCAAGAGAAGTATACTGTTCTTCACCTCGCCTATTTTCGTTCAAGCATATCCAGCCTAGCCCTAGGAAATTCTTCTACCTTTATCATCACCATCATCATCATCGTCATCAGCCTGACTATACCCACTGCAGGGTGAAGGCCTCTTCCATATTTCTCCAATAAACCCGGTTCTGTGCTAGCGGCATCCACTTGACCCCTGCGAACTTCTTAACCTCATCCGCCCACCTAACTTTCTGCCGCCCCCTGCTGCGCTTTCCTTCCCTTGGAATCCAGTTTGTTACCCTCAGCGACCATCGGTTATCCTCTCTTCACCCTACATGTCCTGCCCATGTCCATTTCTTCTTCTTAATTTCTACTAGAATGTCGGTAACTTGAGTTATTTCTCTGACCCACTCTGCACTCTACCTATCTCGTAAGGTTACCCCTACCGTTTGTCTTTCCACACCCTTCTGCGTTGTCCTCAACTTAAGTAGAACCCCGTTAATTAGCCTCCACGTTTCGGCACCATAGGTGAGTACAGGTAAGATGCAACTGTTGTATACTTTTCTCTTGAGCGATACCAGTAAGCTACTAGTCATTATCTTCGAGTGCTTGCCAAATGCACTCCATCACAATCTTATTCTTTTTATTTCTTTTCGAAATCCGGATCTGCGGTTACTACCTGTCTTAAGTAGACATATTCGCCTAATACTTCCAGTGCTTCGCTACCAATCGTAAGCTGCTGTTCCTTCCCGAGGCTGTTGAATATTACCTTAGTCTTCTGCATATTGATGTATACATATACATATATATATATATATATACCCAGGCAGCACACCAACATCGCACCAACCCCGGCCCAACGTCGACAAAAATTGGTACCAACATTGGCGTAACACTGGCTTTTTGAGAAATTACTACATTTTTATATATTGGTCCGGCTTATATGCCAACATTGCACCTGTCTTGGCACTGCCAACATAGGCTATCAGCTGGCCGTGCCCCTTGTGTCACGTATTGGCATGCCACTAGTATCCATTGGCACATTTTGCATTGGCAATAAACCGGCCGTGCCGCTAGTATCACATATTGGTATTTATTGGCATGCAACAAGTATTCATCGGCACACGTGGCACTGGCACTGCCACTGTTAAGCCACCTATAGCCATGCAGTTATTTCACCCTTGCCCTTACTGCTGCCATTTGCTTAACTGTCACTCTGACAATTGTGGCTTTCTTATGCAGTCATTTCCCAATACCAACTTGCATGTCATCTCCCTAAGGAGCCATAAAAACCATGCAATTAAATGAGGCAAGCAAAATATTTTCCGAAAACATTTTATTGAGAGCTCATATACATGTACATGCCACAAGGACATCAGAGGGCCAAAATGCAGTGCAGGAGGCATTCGGTACAGGGCTAATATGGGAGATGCTAGTAGGTGTAATTGGAAAAAGGGCACTAAGCAGCACATGACCAGGTAGTGCAGGTAGAGGTGATGGGGTGCAGTGTGCATTGCTCATGATGGAAGGGGCTGGACATGTTGAGCAGGGTTGATGCACTATAACCTTGTAGTGCAAGAGGCATTGCAGGAATAGGAGGCTGAGCATGGGTGCACTCCAGGGCAGTGTCCACCATGGATGGAAAATGGCAGTGGACTGTGTTGAGCATGATAGTTGGCAGTGAAGGGTCAATGGATCAAGTGATGAGGTTGAGAGGGCGGGGGAAGCACATGGCCCAGGTAGTAAGCTGGGCACCCCGCAGGAAACAACCATTCAGGAACAGTTTGTTGAGGAGATTGGCCCGTGGGTGTTACAAATGACATCTGCACAGAAGACAAGCATATATCACCATAAGATTTAAACTCACCTTCTCAACACTTATTCAAACACAAATTTGAAGTCTGGGTGCTGTATACGATTGAGTACAAAATACAGAACCCCGCTATAGTAAAGCCTGATATAGCAAAGTGAAACAAGTCCCAGTCCATCTTCCATAGGCAACTGTACATTTTTCCCATTTATAGTGAAGATGTTTTTGGTGAAAAAACGCTTAAAGTGCATCTGGCCATGGCGACGACTCCCGCGCACTACTTAGAGTCGCGAGGCCAAGACTTTTTGTATTTGAAAACAGAACAATAGCCCCGAGTGTTCGTTTAGGTGGCTTTACTACTAGCCGTAGCAGCAGTCAGAAGAAGCCTACTTTAGAGAAGCCTTGGAGCCGTGAGGGAAAGCGCGTAGCGCGAAGAAGAAAAAAGTAAAGCTGTCTACAAACATAGCAAGCAGGCGGCGTGTTCCATTCAGAAAGTAAAGGAGTAAACGTGCAGCACGAAATAGGGAAGGGAAAGAAACGGGTCAACATTCACTGCAATGTGCAGTACAAATCATGAGGCAGTGGTGGCAGAAAGTAGAGGTGCTGCGAGTAAGGTCTTACAGCACTTGAGTGCCATGCGAATTTATCATTTATTGCCTTTCAAAAGACATAAAGAGCAAAAAGACACCATGTTCATGCAAGGCTTTAGTTTTTACATGAAATCGAACTTGGTTGCATTCGTAATCACGTCTTCATGCTTCAGAGGTACAAGATGTAGAGACATCTTATAATTAAAAAATCACACAAAGAGATGATAAAAGCGAGATGGAAGGTATTTAGGGTTTTTTTTTTTCATTAAGCAACAAGACGTTTTCAGTAAGTGCCTATTTAACTACTAGACAGCACTTTCAGGACCATGTCATCACAGACCACTGATACAGTAAAGACCATAATATAGTAAATATTTTCGCTGGCCTCAGTGGCTTTACTATAAAGGGGTTCTACTGTATATATTGAAGGCCTATTGCCACACATTCTTCTTTTAGAGCACTTTGCGACAGGTTTCTGGGCCTACAAGGGCATGCAGCATCTTATAACGTAGGGATAATAAACATATATGCAAAATAATATCCATTCCAGATACAAAAGAAAGATATTTGGAAGAAAAAATCTGCTTCCGGCAAACTGATAACTTCAGGTGGATGCTTAGTGTGCATATAGAATTACATTTCCTGAAAATATGACGGTTCAGGCTCCAGAACGTTCAATTTTTAAAAACTTCTTAAACATTCCTGCAATAGACAATATGGATTAGTAAGCATGCAAAACTGGATATTAAAGAACATATTAAAGAATATTTTTCTGGAGTACACCAGTTACAGGCACGCATACATTACTGCGGCCAGAATGAAGAAATAATTGCCCTGACAGAACCGATCAAGCTATCTTCAATCAGCTGAGAGAGATGTGTACATCGCAGATATTCTCTAGGCTGCGCACACATATAATATTATCAAGATAACAGTACCATTTCAAGTTCCAGCTTTTTAGTTTTCACAGCTTTATTGCTAGCTGCATTCTACTATAAACAATTGCCTTACTTGTAATGTACCAAGGAATAGTTTTCATACAGTGCTCATTATAAATTAAAGACACCAGAACAACATGCACACAAACAAGAAAAGAAGAACGGGACAGAGCGCCATTCAAAACTGATTTATTGTGCAGAATAAATTACATATATATCTCACTGCCGGCATATGCACAAGGAACCCATTCAGCGTCATGCAGTTTAAGATAAGATATGTTCAAGAAGCCCATGCCTCATACCATAGC
The DNA here is from genome assembly GCF_055883805.1 of Amblyomma maculatum. Taxonomy (NCBI): domain Eukaryota; kingdom Metazoa; phylum Arthropoda; class Arachnida; order Ixodida; family Ixodidae; genus Amblyomma; species Amblyomma maculatum. The sequence continues at coordinate 184,209,586 of NC_139349.1, forward strand.
CTCTTTCTCTGAGAAATCATTCTTGAACATAGCTTATCTTAAACTACAAGATGCTGAATGTGATGTAGCTGAATGTGTTCCTTGCGCATGTGCCGGCAGTGAGGTATATATGTACTTGTTCTGCACAATAAATCAGTTGTGAGTGGAACTCTGTCCCGTTCTTTTGTGTGCGTGCATTGTTTTGGCGCCTTCAGTTTATAATAAATAAACACGAACAAGCCCAACAAGAAGTTCTAGTAATCATAGTGCATGCTTGTTCAGCTAAAATTATTACAGTCAGCCTGCAATGAGCAATTGAGCAAGTACTAGAAATTTACTTTGCATAGGCAGGAAAATGTTATGCTAGATCTCAGTACAATGATATCGTACTTCCTTATCAGCTAGCAGCCTACCAGGTACGCATTTTCCCTCATCGCAGCTAATCATATGGCCATACCATCGGCAACCTTCCACGTGCAAGATTATATTCAGTTAGGCATACCTGGGTGATTTTATGTCCAGGTACCAGGTGTGGTGCTCGGGCATCTGATTGTAGTTGTTGGTATAGAGAATAGTAATCTGCCTGAATATTTGAGGCCAAATATTATTTCATTGCTTAAGCACACCTTAAAATACAATGCATGATGTGACTTTGGGGTCATAAAAAAACGATACATCTAGCATGACAGTGATTTTTCACTTCCACCCTATCACAAGCTCCTTGAAAAACCAGTTTAATCCTGAGCTGAAACGTTTTTTCGCACACATTTTATATTTCAGTATCTATAAAACGTTGATACTTTGTGAATATATTTCAAAATCAAAATTCCTTAACAGCCTCACAAATTATTTTTTTTTCAAAAATAGACAATATTTTGTACTCAAATTAAAAATAAGATTGTGTCTGGAGAAATAGTATTGTTTGCAGAACAAAACAGCAAAGACGCAAAAAAGCACACATATCGCTCAAATTTAATGTGCAATACACGAACTGAGAGTTCACCTAAAATTACAAGTACAATAGCCTTGTATACATTGACTCGACAGAACGGGTTGAATCAGCGTTGAGTAAGCAAGGTCATCATTCTCGACACGGCTGATGTCTACATGAACTCGCTTTCTAGTGAGTAAGTATCGTAGCAGAGCGTAGCATCGAGATTCGAAGTTATTGTGCAAGTTCTTACTCGTATTTGATCCCATTGACTTTTACTATCGAGAGCTTCGATTATTTTTTGTCGTTGACGAGCGCTAAAAAGCATTCATTTCGAGTGACGCTCGTCGCCGCTCCAGAGACTTTTCCTATCCCAGAATTCCCCATAACTATACTCCCTGACTGGACAGCGTCTACATGCATAACTAGACTCCCTGACTGGACTGCGTCTACATGCCTTTAGATAAGCGGGTCAAGCGAATTAACCTAGCCCCTGAAATCGAGTTAACGCGACCCGCTCCGCCGCCTATTTTACTCGACCCGACTGTGTATACATGAACCCCACAACTGATTTTTCACTCGACAGACGTACTCGACGCAATTCTGCCGAGTTCATGTATACAGGGGTGGAACACACGTGTAACAAGTAACAATGCAGCTAAGAATCCAATCTGCTTTCTCCTGGCTCATCCAGTTTTCTAAAAAAATATCTTGTCTGACAAAGGAGGATATTTGGAGTTAAGCAGCTAAGCAACACAAGATCCATATGCTTGCTCTAACGCATGACTCCTCAGTGCACTTACAGTTGCAATTTGCTTGGTCATGTGGCAGTTCACTAAACCGTCTGACTAGATATGACAATAAAAAAGAACATCGGGGGATCATTTCTACTTTTATTTAAGACATGCAAAAGTTTTTTGTTGTTGACATAGCATTCAGAGACTGCGGGAGTTTGGTAGTTTTATACGTCTTATTTCGTTTGGCAGTTGCAAGGGGATGTAGAAAAAGAAATATGAGTAAGGAATATAAGGGGTGACAACATCCCGAAATGAAACTAATGAACCAATGATGCACACTGCGTATCTTAAATGGCGTCACTGGTAGCATCAAACACAGAAAATCGTCCTTGAGTATGACAAATTTGAAGCCCAGGAGGTGAGTTGGTTGTGAGCAGGTAGTTAGAAAAGGGCAGCCCCCCTGAGAGGTAGGCGGCAAGATCACTGCCACCCATTATGGGGAAAGCCCTGGCAAGCATGCAGGCAAAGGTGCACATATATAAGAGCAATAAATGCACAAGGAATGCACGCCTGAATGAGCAGCTGCACTAATAATTTCCTTTTGTCTTTCAGCCCACCCCTCCTGCACTGTAAGCAAGTCTGCTCTGTTTTCCGAACACAGAAGCATATGCAAAAACAAACAATGTTCTCTAAAACTTACAAAATTTGAACGAGTATTGCATGATGATCTCCTTTCTGCAAATGTCTTGCTCTAGGGTTACAGAATAAATTCATTGCAGCTGCGAATAAAGCGAGTTGGGAGCTAATGGCGAATCTCAATGGCTTGGGGAGAAAATTATTTAAAATTGTCAATTTGAGCAAAGTAAATAGCCTGGTTTAGATCAAAGTAATATTACATCTACATGGCTAAAGCCAGTGTAGGCAACCAGAAATGTACAAGCAGTCAGTAACTGCATGTCTGTATGAACAAATACATACAGTGCAGGCAGCAGTAATGGAGAGTGGAAGGCAAATAACCTGAGCAATACTGAATGGCTTTCTTCTCTGCAACCTCAATACAGGCTTCCTGCGAATTCTTGTAGTGCAAGCATAATCAAGTATGCTAAATATTCCATCACTTAAAGCACCTGCACTCCCGTGTTACGCAAATGACAACTACTTCTTCAGTCTCTTATTGTGCTATTACACCACAGGTTCACTCAATCATGCCTCAACTTGAAATAGTCACATACTGTTGAAATAAAGCAATGAAATATAGCACCAGCTACTAAAGCACTGCCAGGGACATGGAGGATATTATTTTCTGCATACTGGTGGGCAAGACTTCTGAACAAGTAAGCCTTGAGCTAAAAAGCCAGAAAAAGTCATATAGCATGCAATCATATAGCAAAACGCCAGCAGAGCATTTAAAGCTTTTATATAATGCAAAACAAAGGCAATGTGTCATACCTACCGAGGCAATGTTTCCTTACACACAGCATGTTTCATGGCAAGGCTCCCGCAGTTGTTGACAGGCTTGCAGCACCAAAGTGTTGACGATGTTGTCTGCCTCACATTCAGGCAGCACCCCTTTGATGGCAGATGATTGCTTGTGCAAAAGCAGTGCGATGATACAAGTGGAGCAGCTGGCCTGCGGGCGTTATAGAGCAAAGAGCCCTAAATGCAAGGAAAGAAAGTCTCCATTAAATCGATGCCTCTAAATCATGATAACAGCATACCACGGCTCTTCTCTGTTTAGTTAATCTATAATTTCAATTGAAAGCTGTCTCAAAAAATGGACTAATTGCAACTCTATGTTACACATGCTATAACATAGCTGTGCCAGGGCGGTGGGGCGATCAGTTAGCATAACGACCGGAAAATGCATACTGATGTTTCATGCAGTCTTGATGCTGGAGCAAAGTGTCATGGTGCGAAGAACAAAATTAAAAGTAGGCACGGGCGCCAAACGTGTGCTACACAACCGACGCGACTAGAGGTGTGCACGGGCATAAATTTTGAGCCCGACCCGGGCCTCATGCTACAAACCCGAACCCGGCCTGGAATTGAAATTGCCTGAGCCCACCCAGCGCTCACACTTAAGGCTCCGGCCCTGCTGGAGATGCTATAACAGACCAGTTGCAAAACCTACAAGTCAGCTTCCCTGTGGGGCAGGAATTCGTGCACAGTGGCGACAGAACCTGATTCAGGGATAATAGTTTGGTGCAGTACATGCATCTACCACAGTCCACGCTGCTTTGGATGCAGTTCCCCACGCACAGGCCATTGTCAGAGAAACGTTTTTGGGCATTCTTAACGCTGGAATAAAGAAGGGCGCACTGTCACCCTAGGGGTGAAGAAAATTTAGAAAAGGGACACTAACCGGAGAGGGTAATAGTGGGGCGACAATGCGCATGCGAATAATACTGTGACGAATGGGCAGGAGGTGCGGGAATTACCCTACCCGTCAGGCGATGTGCTAGCACTGTGCCCAACTATTATCCCAAAGTCTATGCCGCCATTGTGCAGGAATGTCTGCCGCACCAGGAAGCTGACGTGTAGGTTTTGCAACTGATCTATTGCAACTGAAGCAACGATACAGAAAGATAAAAATAGGCGACAATTCCTGGCGATGCATCGCGCGACGACGACGCCAACGCCTGTCGCTGCTGCTGGTACACATCGCACAGAGCGAAGGACCTCAGCGACAGAGACGCGTTTTCAGTCTTGCTTTGTTAGCGCCGCCTCCTCGTTTGGTAAATGAGTACAGTTACGCTATATCCAGTTTCTTGCACTAAACAGCAACACTAATGAAATTTCTTGAAAAGCGTCAAGCCCCCCCCCCCCCCCCCCCCAAAAAAAAAAATGGTCCCAGCGCAGCGGCGTGCTACTATACTGCGATGCAGACATGATTTAAAGCAGTGGCGTTTTTCTGCAACTTTCGAAAATTAGCAATTTCTAGCCACACTAGCATTTTTTGTTTTGCAATACTACCCTACCAAGCTTTTACTAAACCGTCTCGATGCGCTCATATATGCACGGATCAGACGAAATGAGCGTCTGCAGGATTTTCGCTCATACCGGACTAGTGAAACAAACTTTGCATGCAAAAAAAAAAAAAGAAACAACTAAGGTGAGTACCCCGAAGCCTTTTGCGATTGGCTGCCTCGCGAGCTGGTTCCAGCATCATGAGCGATTTTCTAAAAACCCAGAATCTGGGCGACAGCGCCGAGCGGAATGCTTTAGCGGTCCTCAGCGCACTGCGCATCGTGCTGTCGCGCGACTCATGCGGTTAGCGTTTTATCGCACCAGACACGAGAAAATATGCTTTTGCCCGGACTCCGCTGACTCCGCTCGAGGTCACCCGAGGGAACCCGAGCGGCCGAGCCACGCAACGGCTATACGTCGTTCCAGCCACTGTAACGCCGTGGATATCCGAAGTTGGCTTTTAGGGCTACGATGCCACGCAGTTGTTTACTTTACAAAATCAGTACTCTGCAAAACAGTAACGGTTTAACTTGAAATAAGCTGCAAAATGATCGGCATCAAGTTGCGCACACTTGAGAACCACTTTTTAAAAGTTAATAACGTAAGAAATATACTAAAAGAAGACAAATCTCCCTAGCACATGGCTTACGCAGCCTGCAGCAACAATGAAATGTAAGACATCGCTTGTAATTTAAAAAATAATCAATCTAAGAGGCTAATGTTTTGCTGCAATATACAAAACGCTTTATGAAATCTGAATGAAAAAATTTGAAAACTTACATGGAATATTTCTTGAAGAAAGAAGCATTTTCCGTGCGCGGTGCCACCGAACGTCGAGCCGAGCGAACGAGTGGCCGTTGGACGAATGAACGGAGCGCCCTCTTTGAAACAAAATACAACTGCCGCCGTCATGCCGGCTAAGCGATGGTCGCGTCATCCTTCGAGCTTTTTAGTAATCGCCTTTTCAGCAGCAGCAGCAGCATAAATGCGCTCTGCGGCTGCTCATCTATGTAGGGCTCTGTGCCAGCAGCGAAGCTCGTCGTCGCCCTGGAGAGGCGCGTAGCTGTTTTGTTTCTAACACCCAAACCTGTTCAAGTTGTATTTTGTGAATGCTGTGTTCTACTACAAATAGTTTGCTCACTTTTAGCATACCAACGAAAATTCTTTCATATAATAGTGCTCAATCGAGTGGAATATTTCAATCACCCTGAAATGAGGATTTGAAGCAAGTTTGTTGAAAATTATTGAGCTAAGCATCTCAGTACCACGACCTGCCACCTCTTTATAAGCTAGTTGCATACGATGCTTACATTTTTTCTCATATATCCTCACCGTCAGCATCATTCTATCTCATAGATTAGTCGTTTGTTGGCCCGATTCATTAGGCGCTTATTTCTTTCTCACAGTTTAGTTTCTTGCGTATATTTTATTGGCCAAGAAAATGCGGTGAAAGCACATTTCTCTATGCAACCTGTTATCAGAGCCCGGAAATGTTTGAAAGAAGTCTCCAGTCTGTTAGCGTTCGTGTTTTTATTACTGCGCAATTCCTTACCCTGGGCGGCGGCCGTCCGCCCCTTGGACCCTGAGTGGTGCGTCGACCCGTCCACCGCTTTGGCGCGCCTGCGTGGATTTCGACGCGCGCATGCAACCTCGGACCTTGCTCGCATCGCATGCGGTGAGAGAGTGCGATCCGGGGAACGACAGGAGTGCGAAGTGCGCGAGGACGGGGATTGAGCGGTGCGTCAGCACGGAGAGCAGGCGGTGGAAAACTGTGCGAACGAGCGTGTGCGAAACAAAGATGTGTCATTGTAATCCAGTTGTTAATATACCCATTGTACCTTTTCGTATTTTATTTGTGTTTCCAGTCTTTTCTTTCACATTTTTTTTTTCGTTCTAATGCGAACAAGTCAGTTTGCATATGGGTAATCTTCTCTCCATACACAATATTTGTAAAAAAAAAAACTCCCTTCCCCGCGCACGCCTGTAACTGTCCCACCACGAAGGTAGTTAGAGAATAATAAGCTTTGATACTGAATTAAGCTTAATTGTAAAACAACGACTGCTTTATTTAGTTTTTGAACTCTACAGTTATTCCTTCTGGCCATTTGTAGCGCAAGCATTGTAATGCAGTGAACGACGACGGAATCGCGAAATTGGGGGTGTGAATAAAAGCGGAGAAACGTTACAGACTTTTTTTTTTTTCGCACTTGTGCAAAAAAAATAATCCAGAAATTCAAAAATTATGCTATCAATACACTTGCATGGCGTCCAATCAAATGTTCTGCTGAGCTGCCGTTCTTGTATACTGGCTGCTACACGAAGCTATTTTGATTTCCTATAAAATTCAGTGTGACAAAGCCCCGCGCGGATATATTTCGCGTTTCAAGTTCTTGTGAAATGTGGAAGCCGGCCCGTCGCCGTGCCGCGGGCGACTCTAGCTGGCTCTGCGATCATTTTTGCCACTGCAGTGATTTGAATATTCGCGGCTTGTTTAGCAAATAACTGGCGTACTTGTTTGCCGAATGAGTGTTTCAAGATAATCATAGAGCATTTACCAGTACCGTATGTGTGCGATATTCCATCAGTGATTAATGCGCCATGGTCATTGCAGTCGTATTTTTGATTATACACGTATGGAATGGTCTACTCTCGCAAAGCCTAAGACGTAAGTTACGCTAGTTCTACGTATGTCAAATAGGTATTTGAAAGAAATAGAGCCTTAAAGTATAGCGGCTGACGCATTGCGTCGTAAATTCCCGCCCGGGCGGAGGCCGTGTGCACCTTGAACCACACGTGGAGCGTCAGGGCCAGCGTCTTGGATTGCATCGCGCAGCGTGTAACCCGACAACCCCACCTGCAGAGCGCATCCTCTCGGGCAAGTCGGCGCCGCTGTTGCTGGCGCCGTGCCTCCATGTTTTTCTTCCTTTGTTTGTGATGTTTTCAATGCACCTAGCAAGCAGCGAACAGAGCGTTCATATTTCGGCGCGAGTGAGTGCCATCAGTGGACTGGAACAGAAGTGCGCGGTGTGTCGTCAACAAGGGCGGACGCTTGAGAAAAAACAAATGTGCGAACGAGTGCGATGAAGAAAAGTGAAACTGTAACCCAGTTATTTGTTTCAGCATAACCTTAATATTATTCATACTTAGATTGTACCTGCAGTGTTTTCTCTCCATTTTTTTTCTAATACTTCCCTTCTTAGAGCGACAACGAAGCAGGAAGCGTCGATACGATTTGCCATATGTGGGAACGTCCATGCATGTGCGGACCGATGTTTAATTTACCGCTCAATAACCCAGCTTTAATTTAGATCACCACTGTTAAATCGTTTAAGCGAAAGTATGTGCTGCGATGCTTCGTATTCCTATAGCTTAAACGGACTAGTGTATTTTTAAAGTTTATTTCAATGGAAGCGCGCTCGCCATAGTCGATCTGAGTCACGTACGAGCCTTAATATGCCGATGCTTATCGCTCATTTTTTGCAATGCACTGCATGCGTGTCCTGCGGTAATCGTCTGTTTGAAGCCACTGTTGTTAAACCTAATACACTCGGGGGCAAAGAAATTTGCTACAACTTTTGGAATTCTCTTCACCCAGAGCTGCAGGAATCGCCACGGGAGCAGCTATGAAAGAACCTAGACCATTGCCGAAGAGAATACAAAAAATAGCAACCATTTCCTACGCACGATATATGACATGTCGTTTTGATTCTTTCTAATCTACCGGTAGGCGTGGAGCTATTTATCGCCGCCGCCGCGCTGACGGACCAGCAAACGGGGGTGAACTTATTGATATTTGACGCCGTTGACCGATTGTCGGTCTCATCCAAATTCGTCACAGTATACATGTGGATCGATTACAGGGCCAGCTTAAGTCAATGAAGATCTAGTGTAAAAGAACATGGTGTAATCCCGAGCAACATCAACAACAGCTAGGTGGGATTAAAGCAAACGCGACTGAAACCAGCACCGCGGAACTTCACAAGACTATTTAGACACAAGATTTCCGAAGTATTTAAAATTGAAAAGGTAACTTGAAAACATTCATTATAACAGCACAGTTAACGACTCCAGGTATTAAACGAGCCTGCCAACCGCAAAAGCACGCTAATGCGGTTTCCCACGGAATATTTCCACCACATGCTAATTTGCATCTAGTAGTGACCAGTAGGTGAAATAGACAAGAAAATGTTGACTGAAGTGTGTGCTAATGCATTTGGCGGGACATGGTAACAGAACTGACAGTATTGTCCAGCATATCCCATATATTAGCCAACGTCAGTGGAGTAATGGCTAACGCTGTTCGATATAGCCATCCTTATGAAATGGCAATGCCAATACTGTTGATATGTAAGGTATGCCAGTGTATATCTGACATTGGCGGGCCATTGTAACAGAGCTCACATTATTGTCCAGCATATGTCGAATATTGGCCAACATCAGTGGACTGATGGCTAATGCTGTCCGTTATAGCCATCCTTATCTCATGGCAGCGCCAACACCGGTGATACGCCGGATATCCAGGCCCGTCATTGCCATCCTCGTATAATGGTACCACCGATATTGTCAGGGCATCGGATATGACGGGCCAATGTTGTTATCAATATAAATAGGTACGAACAATATTGGTTACCAATGGAATCCTCAGGGCCAGTGTTGGACGTGTTATAGAATGGCACAACCAATACCAGCCATAAGATGGCAGCGCTGGGCCTACATGGGGCTGATGTCTGCCAACTCACTGACAATATTGGCCCGGGCTCTTGTGCTGCCTGGGATATATATATATATATATATATATATATATATATATATATATATATATATATATATATATATATATATATACATGGGGGGGGGGTTTATTCAGCAGGTCAACAAGACTTGATCAGCAGGACTGAGCAGATCAGCGGCGAACAGTCAGCTCCAGCACGCGCAGCGATCACGATGCCACTGACTGGCATGTTCCTTGTGCACTTCGTCCTCTTCACAATATATATATTGTGAGCCTTCCGTGGATGTTCTTTTATTTGTTCATTCCATGATCTTCCTCTTTCATTTGTACATACCATCATCATCGTCCCGTGGCGCCGGCTCCGGCACGCGCCTGGGTTTTTGTCATCGAATTAAAACTCTAGACAAGGCATCGCTGGCCTTGCCGTCACGACCTTGCCGTCTCAACCTAGCCTTCTTTCACAAGTGGTGGAGGTCAAATTCGATCCCCTTGCTCCCTTGGGCCCTGCCTCTCGCTGGAGCTACGTTCCGGTCGCCGTTTGGCAACTTCCACCATAATCATGTCCACCGAGAGCAATCCCGACCAGGCCGGACCCTCTACCTCGGCTGCACCGACGCCTCTGACTCTGCCCCCACGTCAACGTGGCCCGCCGCTGTTCGCTGGTCGTCGCGACGAAGACGTCGATGACTGGCTCGACACATATGAACGCTGCAGTGCCTATAACCGGTGGGACGATGCTTTAAAATTCCTCAAAGTTTCGTTCTATCTCATTGAGGTCGCCACAAGCTGGTTCATAATCGCGAACCCCACACTACTAACTGGACCACTTTCAAACAGCAGTTCCCACAATGCTTCGCCGACCCGGCAGTTCGGACTAAGATCGCAAGAAACAAGCTCGCTTCCCGCCTTCAAGGTCCTGATGAATCATATGCGTCTTACATAGAGGCTGTTCTTGCACTTTGTCGGCGCATTAGTCCCACCATGACAGAACCTGAACGTGTGCACCACGTCTTAAAAGGGATTAATTCTATGGCTTATTATACCTTAGTTGCCCAGAATCCTTGAAGTGTTGATTTAATTATAACGACCTGTCAACGCCTCGACCAGCTGCAGTCCTCTCGATTACAACCCAGCTTCGCAACTGGTCCGACCTCTGCTGACCTTGATCTGCGGGCAATTATTCGAGCAATCATCCGCGAAGAGCTCCAAGCCCTCAATCCTTTTTGTCGACATGGGTGCGATCATTCTTCCGCGCCTTCTAATGACGCCGTTCTTCGCAACATGATTAAAGAAGAGTTATCAACTATCAGCCACCCCATGACATCCGAACCTTCTGCAAACCGTCCAGCGCCGACCTACGCGCACGTCGCTGCATCCCCCCCTTCTTTGGTTCCCCCACCCCGACCGGCACCAACTTACAATCACGTCAATGCAATGGCGATGGCTCAACCTACACCACCCTATTACGCACCTTGGCGTCCCTCCCGACCAGTCCGCTATTACTGTGGTATTAGAGGACATATATCCCGCTTCTGTCGTCGCCGCCTTCAGAACGAGAGCCGTGGTTACGACACCTTCGAAACTGACATGCCTTCAACCTCATATTATCAAAGCCGGTCTATTCCAAGCCCACCTCGACTATCCTCCCCACCTCCAGTATCTTCCTCTGAGCCTGGTGGGAACCATGTATCCCGACGCCGGTCCACATCCCCATACCGCCGCTTAGTTTCCCCTCTCCGCCCCGCAACCATTCTCCCTGTCCGCCATCCGGAAAACTAAGTGTTGCAGTTTCCGGAGGTCGAACTGCACTCTGCGAACTTACTAAAGGTCCTCCTGATCGCCCGTATAATGTGATTGCTGTTATCGCTGAAGGTTTACCGGTCGAAGCTTTGATTGATACAGGGGCTGCAATTTCTGTCATTCACGCTGATTTGTGCCACCATTTGTGAAAAGTGACAACAGCATATGATGGGCCTGAACTCCGTGGAGCCAATGACGTCCCTTTGCGCCCTTCAGCGAAGTGCACCGTACGAGTTGTTATCGACGGCATCCGCCATCATGTGCAGTTTGCTGTGCTCTCACCTTGTGCGCACCTGCTGATTTTTGGATGGGATTTTTTGTCAACCGCTTCAGCGTTAATTTCTTGTGGTGACCGTGTTGTCCATATGACAGACAGTGATTTTTCATCTGACTTTTCTGAACGACATCATCCCCTCGTTGCCGCCGCTGATACTGTTTTGCCTCCTCAGTGCGAAAAACTGCTTACTGTTGTTTCTGACCACATCACTGACGGGGACGTACTCATAGCACCATCATATAGTCATTTTGCACGCGGCATCGCCTTCCCGTCAAGTCTTGTCCGGTTCCACAAAGGATCAGCGACAGTACTGGCCACTAACACTTCACGTGAATCCCTCGTGCTCCCAAAAGGAACTTGTCTGCATTGTTCAACCTGTTCAGCAAAGTGTTGATTGTTCAACCTCAGCAAAGTGTTTCGTCAGACGTCTCTCTTTCTGTTCTCGCAAAGACTATTAATCCTAAACTCACGCCGAACCAACGCCAAGAACTGCTGACATTGCTTCGACACCACCAAGCCATTTTTGATGCCACTTCCACACCACTGGGACGGACTAGTGTTGCGCACCATCGCATCATTACTGAAGGTAACTCTATCGTTCGCCGACGGCCTTATCGGGTTTCCCTTTCTGAACGAAAAGTAATTGAAGAAAATGTAAATGACATGCTCCATCGCAATATAATTCGTCCCTCAACAAGCCCATGGTCATCCCCAGTAGTGCTAGTTAAAAAAAAGGACGGCTCGGTACGCTTTTGTGTTGATTACCGCGCACTCAACAAAATTACCCGCAAAGATGTATATCCGATGCCACGAATTGATGACGCCCTTGACTCTCTCCAAGGCTCCGAATATTTCTCGACCTTGGACCTCCGCTCAGGTTATTGTCAAATACCTATGCACGAGGAAGATGAAGAAAAAACTGCTTTCGGAACACCCGATGGCCTTTACGAATTTAATGTTATGCCTTTCGGACTTTGTAACGCACCAGCGACATTTGAAAGAATGATCGAGACTGTGTTTCGTGGCCTAAAATGGAGAACCTGTTTGTGTTACTTGGACGATATTGTTATCTTTTCAGAAACCTTTAATGACCATCTCACGCGCCTGAATGAAGTCCTCACCTGTCTCGCTTCGGCAGGCCTTCAGCTCAACACAAAGAAGTGCCACTTTGCACAGAAGGAAATTAGAATATTGGGACATCTGGTCAGCCATGACGGCATTCGCCCAGATCCTAAAAAAATAATCGCGGTCTTGAACTTTGCTCGTCCACAACGGACTACAGATTTGCGCAGTTTCCTGGGCCTCGCCTCTTATTTCCGGCGTTTTATAAGGCATTTTGCAACTATTGCTGCACCACTTCATGAGCTACTTAAAGCACGCAGCCATTTCGTGTGGTCGGAACAGTGCGAAACTGCTTTTAATGACCTAAAGCACGCCCTCACATCAGATCCTGTTCTTGGCCACTTCAGTGACAGCGCTCCAACTATCCTACACACCGATGCCAGTGGCCACGGTCTTGGCGCTGTACTTCTGCAGCGTGATGCAACATCGCGCGAGAAAGTGATTGCCTTTTCCAGTCGGACTCTGACTCCAGCTGAGAAAAACTACACCATTACCGAGCAGGAGTGCCTTGCCGTCGTCTGGGCTGTCCAAAAATTTCGCCCTTACCTATACGGTCTGCACTTCACAGTTGTGACCGACCACCATGCTCTTTGCTGGTTGTCTTCACTCAAAAATTTGACAGGCCGACTTGGCCGCTGGATTCAACGCCGGCAAGAATATCATTTCGACGTCACTTACAAATGTGGTCGCCAACACCAAGACGCCGACGCTCTCTCTCGCTGTCCCCTTTCGGAATCAACTTGCTGTTTTTCTTCCCAATGCATTTCCACCTCTGACCAGAGCCGACCATCTTTTTGCCCGACGTATATCACCACCGTTTGTTTTGACGACTCTGAGAACAAGCACGCTCTCCGCTCACAACAATTAGCCGATGCCTACTGCCGTCCTATCATCGACCGCCTTATCGGCGCTTCGGACCCGCCCAATGCTAGGCTTCGCCGACAGCTTCGCAATTTCAAGCTCGAAGATGGCATCCTACTCCGTTACGTGTATGGCCCTGATGGAACTCGCTGGATCCCAGTCGTGCCGCGTGTGCTTCGCCCACGTATACTGGCGGCTCTCCACGATGACGCTACTGCAGGTCACCTTGGTTTTGACAAAACCTACTACCGCGTGAGAAAACGATTCTTTTGGCCTGGCTTATCTTCCACCGTTGCCCAATACGTCGCATCCTGTCCTCTGTGCCAACGTCGCAAACGGCTGACTGCTTCGCCCGCTGGCCTTCTACAACCTCTTCCTTGTCCCGCCACGCCATTCGACGTAGTCGGCATCTACTTACATGGTCCCCTACCTCTCTCCGATGGGGGTAACCATTGGATTATAACAGCTGTCGACCACCTCACACGCTACGCTGAGACAGCACCTGTACCGACTGGTTGCGCTGAAGTAGCAAATTTCTTTTTGCGATCAATTGTATTGCGTCATGGCGCTCCTCGGCTGCTCCTAAGTCACCGCGGTACAGCCTTCTCATCGAAAGTCGTTGCCGAAGTTCTTCACGCGTCATCCACTCTTCATAAGACAACCTCAAGCTACCATCCCCAGACTAACCGTCTGACTGAGCGATTTCATCGCACCTTGTCAAACATGATATCCATGTACATCGCACCAGATCATGGAGATTGGGACACTATTCTGCCATTCGTCACATTCGCCTATAACACAGCAGTACAACGGGCTACCGGTTATTCTCCATTTTTCCTCGTTTATGGCCGTCCTCCCACTACAATTCTCGACGCTTCCTTCTTCTCTACGCCCGACTACTCCACATCAGTACCTACCCATTTTTTATCTCGTGTGGCCAGATGCCGTCATCTTGCCCGCCTCAACCCGGCAGCGTGCCAGGAAGACCGCAAGACTCGCTATGATTCTACACATCGAGTGGTCTCTTTTCGTGACGAAGTACTGCTTTATACACCATTGCGCACCCCTGGCCTTAGTGACAAATTCCACCACCGCTACGTAGGTCCCTATGAGGTCATAAGCCAAACTTCCCCAGTGAACTACAAAGTGACGCCTGTTGATCCCCCAGCTGATCGACGCCACCGTGGAACTGAAATTGTTCATGTGTCTCGCTTGAAACCGTTTGTGCGCAGCGATGCATCGCTTAGTTAGGAGCGGCCAGGCTGGCCGCTTCCGACCCCCCGGGCAGATAGTGTTAGCCCTCCGTGGATATTCTTTAATTTGTTCATTCCATGATCTTCCTCTTTCATTTGTACATACCATCATCATCGTCCCGAGGCGCCGGCTCCGGCACGCGCCTGGGGTTTTGTCATCGGATTAAAACGCTGGACAAGGCATCGCTGGCCTTGCCGTCACGACCTTGCCATCTGAACCTAGCCTTCTTTCACAATATATATATATATATATATATATATATATATATTGCATATGTTGCAAGAGAGAGTTTGCCCGATACTCAAACGGGGAGTTTAATCCCCCGTAGCTGAACGACGGGCAACGCAAAACGCAGTTGTTGGTGTCGTTCTCTAAATTGATGGCTCAGACCCACACACGGGGAATGACCGCGAATCGGGATGCAGAGATATTTGTTTTTGAGATGTATCACCAAAAAATAGAATAAAATGATTGCTAGGAACCGGGAAGGAAAGTCAAATACAAAACGCCGAATTTAACAGGAGAAATCATAACGTGCGTATTAAGTGAACACCGAGTTTTGCAGCTACTGATAAAAAATGCAAAGCATATTAGCAAGGCAGACATATAGCTTGTATTAGAAGTTTTGAATGGCGTAAAAACATACCTGCGTCTGTACCCATGTATAGTGGCACCAAATGACAATAAAATCTAGCTGCTCAAATTAAGTGCCAGCTGTTGCTACGGACTCTTTATGTACCGTGTTCTCATCCCGGTTAAATGGTTTCAAAACAGCAAAAAATGATTTATTGGTTCCTGTTCCCCGCATAATGCGCAGACGGGGCTAAGCGCAACACCAGGCTTTTGCATATATAAATTTATGGGAAGGATATGGCAGCGCAGCCTTGTTAGAGACACTTCAATCTGCCATGATTGACATGGTTGTCTGCTCCAGGAATACTTGAGATGCAGGACGCAATCCGATGTTAAAATAGATCCTTATAAAGAAGGCCTACGAAATGGCGCGGCGGTTATGTACGCTGTAGCCTGGAGGATAGGCAACAAAAAGCCATTGCGAGACTCCTTAGCCATGCTATACAGCAACCTCATTGACTGTCCCCTGGTACCCACACCACATATATGAGGCTAAAATGTGAATGGAGCAATGAATCCGTATTTGAAGAAAGCGACGACCACAAGCCTGTAATTACAGCTACTGCTGAGTCTACGTTGTACCGAAGTTCTGTATGCGGTAGCTATAGTTTGCGCAGAACAAGCACCATCGCCCGAAAGTCCGTCTGAAAAATCGGGGTGAAACACAGTAAATTTAGGCACAAAAGCAAGCAGCGCGGCGGCGCTTCGTCGTTATCGTCGCTTCCCCTTATGCGGCTCTCGTGGTCCACTAGAATTGCTACGGGAGCGAAGAGGAGCGGAGATCTTCGGTCGGCTGACGTGAACAATTTCTGGACAGCCATGAGGCATATCCGAAAACGGAGTGAGTGGCTCCACGAAGTAATAAACAGGAGAGGCCAGCCCTGGTACTCGGCGCGTAATTTCGAAGACACTCCTGACAGTGTGCAAGGAACATAGCGTGAAACTAGGCATCCTCCAGGAAAACCATACGGCCTCTGATCTTTGAGGTGACGACGCTTTCGGCAGCCTTAAAATTCAGATGTAAAAAACCGTGCCAACTGTCGACATTCCTCCGCGTGTTTGCAACTTCTGAAGGGCAGGCCACTCGGAGGCGTCAGAACTATATGGTAAGATGGTGTCCATTGCGGACAGTGCCTCACGTCCATAAAGAAGAAAGAAAGAACTAAACCCACTGGGTGACATTGTGGCGGTGTTGTTGCATACTTCATGGCAGAATGAACAGCGTCCCATTGGGCGCCATTGGCTGCGACGTCCATCGTGAGCACATCTCTCAGAGTACGATTTGGTCAACCCGTTATATTGAGTGTGGCAGGCTGCGGTGTCCGATTTAAGATGTGATATTGTGATGAAATGTATGATGCGATGGCCAGTAAAGTTTCAACGACATTGGAAAGGAAGACATGGCCTCTGTCACATACAAGCTCACGCGCCGCACCGTGGCGACAACAGAATAATATAGCAAGAACAGAGTAACTTAACGGGCACCGGTGAGCAGGGTGGAGGACCCGGCATACCGGTTAAGGTGGTCGATTCCAACGATCATCCCGCGGTTACGAGAGACCGTGCATGGAAGTAATATGGGAGAGGCCTTCGCCCCTTGTAGGGCGAAGGCCTCTCCCATACTCCTCCAATTAACCCGGTTCTGTGCGAGCTGCATTCACTTGACCTTTGCGAACTTCTTAGCGACATCTGCCCACCTAACGTTCTGCCAACCCTGCTACGCTTTCCTTCCTTTGTAATCAAATTTGTTACCCTTAGCGGCCATCTGTTGTCTTTTCTACGCCCTACACGACCTTAACGTGCCCATTTCCACTTCTTGATTTCCGCTAGACCACCACTCACACGAGTTATTTCGCTGTCCCTATCTAAACGCTTCATAGCCTTTAACTCTCTACCTACCGTTATCAGTTCCATAGCCCTTGCTCCACCACTTAAGTAAAGCCCTTTTCGTTAGTCTCCAGGTTTCGGCTCCATAGGTGAGTACAGGTAAGATGCAACTGTTCTATACTTTTATCTTGAGTGATATCGGTAAGCTGCTAGTCATAATCTGCGAATATTTGCAAATGCTCTCTGTTCCGATCTTATTCTCCTAGGTAATTAACTTTCATTGTCTGAATTTACGGTTACTACCTGTCCAACGTAGACTTTTCGCCTACCACCTCTATGGGCTCTCTATCTATTCTGAACTACTTTTCCTTACCGAGGCTATTATGCATTACCTTAGTCTTCTGCATATTGATGTTCAAGCCTACCTTTCCATTATTCCTGTATACGTCATCAATTATTTTTCGCAGTTGATCCCCTGAGTTACTTTGCAAGGCAATGTCCTCATCGAATCGCCGATTACTGAAGTATTCTACACCAACCCTTATCCCTAACTGTTCCCCTTCCAAGTCTTTAATAGTAACTATTTATTAGTACTGGTGAGATCGTGTCTCCTTGCCTGACTATTCTTTATAGAAATTTTGTTACTTTCTGTATGCAGAACTATGGTTGCTGTGCGCCACTATAGATCTTTCATTTGTACATACCATGATGTTTTTCTTTCTTTTGTACCTACCATCGTCCTCATCCCGCGGCGCCAGCTCCGGCACGCGCCTGGTCCACCATCGAACTAAACGTTCAGACGGCGTACCTTGCTTTACCGTCACGAGGTTGCCGTCTCGACCTGGCCTTCTTTCACAAGTGGTGGAAGTGAAATTCTGTCCCCTTGCTGCCTTGTGCCCTGCCTCTCGCTGGAGCTACGTTCCAGTCGCCGTTTGGCAACAGCCACCATTGTTATGTCAACCGAGAGCAGTCCCGACGCGGTCGGACCTTCTACCTCGGCTACACCGCCGCCTCCCACTGTGCCCACACGACAACGCGACCCGTCGCTGTTCGCTGGTCGTCGCGGCGAAGATGTGGCTTGACACTTATGAATGCTGCAGTGCCTACAACCGGTGGGATGATGTTTTAAAATTCCTCAACGTTTCCTTCTACCTTATTGAGGTCACCAGGAATTGGTTTATCAACCGCGAGCCCCACACCACTAACTGGCCCACCTTCAAACATCAGTTTCGCCAATACTTCGCCGACCCGGCAGTTCGGACTGAGATCGCGAAGAACATGCTTGCTTCCCGCCTTCAAGGTCCCGATGAGTTGTATGCGTCTTACATAGAGGCCATACTTGTACGTTGCCAGCGTATTAGTCCCATGCAGGAACAAGAACGCGTACACCACGTCATTAAAGAAATAAATTCTGTAGCTTATAACACCCTAATTGCCCAGAATCCATCAAGTGTTGATTCCATTATTACGACCTGCCAACGCCTCGAACAAATGCAGTCCTCCCGATTGCAGCCCGACTTCTCTACTGGCCCGACCTCTACTGACCTCGATCTACGAGCCCTAATTCGAGCAATAACCCGCGAGAAGCTCCAAGCCCTCAGCCCTCTCAACCGGCATGGGTGCGATCATTCTTCTCCTTGTAATGATGCCAGCCTCCGCATCATTATTAAAGAAGCGTTGGCCACTACCACCCAGCCTGTCGAACCTGACTCTCCTGCACCTCGCCCATCGCCGACGTACGCTGAGGTCGCTGCATCCCCTCCTCCTTTTGTTCCCTCAAAACGACAAGCACCGCCCTACAACCACATCAACGCCGTGACGACGGCTCATCCAACGCCTCTTATTAAGCAACTTGGCGCCCCTCTCGACCAGTGTGCTACTATTGTGGAATCCGAGGACATATTCCGCTTCTGTCGTCGATGCATTTAGAACGAGCGGCGTGGTTACGACGCCTTCGAAAGTAACATACCTTCATATTATCAGCGACGACCTATTCCCAGCCCACCTCATCAAACCTCTACACCGCCGGTATCCTCGTCTGAACCAAGTAGGGTCCATGTATTCTGACGCCGGTCACCTTCCCCATACCACCGCTCTCTTGCTCTACTTCGACCAGCTACAACTCTCCCTGTTCGTCATTCGAAAAACTAAGCGATGTTTCCGGAGGTGAAACTGCACTTTGAGAACTTACCAAAAGTCCTCCTCATTGCCCGTACAAAATGAATTCGTTTTAGCTGAAGGATTATCTGTCGAAGCTTTGATTGAGACAGGGGCTGCAATTTCTGTTATTCGCGCTGATTTGTGCCATCGTGTGCGGAAAGTAACGACACCATATGATGGACCTGAACTTCGTGGAGCAAATGGCGTCCCTCTGCACCCTTCAGCAAAGTGTACAGTTGGAGATGTTATAGATGGCGTCCGCCAACATGTGCAGTTTGCTGTGCTTTCATCGTGTGTGCATCTGATGAATTTTGGATGGAATATTTAGTCCACCGCTTCAGCGTTAATTTCTTGTAGCGACCATGTCAGCCATATGACAGACAGTGATTTTTCCTCTGACATTTCTGAAGGCTACATTTCCCCATTGCCGCAGCTGATACTGTATTGCCTCCACAGTGCGAGAAACATGTTACCGTGGTTTCTGAACAGATCACTGACGGGGATGTACTTATCGCACCATCTCATCGTCATCTTGCACGTGCAATAGCCTTCGCATCAAGTCTTGTACGATTCCGCAGCGTCTCAGCGATAGTAGCTTTCAAGAACACATCCCGTGAACCCCTCGTGCTGACTAAAGGAACATCCCTGTCATGCATAGTGGATGCTCACTCAATGTCCATCATGGTGCTCACCGCCCCGCTATCTCAGCAACGTGATTCATCGCACGACTCTCTTCCCATGCTGTCGAAGACAATCAATCCGGACCTTATGCAGCACCAACGCCAAGAATTGCTGAAATTGCTTCAAGCCCATCAAGCCCATCAAGCCATTTTTGATGCCACTTCTCCACCACTGGGACGGACTAGTGTTGCACACCACCACATCATTACTGAAGGTAACTCGATCGTACGCCGCCGACCTTATCAGGTTTCTCTCTCGGAACGAAAAGTAATTGAAGAAAATATCAATGACATGCTCAGTCGCGATATTATTCGTCCATCAACAAGCCCATGGTCCTCCCCAGTGGTATTAGTCAAAAAGGACGGATCGGGGTGATTTTGTGTTGATTATCGCACACTGAACCAAATTACCCGCAAAGATGTCTAACCGATGCCGCCAATTGATGACGCCTTTGATTCTCTCCAAGGCGCCGAATATTTCTGGATCTTGGACCGCCGCTCAGGTTACTGGCAAATATCTATGCATGAGGGCGACAAAGAAAAAACCACTTTCGCACCTCCCGATGAACTTTACGAGTTTAAGATTATGCCCTTCGGCCTGTGTAACGCACCAGCGATAATTGAAGGAATGATCGATAGGGTGCTTCGTGGCCTAAAATGGAGAACCTGTTTATGATACTTGGACAACATTGTTATCTTTTTGGCAACTTCTAACGACCATCTCACGCGCCTGAATGAAGTCCTGACGTGTCTTGCTTCAGCGGGCCTTCTGCTCAACACCAAGAAGTGCCACTTGCACAGAAGGAAAGTAAAATATCGGGACATCTGGTTAGCCGTGACGGCATTCGTCCAGACCCTGATAAAATCAGCGCGGTCTTGAACTTTCTTCGTCCACAACGGACTGCAGATTTGCGCAGTTTCCTCGGCCTGGCGTCATATTTCCGGCGTTTTATAAGACATTTTGCAACTATTGCTGCGCGACTTCATGAACTACTTAAAGCTCGCAGCTCTTTCGTGTGGACTGAACAGTGCAACACTGCTTTTACTGAGCTAAAGCACGCCCTCACATTAGATCCCTTCTTGGCCACTTCAGCGACAGCGCTCCTACCATCCTGCACACTGAAGCCAGTGGTCACGGTCTTGGCGCTGTCCTTCTCCAGCGCGATGCAACTTCGT
Source organism: Amblyomma maculatum (assembly GCF_055883805.1). Classification (NCBI taxonomy): domain Eukaryota; kingdom Metazoa; phylum Arthropoda; class Arachnida; order Ixodida; family Ixodidae; genus Amblyomma; species Amblyomma maculatum. The sequence continues at coordinate 184,230,722 of NC_139349.1, forward strand.
GAGAAAGTCATTGCCTTCGCCAGGCGGACCTTGACTCCAGCTGAGAAAAACTACACCATTACCGAGCAGGAATGTCTTGCCGTCGTCTGGACTCTTCAAAAGTTTCGCCCCTACCTCTATGGTCGGCACTTCACAGTTGTGACCGATCACCATGCCCTTTGCTGGTTGTCTTCAGTGAAGAATTTGGCAGGCCGACTTGGCCGCTGGATTCTACGCCTGCAAGAATACAATTTGGACGTCGTTTATAAATCGGGTCGCCAACACCAAGACGCCGACGCTCTTTCTCGCTGCCCACTTGCGGAATCAGCCTGCTGTTTTTCTTCGCAACGCATTTCCACCCCTGACCACAGCCGACCATCTCTTCTCCCGACGCATATCACAACAGTTTCTTTTGACGATTCTGAGCACAAACACGCACTCCGCTCGCAGCAATTAGCTGATGCCTACTGCCGGCCCATCATCAACCGTATTATCGGCGCTTCGCACCCGCCCAATGCTAGGCTTCGCCGACAGCTTCGCAATTTCAAGCTCGAAGATAGCATACTACTCCGCTACGCGTATTGCCCTGATGGAACTCGTTGGCTTCCAGTCGTGCCGCGTGTGCTTCGCCCACGTATACTGGCGGCTTTCCACGATGACGCTACTGCAAGTCACCTTGGTTTTGACAAAACATATGAGCGCGTGAAAAGACGATTCTTTCGGGCTGGCCTATCTTCTACCGTAACTAAATACGTCGCTTCCTGCCATCTGCGCCAACGTCGCAAGCGGCCGACGTCTTCACCCGCTAGCTTCCTACAGCCCCTTCCAGGTCCCGCCACGCCATTCGACGAAGTCAGCATCGACTTATATGGTCCCCTAACTCTTTCCGATGGGGGTAACTATTGGATTATAACAGCTGTTGACCACCTGACACGCTACGCTGAGACAACCCCGTACCGACTGGTTCCGCTGAAGAGGTATGTAATTTTTTTTGCGATCAATTGTATTGTGTCATGGCGCTCCTCGGGCACCTCTAGGTGACCGCGGGACGGCCTTCTTGTCGACAGTCGTCAAGCTACCATCCCCATAACCTCAAGCTACCATCCCCAGACTAACGGTCTGATTGAGCGATTTCATCGCACACTATCAAATATGATATCCATGTACATCACATCGGATCACCTAAATTGGTACACTATTTTACCATTCGTCACATTCGCCTATATTCAGCAGTAGAGCGGACTACCTATAACTCCGTTTTTTCTTGTTTTTGGCCGTCCTCTCACTACAATATCGACACTTCCTTCTTCTCTACTCCCGGCTACTCCTCGTCTGTGCCAGCCCAGTTCTTATCCCAAGTGGCCAGATGCCGTCATCTTGCCCGCTTCAACACAGAAGCGTGCCAGGAAGACCATAAGAGTCGCTACGATTCTACGCATCGTGTGCTCTCTTTTCGTCCTGGTGACGAAGTACTGTTTTATACACCACTGCGCACCCCTGGCCTTAGTGATAAATTCCCGCGCCGCTATCTTGGTCCCTACAAGGCCATCAACCTAACTTCCCCTGTGAACTACCAAGTCACACCTGTTGATCCCCCAGCCGATCAACACCACCGTAGAACTCAAATTGTTCATGTCTCTCGCTAGAAGCTGTTTGTGCGCCGCGGTGCATAGGTTGGTTAGGAGCGGTCAGGCTGGCCGCTTCCGACTCCCCGGGAAGATTGTGTGAGCCCTCCATGGATATTCGTTCGATTGTACCATGTCATGATCTTCTTTCGTTTGTACATACCATCGTCATCGTCCCGCGGCTCCGGCACGCGCCTGGGTTCACCATCGAATTAAACGCTGACATGGCGTACCATGCCTTGCCGTCACGACTTTGCCGTCTCCACCTGGCATTCTTTCACAATATCTTCCAGTACTTTCACATAGGAAGTGCGGTGACGTAGCGGTAAAACATCCGCCTCGCATGCAGGAGGACTGGGCTTCAAATCCCGGTGCCGCGCAATTCTCCACCGATTAAAAAAAAAGAAAAAAAAAATCCGCGTGTCGATGGAATTGCATAAACAGGTTTTGGGTGCGACCTCATGCCGGTGAACACCTCCGGCAACGCACTTCTTCACCAGAACAGGAGTTGGCCACCTGGTGCAGTAATTGGCCGCAACCTCTCATGATAAGTTCCATGAAACCCCGCCCTCAGTCACCAGCCACTGCTGAACAACTGACCACGGCGGTGGTCAGACCTGTGACGTAGCAGGGGGTGCTAAAAATTCCTGGCTCCGCTGGACAGGCCGCCATTGGAAACAGGCCCTGGCAACGTTTAACGCTAGAACCGTAGCTAGTGAAGCTAGTTTAGCAGTGCTGTTACAGGAACTAGAGGGTATGAAATGGGACGTCATAGGACTTAGTGAGGTTAGGAGGCCGAAGGAGGCATATATACTGTGCTGAAGCATGGGCATGTACTGTGTTATCGAGGTTTACCAGGGAGGCGACGACTAGGAGTAGGTTTCCTTGTCAACAAGTATATAGCGGGTAATATAGATGAATTCTATAGTATTACTGAGAGGGTGACAGGCATCGTATTAGGCTTAATAAGCGGTATAAACTGAAGGTAGTACAGGCCTATGCACCTACATGTAGTCATGATGACCAGGCAGATGAAAGCTTCTACGAAGATGTAGAATCGGAAATGCGAAAAGTAAAGACGCAGTATACTGTACTAATGGGCGACTTCAATGCCAAGGAGGCTTAGGGCGGAATCTGTTCCGCGCTAAGCCTCCCAGTAATCATGTCCCAGAGCCAACTAGCCCAGAACTCTACTTTGCTCAATGCCAAGGTAGGGAAAAAGCAGGCTGGAGACCAGGCAGTAGGTGACTATGGCCTTGGTTCTAGGAATAGCAGGGGGGAGTTAGTGGTTGAGTTTGCAGAGCGCAATGACTTAAGAATCATGAACACGTTCTTCAGCAAAAGGAAGAACGGGAGATGGACATGGAAAAGTCCTAACGGGGAGACTAAAAATGAAATCGACTTCATAATGTGTTCAACCCCCGCCATTATGCAACATGTAGAGGTAATCGGAAAATTGCGATGCAGTGACCACCGGATGGTGAGGTGCCGAATTAGCCTAAATCTGAAGAAGGAACGCAACAGATTAGTAAGAAAGAAACTCATCAACGAATTAGCGGTGAGGAGGAGGGCCGAAGAGTTCAGGATTTCGCTGCAGAATAGATGTTCAGCTGTAACCGAGGATGGCGACATTACCCTAGAAGCAATGAACAATAATTTCAGAGATATCATTACTGAGTGCGCGCTAGAAATAGGCGGTAGGATAGTTAGAGAGGATAACGGTAAGCTGTCTAAGGAGACGAAAGATTTGATTAAGAAACGCCAGAGTATGAAAGCTTACAATCCAACAGACCAGATCAAATTGGCCGACATATCAACGCTAATCAATAAGCGGAAGGTGGCCGGTATAAGGAAGTATACCATGGAGAAAATTGAGCATGCTGTAAAAAAGGGGGAAGCCTTAAAGCGGTAAAGACGAAATTGGGCATAGGCAAAAACCAGATGTATGCGATAAGAGACAAGGCAGGCAACGTCATCACGAATATGGACAAGATAGTCAAAGTATCCGAGGAGTTCTATACAGATCTCTGCAGTAGCCAAAGGAGTCAGGATCGCAATGAGATCAGCGGCAGGGAAAAACAGTCAGACGTTCCACCAGTGCCGAAGGACGAGGTCAAGAAAGCATTAGAAACTATGAAAAGAGGGAAATCAGCTGGTGAGGATCAGATAACTACAAATTTGCTGAAGGACAGGGGGGATATCGTGCTATAAAAACTGGCCACCCTGTATACGCAGTGCATGGTGTCATCGACGATACCGGAACAATGGAAAAATGCAAACATTATCCTTATTCACAAGAAAGGGGACTCTAAGGACCTTAAAACTTAGAGACCAATCAGCTGGTGTGTTCCGTATAAGGTATTTACTAAGGTAATCGCTAATAGAATCAAGACAACCTTAGACTGCAATCAAGCAAAGGATCAAGCAGGTTTTTGGAAACGGTACTCTACAACGATCATATCCATACCATCTATCAGGCGATAGAAAAACTCTCAGAATATAACCAGCCCTTATACATAGCATTCATTGATTACGAAAAAGCATTTGACTCAGTTGAAACCTCGGCGGTGATGCAGGCATCGCGAAATCAGGGGTTAGACGAGCCGTACGTGAAAGTGCTGGAAGATATATATAATGGCTGCACAACAACCATAGTTCTGCATAAAGAAAGTAACGAAATTCTATTAAAGAAAGGTGTTAGGCAAGGAGACACATTCTCCTCAGTAGTATTACCAGCTTGCTTAGAGGAAGTATTCAGAGACTGGCCACTACCAAACCATACAGACGCTACGCACAGAGATAGAAGGCATAAACACTCACACCGCTCAGGCGACTCGACAGCTCTGTGATCTCGAGGATCGTATGGACGAAGCAGAAAACCAGTCACGCCGAAACAACCTGATTTTCTACAATATTCCTGACCCTGATCCATCTGAAACGTGGGCCGATTCTGAAAAACTACTAATTCGCCATTGCTCCGAATTTTTGGACATCACCCTCGACCCCAAAATACTAGACCGCACTCACCGTCTTGGGCGCCACGAACCTGGCCGCTGCCGTCCGCTAATTGCCAAATTCGCGCTCTTCAAAACGAAAGAAGAAATCCTAGCTAATGGCCGCAAATTCAAGGACACAGACTACACCGTCGGCGAAGATTTTTCACGTCGCGTTCGTAATGCGCGCAAGCACCTAGTTACCTTTGCCAAAAGCAAGACTAACCGTTTTTCTTTGCGGTACAAGACCCTGTTCATCGGTGCCCGTCGATATATTTTCGACGAACCATCGCAATCTGTAAAAGAGATACCATAGCGGTTGCTGCGCCGCAAGCTTCCAGCCGCTCACGTATCTACCACCCCCCACTCTAATCTCTCCCTTTCGGTGATTTTCACTAACATACGCAGTTTTCTTCCGAAACGCGAAATCATCTCCAATCTTGTGTGTTCATCTTCTAGTAATTTGCTGATTCTTACCGAAACATGACTCACTAATGACGTCACTGATACTGAAATTCTTGCTGACTTACCGAACTTTAACCTTTTTCGCAAACATCGCACATCCGCTCGAGGCGGAGGTGTACTCATCGCAGTCCACAATCAGTTCTCGTGCACAGTTATAAATATTCCATCAGACCTCGAGATAGTATGGCTACATTGTCGCGCCACGCCCCAAACTGTACTGCTAGGCGTTTGTTACAGAGCGCCAAGTACCAACTGTGATTTTTCCCGAATACTTAACGACGAGATCAGTCAGCTATCGAGAAAATACGCAAAAGCACATATCATCCTTTTCGGAGACTTCAATTTTCCAGGAATCAACTGGCAGACACAGACAGCAGTCGGCAACAGGGAAGCGAATGACTTCATTGAGGTCTGCCTAAACTTCAACTTAACACAAGTAGTATCCGAACCGACCCGCGTTGCAGAAGGGTGTGCAAACATCCTCGACTTAATCCTAACTACCCATCCAGAAGCCCTCTCATCTATCACTTATCTACGCGAAATCAGCGACCATAAAGTTATTCACGCCACATTTGAGTTCCACCCATCACGACGCGAAAATCAAAACAAAACTATTCGGCTATATGACAAAGGAAACTATGAAGCCTTTAATCTCGAATTAAGCCAATATCTCACAACATTTGAAGTATCTTTTCACGATCGCTCAGTAAATGATAACTGGTCCCTCTTTAAGAGCAAGATTATCGAACTAACAGACAGATACATCCCTAAAATAAGCTTCCACTCCGACCGCCAAAAACCATGGTTTACCAAAACAATAAAAAGGCTCGACAACAAAAAGAAACGCATTTTCCGTGCGGCAAAATTAAAGCAATACGACGCTTTCGCGTGGGAAAAATACTATACAGCCGAACGCACGTACCTGTCCGCAATCCGCAATGCGAAATACTCTTTCCTTCACAACGACCTCCCGAAATTGTTGACTTCCAATCCCAGAAAGTTCTGGCAGGTAATAAGTGAGCATCCAGCACATACCATTACTCTTACTAAAGAGTCTGGCGAAGACGCAGATGACAAAGAATGCGCTGATATTTTTAATAATGCCTTTTCATCTGTATTCACTAATGAAATTCAACCACCAACTGCGCCTTCCACCGCCAATATACAGTCCAACATGCCTGCTGTCGTGTTTTCTGAAGCTGGCATTTCCTCGCTAATCGAACGCCTTAAAACTTCATCATCGGCCGGCGTCGACGAAATTAACTCCAAAATACTTCGCAATACTAAGAGCATTTCTGCAATATACTTATTGTTATTGTTTTCTCAGTCGCTTTCTACAGGATGCATTCCGGATGACTGGAAAGTGGGGAAGGTCATTCCCGTCTATAAATCAGGCAAGAAAGATACTCCTTTAAATTACCGTCCCATATCATTAACCAGCATACCTTGCAAAATCATGCAACACGTCATCTATTCTCAAATCATGAACTTTCTTGACAGTAACAACTTCTTTCATCCCTCACAGCACGGGTTTCGCAAGGGTTTGTCATGTGAAACTCAAATGGCCATCTTTCTTCATGACGTTCACTCCAGCCTCGACCTAAACTTACAAACTGACGCTATTTTTCTAGACTTCGCTAAAGCATTTGACAAAGTTCCCCACAGGCGTTTACTGCTGAAACTAACCATGCTAAATCTGCATCCTAACGTCTTATTATGGATCGAAGAATTCCTTTCTAACCGCTCTCAGTTTGTTCTCGTTAATGGACACAGTTCTAACCCTCTTCCAGTAACATCAGGCGTACCCCAAGGTTCTGTATTAGCTCCCCTCCTATTCTTAATCTATATAAACGACTTACCCTCAAACCTGGTTTGCAATGTTCGTATGTTTGCCGATGATTGCGTTATTTACCGCACTATTTCCAACACCTCTGACCAATCACAGCTCCAAAACGACATTAACGCAATACATGCCTGGTGCGATGACTGGCTAATGTCGCTTAATCCTAATAAATGTAAACTCGTATCTTTTCATCGCCGGCGTAACCCCCAAATTTTCACTTACTCGGTTGCTAACACTCCACTAGAATCTGCATGCTCATACAAGTACTTAGGCGTCACCTTGTGCCAGGATCTCTCCTGGCGCTCACATGTAACGAACATCGTCGCATCAGCTAACCGATCATTAGGTTTTTTGAAACGCCATTTACGGCACGCCCCTCAAAGTATTAAACTTCTCGCCTACCAATCGCTCATCCGACCTAAACTAGAATACGCATCTGCTATCTGGAGCCCGCAACAAGCATATCTCATCAGTTCACTAGAATCTGTCCAAAATCGCGCCACGAGGTTCATTCATTCTTCCTATTCATATGACATCAGTGTATCGTCACTTAAACGGCAATCAGGCTTATCAACTCTTGCCCATCGTCGTCGCATTGCTTCTCTTAATCTGTTCCATAAGTTTTTTTACAGCTCCCTCGGCCAACCACCCTACATCACACCGCCAGCTCGCATATCTCATCGCACCGGCCATCCACTAGTAGTCTCATGCCAGCGCGCCCGCACCGTCACTTTTTCTTCATCATTCTTTCTTCGCACTGCAAAAGACTGGAATGGCCTTCCCCACGATATTGACGCCATCACCTGCCCATCAAGTTTTGTAAACAGTTTAAATATGCACTTCATAAATACCATGTAGGCAATCATATTCAATCGATGTTTGTACTCCCACCCCTTATGTAATACCCCCGATGTGGGGTCTTTAAGGTAATAAAGTGAAGAAGTGAAGAGACTTGAATGGGAGCAGTTAGGGATAAGGCTATATGGAGAACACCTGTGTAATCTGCGATTTGCTGCTGACATTGCCTTGCTAAGCAACTCGGGGGATGAACTGCAAATAACGATTGATTGCCTAGACAGGAGAAGCAGAAAGGTAGGCTTGAAAATCAATATTGCCGAAGACTAAGGTAATGTTCAACAACCTCGGTAAGGAACAGGAGTTTACATTAGGTAGCAAAGTACTGGAAGTAGTAGGCGAATATGTCTACTTAGGACAGGTAGTAACCGCAGATCCGGACCATGAAAAGGAAATAACAAGAAGAATAAGATTGGGATGGAGCGCATTTGGCAAGCACTCGCAGTTATGACTAGCAGCTTACTAGTATCACTCAAGAGGAACGTATACAACAGTTGCATCTTACCTGTACTCACCTATAGGGCTGAAACGTGGAGGCTAACCAAGAGAGTTCTACTTAAGTTGAGGACCACCCAGAGGGCTTTGGAACGAAAAATGGTAGGCGTAACATTAAGAGATAGAAGCGTGCAGAGTGGGTCAGAGAAATAACTCAAGTTACCGAAATTGTAGCGGAAATTAAGAAGAAAAAATGGACATGGGCAGTACATGTGGTGCGAAGAGAGGATAACCGATGGTCGCTAGGGTAACAAACTGGATTCCAAGGGAAGGAAAGCGTAGCAGTGGGCGTCAGAAATTTAGATGGGTGGATGAGGTTAAGAAGTCCGCGGGGGCCAAGTTGATGCAGCTAGCAAAGAACCGGGTGCTAGAAATATGGGAGAGGCCATCGCCCTCACTGGGTATAGCCTGGCTGATGATGATGACTTTCACATACTGCTCAACTACATCCTGATGCACCAATAATAGCATTGAGAAATTAGCTGAATTATTTTCACCACACCTTGTTTGGCACACCGAGTGTCGGCGTGGAAATGGTCGCAAACTTCAGGTCCTAAATTGCATGGAATGGCCCTAAGCCTCCGCCGCCCACCAGACATGCATTTCCGGTGGTAGTGAAGGCCGCCCCTTGTGGCAAAGCGTGGTGCTTGAGGGTGTAAAGTTTGAGAAGGTGCAACGCTGGGAGAAGTGGATATACGACATTTATAAGAGATGCAAACCGCGGTTCATTGCACTGCTTCACAGGCATATCATCGATGGTAAGAGATGAAATGATGGGACCTGCCGCAGAACAACAAGCAACACTGGAAAGGGGAGAACGAGACAAAGCGTCGGCGTCCATGTGTTTATGGACAGAATAAAGGATGACACAGGATGTTAAACTCCTGAAGGCACGGAGCCCGTCGTGCGAGGTGGTCAGACGGGTCTGTAAGAGATGACAGCCAATATTATACGTGGTGGTCCGTGAAGGCGTCAAATCTGTGGCCGTACGGGTAGGTTCGGAATTCTATTAGTTTCCGAACAATGGCTAGACACTACTTTCCGTAAGAGTGTGGCTGCATTCCATTTTGGAGTGGAAGCAAATTGCGTATGCTGCAAGTATTCTTGAAAGTCTTCTTGCCGTTGAGCCCATACAGCTCCGCGGCCAACGCCAGCCGCATAAGTATGGACCTCGCTGGGTGCTTTTGGGTCATAGTGACGAAAGATTGGTTTCGAAGTGAACAGATGGTACAGTTTGGTGAGCGCGTCGTCGCACTCGGCCGACCATGCGGTTAGGTCACTGTTTCCCCGAGTAGCTTCTTCAGTGAGGGTGGGTGGGGGCTGGGGGTTGGGGCAAATATAGAAGCAAAATTGCGTACGAAGCTCGGAAAATATGAACACAGATCCGTGAAGCTTCGAAGGTGCTTGAGGGAAACCGGTTTACGAAACTCTGCCACTGCAAGGAGCTTTGCCGGATCAGGGCGAACACCCCAAACTGGTCAAATCCCGGGCACCGAAGTTACCCTTCTTGAGATTCAATTGTAGGCCGGTGTCAGAAAGTTAAAACAAAATTTGCCTCAAGTGCTTTAGGGGCATGACCAAGTGAGTGGAAAGACAACAATGTCATCCAAGGAGCAGATGCTGGTGTGCCACTTGAACTTCAGCAAAAGTTTATCCATCACCCTTTAGAATGTGGCGGGCGCGTTGCACAGACCGAACGCCATCACGTTAAATTTATAGAGGCCCTCCATGTAACAAATGCTGTCTTTTATCTCTCTCTCTCTCTCTCTCTCGGAGGCGGCCATCGGCGCTTGCCAGCAGCCGGAACTAATTCAAGGCACGAAAAGTAATCAGCATCTTGGAGGATATACAGAGTGTCGCCTATACGCATAGGAGTAATTGGTAAAATGGGTAATTATGTTTATGAGACGGTAATCGATGCAAAAGCGAATATAAACGCATTTCTTCTTTACTAACACCATGGGCAAAACCAATGGCTTCGAGACGGATGGAGAACAATATGTAAAATGTCCTCAATTTGCCCACTGATTACGCGATGCTCTGCCGCTGACATAGGGTCGCTGTCAAAAACGTTAGTGAGAACCGGTCTCAATGCGATGAGCGACTGCGAAAGTGTGGCCGGGAGGTTTGGGGACGGCGTCAAAAGCGGAGAGAATCGACTGTAGAAGGGTCGCGAGCAGTGTCAGATAGGAAGAACGTCGTCAAGGGAAGTTCTAAAGAAGTGTGTAAATGGATTAGGGGCTGGATCAGAACGAAGAGCATTGCGACAGTTACTTTGGTACGTCTCAGAGACGTCTAGGTCAGAGAAGGTGGCCAGGTTGAGTTGGATCGGGATCACGTAGCAGAATAACTGGGCGCGGATAAGGATTGCAGATGAGCAGCTGCGTGAAGCCGCCGAGAACATCTAGAACAGCAAACGGCAGGTGCTTACGGTGGATAAGGGATGCAGGCGGCGTGAGTAAAACGGTGACGGCTGACAAGGCAGGATACGAAAGAAGCACAAGGGCATAAGCCTGTAGAGCTACGTGGAATTCTTCAGTAATGGCGAGCTTTTTAGGACCCACGGAATGGGTATCGTCGGTCAGTTCATTGTACAGTGCTGAAAATTCCACTTCAACGCTGGCCAAATCGATGATGGTGTTATTATTGGACAAGAAATTCCATCCGAGAATCACGTCGGGGGAAAAAGACAAAACTGGAACGTGACACTATACAAAAGACCTTCAACCATAACACGGGGTGTACATGCTGCTAAAGAGGTGCAGTCCTCTTTTAGCAATGCGGAGAGACAAATTAGTGTCAAACCAGCGTAGTCATCGGCAGTATCGCTCAGGAATCCCTGACACGTATCAACCCGCTCATGTACAGACAGACCATCAATAGAGACGTTCGGGGGCAAAATAAGTTCACAATTTGATGCCTTGAGCTTTTCGTAGAGCACGCAGTTTTTGCCTCCGGAACCGCGGAGGCAAGAACTCGTAGCGCTCGTCCTGTCTTCTCCTATGTCTGTGTCTGTGTTATTTGCGCTAGTCTTTTTATTTATGATGACAGACCAACTAGCCGAGCTTTCTGCTTTAACGCTTAACTTAGCTGCCCTCGTCAGCAGGTGTAGGTCAACGGGGCATTGGTGACAGTGACCGGCGACGTGGAAAGGGAGAACGGTGGGTCGTATAGGGACGCAGCATGATGGCGTACGCAAGTCATAATGGAGCAGAACGAAGTAGCTGTGTGTATTAATCGGAAGACGCAGGCTCGGGAGGCGCTGACGAAGACATCGACGGGCCACATGTCCAAATAAGGCAGCCACAGCAGTCGCAAACTGGGTGATTTTCCGGAGGGAGCCAAGGGTTACAATATCGCGGCGCAAAAGGATGAAGCGGAGCCGTTAAGGAAGCCGTGCTTGGCGCCGGACAGGCTGAGTGGGTGACAACGGTTCAGTCGTGCAACCCTTGCAGCGTGGGTCAAAGGAGCAGGAACAGAACGTTGGCTATACTGGACTGGTGCTCCGAAGCGTGTTAAAGGAGCAACAGAAGGAACATCAGGAAGCATGGGAAGTTCTTCTGTGACTTATTCGCAAATCACCTGCGGCAACTTCGCAACCAAAAAAGAGGCAGAGTTAGGACGCTGGTGGACGAGGAAGAAGCAGTTGGCGCATATCACATAAAAGGGATGATTCCACAGCGCTAAGAATACAATCTCATAAATAGACAAAGACAGGACACGCGCAGACTACGCTTCTTTTTAGAAACGACACTCAAATAAAACTTCTTCGAAATTACAAAAAATGAAACATTTTACCATGCTCACAAAACAAATGCTTCCACACCGTGACAAGTAATGTATGTGACATTAGGCATTGTATATCTAAACAAAATTCAGAAGACAACTTTCGCCACTAAATAGTGATACTGAGGTGTCACTGATGCATTCCGATTACATCCTTTCGATAAGAGACTTCGATCAAATCAGAAGCGAGAGTGTCCCTGCTTATGCTTAAAATCCCAATTTCTGTGATCTCGGTTCACACTGCGCGAATGCAGTCGGCGGGTTGATGTAAATTTGGACTCTTTGTCATAGAACGCTTGTCCTCTGCAGCCGGATCATTCACACATCGGCCTGTTTTGCGAACGTATACTTTGCAAAATGATAATGGGATTTGATAAATTTGGCACATTGATGGCTTGACGTGCTTCTCAGAACCCCCTTTATTTTCTGTTGTCATCGCCCTTGACTATTACGGGCACGCTAGCCAATTTTCGGGGGGTGGTAAAGATCATCCAGGCACCGTGTTTGCTAGCGACCTTATTCAAATTATGGACATATGCACATAAGTTGCAACAACATTCCTTCATGATGCGTTTTCTGCAAGCAGTCGGGTTCCTTCATACTCTGCAACAAGGAAAAGAAGTTGGAGTCAGCGTCTGACCTGTCTGTGTCTATTTGTGAGTTTACATTGCTAGCGCTTGAAATCTTTCCTTTCTTTTGGAAGAGGGAAAGTTGACGCGAAACATCTTCACAAAAAAAACTGCTTAATTATGACAGCTAAACGACTCTTTCGTAGTCAGGTGTCAAAGCCACAAGAAGCTCCGAGTGTGAGAGCGAAGACGAGTGCGACGGCAGCGTTGATGACGTCAGCAAGGTTTGCTGAATTTTTGGCCAGACGCATCTGAAACACATCATCGTCAATGCCCTTTAAAATGGGGTAAATCCTGGCGCATTCGGGCATTGCTGCGTCCACACGCTTGCACCTGTCTAGAGCATTTCCAAAGTAACTCAATATTCTCACCAGGGAGCTGTGCACGGCCGCGCAGACATTGCTCAGCGCGCAGCTGCGCACCGCAGGCCGGCTGACGATAACGGTAAAACTAGTCTTGAAGGCTGACCAGGAAGTGATGTCTGCCTCGTGGTTCCGGAACCACAGGTTCGCAACGTCCGCTAGCTCGAAGATGACGTTGTTCATCATAAGGTCGTCGTCACATTTGTTGTAAGTACTGACCCGCTCGTGTGAGGCCAGCCAGTTTTCGACGTCCTAGTCGCCGGTTCTGCTGAATATATTGTTACGGACTTGTTCTCAAACAGAGCACGGAGGAAGAAAGAAGGAAGAGCAAGAAGAAGTGTGCGCGCCCATTCGACCTTTGTCTTGTGGCACTTGTGTCGTTCCCACTAGCCGTGTGTACCTAGCGTACTGAACCGGCTAGAACTTCTCCGTCGCGACGCTAAGGGCGTAACATTGTGGTGGAGAAGCCGGGTAACGATCCCTGGCTCTACAGACAGCACCGACACAACTGGAGCCTCGCCGGAGTCGTCGCCTTGCGGGCCTCGAACCGCAAACCTGCGCCATGCAATCGGCCGATGACCCGCAAGCAGCCCGTGGTGACGCAGTGATCCAGGCTGAAGACCGGCCTGCGGGCGCAGCGAACAGTTCTTCGCATCACTATCGGGAGCCCCGGACTTTCGCGGGAGCGGCAGGCGAGGACGTTGACGAGTGGTTGACCCACTACCAACGGGTGAGCCGCTACAATCGATGGGACGCCGCCGCTAAGCTCGCAAACGTGGTTTTCTTCCTAACTCATACCGCTCTTGTTTGGTTCTAAAACCACGAAGACTCTCTTACCACCTGGGACCGCTTCGTTACTGAATTGCGGCAGTGCTTCGGCGACTGTCTTGCACGAAGGAAGCGAGCGGAACACACGCTTACGCACAGAGCTCAGCTACCTGGGGAAACATGCACAACTTACATAGAGGAGGTCCTGAAGCTATGCAAAACTGCAAGCGCTAATATGACCGAGGAAGATAAAGTAGGACATCTTCTGAAGAGCATCGCAGATGATGTTTATAATTTTCTAATTGCCAAAGGTGACCTGAACGCTGTCTGTGATGTAATTCGGCATGTTCGCACATTCGAGACATTGAAGACTCGTCGCATAACGCCAAAATTTGGGCGGCTCGCCAACGTTCCATCTGTGGCGAGCATTGAAGATAACTTCATGGACTTGTCGTCGACGATCCGGCAAATAGTTCGCGAGGAACTGCAGCGGTTTGAGCCCCCTGTACGGTCTCCATCATCTTTGCCCTCTGACGTTGTCGGCTCTCGAGGGCCTCCCTCCTTGCTCCCTTCGATGCCCGTTGTGAATTCTATCAATACGGCACACGCGGACGCTTGCTCCAACAGCCCGACGCGAAGGTTCGATAGCCCTGGTCACCCGCCTCGCTACGACTCACGCCCGACTAACTTCTTGTCACACTATGATCAGCACTATGAGTATCATCGTCAACCACCACCTGCTCGCTATTTCCGGCGTCCAACCCGAAGACCTGAAGATGAGTTTCGCTACCCAATACACCCTGTCTCCTCGGAGCCCTCCAGGGAACAAGTTTTTCGTCGCACAGCCCCCGTGTGCCGACGCTGCGGCATTGAGGTGAGCCGCCCACTCACCCGTTACGATCGGCCCGTCCAAAATGCTCCGCCACGTAACCGTTTCTACGACTCTAATTGGCAATGGCCCCCATCTTCGTATGAATATCCCCAGACCAATGGACCGCGCAACCACTCTCCTGCTTCCGAACGAAGTGTCTCACCACCACCTGCCTCTTCTGCGCGCCGCTTTCCGTCACCACGGCCGCGACGGCGGTCGGCATCGCCTTTACCGGAAAACTAGTCAGCGCGGCCGCTGGAGGTCAGGCCGCTGGAGACTGTGCGCTGCCTGAAGAAATTCCTCCATCTGTTGTTATGTTAAAGAACACGGTCTATGTGCTTGTGGATGGTGTGGCGACAATGGCTTTAGTGGATACCGGGGCAACCATTTCAATAATGAGTTTATCGTTTAAGAAGTGGTTAGGACGCAAAGTTATGTTTGTTTGGGACAGAAATGTGAATTTTCATGGCGCGGGTGGTGAGGTGTTGTGTCCCCTGGGAATGTGTAGTGCTTCGGTGTCCCTGGGTGGAACGGTATTCGCAGCGGAGTTTGCAGTGCTTTCGCGATGCACGCATGACATAATTCTAGGTATTGACTTTTTGAGAATGTGTGGCGCTACGGTCGACTGCCGCTCTGGGGAACTCTGCGTTGATGGTTCCCTTCCTTCTGGACTCTTAGAGAAGCCGCATGTCCGTGAGGATGTGTTCTGTGTAACAGAGGATACCAATGTGCCAGCCTTGTCTATGGTGTGCGTCCCAGTTTTGTGCCCCAGCCGTGCTTCCAACACCTTCGACGCTACAGTGGCACCGCTTCATTCTAACTGTGCAAAGAAATATATTCTGGTTCCTCACTGCCTACTGTCGGTGGTCAAGGGCTGCTCACGGCTGTGGGCCATTAATTGTTCTTCGCAACCAGTAGTTTTGCCTGTGAATATGAAGATTGCGACCTGTAGCCAAGACGACGCCCCGTCGGTGGCTTTGGTTACTGATGCACCTGGCGAAAGTGCTGCCGCTCCAGCCCCTGACTCGCAACTACATCGGATGATCAGCCGCTCTCTAACCAGGGACCAGCGTGACGCTTTGGAGGCCTTACTGGTCAAGTATTCTTCCATATTTGATTTTTCCGAGCCTAGCCGCTCACGGTGCATTCCCGTGACACGTACCCGGCATCGCATTGACACAGGCTACTCACACCCAATTCGACAGAAGCCGTACAGAGTGTCACCAACAGAACGCCAGGTCATCAGTGAGCAGGTTCGGGATATGCTGGAAAAGGGTGTTATTCAAGAGTCAAGCAGTCCCTGGGCCGCCCCTGTAATTCTGGTGAAGAAGAAAGATGGTACATGGCGCTTTTGCGTCGACTATCGCCGTCTGAATGCTGCAACAAAGAAGGATGTGTATCCCCTTCCGCGGATCGATGACGCCATAGATTGTCTGTTCTCGGCATCATATTTTTCATCCGTCGATCTGCGATCGGGATATTGGCAGATCCCTATGCACCCTGACGACAAGGAAAAAACGGCATTTATCACACCCGATGGCCTGTTTGAATTTAATGTAATGCCTTTCGGGCTCTGCAATGCTCCTGCAACTTTCGAGAGATTTATGGACGCTATCCTACGGGGACTAAAATGGCAAATATGTATGTGCTACCTCGATGATGTCATTTTTGGCCGGACATTCGAAGAGCACAACGAACGCCTCGCTCTCGTGCTTGACTGCTTCAAAAACGCCGGTCTAGTACTTAATTAGAAGAAGTGTCGCTTCGGTGAGCGTCAGATTTTGGTACTAGGACACCTCGTCGATCGTGAAGGCGTCAGACCTGACCCTCAAAAGACCGCGGCCGTTGCATCGTTTCCAACACCTCAGAACGCGAAGGAACTCCGAAGTTTCCTAGGTCTGTGCTCATATTTACTCCGCTTCATTCCCCATTTTGCTGACATTGCTAACCCGCTTACGTGCCTTCTCCACAAAGACGCTCCCTTCGAGTGGACATCAGAGTGTGACTCTTCTTTTTGCCAGCTCAAGTTTTTACTAACGTCACATCCGATTCTCCGGCATTTCAACCCTTCTGCTCCAACGGAACTGCACACGGACGCCAGTGGTGTTGGCATTGGTGCTGTGCTGATTCAGCGTTACGGCGACAAGGAACATGTTATTGCTTACGCCAGTCGTTGCTTAAGCAAACCTGAACGCAATTACACAATCACTGAGCAAGAATGCCTCGCGGTAGTTTTCGCCGTTCAGCGGTTTCGCTGTTATCTATACGGGCGGCCCTTCACAGTGGTCACTGATCATCATTCCCTGTGCTGGCTGATAAACCTCTGTGACCCATCTGGCCGTCTTGCCTGGTGGGCAATCCGTTTACAAGAGTTTGATTATACAGTTTCGTACAAGAGTGGACGCCGGCACGCTGACGCGGACTGTCTCTCACGTTTACCGCTTCCCACAACGGAATGTGACACCGACAATTTTGATCATTACATCGCTGCGGTTGTACCTCCATTCCCCGATACCCGTACGTTCCGCACTGAGCAGAGGAAAGATGAGAATCTCCAACCATTCTTTACCGTTGCAAAGGACCCGACAGCTTCTAGTCCCTATTGTATACGGAGTGGTCTTTTGTACAAAAAGGACTATTCTCCCACTGGCCTCCGCTACCTTCTGGTGGTGCCCGTCAGCCTACGCTCCTCTGTTTTGCGCGTTATGCACGACGACCCCACTTCGGGACACCTGGGATCTGCGCGGACGCTCTATCGCATCCAAGAACGTTTCTACTGGCCCCGGATGCGTGAAACCACTGAGAAGTATGTGGCTAGCTGTGCTCAGTGTGCGAGTCACAAACGCCCCGCCGGCACTCTTCCTGGTCTTTTTCATCCGGTGACGCCTCCAAGATCCCCTTTTGAGAAAGTCGGGGTAGACCTCTTGGGACCCTTTCCCAAGTCTCATTCTTGCAACCGCTGGATCGTCATCTGCACTGATTACCACAGTCGTTACTGTGAGACGGCAACCCTTCCATCGGCTACTGCACACCAAGTCTCCCTCTTCCTGCTGCACTTTGTTATACTGCGCCATGGGCCTCCCCGAGTGTAGATCAGCGACCGAGGGCGTCAGTTCACCGCTGATGCTGTCGAAGAACTCCTTCGTTTGTGCCAAACGCATTTCCGACATTCTACCCCGTATCATCCGCAAACAAATGGGTTGACCGAGCGAACCAACCGGACACTCACCAACATGCTTTCAATGTACGTCGCCGCCGACCACAATTACTGGGACACTGTGCTACCATTTATAACATACGCATACAACACCGCCCAACAGGAAACAACAAGTTACAGTCCATTCTTTCTCCTCTATGCCCGGTCTCCTCGACACATCCTCGACACCATCCTCCCGTTCTCCACAGACGACGAACCTGAGAATGCTGAGATCCTGTGCCGGGCTGAAGAAGCCCGCCGGATAGCCCGCTTGAGAACTCTCGCCTCACAAAAGCGCTCGAAAACCCGCTACGACGACCACCATCGCCACGTCACCTACCTACCTGGAGATATGGTCTGGCTTTGGCGTCCACTAAGGAAGCGTGGCTTAAGTCAGAAACTGCTCGTGCACTATATCGGTCCCTATGTTATCCTCGAGGCAATTAGTGACCTATCGGATTGCGCGCCTTACCAAAAGTGGCCGACGTTCTTCACGAACTGAGCTTGCCCTCGTCGCGCGTCTGAAGCCCTGTCATCCTCGTGCTGACGATTGACTCGCCCGGAGGGCTTCGCCTGCGACGGGGGAAGTGTTACGGACTTGTTCTCAAACAGAGCACGGAGGAAGAAAGAAGGAAGAGGAAGAAGAAGTGTGCGCGCCCGTTCGACCTTTGTCTTGTGGCACTTGTGTCGTTCCCGCTAGCCGTGTGTACCTAGCGTACTGAACCGGCTAGAACGTCTCCGTCGCGACGCTAAGGGCGTAAAAATATTATGATCCAGCTGGCACAAAGCTCCAGTGCTGAAGATGTGGGTGGGGGAGGGGGGCGCTGGACTGGGAGTGTTGGTCATGGCTGTTATCGGGAGTATGCGGCTGCGGAGCTCCAGGGCGACAACAAATCCTCACCTCCACGAACTGAAATGCGGTTTATCCAGTACTTGAACAGGGAATAAAATCCTCCGTAAGCTTAACGGAGTAAAACTAAGCACAGTGTAGACACAAAAGCGAGCTCGAGCACCGCGGCGGCACTTCGTCGTTCTCATCGTCGCTACCTGATATATACTGCTTTCATGGTCCACATGCACTACAGTGACGGTAAGTTCGTGTTCGGCAGATTGATGAAGTACGATGACAAGTCAGGCAGTCTTGATGTTGAACGAAGAGGAATGATATATTTACAGATTATATACACAAAAGACAACTGAATTGACCCTGGTGGCCTCACACAGAGCTGCAACCGCCCTAGTAAAAGGGTATATCACAAAGCACAAAACATCTCGAACAGAGAACCGTCTAGCTCACACAGAAGAAAGCTACGTCCAGAGGACGGATTCGCCAGCTTGTGCTCAACTGGACAGAACTGCTCAACTGGGTCTGATGGCCGCTTTTTCATGGCAACGACAAACAGAGACATGGGGGCGGTCGCTTCACATGATCCGCCTCAAAAATACGCAGCCAATCAGACCCTTTGATTATTACAGCCCACCCCGATGGGATGGCCATAATCTCGGAACCAGGTCCTCAATTGTTTAAAAATAAAAATGCAGAGTGCTTTCTGCACACTATTCACTCGAGTGTTAACAACCTCTCTCCATCGGCGCTCATCCTCCTTTCTTTATCCCACGGTTCATGGAAAAACAGAAAGGGTCGTCACCGTCGCTGCTGCCCGAAACGGGAGAGACGCCATCTGTCCACCGGCTCCATTAACTGCCGCGTTCCTTCGAAGAAGCGCCGCGGGGGGGGGGGGGGGGGGGGTTGAGACGAGGATGCTATTTTGCTAGCCACCGGGGGCCTGAAAGGGATCGTCAAGATGCGCGCGGAGGCGTTCATTGCCCCTACAACACAAGCTGACGCTGCTGCGGGGTAAGCCGGCGCCTAGCGTCCAGACAAAGGGGCATTAATTGTTTGGGTAATCTCCCTCGACAAGACGCGCGCGGGGGCGTCTATTGACGACAGAAGCCGACACGGCTGAGGGATAAGCCGGCGCCTAGCATCTAGACAAGGGACATTGTTTGGTAAACCTTCCTTCAAGCCCCTGAATGGGAAGTGGGCACCCTTCCGAGTCGTGTTGGCAAGAAAGGTGTCGCGAAGCGACTGCACCGGCCCTTTATCCCCCACCGTGACGGGAGCTTGAATCGGTCAGCAAAGGAGACAGGCGTCGTCGGCGGCTGGTCCGACGGGTTAGTAGCGAATATGCGTGGGAGCGGACACCTTCGCGAGTTCTCACAGGTTCAGTTTCCCCTAAACCAAAACAAAAAAGTTGCCGTTTATCGCGGCCTTACAACTACAATATATTGTTACGTATTCAGTACCTAACGGCGGCGTTTATTTGTAGTCTAGCACTGTGAGTCCGCAAGGCACACCAGCTTCTGTTTCCTCTCTTCACACTTTAGCTTCTTCTCCCTTTGCAAAGCACATGATACTTCCTCCCTCGCTGACCAAGGCCCCAGGGCAAGCAGATCAAATAAGATGTCGAGGATGGAACCTTTTTAGCCGGGAGACGGGCACTACCTGGGTTCTACGTGAGCATCGGCCGCTTTCAGTACGGCGTGATATCACATAGTCCACGTCATTCAGGCGCTCCAGAACGACAAAAGGGCCGCTACAGTGAAACAGCAGTTTCTAAGATAAACCACGCTTGCGCAGCGCTGTCTACAGCAACTTTAAATCACCGGGGACATAGCAAACATGTGGGCATCAGTTGTCATAACGCTTCTGTGAGTCCAGTATGCGTAGGCGGGCAATGAGGCGAGCTTCTTCGGCTCGTCATTGAGTGGCGACGATAGAATGCGCGTTGTAGAGGGAGAAAGGAAGGATGGTATCGAGACAGTTGCGGAGAACTCAAGTCTAAAGGATTTAAGGTAAAACGGACTAAAGCCATTAATCTCATGCTGCGCAGTCAAATACGCCTATGTAATGAAAGGCAGAATGTCATACCAGTTCTTGTGATCAGAATCGACATACATTTGACCCTGGTGGTCGGAGTGCGGTCGGGGCGTTGGACCAGCCCATTCGTTTTACGGTGGCACGGCGTTGAATGACAGTGGTCACTGGCACAGAGACAAATGAGTTCTCTAATTTCTCCAGCTCTAAATTGGTGCCCATGGTAAGTGATCCCAACTCTAGGAGGGCCATGTCGTAGGCAGCTGTTTTTGAGTATCGAGTGAGATGGTCGACACATACCAATATTCACCGGTTACCGCTCCAACACCGCGGAAAAGGATCAAGGAGGTCGATGCCCACCTCATAAAAATGTGCGGTCGGGGGTGCAATAGGATGTAGTGGTCCTGGTGGATGGGAAGTAGGGAGCTTGTACTGCAGGCATTTGACGCAGATCGCTATATAGCGCTGAATGATTTGACGCATTTTCGGCCAGTAAAGTCGTTCCTGTGTGCGGTGAAGGGTCCGGACGACACCCAAGTATCCAGACGTGGTATTGTCATGTACATTTTGAGAATGGAAATGCTGAGATTTTCCGGTACGACATGAAGAAAGCGCGCACCTCCGGAATTGAAATTCTTGTAAAGTAGGCCCGCATGAACGCAGAAAACGAGCATCTCTTGAAGCATGAGCGGCAGCGAATAGCGGCGCCAAACTCTCATCGTTGTGTTGTTTTGTCTGGAACAGCTGAGGATAAGAAAGGTTGGTGAAATAGGCGCCAGGTGGTCTTTAAAGTTATCACTGTTACTACCAGTTGAAGAAAGTGGAAAGCATGAGATACAGTCAGCTTCGGCGTATTTACAGCCGCTTTTGTATGCCAGAGTGAAATTAAATTCTCACATATGCATTGCCCACAGGGTAAGCCAGCCGCGATGGTCACGGAGGATTACAAGCGAACAGAGCGAATGATGGACTATGACGACGGTGAAAGCGTTTCCATAGAGGTAGGAACGAAACCGTTGCGCTGCGAAAACGACTGCGTCACGTTGAGTAACGGTGTAGTTGCTTTTCGACTTGCTCAAGGAACAACTAGCATAAGCTATCACATCCTGATAGTGGCCATGGCGCTGGATGAGCAAAGCACCAAAGCCCACGCCGCTAGCGTCAGTATAACTTTGATGGGTGCAAAAGGGCAGAAGTGGCGTCCTGATGGTCCCTATGTTTACGGAACTTGAGATGGCGGAAGGCAGAATCACAGTCATTAGTCCAAACTAACGTTACACCTTTGTGCAAAAGACATGTGAGAGGATAGGTGATCTTAGCGAACGTGGGCACAAAACGCCAAAAGTAGGAACATAGTCCTAAAAGCTCCTACGCTCCTTCACCGAGTTCGGGGCTGTAAAGTTGGTTACAGCCTCAGTCTTCTGAGGATCCGGCTGAACACCCTGCTTCTCAACCAGGTGACCATGAACCCAAAGTGGCATTTCCTAGAGTTCAGGATGAGGCCTGCTCTCTCAGTTCCGTCAAGAACAATGCCGAGGCGGCCCCTCAAAGAACTTAACGAAGATCACAACGTCGTCGAAATACCAAAAACAAATTTTACTCTTGACTGTGCGCCGAATTTTGTCCATGAATATATATCTGTAATATGCTCATTGCAGCGTCCGCATTCGGGCACTTGTAAAAGACGTAATGAACGTCACATGTGCATCTCAACCGTATATTTATCCTATTCAGTTAAAGAATACTTGTAGCTGTGGCATTGAAAATAAAAGATGATTTAGCAGGAAGGTACAGCTATAAAATCTACCAGAAGAATTACATGAATACGGATTTAACAAAATCCACCAGACCCAGTCAGACAGAGTGGATAAAAAAAGCAACAAAATATTGCAGCCGATTCGCTTAGCAGGACGAACCTCGAAGAATGTCTGCAAGCACGTCGCTTTTTATTTCGCTTTCTGTTCGAGTCTATGGCTTCAAAGACTGGCTTTGCCAAAAGTCGGCCAAATGCGTAACTATAGGGACCTGAGTGGTCATCATCATAATCATCATCAGCCTGACTACACCCACTGGATGACGCAGGCCTGTCCCTTATTTCTCCAATTAACCCGGTTCTGTGCTAGCTGCATCCACATGACCCCTACGAACTTCTTAACTTCATCCGCCCAGCTTACTTCGTGCGCCCCCTGCTACGCTTTCCTTCCCTTGGAATCCACTTTGTTACCCTAAGCGACCATCGGTTATCCTCTCTTCGCACTACATGTCCTTTCCATGCCCATTTCTTCTTCTTGATTTCTACTAGAATGCCTGTAACTGGAATTATTTCTCTGACTCACTCTGCACGCTTACTATCTCTTAAGCTAATTTACCCCTACCATTTTGCGTTCCATAGCCCTCTGCGTTGTCCTCAACTTATGTAGAACCCTCTTGGTTAGTCTCCACGTTTCAGCCCCGTAGATGAGTACAGGTAAGATGCAACTGTTGTATAATTTCCTGTTTAGCGATACCGGTAAGCTGCTAGTCATAATCTGTGAGTGCTTGCCAAATGCGCTCCATCCCAATCTTATTCTTCTTGTTATTTCATTTTCATTCTCCGGATCTGCGGTTACTACCTGTCCTAAGTAGACATAATCGCCTACTACTTCCAGTACTTCGCTACCTAATGTAAACTGCTGTTCCTTCCCGAGGCTGTTGAGCATTACCTTAGTCTTCAGCATATTGATTTTCAAGCCTACCTTTCTACTTTTCCTGTCTAGGCAATCAATCGTTATTTGCATCCCCCGAGTTGCTTAGCAAGGCAATGTCAGCAGCAAATCGCAGATTACACAGGTGTTCTGCATATAGCCTTATCCCTAACTGCTCCCATTCAAGTCTCTGAATACTTCCTCTAAGCAAGCTGGTAATAGTACTGAGGAGAATGTGTCTCCTTGCCTAACACCTTTCTTTAAGGGAATTTTGTTACTTTCTTTATGCAAAACTATGGTTACTGTGCAGCCACTATATATATCTTCCAGCACTTTCACATAAGGCTCGTCTACCCCCTGATTTCGCAATGCCTGCATCACCGCCGAGGTTTCTACTGAGTGAAATGCTTTTTCGTAATCAATGAATGTTATGTATAAGAGCTGGTTATATTCCGGAGACTTTTTATCGCCTGGTTGATGGTATGGATATGATCAATAGTAGAGTACTGTTTTCGAAACCCTGCCTGATCCTTTGCTTGATTGAAGTATAAGGTTGTCCTGATTCTATTAGCGATTAACTTAGTAAATACCTCATACGCAACAAAGAATAAGCAGATTGGTCTGTAATGTTTAAGGTCCTAAGCGTCCGCTTTCTTATAATTGATTATAATGTTTGCGTTCTTCCATGGTTCCGGTACCGTCGATGACAGCAGGCCCTGCGAATACAAGGTATCCGGTTTTCTAGGACGATATCCCCACCGTCCTTCAACAAATTGATCCTCTCCAGCTGCTCTCTCCCTTTACATAGTTTTTATTGCTTTCCTAACCTCGTCCTTCATCACTGGTGGAACGTCTGACTGTTTTTCCCTGCCGCCAATCTCATTACGGTCCTGACTACTTTGGCTACTGTAGAGATCAGTATAGAACTCCTCGGCTACTTTGACTATTTTGTCCATATTCGTGATAACGTCGCCCGCCTTGTCCCTTATCACATAGATCTGATTTTTGCCTATGCCCAATTTCTTCTTCACCGCTTTAAGGCTTCCGCCGTTCTTTATATCGGCCACTTTGCGCATATTGATTAGCTTTGATATCTCGGCCAATTCTATCTGGTCTGTTGGATTGGAAGCTTTCATACTCTGGCGTTTCTTAATAAAATCTTTCATCTCCTTAGAGAGCCTACCGGTATCCTCTCTAACTATTCTACCACCTACTTCTACAGCCCACTCAGTAGTCATATCTCTGAACTTATTGTTTATTGCTTGTAGGGTAATGTTGCCACGCTCGGTTAGAGGTGAATATCTATTGTGTAGCGAGTCCTTTCCCTCACCGCTAATTCATTGAAGGACGTCTTTTTTACTAACCTGCTGCGTTCCTTCTTCAGATTTAGACTGATTCGGGACTTCACAATCCTGTGGTCACTGCATCGCAATTCCCTGACTACCTCTACATCTTGCATAATGGCGGGTGTTGAACACAGTATGAAGTCAATTTTATTTTTAGTCACCCCGTTGGGACTTTACCATGTCCATTTCCGGTTCTTCCATTTTGAAGAAGGTAATCGTAATTCTTAAGTTTGTGGGCAGGCACATATTACCGCTCCTTCCCCTCCTGGCTACAGCGAGGCGGCAAAGGTGAGGCGCTGCATCTCCTCTCCACTTCACGCGGCAGCCTCCTCCCCCCCCCCTATCTCCTTCGACTGCTGTGGCGAGGGAGGCGTGCGCTTTGTGTGGGTGTGGTGGTGTGCTGCCTGAGAGAGCGGGCCGGACGGGCCAGCAGTGCGGACGCGTCCGGAAAAGAGGGACTGGAATCAGGTGAACTGAATTGGTTGATCGCGCGTGCGCGGCCGAGGAAAACCATTAGGCCGGTTTACCCTTTGGTCCTCGGTGTTCGTGTTGTTCTTGGGGGCCACCACTGTGGTCTGAGCTAGCGGAGCGTTGTTTGTTCCGAGAGCGGAGCCGCAGCCCCGTAGAGAATCCCACATTTTGTCGCCCAACGTGGGGCCCTGTTGGCGTTCCAGCGGGGAAAGCTAGCTCTGTATGAACAACATGACCAACCCGCGCTATGGGCTGTCTGACCTAATGATGTTGGCCGACGTCTGAGGCCAAGCTCGGGAAATCTCGAGCATTAGCCATTTGGCTACATCAAATCAAACCGCCTATGCGATGTTGGGAGGTCAATTGGACGTGTTGCATGATGCCGCAGGCGCGGCTACCGTCCGAAACGTTGCACCGGGCATTCCCGGTAAGCACATCGAGCCGGAACAGTCCGATGGCTGTGGGTATAGAAGTTCCGTTCTTTTGAACGTGTCCCATGGCGCACCCGCCGATGCGGCTCGTGCTAGTATGTTCGCGCCGCGAACTCCTGGCCAGCTTCCGAAGCCCGTGCCCAGTGACAGTGGCTTCCAGGCCCAATCGCTCCGCCATGTAACAGGTGCGACTGCCAATGCAGTTCGCCAAACAAGTTTTAACACAGGCAATCCTGAATTACTCGTACAGCCATCACCCGTCGGCGGCGGTTACTCTTCGCTCCTTTCACCCGCTGCGCACGCAGGCTGGCCCGGTGGCCAAATTGCGTCTACACCCGCCAATGCGGCGAGCGCTCCCCGTCCTTTGACGGAGAGGCATGCATCGTACCCAGCATCAGGAGATCCCGAGTTGCATCACAAGCTACCGCCCGTTGGCGAAGGCTTTATTCCCCCCGGTATTCAGTCGGAATGGCCCATTGGCCCCGATTGGAGAACGCCCGCAACAACGGCACGCGCAGCACACCTGATGGATAGTGAACGCGCAGTATGTCACCCGGAGAGAGACGCCGCAAATGTCCTCGCATCCGCTTTGCGACAGCTGTTGAAGCAGGCGCACTCGCCTGGACCTCGGATCAGCGTACCGATACCGACATACAGTGGCTACAGCGACACGCAGAGCGCAAATGACTTCCTACTGGCCTTGTGCCGGTATGAGCTTGCGAGTGACCTGAGCGAGAGCGATATTCTGAGATGAGCTTTGCCAGTTGCACTCGTCGATCAAGCCGCCCGGTGGTACCTATTGGTAGGCCACAAAGCGAGCACTATGTCTGACTTTCGACGCTTGTTCAGGGAGGAGTTCCTTCCGTACGATTACAAGCAGCGAATGCGGCGAGAACTGGAGCGGCGGACACAGGCACCTGATGAATCGCTTGTAGAGTTCGTACGAGCGATGCAGGAATTCTACGAGTACGCCGACACGGAAGCTTCGCATTCGGAGCGAGTGTAACGCGTCCTCCGCCAGTGCCACCCCACATTTGCCCTTTACTTGAGCAGCTGCCGATGCAGCGACCTGAACGAGCTTGCTATTGAAGCTCGCAGAGTCCAGGCTCAGATATCGGCGGCCCGTAAATACCAGCCCCCGCCACCGGCTAGAGAATCACTAGAGCCGAGGTGTGCCTGGAGCGGCGTCCCAACGCTAAGGAGTGAGTCCTTCGTGTACATTAGCGCTATTTTCCATCATGAATGCTAACCAACTCGCCCAACTTTCGGCAGCCATTAGAATATGCTGTGGAAGTGAGGAATCGATTTCAAGAATTAGATCTAGAAGACAGAGAGCCCGAAGAGATGTGGACTGCTGTTCGTGATATAATACAAGAAGTTGCTAATAAGGTAGTTCCAAATCAAAAGAAATGCAAGAAAGCAAGCTGGTTATCTGAAGAGGCTTTGCAAATAGCTGAGGAAAGGAGGATGGCAAATGTTATGGAGGAAAGAGAAAGATACAAGGTTCTCAATGCGGATTTTCAGAAAATAGCAAGGAGAGCTTAGCCACTGCTAATGTTTTTTGCCACCTCCTCAATAACTTACAGGCCCCCTGCCGCTTCGCCCACCGATCGTGTTGCCGATTCCAGTGCCGTCACTGGCCTGTGCATTACCCCCTTGCCGATCATCACATCCTCGACCAGTGCCCTCACAATGTGATCTGCGATCTTGACTTTTAACAGCCCATTCTACCCTTATCGACTACTACAGCGGCTTTCTTCGTTTGGACTTACTTGCTTGTTCAGAACACCCCCAATCTCCTCCCCGCACCACCACTAAAATGTTACGTGGCGACAAGCAAGAAGACCGCACAACATGGCGACACGGCGAAGGATGATTTAACGGCTTCCCTAGCGCGAAGGCTTCTCTCGCGCCACTGCCGATCTTCTTCTTTGTAATAGTGTTAATTCCACAGGGTCATAATGGCGTGATGAAATGCGCTGTATGTGATTACGGTGTCCTGTGTGCAATTATCACACGCGACGTGAGTTATTACCTTAGTTAACAGCATTTGTACCTCCTTTATTGCATAAACTAAACTTATTTTTCCAAACATGTTTGCGTCTTTTCGCTTGTAATTTTATTCTTTAAATCCTTGTCTTCTGAAATGCCCGGCGTAGACTGCGACTGATGGCGTACACTGATTTATTATTCTTCAATTTTATTTTCAATTGCACCTTCGTTGTTGTTGTTTTGTGACATTTTTAGCTTATGGTCCCATTAATCCGGTCAGAAAACATTTAAGTATTCCGCTCAAACTCTGGTGTTTATCAGGTCTCTTTCGAATGGCTCTCCCCTCCCAAGTTATAACGAGCCAAAGAAGATGGCTACACGCTATAGAAGAGCACTGAACAAGCGCTGAGATGGAGGCTCAATTAGCAGGCAAAGCCAACATTTCAACAAGTGGACTTTTCTACGTCTGGGCAGCGCGATCATGAAGTGGCGGGGATTG
Organism: Amblyomma maculatum; assembly: GCF_055883805.1. Classification (NCBI taxonomy): domain Eukaryota; kingdom Metazoa; phylum Arthropoda; class Arachnida; order Ixodida; family Ixodidae; genus Amblyomma; species Amblyomma maculatum. Next base: position 184,258,890 of record NC_139349.1, read on the forward strand.
AAATCCGCTTTTTCTTCCGAGGAAGAAAAGCCAGGGAGGAAGGTGGAGGAGAAAAGTAGGGCAAGGAGTGAAATATTGTTTCTTACATATGCAGTGATACGTGTGATAAAGACGAAGTGTGACTGCACGCGTGCAAGGTGGAGAACGAAGTAAACGGCTGAAGAGCAGTTGACTTGGTGTTCTGCTGTTTTGTTTTACGATGCAGCATATTTTGGCGACGAGGATGTTAGCTTAAATCAGCAACGTCGTCGATGGGGTGATGTCAGCCCAGGTAGTTTCTGGTGCAGGGTTTTGCCCATCACAGAACCGACAGACCCTCATGAACTCACGTGTTCAGCAACACCAGCAACTTCTACTCCTCTTCCTGTGCGCTACAGAAGCACACATGAAAAAAAATCTTCCTGCAAAGCTTAAACAATATCTAATGCATTAGAGGATATTTAAACATTCACCAGCATTCTTATCTTTTTTTTAGCGTACGGCAGAAATGCGATAAAGACGAAGTGTGGTTAAACGGGCGCGGCAACGAGGAAATTCGAAATACACAATGGCTGGAGAGCAGTCGACTTGCTGCTTGGCTGTTTGTTTTGCTACATCAATGCGGATGAACTGGTGTTCCCGTTGCCTGAAAAAAGATGAAAGGTAAAGAAAAAGCGGTAGCTGCAGGAAAATCTACAATTTGGTATGAGTGAGGACGAAAGGTAGATTCGAATTCCCACGAAACACATAACGTCTAATAAACATCTTTAAACAGCTCTGGAAGGCTACAAACATCTTGTTCTAGAACAAAACCTCTCACAGACGTCGACGGAAAGAAGTTTCCTGGAAAACTTCTTTAGCACGTCTATATAAGACGCATTTTCAAAGACGTCTCAGATATGTTTTTGGAGACATCAATTAGATGTTTTTCCAAAGACCTCTCAGCGATGTTTATTGAGAAACGTTTCACAAATACTGTTGTAGAAAGGGTTTACTAACTTCTAAAAGTCCACAAAAATACTCCATGTTTCACCTGTTCAGAATGTTGAATCCCTATTCAAAGAATGTTCACGAATCACAGCGAACATTTTCTACGCATGGTTTATTGCAGCCACGGAATTAAGCAATAATTACGGCACATAAATTGTTAGATGGCTTTGCATTACTCTGATTATTTGATAATCAGGAGCAGACAGTAAAAGACCACTTTAAAATAACCTGGAACTTTGAAACTGCGGTTCGTTCTAGCGGGAACTAAAGCCCCGTCATTTACTGTCCAGCCAACCTACCGCTCTCGTAAGGCTGCACTGGGTTGCACACCGGTCCTGAAGGACGACGGGAGGCACGCGAATGACAACTCTTTTTTCATGCTACGAATGCCTCTTCATTCCAGCTTGCCTGGCCAACACCAGAAAACCACCGCATTGCCGCTCGTAAGGCCGCACTGGGGTAGCATACGGGTCCTGAATGACGACGGGAGGAACGCGAATGACTCCGGCTTGCCTGGGAGCACGAGATAAGCACCGCACTGCCGGCAAATGCATAGCAAATAATGTATACCAGTTGTTTGTAGCTTGGGCAAGAGAACAGCCAGCAAGAGAGCCCATCGTACGCTCAAACATCGTTCCGCATGTTGAAGCTTGCTGCGTGGTTTCGCTCTGCTCGATGCCGATGCAATTTACAATTTGTCAACATTGCTTCTTTGATTCAGGCTTTTTTTTCTTTGTTTCTTTGCAAAGCATACAATTTAAATTGAAAAATAAAATTAAACTCATAATTGTTTTTGTAATAGTTGGGTTTTGTAGGCCGGGTTTGCTTTAAAACCATTTTGGCGCTGTAGTCGTTAGCGACTGCTTGCTACCCGCGCACACCGATCGTGCAACTCATCTTTTCTCCTCTTTCGACATGCTCAACGGTTGCTCAACGTGCTCTCGATGATGTTTGTTCTGTGTGCTGTCTTTGTTTCCCGCGCTTGGACATTTACGCTGATTTTGCAGCTTTCCCGCACTGTATTCCACAACCACTGCTGCGCTGTGATATGGAGCTTATATTTCTCAACAGTAACTTTCCACTTCTCTTGTATGGTGAAAGGAGCACGCCGAAGTTGAGCCGCAGATGCGTCTGACAAGCGCGCTAGAAACACGGGTAGATAGAAAGACAAACACACATTGCGTGTTTGTCTTTCTATCTGGCCATGTTTCTAGCGCTCTTTTAACGTACTGTCCAACCAACTCGCCCAACAAGCAACTTAGCTGTTTGGCTTTGTTAACTTCACTGATGCGTGCTAAGTATGTGCGGTAGCAAATGTAGAACTGAAGTAATATATCTTAAGCAGTTATTTTGTTGCTAATGATCGTGTTGAAGATGTGGAATTATATGAGCCTATTCGAAAACATTCCGGCACTTCACGGGCATCAGATGTAGAATATTCGTGTTTTCTTCCTGTTAAGCGGGGATCCAGGCACCGGTAGCGGGCACTAGTAGCGAGCAGGACCGGAGCGGGGGTGGCCTAGCTTGCAGTCAGCTGGTACTCAAAATCACTTCCTCTTCCTCTTTCTGGGCGATATGTCTACCTAATCTGAACTTCTTCTTTACAATCTGGCCCCCGCAGAAAAGAGGAGCCATCCTGGCGACTCAAGGAGACGAAATGAATGCGGGATCGTAGTAAGGCTTCAAACGGTCGACGTGAACAATCTCACGCCCACGGCGGCGAAGGTCGGTGGATGCGGCTACCGGTTCAACTAGGTAATTCACGGGAGAAGCCAGTTGGAGCACTAGATAGGGTCCGTGGTATTTGGAAATAAACTTGCTGGTCATACCGGGTGGTGTCGATCTGGACCTAGAGCCACACGTGAGCACCGGGAGAAAATTGGTGGACAGAGTGGGTGCTGTCGCTGTGCGCTTGTTTCTGGGCTTGCTCGTCCGAAGTGAGCGAGCGAGCCAGTTTGCGACATTCTTCAGCGTGCCTGGCAGCTGCTGAAAGCGATGTATACTCTGAGATATCGGGACCGTAGGGAAGGATGGTGTCGAGTGGAGACGAAGGTTCACGCCCGTAGAGCAGAAAAAATGGCGAGAATCCGGTAGTTGCTTGAACGGCGGTGTTGTAGGCGTAGATTATAAATGAGAGAATCTTGTCCCAATCGGAGTGATAGGATGCGATGTACTTGGACATCATGTCACCTAGTGTGCGATTGAAACGCTCTGTCAGTCCGTTGGTTTGAGGGTGGTACGCGCTGGCTGTCCGATGGATGGTTTGACATTCGCGTAGGAGCGCTTCGACAACCTCGGATAGGAAAGATTTGCCTCGATCACTTAGAAGTTCACCTGGGGCCCCGTGCCGCAGAATGAAATTATGAAGAAGAAAGGACGCGATAGTGGGTCCGGTGGCATCCTGAAGTGCTGCTGTCTCCGCATATCGAGTGAGGTGATCGACGGCCACGATTATCCAACGATTTCCTGCAGGTGTGTACGGCAGAGGTCCATACAAATCGATGTCAACACGATCGAATGGTTGGTATGGGCACGGAAGGTGCGGTAGTGGAGCCGGCTGATGGAGAGGAGGCGGCTTGCGACGTTGGCAATCGATGCACGAACGCACATACTTACTGACGAAGGTATCCATACCGCGCCAGTAAAAGCGCTGTCGCAACCGTTCGTAAGTCTTAAATACACCCACATGGCCACACTGCGGATCGTTATGGTAAGATGCGCAGATATCACTTCGGAGGTGGCGAGGTACAACGAGCAGCCACTTACGGCCATCTGGCATATAGTTGCGTCTATAGAGAAGACGGTCACGAAGGGCGAAATGCTGCGCTTGACGACGAAGGGCGCGAGGAGCCGGTGAAAGTGACGAGTTCGTTATAAGATCGATTAGTGATGTAAGCCACGGATCCTTGCGCTGTTCTGATGGCATGTCGTCGATGGACAAGGAAGCCAAGGCGGAGCTGGAGACAGGGGACAACGAAGCGTCAGGTGACACTGGCGAGCGAGATAAAGTGTCTGCGTCGGAATGCTTACGCCCTGTACGATAGATGACTCGGATATCATACTCTTGTGGTCTAAGCGACCAGCGGGCGAGACGGCCGGTGGGATCTTTTAGTGAAGACAACCAACATAAAGCGTGGTGGTCCGTAACAACATCAAATGCACGCCCATATAAGTATGGCCGAAATTTCTGAAGCGCCCAAATAATTGCCAAGCATTCCTTTTCTGTCACCGAGTAGTTGGTCTTGGCCTTGGTCAGCGTTCGACGTGCGTACGCCACAACGTATTCATCAATACCGGGTTTTCGTTGGGCAAGAACAGCGCCGAGGCCGGCGTCGCTGGCAGCGGTGTGCACTTCGGTAGGAGCAGCCGGATCAAAATGGCGCAATACGGGGGGTGAGGTAAGTATCGTGCGCAATTTCGTAAAAGCAGTATCGCAACCCGGCGACCAGGCAGAAAGATCTTTGTGGGCGCTGAGAAGTCGCGTCAGAGGAGCAATGATGGTCGCAAAGTTCCGAACGAAACGCCTAAAATAGGAGCATAAGCCTATGAAGCTGCGCAGTTGCTTGATAGATGTTGGCTTCGGGAACTCAGCGACAGCGCGGAGTTTAGATGGATCAGGAAGGATGCCATCCTTGAACACTGAATGCCCTAAAATAGTAAGTTGGCGAGCGGCGAAATGGCACTTTTTCAGATTGAGCTGCAGACCAGCGTCGCTAAGACATTGCAAGACAGTTTCAAGGCCAGTTAGGTGGGTCGCAAAGTCGGGTGAAAATACGATGATGTCACCCAAGTAGCAGAGACATGTGTGCCACTTCAAACCGCGGAGAATATTGTTCATCATGCGTTCAAAGGTGGCGGGCGCGTTACACAGGCCAAACGGCATGACGTTGAACTCATAGAGCCCGTCGGGAGTGACAAAAGCTGTCTTGGGGCGATCGTCTTCAGCTATTGGAACTTGCCAGTAGCCAGATCGTAAATCGATTGAAGAGAAAAATTCCGCTCCATGCAAAGTGTCCAGCGCGTCGTCTATGCGTGGCAGCGGATAGACGTCCTTTCGTGTGATTGCATTAAGTCGGCATTAGTCCACACAGAATCGAATAGACCCGTCTTTCTTCTTGACTAAAACGACCGGGGACACCCAAGGGCTACTGGAAGGCTGAATTGCACCCCTACTGAGCATCTCGTCGACTTGTTCATCAATAATGCGTCGCTCTGAAGCTGATACACGGTAAGGACGTTGGCGTAACGGGGCGTGCGTACCAGTATAGATGTGGTGGGCAACAGTGGATGTCCGACCCAAGGATGGTTGCTGGATGTCGAAGGAAGTTCGGAATCGGTTCAGCAAGTCGAAGCGCTTGGCGCGTTGATCTGGAGCGAGAGCACTGTCGATGGCTTTGTCAAAGGCAGAAAGAGACGATGGAGGAGACGAGGAACGAGGTGGGCTAAGGGCACTTATGCTGTCGGAGATTGTGTCGGTACAGGCGGAGAGAAGCGGCGGGACGGTAACAAAATTTTCTGATCGAACAGGGTCGGCATGCCCAATGCACTCGCCACACTGCAACGTGAGTGGGTAGAACGAATCATTGGCCTTGACATATTCTAGATGTCAATTAGCTCTTCTTGTGTTTCGTGAGGATGCTCGGCTATCGGGAAAGAGGACTTGCATTCCAAAGGGTCTTGTTAAAAAATACAGCTGCTGGGTAACAGCTTTCAAAAGCTTTCCGCAAGGGGAGAAGAAAGAAACAAAATAATAATAGGCCAAGGGAATCGCACTTGTCCCGCCCATTACGTGAAGAAAAGGGTTCAAGGGGTACCAAAGTAGGAAGTGACAAAATGGAAACTTGTTTGGAGGAGGCGGAGGATAAATTTTATTTTCGTCGACAGTAAGTAGTAAAATTTTGTGGGATTACAGCTCCATCAAGTGGCCATGAGCTCATGGCGCTCGCCGACTTCTAGGGCACTTGTCAGGACCCTGATCTGTGTGCCCGAGTCGGAGCAAAGAAAAGCGGCCTCCCACTCGTCTTGATTCGAGAGCCGCACACCTGTGGGAGGTGGTCCCGAAGCCAAGCCCAGAGGATGTGTGAGAGAGTTGCGTTTTGGCCACATAGTTTAATGGAAGTGGAGGAGACCCCAGGATATATGCGAGCATATATCGCAGGGTTCAGGAAAGTGTTCGTTTGGAGTTCCCTTCACACAACCTCTTGGGGTTTTGTAAGGGAATTATGGGCAGGGGGAGATAAGTCTACCTAAGCGGTAGTGCATGGTGATGTCATAAAACGGAACCATACGATCGCTCATCGTTCGCAGAACGAGTGACGCTACTGCGCGGTCGACGAATCCTCGGACTTAATTGTGGGCCGCCTCGTTTGCTGGTTGGGATGAGTGCGCTGGAACCCATATCAAGTGGATCTGGCTGAGAAGCGAATTAGTGGAATGGAGTTGGGATATGACGATGGTGGAGAGCCGGCCTTTGGCGAAGTTACGAATTGCAGACTTTGAATCACTGAAGATGGTCTCGGCAGAGGTAGAGGCCATCGCCAAGTCTATGGCCGCCTCCTCGGCCTCTTCAGATGATCTGACAGGGATGGAGCAGGCAACCAACAGTGGCCGTCCACAGTGGTTTGCTATCACGAGCGAAAAAGCATCGCGGTTCGAGTATTCGGCTGCGTTGACATAGACAGCTGTCTGATCTGTCGAATTTTTTTTTGTGCTGGGTCTTTGCCCTGTCCTTGCGGCGAGCGTAATGATAAACTGAGTGCATTTTTCAGGGAGTTGGGTAACAATGAAGTTACTGTGGATGCAAGGTGGAAGCTGGGCCTTGTCAGCGACGGTCGCTTAGAAGCCTATTCCCACCTTGTCGAGTATGTGACGTCCCATGGCGTGTGGGTGATGCGCTCGTACTGAGAGATAAGATGAGCTTCCACGAGCTCCGTTAGTGTTATAGACCCCTAATGGCAGGAGTCCGTAGTTGGGGGTGCGGTGAGGAAGGTGAACAGCCGCCTGGTATGCCTTTCTAGTAAGAGTGTTAACGCGGTCCCGTTCCTAGTAGCTAAGGTGGAGGTAAGGTAGAGTGTATCGTTACGTGGTGACAAGCGAAGAGGACAGCACATGGCGATAGGGTGACGGTTGATTGAAGGGTTGGCCTAGCGCGAGGGCTCCTCTCGCGCCACTGCTATCTTCTTCTTCGTAACACTTCCTGGGCCAACCGAGATCGCTTCACTTGAAAGTGATGGTGACGTGATGGTGAGTATGTTCAAGGAAAGATAGGATTGAATGACGTGCTTGCCACCACGATGTCTGATGCGTGAGTGATTAGCCTCCCCTGGAGCTGTTCAACCATCCGTCACCACAGTCCATGGGACCGATGGCTCGAGGTCACGTCGGGCTGCTTGGGCGGAAGTTGCGTATTCATGTTCATCGGTTCCTTAGGGTATTTCGGGTCCTTAGTCTCGGTTCTGGTTGGTCTGTCTGTTCTCCTTGTCTTCAGGTCCGGGCTGGGCGGTGGTAGTTGGTCGGGTCTTGGCTGGAAGGGCGAAACTGCTCGGCAATGTCCCTGAGCCCTCGATCGATGGTCCTCGCTTACAGATGGCGTCGATGCTTCAAGGCGGGGATGGCGATGACGTACGCCGCACCTCTAATCAAAATGTTAAGTGGTGACAAGCGAAGACGACAGCACAGCATGGCGATAGGGTGAAGGATGATTTATTGGTTGGCCTAGCGCGCGGGCTCCTCTCGCGCCACTGCCTATTTTCTTCGTAACAATACGTTGGGCGACTGACAACAAACGCCTGGACCAGACGTCGTAAGTCAGCCTCCCGCATACCCATATGTTTGTTAGCAATGCGCCGAATGAGACGAATGGCGTGCGAGACAGCGGCTGCGAGTTTAGCTAGAGTGTCGGCATTTATCAGATTTCTTTGAAGAAGCCCCAATACCCTAATGGTGGATACTTTTTGTATAGGGTTGCCGCTAGCAGATGGGAGGATGATTGCGAAAGCCGGGCGAGTCTCGGATGAGGAGCAGCTGGGACTTCTGAGGAAAGCATGAAAGATCTGCTCCGGCTACGTAGCGTTCAATGACATCCACCGCTCGCTGAAGCGTGAATTCAATTTCGGCATCGCTGTTGAAACCCATAGGGTGACATCGTCCCTGTATAAGGTATGAGATAGCCGAGGGATATCATCTAATTTAGGAGGTAGCGTGATCAAGGCGACTTAAAAAGAAAAAGGGAGAGGAAAACACGTGCGGCTTATGCTGCTGCGGAGAGGGGATACACTGCACACGTGCTGTGAACAAAATGCACAATTAACACTATATGAGATTGTTTTCTCGACTAGTTATGGCACAGAGGGAATATATTTAAGGGCTTCTAATCTTGATTGCGAGATATTTATTCTTGTTGGCTCCAATATTCTCTAGATATTTTCTATACCTTACACAATAAATAACTATATTGTCCGTGTCATGTGCGTTTTTCCTTACTTTGAGGTCGTCGTATTTCGCGCTGCCGTTATGGGGGCCCGTTTTACTAAAGCATTCATTTCATCGAAATTATGGTCTTTGTAATTGAAATGCTAGGAAACTACTCTTGGGAGGTTTTTGCCTGAGTCTGCCCGCTGGCCATTAAGCCTTATGTTCATTGATTGCCCTATATCTCCCCCATGTACTGTTTATAACAGAAGGAGCATTCATCAAGGTAGATAAAGTTTCACGATGTGCAATTAAAACCAGATTTTGTGTGAAAATGAGATCGCTTAAAGCACTTTTAAGCGTGATGGCATTTTACAAGTGACTGCACGTCTTACATATGGGGCGAGAGCAAGAATGTGGTTATGGTATACGCTTGTTGTCTACTTTAGAATGTAATAAGATAGATTGTTTATTTCGAAAATTTATTTCTTTCGCAAATACTGTCAGCCCTCACAGAAGGCCATGTTCAGGAGTGGGAATACATATTAAAGAAATTAAAACAGACAAGCAAAAAAACGTTACAACATACGCAGAAGATGAAAAAGACAAAATACATTGATGGTCCGCCTCGTAGGGCAGATAAGCACTGCAAGCACAAAAGTGGTTATCGCGAGCGTGTACTGCTGCATCAGGAGTACAGATGCAACTGCAACACAAATAGATTGACAAACAGCTCAAGATGTCCTTAAGAATCGCACAAACAAAAACGATTTGTTTCAACTGATTACTGGCACTTTAGTTTTAGTAAACAAGATTCGACAGTCAGAGATTCCACAGCGTCCGAAGGCAAGTTCTTGGAAACATAAAAAAAAGAATTTTTAAGGCTTCTGTTCTGCAGCTGTATTATTTTAATTTTTAGAATGATAAGCTCGTGGTGCTCGACATAGATGTTCGTATTTACACCGAGTTTACTATTTCAGATTAAATGCACGCATTTCATTATCTCATAATACTGCCGCAGTTATGAAGGTTCTAAATTAGCTTTTCTACTAGAGCAGTTGATGAGATGCGCCAACTGTAAGAGCTATTGGTGAATTGAGCTGCTTTCGAGTTTCACAATATTAAGCTGAGTATAAGGATCCCACGCAGCCAAATCATATTCAAGAACTGGTCTTATATTTTGTAGCTTATGAGTTTTATATCGTGAGCGGACTTCTCACGTAATCTAACTTTTTGCATAGCCCTTTTTTGAGCATACGATGCATGCTCATTCCACCTGATGTGAGAATTAAACCTTGTTGATTTCAATGGGCGACAAAACGTGACCATTACCGGAAAAATAGGCAGCTTCTATTTGCGCGTTACTGTCATTCTTGTTTATTTTCATTTGCCCCGTTGTGCACCAGTTTTTTATTTTGGCTGAGGATGAATTTAGTAAAGATGGTCATTATAACTTTTAGTTTTTCTTACATGATGCAGTCATCTGCAAAAAGCTTGATTTTCATGTACAATTCTTTGACAATATGTTACGGGGAAGATGTACCTTCCGAAAGCTGTCCGCACAACTAACGTTGATGACAGAACCGATTTCACCACCCTAAGCGTCGTCTTCTTCTTGGAGTCTGTTGCACTTCATCATCCTCAGCACGACTAGCGAATACCGCTAAGGAACACCCCCCCCCCCCCCCCCCCCCCTCGGGAAAAGCACAGTCCCGGTGCGGTCTACGTTGGCGAAATAGAACGTGCATATTAGGGCTTCAGACGGGACACATGCACTATTTCGGAGGTTGGTGCTGTGGACGAGGACTTCGGTAGCGCAGATTCAACTTCGTATGTGACGTCGGTCACGGGGCTCAAAACACGGTGAGTGTCTATGTAACGGGGCAAAAGTTTTTCACACAAGCCTACTCGGCGGCACGGGAGCCACAACAAAACGAAAATTCCAGGAGTGTAGTGGACATCACAGTGGCGACTGTCGTACCGGAACTTTTGAGAATGTTGGGATGCAGAGAGCCTGGCACGAGCTATCAGGCGGGCATCAAGACAGGGGGCAATGGCATGACTGGCGTAAGTACTGGTGGCGTCTGCCGCGGATAGGGAGGTGTCGAAGGGCAGTCACGGGTGTCGGCCAAATAATAAATAGAATGGGGAGTATCCAGCCATAGAATGGACAGAGGAATTGTAGGCAAATGTCACAAAATGTCACGAACGGAGAATTTTGTCAACCACTCACGACAAAAGCAACGGCCACGGTCAGTTAGTAGTTCACGAGGGGCCCCATAATGAAGGATCATGTTTTCTAGAAGGAAGTCAGCGACGTCTGTGGCGCAGCTGGTCGAGATGGCTCGGGTAATAGCGGACCGAGTAACGTAATCGATGGCGACGGCAATCCACTTGTCCCCCGATGTGGAAACTAGGAAGGGACCAAGAAGTTCAACGTCTACACGGGAAAACGGGTCAGTCCGTATGGGGATTGGCTGCAAATGACCTGAAGGCAAAATTGTGGGCTTCTTCCGACGTTGACACAGATCACATGCGGCAATGTACTGCTGGAGAGAGCGGTAGAGCCCCGGCCAGTAGAAACGTCGGCGCAGGCTATCATATATGCCAGATACACTCAGGTGGCCAGCCGTGGGAGTATCATGGAACTGTTCAAGGATGTTGCAACGCAGGTGTTGGGGAACGACGAGCAAAAGGTCTGTGCCATCTGGTCGCATATACGTTTGTATAGGCTGTTCTCATGGAGCACAAATAAGGCGAGAGATGGATCAGAGTGGTCGGAGGTAAGACAGAGGATAATAGAATGCAGCGAAGTGCCTAAGTGCTTATCGCCAGCAATGTTAGAAAATGCCGAGACAGACAAGACACATGTGTCATCGTCACAGTCGGTTGGACTCGGGGAGTCGACGGGATGGCTGGACAAGCAGTCTGCATCATGGTGACGTCGGCCGGACTTGTAGACGACGGAAAAGGTATATTCTTGTAATCGTATCGCCCAGCGCTCCAAACAACCAGTAGGATTTTTGAGAGAGGAAAGCCAGCACAAGGCATGATGGTCTGTTGTAACAGTAAAAGGGTGGCCAAAACAAATAAGGGAGGAACAAGAGCCAGGCACTCTCGATTTTTGATAGAATAATTTTGTTCGGGCGTTGAGAGGAGGCGGATGGCATATGTAATCACCCTTGTACGGCCGTGTTGTCGCTGATCGAGTATAGCTCCTATGTCATGGCCACTTGCGTCAGTGTGGAGTTCAGTATTGGCGGATGGGTTGAAATGGGCCAAGATGGGTGGAGTAGTGAGAGCTGCAATAAGCTCCGAGAAAGTTGCAGCTTTTTCAGGCCCCCAAGAAAATGAAACGTCTTTGTTGAGGAGGCGGGTGAGCGGACGATCAAGGGTTGCGAAGTTCGGGACGAATCGTCGGAAATATGAACATAGGACAATAAAACTTCGAACATCGCTGGATGATCGCGGAGTGGGAAAATTTGTGGCAGAACGAATTTTGTCAGGTTCAGGCAAAACGCCGGAAGCATTAACCAAGTGACCAAGGAGATGGCTGTCAAATGCAGAGGAGAAAACAATTACATCGTCAAGATAACACAAACAAGTAATCCACTTGACGCCTCTGAGCAAAGATTCCATCATGCGTTCGAAGTTTGCTGGGGCATTGCAAAGGCCAAAAGGCATACCTTTAAATTGATAGAGGCCGTCAGTAGTGGTGAACGCTGTTTTTGTACGGTCTCTCTCGTCGACGGAGATCTGCCAGTAGCCGGAACGAACGTTGATGGACGAAGAGTAGCTGGCTCCGTGCAAACTATGAAGCGCGTCGTCAGTACGCGGAAGAGGATAGACATCGTTTTTGGTTATCTTATTCAAAAGGCGGCAGTCAACGCAGAATCTCCAACTGTTATCCTTCTTGACAAACACGACAGGGGATGCCCAGGGGCTACTGGAAGGCTCGATTACGTCGTTCGCTCCGTTTGGACCTCCGTTTGGATGATGCGGCACTCGGCAAGCGAAACACGATAGGTCCGCCTGTGAATAGGGCTGGCGTCAGCGGTGCCAATGCGGTGGCTGACAACTGTAGTTTGACCCAATGGGCGGGTGCCGAAGTCAAAAAGATCATTGTAGGTGAGCAAAAGCTTGTGTATCTCAGCGGCGAAATCAAGTTGGAGATCAGCTGCAATCATGCTAGTAAAAGGATCAGGGCGCGATTTGGAGGACGAGGGAGTGGTTGCAGGGACGGCAGTTGGATGATCCGTAGTCAGAGCTGAAATGGCACAGTCGGTCATCGGCGACAGCGCAGCGAGTGAAATTCCCTTGGGCAGAACTTGAGTTGACAAGCTGAAGTCAAGGACAGGAAGAGTGGTGCGGTTCTGAGATATGTGCGCAATTAGATAAGGAAGGGCGACGTGCCGCTGCAGCATGACATCAGTAATGGGACACGTGAGATAGTCGCCGTCCGGGACGGGTGGGAATGGCGGTATAGGGATGTAAACGGCAGTTTCAGGAGGAAGGCGGCTGAACTGTGCTGATCGAAGGCGAGGTGAGCAGTAGGGGTCTTCAGAGTAGAACGGAAGGTCCAAGCGAAGTAGGCCGGTAGAGCAGTCAATAAGGGCAGAGTGCGCTGTTAAAAAGTCAGTGCCGAGGATAACGTCGTGGGGGCATTGTTGGAGGACAGTGAACAACACTGGGGGCATGACGGCCAGCAATGGCAACTCGCGCCGTACACATGCAACGACTGCTGCAGGGCTACCGTTGGCGACGCGAACTTGCGTAATGACTTTCTTGAGGCGACGGCGAAATGAGGAGCTGAGAACGGACAGTTGGGCACCTGTATCAATGAGAGCAGAAACGGGAACTCCATCCACAAGGATGTCGATACGGTTATTCTGTAGGGCAGGGTCAGCAGAGGTTTTTCAGTCCGGGTTAAAAATGCAGCGTCACCTCCGGAAGCTGCATTGGCTAGTTTTCCGGTATGTGGCTGGAATAGGACGGGGACAAACGGCGGCGAGGAAGTGTTAAGCCACCACAGCAACCTTGTGTTGATGCTCAGGAGCAGCTCTCACTTGACCCCTTTTAAGCTTCTGCAAGAGGGAGCCTGCTACTGAGGTCAGCAAATGCTCAGGGTAGCCAGCATTGATCAGCCGCTGAGTTTGCTGATCGATGCTCCGGTCCATAGAGTGTACACAGGACTTCATTAGGGCATTTGTGAAACAAAGGTTCACAATGCCCCTCTTAACAATCTTAGAATGGGCTGAACTGTAGGGAAACAAGGACTTGCCCCCTCTCGGCTGGTACCACCAGCACAGGTGGTCATCTGCCCTGGATAGCCTTAAATCAAGAAAGCGTAAAGCTCCCTTATCTGGTACCTCATGGGTCAAAACAAGGGGAGAGAGGCACTGTTCAAAGCGAGAAGCACTTCTGAAACTGAGCTCTGAAAAGAACATTCGTTACTAGCCAAAAGGATTAAGTAGTCATCGACGAATCTGAAAATCTTCACAGCAGCTGACGAAGATAGTTGCTGTTCTAATAGTCGGTCATGATGGGCGAGATATATATCACTTAATATTGGTCATCACTTAAAAGGGGTCAAGTGAGAGTGCAGCGGTGGCGTAGCGGTAGAACATCCGCCTCGCATGCAAGAGGACCGGGGCTCAAATCCCGGTGCCGCGCAATTCTCCACCGGAACAAAAAAAAGTCCGCTTGTCGATGGAATTGCATAAACAGGTTTGCGGTGCGACCTGATGCCGATGAACACCTCCGGCAACGCACTCCCTCACCAGAACAGGAGTTGGCCACCCTGGTGCAGTAATTGGCCGCAACCTCATATGATAAGCTCCATCAAACCCCGGCCCTCAGTCACCAGCGGCTGCGGAACAACTGACCACGGCGGCGGTCAGACCTGCGACGGAACAGGGGGTGCTAAGAATGCCTGGCTCCGCTGGACAGGCCGCCATTGAAAACTGACCCTGGCAACGTTTAATGGTAGACCCCTAGCTAGTGAAGCTAGTTTAGCAGTGCTGTTAGAGGAACTAGAGGGCATGAAATGGGATGTCATAAGGCTTAGTGAGGTTAGGAGGCCGAATGAGGCATATACTGTACTGAAGGATGGGCATGTACTGTGTTATCGAGGTTTACCAGAGAGGCGACAACTAGGAGTAGGTTTCTTTGTCAATAAATATATAGCGGGTAATATAGATGAATTCTATAGTATTAATGAGAGGGTTGCAGGAATCGTAATTAGGCTTAATAAGCGGTATAGACTGACGGTTGTACAGGCATATGCACCTACATGTAGTTATGATGACCAGGCAGTTGAACGCTTCTATGAAGATGTAGAATCGGCAATGCGAAAAGTAAAAACGCAGTGTACTGTACTAATGGGCGACTTCAATGCCAAGGTAGGGAAAAAACAGGCAGGAGACAAGGCAGCAGGTGACTATGGCATTGGTTCTAGAAATAGCAGGGGGGAGTTACTAGTTGAGTTTGCAGAGCGCAATAACTTCCGAATCATGAATACCTTCTTCAGCAAACGGAAGAACCGGAAATGGACATGGAAAAGTCCTAACGGAGAGACTAAAAATGAAATCGACTTCATAATGTGTTTAACCCCCGCAATTATGCAAGATGTAGAGGTAATCGGGAAAATGCGATGCAGTGACCACAGGATGGTGAGGTCCCGAATTAGCCGAAATCTGAAGAAGGAACGCAACAGATTAGTAAGAAAGAAACTCATCAACGAATTAGCGGTGAGGGGAAGGGCAGGAGAGTTCACGATCTCGCTACAGAATAGGCATTCAGCAATAACTGAGGATGGCGAAATTACCCTAGAGGCAAGGAACAACAATTTATGAGATATCATTACTGAGTGCGCTTTAGAAGTAAAAGGTAGGATAGTTAGAGAGGATACCGGTAAGCTATCTAAGGAGACGAAAGATTTGGTTAAGAAACGCCAGCGTATGGAAGCCTGCAATCCAGGGGACCAGATCGAATTGGCCGAGATATCAAAGCTAATCAATAAGCGCAAGGTGGCCGATATATGGAAGTATAACATGGAGAAAATTGAGCATGCTGTAAAGAACGGGGGAAGCCATAAAGCGGTAACGAAGAAATTGGGCATAGGCGAAAACCAGATGTATGGGATAAGGGAAAGGCGGACAACGTCATCACTAATATGGAAAAGATAGTCAAAGTAGTCGAGGAGTTCTATACAGATCTCTACAGTAGCCAAAGTAGTCAGGATCGTAATGAGATTGGCGGTAGAGAAAATCAGTCAGACGTTCCACCAGTGACGAAGGACGAGGTCAAGAAAGCATTAGAAACTATGAAAAGGGGGAATTCAGCTGGAGAGGATCAGATAACTACGGATTTGCTGAAGGACGGGGGGGGGGGGGATATCGTGTTAGAAAAACAGGCCACCTTGTATACGCAGTGCCTGGTGTCATCGACGGTACCGGAACCATGGAAGAATGCAAACATTATCCTCATTTATAAGAACGGGGACTCTAAGGACCTTAAAAATTACAGACCAATCAGCTTACTGTCTGTTACGTATAAGGTATTTACTAAAGTAATCGCTAATAGAATCAGGACAACCTTAGACTTCAATCAAGAAAAGGATCAAGCAGGGTTTCGGAAACGGTACTCTACTATCGATCATATCCATACCATCAATCAGGTGATAGAAAAATGCTCGGAATAAACCAGCGCTTATACATAGCATCCATTGATTACCAAAAAGCATTTGACTCAGCTGAAACCTCGGCGGTGATGGAGGCATTGCGAAATCATGGGGTAGACGAGCCGTACGTGAAAGTGCTGGAAGATATATACAGTGGCTGCACAGCAACCATAGTTCTGCATAAAGCAAGTAACAAAATTCCCATAAAGAAAGGTGTTAGGCAAGGAGACACAATCTCCCCAGTACTATTCACAGCTTGCTTAGAGGAAGTATTCAGAGACTTGGAATGGGAGCAGTTAGGGATCAGGGTAGATGGAGAATTTTGCGCATATGCTGTCCCCTTCTTGTCTGTGTCCGTTTCCGTGTTGCGCCGCCGTTCAATTCCATCATGCACAAACTTGCCCCCCAGGCCGTTATTCTGTAAATGGAGAATACCTCAGTAATCTACGATTTGCTGATAACATTGCCTTGCTAAGCATCTCGGGAGATGAACTACAAATTATGATTGATGACCTCGACTGGAAACGTAGAAGGGTAGGCTTGAAAATCAATATGCAGAAGACTAAGGTAATGTTCAACAGCCTCGGGAAAGAACAGCAGTTTACATTAGGTAGCGAAGTACTGGAAGTAGTAGGTAAATATGTCTACTTAGGACAGGTAGTAACCGCAGATCCGGACCATTAAAAATAAATAACAAGAAGAATAAGATTGGGATGGAGCGCATTTGGCAAGCACTCGCAGATTATGTCTAGCAGCTTACCGGTATCTCTAAAGAGGAAAGTATATAACAGTTGCATCTTACCTGTACTCACCTATGGCGCTGAAACGTGGAGGCTAACCAAGTTCTACTTAAGTTGAGGACAACCCAGAGGGCTATGGAACGCAAAATGGTAGGGGTAACATTAAGAGATAGGAAGCGTGCAGAGTGGGTCAGAGAAATAACTCAAGTTACCGACATTCTAGTGGAAATTAAGAAGAAGAAATGGACAGGGGCAGGACATGTAGTGCGAAGAGAGGATAACCGGTGGTCGCTTAGGGTAACAAACTGGATTCCAAGGGAAGGAAAGCGTAGCAGGGGGCGGCAGAATGTTAGGTGGGCGGATGAGATTAAGAAGTTCGCAGGGGTCAATTGGATGCAGCTAGCACCGAACCGGGTTAAGTGGAGAAATATGGGAGAGGCTTTCGCCCTGCAGTGGGTATAGTCAGGCTGATGATGATGATGACTGTTGGGTCTTTTCCGCGCCCCTCCCAGGCTTCGCGCACCATTCGCAAAGGTGAGCGCAGTGACCTTCTTTACATCAACTAGGCTGGGCTAAATCCAGTGGATTCGTGCGGCACTGACCGCAAAGCGAAAAGTGCTGCAGGCAAGCAGGTATCCCATTCGCGCTTGTTTTCATAGCATAGTCCCCTCAGGATGCGTTTGAGAACAGAATGCCATCTTTCTACGCTGTTGCTCTGCGGATGGTGGATCGAACTGTGCACTACCTTAGTGCCGCATCGCTCGAGAAATGAGGTGAGGTGGTGAGGACACTTGTGAAAACGCTACCCTGATCACTTTGGATCTCGGAAGGGAATACAACTCGTGCAAACACTCTCAGCAGCGAATCCACTACACTCTCGGACGTCACCTCGCGCAACGGAACAGCCTCTGGAAACTTTGTGGCTGGGCATAACATAGTGAGGATATAACGGTGCCCTGAATCTATCACCGGAAGTGGCCCAACTACATCTATTACTAACCGGTGAAACGGCTCGGTAATGATTGGTACTAACACCATCGGAGCTTTCCACTTATCTTGCGCCTTTCCAACCCGTTGGCACATGTCGCATGACCGTAAGAAATTTTTCGTGTCCTTAAAACATCCAGGCCAATAGTATTCTTGCAACAGCCTCTGCTTTGTTTTCCTTATTCCGAGGTGACATGACCACGAGCTGCCATGGGAAAGTCGCAGTAAGTCTTCGCGGTACTTTAGGGGAACGACTAATTGGTCCCGCTCTACTCCGCGCTTATCCTTGAATAAGCGATACAGCACCCCCTTTCTCATCTCGAAAGATATATTCTTTGCTGTCTTAGTGGCGCTCCCTTACCTCCTGTATCTTGGGATCATTGGCTTGCTCCATAACTAAGTCCTCTCGGGTTCCACTTAGAAGTCTCGTGAGATTACTAGACACTGGCGGCAAGAGGTTACTCTCAAGAAGGTCCTCATTCCGCGTCTCATCAAGCTCACTTTCATGTTCACTTATCTGAGATGCCTCGCTCTCAAAGTTTTTTGACCCGCTATCTTCCGCATCGACCACTGTTTTAACTGCCGTTTCCTCCGTTGTAAAATTTTCTGGAATGAGCAGTGTAGCTAGTTCTCGCGCCTTTGAACGTGTTAAGGCTTGCACAACTCTGTCTCCGAAAAGGATGCCCCTATTTCGCAGCAGCATGTCCGATTTGTTGGAAAACAAATACGGATAGCACTTAGGAAGCTTTCCTGAAACGGCAGCCTCGGTTGTTAACTCGCCGAAAGGGCCCTCGATGACCCTGTTCGCGATTGGCAAGCACGCACTCTGTTCCTCCACTACCTGGCGGATCCATGCACACTCTCCTGTATAGTCGGAAGGCGACACATACGCCGGATGGACAACATCCATCGTTGCGGCCGAATCGCGCAGTACCTTGCAAGGCTTCCCGTTGACTACTAGGTCATGCATGTAGGGTACCAAAAGCTTCATGTTTTCATCGTAGTCACTGACATACGAGAAAGCAATCTTTTCTTTCCGGCAGTTGACGGCAATGTGACCCTGCTCATTACACCTAAAGCACGTGAGCGGCTTCCTAGCCTCAAGCTTGTTCTTTGTGTTCTGCGCGTTGGTCACTTCCCCACTTTTCTCAATGCCGTCCTTTCTAGGGAGTTTGCCTGAAGAAGCCTTCCTTTTTTCGTTTTCAACTCTAGCAAAGTGCCTTTCCTGACGGTTATTCACACTCAACTTGGGATTGCGGGGCCTATCCACTGCTGGGTTGCTGAATTGTCGTCGCGAAGCGTACTCCTCAATGAGTTCGGCAACTTCAGTTGCCGACTTAATGTCGCCTCGGTCCTGTAACCAATTTCTTTCTTTTTCTGGGAGGCAGTTATAAAAGTGCTCCAAAAGAATTCGCTCGACTACAGCGTCCCTATCACTGTAGGAATCAGTGCTCTTTAGCCACTCGCCCAAATTGACTCTTAAATTGTACAGGAATTCAGGGTAACTCTCGTCCCTGGACATAGTAGCGTTCCGAAAACGTTGTCTGAACGCCTCGGCGGTAAGCCTATACTTTCTCAGAAGGCAAGCCTTGACCTTCTCGTCCGCGTCCTCCTTGCTTAGCCGCGCGACAACCTCCGCTGCCTCGCAGGGTAGAACCGTCAATAATCTCTGAGACCAAGTGTCTCGCTGGAAGGACAGTTTTTCGCAGGTTCGCTCAAAGTTAGCCACATACAGACCGATATCCCCTGATATCACATATGGCTGCATGTACTTTGACATCTTGAAATCTGCCTCCTTGTTGAGAAGAGGTACCGCTAGCTGGGGACAATTGCCCGACCTCTTGCTCAACTCTACTTCTAATTTCCGGAGCTCAGTTTCTTGCCCCAGCCTTTTAGAGCGCAGCTCTTTGGCGCTCGTTCCTGGGTTTCGCGTCGGCGTCGGCCTCGTAACCAGCGCCTCCCCACTTCATCCCCCCAGTTCGAGCCGGCGCTTGGCAACCGAAGCCTCGCAGGAAGCGCGGAGCAGCCGGAGAACACAAGGAAAGGAAGGGGGTTTTGGGGGGGGGGGAGGGGTCGCCGGAGGAAGCGCTAGCAGCGACTGTGTGATGCCGCTGCCGCCGCTAGCGAGTCAAGAGAACGTGACCGCGTAGATAATAATAATAATTGGTTCACAGGAAGGGAAAGGCGCAGTATCTATCACACGAGTTTGTGGACACCTGAACCGCGCCGTAAGGGAAGGGAGGAAGGTGGGAGTTAAAGTGTAAAGAGAGAAAGAGGAGCCGTAGTGGAGGGCTACGGAGTAATTTCGACCACTTGGGGATCTTTAACGTGCGCTGACATCGCACAGCACACGGACGCCTCTTCGTTTCGCCTCCATCGAAACGCAGCCGCCGAGGTCGGGTTCGAACCCGGGTATTCCGGACAGTAGTCGGGCGTCTTACCACTGTACCACGCCGGCGGGGCATGACCGCGTAGAAAAACTGATTTATTTTTTATAGGAAGGGAAAGGCGCGGTAACTGTCTCACTTGTTTTCTGTGGACACCGCAACCAAGCCGTAAGGGAAGGGAGGAAGGCGAGAGTGAAAGTGGAAAGAGAGAAAGAGGTGTCGTAGTGGAGGGCTACGGAATAATTTCGACCACCTGGGGATCTTTAACGTGCGCTGACATCGCACAGCACACGGACGCCTCTTCGTATCCCGTTCCTCTCGCTCGTAACGCGTCCCACGGCTGTGACAACCTCGCGAGGCACTTGTATAGATCTCGTCTTTGAGAATCAAGCATTGGTGTACCAAGTCGAACATATATCAGTCTATTTCTCCGACCACAAAGCTTCCTTCATGACTGTCAAGAACTGTTAGTGGAGTCTCTGTTAAAGGAATAGGTGTGAAAAATAAAAAAAAATATTCTGTGATAGCGCATGACATGTGTTGCTCGATTTCTTTGCCTCAATCTATCGAAAAGGTGAAACAGCTTATTTGCTGCGCTCAAATTTCGCATTAGGAAGTAACGTAATCGTCGGTAATTTTTTGCTTCTCTCAGTTACACGCTCACGCCTCTTTTCCTCTTTTTCCCGCTCTTTCTGCTGTCTGAGCTGTTCCTCCTTTTTTTGTCCGATGAGGTTCCATGCTTCGCTGAGCTCCTCATCATCGGTTCCCAAATCAGTGATCGCCTTTAAAATCAAGGGTTTTCGTGCCAATTCACTTGTATCAATTCCCAATTCCTCACACAATAGCAACAGTTCCGGTTTCTGCAGCTTTTGTAGGTCCATGATCGCTCCGAGTGTCGGCTACTTCCAAAACAACTGTGCAAACTACCAAACCTAAAGGCGTTTAACACTCTTTACCAGTTCTAAAATCTAACCCTGTTCTAGAACCTGGTTCACATCAGAAGAAAAGCCAAGCACTCACCCACGCATGCGATCGATGTTCCGAGCTGCTCTCTTGTTGGCCGATTGTTGCTCCTGCTTGTTGCTTGAGATGCCACCTCCGATCACCAGATGTTGTGGCTTGTAGCTTCCGATGCCACCTCACCTCCGATCACCAGATGTTGTGGCTTGTAGATTCAGATCCACCTCCAATCACCAGATGTTGCGGCTTGTAGATTCAGATCCCAACGCTGGTCACCATTTGTCGTGACGCTGGGACTAAGTCGACCCGGCCTTCACTTGGTAGCATGCAGAGACTCCGGGTTGAGGAAGGATTGAATCTTCGAAGTTGGTAAATATATACAAGCAGGTTTAATGGCACTTTGAGAAAAGTTATTTACATGAAAAAAGGGTATATCAGCAAAATGGCAAGCGTTAAGAATTCATAGCGAGAAGCGTCTGGATGAGCCGTTTACCCAGAGCTCAGAGCCTCATTTCGTGCTCTGCAACGTCCTTAAATCCCCCTATGTCCAGCCCCTCCCTGAAGATGCTGACCAATCAGTTCCAGGGCACACCCCTCAGATATCGGCAACCAATCGAACACATCACTGCACTGATGGTCTGATGCACTGACTGGTCCAGTATTGTTTCGTCGGGCGTGGTCACTTGTTGTTGGGTAGAGCTTGGGAACGGCGAGGAGGTAAATTTCGATTCTTCTGCAAATATCCGCTAAGTTGGTTCCGGCAAGTGGATATCCTTCTCAGAAACCCAAGTGTACGTGCGCGCCACGAATACTGCTCCCAGCATTGTCCCTTTCTGGCAATTGCACCTCTTTCATGCATTCACGGGAAATCCTCTAATGGCCGTAATCCTTATGCTCCTTTCTTCTCCTGTACGTCAGCGGACGTGTCACTCCGATCGTCTCCTTTTGACAATAGGCATTCCACACTTGACAATAGCGCCTCTCGACGGGAAGGATGAACAGTTGAACAAAAGCACTTCCAGCTGTTTCTCACAGGGCGACGTTTTTTTGTATTTTTCTTGACGTTCCCTTAGCAGGGCCAACTTGGCAGTTGTAGAGTCACAACAAAGCAAAGCATGCTCACACAAAAAGATTCATGTGAACACGCTCACTTAGAGCCCTTGCACAAACAGCACATATCAATACCATGCCCACAGGTGCACAATAGTGCGCGCAAGCGCGGACCATGCACGGTCACAACATTACGCTCACTTCAACAAGGCCCTTGTGCAAGGCGCAGCGCACCACGCAGATCTGAAGATTCTACGACATTTGTGAATCACCCACAATTTTTAAATTTGTTCAGAACCACCGTGCTCACAACTTCTGCGGATACGATTTTGCTGACGCAGTCGGCGGACGCGGCCAGCGGACGCGGCCTGCGTAATATGCTCGTGATATCGTGTCCTCAGCAAAATGCTTGTCGCAGACATGATCAGTGGGCATTGTCGAACATTGCTGGACAAAGCTTTGAATAATGTCACACGCTCCGCACAAGTGCGGTAGCCAAAGCCATGCTTCTGGTTTTCGTCACTGTTGCGCTGGCGAAATATGACATTTTGCACCACAGCGATCCGCATGTCGGCTTCGCCTTGAGTCAACGATGCGGCCTTGAAAAGGTCTGAGCTCTTCGTAGTCGGCTAGCCGTTGTTCTAAATTGTACTTCAGCTTGCAGTGTTTGTTTCACAGGAACACATACAAACGGCACAGGAAAGGGCTGTTTGATAGCCCTCTGTATAGCAGCCTGCCAACTTGACTCCCTCGCTTCCTTACGGAAGCAGTACAAGGCAAGAAAGAGAATCAGAAGAACGGAAAGTCAGGGAGGTTAACTAGGGAAAAAAGAGCGCAAAGAAGCAGGAGCCTGTAACTCCCAACTTTAGTCTGACTTTTGGCATGGTGGGAGTTAAACTCAAAAGAATGGAGCTGAACTTAGGCGCGAAGCGAGAAATCTGTGAATACAAGCGGCAAAAGCCATCTCAGTCAATCCAAGCCGTGAAAGACTGGACCCAAGGCCTCAGCCTCGCCAGGTCGACGGTATACCATCTATATATACTATAGGACTCCGATAAATGGCTCAACGTCGGCATCACAGCGTAAGCCACAATCCGACAGCGCCCAGCACAGTTCGAAGAAATGGAGTCAGCCTTGTTAATGTAGTTCGGGAATGTGCTCGCGAATGGTGCTGTCGTGAGCGACGAAATGCTTCAAGAGAAGGCTCGCTGCCTCGGACATTATGGGTGCTTCTTCTCCCCCATCTTGAAAGGTTTTACCTGTGATGACCTACGGAATTTTTGTTCAGTAAAACAGGGAGATGTTTACTGAGAAATATTATTCGACGCTCTGTCTAGGTGTTACTGACTTCAGCTGCTCAAGAGGATGGCTGACAAGGTTTAAGAACAGACATGACGTTTCGGGTCGACGGATTTATGGAGAAGAGGGTAGCTTCGACATCTCGGCTGTGTTTATATACCCAAAATAATTAAAACAGCAGCCATTAATTATAAATTGTGTCTCAATTATATACTTTTCGTTTTTATTCATGACTCGTTATTACGGATGACTCGCTTTATGGACAGTTTTGGTCGGAAACCAAGGCGTCCATACTAACGAGGCACGACTGTATTCCTATTTTTTCTTGATTTAATGTATTCTGTCGCAAAACAGTGTACAGTGTATTAAAAAAAAAGCTCGACAATCATCAATTTTTCTTCGAATTAAGAAAAAGAGCAAGGATGAAAGCTTGGGCGTGTTGGTGTCGGTTTTCTTGCCTCATAGCGCTAAACAGACAGGGACACAGCCAGACATACGGGACGGGCGATAAAAAAAGCGCCCGTCCCGTGTGTCTCGCTGTGTCCCTGTCTGTTTAGCAGTATGTGGCAAGAAAAGAAAAAGAGCATATCGTCAATGTTGTCGTCGTCACTAGGGTCAACAGCATTTGGCTTTTCAGTTTATAGTAAGAACTAGCTTGTTTTATTTCTAATACGAATCTTATTCACGTGGGTCAGATGGGATAAACTCTTTGTATTGCATTATGGGCCTATGCGTAGTAACGTGGTACCCATGTAGGCTTAGATTGAAACCGACCACAAAAAGGTAGGCGAGGAGTGGGAGAGGATTGCCACTTTAGTGCAGAGTTAGACATGTAGTGTCCAGAATTTCTCTGCTTTTATCCGGGATATTAATTGTAGTATAAAATAAGAAGTAAATACAGCCTTCATACGACAAAATTCTGGCTAGCCTATATATACCCCAGGATTATCGAGAAATGTATATTTGGTTTAAGTTACGGTTTAATTTAATGATTCTTTCTTTTTTTTTTGAGGTCGAGCGCCCGACCTCAACCTCACATTTTGAGTTTGAGGTCAGGTTGAGTGAGGTCGCCAATGGTCATCTGAAAAGTGAGGTGAGGTCGCGAGGCGGTTTGCCGGTAGACTAAGGAGGGAAATTTTATGTAATAGAAGTGCATGAGAAACGGAATAAAACGCTTTCCGAAAACCTAAAAGCATGCAGTCAATCTGCTTACCGGTGTCAACCGAAGTTGCTATATCGTGAATACATTCAATTAATTGGGTATCGCAAGAAACTCAGCTCTAAATCCAGGCTGTGTTGGAGAAACAATTATTACTCTGTAGGTGATTAATTAGATTAGCATATATGACTTGCTCAAGCATTTCGCATGTTATACTTACTAACGGAATAGGCCTGTAGCTGTCTTACTCCCGCTTTTGTGAACTCGAACTACATTTGTTTTGTTTTTTTCCGGTCAGAGGTTAAGCTTCCTTGTTGAAGGAAAAAGTATTGAAAAAGGAGCAACAGATAAAGCACAAAAGGGTCAGGGTTTGGGCTAGTGGGTAATCTGCATAAGGTTCCATAGCGCACAACAAAGAAGGGACTCAACACGCTCGTGTTCTGCCCCTTCTTTGTTGTGCGCTATGGAACCTATTACCCACTAGTCCGAACCCTGACCCTTCGAAACGATTTATCAGCTTTGTGATAAATTATTCATGCGCTATGCGTCCCCTGAGACTTGCCTGCGCAGTAAAGGCGCTTCTTTGTGCTCTCCAAACGTTTCAGTGGTTAGTAAAGCATGGGTTTTTTTGTGAATTAGTGCTAAAACTAATTTGAGGAAAGAATTTTTTGGTTAGACTTTCTAGCTGCTCTTCGAACAGTAACCAATTTTCTTGAACACTGTGGGAAGGAAATTGTGACGACAGAACTTGAGAAAGAACGCATTAAGTTCAGTAATAACGGCGTTGTGATTCCCTTTGTCACAAATGCCGTTATTGTATTTGCGGCGCCGGTTTGTCGTAAGCGTGAATTACTTTGTGAGCGCTTATTGCGGCTGAACTCTGTCCGAGTGATTGGTTAATAACAGAGCTAAAATATTTACACAGTTCCGTGTTACGCGGGTAGGTTCCAGTATTAGCTTACTAAGGCTCCAGTTTTGCAAAAATCTAAGAATTCTCTGGTTACTCCATTGTTAGCTGTAGGTGCGGGCTGGTTATTACAGTCCATATCCTGGAATTTAAAATCACCGAAAAGGAAGATATGTGCATTAGGATGCTTTGTGGAGACCTGACTTAGTGCGTTATTAAGCTGACGGAGCTGCTGTGCGGCTACTGTGTGGCGGCTTATAGGTGTTGAGTGGAAGATTAGCCCCAACATTTCCATGTCGGATGAATCTTGACAGGGTGAGTGCTTAGTGGGTTATGTCCCATACCGCAGCTGGAACATAGACGCAAGCGCTAATCTTCCACTGAGGTTTTATTCGGCGCTCACAAAGTTTGTAGAAGTTTTGTACAAATTTTCTTCGCGTGGAATAAAGTTTTAGTTTAGCGCTTGTGTTCCGGCTGCGCTATGGAACTTAATGAATCTTGAATTAGAGAACAAGAAACATCTTGGCTTACAGCAATGAGTATACACCCTTTTCGAAAAACCTGAAAGTTGGGTAAATCAGTCAGCACTTCATTGTCACTTGCTGCTTGATTCGGAAACAAGACTTTAAATAATTACACGCTTAGGAATAAAACTAAGAATGTTAGCGGAGAGCGAAAGGAGGGCCCTTGGTATTGTTTTCTGACGGTTCGTGATGAGCGAATTGCTAATCTGATTGTGAGGGACGAGCTACTATTTCCTTAACTGTTTTTGTGGTTTCATCGAACACGCTGCGCTTGGGACCAATATGCAATGTCTTAAAGTTCAAAGCAAATTTTGTCGACTTTTCTTCAGTGAACGTGACTAGTGGGTTTTGGACTGGGAGCAGACGCTCAAGTTAGTTTCTTAAAACCTACGATCATTCAATAATATGGCATCTTTAATCTCATTTCAAGTGAATTTGACGATGATTGGACTAGCGTAAATAAATTATTGTTCAAATGTTCAATAAATTGTGGCAAGTAGCCTATGTCTTGTCGTCTCTTTGTCTGCTTCTGGCGTTGTTGCGCTTGAAATATTTGAAGCAATGACAAGTGTTTAACTAGAGTGCCTTTCGCTAAACACTTCAACCTTTGCGCCGGCGGAAGTTGCAGCAACAAAGGAATACATACGGAAAGAAACAATCTTCTCAAAAGCATCAGTTCCGGGTAGAGAGTTCGCGTGACACTAAAAGGCCACTGTATTCTGGCTGCCCGGAAAAGGCGAACCACAAGGAAACGAAATAGCATATGCGATGATACCGTGCACACGCCAGTTGTACTGTATCTCCTGAACTGCACTACATACTTAAATTTAGCGCAGTATGTATGCCAGCATTGCTTCAGTATTGTGCACATATCTACCCTCGACACGAGCCCGATTTGTTTTATCTGCAGTGCGCAATAAAGTACGCTAGTAGTAACAGCAAACGATAAATACCCAGCGGCCAATAATTTTCAGAGACAATACCATAATTTATGCGGGACACGGTATGGCGCGATAAAAGACCCAGACTTATGAATGTGTCTTTGTGGCAACGTGAATTCAAAGGTCCTGCAGGCTGGCTAAAACAGGCTGATTGTGATCCAAACACAAACGCCCGGAAAACCTATGCCATCTAACACCTGCGTTGTACTGTTTGGCCTCAATGCCGACGCTGAATTTTTTTCCTGAAAGGGGTTTCTATCGTTTTTACTGGAAAATCATCCAAAATAAGCGAAAAAGCAAGAAAAAATACAAAACTGCGAACAACGACAACGACAATATAATTTCTGCGTTTTGAGGCAACCCAGATCTGGAATGAAGAACCGCCGAAATTATCAACACTGCACATAGCTTAGGTCTGAAGGGACAAATATTCGCTTTGCTTTCTACCTATCAAAGAAGCTAATCACAGTATACGGAACTATCCAGATTCCATTTCGCTTGTCAAGAAGTAATTAATCGGCTTCGTTATATGCTCTCATCCGACAGCGGGACAATGCTGCTTCTGGTAGGACATTGCTGTTAACTATGAAGTTGTGTGCTACATTGAAAACTAGTTTAACGAGGACGACAAATGAACGCAAAAGGTTGATACAAAACAATTGCGTCGCTCTACGTACGACTGCTGTCATCCGAGTCCAGCCAGCGTTGACGCCGTTTCGACCTGATCTACGCGCGCCCCTTTAGAGGACCGGCGCCTGTCCGCTTATCTCACCGCGTGTTTCCTGCGCTTTCGCTCGCTGGAGGTACTTCCAGCCTTTGCGTTCTCGCCCACAAAAAAGCGCGTAAAATGGCCTGGCGTCGCTTATCTTTATTCTGTTTTGTCGGTAAGCCACGGCCGCTTTTTCTGCGCGTCAAGCGGTGTTCTGTAAGGCTATGACACAGCGCGAAGGAATCCTAGTCGGCACACCTCAGCAATGTACACAACGCGCGATAGGGCTTGGCTCCGACGATATGCACCATATATTTTGCGGCAGATATCCAAAGTCCCTTCGTCATAGTCCTTCCTCCAACTGCAGTCAGAGTGCGTTAAAATCAATTGAAATCAAACTACGTGCAATAATCTTGGGTCAAGAATTTTTAATTCAAACGTCCTTATAGGGTGCTCACAATTTCTTCGTCCATACCGTCATTGTCGAGAAAAGTTTGGTCTGGTCAGTAAAAGAGTGATTGTGCCAAGTTGAGGGTAAAACAATGTGCGCAAAATGTTTTTGGTAGAATGAAAAGCGCCATTTAGACGTAAGAAAAGGTGCTGAATAGAGCTCAGACTTCGGGCAGCCACGGACGGCAAAATTGTTCAGAATATGTCAAAATTGGCACTCCGATGGAGTGTAAGGGGATGGCATTCTGCTTTGCCTGTCCAGGACAGGGAGCCGAATGTTTACGCTATCCACATCGACAAGATTTGAGGCTGCCGTTTCGCTACGTGGCATGACAATACTTTGCTGACAAGGCCACATGTTTCGTCAGGGAACTACGTCATACAGGGCCAACCAGGCTGAAGTGCGCTTAAAAACGATAGGCAGTCCGGCGGCCGAGTTAACGCATTCTGTCTAGGCGAGACAAGTCCTGTATTTTATCCTATTTTTTACTCCGCCTGTCGAAATGTCTGATAATGATTGCCATGCTTGTAGGACATTGATTTCGCCTGACAGCCAGAACCTAAAATGTGCCAAATTCAAGCATGCTTATCACTTAAGAAAGTGCTCGGGCGTATCGTTAAACGAATGAATCTTGATAAAATACAGTCCTGGTTGTGTGAGGCCAGCGATAAAAGTGACGCAGAAAACATTGGTAATTAAAGACGTCCGGCAGAACACTCGCTGGCAAGCATAATGGATAAGTTGGATACCATATTGAGACGCATAGATGCTTTGGAATAAAATACGTGAAGAAAAACTCGCGAATCACGAGGCTAGGAACAGCAAGCTTGAGGCTCAAGGAGTAATCATTCTGAGAATTGAATCTTTCCTTCGTCTGCTTTCATCAAACTGTGACGATATTTTAAAAACTGCTGAATCGCAATTTGAATGAACTAAAGAAAAAACTACTGATCGAGACAAAGAACTGTAGAACATGATTTAGACCTGTTAGAGATGTATTCTAGTAGTAAGGGTGAAAGTTGGACGAGTTGAAACTGGTTCATTTTGTAGGTAGCGCGAAAAACGAGGACCAAGAGTAGAAGGACCTTAACGCACTCCAAGACCATCAAGAGAGGGATAGCGTTGATGTGCTTAGAATGTGCTTTTCGAAAGTCGTGCCCACATCAGATGTCTGAGAGTTTTGACCCTCAAATAAGGCAACCTCTGCTGCAAGGTTGCCCTGGTTGATTCTGACAGTCGTCGCCGAGACCATGCTTCAGAAGTGCAAACGTGGACCGAAACAAACAACGGCTGGCGCTCAACATAAGGCCCCTAGGCCGGAGGTGATACCATATATTCACAAAATGTCGCACAACCTCAAAGAAGTCGCTGGCAGACATGGTGTACGTGTATTGTTCTGGGCACCCAGAAAGCTGGGAAAGCTCGGCCCACGCATTTGTAATTCCAATAAACATGAGTGCCTGAAGAAGCATGATAACCCGTTCGTTAAATGTTCCACTGGAGTGGTTTATTCCATTCCCATGTCTTGTGGAAAGTATTACATTGGCCAAACTGGACGTTGTGGCTATGACCGCCTGGGGGAACTTGCCCGAAAATTAAAAAATAATGACGACGATTATAAGCATCTTGTTGCTCAAGTAAGTAAATGTCATGCATGTGATGCCCGGTTTGCGGAGACGAAGATTCTTGGCACGGATTAGCCTAGAAGCCTATCAGATTAGGAATCTTGTTAACGAATGCATCAGCGAACCCTCGTTACCTCTGTTTACGGTTAAGATTGACTTTTTCAACGCTACTACATGTTGAATCTGGCAAAAGTGTCTTTTCAAGTGTAACACACGCCAACCCGCGAATGCGCCTTGATTTCCTGGCTTTTACCTTGTGATTTTTTTTTCATTGTTATTAGCTTTCGTTTCATTAACTCCACCCTTTGGCCTATTTATGTGTTGCCGTCCCCGAATAAAGTCAGTGGATAGTTAGCGCTTCTGTGTGTACGTCTCGCCTGTCTTGTCCTTGTTTGCGCAAAAAAACGTCAAGATGAATTATCAACTCGCCCAACAGGAAGTTTTAATGGGTTGAAAGAACGACAACTCCATTTTAGGGAATAAAAATATGATCAAAAAAGAAGCAATACAAGTTTGTCTGAGCCCGAAACGGGCGAATATTTGATTCTTCAATCCGAATAGACAGTGAAGAGGCTTTAATCAAACTAGTACGAGATGGCTGATAGTGTTAATTCTATAAGCGATTGGGTGAAACAGAACAAAGAATGGGTGCGTGAAAAGTCGAGTAATATTGTCACATCAATGTGAGACATTTACGAAAGAATTGGGATACCTTACAGACACACTTGCCAAAGCTTTATCATCCCTACAGGTTCTCACCTTGACTGAGATTAATGTTTCTGAACCCGAATGCTCTCAGTTTTTCCTTCCAGACTTTCAATCATTCTTACTATGCAGAGAGCCGGAAGGGGGGTGATATTTGTGCGTAGCGATTAGTTATGCGAACTGGTGAAGGTAGATTTCAAGGAAGTTATTGCTTTAAATGTCGTAAAACGCGAGAAGGATTGTAAGTGTGCGCACTATACAGACCGCCGAACAACAACATTGGCGTTTTTGTTTTCATGAATTATCATGTTATCTTCATAATCATGGATAAAAAAATACAAGTTATACTAGCTGGTTGTGAGGAGCTTGGAGTCTCTATTGTAAACAGAACAGGAACCGTACTGTCGAGCTTTGAACTTGAAAATCAAACTGAAGGTTACACCCGGGAAGGAATTCTAGGCAATTGTTAACGCAAAGCTGCATTGGCCATATTATTACAAAGTTCTGCAGGGACAGTGTGTTCAGGTATGCAATTAAGGAAGAAGTAGCAGATCAATATTTTGTTGCCCTTGTCGTTTTGGGAGACTCCTTTGGCCATGAGCTCCTAGAAATTCTGTGTTTGAACAATGACTATGTAGATAAACAAATTAGATCTTTTGACTTGGACTTGCTTATGTGTGTAGGTAATTTGGAATGATATGAGGTATTGGCAATGCGGTTTTCAGATATCTACCACAGGTCGCTAATAAAAATTAGGCTCGGGCGTAGAAACATTCGCAGCCCGTTGACAAAGAAAAACTTGAACTTTGTTATATTAAGAGCACACTTCAAAAAACCGGTTGCAAAAACCAAACGATATTACAATGAAAGAAGAATTTAGACCAATAATATATTATGTTACCGCAAAAATAAGATTAGCTAAGAAATACTATCATTTGCAAAATTTTCTGCTTCTCACTGCGATTTCTTAAAGACCTGGAGTTTAGTAAGCTTAGTTTTAGGAAGACTACTAACGCCTACGATTGATAATTCAATAATCCAGGCATCCCCGAATGTTGACAGCTTTAAGCTGGCTGAGGATTTTAGTAAACACTTCATAGAATCTCTTAGTAAGATATGTATACTTGCGCCTAATGCATCATTTTCCAATAGCATCACACGTCAAACATTAATTGTGCTTATTTTCCTTGTATCTCGGAAACGAAACTCTGGAATATAATAAAAACGATACGCATCACAAGATCGACTGATCACGAATTAGAGATATTATTGTATATTTTCATAAATTGAAAGCAATCCTCCTTTACATCCTTAATGAAACACTGAGAATAGGCCTGATTCATGTTAAACAGAAAACTAGTGTAGTAAGGCTCCTTTTTAAGAAAAGATCGCCAAATATTTACAATAACTATAGATCAGCGGTCATCGTTTCATCAGTTGCCTGGATTCTGGAAAAAGCTGTTCACGCCCATACGGTAGCATTCTGTCAAAAGTGGGATTTATTAGGCCACGTTCAATATCATTTTCCTTCCGGTCAGAGCACTATTCATACTTGAGATTTTAATGGCCTCGTTTGCTTTGAAATTGATAGAAATAATATTGTTCTAATTTTACGAGCGAGATTTTAATCCACGCAGGACGAACGTCAAAGACCCAGCTATGTCCACTTCAGTCTGTCTCAGCACGAGCCGCTTCTTCGTCGAGCTCATCTTATCTCCATTTCTGGGCGTCACACTTTCCCCGACGCAGCTGAAGCCCCCTGGGCGACTTAAACAGCATCGGTAAGGCTTTAAAGGGACGACGTGGGTGACTTCGCTTTTTGTGAGGTAGTGGCAAAGTATTGACCTTCAGGAGGCGTTTGACACAATTAATCACTAACATTTGCTAGACAAAATAGAGAATTTTGGTTTCAGAGGGCCATACGAAACACGTTTTTTTTTTCATAATTAGTTCGCCGACCGACAACAATGTGTAAAAGTAGGCGATTGTTACAGTAAGTTATTAGACATGCAATCTGGAGTACCCCAAGGCTCGATTCTAGGTCCCTTTTATTTAATATTACTATCAATGATTTATCCACTTTGCCACTGGACTCCAAACTATACTTGTATGGAGATGACACTACCCTTTTACGGCCTTGAAAATCATTTAGCGATCTCGGGGATACATTACAGACTGATATAATACAAGTGCTGTCGTAGTTTGCATACAATAAAGCAGCAATTAACAAAGTGAAAACAAACCCTACATTTTTACATAACCCACTTAAAATTATTTCAAACTACAAACCAACTTTCTTGCATTACATCATCATACCCACTATAGGGCGAAGGCCTCTCCCATATTTCGCCAATTAACCCGGTTCTGTGCTAGCTGCATTCTCTTGACCCCTGCGAACTTCTTGCAATACAATTGCTCTAAAACGTGTTCGTGTATCCCCATTCCGCTCACTAAAAGCATAAAATTCTTAGGCATGACTTTCGATATTACACATCATGGAATATTCATACCGCGGATGTAGCTAAACGTTTAAGAATGGTTTGTGCATATCTATTCCCCCTGAGATCTCTGTGTGATTCAAGTATAAGAAAAATAGTGTACAAGAGCTTAGGTGAGTCGGTACCCAGATATGGGCTCACTGTACACGGGTCCGCCTCTGCTTACAAATTAAATATTATAAACAGTATTTAAGAATTGCCTCTAGCCTGTCCTGTGGTACTAACTTCCACAATGAAAGTGTATTACTTAGCATGGTTTATTTCAACATATTGTCCATATTAAAGCAGTATAATATGCAGTTTTGTATAAGCATTACATTTCTGGAGCTTTCACATATAAGAATACAAAAATGCGGTTTATTCCATACAGAAAACTTGATATTTCAGCGTGTTTTTATAAATTACGGGGAAAAAATCGGGGCTTTTTATGTTCCTTCTAACTTGAATAAATTTAAAACGAATACTTGACTCACCTCTCTTGGAAAAATTAAGCAGCTCATTCGCTCCTTTGTGCAATGTGATTGAGCGTTTACAGTTCGCTGTTTCATTCTAGATGCATTGTTTCACAACTTTCATCGAATTGTTCTCTTTCCATTTCATGTTTTGGACGATCGTTTATTTTGTACTTTCCAGCTCCGTTCACAAGCATGTTTGCTTAAACGGGCTGCTTATTGTCTTGTAAATAAATCATTATTATCTATTATTGTTATCTATTTGTGCAAAGAACGTGGGAAAGGGAGAAAAAAGGGTAAAAGAAGGCAATTAGGGAAAAAGCAGCACAACAGTGCAAAAAGTCGCAAGAAAGGCTTTCAAGAGAGATGTGCCACCAAAGAACTATGTTTTATAAAGCTTCGGTTTAATTTCGGCCTTTAGGGTTTTTTCAGGTTTCGCTTCGCCCAGAGGCCTTGCGTGCCTTTCTCGCATGTAGATCAAATGATGCTTGGAAGTTCTAACGAGAGGCGCGCCGCCGCCATAGCTGTGGGTTT
Organism: Amblyomma maculatum; assembly: GCF_055883805.1. Lineage (NCBI taxonomy): Eukaryota > Metazoa > Arthropoda > Arachnida > Ixodida > Ixodidae > Amblyomma > Amblyomma maculatum. The sequence continues at coordinate 184,292,878 of NC_139349.1, forward strand.
TGCATTCGCCTCAGCGTCGACGGTCGGTCCAACTGCTCGCCCTCCCGAGTTGTTCACCCAGTGAGGTACGTGATGATCTTCGCAGAGAGGAGGAGGGTATAGTTCCCAAATGGCGCCGAGAACTGACTGTGTGGAGCGGGACAGCGCCTGCGGACATTGAATGTGCGGGGCAGGAAAGTGCATGGACTGCCTTCAACTGAAACAGGTACTGACTGAACGTCGATTGCGTTGGATGGAACGCTCGGTCGCCCACAGTCAAAGCTTTCGCTCGACATTCAGTTCAGCAGTGTTGAACCACTCTAATTTTACTGCCGCTATGACGATCGCATTTCACCCTGTAAACGTCGTCTGAGGAACCGAATACTGCACGAGCTCTCAGTGCTCCTAATTGGGCTAGTTGGTGAACGAATTCACACATATGGCGCACAATAAAGACACACACTGGAGGTAGGGGGACAGGAGAAACGCTAGCCTCACTTGCCTGTGTCCTGCCCCTCTAGCCTTCAGTGTGTGTCTTTCTTGTGCGCTAGCTCCATGTCTTAATTCACAAGGAGTAGTCTGAGGAGAGACGTGAAACACGTGCTCCCGTCTCTTTCCTTGCGGACGGAGCACTCTAGGCCCGTTTGTGTGTCTTGATTTCCCCGGTTGCCTCATTTAAGGGCGACCAACCACTACATTAGCTTACCAATGCTAGTCTCTGTAACAATATTTCTATTTTTATTTTTCACTTATCTTTATTGTCACAAAGTAACCTGGCACAGAAATCAGTGGCCTGTGTTAATAATCGTCCCACTTGCCAACAGGTAATCATTGCCACTGTGATAACTGGATGCAGTATGCTAATGATATTTACATGCTTTTGAGATTAGCTGCGAATATAAATTGCATCAGCGCCATGATTTCATCAATTGCTGCCAAAAGGCAGCTGTGAAAATAGGCGATGAAAAACCTGAGTACTCGTTATCCTTTTCCCCAGCTAACTTAAATAGTGCAACATGTCTTTACCACCTCTTACTTTTATTTTAAGGAGTCTGCTCGTTGGTGCACCAGTGGTCGACGGCAGCATTTTTCGGCAACGAGCGGAAAGCTGCTAAGGCGTCATGTATTCTGTTTGTCCGCTAAAGAGCACTACACGGTGTGCCAGACTCATCGCGCTAGCATCATCGATCGTGTTAAGGAGACGTGCTTAGCAAAGTTCTTTTCAAAAAACATTTCCTCATTACTCTCAACGTTGAAAGGGAGCGATAGGAACGCTTTATGCTGTAGAAGAATACAGATTTGGACTAGTTAGTATGATGTCGTCATAACAAAAGCAGCGCAAAAAGTTGCACTCATAGCCACACCAGTGAGCCAGGACGATACACAGGCGGGAGATAAAACTTGAAAGGCTAACTTGCAACTGAACTTTATTGAAGCAAACATGAAATATACAGAGAAGCCAAGCAACACCGCTAAACACTGCAACAGCGATAAGCAGACTGCAGAACATTTAAAATCAGTTACTGGGCTAGTTGGTGTAAATAAAGGAAAGGCTTACAAATAGACAGGCGCTGTCCTGCCCGTGTCTATTTGTGAATTCGTTAGCGCTGCGGAACTTTTTCTTTACTGGCACAACATTAGTCCTTGAAATTCCCGGACCGTTCACTTATCTAGATAACCCAATACGCTCAACGTAAACGTGATGGACCGCTCACTACACATTCGTCCCATAGTCGTAAAATGCGTTTTGGGCGCGAGGGCATACCGTGACATGACCTCTCGGAAGCGCCCGCATGGTGAAGTAAGTGGGATAGCACACGTTGAAGGGTGCTTTCCTAAGCAGTTCAGTAGCGCGTCAGCAATACGTTCATTAATTTATTTTACACCTCAGTCTGGCCTGTATGAGCTCATTTTAAGGTAAGAGCGGCAAAAAAGCGCTTCACCAAATCAGAGTAGTTGGCTTTACTGCTACTATGACGCGCACCGCATGCAGCATTTCTGCTGCTATTAAAAAAAAGAAACAACGAATGAAGCACCAGAAAACCAGTCAGATGTAACAGGCAACGGAATTCCTCTGCAAGAGCAGATGACTGCCAGGATCCTGACGCCGAGCGCCTTCGCATAGCGCCGGCGGAAGCGGCACCTTTCCCCTGCTCCCTTGAACGAAGTAAAGCAAACATGTTTGACTGTGGGAATAACATGGATTAATGTTTTAGCAAATATGAAAACGTGCGAATGAATTCAAGAAGAGGGCTTTGTCGGGCTGGTTGGTTCATGCGTGCGTTCGACGCAGCGAATGCACTGACTACCGTCATTGGCACTCTAGGTTAGAGCGAATATTTCTTTTGCCGCCCACAGTAGTTTTTGTTTTACGCTCATCTCGATCAGCACATCACAACATGATTGCAATGCTCTATTCTTCGTTTATTCACGGACTTTGTCATTTGAAATTACTACAGCACTGGAGACGCTGTCTGAGACAACTCACCATGCATACCCGAGGCGGTAGATTCTTGTGGAGTAAAACTTCTATGTCAACGCGTTAATTTAGAACAATTCGAGACCTCTCACGATCCCTCCTTTCTTTCGGAGGGTACTATGCCAGGAAGGAGCCAGCATCTTTTCCATCCTTCCAGCAATAATATCGTTAGCTTAACAAGTGGTGAGCGCAAATTAAAACGCACGCGCCGTTTCTTCTGCCGCTCACCGAACTCTTAGCGCCAACTCTGTCGACGAAGTATCGCTCGCTAAAGTGTCTGCTGCGCACATTATGAGAATGATCACTCGCTGATTTGCCGATTCGAATTTTGATTAAAGAAGGTTCTGTGAACTTATGTTTCGGGTACAAATGGGAGCTCGCGCAGAGTTCCTTAACTTACGTCCGGGCCAAGAGCAGTAACGGAGCGTAGCAACCGCATAAACAAACTTCAGCGGCCTGTCACGATGCAAGTTCAAAAACTGCAAGGCTCTGTATCACTCAAACTGCCGAAATAAACGCGACTATTAGCTTTTAAAACACACAAGTGCAATCAAGCGTCTGCTTCAACAGCAGCAAGGGGAGTCAGGTCGACGCTTGCGCCCGATAGCAAAGTCAATGCAAAAGGTCACGCTACTTGGAAGAAAATGCAGCTGCCTATTGTAAGCGGCATAAGATGAGGGATACAAAGGGACCCTGCGAACTGTGTGTCAAAATATTAAAGCACAAAAAATAAGGTTATTCCAAAGAACTAGAAAGTAAATATTGTGAGCCTAGTGGTGGGAGGGCGACCATAAACGAGGAAAAATGGAGAGTAACCGGTTGTCCGCTGTACTGCTGTATTATAGGCGAATGTGACGAATGGTAAAATAGTGTCCCAGTTTCTATGATCCGAAGTGATGTACATTGAGAATCATATTTGATAAAGTGCGATCAAATCGTTCCGTCAGACCGTTAGTCTGAGGATGGTAGCTTGAAGTGGTCTTGTGAAGGGTGGATGCTGCGTGGAGAACTTCGGCAACGACTGTCGAAAAGAAGGTCGTTCCGCGGTCACCTAGGAGCACCCGTGGAGCGCCATGCCGCAATACAATACAGCGCAAAAAGAAATTTGCAACTGCTTGAGCCGAGCCGGTTGGCACAGGTGCTGTCTCCACGTAGCGCGTCAGGTGATCCACAGCCGTGATGCTCCAGTAGTTTCCCCGATCAGAGAGAGGCAGGGGACCATATAAGTCGATGCCGACTACTTCGAATGGTGTGGCTGGACAGGGAAGGGGTTGTAGGAAGCCAGCAGGTGGAGAAGTTGGCTGTTTGCGACGTTGGCACAGAGGGCAGGAAGCGACGTATTTAGCTACACTGGAGGACAGGCCAGGCCAGAAGAACTTTCTCTTCACGTGGTCGTAGGTTTTGGAAAAACCTAGGTGACCTGCCGTAGCGTCATCGTGTAAAGCTGCTAGGATACTTGGGCGAAGCACACGCGGGAGGACTGGGATTCAGCGGGTTCCCTCAGGGCAATACACGTAGCGGAATAGTATGCCATCTTCGAGCTTGAAGTTGCGTAACTGTCGGCGGAGCCTAGCATTGGGTGGGTTCAAAGCGCCATTAAGCCGGTCGATGATGGGACGGCAGTAGGCGTCGGGTAGTTGCTGCGACCAGAGAGCGTGTTTGTTGTCAGAGGCGTCAAACGAAACTGCTGTGATATGCGTCGGAGGAAGAGAGAATCGGCTCTGGTCAGAGGAGGAAATACATTCGTAGAAAAACTGCAGGTTGATAGCGAAAGTGGGCAGTGAGAAAGCGCGTCGGCATCTTGGTGATGGCGACCCGATTTATAAACGACGTCGGACTGGTACTCTTGTAGGCGTAGAATCCAACGACCAAGTCGACCTGTCAAATTTTTCAGCGAGGACAACCAGCAAAGAGCATGGTGATCGGTCACAACCATGAAGTGACCATATAGATAAGGACGAAATTTCTGAACGGCCCAGACGACGGCAAGGCATTGCTGCTCGGTAATGGTATAATTCTGCTCAGCTGGAGTCATGGTCCGGCTGGCGAAGGCAATAATTTTCTCACAGGAAGTTGCGTCGCGCTGTAGAAGTACAGCGCCGAAACCGTGACCACTGGCATCAGTGGCTGGATGGCTGTAGCGGTGTCGCTAAAGTGGCCAAAAATCCAATGTCAAGGCGTGCTTGAGGTTCCTGAATGCAGTTTCGCACTGTGCAGTCCACACGAATGCGCTGCGCGCTTTACGTAGTTCATGAAGGGGAGCAGCAATAGTTGCAAAATGTCTAAAAAAGCGGCCGCAATAGGATGCCAGGCCGAGAAAACTGCGCAAATCTGCAGTCCGTTGAGGATGAGCGAAATTCAGGAACGCCATGATTTTTTCATAGTCTGGACGAATGCCATCATAACTAACTAGATGTCCCAATATTTTAATTTCATTCTGTGCAAAGTGGCTCTTCGTGGTGTTGAGTTGAAGACCTGCTGAAGCGAGGCATGTGAGAACTTCATTCAGGCGCGTACGATGGTCGTTAAAAGTTGACGAAAAGATAACAATGTCGTCCAAGTAACATACACAGGTTGTCCATTTTAGTCCGCGGAGTACTGTATCTATCATTCTTTCAAATGTCGCCGGTTCGTTACAAAGGCCGAAGGGCATAACACTAAATTCGTAAAGTCCTTCGGGAGTTGCGAAAGCAGTTTTGTCTTTGTCATCTTCGTGCATAGGTATTTGCCAATAACCAGAATGGAGGTCCAAGGTCGAGAAATATTCAGCGCCTTGGAGAGAGTCAAGGGCGTCGTCAATTCGCGACATCGGGTATACATCTTTGCGGGTAATTTTGTTGAGTGCACGGTGGTCAACACAAAAGCGTACCGACCCGTCCTTTTTTAACTAATAATACTAGAGAGGACCATGGACTTGTTGAGGGACGAATAACATTACGACGGAGCATGTCATTTAAATTTTCTTCAATAACTTTTCTTTCAGGGAGAGAAACCCGATAAGGCCGTCTACGAACGATATAGTTACTGTATCGGTAGCTAAGTCATCGTCCCGGAAGCCACGGGACATGCGCACACAGTCGGCTTCTGGGGGAGAGGAGGTCGCCCTTCTTTCCAGTGTTGGCTATAAAACCAGCGGGCAATAAAGCACGAAGGCTCCTTTTCCCTGCAACCGTGTTGTCATGTTCTATCTACTGTGACAGCCGATACAGTTACCTTCAGTAAAGATGAGGTGGTGTGCAACGCTAGTCCGTCCCAGTGGTGGGGAAGTGGCATGAAAAACGGCTTGATAATGTCGAAGCAATGTCAGCTGTTCTTGGTGTTGGTTAGGCGTGAGGTTTGGGTTAATAGTCCTTGAGAGAACAGGAAGAAAGACGTCTGTCGAAACTCGCTGCTGGGGCAGAGGGGCGGTGAGCACCATCAGGGAGAAAGGTTGAACATCCAACATGCAAGGCAGAGAAGCTCCTTTTGGGAGCACGAGGGATTCACGTGAAGTGTTAGTGGCGGCTACTGTCGCTGAGCCGTTGCGGAAACGGACAAGACTTGACGGGAAGGCGATGCCGCGTGCAAGATTACGAGATGGTGCGATGAGCACGTCTCCGTCAGTTATGTGGTCAGAAACAACGGTAAGTAGTTTTTCGCACTGAGGAGGCAAAACAGTATCAGCTGCGGCAATAAGGGGATAATTTTGTTCAGAAAAGTCATATGCAAAATCACTATCTGACATATGGATGACATGGTCGCCACAGGAAATTAACGCTGAAGCAGTTGACAAAACATCCCATCCAAAAATCATCAGATGCGCGCAAGGTGAGAGCACAGCAAACTGTACATGGTGGCGTACGCCATCGATAACAACTCGCACTGTGCACATTGCTGAAGGACGCAGAGGAAGGGCGCAGCCCCTGTATCAATCAAAGCTTCGACCAATAACCCTTCAGCGAAAACATAAATCATATTGTATTGGCTGTCAGGAGGACCTTTAGTAAGTTCGCAGAGTGCAGTTTGACCTCCCGCAGCTGCATCACTTAGTTTTCCGGATGGCGGGCAGGGAGAGTTGTTGCGGGACGGAGAGGAGAAACTGATCGGCGGTATGGGGATGGGGAGTGGCGTCAAGATACATGGGCTCCACGAGGCTCAGACGAGGACACTGGAGGCGGCGAGAACTGACGAGGCGGGTTGGGAATAGACCGGCGTTGATAATATGAAGTTGAAGGCACATCAGTTTAGAAGGCGTCGTAACCACGACGCTCGTCCTGAAGGCGGCGGCGACAAAAGCGGGATATGTGTCCTCTAATGCCACAGTAGTAGCAGACTGGTCGGGAGGGGCGCCAAGGTGCGTAATAGGGTGATGCAGGTTGAGCCGTCGCCATTGCATTGATGTGATTGTAGGGCGGTGCCAGTCGGGTTGGCGGAACAAAAGGAGGGGGGGGGGGATGCTGCGACGTGTGCGTAAGTCGGTGGTGGGCGGGATGCAGGAGGGTCGAATGCCATAGGTTGGGTGATTGTTGCAAGCTCTTCTATAATAATGCTGCGGAGACCGGAGTCATTAGAAGTTACGGAAGAATGGTCGCACCCGTGTCGACAGACAGGCTTGAGGGCTTGGAGCTCCTCGCGGATGATGGCTCGAATCAGTGTCCGCAGATCAAAGTCAGCAGAGGTCAAGCCAGTAGCGATGCCGGGATGCAATCGGGATGACTGCAGCTGGTCGAGGCGTTGGCAGGTCGTAATAATGGCATCAACAGTTGAAGGATTCTGGGCAATTCGGGTGTTATAAGCCACAGAATAATTCCTTTCAAGATGTGGTGTACGCGTTCAGGTTCCGGCACGGCGAAACTAATACGCCGACAAAGTGCAAGTATGGGCTCTATGTAAGACGCATATGACTCATCGGGACCTTGGAGGCCGGAAGCGAGCTTGGTCTTCGCGATCTCAGTCCGAACTGCAGGGTCTGCGAAGTATTGGCAGAACTGCTGCTTGAATGTGGTCCAGTTAATGGTGTGGGTTTCGCGGTGCGGTTAATAAACCAGGTTCTGGCGACCTCAGTGAGGTAGAAAAAAACATTTAGAAATTTCAGAGCATCGTCCGACCGGTTCTAGGCACTGCAGCATTCATAGGTGCCCAGCCAGTCATCGACGTCTTCATCGCGACGACCAGCGAACAGCGGCGGGTCGCTTTGTCGTGTGGGCACAGTCGGAGGGGGTGGTGCAGCCGAGGTAGAGGGTCCTGCCGGTTCGTGGGTACTCTCGGTAGACATAACGATGGTGGCAGGTGGTAAACAGCGACCGGAACGTAGCTCTAGCGAGAGGCAGGGCACAAAACTGCAATGGGATCAAGTCGCACCTCTACCACTTGTGGAAGAAGGCCAGGTCGAGACGGCAAGGTCAAGATGGCAAGGCAAGGGATGCCGTGTCTGGCGTTTATTCCGGTAGACAACCGAGGCGCGCACCACCGGTGGCGATGGCTCCATAGACGCCCACTGGTCCAAAAAATGGCGGCTCATGGGCACCGCCATATTGGGGGGCGGTGCCCATGAGTTTCTTTAAGCTACGTATGAGTGACATTGAATGACGTCACGCATACGTATGTTTTTAGCGCGAATTTTAAAGTGGTCTTTTTATAGAACCCGCATTTTCAAGCCGGTATCTCATGAAGGTTGCCTTTCAGTGCGCACCAACCTTTACCAGTCAAATGTGCTCGAGTTCCTGCTAGTTATGGCCTTGTTAATGTGCAATTCGTAACCCAATGAAAGTGACTGGCAAAGGAGGCAGCATAGAAAGGCAGCAACACTTTCAGACGCTGGCTTACCTTGGCTGGCTAAGCATGCAATCATGCATGATTCGTAGTGGAAACCTTGGTGGAAATACTGGTGCTAGTACTTTTGAGTACAAGGTATGATGCACAAAGCACAGGCTCAAGTGCACAGTGTGCAATACAGTGTACGGCAAGTATGGTTTTCATATTCATGGTATATTACAGCAACCAAACAAATACAGTGATAAAGCACACCAACAAAAAATACGCGTCACAGGCAGCTCAAGCAGTAGTTTCTTTAAGCTTGCTATTCATCTCAATGGTCACAGTGCGGATAGAAAAAAGCCCTGCAGTTCCACGAACGTTGCCAGGTAGGAAATTGAAAAGTATAGAAGACAGTGCTAAGACAGCTTCAATTGAGGCAAACATGGCATGACATAAGTAGGCGCATCAACACATAGACCATGCAGCACACTGGGATTACTCTTCACATTTCATTTCTTCAGCTGAAAGATATTAACAGCTGTGTTTACACCTACAGGACATGTTAAAGCTAGCTTTAGCATCAACAAACCTGCTCAACGCAGGAGCACACCACACATTGAGGCTACGTACAACCTCCAGAACTACTTCTAGTCGTCAGCCGGATCAATCTGAAGTAATTCTAATCCAACAAAAGCATACACGAAGTACAGCTTACACCGAGGTTCAAGGACATTAACGTGGCAGTACGGCATGTAATCATTGTACTCTATGCTACAACATAGCCAAATAAAGGTCCAGGGCTGTTCTGCTGTTCGTTGTGCTGCAAATGATCCTACTGAAAGCACTCAAGATGCAGCAAGCCTGCTTAAAAGTGGCTTGGTAGCCAGTGGTGCTGAGTGGCAGTTGCGATGACAATGGTTCATTTCATTATACCTGCGACCACGAAACTGGAAGAGTTGGGCAGGTGAAAAAATTGACCCGAATGCCATGAAAACTAGGCGAATCCATTGCCTAGAAGGTCTCCATTGGGAGCCATTCCCTTTATCTTTGTGGAGGTTTATCTTACAATAGTCTGCAAGTACATAGGGGACACTTGAACAGGCTGCAAATGGCACAAAAGCACCCTAAAAGAGTGACATAGTGGAATGAATGATGAAAGATGCAGGCTATTTTGCAGCTTGTGCAATGTAGCAACTTCAAAAAACACTGCCACTAACTCCAGAATTACAGTTTTCATTTGCTCAACCTCACTGCCTGCTTCGTGGCTTTCCGTTTAGTTGTTTGACTGTGCAGTTGAAGAATTTTGCTGCGTGCAAGCCAATGCAACCTCATCCTGACGAACAGGGCAAAGAAACTATCATAAACATCATCCCCACACATAGTCAGCGATTTTTCTACCTTGGCTTGAAGCAACACGCACAGATCATGCCCTACATGTTCTTTTCCTATAATATTGGAGGTAGATGCAACAAAAAGCTGCTCGCAAGCATTGATGAAAGCTACAAAGGAGGGTGCCGGAACCGATAGGCTTCCAAAGTCACCTTCTCCCGGATTTTTGACACTTAGGTACAAGAGAACTTGGTTCTGATCGGCAAACGTGGCGTTTTCTAGTCTCACTTCACACGTAAGTGTCCCTGTAACACACCTGTGGTCATTCATCAATTTGCCGGCAAGCCACCCAGTAAAGTTGACAATGTGACAATGTTGTTCTCTGGCATTGGAGACGGATAATCAGAAGGCAAAACTTCTACTGCAATTGGCAAAGATGTGGTAGCTGTGAAAAGAGAAGGAACAGATTTAGTAAAACAAACTAGGAGAGTGGCTAGAAGGCTAGACATGTCTTCAGCACAGTTGCTGCTTTCCGACAGTTTAAGAGGTTGCTGACTTAAAGATGCCTCAATGCTGCTTGAAACTGCCGGCAGGACGAGTTGCTGTTTGACCAGGATTTTGACCTAACAATTGAAAAAGTGTCTTCGAGTGCATCCTGGTTCAGGTGTCTGATAAGGATGTAAGTGAAACCATAGCGTGAGGCCAGGTGGTTCCATAACAGCAGCACAGCCCTCATAGTCTGGCAGGAGCCCCGGATGCAAAGAGGCTGCCGTGCGCAGCCTAGAACTTCGATGTTCTCAAAAACTGCAATGCACTCTGCCAAAAAATCTTCGTGCTCAGATTCTGCACACATCGGAGGCATACGGAGACTTTCCCCGCTTTTGCGAAATATTTAAACTGTCGAAGAGTCTATCGATTCTCTCAACAAATCTGGCTGTGTGGATAGCCTCTGCAGGCAATTGCTGGAATGTTACTAATGTGCACACTGCAGCAGCGCAATGATTGCTGAATACCTGTGCTGCGAGTTTTACAGACATCTTCGAACCAAAAGTTAAATTGAAGTGCCGGGCACTCAACTTCGGGATGGACCGAATTTGCATTTATCGCTCTCATAAGCCGGTCGTACGTAAGAGCTCTTAAGAGTGTCACTGCCTACCCTGAAGTTGTACTTGAACATATTGCGCAAGCACTTCAGCAAATGTGGTGGATCAAAAATAAAGAAAAGTGGTTCACCATTCACACTTAAGTAGAGCTTCTCAGGGGTCACAAGGTTTGAAAACAAAGAAACGTTCTGGTTCCCCTGATCGCAAACCACCCAAGCAGCACGCCGTCAATGGACCGCCACTGGTCCAATATTGGAATATATTGGTCCCAATATTGGTCAATATTTGTCCCAATATTGGTCAATATTGGCGTCTGATTAGGGCGCAGAAAGATCCAAGATATATGCCAACCAATCTGATTGGCTCTCCTATCAAAACCATTATTGGCATACTACCTTGTTTACTGGCATTCAATGGCACTCAATGACTACTCAATATCTTCCACCCAAGTTCACTCACTGGTTGTTATATCATGGCTATCCCGCCAAGCTTGCTGACCATCCAATATCTTGTATCCATGCTTATTCACTGGATATTCACAACTGGCATCCAGCCAGATTTATAGGCTGCCCAATATTTCCAATCCAATCTTGCCCAGTGGTATTGCATTATTGGCATCCAGCCAGAGCAATTGGCAATCTGGCACATAATAGTGCTGAATGTTTCAATAATCAGTACTACGGCTAGTTGCTATTTCGTACTATGGCTAATCAGTTCAGTTCAGTTCAGGCGTTCAGTCGTGTCCGACTCTTCGTGACCCTATGGACCATGTCACGCCACGCTTTCCGGTCTCTCACTATCTTCTTAACATCACATAGCTTCATCTGCAATGCCTCGAGAATGCCATCTAACCATCGCGTTCTAATATGGCTAATAGGCAACTATGGCTAATAGGCAACTATAAAGCCATCCCATACGTAAACAGTGCTGATATTTTTAATGTAGCTTTTTATTTAAATAAAGCATGCTGAGAATATTCATGCACAGAAAATAATACAGCTGGAAGGTACATTGCATTGTGATTTATTAGGTGTGCGTGGGTAACAGGGCGTGGAAATATTTAGGCAGAACTCTTATACTTCAGTGCTCCTCCTGTTTTTGCGTCCCCTGGCAAGGTGTTCTCAGATCCCAGGTTGGAGGAAGCCACTTGAGTTCATCACAGCTTCTTTTATGGTTGGTTGTATTGGCAGTAGCTCCCCGCATCCTTTAAAGATATGGACTTGAGCAGCGTGCATAACAATGTATTTCCTTTCGCAGATGGCCCATGGAAATAAAAGCAACATTCATAAATCCTTTTGAAAACTACAGTATAGCTAGACCGTGGAGTAAAAATGCAAAATAAAGCACTACCTGTTGGCACTCAGACAACTTTGTTGTCTGGTTTACTCCGGTTGAAATAAGCTGCATACTCGGTGAGGCCGGCCATATTAACTTGCTTACATTGGTTGCAACATCTGGCAGTGCACGGCTTCCCATGTGGATGTGTTGTTGACGCTGGAAACAAAACAAAATGACATTTGCCGTTATCTATTCGTTAAACGGTAGTCAGTGCTTCCCTTTTCTACTTGTAGCGCCTTTGTGATCGAACACCTGTAGAAGAAAGACATCGTCATAACTGCATGCTTCAAATCAATAGCTTTCCTTTGAATAGTTTTTGTTAGGATAGATTGCCACAAGAACTAAAAGAAACTACAGAAGAAACAAAAGACTTAAGAAATGGCAGTCGTACTCCGACCATGGATGCTAAAATTAGTGTACACCGCATCATTACTGCAAACAGAACATTTTAAAATTTGTCAAAGCTGCAGCCAAAACAACTCACGACACAGACACTTTGGGGTTTGTATAATATACTCAAATTGAAAAAATAAAGAAATCCATAGCTTAGTATCACGTTTGTTGTGGGAACAAGTTTGTACGCGTGGTAAAGTATAAGAACTATGGTAGCAACTGTAAATAAGAATCCCCTTTTCAGAATTTTTTTTCATAGAGTTTTTCGAGCGGACAGTAGAAGCTCTTGCACGTAGAAGATAAAGTGTCACGTTTCAGTCAAGCCTCTTTTTTCTGCGCGATATAACCATCTATAACTGTGGATAAGTGCATTTTAGAACGAAAGGTTCTTTTTATTATTTCCGCAAATAATCAAATTTAGCAGTAAGAATAAGTGCGTCGGCTGATCTTCTTTCCTGACGCTTTTAGTTTTCTACAATTAATAGTAAAACTGCACCTGCTGGCTATTTTATGACACTTTTACTACTCGGGATTAGTGCAGGAGAAAGACCAAACACAGAGAGTCTCTTTCTCAAGTGACTCCTATTGATGCAGCCCTGATTCTCATCACCCAAAGCCGAAGAATTAACTTACAACTGAAAAATGTAATGAACAATGTAGGCTACAATACCAAACCTGAAATTATTTTTACGGCACTGAAACATGGTGATTACCTCCAAAAGTTTCACTGCTGGCTCAATTTCAGGCTTCAAAGAAGGCGAGCGTACCCCGCACTGGACAAGTGGATACAGCAAAATGAAACAAATATAATGAGGAAAAGGATAGCCTGCCGAATGATGAGCCACTCTTAAAAAATAATATACATAGTTCAAAATGTATATTTTATGCATTTTTTTGCTTTTGTGCTCTTGCGCTACGTATGAACCAGCCGAGCCCTCGGTTATTACAAAGCTTCCTAAAGTGTTTACATATAACGTAGCTTTATTATGAAGTAAAATAGTATTCTTGCTATTCCATGTGTTGGTTGTGAAGCTTCGGTAGGTTATATTGCTTGCATGTTTGCACCGGACATCCGTGTTTAGCAACAACTACGTGCGTGGTAGCAGAGCATGACCAACCAGCCAGCAAAGTGAAAATTGCCAGTGCTGTAAAACATGGCATGTTAAATGTTTTCCATGCATAATATAGTGCGCAGACATCCAGAACGTCAGTGGCAAGTCTTGATAGCCAGCAGCAAGCTCCAGTGCTGAAGAACGTGTAATCGTTTAGCGGCAGCCATAGTCTCTACACTTCTAAACATGATGTTTCAACTCTAAAAATATCTAGGTGGACATAAATTGTAAAAGTAATGATGTATTTCCCAGTTCTCGCCTTGGCTGGCGTCTCGAGCTCGGAAACACGTCGTGGCGGTTTTGAATTGTGCTGGTGCTTTTTTTTTATTCATATATTTTTTCAGCTTTTTGCGCACGTGCGCTACTTAATAACTATTTAGACTTTATGCAAGGCGTTTCTTTTCGGACGACTGGTGTCACCAGTACGGAGTTTGCTAGTATGCCTCGTCCCAGCTCCAGCGTCACACTGGTCCGGTAATAAGGTATGACGTGGGGCGCTGGGCCTCAGCAGCGCTGGTTTTTGCAATAGAGGCAATAGTGCATAGCCCTTATTAGCACAAAAACATTAAATCGTGTGTTAAAGCTAGGCACATTTAGCTAAAGCAGGAAGCTTGGCAAGCTGACAATTGCATAGCAAAGCGCAATTTGTGCAAAGGTTAATGAACTAAAGGTTGAGAGTACTAAACAGATGTCTGCTGGACACCATTTTTTTTTGCTATGGACGCTGCCAGTGTGCATCTGTGTACATAGGTGTAGTACTATTATGTCCTCTGTAATCGTCCTTGTACATTATGGCGCCGAGTTTTTAACATTAAAACTAAAATTTTATTGTGTATACTCCATGGTGTATACTCTATAGTTATTTTCTTTTTCATTACTATAGTTTATCAGTCTCCTCTGCAACAAAAAGTCGACGAAAATACTCATTCTATTCCCATATATCAATGGAACATGAATGTCATTATGATACTGTTCATATAGGCACTATTTAGGTGATTCAAAGTATGAGAAACCTTCAACCAGGGCTCCCTCCAGAGCGCACGTATTGGTTTGGAATGTAAAAACTCCAATTTATAACCATGTAAAAGCAAGATTCTCATACATAACCGTTCTCTGAGCTGTCTTTGAGCTGCAGATGGCTGTCAACCAGCCTCTTTGCTGTGGCACTGTACAACTTCTTTTGGTACCTGGAAAAAAGAAATATGCTTGTAGGAATGCACTAGTTTAGGAGTGCGTCACAAGGCAGAACAATGAATTCTTCCAACTAATTCAAAGCAAGATAAGAGTTACCTACAATTACAAATAAAGGGTTTACATACCAGCATCCAAGTATTTTCACCAAACATGACCAAACCACTGGTCACATGAAAAAAGTGATATTGTGAAAAATCATTCTAAGAGATTGCATACATACCAGTGGTGGCATGGCAGCATTGTTTAATACCATTTCCTCTCCACATTTTGTTCTGGTGGGTACTCTGCTGATAGTTGCTGGCAGCATGAGGGGCCATTGCGATACAAAGAGCTGAGAGTTGTAACTGCTAACATGTCGTGAGCATATATAGTGAGTTCTTCACATCAACAACATAGTCTGATTATTGACAAACGTTTAAAGAAATAAGATGTAGTTTCAGCAAGTACACCTTTGCGGAGCTAAGTTTTTAAGAACTTTAAAAGGTACAAAGAGAACTTGACCACATCAAGGTAAACAAAAAACTGAAGGAATCAGGAAGCTCAAAATTACAAGAACAATCACTTACAGCACTTTAGAACTTAAATACCGAAGAAACGTGTCCTAAATGAGTTGAGTAATAACACGCTTGCTCATATCTGAAGCTGTAGAGTAAAACCATTTTTGGCAACTATAGCAAACCATTTCTTGCATGCCGTGTGTACACAAAACTAAACTGCTGTGCATGCATAAGCTGCACATGTGCTAGAATAGCATCTAAATAACAGCAAAAATAACCTTACCTATGCTTCACATTACAATTACAATGCAATCAAGAGCTTATTTTTACCAGGTGACATAAATAAAACTAAGTATGTGTAGCAGTGGCGTAGCGGGAGAACATCCGCCTCGCATGCAAAAGGACCGGGGTTCAAATCCCGGTGCCGCGCAATTCTCCACTGGATAAAAAAAATTCGCGTGTCGATGGAATTGCATCAACAGGTTTCGGGTGCGACATGGTGCCGGTGAACACCGCCGGCAACGCACTCCGTCACCAGAACAGGATTTAGCTACCCCCCAGGCAGCACACCAACATCGACCAACCCTGGCCCAACGTCGACAGAAATTCGTACCAACATTGGCGTAACACTGGTTTTTTGAGAAATTACTACATTTTTATATATTGGTCCGGCTTATACGCTAACATTGCACCTGTCTTGGCACTGCCAGCATAGGCTATCAGCTGGCTGTGCCCCTAGTGTCACGTACTGGCATGCCACTAGTATTCACTGGCACATGTGACATTGGCAATAAGCCGGTCATGCCGCTAGTATCACATAATGGTATTTATTGGCATGCGACAAGTATTCATCGGCACACGTGGTATTGGCACTGCCACTGTTAAGCCACCTTTAGCTATGCAGTTATTTTACCATTCCCTTACTGCTGCCATTTGCTTAACTGTCACTGACAATTGTGGTTTTCTTATGCAGTCATTTCCCAATACCACCTTGCATGTCATCTGCCTAAGGAGCCATAAAAACCATGCAATTAAATGAGGCAAGGAAAATATTTTCCGAAAACATTTTATTGAGAGCTCCTATACATGTACATGCCACAAGGACATCAGAGGGCCAAAATGCAGTGCAGGAGGCATTGGGTACAGGGTTAATATGGGAGAGGCTAGTAGGTGTAATTGGAAACAGGGCACTAAGCAGCACATGACCAGGTAGTGCAGGTAGAGGTGATGGGGTGCAGTGTGCATTGGCCATGGTGGAAGGGGCTGGACATGTTGAGCAGAATTGATGCACTATAGCCTTGTAGTGCGAGAGGTGTTGCAGGAATAGGAGGATGAGCATGGGTTCATTCCAGGGCAGTGTCCACCATAGATGGAAAATGGCAGTGGGCTGTGTTGAGCATGATAGTTGGCAGTGAAGGGTCAATGGATCAAGTGATGAGGTTGAGGGGGCGGGAGGAGAGCATGGCCCAGGTAGTAAGCAGGGCACCCCGCAGGAAACAACCATTCAGGAAGAGTTTGTTAAGGAGATTGGCCCGTGGGTCTTACAAATGACATCTGCACAAAAGGCAAGCAAATATCACCATAAGATCTAAACTCACCTTCTCAACACTTATCCAAATACATATTTGAAGTCTGGAAGCTCTATACGATTGAGTACAAAATACAGAACCCCGCTATAGTAAACTCGGATATAGTAAAAACTCTGATATAGTAAAGTGAAACTGAAGTCCCAGTTCATCTTCCATAGGCAACTGTACATTTCCCCCTTTATAATAAAGATGTTTATGGTAAAAATCGGTTAAACTGCTTCTGGCCATGGCGACGACTCCCGCGTACTACCTGGAGCCGCGCGGCCAAGACTTTTGTATTTGAAAGCAGAACAATAACGCCGAGTGTTCATTTAGGTGTCTTTACTACTAGCCGTAGCAGCAGTCAGAAGAAGCTTACTTTACAGAAGCCTTGGAGCCGTGAGGGAAAGCGCGCAGCGCGAAGTAGAAAAAAGTAAAGCTGTCTACAAATATACCAAGGAGGCGGCATGTTTCATTCAGAAAGTAAAGGAGTAAAAGTGCAGCAAGAAATAGGGAAGGGAAAGAAATGGGTCGACATTCACTGCAATGTGCCGTACAAATCATGAGGCAGTGGTAGCAGAAAATGGAGGTGCATCGAGTACGGTCTTACATCACTTGAGTGCCATGCGAATTTATCATTTATTCCATTTTAAAAGACAGAAATAGTAAGAAGGGACACCATGTTCATGCAAGACTTTAGTTTTTACATGAAATTGAACTCCACAAGATGTAGAGAAATTGTATAATGAAAAAATCACACAAAGAGATGATAAAAGCGAGATGGAAGGTATTTATGTTTTTTTTTTCATTAAGCAACAAGACCTGTTCAGTAAGTGCCTATTAACTACTAGACAGCACGTTCAGGACCATGTCATCACAGACCACTGACAGAGTAAAGACCATAATATAGTAAATATTTTCGCTGGCCCCAGTGGCTTTACTATCAAGGGGTTCTAGTGTATATATTGAAGGCCTATTGCCACACATTCTTCTTTTAGAGCACTTTGCGACAGGTTTCTGGGCATGCATCTTATGACGTAGGGATGATAAACGTATTGTGAGCGCAGCGCGTGAACTTTCTCCTCTTTCATCTGTATAGATCAATCATCATCATCGCTGACTGCTGTTCGGAGCATCGTGCGCTGTGTGCTAGCTGGTTCTGGAAAAGAACAGGCGTTTGTGCAAGTGCTGTCCCACAAGTGGCGCAGGTGCGATTCGTATTCCCCACCTCTCGCTTTAGACCCACCTACCGTTCTCCCTGGAGCTCCGTTCAGGCCTTCGCTTGCATCAGCGGCCCTGTACTATGGATGAGGACAACGGTGCTCGCTCACCCTCAGCGTCTCCTGCTCCTACTGCTGCTGCCCCTGCCTGGACAGTCACCAGCCGCCAGCGCGATCCCCAAATCTTTGCTGGCCTTCGCGGTGAAGATGTCGACGACT
This sequence comes from Amblyomma maculatum, assembly GCF_055883805.1. Lineage (NCBI taxonomy): Eukaryota > Metazoa > Arthropoda > Arachnida > Ixodida > Ixodidae > Amblyomma > Amblyomma maculatum. The sequence goes on from NC_139349.1 coordinate 184,311,045, forward strand.
GGCTCGACAACTACAACAGGGTCAGTACATTTAACCGCTGGGATGATGCTCATAAACTGTTTAACGTCGTCTTCTACTTGGCTCACGTCACCAAAACCTGGTTCCTCAACCATGAGGATGACATCGCTGACTAGCCTACATTCACGGACCAGCTAAAGAAAATTTTCGGCACTCCGGCTTGTCGCTCAGAGCAGGCAAAAAAAAAACTGGAAGCTCGTCTCCAGCAGCCCGGCGAGTCCTACACGTCGAATATCGAGGACGTTCTGGCCTGTTGTCGCCGTGTCGACGCTGCTATGCCCGAATCTGAGCATGTTCGCCACTTAATTAAGGGCATAAACACTGCTACTTTCAATGCCTTCGTGGTTAAAAATCCGTCATCCGTGTCTGACATCACATCCACATGTCAACGTCTGAACCAGCTACAGTCGTGCCGCCTCATGCAAGACCCCAGTGATGGCGGCTCCCTCATAGATGGAAATCTGCGGTCCCTAATACGCACCATGGTCCGAGAGGAGCTCTACGGCCTCACCAACCCCTCTACTGTATCTCCAACTTCCGCCAGCAACGGTGAATTTGCGCAGCATCATCAAAGATGAACTGACGAATTTCAACTGCACTGTGGCACCTGCCCCACCTCCCGTTGCCTCCCAACCTCCCTCGCCGCCTCCCAACACCCTTGCCAACCTATGCCGAGATTACTTCACGTCAACCCACCCCACCTTCCCCGACTTGTTCGGCACCCGTGTGCGGTCACGTCGCTGCCATGGCACCATATCCTGCAGTGTACCGTCCTGTTATAGCTTGGCACCCCTCCCGCCCTGCGTGCTACTATTGTGGGATACGTGGCCACATTGCCCGTGTCTGTCGCCGCCGCCAGCAGGACGAGCAACGGGGTTATGCTCCCTTTGAACGTGCCCGCGTGCGCCAGCTGATGATTCTACATTGCCTTACACAGACTTTTACCGGCGTTCTTCCTCTCCTCCGAATTCCACCGATGTTTCACGGCCCTCGCGTCCTTCCCGACGCCGATCCCCTTCGCCTTTTCGCCGCACGTCACCGCTTCGTCCTGCTTCGCAACCCTTCCAACCTATAACAGAAAACTAACCGAAGCAGTTTTTGAAGGAATATCTGCTTCGGGTTCGAAATCTACATATTCAGATATGTGGCGCAAACAAACACAAACACAGGAGAAGATCCACAACACACGCGCACACTACCAACTATAAGAAGAACCGGAAAACGCTTCCTCTTCTACACTCAGGCACATCTCAACTTCCTATTCTTCTCATCTTCCTCTTCTTTGCCAAGGGGAAGTGTTTTCCGGGTCTTCTTATAGTTGGTAGTGTGCGCGTGTGTTGTGGATCTTCTCCTGTGTTTGTGTTTGTTTGCGCCACATATCTGAATACGATGATGCACCAACTAGCCTCTCAAGCCGTTATTTCGAAATCTACACTTCCTCCTGGGCGACCGTCGAATATGTTAGTAGTGATCGCTGAAGGATTGTACGTTGAGGCCCTCATCGACACCGTAGCCGCTTATTCCGTCATACATTTCTCTCTGTGTCCTCATCTGCGCAACGTTATAACGCCATACATCGGTCCGCCACTTCGTGGAGCTAATGGAACTCTTATGAAACCCACCGGCCAATGCATAGCACGTGTCCTCATCGGTAACCAGCAGCATCATATTGAATTTATTGTGCTCCCCACGTGCGTTCATCTCATGATCTTGGGGTGGGATTTCTTATCGTCGGCGTCCGCCCTCATCTCTTGCCGTGAGCGCCTTATTCATCTTGCGGACCCCGATATATTACCGACTTCAGATTGTTCATCACCACACGTGTTCGCAGCAGTCGATTTCGTTTTGCCCCCAGGACCCGAGCAGCTGATCATTGTGGAATTGGACTACCCTCTCGATGGCGAGGCCTTCGTTATGCCCGCTCCTCAGTGGACCTCCGACGGCCAGGCTCTTGCCTCGTGCCTCACCTCCTTCACCCATGGTTCCGCGGTGGTTGCGGCCCTCAGTACAACTCTCCAGCCGTTCTTACTGCCCAGAAGAGCCACAGTTGCGTTTATTTTTGACTGCGATCCCGTTCCCCTCAAAACACTTTCCAGCGCACCACCGCCTGCTGCCAAGCCTCCATTTCCGACATCCTCTGCGCTCGCAGCCTCCATCAGCCCTGACCTTACATCCGAGCAGTCCACAGCTCTGCTAGACGTCCTCTTGTGACAACGAGAGTCTTTTGATGTGTGCGCCTCAGCATTGGGAAAGACCTCCGCCACCTCTCATCGCATAGAGACGGCTCTGCTATTGTTCGACGATGGCCGTATCGCGTTTCAGCAGCAGAACGCAAAGTCATTGAGGAGCAAGTTGCTGACATGCTTGCTCGAAATGTCATCCGGCCATCCACGAGCTCTTGGTCCTCACCTGTGGTTCTCGTTCGAAAAAAAGATGGCTCAGTCCGCTTCTGCGTGGAATACCGGTCACATAACAAGATCACGCGCAAGGATGTTTACCCTTTGCCTCGTACTGATAACGCATTAGACTGTCTCCAAGGCGCTGAGTATTTCTACAGTCTCGACCTCCGCTCGGGATACTGGCAAATTCCTATGAATGATGCAGACAAGCACAAGACTGCCTTTTCTACCCCCGATGGTCTCTACGAATTTAACGTGATGCCTTTCGGACTCTGCAATGCGCCGGCCACCTTTGAGCGCATGATTGATACCGTGCTACGCGGCATGAAATTGATACCGTGCTACGCGGAAAACATGCCTATGTTATCTCGACGACATCATTGTCTTCTCGTCAAACTTCGCTCAGCACTTACAGCGTCTCACTGAAGTCCTCACGTCCCTTGCCCAGGCGGGGCTTCAGCTAAATACCAAGAAATGCCACTTCGCCAGTAAGACCATCAAAGTACTCGGCCATGTCGTCAGTAAGGCAGGAATCCAGCCTGATCCCGAAAGAATTGCGGCTGTCGTTAATTTTCCTCGGCCCCAACGTCAGAAAGATCTTCGCAGCTTTCTTGGCTTAGCCTCCTACTTCCGCCGTTTTATTCGGAACTTTGCAACAATTGCGGCCCCGTTACACAACCTCGTGTCTTCCCAAGTGTTTTACACCTGGTCCACTGAATGTAAAGACGCCTTTAAAGCTCTCAAGCAGGCACTCACTTCCACTCCTGTGTTTCGCCATTTTGACGGTGACGCGCCCACCGTACTTCAAACAGACGCCAGTGGCCACGGTATTGGCGCGGTTCTTTTGCAACGCAACACAGTGTCGGAAGGGCTTTCTGCCAGAGTCGCCAAATACATTTCATCATGTCCGTCTTGCCAGCATCGCAAGCGTTCAACATCCCCTCATGCTGGCCTACTGCAACCTCTACCTTGCCCATCTGTACCTATTGACATGGTCGCCATCGACTTGCTTGGTCCTCTCCCTTTGACGTCAGACGGCAACCGTTTTGTTGTCACTGCAATCGACCATCTAACGCGGTACGCTGAAACCGCACCTCTTCGCTCCGGTGCCGCCTCTGAAGTCGCCGACTTTTTCCTGCGTGCGATATTTTTGCGTCATGGTGCTCCTCGTATTCTTATTAGCGACCGTGGAAAAAATTTCTTTCTCAAGTCCTTGAGGAAATACTGCGCGCAGCCAACACCGTCCATAAGACTTCTTCTAGCTACCACCCTAAGACCAACGGACTCATCGAGCGGTTTCATCGCACTTTATCCGACATGATATCCATGTATATCTCTCCTAATCACCGGAACTGGGACAACGTTTTACCTTTCGTCACCTACGCCTACAATTCCGCTGTTCAGCGCACTACTGGTTATAGCCCTTTCTTTTTAGTTTATGGCCGTCAACCATCGACAGTATTCGACACTACTTTCTTCTCTGCTCCCTCTACGTCTGAATCTTTGGGCGAAGAGCTTGCCACTCGTATGGCCCAGTGTCGCCAACTTGCCCGTTTGAACACTGAAGATGCTCAACAAGAACGCAAAGCCCTGTATGGTCAACGCCATCGAACTCCCTCCTTTTACACCGGTGATGAAGTTCTCGTGTGGACACCAATCCGCATTCCTGGCCTGCGTGAGAAGTTCCTCCATCGTTACATTGGCCCTTATACAGTACTCCAACAAACGTCTCCGGTGAACTATCGCGTTATTCCCTCGCACACCGTCGAAGATCGACGTCGTCGCTCGGAAGAGATCGTCCACGTCTCGCGCATGAAGTCTTATGCCCGTCGTACCTCATCCCTGTAATCAGCGACCAGGGTGGCCGCTCTCTTGTCGGGGGGATTTGTCTGAGCGCAGCGCGTGAACTTTCACCTCTTTCATCTGTATGGATCAATCATCATCATCATCATCGCTGACTGCTGTTCGGAGCGTCGCGCGCTGTGTGCTAGCTGGTTCTGGAAAAGAACAGGCGTTTGTGCAAGTGCTGTCCCACAATATATGCAAAATAATATCCATTCCAGATACAAAAAAAAGATATTTGGAATGAAAAACTTGCTTCCGGCGAACCGATAACTTCAGGTGCATGTTTAGTGTTCATATAGAATTACAGGTCCTGAAAATATGACGGTTCAGGCTCCAGAACTTTCAATTTTTAAAAAATCCTTAAACAACATTCCTGCAATAGACAATATGGATTACTAAGTATGCAAAACTGGATGATATTAAAGAACACATTAAAGAATATTTTTCTGCAGTACACTAGTTACAGGCACGCATACATTACTGCGGCCAGAATAAAGAAATCATTGCCCTGACAGAATCAATCAAGTGTTCTTCAATCAGCTAACTGAGGGAGATGTGTACATCGCAGATATTCTCAAGGCTGTGTACGCATATAATATTCTCAAGATCAGTGAACAATGAGATCCACCAGTGTGGTTTACAATAACTGTACCATTTCAAGTTCCAGCTTTTTAGTTTTCACAGCTTTATTGCTTGCTGCATTCTACTATAAACAATTGCCTTACTTGTAATGTACCAAGGAATAGTTTTCATAAAGTGCTCATTATAAACTAAAGCACCGGAACAACATACACACAAACAAGAAAAGATGAACGGGACAGAGCGCCATTCACAACTGATTTATTGTGCAGAATAAAGTACATATATATCTCACTGCCCGCATATGCGCAAGGAACACATTCAGCATCATGTAGTTTAAGATATGTTCAAGAAGCCCATGCCTCATACCAGAGCCTCTTTCTCTGAGAAAACATTTCTTGAACATAGCTTATCTTAAACTACATGATGCTGAATGTGATGTAGCTGAATGTGTTCCTTGCGGATGTGCCGGCAGTGAGATATATATGTACTTTGTTCTGCACAATAAATCAGTTGTGAGTGGAACTCTGTCCCGTTCTTTTCTTGTGTGCGTGCGTTGTTTTGGCGCCTTCAATTTATAATAAATAAACACGAACAAGCCCAACAAGAAGTTCTCCTAATCATACAGTACATGCTTGTTCCGCTAAAATTATTGCAGTCAGCCTGCATTGAGCAATTGATCAAGTACTAGAAATTTACTTTGTAAAGGCCGGAAAATGTTATGCTAGGTCTGAGTACAATGATATCGTACTTCCTTATCAGCTAGCAGCCTACAAGGTATGCATTTTTGCTCATCACAGCTAATCATATGGCCATACCATCGGCAACCTTCCACGTGCAAGATTATTTTCAGTTAGGCATACATGGGCGATTTTATGTCCACGTACCAGGTGTGGTGCTCGGGCATCCGATTTCTTCAAACCAATTCATAATGGTTGTTGTTATAGAGAATAGTAATCTGCCTCAATATCGGAGGCCAAATATTATTTTCATTGCTTAAGCACACCTTAAAATACAATGCTTGATGTGACTATGGGATCATAAAAAAAACGATACATCTAGCATGACAGTGATTTTTCATTTTCACCCTATCACAAGTTCCTTGAAAAACCAGTTTAATCCTGAGCTGAAAAGTTGTTTCGCACCCATTTTATATTTCAATATCTATAAAATGTTGCTATTTTGTAAATATATTTCAAAATCAAAATTTCTTAACAGCCTCAAAAATTATTTTTTTTTTCAAAATGGACAATATTTTGTACTCAAATTAAAAATAAGATTGTGTCTGGAGAAATAGTATTATTTGCAGAACAAAACAGCACATATGCAAAAAAGCACCAATATCGCTCAAATGTAATGTGCAATACACGAACTGAGAGTTCACCTAAAATTACAAGTACAATAGCCCTGTGTACATGGACTCGACAGCACCGGGTGAATCGGCGATTAGTAAGCAAGGTCATCATTACTCGACCCGGCTGATGTCAACATGAACTCGCTTTCTAGTGAGTAAGTATCGTAGCAGAGCGTAGCATCGAGATTCGAAGTTATTGTGCAAGTTCTTACTCATATTTGATGGCATTGCCTTTTACAATCGAGAGCTTCGATTATTTTTATCGTTGATGAGCGCTAAAATGCATTCATTTTCAGCGACGCTCGTCGCCGCTCCAGAGGCTTTTTCATATCCCAGAGTTCCCCATAACTAGACTCCCTGACTGGACAGCGTCTACATGCCTTTAGATAAGCGGGTCAAGAGAATTAACCTACCCCCTGCAAGCGAGTTAACGCGACCCACTCCGCCGCCTATTTTACTCTCGACCCGACTGTGTATACATGAACCCCACAACTGATTTTTCACTCGACATACGTACTCGACCCAATTCTGCCGAGTTCATGTATACAGGGGTGGAACGCACGTGCCACAAGTAACAATGCTGCTAAGAATCCAATCTGTTTTCTTCTGGCTCATCCAGTTTTCTAAAACATATCTTGTCTGATAAAGGAGGATATTTGGAGTTAAGCAGCTAAGCAACACAAAATCCATATGCTGACTCCTCAATGCACTTACAGTTGCAATTTGGTTGGTCATGTGGCAGTTCACTAAACCGTCTGACTATACATGATAATCAAAATAAAAAATCGGGGGATCATTTCTACTTTTATTAAGACATGCAAAAGCTTTTTTGTTGTTGGCATAGCATTCAGAGACTGCGGGAGTTTGGCAGTTTTATACGTCTTACTTCGTTTGGCAGTTGCAAGGGGATGTAGAAAAGGAAATATGAGTAGGGAATATAAGGGATGACAGCATCCCGAAATGAAACTAATGGACCAATGATGCCCACTGCGTATCTTAATTGGCGTCACTGGTAACATCAAACACAGAAAATCGTCCTTGAGTATGACCAATGTGAAGCCCAGGAGGTGAGTTGGTTGTGGGCAGGTAGTTGGAAAAGGGCAGTCCCCCTGAGAGGTAGGCGGCAAGATCACTGCCACCCATTGCGGGGAAAGCCCTGGCAAGCATGCAGACAAAGGCGCACATATATAAGAGCAATAAATGCACAAGCAATGCACCCCTGAATGAGCAGCTTCACTAATAATTTCCTGCACTGTAAGCAAGTCTGCTCTGTTTTCCGAACTCAGAAGCATATGCAAAAACAAACAATGTTCTCTAAAATTTACAAAATTTGAACGAGTATTGCATGGTGATCTCCTTTCTGCAAATGTCTTGCTCTAGGGTTACAGAATAAATTCATTGCAGCTGTGAATAAAGCGAGTTGGGAGCTAATGGCAAATCGCAATGGCTTGGGGAGAGAATTATTTATAATTGTTACTTTGAGCAAAGTAAATAGCCTGGTTTAGGTCAAAGTAATATTACATCTACATGGCTGAAGCCAGTGTAGGCAACCACAAATGTACAAGCAGTCAGTAACTGCATATCTGTATGAACAAATACATACAGTGCAGGCAGCAGTAATGAAGGGAGAGTGGAATGCAAATAACCTTAGCAATGCTGAATGGCTTTCTTCTCAGCAACCTCAATACATGCTTCCTGCGAATTCTTGTAATGCAAGCATAATCAAGTATGCTAAATATTCCACCACTGAAAGCACCTGCACTCCCGTTTTACGCAAATGACAACTACTTCGTAAGTTCACAAGCTATGTCTGTTATTGTGCTATTACACCACAGGTTCACTCAATCATGCCTCCACTTGAAATAGTCACATACTATTGAAATAAAGCAATGAAATATAGCACCAGCTATTAAAGCACTGCCAGGGACATGAAAGATATTATTTTCTGCATACTGTGGGCAAGACTTTTGAACCAGTAAGTCTTGAGCTAAAAAGCCAGAAAAAGTCATATAGCATGCAATCATACAGCAAAAAGCCAGCAGAGCATTTAAACAAGCGTTGAGGTGCCGGCTAGTTGGTAATACATTTTGGAATAACAGCGCGAAGGACGAGGACGGAGATAGAAGGACACAAACACAGCGCTGACTGACAACTGATTTAATTGCAGAAGTTGGCAAGCATATATACATGGCATGATGCTCCACAGAAAAACAAATAAAACAGATTCAATGCGCATGCCGAAACCAAAGCCAATTATCTCTTTTTACGCATTGCCAGGAACGCAAGCTCTTTGTCCGATAAGTGGGAGGCTTAGCGCGGAACAAACAAGGACAAGAGAGGCACACAGGACGAGCGCTAACTTACAACTGAAAATTGGAAGGGAAAATGTACGAACTCGAGGAAAAAATATGTGCGCATGCTCTATAAAGCCCTGAATTGCCATTCAAAAAAACTTTAAAGCTACGACATTAAAACCACGACAGGTCAAGACCAAGGCCGTCGCTTTCCTGAATGAGCTAAATTTGGAACGACTGAGGAAGAGTGTCCAGAAGAGCGAGGGCCTAGTACTGAATGTGTTCTTCAGCGCTAAGACGCATAAGCCACAATGCCCACTAAGAGCTATAGTTACTGAACGGAATTCCTGGCAAGCTGAAGTCAGCAAATTTCTGCATCGTCACCTCAGTACACTTCAAATTGAAGATCCGTACAAAGTGAGCAGTGCGGCCCAAGTGGTGGAAGTGCTGCGGGAAGACTCGCGTGGAGCGAACAATGGCTTCTCGGTGGACATTGAGGAACTGTTCTACTCGGTTCCGCACGACGAACTCCTTCTTGCAGTCCGGGAGAGCATTGATATATCTGGTAGTGTCGCCTTTCAGAACGAGTGCGGCCTCACCGTGGAGGCGTTTTTAGAATTACTGACGTTTTACCTCAATTCAACTATTGTTAGCTTTGAGAAAAAATGTTATGTCCAAAAACGCGGAATTTGTATCGGCTCTTGTGTAGCTCCTGTTTTGTGCGAAATTTTTCTAGCTAAATTTGACCGTGAGTTAAGCCAGAATGTGAGTAATGATTGTGTGGCGCATGTCTTTAGATTTGTTGACGACTTCCTGGTCCTTTTACAACTAAGGGATGATAACTTTGACTTTGTTGCAGACTCGGTCCTGGGGCGGTTTTTTGCCGTTACCAGTTCCCTGAATTTTACCTTTGAATTAGCACAAAATAATTCACTTCAGTTTTTAGATCTAAGACTGTGTTTTAACATGACAAGCCACATTTGTTGGGCCTATATGCCACGCACTAAGATGACCCCTCTACCTTATCATTCCTCACATTCTAAGCTCGTTAAACGTGGTATTGTCTCATTGTCTTTTAAATCCGCGCTATCTAAGTCCTGTGTTCACCAAGTGGAACCAAGTTTCGCACTTCAGGCCGAACGCCTCAAGGATGCTAGCTATCCTGTTTCTCTGCTGACGGCAGTCGCGGAAAGCTTACTTAAGCCGCTACGGAAGTATGAAAAGAACGAACCTGCACTCAGCACTGCCTCAGATTTTAGAGAGAAAAAGAAATACGTGGTGGTGCCTTACGTTCACCGCGTAACGCACAACCTAAAGAGAATAGCGGGAAAGTTCGATGTAGACGTTGTTTCCACAGCACCTCAAAAACTGTCTAGTCTGTGCGCTCTGACCAGCCTAAGCCACCAGAAACCAGCATGTAGTGTAAAGCATGTAACTAAGTTCGTTGCCTGTAAAGTGGGTGTTGTGTATGAAGTCCCTCTAAGCTGTGGCCGCGCCTATATAGGCCAGACTGGCCGATGTCTAAATGAGCGCTTAAGGGAACATGCTGCATCGTTTAAATCGTCCCAATCTAATAACCTGCCTAGGCATTGTTTAAGTTGCAAATGCCATCCACGTTTCGGGCAAACAAAAGTTCTTGGTCGGTCTAAGGTGCAATTAGCAAGAGAACTTCTTGAGGCGTCATTCATCCATAGATTAGGAACCGATAAGTGTGTCAGTGAAACGTCGGTTATTCTGTTGAAAAAGGAAGCATTGTTTTTAAATGCTGTGTAAGTTTTTGTATGCTTCCGGTATTTCTTCTCTATCTCTTCTGTTTTATCTGCCTTTGGGTGGCCCTAGATTATCTTGAATTATCTTTCCAGTCATGCAAATTCAGGGATTTATAGAGCATGCGCACATATTTTTTTCCTCGAGTTCGTACATTTTCCCTTCCAATTTTCAGTTGTAAGTTAGCGCTCGTCCTGTGTGCCTCTCTTGTCCTTGTTTGTTCCGCGCTAAGCCTCCCACTTATCATGTATTACCAACTAGCCCAGAACTCTACTTTGCTCTTTGTCCGATAACGCAAGGGAAGGAGTGCTAATGCATCGGTCCCCAAGCTCCAAAATTTTTTCGGCTTAAATAATTTCTCTTGTGGTGTGGTCTTTATTTTTCTGGTAAGATTAATAATTTCTCTTGTGGTGCGGTCTTTATTTTTCTGGTAAGATTTGCATTTATCGAAAAGGGGTTTACCAGAAATCTTACCAGAAAAATAAAGACCGCACCACAAGAGAAATTATTGAAGCCGAAAAAATTTTGGAGCTTGGGGACCGATGCATTAGCACTCCTTCCCTTGCGTTATCGGACAAAGAGCTTGCGTTCCTGGCAATGCGTAAAAAGAGATAATTGGCTTTGGTTTCGGCATGCGCATTGAATCTGTTTTATTTGTTTTTCTGTGGCGCATCATGCCATGTATATATGCTTGCCAACTTCTGCAATTAAATCAGTTGTCAGTCAGCGCTGTGTTTGTGTCCTTCTATCTTCGTCCTCGTCCTTCGCGCTGTTATTCCAAAAAGAGCATTTAAAGCCTTTATATAATGCAAAACAAAGGCAATGTGTCTTACCTACTGAGGCAATGTTTCCTTACACACAGCAAGTTTCATGGCAAGGCTCCCACAGTTGTTGACAGGTTATGCAGCACCAAACCTTTGACGATGTTGTCTGCCTCACATTCAGGCAGCACCCCTTTGATGGCAGATGATTGTACAAAAGCAGATTGTGCAAAAGCAGTGCGATGATAAAAGTGGAACAGCTGGACTGTGGGCGTTATAGAGCAAAGAGCCCTAAATGCAAGGAAAGAAAGTCTCCATTAAATCGATGCCTCTAAATCATGATAACAGCATACCACGGCTCTTCTCTGTTTAGTTAATCTATAATTTCAATTGAAAGCTGTCTAAAAAAATGGACTAATTGCAGCTCTATGTTACACATGGTATAACTTAGCTGTACCAGAAGGTGGGGCGATCAGTTAGCATAACGACCGGAAAATGTATACTGATGTTTCATGCAGTCTTGATGCTGGAGCAAAGTGTCACGGTGCGAAGGACAAAATTAAAAGCAGGAACGGGCGCCAAACGTGTGCTACACAACCGACGCGACTAGAGGTGTGCACGGGCATAAATTTTGAGCCCGACCTGGGCCTCATGCTACAAACCCGAACCCGGCTTGGGACTGAAATTGCCTGAGCCCACCCAGCGCTCACACTTAAGGCTCCGGCCTTGCTGGACATGCTATAACCGACCAGTTGCAAAACCTACAAGTCGGCTTCCCTGTGAGGCAGGAATTCGCGCACAGTGGCGACAGAACCTGATTCAGGGATAATAGGTGCACTACATGCATCTACCACAGTCCACGCTGCTTGGGATGCAGTTCCCCACGCACAGGCCATTGTCAGAGAAAGGTTTTCGGGCATTCTTAACACTGGAATAAAGGGGGGAGCACTGTCACGCTATGGGTGAAGAAAGAAAATTTAGAAAAGGGACACTAACCGGAGAGGGTAATAGTGGGGCGACAATGCGCACGCGAATAATACTGTGACGAATAGGCAAGAAGTCAGGCGATGTGCTAGCACTGTACCCAATTATTACCCCAAATTCTATGCTGCCATTGTGCAGGAATGTCTGCCGCACAGGGAAGCTGACTTGTAGGTTTTGCAACTGATGTATTGCAGCTGAAGCAACGATACAGAAAGAAAAAAATAGGCGACAATCCCTGGCGATGCATCGCGCGACGACGACGCCAACGCCTGTCGGTGCCGCTGGTGCACATCGCACAGAGCGAAGGACCTCAGCGACAGAGAGGCGTTTTCAGCCTTGCTTTGTTAGCGCCGCCTCTTCGTTTGGTAAATAAGTAGTTACCCTATATCCAGTTTCTTGCACTAAACAGCAACACTGATGAACTTTCTTGAAAAGCGTCGAGCCCCCCCCCCCCCCCCCCCAAAAAAAAAAAAAAAAAATTGTCCCAGCGCAGTGGCGCGCAACTATATTGTGATGCAGACATGATTAAAAGCAGTGGCGTTTTTCTGCAACTTTCGAAAATTAGCAATATCTAGCTACACTAGCCTTTTTTGTTTTGCAATACTACCCGTCTCGATGCGCTCATATATCCACGGATCAGACGAAATGAGTGTCTGCAGGATTTTCGCTCATACCGGACTGGGGAAACAAACTTCTCATGAAAAAAAAAAAAGTGTGTACCCCAAAGCCTTTTGCGATTGCCTGCCTTACGAGCTGGTTCCGGCCACATGAGCGATTTTCTAAAAACCCAGAACCTGGGCGACAGCGCAGAGCGGCAATGCATTAGCTGTCCTCAGCCCACCGCGCATTGTGCTGCCGCGCGACTCATGTGGTTAGCGCTTTATCGCACCAGACACGAGAAAATACTCCGCCGACTCCGCCCGAGTTCACCCGAGGGAACCCGAGAGGCCGAGCCATGGACGGCTCTACGCCGTGAATATCCGAAGTTGTCTTTTAGGGCTACGATGCCAGGCAGTTGTTTATTTGAGGAAATTAGAACTCTGGAAAACAGTAACGGTTTAACTTGAAATAAGCTGCAAAATGATTGGCATCAAGTCGCACACACTTGAGAACCACTTTTGAAAATTCAACAACGTAAAAAAGATGGCAAAAGAAGACAAATCTCCCTAGCACATGGCTTACGCAGCCTGGAGCAACAATGAAATGTAAGACAGCGCTTGTAATTTAAAAAATGCTCAATCTAAGAGGCTAATATTTTGCTCCAATATACACAAAGGCTTTATGAAATCTGAATGAGAAAATTTGAAAACTTACATGGAATGTTTCTTGAAGAAGCATTCTCCGTGCGCGGCGCCACTGAACGTCGAGCCGAGCGTACGAGTGGCCGTTGGATGGACGAAAGAACGTAACGCCCTCTTTCAAACAAAATACAACTGTCGCCGGCTAAGCGATTGTCGCGTCATACTTTGGGCTTTGTAGTAATCGCTTTTTCAGCAGCTCGATGGTCTCGGTTTTGTACCCTCCGTTTAGCAAACATTTCCTAGATGACAGGACTTGAATCAGCCTTGAACGATGCCCTGCTGCTGCTGCTGCTGCTGCTGCTGCTGCTGCTGCTGCTGCTGCTGCTGCTGCTGCTGCTGCTGCTGCTGCTGCTGCTGCTGCTGCTGCTGCTGCTGCTGCTGCTGCTGCTGCTGCTGCTGCTGCTGCTGCTGCTGCTGCTGCTGCTGCTGCTGCTGCTGCTGCTGCTGCTGCTGCTGCTGCTGCTGCTGCTGCTGCTGCTGCTGCTGCTGCTGCTGCTGCTGCTGCTGCTGCTGCTGCTGCTGCTGCTGCTGCTGCTGCTGCTGCTGCTGCTGCTGCTGCTGCTGCTGCTGCTGCTGCTGCTGCTGCTGCTGCTGCTGCTGCTGCTGCTGCTGCTGCTGCTGCTGCTGCTGCTGCTGCTGCTGCTGCTGCTGCTGCTGCTGCTGCTGCTGCTGCTGCTGCTGCTGCTGCTGCTGCTGCTGCTGCTGCTGCTGCTGCTGCTGCTGCTGCTGCTGCTGCTGCTGCTGCTGCTGCTGCTGCTGCTGCTGCTGCTGCTGCTGCTGCTGCTGCTGCTGCTGCTGCTGCTGCTGCTGCTGCTGCTGCTGCTGCTGCTGCTGCTGCTGCTGCTGCTGCTGCTGCTGCTGCTGCTGCTGCTGCTGCTGCTGCTGCTGCTGCTGCTGCTGCTGCTGCTGCTGCTGCTGCTGCTGCTGCTGCTGCTGCTGCTGCTGCTGCTGCTGCTGCTGCTGCTGCTGCTGCTGCTGCTGCTGCTGCTGCTGCTGCTGCTGCTGCTGCTGCTGCTGCTGCTGCTGCTGCTGCTGCTGCTGCTGCTGCTGCTGCTGCTGCTGCTGCTGCTGCTGCTGCTGCTGCTGCTGCTGCTGCTGCTGCTGCTGCTGCTGCTGCTGCTGCTGCTGCTGCTGCTGCTGCTGCTGCTGCTGCTGCTGCTGCTGCTGCTGCTGCTGCTGCTGCTGCTGCTGCTGCTGCTGCTGCTGCTGCTGCTGCTGCTGCTGCTGCTGCTGCTGCTGCTGCTGCTGCTGCTGCTGCTGCTGCTGCTGCTGCTGCTGCTGCTGCTGCTGCTGCTGCTGCTGCTGCTGCTGCTGCTGCTGCTGCTGCTGCTGCTGCTGCTGCTGCTGCTGCTGCTGCTGCTGCTGCTGCTGCTGCTGCTGCTGCTGCTGCTGCTGCTGCTGCTGCTGCTGCTGCTGCTGCTGCTGCTGCTGCTGCTGCTGCTGCTGCTGCTGCTGCTGCTGCTGCTGCTGCTGCTGCTGCTGCTGCTGCTGCTGCTGCTGCTGCTGCTGCTGCTGCTGCTGCTGCTGCTGCTGCTGCTGCTGCTGCTGCTGCTGCTGCTGCTGCTGCTGCTGCTGCTGCTGCTGCTGCTGCTGCTGCTGCTGCTGCTGCTGCTGCTGCTGCTGCTGCTGCTGCTGCTGCTGCTGCTGCTGCTGCTGCTGCTGCTGCTGCTGCTGCTGCTGCTGCTGCTGCTGCTGCTGCTGCTGCTGCTGCTGCTGCTGCTGCTGCTGCTGCTGCTGCTGCTGCTGCTGCTGCTGCTGCTGCTGCTGCTGCTGCTGCTGCTGCTGCTGCTGCTGCTGCTGCTGCTGCTGCTGCTGCTGCTGCTGCTGCTGCTGCTGCTGCTGCTGCTGCTGCTGCTGCTGCTGCTGCTGCTGCTGCTGCTGCTGCTGCTGCTGCTGCTGCTGCTGCTGCTGCTGCTGCTGCTGCTGCTGCTGCTGCTGCTGCTGCTGCTGCTGCTGCTGCTGCTGCTGCTGCTGCTGCTGCTGCTGCTGCTGCTGCTGCTGCTGCTGCTGCTGCTGCTGCTGCTGCTGCTGCTGCTGCTGCTGCTGCTGCTGCTGCTGCTGCTGCTGCTGCTGCTGCTGCTGCTGCTGCTGCTGCTGCTGCTGCTGCTGCTGCTGCTGCTGCTGCTGCTGCTGCTGCTGCTGCTGCTGCTGCTGCTGCTGCTGCTGCTGCTGCTGCTGCTGCTGCTGCTGCTGCTGCTGCTGCTGCTGCTGCTGCTGCTGCTGCTGCTGCTGCTGCTGCTGCTGCTGCTGCTGCTGCTGCTGCTGCTGCTGCTGCTGCTGCTGCTGCTGCTGCTGCTGCTGCTGCTCATCATCTATGTAGGGCTCTGCGCCAGCAGCGAAGGGCGTCGTCGCCCTGGAGAGGCGCCTAGCTGTTTTGTTTACAACACCCAAACCTGTTGTATATTGTGAATGCTGTGTTCTACTACGAATAGTGTGCTCACGTTTAGCATACCAACGAAAATGTTTTCGTACAATAGGGCTCAATCGAGTGGAATATTTAAATCACCCTGAAATGAGGATTTGAAGCAAGTTTGTTGAAAATTATTGAGCTAAGCATCTCAGTACCACGACTTGCCACCTCTTTATATACTAGTTGCACCCGATGCTTACATTTTTTTCTCATATCCGCACCGTCAGCATCATTCTATCTGCTAGATTAGTCGCTTGGTGGCCCGATTCATTAGGCGCTTGTTTCTTTCTCAGTTTAGTTTCTTGCGTATATTTTATTGGCCAAGAAAATGCGGTAAAACCACATTTCTCTATGCAACCTGTTATGAGAGCCCAGAAATGTTTGAAAGAAGTCTCCAGTCTGTTAGCCTTCGTCTTTTTATTACTGCGCAGTTCCTTCCCCTGGGCGGCGGCCGTCCGCCCCTTTGACCCTGAGGGGTGCGTCGACCCGTCCACCGCTTTGGCGCACCTGCGTGGATTTCGACGCGCGCATGCAACCTCGGACCTTGCTCGCATCGCATGCGGTGAGAGAGTGCGATCCGGGGAACGACAGGAGCGCGAAGTGCGCGAGGACTGGATTGAGCGGTGCGTCAGCACGGAGAGCAGGCGCTGGAAAACTGTGAGAACGAGCGTGTGCGAAATAAAGATGTGTCATCGTAATCCAGTTGTTTATATACCCATTGTACTTTTTCGTATTTTATTTGTGTTTCCAGTCTTTTCTTTCACATTTTTTTTTCGTTCTAATGCTAACAAGTCAGTTTACATGTGGGTATCTTCCCTCCATGCACAATATTTGTAAAAAAAAAAACTACCTTCCCCGCGCACGCCTGTAACTGTTCCACCACAGAGGTAGTTAGAGAATAAATAAGCTTCTTGTGAAATGTGGAAGCCTGCCCGCCGCCATGCCACGGGCGACTCTAGCTGGCTCTGCGATCATTTTTGCCACTGCAGTGATGTGAATATTCGCGGCTTGTTTAGCAAATAGCTATCGAACTCGTTTGCTGAATGAGTGTTTAAAGATAATCATAGAGCATTTACCAGTACCGTATGTGTGCGATATTCGATCAGTGATTAATGCGCCATGGTCATTGCAGTCGTACTTTTGATTATACACGTATGGAATGGTCTACAATTGCAAAGTTTAAGACGTAAGTTACGCCAGCTCTACGTATGTCAAATAGGCATATGAAAGAAACAGAGCCTTAAAGTATAGCGGCTGACGCATTGCGTCGTAAACTGGGCGGCGGCCGTGTGCACCTTGAACCACACGTTGAGCGTCAGGGCCTGCGTCTTGGATTGCATCGCGCAGCATGTAACCCGACAACCCCACCTGCAGAGCGAATCCACTAGGGCAAGTCGGCGCCACTGTTGCTGGCGCCGTGCCTTCATGTTTGCCTTGCTTTGTTTGTAGTGTTTTCAATGAACCTAGCAAGCAGCGAACAGAGCGTCCGTATTTCGGCGCGAGTGAGTGCCATCAGTGGACTGGAACAGAAGTACGCGGTGTGTCGTCAACAAGAGCGGACGCTTGAGAAAAAACAAATGCGCGAACGATTGCGATGAAGAAAAGTGAAACTGTAATCCAGGTAATTGTTTTCAGCATAACCTTAATATTATTCATACTGAGATTGTACGTTCAGTTTTTTCTCTCAATTTTTTTTCTAATACTTCTTAGAGCGACAACGAAGCGTCGATACGATTTGCCATTTGTGGGAACGTCCATGCATGTGCGGAACGACGTTTAATTTACCGCTGAATAACCCAGCTTTAATTTAGATCACCATTGTTAAATCGTTTAGGCGAAAGTATGTGCTGCGATGCTTTGTATTCGTATAGCTTAAACGGCCTAGTGCATTTTTAAAGTGTATTTTGATGGAAGCGCGCTCGCCATAGTCGATCTGAGTCACGTACGAGCCTTAATAGGCCGACCCTTATCGCTCATTAATTGCATCGCACTGCATGCGTGTCCTGCAGTAATCGTCTGTTTGATGCCACTGTTGATAAAACTAATACACTCCGGGGCAAAGAAATTTGCTAAAACTTTTGGAATTCCCTTCACGCAGAGCAGCAGGAATCGCCACGGGAGCAGCCATGGAAGAACCTAAACCATTGCCGAATAGAATACAAAAACTAGCAACCATTGCCTATGCACAATATATGACATGTCGTTTTGATCATTCATAACCTCCCGGTCGGCGTGGAGCTATTTATCGCCGCCGCCACCCTGACGGACCAGCACACGGTGGTGAACTTATTGATATTGGACGCCGTTGACCGATTGTCGGTCTCATCCAAATTCATCACAGTATACATGTGGATTGATTACAGTGACAGCTTAAGTCAATGAAGATCTAGTGTAAAAGAACATGGTGTAATGTAATCCAAAGTTTGACGGAACGCCGTCTAGTCAGGTAAAAAATATAAAAAACGCTTTGCCCCGTTCAGAGTTCCCGGGTATCATATATAAGATACCGTGTGACGATTGCAGCTCTGCCTACATCGGCGAGACTGGAAATCTGCTCAGGCGACTAAAAGAGCACTGCAATGATGTCGCCAAGAGCCGGACAGCGTCAAACGCTGTGGCAGAGCATGCGCATAAGGAAGGCCACAAAATTGCTTGGGATGACGTGGAAATCGTCGCTACCGAAAGAAACCTGTCAGCACGAAACCTGTCGTAATCCAGTTGTTTATATACCCATTGTACTTTTTCGTATTTTATTTGTGTTTCCAGTCTTTTCTTTCACATTTTTTTTTCGTTCTAATGCTAACAAGTCAGTTTACATGTGGGTATCTTCCCTCCATGCACAATATTTGTAAAAAAAAAAACTACCTTCCCCGCGCACGCCTGTAACTGTTCCACCACAGAGGTAGTTAGAGAATAAATAAGCTTCTTGTGAAATGTGGAAGCCTGCCCGCCGCCATGCCACGGGCGACTCTAGCTGGCTCTGCGATCATTTTCGCCACTGCAGTGATGTGAATATTCGCGGCTTGTTTAGCAAATAGCTATCGAACTCGTTTGCTGAATGAGTGTTTAAAGATAATCATAGAGCATTTACCAGTACCGTATGTGTGCGATATTCGATCAGTGATTAATGCGCCATGGTCATTGCAGTCGTACTTTTGATTATACACGTATGGAATGGTCTACAATTGCAAAGTTTAAGACGTAAGTTACGCCAGCTCTACGTATGTCAAATAGGCATATGAAAGAAACAGAGCCTTAAAGTATAGCGGCTGACGCATTGCGTCGTAAACTGGGCGGCGGCCGTGTGCACCTTGAACCACACGTTGAGCGTCAGGGCCTGCGTCTTGGATTGCATCGCGCAGCATGTAACCCGACAACCCCACCTGCAGAGCGAATCCACTAGGGCAAGTCGGCGCCACTGTTGCTGGCGCCGTGCCTCCATGTTTGCCTTGCTTTGTTTGTAGTGTTTTCAATGAACCTAGCAAGCAGCGAACAGAGCGTCCGTATTTCGGCGCGAGTGAGTGCCATCAGTGGACTGGAACAGAAGTACGCGGTGTGTCGTCAACAAGAGCGGACGCTTGAGAAAAAACAAATGCGCGAACGATTGCGATGAAGAAAAGTGAAACTGTAATCCAGGTAATTGTTTTCAGCATAACCTTAATATTATTCATACTGAGATTGTACGTTCAGTTTTTTCTCTCAATTTTTTTTCTAATACTTCTTAGAGCGACAACGAAGCGTCGATACGATTTGCCATTTGTGGGAACGTCCATGCATGTGCGGAACGACGTTTAATTTACCGCTGAATAACCCAGCTTTAATTTAGATCACCATTGTTAAATCGTTTAGGCGAAAGTATGTGCTGCGATGCTTTGTATTCGTATAGCTTAAACGGCCTAGTGCATTTTTAAAGTGTATTTTGATGGAAGCGCGCTCGCCATAGTCGATCTGAGTCACGTACGAGCCTTAATAGGCCGACCCTTATCGCTCATTAATTGCATCGCACTGCATGCGTGTCCTGCAGTAATCGTCTGTTTGATGCCACTGTTGATAAAACTAATACACTCCGGGGCAAAGAAATTTGCTAAAACTTTTGGAATTCCCTTCACGCAGAGCAGCAGGAATCGCCACGGGAGCAGCCATGGAAGAACCTAAGCCATTGCCGAATAGAATACAAAAACTAGCAACCATTGCCTATGCACAATATATGACATGTCGTTTTGATCATTCATAACCTCCCGGTCGGCGTGGAGCTATTTATCGCCGCCGCCACCCTGACGGACCAGCACACGGTGGTGAACTTATTGATATTGGACGCCGTTGACCGATTGTCGGTCTCATCCAAATTCATCACAGTATACATGTGGATTGATTACAGTGACAGCTTAAGTCAATGAAGATCTAGTGTAAAAGAACATGGTGTAATGTAATCCAAAGTTTGACGGAACGCCGTCTAGTCAGGTAAAAAATATAAAAAACGCTTTGCCCCGTTCAGAGTTCCCGGGTATCATATATAAGATACCGTGTGACGATTGCAGCTCTGCCTACATCGGCGAGACTGGAAATCTGCTCAGGCGACTAAAAGAGCACTGCAATGATGTCGCCAAGAGCCGGACCGCGTCAAACGCTGTGGCAGAGCATGCGCATAAGGAAGGCCACAAAATTGCTTGGGATGACGTGGAAATCGTCGCTACCGAAAGAAACCTGTCAGCACGACTGCACCTGGAATCTGATTATCCAGTCAACGGCAAACACTATCAACAGAACAAAGGGAAACCTTCCCCCAGCTTACGCAAAATCATTACATCGCCTTTTTAAAGCTATTTAAGCGCCTCTTCTATCGCCAGGTTCTTCATTGTGAACAAGGAACCCGTAGGGGTTCCGAAACGTCAACCATCTATTTTGACAAGTGGTCAATGACCCTTCAGAATAACTAAACATGGTGTAATCCCAAGCAACATCAACAACTAGGTGGGATTAAAGCAAACACGACGGAAACCAGCCCCGTGGAACTATAACTATTTAGACACGAGATTTCCGAAGCATTTAAAATTGCAAAACTAACTTGAAAACATCCATTATAACAGCACAGTTAACGACTCCAAATATTAAAGGAGCCTGCCAACCGCAAAAGCACGCTAATGCGGTTTCCCACAGAATATTTCCACCCACATGCTAATTTGCATCTAATATTGACCAGTAGAAGAAATAGACAAGAAATTATTGACTAAAGTGTATGCCAATGCATCTGGCCGGACAGGGTAACAGAACTGACAGTATTGTCAAGCATATGCCATATATTGGCCAACGTCAGTGGAGTAATGGCTAACGCTGTTCGGTATAGCCATCCTTATGAAAGGGCAATGCCAATACCGTTGATATGTAAAGTATGCCAGTGTATATCTGACATTAGCGGGCCATTGTAGCAGAGCTCACATTATTGTCCAGCATAATTCGAATATTGGCCAACATCAGTGGACTGATGGCTAATCAGCAGGACTTTTTGACGGGTTAGTTGGTACATGATCTTGATTCTCCTTGAACCTCCACCCAGGTAATGGTTGTAGCCTCATTTAGTGCGCTTTTTATGCGGTCTAGAAGCGATGGTGCCGACTCCACAGAGTGATTTTGAAGAATGGCGCGGAAATTGTCCCAATGGACAACTATACACTTGCGGCGTAATCGTCGGACCTGTGATGAATAGAGACCGATGACAATAGGATGATGGTCACTGCCCCAGGCGTCCGGCTCTAAGTGCCACGAGGGGGTGCCGGTACCTGACCACCACGTAAGATCTGGAGCGTATGTTCCACTCCTAGTATCAAGCACAGTCCTTGTTGGTGTATCAGGATGGTTCAGGAGAATAAACAGCGCATCGTTAAAGGCATCTCGCACTCGCCTGCCGCGAGGACTTAAGGTGGGGTATCCCCAGTCCGCGTGAGGCGCATTGAAGTCACCACCAACTAAAACTGGACATCCCGGGTATTGTTGCCTAACATTCAGTAACCATCCCAGGTTTATGCGGGAGGGAGAGCCACCACCAGGTCTTACATAGACTGACACAACTACAACAGTTGCCTTACCAAATTTGAATGCCAATGCAACAACCTCCTAATATGAAGTACACCAATTTTCAAGAGCAAGACATACCTGAGGAAACCGTGTGTCAACATACACAGCCACCTTTCCCGGAGGAGTATCCGTGTGCACACGTCGTTCGCCCATGGAAGGAGACACGTATCCACTGAAACCAGGAATGGGTGGCAACGCGTTGGTCTCCTGCAGCAGCATGTTCCATACCTTGTTCATGCGAAGACGGGATTTGAGCTCTCCAACCTTTGTGGAGAGCCCTCTACAGTTCCACTGAAGCACACCGCGATATCTTGTAGTCGCCATCTTCATTATGAGTCCAGATGTCGCAAAAGTACAGATGTCAGGTTAGATAACTGAGTGACCATAAACCTCAGTAACGATTTCGAAGAGTTATCAGGCAGGGCAGCAGAAGACTTTTGGAATCAGTGAACGGCATGGGAGTATGGGACATAATCGTTGGCGAGGCAGCTTTGATATTCGCGGTCTGAAATTCCGTTGCTCGCCTACGACGAGCAAGCAGTTCACGATGTTTGCGGAGCTTATGGACCTCCGCTAAAAGCCTTTTCATCGTCATCATCATCATCATCAGCCTGATTATACCCACTGCAGGGCGAAGGCCTCTCCCATATCTCTCCACTTAACCCGGTTCTGTGCTAGCTGCATCCACTTGACCCCTGCGAACTTCTTAATCTCATCCGCCCACCTAACTTTCTGCCGCCCCCTGCTACGCTTTCCTTCCCTTGGAATCCAGTTTGTTACCCTCAGCGACCATCGGTTATCCTCTCTTCGCACTACATGTCCTGCCCATGTCCATTTCTTCTTCTTAATTTCCACTAGAATGTCGTTAACTTGAGTTATTTCTCTGACCCACTCTGCACGCTTTCTATCTCTTAATGTTACCCCTACCATTTTTCGTTCCATAGCCCTCTGGGTTGTCCTCAACTTAAGTAGAACTCTCTTGGTTAGCCTCCACGTTTCAGCCCCATAGGTGAGTACAGGCAAGATGCAACTGTTGTATACTTTCCTCTTGAGCGATACCGGTAAGCTGCTAGTCATAATCTGCGAGTGCTTGCCAAATGCGCTCCATCCCAATCTTATTCTTCTTGTTATTTCATTTTCATGATCCGGATCTGCGGTTACTACCTGTCCTAAGTAGATATATTCGCCTACTACTTCCAGTATTTCGCTACCTAATGTAAACTCCTGTTCCTTCCCGAGGCTGTTGAACATTACCTTAGTCTTCTGCATATTGATTTTCAAGCCTACCTTTCTACTTTTCCTGTCTAGGTCATCAATCATTATTTGCAGTTCATCTCCCGAGTTGCTTAGCAAGGCAATGTCATCAGCAAATCGCAGATTACTGAGGTATTCTCCATCTACCCTTATCCCTAACTGCTCCCATTCCAAGTCTCTGAATACTTCCTCTAAACAAGCTGTGAATAGTACTGGGGAGATTGTGTCTCCTTGCCTAACACCTTTCTTTATGGGAATTTTGTTGCTTTCTTTATGTAGAACTATGGTTGCTGTGCAGCCACTATATATATCTTCCAGCACTTTCACGTACGGCTCGTCTACCCCCTGATTTCGCAATGCCTGCATCACCGCCGAGGTTTCAACTGAGTCAAATGCTTTTTCGTAATCAATGAATGCTATGTATAAGGGCTGGTTATATTCCGAGCATTTTTCTATCACCTGATTGATGGTATGGATATGATCGATAGTAGAGTACCGTTTCCGAAACCCTGCTTGATCCTTTGCTTTTTAATTTGGTCGTCAACTGCTGTCACATCATCCTGCGGAGGTTCCGGCATGTCCTGCACGTTTGTACTCTGTTTGTGATGACGTTGTGCACTCACATTAGCGCTGTAAGCATGTGGTGTACAGATTGCCGGTGGCTCTGTCTCAGATAGCAGTGGCCATTCATCGTCGTCCAACTGGATAGCCTCAAATCTGTTGAATGTCTGAATCGGTGGTGAAGTAACATGTTGAGACCATTGCCTTTGTATCCCACGACGGACCTTTTGAGTTGCTGTCTGCTTTATTGGGCAAGTTGGAGAGGTGATATCATGGTCATTAGCTTTGCAAAGTCCGCATCGGTAAGATACTGTTTCTTCTGGCATAGCGTCATCTGGTGTTGTAAAAGGACAGGACCTATGCATATGTCCAGGTCGGAAACAGGTATAACAGTAGACGACACTTGGTTTATATGGTCGAGGGCGTAGAATGCAGCCATAATAGTACAGGCGAGTTGGAGGAGTCATGGGGCCTTGCAAGGTGACGATGCAAGAGTGCCCCTTTCCCATGCGACGAGCTTGAATCACATGAGGAGTAGGGCAGTAGACCTCACGCTGAAGTGTAGCCTGGTCCTCGTCAACGTCTACGTTGTAGACAATGCAGCGTTGTAGATAGGAACCATCAACAAGATAAACCTGGACTGGAACCGAGATTTCGCTTGTTACTGAAATACACTTAAGTGTTTGAAGACACTCAACAGCAGCCAAACTCGGGAGCCACACAGCAATGGTATTTGACTTCTTCCTGGCCGTGAAACCACGGAAACCCTTGGTTCCAAGACATGCGTCCAGATTCGCCTGAAAAACTCTGTTCGGTATCTCAATAAAGCACTTGGTTGTCAGAGCCTTAATGGTCACTTTATAGGATGGTGGTCCGGGTGTTCAAAATACCGGGTGATCAGTCGTTGTACAGGAACGCTTGCCTTGTGAACTGTTGTTTGCAGAAGATGATCCCGGTGCAATCTCTTCTGAAGGACGCTTCTGAGCACCGCGCTGTGCCCCCCGTCCAGATGGTAGCGCTGAAGACACGTCCATTGGCGTGCTCGGCTGCTCATTCACATTGGTGGAAACTCCATCACCAAGGGGAAGCTGGTTCCTCAATGCATATATCTTTAATCCTCTTTTGTAAATATATCTCTCCCTGTTACAAAATTATATGCCAAAATTTAAAAACCTTGAACAATTCACAAATTCCGTAGAATCTTCAGAACTGCGCGGTGCGCTATAAGTGGACAAAAGGCTTTATCGAAGTGGCCATAATTACTTGCGCAACAAAATTATGCAAGGTGTTTTTTTTTAATGGTTTTGAATGCTGAGGTAGTGTAGAATGGGTGGAAAAAGTTTTAACAATGTTAAAACTGTTTTTTTTTCTTAAAAATGTTCAATATTCGCTGTTTTCTGTAAATTAGCGCGATCGTATCTTTGTATTCAAATGTCATAAAAATATGAGTTTTAGCTGTTTGCGGATAATTATGCTGAGAACATATTGTGGAATTATTGCTGCTCTACCATGAACCTTTTCTGAAATAAAGGCCTGCAAATTAGGAAATTTTCGTTTCCTGGGCCGATGTTGAGAATTTTTATAAAAACATCTATTCATACCCGAAAAGCGAACATCAACTGAATACAAATAAAAACATGTATATATTTAGTGAGATAATATTCAGCTAGCTAACTTGAACATAATTTGTATAATCTATAACCAAAGTTGGCCATAATAGAAGAGAAGCTCGGAACTCCGTCTTTTCGACATTAATAATCAGTCATCACGCAACAATATATAATATTTTGAAAAAAATATAAAAGGTCGAACGACCATCCTTTGTTCGATCATAGGTGGCGAACGGGAGGGGAAAGATGACGCGCGCATTTGTCGATGCACCAACTGCATGGATTTATGCAAGAATGTGGATGGTAGATGGGGAGGCTTTCTATTTTTATTAGAAAATGTTATGTACGTGGTTGGCTTGAAGAAACAATGCGTTTGCAAACACACAAAACAAAACTATTTATTAGAACTCGACTCGAGCGGTGCGCGCTAGCGGCCGCTCATCGGCACGGTCCGAAGTCACAGCTGGCCAGTGCAAGCGGAAGAGGGCTGGGTAAAGGAGGAATGGAATGTTGAGAGGGTCGTTGGTCCTTCGTTCCCACGCGCAGCCCATGCAAACACAACACCGCGGCGGGAATTGCGCACTGGTTGAGCGGTTCGTTGTTCCCCCTCGCCTACGCGTCTACGTGCAAGACAAAACAGAAAGCATCCCCAGCTGCGATGCTGTGCGGCCTCCTCCCGAAGCGTTCATTTCAGAGCTTGATGAAGACGCTACAAGACTTGTGACAGCTTCTTAAACCTTTCTTTAATTTCTTCCCTCATTAATTTTCTTTTTCATTGTGCTGTGCATAATTTTGTCTTGCGCCTATAGACCAGATTTTTCCGCATTTGCCGGTCACCGCCATTTTTTTTCGCGACTGCCGCGCCGCGCTGCGAGCATTTCCTTGGGGACTGCGGGCTAGCAGACGATCGACGTCGGTGACACTGCTGTGATGGCTGTTTGCTCGGTGCACGCGCCTTCTTTGAAGCTTGGTAAGTAAACTTCGCCAAAGTGGTTGCCCTTCGCAAGTGCTGAAATACCTTTTGAGGTCGCAAAAAAGCACTATGTCAACAGCATTTAGCGAGAACAGCGTGTTATGTATGCACGCCGCTGCGGTGGAGCACGTGTGCGGGATATTGACTGTTTGAGCGTGCGAGGACCCGGGGCGCTGTACAGCTCCATTATGAAATACAGACACGTCGATCATTTTAGGCAAATGATTTAGCAGTGATAACTCGTTGCAGCGCATTTGCTTGCTGTATGTGTGCATACGTGAACGTGTATTTAGCCGTCCGTCGCCCTGCTGCGCGGGAAGCAAGCAACTTGCACTTTTGCACCTGCGCGCTATGCATGCTGATAACAATACATTTATTAATAACTAAAACGACGCACTGCAGCTAATTTGTCGCAATGGTTAGCAGAGCCACGAGTTGACCACAATTCGAACGCATGCCCAATTTAGCACTTTCATGTCGGCGGGTTAATGGGTGGTTTTTGGGTGGCGTCTTTCTTTTTTTAGAAAATTTGCTTGGTACAGGAGCGTCTAGTATCAAAGTGTAGAGGAGGAATTCCTCTTCACGATAGTATTAGTGACAATGAACATATCTATTGAGTAAGTGATGAAAAGAAATTTAGAAAAAAAATTGTAGTTAAAGAAGCAACGCACAAAAGTATCAAAGTTTTCTGGTACAAAGAAAACAAAGATTTTCAAACTCTACGTTTTTTGCAGCCGGGACCAAAGCAACATTGCAGCAAATTCTAGCTTTCTGTGTACAATATCTGCCCCCCCCCCCCCCCCCCCCATAGTTACGAAAGAAAACACTTCTAGCGCAAAACACGACTATTTGCGCTACCGGCGGGAAGTAATACCGCCTGAAAAACGTTGACACCCTGAAGATAACAGTTGCCATCTTCAGAACAAGGAGTGATGAGCATGCAGCAAAAGCGGAATTTTTCGAGGGAGAAAACTAAATATATCGGGGCATGGCTGTTGACGTTCCGGTTTGGTTTGACGTAGTTTGGCTGTCGGTGCTAAAGTCTGAAGAGCTGAATTCGTCTTCCGAGTCATCACTCCTGCTGTTCGCATCCAAAAATGAGCTCTCCGATTCGTCAACTTCAGTGGAAACGCGCCGTTTCCGTGCAGCTGGAGCGCGCGACTTCGACGCCGAGATGTGAACAAGGAGCGCCGATCACTCCCGGAGACCAACTGGACGGGCGCGGAACGGCGAAAAAAATTAAACCAAAAGCAAAACTGACAAGGTTAAACAAAATAATGGTTAGGAAAAGGAGGGATACGCCTCCTCTGTTCGTTCAAAATCTGCCATGGTTTTTGAAGCTAATTCTCGACAATGAAGCGGTTGAGCTTACGCGAAGTGTTTTTCTTGATAACCGACCATTGGTCAGGACAAGCCTGCTTTTAAGCTTTTGTTTCTTACACAGGTACCCGAGTTTTGCCGCACCCTGCCACGATCTGTGACAAGGAATGGTTGGACGATATGAAGTTGTGGCCACCAGTGGCAGAGCACCACATAACATACTATTTGCTAAAAACAAAGGCATGCGACCTGGAAGATGTCCAGGCATTGAAAAGCTTGGACTCTTACAACTATGTGATCAGCGGCAAAGTGGGGCAGCTCCTGATACATAAAGTGGATGAAGATGTACGTTACGTTAAAGGAGCTGTGGCACCCTCACAAGCCGATGATACCCGGCCATATGAAGTGTGGGTGTGCCTGACAATGACATGTAGCATAATTTCCGCGTCCTGCACATGCAAGGTTAGACTGACAAAAGTCTGCAGCCACGTAGGTAAGCACACAGGCTGTTACAGGGGAACTTTTGGCATAGCAGATCATCCAGACCTATTGATAGTAGACCGCAGTGATTTGTACAGCAAAATCTTTGTGTGGGAAATGCGTTATGACAATCAAAGGAGAATCTGCTCGGGTCATTAAGACTGCAACAGCAATACAAATTTGATGCTTGTATATTGTGCATGCTTGCAGCACCATACTTTCCTTCATTGAAAAGAACTCCCGTCAAGGCTGTTCTACTGGGACGTGCTTGTTTGATGTATGAAATTTTCTCTGCATAATTAAGAGCATGCACCCTACTGCTCATTCCACCTCTGTGAATTAAACCTTTTGCGGCCGCATCCCGACTAGGCTTTCCATGACATTATGGCGTTCTTCAGCTAATGGGGTTAACTGAAAACAGACAAAAAGTTGTCTAGAAAATATGTGTATATAGGAAAATGTCAAACACGCTTTGTACTAAAGAAAATAGTTACTAAAATATATCTGCATTTAAGATTGTTTCCTTGTGTAAGTCTGAATGCAAGTTTTTTGACTGCAAGAATCATTTTCCATTGCATGTAGACTGAGTACGGACAGCATGTACATCTATACGTATGTCCTGTATGTGCCAAAAGATAACCAGGCTTTGTGGTTTGCTTCTCGGCCATTTATTTGAGACTTGAATACAACCAAAATGGTAGAAGAGGTAACAAAAAACTGAAGGGTTCTCTTTATTATGGAATGATTCAATGCTACGGTTGTGCAATCATGCACAACCAGGCTGAAAAGCAAGCTGCACAGCCCGTTTACTCCTGGAAGACTGTACTTTGGTGTTCAATGGTTTCCTTGATATTTCTTTCGATAAGCTAGACTTGTGAAATAAACTTTTCGTACTGCTGGGTCCACAGAAGCATTTTCTTGCAATGGCAGAGGGAAAATTACCTGTTTGGTGTGAATGGCTTTCTTTCTGTATTCCAGTAATGTTTCGTGTGCCTATATATGCTTTTGCCAAGATGACGCCAATTGCTTGGACACTGCCCCTTATAGAAATAGCCTCGGTTATCAATTACCGACGCTTAAACAAAAAATACTTTATTCTGTTTTGGGATCCCAGGTGCACTGTTGTGAAAAATGGAATTCGCCAACAGAGAAGGACTTACTGGACAAGCTTGCACTGACCGAAGCACAATTTGGAATCGTGGAACCAAAAGAAATGTCGTGCCAGCCAAGGTGTCTGATATGAACTTCAAAATGAAGAAGAAGATTCAGAAACCTCAGTGAAAACAGAGAATGTTGATTTGCCTTGCTACAATACTCACGAAGACTATGTGCAAGCAATGAGAAGTTCCGACATAGCGCCTCTTCTCGACATAAAGGGGAGCTTGTTGCAACTGACTGTCGATGCAGCAATGCCAGGAAACATGCCTGTAGTCGATACTGCAGTGCCTGCAGTTGACACTGCTGCACCTGCACACACATCTCATGAGGGTGATGATCTTTCCTGCAGCGTTTGCGAAGACTTCTATAACAAGTGGGTCCGCCTGAAAGAGCCAGCAAGGCTGCAGCTTACAGAACTGACGACGCATCAGACCGGCCTTTTATGGCAGGACAGTCGCACGCTTAGGTTGACTGCATCAAATATCTCCAAAGTTCCACGAAAGAAGGAGACATTGCCAGATAAATTTATAACATCATGTCTTTTTTCCTACTTTAGGGGAAACAAAGCAACAAGTCATGGGCAACGGTACGAGCCTGTTGCTCGACAAACATTCGAGAAGCTGTGCAAAGTTCAAGTGAAAAAGTGCGGCACTGTTGTGAGTGAAACTCACCCTTTCTTGTCAGCAAGCCCAGATGGATTAGTTGGTGAAACCAGCATTTTGGAGATTAAGTGCTCTTACACAAACGATTGCTTGGAGTTTGTGGAAAGCAACAGGTATGATGTGAAGAAAAATAAGGAAGGAAAGTGCTACCTTAGTAAAACTGGAAAAAATGGATACTACCACCAGGCACAGTTCACTATGTTTTGCCTGCAGAGACCCATTGTTATTTTTTTGTATGGTCAGCGCTAAACACTGTTTTGGTAGAGGTGCTGTTGGATGTGGATTTTTTAGTCAGCCACCTCACACGGCTGTCCGAATTTTATTTTGGGCATTACCTTCCCGGGCTTGTCAATGAAGTTCACAGCAGAAGCCTAGTGCTGTGCAAGGATTACGTTGAACTCTGCACTAAATCATAGCAAGCAGAGCTGTCGACTGCTACGATATTATACCGAGTCCTGTAATAAACCATTACAAAAACACAGCAATAAAATGTTTTATCGAGCTGCCTAAACAACTGGATTAGTTTTCAGAGCAGATCTGAAAATAAAAAGGATATTGTTGCAACCATAAAATAAGTGAGTATAGATGAGAGGGTGGGAAAACAAAAAAGCATTGCAACTGTCCTGAAATGCACAGCTCAACCACATTTGCAGGGTGCAATAAGGAAGTAGAGCTCTTGGTTTACTTCAGCAACTTGCAACAATTTATTAAGCACTTTGCATGCATACGTTCATGCTTTATCAATATAAACACTTTGATGCAAAGAAAGACTTTCCACACAAAAGAAATTTTCTATAATAGTCATAAATGGGAAAAATACAGGGCATTCTGTTTCATCGGAGCTCCAAGTGCTCTTTCGAAGTCATTACCTAAAAATTCAGTCGGGTAGAACCACCCAGCAGTCCTTGAGGTGCACTAAGGCATCTAATGATATACCGATGCACATCATACACATTCTCTTCACTACTCAGGAATAAGTAGCATATATCTGTACACATTTGGCAGACAGCTGCTTAATGATCTTTGTGTCAGAGCTATTCATGCATTATGCAAGTAATGAATGCATGTTGATCTTGCACCTTACTGCAGTGCATGATACACCCTACAGCAAGGGTTCTCAAACTTTTTGATCTCTGGGAAAACCAGCAGTCATCAAACTTGCAAAGAAACTCACCCCCCTTGCAATGCATTTCAGCCTGGTGCCAAGGTCTGTGCGATGGAAAGTGCTTGCACTGATGGCGCGAAACTGAGTGAAGAGCTAGGGTAAGAAAATCTAACGCTGTATAAATTATGTTTCAACAGACCAGGCACTGTTCCCGGTCTGCAAGTGTGACAGGAGCAGTGAAGTCCAAAGGAAAAGAGTGGGGGGGGGGGGGGGCACTTTACTTAGGAGAGCTTACAGTTTGCCAACCCTTGCTTTAGAGTAAAAAGGAATGCCTAATAAGGCACTGTAGCACTGCGTTTCAAAAGTGTCCTACACTGAAAATGCGAAACAAGAAGACACCTGATTGTGCTAGTCAAATTCATGCAGAAATCACTGTCCATGTTAAAGCAACAATGCATGAACACCAATGGGCTCTGCATATTCACCCTGTTTACTGTGTTAACAGTTCACCATGTTCACTGAATTTCCATACTAAACAAAGGTACATAGCACAGTTATGAAGCTTTTTCCAAAGACACATTGTTCATAATTAATATTGTTGATATTAATGCAGCTCAACTTAACTCAATACTAAACAAAGGTACATAGCACAATTATAAAGCTTTTTCCAAAGTTACATTGTTCATAATTAATATTGTTGATATTAATGCAGCTCAACTTACCTCATTTTTCACACGAACAGATATACTTGGGCATCTCTCATAGCCTGAGTAGCTTTGAGACGTTAAACTCAATAAACCAAACCAGAAACAGTTTGTAAACTTTGCTGCCTTCAATGAAAAGGTGCAGAAACACTGCCTTCATAAAGAAAAGGTGTAGGTGTAGGCATGGGAAAGGTGTAGCACTGCATTTATAATCATAGTTGTACCCGGATATGTCAGTGCACATATCCGGGTACAACTTCAACCCCAGGTGGTTGAAGTTTCCCCGAGTCCTCCACTAAGGCGTCTCTCATAGCTTGAGTTGGTTTGTGACATTAAACCCCACAAACCAGATAAACAAACAATATCTGAACTCACTTGATATATTCGGGCTCGACTTAAGTTATTTTTACTCCTTCGGAGCTATGAGTGGGCCTTTTACGTTGCACAGACCTGCGCAAACACGAACAATGCTGTCCATAAGCTTCTTGTGGTGGATAGGAAGGGAGCACGTTAAGATTCGGTAGCACTTAATGCGGTTGATGGCGCGCTCAACGTGGATTCTCAGCTGAGATATCCTCCTTGCTGCTGTAGCTTCAGCCTCTGGAAACTGTTCTCTTCCCCTTGAAAATGGAGGTGCATTCAATTTCACACCTTTCTCTTTCATTGAAGGTGTTAGTGCGAACCCCCTGTCGGCCATTACTTCTTGGTTTTTGAAGAAGAGCTTGACAATGCCAGATTTCTCAACAATGAATTTGACGGACACCCGTCCCCCATAGCGACGCGACACAAAAGTGATAAAACCACTTGGCGCTACTGCCACAAGAAACTTCAAAGTGTTTCCACTTTTGTAATGACTATGTCTGTCCTCGTGGATAAAGCTTTTTAGGCCGCTGCAGTGATACCTCTGTGCAGTCAAGGATGCATGTAGTATTGCAGTAGCTACTATCTTTAAATTGCTGTGGCAATGTTGCTAGAATTGTTTCTTGTGGTAGCCATGCCACGACTTTTGTCATTAGGCCATCCAGAATTGCGAGTGTTGTCCGAAACACCTGCCCAGCTTGGGACACTGAAACGTCGAACCTTACGGCTAGGTCAAAGTACAGCAGCCCTAACCTCAGGCGCATAAGCGTCAGCAGTACCTTGTCTCCGATGGTCATGTTGCGGCTAGCATAAGTTTTGAGGCAGACTGCAGCTACAAGTTTCCAGAAGGCAGTGCAGTTAAGGCCAGTATAAAAACTACAAACTGCTTCTGAAATGCCTTCAGAAAACGGCCTCTTAATAGTCTGCACTTCTGGAGGTGGTTAGTTCGAAACCCACCGCCCGACACCCACCGGTAAAAATGGGTACAAGCGTCCCCCAGCCTGGCGCTCGGCTTTTCCAGGGGTGTGCGTTTGGAAGAAGCTCCGTAAACCCCGCTGCGCGCCCCTCCTCCGCAGTGGGCCCAAACCCAGTTTCGAACCTCGCAGCCTGCAAAGGTGGTTCTGTTTGTCTTGCAAAGGTACTTCCTTTGACCCTCACCTGAAGTGCTCCTCTAGAGCCTCAGCTGCAGCAGTTCTTTTTTTAGGATTGCTGCAGCTGAGGCTCTAAGGGAGCACTTCAGGTGAGGGTCAAAGGAAGTACCTTTGCAAGACAAACAGAACCAGCTTTGCAGGCTGCGAGGTTCGAAACTGGGTTTGGGCCCACCGCGAAGGGGGGGCGCGCAGCGGGGTTTACGGAGCTTTTCCCAAACGCACACCCCTGGAAAAGCCGAGCGCCAGGCCGGGGGACGCTTGTACCCATTTTTACCGGTGGGTGTCCGGCGGTGGGTTTCGAGCTAACCACCTCCCGCAGCCGAGACGGGCGCTTTAACCACTTTTCTTTTTTTTTAGGATTGCTGCACCTGAGGCTCTAAGGGGGCACTTCAGGTGAGGGTCAAAGGAAGTACCTTTGCAAGACAAACAGGACCACCTTCGCAGGCTGCGAGGTTCGAAACTGGGTTTGGGCCCACTGCGAAGGAGGGGCGCGGAGCGGGGTTTACGGAGCTTCTCCCAAACGCACACCCCTGGAAAAGCCGAGCGCCAGGCCGGGGGTGTGCACAGACCGCACAGCATACGAGTGGTCTTCTTGTATAGCAGTGCACAAATCCTCACACTGCACACCAATGCTGCAGACCTCCGGTTCGGTCTGGCAGATCTTTTCACGGCATTCTGATGCTTCCGTATGATGTCGAGCTGAGTGGCTGCTGAGGTCAAGTGGCGCCTCTGTCATTTCCACATCAACTGGAAAACCCGACGGTCCTGCGGATGTTTCTCCAGTTGCAATGTCAGAACTTGCATCTCGTACAGGGAAGGTTTGAGGTATAACCTGAAACATAAAGAAAAATCTGGCATAAATAAGAGATAAATGTGCATGCTGCACTAAACATCCAGATGAAGGTCTGAGGAAATCTTTGGATCACATTGCAATCAACATGCTGATACCTCACTAACAAGCTGGCCATGTAAATACGAACTGATATGTTCCCTTTGTTTCAGTGCATGCAACCAGTGGCACACTAAAGGTCATAAAAGAGCATGCTTTGGTAGTCAAACTCTACTCAAGCATTACCTGATGAAAATCAGGAAGTATTATAGTTGGCTACAACTCAAGTATGCAGTAACTGTCACATATAATTCTTTTGTGACAGAAAGTAGACCACTTTTAAAACATTCTTTGTTACTTAAATAAAAGCTGACCAGCACACAAAGTTATAAGCTCAAGATGTATTATGCCTTTGACTTGTATGAAATAGCCAGACATTAGAACTATTTTTGTTTACTGCTCAGTGGAGTAATGTGCTGCATACAATAGCCTGCAAAAAAAAAAGTTACCAACTTCTATTTTTCAAATTGTATCCTGCTCTAGTGACTGTTGGTGCTGTGCTAGCATTATTCACTTAGCAGCCTACATTTTATTTACAGATTGAGAACGAAAATTCCAAACACTTAAGTGTGTTTCATAATATTTCAGCCAAACCTGTGAACGGGAAAGAGGCAAAAATTCCTGAGGTCCCAGCTTGGAATGGTTGTATGTTGTAGAAATACCCAAATGGACTCTCATGTTAAAAGCAACCACTTCCACTGTACTTTTGCCGCTGCGATTGTGACAGGGGCCATGTCAGAATGGCGATGCTATAAAGTTAAGTTGAGCACATACCTGGTGGAAGACGACACATTTGGATGCGCAGCAAATAATTCAGTTAGAAACAATAGGGCAGTAATGAGCGCTGTGACGCTATTACAAACTGTCTCGTATGCTATAATCAAACCTTAAATATGGATGTACTTCCACATGGGATGACTACAGCGGAAAGCTTGCACAACTTTCTAAAGACATTGCATCTTACCTCAATAATGCCCTAAATCATGCGATTACACCAGCTCTTATTGCCAGTTTAGTCCCATATGGTACTTTATTGCTCAAAAAGAAACAGTAGATGCACTGATTGGGGCTCTAGGCTAACAGAAATGAAAATCCCCTTTGTCCCATGCTGTGACGGCATTGCCATAATACATGATGCTAGCGCACAAGCAGTTTTTAAAAGCAGATACAATGCCAGAAGGGATGCTTCCCAAGTGTTGCCTTTTTTGAAGTGGCAGCACCATTCTGGGCACAAAAGTTACTCTGGTCTGAGAAATGCAGGTTTTGTATTACTCACAGGGTGCAATCTATCTGAAGTAGTAGGGTGGTAACACGCACCTAAGGTGAAACGCGCTTTGAATGAAATGTGATACAGAACAAGAGAGCATATTGGAACTGAGGTGCTCCTTGTTAGTTTTCTGCATTCCTCTCGTTTCATATCGGGTGTGCTAGTGTGACACACCTAGCATGTTTCATAAGCTTTGAATCTTTTTGAGTTTGTCATGTTGTGTTTCCTTAGTCTTCATAAAGTGCAGCTATATTAATATTGCAGTGTACCAGGAAAAAATTATTTGCATAGCAATAGTCTTACCTGTGCCAGTGAGCCCTGTGAGGTGACACCTGGAGCAACATGCTCCAACGGCTGACCTTTCTTGATGATTGGCCTTCGTCCATGAGTCACCTGCGATTGCCAATAACAGTAGTCTGCATTTATTTTCAGTAATGCATTTTGTCATCATGCACATGTATTTTTTGTTTCGAGTGAGTAAAACTTGCTTCAAAGTATTACTACATCCAAATATTTTGTGTTAGTTAGTAAACAGGAAAATTTTACAGCATTGCATCTACTGAAGACAAAACTAAAAAAATGACTGCATCTGCCGCAATGACTTTCATGGTAGACCTCACCTGCATAACAACAAGCCACAAATACTCGAGTAGAATTCTAATCGGGTATATGGCCACATCTAGCTGACCACTTTACTTCATGCACTGTAATTACTTAATCCATTAGTTGTGATTAAAAATTGAATGTTAAGATACATTATCGTCATACATTGTTGGACAATCTATGCTGAGTATAACTGCATTAGGTAATTGTAGGCCTATTGTCACCCGTTAATAATTAAGGGGGTATTATTAACGATGCGCCCTTAACGGTGCGCACACTCCCAGACACCCTTAGAGTGAGTGGGGGTAGCTGTTCCGGTCGCAAAGGAGATGCCCTCGACTTGCGTGGCAAGCTCAGCCGGAATTCAACTACCTTGTAGTGACAGAAGGGGGTGGTCGTTTGGTGCCCAGCGGTCGCCGGTTCAAACCAGAGTAAGGATCGGAGTCAGAAGTAACAAACAAAACACAATTTATGCACAGCAAGAGACGATACAAAGGAATACACAATATCACTTGAGATACACAGACGAGAGGTTCACAGAATACAAACGCTAAGCATGCAACTACAGAATGATTCAATAACAGAGAGGCTTTACAACAGATCAAACACGAGAGAGTACATAAACAAACACCAAATTGTTCACCGGGCACTGTTGCAGTCCGACGCCTCAAGAGTCACGATGTGGCCGCCATACGAGACGAGCGCCGCTCCCTTGAAAGTCCGTGGGCTTGCCAGCAGCGGGTGATCCCCGGGAGTCCAGCCGAAGCGCGAGCACGTCGCAAAACAGTTGACGAACTGAATGACTGACTGACTGACTCATCAAACGGCGCGGTCTCTTTAAGTAGGGCGCGCCGCGTCTGTTTGTTAGCACGCGTCAAAGCTAACGCGCACACACACATAGCTTCGTTGGTTATAGCGCTCTCTCTTCCTCCCGTCGAGCCGCGCGTCGCCATTGGCCAGGTCCCATAGAACATGCTGGAAAAATCTGGCTGATTCCAGTCCGATGAACCACCGTCCTCCCCGGGCAATGGGAAAGAGGGTGACGGCAACGCGTACAAAGCTACGCGCTCTCCCGCGCGGGGAAGGGGGGCTTTTCTCTCCATGCCTTCCACGCGACGCTGTGCGGGCCTCGCGCCGTACCGACTTGATGAAAATGGGCGCCGATTTCGTGACACCTATACTACTTATTGTTAATTAGTCAACTGTGACAAAAATTGAGCTTTATAGCACCTAGTTGTGTTGTTGGATAGTTATGTCATATACGGTGGACTAATTATAGGGCTTGATTAATTAATTACTGGTTTGGTTGTTTGGGCGGTTTAACAACCCAAAGCGACTCAGGCTATGAGAGATGCTGTAGTGGAGGGCTTCAGAAATTTCAGCCACCCTGGGTTCTTTAACGTGTACTGACATCATACAGCACCCGAGCGCCTGGAATCCCAGCCGTCGAGGCTGGGATTCCATCCCGTATCCTTCAGCACAGTAGTCGAGCGCCTTTAGCACTGTCCCCCCCCCCCCCCCAGTGGGGTTGGTTAATTACAGTAAATTATTTAACTGTGCTTAAAACAAACTTTATTCGATTGAATAGTTTACATCAAGTATAACTGCACTATGCTAATTACAAACATTACCAATATATATAGTGATTAAGTTCCAAATTTTAGAACACAAGTCATATCATGGAAAAGGTACCAATGAGTGGAATCCAAATGTTAAACTATGATGTCAAGCAAGGCTAACGCTAATCTGATCTGCGTTCAACCGTGGTTAAACCACTACCAATTTTTTGTATTTCACACTGTGTGCCATTAATATTTTTTAATGTTTCCATCTCTGCAAATAAAGATGTTGGCATGTCCCCAGAGGCTTTATTTGAAACAATAACTGCTGAGTCTATGTCTGTTCTCCATTTCTGACCTGCCTCAGTCTATTTACAAATGCTCGCTCAAAAGTGTTGAAAACCTGTTATGAAAAGTCTAGAAGCCCAACCTTGCTGCAGTCATATACATTATACAATACCTGTACTGATATACTGCATGCCCATGCCAAAAATTATGAACACCATTGGCCAATAGCCAGGGCTACTTGTACTCAATCATCGTGCATTTCACTTGCACCCATTTTAAGCACTAGCTTATACAGCTCATTTGGTCAATAAAGCCATTGGCATGGCTGGTACTGCATATTGGAAATAAGCGCAGGTCATGTAAAAAACTGTACCATGATAATTTGTGGTTATAATGATTGACGCTTGATTAGTGTGTGATAGCTGATATCACGAGTGAATGAAGCCACTGTAATTAATTGATGAACTGAAGAAATGAAAACATTGGCAAAAGGGGGTTCAACTGTGTGAAAATTTTCAGAATAGAAAAACCAGTGCTTGATAAATTCATTAAATAGTTTGTAATTGATCAATAATTGCAACAGTTGAAAAAAATGGCTTTCAAATGTGTCAGGCTACTCGGAATGAAACGCTAGTGCTTGTCGGTGCTAATCGGTGTATAAAAAAATAAACTAGGAAAAAAAAAGCTGTTAAAATGTAGCAGGTCTGTAACTTGTTTCGGGCAAATGAAACGTTTGTACCGCGATGGATGGTTTGGCGTATTGGGTTTCATGCTTAAAGCTCCGTTCTTGGATTCAGCAGGCGAGCGCCCTACCAACGACCCATCCCGCAAGTGCCGTTCCACGATTGATACTGAATACCGGCGCACCGCAGATGCGAGAAAACATGCACCAAGCATCGCGCGACGCGGTACTTTTACTGCGTTTTATATCTGCCCAGTGCCTGGTGAGCAGACGTAACACGGTCAGATAACCTTGTCTACGAAACCTCAGCGCGCATGGAAACTACCCGCGATTCACGGCAATACGGTTTACTCTCGTTAATTCGGCACACTCGCCTCATAGCCGCAAATCCTTTCAAGCTCACCTTCTTTGCGTACCCAAGGTTCAGCATTGGGCAGGGACTGAGTCTGGTAGGCTTCCCATCGATAAAATGAATAGAGCACACCTGCAAACAGTTCCGAATTAAATATACATCTTGCAATAGTTGCAGAACGCACCAAAGAAAGCGTCGTACTTACTCGAGAAAGCTTGCTAGGCTCGAAGCCTTTCCTGTTGAGCGCGACAACCCACTGCCGTCGGCTCTCTGCCGCTGCTGGAAATTTGTGCAGTGAATAAACACCGCACATGCACTGGCTTCTTAAGTTCTGGTTCACGGGACAAGTGCCTTGCAAAAGAAGTTTCCGCTTGCGCTGGTTGTTCGTACAACCAACGACAGCGCAGTGCCGTCCAGAAGAATAGCTTCCGTACATTTCTAACTGCACCCGAAACAACGAAAACAATGCGTCGGCACGGCACACGCGACGATTCCCGCAGTCCCCACCGAGAGGAAGCGCCTTGCGTCGAGAGTAGCGCGCGCGCTCGTGCGCTGCTAGCGAGGCTATAAAAATCTAGTCTATACATGTCCATGTGCTCCGGTTTGTGCTTGCTACATATCAGTGAATAGC
Source organism: Amblyomma maculatum (assembly GCF_055883805.1). Lineage (NCBI taxonomy): Eukaryota > Metazoa > Arthropoda > Arachnida > Ixodida > Ixodidae > Amblyomma > Amblyomma maculatum. Next base: position 184,350,438 of record NC_139349.1, read on the forward strand.
TGAGCTGTGAAATGTCGCCGGAGTACGGATTACAGCAACGGCGGGATACCATCGAAATTATCGGACTCAGTGAACGCCGTCATCTTAGACCGTGAGTATATTTCTTTGCAGCATAGCATTGCTTCATAATTGGTTCTATATAATCTCCTACCAGTCCCAAATGTTCTCTTTCCGTATTCTCCTCGAAACAACTGCGCGAAGCATGACTTCAAGAACTAAGCGAGTTTTCGTCCTGGTTACATGCAAACAAGTGTGTGGACTTATTTTCTGGCTGCGATATGAATAGCATTTGCGCCGAAAATAGAGGAGCCGTGCGAAACAGGTGTGTGTGCCACCAACGCGCAACAGAACACTGCAGGCAGCCATTTGCGTAGTTTTTTTACTGTGCAGCGCGCCGCATTCAATTAGTAACCAGATACTATGCGCCCGGCTTTGTACATACATATTGGACAGCGTCTCTTCTGCGTGCAGGAAGCCATGTTCGCTGAGGTTTTGGATTTTGTTAAGAGTTAAGGGCAGTTGTTTGTTTTTAGATGTACAGACGAAGTTTTGAAAATTGTTCGTGCCGTCTGTGCAAGCGAATTTTACAGTGTGGCGGACTTATGTGCGTGATGCCGCTTGATGATTAGGCTATAATTAAGTCATAATGAACCTCTACTTTTATAATGGTTAATATCATATTGTGGAATTGAAAGCCGTGAACAGCGCAAGTGAGCCCCCTTTCAAAATTTTCTTAATCGACGCCCCCCTTCTGAGCACGCGCCTTCAGGTGAGGGCGTTATCAGAAAGCGGCGACAATAGGAGAGCGATTTCGAAGACGCGCTTCGAAGGCGGGGGAAAATAACAATACAAGCAAAAAGGCACATAAGCCGTGTGTGCACTGCGTCCCTGTCAATGCAAAGTAAACAACGTACACGCGGGACACATTGTACAAAACATTGACGGCCGGTATGAGGCGACCATATCGTCCGAAATATATTGCTCGCGAAGCGCTCGGTCCCGGCGCGCACTTTCAGGCGAAATGCGACAGGACTTCAGGTCCGCCTGTTGGGCAATTACAGCTCTTTGTACCTCACGCACCGTACCGTATGCATGAAGTGCACGCCATAGCCATCGTGCAAAAATGTTGAAACCGAAGCAGCGATCCACGATTCTAATTCTATAGAAAATCATTTGGGAGTAGAAAGGAGCAACTTATTATAATGTGCATGATTCTTTAATGAACGATATGTATAAATCGACGATTGAATAGTTACAGTAATGGAGTGTTCCGCTAGAATTGTTTACGGCCGTGACCGCAATAATTATTACTCATATTGCTCTTAGCTTTACGCTCTGGCATTGATAAGCCTATCTAAAGAACCGACTGGCAGTGACAGGTTGTTTACAGCTGTTGATCAAACGGTAGGCCATTATGTTATTATTGCAGGCATATGTGCTCGTTTTTGTACCTCTGTTTACCAAAACTTAATTTAGTTCCCCATTCCTAGGGACGCTGCACCTCTTACAACGCTGTGAAGAACATGTGAATATGTGAAGAACATATGATAATTTGAGAAAAGACGAAGAAAGAAAATCACGTTTGGAAAAAGAAGAGGAGAAAAACGTGGAGGTTGGCTCGAGGAGCGCGAGGCGCGAGCAGGGGAGAACAGGCGAGCAGCGGAGCCGAACGGCTGTCCAAGGAGCTCGGAGCGGTGCGTCTTCTACCAGGCCTGACCCGGGGATCCAGACCTGGGGACTACCGGCCGTATCCTGTCCTGTTCTCCTGTCGTCCACGAAACTCGGAACGGTGGTCGGGCCCGGGAGTGCCACAGCGCCAGCTCTTCACTGGCACGAGCGTTCGGCGCCGTGCTGAGCCCAGGCACGTCGGGGAGGCCTGACGCATCGGCCGTGGAAAGGCAACTCGAGGCCTCTTGCCTCTACTGGGCCCCGTCCGGTGGCCTAGCCTTCCGCTGGGCTTACTGAGGCCCTACTGCACCGACCCTTCAAAACTCTGACTACCCGGAGCGTCTGCACCGGCTTCTCCATCCAACAATTTGGTGACTTTTTGACAATTTGTGTTTTGCCATCGTCCCACTTCCTCGTTCTACTCTCGTCCCGTCCATGTCCGTACATAAAAGTATTCGTTGTTAGCTTGGTCAGTCTGGTCGTCTATTTAGATTGCTGTTTCTGAATAAGCCACAGAATAAGGTGGCCAGAAGATTTAAAGAAAAGAACCTCACAATTTTTGGCGTCCACGGCAGGACCATACCGGCCAAGCAGCATTTTCCCGCGGCTAGAGATTGGAGAAAAATGAGTGCACCAGAGTTGCTCGCGGTAGGGGAACGTATAGGTTTGCAGGGAATCAAGTTGCGCGAGTGGGTTGAGAAAGAATTGCAAAAGGCAAGGGAAGACAAAGCTGCCGAACGCGAAGAGAGAGCTGCAGAACGCGAAGCGAAGGCTGGAGAACATGAAAGAGCGAAGCAGCGCTTGGAGCAAGAAAACCAGAATTTGCAGCTACGAATACGACTTGCGGAATTGGGAGAAAACGCCCCTAGTGCTCCTCATTCGTCCTCATGGATTGATCCCACTGTTTAATGAGGAAAGGGACGATTTGGACGTATATTTGAAGCATTTTGAACATGTCGCCATTGGCCAAGGCTGGCCGAAAGAGAAGTGGGCCACGGCTTTGAGTCCGTGCCTCGGCGGAGAAGCTCTCAGAGTCTTTGGACGACTCTCTCCTGAGGACTAAGTCAATTACGATGTAGCGAAACTTGCCTTACTTCGGAGGTTTCGGTTCACGGCTGAGGGCTACGGAGAGAAGTTTCGTGGAAGCAAGCCGCAAGATGGTGAGACAGCTTCCCAGTACACCACAAGGCTGTTAAGTTTTTTTGACCGCTGGGTTGAGATGCGAGGACAAGGTCGCACGTTGAAGTGGTTCGGGACATGATAGTGGCCTCCCGTGGCGCGCACCAGCGCCCGCCCCAGCAGCCCCGACAGGACCAGGGACCGCGCCAGCAGCAGGGGCGTCAGCAGCGGCCATGCCAGCAGCAACGCCAGCAGCACCCCGGGGGCTCCCAGACCACAGCTCGCACCACACAACCCATTTTCGGTGCGGGCAACATCCACGCCACCTCTCCGGATGAGCGAGACAAAAAGATCGAGCAGCTGATGGCTGCAATTCGCGTCCTCGCCAGGTATATCCCGGAGGACTCTCCCGACAGGCGCGTCTGCTTAGAAGCAGCAGGCACCTCCTTACAGGATGTCCAACATCATGGCTAGTCGCCGGACACCTCCCCGAATTCCTTCCATCCTGCAGTGGAATGTACGTTCTCTTGCCGCGCGCTATTCAGAGCTGCGCTTACGAGTGTCTAACGAGTCTCCTGAGGTTGTAGCGCTGCAGGAGACGTACGTTCGTGCACAAGAGGGGGACCCTCAAATGCGGCTGCCCGGCTACGTCGGATACTACTCCCCGACAACCTGTGAGGAGGTTACATGTGCTGCAGTGCCGTGCAGTGATCCCCAGCACAAACCAGGGAAATCTCGGTGCGCGGTTTATGTGCGGCGCGATGTCCAACATGTCCTCGTTGACTCGGCGGCGGCGACGAGTGACGTGCAGGAGTGTGTTGTTGTTACAGTCCGCATATGTGGTGTGGACACGTCTGTGGCTAGTGTTTACGTGCGCCCAGCTGTGCAGTGGAACGCCCAGTGGTTCAGTGTAGTCTCTTCGTGTTGTGCCACCCGACAAATCATCCTCGGAGATTTCAATGCCCATCATTGTGCGTGGGGAAGTGCCCGAAACACCGCGCGAGGAGACGACCTACACGCCATGGTAACACAGCTGGGACTCACACCGCTGAACACCGGCGAGCCCACCTTCCGGCGACGCGGCACACCCGGCTCCTGCATAGACGTTGCGTTCGCGTCCATCGGCATCGAGGCGACCTGGAATCGCCCACCATCACTTTGGGGCTCTGATCACTTCTCTATCCTCATTGAGCCCACTGCCAAGGAAGCTCGCGCCACGCGCACTTACTCCATTGTCAACTGGAACCGCTTCCGCAGCGAAGTAGAAGCCGCAGCTACGTCCGGCGCGGATTTCTTCTTCAGTCTCGTCCGTAGCGCGTTCGCAGCCACTCGCCGCGTAGAGGTTCGGGCAGGGCAACCAACGCCCGACAACAAGCTGCTCGACCTGAGACAAAAACGCGAAAAAGCTGAGCGACGAGCACGGCGGACGGACCGACCAACCGACTGGACAGTATACAATCGGCTGGACGCAGCAGCGAGGCGGCATTCCAACAAACTTTACCGCCGGCAGTGGGCATCGCTCTGCAGGAAGATGGAGGAGGACTGTAGCTCGCGGCGGCTCTTTACCATCCTGCGACGCATCACAACGCCACAAGCGAACCCGCAGCCGCTGGCCGCTCTCGCCATCTCTAGCGGCCTTAGCTACGAGGAGCTAGCTGAGCGGTTTGCGGACCGCTTTGCACCGCAAAGCCCCGTGAACGCAGGCAGCCTAACTTCACCTGTGAGTCCCGGAGACAGAGCCAGCGCTCCTACCCCTGGTGACCCTTGTGATGCCCTCTTCACAGTGACAGAGCTCAACAATGCGCTACAGCGCTGCCACCGTCGCTCGGCGCCAGGGCCGGATGGGGTGACCTACCAGATGCTGCGCAACCTGGACGCAGATCAACGGCTGGTTCTCCTGCAGCAGATCAACCTAGTGTGGGAACGCGGGACCCTCCCGGAGGACTGGCGCACGGCAGTCGTCTGCCCCATCCTCAAGCCAGGACGCCCACCAACCCAGCTCGCGGGATACCGTCCAGTGGCGCTAACATCTGCGGCTGGCAAGCTCATGGAACACATGGCTTTACATCGCCTTAACGAGCAGGCTGCGGCGGCGGATTTGTTTGATGAGCGGCAGACGGGCTTTCGCGGAATGCGGTGCACTGCGGATTCCATCTCCGATGTTGTCAGCGCGCTCGAGCACGCGAAGGCAGTGAGGCAGGTTGCGTTGCTTCTACTGCTGGACGTGTCGGGCGCGTTTGATAAAGTCTGCCGCGCTCCCATTCTCGCGACGCTTGAGAGGGCTGGCGTGGGCGGACGCTTGCTACAATACGTTCGGAGCTTTTTCCAGGCGCGCTCCATGCGCGTTCGCGTGGGGGGTGCTCTCTCGGCGCCTCGCCCGGTCGGGCTAGGCGTGCCGCAGGGCTCTGTCCTGTCACCTTTTCTGTTCAATGTGGCGATGTCGGTGGTGCCGGGCTGCCTGCCTGCAGGCGGCCGGCATCATGTGTACATCTCCATATACGCAGATGACATTGCTCTGTGGTGCCTGGGACCGCCGGGCGAGACAGCACGGGTGCGCGCGTGCCTGCAGGCAGCTCTGACGGCGGTGAGCGGCTGTTTGCGCGGCCTAGGTCTCTCGCTCAGCGCGGACAAATCCGTCGCAATGGCCTGTGTTCCGAGCTCGCGCAAACGACCACCGCCGCTCACACTGGACGGGACCCTCTTGCCGTGGCGACGTTCGGTGCGGTACCTGGGGTTGGACATAGACCAGCGCCTTTCCTTCCGACCCGCGGCGATCAAGGCCTGCCTGCAGATGAAGAGAACCACCGCCGCCGTACACAGGCTCACTGCTCGAGGCCAGGGCATCTCCCAGCAAGCAGCGTTACGGCTGTACAACTCCGCGGCTCTGGGGGCAATACTCTACGCGCTACCGCTCGTCACACTGCGCAAACCATGCTGGAAGAAGCTAGAGGTCGAGCATCGCAAGGCGCTCCGCATTTGCCTCGGCCTTCCTCAGAACTCTCAATGCGCAGCTACTTTGGCCGAGGCAGGTGCGTGGCCTTTACAACTTCAGGCCACGCGGCGGGCGCTCCGACACATCGATCGCCTACAGCGCGCAAAGGACGGCGGCCCGCTATTACATCGGTTGCGACATCATCGCCACTCGCGCATGGGAGCGGCGCTGCTCGAGTACGAGCAGCTCACCAATGCAACGCCCCCCTACGACCTCTTCTCGCCCTGGCCCGCTGCTACGGAGGTTCAGCGAGAGATTGTCGGAATCGCGGGGAAACGCACCACACCGCCCTGTGCAGTGCAGCAGCTGACCAGAGCCGTCATCTACGAGGAACTCCAACACCACCTCCTCGTTTACACCGACGGCTCCGTGGCCAGAGACAGTTGCTCGCTAGCAGCGGCGGCTACCATCCCCGCCCTGCAACTGCACAGACAGCTGCACCTGTCATACCTGGGTTCTTCCACCACGGCGGAGCTGCTGGGCCTACGCCTAGGCCTGGATCTACTGCTTGAACTGACTCCGCCGCCACCCAGGTGTGCCGTGCTATGTGACTCCCGCGCTGCCCTCAGACGCCTTCGAACCACCGGCCGGGGAACTCCGCTGCTGTGCCAGATTCGCGCACGTCTCAAGCACTTGGCGGAGCGTGGCTGCGCTATACGGGCACAGTGGATCCCCGGGCACTGCGGCATAGAGGGCAACGAACGTGCCGACGAGCTCGCGACCGCAGCACATGAACTTCCTCCTAGCGACGAGCACCTCGCTTTGGAGGATGTGCGTGCGGTAATCGACGATCACCTCCGGATGCAGCACCCCGACCCACGCATCGCAAGAGGTGAGCGCATTCACAGTGTCAGCGGCCGCTCGCTGACTCGGCTGCAACGCGCAATGATCCTCCGTGCACGCATTGGATGTGTGTGGCCTGGGGAACGACGGATGCGCCACGGACTTGCCAATAGTGACGTGTGTGATGGCTGTGGCGAGGTAGAAACTCCCGAACATCTTCTACTGCGCTGCACCGCGCTAGCCGAACCACGACGTGAGTTGCTGGCGGCTTACAGAGCGCAGGGGTTAATCCCGGACAGCGTAGCTGTGCTCCTGTGGCCACCGGGCTGTGCGCGCGCCCGCGAGCGAGCTCACGTGAGCTTGTGTGAGTACATCGAACAGGCGGGCTTGATGACCCGCCTATTTCACCTCGCCAGATAGTGCGCGCTGGGACTGAACGCTCCACGTGTGCTATTTCCCACAATAACGGCTGATCGCCCACGACAGCCGTCAGTGTTTTGTACAGTGTGCAAGTGCGTGCGTAGTGAACAGTTGCCTGCACGTGGAGCTATTGCGGAGGCCCGCCCGATATGCCGAGTACTCAGGGACCTAAGACACTTGCGGGTGGGACTCAAGCAAACTACTGTATACTGTACCATAGTGTATATAATTCTTTTATTTTTACCTACTCTTTTCTTTCTCCCTATCACTCACCTCTTTGATTTCCTCTACCTTCTCCTCGCTATCCCTTTATTTCCGCCGCCCCAGTTCAGGTGCTTCAGATATAAGATAGCAGATACCGGGGCTGGCAAACATCTTTTCTTTCCTTTTGTACATGCAATAAATAACCACTAATAATAATAATAATAATAATAATAATAATAATAATAATAATATGATAGTGGCTGAGCAGTTCTTAAACAGCTGCCACAATCGTTTAGTTCTCTTCTTGGTAGAACGTGATTGTAAAATGGTGGACGAGATTGCTGATGCCGCCGATCACTTTCTTGAGGCTCAGCGACAGAATAACCTCGCGGTTTTTGAAGATAGAGCTGAGCAGAATTCTGCGAAACCGCAGGACGCAGCCCCAATCCCAAAGACTAGAATTCGATGCTTCATCTGTGAAGAGATCGGACATAGGTCGGCGGATTGCCGTACAAAACCGAAGCCCCCATATTGCACATTATGTCGCAAATCTGGGCATGAAACCCAGTTGTGTCGATACGGAAATTCAAATGACCGGGAACGTCTGCTTGCTGCACGTCCCCTCGAGATTCCCGCCCTGGTCGTCAGCTGGGAACAACATGCCTAGAAGTTCGAAGGGACGATTCGGCTCTTAGTCCATCTCAGAGTATTAACAACATGCCAGTGGAGCATGGAGAAGTGTTCGGGCAAGCAGTGTCGGTGCTGCGCGACACTGGTTCTAATAGCATTGTGGTGTGTCAGGATTTGGTGCCCGCGGCTGCATATACCGGTGAGCGAGCATCTTTACGTTTAGCGGATGGTTCCGACATCGAAGCGCCTGAGGCGGAGGTTATTATCAAGTCACCATACTTCACAGGCAAAGCTATTGCTAGGTGCCTGCCGACGCCATTATAGGACGTAATTATCAGCAACGTTCCGGGTGCAAGCATCCCATTCGCCGACGCTCCAACAGTCTTGACGGGCCAGAGAAGCATACCTGCCAGTGGTGATGGGTCCAGTGCTTCTTTCCAGGTTCTGGCGGCGAAAGTTTCAGGGACTTGTTTGGATGCCACTCAAACCGTACTCCACTTATCTCGGTCTGTTTTTTGCAAGAAACAAGAAGAGGACGCCAGCTTAGACGTGTGTCGTCGCAAGCTTAAGAAAACCTATCACGGGAAAGGGCAGGCGGCCTACACCTTCCATCTAAGTGACGGCATTTTGTACCGGTCCTATCAACTTTGTCCTGGAAAAACGATTGAAGAAGCGGTCATTCCGAAGGTTTTGCGCCGTCAGGTCCTCGTGCAGGCACATGGGAATGCACTTGTCGGCCACCAGGGTGTCAGAAAAACTACCGCAAAAGTGCTTGATGACTTTTACTGGCCAGGGGTGCAAGCTGGCATTAAGCGATTTGTGAGGTCGTGCGATGTATGTCAGAGGACTGTCCCGAAAGGAAACCTGAGGAACGCTCCATTAGGACGCATGTCGATTAACACAAAAAGCTACGAAGAGTGCCAGCCAGTGAATGCCCTACAAACTTCATCCTTCGTAGTTCTTGATAACGTCGAGTCGAAAACTCCGTTGTCAGCGTTCAGTGAAGAACCTTGGTCCCAGAGTGGACTAGGGAACCGAGACTCGATACAGAATAGTGAACTGTTGAATCGAGAATGATACGGGAGACAATGTTAATCTCTGTGCTGTCTTCCAACGCCGTTGGAGATATATTGCCTTAGAGCACATTTCGTACAAAGCTTCTGGAGGTGTCGTCGTGCTGTTCATAGTATGTTTCTTAGAGTTTATTTCTTCTGACAAGTGTTGAGTGTTACTGTTACTTGTATTAGTACGAATGTTGTTTTATTTTGTGTGCGCCAGTGACTCAGACTCTCGGCAGACAATAGCAATGGTGTGGCCACTCTGTGGGGTGTGCAGTGATGGGTGCAGCAGTGTTGTGGTGTGCGGTCGTCCTCCGAAAGAGTGCATCAGTGTCATGGCCCCAAGTTTTTTTCCCGAAAAAAAAAACTTCTCGAAGGGGGGCATATTTGTGAAGACCATGTGAACATGTGAAGAACATATAATAATTTGAGAAAAGACGAAGAAAGAAAATCACGTTTGGAAAAAGAAGAGGAGAAAAACGTGGAGGTTGGCTCGAGGAGCGCGAGGCACGAGCAGGGGAAAACAGGCGAGCAGCGGAACCGATCGGCTGTCCAAGGAGCTCGGAGCGGTGCGTCTTCTGCCAGGCCTGACCCGGGGATCCAGATCTGGGGCCTGCCGGCCGTATCCTGTCCTGTTCTCCTGTCGTCCACGAAACTCGGAACGGTGGTCGGGCCCGGGAGTGCCACAGCGCCAGCTCTTCACTGGCACGAGCGTTCGGCGCCCTGCTGAGCCCAGGCACGTCGGAAAGGCCGAATGCATCGGCCGTGGAAAGGCAACTCGAGGCCTCTTGCCTCTACTGGGCCCCGTCCTGTGGCCTAGCCTTCCGCTGGGCTTACTGAGGCCCTACTGCACCGACCCTTAAAAACTCTGACTACCCGGAGCTTCTGCACCGGCTTCTCCATCCAACAATTTGGTGACTTTTTGACAATTTGTGTTTTGCCATCGTCCCACTTGCTCGTTCTACTCTCGTCCCGTCCATGTCTGTACATAAAAGTATTCGTTGTTAGCTTGGTCATTCTGGTCGTCTATTTAGATTGCTGTTTCTGAATAAGCCACAGAATAAGGTGGCCAGAAGATTTAAAGAAAAGAACCTCACAAACGCTCACTGTTCAGTCGCTTTTATTCAAGGTGCAAAAAAGGAGGAAATGCGCATGCACTCATAGGATAGCCTGTCTTTCCGTTAACAGCTGCGAATAACACGCCACTGCTGCTCGGTACCTTGGATGAGGTTTTCAATTGTGTTACCTGAGATGCCTAGCAATTGCTGTAATATTTATACCAATCCCTGCAGTGAAAAAGAAAGGTAACACTGCATCACTTTAACTGCTGCATGCATCTTTAAACGTGCCTTAGTTTTATTGCCTATTCTTATAGACGCAGGACCTCTTGCTATAGGCTTTGTTCAGTAAGCAACCGTCTTTCATGCTTCAATTTCCGTCTCTCCACCACTTTCTTGTTGCTCTGGGTGTGATCATTTGATTTCATTGTTCAAGTCATATGGTTTTATCATGTGTGAATGATTTAGCCTGCACATACATGCTTTCATTGTTTTAGATGCGCATCGGGAGCGTTTTCTACGTAGAAATGGATCGATTGAGTTGTATCACTGGTGCAAAAACCGACAACCCCCAGAAGATATGTGTCCTGTGGTTGGAAGGGCAATAAAGAAGAGGAAAATAGGCGGAAAAGCCTGCCTAAAAAAAGGTAGCACTGCATCACTGTAACTGCTGCATGCACCTTTAAATGTGCCTTATTTTTATTGCCTATTTTTATAGACGGTGGACCTCTTGCTATTGGCTTTTTGCAGAAAGCAACCGCCTTTCATTGCTTCAATTCCTATCTCTCCACCAGTTTTTTGTTACTTCGAGTGTGATCCTTTGAGTTTATTGTTCAAATCATAACATTAAATCACCGGTGAATGATTTCGCCTACACATACATGCTTTCATTTTTTTTTTAGGTGCGCATCGAGAGTGTTTTCTACGTAGAAATGGATCGATTAAGTTGTATCACTGGTGCGAAAACCAACAGTTCGGTACCCCCAGAAGATGTGTGCCCTGTGGGTGGCAGGGGTATAAAGAAGAGGATAATCAGTGGAAAAGTCTGCCTAAAAACTACAAAGATGGCGCAAAAGCGAAATGCTGATCAGGGTTAGAGTCTGATTACTTCTGTTATCCCATTTCACTTGCTAGGTGATGTGACTATATATGAAGCACCTTAGTATATTTTGTGGTATACTCACTGAAACTTTTGTAGACATTAAATTTTTTCCCGTTCAATTATTTTGAGTGACGCATGAATTGGAAGAAAACGAAGTCATCCACACATCTAATGCCCATAGACATTAGATGCGTGGATGAGCTCATTAATTGTGTTCCTATGTGAACATGCAATAGTTTGTCGAATATATTAATATGTTAAAAGTTGATTTTTTTACTGTTACCCGGAGTAATACATATGCTCAATATCATAGCATTATTCGCCTGTAGTTTGTATCTGCTCTTTCTTAAACTGTATTCTACAAAGTATACGTGTGTCATCTCGTACGTATATTTACCTAGCGAACAATTTGCAATCGAATCCCTTTTGTGATGTTGTTTCAGCTACAAATAACGGATGACAGTTGTGACAATATAGGTGGCTTTAGGTATAACGTATAGCGCGAAAATCTTTAATATATGCGATGATATTTTTATTCACCGCATTGGCTAAACCAGCCTGTTTGAAGAGACGAAATAAAAACAAATATGGATGTCTTCGGACAGGAACAGTAATCGTGGTGCCATGACCATTTTTTTTTTCAATTAAATTTTCTCATGTCGTGGGCTAATGTCCGACACAAAAGAATGACCCTTAGGTATGCAAGATGCGGCGTAGTAATCTCGAAAAAAAAAACTCCTATCACTAAAGCTGGAAAACGTCGTTTTTGTCGTTTCAAAAAGTTGCACGTTTGGAGGCCGGCTGGTTGCGTAAAATTTTGTCATCCATTGTTTTTTACTCACCGCATTTCGTAACATTTACTTGTATAAGAAGTATTAAAAGTGTGTTTCATTGATGCAGTTGATTTAGTAAAAAATCGCAAACTTTGCTTCAAGAACAACGCGCTACAAAAATCTTTATGTTCAACCTTACATACTGGCGTGATGCGTTACGTTGTTTGCACTAAAACATTCTGTGTTTATTACGCACGTCATATTGTTCATTTACGGCAGAATTTGGAGCTCTAAGCTGCTATGTGTGTTCTCTGCAACGCCACCAAAATTATTATGCTGGAAACGATTTGATTATGATTGTAATTATAAAAATTACACCTTGAAAAATCATCTTCAAAAATATGGTATTGTTAGTTGTGGTGAAAGCTGAGAAATGGAATAATATAATAATAAACTAGATTGAATAATAGTGCACCTAGCAATAAAACAAAATGCAGGACAGAGAAAAAGTTCTGCCTTCACTTGCGTTCTGCCATGAAATGGACAGAAATAGTGAATTAGTACCGTTTTAAGCTATATTAAGTATTTGCCCAGAAGCAGAAAAAGGGTATATAAGCGCTGAGAAGGTTTTAAATTTTACTTAAGGTAAAATTTAACTAAATTCAGCACAATATTAAATTGAAATTTTGATGCCTACTCCATAAGGGGCAGCCATATAAGCACATCTATAGAGGTAGGGTAGATGGAGAATACCTCAGTAATCTGCGATTTGCTGATGACATTGCCTTGCTAAGTAACTCGGGGATGAACTGCAAGTAATGATTGATGACCTAGAGAGGAAACGTAGAACAGTGGGCTAAAAAACAATATGCAAAACACCAAGGAAATGTTCAACAGCCTCGGGATGGAACAACAGTTTACGTTAGGTAGCGAAGCACTGGAAGTAGTAGGCGAATTTGTCTACTTCGGGCAGGTAGTAACCGTAGATCCGGACCATGAAAAGGAAATAACAAGAAGAATAAGATTGGGATGGAGCGCATTTGGCAAGCACTCGCCGATTATAACTAGTAGCTTACCGGTATCGCTCAAGAGGAAAGTGTACAACAATTGCATCTTACCTGTTCTCACCTATGGGGCTGAAACGTGGAAGCCAACCAAGAGGGTTCTACTTAAGTTGACGACAACTCAGAGGGCTATGGAACGAAAAATGGTAATGGTAAAATTAAGAGATAGGAAGCGTGCAGAGTGGGTCAGAGAAATAACTCAAGTTGCTGCACTGTAGTGGAAATTAAGATGAAGAAATGGGCATGGGCAGGAGATTTAGTGCGAAGAGAGGATAACCGATGGTCGCTGAGGGTAACAAACTGGATTCCAAGGGGAGGAAAGCGTAGCAGGGGGCGGCAGAAAGTTAGGTGGGCGGATGAGATTAAGAAGTTCGCAGGGGTCAAGTGGATGCAGCTAGCACAGAACCGAGTTAAGTGGAGAAATATGGGAGAGGCCTTCGCCCTGCCGTGGGTATAATCAGGCTGATGATGATGATGATAGAAAAAAACAGGCATTTTTATATTTCTAATGTTACATATTGCAGAATTCAATATATTTACTGACTCATATTAACAAAGTACTTTGCATTGTTTCCACAGATTTTGATAAAAATTGATGTTGCGGCCGTTTCTTCAATTCTAATCAGTTTTCCTTATTTTACCATGTTCATACTTTTGTCCAATTTCAAAATAATATGCAGAGACACACAAATCTAGAGCTTAAAATGTTTTCAGAAATAAAGAATGGAACCTAGATAATGTAGAGAAATAGTTTTCGTGCCAAGATATCATTGGATAGTGCAAGAATGCAGGCTGAATTTGGCCATTATCAGCACAAGCACTCGGTTTAATATTTAATGTTATATTTTTAAACAGTATAACGCAACACTTTTTAGTCCGTGATATTTTTCAGGTACTGAAGATTTTTCAGGGGGATTTGAATGAAAAGCGAAGATGATCTTTTTTTTAATTCCAGCAAATTTGCCCTTTACTGCTGTTTTCGAATTCTGAGCAAATTTGATGCATTGTGGAGAACACACCTAGTGGTCTGGAGCTCCAGATACTGCCTGGAATTAAGAACATGCATCAGGAAGTGAAAACATATTTAGTGCAACCAACCTAATGCATCATATGCCAGTACATAAGGTTAAAAATGAATATTTTTGCAGCGTATCGCTCCTGAAGCAAAGTTTGCGATTTTTTAATACCTCAACTGCAAAAACAAAACACGTTTCTAATAGTGTTTGTAAATGTAAAACCTGCATATATTCAGTGAGTAAAAAATAGTAGATGACGAAATCATGGTATCCAAACTTGCAACATTTTGAAATGGCAAAAACAGCGTTTTCTACCTCTAGAGATATACCATACATTTTTTTTTCTAGGAAACTACGCGTATCTTGAAAAACAAAGGTTAATTCTTTTGTGTCTAGATATCCGCTCCCCCCATATAAGAATTTGATTGGAAACGGAAGATGGCCATGGGACCTCGATTATGTTACTTATCTAAGGCACCCATAATACGCTGTGAGAAAGCCAATATCAAGGGCTTTTTTTAATATTCCATATTTCGAACGGTTGTGCCATCTAAGAAAATTTGAAAGCTAGACACACCTTAGGTGTCGCCAGCCCTCACTTTCTGTTACAGCTGCACTTGCTAAGCTGAATTAATACGTTGAATACTTTATTTTAGCCACGAATATAGCGCTATTACGTGTCAATTTTAAAGAAAGGCCGCAGTGACGCCATTCCTGTAGAATTTGTAAGTGAAATCTGTAAACCTTACAAATCTACCCATATATATGAACTCTTGCAGGTTTTATTCAAGCTACATTACACCAGCTGCGCCCCATAGCTTGAGCCAAGGGTTATAAATAAACCATTAGAAACAGACGATGGAAACCGGTGGCGCATTGCTGGCAGCCACTTAGGACAGCGCAGAAAATTGTTATTTTGTACGTAGAGAAGTGAGGTTCTTCGCTTCAAGCACTAAATATTCACTTTAGACAATAAATAGGACTAAAGAGTCGGTGAGCACGTTCGGAAACCCCTGTTTCAATATTTGCGGTTAGAAACCTCATGTGTACCTTTTTTTCAGCTGCAGATAAATTCCGGGTTATGTAGATACCGAAACCGTTACCAGCCCATTCGCGCACCTCAATTGTGCTGCTCACAACATGATTTTGAGCGGACAACACAACCTGCCGCTATGATGGCTAGCCCCATGCATGAGTAAGGGCGATATGCTGGCGATGGTTGCTTCGCGTCAGCCCTTAAGCGCACATGAAGGCTCGAGTTACGATGAGCGCGCCGAACTTTGCAATGCGGATATTGACTACAAAGCGGTAAGGATACAAATGAATGGAACAGTATTTTTCAGCTGTAAAATACAAATACAGTCTTGTTGGACGAATTTGCTGGCGCGGACGAAGAAACCATAGGCAACTTGTAGGTCTAACGCTACACAGGGCTGTCGAGTCCTCAATCGTATTGTCCGGGAATCTGATTTTTGTATTTTCGTGGTTTCCTATTGTATCTGGCGTTCAAAATGCAGAGGTGAGGGTTCTTTATCGCAAATAATCAAACGTGGTTTGTGCCGGTACTCTTCAAAGTAGCAACACCATTTATTGTATAAGTCATTATTCAGTAATTTAGGTAAATAATGTCAATTAAGGATTCCAAACAAAACCTTTTCTGTGGCGCTCAAGGTAGCTTCCAGCAATATGTATCTGGTTTCCTTTGCCTGCCTCCGAAATGTTTTTTTTTATCCCTTGGATCAAATTTGCTTGGACAAGCGGTATATGTGTAAAAATGGTGCACCTCATATTTAAATTGACTTCAGATATCATTCGATGACTAAATCACCACTGATCCCACTGAAGGTCCTTATAATTGCTTGAGTGACAGCTTTTTATCACTTTAACAGGCTAGAAAATTCATATGAATACGCAATGAAAGCTGATATTTTCTTTCGTATATTTTCTAGGATGCCTGAGGAGAGGCAGCGTGTACCTGGTTGACGTCCTCTCCAGGAAGACCGCAACAGCCATGAAGTGATGGCTCGTAACAGTGAAGTAATGGGACGGCGGGCACAACGAGCAGGAAAACGTGACATCTTCAACTCAGCCTCGAAGCTGAATGCCGGAATAAATTGCTGTGAAGGCTAACAACCTTAGTAAGCTGAAAGTGCCACTTTTTGTTAAGAAGGGTTTTGAGCCTGTTTCGAATATTTAAGAAAAAACAATAAAAAGTGCTGTTTAAAACTACATTTGTCGATGCGCGGGCATTTTTAATCTGCATACGTATGGGGTGCTTTTCACCTTCCCGAAGAACACCATTGCTGATGCCAAAATAGCCCGCTTGGAGGAGAATATGCGCATCTCAGTATACTGCAGCAGCGCTAACGTCCATGCACAATCGAACTGCAGACGTTTTAATGTGTAAACCATAGGCAATGGATGAGTAGACTCCTAATCATACCTGGATAAACCACCGGGTAGCGTGTACCGCCGAAGTGGTTGGGCCATGTGTGGGTAAGTCATGGCCCATGTATGACCCTAGCGCGGCAGTAGGCTGATAAATTCGGCCATACTCGTCTGCCCGAGATCGATTGCCAATAATTGGCCGTTCATAGGACATTGTCAATTCCCGACTTCGGGCTGAGGTGGGTGGCCTAGGTCAGCCCGACGAGTTTTAGTCTGTCATATTGGCAAGGGCAGAGCGCGGGCCGACTATGCGCTTACCGCTTGGGACTGCCGTGTGACAGCTATAGGTGTATTCTGGCTAGCGATGACACAACAATCGTATATTGTTCGAGCGTACGCACCCGGTCGCAGCCATCCTCGGCAAACTGACAGCGGAGCGATAAGCATTGACTTCAATAGCTGCAGTGTGTTCTATGAACTTCCGCTTAATTATAATAGATTGTAACGATCGAGTGGCTAGATTTCCGTGTTCACACTTCAGCACTCAAGAGCTGTAAATAAATGCTAATGCGTGACAAGTATGCAGACAGAGCTAGTGATTTCGGTGTGTGTGGAAAGCGACATTCACCCGTATAAGTGAGCTACCCGCAAAATCAGCCGAAAGCGCATATCAGCTAACCAGCGGCCAGTGCAGCAGTCGTGGGCTTAGATCGCTTGTGTATATTATATCTAGCCATTTCAAAAAAATTCAAATGGTCGCCGAACATTCGCTTTGCAACGATATTTAGTATAAACTGTTTGCACATCGTAGAAAGCGTAGGAGCGGCAAAAAACTAGCGCGCCAGTCATATGCGGAGACAGCCGACAATCAAGCACTGATTCCTAGTGTGGGATGAAACACTGGCTGTCTCAGCCGTATTGCTATGCAGGCGATCAAAATGCAACAGGGCACATGCATGCGTCTTTCATCCTAATAAACCCAAGGCAGCTGAAACTAATCTGGAACTCATCTGTATAGTGTTTCTCATTGACCATGAACTTCGGTACATGAATCCTGGAATTTTCTACATCTTCCTAAAATGATGCGTGCGATTTTATATGCCTTGTAATAGTGCTGTAAATTTTGTTTCCTCATTGTTTTTTTGCAGGTGCCATTTGCGAAAAAGCTGGGGTGGACGCTTTGGAGGCACACGCATTAATTCGCAGGTGGCTGCCTGGTTCCTGCGACAGAGGGGGTGGAAGAAAAAGGCACTATACTGAAACCTCCCCTGGCAAACCAGGCATGCCACCTGTGAATGCAATTGCAGGGTAAGCCCCCTCACTACGCGTATGAATGTGCCCTCCAGCTCCCTGGCCCCTTCCACTTCGCGAGAGCCCGGCCTGCCCTGCCCAACCCTACCACTGCCCTGCACACCCCTGCTGCCACTGCCTGCCACTGCCCCGCCAGCTGCGGCTGTGTGTGCCCTCAGCGCTGGCTAGTAACTGCCGTCTAGTAACAATTGCAATAAATATTATCTTTTTGTGAACCCTGCCCTTGTTTTGTGAATATCTACTGGTTGCTCATGAGCGGCAATTTGAATTATTATGGCCACTCCTATTTGAAAGGCCATTATTGTCCCAGCAAGTTCGATGTGCTGTCACGAATATGGCTTGAATGAAAAAGGCTGCATTTTATGGCCTGCACAGGCAGTGCCACAAAATGTGTAATCTTGACATCATCAATGGTACATGAATGGAGTAGCCGGTGTACCCGTGAACCATTGGATGAATATTGGTATCGATAATATGCGGCACGAATGGAGTAGCCAGTGCACCTGCAATGGCTAACCATTGGTATGATATTGGCATTGACAATGGGTCATCAATGGAAAAGCTGGTATTAAACAAATATTGGTAATACAATGATGGTATAATGCTGGACAGTATTGGCAAGAATAATGGTGCATGAATGGAAAGTCTAATATTGTGCCTACATTGGTGGCTCCAGCTTGGTTGAACTCTGGACCAGTCTTGGAACGAAAGATGGGCTAAGAATGGAGAATGTAGTAAAATGCCCAAATGCCAATGTCAATCCAATATTCATGCCATTCTTTTCCAGTGATGAACCATTGTTGGACAAATCCCGGTGTGCTGCTTGGGAGGCTTCGTTGTCAATAAGTATATAGCGGGTAATATAGATAAATTCTATAGTATTAGTGAAAGGGTGGCAGGCATCGTAATTAGGGTTAATAAGCGGTATAAACTGAAGGTTGTACAGGCCTATGTACCTAAATGTAGTTATCATGACCAGGCAGCTGAAAACTTCTACGAGGATGTAAAATCCTCATCAGCCTGACTATACCCACTGCAGGGCGAAGGTCTCTTCCATATTTCTCCAATTAACCCTGTTCTGTGCTAGCTGTATTCATTTGACCCCAGCGAACTTCTTAACCTCATTTGCCCACCTAACTTTCTGCCGCCGCCTACTACGCTTTCCTTCCCTTGGAATCCAGTTTGTTACCCTAAGCGACCATCGGTTATCCTCTCTTCGCACTACATGTCCTGCCCATGCCCATTTCTTCATCTTAATTTCCACTACAGTGCAGCAACTTGAGTTATTTCTCTGACCCACTCTGCACGCTTCCTATCTCTTAATTTTACCATTACCATTTTTCGTTCCATAGCCCTCTGAGTTGTCCTCAACGTAAGTAGAACCCTCTTGGTTGGCTTCGACGTTTCAGCCCCATAGGTGAGAACAGGTAAGATGCAATTGTTGTATACTTTCCTCTTGAGCGATACCGGTAAGCTACTAGTTATAATCGGCGAGTGCTTGCCAAATGCGCTCCGTCCCAATCTTATTCTTCTTGTTATTTCCTTTTCATGGTACGGATCTACGGTTACTACCTGCCCGAAGTAGACAAATTAGCCTACTACTTCCAGAGCTTCGCTACCTAACGTAAACTGTTGTTCCATCCCGAGGCTGTTGAACATTTCCTTGGTGTTCTGCATATTGTTTTTTAGCCCACTGTTCTACGTTTCCTGTCTAGGTCATCAATCATTACTTGCAGTTCATCCCCGAGTTACTTAGCAAGGCAATGTCATCAGCAAATCGCAGATTACTGAGGTACTCTCCATCTATCCTTATCCGTAACTGCTCCCAGTCAAAGTCTCTGAATACTTCCTCTAAGCAAGCAGTGAATAGTCCTGGGAAGATCGTGTCTCTTTGCCTAACACCTTTTTTTATGGAAATTTTGTTCCTTCTTTATGCAGAACTATGATTGCTGTGCAGCCACATTGTATATCTTCCAGCACTTTCACGTACGGCTCGTCCACCCCCTGATTTCGCAATGCCTGCATCACCGCCGAGGTTTCAAATGAGTCAAATGCTTTTTCGTAATCAATGAATGCTATGTATAAAAGCTGGTTATATTCCGAGCATTTTTCTATCACCTGGTTGATGGTATGGATATGATCGATAGTAGAGTACCGTTTCCGAAAACCTGTTTGATCTTTTGCTTGATTGCAGTCTAAGGTTGGCCTGATTCTATTAGCGATTACCTTAGTAAATACCTGATATGTAACAGACAGTAAGCTGATTAGTCTGTCATTTTTATGTCCTTAGAGTCCCCTTTTCAACGAACCTAACCCCAATCTCATTACGGCCCTGAATACTTTGGCTACTGTAGAGATCTGTATAAAACTCTTCGGCTACTTTCACTATCTTCTCCATATTCGTGATGACGTTGGCCGCCTTGTCCCTTATCGCATACATCTGGTTTTTGCCTATGCCCAATTTCTTCTTTTCCGCTTTTAGGCTTCCCCCGTTCTTTACAGCATTCTCAATTTTCTCCATGTTATACTTCCTTATATCGGCCACCTTGCGTCTATTGATTAGCTTTGATATCTCGGACAATTCTATCTGAAGTGTTGGATTGGAAGCTTTCATACTCTGGCATCTCTAAATCAAACCTTTCGTCTCCTTAGACAGCTTACCGGTATCATCTCTAACTATTCTACCGCACACCGCCTAACTATCCTACGGCGGTGAAGCGGTGGCGTAGGGGTAGAACCTCCACCTCGCATGGAAGAGGACCGGGGTTCATATCCCGGTGCCGCGCAATTCTCACCGGATAAAAATAAATCCGCGTGTCGATGGAATTGCATAAACAGGTTTGGGGCGCGACCTGATGCCAGAGAACACCTCCGGCAACGCACTCCCTCACCAGAACAGGAGTTGGCCACCCTGGTGCAGTAATTGACCGCAACCTCTCATGATTAGTTCCATAAAGCCCCGGCCCTCAGTCACCAGCGGCTGCGGAACAACTGACCACGGCGGCGGTCAGACCTGTGACGCAGAAGGGGGTGCTAAGAAAGCCTGGCTCCGCTGGACAGGCCGCCATTGGAAACTGACCCTGGCAACGTTTAATGCTAGAACCCTAGCTAGTGAAGCTAGTTTAGCAGTGCTGTTAGATGAACTAGAGGGTATGAAATGGGATGTCATAGGGCTTAGTGAGGTTAGGAGGCCGAATGAGGCATATTGCACTCAGGGATGGGCATGTACTGTGTTATCGAGGTTTAACGGAGAGGCGAGAACTATATATGCATAGGTTTCCTTGTCAATGAGTATATAGCGGACAATATAGATGAATTCTATAGTATAATTGAGAGGGTGGCAGGCATCGTAATTAGGCTTAATAAGCGGTATAAACTGAAGGTTGTACAGGCCTACGCACCTACATGTAGTCATGATGACCACGCAGTTGAGAGCTTCTGCGAAGATGATGTAGAATCGGCAATGCGATAAGTAAAGAGGCAGTATACTGTACTAATAAGCGACTTCAATGCCAAGGTAAACAAAAAGCAGGCAGGAGACCAGGCAGTAGGTTACTATGGCATTGGTTCTAGGAATAGCAGTTGAGCTTGCAGAGCGCAATAACTTAAGAATCATGAATACCTTCTTCAGCCAACGGATGAACCGGAAATGGACATGGAAAAGTCCTAACGGGCAGAATAAAAATGAAATTGACTTCATACTGTGTAAAACCCCCGCCATTATGCAAGATGCAGAGGTGTTCGGGAAAGTGCGATAGAGTGACCACCGGATGGTGAGGTCCCGAATTAGCCTGAATCTGAAGAAGGAATGCAACAGATTAGTAAGAAAGAACCCATCAAAGAATTAGCGGTGAGGGGGAGGGCAGAAGAGTTCAGGATCTCGCTAATGAATAGATATTAAGCTCTAACCGAGGATGGCGACATTACCTTAGAAGTCATGAACAATAATTTCAGAGGTATCATTACTGAGTTCGCTGTAGGAGTAGGATGTAGAATCGGCAATGCGAAAAGTAAAGACGCAGTATACTGTACTAATGGGCGACTTCAATGCCAAGGTAGGGAAAAAGCAGGCTGGAGACCAGGCAGTAGGTGACTATGGCATTGGTTCTAGGAAAAGTAGGGGGGAGTTACTAGTTGAGTTTGCAGAGCCTAATAAGTTAAGAATTATAAATACCTTCTTCAGCCAACGGATGAACCGGAAATGGACATGGAAAAGTCCTAACGGGCAGAATAAAAATGAAATTGACTTCATACTGTGTCCAACCCCCCCCCCCCCCCCCCCCCATTATGCAAGATGTAGAGGTAATCGGCAAAATTCGATGCAGTGACCACAGGATGTGGAGGTGCCGAATTAACCTAAATCTGAAGAAGGAATGCAACATATTAGTAAGAAAGAAACCCATCAATGAAGTAGCGGTGACGGGGAGGGCAGAAGAATTCAGGATCTCGCTACAGAATAGATATTCACCTCTAACCGAGGATGGCGACATTACCCTAGAAGCAATGAACAATAATTTTAGAGATATCATTACTGAGTGCGCTTTAGAAGTAAGCGGTAGGATAGTTAGAGAGGATACTGGTAAGCTATCTAAGGAGACGAAAGATTTGGTTAAGAAACGCCAGCGTATGGAAGCCTGCAATCCAGGGGACCAGATAGAATTGGCCGAGATTCAAAGTTAATCAATAAGCCCAAGGTGGCCGATATACAGAAGTATAACATGGAACAATTTTAGCATGCTGTAAAGAACAGGGGATGCCTTCAAGCGGCGATGAAGAAATTGGGTATGGGTAAAAACTAGATGTAAGCGATAAGGGACAAGGCGGGCAACGTCTTCAAGAATATGGCCAAGATAGTCAAAGTAGCCGAGGAGTTCTATACAATCCTCTACCGTAGCCAAAGTAGTCAGGACCGTAATCATATTGGCGGTAGGGAAAAACTGTCAGACCTTCCACCAGTGACGAAAGACGAGGTCAAGATAAGGAAATAACAAGAAGAATAAGATTGGGATGCAGCGCATTTGGCAAGCACTCACAGATTACGACTAGCAGCTTACTGGTATCTCTCAAGAGGAAAGTATACAACAGTTGCATCTTACCTGCCCTCACCTATGGGGCTGAAACGTGTAGGCTAACAAAGAGGGTTCTACTTAAGTTGAAGACAACGCAAACGGCAATAGAACGAAAAATGGTAGGTGTAACATTAAGAGATAGGAAGCGTGCAGATTGGGTTAGAGACATAAGTCAAGTTACTAACATTCTAGTGGAAATCAAGAAGAAGAAATGGGCATGGGCAGGACATGTAGTGCGAAGAGAGGATAACCGATGGTCGTTTAGGGCAACAAACTGGATTCCAAGGGAACGAAAGTGTAGCAGGGGCAGCAGAAAGTTATGTGGGTGGATGAGGTTAAGAAGTTCGCAGGGGTCAAGTGGATGCAGCTAGCCCAGAACCGGGTTAATTGGAGAAATCTGGGAGCGGCCTTCGCCCCGCTGTTTGTATATTCAGGCTGATGATGATGAGTTGAATTTGCCTGGTCTATTTGTTATTACAATCGCTTTTAAAAATGCACAAAAACATTCAGTGAAGTGCAAGCAGTACAAGATGGAGCTGAAAAAGGTTTGAGGTATTTCAATTGCATTAAATAAATTAGGCTGTATTTTCAATACCTCAGTTAGAGAGTTGTATGCCCTAAGTGGCCTAGGTTTAATTAAGCATCTGCTTACAAGTGCACATTTGAGGCCTTGTTTGTCTGTCATTAATTAGTCCTCCCTACGTACATGCCATACTGTTTCAGACTGGCAATGAGGTTTGATTTTCAGCTCTGGTTAGGTTGTTTTCTCTTCATTACTGACTCTAAATTTCAATACTTCATTCAACTAACCAAATCCGCTGAATCACACGAAAGCCAAAGCGCACAGCAGGCATGAGTATCGTATCACTAGCTCGATTCTGGGATCTTACATTTCCAATGAAGCAGGTCCTCTTTAAGCGGTCTGTCAAATTTCTTCCCAGTTCTTTCTCTTCGAAGCAATGTTATATAAAAATAGAGCTCTTCAAAAGCACATTTTCAGCTCGTGTGCATATAAAGGAGGAAACCGCCTTCAGGAGGATGTGTTGTGCAGGGAAACCCAACCATCCGTTTTGGTAACGGAGTGCATTCTAGGCGAAGGTAAGCATAACTGAGGCAGCAGTCAGTACAGGGGAAGGTAAATACAACTGCGGCACCAGAGATTCACCACTTATATTAGATGCGTGGACATGTCAAAGGCAATCCAGTCAACTATTTTCATCCTGATTTTGTCAGGCACGTCCCCCTGCTATACGCTTCGAACCTCCGAAGCTATATGTAAAGGCATTGTGGCAAAGTGTATTGGTTCACGCTTCTTGTACCGTCCTGCCTAGTGTCTGTCTGAGGCAGAACTTGGAGTACTCTGTTGATAGGCCTGAAATGTGATAGTAAAGATACGGCCGCTGCACTGAGAAGATCAAAAACAAGGCTCAAGCAAACAACTTTAGATTTCTAGGCTCCTCCTTAGAAGCAATTCAATTGAAAAACAAGTCACCAGTCATGTAATGACACCAGATCATGAAACATTATCAAAAAGCGAGACATATATTTTGTTTCAGGTTACCCAACATTGTAAAGTATGCACTTCTCGAAACATTCCCTTCTGAATTCAGCACACAAATCCTAGTTACTCCCAGAATAAACGGATAACTTGATACAAATGTCAATATCTCCCGCGACAGCTTCCCTTCAAAAAAGAGTGCATTTATACCTTTCTACAGGCGTGCCATTAGGAGCTTCACCAAGAAGCGGGTTAATTCGTGCCCCGTCCTCCAATACTGTATCAGGGTCAAGGTCTACAAAACACTTGAATCGGTCGTTGTATACCTGAAAATAAGCACTGATTATGGCGAGCTCATAGGATGACGCCAAAAGCATTACCTTAATACTGATATCACGCTGATGGGGTGTTGATCTTGAAACAATCTATGGCCCTCACATCAACCATGAAACAGCAGTCCATAGTATATATTGTTGTGGGATGCTGTGCCCGCCTAGAGATAGACACAGAAGAACGGAGGACACCAGATAAACACCACTTGCGCCGGCGCTCTTCTTTTGTTCTCTAACCCTCGCGCTGGCACCGCGCCCTCGTCTCGCGCTCGTCCCGCGCCTTTGCTTTTTCTAGCGCAGCGTTCCTCTGCGCGCGCCGTAACATCTTTCCACCGGGGGGGGAAGAAGGTGTCGGTGAGCTGCTGCAAGCGCTCCACTTAAGGGGCGGCATTTCGTGGGGAAGGCAATGAGGCAGCAGGCGATGACAGTAGTGGTGATGACCCGGTATCTACGTCGGAGTCAATGCTGGCGCCGTTGACATATCGTTTCATGTTTGACACATGCTCCGGGAAAATGTGGTGCACACCGCATGGTCGATGCTCGGGGAGGTCTTCGAGGCGGTATGTTACGGGGCCGGGCCGTTCAACGACACGGTAAGGGCCGCGGTATCGGGGCATGAGCTTCGTGGCACGGCCATTCACGCGAATGGTGCGGCGAATGAGGACCACGTCACCGGACCGGAAGGAGAGAAGTGGTGGTGCTGCCGCATTGGCCACTTGTACACGCGCTTGAGCCGTGAGGAGTTTGCGCTGAGCGTCGAGGCGGGCGTAAAGAAGTTGTTGGGCGCAGTCAGTTGGTGACGCAGTCTGATTGGGAAGGCCCAACTGCGCGTCGAGAGGGATGGAGGGTGTTCTGCCATAGACGACTGAGAACGGCGTGACATGCGTTGTTTCTTGGCTCGCAGTGTTGAGTGCAAAAGCTGCCGCAAAACAAAACGATCCCAATTTCTGTGGGACGGAGCCACGTAGGAGGCGAGTATATCCGTGAGGGTGCGGTTAACACGCTCCACGAGGCCACTGCACTGGGGATGATTGACGGAGGTAGTGGAATGCGCAATGCCGAAAGAGCGGAGGGCTCGCTCAAATTCATGGGACATAAAGCAGCTCCCACGGTCCGTGATGAGGCGTCGGGGCACACCATGGCGAAGAACAAGATGCTGTTCCACAAACAAAACGGCATGAGCGGAAGAGGTGTCTGGAACGGGCAGTGCTTTGACCCACTTGGAAAAGTAGTCGATCGCAAACAGAATATACCTGTTTCTGGCGGGCGTCTTCGGGAATGGGCCCAAATGGTCCAGTCCAACCAGTTCGAAAGGTAACTCGGCGGTGAAAAAGCCTGCAAGGGTGGCCTGATTATTCGTGTGGACGATTTCCGGTATTGGCACGTCTGGCAGGACGCAGCGTGTTCTTTGACGTCTCTGGACATATTAGGCCATCAAGAGCGCTCCGACACTCG
Organism: Amblyomma maculatum; assembly: GCF_055883805.1. NCBI lineage: Eukaryota > Metazoa > Arthropoda > Arachnida > Ixodida > Ixodidae > Amblyomma > Amblyomma maculatum. Next base: position 184,376,378 of record NC_139349.1, read on the forward strand.
TGCGTAGGTCTTGCCGCGACCAAGGTGACCAGCTGTGGGAGCGTCGTGTAGGCGGCGCAAGACTTGCGACCGCAGTGTTGCTGGCACCACCGGCAACCACACGGGTGGTCGACCACGGAGCAGCTTCACATGACACAAGAGATTATCTTTAATTCGATAGACCCGGCGCAGTTTATGGAGACCTGCGCCGGCGGCGGTGCTAAGGGATTGAACTATGGCCGCAATGTCGGTATCTTGAGTTTGTGCAGTCCTGAAATCCTTCAAAGCCGTCACGGGACAAAGGTGGCGAGAAAGGAAATCGGCATCTTGATGGGCAGAACCCCGCCGATGCACTATGGTGAAATCGTACTCTTGAAGTTGCAGTGACCAGCGTGCAATCTTGGCATTTAAGTATTTGGCAGACTGCAGCCAAGTGAGAGCGCTATTGTCCGTGACTATGGTAAAATGACGGCCGTACAGGTAGGGGCGGAACTTCTCGACGGCCCAGACAACGGCGAGGCACTCGAGTTCCGAAAAGTGACGGCGGCGCTCTACGTGGGAAAGCTGGCGGCTGGCATAAGCTAGAACTTTGTGGTCACCAGACTCGTCTTTCTGCAGAAGGACAGCGCCGAGCCCATCGTGGCTGGCATCCGTGTGGACGACGATGGGTGCCGATTCGTCGTCGTGGGCCAATGTGGGAGGCTTGAGGAGGGCGTGCTTGTCGTCAAGGAATGCGAGCTGTTGGACCGGCGTCCAATTCCATGCTGCATTCTTCTTTAGCAGGGCGGTCAACGGAGCGCTTCGCTTGGCAAAGTCCGGAATGAAACGACGGAAATACGAAGCAAATCCAAGGAAACCTTTGAGATCTTTGACGGTGGTGGGAGCTTCGTAAGCCGTAAGCGCTTTTAGTTTTTCAGGGTCGGGACGGATGCCATGCTGGCTCACAACGTGACCCGAGTACGTCACCTCTGCAAAACCGAAGAAACATTTCTTTGGTTTTAAGCGACCAGCAGACGTAAGGGCTTCCAGGACGAGCTTGAGTCGTGTTTGGTGTTCTTCAAATGTAGCCGCGTAGACAATTACGTCATCCAGTTAGACCAACGCCATATGTCACTTCATATATGGCCTAAGACGCGGTCCATGAGGCGCTGAAAGGTAGCTGGAGCATTCGAGAGACCGAAGGGCATACGGTTGAACTGGTAAAGGCCGTCGGCAGTCATGAGAGCCGTCTTTTCCGCATCATCGGGGTGAACAGGCAGCTGCCAGTAGCCCGAGAGCAGATCTAGGGTGGAAAAAAAACGGGCCCCCTTCAGGCGATCAAGTGCTTCGTCGAGACGGGGAATAGAGTACACGTCGAGGTGAGTAATAGCATTTAACTTGCGATAATCAACGCAGAAGCGGAGTGTTCCATCCTTCTTGCGCCCAAGGACTACAAGGGAAGACCAAGGGCTACAAGACGGGGCAATGATTTCCTGGTCAAGCATGTCGCATACGTGCTGCTGGATGACTCTCCGTTCGGCTGGCGCTACACGGCGAGGTTGGTGATGAACGGGCCCGCGGTTTTCGGTGTTGATCCGGTGTTGGGCCCAGGAAGTGCACCCGAGTTCACCAGCGCTTAGAGCAAAGCAACTGCGATGTTCGAGCAGCAAGGACTTGAGAGAGGCAAGCTCCGCGTCAGTGAGGGTGGGGCCAAAATTAAATGTTTTCCATGGTAGGACCGCCGGCGCTGGAGGGTTCTGAGGCGGTGTTTCAGGTTGCAGAGACGCAACCGGTGATCCGGAGTTAAGGATTGAGGCTGTAACCAATTGAGTGCCAGGAGTCAGCACGAGAGGTGCGCGGCTGATGGTAAGCATAAATACGTGGGCCTCTCCTTTGAGCACAGTCAGAAGGCTTCGAGGGGAGGTCTTCTCACGGGCTGGAGCTGAATATCGGATGGGTTCGAAAAGCACGTCCCCTGTGATCGGACTGTCAAGCTTGGCATACACCCACATTGCCGCACCCGGTGGCAGAGTCACGGCGGACGCTACAGTCACGGTAGTGACGTCGATCGGCTTGACTCGACGTGGCCACTTCGTTGCGAGATAACGCATAGATTTTGAGGCGCGCTTGGCCGCCGATACCAGAGACTGCCACAGGGCGACACCGAGACTGGAAATCCGGCTGAGCCAACCCGGCCCACGCAGAGTTCGGCACACCTGTGGTTCTGTTGTGGTAAAATTAAGGACGACTCCGGCTTGCTGGCACCACCCGCACCCGAGGACCACTGGCCAAATAGGGCTGTCTGCTACAACAAACTCGGTGGAGAGGGTCTTTCCGAACGCTGTCAGATTGACGATGACACGTCCGACTTGCTCCACCGGAGCGCCGTTATAAGCTAAGAGCCGGGTTCTGGAGGCTGGAAGAGGGGCTCGTTAAAAATAAACGATTTGTCCAGCACATTGACAGCAGCTCCGGTGTCGACCAAGGCCTCTATGTGTCGGTCAAGCAGAGCGACGTTTACGAGTACGTAGGGAGCTTCAGTTGTTATCGAAGCCGACAGAAGGAGGGGACAAGGGGAACGAGGGAGTGTGGGATCATTTTCCAACATCGGAAGGCTAGCACAGACCCTCGCGTAGTGCCCCCTCAAGCCGCAGCGGAAGCAGGTCGTGCGGGTGTCGTTGCCCCCGCGTCGGTTAGAGGCCACTGTAGGGACTGCCAATAGAGGAGTCTACACCGAGATGGTGCGCGCGGCAGACGGTGGCCACCCCCGCGTGACCAACAAAGTCAATTCCGCCTCGATGGCGAGCGCCATGGCGGCTCGGACGGACTCAGGACGCCCAAAACGGACCAAGCGCAGCACCTCAGGGAGTCGGATGGCGTCGACAATCGCCTCGGTGCTGACCAGGGCCACGACGTTCTGAGGTGCCCCAGGCAGCGACTGCAGAACCAGGCGCTCAATGGCGGCGGCGAGGTCCTGGTATGTCTCCGCGGGATCTTGACGGCGGGCTCGCAGGCGGTGGTACTGCGCACTGGGTTGACCTGAAGCACTGTAGTGGTCGGACAGGAGGCCCACCAGGACGGTGTAAGAGCCCAGCTGGTCGGGCGACACGTTCTGCAGCAGCTCAGTTGCGTGGCCTCTCAGTTTGGAGACGAGCATCCATGCCTTTATTTGCTCGTCCCAGCCTCTCGCCGTCGCAATACCTTCCAGTCGGATGCGGTAAGCATCCCACGAGATAGTGCCGTCAAACGTGGTTAATTCCACTACCTCCAATGAGGTATCCGCGCCGAGCACGTTATTGGCGGCTACGACAGCAGGCCCAGCGACGGCAGGGCTGGAGGCAGCGGTGGCGGTGACGCCTAAAGACTCATGACCCGTGTTCGGCTCGGCTGGCACAAGGCGACGGAAGTCGCGCCGGAGAGCTTCCATCTCCACAGCCTGGGCAGTCAGACGGGCCTCCCATGCGTTCATCCGCTGAGTAACTATATCCAGGAGGCGCTCAATACCGCCATCCAGCTGCTGCGAAGGACCGAGCCCCTCCGAGCGTCTAGGTCTAGCTGCGCCAGCCGCTGCGTCGTCGGCGCCATCGCCTGGTGGCAGAGGCCTGTCGTCTGGCACGTCGGGTCCTTGACTTTGGGAGCGGGTGAGTGGCATGATCCCACTTCTGACACCAAAATGTTGTGGGATGCTGTGCCCGCCTAGAGATAGACACAGAAGAACGGAGGACACCAGACAAACACCACTTCCCCCGGCGCTCTTCTTTTGTTCTCTAACCCTCGCGCTGGCGCCGCGCCCTCGTCTCGCGCTCGTCCCGCGCCTTTTCTTTTTCTAGCGCAGCGTTCCTCGGCGCGCGCCGTAACAATATTTTAGGTTGCACTAATTTTTGCCGGACATTACTTCCTTGCTGCCACAAGAAAAAAGCCAAAGTGTTTGAAAGACAACTGAATTGAAAATTTTACTAGTTTCGTTCCGCCCTACACCAATGCCAAAACAAAAAAGCAGCATCAGCATAGAGTGGACACGCACACGAACGCACGCACGCACGCGCATACACACAGAGAGATAGACAGAAGAATAAGGGGTGCACAAGATGAGCTATGATAACAACCATTAGCCATGTATTGCATTTGATTGTTCTGAAAGTGACAAACTGGCTTTCAACAAAATAGCTTTTAAAGCACGCAGCATGCATGTGCAGTAAAATTGAACCATGTGCATACTTTTGAGGGCATGAATGCATTTCGAAATTACAATCTGCAGTTGCATTTTCACAATTCCATTGCGAGGATAGAACACAACAATTAGCGCGCGGCTCTCACACAATGGAAGAGCACCGCGTGGACGCTAGGGAAACAGCGCCTCGGTGGATCGCGAGCCGGAAAGAAAAGTGATGCTAAGATTAGCGTCTAAAATTCGCGTAGCTGGCTGATACACGGTTGATGGTGGCCATAGCCACGGGAATGGAAACGAAGCTATGAAAATAAAACTATGCGGCTGCACTCTTTTAGGCTATAGAGGCGGCGGTTCACCTAATCCTAACTCCTTCCGCAGAGGTTCGCAGGCGTGAGTACGCAGTGCAGTTCTGGCTTCAGGAGCATGAAGAAAGAACGCCAAGCAACACCTCGACGATCTAGAGCGTGCTCTCCTATTAGCCTGTATAAGCTTCTAACCGATGCGAGTCCAACGGCACCCGAAATAACTAGCGCCCGACGCATTCCTGTGTTTGCGATAAGAACGTACGCTGGCGAAAAATCACCTGTTTCTTAACAGACCGAAAGGGAATTAACAAACTAATTTTTATCTATATTAGCGTAACCCGTAGTGGAACAAAGAAGGTATCGCAAACATTCATGGCACGCGTCCAGGTGCACGTGTGAAGGAAAATATTTCGTGCGCTATAGCCGCATACACATCACGATCGTACACCCGTCAACAACTGTCACACGATAATGCCAGTGATTGGCCTCAAATCATCTCTCCTCGACGATTAAGCGTACATGTTTAAAGCTCAAGGTCATGATAAAAAGAACATGCATGGCCACGCGGCCGGTTAGTGAGTTTTAATTAGTGACGACCGCACGTGGTGCTGATGCGCAAGCAATAATCGGTCTGCAAAACAGTTTACTAGGTTAATTTTTGTTCTTTTTCAGCACAGCATCTCTCTCTCTCTCTCTCTCTCTCTTTCGCCAAACGTATCATGCTTTTATGTGTCTCCCGCATGTGCTCACGATTTGACAAAGATCCGCAACACATCACGCACTGAATGCAAAGCAAGCACTTACCTGAATCAGCAGGCGGTCATCCACCAAGTAGGCGAACTCGCTGTCAAGAAGGCTTCCGCGCAATTCAGCGAGCCCAGACTTGATTCTCCTACAGGACACACAAGTAGCCCTAAATATATCAGGCTATGCCTCTGCTACTGTAGCCGATACTTCTGACTCTCAAAACCAAGAGGAAACTACTGAATGACAGGCAGTAAAACCACATAAGAAAACGGCCACATCCAATCCGATTCCTCTGCTCTCAGCAAATTTCCGCAGGATATTTCGTAAACTTGATGTTTTAAAAACAATAATTCCCACTTGTTCTGCCGATATCCGCGATGTGAAGAAATGGGATTGCTAGGGTGGGCTCCATTTTTTGTGAAATCCCGTCAATCGAATCCCAAACGAATCGCATACCAGATATTGCAAATTTTTCGGAGCGAACTCTTTTTGTCTAAAGGCTACACTCCCAACTCTATTAAGTGATAACTGACTTTACCTTTTTATAGTGCGCGCATCACTCTGCCAACACCGCTGCAAAGGTTCAGCGTAACCTCAATGCTGGATAGGGGCACTCAAAAATATTTTCCTATAACTTCCAACATCGTACTCATCCGATAGGAAATGTACTTATACTATATCGATGGGAAGAAAGTGAGCACCAACGTCCTAGCAGAGAAAAAAGAAAAGAAAACTGATGTGTAAAGGCAGCAATTGCAACGTTGCTATTCAAAGTGTTAGGAAAAATTAAGTTAGTACGAAGCAGACATAATCCCCAAAGAAGCTAATGCCATAACTTAAAAAAAGCGAAGTAACAGTACGGCGGATTTGCATTTCCCTGCCTGGACTACTACTTAATTTCCACCGTTTGCAAGATTTCCGCACAATTTTCAAGCCTTATTAGGAGCTCCAGCCAAACTTATATGTCAGCGGGTGGATCGAGATAAAAATAACTCCGCCATGCAATGTGAGTAATTGGCTTTCATCATTACCATTCGAACAACTAAAGAGCATCAGCAAAAATCCGCCCTTATAAAGAAGCTTAATGAGTTTCTGATTAAATGTTAATTACATTTCTCATTATGCACATTAAAATTTCCATACATTTTCTTGATGCATTCTTGATGAGTTTCATAAGAAAGTGGCCACCATGTTTCTGATGCACTTTTAGTGCATGACTTTTTTTAACTCTTAATGCATGAGTGGCTATTGTCATCATATTCTGTATTGTTTGACGGGTTTCTAGTGTTTCTAGAGATTCTAGTGCGCACCTTAGTGTGGTACAATGTTATGGCCACTGACACTGGAATTACCCCAGAAGGCTTTGAAGTAATTCGAATTTCAGATCGCCACTTGGAGCTGAAGTCAAAACTTCAAATTTTATTTAGTTTTTCATGCAACCATTGATGACAGGCTGCTCATTTTCTGCACCTCTGTGGCGTTGAAATTGCCATAAGTGTAACCTGAAAATAAAGAAGAGGCAATTAATTAAATCAGTGTCACATAGACGGCATTTACTGCTCACATGCTCAATTTGCTGCAGTGCCATGCTTACCGATATCATTTACCCGAAGAGTGTCCAGAGCTTCCTTGCATGTTGCATCTTTATTCAGGTCGCTTCACTTGCCTTAGAGGGGCTGTCCTCTCAGTGAACATTGCCCGCATCATGGCCCTAGAAAAATTTGCCGCTGTTCCTTTTCAGTCCGTACGTAGCCAATCAGTGTGGTCTTTTCCGCCAAGACACCATCACCAGGAGGGACCTGCATAGGAATTTACCAACCAACCAAGGAAACGATGTAACACACATATACAACAGTCTCAATATATTTAGTCGAAGCAGTGTCACATGAGATGACTCGAACTTTGTACAAGTATGGCGTTTCATTCATGCAATCTAAATTTTTAATACCAGTATAAAGTCGTAAATTTGCCTGCAATATGCGCACTGTAATGAGAAAAAGGCAAAAGAAAAAAACGTAAACATCTGGTCACAACCAAACTCTGTAATAGCAACATGTGGTACAACGTTTGGCCACAGAATTCAAGCTGTCGACCTCTACTTGAATGCTGAGGCATCAGTAGCAAATATTGGTTTGTTCTAGTCGTCACTACTAAATACATTACAAAAATCAAGTAATGCGGTCAGAGAGTTATGTTGAAATATGACCACAAAAATAATGAAAACTCGATCATTTGAACCACATCAGCTCAGTTAGCACGTGTAGAAGTGCCTTATTGGAAGTCTTGTTGAAAATAAAATACGCAGCTAAACTATTTTTCGAGAGCAAAAGTAAGTGCCATAACAAAAGCTGTACAATAAAAACGCAACTTCACACTCAATGCAACCGCGAAATACGATCCCCGTAAAATGAAAAATGCTCACAGTGTGATTAAAAACGCAAATCTTGAAGCCGGGAAAGTCACATAGGTTGATGATGGTGGCATATAGTTTACGCAGTTTGGAATAAATTACTATGCAACCAAGCCGGCCGACCACGCCTTTCGAGGCCGAGAGAGCAAGCGCAGAGGCATGCCGCGCTGTCTAGCCGCGGAGAAAAGTGTCAACAGAACGGCTGCGAAGGACGCTCCCGAACAGCAGGACGGGAGGCGGCGGCGCGCGCCGAGTGAAAGGAGGTGAGGAAGAGAAAAGAGAAAGGAAGAAGGAGGTTTCAGGTGAGCGAGCGCGAAGTGTAAGAGATGAGAGAGGAGGGAGGAGCCGAGGGTGTGAGGAGAATTAAGGTGCGCCAACATAGACCTTTCGTATTCGGGAACCCTTGCGCGGACTAAATGCAAGGAAAACGTATCACACACATTATTGTTGTTAAGGAAAGTTGAGATTGATGTTCTTGCGCGAAATCTGTCTAACTCGCCGCGACATCTAACTACATGTGCGATGTCATTTTGGCAGCCAGGTGAAAACAAGCGCGTTTCCTACTTTTTCATTTCAGCACATTCCGGAGCGTTCCGGCACAAAAAGCCGCAGAATACAGCAGTCCGTTAGGACACTGTTCCCACAAAGCGCAATGTACGTAAGAATACACTTACCTTTACAGGCGATTGCGTCAGCCGCGCAGTACGCTATCCGCCTTCGTATCACCGGCACCAAACCACCAGTGCGATTTCAGCGCGAGTGTAATGTAGTCGGCGCATATACCTCTTAGACACGCAGAAACAAAAATCGTCCATGCTTTCTTCTTTTGAACATCTAAAACATGACCCGGTGTAGCACTCCTTCCGACTGAGCAAAGCACAAAGAAACACGGACACTTGCCGACACGATAAATGCCCGTTTGCATTAAACACCACATCTAGAAGGCACTTCACAAGCGTACACACTTCTGTAACACATATGCACGCGAAACGCAACATATTTCCCGACGGTAAACAATCGAAGAAGCACATTAATCATTCGCCGAAACGTGGTCGAAACCAAATTGGTTATATACAACTTCTGGAGTGGCAGTCCCACATGGACGCCAATGCGAGAGGGTGAAGCCGGCCGAGCCAGCGGCAGCCATGTTGCAAGGGCAAAAAGCACGCGGCGCCGGCCAGCGCAAGCGCGCGTTTCACGAGCGCTTGCGCGCATGTGAATTTAGGAAAATCTTAATGAAATCATCTTGTCGTCAAAATCCATTCTATAGACTGCCACTTTCTTGTTTCATACGCCTTACATTGTGATAAGAGTGGATGTAATCGGGGCCGAGCTATCATAATGTTCTCCAAATTTTTTCACTGCTTCTTGGACCAAAAAACACTCTTGCGCTGCGGCGCACATCGCAAATCCGTAAAGTGAGTTTCAATATTAGGGCACACAGTTGACGAACACTGTTTCGGAATGAGAATATGCCCTTAAATCTTCATTGCGGCACGTATGCTTCGCTGACATGAAAATGTTCTGTCCAAATGAGCGGCATTCGTTGCCTGCTTTACCAACGCTGAATCAACTAAGTCTGTTACTTCAATAATATTAATAGCATTTGAAAATTATATTAACACTGCTACTTCTAGAACTAGTGCAACATCTTTCAAACTCTTTTGGGTAGCACTGTGAGAAAAAATGACAGCCTTTTAATAAAAATATTTTAAGCTGCAAAAGTGTTATGATGATGCTACAGAAATTTTGAAGTGCAGGAAAGAAACGAATGATCGTGTCTTCTTTCAGATGTTTCTGCCATTAGCTAACCGAGGGGACGCACGTGCCAACGCCAGATGTTTAGTTTCTTTCAAGCGGTAAAAAAAAAAAAAAATATCGAGAGCCCTCAGACCCCTTACGTGCTGTGAATCTGTAAACATTGAGACAGTTTTGCTTCTATCACACGTTTATTTTAACCGAGTGAGACCCGCGTTAGTTTGGTTTTACATCGTTTTGCGTAGTTTACCATTTGATTTTGAATTCTACTCGTAGAGACCTTTTAAACAATATAAGACTTCATTTTGTAGCCTAAAGTTCAATTGTTAATGAAATCACCTAATTAAAGCTCATTAGCTAATACCAGCAAATAGTACAGTGCAATATCTCGTTCTCGATGCAAGCTATTTAACGATATATGACTTGATGCTGTAGCGGAAAGTTGAATTTAATACAAAGAACTGAGTCATTTATTTTTATTTATTTTATTTTATTATTGATAGCAATCAAGACTTACAATAAGGCTAGTGCAATTATACTCGACATAAGCTATTCAACGACATAACACTTGAGGCTCTCATGCTCGAGATAATCAACACAGCACATTTATACACACTGTATAAATGCGCTGTGCCGTAGGAACCAATAATGCTACTCAATATTTATACACATTTTTTTTTTCAGAAATTTTTAGCTGATGTTTTTTCCCATGCGATCCAAAAGAGCGTGAAGATATCCAGACAAGTGCAAAGTAGCGTAGAGCCGCAAATGGGACGTTATATATGAAAGCGTCCCTTGGCGATACCTCCTTCTTGCCCTTTGCAAGATGGTGGACGCCGGCTTCACTTCTCACGCACCGCCTCCACTCCAGAAGTTCTATATAACCTCCTTGGTGGAAACAGACCCCACCATGCTAACGGCCATATTGTGAAATTTGAAATGTAAGAGCGTAGGTAGCTACCGGCGGCCTCGTGGCGGTAAAAGTTTGTTCCAGTTTCAGTTTCCTTTTTAGAAAACACTTGTTTGTAGTTTTAATTTTAGAGTTATTTTTTGCCCAATTCAGGTGCTGGGTTATATCAGCAGCGCCACTTGTGTATAAAAGGCTACGAAGTTACGCACCCCACCCCCAGCATGTTAAGCGATATCCTTGCCCGTAACACCCTAAAGCATATTGTCCAACCATAGCACCCCATCGCTACGCAAGAAGTGATTTGAAATGGCACACCCAAGACTCAGGGTGTAAGCGTGTTTTGAATGAAACAAATGTCCAAAATTGTGTTTATAGCATATGGCAAGCAGAAATGAAAACATAGTAAAGAATATATATTCGCTTAGTGATGCATACTTTTCCTCATTTGGGAAAGTCGATGTATTTCCACATTAGCTCCTATACAAAAATACTGTTGCGTTTTCTAAGTACAAAACTGCTTGTGTAATCTGAAATGAAAGTCTGTTGCGGATGTGATGTTACAACACATCTAATCTTCAGTCTTCTTTGAGTGGTTGATGACTCATCAAAACACATTACATGCGCAACAGATATTCAATATCTATTTTTGTATGGGTGCAATGTCCTGCAGTGGCCGTAATCGGGTCAATAGCTGTAGCCAACGGGGCTATGGACTAAGTGTTTATAATTGTTGCTGAGATCACTGTGACCAGAAACTACCCGCTAGTTCTACAGTTGCTCTGGCAGGTCTGCAAGACCCTGGCTGCTCATGAGCCTTAGACAGAGGGTTCCAGTCGGGAATGCGAGGAACATAGAAAATAGGAGTTTTTCCTGACGTCCGAGCGTCGATGGGAAGCGTCCCTGACATCTTCGGGGGCAACGTACATACCTTGTACCATCCAATACCTTGTATCCTTGCTCATTCACTGGATATTCAGAACTGGCATTCAGCCAGATTTATCGGCTACCCAATATTTCCAATACAATCTTGCCCACTGGTTCTACATTATTGGCATCCAGCCACAGCAATTGGCAATGTGGCATTTTATAGTCCTAAATGTTTCAATAATCAGTACCACGGCTAGTTGCTTTTTCGTGCTATGGCTAATAGGCAACTATAAAGCCATCACCTGCCTATGCAGTGCAGATATTATGCATGCAGCTTTTATTTAAATACAGCATGCTTTTACGCTGAACCTGGCCAAAAAATTCCAATTCAAATTCAATTTATTTTCATTAGAACAACTGAGGGGGCTCGAACAAAAAGTGAAACAAGATCACTTGATCACGTTCGAGCCACCTTTACATTGCATACGGTAACCACACGGCTATATTTACCACGGTTAACAGTAAGCAGATTTATAAGTAAAGAAAACAAAATTGTAAATTGCACAGGACAAATCAAATAAAGTAACTCACACACCAATTTTCTAGTTATACAATTCTAGCTACAGTAATTGAAAAAAAAACAGCGGTATATTCAATCAGGCAAAGCAATACAAAACTGTACAATTCCAACAGTGTTCATACATCATCATCAGCCTGATTATACCCACTGCAGGGCGAAGGCCTCTCCCATATTTCTCCACTTAACCCGGTTCTGTGCTAGCTGCATCTATTTGACCCCTGCGAACTTCTTAATCTCATCCGCCCACCTAACTTTCTGCCACCCTCTGCTACGCTTTCCTTCCCTTGGAATCCAGTTTGTTACCCTCAGCGACCATCGGTTATCCTCTCTTCGCACTACATGTCCTGCCCATGCCCATTTCTTCTTCTTAATTTCCACTAGAATGTCAGTAACTTGAGTTATTTCTCTGGCGCACTCTGCACGCTTCCTATCTCTTAATGTTACCCCTACCATTTTTCGTCCCATAGCCCTCTGGGTTGTCCTCAACTTAAGCAGAACCCTCTTGGTTAGCCTCCACATTTCAGCCCCATAGGCGAGCACAGGTAAGATGCAACAGTTGTATACTTTCCTCTTGAGCGATACCGGTAAGCTGCTAGTCATAATCTGCGAGTGCTTGACAAATGCACTCCATCCCATTCTTATTCTTCTTGTTATTTCTTTTTCATGGTCCGGATCTGCGGTTACTACCTGTCCTAAGTAGACATATTCGCTACTACTTCCAGTATTTCGCTACCTAATGTAAACTGCTGTTCCTTCCCGAGGCTGTTGAACATTACCTTAGTCTTCTGCATATTGATTTTCAAGCCTACCTTTCTACTTTTCCTGTCTAGGTCATCAATCATTATTTGCAGTTCATCCCCCGAGTTGCTTAGCAAGGCAATGTCATCAGCAAATTGCAGATTACTGAGGTATTCTCCATCTACCCTTATCCCTAACTGCTCCCATTCCAAGACTCTGAATCTTCCTCGAAACAAGCTGTGAATAGTACTGGGGAGATTGTCTCCTTGCCTAACACCTTTCTTTATGGGAATTCTGTTCCTTTCTTTATGCAGAACTATGGTTGCCTTGCAGCCACTATATATATCTTCCAGCACTTTTACGTACGGCTCTTCTACCCCCTGATTTCGCAATGCCTGCATCACTGTCGAGGTTTCAACTGAGTCAAATGCTTTTTCGTAATCAATGAATGCTATGTATAAGGGCTGGTTATATTCCAAGCATTTTCCTATCACCTCATTGATGGTATGGATATGATCGATAGTAGAGTACCGTTTACGAAACTCTGCTTGATCCCTGCGTGTTCATACAATTACACTCTTAATACTTGCTCATCTAGAAATATTTTTAGTTTAGAGTGTTAGTGCAGTTAATGTCAATTAGTCTGCTGAGATGATTGTTCAGTAAAGTTGGTAAAGAGTGACGGAGCATCTGTTGGCCTAAAGCGGAGCGTGAAAAGGGAATTCTCCATGGTTGTGAAAAACGCTAGACACGAAGGCTTGTTGACGTACTTAATTCTGTTATTGTGTAAAGTTCTTGCTGGTTGTTGTGGAGCTGTTGTTTATATCTTTTGGCCAGTGTGTATGAATATAAACTATGTACATTTATTATATTAAGTCGAGTAAAATATTCGGCAGTGTGAGCTTGTGAGTCGACCCCCTAAGATTTGACGAATCGACTTTTTTGAAGCCCTCATGACTCCTTTGAGGTCGAAGCCCTTGAAAACGAAGAAATCATATGCGAGTGTACAAAGTATTTTTGTACGAGAGCGATATAGAAACAGCAGGCATTCTCACTTGCGAAAACTTTTATCAACTCCCTCATATAAAACACGTACAGTGGCATCGCTAATCAAACACAAAGAAGTCTTCTACAAAAGCTGTCTGCCGGCATTTGCCTACACTTCACCTAGACTAAGCTGAACTAAAGCAGCGCGTTGAGCATAGAGTTCTGTCTTGTCCCACTTATAAACCACGATTCCGGCTCTAATTATTCGATTGTAGCCAAGTAGTCTGACCATTTGCGGTGTTACCACACCTAATGTGTTTATTCATATTGTGAGCACTGTGTGGCGCTTCATATTCCACACGGCTGAACGTGCTGCTTCATCTTCATCCTGCTTCCTCTTGTAGATACCCATCGTCATCGCGGAGTGTGTTTGGCTGCAGTGAAGGCTTCAGACCAAGGCTTCAGGTCTGCAATAATCCTGATCCCCCAAGTCCGACCTTCGCGTTACCTTACACGTGGTGGAGGTGTGCCTTGATTTCCCCGCTGCTTCGTCACCTGCATCCCCCTGGAGCTTCGTTCTGGCCGCCGTTTGACCCCGACCACCATCGTCATGACTCAAGAGGGCCACTCCGCTATTCCGGCTTCTACCAACTCGGCTCCAGCTCCCCTTGCCACTTGGACTGTCAGTAGCCGTCAGCGCGACCCGCAGATGTTCGCCGGTCTCCGCGGCGACGACGCTGATGACTGGCTCGACAGCTACGACCGGGTCAGTGCTTTGAACCGGTTGGACGATTGTCTTAAACTAATTAATGTGTCCTTTTATTTGACGGATGTGGCCAAAACGTGGTTCCTAAATCAAGAATGGACGACTCCGGACTGGGCTACCTTTAAACGAAAGTTACGCTAGATTTTCTGTGCTCCTACTGTTCGCACGGAGTCCGCCAAGAAGAAGCTAGAAACGCGACTTCAGCGGTCCAATGAGACCTATACCTCTTATATAGAAGATGTTCTTGCACTTTGTCGGCCCATAAATGACACTATGCCAGAGGCCGAGCGGGTTCGGCACGTCCTTAAAGGTATTGGGCCACTCGCCTATAACGCCCTGGCCGTGCAGAACCCTACCACAATCGACGCCATCATATCGACTTGTCAACGCCTTGACGAACTACAGTCAATACGCCTGCAACCTGATCCTACTTCATTTGGTTTCACTGCCGACGCTGACCTCCGTGCGCTTATTCGCGGATTAATTCGTGAAGAGCTCTCGGCTCAAGGTAATTTGTGCCGCCCTGCATCTGAGCAACATCCTTCAAGTACCGGCCTGCGTAGCATTGTCAAAGAAGAGCTGGCCTCAATGACCTATTCCCCCCCCCCCCCCCCCCAACATCGGTCGCTCCTACCATCTGTCAGGTGCCAACGTACGCCCAGGTCACGTCTTTGCCGCCTGCAGTTGGAGCGCCTACGCCACCGGCGCCTACCACTGCTCATGTCGCTGCATTGGCACCACCTGCCGCGGCGCCGACATACTACCCCAACTGGCGCCCAGCCCGCCCTGTTTGTTATTACTGCGGGTACCGAGGCCATATTTCCCGCTTCTTCCAGAATGAACGCCGCGGCTAAGACTCATTTGAAGCAGACTACCCTCCTCGCTTTTCCGGCTCTAACAACCGTTCATTCCCTGATTATCCCCGACGTTCATCACCCCCGCCAGAAAGCCCCGCTCCGCCTGCTGGTTACAGGCCTTCAAGACGCCGTTCTCCTTGGCCTTTTCGCCGCTCAACCTCGCCTCTCCGTCAAGCTTCTCTAACGACCCCCCGCCTATCGGAAAACTGACCACTGCAGTTTTAGGAGGGAAAACTGCACTCTTCCGCCATCCCAAAAATCCTCCGGAACGCCCCTGGAATATTATTTTAGTGTGGGTTGAAGGTTTATCTGTTGAGGCTTTGGTTGACACGGGCGCCGCTGTTTCTGTGATACACACTGACTTGTTCTCCCGCTTGCGAAAAGTGAAAACGCCTTATGATGGACCTGAACTCCGTGGAGCTAGTGGTGCAATAATTCGGCCTTTTTCTAAGTGTACTGTGCGAGTTTTTGTTGATGGTGTCCGCCGCCATGTACAATTTGCCGTGATGTCACCGTGCGCTCACCCAATTATTTTGGCTGGGATTTTCTGTCTGCCGCATCAGCCAGCATTTCGTGTCGCGACAAGGTCATTTACATGAACGAGAGCGATCCGTCTTCTCAACTTCCCGAGCCCCGTCATCGCCTGCTTGCCACTACTAACTCAGTGTTGCCCCCTGGATGCGAACAACTTGTCGCGCTTACTTCTACTGGCATTGATAACGGAGATGTGCTAATCGTGCCTTCTGATCGCCATCTGACCCGTGGAATCGCGCTGCCACCAAGTCTTGTTCGGTTTTAGCATGGCACAGCGCTTGTCGCTGCTTCGAACACTTCCCCAGAACCCATTGTGCTGACTAAAGGGACATGTTTTCCTTGTGCCCTGGACATTCAACCGGTGTCCCTCACCACCCTTACCGCCCCCTCTTCATCACCAGCAGCTTCTTCCGATGCTTCTCTCTGTGTTCTCTTTGGCACCATCAATCCTGATCTTCCTGCAACTCACCGCCAAGCTTTGCAGGAATTACTTCGAAAACACCAAGCCTCTTTTGATGTCACTTCTCCGACCTTGGCCCGAACGTCTTCTGCACAGCACCGCAATATTACAGAAGGTACTTCTATTGTTAGCCGCCGCCCTTACCGTGTTTCCTTACCAGAACGTAAAATCATAGAAGATAATGTGAATGATATGCTCCGACGAGACATTATTCGGCCCTCAGCTAGCCCCTGGACATCTCCGGTCGTCCTGGTAAAAAAAAAGGATGGGTCCGTGTGTTTTTGCATTGATTACTGCGCACTCAACAAACTCACTCGCAAAGATGTTTACCCTATGCCACGAATTGACGACTCCCTCGACTGTCTTCAAGGCGCCGAATATTTCTCCACTTTGGATTTGCGTTGCGGTTACTGGCAGATACCGATGCATGAGGCCGACAAAGAAAAAACCGCATTCGCTACTCCCGATGGGCTTTACGAATTCAATGTCATGCCTTTTGGACTTTGTAATGCCCCCGCTACATTTGAGCGCATGATTGACAATGTTCTTAGAGGACTTAAGTGGAAAACATGCTTGTGCTACCTGGACGACATAGTTATTTTCTCTGCGACTTTTTCTGATCATTTATGCCACCTTGATCAAGTATTAACGTGCCTGGCATCCGCCGGTCTCCAGCTGAACACAAAAAGTGTAATTTCGCCAAGAAAGAAATCAAGATCCTGGGCCACCTCGTCAGCCGCGATGGCATTCGACCCGACCCTGACAAGCTTGCTGCAGTTTTGAACTTTGCACGCCCTCAGCGGACTAAGGAACTACGCAGTTTCCTTGGCCTGTCTTCGTACTTTCGCCGTTTCGTTCGGAATTTCGCTACCATTGCTGCACCGCTCCACCGCCTCCTTACCGACTGTACTACTTTCAATTGGTCCGAAGAATGCGAAAAAGCTTTGCAAACCCTAAAGAATGCCCTCACTTCGAACCCTGTTCTCGCTCCCTTCGACGACACTGCTGCCACCATTCTCCACACCGTTGCCAGCAGCCTCGGTATCGGCGCCGTACTTCTGCAACGTGATACCGCTTGTCGGGAAAAGGTAATTGCGTTTGCCAGTCGAACTCTAACACCAGCGGAACGCAACTACACCATCACTGAGCAAGGGTGCCTCGCCGTCGTTGGGCAGTTCAGAAATTCCGCCTCTACCTCTACGGCCGCCATTCCACGATCGTTACCGATCACCACGCTCAGTGCTGGTTATCAACCCTCAAATATTTGACTGGACGCCTGGACCGTTGGATTCTGCGTTTGCAGGAATACCACTTCGACGTCATATTCAAATCGGGTCGCAAACATCGAGATGCCGATGCTCTTTGCCGCTGCCCGCTCCCAGAATAACTACCTAGTGCTTCTTCGCACCTTCCTGCGTGCACCCTCGACGTCCCAATGTCGTCCAGAGCTCCAAACATCCCCTGTGCCACTCCTGCCGCTGCTCCAGATCGCGACGCCATTATTTCACACCAGCGAGCAGATCCCTACTGTCTTTCCCTAATCAACCTTCTCACCGGTGCTTCTCACCCTCCTACCGCTAGGATGCGCAGACAACTCCAAAAGTTCAAACTTGACAACGGCGTGCTCTCCCGTTATATTTATTGCTCTGAAGGCACCCGTTGGGTCTCCGTTATTCCGAGAGCGCTTCGCACCCGTATCCTGGTTGCTTTCCAAGATGATGCTACAGCCGGTCACTTAGGTTTTCATAAAACTTACCACCGCGTGAAAACCCGTTTCTTCTGGCCAGGCCTCGCCTCAAGTGTGGCAAAATACGTCGCCTCTTGTCTGCCATGTCAGCGCTGCAAACGGCCCACTTGTCCTGCTGCTGGCCTACTGCAGCCGCTACCTTGCCCTGCTACTCCTTTTGCCGTTGTTGGCATACTTATACGGGCCACTTCCATTGTCCGCACGAGGTAATCGCTGGATCGTCACCGCCGTCGACCACCTAACACGCTACGCTGAGACCGCTGCCCTGCCTAATGGCTCAGCACATGAGGTCGCGACTTCTTTGGAATCGCTCGAACTGCGCCATGGGGTCCCTCAAGTGCTTCTCAGCGATCGTGGTCGGACATTTCTGTCGACGATTGTAGCCAAAGTTATTGAGGCCTCAACCACACATCACAAATTGACCTCCAGCTATCACCCGCAGACCAATGGGTTGACTGAGCGGTTCCACCGCACGCTTTCTGATATGTTGTCTATGTACGTCGACGAGGACCACCGAAACTGGGACGTAATACTTCCTTTTGTTACGTTCGCCTACAATACGGCTGTACAGCGGACCACAGGTTACA
Source organism: Amblyomma maculatum (assembly GCF_055883805.1). Lineage (NCBI taxonomy): Eukaryota > Metazoa > Arthropoda > Arachnida > Ixodida > Ixodidae > Amblyomma > Amblyomma maculatum. The sequence goes on from NC_139349.1 coordinate 184,394,760, forward strand.
CCCCGTTTTTCTTCGTTTACGGCCGTTCTCCCACTACCTTTCTTGACGCTTCTTTCCTTTCTACACATGCCAGTTCCTCATCCTCTCTTCCTGACCAGTTCCTTTCCCGAGTGGCCAAACCTCGCCGGCTTGCTCGCGTCAACACGGAAGCTAGCCAGGAAGACCGCCAGTGCCGCTATGATGCAACCCATCTCCAAGTTTCGTTCCGTCCCGAAGACGAGGTGTTACTTTGGACCCCATTACGCACTCCTGGCCTTTGTGACAAGTTATAGCACCGTTAGATTGGTCCTTACACAGTTCTTGTAAAAACCTCCCCGGTCAACTATCGCGTCTCCCCTGTTTACCCTCCTCCGGACTGTCATTACCGTGGCAGTAAAGTTGCCCACGTTTCACGTATGAAACCTTTTATTCGGCGCAATCCTGCGGACTAATTGCGGCCAGGCTGGCCGCTTCAACTGCGCGGGCGAAATAGTGTGAGCACTGTGTGGCGCTTCATCTTCCACACAGCTGAACGTGCTGCTTCATCTTCATCCTGCTTCCTCTTGTAGACACCCATCGTCATCGCGGAGTGTGTTTGGCTGCAGTGTGCGACCAAGGCTTCAGGTCTGCAATAAAGCCTGATCCCCCAAGTCCGACCTTCGCGTTACCTTACAATATATTTATAGCTGGCTTCTAGCGTCCTCGAAGAGGCTTAGAATTTTTTTCTTTTTTAAAACGCGGATCAAGTTACCAAATCTGTGTACGGTGCTAGCGCTTGATTGAATGAGTAGACGGGAAGTGAACTTTAAAGCCATTATGCACTTTACGGTAGCTGCATTGCCATAAAAGTAATGAAAATGAAAGCCCTAGCTGCTGGCATCCATCTCATTATTGTGAATTGCTCTATTAGTGCGAACATGGTTATCACACTTAAACACTCCAAAAGCAGCGCTCCTGTTTTGCTTGTGCTGATATTCAACATTGGTGATATTCAACTTTGCAGAACTATTTCCATTTAAAACACCTTGGAATGCGGTTTTCAGGTGTGGCAAATGCTGCAGGTGTTCCGTACGACATGATAATTCTATTAGGCTTGCATAGCGTGAGGAAACGCCGAACGGCTGTTCGCAATGTGTATCTTCCTATCAGAGCTATCCGAGATGTGTTCCGGGGATTCAATTCTACAGATAATTGCGGGTTTGAAAACTCAGTCATGTGTGCCTCAGTAATCAAGGTATTGAAAAAAAGTGACAATACTCGGCAAAAGACTATACGCTGGCCGATGTTTCAAAAGTGAACCAGTTTACATGCAGTGCATCGAATTATGTAAAAAAACTTCTATTTCAATACATTGATTACTGAGTCACACATGACTGAGTTTTCAAACCCGCATTTATCTGTAAAATGGAATCCCCGGAATAGTCTCGGATAGGTCTGATAGGAAGATCAACATTACAAACCATTACATTACATCTGGACAGATCAAACTTGATTTCAGCATTCAGAAAGCAAGATATGTGTATTGAGCTTTTCAAACGAATCAAATACTTGTAAGCAATTTCAACCAGGAAAAGAATCAAGAAGATATCACGCCCCAAATAGGCATAAACAAGCCGTCACCACTTACGTTAAACATACACTCCTACACTCTATCCGACACTACAACACAGCTTGCCACAGGTCAACGTTGAAGTCCTCTCCGAGGATATTACTAAGGGCTCTCTCATAGTAACAAACATATATAATCCGCCCAGCAGCCCCACGACGGTCTGCGCTAATCTCATACAAATCATCACGCAAGACGCGAAAAATGCATTTTTATTGATCGGAGGAGACTTTAATTGCGCCCACATAGGCTGGGACTTTACCCGCAGCCAATGATAGAGGACAAGCACTCTACAATCAGATACAGCAGTCACAGCGACCATTGCGACCTGCCCACGCGACAACCCAAGCAAAAAAATAGTGTGTTGCAAAAGTTAAGGCCGACCTCTCTCGCCGACCAAGAAGTGGCCGGCCGACCTTCGCACCCGACTGAGGGCCGGCGTCGGGGATTGACACTGGCCTAACGTCGGCCGATTTACGGCAATCGAGTACTGCCCGACCTCTTTGCCCGACGTGACCCATCACCAGCTGCCGCACGTGGGCCGGCGTCACCCGTTAATAATTAGAAGGTTTAATAACGATGCGCCCAACGGTGCGCACACTCCCAGACACCCTTAGAGTGAGGGGGGAGGGGGGTAGCTGTTCCGGTCGCAAAGGAGATGCGCTCGAACTGCGTGGCAAGCTCAAACAGACTTAAACTACCTTCCAGTGACAGAAGGGGGTGGCCGTTTGGTGCCCAGCTTTCGCCGGTTCGAGCCAGAGTAAGGTTCGGAGTCAGAAGTAACAAACAAAACACACTTTATGCACAGCAAGAGACGATACTGAGGAATACACAAGAACACTTGAAATTCACAGACGAGAGGTTTACAAAAACAACGCTAAACATGCAACTACCGAGGCTTTACAACACAGATCAAACACGAGAGTCATATAAACAAACACCAAATTGTTTACCGGGCACTGTTGCAGTCCGACGGCTCGAGAGTCATGATGTGGCCGCCATGCAAGACGAGCGCCGCTCCATCGCAGGTCCATCAACTTGACAGCAGTGGGTGATCCCCGGGAGTCCAGCCGAAGCACTTGCGAGCACGCCGCAACCACTGACTGACTGACTGACTACACAAGCGGCGCGGCCTCCATAAATAGGGTGCGCCACGTCTGTCTGTTAAGACGCGCCAAAGCTAGCGTGCACACACACTTAGCTTCGCTGGTTAGAGCGCTCTCTTTTCCTCCCGTCGAGCCGCGCGTCGTCATTGGCTAGGACCCGTAGAAATTTCTGGAGAGCTATGGCATATTCCAGACTAATGAGTTACCGTCATTGCCGGGTGATGAGAAAGAGGGCGACGGCGACGAGTACAAAGCTACGCGCACTCTCGCGCGCGGAAGGAGGTTTCTCTAGAAATTTGTAGAAGTTTCCATGCGGCGACGCGTGGGCCTCGCGCCGTTCCGGCTTAGTAAAAATGAGCGCCGATTTCGTGACACTGCCCCTCCCTTAAAGAATATTGTGCTACAATATTCACAATACACACGAACATCGTGCGCACATGTGTGCGCTCAAAAACTTCACGGGCAAAGTCCACATCACGCACATACATTGATGTTCAACATAATGGTCAAGAACTGAACTGAGTTTCCACCACATAACACAGTGACATGCCACCATGAACACAACACTTTAACTCCAGATACATTAAACATAGGCCGCTACTCGGCAGCACTGCGACGAACTTTTACAAGAGTCGTACAAACTCAACCTTGATACAGCACTTTGGCTCATACCACACGCGCCTTGAGGCAGCGTGCAATATACATAACATACATGGTTTTCACAGTTCCTCTTTCGTGGGTTCCAGTTCAAACCTAAATCATTTTTCCCGGGCGTTATTCCAACTTCCTATCAGTGCGTGACACGCTTCTATCTGTCAGGGATTCTGTATTTGCTCTATTCCCTAGCAATTGAGGTGTTTCCATGTTCCTAGATCGAGCTACTGCAAATATCCTAAGGCATGACTGATAGTCGCCTTGCAAATCACACAACCAATGTGTGCCGAAAAATGCCCCTACAACCAGTAACGCCGATGGATACACGATGAACCTGCGCCACCATGCACAGACCAACAAAAAGAATCACTGTAGTAGTGCTCTTTCCTAGGCACCGGCATCAAAAATCCCCTGGGCGTTTCTTGTTGTTCTCGCGCCTAGTGAAGAACACAGCACGGTTGTGTGTCGATTATCGACGTCTGAACGCTGTGACAGTGCGAGACCCTTACCCTTTCCCGTCTGTTGACCCTGCCATGTACTCACTTGGGTCAGCAAAATTTTTACAACTCTTGACTGCAGTTGGGGTTGTCTGCAAATCCCGGTTGACCGCTGTGACATTGAGAAAACGGCTTTCACTTGCCACCGGGGACTGTTCGAATTCGTGCGATTGCCTTTCGGTTTGTGCAATTCACCTGCTACTTTTCAACGGGTAATAGATATTGTGCTCGGAGGCGCTAAATTGAACTACGCTATGGCCTACATGGATGACGTAGTAGTGTTCTCTGAAAGCTTAAAAGAGCGCCTCCTTCATCTAAGGAATGTCCTTCAACGAATGCAGAATGCGGGTATCACCATTAACCCCGGCAAGGTTCAGTTGGTGACAAGCACAATCAACCTTCTGGTTTCATTGTGGAACAGGGCACAGTTTGCCCGGATGAAGAGAAGCTTCAGGCCATTCTGCAGCTCCCACCACCAACCAACATAAAGAGCCTCCAGCGTTTCTTGGGCATGGTCGGATTCTACCGCCACTTCATCCCGAACTGCGCTGACCTGGCGCGACCTCTCCATCAGCTCCTCCGAAAGGGTACCCGCTGGTCATGGACAGAAGCCGAGCAGGGATCATTCCTTTCACTGTCTGCAGCCATCGCGGATACTGCACGCCTGCGGCTTCAAGACCTTAACCGGCCATTCACAGTACAAAAGGATGCAAGTGAGTACGGAATTGGTGCGGTATTGCTTCAAGAACATCAAGGAAAGGTTTGCCCATTGGCGTTTGCTAGTCATACACTGACGGCACCGGAAAGGAACTATACTGTGACAAAGAAAGAGTGTCTCGCGATTGTACTTGCCCTCAAGAAATTTGAAATGTATTTGGATGACGGAGAATTCACTATTCAGACCGACCACCAGGCCCTATCGTGGCTTTCAAGGTTGCAAAACCCAGCTGGCTGTCTAGCCCGCTGGTCACTCGCTCTCCAAAAGTATAATTACAGGGTAGAATACAGAAGAGGCACTTTCAACAAAGTGGCCGATGCCCTGTTCCGAGCTCCACTTCCTGGTGAGGGCGAGCGAGCACCCGCGGTCCATGCTGTGACAGCTCCTGCAGACACCTGAGGCATACTGGTGTCCCGTCAACAGCTCCTCGACGCTCAGCTCTCAGACGATCAATGCAACCAGATACGCCAAAGCCTGAACAGCGCCAATCCTGCAGGGAGCCGGGTGCTTAACGGAAGCTACGACAGCTACGTGGAAGCAGAAGATGGCTTGATCCTGCGGTATATACCTGCTGCGGACACCGAGAGTGGTGAGTCCGCATTTCGTGTGGTCGTTCCTAAGGGCCTACGCAAGCATTTTCTAGAGTACTTCCACGATAAACGCCTCGCAGGACACAGCGATGGCAAGAAAACATATGACAAATTGTGTCGCGTCGCAACATGGCACCGCATGAGAAGCGATGTCCTGACATACGTCCGCACTTGTCATACCTGCCAGACCGCGAAGCCGAGGGGAGGGAAACCACCGGGCCTCATGCAACCTGTAGAGAGCCGATACCCATGGGCAATCGTAGCCTGCGACATACTGGGTCCCTATCCCAGATCAGTGAAAGGGAATTGCTACTTGTTAGTAATCATTGGCCATTTCTCGAAATGGGTAGAATTGTATCCCCTGAGTAGCCTAGACTCGAAAATAATTTGGGATAAGCTACTAGAAACATTCACTCGCTTTGGTTCCCAGCTTAGCTTATCACTGATAATGCCACGTATTTCACCGGTAGGATATTCAGTGACACCTGCAGTTCTTGGCGTGCAGCACAAAAAGACTACGCCCTACCACCCTCAAGCAAACATTACAGAGCGAGTGAATCGAAATCTCAAGACTATGATGGTGGCATTCACGGAGCGGCACAAGGACTGGGACGCTCGTATCCAGGAGATGGCCTTCGCCACAAGAACCACGGTAAACCGGTCAACAGATTTTACGCCAGCGGCCATTCTCCTTGGTCGTGAGCTCAGGTTCCCTATTGAGCATGCTCTGAAGGGCTCTGATTTACCGGGTATTAGCCATTCTAAATTCGCGCATGATCTTTCCAGCCGCTTGGCAGAGACTCTGAAAAACTTGGACCTTGCCCGCCTGGAACACTGTAACCAGTACAAGGGAAGGCGACCTTTGGAGTTCACAGTCGGCGACAAAGCCCCTCGCCGCACGCACCCACTAAGTGATGCAGCAAAAGGGTTTGCTGCTTCTTTCGCTCCACGATGGACTGGCCCTTACACGATAACAAAGCGCGTGTCTCGGCTTTCTTACTTTATTCGCCATGTGCAGGGTGGTCGAGAAATCGAACCAGTCAACGTGGCCGATCTCCGAGCTTACCACGGCCGTCCATTAGCCACATAGAAACACTCGACCTACCAGGCACGAAGTTTTGACCGGAACAGCGCGCACTAAGACACAGACAAGAAGAGAGACACGACACACGAGCGCTGACTTTCAACTGGTGTTTATTGTTTGGAACGAGGCGTATATACACAGTTCCAACAACACAAGGAAAACAACCATCCTTCATAGAATCATAGTCAATTCATGCGTGTCACACTGAACAAGGACGATAACAACATTATCATTTTCCCTTCACTAAAAATGCCAATTCTTTTGAACTGATCGATAAAGAGGGGTTACTGACGCATGCGTCTTTAGACCAGGCGATGTGCGCTGCTTCGATTATTTCGCGTGTTAATTGGTCACTGTGTTTACTTAAAATTTGTGTGCTAGTGAAGTCAGGGTGGCAAGTTTTGTTTTCACAGTCTCTACAATGAATCCCGAGATGCCCTTTTACTGTGTTATGCACGTTATTATTGTGCTCCTTCAGGCGTTCATTGAGGCATCTCCCCGTCTGACCCACATACAGCTTGCCGCATGACAAGGGAATGGCATACACTACACCTACTTCACATGACACGAATCGATTTTCATGCTTGATGTCGCAATCTCTGGGAACGAAATCAGTATTAACCATTTTGCACATCTTCCCAAGCTTATCTGGAGCCGAAAATATAACCTTAACTCGTGCTCTATTCGCTATCTTTTTTAGTCTGTGGGAGAAATGATGAATGTAAGGTACAACAGTAATTATTTCTTTTTCCTTCCGCGTCTCTGAATCTGCCTGCTTCCCTTTTCCATTTTTGCTCAAGCTACTGAGAATAGATTCGGACACTTATACTAGTAGCTGCTTGGGATAACCAGCCTTAACGAGCCGATCGGTTTGGAGAAGGAAACTATCTTGCATGGAGTGCATGCAGGATTTGTTAAGCGCGTTGTGATAGCATGACTTCACCACAGCACGTTTCACCAGCTTAGAATGAGAGGACGTAAAAGAGAGCAATGGCTTTCTGCTTCGTGGCTGGTAAGACCAACACATGTGATGGTGCATTAATCTGAGTTTGAGGTCTAAAAATTGGATGACATTGTTTTCTGGCACTTCAGTAGTTAGTATGAGGGGATGAAGGCATGAAATAATCGAAGCAGCGCACATCGCCTGGTCTAAAGACGCATGCGTCAGTAGCCCCTCTTCGATCAGTTCAAAAGAATTGGCATTTTTAGTGAAGGGAAAATGATAATGTTGTTATCGTCCTTGTTCAGTGTGACATGCATGAATTTACTATGAATCTATGAAGGATGGTTGTTTTCCTTGTGTTGATGGAACTGTGTATATATGCCTCGTTCCAAACAATAAACACCAGTTGAAAGTCAGCGCTCGTGTGTGTCGTGTCTCTCTTCTTGTCTGCGTCTTAGTGCGCGCTGTTCCGGTCAAAATTAGTTATCAACTTGCCCAAGCATCTGTTTTAACAGGCACTAAGGCTACCCACGCTCGGCGGATACCTCCAAGCATGCGCCCCACCAGCAGCAGTACCAGTTCCGTCCTTATCCCGTGTTATTTTTGCGTTACACCTCGGAAGGTGTCACGTCTTGAGAAGGGGGGGGGGGGCACCACCCCTTTTTGTGTTTCAAACCGCGCGCGCTTTTTTCTGTTTGTGTTGGTGCCCGCCCGGGCAGCGCGCGTACGCATGAGCGAGCTGCCCGGAGCGGGGGCGGCATGTTATCGGCGCGAGACCGAGGGTAGATAAGCGCGTCGGAAGCATGGCTCGGGGCTTTTTCGCCGGGCGGCCGGCCAGCGAAGGGCAGCGAGGCAGCGTCCCAGGCCGGTGGGATGTACACGGACGACGGAGCGAGGTCCTGCCAGACGAAGACGGAAGCGGTGCCTACAAGAATGCCTTAGGAGTATTAGCGTGAGTGCTGCCACGCGAGAAGCAATGCTTTTGTACCGTCGCCAACGCTTTGACCCTATAAATTCCAACCACATGGAGCGAACTTTCCCTGCGAAGTTCATGCGGCGCGGCGGAACGCCGACGCACTGTCGCCGTACCGAACCACATGCACCGAAAAACTGGCGGCGTCGGCAGCGTCGGCGCTCGAGTGAGAAAACACACGACCTGGGTCTGATTCAACCGCGCACTTTTCATACTAAATGACATTTCAAGAGCAACGCATAAAATAGGCAGCGTCTCAAATTGCGCCAGAAAGCGCTTGTATACTGCCTACGAGTGTACGTCTGACGCCGCAGCAGCAGCGTATTGCAGGCGCGTCTCTCTGAAGCAGGGTGTGAGCCAGTGTTGAGCGGAATGTCGAAAAAGCTCCCGCTTCAGCTGTATCACCAGAGTAGGCGAAATCGCAACGCTTACAGTACCTTATGGCGGGACCTTACCAAAGCAGTGCCGCCCGCTGGCACGGCGGACGACAGTGCTCTGCCGTGCGCTGCTCCCAAGTCGTCGCTAGACCTATACTTTTTTTCGCATCGATGGTGCAGTACATGAAACGGTGCTATGAAATTCCTTCGTGCTATAGTAAATGGTCAACTCACAGAACTGCCTAACTCTCAACCCCATTCTCTAACAATGAAAGCAAAATATGATTAACTTCAGCTCCACTATTTATTGGAGGCGGCGTGCAGGCGGACAGGAGCAGCCGCGCCGCAACGGCGACAGCTGGTTATGAGCAGAACCTTGCTTGCATTGCAGCTGTCGCTTCTATATTAGCCACTCGGTACGGCTCAGAGATAGATCCTCAGGAACTATTCAGTGTTGACAATTCGCTTATTATTTACGGGAACAACAAACTTCAGCACACTTTTGTTAAGTTTTACGTATAGTCGGCGCGCACGACTCGGAGCTGCAGCCGGAGCAAAGCGGTAGCAAGTGCTGCCATCTCACGGTGGTCGCGCCCAGGAGCGGCCGTTCGCCCGGCCGCCGGCGAAAATATCTGGCCCGGCTTGATAGCCGACGAACGGAACGGCCGCCAGGCGGCAGTTCGCAAGGTTTGCCAGGATGGATGAGGATAAGGAAGGAAGATTTCTTTGATAGCTCAAGAGGCACTACCCTACTCTTTGAAGCTTGATCAGGGTGCCTTAGAACACGCAGCTACAAAAAGAAATTTATCAATGGAGATGACTCATGTGCTGTATGTGGTAACTCTAGTGAAACAATTGACCATATTATACTCGAATGTAATGGTATCCATCCGGAAGTTGATGCAGGCGCAATCACTGTTCCTGAAGCTCTGGGGTTTAGAGATACCAGTGGCCGGGTGAATAAACCGGCGGTGGAAACTAGCAAAAAACGACTGGAAGATTGGTGGCTTAAAAGCAGAGAAGTGACATAATATTAGTAATGTAGAAACAAAAATTTAATAAATAGAATGATGGTTAAGTTAACCAATCTAAATCAATAATTAAGATATAGGGAGAAAAATTAGCATAATAGCTACTGCTACCACCCCGTTTCAAAGGGGACACTCCTATATGCCTTCCTTCCTTCCGCGGGAAAATCTATCCATGTGGGTCGGCCTTAAGTCGCCCTATCCGCGCCGCAGTGTTTTGTGTTGCCGCGGTGAAGCCCTCACTTATGTTCCGTTTTATTCTGCATAGTCTATTGTCGCGCACTTCGACGGCATGTTTCAGGGCAGTTTTGACCAATGCTGTTTGTTTTTTATTTTACACTTTTCTGTTGATCCGGAATAAACCGGTGTTTTTAAGAAAGACTTGGTTTTTCACACGTCGGGCGAGATCATCGCTCGCGGTCCCGTATTCTAGAAGGCGGATCCTGCAAGTTTCATACTATGTAAATACTTTTCCCGCTGACATTCCTCTTCTGGCGCCTTTCGAGCCCTCTCTCCTTCCCTTTGTGCTCTCTCTCTTTAGTCTTTTTCTCTTTGGCTACCACATTTGCGCAGTTCGGAACCGGACAACCCCAGCTGGGTGCCAGCCTCAATCAGTTATTCCAGATTCATATCTGAAGCGCGAACCATTTGGGTGTAGCCTAAAGTCTGCTTAGCGAACCTCGCCTAAACGCTTCCGTGTGGCACTACCTCTCGCCATCGCTCTGCTGCTACACAGTTTACGACCTCTTCGTAAACTCTTCGAACTTGTGTTCAGTCCTCTGAGCTTGAGTGCACCAAGCGTCCTGTCGTGGACGCCAGAATTATTGTCACCCGTTAATAATTAGAAGGATTATTAACGATGTGTCCTTAACGGTGCGCACATTTCCAGACACCCTGAGAATGAGTAGGGGTAGAGGTTCCGGTCACAAAGTAGATGCCCTCGACCTGCGTGGCAAGCTCAGCCGGAATTCAACTACCTTGCAGTGACAGAAGGCGGTGGCCGTTTGGTGCCCAGCTTTCGCCGGTTCGAGCCAGAGTAAGGTTCGGAGTCAGAAGTAAAAAACAAAACACACTTTATGCACGGCAAGAGACGATACAGAGGAATACACAAGAACACTTGAAATTCACAGACGAGAGGATCACAAAAACAACGCTAAACATGCAACTAACGAGGTATTCAATATAACACAGAGGCTTTACAACCCAGATCAAACACGAGTGAGTCACCATAAACAAACACCAAATTGTTCACCGGGCATTGTTGCACTCCGACGCCTCGAGAGTCACGATGGGGCCGCAATGCAAGACGAGCGCCGCTCCGTCGCAGGTCCGTGGGCTTGTCAGCAGCGGGTGATCCCTGGGAGTCCAGCCGAAGTGCTTGCGAGCACGCCGCAACCACTGACTGACTGACTGACTACACAAGCGGCGCGGCCTCCATAAATAGGGTGCGCCACGTCTGTCTGTTAAGACGCGCCAAAGCTAGCGCGCACACACACTTAGCTTCGCTGGTTAGAGCGCTCTCTTTTCCTCCCGTCGAGCCGCGCGTCGTCAATGGGTAGATCCCGTAAAATTATCTGGAGAGCTCTGGCATATTCCATACTGATGAGTCACCATCATCGGCGGGTGATGAGAAAGAGGGCGATGGCGACGCGTACAAAGCTACGCGCTTTCTCGCGCGGGGAAGGATGTTTCTCTAGAACTTTGTGAAAGTTTCCATGCGGCAACGCGCGGGCCTCGCGCTGCTCCAGCTTAGTAAAAATGTGCGCCGATTTCGTGACAGCCGGCCACCTGCCAGCGTTACTTAATGGTGAGCCGCTCGTCTGCTGTAGCTGTTTTGCTGACGAAAGATGTTACATCGGCCGGTTGCTTCCCGACGCCGGTTAGTGGCCGGCATCGCCCCTCGTGCAGGTATTCATGCCATGCATTCAATATATTGTGGCCCATCCATATATAACGGGGTAGGTTCAGTTCAGTCGTATCCGACTTTTCGTGACCCTATGTACCATATCATGCCACACTTTCCGGTCACTCACTATATTCCTAACATCACAAAACTTCCTCTGCAGCACCTCGAGGATGCCATCTAACCATCGCGTTCTCTGCCTACCCCTTCTCAGGTGACCCTCAACCTTTCCCAACATCAAATCTTTCTCCAGCGACTCCTCTCTTCTCATCAGATGACCAAAGTAGCTGAGCTTCTACTTTAGAATTTGACCCTCCAATGAGCAGTCAGGGTTTATGGTCGACAATATCGACTGATTGGATCTTCTGGCCGTCCAAGGAACTCTCAAGAGTCTCCACCAGCCCCACAATTCAAACGCGTCCATTCTTCGATCCATACAAACTCTCGCATCCATACATCACAACTGGAAAGACCATAGCACGAGTTATACGGACCTTGGTTGGCAGTGTAATGTTTCTGCTCTTTACTAGGAGGTGAAGGCTAGCCATCGCTCTCTTTCCCAGAAGCAGGCGTCTCCTAATTTCATGGTTGCAGTCTCCTTCCATGGTAATCATGGAGCCCAAGAAGAGAAAATCTGTCGCAGCTTCTACTTCTTGCCCCTCGATGCTCCAGGACTTGATAGGGCAAGACGCTATGATATTTGTCTTTTTAATGTTCAGTTTAAGCCCGAACTTCTCACTGTCTTCTTGTACGCGGATCAGAAGTCTCTTGAGTTCCACTTCACTTTCTGCCATTAAAGTGGTATCATCCGCATATCTAAGGTTGTTGATAGGTTTCCCAGCAATTTTAACTCCAGCTGAAGACTCGTCCAGACCAGCCTTCCTCATGATGCACTCAGCATATAGGTTAAATAGGCAGGGCGACAGTATGCAGTCTTGTCTCACTCCTTTCTCAATCAGAAACCAATAAGTAAGACCATGCCCAGTTCTGACTGTGGACTCTTGCCCTTCACAGAGGTTCCTGAGGAGACAGATGAGGTGAATTGGAAATCCCATCTCTTGGAGAGCTTGCCACAATCTGCTGTGATCTCCGCAGTCAAACGCTTTCGCATAATCAATAAAGCAGTAGATGGGTTTCTGGAACTCTCTTGTTTTTTCCATGATCCAGCGAAGGTTGGCAATCTGGTCTCTAGTTGCGAAACACCCTTGCACGCCCTTGCGAAACCCAGCTTGCACGTCCGGTAGCTCCCGATCCACATACTGCTGCAGCCTACCTTGGAGGATTTTCGATATCACCTTGCTAGCATGCGAAATAAGCGCGATCGTGCGGTAGTTGGAACAATCTTTGGCACTGCCTTTCGTTGGAATGGGGATGTAAACAGACCTCCTTCAATCCTGTGGCCACTGCAGCGTTGTCCAAATTTGCTGAGATAATGTATACAGAACGTTAACAGCGTCGTCATGGCTGAGGTTTTGAAGTAACTCAGCTGGAATGCCATCAATTCCGCAAGCTGTGTTCTTAACAAGGCTGGCTAAGGCCCATTCAACTTCACTCTTCAGGATGCCCGGCTCGAGATCAATAATCACAACAGTCTTATGTTGGGCTTGCACATCTGGGTCCTCCTTGTATAGTTCTTCTGTGTATTCCTGCCACTTCTTTATCTCTGAGGCCTGAGTGAGGTCCCTGCCTCATTTGTCCTTTATCACGCCCAGCTTAGCACAGAAGCTTCCTTTGATATCTTTGTCTTATACAGGGCTCTTGTGTTCCTCTGTTGGTTGTTGTCCTCAGCTGCTTGGCACTGTATGTTTAGGAAGGCTTTCTTATCTCTTCTTGCTATTTTCTGAAAATCCGCATTGAGAACCTTGTATCTTTCTCTTTCCCCCATAACTTTTGCCGTCGTCCTTTCCTCAGCTATTTGCAAAACCTCTTCAGATAACCAGTTGGCTTTCTTGCATTTCTTTTGCTTTGGAACTACCTTAGTTGCAACTTCTTATATTATATCACGACCAGTCCACATCTCTTCAGGCTCTCTGTCTTCTAGATCTAGTTCTTGAAATCGATTCGTCACTTCCACAGCATATTCTGATGGAATTTTATCCAGATGATACCTGAAAGGCCTTCTAGTTTTCTGCGTTTTCCTCAATCGAAGCCTAAATTTGGCAACAAGAAGCTGATGATCAGTGCCACAATCGGCCCCAGGCCTTGTTTTTACTGCTTGTATAGCGCTTCTTCATCTCTGCCGGCAAAGAATATAATCAATCTGATTCCTGTACAGACCGTCCGGCGAAGTCCATGTGTACAGGTGCCTCTTGTGCTGTTGAAAATGAGTATTCGCTATGGTCAAGTTGTTTTCTTGACAAAACTCTACTAGCCTCTGCCCAGCTTCATTTGGCTAACCAAGACCGAACTTGCCTGCAATTCTGGATATTTCTTCAATCCCCACCTTAGCATTCCAGTCTCCTATGAGAAAAAGAATGTCTGATGATGGAGTGCGGTAGCGTATACCAATGCATCAAGAAAAGCAGTAGCTTTTCTGATATAACTTGCGAGTACGCTTTTGCAGGCTAGTTGGTGCCTAAGCATTCTGTTATTTTGCGCAAAAAACACGACACAAAAGAAACGAGGTAGACGCTTGTCCTGTCTACCTCGTTTCTTTTGTGTCGTGTTTTTTGCGCAAAATAACAGAATGCTTTTCTGATGCCATGAAGAAACGAAAGAAGCTGCAGTAATTGGTGAAAATTTTATTCGTCAACAGCGTTCAGAAAAGCGCGCGATTTGCTTTTTAATAAGCGTGTATATATGACTGACTATAGAACACGCGTGTGCCACATGTGGAAGATGGGCTTGAGGCTTGGTTTTCTTCTTTTGGCAGCCTGTCGATCACTTGATGTCAGCGACATTTCAAATTTGCGGCGGGTTCCATCTTGGTCAGGTGCCAGACGACAAGTTTTTAATTAAATATTTCCTTTTCGCCTAGTCTTTACATTGCAGGCAAATATAGGGTTGAAAGGTTGAATAAATAATAAATAAATAATACTAAGCTTTAAAAGAATGACAAGATTTGACTCGTGCCGCATTTGCCTCGATTACATCAATATATTTTACGCGCCTGACTACTTTCATGCGACCCGACTGAAAACGCATTAGTGCAAATCAGCAATAGATAATCAGGATCCGAGAATCCGCGAGAAAGGCACGGGCACTTCATTTTGCTAGCTGCAGTCATGATGTCGCATTTGCAACTGTAGCGCACACAAACCTTATCCTCCCGACGCACTTGTCATAGAGCACGTATGAGGGATTCTAAAGTGTCAGAACAAACAGTTCCCGCGGTATTTATATGAAACCTACAGTAAGTTTATTCCGCAGAGTACAGCTTAATTTTCTCACACTCGATGCAACGTTTACACCAAAAGCGACCGGATATTGAACGATAAGTAATCTACTTTATCTTCGTTATTTAACACACCCAGCATTATTTAAAAGATATTCTTACCAGCCAAGACGACTATCTAGACATCCCAACTCGCAGAAGCTTATAGAAACCGTTATAAATTTTTAAAGCTTGGCACAAGTTAGCTGAACACCTCATAAGCATGTGAGCAGCACGAAATAATCCGCACGACGAAAATACAACTGCATGCCCAGAAAGGAAGCGCACAGAGAAAAATCAATCATATATGGCAGTGTGAAGCGGCTCATCTGTGTGCACCACATGTATCTCAAAATCCACAAAATGACCGCGTTGGCGCACTTACCTTGCCAGCATGCCGCATCGCTCAATTATCAAGTTTCACGTATAGAACTTATTACAGATGCGCAGCAGCAAAACAAATACAGTCCAGGCACGAGCTTCGCTTGGCAGCAGCGATGATGCTTGTACAGCTTCTGATTGCATATGGCGTTGGGTGCTGCAATATTTAATCAGTGATAGCACTTGGCATTTAACTGTATTGCATGCGTCTACTCGATGTGATTCGGATAATCGAATTTCCCGAACAAAATTAGCGCTAATACCTGTCCGGCAAGTGCGTCGCCATGAAGAAGTGTGCAGGCCAGCGTTTTAGTGTAGAGGAGGCCAAGGACCTCAGGCTTTGGCGAAACGAGCTTCCACTGTCAGAGACAGCTTCCAGATCGGCTGATACCGTCTTCTGCAAGATCAGCGCAAGGTGCGCACACCAATTACAAAATATGCATTTACAGTAAAAGGATGTCCATAAGTCTCACAAGAATACATAATTAGTTGCAGTACATTGTCGTATCGAAGAAAATCAGCGCTAATTTTACTTACCTGATCGGTATACATGTCAGTGCATGCACCTCGATATGAAGAAGGGGAAGACGAGCGTTTTGGGCCAGAGGAGATCGGACCTCGGACTGCAGCGAAAAGAGCTAATTCCTCCTCAGCAGCTCGTTTCCAGATTGGCTCAGCACGTCTTCCTGTGCAACCAGAGCAAAATGCGCTCACATTGATTATAAAACAAAAATGTACTCAATAACACGATGTGCATATATATATGCGCTTCAGAAACAATTGTTTTTTGCAGTATATTGTCGTATCGAAGAAAATCTGTGCTAATTGGACTTACCTGATCGGTATAGTGAGTATCCCTCCATATATTAAGAAGTGAAAGGCGAGCAAGTTTGGGGCAGGAGAGACCAAAGGACTCCAAACGGCGATCTGCGCACACACCAATTATATATAAAAATAAGGTGCAAGAAGTAACAAGATGAGCATATGCTCCAAAACAATAATGTGTAGTATAATATCGTATCGAGCAAAAGCTCCTCTGATCAAGACCGAAAGATCATGTACTTACGCATGTTTTGGTGAACTTCGGCACGAAGAATCTGTACAGAGCGGCTGCAATCATCAGCTGCATATATGGGCTGTTCTTTTCAAACGCTGACTGCTGCAGGAGGTTGAGACAGATTGAATTTGCGCGAAATAAAAGCGGACGATAAAACTAGACAGTAGGCATCGCGCCCACACGGAGGCTGGCCTTCCACTGAGTGGCGCCGCGCATCTTAGCTACAGCGGGAGGTGTTTTCCCGCCATTTGGACACGTGGCCTGAACGGGTGCGGGGAAGCTGTAAAGCAGGGAGAATCTTTCTCTGTGCGGTGCACGCAAATATTGTTTTTTTTTTTTTTTTTTGCCGCGTTTTCACTCCGCTTCGGCATCCCTGTCGCCCCCGCGGTAGGGTGCCTCGATGCCTTTCGCCTCCCCGTGGTTCTGTCCGCTTTGCCGCAGGGAGAAGAGATGGACCAATTGGACTCGGTGAGGCAGCGCATCCCGCGCAACGAGGAGCAGTTTTCTTTCTCCTCCCTTCCTTCCCCAGTCGTTCAAGAAGCATCGAGGTCGTTTCTTTTCTTTTTTTTTTCTACGGCTTCTGTGGAGCCCTAGTCTTGATACTCAGCGGGTGTTGTTCTTTGCATGAAAAAAAAAAAAGAACATGGCTTGGAAGAAATTTATTTTAACCGAATATCTTCCACAAAGCTAATGTGGGGCAGTACAACACCTGCAGCTTCATTAAACGCCGGTTGAGGCGGGAAAATTTTCCAAGACGGTTCCGATAAAGTTGCAGACCACTGTATATTACGACTGCTTTTGCAGAGATTATATAATCCATGCGGATTGATACATCCCAAAACAGTACGTGGGCTATTTAGAACACCTCGGGATGTCATATCGATCGCAAAGAACAGTTCCGTTTTTGCGTTTGGCTTTTATCATAATGCGGCTTGCAGCTCCACTAAAGCCCGTCACCTCGAACTCAAGCTGATAAATATCAATTAAACAACATAGCAACTGCTGCAAGTTTCTCACAAAAATGTTTGTCCATTCGTTCTAGGGATGCATGAAAAGCAGTAGAGGGTCGCAGGGCAAAGTTCACCGGACCCGGATGAAAGTTCATAAAAGCTCACCGCCTCTTTTTTTGACCCCGAACGAAAGGTAAACTCACTGAGGGTTATAGCTGCGAAACGAATTTATGGGCGTTTAGGATTGATAGGTTTCGAGGGCACTGACAAAAGTAATTGACAGTTAACATCTAATCCTTAAAGGCGCGTGATCTCTTCGGTTTACCGTGAGTTTGCTTAGGGTTAGGTTATAGGTTAACTATATGATGAGGTTGTTTTAATGCAGAGGTTACCATTTAACCGTAAAAAAATTAACAACTACATTCGTAGGTTCATAGCAGTTTACCGCGCAAATCCTAGGCACTTAATACTAAGTATGCTTCAAACAGACAATCAGCGCCTACCAGTTCACAAATTCAAGCGTAAGCTCATAACAACTCGCGATCAACTACAGAGTGTACCGTTCCCGGCGCGGCTGAATTAGTGGCCGTTTAAAGCTTTAACAAAACTTGAAATTGGACTAGGTGGTGCGTTGCTTGACTAAAGTTAAAGCACACACAAGAGAAGCAGACACGCGCTAACTTTCATCTGATTTATTTCAGCAATAGCAGCAAATATATGCTGAAAAGGAGACATGCGCAGTGCATAGCAAAAAGACAATTCAAAACAAGGAATATCGAAAACACGATCAAGTCGCGACTGGGTGATATTAAGATTCTGGGCAGAGGCCGGGGTAAGACAGCGCGTGAACTTTTGGAGGTATTTCATATCGGGAAAAGGGGAGATAGGTGTGTTAGAGATACGTCGGTGCAGCTCTGGAAGGCAGAGATCAGGTTTCTCTATTGTGTTTCGCAATATTCCTTGTTCTGAATTCTGTCTTTTTTCTTTTGGTGTGCCCTGCGCATGTCTCCTTTTTAGCATATATTTGCTGCTATAGCTGAAATAAAGCAGATGAAAGTAAGCGCGTGTCCTGTGTCTGCTTCTCTTGTGTGTGTTTCCTGTGCGCTTCATCTTTAGTCAAGATTAAAGCTTTATTTCGAAATATGTATAAATAACAGTTAATACCTTCTGTTGCGCGATGTATAGTTATATCAGCAGGCTGCTATAATATAGTGTCAATATATATCATGCACGCGGTATAATTCAATGCTACATAAAATTGTCTGTTTCAATGGTACGAATTTTTCACCTTTGTCGTACTTTACCGAGTGCCTGATGGAACCTAGAGGGGAAACCTGCTGTATTGCAGGAAACTTTACTTTGATATGCACAATGTTATTTAATGATACATTTATCAGCAGTGAATACGCGGATGGGAAAAGGGGGATTCGAGGAACTTTATGCATTTTGGGATAAGGGTAGATGGATAAGGGTAGCGGTTAGGGATAAGGGCAGTTAGGGATAAGGGTAGATGAAGAATACCTCAGTAATCTGCGATTTGCTGATGACATTCCCTCGCTAAGCAACTCGGGGGATGAACTGCAAATAATGATTGATGACCTAGACAGGAAAAGTAGAAAGGTAGGCTTGAAAATCAATATGCAGAAGACTAAGGTAATGTTCAAGAGCCTCGGGAAGGAACAGCAGTTTACATTAGGTAGCGAAATACTGGAAGTAGTAGGCGAATATGTCTACTTAGGACAGGTAGTAACCGCAGATCCGGACCATGAAAAGGAAATAACAAGAAGAATAAGATTGGGATGGAGCGCATTTGGCAAGCACTCGCAGATTATGACTAGCAGCTTACCGGTATCGCTCAAGAGGAAAGTATAGAACAGTTGCATCTTGCCTGTACTCACCTATGGGGCTGAAACATGGAGGCTAACCAAGAGAGTTCTACTTAAGTTGAGGACAACCCAGAGGGCTATGGAACGAAAAATGGTAGGGGTAACATTAAGAGATAGAAAGCGTGCAGAGTGGGTCAGAGAAATAACTCAAGTTACCGACATTCTAGTAGAAATTAAGAAGAAGAAATGGACATGGGCAGGACATGTAGGGTGAAGAGAGGATAACCGATGGTCGCTGAGGGTAACAAACTGGATTCCAAGGGAAGGAAAGCGCAGCAGGGGGCGGCAGAAAGTTAGGTGGGCGGATGAGATTAAGAAGTTCGCAGGGGTCAAGTGGATGCAGCTAGCACAGAACCGGGTTAAGTGGAGAAATATATGAGAGGCCTTCGCCCTGCAGTGGGTATAATCAGGCTGATGATGATGATGATGAAGATGCATATTCTGGCATTTTATGCCATATTTCTGCGTGTGAGGCTTACGTTGAAGAATTGGATGGATGGAAAATAGGAGCGTCCCCTTTGAAACGGGGGGGGGGGGGGGGGGGGTAGCAGTAGCTATGATGCTCATTTTTCTCCCTATATCTTAATTATTGATTTAGATTGGTTAACTAAACCATCATTTCATTTCTTAATTTTTTTGTTTCTACATTACACTTCTCTGCTTTTAAGCCACCAATTTCACACAATGTAGACCGCCACTGGTGGAGGAGCCGATCAATCCTCGTCACGTTGCGCGGGATTCTCAAAACGCAATCTTTTTGAATTTTCTCCAAAGAACCAAAGCTTCCTTCTTGCACAATGCTTGTGTTCGCAGTAAGTTACGTTCGACAGGCGAATTGTCTGAGCGAGCGGCTCTTTGCGTGCCTTTCATTTTTATTTGGAAACTACCAGGACCACTTTTGTGTTCTAGTTAAAGACAGTCGGCCTGCGTATATTGATATATCAGGTATCATCATCATCATCATCAGCCTGATTATACCCACTGCAGGGCGAAGGCCTCTCCCATATTTCTTCACTTAACCCGGTTCTGTGCTAGTTGCATCCACTTGACCCCTGCGAACTTCTTAATCTCATCCCCACACCTAACTTTCTGCCGCCCCCTGCTACGCTTTCCTTCCCTTGGAATACAGTTTGTTACCCTCAGCGACCATCGGTTATCCTCTCTTCGCACTACATGTCCTGCCCATGTCCATTTCTTCTTCTTAATTTCCACTAGAATGTCGGTAACTTGAGTTATTTCTCTGGCCCACTCTGCACGCTTTCTATCTCTTAATGTTACCCCTACCATTTTTCGTTCCATAGCCCTCTGGGTTGTCCTCAACTTAAGTATAACTCTCTTGGTTAGCCTCCACGTTTCAGCCCCATAGGTGAGTACAGGCAAGATGCAACTGTTGTATACTTTCCTCTTGAGCGATACCGGTAAGCTGCTAGTCATAATCTGCGAGTGCTTGCCAAATGCGCTCCATCCCAATCTTATTCTTCTTGCTATTTCCTTTTCATGGTCCGGATCTGCGGTTACTACCTGTCCTAAGTAGACATATTCGCTTACTACTTCTAGTATTTCGCTACCTAATGTAAACTGCTGTTTCTTCCCGAGGCTGTTGAACATTACCTTAGTCTTCTGCACATTGATTTTCAAGCCTACCTTTCTACTTTTTCTGTCTAGGTCATCAATCATTATTTGCAGTTCATCCCCCGAGTTGCTTAGCAAGGCAATGTCATCAGCAAATCGCAGATTACTGAGGTATTCTCCATCTACCCTTATCCCTAACTGCTCCCATTCCAAGTCTCTGAATACTTCCTCTAAGCAAGCTGTGAATAGTACTGGGGAGATTGTGTCTCCTTGCCTAACACCTTTCTTTATGGGAATTTTGTTACTTTCTTTATGCAGAACTATGTTTGCTGTGCAGCCACTATATATATCTTCCAGCATTTTCACGTCAGGCTTTTCTACCCCTGATTTCGCAACGCCTGCATCACCGTCGAGGTTTCAACTGAGTCAAATGCTTTTTCGTAATCAATGAATGCTATGTATAAGGGCTGGTTATATTCCGAGTATTTTTCTATCATCTGATTGATGGTATGGATATGATCGATAGTAGAGTACCGTTTCCGAATCCCTGCTTGATCCTTTGCTTGATTGCAGTCTAAGGTTGTCCTGATTCTATTAGCGATTACCTTAGTAAATATCTTATACGTAACAGACAGTATGCTGATTGGTCTAATTTTTAATGTCCTTAGAGTCCCCTTTCTTGTGAATGAGGATAATGTTTGCATTCTTCCATGGTTCCGGTACCGTCGATGACACCAGGCACTGCGTA
The DNA here is from genome assembly GCF_055883805.1 of Amblyomma maculatum. Taxonomy (NCBI): domain Eukaryota; kingdom Metazoa; phylum Arthropoda; class Arachnida; order Ixodida; family Ixodidae; genus Amblyomma; species Amblyomma maculatum. The sequence continues at coordinate 184,416,185 of NC_139349.1, forward strand.
TACAGGGTGGCCAGTTTTTCTAGCACGATATCCCCCCCGTCCTTCAGCAAATTTGTAGTTATCTGATCATCTCCAGATGATTTCCCCCTTTTCATAGTTTCTAGTGCTTTCTTGACCTCGTCTTTCGTCACTGGTGGAACGTCTGACTGTTGTTCCCTACCGCCAATCTCATTACGGTCCTGACTACTTTGGGTACTGTAGAGATCTGTATAGAACTCCTCGGCTAGTTTGACTATCTTGTCCATATTAGTGATGACGTTGCCCGCCTTGTCCCTTATCGCATACATCTGGTTTTTGCCTATGCCCAATTTCTTCTTTACCGCTTTAAGGCTTCCCCCGTTCTTTACAGCATGCTCAATTTTCTCCATGTTACACTTCCTTATATCGGCCACCTTGTGCTTATTGATTAGCTTTGATATCTCGGCCAATTCGATCTGGTCTGTTGGATAAAGCTTTCTTAATCCCCCTGTTTTAACTGAGGCGGGCAAATATTTATCCCAAGCTGTGCCATTTAACCTCATGTCGGCAATATCCCCAAGTTTCGTCTTTCGAAAGTGCAGCATATATGTATATTATGCGAAGCGTTAGAGCTCATTTGGTCCAAAAGCCATCTCGCTAGCCCGGTTTTCGCTTGAGTATTGTCGAGTTTTATCTGAAATATTCGGAACGTGGTATTGGGCATGGCGAGAGCTTTGGACCCATGCATCTAAGGAATCCCTTGTTCTTGATGCAGGCCGTGATTTGCATCCGCCACAGTGATTCGGCTTCAGCTACTGAGTGCGACCCAACTACGGTGAAGCTGACAGAATTGAACGGCCACCAGCGCAAAGAAGGGACAGGCTTTCCTGCTGTGGACACACCGTGTCTGCGCAGCTTGACGACGTGCCTGGACCGACATCGAGGGCTACCATTCGCTACGTCACCACTGCCAGAGCGTATAAAAATGACTCAAGCGTGGCAAACGATCAGTGGGCGCGGCGAGAGCTTTGGAACCATGCATCTGAAGTATCCCTTCTTGTTCAAGATACAGGTGAGAGACTATACCGCCAGGCTTCTGGCTATCGTATTGACGATGTGTGCCCTTTGCTCTTGTCGTACGCCCGCGGCCGCTTATTGATGTGCTAAAAAATGTATACTATTGTTTTGTTAACTTATTAGAATTCCTACGGGGACGTTGAATTAAATCCGGGCCCCTCTACTGAAATCATGCTGCAAACAATTATGGATGACTTGCGAGAGCTTAAAGAAAGCATAGCCACAACAAACCGACGCTTACATGAAGGCATTGTTAAGTTAGCTTTGATTTACCGAAAAGTGTAGGATATTTCGACCACTGTTAGGACCTACACGTGGACCGTCTACAGAAAACTGTTGACAGCCTACTGTTAAATTAGAAGATCTCGAAAACTGAAGCCGGAGGAACAATTTATTACTTTATGATTTACCGAAACCAACGGAAGAACCGTCCAATCTTTGGAACAAGAGATTACGAAAAACATCTTTCAGGACATACTGAAAGTTTCAACGTGTCAGTGGAGTGCGTCCACAGAATAGCAACGCCTGGGGGCGGCAAATGTCGCCCAGTAATACTCAAGCGTTTGGACTACCGGGACAAATTAAAAATGCTGAAAGTATACCTTCAAAAGCACTGACTATAGCATTACTGAGGACTTCTCTCCTAGGGTCCAAGCAATAAGGAAAAACTTTTGGATGAAAGAAAACCGAGGAGACAAGGGTGTTTCTAACCTTCGACAATGTTAGAATCAATGGCAAGACTTTCAGATGGGACGAAGCATTGGATAAGGCAGTTCCGTCTGCAACGAATTGACATAGCCGGTCTATTTCCAGTCAAAAACAGCGCAAAAGTGAAAGTAAATCTCAAACTTTCGAATCACCCCATGCGTTCAGTCCACTGCCTGTTAACGCCCGGAGCGTCGTGAATAAGTCTGACGACCCTGAAAGTCTACTTCTTACAACCCGGACATCCCGCTACTAACATGGCTTCAAGATGCTATTCCTGATTCCGACGTAATACCCAGCTCGTACTTCGCCAGGACCGTGGCTCGAGTGCCTTGGTGTTGTCGCGGCCATAATAAAAAAGGGCATTTCCTTCACATCCATTACTCACAATACTTGTGCTGAGATGGCATGGATCCTTGTGCCGTCGTTCAGGTGCAACGTTATTATTGGTGTAGTGTACAGGCCTCCGAATGCAGACACCTCAATTTAGGATCGCTGCACGATTGTCTTTGCGCTCATAGTAAACGCTACACTCATGTTATCTTGTGCGGGGACTTTAATCTGCCCATGATCAACTGGGGCGATCTCTGTGCTCGACCTTCTTGTCAGCACTCTGAATTGTTGCTCGATTTGGCATTTTCTTTTAATCTTAAACAGCTAGTAAGAACACCTACACGTGTTACTTCAAACTCGCGAACTATCCTAGACCTAGTTTTTATCTATGAAGCTGTCAGTGAAGCAGGATTACTGCACAAGTTTTACCAGGCATATCAGATCATGGAGCGGTCCTCTTTAGAAGAAATTACCGCAGAAAATATGTTGTCCAGAGGAAGAATTCTTGGATTTTAGGAAAGCGGCAGATTAAAGTGCACTAGACTACTTAAAACAATATTTCGACATTTTTTCTCAAAGTTTTATCCAGGGTGAATTCAATGGTAATGATTTATGGTTGCATTTTAAACATGCAATCCAAGAATGTATGCACAGGTACATTCCAACAAAGCGCAAGGGAATGGTTCGCAACAACCCTTGGATCACTCGTGACATATTGCAACATATTGGCATATTGCGCCGCTTAAAACGCCTGTCACGTTCCAATTCATCTGTCCAACCTTCTCTGCTACAGTCAATGCTCACAGAACTTAGGAACAAAATAACAGACTCACAGTATCATTCCTTCCATGTTAAGCTGCACAATTTTTTTACTAACGCTCCAAGGAAGTTTTGGATGCACATAACGGAAAAAAAGGATCCGGTCACCAAAATTAGAGGGAATGATACCGAGTCAAGCGCGATAACCAGAATATTGCCGAAGCGTTCAACGAGTACTTTGCCTCTGTATTTCTACGAGTACAATAAACCAGAATTTTCATGTTTCGGCTGTGAACTTCCGGACCTTTTTTTTTTTCTGAAGAAGGTATTCTTTCGTCCCTACTAATTATAGATATAAAGAAATCTGCTGGTCCGATGACGTGCCAAATAATTTTCTTTATAGGTACGCGGAGGGGTACGCAAAATATCTGTTTATAATATTTAATGAAATTCTAATGCAAGGTGTCCTTCCTAATGATTGGAAAGCAGCAAAGGGAATTCCCATTTATAAATCCGGAGATAAACTCAGTATTACTAATTACAGACCCGTCTCTCTTCTGTGGAGCACTTTTATTTTTAAGCACGTGATTAGCTTTCTGGAAAATTCTTTCTTTCTTTATTGATTCCTTAGACACAGTCTAAGAGGGGGCCGAGGCTAAAGGCGACAACGCACCTGACAAGGGCCTCGACCCCCTTACACAATGTACACAAACAAAAATAGTAAAACAAAGTTCGGTCAAGCAGTCTATGTGGGTACTAAACGGGACTCGTCACTGCGAGATCGACATGCAGTCACAAACACTTTGATCTGCAAAACAACGATAAGTACAAAATAACAATAATTTAATGATGTATCCGAACATGATGTCTGTAACAATAGGCCATTGGACAACAAACCAGTTTCCAATCAGCAATCAGCAAATCATCACACATAACCATGACATGCATCGTGTAACCAATGCGCTACAGTACAGTTTCACAGAAGTACACTAAAATTGTAAGAAATGACAAGGACATGGCGAGAGATCATAGAACGCATGAACACATTTTGCAATAATTTACGCCAATGAGAACTGAATATTACTGTTCACAAGAAAATTCCTGCAGTACTTTTTAAAACTTTTGAGACCCATATTAAAGTTTACCTGCATATCGTTTCTGTTCAATGCGTTAGTTGTTTGAAAATCCAGTGCTTGCCTTCCGTAATTGGTTCTAACTTGCGGCATTTTTCGTTTTGGGTTCCGAATGTTGTATGAGCTTGAAGTATGTGCTCGGGAAATATGTAGCTTGTGTTTATGGATCCATTGCAATAGTTTGAAGAAGTACACCTGGTCAGCCTTCAACATATTATATTTGACAAATAATAGTTGTGTTCTCAAAGACTGTTTATTACCTGCGTAATCTTCCAATATACGTAATATTTGTTTTTGTAATACATTAAGTTTATTGTAGTTAGAGCTTGTTGTCGTTCCCCAAACCAAAACACCATAGCTTATTTTGGAGTAAACTAGAGAATAGTACAGTGCTTGTTTTAGGCGTCTGGGTATGAAATGTAGAACTTTATAAATACACCCAATGGTACGAGACAAGGTTGATTTAAGTTTACTAAGATCGGTATTCCATGAGAGGTCGTGGCTGAACCAAACACCAAGAAACTTTTGTTCTGTAACTTGTTCCAACAAGCGTCCTTCAAACCTAATGCTCACCGAGTTGCAGCCTCGTTTATTTATTGGTCTAAATATTATGTACTTCGTTTTATTTATATTTAGACTCAAGCGGTTTCTTTGAAGCCATTTAGATAACTCTATTAAGTAATCGTTTGTAGAGTTCTGTATATCCTGCGCATTTTCTCCGGTGAAAAAATACATTAGTATCGTCTGCATACATTATTATTTGTGGGGATCCAGTTATTGCGGTAATGTCATTTATATAAACAAGAAAAGGCAGGGGTCCCAAAATGGAGCCCTGTGGAACGCCATGTTGCACTTCTAGTTTGCTTGAGGACCAATTATTGACACACACATATTGATCTCGTTTCTCCAAATAACTACGAATCAGTTTTAGCGCCACTCCTCTGATGCCATATTTTTCCAGCTTTCTTAGCAAAATATCATGTTGAACAGTGTCGAAGGCTTTGCTAAAATCTAGAAATAAGCCAAGAGTAAGCATTTTTTTTCTATATTTTCAATTACCTTATCCTTGATGACAATAAGTGCTTGCTCTGCTGATTTGTTCGCTTGAAAACCATACTGAGATTCTGTTATTACTCGGTGTTTCTTAAAAAAATCGCTTAGCCTGATGTGATGACGTTTTCAAATACCTTCGAAAAAACAGTCAGAACAGAAATTGGCCTATAGTTTATTTATTTTTTATTTATTTGTACATACTATCAGTCCATCTGGACTAAGATAGGAGTGGGTCTGACATCAAAATTCATAAACGCAGGCCAGTACGATAAAACAGCAAGTACAGTCAATAAAACACGGTTCATAAAATACAGTCAATGTAATGTACAAATTATGTGCACTCCTGCGTTAAATATTTGCATATAAGGGTAGCAAATTGCTCTCGGGATTGAGCGTTCACAACGTGGTTAGGAAGGCTGTTCCAGTCGGATGATGTGGCAGGAAAAAAAGAGTATTTAAAACAGTCCTTAAAAAATTTTTCTACTTGGACGTGTTTATTATGCTTATTACGAGTGACGCGCGTCTTTGCTTCGTTTATGTATCGTTCTTTCTTAACCAGGACTAAACCATTTATTACACAATAAAACAAAGTAAGTCTTTTTTCTTTTCGTCTGTGGGAAAGAAGAGACACATCGGCTTGAGCATAAAGAGGGGTCACTGAATCCAATCGTCGATACCGGGAGAAAATGAACCGTAGCGCCCGTCTCTGTATCTGCTCAAGCTTAGAGACAGATTTTTTGTGATATGGGTCCCATATTTCGCATGCGTAATCAAGTAAAGGCCGTACAAGCATCTTGTACGCTGTCAGTTTTGTGTCCGTAGAAGCCTGTTTTAGGACGCGTCTAATGTAGCCTAATCGCTTGTTTCCCTTCGCGACAATGTTGTCAATATGTTTTGCCCAGCTAAGATTTGAGGTGATGGTCACGCCGAGGTACTTGCATTCATTTACTCTGGAAAGCGGGTACCTTGCAAGCTATACACATAGTTCAGGGGCTCAAGCTTGTGAGTAATTGTCATGCAAACTGTCTTGTGTGGGTTTAGTGACATCTGCCATTCCGTGCACCAATTATCAATTTGGAGCAGATAATCATTAAGCTGAATTTGGTCATTAACGGATCTGATTTCATGGTAGATAATACAATCGTCTGCGAATAGCCTCGCTTTTACTGGTGAATCCCGGATCATGTCATTAATGTATATCAGAAATAAGAGGGGGCCAAGAACTGACCCCTGGGGTACACCTGATCTAACCTCGCAACAATCGGACCTCTTATCCCCGATGACAACATACTGTCTGCGACCTCTTAGGAAGTCCTCTACCCATCGAACTACACAGTTATGTCCCAAAACAGTTTTTACCTTAATGAGAAGCTTTCTGTGGTTAACCTTGTCGAAGGCTTTTTTGAAATCTAAGAATATAACATCCATCTGGCCCCTGCAATCAACCACTTTACAAAAATCATGACAACATTCCAATAGTTGTGTCACTGTTGACAAGCCCTCCCGAAAGCCATGTTGGTATTCACTAAAAAAATCATTGCGCGTTAAGTGCTGGCGAATATGTTTTGATACAATATGCTCTAAAAGCTTACAGCACACTGATGTTAGTGCTATTGGCCTGAAATTTGAAACGTTAGCAGCGTCACCATCCTTAAAAACTGGGGTAACCTTACTAATCTTCCAATCATCAGGAAGCATACCTGTGGCTAAAGATTTCTTAAAAATTACGAAGAGATACCTGGCCGTCCATTCAGCGTACCTCCTTAAAAATAAATTCGGTATTTCATCCGGGCCTGCAGCCTTTGAAGTGTCTAGCTTCAGCAGTGAAGCCAGAATTCCCTCGTATGACACTTGCAATTCGTCTAATTAAGGTAAATTGTTATGCGACGCAAACTGTGTCGGTTCTCCGTCATCCGAAGTAAAAACACTTGCAAAGAACCCATTAAAAGCCTCCGCAATTTTAGCCTTATCCTCAGTGAGACCCTGATGCGTATTCATTTTTGTTATTGGTGTCTTGGTTGCCGACAAGTGTCTCCAAAACTTTTGGGGAGATTCACGAAGATATTTACTCATTGTGATGTTGTAAAACTTATGTTTCGATTCTTTAATCATTAATTTCAACCTTTCACTTAATGTCGTTAAGTCCTCACGTAACGCCGGGTTCACTGATCGCCGCAACCTTGCTTTGCGTCTGGACACTTTTCTTTTTAGTTGAAGAATTTCTCTCGTAATCCACGGATTGTGGATACGTTTTTTCTTACATTTCAAGGGTACATATTGTGTTATACATTTGTGAACAGTTTCTTTGAAAGTTAGCCATAGTTCATTTATTTGTGCGGACTCATCGTGGCTTAATTTGTCAAAGTAGTCATAACGGTAGCTTAATTCGTCAAGTATGGTAGTGTCATCAGCTCTATTGAAATCTCTGTAGTATGTCAGGTGTTTTTGCGTACAAGAGAATGGACCCAACTGCAAAGTTACACTAAGTAAGGAATGATCCGAGATTCCAGGTAGAATGGCAACTTTGTGCAGCCATGATGAGACACTGTCTGTAATGAAGACTAGATCCAGAACCGATCCACCATCACCGTGAACACGAGTAAGCTCCCTGACTACCTGTGTCAGCCCGTGGGAAAAACACATGTCAACAGCAGCTATCCCAGCTTCATTCTCCCGTGAACCCGGTTCCATTTCATCCCATTTTACATCCGGAAGGTTAAAATCTCCAGCAACAACAACATGTTTGTGCTGTGCGCGCAGGTCATAAAGAAAATCATTTAGCTTATTAATACCGTTTGAACCGGACCCAGGTGCACGATACACAACCGCTACAAACAGCTCTTTTGTTCCTAAAAAGATTTTACACCATAATGTTTCAATGTCGGTCATTTTGCAAATGAATGTGTAATTAATAGACCTTTTAATAAAAATAGCTACCCCGCCCCCTCTGCTGCCACGGTCGTTCCTAAGCACGTTGTAACCAGGCGGGCATATTTCAGAGTCACGTACATCATCGTGCAACCAGGTCTCGGTCATGACAACAACATCAGGGTCATGCTCAATCAGCACATGTTCAAAATCAACACACTTGTTTACAAGGCTACGTGCGTTAAGATTCAGCAGCCTGAACACATGCGCAAGTCAATCCCCTGTGTGAGCCACTGGCTCTTTATCGGATAGCTGTTCTTTCACACGACAGCGCCGGTTTGTCGCTTCGTCCCACGCGTAAGTTACACCATTTATCTTAATCTTGTCGAAAACAAGAGTAACTTTTTTCCCACTTTTCCTATCGTTTACTGCGCTGCTCCAAAGACGTTGTCGTCTTCTTCTTACTTCGTATGAAAAGTCTTCGTCAATAAAGATCTTCGTTCCTTGCAGTCTGGTCCGGTAGCGCAGTATTTCTTTCTTTTCGTTATAGTTCCCAAGCCGCACAATGACTGGTCTCGAGTTTCCCGTAGAAGGCTTTCCAGTTCTATGTACCCGTTCTGCACTCGTCACTGCTACGTTAAGTTTTTGCGCGAAGACTCCCGCAATCACTTTCTGCTTCAATTGTTCCTCGGTTTCATTTTGTACCTCAAGAATGCCCCGGATCACCAAGTTCTTACTGCGGCTGCGATTTTCAATGTCGTCAAGCTTTTTTGATACGCCCCCAACACTGGAGCTCAAATCTACAATTTCATGTTCAGCCTGCTCAATCCTTTTACATTCTTCTGAGGTCTTCGAAAGCCCCATTTCTAGGTCAACGAGCTTTTGCTTCAATTCAGCTATACCCTCTTTAATTTCATGCTGCCCGTCCAAAAGCATCTGCATCATACCTATTATGTCACTGTCAGGACCTGGATTTGCTTCAATATCCCCGCAACACTTCAGCAACAGTGCCATTGTGTCCCAAAAGTCAGCAATAATTACACAAAGTGCCTGTGGGCTTGGCAGCACAAGTAGACCACAACAGTCGTCTCTGATAGTAGATATAAAACGCTTTTCACCAACCTGTGCGAACAACAGAAGAGGGTTGGTCATTGTTGTTGTCAAACCGGTGCCGCCAAGCCCACTGACAGTACGACGGAAATCCCGGCCCGAAGAAAACGCCCCCTCTGTTGATGTCCATTTTCCTGGCGTTGTCCAAGTGAAATCGTCGACCGCCGGCAACTCGGCGGGAAAATGCCTGTGATGGTCAAATTTGTCGATCTTGATAGAGGAATCCTGGTCTGGCTTTACTGTGAAGAATTCACCGCTGGCCTGCTCTGGCGAAGAACAAAGCAGCAGCAGCACCTGTGCGAACAACAGAAGAGGGTTGGTCATTGTTGTTGTCAAACTGGTGCCGCCAAGCCCAGTGAGAGTTACTTAAGTTACTCTCACTACCGCCTTTATAGATAGGTGTAACTTTTGCAATTTTCAAATCGTCGGGGAAATCTCCGCTAAGAAGCATATGGTTTATTATGTGCGATAATATAGGACTTATTAAGAACGACACATGCTTAATAGGCAATGCCTTTAATCCGTCATCACCGGAGGCGACACGATTTTTTAGATTTCCTATTATTTTTTCAATTTCATCATGTGATGTAGGAGTGAGCATAATGGAGCCTAGCACACTGTTTACACGTATGCAGTCATCTGCACTGTCATATAGGCCTGAGTATATACCTGTTTTCACAAAGTGCCTATTCATTTCGTCTGCTAGGTCGTTGCCATTTAGCACCACATTGTCAATGCGGATTTCCATCGGACTGCATCCGGCTTGGCCTCTCCCTAATATGTTATTCAGCATGTCCCATGTCTTTCTGCTGTCATTTTGAACGTCCTGGAATTTATCTTTGAAATAACTAGACTTTGCGCTCTTGAGATCTGAGTTCAGTTTGTTTCTTAATTGTTTGAATTCGGCCAGTAAACATGGGTCTCGAGTTTTAATAAACTTTTGAAATTTCCGGTTTTTTCCTTTTATTCTGGTATACAGCTCACTAGTAACCCATGGTTTCCTGATCCGTTTGTGTTTCTTACCACCTTTTTTTAGTGGAAAGGCCATATCGTAGCAGCGCTTAAATATATTCAAAAACACCTGGTACGCCAGTGTGGCGCTATCTTGCTTAAACACATCATCCCAGTTCTCTTGTTCGATCATGTTGTGAAACCGCATCAAGGCTTCGTCAGTTATTGCTCGGTACAAAACTTTTTCTGGAGGAGAGGCACTTTTCTTGTCAAAAGGAAAACCCAAGCAAAAGATCGGTAAATGATCACTGATGTCATAGGTCAGAACGCCAGCGATAACATTCGTTTCATTCAAGTTCGTGATGCATACGTCAAGACACGTGGAGTATCTGCTGTGACCCTGGTTGGTAGTGATATCAGATTAGAACAGGCGTGCGAACTTAAGATGCCATGAAAGTCTCTTGCGCATGGGCTATCTGATATGGTATCTATATTGACGTCACCAAAAACCATAAATGACTTCGTAACACTCTTTAAAGAGTACAGCGCGTTATCGATGAATTCAATAAATTCCGCTGTGTTGCCTGCGGGCGGTCTGTAGATCGCGCCAACAGTGATGTTTGACAATTTCACAAACAGGCTTTCAATATCTCGCTCGCATCTCGTCATGTCGCTCAGCACTTCATACTGCACGTCTTGCTTTATGAAAATTGCTATGCCACCGCCCCTTTTTATGTCCCTACTAAGGTTAACACATTTGTAACCAGGAAGGTGCGGTACCGTGTCTTTCTTTGTTAGCCAGGTTTCTGTCAACACTATTGAAGAAAATTTAATGCTTAGTGATTGAAGAAGTATCTCAAGATTGTCCACTTTGTTTTTTACGCTTCGCATGTTCATATGTATAGCCGAAAATTCTTTGTTTAACCTGTACTTTTGGTTAAAAGACTGACAGTCGTAATACTGGCAAATATCCTTTCCTGCCATCATTGTTCTGAAGTGCATCCTACAGATGCGACACCAACCTTAGTTTATTTTTTCAAGATCAGATGTTTTAGCATTCCTGATTACATCGAAGCCCTCATCTTTTCAAGCAAGAATTTTTCCTCCTGCGCACCACACGAACTTCCATCCTGCAGATTTTTTCTTCGCAATTGCAGCCCCCAGAAGCCTTTTGTTCAGAATTGTCAAATGTTCATTCACGTATGCAGGACAAGGTTGCCCCTCATAGTCTAGATCCTTAGTAGTCATCCTTTGTTTTTCACTTTTTTGCAGGACTGCATTTCGCTTGGTACGCTGGACGAAACGAACAACAATGTTTTTCTCTTCCGACTTGTGCACAGGGACACGGTGACAGACATCGATATCAGCGTCACTAATTGGCTCGCCCAAGAAGGTGCCAATTGTCTTAACGACATCAGGTGCATCTCCATCTGTTGGGACACCCTTGATTTCTAGGTTGTTAGATCTCTGATGCTGTTCCATCTCTTCGATTCTATCGCTCAATCTGCGGTTCTCGGCTGTGAGTTCTTCGTTCCTTTTCACTACCTCTTGAAACTCCTTTCGCAGTTCTTTCAGCTCTTTCTTAATATCATTTATACCATCACATGTGTCACTGCAGAATTTCACACTGTCTTTCAAAGTCCTGAGGTCCGCTCGAATTTCGCGCTTGAAGTCATCAAGGGCCTTAGAAAATTCTTTGCCGTCCTTACTCATAGCTAGACAAACTTGAACAGCTGTGAATACAAAGACAAATCTTCGTTGTACACTCGAGTGCTCAAAAAGAAACAAGGGCGACACTCATGGCACGCGTTGTGTTCGGCAACAGTGCACACACAAATACATTTTTTTGAGGATAAGTACGATTAGCCTCACCTGCAGTAAAACAGGAAACAAGATTAGGTCCGTGTTCACTGTGCACTGTCGCCGAACTGAGGCCGCAGCTGGATGTCGTCCTTCTTAAGTAGGCTGGTGTGGCGCGAACGTCGTGGCGAACTTCTTAGCGGAGCGCGCATGCGCCAGGTAGCCGTGAGAAGGATGACCGAGGGTGATGAAGCGGCAGCTGGTCTTCGCTGTGCGATCGGCCGTTCGCGGAAATCGATCCGTGACAGGGACTGCAGTAAAACAGGAAACAAGATTAGGTCCGTGTTCACTGTGCACTGTCGCCGAACTGAAGAAAATAATAGTTTCTTTTCCGAAAAACAACATGGATTTCGGCGTGGCATCCACAGTTACACAGCTTCTACACATTACCAATGAGGTCATGGCAGCGTTGGACCGTGTGCTAAAAAATGAACAAATTCTTCGCTGGCTCGACTCTTATTTATCTAACCGAACACAATACCTCCGTATAGGAAACTCAATTTCTCTACCTGCTCCCTTACTTTCCGGTGTACCGACAGGTTCAATACTTGGACCTCTTATCTTTTTAATTTATCTAAATGATCTCACCTTTAATTCCCCGGTACGATGCCGGTTCATCGCAGATGATTGCATTGTGTATCATAACATTCAATCATTGCACGATCAGACTGCCGTACATAATTATCTAACTGCCATCAATAATTGGTTTCAGTCCTGGCGCATTAACTTAAACGCCTCAAAATGCACACGCATATGGTCATTACAAGGAAGAAAACACTATTGATTTGTACATATAAAACCAACTATGTAGCAATTAAGCCGGTTGACAAACCTAGATACCTGGGTGTAGCAATTGACTCGAAGCTAGCCTGGAAAGCTCATGTGCAATACGTCGTTTCGGCGTCGCTAAGGAGGCTATGACTACTTAAACACTGGCTGAAACATTGCACTAGTAGGACTATAAACTCGCTGCCTACACGACAATCATTAGACAATTGCTAAATTATGCCGATGTTGTGTCGGATCCCCCCAAAAAACTGACATCAATAACATTGAAAACGTGCAAAAGAAAGCCCTTAGATTTATTTTTAATACTTACAATAGAAGAGCCTCGATCACTGAACTCAGAACGCGGTTGGGCCTCCCAACATTACATCTTCGGCGCAGACTCCATCGCCTACAAATTTTGTTTAAAATGGTTAATAAACAAACAAAAGTGGATTCCGACATCTACCTCAATTTTAATAAAAGAAGAGAAACAAGGGGCAAGCACAGCAAAGCAATTGTGATGAAACAGGCTAAGACTATAGCGCTTATAGCTACTCGTTCTTTCCTCGAACTATAGCAGAGTGGAATGCTCTACCGCAAGAAGTCGCCAGTATGACCTCGGTCGAATCTTTTGCGTCTGATGTGCACTCTTTGCAATAAAGCGCGTTAATTTTAGAGTTTCCAGTATCCTGTTTTTGCAGTTTGCAGAGGTGTTTTTTTTTTGTTCTTTTTAAAGCTCTTTTTCGTAATTTCGTATGAACTGCTTTTGCTCGCGCAGTAATTTGTATTGCAAGCCATTTTCTTATGCATTCTTGTCACTCACATTCTTGTTTACCTTCATTTGTAGTGCCGACTTTGACTTGTATTTCCTGTACTTACTCCTGCCTGGACTATCAAGAGGCAGTTGGCAGTATCAAGTAAATAAATAAATAAATCATAAATGAAAATAATAAATATGAAGGTGCGGTTCAGGTTCCCAACGGGGTCTGTGACAGATGCTACGCCCTTACTTTCCTATAAACTATTTACATTAACTGCGGTTGTCCACCGAAATACAGAAATGGAGAGAAGAATGAGAAGGCGTTGTATCCCGTCGAATTTTAAGGGGAAGCTTGAGCGTCCCCCTGATTTTTATTTCCTTCTTTCAATTATTATTAACTATTCCATCATATCACTGTGTAAGGTCATGGAACAATTTACTCTGTGCGAATGCATACGTGCTTAATTAAGTGCGTGCGTACGTGCATGCGTCACACGGCTAGGTGCGGATGTCGGGATAGGCTAATAAGTCAAATAATCTCGGACATCTTGTTCATCCTAAAATTATTGTTAATTAAAGTATGCGCCAAACTTCTGATAAAGCCTAGTGCACACAGGTACTAGCTTTCCCAAACCTGTGTTCCTTGACTGTTTATTGATCCAGCCTCCCAATGTATCATCATCATCATCAGCCTGACTATACCCACTGCAGGGCGAAGGCCTCTCCCATATTTCTCCACTTAACCCGGTTCTGTGCTAGCTGCATCCACTTGACCCCTGCTCATTCTTCTCAACCTCATTAACCCGCCGAACTTTCTGCCGCCCCCTGCTACGCTTTCCTTCTCCTGTAATCCAGTTTGTTACCCTAAGCGACCATCGGTTATCCTCTCTTTGCACTACATGTCCTGCCCATGCCCATTTATTCATCTTAATTTCCACTAGAATGTCGGTACCTTGAGTTATTTCTCGGACCCACTCTGCACGCTTCCTATCTCTTAATGTTACCCCTACCATTTTTCGTTGCATATCCCTCTGGGTTGTCCTCAACTTAAGAAGAATTCGCTTGGCTAGCCTCCATGTTTTAGCCCCGTAGGTGAGTACAGGTAAGATGCAACTGTTGTATACTTTCTTCATGAGCGATACCAATAAGCTGCTAGTAGTATTCTGCAAGTGCTTGCCAAATGCGCTCAATCCCAATCTTATGCTTATTGTTATTTCCTTTTCATGGTCAAGATCAGCGGTTAGACATATTGGCCTACTACTTCTAGTACTTCGCTACCTAATGTAAACTACTGTTCCTTCCGGGGGCTGTTGAATATTACCTTAGTCTTCTGCATATTGATTTTCAAGCCTACCTTTCTACGTTTCCTGTCTAGGTCATCAATCATTACTTGCAGTTCATCCCCCGAGTTGCTTAGCAAGGCAATATCATCAGCAAATCGCAGATTACTGAGGTATTCTCCATCTACCCTTATCCCTAACTTCTCCCATTCCAAGTCTCTGAATACTTCCTCTAAGCAAGCTGTGAATAGTACTGTCGAGACTGTGTCTCTTTGCCTAACACCTTTCTTTATGGGAATTTTGTTACTTTCTTTATGCAGAACTATGGTTGCTGTGCAGCCATTATATATATCTTCCAGCACTTTCACGTACGGCTCGTCTACCCCCTGATTTCGCAATGCCTGCATCACCGCCGAGGTTTCAACTGAGTCAAATGCTTTTTCGTAATCAATGAATGCTATGTATAAGGGCTGGTTATATTCCGAGCATTTTTCTATCACCGGATTGATGGTATGGATATGATCGATAGTAGAGTACCGTTTCCGAAAACCTGCTTGATCCTTTGCTTGATTGCAGTCTAAGGTTGTCCTGATTCTATTAGCGATTACTTTAGTAAATACCTTATACGTAACAGACAGTAAGCTGATTGCTCTGTAATTTTTAAGGTCCTTAGAATCCCCTTTCTTATGAATGATGATAATGCTTTGAGCTTTGAAGAAGCATACGCCTGTTTGCGATACCTGCCACCCTCTCAATAATACTATAGTAGTCTTATATATTACCCGCTATATACTTATTGACAAGGAAACCTACTCATAGTTGTCGCCTCTCCGGTAAACCTCAATAACACAGTACATGCCCATCCTTCAGCACAGTATATGCCTCATTCGGCTTCCTAACCTCACTAAGCCCTATGACATCCCATTTCATACCCTCTAGTGCCTCTAACAGCACTGCTAAACAGGCTTCAATACCTAGGCTTCTAGCGTTAAGCGTTGCCGGGGTCAGTTTCCAATGGCGGCAATTCCAGCAGAGCCAGGAATTCTTAGCACCCCCTGCTGCGTCACAGGTCTGAGCGCCGCCGTGGTCAGTTGTTCCGCAGCCGCTGTTGGCTGCGGGGTGGGGTTTTATGGAGCTTATCATGACCGGTTGCGGCCAATTCCTGCACCAGGGTAGCAAACGCCTGTTCCGGTGAGTGAGTGTGTTGCCGGAGGTGTTCACCGGCATCTGGTAGCTCCCCAGATGCCTGTTTAGGCAATTCCATCGACACGCGTTTTTTTTTTTTTTTTTTTAAATCCGGTGGAGAATTGCGCGGCGCGGGGATTTGAACCCCGGTCCTCTTGCATGCGAGATGAATGTTCTACCGCTACGGCACCGCTGCACAGGCCAGTGGTAGAATACTCGCCTGCCTACAATATAGGGACCGGGCGCCCGCCCGTTGTATGGCGCCACCGTCGGATGGATGAATGGAATATAGGAGCGTCCCCTTTTAAACGGGGTGGTAGCAGCAGCTATCATGCTCATGTTTCTCCCTATATCTTAATTATTGATTTAGAATGGTTACCTAAGCCATCATTCTATTTAATAAATTTTTGTTCCTATAATACTAACATTGTCACTTCTCTGCTTTTAAGCCACCAATCTTCCAGTCGTTTTTTGCTAGTTTCCACCGCCGGTTTATTCACCTGGCCACTGTTATCTCTAAACGCCAGAGCTTCTGGAACAGTGATTGCGCCTGCATCAACTTCCGGATGGATACCATTACATTCGAGTGTAATACGGTCAGTTGTTTCACTGGAGTTTCCACATACAGCACATGCTTCATCTCCATTGGTAAATTTGTTTTTGTAGTTGTAGCTGCGTGTTCTAAGGCACCTTGATCTAGCTTCAAAAATTAGGGCACTGCCTCTTGAGTTATCAAAAAAATCTTCCTTCCTGATCTGCATTTTCCACTTTCTGTACAATTCCAAACTCTGTTTCTTTTCCATCGAATTTATCCAATTTTTACCTTCTGTGTTTTTCACCTGTTGCTTAATGCTCTTTATTTCTCCGTCCTTGTGACTAGCATACTTACTAGTTAGTTTCCTAGTTCTTTTCCTCCTTTGTGAGTCAACGCTTTTTAAGTACAGGTATTTAAATACTTTAGCTGCCCATCTGTTACTGTCCAATTTCCTCAGGCGTTCCTCATATAATATTTTACTCTGAGCTTCCCGTATTTCGGAAGATGCCCAGCCCATATCTCCCTGTACCGCCTCATTTGTAGTTTTGCCGTGGGCACCTAGTGCTAATCGTCCAGCGGATCTCTGATTTATTTCTAATGTCGACTGTACCTCTGATTTTAGGCACAAAACCGCATTCCCGAAAGTAAGTCCGGGCACCATAATTCCTTTCCAAATACCCCTCAATACCTCATATCTATTGTATCCCCACAATGCCTTATGCTAATTATCCCGGCATTCCTTCGCCCTATGGCCTTAAGTGAGGGCTCATGCTTTCCAACGTATGCCAATCCATCTATACCAATACCCCCAGATATTTATATTCTGCTACTCTAGGTATTTCATGGCCTTGTATTTTAAGACCCTGAGCAGTTGAGCCGTTGAAAATGATCAGACCCGACTTAACTGCGCTACAACTGAAGCCTAGAGCGTCCCCTTCGTCTCCGCAATACTTAACTAGAGTTTGCAATTCTTCCAGACTATCAGCTAGCAGCACAATATCGTCTGCATACATCAAACAGGGGAGGCGCTGCTCTACCGCCTTTCCACCTAATCTATATAACAGGTTAAAACCTAGGTTACTGTCTTGTATCCTCCGTTCCAGGTTTATCATATAAAGCATGAACAGCACCGGAGATAGAGGACAGCCTTGTCTTAATCCTTTGCATACTTTGACATCCTCCGTACTTCTTATCCCTTCCCACGTAATTTCTACTTTGTTATCCCGGTACATTTCCTGTAGGAACTCTATTATCTCATAACCGATACCTTCTTTTTTTAATATGTTCCACAGGAGTTCCCTGCTTACGTTGTCGTACGCGCCGTTTATGTCCAGGAGGGCCAAATACAAAGGTCTATTTTCCACTCTAGATATTTCGATGCATTGGGTAAGCCAGAACAGGCTATCATCTAAGTGCCTACAATTTCTAAAGCCGTTCTCAATTTCTCCGAGTATCTTGTTACTTTCAACCCATGCTTGCACCTTTAATTTCACCGCCTGCATGGCTAACCTGTACATAACAGATGTTATGGTAATCGGCCTGTAGGATTTTATGTGCATCCTGTCTCCTTTCCCTTTATAAATCAAATTCATTTTACTCTGCCGCCAGCTGTCCGGAATTGGCTTATTCGTTATGACTGTTTCCAGAGCTTTCAACAACGTTTCCTTACTTTTTGGACCGAGTTCATTAATCAGCTTGATCGGAATTCCATCTATTCCTGTAGATGTGTTTTTAGGAATATTTTTTTCTGCCTTTTTCCAGTTTGGATTGGTCAGTTCTAAGCTGCTTTGTATTCTGCTACCTTGTGTTACTTCCTGATTTGCGGAGATTACCCTATCGTCGCTCTTAAATGATTCGGCTATAACTGATGTAATGTAGTTCACTGCGTTGTCTCACTGTAAACAATTTCCCTCGTTATCTTGAATCCGATCCTGCTTTCTTTGATTCTTCTTCCCTAGCCAGCTTATATGGTTCCAGAATTTTCTTGCTCCGCCTCTAGAGGCATCGTGTATGTCAGCCATCCTGCGATCGGTGGACTGCCTTATTTTACTTTGGACGAGGGCCTGCACCTCACGTTTCTTTTGTCGATATGATACCCATTTTTAGTCGATTTCCTCCTGAGATACCTATGCTTTCTTTGCCCCTCGGTGTTCCCTTGAAGCAGCCCGTCGTTGTTCAATAGCTTCCCTGATTTCCTTATTCCACCAGCTCCGTAGCTTCCTCTTTCCATTCCAGCGGATTGCTACTTTAACCTCCTGAATTTTACTTCTTATGAGTAGTTCTACCTGTTCATAATCCCAGTCTTCCATGGGGCTTTTCTCTATTGCTTCCTCTATGTCTGCTGCTATCTGCGCTATTTGATCGTCGTTTAATTTCGCTTTTACGTTTTGTCTAAGTTCCATTTCTCTTTTCATCAAGGGCCCCATCTGCAGACTAATACGTTTATGATCACTTCCCAGACTACACTCCCCTTCTTCGTTTATTTCCATTTTTGTGACCTTGCTATAAATTTCCTTCGACATTAGACAATAGTCAATGGTCGTCTGCCTGTTGCGGAATTCCCATGTGATTTGGCCTTCACATTTTGCTTCTCTATTTACTATAACTAGATCGTGTCGCTCACAGAAATCTAGCATTAGCTTCCCGTTACAATCCGTGTATCCATCCAGATCGTCGCAGTGGCCGTTCATGTCCCCCAGTAGAATAATATTGACCCCGTTTCCAAACTGGCTTATATCGTCACTGAGACATTCAACAAGATCCTTCTTTTCTTGCCTGCATTGATGTGCTGTTCCTAAATAAACTACCCCTAGCCATGTCCTTATGCCGGCAATTGTTCCTGAAAACAAGATATGTTCTTTACAAGATGATTTAAATCTTTGCCAATTTGTTCCCTGGTGTATCAACATACCTACCCCTCCACCCTTTTTTTCCGTTCTCGTTCTGTCGCACCCTTCCAGACGTAGCCATCTATAAACGGCGGATCTTCTAGATCGCTGAGATGAGTCTCGCAAAGAGCGTACACACCTATTTTGTCATCCTTCAACTGCTGTTCTATCTCTAGCCATTTCGCTCTTTTTCTACCTCCTTGCATGTTTATGCAGCTGATCCTAGTGTTAAATTTCTTTTTTGTGCTTTTCTTTTTCGACCTATTCCTGCCATTTTTTGGGGCTCAGCCTCCATTATTACACTTTCTTCTGCTTCACTTCTAACTACATTTGTGCACGGAGTCCTCGCGGACCCCCTAAAAAAACTACAGCCCTCCCTGTCAGGCGTCAGCCGATCTCTGCTCCCACCCTTCTGTTAAAATGAATGCCATCTCGCTGAAAAGCCCTACCAAAACCTGCTTTATGTACATCCCTTTTTACCTCAACCACTGCGAAACGCTTCTCCAGGCTTAACTTTCTTATGTCTTGATTAACTGTCACTACGTCCTTTTCCAGCTTTCCGTTCAATCCTAGCACCTCTGGTACTGTGCATACAACTATCTGCGTTTGCTGTGCTATCTCCCTGATCTCGTCAACTCCCTTAGCCAAACTTTCCACCACTCCTGCAGCGTCACCATTTAGGACATCGTTTAGCCCCGCGGCTACTATTACCATACTGCGCTCTGCGGAATTCTTCAACAGCCTATTTTTACTCCCTTTTAGCACTGCCCTCATTGTTCTCCCTGGGAAGGCTCCAACCAAAACTCTGTTATCAGCCTTTACACGTTCCAAGATATCTCGCTTGCACCTGTTCATGTTAGAATCTCCGGCGATAAGCACCTGGGCCTTCTCTCTCCCTCTCCCAACTGTTGGCTCCTGCTTTCGGTTATCTGTGTCCTTATCTCTGGGAGTTTCATTCTTGCTTACTTCCTTTTTTTCCGGCTTCTTAGCTGCTTCTAAATAACTCTGATGGTTCGGATCCGCCTGACCTACTTTGCTTATGCCTTCCATGCCAGTGCTGGCCCCAGCCACGTGGCCCGGATTGGAATGTTCGCCCTCGTTGGTTCTAAGGATAACGTTGGCCCCTTTTTTTGCTTTTGAGGAAGCTGTCCAAGCAGTTTCTGATTTTCCGCCCTTAACAAACGTACTCCATTTTCTAAATCATCCACACGAGACACTAAACTGCCCCTTTCTTGATCAAATCTATCTAGGCGCGCACTCAGTACGCGACACCGACACAAAAAGTCGCTGCCTTCCGCTTCACCTACTGAGTCAAAACGCGTTTCCTTGAGATTAACCTTCTTTTGATTGCACATCTTAAGCGCTCAACAACAAGCCTCAGGCAATAGGGACAAGGCGCCCGTTGTATGGCGCCACCGTCGGCTCGGCGGAACAGCGTCACCCGCGGCGGAGTGCCGAAACAGCGGAATACCGAGGCAGCTCAGCGGCGCAGTTGTTTCCGTTTTGCGAGGCGTTTTTGAGCCTGTCCCTACCCGTCGTTTTGCAGTGTGGCTTTGAGAGCTTTGAGCTGCTTTGAATAATCGCAAGGAGGATTTTTTGACCGGGAAATTTTGAAAAAGAAAAGAGCCGTTCTCGGCAGGGCGTGCGCGTTTTTTTTTTTTAAACCGCCCGGCGCATGGTATTTCTGTTATGTACTCGAAAATGCCGCTCGCGTTTATTCACTATGCGCTAGGAACACCTTCGTTAGCACTTGTTAAGGTGACTTTGAAGACGGGAATTGCGCCTGCACTGCGCGTCCATCTTATATTATGTCTAGTCGAAACCTGCCTGAAGATCAAATACCGCCGAGCCGTGTAGCCGTGGCGCCGTAGTAGTGGTAGTTGTAATGGTCAGCGTTCATGTAAAATGAAAAAGATGGTTAGCGTTCATGTAAAATGAAATAGATGCTGCACCTGTCTTTTTTGGTAATAGCTGGGCTCAAACGATTCACAGTAGAATAATAGCAAATGACATTTGACTTTCAACCTTGCAACGAGAGCTTTAAAAGGAGAAAAATAAACAAGCAAGACAAAAGTAGGATCCTATTTATGGTTGGAATAGCAAACACACATATACTTCCAGGACTTCCTGCACAATTACGCTACAATAGCTCACTGAACCCGGCCTTAAGACCATCAAACTTAATCATAATATAATCCAAATGAGTAACACCACCTCAGCATCATTTTTACATATACGACATTGCTCTTGTTGAACACGTCGGAGCTGCGACATATAATTGACTTGGGAAATATTATACTATACATGCCTTTCTCCCGACATAATGCGGAGGTTGTGAAAAGAAAAAAATAAATTTCCTGCTAGCGTTCTCTCAGCGCAGCAACTTCAATGCGATTGACCGCACTTGCCTTGAACTTCTGAAGGCAATAGTCTAATACTGTCAAACGGTTAAATGCAATCGAAAAAAAACACACACACAGTGTGATGTGTTGTACGATAAGCCACCCACAACTAAGAGAGCGTTCTATTGTTAAATGAATCCCTCTGATGGCTCGTTCGCTAAGGTGATCTACTTTCTCAGCGTACCACGAACTTGCGGGGCCGATACTTAGCTGACCTCGATACCTGATGAGTGTGAGGGGACAAGACCATGTATGTAGATTTCTATTTGCACGTAAAGGAATCCGGATAACTGAAAGCCATTCCTTTTACAACTTTGTCACTGCAGCTTGCCAGACTGCTGCTAAATCTTTTTACGTTGGCCATAGAAGCAATTTCTGAGAGAGGTAAAACGGTCTTGTCATACTACGCCACAATCAGGAAATCTCACGTTCACTAAAGCGCCGATGAGAAACACATGTATTTAGGCGGGCCAGGAAATGGATGCTGCTGAGAAAATACGTAAAGCCGTGTCAGGTGCAACGCGAATGCGAAAAAAAAACTGCTACACGGCCTTCGAAATTAAAAAAAAAATGCTACATTTATGCTCGTTTCCACAAATTAAATTGTATTTTTTTTTCTTGTTCGACTTTTATATGAAGCCGGTAGCAGATTTTGTGACCATGCGGTATTGATTGCGCTGTGAAAGGAGTGATTTTATTAGGCGAAATGGACATGCCACAAACAGATGTTAACAAATTCTAAGAGTATCAACGCAGAGCTCTCAGCGCATTTTCGTCGGTTGACAAACGAAAAGAGGAAAAATGACAAGATCATGGTTATTGGAATTGTTCATGTATCCTATAGAGAAAAACGTAAATTATCTTTGACTGTCTGCGAACGTATCTGCACAAACATTGCCTCTGCCCATCACTGAAGATCGTAACGCAGCCCGAACGACGATGGTGGAGCTGCCGTTTCTTTTTCTGCGCTGGGGTTTTCTTGTACACAGGCGGGGAAATGCTAGCATTGTAACTTACGCTGTTGGGTTACTTCGATTTCCAATTGTCAATAAAGTGACTACATATGAAGGAGTGCGGCTTCGACTCCGAGACTCTCGCCGTCACTCCTGGGAACAAAAGGCACAGAGCATCCGGTAGCAAGCGGAATTTTAAAAATTCGGTACTTTCCATGACCACACAGTAACCAAATACGTAGATTCGTGCCTTTGCCTTTCAAAGAACCATGCTTAGGTCACCCGCCACTCATGCTTCTGTAGAAACCCATAGAAATGAATCGACTTAAAAACGTCCGACGAGTTTGCGTAGTTGCCAGTGGAGCCAACGCACCACGTTTCGCCAGCCTTGTTTGGCCAGAATTCATTTTACTGGACATATTCAACCAACTAGCCCAACTTTCTGTTCTCTTGAGGATATATTCACGCACAACGTCATCTAAACCTTAGGAGTTCCAATTTCCACACAAACCAATGACAAACAATACGCTCCAATGCGCTGGCAATGCGCCGGCCGGGGCCGGCGCACTCCGGCGATTGAGCGATGCGCCGAGAGGCGGCGCGTGGCAGTACATGATAGGGCCGACTTGGCAGGGACTCTGGCATGCTCCACTTGGCAAGGTCAAATCCTCGAGTTAGGAAATGCAATGTCATGAGACCTCAAAAAATAGCCGAGCTCGTAGCACCGGCGGCAATCGGCAGTGGATAGCGGGGCTGGCCACGTGCCACTGTAGAAAATGGGGACAGTATTCCAAACCTGTTGAGGTGTCAAACTAACAAATAAGTGACAAGGAGCATATCGGCGTGCATTGAAAGCAATTTGTAAAAACGACGCTGCTATTATTGCTATTGAACAGCCGCTTAAGGTGACCTATTTGTTCCAATAATTGATTTCCTAAGGAATTCAGAGTACTTTGGCGTAAAAAGCATGTAGCTCACTTATAATGAAATATTTGTTGAAGAAAGAGAAGGAACCGTTTTTGTTTGATTGATTGGGACAAAATATGGCGTAAACCTGAGTGGACTGAAACTTCCCTGCCAAGTTTATAGCCCTGATGTGTTACTGCAGATTTAATTTCTCCAAGACTCAGCGATTGCTTTCGAAGAAAGTACTGACTGCGGTTATAAAAGTCGTCGTCACCATTCACAGAGGAGGAGCAGTACCGCCAATCGGTTTATCAGCAGAGCTACAGAATTCATTTGGCCACGAGTGCTTCATTTTGAAAGCTGTAAACGAATTATATAACGCCAGACGCGCTCGACATGGAAGCCAAAGAGAGTTGGCGAACGACGCACAAGACTGAAGAATTTAACTTCTTCTGATCCAGAGATAGTCACTGCTTTTCGCTATGCATAGCAGAGCAAATACATGGTAAATTTTTTGCTCGCTTTTGTGTTCCACAGACCACTGCCGTGGGTGGGAACACCATGCACCTATAGGCGAACATTTCTTTTCTGGAGATGGCCTAGCTGGTACTAAGCAATAGTCAAATTTCGTCTGGAAGCTTTCAAACCACCAGGGTTGGAGATTACCATGCTGTAGATTCACGATGTTCAGGAGCTGAAGCGACAGGGCTATTTCCAAAACACTGGCCTCTCTGATACTGGGTTCCGGCAGGAGCCTATCCTTTCTCAAAGATGACTGATTGACCTCGTGCAGGGCAACGAAAAAGGAAGCGCCTGCGTCATCGAAAAAAGTGCGATATTTTCAAGAGTTCACAAAAGCGATTTCCGTAAATGTTTGTAGAACAGAGCAGCTGAGGCTGCCGGTTGATTACGACAGGTAACCAAGAAGGGATAAGCCACCTCTGAGTCGTTTACTACAATCTTTGCTTCTCGGTGCTACCTGGGCGGTCTTTGTTAGAACTCGTAGCAGACGTTTTAGTGCATAGCATTACTAGCAGCAATCACAGATTTTGCCGATATCAGTCCGGAGCCGCTCACTATCGTTCGTCGTGAACTTGAGGTGGAAAAAGAGAAGGTGGCTACGTGCTCGTCTCGCGGCTCAGCATTGGTGGTGGTGATTACTATGGTTTATTTCGGGGTGGAGGGGGGGATACTAGTCACGTCTTATGTTGGCGAACTTTGTGGCATCACCCTTGGTGACCAGGGGAATGGGGAAGTTGCAGTTAAAGGGCGGTTGGGGGTCAGCATTGAGGAGGCATCGGCCGCAGAGCTGTAGCAGAAGCCTCTCTTTCTCTCGTTCCATCAATCTCTCCATGAACTTGAAGAGGAGAAAGGGAAAGTGGCGACGCCCGCATCACGCGACTTAACACTCAGGAGACGGAGAGACCGCGCATGGCGTAAGACACTGAGAGAGGGGCGTGTCAGTCGCGGACGTGGCGGCCGTCGCTGGGCAGCATTGCACAAGCGTGTGGGCGTTTGCTTCCCTGATGGGGCTGGGACAGGTAAATCACTGCAGCTTGCGGCGGGGGCTAGTCTGTTCGAATTTTTACCTGTTGTAGGCCGTCATTGCACCCGCCACCTCTTCGGTGGTGGACGACGGCTGTTGTTGCGGCACGCGTCTTTCTCTCCCTCTTCCTTTTCTTTCTTCTCTATTTTCTCTTCTGTCTGCACGAGGCAGTGGAGGTGGCTCAGCTACAGAGCCAGTAGCAGGCCCGTGCATTTTCTTTTCCTTCTTCCTATACAGCCACAACAACAACAACAACGTTTGCTTCGCGTCGCAATGGATGAAGCGGGGCCATCTGGCACTGCAGCGAAGGTTCGCCATGCTCGACGTGCTGAAGAACAACAGTTACGAAGGCAGAACCGGAAAGCCAGAGGCCCATAAATCGACAGTTAAGTTTGCGGGCTTCTCCCAGAAACGAAGTGTTCACCGCGGGTCCACTGTCACGGGGGAGATTCCGAAGGGGTGGCCAAGGTCAAGTGGCAGCTGGACGCGAGTTTATTTATGACGGTCACACAGGCGGCTGCTCTTCGGAAGTGTTATCCGAATACATAGGAACGGGCGACGCCCCCGGTTCGGTCTATCCCGATTCACTGAAAAGTCGCGCTTTGACCTAGCCGCGAAGGAGGCAAACCAGAGCAGTTAAGAAGCACAACGTTAGCGCAGTGGTTGTGGGTTCGGCGTTAACAGCTCTGTCTCTCGGTTTGAGGGGAAAGGGCGCGGAGGCCATAAATCACGGCAAACACGGGATGGGGAGAATGCGCGGCAGAGAGAGCTGCTGTCGGTATCTTCTCGGGAAGACGCCTGAGCATACGTCCCTTTGAAGTCGCCGCCCGCCGACCAAGGGCAGCGATCGGAATGTTTGGGCCTTAGGTTTATGCGTTGTGTGTTTGGGAAGCGCAACCATAGGCACCGTTGATCTTGGAGACTGCTGGCCACCTCTTGCGTGAGCTGAGGGAAGATATTGGAGAGTGTAAATGGCAGATGTGTGTGGTAATGCATGAAAGGCATAACGGGTATAAGCGGTTCTACGCACCTACTTTGTATTTGATTAACTATTCAAATCGGTTATATTTTTTCTTTGACTTTTCACTACTCGGCATTGATTTGGGCCTATACTGTAATAAACGATAGAACAAGGAACATGTGCCGCAGAAAAGACAATGTTGCTTTTATAAAATTAGTTGGCTGCGAGGAAAAAATCGAGATTAGTCGACAGGTCCATGATGCTAAATACACATGGCCGCACCTAACAAGTTGAGATAAGTGACAACACCCGTATAGAAGCCGACTGCATGCTTGGATTGAAAGTGGACAAACGTTTGTATGTAATGCGTATTACGGATCGTCCTATGTCTCAAATCATTTATTAATAGAACTTCTGGCTTCGAATCAGATGTGAACCTATTACGTTTCGTTTGCGCATGAGACATGCTACCTACAGGCCACACGCAAGGCCCGATTTCACGACGTGACAACAAGCGAGGGCTGATAATTAAGCGGTGCGCTTTCTTTCATGGAAAGTGTTCTCATTGACTGTATGCTAATGTGTACGTGTGAAACTGGACTAGACGATATGCCGCAAGTGCTTGATAACATTACGGCGGAACATGAGCGTGACCAAATATGTTTTCTTTGATTAGCATTTGAATTTAACGAATTTATTTTGGTCACCCTTAGCACTATTGACAGCAATATCGATAGCAAACGTTAGCACAATACTGTCGGCAGTAATAAGTGCAGTATTTACCTCAATATACAAAGAGCTTTTGCAGTGGCTGTTTCGCTGTCATTTGCAATAACTGCCTGAAGCACCTTTTTTATAGACGACTGATTGCCTTTCATTGTTAAAAACGGCATCCGGATTATCACCGTTGTCGCCTATGATTATTTCACAAATGTTTTCCCAGCAACATGCTCACTGCTCCTTATATTCTTCCTCCCGCTTGCATATCAGCCATCAACAAGTTGCCCATGCACGCTCATGGATCATCACGTTCTCGAATTCTTCCCCCGTACACCTACAGACTGGAACAACCTTCCATAAAACATTGCTACCATCATTTGCTCACATCAGTTCGATGAAAATGCGAAACCTTTCCTGTCATTATGAATACGTACCTTTCAATTCGCCACCCATTGTCTAACACCCTTTTTAGGGGCCTTTAAGGCTATGAAATGAAGTAAATGAAAATTAAAAATGCCGTTTGCATTGAAGGACCTACATTTGCTCATGAGTCTTCAGAAGTCATTGCATGGCTCCAGAACTGCTGCCGGCCACTTGGAAGCTGAGAATGAAAACATGGCGGATGACGAGTCAGTGTACCGCCTGACGCGTGCATGATAGGAAAAGGTGTAAGGTTAGGGGGACCGATGATGGGCAAGTGGGTTAGCTCATAGAGACACGAAGCTACTCCAAATATTACGGCGCTGCCAGAACATTGCTTATGATGTACACGAAGACCTGGCAGTTCCAATCTAAAGTATAGTTCTTTCGTACGGCTAAATTCCAGGAGTGAACACGAGCTTGGAAGAGAGGTGATGGAAATGCCATTTAAGCAAAGTTTTGCCATTCAGTCCCGCCTAATTTTACACATTGTCGTTTATGCAGCTTTGAAGCCTTTAGCAGATTTTCGAAAATTAAGGGCAAATTTATACCCCGCCTTCTGGAATAAGCAATGAAAAAATTATCAAATCTTTAGCGTTGCGGATTTTTCCATAGATAGCATAGCCTTGAATGTCGAATGCCTCTTTATTCTGACAGGCCAAAAAAAGGTTGCCCGTGCCATACAGGGGACTTGGAGCGTTTTGGGTGCTGAGAAAAACTGCTTCCTTGTGAAGCTTCCTCCGCAAGGTGAGAAGAGCACCCCTTTCCTGTACACGCAAGTCAGTTCTTGGCAGTTGCTTCGTCTCGCGCACTGTTGGTAATGAAATTTTTTAAAACATTGCTAGACATTCTACACTTAAATCTGTTGGAAAGTATAATGTCCTTTGTCGAATGAACGAGGGTAAAATCGGATTTATGCATTTAAAGAGAACTGCAGAAAAAACATCATAGGCGACACAGGTAATTAACAGTTGGCCCCTGCCAGAACCCGGGTTTATTGAAGCATGGATTGCTGTTTAATGCAGCCTCTTCAGACGGGTTGTGACTGCAGGTTTCATAGCACATGGGCAAAGATGAAGCCTAATCGGATCCTCCTAATCTTAATTGTACAAAAGAATGATTATAACATTCGTTTTATATATAGAAGCACTGTGCCACCTACACATCTAAATTTATCAAACACACAAGATATGACTTGACAGCCATCTTTGTTTGCAGCGGAAATGAAAATGTGCTAAAGGGTGTGGGACCCACAATTTATGATGACTAAATGACGCACGAGGGGTTTATTTACAAGGATCGGTCCAAACAGGACTGCGGCGAAGCGTACAAACGTCCCTCAGCCGTTGTTCTTTCTTCTTCACCAATCTACCCGACCGTTATCCTCCGTCGATGTTCTGTAAAGACGCTGCATTTCCCTCCTCGCAGACGAAGCCCGTCGGGTGAGTTACATAGAACCTCTCATATGAAATCGCTTGAGGCGGGCTACATGCACCACCTGAGACTGCAGTGACCGTCGACCATTCGCATTTAAGCGTGCTATAACGTAATTCAACTCACTGGTGCGCTCTTACTCAACAAACGGTCCGGTGTAGTGTGACAGCAGTTTTTGACAAAGATCACGCTTACGGAGAGGTGTCCACAACAACACATAGTCACCAGGAACATAAGAAACTTGTTTATGCCGGGCGTCGTAGTGGTTCTTAGAACGTTCTTGCGAAGATAAAATTCGAACTCTGGCCAGCTAGCGAGCTTCTTCAGCTCTGCAGAGTGTGGTAGCAAGAGAAGATTTGCCTTGAATGAAAAATGGCAGTATGGTGTCGAGCCCGCAGTGAGGCGTGCGAGCATAGAGAAGGTAGAAGGAGCTGTAGCCTGTTGTCTTATGTTGCGCTGTGTTGTATGCATGAGTAATGAACGGTAGAACTCCATACCAGTCCTTATGATCTGCAGCAACGTACATAGCCAACGTAGTGGTGAGCGTCCTATTAGTTCGTTCGTTTGGGGATGACGCGACGTGGAGTGGCGAAACCTGCAGGCGCTGTGGCGAAGAAGGTCTTCGACAATGTCCGCTGTGAATTGGCATCCACAGTCATCAAGGATGTCTGAAGGAGGGCCGTGCCGAAGAATAACGAAGCGAAGTAAGAAATTAGGTACTTCAGACGCAGTAGCGGATGGCATCGCGGCTGTCTCACAATAGCGGGATAAATATTCCACGCACACAAGAATCTATCGGTTTCCTTTAGAGGACCGTGGGAAAAGTCCAAGAAGGTCAATGCCAACTTGCACAAACGAGGCTGTTGGAGGCGTGACTGGCCGCAGTTTTCCATGTAGACTTAAAGTCGACAGCTTAAAGCGCTGGCATTGCACACAGCTGGCTACATATCGCTCGATCATTGAATGCATCGTCGACCAGTAAAATCACTGCTGTGGGCGGTGGAGTGTTCGGGCCACTCCCAGGTGACTAAACATGGCGTCTTCATGTATATTTCTAGAACTGTAATGCGTAGGCTTTCCAGAAGGACAATAGCATGCGTGCTCCCCAGAGGCGAAATTCTTCTTGTAAAGCACACATCCACGAATTCTAAATGTGGTCTTCAGAGGATCGTTGGCAGAATTCAACAGAGAGGTTAATGCGTGGTCTTTGCGTTGCTCGCTTCGAAAAATTCGGATATCGGGGATGGTTTGTGAAATTGGAGCCAAATATTCACCGAATGTGTTTGCGTCGTCATCAGTCATTTGAAGCGGCAAACACGAAAAACAATCAGCATCTGAGTGTTTATGGCCGCTTTTATGCACCACAGTAAAATTAAACTCTAGTAGGCGTAAAGCCCATCGAGCGAGCCGCCCACATGGGTCACAAAGACTCACAAGCAGCAAAGGGAATGGTGGTCGATCACGATGGTGAAAGCATTCCCGTACAGATAGGAACGAAAGCGCTGTACAGCGAAAACAACGGCGAGACATTCTTGCTCCGTAACCGTGTAATTTTGCAGCATCATGAATTCATGCTTCATCAATGACCTCAATAAATCGTGCGACCACAGGCGGCATGATAGTTTTCAAAACCGGACTCTCCGACTCATGCAGTCTGGATACCTGCAGACGCTTTTATCCTCTGTTGCAGAGAACTTGCTAAAAAGAGAAAAAGAGTCACAAATGAAAGATAAGAACAGGAACTTCGCTGTCATCCCTTACGCGCATAGAATTTTATACAATCTAAAAAAAAATAGGAAGAGCTGGTATTGATGTTCTTTTTCCCGCTCCGGATCGCCTGACCAGCTTGTGCAAGCGTGTGAATGAATTGGGCTGAACAAGGATTGGTTACGACATAAACATCGCGATCGGTCCGTAACTCGTACTGCTCGATTCCGTTGTCTTGTGGCAGTGCCTACGTAGGCCCAAACTGGTAAATGACTTAATAAAAGATTACTAGAGCATAATTACAATGTGACAGAGCGGATATCAAGCCATCGTGACATTCACTGCCGGGATTGTAAATGCACACCCGGCTTGAATAACACAAGTGTCCTGCGCAGGTGTGGCGACAATACCACGCGAGGAATTATCGAGGCCCAGATTATTGCGAGCTTGCAAAATCGCTGTGTAAGAACTCCTTCCATAGCCTTTCTAGATAAGGAGCTGCTTTTCCTATCGGGACCTGGGCAATCATAGCGCGCCTGCTATCATCTCTGTTTGCGATGTGGCTGTATTCTTTTTCTTGTTTTTGATGTCGGCTGTTATCTACTGAGGTATCATTACAATAAACCGTTAGTTGTCAGTCAGCGCCTGTGTTCGTCTCACCTTTCTGCGTCCTGTGAGTGGTTTTTGCCCTGTTTTACCTTGTGATGATCAACCAACTAGCCCGCAATGTGTTATTCAAGTGAGAATTCTCTCAACTTCCTCGAACCATAACGGCACGTCCGCGTCACGAGGCAGCTTCAGTCCCTTAAGCACTTTAGCACATTGGGAGACTGGATTGGGCCCCCGTCAATGTCTGACCGTACAGAAGTCTGCCCACCTCCCGCCATCACCATTACAACAACTTGATCTAGTCCAAATTTTTGTAACTCTAGACGTTCCTGTGACAGAATTTTCACTTTTTTCAAGATCAAAATCTAGTTCTATGCGGCAAATTGTAACCGCATCGCATACTGACCTCTCCATTATCTCACGTATCGCTCCTGAGGCTCAGTTGTGTATTGCTGCGACTGATCGCTGTCATCTGTTGGATGGCGCTTCCGCTTGGGACGAAGCTCGAAACTGCTCTATGAACAGTATCGTTCCGCGAAACCAATTTTCGGGCTGAATAGAGAGCAACTGGGGTGTCTTCGAGACACCATGTGTCGAACAGCTCCATTAACAGCCGTGTTCCTTCGGCAGCGGCGCCACGTGGGGGACCGCCGAGAAAGCTGTGCCGCAGCGTGTTCCCGAGAATTGAGCCCTCACAGGCAGAGCAAAACGCCGCCATTGTCGCGTCCTCAAAGTTTTCCAAACGCCTAGAAGGCGATAAAAACGAAAACGTCCCGCATTCCTAGGGGGCTCGGGGAATGGCTGGCACCAGAATAAAGGCGCGAAAAACAAACGCCTCAATCCTGGCTCCGAGGAGCGGGGTCCAGCTGCCCTTCGACGCGGCGCGGGGCTACGCGTGTAAGTGCCAATAAACAAAAAAAAAGGGGGGGGGGATCTGCTTTTCATGGTGGCCTTACAAACATTTATTCGCTTATTCAATACATTTGACAGCTTCCCTCCCTGGGAAATCTTACAACTTTTCCATAGAAAAAAGCCGTAGCCGTGTGTGATTGGTTTCATTCTCGAAGTTTACATACGCACATTTTTTTGGGCCCGATCATCAGCCATGGAGCGTTCATTATGCATTGCATGATATTTAGTGTTGGTCAGCGTTTTTACCTTGCGTTACGCCTTTGCGACATTCATTGTGCTCTGTCTTACCAGGCTTTTGAGAGTAGACTCTCTGCATTTCACAGCGAACACGAATGCACATTGCGTTTAGTTGTATCTTTTTTGTGCATATTTGCAGCCTCCTGTCATGGCCGCATGTGACGCTGCAGAATGCCAAATTTAAATAAGTGTTCAACACCAGGAGCGATTAACTGTATGCAAAATCGCATTTATAGAATCAAATACTTTCCCGCTTTTCTTTAAACGATTCATGACACACGAAGACTGATTACGGAGAGAATATCGGCGACTTCTGAAGTAAAACAGCTGCAAATTACGTTTTGCATTTAAATGTACATAATGGGAATATCATTCAGGGAGCCACCATGTTTAGTAAAGGTGTTGCTAAACAAATAGCTATTTGAAATATTTTGAAAAGTGTGCCCTCTTCTTTTGCGCTCTATTTGGGGCATTATTTGGGTTGATAAGTGTGATTATCTGAGCGTGTGTGTCATTTAACGTGTTTAATTATTTCTTCACTCTCACGCGTATATAGTCTTCATGTAAGGTACACAGCACGTAGTAATTGTCATAAATCGGTTATTATTTGGCACTTTGTTTCATTATAACTTGCTAACTTTGCACTTAGTAAGTAGAAAATCTCATGTTCCTACAGTCCGTGTTTTTTATTGTCTTTTTTGCTTTTTATTTTGATGTTTATTTCTTCTTTTAGGTTTCGTTGCCGTGCTGGTATCCATTTGTAGGACTCGAGAACCTCTCGATCTTTTCTCTCGATGATCCCTACCACTGTTGGGTTACGAAACTTCAGCATCAAAAACTAACCACATCATTAGGCATGAAGGCTAAGCGGTACTCGAAAATATAATCAGTAATTTTTTTTTATTTTGTGCAGGAAACCAAAATATGCTATGCGAAAAGTCAATGCACATTTGAAAGATATTATGTTCATGTCTTGACTTACGCACATTTTGGTACCCGGGCTTGGGCGGAAACGTGTCGCTCTGTAAAATGATTATCAACGTGACATGCGCATGAAGGACAATTTTCAGCATGCGATGTATTTTGGAGCAACATTTGCATGTGCTATGATTTTATTTGTAAGCGCAAAATCTAGCCTTTCGTGATCAAAACAATGGCTTAGTCCGCGTAATAGAATAATACTGTAGTAATATCTGCTTAAAATGTACACATTTCTGCTACCACTTCTTTTTTTCACTTTTGCCTGTGAATTGCAACCGGCGCAGAAGCATTTCATCACCAATCTTGACGACATATCCGTTAATTATGACGCAAAGTAATATCGGTATTGATGCAAAAAATAGGTGCGAGAAATATAAACTGTAAAAGGCACATTTTGTATGTAGTACCTATAGTTCACAAAATCACGTTCTCTGAAAGAACTGTGTGGTGTGGAAATATTGCTAATTATCTCATTTCCTTATTTTTCTAGGGAGCGGACCGTGTGTCATATGGGCACAGGAAGGCAGTTTTGATTATGGCATGATTCCTTGTTTGTCCCGCTTCAACAGCAAAAGCAAACAATGCCCAGAAGCCGCCAATTATATCTATAGCCTAGAATATTTACATGTAATGCGTGATCTTCATTTAGGCGCCAGAACCAAGCATGAGCCAATTTAAAATTAAATCCGAGTACAATTCTGTGATTCTTATTTTGCCTCTCTATGTATAAGGGAGCAAAATACATTTTTCTGCTAGTCATATCTATCTACTAAAGCTGTTAGCAGCACATAGAGCAAAACGCTCTTGTTCTACATGTGAAACAGCGGTTACGCATTCTCTATCGCTTCATATCATGGTCATCTTACAGCATAACGCAATCAAAACAAACACCGCTAATAGCAAGCACACTCATAAGCATAACAGGGTGCCATTACTTTTCAGACAGGTTAAGATTTCGCGTTCTCCTCGAGATAAAGGACCGATATCTACTGCTCCAAAGAATCTGCCATGATCACCCTCACTTAAAAGGTTATAATGATTTTATTGCAGAACAACGCTGCAGCTAAGTTTATATGCCCCCGCCGTAGTGGAGTACTCCGGAAATTTCTACTACCTGGGGTTCTGTTAACGTGCACTGACATCGCCCAGCACGCGGCATCTGACTTTTCGCCTCTGTAGAATTGCGGCCTACGCTGCCAGGATTTGACCGCGCCTCTTGGGCACACTTATCGAGCACTCTAACCACAGCCGCACCACAGAGCGGCAAAATAGTTGGAGTATGTGCAACTCGCAAAAGTGCTATGCTGCACCACCAGCTACCACAAAGCTTAGTGTAAAAGCTCAGGGAACTTTTTCACAATGTGCCCCTTATTCCCTATCAAGCATATATCGTCGCTCACATTCATGTGAGTCGTTTTCACTCTCATGGCAGCCGCTGAAACACCGCGGGCACATCCCTGCGCGTCTGCTGCTTTGGTGAACGTTCCGGAAGTTCTTTTGCGTGGCATGCAGTTTCCTGCTTACAGTTTACGTCCAATTGGATCTGCAAACCGCGCCTGAATATATATTACTTCGCGATTGTTTATTTTATGGCTCTGTTTCACGTTCAGTGAACGCCTCTTTACAGTTTTGTATTCAGAATTGAAAATGGGAGCATTATGTCTAATATTTCATGTCTGCCACTGCCGAGGAAGACCGGCGCAGCATATTTTCCCGAGGGGCATGATAACAATGTGGAAGGCAGTCGCGTACAGGATAAGAAATTAATAAATGGCTGAAATCAATTCTCACTAGATTCTTGGGTGTCCTAATAGTTGAAGCCGAATTCGGAACCGTTAATTTGATAGTGAACATCCTATAAGATCATATCGCGTTCTTCATCAGACGACGGGAACGTGCACTCATCGTAAATGGCAGGAAATTCAATCCAGCGTTCTGATCACAGATGCAGATAAACATCCTGCTCCAGTGGAAAATCTTTCTTAGGATAATGTACATTCTGCCAACTATGCGCGCCACGCACAGGCTCCCGCTAGCTACTATTTCGTTCATCGCCACAGCTAAGCTGGTTGGCACACAACACCGGTCGCGCGATGTCTGAGTGGCTACGGTGGGTGTCACAGGCGCGGTCAGGAAGCAAACGACGAGATATTCCTGATAACTAGGAATGGAGAGGCGTACCTAAGGCGCGCCTGGCGTGCATTGATAGTGAACCATGACGCGGCGCTCTGTGTTGGCAAATGGTCAAGCAGTGCAGTTTTGCTTCCCTCCGCCAAGAATTGCAGCTGCCACAATATTTTGTGTCTACAGTACTATGTGCATTTCAGGGTTCTAAAGAGTACTGTCCTATTGCCGTTTATAGTGTTTTCTGAACACTACAAAGAAAATAGAGAAGGCCTTAGACTCCTGCTGCTCTCATAGGCGCCTATGTCCCTACATTGGGATGATAGCCATTATCAAATTAAGGACCACGCAGCCAAACAAGGTTACAATAAATTACCATCGACAGGTTCGAGGCTGCGTATGATCTACTTTAGGTGGGCGTACACCTGCCATCTCAACTCCACGCATTTTCTCGCAGCTATAGATGAAGCGCTGCAGAACAAATAAAAAAGGATGAAACCTCATTCAGTCTCACGACTCACTGAAAGGGCTTGAGGCCGTATTTTATTCGATGCTTATTTCAGGTCTAGCTAGCTAACTTATAATAACAGCTTATGGGGTGAGTTAGTGCATGATATCAAGAATAGCGGCGCAAAAAGGGTAACACGAAACGAGAAACATAACACCGGAGCACACTATCAACTGTAATACTACTAACGGAAACCCGAACTTCCTCTTTCACACTTATGTCCTCCTCAACACCCAAGCGCATCACACTCGCACACCTCTTGTTTCCCAAACAGATATATCTGACCAATAATAAATGTTAGCAACCGTATCATCCAATGTATATCGTCCAAAAACAAACACAAGTCAAAGTGCACCACTCACATCGTACAAACCAGGTCATCAATACAGTGAAAACTTCCGCCACTTAGACACAAATTAAAAAAAACTACCACATGTCCCTCGCAACAACCCGTAAGCGGCCTACAATAAATACATTTCATTTGTGCGTAAGGCAAGAGAGGCATAACTGACACATGTGCAAGTATAGGAAATAATAGAAACGTACAATGTGAGAACATGCATGCCAAGCGTTTTGTAGGCTATGAAGTTGGATTGATGTATGAGAAACCATTGACGTGAGAAAAAGTATATATAGGACAGACTGGGCGGCGTATAAATGATAGAGCAATAGAGCATGAGAAGTCTTGAATGAAAAGGGGTCGAATTTAGCTCCTCACTGCCAAACATGCCAATTGCCAGTAATTGCAGTAGGCATAGGATCTTAGTCAAAGGTCAGGATAAGATTTCCCGTGAAATTATAGAAGCGTATTGTGATTCCTATCTTACCTTACGCATAAATGACATTTCATTTCTTGAAGGCTGCTTAAGTGTTCCAAGGTCAGGCGCGGAAACGAGGTCTTTCGCGCTAGAAACGACTCCTTCCCAAGGCTGGAGAACACCACCGATGGGAGACAGCAGCGAAGCTGGTCGACCTCCTGCTCCAAGGAGTGCTCCGGATCCAGACGCTCCGGGAGATTGAGTTCCAGGGACCCGAACAACCCGTGGACTAAGAAGCGGAGCCCAAGCCGGGACCATAAAAATATGATTTGGGAGTGGGATTTCCCAGGCAAAAAATAAAAAGGAAGAGGAGATACATAAATTAAGGAACGATGTTGGGGAGCTTAAAGATATCATTAATAAGCTCACTCAAGAGTTGCGCAGACCAAAAGGACAGACGCGAACTGGATCCCCCTCCCCCCATAAAGCGCAACCGAAATTTGTATCGAATCCAACCGCTCTGCATGGCCCTTAATGTTGTGACTCCCACGAAGCCTGCGGTGCAGGAGGAGGAAAATATGATTGTAAAATCGGCTAGACCGCCCCCAATGAAACGCAAAGGTGAAGACGCTGATCGGTTAGTGGCGCTAGAGAAAAGATTAGTAGCCAAAATCTAAGCTAAATTCCAATCTTTCATGACTCAAATTATGGGAGTAATAAATCAGATTCAAAGCTAAATCCAAGCTCTTACTGGCGAGGCGCATCTGTAAACGGCAGAGTTAGTTGCCATCGCAAATTAGCAGCAAAAAGCCGATGAAAAAAATCGATCAGCTTCAAAATGGCCAGAGGAGCACCAGATGAGTCTAATCCGGCAGTGGTACTGTCGTGGTCTGCACAGCAAGCGGGAGTTAGTGCAGCGGTAGTTGACGCTATTAAACGAGAAACCGCTAGCATAGTCCAGCAGGAAACGGGTAAAGTAGCAACACTCTCGGGATACCAATCTTTTGCAAGTGACAGAGGTGAGACATCTCACGCAACAACGTTAGTTAAGAGGAACATTGCGGCAATCGTGCACGACATCAACTCGAAAGAAATTGAGGCAGTGCTTTTGGAAATTTTTACGGGACGAAAAGGGCACCCGAGCGTGTTCCGCTTAAATTTGTACAGTACCCGACAACAGAGAAAGATGAGATTGAGGGCCTTCTTTCGCTAAGCGATAATTTCAGCAGGGAGTAACCCCTTGTTAATAGTCGGTGACTTTATTGCGGCGCACCTTGAATGGGGTTACGCTAAACAAGCTACTAAAGGCAGGCAGTTACGGAAGGACGCGTACGAGTTGGGACTCACCTTGCTGACGCACCCTAGTAGTCCATCCAGGGTGGTCCCTTAACTTCACCTTCTCCAAAAATGTGATCGATCTAAATTGGCGAAGTTCCGAGCAAAGTTTTTGCAGCGATCCTTTCATTCTGGCCTCGATCCTAAAAAAAAAAGGAGTAAAAACGCGCCGTGTGCGTCAGCCGAGGGTCACACAACGGAAACTATTTAAAAGAAGCGAGAAAAAGCTACCACAGGGAGGATTAGAAGCATAGAAAAATGTACGGAGGCGCTCATGCGTCACGTTGGAGAGGCAACAAAGATTCTTGAATTATACGGTGCCACGGAGATAGCTGAGAGCAAACTGCTTCGCATGTGGGAGGCAAAACATAGATGGAGCGCAGACTAAAGATACAAAAAATGGGACCGTAATTTTAAAAGCAGAATGGCTAGACATAACACAGATACTGAAAATTATGTTGTCAAATTATGCTAACAGAATTGGTACAGCAGATGCGACGCGATGGATGGGGGAACGAGCCGTTCCAGAACATGGGATCTGCTGAGACACCTATTAAATCCGCCCAACTCGAAATCCCAATCGGGAATTATATTATCGAAAGCCAGGCACGCGTTTAAGGATACAGACGCGGAATTTATGGACACACTTATAACATGTACATTGGCGATACTCATATGCCCCCTTCCTGGAGTACGACGGAGTTCTCCAGTACGAGCTCGACGCACTGATCACGGAGGCGGAGGTCAGGGCAGAAATATTAGGACTAAAAACGAAATCGGCCCAAACTTAAGGGATAACTAACAAAATTTTTAGAAACCTGTATGATTACTCCATTAGCGCTTTTACGAAATAAATGCAAGATGTTTAGACTGAAGGCCATTTGCTTCGGCAGTGGATGTCAGCAAAAGTAATTGTAATCCCAAATCCAGGCAAACCTCCAAACTATAAAATCTAAGACCTATTTCTGTAACTTCATGCATAGGAAAATTGATGGAGCACGTAGTCCAGGCCAGACTGACGCGCTTTAGGGAGAAAAACGACCTGTGACCGCAAGAGATGGTTGGCTTCAGAGTGGTCTTGTGCACGCTGGACGTTATGCCTGCTAGCGGCAGCGGACAATGACTGCGCTACCAGTTGGGGTCCATCATGCTCTTCGCAAAAATCGGAAAAATCTATAACCCAAATCAGTCCGATGCAAGCGCAGCCGCGAACTTGATATTAAAGTAGAAGGGAAACCAGTTCCAAGGGAAGATCAAAACAGAATCTTAGGACGATTCATTCAGGAGTGATATATTAACGGGGCAATCAAAAAGCCAGAGGGATTTGCCACGCGAGTTATTGGCATATTTAGAAAAGTTGCGCCGAAAGGATCAGGCCTGAATGAAAGAAGCTTGCTTAAACTCACTCAAGCAAACGCAACAAGCCGCTTGAGCTATGCCAGGCATTTCTTAAATATCAGGTAGGAGGGGAAAAGGAGACACTCTTATTCAACGGTGCATAAAGAGGGACCACATCAACAGAAAAGCTGCTTTCTTTGGGAGGGCACAATACCACTGAACCGCCCACTATAAAGAGCCGACTACTGAAATCTGATTTGCTGGCGTTGTGCGGCGGGAAATAAGCAATGCATGAACATTTATTGATGACGTCAAAATGACGTTTCATTACGTAAAGGATGTTCTACCATTGCAGTAAATGACCTATGTTGGGCGCCAGATTTTGAACCACTTGAGGCGGCCGCGAAAAAACCTTTGCGAATTCGACGTGCAGTGTAGGCGGCTGTTAGCTCACCGCAGTTTGGTGGGTGGTGAAGTAAGCTGACACACCTTGTTGTAATTGCAGAGAGCACTGAAAGGACGTTATAAGGGAACTTATCAGCTGCGTCATCTTTTAGAGGATTAATAATGAAGACGCAGATTTACAGCCGCACGAGGGTGGTACCTACCCTCCCGTTGCAAATTCTTTGCTCACATAGGGAAACCATCCATCCGCGCCGTCGCTACCAAGCGCAGCACTGCGGCCAGCTAACTCAAGTGCCTGATCTGCGCTAGACGAGGCATTTTAGAGAGAAACAGAAGGGGAAGTTGGGCGAGTTGTAGGTTGAATGGAGACAAAAAAACAACAACAAGAGAAATAAAGACACCAGTTCTGTGTTTTCTTCTCTTAGTCTCTCTGTTTAACTGCGTCCACCAAACCATCATGAATTTTAGAGAGCCCTGCGAGGCTTTCTAATTATCTGTCTGATCGGTTCGTGAGTACAACCTGAGGCGCCATATGATTCGATGGCTGTGCAGGAACTTCGCGCGACAGGCAGCGAGGGATCACCAAAGACTATCTTAAACGTCGGCTCTAAACACTGCCTTTTTTGCCTTGCACTATGCATTCACGGCAGTGTTAATAAATTGAACAGCCTTTCCACGATGGGCAAAGCAAGCAAAGATACTCACAGCTTCTATTTTAATACAGAAATGATTGTTTCATGCACATGGCCATGTTGGCTTGCCACATGTGATGTGATTCATATATACTGTTTTCTTTTATTTTGCATGCGGGCTCACCATTCGCTTATGTTTAAAAAAAAAATTAGTACTCCGGAGCACGTTATGACGGTACGCTCTAATCATATGATGCAGTTGAGTGACATTTTGTGTTGATTCCTTTATTTAATACAGCCTGAAAATATTCTCCCTTTATTGATTTGCATTTTACCGTTTCGACAGTAAGGAATACGCGCGCGCTGTGCTGCCCTAGCTTCACACCATGATTTCCTCAGTCATCTTTCGCTTCCTTTCCCTATTGTCCGTTTATCCCCCTCTGCACGTGTACGGTAAGCTGAGAATCGCCTAATTAACCTCCCTGCTATTCTGTTCTTCTGTTTCGTTCTCTTTCTCGGACATCTTTTGCGTTTTGCAAGAGCTTATCGTACGCCAGCGCATGAAAATTTAACCGACTAGGTGTGAGGCCCAGCCAATGCCTTCCATTTCGTGTGTGTGTGGAACATCTCTTGCTCTCTCTGCGCTGCTTTCCGCGCTCTACACAACCCAAGCCGACACAATATTTTAGAACCTTAAGCAGACTTGGTTACCTGATCGTAGCTGGTCATAACGCGGCTTTTCGAAAAAGGTGGGTAGCCCAGCCAGTATCTAACGGTAATTGATACTTTGAGACTGCGAGCGTTGTCCTCAGAGATGGACGTATACCGGCTGCGCCGGCGCCTCTTCGTCAGTGCTGGAGCTACTTTGGAAATCTGTCGATTACTTCTGTTTACGTCCAAGTCCTTAAACGTCTCAGTTCCTGCATTTAAAAGCCGTGATAAGTGAACGTGAGAGGTCATCGGCGCTTATGAACAGCAATGCTACTTTCCGCTCTCATTTTGCACCACTGCGAATACTCCATTGGCGTTCTCGCTCTTCAGCTGAAACTCGCGCGTAGCTGATGCGTAGTTGA
Source organism: Amblyomma maculatum (assembly GCF_055883805.1). Taxonomy (NCBI): domain Eukaryota; kingdom Metazoa; phylum Arthropoda; class Arachnida; order Ixodida; family Ixodidae; genus Amblyomma; species Amblyomma maculatum. Next base: position 184,457,369 of record NC_139349.1, read on the forward strand.
CGCCATGCGTAGCTGATGCCGAATGTTCGACCGCAAGTATGTCACGACACACTAATACCGCAACACCACAACATACTTCACTCGCCTCACTGCAATCCGAGGCTTCCGAATCACGGAATGCGCCGCAGATAATCGGTTTCTGGAGGAGCACCGTCATTTTTCATACTTAGCGCCAATAAATAGTAGCAGACGACAGCTCGTGTTTCTGTCACTTTATTTCTCTTTTTCTTCTGAATGCGTAACTCGATTGTGTGCTTACGTAACCTGGCACCGTCCTGATGCACACGTCATGCGTACGTCACAGTTTGAAGAAAATGGCGAATTGTCGAGAATAGGGCCCCAGGTTTTAACATTCAGAACTGATCTTATCGACATTACTTTCTCGCAGTATTTGTCACACGGTCGACGTTTCAATGCGGCGCGCAAGAACTGTGCCACTTTTCGTCCACACACACTTCCAGTTGTGTTGGCGCTTTCAGGCGATATCCAAGCCTAAAAGGTTCTTCACGAGAGGGCAGAGGTGTTCATTTATATAGATCGGGAGCTCTTCGGATAACTCGACCGAGGAATCGGTGAACATTCCCATGTTTTTGTTCGTGATTCTTTTTCTGCGAGCTTTCTCAAGAAACTTGTCGCGTTGTCGTGTTTCTCAGGATTATGGAATTGCACGACTCTGTTCTTCTGATTTTTGTCTTTGGTGGCGACTCGATGATAGACGTCTATGTCGTTGGCTGCTGTCGGTTCACCGACGACTTTGCAAATCTTAGCAAGAATGTCAGGGAGCTTTTCAATCTGCTCTTCAATAACGCCCTTAATATCCACGTTCCGGTTTCTTGTGTACTGCTCTGATCTAACTAGATTAGATTGACGTGCTTCAAAGTCCTTTTCAAGTGAATGTACTTGCATCCGAAGGGCGTCATTTTTCTTTTTTAGCGACTTATTTTCACTTGTGGTGGTTCAAGTCGCTGGTTCGCCTGATTCAAGCTAATACCAATGAAGTTCACACTTTTTTTCATTTCCTCCAAGTCGGTTCAAACACCTCTATACTCAGTACGAGTTTTGTTCCATTGACTCTTTGAAAGCCTTTAGTTCAGCGTTTATGTCATCGCGCAACTCTTGCTAGTTCTTTGGTCATTTTGCAAGAAAATAAAACTCCCAAGACTCATCAAAAACCTTCAATGGCAGCAGCAGCAGCAGTGAGGAATGCAGAAAATATGCAAATTTAAAACATTCATGACCAGGCTAGCCTGTAACATGCAGGAAGATGTCATAGGCCCAATGTGCCTCTGTCTCAGCTGCCAAAATGCCGCGCCAGAAGGACTGCGTTGGCTTTATAATCCGTGAGGTGGTCACGTGTTGCCCGTCCTGGATATTTACAGCCTGATGACCGAGCCTGTTGATAGTCGCGTTAACGTCGTTGTCCAGCGATGGCTCCTGAGGACAGGAGAGATGCCAAGCAAATTGCGTCTCGGATTGACGTCGTCACGATAGCTCAGAGCCAGTGAAGAAACGGGTTCCAGGCAAGGCGCGCATCTGTAACAGGCAGGAAGACGTCTCAGGTTCACTGTGCTAAAGTTGCTGCAGCTGCTGCCAAAAAATGGTCTAAATCACTTTAAACTGTTGTGTAACAAGCGGTTAGTGTAAACCAATACTAATAAAATATTCGTCGTATATTTTGATCTAAAGCATTAATGGCCACCACCTAATTACATAATTTTTGGTTCAATGATCTCCTGTGTTTCCTCCTGCAAATAAACCCGCGACTTTTCGTGATACGATTACATCTCTGTAGTCACAAACAATGCTAACCGCTGTCCTGGCTTCCTTCGCCGTCATTTAAAGCTTGCTTCTCCCTCTGCAAACTTTGTGTCATATCGAATTCTCGTTCGACCTAAATTAGAGTACACGTGCGCTATTTGGGTTCCGCACCAATCATACCTAACTTCTCGAATCAGTACAAAATTGAGCCATCTGCTTTATTTACTATAACTAATGCTTTCACTAAGATTTCTAGTTTTCAGTCTCAAGCTAAGATACCACTTCTCGTTCATAGACTTAAAGGTTTTCTACTTGGTCTTTTTCATAAAAATTATCAGTTACAGCTATCCAACTCCGTCATTTTTCCTCTCACCCGACTTCGCAACGTGTCAGCCAGAACAAAACTTTTTATCCGCCATTGTTTGGTTTGGTTTATAAGGTTCAACATCCCAAAGTGACTCAGGCTATTACAGAGGCCTTAGTGGAGGGCTCTGGAAATGCCGACCACATGGGGTTCTTTAACTGTACTGATCTTACAATTGCATATTGGCGCTTTTTCGCCTCTGTCGAAAAGAAGCTGTCGTGGCCGGGATTTGATCCCACATCCTTGGAAACAGAAGTCGAGATACATGACTACTGCACTACCGCAGCAGGAAACATGGCATACTGTGCCAGCGGAGGGCCAACCTAGAAACATACTGTGGGCATGTCCACGACATCTCCCCCAGCCGGATTTGCAGCTCTCCCCGTGTCAGCTGTGGGAGGCCGCTATACTCAGTACCCGCAAATCCGGTTCTAGGCCATCGAGCGCACAACCCAGGTCGCCTGAGTCGAAGGACACAGAGCCACCCAGAACAAAAGTTCATAAGACTTCCTCTTCAGCAAGTAAAAGTTTATCCTACACCTCCTCTAGGTGGTTGAAATTACTCCGCATCCCTCCACTGCAGCACCTCTTTGTCTCTCATCGCGTTCTCCCTCACTTGCCTCCCTTGCCTTATAGTGCCTTCAGGTGTCTACAGAAAATGTGCGACAAATAGACAAATACTGCGCCTTTCTTTTCTGCAAACTCATTTCTCATAATGAAAGACCCGCCGGGGTGGTGCAGTGGTAAGACGCCCGACTACTGTTGCGGAGTACCCAGGTTCGATCCCGACCTCGGCGGCTGAGTTTCGATGGAGGCGAAACGAAGAGGCAGCATCATCATCATCATCAAAACGTTTTATTTCCGCCGAAATTAGACTCCTTTTTGGACCGCCCAGCAAGCAGGCCTAAGGGAGCCCTACTCAGGAGCCTCGCAAACTTAGGTCTGGTGAATACACATTGTTGCTTCACGGCCTCAGCCGCCAGGAGGACGGCTTGTTGCTGTTGAGCGCGGTTCACGCTCCGTAGCAAGGTCTCCCAGGCTTTTCTATCTTTATTTTGCTCGGCGCCCGGGCTGCCAGCACATTCCCTATCTATGTGGTCTAGATCGGAAAATTACTAACGTATCTGATCAAGTAGCACTACAGCATGACCTAACCCAAGCGCAACAATGGTGCAACCGCTGGTTAATGACTTTAAACGCCAAGAAGTGCAAACTCATCTCTTTTACTCGTCAGCATAACCCCCTTATTTTTTCATATGAAGTTGCTAACTCTTCCATAGAACGCGTGGAATCATATAAGTACCTTGGAATCACACTTTGCAGCGACCTTTCTTGGTGTACACACATAACTAACATCATCTGCAAACAGATCTTTAGGCTTCATAAAACGTCACCTACGTCATGCGCCCCAACAAGTAAAACTTTTGGCATATAAAACACTGATCAGATCAAAGCTTGAGTACGCCAGTCCAATATGGAACCCATCTCAGATATACTTAACAAATGCGCACGAATCAGTTCAAAATCGCGCCATCCGTTTCGTGCATCACGCATACTCGTATTCCATCAGCGTTTCATCTCTAAAGGAAAATTCCAGTCTTGATAACCTTTTACTCCGTCGCCGCATTGCCAGTCTTTGTTTACTGCACAAAATTATAAACAGTTCACTAAATCAGGCACCTTACATTGTGCATCGCACCCACATACCTCATCGCGCTTCGCATCCATTTCAGATAACACGGCCTGTTGCTCGCACCAAAACTTTTTCAGGGTCTTTCTTTCCCCGAGCAATTGTGGACTGGAATGCCCTTCCCCACGAAGTCGCTGCCCTCTCATGCCAATCTTCATTTATTGATAGATTAAAAATTTATTTTCAAACACAATGACCTGTGCTTGTATTTTCTCATGCTTGTAAACCCCACCCCTTATGTAATGCCTCCATGAGAGGCCTTTAAGGAAATAAAGTGAAGTGAAGTGAAGTGCCCCTCTCCCCGCATTTTATGCAATACTGATCGTTCTCCTCTTTAGAAATTGTCACGTATACCCAGAAGGGGCTTATATGATTTCCCCCTTGCAATCGTCTCCACGCAATTGCCTCTTCGTTTTCGCGGGAACGGTCGGGCGGCGGATAGACCCTCCTGCTTAGGTTATGTTCCGTGATCTCGTTGTATGAAATCAAGCTATCTTTCATGTCTATGCGAGAGGGCGGCTCTTCGGCCGCCCGGTGATAGAGAGCTCGGGCAAGCTCGTGTTCAGCCTCATTTCCTGCAATAGACTTGTGCGCTGGAATCCATATTATTTCTATATTACGTTCTATCGGCGGACGCGTTCGGCCTCTTCCGAGATTCTTCCTTTCCCAAAGTTCCTCATTGCATTTTTGCTGTCACATAAATTTGTCCTGGCCTTGGTACCGACGCAAGCGAGCGGTATCGCCAGCTCTTCCGCCGCGCTGGCATCTCTCGTGCGGCTCGAAGCCGCTACCATTAATTCTCCTGCGCCGTCGATAACCGCAGATACAGCCACCCCGTGCTGTCCACACGCCGCGCCTGCATAAGCCACCTGGTCTACCGGTCACTTCCTGATCATTCTCTCTCAGGCCTTAGCCTTATGCTCTCACCTTTCTTTGTTGTACTCGGGGTGCAGGTTTCGCGGCATAGGTGAGACGCGTATCTTGGCCCTGAATCCTGGCGGAATGTTTACCGTCTTGTGCGTGCTACTTTCTGGCCGGATTCCTACCCATTCAAGTATTTTTCTGTCTGTTTGACTGGTCGAGCCATTCCAACTGGGATATTCTCAACCCATCTGCCAGCTCAACCCATCTGTTGTGAAGTCCCATTTTCGCAAGCCGCTCCGTCGAAGTGGATATGGGGAGTCCCACAGCTCGCTTGACGCATTTCCTCAATATTCTATCTTCTCTATTTCTATCTTGTTTATGTTTAGGTACAGCGTCGCGTAGCAGATCCGACTTATTACGTACGCCTGTGACATTTTCAGGAGATTCCTTTCTTTTAGTCCTGTCCCCTTTACTGCTACCCTCCTGAATAAGCCTACTACTTGGTCTTAATATGTGGCTAATTTCTTTGTGGTGTTGGTGTTGTTGCCCTTCTTGTTGATTAACATTCCTAGGATCCTCATTTCCTCGACCGTGGGCACTCCCAGGCCTTCCACCACCACTAAGTTCTACTTCTCTCTTGTTCCTAGCGTCGCTATTATATACAAAAAGCTCTGACTTTTGCGGTGAACACGCCAGGCCTCTTTCGGTAGCATGCTTCACCACTACGTCTGCTGCCCTTTGCGAACTCCACTCAATTTCCGCGTCGCTTCCGCCATTCATCCAAATGTTTATATCGTCGGTGTACATGCTGAATTTTATATCAGGGATCTTGTTTAGCATAGCCGGGAGACCTCTCATCGCTATGTTAAATCGGCTCCTTGCGGGGTACATTTTCTGCCCAGCCTTATGCTGGGGGACTCTGCGTCCTGGAATTTCATCACCGCCTTCATATCTCGGAGGAAGTCCTTGATATACTCGTATGTTCTCTTGCCCACGTTTACTTCCTCCAGACCTCTGAACACCGCCTCGTGTCGGACGTTGTCGAAGGCCTTCGTGAGGTCAAGACACTATCACCTTGGCATCTAATCCTTTCTTGTCTATAATGCCATGCTTTAATCTGAGCATTACATCCTGCGTGCTGAGCTTAGGTCTAAATCTCACCATCTCGTGCGGCCACATGTTTCCATCTTCCATGCATCTCGTTAACCTCGTCTGCACTACGTGCTCCATCAGTTACCCCACGCACGACGTCAGCGATATCGGTCTTAGGTTTTCCAATTTTGGTTCCTTGCCTGGCTTGGGGATGAGAACCACCTGCCTGTTTCCATTCCACCGGCAATTTACCTTCCTTCCATACTTTGTTCAGGTATCGTATCGTCGTCTAGGTTCCTGAGCATGACATTGGATATTTTATTCGGGCCAGGGGCCGAGCGAGTTCTTAGTCCAGCAATAGCTGCTCTGATATGCGCTATCGTAATGTCTGCATCCAGCTCTTCATTTTCCGCTCCTCCATATTCTGCGTTTCGCACTGCCGTCGCGTCTCCTATGTAAATGTCCCTGAGCTTGTCCATCAGCTGTTTGTCCGTCCCCTGGAATGCGTGCCTCGCTTTCACCTGGTTGACGCTCGCTGCCCGTTTGGATTTGCTCGGATCGAGGAGACGCCTCAGTATATTACACGGTTTTGCTAGACTAATGCTCCTTTTCATCTCGTCGCACCTGTCGTACCAATTTTGCTCGTCCAGCTTGATCGCATACCTTTCCATTTCTTTCATATGTCTGGCTAACGAGCGCCTTAAGTTTCTGTTCCATTTTTGAGATTTCAGTCTCTTCTCGAGCCTTTCCTTCTCCTTCCACATGCTCATTAGTTTGCTGTCCATTATCTCTGGTGCATCTTCCCCTTCGTCTACCACTTCCGCGTCCGTGGCATCTTCCCTCAGCTGTTTTGCCCAGTTTCCTATGTCTTCAATTTCCTTAGCTTTACGACTTCTGCGGATCTCCCGGAATTCGCCCCACTCTACAATTCTCGCCTGTTTGAGTTTCCTCAGCTTGACTCCTTCTCCCAGCTTCGTGGCTACGATGAAGTGGTCACTGCCCAGATTTTCCATGGTGTTTACCCATGCTATTCTGCCAGTATTTTTACTGAAGGAGAGGTCCGGCGTGGTGTCTCTGCTTACACTGCCACCTACTCTAGTAGCCGCACACGGGTCGGTATACAAGGTTATGTCCGAGGTTTTAGGACTCCTCAAGGAGAAATCTACCCTTCGGATGTTGCCTTGCGTACCCCCATTCCTGGTGTGCCGCATTAAAGTCCCCCACGATCACCGACGGGCTTGGCCCGGCCAGTTTGATGACTGTTCTAAATATCGTTCCGAATTTCAGTTTCCTCTGCCTCGGGTTGCTGTAGATATTAAGCAGAAATATGCTTTTTGTTCTCTTGCGTCCCGTGATCATTTCTATCATAACTACTTCTATGTCTCCCGTGCTGGCGTCATGCTCTAGTGTTGCTATATTCTTTTTGACCAGCGTGGCCACTGCATTTTTCACCCCTATCGCTACAAAAGCTTTGGTATCCGGCCAGTTTGACCCGATTGCCTTCGGTTTCCTGCAGCGCTATAGCAATTGGTTTGTCATCTACATGTTCCAAGTGCTGCTGTAATAGCGCTCGCTTCCGTCGGTACTCACGGCAATTCCATTGCCAAATGGTGGCGTTCTCTGTATGATTCCTGCTCATCATTGTGAAAAACTACACGGTCCATTTTCGCCATCCTCTCGGTGAGGCCGCTTAATGCTGCTAGAATCTGGTCCAGTGAACCCTTAATGTCTCCTACAGCGTTTAACCTTACATTCACTTCCTGCATCTGCGTTTCTAATCTATCAATTTTGCTTCCAAATTTACTGGTTAGTTTCCTCTCAATAAGGGGGTCAGCCTCGCCTGCCTTTCGTTTTATTGAAGGGGGTCTAGCTACTCGTGTCCATTTTTTCCTCTGCATCTTCTGTCATTGGTTTCACCTCCGGCGGTTTCTGCGCTACTGCTTGCGTGGGAGGCACTACTGGCCTCGGCTGGTTGCCTACTAATTCTGCTATAATTTTCCTCAACTCCGCAATTTCGGTGCCTTGCCTTTTTAGTTCTGCCTCTTGTTTCCCTATTTTCGCTTTCAACTCTGCACTTTCATTTTTCAGCGCTACTGTTTCTGGGCTAGCCTGGGAGACCTTGCTCGCGAAGCTTACCGATTTCTGGATTCCCGCCTTGGGTAGTCCCGGGTCCTCCATGGAGGGCAGGCTCGGAAACTCCGTAAGTTCCGCCCCAGACCGGAATCGCGAGGCTTCCCGGAACTGGACTTGGTCCCGGATAATAGGCCTTCCCTTGGGCCCGTTCTTGGGGTGCGCCGCTCCGTCTTTTTCATCTTCTTGTCTATTTGCATCTTTCGTCGCCACGCACGGCTTCCAATATATGTTCCTACAATTGCTGTCGCCCAGCATGTGGGCTCGCCCGCACAGCTGGCATACGGGGGTGCACGTGTGTCCGTGCTCCGGGTTCTCCTTGCCACAGCCACGGCACTTTATGTTCGTCGGGTCCGGGCACACGTCGGCTCTGTGTCCCAGTCGGCCGCACGCCACGCACACTTCCAGGTTCTTCTTGTATAACCAGCATTTCTTTAATGATCCCAGAAACTTCACCCGCTCTGGCACCTCGCTTCCCTCGAAGCGAATCAGCAGCGAGCCGGAGTCCCCGAGTCTCCGTGCGCCCAATATCGGCGGGTTCGCGTCGCAGTCCAATGTTTCCCTGATTAGCTCCATGCTCATGGTCATAGGAATTCCGTGTACGACTCCTTTTCCCGCTCCGTCCGGCATCAGAGCATAGTTGTCCACTTCCACTGTCTGCCTTCAAATTGTCAGTTTCTTGGCGTCTTGGTATTTCACAGCGCTGTCCTCGCTTGCTGATGCAACCAGGATGGTTTGTTGCGTCATGTTTATCGAGACCACGTCTTCCTTCATAAGCACCTTCAGTTCCACCCCTGCTTGTTGCGCTAGTGCGCCTGCAACTTCCTCTTCTTCCACGTTCCCCAACCTCGCCATTATGCCACCTCTCGGTCTGAGGAGCAGCATTATACGCGATGCGCAAAACGCCGACAACGCCGCCTGTCGCCAAGGCCGCAAAGCGTAGGCGGGCTCGGTCAAGCGCTGTTCATGTCAGCGTATATGAGCGCCCGTCGTGCTTTCGTCTTTGGTCGCTGTTTAATAGATATAACGCCGCTGTTAACCTCTAGCGATGTCTCGGAAGAATTGCTGCGTAGTTGGGTTTTCGATCACACATAAAGCCTTGCCAGGAACACGTTTGTATAAGTTTCCAGTGATGCTTCACGAGAACGACGGCGGCCGTGAATCGCGGCTGTTCGACGCAGAAAGCAAGCAGTCACACCAAATGACATTTGTTCAGGTTAATGTCATTTTTTCGACGTGCTGCTACACGACCAAAGCTAATGCCATTTCCAAATTATGGTAATTGTGATTGATATGCAACTATTGAAGTGCCTTCAATATGTTGCGAAGATGACGGCGCTATAAACGAAAGCGGCCTTTAAATTGACATTGATGTCTTGCATACCTTGTAACTAACCTCTTGATTAGGACTATCAATTACGAAGTCAGCGGCTGTGTCGGCGGCGTTTGTTTATGAAAGGGTACGGAAGTATACGGCGCAGCATACTACAACTCCGTTGACTCCCGTATACATTTCCGCCAGATCGCTTGCTCGGCGTATTAAGGCCTGTCGAAAAATGCTCGAGCTTAGCCTCATCAAGAAAGCATACGGCAAATTCGTAACGCTTGCCACATCGGATGCCGCGAGCTTACCGCAACGACCCTGCCCGCGAAGGCGGCAGACGACGGTGCTCTGGCCGTGTGCTTGGCCCTAGTCGTCGCTAGGCCTAAACACCTAAATGGTTTCAAATAAAAGCCGTAGCTGGAAGTGCTTTGGAAATAGTACACTTTCTATTCATAAAACTGCGTTAATATATCAGTTCAATTGTCTCATAAATTGTCTTACAGTAAACGGAAGGTATAACATCGGCGATGACTTAGCAGCGGGGCTAGAGAACGAAATCGGATGAGCTCCGTCACACTGGCAGCAGCTGCTAAAAGCAGAAATTTGCTAGTATCGCTGTTATCACTTCTTCCAAAATCTCGTTACATACCAGCGATCCTCAGTAAAGATATTTTTTTTTAGATTCCTTCCTCAAATTAAACGCGTATTATTTAAGATCAACAGACCATGCTTTTCTGAATGTAGCGAAAGAAATCCGCCGTGTCGGCGACTCGGCGTTGGAGGACCGCGGCAGCAGGAGCGACCTGTTCCGCCCGCACTGAGTGCGGTGGCTACGGGTTGGCTGGCAGCAATGGGTGCGTTTTTTGTTTTTTACGATGATATTTGGCATATTTCACATAGATGACTAGCTGCAAGATTATAAAAGCAAAGTAGTATTTAATGCAGCTGGGTGGCACTCTTTTAGTTTATCTTGGTTGTATCTTCTCACCGAGTCTCTGGTGTCGACATAACACATTTCCTCGTTTATCGCATTCGGATGAGTACCTCAAACACATTCGATACCTGATGTCATTTTCATCGAATTTCATTATATTTTCTCGTGTAGCAGCAAACAAATATCATTTTCAACGAGCGTTATTCTATGGAAAAGGCATTAAATTTGCCGTGTGTAAGGTCTGAGTGATAACTATTTTTTTCAGTGTTTTCTGCTTGTCATTGCACCTTCCGTGAACACTTCTTGTTTAAACTTGGTCGCCTCCGGTAGCCGAGAAGATACAATACGCATTAGATTTGTGAAACGCTCAGCCAGACGTTCTTTAGCATGCATTGACATCGCACAGCACACGGTTGCATTTCGCGTTTCGCCTCCACCTAATTTAACGCGAGCGGCGCGGTCGACTTCGGCCCCCATAGCTCGATCCTCCTCAGTAGCCTGAGCCACTGCGGCGGATTATTGAACTGATATTTGGCAATATGCGTTTTGAAACTTGCCATGCAATTACTTTGAAGACCAGATCCAGTGTTCCTGTTGTCTGGCAAGATTACGAATATATAACATGTCGCTGCACTTGCTATTCAGACTAAGGGCTGTAGAGCTTGTTATAAACCATGCTGTAACTCTGCAGTTGGGCGCGAGGATGATACAAATGAAATGAAGATGATACTGCAATAATAAAATAGGATATAAAATTTAAATCTAATATGCTCTTGGCTAACCTGAGATGATGCAGCTTTTCAGATATTGTCTCTGTTGATATCTCACTCCCCCATAAAATTATCTGCCCGCACTGCCTTTTCGACGGCGGAATAAGTGAAATACATGCTGTACAGGAAGTGGTAAAGCGCAAGCATGAATAATCTGAACTCTTGCTGCAGGAGCCCAATATGCGCTATTTTCCTGATGCTCAGAATGCTGGTTTGCAAGCTCGCTGGCTTTTCGTGGTCGCACCGGTACGAAACCGCTCGCAGTTTCGGCGACGCTGCCTAGTTACTGTAGAAACATATTGCATATAAACGAAGCAAGCGTGTGAACGAACATTGGTTCATAGGTCAAAAAATTAACGAATTAGTGTGGCGTTGTAATGAAATCAAGGCACTAAAAATGAGCTCCACTTCGTACGCAACTTTGTTGACGCTCGTCTGCAGCAGACACTTGATGCATATGGAGGCGATGTAGTTCCAGACGGCCATGATATCGAACACATGTCCACTATTATAAAGTGCGATCCCCTTGCGCACACTGTCACCGCGGAAGGGCCCGCGATACGCACACAAACGGCAGATCGCACGCGCGCACCGCGACCACGCTTGCCGCATGAGACCCGCCTCGGGTTCCGACGGCCGCCGCTACGCGGCTTACAGTAGCGCCCCTATAGGCGCTGCGCATGGCGTATAGTGCCTTTCGGTAGGTCGATCGTTTTCTTTTCCACCGCTTTTTCCGCCAATTTCTTCCCTAGTTTGGTCTGAAATTCATTAGCCTAGGTTGCTGCTGCGCACTTTCATCGCCGCCACCTTGTTCCGGAGATATACCTTTTTCCTTCTCGTCTATACCAGCCCGATATAAAACCTGACTTTTCTGCTTCAGCTTCCGGTGCCGTCATATCGGCACAATTCTGCTCTCGTCCCTTCTCGTCAATAATAATCTCGGCCAGTTCCGGCGTCTTGCGTGCGTCGGGGAGTCCCCGGCCATGCTGCGATGTTATGCCTAACGTTAGGCAGAACGCTGGGCTCCCACGAGGCCGCACAGAAATGGCGATAAAAACCAGAAAATGGGCCTACCGTCAAAAAACCGGTATACATCCGAAGCTCCGTTGCTCTGGCGATCGTCTCTTGAAGTCAGAGTCGTCCAACTTCGTATATTCCGTCGTCGATCAAGTTCGCAGGAGCCCATGCGGAGCACGTCCGCCGGCGTCCGATGTCAACGCTGCATCCGTGTGCTGTGCGACGTCAGCGTTGTTGTTGTGGCTGTAGGAAGAAAGAAAAGAAAATGGAAGGGCCTGCTACTGGCTCTGTAGCTGAGCCACCTCCGCTGCCTCGTGCGGACAGAAGAGAAACTGATTTATTTACAGGAAGGGAAAGGCGCGGTAACTGTCTCACTTGTTTTCTGTGCACACTGCAACCGCAGCGTAAGGGAAGGAAGGAAGGTGGGAGTGAAAGTGGAAAGAGAGAAAGAGGAGCCGTAGTTCGGACAGAAGAGAAAATAGAGAAGAAAGAAAAGGAAGAGGGAAAGAAAGACGCGCGCCGCAACAACGGCCGTCGTCCACCACCGAAGCGGTGGCGGGTGCAAAGACGGCCTGCAACAGATAAATATTCGGTGGCAGGCTAGCCCCCGCCGCAAGCGGTGGTGACCTACCTGCCCCAGCCCCATCAGGGGAGTACGACGTCAGCGCACGTTAAAGATCCCCAGGTGGTCGAAATTACTCCGTGGCCCTCCATTACGGCTCCTGTTTCTCTCTTTGCACCTTCACTCCCACCTTCCTCCCTTCCCTTACGGCGCGGTTCAGGTGTCCACAGCTACAAGTGTGACATTATTTATTTGTACATACTATCAGTCCATCTGGACTAAGATAGGAGTGGGTTTGACATCAAAATTCATAAACGCAGGCCAGTACGATAAAACAGCAAGTACAGTCAATAAAACACGGTTCATAAAATACAGTCAATGTAATGTACAAATTATGTGCACTCCTGCGTTAAATATTTGCATATAAGGGTAGCAAATTGCTCTCGGGATTGAGCGTTCACAACGTGGTTAGGAAGGCTGTTCCAGTCGGATGATGTGGCAGGAAAAAAAGAGTATTTAAAACAGTCCTTAAAAAATTTTTCTACTTGGACGTGTTTATCATGCTTATTACGAGTGACGCGCGTCTTTGCTTCGTTTATGTATCGTTCTTTCTTAACCAGGACTAAACCATTTATTACACAATAAAACAAAGTTAGTCTTTTTTTCTTTTCGTCTGTGGGAAAGAAGAGACACATCGGCTTGAGCATAAAGAGGGGTCACTGAATCCAATCGTCGATACCGGGAGAAAATGAACCGTAGCGCCCGTCTCTGTATCTGCTCAAGCTTAGAGACAGATTTTTTGCGATATGGGTCCCATATTTCGCATGCGTAATCAAGTAAAGGCCGTACAAGCATCTTGTACGCTGTCAGTTTTGTGTCCGTAAAAGCCTGTTTTAGGACGCGTCTAATGTAGCCTAATCGCTTGTTTCCCTTCGCGACAATGTTGTCAATATGTTTTGCCCAGCTAAGATTTGAGGTGATGGTCACGCCGAGGTACTTGTGTTCATTTACTCTGGAAAGCGGGCTACCTTGCAAGCTATACACATAGTTCAGGGGCTCAAGCTTGTGAGTAATTGTCATGCAAACTGTCTTGTGTGGGTTTAGTGACATCTGCCATTCCGTGCACCAATTATCAATTTGGAGTAGATAATCATTAAGCTGAATTTGGTCATTAACGGATCTGATTTCATGGTAGATAATACAATCGTCTGCGAATAGCCTCGCTTTTACTGGTGAATCCCGGATCATGTCATTAATGTATATCAGAAATAAGAGGGAGCCAAGAACTGACCCCTGGGGTACACCTGATCTAACCTCGCAACAATCGGACCTCTTGTCCCCGATGACAACATACTGTCTGCGACCTCTTAGGAAGTCCTCTACCCATCGAACTACACAGTTATGTCCCAAAACAGTTTTTACCTTAATTAGAAGCTTTCTGTGGTTAACCTTGTCGAAGGCTTTTTTGAAATCTAAGAATATAACATCCATCTGGCCCCTGCAATCAACCACTTTACAAAAATCATGACAACATTCCAATAGTTGTGTCACTGTTGACAAGCCCTCCCGAAAGCCATGTTGGTATTCACTAAAAAAATCATTGCGCGTTAAGTGCTGGCGAATATGTTTTGATACAATATGCTCTAAAAGCTTACAGCACACTGATGTTAGTGCTATTGGCCTGAAATTTGAAACGTTAGCAGCGTCACCATCCTTAAAAACTGGGGTAACCTTACCAATCTTCCAATCATCAGGAAGGATACCTGTGGCTAAAGATTTCTTAAAATTACGAAGAGATACCTGGCCGTCCATTCAGCGTACCTCCTTAAAAATAAATTCGGTATTTCATCCGGGCCTGCAGCCTTTGAAGTGTCTAGCTTCAGCAGTGAAGCCAGAATTCCCTCGTATGACACTTGCAATTCGTCTAATTCGAGTAAATTGTTATGCGACGCAAACTGTGTCGGTTCTCCGTCATCCGAAGTAAAAACACTTGCAAAGAACCCATTGAAAGCCCCCGCAATTTTAGCCTTATCCTCAGTGAGACCCTGATGCGTGTTCATTTTTGTTATTGGTGTCTTGGTTGCCGACAAGTGTATCCAAAACTTTTGGGGAGATTCACGAAGATATTTACTCATTGTGATGTTGTAAAACTTATGTTTCGATTCTTTAATCATTAATTTCAACCTTTCACTTAATGTCGTAAAGTCCTCACGTAACGCCGGGTTCACTGATCGCCGCAACCTTGCTTTACGTCTGGACACTTTTCTTTTTAGTTGAAGAATTTCTCTCGTAATCCACGGATTGTGGATACGTTTTTTCTTACATTTCAAGGGTATATATTGTGTTATACATTTGTGAACAGTTTCTTTGAAAGTTAGCTATAGTTGATTTATGTGTGCGGACTCATCGTGGCTTAATTTGTCAAAGTAGTCATAACGGTAGCTTAATTCGTCAAGTATGGTAGTGTCATCAGCTCTATTGAAATCTCTGTAGTATGTCAGGTGTTTTTGCGTACAAGAGAATGGACCCAACTGCAAAGTTACACTAACTAAGGAATGATCCGAGATTCCAGGTAGAATGGCAACTTTGTGCAGCCATGATGAGACACTGTCTGTTATGAAGACTAGATCCAGAACCGATCCACCATCACCGTGAACACGAGTAAGCTCCCTGACTACCTGTGTCAGCCCGTGGGAAAAACACATGTCAACAGCAGCTATCCCAGCTTCATTCTCCCGTGAACCCGGTTCCATTTCATCCCATTTTACATCCGGAAGGTTAAAATCTCCAGCAACAACAACATGTTTGTGCTGTGCGCGCAGGTCATAAAGAAAATCATTTAGCTTATTAATACCGTTTGAACCGGACCCAGGTGCACAAAACACAACCGCTACAAACAGCTCTTTTGTTCCTAAAAAGATTTTACACCATAATGTTTCAATGTCGGTCATTTTGCAAATGAATGTGTAATTAATAGACCTTTTAATGAAAATAGCTACCCCGCCCCCTCTGCTGCCACGGTCGTTCCTAAGCACGTTGTAACCAGGCGGGCATATTTCAGAGTCACGTACATCATCGTGCAACCAGGTCTCGGTCATGACAACAACATCAGGGTCATGCTCAATCAGCACATGTTCAAAATCAACACACTTGTTTACAAGGCTACGTGCGTTAAGATTCAGCAGCCTGAACACATGCGCAAGTCAATCCCCTGTGTGAGCCACTGGCTCTTTATCGGATAGCTGTTCTTTCACACGACAGCGCCGGTTTGTCGCTTCGTCCCACGCGTAAGTTACACCATTTATCTTAATCTTGTCGAAAACAAGAGTAACTTTTTTTCCACTTTTCCTATCGTTTACTGCGCTGCTCCGAAGACGTTGTCGTCTTCTTCTTACTTCGTATGAAAAGTCTTCGTCAATAAAGATATACTGCGGCTTTTCCTTCCTCTGAACCAATTGTTATCATTATAAACGACGGTGTTAAAGACCTCTGTCTACGTGTAAGATGTAGATTCAAGGTCTCCCGTATTTTGGTGTGGATATATGAGATCTATGATATCTTTTTTCTGAGGGCGAATTCAAGAAGCAGCGAAATGAAAGACATTTATGCCAAATTATACATAAAGAGAATTTATTGGGTACATACACACGTACAAAACGCACATTACTCACAAAACAAAGCACCATACAAACCACTATAGGTTACATATGCATAATAAACTAAAAATAATATGTATCCCCAGAGAGGTGAAAACCATAGAGTTTCCTACTCTTATCTAGAGGGAAAGCTGTGCTGCCGTCTATGGGAGTTTACATGGAGTTTCCAACCCATTTGAACACCTTGTGTTCAGTGTGGTTCTGTTTGTGTTGTGGCATCGCAGGTGCCTCGCTAACGCGCGGAACTCCCGCCCGAGCAATGTACCCAGCCTTGTAGAGGTTGCGCCTCGTCGTCTGGAAGTATCTGTCAGCACAATTAGAAACTTACAGCGAGACGCGGTTTCTGCGGCGATGGCACACGTGCTTCTATGTTGTACGAGGCAGGAGACTTGAGATGCCTGTCGTCCTTTATTAGAACCCTCCTCTTTTATACTGTTTTCACAATAGAGTTCCTTACACTAACTAGAGGGAAAGCTGAGGGCGCTGCCCTTCAGCCACCATGGGCGCTCAAAGCATCATGGGCCGGAGAGCTACTGAGTGCAGAACTACAACTTTTGGCCAAAACTAATGCAAAGGTAAACGTTCTTCTACCATAAATAATGTCCTAGAGATTGAATATTGTGACTGTAAATTGCAAAAAGAGAGAGAAACAGCATGTCAGTGGGATATTTATCCAATATAAGCGATGGCTTTTTTTTCTCCTATTGGCTTAGTTTTGAGCAGCACAAATACCAATATTTCGCACTTAATAGGCAAAATTTGAAATAAAAAAACGTTACAAAAAATTTATGGTTGTGCAATCACTGAAGGAAGTTTTTAGAGGCATTTCGGGAAACAAAAACCATTTATTGGCGACGTCTGCTTTTGCGCCTTCGCTACTATGGCTTTCGCGGTCTATGTACGCACCTTCAGATGATGATGACGAAAAAGAAACATTGCAGTAACACCACTCCACGTACCCGAGAAAAACCGACTGTCCCGCAACAAGTAGCACACCGGCCCATGATTCTTAGCGCGCCCATGGTAGCTGAAGGGCAGCGCCCTCAGCTTTCCCTCTAGTTAGTGTAAGGAACTCTATGGTGAAAACAGTATAAAAGAGGAGGGTTCTAATAAAGGACGACAGGCATCTCAAGTCTGCTCCCTCGTACAACATAGAAGCACGTGTGCCAGCGCCGCAGAAACCGCGTGTCGCTGTCAGTTTCTAACTGTCCTGACAGATACTTCCAGACGACGAGGCGCAATCTCTGCAAGGCTGGGTACATTGCTCGAATGGGAGTTCCGCGCGTTAGCGAGCCACCTCCGACGCTACAACACAAACGGAACCACACTGAACACAAGGTGTTCAAAAGGGTTCCGCCGGCACCTGACGCCGGGGTTCATGCGGACGTTAAACATCCTATATGCGAGCCGACGCCTTGTTCTCGCAACTACACATTCGAAAACATGCCCGAGGCTCTCGGGAGCACCGCAGTTGGCACACTGGTCATTGGGTACAACACCCCATCTGGCAAAGCGCCGTCTCGTAGGGCGGACGGCCCAGCGCCTAAGCCAGTCAAAATCTCGCACTTCATTTGGCAGCCGACAAGCTGCCCTCACTCGCCATTTGCGTACAGCGGTCTCTCGTTGCTCATCAGCTGAAAGCCTGCGAACGGCTACTAATCAACTGACGCGTATGGCTGGTAGGGGGCCTACATTAACGTCTGACAGGTCTGCATCGAGAGTCGACTTTATCTCCGCAACCTCGCGGTAAAAAGGCAGAGGTCTGTCCGCATGTGGACCGAGGTATTGTTCGGGTGTAAGCACACGACGCGCCGTGCTCATCCAGTACCGGATGAGCGAGCGACCAGGCTAAGTCTCGTCTGCTAACAGCCTCTCTACCAGCCTTGCCTTGTCAGATGGGAGGAAGGATTCACTAGGTGCGATCCTCCTATGAGGGTACAGACCTCAACCTGCGACCATCATCATCCTACGGCTACCACAGGCAAGGCCTCCTGCACCATAAGGGTTTGGGGGTTTTTTGTTTCGGGGAGCGGGCTTTTCCCAGCCAAGGGGCTCATGCAATCCGGCCTGCTCCCTCCGGGGCGGGGTCGCAGTGCATATGCACCACGTCCGCACCACCCTAGTGGGTCGAAGCCTGACGCGAGGAAGTGTCACTTCTAGGTTTCCGCTTTCTTCTTTGAAGATCTCCATGGGGGTGTCCTTCAAGCGAGTACTCGAGCCACGGTCGGGATGCACGGAACACCATGCAGAGCAATAGGCACAACGCTTTCACATTGAGGCCGGTTTTAAACGATCCAGTATGTGAAGCTAAAAAACCTGCCTCAATGTAAAAGCTTTGTCCCAGTTTCTCTGCAAGCAGTCTCAATATTTAAGTCATTATAATTTGGCATAAATGTATTTCCTTTCGTTGCGCATCCCTCAAATATCTGCTTTCTTGAATTCGCCCTCAGAACACAGATATCTTAAATCTCATATATCCACACCAAAATACGGGAGACCTTGAAGCTACACCTTACGCGTAGACAGAAAGAGCCCTTTAACACCGTAGTTTATAATAATAATAATTGGTTCACAGGAAGGAAAAGGCGCAATATCTGTTCCAATTCTAGCTGTGGACACCTAAACCGCGCCGTGAGGGAAGGGAGGAAGGTGGGAGTGAAAGTGGATAGAGAGAAAGAGGAGCCGTGGTGGAGCGCTACTGTGTAATTTGGACCACCTGGAGATATTTACCGTACGCTGACTGTATCGTATATAGCACGGCGGGGCCCTCGCATCAGCAGCGTGTGTGACGCGGCCGATATCTGTATCGCAATCGAGGCATGCTGGCGAGGGAACACTCCCTCTCCACCTCAGTGTATAAGTAGCCGGCTGATCAATAAACGGGCATTCCTCCTGCTCCCCTTGCTCGGTGCCTCTGGTCACGCTTCGTCCGCGGAACACAACGATACATGGTGTCAGAAGTGGGATGAGCGTCGACGTCCGGTCTGGGTGAACCAAAGATACCACTGCAAGATCGGCCCAATGGATTTCCTGCAGCCACCAACACCGATGAGCTCGGCCGGGGAAATTGCCAAGAACTGGCAAGCATTCAAGCAAAGGTTCGAATTTTTCCTCGCCGCATCAGAACCAACCGACAAGCCTCGATCAGAGTCGTGCAAGGCGGCACTTCTACTGAGTGTGGCAGGCGAGGAAGCCATCGAGATCTTCAACACGTTCAGCTTCGGCGAGGGCGAGAGTGACTACGCTACGGTCATTAGGAAGTTTGATGCGTACTGTGCGGCTCAGCAGAACGAAGTGCATGAGCGCTACGTCTTCCGCACGCGAGTCCAGGCCCCTGGTGAGTCGTTTGAACCTTTTCTACGTGACTTAAAAACCCAGGCACGAGCATGCAACTTCGGCTCTCAGATGGAGGCAATGATCAGGGACCAAATTGTTTTTGGTACAAATGACGAGAAAGTTCGGGAAAGTTTGCTGCGTGACACCACACTGACGCTACAGAAGGCTGAGCAGACTGCTAAAGCAGCTGAAGTGGCAGCTGAGCAACAGAAAGTATGGACACGGGAGGAAAGCCACATTGATGCGATGCACAAGGAACACTTGTGTAGACAAAGAGTGTTGCCCAGACGTAACACTTGTCGTAACTGCGGACGTATGCACGCGCCACGAAGCTGTCCGGCATTCGGAAAAACATGCCGGAAGTGCCAACGACCTAATTATTTTGCTATCTGCTGCAGAAAGGCTGCCGAGGTTGGCGAACTTCACGGCGCAGAAGATAACTTCAACATTCTGGATGTATCGCGCAGCGTGGCAAGCCAACACGACTGGACAGTGCGTGCCCAAATCAAGAAAATGCCGTTCGAATTCAAGGTAGATACAGGAGCGCAAGCAAATCTACTACCCTTGGGATGCTACAGTAAAATTCGCCCCAAGCCGCCCCTGAAACCCAGCAGCACGGTGTTGCGCTCCTACGGCGGCGGTGTGATCAAGCATGAGGGTGTCATTCGTACAGAAGTAGCACTGGGTGACCGCTGTGCTGTCCTCGATTTCTTCGTGGTGTCCAAGGGGCGTCAGGCCATTTTGGGCCTACATGCCAGCGAGACGCTGGGACTCGTGTCACGCGTACATACAGTTTCACAAAATAGCTCCGAGGAGATTACAAAGACATTTCGCCACTTGTTCACAGGAACCGGGTACGTGGAAAGGGTCTATCGGATGGTTCTGCGTGACGATGTTACGCCAGTAGTCCAAACAGCCCGGCGAGTACCGCTGGCCCTCCAGGAGCCCCTTCGAGAAGAACTAGCGCGCATGGAGCGCGCCGGCATTATTGCCAAGATCAGAGCCCACAGACTGGGTAAGCCCATTGTCATTGTGCGAAAAAAATTCGGGAAGATTAGAGTATGTATCGACCCCAGGCGAATTAACCAGTGTATCAAGAGGGAACATTACACAATGCCGCGACGTGATGACATCGAGGCAGAGTTAGCAGGGGCTAAAGTTTTCTCGCGCCTTGACGCAAACTCCGGGTTCCATCAAATTCCGTTGGACGACGACATCTCCCGGATTTGCACCTTTGCAACGCCATTCGGGCGCTACAGATTTCTGCGCTTACCGTTTGGTATATCATCAGCGTCAGAAAACCCTGAATGAAATTGTTGAGGGTCTTCCCGGCGTCAGAGTATACGTCGATGACGTGCTAGTTTGGGGGTCGTCTAGAGAGGAGCATGACATGCGCCTGCAGTCGGTACTGCGAGCAGCAGAAGGCGCTGGATTGACATTTAACCCGGACAAGTGCTCCATTGATGTCGACAAAATAGAGTTTCTGGGTGACGTAATTGACAAGGACGGGATACAGCCAAGCCCATCACTGATAAAAGGCATGACACAAATGCCACCACCGGCTGATAAGCTCGCGGTACAGAGAATGCTGGGCGTCGTGAACTATTTCAGTAAGTTCGTGCCGTCGTTAGCCCAGAGGACCACCCTTCTCAGAAACATTATCAAGAAAAGTGCTGCGTTTGCCTGGACGCCCAATCACGCTAAAGAGTGGAGGCAGCTGTGCGACAGTCTAAGTACTCCGCCCTTGCTGACCATTTTCGATCCAACAAAACCAACAAAGGTGTCTTGTGATGCATCGCGAAACGGAATCGGGGCCGCGCTATTGCAGTGTCACAACGACACATGGAAGCCGGTAGCGTACGCTTCTCGAGCACTGACAGAGTGCGAACAGCGGTACTCGCAAATTGAAAAGGAGGCGTTGGCGGTTGTGTACGGCTGCGAGAAATTCAATCATTTTGTTTACGGTCGATCGATTATCCTTGAGACTGATCACCATCCCTTGCTCGCTATCTCGCAGAAAGCCATTGGAGACATGCCCCCACGGTTGCAGCGGTTTTTTCTGCGCCTTCTTCGCTACGACGTCAAAATGCAGTTTACTCCAGGAAAGAAGCTACTCCTCGCCGACATGCTGTCCCGGGCAACAACCGAGACCATCGCGGAAAACGACGTCATTAACGACGAGACTGAAGTTCACGCAGTGAGTGTGATCTCTTCACGTGTTACCGAGAGCACTTGGGGAAGGTTGGCAAAGGAAACTAGTCGTGATGAAGACCTAAAGCAAGTGTGTGACGATCTGGCGGCCGGAAAACCACTTAAAGGACAGTGGAAGCCGTTTGAGGGAGAAGTTTCTCATGTGAAAGGCATACTCTTAAAGGGGTGCAAAGTTGTCATTCCAACTTTTATGAGAAAAGAAACCTTGGAACGAATTCATCAAGGCCATCTGGGCATTAATAAATGCAAATCAAGGGCACGGCATCTGGTCTTCTGGCCAGGAATAAACTCCGATATGGAAGCATTTATACAGACATGTTCTGCGTGCAGGACACATGCCTACAGACAGCCACCGGAGCCGTTAATGTTGCGCCCGGTACCTAATCAACCATTGCATCGTGTAGGCATAGATATTTTTGAGCATGGCGGACGGTCATACCTATGCATCTACGACGCACTATCAAACTTTCCTGAAGTAGAGCTGCTGAAAGATACTTCCGCGAAGACTGTCATTGAAGCAACAAGCGCGATTTTCGCCAGATACGGCATACCAGTGGAAGTTTGTTCAGACAATGGACCCCAATTTTCTGGCCATGCTTTTGCCGCTTTTGCTCGAACGTACGACTTCAACCACATCACTTCAAGCCCTAGGTACCCCCAATCCAACGGTCTGGCGGAAAAGGGCGTTCAAGTAGTGAAGAGGATTTTAAAGAAAACCATTGAAATGAATCAAGATTTTTGGCTCGGTCTTCTTGCTTACAGATCAACGCCAATGGAATACGGGCCATCACCAGGCGAGGTGCTTCAGGGAAGAAGACTTCGGACAACGTTACCCGACGTCCGGCCATCTCCAATCCACAACGTGCAGAAGCGTCATCAGACCGAAAATTCAAACCGACAACTAGCACCGCTTTACCCTGGAGACACGGTCCGCATCAAAAAGGGGGCATGGGCGACGAAAGGTCAAGTCATTCAAGTTTCCGGATATCTCAGGTCCTATAACATAATCACCGAAGACGGCACAATCTTGCGCCGCAATCGCCTGCATCTGCTGCCTACAAGGGAGGCGTTTCGACAGAAAGGCTGCTATCAGCCCGACAACAACCCCTGCCAAGTAGCAGATCACACCTCTTCAGAATCCAGCAGCCGGAATTCCACAGGGTCAACGGCCACAACTGCCAGCATTCCTGCCTCCGTCAACTCTCCTGCAACAGTACAACAGCACCAACAATCTGTATGCAGAAGATCTACCCGAGAACGAGGGCCGCCACAGAGGCTTGCTTATGATCGAAACTTTGTGCAGATTTCCTAGGTTCGGTATTTCATTTCTATCCCATGTTTGTTTTCCTTTGAAAGAAAAGAGGATGTATCGTATATAGCCAGGCGGGGCCCTCGCATCAGCAGCGTGTGTGACGCGGCCGATATCTGTATCGCAATCGAGGCATGCTGGCGAGGGGGCACTCCCTCTCCACCTCAGTGTATAAGTAGCCGGCTGATCAATAAACGGGCATTCCTTCTGCTCCCCTTGCTCGGTGCCTCTGGTCACGCTTCGTCCGCGGAACACAACGATACACTGACATCGCACAGCACACGGACGCCTCTTCGTTTCGCGACAATTTCCCTGATGGGGCTGGGACAGGTAGGTCACTGCCACTTGCGTCGGGGGCTAGCCTGTCCGAATTTTTATCTGTTGTAAGCCGTCATTGCACCCGCCACCGCTTCGGTGGTGGACGACGGTCAATGTTGCGGCGCGCGTCTTTCTTTCCCTCCTCCTTTTCTTTTTTCTCTATTTTCTCTTGTGTCTGTTCGAGGGTCGCCCCGCCGGGGTGGTGCAGTAGTAAGACGCCCGACTACTGTGCCGGAGTTCCCGGGTTCGCACCCGACCGCGGCGGCTGCGTTTCGATGGAGGCGAAACGAAGAGGCGTCGTGTGCTGTGGTTGTCAGCACACGTTAAAGATCCCCAGGTGGTCGAAATTACTCCGTAGCCCTCCACTACGGCCCCTCTTTCTCTCTTTCCACTTTCATTCCCACCCTCCTCCCTTCCCTTACGGCGCGGTCCGGGTGTCCACAGAGCAAGTGTGACAGTTACTGCGCCTTTCCCTTCCTGTGAACCAATTTAAATTTCGAGGCAGCGGAGGTGGCTGAGCTCGACTACTGTGCCGGAGTTCCCGGGTTCGAACCCGACCTCGGCGGCTGCGTTTCGATGGAGGCGAAACGATGAGGTGTCCGTGTGCTGTGCGATGTCAGCGCACGTTAAAGATCCCCAGGTGGTCGAAATTACTCCGTCGCCCTCCACTACGGCTCCTCTTTCTCTCTTTCCACTTTACTCCCACCTTCCTCCCTTCCCTTACGACGCGGTAGCGGTGTCCACAGAAATCAAGTGAGACAGTTACCGTGCCTTTCCCTTCCTATAAATAAATCAGTGGCTGAGCTACAGAGCCAGAGCAGGTCCGTTCATTTTCTTTTCCTTCTTCCTAAAGCCACAACTTCATTTCGCCTCCATCGAAACGCAGCCGCCGAGGTCGGGATCGAACCCGGGATCGAACCCGGGAATCGAACCAACCACCATGGTATGTTCCTATTTCCCGTACTGCATTTGGAATATAAAGAATAGATTACTTACTACGATCCCATTTGAACGACATTGATTTCCAGTGCCTAGATGTTCTTGCATGTCTTCAGTGCTTTGTTTTTTTAAGATTATGTTACCTGTGCTCTTTATGTCCACTTCGGTGGAATCTTTTTTGTTCGCCTCATGTTTATAAAGGGTCTGTTGAATAGGAAAAGCATTTTCGAGCAAGTAGTTTTCGTCTTGTCACTGCTGCTGATGTAAAGGTGGCTGGAGCGTCGTCAAGCTGCTGACAAAGCAGCTCTTTTCGCTCATTTGTATCAAGTGGCGAAAATAAATTTTATTTAATTATTATTATTATTATAATGCGGTTATGTGAGTATAACTACCGATGGGATATTGTATTGATTTCTTAGGAAAACATAAAATCTCACACCGATCTCATGAGTGGCTGTCCCATCGCCCGGCTTAAGAGTCTCCGGGCGACAATACGGACAGCTTCATTTACAGCAAGGGCGGAGTGTGTTGGTGTGCAGATTAGCTTTATGGGACAATTTGTCGCTTGCGAGACAAGTAATAATTTTAGGGCAATAGCGGATATTCTTCCTTTGCTGCAGTTTTTAATTGAGGTTTTCGAGTCTCCAATAGTATGTAGGGTTGAGTTGGAGCTTATCGCGAAATCTAATGATTATTAACGTGCCTGACATCGCATAGCACATAGAAGCTTTTCCCCCTCCAAATCCGTGAAAACACAGCCTTTGGTGGTGTTTTTACCCGCATATTCCTTCCAGTAATTAAATGTCTTAACCACTGAACCACCAGCTTACGCAAAAAATTCTGTGAGCATTGCCGAATCTGCACTTGAAAAATACGTAAGCCTGGCGGTTGCTGCTTCACACGGTGTATAGCGCGCCCTTTGTAGAGATTTCACACTGTGGAAATAATCATCGCCGTTACGCCGCTGACATTGCGTAGAAAGCTGCGCAGTAATCCCCACCTAGCCTAACGTTGCACTACACTACGCTACACTAAGCTAAAACATGCCCGCCACTTCTAGCGCGGAAATATAGTTTAGGAGCAAATAGTAGTTGTATCAGTTAAGGGAGAACAAAACAACCTCAAAACAGAAGTTTGCGACTGAAGCATAATAAGTAATTAGAGCCAAAAATGTAAAATTTACGTCGTATAGCCGCGGCGATGTGCCAACAGTGCGGATGTCACAATGACACAACACGCGTCAAAACAGAGTAAACCGCAGAATTAGTGTCAAATTAGATTAGGGACATGACTCATTAAGGCCTAACATCAGCGAAAAACATAATTTCGGACAGAAAAACAAAAAAAAAAGAGCTTTGTTGTGACATCACATCAGTCAGAAACCATCAAAGCAGTGCGAAAAATATCGCAAAATGAGCAAAACAAGAACACCTAATTGGCTGAAAGTAGATTAGGAAGTATTTAATTAAGTGTAATTACACTAGCGCACACCGAGGTACTTATGTTGTAGGCGCAAAATTTGTAAAAATGAGGTATCGCTGATGACGATGTCTCAAAAAACGGAAGACGTCGAAGCAGTGTGATTCTTCTAACGAATGTATGAAAATTTAAAGTATGCCTCATTATTACTTGTTTAGAAATTAAACATTAGAAATGCCAAATTAATAATTTTTATGTGTTTCATGTAGTTATACAAACAGTAGCAAACGGATTTCGCCTTCACGCGCTTAAGGTTTATCTCATTACGTAAAAAAGTTTTTTGAAACGATAACTTAGAGCAGCATGCAAACTTTGTTTCTGCAAATTTTGAAGGATAGAACTGTTTGTACAGAAGCATGCAATTTTCTGTTAGATATCTTAGTTAATGCATAGTTTTAGTACGATAATCAGTTTTATGCAGAATCTAAGAATTGTTTTATTGTTTTCCTCTGAATGACAACAACTGCGGGCAGTCTGTTTTCGGTCGAGACCTAGGCGCCAATTTTCAGCTTTTCGGCTACAGCTCTACTTGACACTCGACGACTTATATTTTCTGATCGCATTTGCAGGCGGTGATGGGTATATACTCTGACAAAAATCTGCAAACATGCGTTTAGCCTCCCTGTCATGTCTTTTTACTGCTCTCATTTTTCATACCAGTCATTATTTTCGTTGAATTAACGCTTTATAAGCCATGTCTATTTCTCCTAATAGTTTCTTGTAGCATACCCGGTGGCTAAACAGCGTGGTTTAGACCAATCGTTGGGAAGTTGCTTCGCACATGAACTCTATGGCCGTTTTCTTATCGACAATGACTACTGAACGCTGCATCTTCAGACCCGGAAGGAATAATATTGACCACGCTTTCACGTTCAAACACTTTTCTCGTGTTGATTGACAGAAAAATAAATGTTTTTTACTGCCTATCTGCTTCAAAGAATAAACAAATAGTACTTGAATAGGAATCTAACATCCTATTGTTCGTCGCTGTGTCGCTAAAAAAACCTTCAGCGTGCCTTAAAAGCAAGCCCACATTCAGCTTTGCTTCAGTACTTTCCTTCCACTTTCTCTCTTTGCTTTTATGTCAGTCCCTGAGTAATCGTAGTAAGCTCTAATGCCTAGATGTTCTTGTAATGCCACACACACACACATTAGCAATCTCTTCGTGTAGCAATCCATTGTCTTCAGTGCTTTTTTTTTTTTTAAGATTATGTTACCTGTGCTCTTTACGTCCGCTTCGGTGCAATCTTGTTTGTTCGCCTCATGTTCGAAAGGGTCTGTTGAATAGGAAAAGCATTTTCGCGCAAGTAGTTTTCGTCTTGTCACTGCTGCTGATGTAAAGGTGGCTGGAGCGTCGTCAAGCTGCAGAAAATTTGATTCAGTTGAAACCTCGGCGGTGATGCAGGCATTGCGAAATCAGGGGATAGACGAGCCGTACGTGAAAGTGCTGGAAGATATATATAGTGGCTGCACAGCAACCATAGTTCTGCATAAAGAAAGTAACAAAATTCCCATAAAGAAAGGTGTTAGGCAAGGAGACACAATCTCCCCAGTACTATTCACAGCTTGTTTAGAGGAAGTATTCAGAGACTTGGAATGGGAGCAGTTAGGGATAAGGGTAGATGGAGAATACCTCAGTAATCTGCGATTTGCTGATGACATTGCCTTGCTAAGCAACTCGGGGGATGAACTGCAAATAATGATTGATGACCTAGACAGAAAAAGTAGACAGGTAGGCTTGAAAATTAATATGCAGAAGACTAAGGTAATGTTCAACAGCCTCGGGACGGAACAGCAGTTTACATTAGGTAGCGAAATACTGGAAGTAGTAGGCGAATATGTCTACTTAGGACAGGTAGTAACCGCAGATCCGGACCATGAAAAGGAAATAACAAGAAGAATAAGATTGGGATGGTGCGCATTTGGCAAGCACTCGCAGATTATGACTAGCAGCTTACCGGTATCGCTCAAGAGGAAAGTATACAACAGTTGCATCTTGCCTGTACTCACCTATGGGGCTGAAACGTGGAGGCTAACCAAGAGAGTTCTACTTAAGTTGAGGACAACCCAGAGGGCTATGGAACGAAAAATGGTAGGGGTAACATTAAGAGATAGAAAGCGTGCAGAGTGGGTCAGAGAAATAACTCAAGTTACCGACATTCTAGTGCAAATTAAGAAGAAGAAATGGACATGGGCAGGACATGTAGTGCGAAGAGAGGATAACCGATGGTCGCTGAGGGTAACAAACTGGATTCCAAGGGAAGGAAAGCGTAGCAGGGGGCGGCAGAAAGTTAGGTGGGCGGATGAGGTCAAGAAGCTCGCAGGGGTCAAGTGGATGCAGCTAGCACAGAACCGGGTTAAGTGGAGAAATATGGGAGAGGCCTTCGCCCTGCAGTGGGTATAATCAGGCTGATGATGATGATGATGAATTTTTTTGTGCCGACTTTCCTCCTCTCGCAACGCGCCCTGATATGCTACGCCACCGGCTCTCCATGACGTCACTGTTACTCGGTGCGTGCCATAGCGCCACGCACCAAACCCTTCCCACCCCTTGCAAAGGGCTGGGGAAGGCTAACGAGTGGGTGCTTTTGCGCCTGCTCACCAATACAATGTTGTGCCCGGCTACTCCAAAACATTTTGATCCACAATTCGACGGGCTGTGCTCGCACTGTGGGGAGGTGCCTGACACCTACCACACGGTGTGGGCCTGCCAGAAAAACCAGTCTTAGCCCACCAACCCCAACCTCACCCGAGAGAACTGGGAAGCGACCCTGTCCGGCTGCTGCACAATAGAGGCCCAAAAGGTCTTAACGCAGCGCGCCCGGGCTGCGGCAAACGCCAATGGAGGGCCTGTCTAGGCATCCCACCTAGTGTATATACCTCTATGTATATACCTGCCGCGGTACTCTGCTAGCGTCGCCGCAGTACCGGCACCATATATCCGCCTCTATTTCTGCTTTTGCTTGCTATATCCTTTGTGTTATCTAGTTCTCCCATTGCTTGACGATGTTCAATTTTTGCGCTTTGCGAGCTTGACATTTCGGCGTGCTACCCTCCTGATCAATGGCATGCAAAGAAGAGGCTTGGTATTCTTGATCAAGCCGCCTCGTGTGTGACGTTAGCGCACAGTCTTCAGCTGTCACATTATCTAGTTACAGATCGTAATGATGACCTAAACATAGATATAATAAGGAGCTCTAACCCACCTATACGACTGTGCCGTCATGACCCAGTCGAAAAAAACACACACGTGTATATAATACTACAAAATATTCTTTAGCACTGTCCTAAACGTCTGAGTTTCTATAGTTCTCTAGTCCTTTTCTGTACTTCTGTAGTTTTTTCTTTGAAAGCTGCCTTTCGTCTTTACCAGTAGTTTTTCTTTATATTTTTCTGTTGTTATTATGTGTTTCTGCAGACATGTAGTACTTTTCTGTTGTAATTACAGATTATTGTGATATTCCTAGAGAACGTTCCGCTGTCACAAAATGATTCTTGTCAAAATTGCACAGAAATTCTGTCGTAAAAACAGAAATTTTTGTATATTTTTTGCGAATTGGAACTTGGGTGTAGCATGCCTGACTCGGCATTCAACATTTTTAGAAGGTTGAGTCCTCTCGTACCATCTCATTTGAATTAAGCGAGCAACTTGAGTTGGCAGCTGTGCCCAACTTAGTCACGGCACGAGGTATGTTTAAGCCTCACAACCCATCCAGCAATTAGTGATCTCCTTTGACATCTGCCAACTACCGCCAAGAAGGCGTCTCTCGCCGTCAAGGCCGAAAGTTCGGGTCATGGTTCAACACTCTTGTCACTGCGGTTTACCTTTATTGCGACCTTCAGGTTGCCTTAAGATCAAATCGCCTATGCGAAGCGAAACTCGCTCTTGGCGCTGAGATAAGCAATCGCTCTGTCATTGGAGTGCAACCTAGAGCTTGCTAGCACCGACTTCGTAGAGCGCCTGACAGTTTTGAATCTTTTAGGGGGTGCATACTCTGAAAGCCAGAGGAGAAAGCTGCAGAGCAGAAAGTAAAGGAATGCGAAGGTGCTACATTTAGATTGTTGGGGAGTAGAGTTATCAGTTGGACTAGTTGGTAGTCAATATTTAAGCACACAGGTAAAGGCCGCGTACCTTTGCGCTGAGAACTATGTGCTTAAATTTTTGTGGGGCTTTAGGGACCTCTGTCTACCTTTATCGAACTTCATGAAGGATGTTTCAGCCACACACCTGGCCACCTCAAAATATCCTCTCAATACAACGAACATACTGCGTGAAAGAAACGGGAAGAAGTAAAATAGCCGTATTTGGGGACTGAAGCTGTGCGCTATAGGAGCCAACTGCGAGCAGGTTGTAATGCTAATGCACACTCTGCCGTGGAAATCATACTGACAATATGTAACTTTTTTATTTGTGCGTAGTCCTATATGGACGCACCCCTGCTCGCAGGACAAATCAAACTTTTGTAATGTTTGTTGCGTGCGCTGTGGTACACGGTAGCAAGTACAACATTTTCAGCTACGGTTTCAACTCTGCTACGATGGCTATTTGTGCTGGAATAGTCACAGCATTATACTAACGGTTAAAGTCGCGATAGCCACCACGTGTATGATAGAAAGACATATTTCTCTCAAGTGTCTTTCCTTTCGTTGGCCGAAGCGTGCTGGGTATCGTATTTGAAAAATATGTCATACACTGTCACTGGCAAAATAATGAAAATCGTCGGACGCGTGAAAATTTTAACAATTGTCGCCAGCTGAAGAAACACATGGACAAGGAAGATCCATGCAGTGTAATAGCTGAATTAGAGCTTACTACGATTACTCAGAGACTGACATAAAGCAGAGAGCCCGATGTGGAAGGAAAGTACTGAAACAAAGCTGAATGTGGGCTTGCTTTTAAGGCACGCTGAAGGTTTTTTTAGCGACACAGCGACGAACAATAGGATGTTAGATTCCTATTCAGGTACTATTTGTTTATTCTTTGATGCACAAAGGCAGTAAAACATTTATTTTTCTGTCAATCAACACGAGAAAAATGTTTGAACGTGAAAGTGTGGTCAATATTATTCCTTCCGCGTCTGAAGATGAAGCGTTCAGTAGTCATTGTCGATAAGAAAATGGCTGTAAGGCCGCAGTGAAAAGCGACTCGCACGTGCAGTCGCGCTGGCGGTCGATGCCCCCCCACGCGCCGAGGGAAAGGAGCGAGCGCTGCTGTTTTTTTTTTTTTCTCCCTGTCCCCCCTTTTCTTGGGCGCGGGCTCGCGGGGCGCGCTGGAGGCCTGGTTGGTTTCACCCTTTTTCTCGAGGCGTCGCCAAGACGCGAACGCAGCCGGGATCAACAGTGGTACGCTTCTGCGAACCAGCTTACGGTCAGCAGAGGGCGACAATAGGCGCAACACCTGCACCCCTCCCCCGAAGTAGGCAATCAGCCCAGCGTTCTCCCGCTGTGGCCGGGACATTCCGACCGACGGCGACTATACACTGCTCAGGGACAGTGCCCCTCGCCCCCTTTCCCTCGAACGGGACGGCTGAGTGACCTCGGCGTTTCTTTCACAAAGGCGCAGCTGCACGGTCGCGTCGCAAACACGCTGAGGAGTGGAGACAAAGACAGGCACCATGTGAGAGGGCTTGGGAACCGGCGAGTGGAAAGAGTGTGTGTTTTGAATGTTGTATTTTTTTTATTTGAAGTAATTAAGGACCTGGGTCCGAGATTATTCCCAACCCACGGGGGTTGTGGCATGTTTTTCAATAATTTGATTGGTTGCTTTATTTACGAGGCGGGTCACCTAAGGTGACCGCCCTCAGGCCTTTGTTGATGTTTGCCATCAAAAAGCGGTCCTCGGACCATGTGAGTCAGTCAAGTTTGAGGCTCCGTGCTTAGCACGTATTTACAGTCGCTAGGCTTTAACCGAAATGCTCGGTAGAAAAGTAAGGGCTTGTAGTGACTTCTCTGTGTGAGAGTCTATTTTGTCTTAAGTTGCAGTTGTCTGTGTGACTTGTTACTGTAACTGTTTGCCAATGTAAATAATATTTTTCATCTGTAAATATATATCTCCTCCTGACCATCATCAGATCATCGTCTACTGTTCTCATCGTCTGCTTCGGTACCCGCCGAACTACGAACTTTAACATCACTGGCGCAGTCGACAGGATTCGGCGCCCTACCACAAAGAAGCAAGCAACAAGGCCTCGGGCAGCAGCAGCGGCAGCCAAAGGACGACTGCAAGCTACCTGCCGAGGACGACCAGCCAAGGCGTGACTCCCGGGCTGTGTGCTACTACCCGCAGCGACGCTGGTGACGGGTGAGTGGGATTTCTCGCGTCTGGTCGAGGTTGGCTTGGCTTGTGCTAGGGAAAGTGAGGTACTAGGCAGTAAGGACGCCAGATATGATTGAAAGCAAGGCTTTCGCATGTCCCCTGACGGAGGTAGAGCGTCTAGTAATTCGGCAACTTGAATTGGATTTTGAGCGAAAAAAACAGGAAATTCTAAGAGAGGAAGAGAGATTGATGAGAGCGCTCATGCGTGAGCATGCCGGCGGCGGAAATGCTAAAACTGCGTCCGAAGCAACGGAGCAGCGACAGTTAGACCTTGGGCCCGTGGCAGAAAGCACTAGTGCAGTTGAGGGCTGCCCCTCCCGGTATTCGACGAATACAGATAGCCTGGACGAGCGAAGCGTTGCTAGCTCAGGGCAGAGAGCGGCGGAAACTGCTAGTGCAGCCCCACAGGCGCAGCTAGAGGAGCTAGCGTTAGGGGAAGAGACGAACTGCCCGAGCAGTGTCGTGGCGCGATTGGTAATGCGCGAAAAAACGGACGAGCCGTTAGCAGGATTGGAGCCCGACAGCAGCGGCGCGGATCACGCGCACAGAAATTTCGCTACCGAAGTGCGAGCAGATCAGCTGACGGAAATGGAGTGCGTTCCTTGTGTGGATCTACGCGCAACAGGTGTTGAGGCTGAGCCTACGGTGAGGGTGCCCGCCCCACTTGAAACGGAGGGCGCAGTAATGGATTCTGGCCAGTTCGATATCTCTGGTCAAGAGAGCGAACGCGCTCAACTACAGCACAGGAGTGGCGAGGAGTACGCAGGTGGGCCTCTCAAAGATCACGCAGGCAGGACAGCAATGGGCAGCCTCCGAAAGTTGAGGCCGCCAGAGGTAAGGTGCGACGACGTGCCGGTTGTAACCAACAATTTGCCAGTGAGGGTCAGTGAGAGGATATCAAGCGCTAGGGCCGCGAGAGGTGACAACGGTGCACCGCAGGCGCTGAAAACTCCTAATGCACGACAACGCGTGCGCCGAGGCGCGCACGAGATCGTACCGGCTTCGAATGATAGCAGCGGGCGCCTGCCCAACTCGCTCCGTCAGCGCAGGAAACTGCATGGGCATGGGCTAGCCTCGTCATTAGAGCCCCCGTACAAATCTTGCGCAAAGTACCCGGACGAAGAAAGCCTCACTGTCCAATTTTGTATCTGGTTGTTTGGCATAGCCATGCTGGCCTCACCAGGCGTGAGGGTTCCTGCTTACCCAACGGGTGGCGTGCACGGAACTGTTTGGCGGCACTAAAAAGTGGTGTAAAGACAGTGCAGTGTGTGATGTGACCGGTGGAGTGCACGTGAACTTGACGTGAGGACATCTAATTGCTCGCGCGCGGAATTTTCACGAACACTGTCCGGTCCGCCAATGCGAATGTCTGATCTGTTTTGTGTTTTACCCATCTCGTGTCGAGAGTTTCATTTGGTGTTTCATTCACGTGCGAAGTGTCTTACATGTTTTGTTTTCTTCGCGGGTTGTTGCGGCCTTTGTTATATTAGGCTGAAATGACCGGATTCCAAGCTCATTTACCCTCTTGGGAGGGGCGTGTAAGGCCGCAGTGAAAAGCGACTCGCACGTGCAGTCGTGCTGGCGGTCGATGCCCCCCCACGCGCCGAGGGAAAGGAGCGAGCGCTGCTGTTTTTTTTTTTTTTTTCTCCCTGTCCCCCCTTTTCTTGGGCGCGGGCTCGCGGGGCGCGCTGGAGGCCTGGTTGGTTTCACCCTTTTTCTCGAGGCGTCGCCAAGACGCGAACGCAGCCGGGATCAACAGTGGTACGCTTCTGCGAACCAGCTTACGGTCAGCAGAGGGCGACAATAGGCGCAACACCTGCACCCCTCCCCCGAAGTAGGCAATCAGCCCAGCGTTCTCCCGCTGTGGCCGGGACATTCCGACCGACGGCGACTATACACTGCTCAGGGACAGTGCCCCTCGCCCCCTTTTCCTCGAACGGGACGGCTGAGTGACCTCGGCGTTTCTTTCACAAAGGCGCAGCTGCACGGTCGCGTCGCAAACACGCTGAGGAGTGGAGGCAAAGACAGGCACCGTGTGAGAGGGCTTGGGAACCGGCGAGTGGAAAGAGTGTGTGTTTTGAATGTTGTATTTTTTTTATTTGAAGTAATTAAGGACCTGGGTCCGAGATTATTCCCAACCCACAGGGGTTGTGGCATGTTTTTCAATAATTTGATTGGTTGCTTTATTTACGAGGCGGGTGACCTAAGGTGACCGCCCTCAGGCCTTTGTTGATGTTTGCCATCAAAAAGCGGTCCTAGGACGATGTGAGTCAGTCAAGTTTGAGGCTCCGTGCTTAGCACGTATTTACAGTCGCTAGGCTTTAACCGAAATGCTCGGTAGAAAAGTAAGGGCTTGTAGTGACTTCTCTGTGTGAGAGTCTATTTTGTCTTAAGTTGCAGTTGTCTGTGTGACTTGTTACTGTAACTGTTTGCCAATGTAAATAATATTTTTCATCTGTAAATATATATCTCCTCCTGACCATCATCAGATCATCGTCTACTGTTCTCATCGTCTGCTTCGGTACCCGCCGAACTACGAACTTTAACATCACTATGGCCATAGAGTTCATGTGCGAAGCAACTTCCCAACGATTGGTCTAAAACACGCTGTTTAGGCACTGGATATGCTACCAGCAACTATTTGTAGAAATAGACATGACTTATAAAGCGTTAATTCAACGAAAATAATGACTGGTATGAAAAATGAGAGCAGTAAAAAGACATGACAGGCAGGTTAAACGCATGTTTGCAGATTTTTGTCAGAGTATATACCCATCACCGCCTGCAAATGCGATCAGAAAATATAAGTCGTCGAGTGTCAAGTAGAGCTGTAGCCGAAAAGCTGAAAATTGGCGCCTAGGTCTCGACCGAAAACAGACTGCCCGCAGTTGTTGTCATTCAGAGGAAAACAATAAAACAATTCTTAGATTCTGCATAAAACTGATTATCGTACTAAAACTATGCATTAACTAAGATATCTAACAGAAAATTGCATGCTTCTGTACAAACAGTTCTATCCTTCAAAATTTGCAGAAACAAAGTTTGCATGCTGCTCTAAGTTATCGTTTCAAAAAACTTTTTTACGTAATGAGATAAACCTTAAGCGCGTGAAGGCGAAATCCGTTTGCTACTGTTTGTATAACTACATGAAACACATAAAAATTATTAATTTGGCATTTCTAATGTTTAATTTCTAAACAAGTAATAATGAGGCATACTTTAAATTTTCATACATTCGTTAGAAGAATCACACTGCTTCGACGTCTTCCGTTTTTTGAGACATCGTCATCAGCGATACCTCATTTTTACAAATTTTGCGCCTACAACATAAGTACCTCGGTGTGCGCTAGTGTAATTACACTTAATTAAATACTTCCTAATCTACTTTCAGCCAATTAGGTGTTCTTGTTTTGCTCATTTTGCGATATTTTTCGCACTGCTTTGATGGTTTCTGACTGATGTGATGTCACAACAAAGCTCTTTTTTTTTGTTTTTCTGTCCGAAATTATGTTTTTCGCTGATGTTAGGCCTTAATGAGTCATGTCCCTAATCTAATTTGACACTAATTCTGCGGTTTACTCTGTTTTGACGCGTGTTGTGTCATTGTGACATCCGCACTGTTGGCACATCGCCGCGGCTATACGACGTAAATTTTACATTTTTGGCTCTAATTACTTATTATGCTTCAGTCGCAAACTTCTGTTTTGAGGTTGTTTTGTTCTCCCTTAACTGATACAACTACTATTTGCTCCTAAACTATATTTCCGCGCTAGAAGTGGCGGGCATGTTTTAGCTTAGTGTAGCGTAGTGTAGTGCAACGTTAGGCTAGGTGGGGATTACTGCGCAGCTTTCTACGCAATGTCAGCGGCGTAACGGCGATGATTATTTCCACAGTGTGAAATCTCTACAAAGGGCGCGCTATACACCGTGTGAAGCAGCAACCGCCAGGCTTACGTATTTTTCAAGTGCAGATTCGGCAATGCTCACAGAATTTTTTGCGTAAGCTGGTGGTTCAGTGGTTAAGACATTTAATTACTGGAAGGAATATGCGGGTAAAAACACCACCAAAGGCTGTGTTTTCACGGATTGCGAGGGGGAAAAGCTTCTATGTGCTATGCGATGTCAGGCACGTTAATAATCATTAGATTTCGCGATAAGCTCCAACTCAACCCTACATACTATTGGAGACTCGAAAACCTCAATTAAAAACTGCAGCAAAGGAAGAATATCCGCTATTGCCCTAAAATTATTACTTGTCTCGCAAGCGACAAATTGTCCCATAAAGCTAATCTGCACACCAACACACTCCGCCCTTGCTGTAAATGAAGCTGTCCGTATTGTCGCCCGGAGACTCTTAAGCCGGGCGATGGGACAGCCACTCATGAGATCGGTGTGAGATTTTATGTTTTCCTAAGAAATCAATACAATATCCCATCGGTAGCTATACTCACATAACCGCATTATAATAATATTAATAATTAAATCAAGTTTATTTTCGCCACTTGGTACAAATGAGCGAAAAGAGCTGCTTTGTTTGCAGCTGACGGCGCTCCAGCCACCTTTACATCAGCAGCATGAGACAAGGCGAAAACTACATGCGCGACAATGCATTTAATATTCAACAGACCCTTCCTAAACATGCGGCGAACAAAATAGATTGCACCGAAGCGGACGTAAAGAGCACAGGTAGGTAACATAATCCTAAAAAACAAAGCACTGAAGACAATGGATTGTTACATGAAGAGATTGCTAATGTGTGTATGTGGCATTGCAAGAACATCTAGGCACTAGAAATCCATGTCGTTCAAAAGGGATGGTAGTGAGTACTTTATTCTTTCAACTCCAAATCCAGTGCGTGGAAAAGGAACGTACTTTGGTGTTAGGTACCTAAACGCGTATATTTTTGCCAC
Organism: Amblyomma maculatum; assembly: GCF_055883805.1. Taxonomy (NCBI): domain Eukaryota; kingdom Metazoa; phylum Arthropoda; class Arachnida; order Ixodida; family Ixodidae; genus Amblyomma; species Amblyomma maculatum. The sequence goes on from NC_139349.1 coordinate 184,494,348, forward strand.
TGTTTTAAGGTTTGCTAAATTTAAAACGGTTTTTGATCTTCCTTGCGCTGTTTTTATAGGCACACAACAGTTTTTGTGTGTAAATATTTTCCGCCGATATAATCCTGTGTTTTTTGAAAAGTGGTAGTGCATGTTCAAACCGAGACGCATGTTAAAGTGCCCCAGGTGGTCGAAATTTCCGGAGTCCTCCACTACGGTGTCTCTCAAATAGCCTGAGTAACATTGGGACGTTAAACCCCAGATGTTATCGAGATATTCGCCCAAACTAAAGAGCAGTAGAGAATTTGAGAATTGAAAAGCCCATTGTAAATAAGTTTCTTGATAACAACAGGAAGTATTCGGCGACTTCAGTTCAAGGTACCTACAACCCAGTTTTGACGAAATTCTTTTATTATGCTCATTCCACGAAAAATGTTCAGACAAAACTATTCCCCTAGTGTTTTGATACGTGTTACTTCTTTTATGCGATAAGGCCCTAAGCGAAAGTAATCAGGAGGGGTAATTGGCAATCCTAGTGCGCGGAATAAGACGCATAATGTTTATTTTCATTTAGTAATAATTTATTTATTTGGCACCATTCCTGTAGTTTACAGCAGAAAATATCTGCTATTTCATTAATCTGTGTTAGGTCCTTGCCAGGAACCAGAACCGTGCAGTCGTCTGCTCTTTTTGGAGGGCAGTTCATGCCGGCTTCAAAAGCCTAGGTATTCCGATTTCAGATAAATTGGTAGATGTCCTCGCGGTCGCTTTTCACGATTGCTGATTGTATAGCTGGCGCTTTCGCGTTATGGCGCAATCGTTGTGAGGCTGTCGCATCGAGCCGGCGCTGACGTGCGCTTTTCCCTGTCCTGGCGCGTCAACGAAAAGAGATCGTAAGCTTTCTGGCTGAGGAACTTTTCTACTTTGGGGGACGAGAGTTCCTTCGCCAATGGTCTTGCCCTTTTGTTTTCGTGTCGGATGGAAGTGTCCGGGTAGTTTTCAACCCCCTTGGTACCTGTAATATAATGTAAATATTTATGTTCATAGCGCAACCCACATGTGAAATACAAACTGTACATGCGATTGCTGAATATGTTTATATCCATTTTATTTGGCAAATTATTCTACACTGTTTATACCTTCATGTATATTGCCATTCATTGTTGTATAAATATGTCATCATCACGAACTGCCAAATTTTATTCTGAATGTAAATACTGATTTGTGATGTATTTGTTCATTAGGATGTATCTTATGTGCACTTTCATTTGTTGTTAATCATGTGTATTTCCTGTTTTGGTCATTTGTCGCCGCTCATGCGTATCTCTAATGCGAACGTCTAATGACACGGGCTATGACAGATGCCTTAGCGAAAGGCTCCGAGCATTCCGACCAACTGGAGTTTTTTAACGTGTGCTGAGCTCACAATGCACATGGGCGCTGTCCTGTTCCCCTCCATCGAAAAGGAGCCGCCACGGTCGCGGTTCGATCCCGCAAACTTAGGCACAGAAGTCGCGCGACCTGACTACTGCACCTCCGCGGTGAGGCATATTCCACACTGTGCCAACAAAGGGCCAACCTATAATCATACATTGGGCATGTCCACGAGATCCCCCTCAACCACACCTGCCGCTCTCCAGGTGCCAGCTGTGGGACCCGCAAATCCAATTCTGGGCCATCGACCATGCAAACCAGGTCGCCAGAGCAGAACGACACTGGGCCCGTCAGTGCGAAAGCCCCTGCGTAACATTTCCTCCTCGACAAACAAAAGTTCGGCCTCGTCCTCTACCAGGTGGTCGAAATTACTCCGACTGCTGCACCTCTTTGTCTCTTCTCGCGCTCTCCCTCGCCTCCCTTGCCTGACGGCCCGTTCAGGTGTCTAAAGAGAAACTGCGAAAATACTGCGAATTTTTTTTCCTGTAAACCAATTTGCATTTATAAATGTATAAGGAATCTCGTAATGAAACGGCGGTTTAAAGGCCTCATTCTGTCTAGGCATAAGGAGTAGCTTCAGCATCACAACAATTTTGGTATAGATATACGAGATCTAGAATTGCCCCCGCCGGGGTGGCGCAGTGGTTACGGCGCTCGACTACTGTTCCCAAGGACGCGGGATCGAATCCCGGCCTCGGCGGCCGCTTTTCGATGGAGGCGAAAAGCAAGGCGCCCGTGTGCTGTGCGATGTCAGTGCACGTTAAAGAACCCCAGGTGGTCGAAATTTCCGGAGTCCTCCACTACGGCGTCTCTCATAGCCATAGTCGCTTTGGGACGTTAAACCCCAAAACCCAACCCAACCCAAGATCTAGAATTTTTTTGTTTCGGAAGGCGAATTCCAGAAAGCAGATATTTGCGGAATAAGCTTCGAAATGACATATTTTTATACCAACTTACAATGACCTAACTATTCAGACTTGTTGCAAAGACACCGGGACCAGGAGTTTACATTGAGGCAGGTTTTGTAGTTCGCCATACTGGAACATGTAATTGCCTTGTCGGCTTTTAGCACGCTCGTGCTTTTGTACATATTGTTCTTCTACAGGCATCACACATGTCAATGTATAGTGTCTAATAAAACTCTACACAGTGTGTTGGGGAAGTAAAACATACCTTTATAGTTTTCACCTTCACCTTCAGGTGACATTGACAGATACTGCTCCTTTCCTTTTTTATAATACGGGAGAGTGTTAGCAGAGGCGGTTAAAGTCTCAGAGAGATTCCTCGTATGCTCGTGCTCTTAATTCCTGATGTCTACTGTGTTAGGCAAATAAAACAAACCTTTTAGGTTTTCACCTCCAAGTGACATTGACAAATACTGCATCTTTAATTTCTTATAATAAGTGGAGAGATTTAGGAGAGATGGTTCAAGTCTCTCAGATAGAGAGGCTCCTTGTATTCTCGTGCTCTTAATTCCTGGTTTGTACTGTGTTGGGCGAATAAAAGAAAAATTTAGTTTTTCACCTCCTTAAATTATTGTTTTATTTGCCGAACACAGTTCAAACCAGGAATTAAGAGCACAATCATACAAGGAGTCTCTCTATCTGAGAGAGGTAACCATCTCTCCTCTTATTATAGGGCATAACAAAGACTGGGGAAGCACGCGGGACAGATTTCTCACCTATCGTGACATAATGCTTCAATAGCCAGAACAACGACTCTTATATCCCCCACCTCACATCTCTCTTCAAAACCCCAACAAATAATCTGACGACCGCTACAAGCCAAAACCTTTCCCTCCCCAGCTTGGTTGGCCTTGGCACACCCGAACCGGTACGACCCCACATGCTCTCTATGTGGCGCATCTAGAGCCACCTACAATCAACTAATGCTTCTAAGCGAAGATTTGAAGCCACCGCCCCAATGGGGCCTCGCGGACCAAGAGGGTTGGGAGATCGCGGACTCCAGCTTGGACCCAGCCGCACAAAAGATGCTGGTTGACAAGGCTGGAGCGGTCGCTGCCAGGCACGGCCTGAGACACCAGCCGGGATCAGGATCCATCTCAACCCTTATTGTAATGCACCCTGGTTCCCACAATAAATGCACCACACCACTCAATGTCACTTGGAGGTGAAAACTTAAAAGCTTTGTTTTATTTGCCTAACACAGTACAAACCAGGAATTAAGAGTACAAGCATGCGAGCAGTCTCTCTGAGACTTTAATCGCCTCTGCTAATATTCTCCGCGTATTATAAAAGGAAAGGCGCAGTATCTGTCAATGTCACTTGAAGGTGAAAACTTCAAAGGTATGTTTACTTGCCCAGCACAATATGTATTTAGAAAGATATATTAGACTCAATACATCGACTAATGCATGATGCGTGTAAAAAGCACAATATGTATAAAAGCACTACCGTTGTTGGAGCTGACGAAGTAATTGCATGTTCCAGTATCGCAAACTACAAAACCTGCTTCATTGTAAAATCCTCGTCTAAGTTTCTTTGCAACAAGTCTGAACAGTTAGGTCATTATATAATGACGTCAAATTATTTAATTGCGGTGCTCATTCTGCAATTATCTGCTTTCTTGAATTCACCCGTTCTCACCTCCGTGCCCCACCGGGGTGGTGCAGTGGTAAGACGCCCGGCTACTCTACCGGAGTTCCCGGGTACGAACCCGACCGCGGTGGCTGCGTTTCGACGGAGGCGAAACGAAATGGCGTACGTGTGCTGTGCGATGTCAGCGCACGTTAAAGGTCCCCAGATGTTCGAAATTTCTCCGTAGCCCTCCACTACGGCTCCCCTTTATCTCTTTCCAATTTCACTCCCGCCTTCATCCCTTCCCTTACGGTGCGGGTCAGGTTTCCACAGAGCAAGGGGACAGGTAGATCACCGCCGCTTGCGGCGGTGGCTAGCTTGCCACAGAATTTTTATCTGTTGTAGGCCGTCATTGCACCCGCCACCATTTCGATGGTGGACGATGGCTGTTGTTGCGGCGCGCGTCTTTCTGTCCCTCTTCCTTTTCTTTCTTCTCTATTTTCTCTTCTGTCTGCACGACGCAGCGGAGGTGGGCCCCGCCGGGATGGTGCAGTGGTAAGACGCCAGACTACTCTGCCGGAGCACCCGGGTTCGAACCCGACCTCGGCGGCTGCGTTTCGATGGAGGAGAAACAAAGAGGCGTCCGTGTGCTGTGCGTTGTCAGCGCACGTTAAAGATCCCCAGGTGGTCGAAATCACTCCGAAGCCCTCCACTACGACTCCTCTTTCTCTCTTTCCACTTTCACTCCCACCTTCCTCCCTTCCCTTACGGCGCGGTTGAGGTGTCTACAGAAAACAAGTGAGACAGTTACCGCGCCTTTCCTTTCCTATAACAATCAGGCAGCGGAGGTTGCTCAGCTACAGAGCCAGTAGCAGGCCCGTGTATTTTCTTTTCCTTCTTCCTGCAGCCACAACGACAAGCCCCCCCATAAGACTTCCTCCTCGACAAACAAAAGTTCGTCCTTTTCCTCTGCCAGGTAGTCGAAGTTACTCCGAAGCGCTCGACTGCCTCGCGTTCTCCCTCGCCTGCCTCCCTTGCCTTACGGCCCGTTCAGGTGTCTATAGAGAAAGTGCCCCGCCGGGGTGGTGCAATGAATGGTAAGACGCCCGGCTACTGTGCCGGAGCACCCGGTTTCGAATCCGACCTCGGCGGCTGCGTTTCGATGGAGGTGAAACCAATAGGCGTCCGTATAATGTGCGATGTCGGCGCACGTTAAAGATCCCCAGGTGGTCGAAATTACTCCGTGGCCCTCCACTGCGGCTCCTCTTCCTCTTTTTCCACTTTCACTCCCCCTTGCTCTCTTCCTTTATGGTGCGGTTGAGGTGTCCACAGATCCCCAGGTGGTCGAAATTACTCCGTAGCCCTCCACTACGGCTCCTCTTTCCACTTTCACTCCCACCTTCCTCCCTTCCCTAACGGCGCGGTTGCGGTGTCCACAGAAAACAAGTGAGACAGTTACCTCGCCTTTCCCTTCCTATAAATATAACAGTGTCCACAGAAAACAAGTGAGACAGTTACCGCGCCTTTCCCTTCCTGTATATCAATCTATAGAGAAAGAGCGATAAAATACGCGCCTTTTTTTCCTGTAAACCTGTTTACGTTTCTAAATATATGAAGAAATCTCGTAATGAAACGTTGGTTTAAATGCCTCATTCTGTCTAGGCCTAAGGAGTAGCTTCAGCAGCGCCCCTATTAATGCGATAGTGTTAAGGGCCCCGTCTCGCAATAAAGTCGGTGTTGTCGTCGACGGCCGCCGTCCCACGTCATCCGGCGTTGGCTGTGAGCGAAAAATCTGAGAAGCAATAATAAATGGAAACAAGTAGGTAAAACCGCCGACCTGAAGAAGCGAATGTGTGCCTCCGGGTTGCGAGACGACCACGCTAACCGCTCCCCCACGCCAGCTATATGTTTTGAAATGTAGAAAGGCGCGTCTATTGATTGCGGTGTTGTCTCTGAAATGTTCCTTAGCGAAGTGTATTGTGGCGTGTAATAATAATTATGAGCATGTAAATTACAGAATTGCAGCACACGCCGTTAAGCGAGTGGCAAATTACTTATCCCCCTGCACTTCCTCTTCGCTTGGCGTGCACGTAGCGCCATCATGCGTGTGGCGCACGGAATAAGAGAGACAGGGCATGGCCTCCGAGATCTTCATTGCGCCGGCTCGGATCGGCAACGATGTTGCCGACGACTACGACTGCAACATTAGGCCCGCTCATTTCGGCAAGGTGACTGGCAGCGCTTCTACATCCCGGAAGGGTTAATAAATAAAAATGAGTAACTTTGGACAAGTTAACGAGTGTTGTATTATGCGAAATGCGTCCTTGTGTCACTCAAAAGCGCGACAAGCAAATGAGCAGACGGTGCGAACGGGGCGCGATAACGTTTTCACGTTCCATTCTTAAAGACGAAGCTTAAGCGTCCTCCAACTTTTTTTGGTGTGGATATATGAGATCTAGGATTTTTGGTTCTAAATGCAAATTCAAGAAAACAGGTATTTGCGGAGTGAGTAGCGAAATGATATAGTTTTACAACAACTTAGAATGACCTAAATATTCAGACTTGTTGCAAAGAAACTGGGACCAGGATTTTATATTAAGGCAGGTTTTGTAGTTTGCCATACTGGAAGATGTAATTACCTTCTTGGCTTTTTTGCATGCTTTTGCCTTTATAGCTTGCCTCTACACACACGCATCACACACATGTCAAAGTATAGTGTCTAATAAAACTAGAAATACACGCTGTGTTGCGCAAGTAAAACATACCTTTCAAGTTTTCACCGTCAAGTGACATTGACAGATACTGCGCCTTTCCTATTTTATAATACGCGGAGAGTATTAGCAGAGGCGGGTAAAGTCTGAGAGAGCCACGCTTGAGCTTTCGCGTGACCTCGCTGCGTGATGTTATACCATCTGGGTAAAAACGGGGCCCCATCTCACGCCGTCGCCTTGCGCGGCTCTCCCCATTGGGGCTGGGGCAGGTAGGCCACCGCCGCTTGCGGCGGGGGCTAGCCTGCCACCGAATGGTTATCTGTTGCAGGCCATCATGGCATGCGCCACCGCTTCGGTGGTGGACGACGGCTGTTGATGCGGCGCGCGTCTTTCTCTCTGTCTTCCTTTTCTTTCTTCCCTATTTTCTCTTCTGTCTGCACGAGGCAGCGGAGGTGGCTCAGCTACAGAGCCAGTAGCAGGCCCGTGCATTTTCTTTTCCTTCTTCCTACAGCCACAACAACAACAACCGCATAGCCATGCCGTGACTCCCGCTACTCTCACCAGGGGCGCTGCGCGCTATTTGATGTCATAGCATCTGTGTAAAAACGGAGCCCCATCACACGCCGTCGCTACAGTGAACTAGAATATTGGGTAGTGTGCTCACAGGCGCCGCTCGAGGTGTCCCCGCCGGTGTCGACGGGGAGCGGCGGTGCGCGGTGGCGCTGCGCGCGTCTCCACGGTAGGTGCCTCGAAGCGCGCGCGCTTCACGGGTAATAGCCAGTGCCGCGCTCGGCCGGCGTCGCAGTAGCCGCGCCGACAAATTGAAATATTACCGCGACATTTGCGTGGGTTTTGCTAAAATGTCTAAGTGTACCTTGAATTGAACTTTACATCTGCGCTGTGAACATGTTCAAACAGCGTTAATCAATGCGCTTGGCTCGTTGGGACGTTCACGTAGTGTACGTCACTCGTGCCTGCATTGTTTCGCTAGAAAGAAATTATAATGCACTGCATATCTGGGGGTTATACAGCTCTTTCCATTAATGCTTAACGCCAATAGTAATAGCATGGAATTCATGCCAGGGATAAACGAGGAATGAAGGAGTGTCGGCCGCAACAACTGTTTATTCACAAACACCCAAGCTGCAGCACACAAAAACAAAAGGGACATGGAGTTGACAAGTAGAATGAATGCATGTAATTCTGACAAAGTAAAAGGGAAGATGCATTATTTACAATTCGCGTTTTTCGCAGAACAGGAGGCGCCCCACAAGGTTTTCAAACAGCATTAAAAGCTACTGCATACGTATTTGGAGAGACAAAGTCACTGCTTTATGAAACATATGACCAGATTTGTCACCACTGCATATATTTATGTTCACGCATCTTGCCGATTATTTCCTTCACTTGCTCCAGCACTTCACAACAGCGTTAGCAACGGCTTAGTTTGAAGTGTTTCGCCCGTTCTCGTTTTTCTGCCTTTTTTGAATTAACCCTTTTCACATAGAAGTGCAGTCTGGTGACTAAATAAAACCTTATTACTTCTTCAGATCGGCCTTCTGCGTGAGCGGGGCAACCAACCTCTTTATGCAGTCTATTTCTGACCACTTCCAAAATATCAAGGATATTTTCAGAATTTGTTCGTTTGGGGCCGATTCCATACTCTTCTGTTGTTATGGGTACATCGGGCAGACTTTTTTGTTTTCGAGGGCCCATGAGTTACAACACCAGTGGGTTTCTTCTTTCTTTGTTGTCTTTCTTTCGGTATCTTTTTTGAAATATAGGCCGGCAGATTCGGCAGTAGCGTCAGTGCGGCATCGGGGGATGATGCTGGCTTCCCAGGAGGGATGCGGACTTCTTCCCCGTTCACAATATGAACATAGCCCCGTAGAACGAAACGAGGTTCGAAATGAAGCTCACAAACAGCACAGCTACACAGCTCTCATCCCAGCCGCTTGTCCGATTGACGGAGGTTGATCTCCCACTGCTTCCTTAGAGCGTCATCTTTGGGAACGCCGAACAGGGCTATTTTTGGGCCACCTTTAGTATGCACATTGCCAGTCTTGCATCCAGGCGCGTAGCAATGGTTTTAACGACGGGCCGGCATATTTTGGTTTGGGCCTATCTGCAGTGACGCGGTAAGTTTGTTGTGCGGTTATATGTGAATGATATATGTGACCACGTGAAAGCATCCACTATATGCCTTTACGCCGATGACACTTTACTAGTATCTGGCAATCCTGAGTTTTCATATGCCCTGGCTAACCTTCAGGAGGCGCTATTAAATTTAGTGATTTGTTTGTCTCAAACTTAATACAAATAAATAGCACCAAATCCCAACTTGTCTGTTTTCGTAACCCGCACAAAGATGTGCGGGGTCCTATATATTTACACCCCTCATATTGCTCTCTGTGTTCTTGTCAACCTATAGCTAGCGTCCCGTCGGTTACGTATCTTGGTGTACCCATATACAGTGATCTGACATGGAATACTCAGTTGACCCACATTTGTAAGAAACTTAGAGGTGTTGAATGTTTGTTGTTTAGTTTGAAAATCGTGATGCCTTTTTCTGTCAGAAAACTAATCACCCATGCTCTGGGTGTGTTTAAAGATATGGTACGTGTCGTTTTTTTTAACTGCTCTTTCACATGGAGTTAATAGGATTTTGAAAAACATTGCTAAAAGTGTCCTCTACATGCCACAGGAGAATTTGCCCAGCAGTGTCTTTAGAACAGCCGGTTTGCCTTCTTTTGGCAATCTTTTTAAACAAATGGTAGTACTAAACTATTTTTAGAGCAGTGCATGCAGGCACATAAACACGAAACCGGTACCGTTGAGACATGTTCCTCGTTATCTTAAACCGAGAGTCCGCATTCATTACGGTAAAGCAACAAGACGCTATTATGTTCCAGCCATCTTCAACGAACTACTGGACGACGTATTTTCTTTGACAACCCGCAAAACATTGAGAGTTGCTGTTCAAGCGTAAGAGAACATATAATATGTACTGATGTTATCAGCGCATTTTTGATAGTGTGTTGTGCCAGATGTTTCTTTTCTTTTTTTTTTGCCTCTGATGGAGTTCTGATGTGGCGCGAAGATTGCAGCGGCTGCGGGTTGTCGCCGCACAAGACCGCTTGTGGCTTCGGCGCTTCCGTATGTGTATGTTGTTCTAACTATACTAAATTAAGATTGCTATTATTATTATTATTAGCAGTCTGTCCCAGTGAAGTCACCGGTTAGTATAGGCCACATGTCCGCTTACCCCATCATGTGCGAAAGAAAAGCACGAAGAGTTATGATCTCCAGACAGAACACGCATACACCGGCGCATGTGGTGTAGTCAACACTCACTTTAGACGGGAGCTTAAACAAGAGCCTGAACTGGCCTTTGCTGAACAAACGCTTGAAGTGACCTCCGATAAGCGCTAAAAAAAACATGCGCACAGCAGAGCAACAACGAAACCACAAATGACGCAGTGACAAACTGAACCGGCTGATAGCGACGGCGGAGCAAAATCCTACCGTGAAGTCTACCGTGACGCCACCTGGTGCCGGCGCCGAGAAGCAGACGCCTGTCGACGTACGCGGGGCCTCCGCTCCCCGTAGAGCCGCCGCGGAGTGAGCACACTACCGTCGCCTTGCGCGGCGCATAGCCATGGCCGCGGCCTGCCTCCCGCTCCTCTCACCAGGGGCGCTGCGCGCTGTGTGACGTCATACCATCTGCTTAAAAACGGGGCCCATCTCACGATGGGTCTGGGACAGGTGGGTCAACGCCGCTTGCGGCGGGTGCTGGCCTGCCACCGAGTTTTATGTTGTGGGCCGTCATTGCACCCGCCACTGCTTCGGTGGTGGACGACGGCTGTTGTTGCGGCGCGCGTCTTTCCCTTTTTCTCTTCTTTCTTCTCTCTTCTGTCTGCACGAGACAGCGGAGGTTGCTCAGCTACAGAGCCAGTAGCAGGCCCGTGCATTTTCTTTTCCTTCTTCCTACAGCCACAACAACAACAACATGCCGTCACCTTGCGCGGCGCATAGCCACGGCCGCGGCATGACTCCCGCTCTTCTATGTTTGCAGGATTTGAGGAGCGCGTTATTAAAGGTAGCCTGTACTATATTTCCTTTAACTAATTTAGAATGAACTGATTCATAAGGCAGTATTGGTTTATTGGCCCTTGGAGCCTAGAGCAAAGCTTCTTGAACCAAGCCCACAGACTACTTATTTCAGGGTATCCGCCCTTACTTCTGTCCTCAGTAGCGGAAAAAATGTTACGGGTTAAGCAAAGTAAGAACCCAACCGGATGGGATCACAGGACTCGCAGCAAAAAAGCGGCTGTAATACCCTACATTCACCAGGTTTCCCACAACCTGAAACGAATCGGAAAAAGGGCGGGGGTTGACGTATTTTTCTCCGCTCCTCGCCGTCTTTCTAGCCTTTGCAGGCATGTCAATGAATAGGGCGAAAAAGTCCCAGAATGCACAACCAGGCATCGAGATCCTTTTCTCACTTGCTCATCGGCGTCGTGTATTCGATCCCGTTACCCTGCGGTAGGAACTATATCGGTCAGACGGGCCGTTGCCTAAATAAAAGGCTATTAGAGCATCAAAATAATGCAGAAGGAAAAAAGTTTGGCAATTTGGCGGTCCACTGTCCAGACTGCAGTCCCTGCCGGCGCCTCTCCCCGATGTTCAAGGAAACAGAAATTTTGGCGAAGAGCAACAAAGAACTTACCCGCGAAATCATTGAAGCCACCGCTATTAACGAGCAAAAACATGAGTGCGTTAGAACTCCTTCACTTGCGTTGTTAAAAAAATAATTTTCATTCCTTTCCGCCTAGAACTGTTTTGTGCATTCTTTTAGTCTTCGCCTATTTTGGTAAGTTCCACCTTCGCCTGTCGTAATTGTTATTCGAGCAATTCTGTCTTATACCCATCGTTTTATTGTCATAAGGTTTCATGCATCTGTGGTTGTTTCTTTAGCTCGTTCTGTTTGTCAGTGTGCGTATGGGTTTGTTTTGTTTTTTTCAGTGTCCTTTTACTTGCCTTTTTGGTTTTGTCTGATTGTTTTCATTTAGCGAATTTTTAGGTGTTGTTCATGTTTTCCATCCTTTTTCCTATTTTAGCGCCTTTACCTTCGCTGACCTTTACAGCCTTGCCTTTTAGACTGAGCTTAAGCCCGCGCTGTTGTTGTTTTTGTTATTGATCTCATGATTTCATTTTCGCTTTTAGCCATGTTATTTGTTGGCTCCCTTCATTTATCGTTTTATCTGGGCTTCATGTGCGCCCCAGTTTTGCTCTTTGCATGTGCCCTACCCCACACTTTTCATGTCAACGCGTTAATTTCTGCTCAATATCAGATGCCCTTCCTGGGATGCCTGAGCTCTGATAACCATGCTCATGCGCACTTTAAGTCTTTGTGTATGTATATAAGGCGCGGATCGGCGGTTTTCCAAAATAAAGTTGTTAGTGAGCGCATGTGTGTGTGTCCTCCTCTTCCTGGTCTGACAATGAATAACCAACTCGCCCAGCAACATACCCTGGACATTAGCATAGTGCGCTTGGAAGGTGGTAATTTCCGTTTCTCCAGGCTGGCCCAAGACCAATTGTTCGATAAAACTACAGTTCTCAGGTGAATACCCATCTAGGTTCAAGGGTGTGCGCTGAATGCGTGCCGTCCCAAAACATGTCCGCAACTTCTAGCGCCAGTACAAATAAATTTAGGAGGAAATAATTTTATTTGATAGGAGAGGAAAAAACAATCTCATAACCAAAGTGTGCTTATTGCAGCATAATGAGTTAGGAGTAGCCAAAAATATGACATTTACGTCTATTCAGCAGCGGGGACGTCAGAATGGCATAAAAAGCGTCAAAGCGATGCTAAAACCGCCAGGTTTGAGTCAAATTATATTGTCATTGTGTAATTAAGACTCATAATTGTTTAACATGTGCGAAAAAGATATGATTTGGGCATAGAAAGAACGAAAGCCTAGCTTCGTCGCGACGCTACATCAGACGGAAGTCATCGAAGTAGCGAGAAAGTATCCCAAAATGAGCGAAAAAAACACCGTATTTGGCTCACATTAGACTAAAAACTACGTAACTAAACTTAAATAACACTTACGAACACAGAAGGACGAGTGGAAGAAATTTGTTACCCGGTATGAAACAGCAGTATTCAAGGGTAGAGGGAGGCGGGAGGGGGGGGGGGGGAGCCTCAGTTCGCAGGTTGAGCCAACGTTTGGACAAGTAAACTGTTCTTCGTCTGGGCTAGCCCAGATGAAGACAACCCCAATTGTGGAAACGTTAGCTCGACCTGCGAACTGAGGCTTCCCCCCTCTACACTTGTTCAGTGCTCTTTCATTACGCACACAGAGCAACTTATAATGTTGATCCAAATTTGTCACATGTGGAGTCGCTGTTGATGATATCACCAAAATGGAAAATGTCGAAGCAGTGTGGTTCTTCTAAGGAATTTTGCAAAACCTTAATATGCCTAATTAGTATTTCATTAGTAGTTAGAAACTAATTAAAACATATCAAATTACTGATTTTGAAGGTGTTTCATATAGGTATAAAAAGCGTAACAAACGGCTTTTGCCTTCCGGCACTTAAGAGTTATCTTATTGTCTCGTAAGAGTTATTTAAAAACAAAGCTTACTGAAGCATGCAAACTTTGTTTCTGCGAACTTTTGAAGGATAGGAAAATTGGTATAGAAGCATCAATTTTCTGTTGGATATATTTGCTAATGCTTAATTTTAAATTTTCTGTAAATATATTTGTTAATGCATAATTTTACTACACTATTCTGCTATATGGAGAATCTAAGAATTTTATATTATTTTCCTCTGATTGGGACGCCAACTGCGGGCAGTCTGTGTTCGGGTATGAGCGGAAATTTTCGGCTGGCCGGCTGCAGCTCTTGTTTACATTCTGATACATATTTTCTGATGACATTTGCAAGAGTTACTGCATATTTACGCTTTCAAAAATCTGCAAACTCGCCTTTAACCTGTGTGTGATGTTTTTTCACTTCTGTCACCTTTATAAGCTTTGCCCAATTCTGGTAATAGTTGCAAGCAGCAGACCCCGTGCCTCAAGCACCGGGTAAAAACTGTGATTGATCTAAAAGATCAATCACAGTTTTTTTATGCATGACCTGAAAAGGCGTTTTCTCTTAAACAATGAGTACTGAAGTCTACATAGAGACGTGGAACGAGTAATATGGACCACACTTCCAACATTTTTCACGAGTTGCTTGACAGGAAAATAAATGTTTTACTGCTTTTGTGCTCCAAATAATAAGCAAGTATTATTTTAAGAATATAACATCCTAATATTTGCCCATCCGATATGTCGCTAAAAACCTTTAACATGCCATACCAACAAGCTTACCATTAAGCTTTGCTTCACCATTTTTCTTCCACGTGGGGGTCTTTTTTTATGTCAACCTCTAATTTTGCTCTTATCCTGCGCGGACCTTCCTTGTGTATGCGTCTTTTAGCTGGTGAGAACTGATCACTTTGCCACGCTTCCTATAATACTCACTGTTTTGTCAGCGACTGTACTTGACATGTTTTGCAAAAACGAACAGCACTCTTCGGACAACACAAGACAATTCAGAGAAATATATGTATGTCTACCAGAAACGGGCTCGCTGTCGCGACTGCAACCGTTAGTATAGTGCTGGGACCATTCAAGCACAAACACCTATTGTAGAAATATTGAAAATATTGTTGAAAATGTTATACTTGCTACCTTGTACTAAAGCACACACATCAAATGTTACAAAATTTTGCTTTGTCCTGACAGCAGCAGTGTGGCATTGTAGAACTACGCAAAAATAAAAAAGTTACGTAGTGTCAGTGTGATTCCTTTTGCAGAGCATGCATTAGCATTACAGGCCACTCGCAGTTGGCGCCTACAGTGCGCAGCTTCAGCCCTCATACGGCAATTTTCCGTGTTTCAGTTGCTTTTCATGCAGGGTTCGTTGTATTGAGATGACTGTTGAGAAGTCAAGGTGCGTGGTGAAAGCGTTCTTCATACGGTTCGATTGAGGCGGACAGAGGCCTCTAAAGCCCACAACAATCTAAATGTAGCGTCTTCGCCTTATCTTAATACGTTACAGCCTCCTCCTATGGCATTTAGAGCAGGAACTCCACACGAGGTACGAAATTCTCAGACGCTCTATGAAATAGCTGCTAGGTAACTCTAGGTTATCTCTAGTGACAGAGCCGTTTCTGAACTCAGCGCAATAAAAAGAGTTTGGTTTCGTATCGGCCGTTTGATCTTAAGGCAACTTGAAGGTGACATATAAGTAAAAAGTAAACCGCAATGACGTCAGTGTTGAACTATGACCTTGGCCTTCGGATGTGTGCCTGTGACACCTTCTAGGTGTCTGGCACCTGGATGCCAGGTGGATGGCTGATGACAAGACAGAGCACATATTACTGCATGGGGCATGTGACATCATACCTCATGCTGTGACTAAGTTGAGGCGAGCTTCCACCTCAAGTTGCTCGCTGAGTTGGAGTGGGATGATACGAGAGGAATCAACAAAAATGCGGGGTGCCAGGCACGCAACACTTAGTTCCTACTCCGAAAAGAAAGTTACAAAAAATTTTGTTTTTACGACAGATTTCCTCTGCGGCTTTTGACAGGAATTCTTTTTGTGACAACAGAACGTTCTCTAGGAGCATCGGATTCTTCTGTTGTTACGACAGAGAAGTACCTACATAACTACATACAACAGCAAACTATTAAACAAAAAACTACAGAAGTACAGAAAAGGAGTGGAGAACTACAGGAATATTGGGCGTTTAGGACAGTACTAAAGAATATTTTCTGGTGTTCTTCCACGGGTCTGTAGTTTTTTTCGACTGGGTCATGAAGACACATTTGTATGGGTTGGTTGGAGCGGGCATTATATCTATGTTGAGGGCGTGATTACGATCTGTAATTAGATAATGTGGCAGCTGAGGACTATATGCTTACACCACTCACGAGGGGGCTTGATCAAGAGAGTACCGATCCTCTTCTTTCCGAGGCATAGATCAGGACTGCAGCATGTAGGATCGTGAAGCTCGAAATGCGCAAAAATTGAGCGTCGTCAACTAATGGGGGAATTAGACCACCGAAAAGATGTAGAAAGCAGAAGCATAAATGGAGGCGGATATGTGGTGCCGGTACTACGGCAAACATTGGCAAGGGTACCGCCACAGGCGCCGCTATGGCACCCTTAGCAACTGCGCCGCGCCATGGCGCGCCCCCAACCACAGTGACGCCATGGAGAGCCGGCAACGTAGCATATCAGGGCGCGTTGGGAGAGGAGGCGCGCCGGTACAAAAAAACGTCGCGGTGGCCTAGTGCAGTGCCACGTTAGGATAGGTGCGGATTACTGCGCAGCTTTCTGCACAATGTCAACGACGCACCGGCGATTATAATTTCCGCAGTGTGAAATCTCTACATTCGGCAGTGCTCTCAGAATGTTTTACGTATGCCGGTGGTTCAATGGTTAAGACATTTAATTACTAGATCGAATATGCGATTACAAACACCTCCAACGGCGGAGTTTCCATGAATGTGAGGGGGAAAAGCGTCTATGTGCAGTGCAGTATCAATGCACGTTATTGATCTTTAGATCTCGCGATAAGCTCAACCTCAACCCTACATACTATTGGCGACTAGAAAACCGCAGTTAAGCACTTCAGCAAAGGAAGAATATCCGCTATTACACTAAAATTATTGCTTGTCTAGCAAACGCAAATTGTCCCATAAAGCTAATCTGGACACCACCATACTCCGCCCTTCCTGTATATAAAGCTGTCCATAATTTCGCCGAGGACTCTTAAGCCGGGCGACCGGACAGCCACTCATAAGGCCGGTAACAGGTCGTATGTCCACTGTCCACATACCCGCATTATAAAATGATCTAAATCACATTGAATCCTGACGTAACAAGTGAATAATGTCAATCAATACTAACCAAACATGCGTCATATCTTTTCATCGAGAACTTTACTGCCAACCACCTAATTACATAATTTTTTCTTTCAGTAATCTCCTGTGTTTCCGCCTGCAAATACTTCGGCATTAACCCGCGACCTTTCGTGGTATGACTACATCTTTGTAATCATCAGCAATGCTAACCTCTTTCTTGGCTTCTTCGCCGTAATGTAAAACTTGCTTCTCCTTCTGTAAACATTATGGCATATATCTAGCCCATGTTCACCAAATATAGAATACGCATGCGCTATTTGGGACCCGCAGCAATCAAACCTTGCTAACATTCTCGAACAAGTACAAAATCGAGCCATCCACTTTATTTACTCTAACTACAGCTATTTCACTACATTATGTAATTTTAAGTCTCAAGCTAACATACCGCTTCTCGTTCATAGACGTAAAAGTTTTTACCTTGTCTTTTTTATAAATTTTATCAGTCACAGCTATCTAACTCCGTCATTCTTCTTTCTCATCCGACTTTGGAACATGTCAGCCACAACAAAACTGTTTATCCACCATCTGCCCTCACTACTGTGTGTCGTTTTCATTTTTCATCCCGATTGCAAAAGGCGAATGACCTTCCCTTCAAGCCGTGCTCTACTCCAATCCGCAAGGTTTTAAAAGTTCATATTTAAAATAATTTATTTGTGATAACTAATCTATAACCTTCATGTTATGACGCTATCCCATATGTTATACCCTAGACCTGTTGCCTTTGAGGTGTGTTCTAAATAAATAATAAATACGTAACATACACCCCTCGGGATACAAATAATCCGTGAAGGCACAAGAGGCAACCTAGCGAAAATTAAAAACACATGCTTTTATAAGTCCTCTTATCTACGCCCATGCATATCGTACAATAAACACGCCATATTGTAGATTGTTTTGTTTGGTTTATGAGGTTTAACGTCCCAAAGCGACTCAGGCTATGACAGACGCCTTAGTGGAGGGCTCCGAAATTTCCCACCACCTGGGGTTTTTTAACCTTTTAAGGGCCGCACTATGAAGCAGTTGTAAAAAAACAAATTCATGTTGACAATTTTCACTGGTCTTCTAAACTAACTATGATAAAACATACAGCCGCATTCACAAATATTTAGTAGGTTTTTTCGCACGTTCCGTTTTTGGAACCATTAGCATTTCTCATATAATAAACACAAATTTTGTCTGGAATAAATCTAATTGACTGTTCAATGTTAACAGAAGAATAAATATTTGCGTCATACAAGGTCTTTCAGGTGTATAATTGTTTACAACAATGCTCTCGAAATTTATTTTTTCATCCTACTTGCTGGAGGTCAGTAACCCATCACAAGCCATTTCGCGTGCAGGCGTTTTTTGCCCTGCTGACACTGATTTGTCATTATCTTGCACTCTGCACACCTCTCCTGAGTTGCTGAGATGATGTAGTGGCCATCAGATTTCCTATCCTCTCGTCTCGAATGAACCCGAGGTCTAGGCCGCACAGTGATTCTCTCCTTGAGGTGCAGCCAGGACATGACGACGTCCCGCCGAAATGCCATGTGCGTCATCAGTTCATTTGTGAAGCTCGCAGTGAAGGAGCCATCCTGCGACGACAGCTATGTTCAGACAATTGCTGAAACGATTCCACCACCATTTTTTGCTTCGAAGTCTTGGGCGATAACTTCCGAGGAGGCGGTCAAGAACATCTACTCCCCCATGCCCTCATTGTGTTTTTTGATCAAATATGGTTGCGAAATGTCTACCTTTTTGTTTGCGCGTCGTGAGAAGCGTTTCGGAGTGCCAAGAGGCTCATGGCCGAGGTGGTTTGAAGAAACTGTGACGACTGCATTGTCGTTCCACCTGCATGTGTACACCACCCCGTCACACTTGTAGTTGAAAGAACCTCTTTCCTCTCTTCCGACATCTTTCAAGCTCTTCAGTGGACAACCGCCGGTTCATGTATCTCGCACAGTCCCCGTCGCTAGAATCCCCTGATCAGCTAGTTTTGTCAGGAGACCGCTCGAATTAAAAAAGTTGTCAAAGGAGAGTTTGTGCTATTTAGGGACGGGCCTGACAGATGCCATATTGCTAACAACCCTCAGCCCAAGAGGTTCCTTCTCGTCCTTTTCGTTTCTCCCGCAATATATTTCCATTGCATAGGGGTACCCATTTGAAGAGCACACCATCCGTATGTTATACCTAAACCGAATAGGTTTGCCGCGAAAGAACATTTTGCACGAGGGGTGGCCATAATAGGGCACCATTGACTCGTAGAAGCTGAGGCTTTTGTGGAACACTCCAAACTGGCGGAAACATTTCGAGATTTCATTGTAACACGGCTGAATCTCGCCCATCTTCTCGCCTGCTTTCAACTGAGTGTTGTCCACTATACTAAAAAGCCTTTTCAGTTGCCGGAACCTATTGCGGGCCATCACTGTTGCAACTAAAGGCACACAAAGGTCTTCTGCGGTGCTCCAGTATGTGTGCTCAGATGGAACGGAGTGATATCCGCTCAATAGTAAGAGACCGAAAAACTGACCTATGTCTGCTCCTGTGACGTACACCTCCTTCCCCTTTTGGAGCGCGTACCTTCCAGTCAGTTCAGCCAGTAAACCAAGATATTCTAGAAAAATAATTTTGCTGAACAACATAAATGGGCTCATGTCCGCTAGCTCAGGAAATGCCTCTAGCAATATAGGAGGGTTATCTCCGGGATGTGCATTGTCGAACGTAGCACGTTCACCCAATACTGCGCTAATGGAGCGCTTAGGCGTATTTGATTTTCCAGCCTTGTTTGATGAATTGCGCCCTTTTCCAGCAGTCGACTGGCTCCGTGTTGGTTTCTTTCATCGTGTCTCACGACTCGGACATACAGTAGGCGAATCAACGTCTTCATCACAGCCCTGCATAACTTCAACGTGTCCGCAAACATCATTCGGAACAAGTTCAGAGAAGTCATTTTCGTTCACGTGCTCTTCGTCAGTAATATTGCCATCTTCATCAGGCGGCGATTGGCATATAGACGCACCTTCGCGTTCATCATCGGAAAGGCTGAAGAATAGGTCAATTGCAGCCTCCAGTGTGAGGAAGCGTTGTGCCAGGACCTATAACGATAGTTATTGAGTTGAAAAGTACAGTACTGCAATAGAAAACTAGCCGCGAAGTCGTTTTCTACTTACATTCAGAAGGATTTATGCGGCTATGCGCTGCAGTTAAATGCTGCTCGTGCCAAGCAAAAACGAAAACGAAAGATAGTGTTCACGTTTGTGCCAAACTGCACCTAGAGGGTGCAATCAACATACCGAAAAAAGAGAAAAACACAGCGAAATGCATACGCCAATCTACGCTGCTTTTGACACCGTAAAACGCCAAAGTTCGAAAAATGGAACACTCTCATAAAACGCTACAAACTGCAGATATAAATTGTCTTTATTATTTTTTATTTTTTTGCCCAATAATAACTAACCATATGTCGATATTTTAGTTCTGCATTGCTCATTGCAACGCTACATTTTTCCTGCAAAATAATTCAATAAACGTATGGCACTGAAGGAATACAAAATATGCCTTTTTGTGAGCATTTATACAATGATTCTAAATATTTTGATAATAAAATTAAAATTGCTGTTTTCTACAAGTATCAGTGAGTATGTGAAAACAAAAAGAAAAAAAAAATCTGCGATAAATGGGGAAAAAAATAAAAAATCAGGTTTCGTATGTTCCACATTTGGAACATTGACAAGTAAAAGACTGAGCTCACAATGCACATGACTGCTTTCCTACTCGCCTCCATCGAAAAGAAGCCGCCGCGGCTGGGATCCCGCATCCTTAGGCACGGAAGTACCTGACTACTGCACCACCGCGGCGAGGTGATATTGCATACAGTGCCAACAGAGGGCCAGCCTAGAAACATACTGTGGGCATGTCCACGAGATCCCCCTCAGCCAGATTTCCAGCTCTCCACGTGTCAGCTGTGGAAGGCCGCTATACTCAGCTAGGACCCGCAAATCCAATTCTGGGCCATCCAACGTGCAACCCAGGTCGCAAGAGCCGAACGACGCCGGGCCCCCCAGCGCGAAAACCTCTCCATAAGACTTCCTCTTCGACAAATAAAAGTTCCTCCTCCTCACAGTGGTCGAAATTGCTCCGCAACCCTCCACTGCAGCACCTCTTTGCCTCTTATCGAATTCTCTCTCTCCTGCCTCCCTTGCCTTATGGCTCGTTCAGGTGTCTACAAAGAAAGTGCGATAAATACTGTGCTTTTTTTTAACTGTAAGCAAATTTGCATTTACAAAAAAATTGGCTGTGGCTTAGCTTGGTTAAGCCTGGTGATTGCGAAGCAAAACGTGGTACTACTATTGCACCGCTTGTGGTGATGCTTGGCTGTGCTATATTCACCATGGTGATGCTCCGGTTATGTTTGCTGTTATGGCTATGGTGACGCTTGACTGAAGTCGGTTTAGCTATGGTTTTACTTACGTGTGGAAGAAAGGCGCAGTATCTGACACCCTTTCTCCGACAAATGTGCGTTTGGATCGTACGCCATCGCTCCTTTCGCGTGGCGTTCCTTGGCACGCGTTTAAGTGTGGGATTGGCAGGAACGCTAGACAAGGTGAGACTTCTCAGGCTTTCGTCTTTCACTACTTTAGTCGCCGAACTGGTAGTGCTGCTAGTAGATGCACGTTCCAAACTCGTACCTTCCTCTCCTGCTTCTGTCGTCGATTCTGCCACCGAAGACATTGACCGCCTTTTCCGCCTAGCTGCTTCTTGCGCTCGTCGCTTGGAAAGCCGTTCTTCTCGCTCTTCTTCTGTCTCTGTGGCTCGCTTTTGCCTGCCTAAGCGCTGTGACTGTAGGCGGCATCTCATGGCTTGACGAGAGGAGCGGACTCAGGCCGTAACTGCCACCGCGCAAGGCGACGGTGAGCCCCCGCTCTTACACAGATGGTATGACGTCACGCAGCGCGCAGCGCCACTGATGAGAGGAGCAGAAGTCAGGCCGTAACTGCCACCGCCAAGAAGTTCTGCAATGAAACGGCGGTGTTAAAGGAAAGGCCTCATTTTGTTGAGGCATAAGGAGTATTTTCAGCGTCACCGTTATTTTGGTATGGATATATGAGATCTAAGACTTCTTGTATTTGAGGACAAATTCAAGAAACAAGTATTTGCGGAATGAGCAGCGAAATAAAATGCTTTTAAGTCAACTTTTAATGACTTAACTATTCATACTTGTTGCAGAGAATCTGGGACGAGGCTTGTACATTGAGGCATGTTTTCTAGTTTGACATATTGTAACATTTGACTCTGTTGTCGGCTCCTTTAGAGCTTGTGTAACGTTTGCGTGAACCCCGGCAGCGATTTCGAGTGGCGCCTGCGATGGGGCGTGTTACCCACGTGAGAACGCCTCGTCATGCGGCATGTCATGCCGAATGACCAATGCCCGAACTGCGGCCGCACGGAAACCATGAGGCACGCGTTCTTTGAATGCCCAGTCGAGCTGGTCCTGTGGCGCTTCGTGAGAACGTTCTCTGTGTACGGTGGCCCTGGCGCCAGGCCACCACGCAGATGTTTTGCGCGGCTAGTAGTCGTCTGTGTATATTGGCTGTGGAAGAGGCGTTGCCTTGCTGAAGTTCGTAGATAACCAGCCAGGGCCATGTACCCAGCGCTGCAGCGACTGCGTCTTCTATTGTGGAAGTATCTCTGTGATCAACTGGACAGAGATGGAGAGGTGCGGTTTCTGCAGCTCTGGCACACCCGTTTCTTCGTCGTTCGGGACGGCAGGCTTGTTATGCCAGCTTTGCCATACTAACCCCCCACCCCCCCCTTTTGTTACGTACCTCGAATCATGAGGAGTGTATTGCCATATAAGATTTAATCATCTGTCATTAAGTTTCTCATTTGTTATTCCTTTTGAGCTTGTGTTCTGTGATGTTGCTAGTATCGCACCTTTCTTTGTTCTCCCATGTATACACTACAGTGCGTGTTTGTGTATATTACAAGTACCTATGTGTGTGGAAGACAATAAATTCCCTCTATTCGTCAGGCGCCCGCGCACCCCTTTTGAACACCTTGTGTTCAGTGTGGTTCTGTTTGTGTTGTGGCGTCGCAGGTGCCTCGCTGAGGCGCGCCGAACTCCCACCCGAGCAATGTACCCAACCTTGCAGAGGCTGCGCCTCGTCATCTGGAAGTATCTGTCTGAGCAATTAGAAACTAACGGCGAGGCGCGGTTTCTGCGGCGCTGGCACACGCGCTTCTATGTTGTACGAGGCAGGAGACTTGAGATGCCTGTCGTCCTTTATTAGAACCCTCCTCGTTTACACTGTTTTCCCCTCTCTGGGGAATCATGTGATATTTAGTTTAATATGCATATGTAACCTATAGTGTTTAATATAGTGCTTTGTTTTGTGAGTAATGTGCGTTTTTGTATGTATGTATGTATGTATGTACCCAATAAAATCTCTTTCTGTGTTTACAGTTTTGGTCTCGACATCACACATATGTCAATGTAAAATGTCTAATAAAGCTTTCTAAACAAACATTGCGCTGGGCAATTAAAACATGCCTTTCAAGTTTTCACCTTCTATCGACACTGACAGATACTGCTCCTTTCCTTTCATATATTACGTGGAAGTGCTAGCAGAGGCAGTCAAATTCTCAGACTCCTTCTATGCTTGTGCTCTGTGTTGGGCAAATAAAACAAACCTTTAAGTTTTTCCCTTGAATTGACGTTGACTGGGTCTTTCATTTATTATAATACGTTGGGAGAGTTAGCAGAGGCGTTCAAATCTCTCAGACAGAGAGACTTAGCGCAACGAATAAGTGCCGAGTAATTCTTGTGAAAATTAGAATAAACCCGGAGAGAGGATTAAGAAATAAAGTGGACAAAAAGAGGGAGATAAGGAACGCCCTCGAATTCCCCACTCCCAAAAATATGCATCCGTATTTTAATAAACAACGAACGGAGAAGGGAGATAAGGCCTTAAATCTAAGGTTCGGAAACCTGGGGTTCTTTAACGTGTACTGACATCGCACAGCACATGGGCACCTAGCTTTTCGCCTCCATCGAAAATCGGCCGCCGAGGCCGGGATTCGATCCTGCATCCTGGGGAATAGTAGTCGAGTGCCGTAACCACTGTGCCGCCCCAGAGGAGGTGGCCAAGACCCGTAGTCAAAAACCACTGAACAAAAAATTCAGATAATATGGACACCCACGCACGCGGCCGTACCTGGCAACGAGACAACCCATGAGCTAACTCGAGCACTCTACTTTCGGGAAGCCATAGGGCCTCGACGACTGGGTAACGAGGAGCGGTTGCTAAATTATGGAGAAACCATTATCGATTAGCACGTAGGCTGGGACCCCCGCCAGACCCAGAAACAAAGCTGCTGCACGGAGGCGCAATGAATCCACTCTTAGCGTAGTATACCCCGAGATGATAGATGTAGTAACTGTGGGACGAGAGTGACCCTTGACCACATAATATGGGAATGCCCGCACTCTCTCACGGTGGGAGAAGTACAGAGAACTGGGAGATCCTGCTGCAAAGCTCGGACCCTGAGCTCCAGCTGAACATCGTCCACCTTGCGGATGAAGCTGCCATGGGCCAAGGCCTGCCAGGCAGCCTTTAACGCGGCGGTCTCCGTCTCCCAGGCCTACGTGCCGGCGGCGAGGGTGATCGGCTTCTCCTGGTGGAAATAAAGTTTTTCAATTCAACACAGTTGTGCACGCAGCGTCGTTAGGAAAGAAATTGTGGGGTTTAAGCATAGCTTGAGCATAGTGGCAGAGCGGAAACTGTGAGCATTGCAGTTTGTTTAATTTAGCTTTTGGGAAGGAAGGAATCTTGTACTTTTCAGTGAATACTACGGACTTGTGGATACCTACGCCTACCAAGGTCCAAGCCGTGTTTCATATTGTTCCTTGTATATTGTACACTGGTTTATGAGAAAAGAAATAGTGGCTAATAAAATGATAAAATGACTATGGAGCGGCCAGTATGTCAAACGACGACATGTAATGAGCGCAAGTGACTGGAAATCAATACATATACTTAGCTATGACTGGTAATGCCTACACAGACTAGGCATAACTCAGTAATCAATAAATATGCTTAGCTATGAATGGCAATGCCTACAAGGACTATAGTCCTTGTAGGCATAACGCAGTAACCTCGGAACGACCAGTATCAAACGACTACATCCAATGACCGCAAATATAAAGGTCGCAGGCTTCCGCCCTTCTCGTAACCGATATCTAAGGAACTGTGTACAAAGAGAATTCATTGTGTATATACATACATACGAAAACGCACGTTCCGCACAGAGACCAAATCACTATACAAAACACTTTAGGGCCCTTATTCATAATAAAGTCAAAAACACGATTCCACAGTGAAGGAAAAACAATAGAAAGGGGGGGGGGGGGGATTTCTAATGAAGTACGACAGGCATCTCAAGTCTGTTCCCCCGTACAACATAGAAGCGCGTGTGCCAGCGCCGCAGAAACCGCGCCTCGCCGTTCGTTTCAAATTGTCTAGACCGATACCTCCGGATGACGAGGCGCAGCCCGTGCAAGGCTGGGTATATTGCGCGGGCGGGAGTGTGGCGCGCCTCAGCGAGGCACCTGCGACGCTACAACACAAACAGAACCACAGTGAACACAAGGTTATTTTTTCCAGAGGTGATAGGGTCGGTTCTTCAATGGTATGACCAACGATTAAATCTAGAGCCATGATTCTCTACCAGGTACAATGCAGTAGGCACGTAAGATTGATGTGGAGCTAAATATGATACGAGCATCCTAATTTGGTTTCATTTGTGATTAGCAAGCTAATAATTTTATTGCACGCAAGCCTCTCATGGCGTCTCCAAAGCCTAGCGCTTTGTTTTGTTAGCTAAAACAATTATGTTACTTATGTCTGTTTTAAGGAATTAAAGTTCCACGGATAGGGTTACATCCAGATATTTTTATGATTCCACTACGACGTGAGCCAGATATGTGGTACGTTTTTTGGTTTGTCGGTTGGTTTGCAGTGTTCAACATCCCAAAGTGACCCAGGCGGTGATACAATTGAAGAGTTCCATAAATTTCGACCAGATGGGGATCTTCAGCGTGCACCCACATTGCACAGCACACGGATGCCACTCTGTTTCGCCTCCATCGAAACGCTGCCACCGGCGGTAGGGTTTAAACAATGGGTATTCCGGAGGAGTAGTCGGGCATCGTAACCACTGCGTTACCGTGGCGGGGGTCACACCTGGACTACGGCAAAGATGAAACATACTACGTTGCATTTGTGATAATTAACCTGCATTCCTTCGTGTGAAATTTTGTTGAATTCGTTTTGTAGAGATAATTGACGAGATGCGTTACTACGGTTGATAAACATAATCGTCAGCGAACATACGAATTTTACTGTTCACATTCGGAGCACACCTTTTATATAGAGAAATTTTAGAAGGGGAACTCGGACTGAACCATGAAGTACTGCAGATGCTACAGGGAGGGTGCGGGTTGGGTGTACGATTATTTAGATGAACTGAATGTCGTTTGATAGAAATAGTTCATTACCTTCATTTTATTAGGCTGGATATTAAGCACATAAATAGCATTTGTTAGTTAAAGTAGACCATATTAGCCCTCCCTCATGCACCTAGACATTATTACAGGCCAAATGTTAGCCCTTAGAACAATTCTTTGTGACCGGTTGGTATTTTGAGCAATGAGATATTTAGAAGATAAATGTGGCAGCATGCAATAATCAGGTTTTGATGCCGCTCGCCGCCGTAGAGTTTCGGCCGTTTATGACACAGCTACCGCTTGCGCAATTATTTATGTTGAGTTCGCTAATCGCCCACGAGGCTTCTGATAGCTTCTCGCTCTTAAGAAGTTCGAGGACAGTGTGAGACGGGGGCGCTGCCGGGTGCCCCTTCCTGGAAGGGAAGCCGCACAAATCTCTGATGGTGCCGCACGTCTGCGGCCATGACCGCCGCTGCCTGTAAGTGGTGCAGGTCAAGGGGCTTTCCACTTAAGAAACATAACAAACGCAGGTTCTAATAAATCGCAGGATGATACCACCTCACATGATTCTCTTTTTGGGCCGCTGTGAAGAAATTAGGTAAGGAAAAGTTTAAAAAGCAGTAAAGAACTCGCAGATAAGATTTGGCAGGCATTTTAAAGCGTACTCTCTGATGCCTGTAAGCGCGCAAGGATCTGGGATAAGCGCGCACCGTCTCCACTTCACGAGGGGAGACGGTGCGGTTAAAGTGAAGCCACCATGTTCAGGTGAGCAAAGAAAGCCCCGGGCCGCAGCACGCTGGGACGCCGCAGTTTCGCGCACAGGGCCGTGATGCCGTGAAAACACGTCTTTGTAATCTCGAGCGCTTTAAAATGCCGATGCAGCAATGCTTGTTGCATCAGCGGTGAGTTGAGATAGCTGTTGCATCAGAAGTGAATATGAGAAAGCTGCTTCTTGGAAGTTGGCGTGGTGTCTGTTTTAAGTAATAGCTTATAGAGTTCGTTCGGTCGACAAGTCAAGTAGTGGTAGATGTAGTAGTAGTAGTAGTACTGGTAGTAGTAGTAGTAGTAGTAAGTAGTAGTAGTAGTAGTAGTAGTAGTAGTAATAGTAGTAGTAGTAGTAGTAGTAGTCGGCACCACGTGTCGAAAATTATCGTCGCTGCCTAAAAATCGTACCATGGTAATTTCCGCTTCTAGTGATTGATTATTGATAGAAGCTTAAAACTATGAACAGTTAGTGAAGTCACCGTTTTAATTGATTATTTGATTAATTAAGCAAATAAAAACAAAAATAAAAAAACGTTTGAGAGGTGTAAAAAGCTGAGAGTGAAAAGGCAATGCATAATAATTCTAATTGAGCAAACTTCAAAATGCCTAATTCAATTGTAATTGAAATAATTGAAGTATAAAACTTTTGAAAAGGATTTAAATGTGTCAGAATGCTAACATTGAGAGCCTGTGGCTGATGATGTTCATTAGAAAATATAATGTATATCTGATCAAGTAATTAACTTATATAATTTAAAAAGAATTGGAGAAATGACTGACTATTTTCAAAGATCAGTGAAATAACAAGCTAGCGAACGTAAGCGAAACATGAAGGACAGAAAGAACATAAACGCACCAAGTCTTCCCCAAAACTTCAAACAAATGGTGCGACTAAGGGTATGACGCGATAGCATATCACGCATACGGGGGATGTTTCTCACCTTTGAAATTGTGTCTTATTTTATATTTTTTATTTTTCAAAATTTGACATCTGAACTCTGTTCCTAAAATTTTTAATTTCTTAAATGAATGAACTGATCAATTACCCGATCTGAAGTTTAGTTATTTAGCATCGTCAAGCATTGCCTTTCACTCTGAGCATTTTAACCCCTTTGTACCCTCCTTTGTTTAGTGTTTCGTTTTTTTGGTTATTTCAATCAATTACACTCTCGACCTGCCCCTTTGGTGCAGTGGTTAGGGTGTTCGACGCCTGTGGCCAAGGATGAGAGATCGAATCCCGGCGGTGAAGGCGACTTTCCGACGGAGACGAAAAGCAAGGCGCCCGTGGGTTGTACGTGCGATCTCAGTGCCCGTTAAAGGACACCAGGTATTCAAAATTTCTGGAGCACTCTACAGAGGCGTGTCTCATAGCCTGAGTCAATTTGGGACGTTAAATTTCCGCAAATCAAGAAACAGACGAACTATCCAGTTACATACTAAATGTTATGAATGTCATGAAGCATTGTCTTTTCATTCTAAGCATTTGATACCTTCGAACTCACCTTTTTTTACAATTTTTCATTTCTTTCAACTATATAAATTATTTGATTGAGGAATTCCGCAAACTAAAAATCTTAGCCAGCCTCATCAGCCATTGGTTTTTCATACTGAGAATTCTGATACCACTGCACCACTGAACACCCCCCCCCCTCCCCCACGTGGTCCAATTTGTAATTTCTTTAGTGAAACAGTTAATTACAATGATTTAGATAACTCCTTACAGCCTATCACACATCAATCACTTATCAACTACTAGAAACACAAATTACCATGTGCGATTTCCTACGCAAATCCTGATCATTTCAGACCCGCGGTGCCGACTATTGCCACCTTCTGCTACTGAGTACTCATAATACTCCTACGAGTTGTGTAAGCTATCGCTTAATAAGTCTTTCGCTTTTACGGCTGTATGTATCATGAACTAGAATTACTCGAAAAAGCGCCGAAAGTCTGCATCGACTACGGTACCAAGGTGGGGTGATACCCGCTTTTTGCCCATCACAAGATGCCGCCATCGCTTCAGACTTCAGAGTTACAAGGACAGGGACCATTTTGCAACGTTCAGCAAAGGTGCCTCATTGAGATGGAAACAAGTCGCAAGCAAAGAAATAAAAACTGTTTTCATGATGCCTACCAGAAAAACATCATAATATCTGAGGAGTAAAGGAATAGAATAACTGTTATAAACCAGCTGCCAAGAACCAAGATAACTCAAGAACGGTACGCAACATGGCCTCGCTAACTGCAAGCCCGTGCCAGCAATACGCACCGTCAGCTTTCTCATTGCGACTTTTCTGTTGTCTTGTCCTTGCTAATTCGGTACCGTTAACGTACGCATATGAGAATACGGATCAGCGAAGATGTGCATAGAGTTTCATCTCATTTCTGCACAGATACGATACTTGCCGTTGGTGGTAAATTTCTCGCATAACTTGTGATATATCGTATCATCCAAGCGATAACGTCTGATTTGAATCATAATTCTTAATAGTCAATTGCCTTCGTTATTCGTTCGAATGGACTGCTGACTAGCTTTTTTATAGGTTCCGATTTTGAGTGAGAAATGCAGGAGCCTTATAAACCACGGTCGCCCACTGGTGGTGCCAGCAACAGGAGCTGCAAGGTGTGTCCAGTGCAGTTTGTAATTAGGACAGTTTGTAATTAGAGCAACCATACGAAGGTGTCAGAATGTTGGAGCTTACTCATTTACTATAATATTGTGACATATATGCCCTGCATCGCTGGACGTAAAAGAAGACAACGATCAGAAGGAGTGACACAGAAGACGACAAGGTGGCAGCAACGTTCAGTGCTGGAAGAAGGTTAACGCTGCTGTGATTCTGTGCTTTGTGTACTGCGTCATCCTGGACTAACCTTCGTGCACTAACCTTGCTACGTAACATCTTGGTGGAGGTGATCAAGATCCCCGTGTGCACACATAAATCCATTTAAGCTGGACCGGTGACCTGGGGACCTGAGAAATTTGCAAGCAAAAGCTTCACGACTTGTTCGGAAAGCCCATTGGACGGGCTCTCGCAGCCAAAACCAAACTTTCGTCTCGCGCCCAATCCACCACGGAGTCCTACCTGGCCTACATTCAAGACGTGCTCGCGTTGTGTCGCAAGGCGAACAGCTCCATGCTGGAAAGTGAAAAGGTAGGGCACATCCTCAAGGGCATCGCAGATGACGCGTTCAACATCCTCTTCTGCATGGATTGCTCTACCGTCGAGTCGGTGCTTCAAGTTTGCCGAAGATTCGAGCAGGCTAAACAACAACGCCTGGTACATCGCTTTGAGCGCCTTCCGAACACGGCAGCCACATCATCCTGCGATGATCTGGCTCCTCTGCAACAGCCTTCTCAGTCCGCAACAATGACTCGGATCGTCAGGCGAGAACTCGAGGCATTAGCTCCTGCACCATTCCCCTCTCCATTGCCTGACACCGTGGCCATGATACAGGCTGTTGTCCGACACGAACTTGCCAACGTCGGTCTTTCCTCCAACCCCGTACCGCCCTCGTCACCATCGCATCCTGTTCCTGTAGTGGCTGCTGCAACCACTAGCCAAGCTCCCCCACGTCGCTACGTTAATCGCAATCCTGCAGAGTG
Source organism: Amblyomma maculatum (assembly GCF_055883805.1). Lineage (NCBI taxonomy): Eukaryota > Metazoa > Arthropoda > Arachnida > Ixodida > Ixodidae > Amblyomma > Amblyomma maculatum. The sequence continues at coordinate 184,524,862 of NC_139349.1, forward strand.
GCGCACCTCAGATGACAGGCCAATTTGTTTTATTTGCTGTCGAGCCGGCCACACTTCCCGTTATTGCCGCAGTCGCACCTTCCCCACATCTCGTTCCTATTACAACGCTGACCATTGGTACTACTACGGACCTCGACGCTTCCCTGCCCAACCTGAACAGCTCCGCCGCGCATATGATGGACCTGGACAATTCCCTGCTCACACAGATGAACCTCACACCGAAGCCGTCTCAAGTGTCCGTCACTCAAGCCGATCTCTGTCTCCACGGTCTCGTCAATCTCGTTCACCGCTACCTCGTCGCAACTCCTCCCCATCATACGCCGGCGCCCACTCGGGAAACTAGCGAGTCCAGCGCCCGGGAGTGACGCTGCATTACCGACCCGGACTGTCAACTCGGAACTGACCCTCGCACTCAGACGTAACCTCATTGACATTTTTGTGGACGGAGTCTCAGTTTCTGCTCTTATTGACACTGGCGCCCACATTTCCGTCCTCAGTTCCTCGCTTCGTCAACGCCTCAACAAAGTCCTCACACCCGCTTCCTCATCTACCGTTCGTGTTGCTGATGGCAATACAGCTACTGTGATCGGTATGTGTACTGCGAGAATTACCATTGCCGACCGCTATATCTCTGTCCTATTTACAGTCCTCACCAGTTGCCCTCACGACGTTATATTAGGACTCGACTTTTTAACTGCACATTCCGCGCTCATTGACTGTTCTTCTGGACTGCTTCATCTGGCCCTGCCACTCTGTCCTGACAAGCAGGCCTCTGATACCTCAACGCTCCGTCTCCGCTCCTCTACATTTACTCGTCTGCCACCAGGAGCTGCAGTGTATGTGCTCATGTCGCCTTTCCCCTCCGTTCCTGATGGCGACTACGTTGTTTGCCCCATAACCGACGTGACACTGCAGCGTAGAATCGCTCTCCCTCATAACATCGTGCACGTAGAAAATAACGCTTATATTCCAGTCTTGAACTTCGGCCTTTTTGTGCACGTTCTTGCTGAGGGCATTACTCTCGCCGAACTGACCCCACTGTCTGACGTCACAGTTGCCGCTCTTTTGCCTGACCCTACTGCTAAAGTGTCGACACGACCTGCACCGTCCCCATCTCTGGAGGCCCGCATATCAGGAATGGTTGCATCTAATTTGCGCCCTGACCGTGCTACAGCACTTGCGAGTCTTCTGAATTCGTACAGCGATATTTTCGATTTTGGTGACCGCCCCTTAGGACAAACGTCCCTCGTTACACATCGTATCGACACCGGAGACGCCCGCCCAATTCACAGAAGACCTTATCGAGTCGCCATTTCTGAACGACGCGTCATACAAGATGATGTGGACAAGATGTTAGCAAAAAACATTATAGAGCCTTCGAGCAGTCCCTGGGCGTCGCCTGTCGTGCTTGTTAAAAAGGACAATACCTGGAGATTCTGCGTTGATTACCGACACCTCAACAAAATTACAAAGAAAGACGTTTACCCGCTCCCCAGGATAGATGATGCCCTCGACTGCTTACACGGTGCCAGCTATTTCTCTTCCATTGATCTTCGGTCCGGTTATTGGCAGATCGCAGTCGACGAACGGGACCGAGAGAAGACGGCCTTCGTCACTCTCGATGGCCTGTATCTATTCAAGGTGATGCCTTTCGGCCTGTGTAATGCGCCCGCAACATTCGAGCGCATGATGGACTCTCTCCTGCGCGGCTTGAAATGGACGACGTGCTTGTGTTATCTCGATGACGTCATTGTATTTTCTTCTACATTCGAGAGCCATCTCCATCGCTTTGATGCCATTCTTTGCGTCTTCCGAAGAGCTGGCCTTCAGCTGAACTCGAAGAAATGTAGCTTCGGCCTACGTGAAATCAAGGTGCTCGGTCACGTGGTCGACGCCCGTGGCGTTCAACCCGATCCAGACAAAATGCGTGCTGTAAGTTCATTTCCTACACCCCGTTGTACCAGTGACGTGCGTAGTTTTATTGGGCTTTGCTCCTATTTTCGGCGTTTTGTACCTAACTTTGCGGAGACGGCTCGTCCACTCACCAATCTTTTGAAGAACGACGCTCCATTTTGCTGGGACGAAGAACAATCCCAAGCCTTTTCTGCGCTCATTGCAGCCCTCACCAACCCGCCCGTCCTGGCACACTTCAATCCTTCGGTGCCAACGGAGGTACGCACCGACGCCAGTGGTCACGGTATTGGTGCCATACTCGCCCAGCGGCAGATGGGTCGCACTCGCGTCATTGCTTATGCCAGTCGCCTCCTTTCTGCCGCTGAACGAAATTACTCGATCACAGAACGTGAGTGCTTAGCCCTCGTGTGGGCCATTACAAAGTTTCGCCCTTACTTGTTTGGCCGTCCGTTCTCCGTCAACACCGACCACCATGCCTTATGCTGGCTTTCTACGCTGAAGGACCCTACTGATCGCCTAGGTCGTTGGGCCCTCCGCCTTCAGGAATACACTTTTTCTGTCGTCCACAAGTCTGGCCGGCTGCACGCTGACGCCGATTGCCTGTCCCGCAACCCGGTAGATCCCCCACCTGCGAGCGAGTGCAACGATGACACATATGTATTGGCCATCTCTGACCTTTCAAACATTCCCCATGAGCAGCGCTTAAATCTGAAGCTTTGCAGCATAATCAATCGCCTCAGCACTGAACACCTTGATGCTACCCTTGCTCTGTTTGTGCTCAACAACGGCACCTTATACCGACGGAATATGCGACCAGATGGCGCCGAGCTTCTGCTCGTAGTCCCCGAACACCTGCGTACCACCGTTCTTCAACAGCTGCACGACGCACCCACAGCGGGTCATCTTGGCGTATCTCGTACGTACGATAGCGTCCGCCGCCGCTTCTTTTGGCCAGGTCTCTATCGCTCTGTTCGTCGTTACGTTGCTTCTTGTGACCGGTGTCAGCGACGGAAGAAGCCCTCGGCTATGCCTGCTGGATCCCTTCAGCCGATCGACATCCCAGTAGACCCGTTTTCCCGAGTTGGCCTTGACCTCCTCGGGCCTTTCCCACTTTCTGCGTCGGGAAATAAATGGATTGCAGTGGCCACGGATTATACTAGGCGCTACGCTGTCACCCGAGCGATACCCACCAGCTGTGCAACTGATGTGGCTGCGTTTCTTCTCCATGACGTCATTTTGCTCCATGGTGCTCCACGCCAGCTGCTCACTGACCGTGGCCGTTGCTTTCTTGCTCGAGTAGTGGATGAAATTCTTCGGTACTGCTCCATTAAGCACTATTTTACCACCGCTTACCATCCACAAACGAACGGCCTCACCGAACGCTTCAACCGCACGCTCACGGACATGCTCTCTATGTATGTCTCGGATGATCACCGTGACTGGGATATTAATTTGCCGTTTGTAACGTTCGCGTACAATTCCTCTCGTCACGACACAATGGGCTACTCACCGTTTTATCTTCTGTACGGCCGCGACCCTCCCCTTCCTTTTGACAGCGTATTGCCTCCCACCGCTAACGCCAGTTGCTACGTTCGTGACGCCATCTCCCGAGCTGACGCAGCCCGTGTTATTGCTCGCCGACGACTGTCCTCCTCCCAAAATTCTCAAAAAGGGCGCCATGATTCTCGCCACCGGGATGTCCACTACTCTCCGGGCTCTCTAGTCTTGCTCTGGACTCCCGTTCGTAAAGTTGGGCTGTGCGAGAAGCTTTTGCCATGCTACGCAGGACCCTACCGTGTTTTACGGCCAATCACTCCTGTGACATACGAAGTCGCCCCTGTACATCCGCCGCGACAGTCCTCTATGCTACGCACCGAGATTGTTCATGTCGCCAGAATGAAGCCCTACTACCCATCCAGTAGTTCGTCCTAGTGCGCACCGGGACTGGGCTTTTTGTGTGTGTGTGTGTGGGGGGGGGGGTTATGTGACATATATGCCCTGCATCGCTGGACGTAAAAGAAGACAACGATCAGGAGGAGTGACACAGAAGACGACAAAGTGGCAGCAACGTTCAGTGCTAGAAGAAGGTTAACGCTGCTGTGATTCTGTGCTTTGTGTACTGCGTCATCCTGGACTAACCTTCGTGCACTAACCATGCCACCTAACAATATTATAGGGCACTGATCTTAGGCGTAAGAGTAAACTGTTCTGTAAAAAGTTATCATAAAAACTACTGACTATAGTTTTCTCGTGGCCGCGAACGTTTTCACCCGTGAACTTGTCACAGTTGGAAATACAAAAGAACTTGATGTATGCGAGTGATAAGCGCTGTAAAAGAAATTAAGGGCTCGTGCCTGAAGCGGCCAGAAAGAATATCCCGTCGGCGCTTTTATTGCATAGTACTGCATATTGATGAAGCGTACGCAATCTCAGTAACTACCGGTACCTCAAGAAGTTAAGTGTTTCTGAAAGCCGGAAATATATGCATGTTAATTTTTTTTAAATGCAATCAGTGAACTTCCGCGCTATAGAAAGGAATGGAGAAAAACCGTAATTCAAAACAATAAATATTGAAGGGTAGTAGTAATAACATCTCGAATACAACCCGGTGGATTGTATCGAGATGCATGAGAAAAAAACAAAAAAGACAGGACACGTTGTATGTAGTCCTTAACGAAACAAGCGAGAAAACCAGAAGCTGCAATGGGGTAGCAAAATCAGTGTTCAAATTGTTATCTTGTAGGTACATGTTGGGGCAAAGTGCAGCAGCAAAAGGACCAGAACAAGAATGACTTCTGCAAAACAGTATAGCGCGGCCTTTTCTATGCCACCATTTCCCCTAACGTTCATATGAATTCATGAACGTTCATGAATTCATAATTGCTCAACACTCAGGTATAGTCCTAAAGTTTTTTGCGTTTGAAATTTGTAGTCGCAATGGTGCTTTGAAAGCGAACACTTGCTTTCCTTACCTAACAGTTTGTAGCGAGTGTTTGCGCTCCTGAGAGCCTTAAATTATGAACATGACGTCATTGACCGTCTTTTTAAGTAGCAGTGAGGGAAACGACACGTAACAAAAGTTATAATATTATGTCGGGGCACACCTAGGGCTAACAAATGCGTCCAAAGACTGCCGGGCCATTATAGCCTTGTTCTGGGCTTGCGAACGTTTTTATGTAGGGTAATGAAGCTCCGTTCTTTTTTTTTTTTTTGCCTCTGACCCTTTCGAAGGCAGGTCCAGTATTCCTGGGCCCTGGACAGGGCCGGGTAGAACATCGAACGCAATTTCTCTGTCGTCGCTGCCTTGGAAGACTTCAACATAACACTGACACTCCTGGAAGTTCGGAATTCTTTTTGTGATCTATTATAGCGGAGTTTTATTTTTCCCGGTACTGACGAAAAGAGGGGCGTGTTTATCTGAAGCTGTGTCTTTGTGTCATGTGTGCAATAGGTAACATTCACTAAGGAATCCGATATACTGTTACATTCACGACATGTAAGGACTGCGATTGAGTTTAAAGAAATATGAAACTGTGTCTATTATCAAACAATTCATACTGCGATGTATGCGGCACGATTCTTGGTTTGCTTTCTCACGTTTTCTCACTCACGTTTGTTTGCTTTCACTGAAAATGGTATGCTTGAGAATTGGCGTCAAAACGTGGAGCAGAAAGGACTCTATAGAGAATGCGATAAGGATGTGATAAGGACACTTGATTAGTTATACGTTTTAGGAAGTAGAGAAGAATGGATATGACGCAGCTCTTTAATCTGACTTTAACTCGACAGAGTGCGAAAATATGAAAGGAGATGCTACAAAAGCCCCGAGACAAAAAAACAACAACAACAGAGTGGAATAAATATTTGTTTACAATAACAATGCACTCGTATTTTTTACTTTGCGTTTGCTTGCTTCTGTTATAATTCTTATGTTCTACGTTTCCGATATATTGTGGTTCTGTCATGAAGACAAAACACATATACATGCATCTGTTCTTGCAGTTGTTGTTCTCAGAGCGCTTCCATAGGCAGAATTTGTTTTCGCGAACAATAACCGATACCCAGTGAGAGATTGCAGAAAACGTATTTCAGTTACCCAGTGCGTTACCTTGTGAAAGAGTAATTGAATATGTACAGAATTACAGGGCATGTTTATTGATCACATATAATCAGATATTTCTAACATTTTATGCGCAATTCTGGTTAGGAATTAGCGTGCATATTTAGATGTATTTTAGTGGCTTGGGCAGACGGACACGCACGAGATATTTCCGACTCGTGCATTCCTTTGAGGAAGAAGAGACGTCGTGTTCGCCGAGATGGAGACCACGGACAAAAGCGGCCCGGCCCCATTTGAGACTTCCACCGCACTGGGCCCGGAGTCCACCGCCACCGGCAGGCGACACAAGAAGCACAAATCACGAGGCGGCAAGCACCGACGCGACAGCGAGGTTAGCGACGGCGGCGTGAGGTAAGGTGCTCTTCACACCTCCAGCCTTAGTAAAACCCCCGGCCCTCGCGAGGGAGACCATGGAATAATCTACGATCTAGGAATATTTTACGGAAAAATCTATCTCTGACAAAGGAATATCCTCCCGCATTCCGTTTCCCACATTGTGAACTAGAACCCCATGCAGACAAGGTAATCGAAACCACGGCATGATTCTCTCCGCCTTTTAGTAGTGCATTTCATTTGACGTGTGCGCAGTTATGGAAGCTCTTTACACTCTCATCGTCGTCAATCTCAATTGATTGTCGTCCACATTTTGCATGAAGATGACGCCTATTAGGAAGCCAAAAGGCAGCATGGGAACCATCCTCGCCGAAATCGAACTAGTGCACTGTGTCAAGAGAAGCAATGGCTGTTTGTTTATTTTGGGTTCAGGTTAAGACGAATGAATGTGCAGCAAACAAGTTGTAGTCTCTAGATGCATGATGTCAGAATTTTTTGCCCCTTGCAAATAGCATGTGTAACATGTCTCGCCAGATTGGCGTGGTATATTTTGCCATGTGTTACATATGCTGCTAACAATCGGCCTGGCCGAAAATAATCTTGATATGTCTGAGATACGAAACGCGGGATTGTTGCGTTAATTGGTACGCCAGACCTTCTCTCTGTACTTTAGCACAGCACTAATCTCAGCTCCACACGTCTCGGTCACTCAATGGCTAGGCCTCTCGACTACTGCTTCAAAACAAATCAGGTCTGAACCCGGCCGTAGTGGCGTGGTTTTTTTTTTTTTGAGGTTTAAGCGCAAACACCGCCCATGGGCTGTGCCACATCTGTGCAGGGTACAGATCGCGAAGTGGTAGATATTTACTTAGGAGCCCTCCTCTACTGCAGGTAGTGTTATACACCTGCTTTCACTTCATTCTTCTCATTTAATTAAAGATGGCTTTCATTCGTTTCAATGATGATTAGATGAAATTGAAAAAAATTTAGCTGGTCCACTGGGTCGCACCTAACGTCATGCATTGGATAAACTTCGGTTCAAACGGTACATAAACAACCCGTAATACTACACCAGGAAAGTCATTCAAACAATGTCAAAACATACCCAGCGCTACTAACACAATTATTCAAATACTCCCAAAATACTTCTAAACATATCAAGCACCTCATCCGGTCCTCTACCTATTGCTTCCAAAATACCTCATACTAGGCCAACTCCAACGAAACCTACAAATCGTGGGAGATCACTTTCCTTTACTGTCAGGTAGCCACCGGGCCTAATAGTTCATATGATGGCGGCAGTTATATATGGGGGAATCATCGCATGTGTTACTTCCCTGGTTATTAGAGCAGGCGCTACCCGTGTACATTATAACTGTTTGGGTCGATATAGGGCTGTAATCGTTGTTCCGTGTTTATGGTCACTTCTGCATTAGGGAGGAGAAACCACGGAAGATTTTAACAGTTTTTTTAACATCAGCCTCGCTATGCGGGAGATCCCTTTTCTTTACGGTGAGGTAGCCACCGGTTATATATTCTCGGATTATCTGGGGTGAACGTAAGCAAGATAAGTATATTGTCTACCTTCTTTAAAGAAAAATATGCATGTATTAGATACCTCTGGACTATTATGCCAAATGAATTATGGAAAGCCAACAAACCCGATGTTATTTCTTCTTCTGGACGAACTGCTTCAAAAATGCTTCGCTTAGAAAAGAAAAAACGTTGCCGTCGCAATTCAGCAAAACATCAGCACAAGTGGATTTAAAGCTAACGTGCAGGCCATGTAAAACTTAGGCTTACCTTTGTGCCAAGATCGAGTCCCCTCCTCTTCGCTCTTTCAGGTATGTTGTACGATTTTACTGTACTGGCTTCCATCAAATCGACAGTGTGTGGCACATGCCCAATCTTCAGCATTTTTGTTTTGTGTTTTGTTTTGCTAATCTCGATAACAAATTCAAGTCAGAGCTCGCCAAATGTTATGTTTTGATTAATATCTTGGAAACGCTTGCCGATTTCGCACAACATAGCGGTGTTCGGACTACAAGCATTGTGTAATGTGCTCCGGCGACGCGTGGTTTTCGCCCCCGATAGGAATCCGAGCAAGTTGTCAATATCTACGATAATACCTCTATTGCTAACCGTCAAGAAAGGCAGTGTAGTGGTAGCAGTAATAAATCTTATTCATCTTGTGGTGTTATTCCGGTGGCCTTCCTGAGGCAAGGACTCTGCTGAGGAATGCCGCTTGCCAAGCTACAGGATCAGCTGGCATTTTAACAGAATCTCTGAGGTAGCCAAGTTTATCTATTACATCTCGCAGCTACCACTACTTTCGGATGTAGGTGTGCACTGGTGTGAAACCACTTAAGGTGGATACGCATAAGGAAATTTGGGTTACTGCGTGTTTTCTCCGTTGTAAACGTATTTCTTCATATCTGAATACCTACTGGCGACTCGTCTTTTCTATCAAGCGAAAGACCCAAAGCATTCGTCACGAAGTACGATGGATGACTGAATGCATTCTAAACTCTTTTAACCCTTCAATGTGCAACGCTGTCCCTGGGTTAACACACTATGAGTAGAGCAGCACTGCTTCACCCTGGAGCATCCTTCGTTGTGCAAATGCCATTTGTTTGGCGTCAAAAAGCGGATGCTGTGTTTCCTTGTGGCCGCAGCGCGCGGCAGTCCTCACAGTGCCCAGGACAGTGCTGAAGCGATTTCTTACTTACAGACCCCAGTTCTCTCCTTCGCTTCTTTTTATATGCACCTCTTTCATTTTACACAACGCTGTGTAGCCAACCGGAAACTTATGATTATTATTCGCAGTGCCATATCCCTGCCTTGCCGTTTCTCACGCAGGGTGGTTAGCCCGGGGACACCCGAGCTCCCTTTTTGCACCAAAAAAGTTGTAAGAATGTTTGGTGTGTTGGATATAGAAACCTGTTCTGCTTAGACCAAGAAAGTATCCTCCTGGTTGAAGCGAACAAGCTTCCAGCCCGCTCGGAAACCAAATGCTTGCACTGCAGGGAGTGGGAGGCGTTTTCTTATTCTTGCCCCACGTTACGACTTCGCGGCTTCTTCAGTGGTGTTTCTTGAACATCGGTCGTCTTGTAGGAGTAACGAGTCAACCCACTCGGAGAACACGACCAAAGGCCGCAAACGACGCTCGCGGAAGACCCACGAAGATGGCGCCAGGGAGGTCGTTTCTCCTGCCGTTGACTCCACAGCATCTGCCGGTGCTGGCACACTGGATGCGCCGCCAATCACTGCAGCTCTTCCCGAGGAGGTAAGTCGCGGTCTTATTTATGTCTGGCAATATTTCAAGCGTGAATAGATCGCCACGTTTGCAGTACACAGAGGGCGACCTGAAGGGTGGTTGGAAATTCTCGTAGCGCGACAGAGACGACAGAAGATTATGCGTGAATTGGACAAACGCTAAATCAACTCGATTTCTTAATGGCCTACACTTGCACATTTTTTCCCATCCTCCAAAATTGGCAAGCACTTGCACAACCTACATTAAAGAAAAACCCAAAAGCATAAGACATCTGTATAATGTGGCCAAGGCCAATCTAATTCCAAGACTTGCAATGGTGTTTTTTATCTGTTGGTTAGTGGGTGACAACTTAACGTGGGCTAATTTGGAGATGGCCCTGTTCAGCTCCGACTTCGTGGCACACCGATCCTTTGTTGTGAGTGTTCGGGCAGTGGCTTCAGCCAACGAGGTACCGGAAGGAGGATGCGCCCAATCCCGCAACCAACCCCTAAAACAGTTTTCTTTAATCATTTTTACTGCTGTCACCCTATGATAAATGCTGTAGAGGAAGACTACGGAGGAATCAGTGTTCTTATAGTGCACTGACATTGCAGACTAGACTAGCGTCTTGCGTTTCGCCTCCATCGTAACGCAGCTGCTGCTACAGGCATCGATTCCGGGTTTGAAGGCACAGTTGTCGAGCCTCCTAGCAACTGAGCTACCAATGTTGGGCCAAGATGTGCAATAGTTACTTCACCAGTATCGAAATATTTCTCGTGTTCTCGGAGGCATTGTTGCATTTGTCGTACAGTTTCTTTATACTGTTCATTATTTTTGTTTTAATATCCCTCATGCTAGGGCCAAAGCATTGGCCCGCGGTGTGGTGAAATAAATAAATGAATAAATAAATAAACGGAGTCTGAACTGGCCCATATACATTTTCTCGCAAGAAATCAATATTTCGTCGACAATATCTACCTTGCAACCAAAGTATCTGCTGTTACGTTTCGGTAAAGATCTTTTCTTACACCCCCTGAATCCATTTTTACTATGCAGAAGGATCAGTGGCGGTAATGGCCATTAAATATTTCAAAGAATGCACGCTATTTTGGCTGTACACGAAGTATTCGCAAGCCAGAAAAATTGCAAAAGGGCAGCGGAGATCTCGTCTCCTAAGGACTCATTTCGCAGGCAAGTACTAGCCTGTCATCAAGGTTACCCTCCTATTATCAATCCATCCATGCAACCAGGGGAAACGTGAAAAGATCCCTCGGGTACAACCTTCAGAACCCCCGTTGATAGACATTCTCGGAGCTCTTGACTGCAGCGTCGCTCAGAATCTGGGATTCTTTGTAGCGTTAAACTCAGTGGACAAGCCACCGGTTCCTTGTGTCTCGGTCATTTGGAACTTTACTCAGCCTTCAATAGCTGACACATGATCGCGGAGTGCATGCCCGTGTTGGCATGAGTTGGAATAAAAGGCAGGTAAGTTTCTAAATGCCAATTTTCTCGCTGAACGTTCTTCAACATTTTAGCTGGTTCTGGCAGCACTGAAGGTGAAGTAAAAAGCGAAGTAGAAGTACATGGCACCGAGCATTATTCATAATGAAAAGGTGTATAAGACGATACAGGTAATGGGATATTGTAAGACAGGTATTCGGCTCTGAAATGTTCAGCGCCTGATGCCCAAGATAGAGAATGACGACAACTATGTTGCACGCCTGGCGGTCATGAAAGACAACGCTCGCTCCAACGCTCGCGCGTGTGCTAACGCAAACTCTACGACTGATCGCCTAACGTTCTGTTCACTGTTCACGGTGTAGCGCCCTCTGCAAGGTCGTCTATTACAATATAATGGCAGTAAAACGTTATTAAAAAGTATGTGGCCAAGGAGCAGATATGTGCGCCAGTAGCGCAAAAAAGGTGATGGATGAAAGCGGAGAGAGCAAACCTCAGCAGTGCACAGCCTTTATCTCTCAATAGCTCAGAGTGCAAAACTAAAATGGTGTGATAGTGTAGCCTAAAGTGAGAATGAAAATCGAAAGTATCTCGACCCAGGAAATAGAATTCTTAATATTGTACCCATGCACACGCCACCCGCATAAAACCCATTTATTTGTCAAGCAGAAATGCAAAAACCTGTTCTGACGCACATGTCCCTTTTGTGCATTTATGACGTTTTCTTCCGCGATGTCGCTTTTTATCTAATCGTTGCTCTTACCTGTAATCGTTTATTTTTATGTTGCCAGTGCACGCATCTTTGGTACTTAAAAAAAAGAAAAAAAGAAATGCAGAAACCTGCGCTGACGCACATGTCCCTTTTGTGCATTTGTGACTTTTTATTCCGAAATGTCGCTTGTGATCTAATCGTTGCTCCTACCTGTAATCTTTTATTTTTATGTTGCCAGGGCACGCAGCTTTGGTACTTCCAGAAATTCAAAACATGTTTCTTCGGGCAGGCTTTCTGTTCTCATTTTGCAGAATTTATGAGTAGAAAAAAAAGCTCGAACAGGCTGTGCACAACTTAGCGGACCGGAATAAGAGGTGGAACAGGTGGTCGTGCCTTACGTACATAGCGTTTCTATCAACTTTACATGAGCAAAGTAACCTCGAACGTGCTATCTTCGACCTCGGATAACGTGTGCCGGCTATCCAAGACCACCGTGTAAAAGCGCGGCTAATGTTACAAAACATCAGATTTCCTTTCCATCTTGCAGTGTATGTGTGGCTTATCAAATCCATTAAACTGCAAGAAATGTTAAGCAGCTAAAATTGACTGCTTTCCTATGACCGGCTTCGTGAACAAAAAAAAACAAACAAAGATAAGCCTGGCGGAAACATATTAAGTCAAAATCTCGCTTTACGTTACAGGAAGTGCCAATATACGTACCTTGGCATTATCAAGATATAGGCGTATCTTGTGCCCTATCTGACGTAGCTACCGCGCATCGCAGATTTTTTTTTAATCGCATTTAGGGTACTATATTCCGCCACTTGTCAAAAAGTGGCCATATATTCACCTAATCCGTTCGTCTTGCTTGAATTGCCATTTTTCCTTTTGGATATTCCACTTATCAACTACCAAATCTGTTGCCAAGACGCTATGACCTCACATAATCACTGCGCCATCGCCGAAACCTTCCACAAGTGCTGCTACCGATCGCACAGAACGCGCTCGCCTTCGGAGGTGACATGAAATACCACTAAAACAAGGAAGACGACAGACAGGATCAGGCGCAATCTTTGGGACTGAAGAAGAGCGCAGAAATGCCTTAGAAAACTACAACCCCAAAGAGCAACGCGAACGAGGACGCCTTCGGAAGCAAGGAGTGAGAGTGTCTGCCACGGATGTCGACGGTCAGCCAGAACACCCTCGCAAGGACCGGGCGAGAGCCCTAGACCTATGCAAAGGTGCGCACAAGTACTGCGCAAACACCGGACGCTCTGTCTTTTCTATTGCCTGCGCATCTTGTCATCTGATCATTTGTGACAACATCAGTTAACACCTACTACTGGTCACACTTGCTAATAACCTACTTGAAGCGATTACCAGAAGTCTTTGATGACATTTTTGCACAACCTGCCCATGTAACCAGCATGAATAATGTAAGCTACTTTAGTTCTCACATGCCGGTACTCGCAGTCCTGTGTGACAGCATATGTTTTGTTTATGCCATGCCAACAAAACATGGATCAAGTAATAATATTGGGGTGGTACGAATTAGACCTCCAATTTTTTAAAGAAATGTTTCAGGTTTTACTTTGATTTAAATGTGTAATATCGCACTGTTTTGGGTTTGTGTGTTATGCAGGGGTGGTACAGCCCTTAGACTGCTTGAACGCTACTCAATCATGTATTGTTTTATTGCGTGCCTGTTATGCAGAGAATATAATCATGCTCCAGATAGCACGTGTCATGCCACGCTTGATTTCTAATGTATGGCGGTACCTCTAGCTTTTCCTCTATGCTTGCCAAGTGAATCTCACTCCGGAAAGCCAAGCTCTTGCTCTTTCTATCGACACACTAGCGTCTCTCATTGCTCTTCTTTGCTTCCATAAACAGCTGAAATGGAACCACTATCGCAGCAAGGGACAACCGTCAGTCTTGAACATAACCAAGAAAACGCATAGAATCCTTTTTTCTAGGCTTTACTGTCTCTTTACTGTCTACAATTAGGCTTTACTGTCTACAATTCGAGCCATGTTCTTTCTGTGCAGCCGCCTCGCGCCACTCCGGCGCCGCCACTGGCGGCCGACAAAGAAGGCGCCGTGCCGCCAACCGAGGACAGAAATCCCAAAGAGTGAGTTTCGCGCAGCCGCTGGCCGTTTGGTGCGAAGGGGGCAGGTGCATACACCATGGGTCAAAGCTGGGATGCGCCACTTGTCGTTCTGCAGCGTGGTCACATGTGGCAAGCTTCCCAAATTGCGTGTTGTCCGGGTCTACACCGGCGCCACCATTGTCATGTAATCCTGGTCCCGCGATTATGGACACTGGGAACAAGGGGAGAAGAGGAGGAGCTTGTGTCATCAAGAAAGGCCAAATGCGAGATGGATAGATGCAGCACAATCAATACGCATCATACGCTAGCCACAGGAGGAAAATTATTTTTCAAAGAAAGGGCGCACATATTCATTGAGCATTAGCGGACATCTCAAACGCTTTTGAGGGAAGGGTGGAAGGTGAGAGTTAAATAATAGAGGAAGGCGTGCCGTAGTGAACGGCTTGTGTGTGTGCGTTCTACCTGTTGTCCATCGTCCTGTGTTTGCGCTCTCTTACTCTAATTTCAACCACAATAAAATATTTAACCTCTATTTGAGGATATCATTCACATTTAATATTAGCCGCTGCTCTATGACACTGCGCCGAGTCATGTTAAAATTAAGGGGTGACGAGAGGGCAGACGTGTGCACTGTCAGGCTCGTGAAAGACTAATTGAGAGAGTACCTATGCGCAGTGCAGACTGCGTGAAGCAAGTACACTGTAAACAACAGAATATATGGCAGTCAACTTGAAATTGCGAAGTACAAAATAAGCTGTCTATAGTATGCCTGTGTTGGGCGAGTGTCAGGTATATGTCAAGAATGCTTTAAAAACTGATTTTATGTGGTTTTTATTTTCATTTATTTATTCGCAATAACGCACATGCTTCGAGGCAGGTGGGTTGCAATATACACACACACACACACACACACACACACACACACACACACACACACACACACACACACACACACACACACACACACACACACACACACACACACACACACACACACACACACACACACACACACACACACACACACACACACACACACACACACACACACACACACACACACACACACACACACACACACACACACACACACACACACACACACACACACACACACACACACACACACACACACACACACACACACACACACACACACACACACACACACACACACACACACACACACACACACACACACACACACACACACACACACACACACACACACACACACACACACACACACACACACACACACACACACACACACACACACACACACACACACACACACACACACACACACACACACACACACACACACACACACACACACACACACACACACACACACACACACACACACACACACACACACACACACACACACACACACACATTATATTAGTATATTATAGTGCAAGAAAAACCGGCAGAATCCGTAGCAACAAATACTTTGTGCACACAGCAAAATATTAAGTGCTCCTCGCCAACAAAACATCCAAGCCGAAGAAACAAAGCAAACCGGAACCAAATATAGAAAATAAATAAAAACTAAACATTACAGCCAGGCAGTATCCCTGCGAGGTGCGTGTGAAAATGAGACCGCGGTCGTCACTCTCTGTCAACCCCCCCCCCCCCTCTCATCTACAAACGTGAAGACGTATAATTATAGCCAGGCTGGTTCCAGTAACCGCAAAGCCTCGCACGTAACAAAGTGACGCCGCCGTCACAATGGTTTAAGAGGAGCAATGAAGCCAGATGACTGGATTGTTCCTGCAATATACCCATTTCATGCTTGCATATAGCTGCAAATGCGGTAAAGGCAGTGTTTTTTTGTTGTATGGTTTTAGGTTGTACATTGTATGGTTTTAGGTTGTAAATACATGGCGTCGCACTGCAACGATGGTATAGTCGTTGAGTTCCTAATATTAATGCTACAAGGGTTCATACAACACATTCGACGGCACGCTGTCTGGTTTAGTTTAGGTACGTGAATGAGAATATTTGTACGAACGGATTAGGACACAAAATCTTTGAGAACACTGGAGAGCCTGCACTGGAGAAATGCGAAAGCCTGAGTGTTTATGCTGATTTTCATAGATTAGACACATCGTCTTCACTTTTTGCAGCAAGGTCCTGCTCATATGACTTGGTCACGTTACTTGATGACATCAGTTTTTGAAGTCATCCTAGTCATGTGACTTTCTCTCTGCTGTTCTCAGAACTTACGCATGGTTTAATGGCTTCGCCTTGGCAGTATCGATGTCATCACCGTTTTGCTAACCTTCATTGCCATGAAATTTTCAGATCATTTGGTGACGTCAGCAACTGGTAGGACGTCACCTTTACCAGCCGGACCATATTCGGCATAAGGCGAAGGTCTCTCTCATATTTCTATAATTAATTCGGTCTTGTGCTAGCTCAGTCTATTTGTTCCCTGCGACCTTCTTATCCTCATTCGGCCAACTAACTCTCTACCGCCCACTGCAAAACGTTCCTTTTCTTGGAATGTAATGTGTTACACTTAGCGATCGTCGGTTATCCTCTCTTCACATTACATGCCCGGTCCATGACCATTTGTTTTTAAGTTCTAAGTGGGTCATTAACTCGAGTTATTTCTCGGACGGCTTCCTGTCTCATAACGTTATACTTACAATTTTCCGTTCCATAGCTCTCTCCGTTGTTCTCAACTTAAGTAGGACCATTTTCATTAGCCTCCACGTTTCAGTCCCATGGATGACACTCCGACCCACCGACTCATGCGGTCGTGTGACGGAAGACATTTCGTAAGCAGATTTTGCAGAGGCTCTGCGCGCTTCCTGCCCCAGGCTTTTCATCTCGTTAGTGACACAAAACCTTCGCCTAATTAAAACCCGCCTTGGCTGCGATCCGCGCTGTCTCTGAATTACGGAAGCTCTAACCACACTACACCGAGGCTAAAACCTTCAACTGTGTTCAGCTTTCTTGCTTGTTTGCTTTCCGGCAAACATGAATTAGCACCGACGAAGCATCACTACTGAAGCCGAAATGTACCACAATATATACTTATATATATATATATATATATATATATATATATATATATATATATATATATATATATATATATATATATATATATATATATATATATATATATAACTTAAAGGAGGTGGCACACGGTCTACTGACGTGTTATCTGTGTCGCCTACCAATGAGAATAATATTTCAGTAGATGAATCCCCCCCTCCCCCTCCTGAATATTGCAGGATTAAGTGTGACATGTACTCCACCCATTCAAACCTCGTGATATTTTGTTTTTTGCGCTGATAGTGACGACAATCTATTAAGTGATATATCTTCCTTTCTTTGTGCAACATATTAAGATGCATGACCTAACGCAACACGTGTCACTCTGTCTATATACCTTGCACCTCCATTACATCACGCGTATGGAATCTTGTTCTGTTATTTTGATGTTTATTTGTTGATAGTGGCTGGTCACGTGTTCTTCGATTGTGCATGTATATAAGAAATGGAAACCGACAGCTTCTTTCTACATTCCTTGACAAAGGCCGGACCCCGGCCGAAACGCCGCATTAAAGTGTTGTTTTTTCCACCGTGTGTCACCTACTTTGAGTTATGCCCTACCGGACCCATTCGAGCTTCAACCCCCTCCCTATATATATATATATATATATATATATATATATATATATATATATATATATATATATATATATATTGTAAAGCAGCACTTGCACGAACGTCTATTCTTTTCTAGAACCAGCTGACACACAGCGCGCGACGCTCCGAGCAGCAGTCAGCGATGATGATAATGATGATGGTTTTATACAGATGAAAGAGGTGAAAGTTCACGCACTGCGCTCACAATATATATATATATATATATATATATATATATATATATATATATATATATATATATATATATATATATATATATATATATATATATATATATATATATATACTGGCTCAGCTACAGAGCCAGTAGCAGGCCCGTGCATTTTCTTTTCCTTCTTCCTACAGCCACAGCAACAACAACATTTGCCCCTTCCTCGAGCGCCTCACCACACTGCAAACAGAAACAGACCCAGGTGTCTAGTAGGGGTTTGTGCAGCAGGCACCAGTGGCATTTCAAATTGATTTACAGGATAGAGAAGGCGCAGTATATGTCACAATTCTTCGCGGACATATGTACCACACTGGAAAGGAAGGCAGGAATGTGGGAGTGAAATAAGAGATGGAGAGGTAGGAGGGCAACGATCCACCGCTCTATACTGACTTTTGCAGAATCGCACTTTAGTGGTCCAAACTACCCTATAAAATATTTTTAAGCGCGGATAACGAAGTTCGTAAGCGACAGTTGATTGCAGGAATACTTTTCAACGCTGGGGCATTTCGTGCTTCCCTCTTAACACATCCGAAATAATGCTGCGTATAAGGTGTTGACTGCCTCGGTGTGTCTCAACATCTACGCTAGAGAGAGAGAGAAAAATAACATTTATTTCTACCGGTCAGAAGGTTGGCGAGAATCCGAGACGCAGCTCCGTCCCAGCCATGTCCTTCCCTTAGCCGTCGACCGGAATCTTTTCAACTTTCAATCCCACCTTCCTCCCTTCCCTTACGGCGCGGGTCGGGTGTCCACAGAGCAAGTGTGACAGTTACTGCGCCTTTCCCTTCCTGTGAACCAATTTAACTTAATTTATTTTATCTGAGCAGCGTCCAGGGCGAGGAGGGTGACTCCATGTTGTCCTTTTTCGTCCTGTTTGAGTAGTAATGCCTCCCAGAATACATCTGTTCGGTCAGGTTCTCCAAACCTAGGGCACTTTCCTATCATGTGGATCATATTCGCTATGCTCTCTCAACGTTTGCACCTAGGGCAGAACATTTCCAGACCCCGCCGGGGTAACGCAGTGGTTACGGCACTAGACTACTGTACCCAAGGACGCGGGATCGCATCCCGTCCTCGGCGGTAGCTTTTCGATGGAGACGAAAAGCAAGGCGCCCGTGTGCTGTACGATGTCAGTGCACGTTAAAGAACCCCAGGTGGTCGAAATGTCCGGAGTCCTCCACTACGGCATCTCTCATAGCCTAAGTCGCTTTGGGACGTTAAATCCCATAAACCAACCAACCAACCAGAAAATTTCCGGGTGCCACTTGCTGTAAAGCTGGGGGTTCGGGAATACTCCGGTGTGTAGCTTGCACCACAAAACCTCGTCGCTTTTGGTGAGTTGCTTACATACTGGTCTTCCTAATTTGTAATTATTTAGGATATCTTTGTATGCAATAAAGGGGGTCATCGAGCTGTAGGGGCTCCTCATTTTGCAAGGGGTACGGGGTTGTGTATAAGACGTCACTGGGATCCCAGAAGGCAGTTAATCCTCGGGCCAGCAATGTCCCGAAAGCCACCGGACAACAACAGACGATTCTACGTCGATAGCGACGCACAAGCGAGAAGCGACACGATCTACCGCACTCGTGCAACATCATGAATCTAGTTCTCCTGCCATTCCTTTGTTACGGCTAAGGCGGAGCCCGGACAGAAAGCAACATTTTCATCGTAGGCGCGCAGTTGTGAACGCTGCGCATGAATTCAGTTTCATGACAATTTAGCTGTCATTTCGCCCCTCCACTCGTTGCCTTACTACTAAGAAAGAGGCGCGACTGCCACTAGGCAGCGCTGGCAGTATGCTGGAGTCCCAGCCCATGTTTCCTATCATAAGGTGACATGCAAGTTGTTTCCAAAAATTCACTTCATACGTGGCCTACGTTCCAAGCTGTAGAATCGCTGTCTTTCGGCGCGTATTCAAAATGCTGCAAGTTCACTGCTGAGATGTGTAACGGTTAACTGCAGAGCGTAAGACCTATTCGCTTTTTCAGAATGGCAGCTAATTGAATTTTAAAGCAAGGCATTTTCCTGCGCTCGATTGATGATGCATGTTTCTCGGTTTTGTGCAGCGTCCTGCTCGTGTCTATCGCTGCCTTCTTCGTCATGGTTGCGGGCTTGGCGCTCGTGGTGGCAGGCGTCGTCTTGGGACTGATGGTACCGCATCCCGAGGCAGGCTGCCCGCCTCTGCACAACCAGTTACAGGAAGGAGCCGTCATGGTGCGCACCGTGCTTTTGCATAACGCAAGTAGCCTCACGACATCCTTCGTCCGGGTCAAAGTGATTGTGTTTAATTTGATATAATTTAAAGAGATCAGTGGTGGCGTAGAGGTAGAACATCCACCTCGCGTGAAAGAGAAAACAGGATTTGAATCATGGGGCCACGCTATTCCCCACCGGATTAAAAAAAAAAGGAGAAACATCCGCGTGGCGATGGAATTGCATCAACAGGCTTTGGGAGCAACATATCCGGTGAGCACCTCCAGAAACGCACTCCCTGAGCAGATCAGGATTTGGTCACTCTGGTGTATTAATCGGCCGCAACATCCTATGATTACTCTAACAAACTCTCGTCCCTCAGCTACCAGCGGCTGTACATAAATTGATCATGGCGGCGGTCAGACCTACGAAAAACGAGCGAAAAGCTTTAAAAACTATGAAAAGGGGAAAGCAGCTGGGTGGACCAGGTAGCTACAGATTAGTTCAAGGACGGGGGGGGGGGGGTGAGGGTGTATATCGTTCTGGAAAAACTGGTCATCCTGTATACGCAATGCCCGGTGTCATCGACGGTAACGGAGTCATGGAAGAACGCTAACATTATCCTAATTCATAAGAAAGGGGAAGCTAAGGACTTGAAAAATGACAGGCCAATCAGCTTGCTGTCTGCTATATATAAGGTGTTTATTACGGTACTCGCTAATGCAATCAGAAGAACCTTAGACTTAAATCAAGCAAAAGATCTGGCAGGTTTTCAGAACGGGTACACTACTATCAATCATATCCATGCATTCCATCAACCAGGTGATAGAAAAATGCTCGGAATTTAATGCGAAAAACGCATTTGACTCAGTAGACACCTCGGCAGCCATACAGGTATTGCGAAATCAGGTTGTAGACGAACCGTATTTGAAAGTGCTGAAAGACATCTATAGTCGTTGCACAGCAACCATAGTTTTGCCTAAAAAAGGTTACGAAATTCCCATAAAGAAAATTCTTATGCAAGGAGACACAATGTCCCCTGTACTCTTCACAGCTTGCTTAGAGGAAGTATTCAGAGACTTAGAATGGGATCAGTGAGGGATAAGTGTTGATGGAGAATACCTTGGTAATCTGCGATTCGCTTATGACATTGCCTCGCTACGTAACTCGGACTTGACTGCAAATAATGATTGATGACCTAGACATGAATATCTGAATGGTAGGATTAAAAATCAATATGCAAAAGACTAAGGTTGTGCAACAACCTCGCGAGGAAGAAGCAGTTCACAATAGGTACCGAAGCACTAGAAGTAGTAGGCGAATATGTCTACTTAGGATAGGTAGTAACCGCAGACTCAGACCATGAAAGGGAAATTACTAGGAGAATAAGATTGGGATGGAGCGCATTTGGCAAATGCTCGGAAATTATGACTAGCAGCTTACCTGTATCGCTCAAGGGAAAGTGTACAACAGTTGCATCTTACCTGTACTCACCTGTGCGGCTGAAGCGTGGAGGCTAACGAAAAGGGTTCTACTTAAGTTGACAACTCAGAGGACGATGGAACGAAAAATGATGTGTGTAACGTTAAGAGATAGAAAGCGTAACGAATGGTTCAGAGAAATAACTCTAGTTATTAACATCCTAGTGGAAATCAAGAAGAAAAATTGATCATGACCAGGCCATGTAGTGCATAGAGAGGACAACCGATGGTCACTTAAGGTAACAAACTGGATTCCAAGAGAAGGATAGCGTAGCAGGGGGCAACAGAAAGATGGGTGGATGAGGTTAAGAAGTTTGCAGGTGTCAAGTGGATGCAGCTAGCATATGACCGAGTTATTGGAGGAGTATAGGAGACGCTTTCGGCCTTCAGTGGGCATAGTCTAGATGATGATAATGGTGATGCTGATGATGAATTTATTCAGTAAGAGTGTGCTACTGCTTGGCCATGTTTTCGGATATCTTTCATAATATCTGGAAATTCTATCTTTCGCAAGGGTGAATACTACAGTTCCGCTTCGTTCAGGCGACTTCTCGGACGTTATGTAACAGAAATTAGAGTAAAAAAACGCCTAGAGGCTGAGTAGGGAGGCTTTTTGTGCTTTTTGGTTCAAAGCTTCAAGACATTGTAGCGCATCAGAAGACGGGTACACAGAACAGAACGTAACACCATGAGCGCCAACTACCAACAACCTTTATTCTTCTCAACCAACACATTTATACTCCTGAAAAACCACTTAAACAGTTTCGCTCAAAATTATCGCATTCACAGAAGTGCGATCTCTTTATCACTGATGAAGCTGTAAGGAATGCTAACACACGTGGCACCTGAACTATGTACTTTCTCAGTTTCAGTTATTCCACGCTTTAACCTATCTCTGCTTTTGTTATCCCGAAACATTTATCCAGAAAAGCTTTGCATATATTTGCCTCGCACGAAAGACTATGGTAAACAAGGTTCTTTTCTTTTCTAGTCATTATGTTGCGAGCATCATCCATAAGGGGCTCATTGAGGCATCTCCCGGTCTGCCCTATACATTTTGGTCACATAATAAAGAAATTTAATGCTCGACCCCTTCATCACGCCTTATGTACAGTTTCTGGTGCATCCTATGCATCAACGTTGCTTGCGATGATTTTTTTCTAGAGTTTTTCGAAATCCTAGAGGCTCTTTAGTTTTGGCAAAGGCTTTGTAGTTTACATCACCCTCGTGCTGAATGTTCGACCAGGGCGTCAGCAGCTATGCAAGGAAAGCTAGGTTTGGCCGCTAATACTGTGTTCTAGATTAACAATAACTAGTGTGCTCCTGTATAATTTTAGTTTTTATTTGCTTTTGCACACTCACAGTGGCTCACTATAAGCGCGAAGCGCAGGGAATATGTAGATCACAAACACGCAGTAGTGTCGAATGTTGCGCTCTGTCAGCATTGACGTGTTCGCGTTGTGCTGAAAGTTGGTTGAGTACATGATATCGACGCTACTGCATCTGCCTGAGTAGTATGACATCACAATAAATAAGGGCACAATTAATAGAGTGCTATCACCATGCACTCTTTTTCACGGGCCCACCGTACCGCCCCAGAAAAAACACATCCCAACCCTACGTACAGCCGACATAGTAGCATTCTAAATTATTTGTAAACGTTGTAATTTCTTTGGACAGAATAGCTTTCCTTTAGGTGGAAATATTTCATAAAAGCGAAATTTCGTGCAGCACGTCCGAGATCAAATCCTAGCCAAAAGAGGGTCCACTTCAATATCCAAACCAGCTACTTATATACACGTCGTCCCGGCCAGTGCGTGCGCACCACTTGAGAACCGTTAATTTCATTTTACTGATGTACCGGGTTCTTCAAATAAAGGTAACGCACCTTTTAAAAATACGGCCTGTTCTAGCCCCGTGAGAACCACCCAGGGCTTTTGGAAGAATAAAATGTGTTTCAGTTCGTGAACGTAAATTACGAAACAGTAATAAGGTACCTCCTTTCGAGCAAAGCGTTTATTAAGAAGTTGTAATTCATTTGAATATCAACTACTTGAAATATTTTCAAGACGGTACCGCTTGTGAGAGTTATTTCCCGCCTTTACAAATTGCGCGCACAGTTAAGAATCATTCCACTAACATCGACGTTGCTTTAGAATCGCCCCAAGACGTGTTTCAGAGAACTAGGTCCACTTTCCTCTGCTGTCGCGTCCCCCAGGGGTCCTTGTATGTGGATCAGGAAGATGTGCCACTGTTGTTCCAAGGGCGGGAAATGAAAGTGCGCAAATGGAAGCTTGTTGGAGTCATTTCAGTCAGCTGGTTTTCAAGTTCCAGACAGATAATTGTTCATTAAGCTAATAAAATTAAACTGTGGTATAATATTTACGAAACACAGCTTCTAGTTTCACGGGGCTAGACACGTTTTTTGATACTTTGGTAACAGAAGCTGGAAAACCTGGAATATGCTTATTGCGTGGCTTCCTTCCTTGCTTGTCCTTTTTTACCTCTGTAGTATAGAAATCTTGCCAGTTTTCTGGCGGCGTATACATGAAACGAAACACTATTTTAGCGTAAGTGGTGATGATAAATCTGTGTGATATCAATGAATGTTAGATACCAAGGCTAAGGTAAAAACACTCATGTCCTAGGTATGGCCTCTGCCTTAGCTTGAGGCGCTTCAGGACATTGAACCGCAAGCACTAGGAACGTGAGGTCTTCAACTGCCACCGATTTCTGTTGCGAGGTGATGTCGAGGAGAGTTTAATGCCACCTTCTCCTTGTAGGAGAATAAAGAGAGAGGCTGCGCTCAGAAGGGCACAGCAACAATGATGCACAGAATGGTTTAGGAAATCAAGTGGATTGTGACAGTACGAAAATTTGAACAGTACCGAAATTGAGACAGAATAGCAAACTGGATAGCTTGGTGCCTGAAAGATTGTATAAGAATAGCAACAAAATTATAACTTGCATGGACTCAGAAGTGGTACAGAATGGATAGTAAAATGACAATAATGTCGCATTTTTTCGGCATGGATCCGATTCATCGTTTTATGTTTTCTTTTTGTTTTAGAATGATCAAGCTAGCAGGACAGATTTGGTCGTAGTTCTTTTGAAGTGCAACAAAGCAAGGTCATGCCCCGATATGTTCTCCGCCCTTTGCCACGATTATCTACTTCCACTTTTGATCTGTGAGAAGTATACAACCGAATTTTGGCCCTGACTTTGATATTGAGAGTGACTACGTCATTATGTTGCATCACACAAATATGCCTTGAAGATAAAAGACGCGCACACGTGCTTAGACCACTTCTGAAATACTCCATGTTCTCGATATGTGATCAACTGTACTTAACTGCGCTAAAGTCCACCTCGCATTCACGATATAATGTTGCAATTCAATGCAATTCAATTCACGACGCAAGTTAACGTTGCAATGTTTTCTTTCTCTACTTTGACCTTGAGAGTGACTAGGTCACTTTTTTAGAAGGTCACGTAAATATATCTTGAAGGTAGAACCGTGCATACGTTCTTCGCTTCTGAGTTGCTCCAATGTGCTCGATATGTGTATACAGCGCAGTTGATGACCATAGAGAGCAAGATAGGACTGCTGGGGCTTTGTGCACAAGGCATCCCCGATGCCAAATGGCGTGAAGCCCTTGTTTTTCGCACGGTGTTTTGTGATCAGCCGAACCATACCGTCATTCATTTTTTGTGTGTGTTTAAAAATGTCAGATCCAGAAAACCCTCCCATCTTTACTTACCAAACTTGGCATATTTAGGTGAATATTTTTGAGTTAGACAATTGAAATAATATTGCTCAGGAGTGCATAAGGAAAGCACTCGTTAAAGGCAGTCGCTCAAGGCAAAGAGGTATTATTGTTTAGCTTTAGATTTCAACTTGAGATTTTGTTTTTATAAGAGACCAGTGCCAGACCTTTTGGGGGTCAGTTATAAGGATTTGCGTCTCGACAATAAGAAGGTTCTGTGCTAAAGATTGCATTTTTCGTCTCGCATTAGCGCCGACTGCCAGCAGAGTTTCCCACTTATTTGTCTCGATAAGCGTCGCTCACCACTTTCAAAGTGTAGAATCATCATCATCATCATCAGCCTGACTATACCGACTGCAGGGCGAAGACCTCCCCCATATT
This sequence comes from Amblyomma maculatum, assembly GCF_055883805.1. NCBI lineage: Eukaryota > Metazoa > Arthropoda > Arachnida > Ixodida > Ixodidae > Amblyomma > Amblyomma maculatum. The sequence continues at coordinate 184,550,491 of NC_139349.1, forward strand.
TCTCCAATTAGCCCGGTTTTGTGCTGGCTGCATCCACTTGAACCCTGCGAACTTCTTAACCTCATCCGCCCACCTAACTTTCCGCAGCCCCCTGCTACGCTTTCCTTCCCTTGGAATCCAGTTTGTTACCCTAAGCGACCATCGGTTATCCTCTCTTCGCACATGTCCTGCCCATGTCCATTTCTTCTTCTTAATTTCCACTAGAATGTCGGTAACTTGAGTTATTTCTCTGACCCACTCTGCACGTTTCCTATCTCATAATGTTACCCCTACCATTTTTCGTTCCATTGCCCTCTGCATTGTCCACAACTTAAGTAGAACCCACTTTGTTAGCCTCCACGTTTCAGCCCCATAGGTGAGTACAGGTAAGATGCAATTCTAATGTATACTTTCCTCTTGAGCGATACCAATAAGCTGCTAGTCATAATATGCGAGTGCTTGCCAAATGCGATCCATCCCAATGTTATTCTTGTTATTTCCTTTTCATGGTCCGGATCTGCGGTTACTACATGCCCTAAGTAGACATATTCGCCTACTACTTCCAGTACTTCGCTACCTATTGTAAACTGCTGTTCCTTCCCGAGGCTGTTGAACATTACCTTTGTCTTCTGGATATTGCTTTTCAAGCCTACCTTTCCACTTTTCCTGTCTAGGTCATCAGTCATAATTTGCAGTTCATTCCGCGAGTTGCTTAGAAAGGCAATGTCATCAGCAAATCGCAGATTACTGAGGTATTCATCATCTACCCTCCTCCCTAACGGCTCCTATTCCAAGTCTCTGAATACTTCCTCTAAGCAAGCTGTGAATAGTACTGGAGAGATTGTGTCTCCTTGCCTAACACCTTTCTTTATGGGAATTTTGTTACTTTCTTTATGCAGAACTATGGTTGCTGTGCAGCCACTATATATATCTTCCAAAACTTTCACGTACGGCTCGTCTACCCCCTGATTTCGCAATGCCTGCATCACCGCAGAGGTTTCAATTGAGTCGAATGCTTTTTCGTAATCAATGAATGCTATGTATAAGGGCTGGTTATCTTCCGAGCATTTTTCTAACACCTGGATGATGGTATGGATATGATCGATAGTAGAGTACCGTTTCCGAAAACCTGCTTGATCCTTTGCTTGATTGCAGTCTAGGGTTGTCCTGATTCTATTAGAGGTTACCTTAGTAAATATCTTATACGTAACAGACAGTAAGCTGATTGGTCTGCAATTTTTAAGGTCCTTAGAGTCCCCTTTCTTATGAATGAGGATAATGTTTGCATTCTTCCATGGTTCCGGTACCATCGATGACACCAGGCACTGCGCATACAGGGTGGCCAGTATTTCCAGCACGATATCCCTCCCCCCCCCCCCCCCCCGTCCTTCAATATATATATATTAAACATATATTACCGACGTCATTACTCACCCTGTTCAAATTAGATTGTTTGCCGATGATTGTGCTTTGTATAATGAAATTAATGTTCCAGGCGACCAGATTTTACTTAATTCTAACTTATATGGTATTAGCGAATTGTGTAATAAATGGGGAATGGAATTAAATGCTGACAAAACAGTATTTATGCGGATTACGAACAAAGAGAACCGCCATTCTTTTTCATACAGTCTGCCCACCCGGAACCTTTCAGAAGTCGAAGATTACAGATACCTCGGTGTAACACTAACGAATAAACTTAGCTGGAAGAAACATATTGACACTGTATGCTCATCTTCTTTCCGTAACCTTTGTTTTCTTAGACATAAGTTAAAACAAGCTCCTTCCGACGTCAAACAGATAGCATATAACACCATGATTAGACCTAAACTTGAGTACGCGTGCACTGTTTGGGATCCACACACTAAGACTAACATTATTGTTCTCGAAAATATTCAACGCAAGGCTGTTCGGTTTATATTTTCTAAATATCGCAGCACTGACTCACCATCTACCCTAATGCTTAAACATAACATACAGTCCCTTGAATCTCGGCGCAGAATACACAGGCTAAAATTTCTCTTTCTACTAAAAAATAATAAATTATCAATGGCTCCTGATTTGTTTCTTAAACCGGCATCGTCTAGGGCAACAAGAAATACGCACAGTGAATCACTAACACCTTACTTTGCCAGAACTAACATTTTCAAATTTTCTTTTTTTCCCGTGCACCATAACCGAATGGAATAACCTGCCATTATCATCCCTTCAGGACTTTGATTCCTTAGAAAAGGCCGTGCATTGATTTGCTGTCTTGCTTGTACTTGTGTAAATTTTATGTTCATGTTTTTGCACTTTATGCTTTTTTGTTTTCTTTTGGAATTGTTGCCCCTCTTGCCAGGACCCTGCACTGGGTCTGCAGTATGATCAAATAAATAAATAAATAAATAAATAAATAAATAAATAAATAAATAAATAAATAAATAAATAAATAAATAAATAAATAAATAAATAAATAAATAAATAAATAAATAAATAATAAATAAATAAATAAATAAATAAATAAATAAATAAATAAATAAATATCTGTAGTTATCTGATCCTCTCCAGCTGATTTCTCCGTTTCCATAGTTTCTAATGCTTTCTTGACCTCGTCCTTCGTCACTGGTGGAACGTCTGACTGTTTTTCTCTACCGCCAATCTCATTACTGTCCTGACTACTTTGGTTACTTTAGAGATCTGTATAGAACTCCTCGGCTACTTTGACTATCTTCTCCATATTCGTGATGACGTTGCCGGCCTTGTCCCTTATCGCATACATCTGGTTTTTGCCTATGCCCAAATTTTTCTTTCCGCTTTAAGGCTTCCCCCGTTCTTTACAGCATGCTCAATTTTCTCTATGTTTTACTTCCTTATATCGGCCACCTTGCGCTTATTGATTAGCTTTGATATCTCGGCCAATTATATCTGGTCTGTTGGATTGAAAGCTTTCATTTTCTGGCGTTTCTTCATCAAATCTGTCGTCTCCTTAGACAGCTAGCTTACCGGCATCCTCCCTAAGTATCCTACCGCCTACTTCTACAGCGCACTCAGTAATGATATCTCTGAAATTATTATCCATTGCTTCTAGGGTAATGTCGCCATCCTCGGTTAGAGCTGAATATCTATTCTCTAGCGAGATCCTAAACTCTTCTGCCCTCCCCCTCACCGCTAATTCGTTGATGGGTTTCTTTCTTACTAATCTGTAGCGTTCCTACTTCAGATTTAGGCTAATTCGGGACGTCATAAACTTGTGGTCACTGCATCGCACTTTCCTGATTACCTCTACATCTTGCATAATGGCGGGAGTTGAACACAGTATGAAGTCAATTTCATTTTTAGTCTCCCCGTTGGGACTCTTCCATGTCCATTTCCGGTTCTTCCGTTTGCTGAAGAAGGTACCCATGATTATTAAGTTATTGCGCTCTGCAAACTCAACTATTAACTCCCCCCTACTATTCCTAGAACCAATGCCATAGTCACCTACTGCCTGGTCTCCTGCCTGCTTTTTCCCTACCTTGGCATTGAAGTCGCCCATTAGTACAGTATACTGCGTCTTTAGTTTCCGCATTGCCGATTCTACATCTTCGTAGAAGTTTTCAACTGCCTGGTCATCATAACTTCATGTAGGTGCATAGGCCTGTACAAGCTTCAGTTTATACCGCTTATAAGGCCTGCCTGCCACCCTCTCATTAATACTATAGAATTCATCTATATTACCCGCTATATACTTATTGACAAGGAAACCTACTCCGAGTTGTCGCCTCTCCTCTAAATCTCGATAACACAGTACATGCCCATCCTTCAGTACAGTATATGCCTCATTCGGCCTCGTAACCTCACTAAGCCCTATGACATCCCATTTCATACCATCTAGTTCTAAACTAGCTTCACTAGGTAGGGTTCTAGCGTTAAACGTTGCCAGGGTCAGTTTCCAAGGGCGGCCTGTCCAGCGGACTGTCCAAAGTGTAGCATACTGTATGTTATTCAGGAGCATGACTTACCTAATTTTGTTTTAGGCGCAGATGCTTAGGATTGCACTCATATATCGTACTCTTCAAGTGTAAATACTAGTGACTCACATTTGCACTGCCATCTTTGCAATTATTTAGAAATGGCATCATCGTCCATTCAAGCGCATGTGAAAAGCCTTAGCATTAGTAAATTGGCGAAGCACTTTTCTCTCTAGCTGAGGTTGTCGCACCACTCTGCGTTTCAAGAATACCGCTTCATATTCGCATAATCCGAGGAATCGTTTTTTTGTAAGTCACCTTTCGTTGAGATGCCAACAGGACACGCTTATTCAGTCAGGCGAACACTGGCCCGAGCACGAAGCATCTACCGTGCTCAGCGAACGTCGGGCGAGCACGCGGCACTGCAGCCAAGCTAACCGGCCTAGAAACGGCATGTTGCTTCGGCCTAAAGCATTTCCCCTGACAGAAAAGCAATCTCTTTGGAGGAAAGACTTAACGTCCACACCTCGTGCACAGGCCTCAGTGCAGGCTGTTTCTTAATCTCCCGGAGAAGTGTCTATGTGTGTGTTGCCATACAGAAATGCCTCGTACACGACGTCTTGGGCGTGTCTCTCCTCTTCCGCAGCCTTGAGAATAGTGATAAGATAAGTTTTACTTCCCCATACATTGCCGTTCTATTTTCCACCGCATCTGTTTCGGTTTGTGGACGTCTTTTCACATTTTTGAGAATGTTTTATAGTAGTTTCGATGTCTTTGACCACCGTAGGCCAACAAACGGAGTCCTAGCGCGGGCTTTTTTCTTGGTGATATTGTTACGGGGCAAGATAGTCGCCGTCAGGCACAATATCAAAATTTCTTTCTTGCATGTGTGTGGGACCACCCGTCGAGCTGCGTAGAGTAGCAGGTCGTTCTCTATGGTGAGTTGTTCACAATCCTCGTATAGGGGTCTTACGTCAAGAGATAAATCTCGTCTGGAGGTGCAGGCTTTCGTGCAGAGTTCTCGAAGATATAGGCACACGCGATCTGTTTTCAGGGTTTCTTTAAGCCGCTCCAGTCAGTGCTGCTAATGGGGAGGTTTATCCTCCCTCAGCGGAGAAGAGCCTCGACGTCGCTATCTAGCTAAACGTCGCCAGTCTCCTGCAAAGGCGCTCTGGAAAGCATGTCGGCCGCGAGGAGTTCTTTACAGGGACATATACCACTTCGTACTGGTACCTCATCATTCGCATTTCAAGTCTTTGTAGCCTTGGCGTAAGATCATGAAGATGTCTGACGTAAATATGGGTACCAACGGCTTGCGGACTGCTTTGATTGTGCCCAACTAAAGGCAAAAGCCTCTTTCTCCATTTGTGCAGATAGTTTCCCCGTGTCAGATAGAAGCTTGGAGGCGTAGGCGATGACTGAAAACTTGCCACTGGTCTCTTTCTATCGAATCACGGCCCAAGTCTAGAAAAGAAGCGTCTGCATTGATTGACTGAATGTCCTTTATTTAATGGGAAGGCTCATGGCCATGGATGGGGATAAAGGGGAGTAAACAGAATTGATCATGATCTCCTTAGCAGGATCGTATACCCCTAGCACTGGGCGAGATGAAAGTAGCTCCTTCCATTTGTCGAACGCTTGCTGTTGAGGAAAGTTTCAAACGAATTACCACTTTTTTGACAGCAAACAAGTAAGCGGTTAAACTATGTCCGCAAGGTTGGGTACAAAACGGGAAAGATATGTAGCCATTCCGAGAATCCTTTGCAACTCGCTGCTATTAGTGAGACGGGTCATTTTTAGGGCGGCTTAAAGCTTCTTTCGTCGGGTTTGTTTCCGTACTGGTCAAGCTTGTGACCTAGGAATGTGAGCTGGTCGAGGTTGAAAAGGCACTTGATTCGTTTAGCGTGACGCCTGCCTCAGTAGTTGAAGGATGGTGCGAAATCCCTCGTTCTGCTCTATTTCGTCTGAGCCCCAGACGAGGATATCATCCATAAGACATACAACTCTGTCGACACCTTCCAGAATGTTTGATGTTTGACATCTGCTTCTTAAAGTGCTCGGGAGCGGACGCGATGCCAAAAGAAGCCTGTTAATTGAAAACCTCCCGAATGGCATGATGAAGGTAGTCAGCTTTTTGCTGTTTTCACTGAGTAGTATCTGGCAGAAGCCTGAATTGGCATCGACCTTCGAAACGAAAACACCTTGGGCCCGTGAAGCAGCCCGAGTGTATGCTCGGTAGCAGCAATCGGATGCCACTGTCTCAGGACCTGGCGATTGCGTTCAGAGATCTCCAAGAAGAATCTGATATCACCGTTTGGTTTTTCTACTACCATCTTAGGAGCACACCATTCAGTCGGCTCATGAACAGACAAAAGACATCAATATTTTTCATTTGCTGCAGTTCAAGCCTTGTTTTCTGGTAAAATGCAATTGATATGCGGCGAGAGAAGCTCAAAGCAAATGGCATCGCACCTTCGTGTAGGTGAATGTGGTTCTCTCTCGGTAACTTTCCAAGGCATTGAAACAATAAAGGAAATTCGTCTCTTGGGCTCACCCTCTTTGCGGTGGCGCTGACGAAGGTTAGCATCTGCAAATCTTTTAAGGCGGGCTTGTCGAGTAAGGGCATGTGGACATCTTCCAGCACGTAGACGTCTTGAAGCGTTTCACATCCATGGTATGCGAGTTGACACAAGATAAGTGGGAGGCTTAGCGCGGAACAAACAAGGACAAGAGAGGCACACAGGACGAGCGCTCGTCCTGTGTGCCTCTCTTGTCCTTGTTTGTTCCGCGCTAAGCCTCCCACTTATCATGTATTACCAACTAGTCCAGAACTCTACTTTGCTCGAGTTGACACACGACGCCTCTGGCTGCGAGAAGACTCCCATAAGGACAGCAGAGCTGCCGAGGAGCACATGACAATGGAGGCTGATGTCAGAGCATGCTGAAAGTCACAGTAAGGAGCACAGAATAATCGGCGCCTGTGTCGATCTTTAGTTTGACAGAATAACCTTGCACGAGCATCGTTGCAAGGCAAATCGTATCGAAGGACGAGACGGTTCTGAGAAAGGCACCTTCGCGGCCGGGTTATGATGCTTCAATACTCTCAACCCGGCGTGACATTCAGACAGGCGCGTAGTGGCCATTCTTGTGGCAGCCTTTGCATATCTGTCACCGCGCTGAGCATAGTGAACGCAGGTGGCGCTCTTTTTCATACAACGACACAATGTCGGAATTTCGTTAGCTGCACGAGAAAGTGGCATTGACTCAAATTGCTCTCGGCCGTTGTTGACGTGAGTAGCGCTGTGGGATGCCTGACGTGCTGTATGCCTGAAGCAGCTTATTTAGCGGTCAGCGTTTCAGTACGTAAAGCTCTTCTTGTTGACGTACGCTTTCGGCGACCTGCCTGGTGGATTCAAGCGCCAGAGTAAGGTCAGCGTCAAGTTTCAGACAAGCCGACAATTTCTGATCTTGAATGACGACTGCCAGTCTGTCTTGAACCACTTCCTCTCGAAGGGTGCCGCATTCGCTATGGCTGGAAAGCGCGATAAGCGCAGTCGCGAAGTCTTCCACTGATTCGCCGTCGGGCTGGACTCTTGTAAAGAAGCGTGCCCGTTCATAGATGACGTTTTGCCGCGATATGAAGTAGCTGTTGACCTGATTCAGGACTAGTTCTAAGTTCTGGACGTTGCCTCCGGAGGTTTGGAAGGTTCAGAAGACGTCCTGGCCGCCAATTAAGTAAAGGAGCGTATCGACTTGGTGCAGCCCTCGCTTGTCACAGTTACCAGAAGCCGCGTAGAAGCGCGCGAGCCGCTTCCTCTATTTCGGTCCCTAGGCAGGCTTCGTAAAGCAGAAGGCCTCTGGCGGTTGAATAACGATGGACGCCATGTGCCGGCGCGTAGTCCAGGAACTTAGATCCCACTGCTGACATAATGTTTAGTTGCGAACAGGGCACGTTTTTATTGCGAAAGCAATACTACTCTAGGTTTCGAGCCTTCAGCGTGGCGCGGCCGCATCCACAAGACGCTATGAAGTCACACCCCACGCGATACTAGGGTGAGAGCTGGGCTACCAACTCAAGCGGTCAGCGTAGCGCAGCCGCACCCACGTGACTCTGTGACGCCCCACGTGACACTAGGGTGACAGCTGGGCTACAGTGCCTAGCTGGGCTTCCAACACAAGCGGTCGGCGTAGCGCGGTCGCAGCCGCGGCGCAGCATCTGACGTCACACGCCACTTGACACAAAAGCGAGAGATGGGCTGACAGGAGCTGTCAACTTGGTTCTCTCGTTTCACATGGGACGGTTATGTCACAATGAGCCTGCTAGGACCCTGGCATTCACGTTACCCCTATAGGTCACTAGGGCACGCTCATACGGCTAAATTAAAGCTGCGCTTTATATGTGGGCTGCGAAAGAAGAAAAAGAGAAGAAGAGCGCAGCACCCGCAGCTAATGCTTTCTCTCAATAGTTGGTTCAGCAGCGTTGAACCCTTGTAATTTTATTCCTAGGCAAACACAGGCCCAAGCATGAGACATTTTCCAGCCGCAGCGAGTGCCGCGCGAGCACGCTGTAACGCAGCCAAGCTAACAGGCCCTGCATTTGGCTACCGCCTACAACACCTCTGACAATACAGAAAACACGAATAATGTCAAGAACTCGTATGTGCTCTAACATGCGTACGTTTCTGAAGAGCTTGTCTTAGTTCATAAAAGAAACCAATGTTAAGCATGATACTACAATTACAATGCTAGACAGACACTAGACAAGCCGGATGAATACGTAAGTCCGAAGTGATGCTTTGCAAAGTCACAAGCGCTGCACATATTAATCTGTCTGTAACTGTTTGGTCCTTTAAAGACTGATCAGATTTCTAGTACTTAAGCGCTAGCACTTATTGATCAACAAGCAGCAGTGATTAAACAGTGATCGCGCGTCAAGGTATCAGAGCCCAGTCAGCCGTGTTATCTCATTTGTGACCGCGCCTCTTCAAAGGTTCTCATCATAAAAAAATTTCGCATTAATCTGAGGCATAAACTTCATCATGCATCATGAAGCCGCGTTTCTGTATGAATACCGATGTCAAGGTCGTGAATAAAAACGGGCCTTTCAAGCTTGTTTCAAATACCTAGCCCTTTTTTGCCGTTATTATTAGCACCAAAAACGTGTGCGCGAATTGGTTTTGGTACTAATTTTTTTGAGTTGAGTTTCTCACTTTTTGCGCCCGTAATTTTGGAAATGGTCAATAATTTGAAAATTATGAACACTTTTCTACCCGAGCATCTTCCGTTGAATACAGCAGCCTTCCCAACTGATTGAGCACAGAAGCATTTTAGTGTGCTACAACCTGCTTCCTGGATATTGCTGTAGATCTTGATTTTCGCATTGTACTTTAGTCTATCATTTTAAGGATAATCATTCTTCATTTGCCACATTGGCCCACATCAGGAACTTTAATCAGGACTCAAATAATATCCGCGATGTTCTGAGACTGTTCGCCTTAGACTTCCTTAATGCTGAGCGTGACTATAATGTTATGTCTGCTATTCCTTTCTAGCTCGTATTGCTTCATAGTTACAGCGTCGAGAGTTTTTTAAGTTTTTGAAATGTTTCCACTTACAACAACAGTAACTGATGTGCATGCATCATCTAGCTAGTATGTTCGGCCTGCTTCTCATTTAGGTATTGTAGCGTCACTAGAAGTGCGACACTATTTTAAATAGGTTTCTGCTTATGATAAGCAGGAAACAACTGTTGCGTGTGCATCATCCGCACAGTATGTTCTGCCTGCATATCATTTCTAGGTCCTATACCTTCATTAAAACAGTGCGACAGTATATTCAATGGGTTCCTACTTATAACAATCAATCACCAACATATGCGGGTGCATGATCTAGATACCATGTTCTGCCTGCTTCTAACTGCTTGGCCGTGGAGCATCATCAGTAGAGTGTCTAAAGCATTTTTAAAGCGTTCCTATACTTTTAACAAATAGTGAGGAACTTTTGCAAGTGCATCATCTAGATTCTTTTGCATAGCAGGTGGTCAGATTGAAGAATTTCTGAATTGTCTGTTCACAGAGCTCGAACTTCGTTTGAGTAGAAAAAAGAGACCCGTCAAAAAAGAACAAGGACGACGAGAAGAGACGTATACCTCGACGACTTCTTTGACTGGTCTCTTTTTTTAAAATGTACCAACTGGCCCAGATTTCCACTCTTCGTTTGAGTCGTTTAAATTTTTCGATATGTCTTGTATGGAGGAAATAGGATTTGATTTTCCTTTGATGCAGCTACGAAGAATGTCAACAAAATAATGATAAACGGTTGTTAGGTCACCAACAAAACCATTGGACTTGGCAAAAGCAGCACATGACGCGTTACCACCTTAGAAATAGCAAACAGCCAGGGCATTCATTTCCATCCTGGACGAAAAACAGTAACGGGTCTGTTAGCTGCATTGTCTCGAAGACTACACTGTTCGCGAATATCGCGGCCTGTGAAGCAGCTGCAGCCCTTTGACTTGCTGCAATGAATGACGTAGCGGGTGCTAATGTGCTATAAGTATACATTAACCGTGTGTTGAAGTGCGCTGTTTTGAAGACTAATTCTGACGACAGATTGTAGTAAGAAGCCTGATAGGCCATTTCCCAGCAAAGAGGTCACAACACATTCCCGCGAAGTATATTTCACGTTCTACGGACAACAAATCCATGAAAGGAAGTGAGATTGGGCCTTTAGACGCGTTATCTCAAAGTTACGTTGGATCGTAGTTAGGTGGATGATCACTCCGCAAGAACAGTGCCCGCAGCTGCAGAACTCTTACTTCTGAGCACATTTACATTTTAGTGAATGGAACGGGTGCAGTTATAGCCGGAGCAATCCAAGATGCATAACATGCTATCATTTGTGCGCGAAAAAAAGGTAGTGATCATTTAAAAAGCGTACAGACGGCTGAGTAAGCATGCGCACTCATATTGTCAGCTTTAATTTCCCCACGTTCTATACGCCCTTGCATGGCCTTTGCCGCGGAAAGAGCGTTGTATACCGGCAACCTGATGAGTGATGCCTTTATTTCTATCTGATTAATGTCTTTTCTGCAGGTCATTTTGCCGCTGGCCGAGAAAAAAAATGCATATGAAGGCTCTTCCAAATTTCCCGGATGGTTTTAAATAGCAGTGGGGTGGTAACCGGTGGCGCAGGTTGCCACGGGAGTTGGCCGCCTCATCGGTCGCACGATCGTCGTAGACGGCGTGAAGCTGTCGCAATTTCTAGGCGTGCCTTTCGCTAAGAGCACTGCCGGAGAACTGCGCTTCGCACTGCCAATGCCTTTGGTGGTTGACAACCCGTGCGTTGTCCGTGACAGCCTGAACTCTCGGGAGCCATGCCCGCAGATGGATGCTAACGGCACGTTCGTGGGCTCAGAGGACTGCCTGCACGTCAATGTCTGGGCACCGGAGACGCCGCCACCTGTGGGAACATCCCGTGCAGTGGTGGTGGTTTTGGACAGCTTCTGGTTTGAGGGTGGCTCTAACGACCACCCTGACTGGCCTAGGCTGGCCGCCAAAGGTAAGGCTCTTTGCTCGGCCATTTTTCTACCGATGAGCTGTTCCATGCACAAGTGAAGCAAGTTTATTTCCGCGTAAACAACTAACAGGAGCACGCGGATGGCTTAGTGTTAAAGAACACGAGGGTGGAACCAATGATTACCATAACTATGCTGCGCATCGCGTACCTGTAGTAGAGGCTGCATAGTTAAGATACTGTGCAAGGCCCTTTCCTGGGTAAATATTCCGAATGGTATAAACCAGCATCGAGGTCTGTGGTGTCTCGGATGGTTTTCTTTGCGTGCGTACGTGCGTGCGCATGTGTTTGTGTTGCACTCGTGACCCGAATAAATAGCAGATTCTCTCAAGCAATGTGCGGGTATGAAGTTGTTTATCGGCAAGAACGCAGCAAAAACTCTTGTGATTATGCACTGTATACAAAACAACATGCTATCAGTAACTAGCAAGGGCACGAATGATTTTCTCGGTTTAAACGAGGGAAAATGACAAGTGAATATCGGCGCTGTTACGATCATCCTTCAATTGCGCTAATCAATGACAACGTCGACCAACTCCGTGAACTCATCACGATAGAGAGCCCCAGTACCATCGACAACCTGTATGCCTTATCCGGATCATACTGGATCTCCAATTACTATATATTTCACTCTGATCTGATAATGCAACGACTGGCTAGTTAGTTTGTGCCTCACACTTCTCACCGAAGTGTGAAGGGACCATCGCGCACGTGGATGTAATTGCCATTCTTTGGCCTCAGATGAGAAGACTATACCTTGGCCAAAGTGCTCTACTCACCAGATTTCGTTCCCGCAGACTTCCTATCTTGTCTGATGAAAAAGAACTTGAAAAGACACTGCCGTCTCACATCTGCACTACCAGGTATCGGAGAGGTTGAATTTGCAAGGTTATTTGAACAATAAACTGAACGTTTGGGCAACTGCATCAGTACCGGTTCAGAGTACTTTCAGGCTAATTGTAGGTAGTATCTAAAAAAATGTATTTCGAAAATGTTCGCGTTCCGTTTTTTGCATTTTCTGTGATCGTGCTCGGCTTCATTCTTACCCTGTTTTTTTATCTACACATACGCTCCTTTCATGTACAGTCGAGCGCGATTTGAAGGTTATCACGCGAGCGTCGACCAGGAGCATGAACAGCGCCATGGCCCAGAATTCTCTGCCGAGGCGAGGGAGATATCAAGCCAGCTTCCCTCACTCTTTTTGCTGTTCCTTCAGCAGCTCACTCCCTGCTGGGACATCACTGCTTTTTTTTTCTTTTGGTTCTGCGAACAGGCAGTGATCGTTGTGCGCATGACGTATACTTCGGTATTATCTGAAATTGGACACTTTCAGATAATACCGCAATACCTACACGCAACAAACAGATAATACACGCAGATAATACAAGCAACAAATGGAAAGCTTAGAATAGAGCGAAAGGGTGGTGTAATTGTCGCGGGGGTGATGGCTGTTGTATGGAACAGAGAACGAGGGAGAGAAAGTTGCGAAACCATGATTTTTCCTGTTACAAACCCGGCCTCCAGGTGCCTGGAGTGCTGGTCGCAGCTAGCTCGATAACCTTCATATTGCGCTCGACAGCACCACGTCCGATGCGCTGCTGTACTGGATTATTATTTCTGTATGTTCATTATTATATGCCCCCCTCACCGAATGCTTTTCGAGGCCTGTAGGACACAAAATGAATTGTATTCAAAAGAAAACTATGAGCAACTACAAGCTATTTTGGGTTCCCTTCTTACTTTCACAGGGAACTGTATGAATAATAATAAATCTCCTGGCGAGATTTTTGTTGAAGATTTCAATCTGTTATAGCCTTTAATAGGGTGTGACGACATACAGGGGCGCCACCTCGCGGCAGGGCACGCACGAAGGACAAGTGAGATAACTCGCCTTGAACTACTGCTGTGCTGTGCTTTCCTAGGTTAATAATTGCGCGCTTATCTTAAGTTTGTTTATTTATTTATTTAAAATAAATTTGATTTGGGCCTGGTTAAGCTTACCATGGTATTATGTCTCCTTATTGGACAATAAAAGCCTTCACCAAATCAGCGAGATGTCGAAGCGTAGGAACTGGCCAACCTTGTTATTGTGTGAGGAACTGAATGGGCCGCACTACCAGTGAAAGGTGAACGGTCATTAAATATCGGTAGCATGATTTCTCTGCGAGAGGAGCGGAGCTTTCAGAATTCTCACAGATGCGAAGGACCTCCGGACAGTGAAGGTGGAAACGGAGCCGTTGGGTTGTATCCTTGAGTGCAGTAGAATAGGCAAACGTGATAGTAGAGATGAAACGGAGAAATCTTTTAAGATAAATTTGCAGAGTCTTGGTCCATGCTGTGAATTCGTGAGCACTGCCTGCTGTTTATGCCGCCTGATAAGCTTCGGGCGGAGGAAGGTTTCCTCGAGCAGTGTAGCTTGGCTGACCGGAAAATCAGCACATTGCGATCGATGATATTCTTGCTCCCTTTTGTTCGCTTTGCCGGTGATTTTAAATCATTACTACAAGAATTGCGGAGGTGACAATTTATCACGCATACCATTTCACACAACGGCAGAACCATTTAGTTTTGCTCACTAAAACTTTTGCTATAGGCCCTTAGTGCGATGGCATTTGAGGAGACATTTCACCCCCCGCCCCGATTTTGGAAAAATATTCTTTGCTCTGAGAAGACATTGCTCCATGAAGATGCCACAGTCGTTTCCACTCTGCCAGTAATCATTCTTCATTAGCTTCAAAGTGATGAGTGCAAAGACGTTAACGCGCACCGATCATTCGGTCGCTACTTGCGCAACAGCCTGTAGCATCAACTGCATAGAAGAAACCTTGCTGGAATCAAGAGAATAAACACTCGTTTCTTTGACCCTTCAAACCTGGGCTAATCAAGCACCTCTCAGATTACATTTCGGGTGGAAATGCGAGCCCATGAAGTGGTCTGTTGCGAATTTGTCTCATTGAGGTAGAAAGCATGCAATGGATTTTAGCAACAGCTTAAGCAAACTACAGACAACCCAAGCAACAATGCGAGATTCAAATGTGGAATGTTGGCACTCACCAACAAGCAAAGCTACAGAGAAAAATGACACTTTCACTTTCAAATCGCATAAATTCAATCGAGTGTATACTCAATAATAAGAGAGGTCACGTGATACCACTTGCTCCTATAAGAAAGCTGCACTGGATTTCCCCTCATATCACTAGCGCGGCCTAGTAGCCATTGTTTTCCTGAATCTTGCCGTGAAGGTTACAAATCTCTCTTGTTTTCAACAGCTGCCGGCATGCGGTCTTATCACTGTAGCGCGCGGAACGTTTTTGTGCTTTTTGTTCACACTCAATGTCGCGAAAAGGGCCTTTATCCTTTTCTTTGTAGCGCAAGATGCGCCGAGATCAGTCTGGAATGGTTGCCGGCAATCACATCAGTTTCCCTGTTCTTCCAAACTGTTCCAGTATCCTTTCTGGCTTATCTGGGTGCTTATGCGACGACTTTAAATTCAGCGTTACCGCAACAAGCGGGCATTCGCAATTCGACGACCACCAAGCTGGCTTGCTGTTATCAGCGCATGCCGAATTGCTTACTTCTTTTGAGGGCGCAAGTCAGCCCAACAAAGATGACCTTTAGTGCACTCCCAGACTCATTGTCGTCATCGGCCTTGTCACCGCCACATAACAATATTAAGAAGTCTGCGGCTACCACGGCTGGAGGCGCGGCTAAACTTTTGCGTTCTCATGAAAATGTTTCTTCTCTTATTACTTCTCAGCTGCGACAGGGAAGGCACACAATCAAGGTGAACGCGTAGAAATTTCCAAGGATGCGAATACGAAAACAAAGCTGGACGTTTGGTCAAATGTTTTGCATCTTTTATTAACGTTGTACGACAACAAACGATCCCTGTACACACTTAAATTACCACAGATCATATCTTCCTCATGCAATTCTTGACTTTGGTTACGAGGATCGGCATTTTGAACTGCTATAACGTCTTCAGTCGTGGTGTACTTTGCAGATCTTTCACAGCCGCTTAAAGCGCATGGTGCATCGTTAAGCAATGAGATGTGGAATGAAGCTCTGAATCCATGCAGCGACGAGTACAAAGCGGAAAAACTTCTGAGCGTGCTGATGCCGTTTACAGAACGTTCTAATGGGCACCAACGTTCACATTTTCCACAATTATCCGACTGCACTTCTCGACCATTTCACAGACCCTTCTTCGGTGCTGTTGGTCTTCCACGGCATGCTACAGGTTTCTGTACCTCACCAAGCGACCTTGAAGCAGATTTGTGGCTTTCCTTTCAAACACTATAAGATTTACTATTGTCACAATCTGATAGGATAACGCGGTGTGAGGGCACAGCTTTGAACTGTGTCTATCGCATGAACTTGAGGTTCATGCTCGAGAATCAGACCATTGACAGTGGCTCGTGTGCTTGTGAGGCCATTGCGAGATGGAAGAGGAGGCGCAGTCAACAACCGGTAAAGGTTGGCGTATGTGATACTCTAACGCTGATGCCAAACCTAGGCTGGGAATAAATTGTGCACGTCCGCATTATTTAGTTGTAAATGCTAGCAAGTAGGTAATGCACCAACCAGCATGCGTTGACGATTGTTCCAGGAAACAAATACCGTAGGTCACCCATAGTGATCGGTCATGAAGTTCGAGGAAACACAGCAAATTAACCGCGCTTGAAAACAACTCCCCAACATATGATTCACTCTCTGTTTCTTTGCAACAAACGTTCTATCACACACGAGCCTCTTCACATTACACAGTGCTGGCTCAGCCGCCACCCCCGTGCTTATGCAAGTACTCACGCACTGGGTTACTATGTCAGGTTGCTAGCACATAATCATCATCATCAGCCTGATTATACCCACTGCAGGGCGAAGGCCTCTCCCATATTTCTCCACTTAACCTGGTTCTGTGCTAGCTGCATCCACTTGACCCCTGCGAACTTCCTAATCTCATCCGCCCACCTAACTTTCTGCCGCCCCCTACTACGCTTTCCTTCCCTTGGAATCCAGTTTGTTACCCTAAGAAAGCATTGGTTATCCTCTCTTCGCACTACCTGCCCATGTCCATTTCTTCTTCTTAATTTCTACTAGAATGTCGGTAACTTGAGGTATTTCTCTGACCCACTCTGCACACTTTCTATCTCTTAATGTTACCCCTACCATTTTTCGTTCCATAGCCCTCTGGGTTGTCCTCAACTTAAGTAGAACTCTCTTGGTTAGCCTCCACGTTTCAGCCCCTTAGGTGAGTACAGGCAAGATGCAGCTGTTGTATACTTTCCTCTTGAGCGATAGCGGTAAGCTGCTAGTCATAATCTGCGAGTGCTTGCCAAATGCGCTCCATCCCAATCGTATTCTTCTTGTTATTTCCTTTTCGTGGTCCGGATCTGCGGTTACTACCTGTCCTAACTAGACATATTTGCCTACTACTTCCAGTATTTCGCTACCTAATGTAAACTGCTGTTCCTTCCCGAGGCTGTTGAACATTACCTTAGTCTTCTGCATATTGATTTTCAAGCCTACCTTTCTACTTTTCCTGTCTAGGTCATCAATCATTATTTGCAGTTCATCCCCCGAGTTGCTTAGCAAGGCAATGTCATCAGCAAATCGCAGATTACTGAGGTATTCTCCATCTACCCTTGTCCCTAACTGCTCCCATTCCAAGTCTCTGAATACGCCCTTGTATGCCCTTGTGTTGTGTAGATTGTGTCTCCTTGCCTAACACCTTTCTTTATGGGAATTTTGTTACTTTCTTTATGCAGAACTATGGTTGCTGTGCCGCCACTATATATATCTTCCAGCACTTTAACGTACGGCTCGTCTACTCCCTGATTTCGCAATGCCTGCATCACTGCCGAGGTTTCAACTGAGTCAAATGCTTTTTCGTAATCAATGAATGCTATGTATAAGGGCTGCTTATATTCCGAGCATTTTTCTATCACCTGATTGATCGTATGGATATGATCGATAGTAGAGTACCGTTCCCGAAACCCTGCTTGATCCTTTGCTTGATTGCAGTCTAAGGTTGTCCTGATTCTATTAGCGATTACCTTAGTAAATACCTTATACGTAGCAGACAGTAAGCTGATTGGTCTGTAATATTTAAGGTCCTTAGAGTCACCTTTCTTGTGAATGAGGATAATGTTTGCATTCTTCCATAGTTCCGGTACCGTCGATGACACCAGGCACTGCGTATACAGGGTGGCCAGTTTTTCTAGCACGATATCACCCCCGTCCTTCAGCAAATCTGTAGTTATCTGATCCTCTCCAGCTGATTTCCCCTTTTCTAGTTTCTAGTGCTTTCTTGACCTTGTCCTTCGTCACTGGTGGAACGTCTGACTGTTTTTCCCTACCGCCAATCTCATTACGGTCCTGACTACTTTGGCTACTGTAGAGATCTGTATAGAACTCCTCGGCTACTTTGACTATCTTTTCCATATTAGTGATGACGTTGCCCGCCTTGTCCCTTATCGCATACATCTGGTTTTTGCTATATGCCCAATTTCTTAGCAAAGGAATAATTGCTAGCACAGGACCGGGTTAATTGGAGGAATATGGAAGAGGCCTTCACCCTGCAGGGGGTATGGATGATGTTGATGATGATGATGATGAAGTAGAGCCATTGTCTGAAAGAGAAAGCAGCTCTTTCCTTTTGCCACCAGACCTTTATGAGCCGTAGACGCGAAGAGGCTCCGTAGCTATACAGTTCGCTGTGAAGTCTCGCTGTTTGCTGTTAACAGTATTGACTTCCTTGACTATGTCGGCCTCATCGCAGCATCACCGCAGGTGAAACCGTGCTAACTACCTCGGAAATAGCGGCCTAGCTTGAACTACTTACGCGAAAGCGTATTGGGCTTGTTGTGCCTAAAAGCAATCGCCGTACTTCCGTTTGAGAGGGAGCTTTCAAGGAAGAGTCAAAAACCTTCAGACTAAAACATTTTGGGTTGCGCCTTTATGCGGGGGCCCCTAGAACTTCAGATCTTAGAGTATTTGCCAATAGAGATGGCGCCTCAACTTTCTAGTGTATCATATCTATAACCGTCATCACCTGCGCTCCTTTTTCGAGGATTAGTCGACAAATATACCAGATAATGATGGAAATCTTGTGTGGAGTGCATATGATATATGTACTGTTGATTGATATATTCAGGGCGATTGACACGTTAATATTGACCAAAGAAGCAGGTGTGATAGAAGTAGCGTCAGAGTAGCTACATGTGAGTAAATGAGGCAATGCTAGCTTATGTACTTTTAAAGGGAAACTTGTGCATTGTTCTAAATATTTAATTTGCAATACTCCATGACTTCCTACACACCGACGGGGTGGCATCAAAAGTGAACAAAGTTTTGCCTTCTTGAATTTCAGCATAAACATAGAAATGGTTACCATTTTCAACTCTGCACTCTGTCATCATATTGCTAAAAGAAATTAGACACAACAGTCGGTATAGAAGAATTGATGCGACGAGGCGTTGCTACCGGAATTCTGTAGAAGTCTAAATTCTTTCATTCATATGGAGTGTTCTGGTTCACAACCAAGACTGAGCTAATAATAATAATAATAATAATAATAATTGGTTCAAAGGAAGGCAAAGGCGCAGTATCTGTCACACTTGCTCTGTGGACACCTGAACCGCGCCGTAAGAAATGGAGGAAGATGGGAGTGAAACTGGAAAGAGAGAAAGGGGAGCCGTAGTGGAGGTCTACGGAGTAATTTCGACCACCTGGGGCTCTTTAACGTGCGCTGACATAGCGCAGCCCACAGACGCCACTTCGTTTCGCCTCCATCGAAACGCAGCCGCCGTGGTCAGGTTCGAACCCGGAACTCCGGCACAGTAGCCGGGCGTCTTACCACTGTACCACCACGGCGGGGCCAAGACTGAGTTTAAACGGACTTTTTATTCCACTTTATCGCTTGTTTCAAGACGAGAAACTACTCCCAGTTCCAAATGTATACTCTCGTAGGTGACGTGGTGGTGGTGGCGCCTAACCATCGGCTTGGCGTGTTCGGCTTCCTGAGCCCACCAAAATACGACGGGGACAAGGAAGTGGCGGTGGACGACGTGATGAGCGCACTGCACTGGGCGCATGACAACGCGGCCGCGTTTCATGCTGACCCCGACGGCCTGGTGGTGGTGGGTCGCGGCTCAGGAGCGTACCTTCTCTCGACCGCGCTCCGTCGCATGCCCAACAACACAGCGCGCCGCGCCCTATATCACGGACTCGTCTACGGCTCCCTATTGCCCCTGAAACCGGTAGGTACCCAGACATTCGTTTCCGGCGCCGAAGACGTTTGCCACAGATTGTTATCAATAATATTGCTAATACTCGCAGCCAGCGAAAAACTGGGCCAAGCTTTTAAATCACGAAGGAGTGTTTGAATGATGTGAGGCAGTGAGTGAACACGCATGCTATCTGATCTACTTTCAAAGTGAAACTTATGCATTGCCCTAAATATTTAATTTGCAACCCTCCACGACTTCCTACAGACCGACGGGGTGGCATCAAAAGCGAACAAGGTTTTGCCTTTTTTAATCTGAGCATTAACGTAGAGTTGCTTTCCGTTTTCGACTGCGCCCTCTGTCATTGCTATAGTAATACTGCTGAAAGAAATTCATTGATACAACAGTCGATATAGAAGGATGGATGCGGCGAGGTGCTGATACCGGAATTCTGTAGAAGTCTACACTCTTTCATTTATGCACAAAAATAAGATGTGATGAACAACGCAAGAACAAGCGCCTACTCGAAATTTGAAAATGTGTGCTTTAAGCTGCACGTAATAGCACGAAACCTATAATCACAACTGGACAAAATACATACAGAGCATTAATCCTCAACAGGTCAGATTACGTACGGCGGAGTGAAGAAACAAATGACAGAACTGACAATGTACATTTTCATTAATGCCACCAAAGTCTAAAAAATTAGTACTGCCTGTTGGTCAGCACAACGAAGGTTGACTGCCCCAGTTTATTTTGGGTATGCGTATTTGCCAGGATTCTATCAGTTCTCTGAGTGACTGATACCTCTGCCTGAAGAGAGTCGTCACTCTTGCACAAATGGTTTGATTAATAATAATAATACTTGGTTCAGAGGAAGGAAAAGATGCAGTATCAGTCACACTTGTCTGCTGGCACCTGCACCGCGCGGTAAGGGAGGGGAGGAAGGTGGGCGTGAAAGTGGAAGGAGAGAAAGAGGACCCATAGTGGAGGGCAGCAGAGTAATTTCGGCCACCTGGGGATCTTTAACGTGCGCTGACATCGCGTAAATTTGTTTACTGTTATCAGTTTCTAAGGAAATAATTGGGCGTGCTCACTTTGCCAATCTGATCATCTCAATTGCAACTAGTTTAGCCAATCTACGCAGCACCACCAAACAACGATGGCAACGAATGAGCAGTGCCATGTGCCTGGTGCTTAACTGATATTTTTTCTCCTCCATCACCCTCCTCTTTTCGCGCCTATGAATCAATGTTCTATTAGCAGTGAACACCACCGGGAAGATCTGCAAAGTGTTTTAGCCCATACGCCATCCTGTGCACACGCTACCTTTGTAAACTTCTCATGTATACCCTCCGTTTCTTGCCCTTGACCCCGGCGAGCAGCAAAATCCCACAGCGATGTACAATCAGTTGGCCACTGCGCTACATTGCAACGCTGAGAAGAACATGTGGATACCCTGCTATCGCGCCGCTCCCGTAGAGCAGCTTCTGGCGGCGTCGCGGGCATCGGGGCTGCCCATGCGTTTCGCTCCTCGGTTTGAGCTGGCCATGCTACAGAAGTCGGCCGCCGCCTGGCCCCACACCGTGCTGGCCGGATCGGACGCAGCTGATGTGAGGGTGCTCTTCACCGACACCATTCTGCCCCTGGCGAAGGTGGGTTCACTCAGTGCTCCATACGTTGGTTCGAATTAAATAATTTAGGACATTAAGTCTGGATACTGGGACTTGGAAGCATCATATAAGCCTACTGGGCGACCAGAGACATCTACTGAAGAAGGAATAACTATGTGCTTTGTTTCGTATTCTGCTCCCATCAAAGAGTGCCCCTGTCACACTCCACCCTTAATTGCGCTTCCGAAGTAAACAGTCGCTGAAACAAAGGCAAGCATGAAAAAATGAACCTTTAATCTAGTGAAAATAGGGGCTGCTATGCAGAGCTCACCTGCTATTGCCTTGAACGTTGAATCCCACAACACGCGCCTACCCTTTGCTTGTCGTACGGTTAGCACGTGCGGCGTAGTAACAGGCGCTGAGCCGCGCACCGTGGTAGTCATCTTCCGCCCCACGCTTCGAGCTATGGCGCTGCCGCGTGAACCTTTCGCCACTTACGCGTTGGCTAGTTACTCCATTAATAATAAACAGCGCTGACATGAAGACATAAGACAAGATAAAAACAAAGCTACAGGACAAACGCTGACTAACAACTCAGCCTCAGCCTGTAATTCACAGCCTAGTAAAAAAACAAATGAGACGAAAACGAGGCCGCTTGATGTGAAACACTGCTGGGTTCATATGCTAGTAAAAGATCACTCAAATAATAACCACTCTGCTTGAAATAGCAAGAGAAATCTTGGCAGCTAATCTGATATCTTTTGAAATAAAATATGCTTTTATCACTTCTTTCGCCAACTTTTCTCTGTGCCTATATAAATTTTAACATGGTTAAATAGGGGAGTGCGCATCTCTTTCTTCATTGTCTCATAATATGGGCAATGGGAGATTAGAAACGTTTTGTCCTTGCCACTTTCCTGGTTTTTTCGGCGTTCCTGTAGCCTCTTGTTGATGCACCGCCCGGTCTGTCCTATATACTAGGCTCCACAAGTGAGCGGAAGCCTATACATAACACTGGTCTTGCAGCTGACTTATGTGTCTCTACGTTGAACACCACATTCTAGCCTCCTAGATTCTCGTTCCCTTTTATTAGCAGGGCAGATTATCTTCATCTTGAACGGGGCGGTCAATGCCACATCTACAAAATACCTCTTGCCAACATTTTTGAGGCCATGGGAAATCGTATGCACGTATGGTACCAATGCAACTTTCCTCTTCTCCTCACCCATACTCGGCAGGGATTGCTGCCTGGTTGTTCTTTTTATGCTTTTCAGTAGGCGAGAGCAGGCCTCATTAATAGCAGAATCGCTATGACCAGCCTTTGCAATTCTTGCCAATTGCCGTTCAAAATCGTTACCCATGCCGTGGTAGCAAGACTTCTTTAACGCATTAGGCAAGCATGTGTCGATCATCCCATTTTTTAATTATTTCGAACGTACCGAACTTGAACTCAGCAAGGGCTTCACCTATCTCGGGTTGAATCGCAACAAACATGATCCCGCCGGAACTCAATCAACAAATCAAAAAACGGCAACCGATCGTCCTCTGGTTTTTCGACAGTAAACTTCAGCCCAGATCCACACTCCGTAAAAACTTCAATGATGTCCCTCATTCTTTGATCGTATCCTTCACGGTCTGTGAATACTAAAAAGTCATCCACATACTTGAAAACAGAGTGATGGAGGCCCCTTAAGTTCTCCTGCAAGTCTCTGCCCACATACATCAAGAAGATATCAGTCAGGCCAGGGGCGAAACTCGATCTAATGCAGACTCCGGCCTTTTGCGTGTATAACTTGTCCTTTCAGCCTATGATGGTGAACTGTTGGTAAAAACTTCAAAATCTCGATGAAACTTTCCACACACACTCGAGAGGCATCAATGAAATCGCGCTTATTATCGTCCTCAGTGATGCAGAATCGAAGACGCTTAAGCAGGCAATCATGGGGGAGGCTGTAGTATAAATCATTTACGTCCATCCTGAAGCCAACACACTTACTTAAGTTGTGGTCGTTGAGGAAATCAAGAAGGGCTTCAGACTTAGGTAGCCTTAGGAGGTCTGACAAAGTCAATGAGGAAAGGTGCCTCTGCAAATACTTGGAGACCTGTTGCTGCCAAGGTCCCTATTCAAACACTATGGCTCGGAAATGAACATCTTGTTATCCTGAGTAATATCTTCTTGATGTATGCGGAAATAGACATGCAGGAGAACTTAAGCGGCCTCCATCACCCTACCTTCCGGTATGCGGATGACGTTTTAGTATTCACAGACCGTGAAGGATTCGATCAAGGAATGAGGGGCATCATTGAAGTTTTTACTGAGTGTGGATCTGGGCTGGAATTTACTGTCGGAGAACCAGTGGACGATTGGTTGCAGATTTTGGATTTGTTGATTCATTTCGGGCGGGATAACATTCGTCGAGATTACAATCAGAGATCGGTGAAGCCCTTGCTGAGTTCAAGTTCGGGACATTGGAAATTAATAAAAAAATGGGATGATCAACAAATGGTTGCTTAATCCGTTAAAGAAGTCTTGCTGCCACGGCGTGGGTAACAGTTTTGAACGGCAACTGACAAGAATTGCAAAGGCCGGTCATCGGGATTCCGTTATTAATGAGGCCTGTTCTCCTCTACTGAAGAGCACAAACTGAACAACCAGGCAGCAATCCCTGCCGAGTATGGGTGAGGAGAACAGGAACGTTGCGATGGTACCATATTTGCATAGGATTTTACATGGCCTCAAAAATGATGGCAAGATGTACGGTGTAGATGTGGCAATAATTGCCCCACTCAAGGTGATTATCTGTCCTGCTATTCAAAGGCAACGAAAATTTACGAGGCAAGAATGTGATGTTCAACATAGAGACCCATTTGTCAGCTGCAAGACCGGTGTTGTGGAGGCTGTTATATAGGACAGACAGAACGGTGTATCAATGAAAGGCTACAGGAACACCGAAACAGCTTGGAAAGTGGCAAGGACAAAACGTTTCTAGTCTCCCATTGCCAATCCTTTGAGAAAATGAAGAAGGAGAAGTGTGCTCCCCTATTTGTCCATGTTAAAAGTTTATATCGGCACAGAGGAAAGTTGACTAGAAAAGTAGTAGAAGCATATTTTATTTCAAAAGACATCAAATGCGTTACCAATAATTATTTTGCTCTTTCAAGCAAAGTGTTTTCTTATTTGAGTAATTTTTTAACTAGCCTATGAACCCAAGAGTGTTTCACGCGAAAGGGCTTTGTTTTCGTCTACTTTATTTCTTCTGCGCTTTGAATTAAAGGCTGCGTCTGAGTTGTAAGTCAGTGCTTGTCCTGTAGGTTTCTTTTTATCTTGAACCTATATCTTCGTGTTTGCGCTGTTTTTATTAACAATGGACTAGACTAGCCAGCGCGTAAGTGGCGAAGGGTTCACGCGGCAACGCCATAGTTATAAGCATGGGGCGGAAGATGACTACCGTGGTGCGGGGGACAGCACAGGTTACTATGTCGCACACGCTAACCGTGCGACGAGCAAAAGGTATGCGCGTGTTACGGGATTCAACGTTCAAGGCAATAGCAGGTGAGTTCTCTATAGCAGCCCCTATTTTGACTACATTAATGTTTCATTTTTTCATGCTTCGCTTTCTTTCAGCGACTAGTCGCTTTGGAAGCGCGATAAAACGTGGAGTGTGACAGGGGCACTCATATAGCAATAGGTATCCACGCACACCTCCAGCACCCTACTGAGCCGTGGCGTCAGAACCGCAGAAATGAGCGTCATTCTAGGCGTGGGCGAGCCCACGTTGACGAAGGTGGGGCTGAACCGTTGCCAACGTACCACGCAGTTGCTACACCACCTCGAACACCAGTCGCTACCCAGATACCCTGTTGTGGAGGGAGCTCGGCCCTGTTCCTCTTGCAGTTCGCCATCTAGTACTACACAACTATTCGTCGTTGTCCACATCACCCATTCATTGGGCGCTATAGGCTTCGACGTTCGTTCTTAAGACTACGTCCCAGTCTAGGGTTGGCAGTTAAACGTCTTCGCTGCCTCTGTCTAATCAAATCTTGCTCTAATAATTGTCTGCGTGGAGAGACCAGCACAAACGCTCTCCCCTGTGCAGGAGGCCAACGCGTCGACACTTGAAGCAGTGCTGGACTTCGTGATGGGCGTGTTCAACATCGACTCCGTCTTGAGACCGATAATACTGAAGAAGCTGCGGGTCTCTTCCATCGAGGAGGTGTTGCGCAACCTGCCACAGGTTATCGTGCTGTGTCCTACACGGCTCGTGGCACAGGCGGTGCCAGAAGGATTCCACTACTACTAGGACTCGGCCGCCGTCAGCACTTCCTTCCAACCGCCCCTAGGGATCGAGCAGGTGGCTCAGTTCGCCGCAAAAGGGTGAGCCTGCCGCTAGAAGGGGCAACCGATAAAGCGTGTGCAACGCCAGCGACGGTTGAGCTTATGTTGCGCCACCTACTCTCTATTGATTTGACAAGGCCAGATGCAACATTTTGGGTCACAATCATTGCAGCGGCATTGCTGAAGAAATTAAAGCACCTTTAGCGTTCACATGAAGTAAGGTGTTCGAGCCGCATGGCATTATTGGGCAGGCTTCAGCTTCATGGTAAAGAAAAACGCTGCTATTGTGAAGGATATCTTGGTAGCACAAAAATCGCGCGACAGCCACGGCCCAGGATAGCGGCCTTGCATCGAGGCACCCAAGGAATGAACTTCATTGTGGACGTCCCTACAATTGTAGAAATTGCATTACATAGGGGCGTTCGCTCTTGGGGGAAACAGACGAGCTCGTGACCTTATTGCATGGCACACCAATGAATTCTTGTATTAAGAAAAAAGAGCACCGACCAAAGGTTATTGTTAACAATACAAAGACAAACGTTTCACCTTCCATACGAAAGCAGTCAACTCTTTGTGCTGTGCTAGTGCCCTGATACTGAACGTCAAAAACAATCCTCGGAAGCCATCTACTTTCCGACCAGACGAGTTTTTGTCAAACGTTAGATTTCTTCACACCAATAATCTGCACAGATTCAACGCGACAGGGTTAAGGCTCTCGTTCAGCACAGGAGCCAGCAGTCTCAGTTGCCTGCGATAACATCGGCGCCGCTGGCACATGGGAGGCGATCTACTTTGCTCGAAAAGTTCGGATTTGGAGTGTTAGATTAGACGTCACACGTCAAACTGAGGAATTGCAGAAAAATAAGAATTCACATAAACTGTGGTGCAGATCACATGAAAAAGAAACAAGTTTAGGATAAGTAAGTATATAAAGAAGGTGACATGCGCTAATGAAGCTGAAATCAGCGTAACATGGGCTTTGAATGTCGTACCGTTGGACGCCGAGTCAGACACATTCTGCCCCTATGCCATGCCGGCATTCCCACTCAGCTTGCTCTGATCTGGTTTCAGCAGTCAACTCTTTGGGTTGTGCTGGTGCCCCGATACTGAACGCCAGAAATAATCATTTCACTTCCTTCAATGCGAAAGCTGATAGCTGAGCACTCGATCATTTCGTGCTCTTTCTCTTTGATCGCTTTTTTTCAGGGACGAAACTAATTTGGAACGTTTTTAATCACTTATATAATGAAGTAATGCGAGAGCGTATGGGCACCCGGGCAGCGGTGGTTGCTTTTTGATGGAGGTGAAATTCAAGGCGCCCGTGCGCTGTGCGATGTCAGTGTACGCTGAAGAAACCTAAGTGATTGAATTAAATTCCTGGAGCCCTCCACTACGGCGTCTGCATAGCCTGAGTAACTTTGGGGCGTTAAATACCCCAAACCAAACCACCATACAGACAAGGATAAGTAACCTATTCTCCAACGCTCTAGAAACTTTCTTTCGATTAACTTGGCTGATTATTCTAAATACACCCGCTAATCCGTCTTGATTGCAAAACGTTCGAGTGACTTGGGATATATGGAGAGGAGCAGAGCAAGGAAACACGGACACAAGAGGACACGGAAAAACAGGACTGGGCCAGTCCTACACTAGTCATGATGTACGGGCTATACTACTCCGAAAACCAGCTAGCTAAACAAGAAGTGTCGTTTCTAATGGTTTCGGCGGCTGAGTGACGTTTACAGTCCCATAGTGTACGTGGCTGGTGCTAAGAGCTTTTTTGAACAGGGAGTAGCGTTTCGGCAATAGGCATCCGCTGGGAAGCGCCGCGATCGCCTAGCAAGCCAGCGGCACACTGAGAGAGTATTGCAGGATCGTTCCGGCGCAGCCGGCGTACGAGACTGGGTAGTGTAGCACGAAATCAAAGGCATCACTAGAGAATGCGTGCGACTAAATGACTTTTTCTGCATTAATGTGTTTTAACTCTAAGTTTTGGGGTGTGCTTTTTTGAAGCACAATACGTTTGTGTTAAGGGATCGATGGAAGTGATGACCGGCTAGTCTGCAAAACGCAGCAAAATGCGCGCCTCCGACGATCAACGCGCAGTCTCACTTCCTCCTAATAAACGTCAGCATTAGGTGGGCTTACAGTTCTAGATGTTTTAGGGAATGTTCGCGCATGTTAGTACAGCCAGCACCGTAACGCGTAGTCATGGCGAGTAACAGGACCACTTGAGAGGCCTTGCCTTATCGAGCACTGTATAAATCGCCGAAGAACAGAATTTGAAGGATGCCAGCAAGCTGATGTGGCGGCTCAAATATTTTTTTATTCATGCAGCACCGTGCCCCCACTGGGATACGGCAGCCCTTGGCCACCATATAGGATGGTTGGTTGGTTCATAGGAAGGGAAAGGCGCAGTATCTGTCACACTTGCTCTGTGGACACCTGAACCGCGCCGTAAGGGAAGGGATGAAGGTGGGAGTGAAAGTGGATAGAGAGAAAGGGGGGCCGTAGTGGAGGGCTACGGAGTAATTTCGACCACCTGGGGATCTTTAACGTGCGCTGACATCGCACAGCACACGGACGCCACTTCGTTTCGCCTCCATCGAAACGCAGCCGCCGAGGCCGGGATTCGATCCCGGGAACTTCGGCACAGTAGTCGGGCGTCTTACCACTGCACCACCCCGGCGGGGCTACCACCATATAGGACCGCGTCCAAGACTCGCGTTATCGAGGAAAACGGCCGCGAAAACTTCACCAGCTTCGATTACTTGTGCAAGAATATAGGACCGCGTCCAAGACTCGCGTTATCGAGGAAAACGGCCGCGAAAACTTCACCAGCTTCGATTACTTGTGCAAGAATCTATTTTAAAGTCGAAGTTTTGTTTATAAAATAAAACATATTGAAAAGCAACTGCACATGTTTCAACGGAGGCACTGCACCGCTTCACAATCTAGCACTGCCTTTCCACCGTACACTGTGCTTCCTAGTCAGGTGCCTATGCTTAGTGCGTAAAATTTCGTCAAACATCTCCAAGCCGCAGGGCTTTCAAGGAATTCTTTTCGGCGCTTGAAAAACTGGAGGCATCACATTATGCATTGCTTCGATCTCCCTTCTGTCACTATATAACCATTATTCTGCGCGAATTAAAACTTTGCCAATGAGTTTTATTGATGTCTTTATTTTCATAAACGTCATTTATTTACGCCACCACTGGCTGAGAAGTTGTTCCTGAAAATATTTTTAATTTCTGAAAATTTTACTTCCAACAATTTTTGTCCATATACGTTTAGACGTCTGATGTGTACGTGTGTCTTGTATTGTACATCAAGTCACGTAAGCTTAACGGCTCCATATTTAGGGCATTATGTTAGTAGTGGGTACCGCTACTAGAATAAACGTATATAGAGTAGTAAAAATTACGAGACATTTTGACGACTAAAGTTGAAAGGCGAAAGCCTGAGTGCAGCATCCTGCTAGGAATTTGTTGCGAATGTGGCCATGAATGATGCTTCGAGTAAACAGGGTGATTACTGTTTCCCATTCCTCCCTTCCTTTACGGCATGGTACATGTGTACGTGGAGAATTGTGACAGATACTGCGCCTTTTCTATCCTGCAAACCAATTTCAAACGCCGCTGATGCTTGCTGTACTAACGCCTCCTAAGCATCTGGGTCTGCTTCTGTTTGCTGTGTGGTGCGGCGTTCGAGGAAGCGGCAAATGAAAGGGCGCACACGGTATCGGTATGACTAGATAGCGTTAGCTACCAGCCAACATATAAAGCCCCGCTTTAACCAAGCCTGTCTGCGTGGCCTAGGGATAACGTGAATGCAAGGGTCTTGGCAGGCTGATATCTTCCCATGCGAAAGGATAGACCCGAGTTGCCAGCGCCTGCCATAAGATAGTGCCCTGTGATTGGCCGAGACCGCTATGTCGTCATCCCCACCTCAGTCAGTCAAAGCGCCCCAAAAGCGTGGCACTTTGCAGATCACAACGATGAGCCATTAATGGTTTTCCCCTTTAAACACGTTAGTTTTTTTTTTCTGATATATTCGGGTCTTGATCATGAGTCGCAGCATATATTCGTAATTTGCGGTTTGCTGAACTTTTTGAATATCATCTCATTGGGTTGCCATGGGTAACATTTTAAGCATAGCCAAAACGGTGCCTGAGGACGCTCCTAGGGATTGTAAACGCTACAAATGAAGACTTATGGATTTGGCGACAGAAAGTCTGTCAGCTTGCTTACATGACACACAAAACCACCAACTGCTTCAGTCCAATGGTCGCGGTGTGTGAATTCCTTACACACGCTGAGTTTGATAATTATACTGGAAAGTATCCATCTTGTGGAGCGCACAGTTTGTAGGCATCATATTAAGCTACGTACTGACCGACGTGCCCAGAAGTGGAAGAAAGCGCTTCTTTTTAAACCAGCACTAAAACTTGTAATTTCAGTTCTATAAATGCATGGGATAAAAAATGTCTTCAATATGAAGTATTATAAAATTACAGGGGTACACCGAAGTTTTTTGACGTGTGGAAATGCGAAACCATCGTACGTTTCGTACCTAGTTCCATTGTGAGACCGTTCGGCGTTTTGTGAGCTCCGATGCTTTTCCAGCGTGCGACATCTTGTCCAGTCATGTTTGTCGCATATAGCTATGACGTCATCGTGTGGCCGACGTTTTTCATATTGTGACATATATGCCCTGCATCGCTGGACGCTAAAGAAGACAACGATCAGAAACAGTGACACAGACGACGACAAAGGGGTAGCAACGTTTAGTGCTAGAAGAAGGTTAACGCTGTTGTAACGCTGTGCCCACTGCCTTGTGTGTGCTGCGTCAACCTGGACTAACCTTCGTGCACTAACCTCGCCACGTATCTTCTATACAGCC
The DNA here is from genome assembly GCF_055883805.1 of Amblyomma maculatum. Classification (NCBI taxonomy): domain Eukaryota; kingdom Metazoa; phylum Arthropoda; class Arachnida; order Ixodida; family Ixodidae; genus Amblyomma; species Amblyomma maculatum. The sequence continues at coordinate 184,581,056 of NC_139349.1, forward strand.
GTGACCCTCCCCTTCTATTTGACAGCGTATTGCCTCCCACCGCTAACGCCAGTTGCTACGTTCGTGACGCCATCTCCCGAGCTGACGCAGCCCGTGTTATTGCTCGCAGACGACTGGCCTCCTCCCAAAATTCTCAAAAACGGCACCATGATTCTCGCCACCGGGATGTCCACTACTCTCCGGACTCTCTCGTCTTCCTCTGGACTCCCGCTCGTAAAGTTGGGCCGTGTGAGAAGCTCTTGCCACGCTACGTAGGACCCTAACGTGTTTTACGGCCAGTGACCCCTGTGACATACGAGGTCGCCCCTGTACATCCGCCGCGACAGTCCTCTATGCCACGCACCGAGATTGTTCATGTCGCCAGAATAAAGCCGTATTACCCCTGCAGTAGTTCGTCCTAGTGCGCACCAGGACTGTGCTTTTTCGTGGGGGGGTAATGTGACATATATGCCCTGCATCGCTGGACGCTAAAGAAGACAAGGATCAGAAACAGTGACACAGACGAAGACAAAGTGGTAGCAACGTTTAGTGCTAGAAGAAGGTTAACGCTGTTGCGATTCTGTGCTTTGTGTGTGCTGTGTCAACGTGGACTAACCTTCGTGCCCTAACCTCGCCACGTATCAATATATATTCTTTTGATGCGATCAGTAGCTAACGCCATAACTATCATTAGCTATATCCCTATGTTATTTGTGGCTGTATGCCCAATGTGATGATGCCACACGATTGATGTTGAAATCGTCATTCAATTGCGCTATCACTCGTGCTTATCTTATCTCACTATCATATAAACTGTCACTATCGTTAATATGTACCTTATCATTACCTGTCCAATCTTAGACGTACAATTATCATCAATGTTGTACTAAAATTTCATAAGTTACTTTTTCTGTTATTTAATACCATCATACCATATCTGTCCCTCTTATCATTGCCTTCATTTTAACAGATGACGTCATAATAGTATTGTTAATGTTGACCTAAAGTTCCATTGATTTAAGTACGTTATCAAATTTATCTGCCTAATCCCATTATCATGATTTAGTAGTCCGTACATTGTGTTGCCTCGCTATCATTACTATCATTACTGATCTACCGCTAGTTACGTCTTTCTTATCACCTTTATCGCCTGTACAGAACTCGGGGTCGCACGTCCTGTCCACGTCACTCACGAGGAAATGTTTTCGCTTAAGGTGTGCCTTCATGCCAAATTGAATCCCAAAGAAGGATAGGCGGTATGTCCGAGTGCGGCCAAGGCCCGCTACGTGTGCCGAACAAATTCGCGAGACGGCCTGACAGAACTTGTAATGCCCCGCCGGAGTGGCGCAGTGGTTGCGGTGCTCAACTACTGTGCCCAAGGATGCGGAATCCCCCGGCCTCGGCGGCCGCTTTTCGATGCAGGCGGAAAGCAAGGCGCCCGTGCGCTGTGCGATGTCAGCGCACGCTAAAGAACCGCAGGTGGTCGAAATTTCCGGAATACTTCACTACTGCGTTTCCATAGCCTGAGTTGCTTTGGAAAGTTAAACACTACAAAACAAACAAACAGAAATCGTAATGATTTCGCATTCTGCAACCTAAGATGACTTAGTGCACGCCTGGAATTTTGTTGTTCACAAGTGGATGTCACCCGTTAATAATTATGGGGGTATTATTAACGATGCGCCCTTAACGGTGCGCACACTCCCAGACACCCTTATAGTGAGTGGGGGTAGCTGTTCCGGTCGCAAAGGAGATGCCCTCGACCTGCGTGGCAAGCTCAGCCGGAATTCAGCTACCTAGTAGTGACAGAAGGGGGTGGCCGTTTGGTGCCCAGCTGTCGCCGGTTCAAACCAGAGTAAGGATTGGAGTCAGAAGTAACAAACAAAACACAATTTATGTACAGCAAGAGACGATACAAAGGAACACACAAGATCACTTGAAATACAACAGCCGAGAGGTTTACAGAATACAAACGCTAAGCATGCAACTACAGAATGATTCAATAACACAGGCTTTACAACAGATCAAACACGAGAGAGTTACATAAACAAACACCAAATTGTTCACCGGGCACTGTTGCAGTCCGACGCCTCAAGAGTCACGATGTGGCCGCCATACGAGACGAGCGCCGCTCCCTTGAAAGTCCGTGGGCTTGCCAGCAGCGGGTGATCCCCGGGAGTCCAGCCGAAGCACAGGCAAGCACGTCGCAAAACACTGACGAACTGACTGACTGACTGACTCAACAAGCGGCGCGGTCGCTTTAAATAGGGCGCGCCGAGTCTGTTTGTTAGCACGCGTTAAAGCTAGCGCGCACACACACTTAGCTTCGCTGGTTATAGCGCTCTCCTCTCCTCCCGTCGAGCCGCGCGTCGTCATTGGCTAGGTCCCATAGAAGATGCTGGAATTCTCTGGCTGATTCCAGTCCGATGAACCACCGTCCTCCCCGGGCAATGGGAAAGAGGGTGACTGCAACGCGTACAAAGCTACGCGCTCTCCCGCGCAGGGAAGAGGCTTTTCTCTCCATGCTTTTGCACGTGACGCCACGCGGGCCTCGCGCCGTACCGGCTTGATGAAAATGTGCGCCGATTTCGTGACACTGCCCCTCCCTTAAGAATATTGTCCCACAATATTCACAACAACCACGAACATCGCGCGCACATGCATGCGCTCACAAGTATATGGGGCAAATGTCCACACATTGCACAAATTTCACAACTGCCATAACACATTGCAAAATTCACACATCAATGCCATGATGTTCACAAACATAGCACCACGATGTCGTCAGATACATATAAGAATCAACAACACACCGCTTTTCAAATGCGAAGCGCACAAACCTAAATTCCGAGCGTAATTACAACCTGCGATCAGTGCGTGACACGCTTCTGTCCGCCAGGGATTCTGCCTTCGCTCTAGGCTCTCGCATTTGAGACGCTTCTATGTTCTCCGATCGGGCTACTGAAAATTCCCTGAGGCAGGACTTATCCTCTTGTAAATCACACAGCCAATGTGTGCCGATAATTGCCCCTACAACCAGTAGCGCCGACGGATACACGGGAACCTGTGCCAACGCGCACAGACCAACAAAAAGAATCACTGTAATAGTGTTCCTTCCTAGGCACCGGTATTCCTTCCGCTGAAGGTGAAATATCCCAAGTAACGCCCCAATAAGTAGGACAAACACTTGGGCTACCTGCATCAACGACGGCCTAGGCATTCCTGACTTGATTTTCTGAGCCGTCCCTTTCTTTTCAGTTTCCTCCTGGGAGGCTTCCTTTTGTTTATTCATGTCTCGAGGCTTTTCTTCCGGCTTCTCACGGCCTTGCTTCCTTGCCTTGCCTTTTTCTTTTTAGATTCCTTGCAGCGCACAGGCGCGGGACTTTGATCAGGATCCTCGGGAAATGTTGCGCCCTTGATATTTCCCAACACCAAATCGTAGATAGGGCGTTCCATGCACAGGGCTGTCAGTTTTCCAGAATAGTATGGCGTCTGCACTTCCAATTTTGCCTCAGGTAGCAATTTAATGGAGCCGTCAATTAGCCTCACAGGGCATTTCTCGCCAGTCAGATCATTCTCATGAATCAAACTTCGTTTCACGATTACGGCACTGCTACCTGTATCTCGTAGCACAGAAACTGACTTTCTTCCTATCTTTCCCATCGAAACCGGCATACGATTCACCGCAGATCCAGGTTGTGCATGTACTACGGCGTTCACCACCCGGAGTTTCTTGTCCTTCCGATTAACCCCTCTCTCTGCTTCCTCCTCCTCTTGGCCGTGCACCACGCGGACTTTCCTGCCGTTCTTAAGCTCAACAAAGCCATCGGCATCTTCTTCCTCCAGGCGACATTCCGACTCTGACGGAGTCCTCGCGCATGCCGCCTGCGGAGCTGCCTTGTCACCGTCGGGACACGACATCGCTTTGTGGCCCTTCTGTCCGCATTTCCAACACGAGGATGGATTGTTGGTTGCGAGTTTGCGGCAGTTAGGTGCGATGTGGCCTAGTTGTCCACAGAGATAGCACCTCGGGGGTGACTTTACGCTAGGTTTTGTATGCCGGAATTCGGGCATTCGAGGGTTTTCAGAATTTACAATTTTGCTCAAATTTTCGCCTCCCTGGGCTTCCAAATATTGGTCTGCCAGATCCATCATTTCGTCCAATGTATTCGCTTTTCTTTCTTTTAAATAAAGCGACAGACCAGGGTGACAGCTGCCCAGGAATTGCTCCTTAATTAGGAGTTCGCGAAGTGCGCCATACTCTAGTTTAATTTTTGAGAGTTCAGTCCAGCGGTCGAAATAATGACTCAGTCGCGCAACATACTGTGTTGCCGTTTCACCGTCCATAGGTTTTCCAGTCCTGAACTTCTCACGAAACCCATCCGTCGTAAATCTAAACCTTTTAAGTAATGCAGCTTTCACTTTGTTATAGCTGCCTGCATCCTCAGGAGGAAGTCTTCCAAACACATTTAATGCTTCGCCGCTAAGGCAAGTGCTCAAGATGGTAGCACATTCACTGTCTGTCCAATTTGCATTTATGGCGATCCTTTCGAAGCGCAAGACGAACGCGTCGATATCGTCTCTTCTCTCGTCGTAATTCGGGATCAATTTACTTGCGTCTATCCGCAAGCTGCTATGTCCTTCACTGGGGCTATGCACTTGAGCAAAACCGTTGTTGTTCCCTGAGTTTTGGAGCTGAAGTTTCATGGTAAGTAATTCCTTTTCTCACTGAAATTCCTCTTCCCGCTCCTTTCGAGCCTTCTCTCTTTCTTCCTCGGCTTCTTTTCGAGCCCTCTCTCGTTCCTCCTCGGCTTCCTTTCGAGCCCTCTCTCGTTCCTCCTCGGCTTCCTTTCGAGCCCTCTCTCGTTCCTCCTCGGCTTCCTTTCGAGCCCTCTCTCGTTCCTTTTCTTCTCTCTCTCTTTCTTCTTTTTCTCTCTGGCTAACCCATTTGCGCAGTTCGGCACCGGACAACCCCAGCTGGGTGCCAGTCTCCACCAACTCTTTCAGATTCATATCTGAAGCGCGAACCGTCTGGGTGTAGCCTAAACACTGCTTAGCGAACTTCGCCTAAACGCTTCCGCGCGGCACTACCTCTCGCTACCGCTCTGCTGCTACACTGTTTACGACCTCTTCGTAAACTCTTCCAACTCGTTCACCGTCCTCTGGGCTTGAGTGCACCAAACGTCCTGTCGCGGACGCCAGAATAATTGTCACCTGTTAATAATTATGGGGGTATTATTAACGATGCGCCCTTAACGGTGCGCACACTCCCAGACACCCTTAGAGTGAGTGGGGGTAGCTGTTCCGGTCGCAAAGGAGATGCCCTCGACCTGCGTGGCAAGCTCAGCCGGAATTCAGCTACCTAGTAGTGACAGAAGGGATGGGCCGTTTGGTGCCCAGCTGTCGCCGGTTCAAACCAGAGTAAGGATTGGAGTCAGAAGTAACAAACAAAACACAATTTATGTACAGCAAGAGACGATACAAAGGAACACACAAGATCACTTGAAATACAACAGCCGAGAGGTTTACAGAATACAAACGCTAAGCATGCAACTACAGAATGATTCAATAACACAGGCTTTACAACAGATCAAACACGAGAGAGTTACATAAACAAACACCAAATTGTTCACCGGGCACTGTTGCAGTCCGACGCCTCAAGAGTCACGATGTGGCCGCCATACGAGACGAGCGCCGCTCCCTTGAAAGTCCGTGGGCTTGCCAGCAGCGGGTGATCCCCGGGAGTCCAGCCGAAACACAGGCGAGCACGTCGCAAAACACTGACGAACTGACTGACTGACTGACTCAACAAGCGGCGCGGTCGCTTTAAATAGGGCGCGCCGCGTCTGTTTGTTAGCACGCGTTAAAGCTAGCGCGCACACACACTTAGCTTCGCTGGTTATAGCGCTCTCTTCTCCTCCCGTCGAGCCGCGCGTCGTCATTGGCTAGATCCTATAGAAGATGCTGGAATTTTCTGGCTGATTCCAGTCCGATGAACCACCGTCCTCCCCGGGCAATGGGAAAGAGGGTGACGGCAACGCGTACAAAGCTACGCGCTCTCCCGCGCAGGGAAGAGGCTTTTCTCTCCATGCTTTTGCACGTGACGCCACGCGGGCCTCGCGCCGTACCGGCTTGATGAAAATGTGCGCCGATTTCGTGACAGTGGATGAACAAGTACTGTGGCTTTCACTGAGTGGCCTTTCAACCCCATTGAGGTCATTTGTGTCTGCCGCATTTGCAGCAGCTGAACAAAATTATCCAGGCGCTTCTTCCTTACAAAACAGAGCTGGATTCTCATGGGCCTAAACTCTGCCCTCAGCACTCCTCCCATATGGTATTATGTTTTTACATTGTGTTCAATACATACCTCTTTTATAATAAAATACCTCTTTTATAAATAAAATCAGTTGAGCGACTTTGACTTAATCATAGACACCTTTTCCAGGTAGCACCGGACATTCGAACAGTGTTATATAATTGTTATGTAAATTTAATGAATTTTGTCTAAATTTGGGGCGACATAAAAGCATCAGTGGAACATTCAAATGAAACATTATACTAAGGCTGACTTGAATATACTATAATGTTAAATTGTTTAGTTGAATTTTAAACATCACTTTATGTTACAAAGTACTTATTACAATGTAATTTTAATATGATCGTCTGCACATTAAAAACATGTTTCGTTTATAACTACATAACATCAAATATTATTTTAGGCGCTGAATGTCCGCACTACTGGCCTTTTTCTTCTGTCAAACATGTTTTTAAATAACACTTCGCAACGAAACCTTTAAGAAGAATTTGCCATAGAGTGAATGCATAGTCCTATTAATTTATAAGGCAGCGTTGCTTGTTATCAATTTGCCACTATTTTTAACTGTACACCCGTCGGCGATGGATATACAAACTTGATGCTATTTGTTCAGAGGTGAGTGTAGGAGTTGTGCTGTATTGCGGTCTTTGCAAGGCGTGCAGGTTGTGTACCATCAGGTGTGTGTCCTCGTAGGAGGTTGCTCTATCATTTTCAAGAATGTTACATTTATTTTGCATACGTGTTAAAATGGTGTTGTTTTAACGTTCACCAAAACATTACACTAATCCGTATAGGTATTGTCGCTTAAAAAACCACACTAACAACCTCAAAACAGTACTAGTGTTAAATTTTTTTTTACTTATGTATGGTTGTGCACTACACCTGTGTTCTCAGAACTTCTTGCCACAGTGTTGAAGGGAGCTAGGGCTTATGGTCCCTCTAGGTACATTGTTATGGCCTCAAGAGCTTTTCCTAAGCAGTTGACTTAGCTTTTCAAGAGAGATAAATTTTTAGTTATTTAGCTCTATGCATTGCATTCGCCGATTACTCTGGTACTTCACGGTACTTGCTAGTAGTAGTTAAATCAGCATTCATCGATTTTCGCCGACATTAACACAGTATTGTTAGAGGCTCTATTCTCCTTAAAATGACTGAGCAAACAAAAGGTGTTTGGCAAAAGGTCGGCCCGATCACCTTTGCGACCTGGAAGGTTATTGGCACTCGACGCTGGTCTTGCGTCAGGAATTGACAATGGCCCAATGTCGGCCGAAATAAAGTGATCGGAAGACTGTCTGGACTCCGTGTTTGGTTGTCCCCCTTTTGTAGCCCGTTGCCGTTTAAGGTGGCGGTCCGACTCCAACAGTGAAAACACGACATTTTTGGTTATATACTTATGTCTACTGTGCCGCACTCGTTTAGTTTATAAATGGGATTTTAAACATCTTTTTAAAGCTTGTTGTCTCTGCTTTCGAATGGTACATTTGGTTTATAAATAGCTGCCAAGATGTTTAAGTTTTACACAAAGGTAAGAAACGGCTTTTCAGCTCTACTTGTCTCAGGAAATGAAAAATTGTGCGAAACCTTTTGCACCTAGAGGAAAACCGTTCGAGGTGGTTTGAGACTGGATGCTAATGCATAACGTTAAGCATTTTTATCAGCGGGCATCATTTAGTTTATTAGCAATGCGTCTTTGAAATGGTGTACGAAACAGGTAATTATATATACAATAACTTTCAAGAGATGCTGTGTTCTGCGGAGAATTTTTAAACAGTAGCAAGTCGTGCAGGGTTTGCTTTTTCCTGAAAATATCGTCTCTCTGCTTCATTTATAGTAAAAGGTTTTTGTGATCAACCTTTGCGTTTTTTGTAAAATGGCTAAAAGAAAATGCTAAACTAGCTGTTCAAGTAAGAAGCTTTTAGCGGTGCTGAGGTTTCGCGTGGAAAAACTTTACACTTAGCTGTCAGAGGATAAGCATCGGCTTTGCTCTACGACTCTCGAGGAATGTGTACGGTCATGGTGATTTCAGCTAATTTTTTCGTCCTTCGGTTGAAGTGCGCGAGCTCTTTAGGCACGTTTGAAATGTTTCATGGCTTGTTTTTTTTTTTTCTGGCAAATATAACTTAACGTTTCAGGCTTTCGTTCCTTTATTCAACTGGTAACAATTACCAACTACAAAGTCTACAAACGGACCTTGGATGACCTATATGTGTCTTGATACCCTGCCCTAGTCTCTAGCGGCGCTGGCCCTAGGACGATCAGTGACCAGGCGCATACCTCGGCTGCTTTTAAGGCGAAAACCTTTCTTGGCTCATGGGCTCGCCAATGTCCGCAGGAAATGTTCGCACTAACTGACAGTAAAGAAAAAAAATGGTCTCCACCTGCAATCAAACCACTATCCCTCCGATCTCCTGCCGAATGCGCGAAAACAGCAAGTCGGGCTTGTGGGAAGCCGGTCGTAATTTTCTTTGTCAAGCATGAGATTATAGTATCGATGACAATGACAATGCAGTTAGTGATAATGACGAGAGTAGGATGATAACTACACTGTAGTCAGTGATGATGATGATGGTAGTAGCGATGAGCATTGCGGTGCATTTAGTTCATAATGATGATAGTATCGATAGTTATGATGATGATTATAATAGGGATAAAAATGACGATGTAGTTCAGTTAGAACAACCCTGTTGTGGCCATCACTATTTCAGCTCTTCAGTAGACCTAAATGCCCTCCTGTAATATTCTTTTTTTTTGCGTTTCTCTGCGCGCGGGAGAGAATGATAGGGCGTGTCATGCGCGTACGCAGCTAGTGTTCGCTACATGTATTCTAGCATGATTACATGATTATCGCGTGGACATCAACCAAGAACAGAAACAGCGCGATTTCTGAGAATCCTCGGACGTGGCATAAGGCAAATGATGTCATTCTCCTCACTGTTGTAGCTGTTTGTACACTCACTCCTTTTTTATCGGAGCTTTTATTTTATATTTTTCTCGTTCGCGCTTCAGCGAACAAACAATGATGGTATTGATACTTGGGGCTGCGCGTTCCAAAGCTACACCAGTTGCGCGTGCAGCGTCAGGGCGTGGCGCATGGATAATTCGCTCGCTATCTTACACCATGCTCGCTGCTGAGACAGAGCCGAACACAACCGTTGCCAGATCATGTCAAGCCGCATGGTTTTATCGTTCGTCGAGAACATCAGCTCGCCACAATGACACATGGTCGCAATTAACGTATACCTTAAAACAGGAAGAGAAACAAAGGCGTGGCACTATGTTCGTCGCTGGGACGATTGTCGTAGCACAGGACAGCCAACGTGTCTGTAATGGGTTGCACAGAAATCACGCAGGATACGGTCCTTTTACATTTCGTCTTCATCGAAATGCGGCAGCTGGCGCACACGTCCCAAATGACACATCGCAGTTCTGCCGCAGCCGTCCGCCGCTTTCTTTGCCGCCGGAGGGAACACGAAATTAAAAGAACAATGAAAAGCCAAGTATCGTCCCTCATACTCAAATGTCAACGACGCGAGATTTCGACACACTTTACGCGCTTCTTATCACTATTACGCGTTTGTTTGCCGCAAGTCAGAAGCGCATCCACTACCGGTTGGCGTGTCATCACACCCCTTGTACGTTTTGGACGTCGACCTTAAAGGTATAGCTACTTCGCCGTCTGATGAAATTACTTTTACATTTTTGGCTGTTATCGAATAGCTAATTATCCTACTGGTATATTGTTTTTTTCTGTAGCATCATCGCATCATCATCTATTAACCAAAGCCATTCGTTTGATCCTAAAATGACACAAGGGCTGCGGACGCATTCTGTAAACACGTTATGTAGACGACCGACAGAGCCTAGTAATGCTTCCGCAACAAAATCAGTGTGGTATTTTGCACCACCATTAATGACCTTAGACATTTGCCGGCGGACCTCAAGCAAACTATTGTATATTGTTCCATAATGTACATATTGTTATTTATCTACCCGGTCCTTTCTATCGCTCACATCTTTGATTTCCTCGACCGATTTGTCCCTATCCCTTTACTCCCGTCGCTCCAGTTCAGGTGCTTCAAATAGCAGATAAAGGGGTTGGCAAACATCTTTTACTTGCTTTTGGATGTATGATACGAGACACTGGCGACTAAAGTGGTGAACGGCTAAAGCCAGGGTGCCGCATTCTGCTACGCATTTGTTGCGAATGTGACGGTATATGAGTATTCGAGTAAAGAGGGTGACTACTGCTTCACATTCCTCCCTTTCTTTACGGTGTGGCACATGTGTACGCGGAGAATTGTGACACATACTGCGCCTTTTCTATCCTGTAAATAATTTCAAACGCCGGTGAGGCCTGCTGTACTAACGCCTTCTAGACATCTGGGTCTGCTTCTGTTTGCTGTGAGGTGCGGTGTTCGAGGAAGTGGCAAGTGAAAGGGGCGAACGGACCCCCGGATCGGACACCCGGTGGGGTCAGCTTCGTATATGCATGAATCGCCTTGTGACGTCATGACTTGTCGGGACGGTACATCGCACGCCCCTTGTCGAACACACCCAGCATTTCATTGAACGCATTAAATTTCACCGGCGTTCTATAATTAGTCTACAGGATAGGAAAGGCGCAGTAACTGTTACTCGCGGAATCATAAGGGGCTGAGGTTTCACTACCCCCCGCCACACAAACAACTAACCAAGGAAGAAGCCACGGGATGGAGGAGATTACAAACGGGCTCCTTCCCAAACCTACACATACTAAACAAGATTTTTCCAACACAATATAGCGCCAGCTGCCCATGGTGCGGATCAAAACTAACACTATATCACATCACGTGGGAATGCGAGAGAAATCATGCATTTCACAAACAAAAAACACCAAGTGCGGAGCAATGGGAGAGCCGGCTCACCAGCTGCGAGCTAGAGGCCCAGAGGGCACTCATAGCACACGCAAGCGAGGTGGCCCGACTCAGTGGAGCCCTGGACTAGGGGCCCAACCACGGCCAGGGAGGTGACGGACTTCCAGAAGAAGCCTCGACCTCCACCGCTAACAAACTTCCAAAAGACAAATAAATTTTTCAATCAATCAATCAATCGCCATCATTCTCACTGTACAGAAGGGGAATTATGAAGACAGTTTCACAGTTCGGGGCTTTTGGGAAGGGGTATATTTCTGGGATGTATTACAACGGACCATAAAAAAGGGATTTTTCACTAGACTCGCACGGCATTCGATATTTAAGCATAGAGAAGGAGGATGGGGGGGTTCCATTGTACGTAGTTATGCTTATGGGCCTCTGCAGTATATGGCGCTCCAAAATTGCAGGCTATCACTGTGACATGGATGCCAGACCTTCTCGAATATGTTTTCGAGGGAGTATGGAGTAGTTTTTTGTCACCCAAAAAGTGGCTGAGGAACCTCCCGAATGGCTCTCAAGGTTAGAGCCTTTGTTGTCGCTGCGAGAGTTTTAAAGGTTGCTTTGGTTGCTTTGTGGGGTTTAACGTCCCAAAACGACTGAGGCTATTAGAGACGCCGTTGTAGAGGACTCCGCACATTTCGACCACCTGGGGTTCTTTAACGTGCACTGACGTCGCACAGCAGACGGGCGCCTTGCTTTTCGCCTCCATCGAAAAGCGGCCGTAGAGGCAGGGATTCTAAAGCGACGTGGCCAGACTAACACTGGCTGATAATGGCATTCATTCATGTACATTCGCCTTGTGCGCCTTCTTTCATGTTGTGATCGGAGTTTCCTTTCGTGTTGTGTCGTGTGCCAATCCAAGCAATAAAAACAAATTGCGGGGCGTGGCGCAGTGGTAAAGCGCTGGGCGGGGTATCCCAGGAATGTAGGTTCGATTCTCAGGTTGGAGACAAGGTTTATTAATTTATTTTTCAAGTACCAGAGCCACCGCAAATGCATGACAGCTTTGCTGTCATTAAAGGTTTTCGCCATTATGACCATTAAAGGCTTTCGCCTTAGGTGGTTACTATGATGAGGGGGGATGGGGTACTGGGCACGACGTATGCCAGCCTGAGCTAGCTGCGGCACTCTTGGTGGCCAGGGGAATGGGGTAGGGGAAGGTTGGGAGGGGGGGGGGAGGACGCGCGAGCAAGTCCGCAGAGTCGGGGCCGAAGAACGGAAGCACTGCGACGAGGTCCGCAGAACACAGAGGGCTATCCTGGGGGCCCAACGGGTAGCACACAGCACAAGCACAGCGGGTAGCGCACATCACAAGCACAGCCACTACAGGCAGGTCGGAGCCCAGTGCAGTGTCGGCTTTGGTGCGAGCAGCGTGCTGCTCGGCAAGCGTCCTTTTCCTGTTACAGATCAGAACGCCGGGGTGACTGCAGAAGGTCTGCAGTTCGCTGTCACGTCGGAGAGTCCGGGTGGCAGTTGGGAGGACCGCTGGGTAAACGCTGCCGTGGCAGCGGCGCGGCGGGTAGGGGGCATCTCGGAAGATGGCACTCCTAGGCCCGTGCGCGAGAGGCACACGGGACACTGTCTCTTGGGAAATCCTTGAGGCAGCGGAAGGGACCGCAGGGGTACCTCAGCCGAAGCTGAGGCGCGGCAGGTGACGCTGGAAGGACCGCCGGGAAGGGCGGCGCGTCGAGGCCCGAGAGCAGCAATCCCGGGAACTTGCTGCTCTCGGGCCTCGACGCGCCGCCCTTCCCGGCGGTCCTTCCAGCGTCACCTGCCGCGCCTCAGCTTCGGCTGAGGTACCCTGCGGTACTGGCATGGGCCAGCAGGACTGCGCCCCCGAAGGAGCAGCAGGGAGCCTCGGCGAGGAGCCACAAGTCCGTTCCAGCACTGGGGCTCGCCTCGGGCGAGGGCGACATCGGTGCACCACGGGCGAAGTCCAAAGTCAAAGGGGGCCGCACCGATAACTCCACAAGGGAGGAGGGTGTGCTGGCAGGGAGAGACCTGGCAACGCCCGCAGCACGGGACACACTCGCACGCCCAAGGGTCGGAGGTTGCGCTGGGAGATGGATCCGGGCTTCGCTTCGGCTGGAGGGCTGGATGAGGCCAGCGGGGATGATCCAAGGACCAGGGAAGTGCGCCGGTAAGAACCGGAGCACCGGAGGGCTGAGAGTCGCGACGGGGCGAGCAGGGCGAGCCAGCGCCGGAGGGAGGCGAAGGCGCGCGAGCGCTCGGTGAGAGCGGGCGCGCGCGAGCTCGCCGGAGCGAGCGCCGCACACACCCGCCCCCACCGAGAGCTGAAAGGCAACTGACGCGAGAGGAAACGCGCCTAGTCGGGAGGCAACGGAGCGTGCGTCCGCTCCCTTCAGAGGCGAGCGACTATAAGTAACCACATAAAACACTACTACTACTTTGCACCACTAAAGTGCGACGAGGCAAGGCTCGAACGTAGCGGACTCCTATGTCTGTTTCTGTATGCCGTGTGGTGCTACGTTCGAGGAAGCTCCAGATGAAAGGCGCATCCCTGACACCTGGATCGGATGCCCGGGCGGGGTTCAGCTTCGTATATTTGGGAATCGCCTGGCTATGTCATCGGTAATGACCGGATGTAATGTCCGTTCCGGTTATTTTACATGCCCGAATTTACAACCACGCGGAATTTCGCGAAGTGTGGTACACCTCGCGGATACTCATGAGCCTACTAAGGCTTTCGCCTAAAAATTAGAGGGCTGCGCCTAAGTCTGCTTAAGAGCGGAAATTGCGAAAATCACTTCACAGGACTAATTTCAGTAGCTGCATTGTCACTCCTACTACATCACTATCGCTACTCTCATCAACTAAATGCACAATCAATGTCATTGCTACTATCATCGTCACGCTAGACAAAAGGAATTATGATCCTGCCCCTCATTCCCTGATCCTCCTTCACCAGAGGTGGCCCTAGATTACTAGGAGAAGCTACTCACCAGTACCTCCTATAAGGACCAGCGCAAGATCATTACATGCGCTCGGATGGAACCTCCAAGGGCTTTCTTTTGCTTTGTAAGAGGGCCCTCCGTACACGGAGGGGGTTCTCAAATGCCACGTAGAGGCAACGCCCCCACCCTCTGTAATATTGGCAATAAATGTTTCTACCACCACCAGTTTTTTACCTGCCGGCGTGGAGTAGTGTGCGCGCTCTGCTGGAAATAGTGAGTCCTGGTCTAATTCCCGGTGGCGACAGTTTTTGAAGCGAAACCTTCACTAAGCCAGCTTTTCGAGCCTTAAGCGTCACGGAGGGTTTCACGTTCAAGTAACCTTGACAGATTCTGCGCCTTTTCTTTCTTATAAACCAATGTATATTGGAAGCGAATGCTTCACTTCGCTAGGTAGAGCAAGTAATCGTGCGATTCTGAATTTGCCCTTCAAATGACCTTGGCATAATTAAGTGTGTTTCCACGATTTGGTTGCTTTCACCCAAATGTATACATCGCCATCTTTTCCCTAAAACGCACTTTAAACGGAGCGGCATGCAGCCCTGGGGTGTTGGATACCCGCGCACGTTTAAGGCCCAGAGGTGGCCAATTTACTCCGTAGCCTTCCACTACGGGAGCTCTATCTCTTCGCTTCCACTCTCACCTTCCTTTTCTCAAGTATAGCAAATACTGCGCGCGCTTCCCTTTGTTATGAACCAGTGTATGATCTACGAGAAAAAATATAAAAACATGATCTTGACTTACTTAGGTGTAGGTGTCCACAATACCGTGGCGTCTACTCAAAAGTATATGGATATCTTTCCTTCCTTTCCCAAAAACCAAATTTAAATAAATATTATGAAAAACCTCGTATTCAAAAGCGGGTTTTACAGAGGCTATCGGTGCAACACTCAATACTTTCGTTCTATCACTAGGTTAAAACCATGCTTAAACCCAACAATTTTTATCTCGAATTCTTTGATTCGCTGTACTGACCTGAATTACGACAGTGTCGTTGAGATAGCAGAGACAGGCCTTTCATTTCAGTCCACGCAAAATGGTGTCCATCATTCTCTCTAATGTCGCAGGAGCATTGCAAAGGCCAAAAGGCATAACAGTAAATTTGTACAGGCCATCTGGAGTAACAAAAGCGGTTTCAGAGCGATCGGCCACTTCCATCGCAACCTGCCAGTATCCGGAACGTAAATCTAGGGAGGAAAAGACTTCAACCCCTTGCAAACAGTCCAGTGCGTCGTCTATGCACGGAAGAGGATATACATCTTTCTTCGCAATCTTGTTAAGTCGGCGGTAATCTACACAAAAGCTGATGTAATCATCCTCCTTTTTAACGAGCACAACAGGCCAAGCCCAAGGGCTGTTGGAGGGCTGAATGATGCCGTTCTGGAGCATCTTGTCTACATGCTCTTAAATAACTTGGCGCTCTGTTGCTGAGACACAGTATGGCCGCTGTCGCCATGATGCGTGGTCTCCAGTGTCGATTCAATAAGTGACAGTTGAACTTTGGCTCAGGGAATTCTGATGGGAGTCGAAGGAGGAGCTGAACTGTTGAAGGAGGGCAAGAAGTTGCGCTCGCTGAAGCGGCGGAATACTGGCGTCGATGGAGTGGCAGAACAGGGTCCGTATTCCGAGTTGGCGTCGTTATCGAAAGTGTCGCTATCTCCCCAACCTCGGGTCATATGATTGGTGGAAACACCGGAACATGATGTTGCCACCTTTCCTGGTTCCGTAGTGGCAACACCCGGTTTCGGCGTCTCGGCCAATCAGATGACTCGAGGTCACGTGAGACAGCGACACTTCGATAACGACGCAAACTCGGAATACGGGCCCAGGTCCGTGGAAGAGGAAGCTGGTACAGAAAGTTGAGGGCTGAGAACAGTCATGGCGAGGAGCGGTGCGTCGTCAGTCTCTTCACGGAGAAGAGATGCGATGGGTTTTAAGCTCCCGAGACATTCACCGTGGCGCTAAGCAGTGGGATAGTTAAACGGGTTAGAGACCCAGAGCGCAGAGGAGCCAGCGAAAATAGTACAGCATAGGGCGAAGGAAGAAACTTTTGGCGCAGAAATGTATGTGCCGGAGTGAAGAGGGCAGTTTGGTCGCACACAGAGTTAGAAGTGATATTTACAAGCAGGGCAGAAGAGGGAGGAATGTCGATGTCTTCGGTGACGAGGGCCTTAGCGCATAGCTGAGGAGCAGCGTTAGCTGACATGGGCTTGGACAGTGCAGAAAATCTGACTTCTCCGTATATATATATATATATATATATATATATATATATATATATATATATATATATATATATATATATATATATATATATATATATATATATATATATTGCCACCTGACGGTTCGAGGTAGCGCTTGAACGACAAAGAAGTTGGAGACTGTCGCGCGCTTCGGTAAGTAACCCTTGTGGACTCTTGAGCTTGTGTCTTCGTGCTACCGTTTCTCGGGAACCTCTCTCTTGACTGTGTGTATCTGCCCCTGTTGCCGATACCCCTAAATCCCTGTCTTCGTGACAGTTTTGGTGGAGGTGCTGGGTAATTGTCCTCTCAATGTCGCACACCCCTCCGCGAACCAACGACACCGAGCTTTTGCCTGTGGACACGCCAGTTCATCGCGTCAGCCGGAGGAACCTGGGCTTCCTCCCGAACACGGGCCCTTGGAGTCCACTTCAACAACGAGCCTCCGGCCAGCCACGCAAAGCACTACGACAGTCATGCAAGGTACTCCTGTTTACGTTCAAAACCCCCGAGTGCCGAAATCGTTCCATGGCACTGCGCATGAAGACGTTGAGGATTGGCTAACTCAGTTCGAACGAGTCGCATCCTTTAATCAGTGGGACGACAGCTTAAAGCTACGGAACGCCATTTTCTGCCTGGAAGACCATGCTTTGACATGGTATGAGAACCGAGAAGGCTCAATAACATCATGGCCTCAGTTCCGCCGTCTTATCGTAGAGGCGTATATCAGCCTGGATAAGCGCGGACGAGCAGAACGTGCTCTACAATCTCGAAAACAGATGCCAAACGAGTCCGTCATGATGTATGTTTAGGACATGACGAAACTATTTCGACGTGCGGATCCCAACATGTCTGAAGAGAGAAAGCTGCGCCACCTCATGCATGGGATTAAAGAACAGCTTTTTGCAGGTCTTGTACGTAGCCCACCAACTACAGTTACCTCATTTTTAACAGAGGCGGTCACCATGGAAAAGATCCTGCACCAGTGCCGCTCGGCGGTCTACGACAGCCCAATCCTCGCTACGACTGCTGCCGAGCCTCTTACAGCTGCTGTAAGAAATACTGAACAGCTCCGAGATCTTATTCGTGCGATTGTACGCGAGGAACTGCAGAAGGTTTGTGGCACGTTCCAACCCAGGGGTGATTCTCTCGCACATATGATCCGCGAAGAGATTCAGCAAGTCACGCAGCCATCTCTGCATGTTGCTGAAGCTCAAAGTACCCCTGTTCCTGATTATTCTCGTCCGACTTACGCTGACATTCTCCGACGCCCAGTTCCCGTCCAAGCTCCGTTGTCTACGTTACCACCAACCCAGTGCATGCCCGTCCAGCAGCCAATGCAATACATTCCTGTACAGCAGCCTACGCGGTACGTGCGGCCACCGCGATCAAACTTTCGACGAACGGACGTCTGGCAGGCACCTCGGAGCCGCCGCCTTTGCTACCACTGTGGGGAACCTGGTCACATTTTCCGGTGGTGCCCTTATCGGGAACTCGGACCGGAGGGTTTTTACACCAACGCGCCTAGACGCACGTTCGGACAACTACCTCGTGACATTGGAGACAACCTCGCACAAGAGAGCCTCCGGATGGCGCGCCAACAATCCAGGTCTCCATCCCCACGTCGGCAAACCGCTTCAACAACTGGCAACTTCCCGCGAGCACCGCCTGGTCGCTCGCCAAGCCCCCACCGGGAAAACTGAGTAGAGCGACCTCCGGGGGCGGGGCCGCTAAATGTCAGCACAAAGAAGTCCCCCCAATGAGAACAGATATGGATTTTGGAGCAGAAACGACAGCATTTGGTTCACGAGACCGGCTATCGCTGGACATTCCTGTGTGCATCGATGGTCATAATGTCAGCGCTTTAGTGGATACCGGAGCAGATTTTTCGATTTTGAGTGGGAAACTGGCAGCGACCCTTAGGAAGGTTATGACACCATGGTGTAGCACGCAAATACGCACGGCTGGGGGGCATGTAATTACTCCTATTGGACAGCGCACGGCTAGAATCCAGATTCGTACTCCAACGTTCGTTGTCAGCTGCGTCGTTCTCCGGGAATGTTCTCGTGATTTGATTCTCGGTGTGGATTTCCTGCGGGAATATGGCGCCATCATCGATCTCCGGCAGCGAACGGTCTCGTTCTCAACGGAGAAAGCGGCTGCCAGCCCCACCGATGGCCAACGTACGTGCGCCCTACGGGTTTCAGCCGAGTGTGTTTCAGTGCCTCCCCGCTCCAGCGTGTTTGTGAGTGTTGTGTGCGACGGGCTTCGTGACGGGCCGATAATAGCTGAAAGTAACCGTTCTCTTTTATTTTCTCATGGCATCTGTGCAGCTCGAAGCTTAATTATTCTCAGCAATGGTCACTCTGAGCTTCTCGTCACGAACTTGAGGAATGAATCTCGCCACCTGTATCGCTCTACTGCCATCGCTTTCGGCGAACTGTTAAACGAAGTTTCTGAATGTTTTGCGTCTGACATTATTGATACTCCTGGTCAGCTGTGACCTTTCTACCTGTCAACAACGCGACCTGTGTGCCTTACTGCTAGAGTACGCCCCGTGCTTTGCCTCATCATCGAAAGTCCGGCAAACTTCTATCGCCAAGCATCGCATCTTAACGTCTGACGATGCCCGACCTATTCGACAGCAGCCGTACCGTATTTCGGCCAAAGAACGTGAGGCAATTCGGACACAAGTCCAGGAAATGCTTAATGATGATGTTATTCAGCCGTCTAAAAGTCCGTGGTCGTCGCCCGTCGTGTTGGTTAAGAAAAAGGATGGCACGCTGCGTTTTTGCGTTGATTACAGGAAACTGAATGACATCACAAAAAATGATGTATATCCGTTGCCCCGTATCGACGATTCACTCGATCGACTTCGCAACGCCAAGTTCTTTTCCTCTATTGATTTAAAAAGTGGATATTGGCAGATAGAAGTGGATGAGCGCGATCGGGAAAAGACTGCCTTTGTGACACCCGATGGCTTATATGAATTTAAAGTATTGCCTTTCGGTCTGTGTTCAGCGCCAGCGACGTTCCAGAGAATGATGGACACCGTACTTGCTGGTCTTAAATGGCAAAACCTGTTTGGTTTATTTGGACGACGTCATCGTGTTTTCAGAAACGTTTGACCAACATCTTAAGCGGCTGCGAACGGTATTGGACGCTCTTCGCTCGGCCGATTTGACACTCAAACCGGAAAAATGTCACTTTGGATATCAGCAGCTAAAATTTCTCGGTCATGTGGTTAGCGCTGACGGTGTCCGGCTTGACCCTGATAAAACAGCCGCTGTAGCCAATTTTCCCATCCCTACCACGAAGAAAGTGTGCTACAGGCGCCCTAACAGCAATCCCGGTTTTGCACCTAAACTAAACGATGTTCTGGTCCAAATTACTACGAAACACCCCAATGCTTCTCTTTGGAGACTTCCCGAGTATAAATTGGCAAAACGTAGGTAGCTGGTAACTCTGAAGCAAGAAACTTTGTAGATGTTTGCTTAAATTTCAACTTCAGGCAAATGGTGCTTGAACCGACTCGGGTTACCCAAGGATCTTCAAACATCCTGGATTTAATACTAACCAACAGCCCTGAAAGCTTATCCTCAATTACTTACTTGCGTGAAATCAGTGATCATAGAGTTATTCATTCCACGTTCAAATTCTCGCCCGCATCCCGCCAAACGTTCAAGAAAACCATCCGCCTGTACGACAAAGGAAACTACCAAGCAATCAACAACGAACTAGAAGCTTTTCTGCCCTGTTTTCAATCCACGTTTCATCTCCGGTCTCTTACTGATAACTGGTCACTTTTCAAAAACAAGATAAACGAACTAACAAACAAATTTATTCCCTGTATCAGCTTTCGCGCAAACCGCCAGAAGCCGTGGTTCTCACACAATCTGAAAAGATTAGAAAGAAGAAAAAAAACGACTTTATAGTACAGCAAAACGGAACTCAAGTGCTGAAGCATGGGAACGGTACCACGCAGCTGAGGACTCTTATTATGCTGCAGTTTGCTCCGCCAAACGTGCTTTTTTTCACAATGACCTACCAAATATCCTAAAAAACAACCCCAGGAGGTTTTGGGAAATAATAAACCCGCAAGCAACGTGCCCCACCGCTTTTACAAGTGCCGCGGGCGAGGAAGCCACTGATGACGAATGTGCTGACATATTTAACCGTGCGTTTGTTTCCGTCTTCACAGATGAAACTGATTCCTCATTGCCTACCCCGCCTAGCGTATCATTACCAGCAATGTCACCCATAGAAATTACTGTGCAAGGCATCATAAACCATATTGACAGAATTAAACTTTCATCAGCCGCAGGAGTGGACGAAATAAACTCTAAAGTGCTTAAAAACACGAAACACACCTCAGCCATTTACCTTTCATTATTGTTTTCTCAATCGCTTTCAACAGGAACCCTACCGACCGACTGGAAGGTGGGGAGGGTCATTCCGGCCTACAAGTCAGGTACAAAGGACTCTCCACTAAATTATCGCCCCATCTCCTTAACAAGCGTACCTTGTAAAATCATGGAACATGTCATCTATTCTCATGTAATAAATTTTCTAGATTGCCACAACTTCCTTCATCCGGCTCAACATGGGTTTCGCAAGGGTCTCTCCTGCGAAACCCAATTGGCAGTTTTCACTTTTGACTTGCATAGTAACCTTGACCGCAACCTGCAGACCGATGCATTATTCTTAGATTTCGCAAAGGCATTTGACAAGGTACCACACCAACGCCTATTACTAAAGCTCGCCCTTTTAAATTTAAACCCCAATGTTCCAGAGTGGATTAAAGAATTCCTTGCTAACCGATCTCAGTTCGTTACTATTAACAATCGCAGCTCAGGCACCCTGTCTGTAACATCCGGCATTCCGCAGGGATCTGTGCTCGGCCCGCTTTTGTTTTTAATTTACATTAATGATTTGGCACTACAAGTATCATGTAATATTCGCATTTTCGCCGATGACTGTGTAATTTATCGTACCGTTACTAACATTTGTGATCAAATGACCCTTCAGAATGACCTTACCTGTGTCCATGAATGGTGTAACAACTGGTTAATGACGCTAAACGCCAAAAAATGCAAACTCGTCTCATTCCAACGTCATCACAACCCCCTTATGTTTTCCTATACAGTTGCTAATTCACCCATAGAAAGCACTCAATCCTTCAAGTACCTCGGTGTAACCCTGTCTAGCGATCTTTCT
Organism: Amblyomma maculatum; assembly: GCF_055883805.1. NCBI lineage: Eukaryota > Metazoa > Arthropoda > Arachnida > Ixodida > Ixodidae > Amblyomma > Amblyomma maculatum. The sequence continues at coordinate 184,602,696 of NC_139349.1, forward strand.
TGGCGAACACACATCACCACAATCATATCCTCTGCCAACAGATCTCTAGGCTTCCTAAAACGTCATCTTCGTCATGCACCGCAGCACGTTAAACTTCTGGCTTATAAAACACTTATCAGACCTAAACTCGAGTACGCTAGTCCCATCTGGAACCCTCACCAAATGTACCAAACAAATGCACTTGAATCAGTCCAAAACCGCGCCATCCGCTACTTTCATTCTGCATATTCGTATACCATCAGCGTTTCATCTCTGAAGAATATTTCCGGTCTCGAAAGCCTCGCAGCTCGCCGCCGCATCGCGAGCCTTTGTTTACTCCATAAGTTGTACCACAGCACTCTGAATCAAACACCTTACATTACTCATCCGACCCGCATATCTCACCGCACTGCACATCCGTTTCAGATTGCCCGGCCCCTATCTCGTACTGCAACTTTTTCAGGTTCCTTTTTCCGCCGCACTGCTGTGGACTGGAATGCCCTCCCCACCAACGTCGCCACTATCATGTGCCCATCTTCTTTTTTACATGCTATAACTACTTTTATCGTAAGGCAATGACATGTATTTATTATTGTTGTATATATTAACCCACCCCTTATGTAATACCCCCGGAAGGGGGCCTTTAAGGTGAATAAAGTGAAGTGAAGTGAAGAAAGCAGTCCGACGTTTCTTGGGCCTGTGCGCGTACTATCGCCGTTTCATTGCCGATTTTGCCAAGATTGCAGAACCTTTGACGCGCCTGACACGTGATGACGTCCCGTATGTCTGGTCTTCCGAGCAGCAGGAGGCATTCACCGAGCTGCGCCAACGGCTGCACAACCCTCCCGTTCTTGCACATTTCGATGAGGACGCTGCCACCGAAATTCACACCGACGCCAGCAATGTCGGTCTGGGTGCTGTTCTGGTCCAGCACCAGCAAGGCGAGGAAAAAGTGATCGCTTATGCCAGCCGCACCCTTTCTCGGGCAGAATCAAACTATTCAACTTCTGAAAGTGTCTCGCCGTCGTTTGGGCCACAATGAAATTCCGACCTTACCTCTACGGCCGTAAATTTAAAGTTGTGACAGACCATCATGCTTTGTGTTGGCTAGCTAGTCTTCGAGATCCATCAGCACGTCTTGAACGGTGGAGCCTTCGTATGCAGGAGTTTGATTACTCTATCGTTTATAAATCCGGACGCAAACACGAAGATGCTGACACGCTGTCTCGATCACCCGTGGAGTTGGCCCATGACAGTACGGATGAAGACGCCCATTTTCTTGGCATTATCAGTTCCTCTGATTTAAAGGCCCGGCAACGGGCTGACCCAGACCTCAAAACTGTGATCGATCATCTGGAGGGTTTCGATTCTACAGTATCTCGACTGTTTGCTAAGAACTTGTCATCCTTCTGTACGCGCGACGGAATCCTCTACAAGAAAAGCGCCGGCAACAGTGACCGAGCCTATCTTCTAGTCATCCCTGCAGATCTCCGCGATGAAATCCTTCATGCTTGCCATGATGAACCCACCGCTGGACACTTGGGCTTTGCACGCACTCTTACCAGAGTGCGCCAGGCCTACTACTGGCCCAAACTTACCGCCACCGTTCATCGATATGTTAGAGGTTGCCGCGAGTGCCAGCGACGCAAGACACCGCCATTGAAGCCAGCGGGTTTCCTGCAGCCTATTCCCCCACCGCTAGTACCATTCGACCAAATTGGTATGGAATTTCTTGGCCCTTTTCTTCTGTCGTCAGCTGGCAATAAGTGGATTATCGTGGTTACAGATTATCTGACACGTTACGCGGAAACTATGGCGGTGCCACGTGCAACATCCTCCGAAGGGGCACAATTTTTCATAACGCAGATTGTCCTCCGCCATGGCGCCCCTTCATACGTCATTACTGATCGTGGCAAAGCATTTACAGCGCGTCTTCTTGAAGAAGTTTTCCAACTAAGCCAGACACATCACCGCAAGACTACTGCTTACCATCCTCAGTCTAATGGCCTTACTGAGCGACTAAACAAAACAATAGCGGACATGCTCGCCATGTATGTCGATGTCCGGCATAAAACATGGGACGAGATATTGCCTTATGTCACATTTGCATATAACACGGCCGTCCAAGAAACAACTCGATTCACTCCGTTTCGCCTAGTATACGGACGCAATGTACAGACCATGCTCGACGCTATGCTGCCATGTGCGGCTGACGACCAGCTGCTTACCGCTGACGCAGAAGAATTCACCACCTACGCTGAGGAAGCTCGCCAACTCGCCCGTAATCACATTACAAAACAGCAAGCAACAGATGCACGCCGATATAACGACCGCCATCGCTATGTCGTGTTCCAGCCTGGTGACAAAGTCTGGGTGTGGACACCTGTCCGGCGCCCAGGCCTGTCAGAAAAACTTCTCAATCGTTACTTCGGACCCTACAGAGTGTTGCGTCGCCTCTCAGAAGTTACGTACGAGGTTATTCCAGACGGAACTGTACCGAGTTCCAGTCGTCAGTGCTCGTCTGACCGGGTGCATGTGCTTCGCATGAAGCCGTATTTTACCCGCTGAAAGTCATATTTGCCATCCGGAGCAGTTTTTTTTTCTGTGAGCTTGCGGTTTTTTTTTTCGAGGGGGGGAATAATGCCACCTGACGGTTCGAGGTAGCGCTTGAACGACAAAGAAGTTGGAGACTCTCGCGCGCTTCGGCTAGTTAATCCTTGTGGACTCTTGAGCTTGTGTCTTCGTGCTACCGTTTCTCGGGAACCTCTCTCTTGACTGTGTGTATCTGCCCCTGTTGCCGATACCCCCAAATCCCTGTCTTCGTGACAATATATATATATATATATATAGATATATATTTTGTGAGCCTTCCGTGGATGTTCTTTAATTTGCTCATTCCATGATCTTCCTCTTTCATTTGTACATACCATCATCATCGTCCCGTGGCGCCGGCTCCGGCACGCGCCTGGGTTTTTGTCATCGGATTAAAACGCTAGACAAATCATCGCTGTCCTTGCCGTCACGACCTTGCCGTCTCAACCTAGCCTTCTTTCACAAGTGGTGGAGGTCAAATTCGATCCCCTTGCTGCCTTGGGCCCTGCCTCTCGCTGGAGCTACGTTCCGGTCGCCGTTTGGCAACTTACACCATAATCATGTCCACCGAGAGCAATCCCGACCAGGCCAGACCCTCTACCTCGGCTGCACCGACGCCTCCGACTCTGCCCCCACGTCAAAGTGACCCGCCGCTGTTCGCTGGTCGTCGCGACGAAGACGTCGATGACTGGCTCGACACGTATGAACGTTGCAGTGCCTATAACCGGTGGGACGATGCTTTAAAATTCTTCAACGTTTCGTTCTATCCCATTGAGGTCGCCAGAAACTGGTTCATTAATCGCGAACCCCACACTACTAACTGGACACTTTCAAACAGCAGTTCCGACAATACTTCGCCGACCCGGCAGTTCGGACTGAGATCGCGAGAAACAAGCTCGCTTCCCGCCGTCAAGGTCCTGATGAATCATATGCGTCTTACATAGAGGCTGTTCTTGCACTTTGTCGGTGCATTAGTCCCACCATGACAGAACCTGAACGTGTGCACCACGTCTTAAAAGGGATTAATTCTATGGCTTATCATACCTTAGTTGCCCAGAATCCTTCAAGTGTTGATTCAATTATAACGACCTGTCAACACCTCGACCAGCTGCAGTCCTCTCGATTACAGCCCAGCTTCGCCACTGGTCCGACCTCTGCTGACATTGATCTGCGGGCAATGATTCGAGCAATCATCCGCGAGGAGCTCCAAGCCCTCAATACTTTTTGTCGACATGGGTGCGATCATTCTTCCGCACCTTCTAATGACGCCGTTCTCCGCAACATGATTAAAGAAGAGTTATCAACTATCAGCCACCCCATGACATCCGAACCTTCTGCAAACCATCCAGCGCTGCATCCCCCCCCCCCCCTTCTTTGGTTCCCCCGCCCCGACCGGCACCAATTTACAATCACGTCAATGCAATGGCGATGGCTCAACCTACACCACCCTATTACGCACCTTGGCGTCCCTCCCGACCAGTCTGCTATTACTGTGGTATTAGAGGACATATATCCCGCTTCTGTCGTCGCCGCCTTCAGAACGAGCGCCGTGGTTACAACACCTTCGAAACTAACATGCCTTCAACCTCATATTATCAACGGTGGTCTATTCCAAGCCCACTTCGACGATCGTCCCCACCTCCAGTATCTTCCTCTGAGCCTGGTGGGAACCATGTATCCCGACGCCGGTCCACATCCCCATACCGCCGCTCCGTTTCCCCTCTCCGCCCCGCAACAACTATCCCTGTCCGCCATCCGGAAAACTAAGTGTTGCAGTTTCCGGAGGTCAAACTGCACTCTGCGAACTTACTAAAAGTCCTCTTGATCGCCCGTATAATGTGAATGCCGTTATTGCTGAAGGTTTACCGGTCGAAGCTTTGATTGATACAGGGACTGCAATTTCTGTCATTCACGCTGATTTGTGCTACCGTTTGCGAAAAGTGACAACACCATATGATGGGCCTGAACTCCGTGGAGTTAATGACGTCCCTTTGCGCCCTTCAGCGAAGTGCACCGTACGAGTTGTTATCGACGGCATCCGCCATCATGTGCAGTTTGCTGTGCTCTCACCTTCTGCGCACCTGATGATTTTTGGATGGGATTTTTTGTCAACCGCTTCAGCGTTAATTTCTTGTGGTGACCGTGTTATCCATATGACAGACAGCGATTTTTCATCTGACTTTTCTGAACGACATCATCCCCTCGTTGCCGCCGCTGATACTGTTTTGCCTCCTCAGTGCGAAAAACTGCTTACTGTTGTTTCTGACCACATCACTGACGGGGACGTACTCATAGCACCATCATATAGTCATCTTGCACGCGGCATCGCTTTCCCGTCAAGTCTTGTCCGGTTCCACAACCGATCAGCGACAGTACTGGCCACTAACACTTCACGTGAATCCCTCGTGCTCCCAAAAGGAACTTCTCTGCATTGTATGGTGGGTGTTCAACCTTTTTCCCTGATGGTGCTCACCGCCCCTCCGCCTCAGCAAAGTGTTTCGTCAGACGTCTCTCTTTCTGTTCTCGCAAAGACTATTAATCCTAAACGCACACCGAACCAACGCCAAGAACTGCTGACATTGCTTCGACACCACCAAGCCATTTTTGATGCCACTTCCACACCACTGGGACGGACTAGTGTTGCGCACCATCGCATCATTACTGAAGGTAACTCTATTGTTCGCCGACTGCCTTATCGGGTTTCCCTCTCTGCACGAAAAGTAATTGAAGAAAATGTAAATGACATGCTCCATCGCAATATAATTCGTCCCTCACCAAGCCCATGGTCATCCCCAGTAGTGCTAGTTAAAAAAAGGACGGCTCGGTACGCTTTTGTGTTGATTACCGCGCACTCAACAAAATTACCCGCAAAGATGTATATCCGATGCCACGAATTGATGACGCCCTTGACTCTCTCCAAGGCTCCGAATATTTCTCGACCTTGGACCTCCGCTCAGGTTATTGCCAAATACCTATGCACGAGGACGACAAAGAAAAAACCGCTTCCGCAACACCCGATGGCCTTTACGAATTTAATGTTATGCCTTTCGGATTTTGTAACGCACCAGCGACATTTGAAAGAATGATCGATACTGTGCTTCGTGGCCTAAAATGGAGAACCTGTTTGTGTTACTTGGACGACATTGTTATCTTTTCGGAAACCTTTATTGACCATCTCACGCACCTGAATGAAGTCCTCACCTGTCTCGCTTCGGCAGGCCTGCAGCTCAACACCAAGAAGCGCCACTTTGCACAGAAGGAAATTAGAATATTGGGACATCTGGTCAGCCATGACGGCATTCGCCCAGATCCTGAAAAAATAATCGCGGTCTTGAACTTTGCTCGTCCACAACGGACTACAGATTTGCGCAGTTTCCTGGGCCTCGCCTCTTATTTCCAGCGTTTTATAAGGCATTTTGCAACTATTGCTGCACCACTTCATGAGCTACTTAAAGCACGCAGCCCTTTCGTGTGGACGGAACAGTGCGAAACTGCTTTTAATGGCCTAAAGCACGCCCTCACATCAGATCCTGTTCTTGGCCACTTCAGTGACAGCGCTCCAACTATCCTGCACACCGATGCCAGTGGTCACGGTCTTGGCGCTGTACTTCTGCAGCGTGATGCAACATCGCGTGAGAAAGTGATTGCCTTTGCCAGTCGGACTCTGACTCCAGCTGAGAAAAACTACACTATTACCGAGCAGGAGTGTCTTGCCGTCGTCTGGGTTGTCCAAACATTTCGCCCTTACCTATACGGTCGGCACTTCACAGTTGTGACCGACCACCATGCTCTTTGCTGGTTGTCTTCACTCAAAAATTTGACAGGCCGACTAGGCCGCTGGATTCTACGCCTGCAAGAATGCCATTTCGACGTCATGTATAAATTGGTCGCCAACACCAAGACGCCGACGCTCTCTCTCGCTGTCCCCTTTCGGAATCAACTTGCTGTTTTCCTTCCCAATGCATTTCCACCTCTGACCAGAGCCGACCATCTCTTTGCCCGACGTATATCACAACCGTTTGTTTTGACGACTCTGAGAACAAGCACGCTCTCCGCTCACAGCAATTAGCCGATGCTTACTGCCGTCCTAACATCGACCGCTTTATCGGCGCTTCGGACCCGCCCAATGCTAGGCTTCGCCGACAGCTTCGCAATTTCAAGCTCGAAGATGGCATCCTACTCCGTTACGTGTATTGCCCTGATGGAACTTGCTGGATCCCAGTCGTGCCGCGTGTGCTTCGCCCACGTATACTGGCGGCTCTCCACGATGACGCTACTGCAGGTCACCTTGGTTTTGACAAAACCTACGACCGCGCGAGAAAACGATTCTTTTGGCCTGGCTTATCTTCCACCGTTGCCAAATACGTCGCATCCTGCCCTCTGTGCCAACGTCGCAAACGGCTGACTTCTTCGCCCGCTGGCCTTCTACAACCTCTTCCTTGTCCCGCCACGCCATTCGACGTAGTCGGCCTCGACTTATATGGTCCCTTACCTCTCTCCGATGGGAGTAATCATTGGATTATAACGGCTGTCGACCACCTCACACGCTACGCTGAGACAGCACCTGTAGCGACTGGTTCCGCTGAAGAAGTAGCAAATTTCTTTTTTTGCGATGAATTGTATTGCGTCATGGCGCTCCTCGGGTGCTCCTAAGTGACCGCGCTACAACCTTCTTATCGAAAGTCGTTGCCGAAGTTCTTCACGCGTCATCCACCCTTCATAAGACAACCTCAAGCTACCATCCCCAGACTAACGTTCTGACTGAGCGATTTCATCGCACCTTGTCAGACATGATATCCATGTACATCACACCAGATCATCGAAATTGGGACACTATTCTAGCATTCGTCACATTCGCCTATAACACCGGACTACCGGTTATTCTCCATTTTCCCTCGTTTATGGCCGTTCTCCCACTACAATTCTCGACGCTTCCTTCTTCTCTACGCCCGACTACTCCACATCAGTACCTACCCATTTTTTATCTCGTGTGGACAGATGCCGTCATCTTCCCCACTTCAATACGGCAGCGTGCCAGGAAGACCGCAAGACTCGCTATGATTTCACACATCGACTGGCCTCTTTTCGTCCTGGTGACGAAGTACTGCTTTATACACCATTGCGCACCCCTGGCCTTAGTGACAAATTCCACCACCGCTACGTAGGTCCCTATGAGGTCATAAGCCAAACTTCTCCAGTGAACTACAAAGTGACGCCTGTTGATCCCCCAGCTGATCGACGCCACCGTGGAACTGAAATTGTTTATGTGTCTCGCTTGAAACCATTTGTGCGCCGCGATGCATCGCTTAGTTAGGAGCGGCCAGGCTGGCCGCTTCCGACCCCCCGGGCAGATTGTGTGAGCCTTCCGCGGATGTTCTTTAATTTGTTCATTCCATGATCTTCCTCTTTCATTTGTACATACCATAATGATCATCATTGTCATCAGATTAAAACGCTAGACAAGGCATCGCTGGCCTTGCCATCACGACCTTGCCGTCTCAGCCTAGCCTTCTTTCACAATATATATATATATATATATACATATTGTAAGGTAGCACTTGCACAAACGTCTGTATTTTTTAGAACCATCTGGCACACAGCGCGTGACGCTCCAAGCAGTGGTCAGCGATGATGATGAGGATTGATCTATACAGATGTAAGAGGTGCAAGTATAGTGCAAGTTCGCGCACTGCACTCACAATATATATATATATATATATATATATATATATATATATATATATATATATATATATATATATATATATATATATATATATATATATATATATATATATATATTTGCCTCCGGCCCCACAGTGATGGTCCCCATGGATGCCGATCGAATTCCAGCCGCGGGGGCCACTTTTCGATGGAGATAAGAAACAAGGCGCCTGTGTCCTGTGCGATGCCAATGCACACTAAAAAACTCCAGGTGGTCGAAATTTCAGGAGCCCGGCACGACGGCGTCTCTCATAACTTTGGGCTTTGGGCGTTAAACCATATAAACCAACCTAATTTACTCAGGCCGACTCTGGCCTCCCCTGAGGGAGGTGAAGGGTGGCAGTTCCTGGCCCTACGGAGTAGGGACGGTAGGCAAATAGCCAGACTATGATTTTTATCTGTTGTAGGCCGTCATCACACCCGCCACTACTTCGATGGTGGCAGACGACGGTGGCAGTTCCTGGTCCTACAGGCGGGGGCAGGGGCTGGGGCGGTAGTCAAACCCCGATTGTAGACCGTCATTACACCCGCCACCACCTCGGTGGTGGTGGACGACGGCTATTGTTGCTGCGCGCGTCTTTCTCTCCCTCTTCTTTTTTTTCTTTCTTGTCTATTTTCTCTTCTGTCCGCACGAGGCAGCGGAGGTGGCTCAACTACAGAGCCAGTAGCAGGCCTGTGCATTTTCTTTTCTTCGGTGCAGTGGCAAGACTCCCGACTACTGTGCCGGAGTACCCGGGTTCGAACCCGACCTCGGCGGCTGCGTTTCGATGGAGGCGAAACGAAGAGGCGTCCGTGTGCTGTGCGATGTCAGCGCACGGTAAAGATCCCCAGGTGGTCGAAATTACTCCGTAGCCCTCCATTCGGGTCCTCTTTCTCTCTATCCACTTTCACTCCCACCTTCCTTCCTTCCCTTACGGCGTGGTTCAGGTGTCCACAGAAACAAGTGTGACAGATACTGCGCCTTTCCCTTCCTGTGAACCAATCAATCAATCAATCAATCAATCCTGCAGCTACAACAACAACAGGCTTCCGCTGATGGGGCCGGGACAGGCAGGTCAACGCCGATTGCGGTGGGTGGGCTGGGGCAGGTAGGTCACCGCCGCATGCGGCGGGGACTAGCCTGCCGCCGAATTTTTATCTGTTGTAGGTCGTCATTGCACCCGCCACCGCTTCGGTGGTGGACGACGGCTGTTGCTGCGGCGCGCGTCTTTCATTCCCTCTTTCTTTTCTCTCTTCTCTATTTTCTCTTCTGTTTGCACGAGGCAGCGGAGGTGGCTCAGCTACAGAGCCAGTAGCAGGCCCGTGCCTTTTCTTTTCCTTCTTCCTACAGCCACAACAACAAAAACGGTGGTGGCCAGCCTGCCACCTAATTCCTATATGTTGTAGGCCGTCATTGCACCCGCCACCGCTTCGGTGGTCGACGAAGGCTGTTGTTTCGGCGCGTGTCTTTCTCTCACTCTTTACTTTCTTCTCTATTTTCTCTTCTATCTGCACGAGGCACCGGAGGTAGCTCAGCTACAGAGCCAGTAACAGGCCCGTGCATTTTCTTTTCCTTCTTCCTACAGCCACAACATCCATTCTATGACATAAAACGAAGTCTGACTTGTGAGATGAAAAATTCGAAAATCAATAAAAAGAAAGGAATCCCTGCTGGGAGCCACACACTTTCAGAAAATGCGGTGAGCTCGTTTTGTATAGATTTATGGCAGTAGCGTGTCCAAGTATTAAGTACTGGATTGCTCTTCAAGCTATTTAACGTTGAGGTTCACAGATGAAGCGAACCCGAAATGCTTGGTTGCGGCATATCAGAAAGTAGCCGTTTCCGCTCCAGCAGCGATGGCATGGCAGGCATGTAAAACAACAGGGATGGGCCGACTGCGAGATGATACTAATACGGACCATCTATTCACATTAATCCACCTTGTAAATTTCTTTAATCTCTATACATGAATTGACATATACAGATTAATGTGGGGAAGTGGGTATAATTAGTTTATTTCGGTATGCTAATCCAAATAGATGTATTGGAAGGGCGATAAAAAAGGTAAACTATCTAATAATTGTCGAACCGGGTGCAATCTGAAAATTGGTGGGAAGGGGTGGCTTGATACTGAGATGGGGTCCGTGTACCCCTGGGGCTCCACGTAACCCACGCCTGCACATTAAAAAATGAAAGGTCGCGCGATGCCTCCGGCCTAGTTAGACACCGTTTTGCAGGGTTCAAAGCACTGAGGCTAAAATCCCCCAAATGCTATACGGCTGGGGCCCTTATGGGTACTAAATGATTAAGTGATGATGATGATGATGATGATGATGATGATGATGATGATGCAAGCGAAATATACGCGGGAGAACTGCGGAAACAGAGAGCTTGCATGAGCGTCCGGCTTCGGTGAAACTCGAGCTATGGCTGCACTTCTGAACGGGAAAAGGCGTGTTCGGTTTCGGGGGAGCGAGCGGTGCAGTTTTGGCGAGACTCGAATGCCGCATAATGGCATGCATACGTCTTCTGTCGACATGCGTACCCGCCCCGATGCGTCCGAGCAAAATTCGAGCAAAATGCGTTCGAGTATTCGAGCAAAATTTGAAGCTTTTGCGTAGAACCCATAATTTACAATACAGTTCCTAAAAAGTGCTCCCGCCGATCGCTAGCAACCGATTTGGGCGACATATCCCATGCCATTGATGGATTAAAACTTTAATTTCCACCGATTTAGGAGGCCCCCTACTCCCCGCTCCTGGCACGCAGGCCTGAGGAACGGGGGCTGGAACCTCCGCGACTAAGGATTGGCGGATATACATTGGTTATTCGCGGCCTCAGCCGCCAGGCGGACGGCTTTCTGCTGGTCAGCGGGGACGTCGCTTCGCACCCCGTGCCAACCTCCCATGTCACGTCATAGGCGACTGCTGTGTGCGCCCATGCATCGGACGCTGCCATGTTACGCGCTCTCAACGAACTCTGGTGGGCTGCAGTCGCTGTTGTTTCCTTCATTTTTTCTTCCACGCCGGCCCTCGTTGAGTTGAAGGGGGAGATGAGGACCGTCATTTTCGCTGGCCGATATTGTTGGTGTTATTTGACGCTAGCTTGAGATTTTTTTGCTTTGCAGAGAGGACCAATGGCATACCCATTGGTCTTGTTCATTTTCTCGTTTTAAGGCTAAGGCCTTTAATGGCTCATTCTCGCGGCCATGACTCTGGCCGACCGGCCACGAGAAGTGTTACTCTTCGCGAGATTCAGCGGGATACCGCGACATTGTGACGTCATCACACAACCTTTGATGATGTGAGGAAGATAGTTATAGTAAACAAGTTAATACTGCTTCCACCAGGAATTGAACCTCCATCCCTTAGACCTTCTGTCGAGCGCTTTAATCAACTGCGCCATTTTTTCTTTATTGCCAACTTCAAAACCTTATTTTACAAACAGAATATTACGCGACAAACACACATGGGTTAAAAACCACGCCAGCTCTGGCTGGTGGTCCATTAAAATGAAAATGTGTAGCAGTGCTTTTATTCCCAGAAGCCACTCAGGCACTTGGTCTTGCGTCTTGAAATCATCAGTAACGCTAGCAACGGATAATCGAAAATACTGCCGTATTTTCCGCGCATCAATGTCTGCATGCATGAAAGCCATTCTTGATCTCCAAATACTGTGCAGGTCCAATACTATGATCATGTCCAGCGATAGCCCACCATCATCTTCAATTGGTAGAAACCTAATTTCGAATGCATCCACGGGTAGCTCTTTTTAGAGCGCAGCTCTTTGGCGGCCGTTCCTGGGTTTCGCGGCGGCGTCGGCGTCGGCCTCGTAACCAGTTCCGCCCCCCTTTCAGCCCCCCCGTTCGAGCCGGCGCTTTGGCCACCGGAGCCTCGCAGGAGGAGGGGGGGGGTACACTCAGCGGCGAATGATGGGGGCAGGAGCGCGCGCAGCTACCGGAGCACACGAGGAAAAAAAAAGGGGGGTCGCCGGAGGCAGCGCTAGCAGCGACTGACTGACGTCGCTAGCTAGTCAACACAACGTGCTGCGTAGAACACCATCGCCGCCATGCAGAAAGAGGAGACCCCCCCCCCCCTCCCCCTCTTCCTGAGTGGAGGCGAGGGTGCTCTCCGGTTGCGGAAACGCCGACCCGCTCCGCAAGTATGCGGGCGCACCGAGACGACCGGTCCGGAGGGGGATACAATAGCGCTCGCATCCTTCATCCGCAGAAAGCAACCGTACAGCGGCGGATCACGGTGCGTGCATCCCGTTCTCACTCGCTCCCAGGCTCGCTTCACTCGCTAGCGACATCAGAGAGTCGCTGCTATCTGTTCGTTGCGCAACGTTCCTATGGACCCACGCGCTGCCTCCCGCAACCTCCCGATAACTCAATTGCTCTCTTCATTTCTCGGACCACAAAGCTTCTTTCATGACAGCCAAGAACAGTTAGTGGAGTGTTTCTTGAAGAAATACGTGTGAAAAATGAAAAAAAAAAAGAAGTATGTAATTGTGCTTATGTGCCTTGCTCGAAATCCTTGCCTCTTTTTTTTTCTCTATTGGTTCACGGGAAAGGAAAGGCGCAGTATTTGTCACATTTGCTCTGTGGACACCTGAACCGCGCCGTAAGGGAAGGGAGGAAGGTGGGAGTGAAAGTGGAAAGACAGAAAGGGGAGCCGTAGTGGAGGGCTACGGAGTAATATCGACCCCCTGGGGATCTTTAACGTGCCTTGACATCGCACAGCACACGGACGCCTCTTCGTTTTGCCTCAATTTATCGAAAAGATGAAACAGCTGATGAGCTGCGCTCAAATTTCGCATTAGGAAGTAACATAATCGTGGGCATTTTTTTATTCGTTCGTTGCAGAATGTCAGAAAAGAGACAGGCTTCCCAACAAGCTAACAAAAAGTGTCCGATAGTTTATGGCTTGCGGCGTATAAAGCAGCGATTTCCCCAAGGTACAAGAAATTTGATGTGGCTTAGCTCGTTAATGCCAGGAAATACCCAGCGAGAGCAAAAGCACAGCTTGGTTAGCCTTAGCTAATCTTGATTGCACATTCAGGGTAATGTGGTTACCTGGCTAACAAAAAAAGAGGCATCGTGTGCTGTGCGATGTCAGCGCTTACCTGGCTAGGGCTCTTCGGCTCGTCGTCTTCGCCTGTTTCATTCCAACGCATAAAGAGGAGGAGGAATATCTTATTTGATGCCCGGTAGGGTTTAGCGCGACCGGGCCGAGGTCTCCCACGTGCTAACGTCGATATTTGTCTCTTCGTCGCTATGAGGGCCTGCTGGATGGGCTAGAGTTTCCTGTCTTACACATGCCGATTGATTGATTGATAGGAAGCGAAAGGCGCGGAAACTGTCTCACTTGTTTTCTGAGGACACCGCAACCACGCCGTAAGGGAAGGGAGGAAGGAATGAATGAATGAAATCTTTATTTGCCATCAAATACAGATGGGGGGATTGTAGAAAAAAACTGTCCATGGACAGCTTGACGGGTCCACAATCCCTTCTTTTCTTTCGGCAGCATGGCAGCATCACATATGCACACATACTCTTCATTAAAACAAGTATACAGGTACATATCTAATGTTATGTAAACATAGGAAGGTCGGAGTTAAAGGGGAAAGAGAGAAAGAGGAGCCGTAGTGGAGGGCTGCGAAGTAATTTCGACCACCTAGGGATCGTTAACGTGCGCTGACATCGCACAGCACACGAACGCCTCTTCGTTTCGCCTCTATCGAAACGCAGCCGCCGAGGTTGGGTTCCCCCAGATGGGGCTGGGAAAGGTAGGTCACCGCCGCTTGCGGCGGGGGCTAGCCTGCCACAGAATTTTTATCTGTTGTAGGCCGTCATTGCACCCACCACCGTTTCGGTGGTGGACGACGGCTGTTGTTGCGGCGCGCGTCTTTCCCTCCTTCTTTTCTTTCTTCTCTGTTTTCTCTTCTGTCTGCACGAGGCAGCGGAGGTGCCCCGCCGGGGTGGTGCAGTGGTAAGACGCCCGACTACTGTGCCGGAGTACCCGGGTTCGAACCCGACCTCGGCGGCTGCGTTTCGATGGAGGCGAAACGAAGAGGCGTCCGTGTGCTGTGCGATGTCAGCGCACGTTAAAGATCCCCAGGTGGTCGAAATTACTCCTAGCCCTCCACTACGGCTCCTCTTTCTCTCTTTCCACTTTCACTCCCATCTTCCTCCCTTCCCTTACGGCGCGGTTGCGGTGTCCACAGAAAACAAGTGAGACAGTTACCGCACCTTTCCCTTCCTATAAATAAATCAGTTTTTTAAATCAGGCAGCGGAGGTGGCTCAGCTACAGAGCCAGTAGCAGGCCCGTACATTTTCTTTTCCTTCTTCCTGCAGCCGCAACAACAACAACAGGTCGGGTTCGAACCAGGGTACTCCGGCAAAGTAGTCGGGCGTCTTACCACTGCACCACCCCTGCGGAGCTTACACACGGCGATCTGATTTAGTTATAGGAAGGGAAAGGCGCGGTAACTGTCTCACTTGTTTTTCTGTGGACACCGCAACCGCGCCATAAGGGAAGGGAGGAAGATGGGAGTGAAAGTGGAAAGAGAGAAAGAGGAGCCGTAGTGGAGGGCTACGGAGTAGTTTCGACCACCTGGGGATCTTTAACGATGAAATGGTTGTCTCCCCTGATGGGGTTGGTACAGGTGGGTCACCACCGCTTGAGGCGGGGGCTAGCCTGGTACCGAATTTTTATCTGTTCTAGGCCGTCATTGCACACGGCAGCGCTGGTGGTGGACGATGGCTGTTGTTGCGGCGCGCCTCTTTCTTTCCCTCTTCCTTTTCTTTCTTCTCTATTTTCTCTTCTATCTGCACGAGGCAGCGGAGGTGGCTCAGCTACAGAGCCAGTAGCAGGCCCGTGCATTTTCTTTTCTTTCTTCCTACAGCCACAACAACAACAACAACGTTGACATCGCACAGCACACGACGCCTCTTCGTTTCGCCTACACCGAAACGCAGCCGCCGAGGTCGGGCTCGAACCTGGGTACTCCGGCAGAGTAGTCGGGCGTCTTACCACTGCACCACCCCGGCGGGGCTTACACACGGCGAAATACTCTGGTCGTAATGAGCTAGATGGCGAGAAGGTAGTTGCTAGGCAGCGGCGATTAGAGCGGTGCAACCAAGGTGGAAATTGATGCCACAGCGAAATCACTGCATCGCGGCCAATGTAGATTTCGCTACAAAAACCCTTTATTTCTAAATAGGTCTTAACTCCTAGTGTATTACTCTGGAGCTTGAGAAGGAAAATTTTCGCTCCCCCTGGTACAGCCATATTTTTCACCCGTTTAAGGACTGTGATTCCATGGACCTGCACAGCACAATAATCCAAACATCAACAAATTACCGATTACAGGCCAATATCCCTGACGAACAATGATTATAAGATCTTCATGAAAAAAAAAACTGCGCCACATCCGGGATCATCAAACGCACAACACAATTCTCCTTGTCTACCATAAGGATGAAATTATCAGCGCATTCGCATATGTGAAGCTGACCCTTCCTGGTGTCTGATCCCTGCGGCGCCCTTCATGTGGCGCTTCCTCGAACGCCTCGCCAGACAGCATATAGAAGCAGATGCAGTAAGGCATCACGGGCGTTTCAAATTGGTTTACAGAAAAGAAAATAAAAGGCGCAGCATTTGCCACTATTCTCCGCGGACTTATTAACCGTCCCGCAAGGAAAAGGATCAACGAAGGAGCGCAAAAAAAAATGTAGTTGAGAGTTTCAGAAATAGAGATTTC
The DNA here is from genome assembly GCF_055883805.1 of Amblyomma maculatum. Classification (NCBI taxonomy): domain Eukaryota; kingdom Metazoa; phylum Arthropoda; class Arachnida; order Ixodida; family Ixodidae; genus Amblyomma; species Amblyomma maculatum. Next base: position 184,618,736 of record NC_139349.1, read on the forward strand.
CGCCTCATCTCACTGTATTGGTTCAAACTGCCCCCGAGAATGTTTTAATATCTTTTCATAGGGCTTTTCAAACACACGCAGGCATGCCGTGTAAAACAGAGTTTATATCTAAGTCGGGTGCTCTTGCTCATAATTCGTTAGTTGCAACTTCATGTCAGTGAGTGTGTGAGACAACAGAGGCACAAATTGCGGGACCTATGGTTAAGCAGATGGCAAAATGCCTGTATGTTCAAGACGATCCGCGAGGAATGCCTCAAAACTGACACTTTAACGATGTCGCGCCATACGTTTTTTCAGACGACTGTGTTCTGTACACAAGGAGGACTCGATGGGTAGTGCCGCCTCCCACTGCTCGTAGGTGCGTTCTGTCCGAGTCATGTTGCAGGGTTTTGCGGTGCACCCCAGGATATATGCAACAGACCCTATTCACTATCAGGTTTAGCAAGCGGCTTTTGTGGCAACCCTGTCTTGTGGAGACGCCATAACGCTGTCCGGTTCGAAACTAAAAGCGCGCAAAAACGTTTTCCGAGACTTCGGCGCTGATCTAACGGCGTCCTCCCAGCTGCGCGCCGTTCATTTGTCGGACACTTGAGACGCCGTTTGCAACGCCGTCAAACCAGAGCTCGGATTTCAGCGACGCCGTGTCATGATTAGCTGTATACACTCTCTCTCTTTTTCTTTCCCCCTCTCCGACGTTGCGTTGTCCGTGCCATGGTTGCCAGTGAAGAACTATAGAGAGCGCTAGGAGTATGTAAAAATAATGTGCTGTAAATTTGCACTCTATGGCTGAACTGACGTTCAAAGAATCGTCAGGTGTAAAACATCTTCGAATCGAAATTACTGACAACTTAAAATCGGATACAATATGGGCACTATATGAATAGCTGCTACTAAGCCACTGTAAGGACTGCGGTATCAACTGCCAGAGGCTTCAATCCACTTGAATTTTACAGCTATAAGGCTTTGTTGTGGCCTCGCCTCAGTGTGATGCTTATTGAACCCTTCTTCAGAGAAGAACAATATAGTAAAAGTTCAGAGTACGAAGGAGTAACCAAATTTATTTGCAATCGATAAAAAAGATTTCTTTTTTTTTGCTTAGAGGAACATCAGGCCAGGCTGAACGTTTCGTACTTAGTACATAAACGCATAACTGCAATAAGGGATTTCCTCTTTTTTCTCGTGCTAGTGGACGTTACACTAACGATAAAATGATTCAATAATAACGCTAATAATGCGTTTTACAAATTGTCGCGAAACCTGTCACCGAATAAATAAAATGTGTAGTGGATAGCCCAAATATGGAAAATTATGTCGCGAATTTTTTAGCATCGCACACTTGATCTTTACATTAGATGTCTGTGACATGTTACGTCACACGCGTGTTACGTAATGCTTGGTTATGACCTTCCAGACTACATTACTACCGCGGCTAAGAGTGGCTGCGACGTATCATTGAATAGATTAAATTCGTATTCAAAATGTCTCTGCTCAGAGGCTCACAAACGAAAGCCAAAGTTCACTTTAGACATGCGTAGCTTCACGTGAATGCACTATTGACTTGAATTTGGCGCGTCCATCTAACAAAACATATTGGAAAAAAAAAAACGTCAAAGGAAGCATTCCACCTCTTCGCCAGCGACTAGGGTACCATGCCTCCCAAGAGGCACTTCTCCAAGTCCTGCCCTCAGGGCCCGCAGGAGCGGGAATGTCTTTCCTCCTCCACAGCGGCCTTCGGCGTCTGCAAATTCGAGGCCCGCTGCCACGATCCCCATCTTCAGTGACGTCAAGTTCTTTTTGCCTGGGGACAGGGATAGAAATTTGAAACTTGGCAGAGCCATCTCTTTCTCACGCATTTTAGTCCTAGCTGCCGGCATTTATCATTTCATGCATTGCTACTACAGTCCTGCGGCTGGGACTAAAGTACAAGGAATGAAAAGAAGTGCATTAAATATACGAGCATAACAAGTGGGGCAAATGTTCTCTGAATATTTGGGACACGATGCTAGAGTACAGCGCTCCACGGGTTGTATGTTCAAGAGAGCGGTAAGACGGGACGGATAGATACCGACGCCCGCTATTACTTTCGACCACAGTCCCTGCAGACCTTTAGTTGAAAAGGGGCGAAAGAATGGCACAACCGTTTTTCTTGTCAGGTTTCACGCGTTGGAGATTGTTACTTGAAAAGAACCCTTTGCCAGGTGTTCTTTGGTAGTTACAGCCCTCAAGACGAACTACTGGGCTAGTTTGTTGCACGTGCTTTACTTGACCACAGCGCGATTAAAGAAAGGAACACGGACTGACAAAAACACAGAACAAATGGCCGACTCCGGCTAGTTATTTCCACATGCTGAGCATATATCTATACAAATCTGCGCTTACGTAGGCAGACCCGGACGAGGCAACCCAAATATAATATATAATACATACCTTAGTGGCAGGTGCATTGAAATTCGCATCAAATTAAACCGCGTCAGAATCAAAAACAACAATCCGGTACATTAATGTGACTTAGAAAATTTAATCCATGAAACATGAGTCGCGACACTAAAGAGACCCCCGGCTTTCTATGCCCAAGAAATGGCGCCCCTTCCCCACTTACGGAGTGCTTCATCGAGCAGATTCAAGTTTTTTCTATTTGTGTGATATATCTCGATTTTATGCTCTAATTTATTTAAAGTCTTATATTCAGAGAATACCGCTATATATTTGGGAAATATATACCAAAAGAGTTTTTACAAGTATTCGATGACATAGTAATTGAACAGCAGCCCTGAAATCGCAGGCAATCTTTCAGCAATGTGGAGTTTGTGTAACTGCTTGTAACATGGTCAGAAAGTAATGCTAGATGAATACATAGGTGCATATGTTATACCATTGTGACCTCAAAGTTGGACCATAATAACGTCGGTCTGAGAGCTTTTGATTTGCCAAAATGGCTAAAACATTTCTGCAGAAATCCACAATTTATCATTTATTTCTAGAGTTCTGGCAGCGAAGTATTATTGACTCAATTCCCCAAGGCAGTAAATTGTCGAGAATGGCAAGTCTTCCACAGAACGCCAACATTTTTAGGGCTATATTTAACTCTAAACAACTGTTTATGCTGCCCATTTTTAATCTGCGAACGCATTAAGCAGAGTATACCTTAATTTCCACATACTTCCTCGCCATGCCATTATTGTACTACAAGAATGAAGTACGAGTACCGATTTCTAGAAAAACGCAAAACAGAACTGATGTTTATCCTAACACGATCTTTGAAAAAATCGCATTGCTTTCAAAGGCATGCAAACATTTTTATTATAATGCATAATTTACCCAAATACGTCCCATGCAACATTGTACAAGGCTTTTGCAAATGCCACAAAGCCTATATAAACTTTTTTACCTGACCTTGCGTGACGTTTTGCTCAAAATTACTAACCAGATAGACATCGAAAGGTTACTTCCCAATTATTTAGGCACTGAACAAAATATGAAACCTGGATGCTAATTCCCAAACTAGTTTATGCATCTTGGGCTGACAAAATATACTTGCGTGTTATAAAAATAAGCAATAAGATAAATAGCCAATAACCTCCAAACTATTAATGTACGTTAGAAGATGCCTCGCTGGCTTTTAAAATGAATACTTTACTTTGTGGCAAAAATTAAACGCGGGAAGAAGTCTCTATTACTCTGACCATCGCGTATAAATTTAAACAATGCAATGCACTGTCTGTCTGTGCTCCAACAGCTGCAATCTGCCAGATATTCCTAGAATAATCATCAGTATCAGACAGGACTTGATACTGGGACAGAAGGTACGGAGCAATTTTAAAAATCCTTCTCTGCTTAAAACATTTTTGCCATTGGAGGATGTGATGCATCGCATCGCCTGCTTGTCTCTAAATACTAAAGAAGCTATACCTTGGCACTGCACATAAGCCTAATTTTTTGCCACTACGCTGTCTGCTGGCAGCTCATTTAGTATGCTCCGCAGTGCATTTGTGTCGTGTAAAAGGCGCATTGGTGATTAAAAACTATATATTACGATATAGCGACGTTGCCGTCGTGGTGGTTTTAACGCGACAATAATAAGTCAGCAAAGAAATAAAAAATAAATCCTTTCACATCTCCGATACCAAACTCTGTTACACGCAAGGATTTCTTGCCAAATACAGTGACGCAACCGTTTTTTGAGCAGCCTTCCGGGTGGTGTCAAAACATTTTGTATTCCATTTAACAACCATATGCTAGCCAAATTGGTGGTGATAGGGATTCCAACCGGTAACCTATGTGCCCCCGAGTTTATGTCATTAATTTAAGTGTAGGTCTCTATCATGAAATGAAAGATATACTGCACTTTATTTTCCTCAAATGATCAACTTAGACTGCAACATTTAAAAGTACTCGGTGAATGAAAAGGTGCTTTTAAAGGCGCTATCGCATCCACTTTCAAGACTAAGCTCATGCATCTTCCTCACTTTACGTGCAGAATCGATAAACAGAGTGTGGAAAAAAACTTTGGCCTGTTCAGTTGACGGTGCATTGTACTGTGTACATTTGTTGTTTATACAGACGCCCATCATCACGGCTTAGAGAAAACGACAGATACGACCGTAATGGTTGACCTACACGAGCTCACCACAGCTTCAAAAGAATGATGGTTTTTGCCACAGCCCGCATAAAATACTTGGACTCCTCGATTGTCTACATAGAAATTATTCCAGTTGTCTGTCAGCCATCTTCCTTGAATAGCACTTCTGACAGGACCAACCGCTTCCCTGATTTGTGAATCGTGCCTTAGTACTCGCATCAGAGTCGTAGGTTACGCTACTGACGTCACGCAAGCAAAATAATTTCCACTCATGACTGCTCAATCGCAGTCAATATATCTATCTGCAGATCCTCCAATGATGAGGTTGTAGCCTTTCCTTTTATTAAAAAAGCACAGGCATTATTACTTTTGTGCGGTGGTCTTAAATACTCGGAAGCGCTGGAGAAAGCTTGGGAGGAAAATCATGCTACGTATTGCAAACATATCCTATCTATATAAACATGTGCACAACAGTGACTGAAATATTCCGCATTGATCTCACAACTACTTCCAAAACGCAGTCAATTCGTTTTTTGTGCCAGTCGGAAGTAGTCAGTTCGAACGGAGGATAATCTTAAAAAGTAAATATGTGTTCCGCATTGCCCCTTTAGGTCACTTCCATCAACAAGGGCATAACAACGCCTAACAATATCCCGCTGTTGCCTCAGAGTTAAAAGTAATGCTCCAGAAAGCTGTACTTGTCCATGCGCCACCACTGCACTCGTGCTGATAAAGATTTCCGCGCCAAATGATGGGTGGGTTTTAGGAGCTTCTCCCTTGAAGCAATATAGTGGCAAGTGCCACCGTGTTCGATATTTATTTCTTGACCCCTCGCGTACGAAACTGTCCAAGCCGACGGTATTAGCAAGTTATATATAGCGATGTTTGCGCTTGGCCAATCATTAATAATAGTATATTGTGTCCTTACGTCATTGCCCCTGTTTGGAAACACCCATTTTTCAATCGCGTTTTGATGAAGTCTTGTGCAGATTCATTTTCACCCCTCTATTCTACCTCTAAACCGCAGGACCTCAAGGAGACCGACTGTGACTGCAATGATATCCGGATGTGTAATGAAATACTCTGGAGCCCTACGGCTCGCACCTGGCCACCCTCAGGGCGACCTGCGAATGCGTAGTGCCTCCTCAAAAAAGCTGCAGTAGGTAGCTCTATAATAAATCTTTCCATAGCCCACTGATAATATACGCACCTTGTAGCGGAGTGTTTCCATGTCATCAAATGTGAAGACTTTTCTCTTTGCCTTGTCCACTATGTACTTGCAGTTGTACTTCTCGTTCGTTTGGATAGCCGGATTCATGCAAGCCTGCATGAATGATTGTTTATTTGAACAAAGTATTTCTTAATCTGTGCGACTAAAATGACTCTAGCAGCTATAACTTGCACGGGAATTTAGAACTAATGCAATCCTCACTGACGCGCACAAGTGCAAGAGTATGTAGAAGAGTTGCGGCGGTAATTTCTTTAAATAGATATTGTTTATTTTTTCGCTGTTTCCGCCTGTACAGTAGTTGTACACCAGGGAAAATGGAATTTATGCCGCTGGTGACTTTTGCAGACCTCAGGATCATCCTCCGCACTAAAGGCCATTTCAGAGTTTTTATGAGATGTTCTGTCGTGAGTAAACACATACGCTGAATTAAGACGCACTTACAAAATGGTGGGGCGTACAATAATTTCATGAAAATGGTGCCGATAGTGCGCTACCTATCGGCGACCGCGCATGCTCGTGACGACTAGAATTTAAGAGCATTATTTTCATGTTTTTACTGGGAGTGTTGCCAAGTTATTGGTTTATGTCTTCTGATTCCTTAAGGACACTTCGTAAAATGAAAAAAGAAGAAACTCTAGTGTGTTGTAGAGTAAAGTGCCGGCCAACGCACCGTGGCGAAACTGTCGAAGGGCTTTTCGCCTTTTTCCATCTTCACTGGTCCACAGGGGTCACCAAGTTCGGGATCACCGGTCTCCTTCCTCGCCATGTGGTACCAGCGACCCTGCAATCCCACTGACACGGAGATCGTGGACCCTTTGACACGCTTCTGCACGTCGGAGGCGTACTCGAATGCCGTCAACTACATGGGGACATCGTCATCAGGCGGACGTGTTTTGACCTAAAAATCTACCGCTTTAATATACTAAGTTGGTCGCCGATTTTCGTGAAGACCTCAAGAGATTGTGCAGGGCTAATGGAATACAAGAAGAAGAAAAAATACGAGACTATCAAAGATATTCATGCGGTGTATACGCGTAAAGAACCACTTTCTAAAACATGCAATAGATTGTTATTGCTTATGTAAAGCATATGACTGAGGAAATAATGCTCGTTACTGAATCATTTATTGTGCTGCGGCAGAATCGCTGGCTCGGAGTACCAACACACTACAGCACTCCGCACAAACCGCCGATCAATCAGTGCATTAATGGTCCGCCTGCCAACGGCCACCTGTCATTAGTGCTAATAAGATAAGGTGGTGGAAAGTGGTAGACGTTTTTAAGGCGAACATTTATCCAGTTGTAAGGCAAATACGATTAGCTGAAAAGCTCTTGCAAACATTGCAGGTAAGGAAGTGCAGTGCCTGACTGATATTACTTTCAATTAGAATTGGTCTATTCAACGAAGAAATGTTATTTGGTCAACGTTCCTGAGCAAGCCGCTCAGCAGGCTCAGCAAGAACAAAAAAATGTGAGCAGCATTGACCAAATAACATTTCTCCGTTGAATGGAAGATGAAGGGCTGAGGAGTTATGTGTGACTCTGGGGCACGGCACTTCCGGGTCTTAATCCTCATCTGACAACGGCAAGAATTATATGGAAAGTCATAATTAGTTATCTAAATTCTTTCTGTAATATAATTACTCATGATTAACAATTATCAGTTGTTCAAACATATTCTTTAATCATGTTGTTATTTGTTAATTTTTTCGATCGTAAAACTTCTCCATGTTCGCCTTTACGAAAACCTGCGCCCCCGTCTGTGCGAGGCTTTTATGCGGCACTTCATGCACCATGGGAATTAATGTTCGACTGAAAACATGAGTAATGTTTCGCAATAGGTAGCTGCGCCCCATTCTGTGAACGGACCTCAATTATTTCAATAGCATGTTTTCAACGGGTCCACAAATTTAATCCAGTTACTGTTAGTTTGGTATGAATACTTTCACAATATTTCAATGCATGCCTCTAAAGCACTAGCATGGCTGAATTCATGTTTTATGTGAGCCAAGCCAAATCAGAGAGTCTTTCCGCCCTTCCTGCGCCTACACATAAGGGATGAATTGTAGGCCGACGAGCTGTTCCTGTAGGTACAGTAGCGAGTAAAAGATTTAGCCCAGTGGCATCACCACATCGGCGAAAATTCACCAAGCGACTAGTGCGGCCCCGTTCTTTTGAACATGCCGATACTTTGTTACTGGTGGTGGTGAGGTTTGTTATCTTCTGCTCCAGAAATACTTTAGTAGTTCGTATCTTGTTTTGCTTGCGACTGTACCCTCTTCATCTGGATCCACATAGGTTTTGAAACGGTTCTACTTATAACTGCAACTTTTCGAAACGCATATAAATGGAATTTTTGTTGAACCGGATTAAGAGTTTAATATATTTGCTTCCCATGGTGACCTTTCGGCCTTTCCCTTTTCTCGCCTCCAAATAGAGAAGGACCGCGTCTGCAAAGCCAAATACAAAGTTCCATACGTCGTGCGGCGACGGAGATGGGAACGCCGTAACGCCGAAGAACAGCAAAAGAAAGCAGTCGAACGCAGTAACGCCGAAGAGCATCACAAGCAAGCACTCGCCTCAAGCTCGTTTCCACGTCTCGGACGCTCTCACTCGCGCAGTGCTTCCCGTAACGGATCCCGAAGAGCGTCGCGCAGCGCGTCGCGTGACCGTGACTTATCTCACAGGAACAAACGCGACGCTAAGCGTTCGCGCTCCCGTGACAGAATCAGTTGGGCGGACGCAGCAAAGGGCGAAGTTAAAAGTAGCAACGCAAGCTCCAACAGCGCCACTACTGGCCGAAGCACACAGAGCAGCTGGCAGGAATGGACTACCAGCCCCTACTACAAGGAACTGGAACAACTCCGTGTCGCCAACGCGACTCTGTTGGAAACCACGCGCCGGCTTACCCAAGAGCTAGCCGACGTCAAGAAAGAACTACAAGCACAGCGATTTCAGCCAACCATTGGCCCAGCTCAGTCACCCGAGACACTTACACCCTCCGTTATCCCCGAGAACACCGACACGCCATCCCATCAAGGGGGTACACAATCAATGGATATATCACAAGACGAGCCCGAAGGGGAGAAAACCACTGACCCAACCCCCAAGAAACGAGCGCGCACCTCATCACGACAACATAAGGACCTAACCCAATTGGAAACGCAGCTCGAAACCAAAATTGAAGCGCTCACCAACACCTATGCCGACACGGCTGCCGTCACTGACCAACGCCTGGCGCGGCTGGAGGAACTAATCACCACGTCCTACGGAACCATACAGGAGCGCTTCGACTTCATTGAACAAACCCTCAAGCCCATAGTATGCAGCCCCATCTTTGCTGCGCAATTCGCAAACCACCCATATCTCCAAAAACAGACGCAAGCCTCAACTCCATCACAACCATGTCCCAGCCCCAAGCCACAATAGGATCGCTACCGGGCCTTACGGTCTGGCAGTGGAACTGCCACAGTTACAATAACAAGAGAGCAGTGCTGCAACAACACATCACCACGGTAACCAAGAAACCTGACATCATTCTGCTGCAAGAAACGGTGACGGCGAACCCAACCCTCGCTGGGTATCGCGCTCACGTTAGCCCAGCGGAGGGACGAGGCGTCTGCACATTCGTCCGCAAAGGGCTCACGTTCATTGAACATCAGCTCAGACACGGCCGCAGCAGGGTGGAATACACCTTCACCGAAATCATTCCAAGCAAACAACGGAAAAACAGCCTGTTCATAGCTAACATATACAGTAACCCCAAGCACCAAACACAGAAATTCAAGACCCTGCTACACACAGCCAGCACCCAAGCCAAAGGCAACACTTTGCTGATTGGAGGAGACTTCAACGCCTCCCATCGAGCGTGGGGTTACGTGAAAGACACGGCAAAGGGACGGGACCTACTACAGGATACCCTGGACCACGACTGCACCCTGATCACAGATCCCAATCATCCTACTCGAATCGGCAATTCCGTAGCACGAGACACCACACCAGACCTTACATTCATCAAGAACGACCACACTGGCAAAGTAACATGGCGCAACACCGGCGTTGACCTGGGCAGTGACCACTACATCCTCGAAATTACGATTCCCAATCAATTCCGGGGCAACACCATTACACACAAATGGACGGATTGGGACGGTTTCCGTAAGGGACGACCAACCACACCGCAAGACATCACAGACATTGAAACCTGGTCGGCAGAGCTCCGCGATGCAGTGCACTCGGCCACCAAGACCATTGAAACGGACGAGGACATCATAGCTATGGACAGTCGTCTGGCCCATCTCATCGAGGCCAAACGTTCGATACAGGCGCGCTGGAAGCGGCAACGGCTGAATCGCAAATTGAGAAAGAAGGTGGCCGACTTAAACAGGGCCATTCAACATCACTGCAAGATCCTGTGCCGGCAGCAGTGGAACGAAGTCTGCAACCGAGCTGACGGGCAACTACATCGTGGTTGCACATGGAATCTATTTCGGCACCTCCTAAACGAAACTAAGACCAAGTCACACCAGCGCGATCGCCTGGCCTGCCTCATACACACCGCCACACAACAACAAGGAAAAGACGTCATTATCAAGGCCTTGGAAGCCAAGTATCTGCCACACACGCCAACGGAAACCCACCCGCCATACGGGGGGCTGCCGAACGCGTGGCTCGACCGAGACATTACCATGTCAGAGGTACGGGCAGCGCTGCACGAGCTCAACGCCCGCTCAGCAGCCGGCCCCGATCTTATTACCAACAAGATGCTACGCAACCTCGACTATGCATCGATCGAGGCCCTAACCCGCTACTATAACGAATGCTGGCGTTCGGGCAAGCTCCCCCGACAGTGGAAAACGGCAAGAACAATCCTAATCCCGAAACCGGGCAAGCCATCGGATATCGGCAACTTGCGTCCCATCTCGCTCACGTCCTGCGTGGGCAAGGTGCTTGAGCACGTGCTTTCCAACCGGTGGCAGGAGTACCTGGAAAAGGAAAACCTATATCCGGATACGATGATCGGCTTCAGACGCAGACTCAGCACACAAGACGCCATGCTACAACTCAAACAAGAAATAATCGACAACAAGACACAAGACAGCAAAGTAATTCTGGGACTTGATTTACAAAGCGCATTCGACAAAGTCAAACACTCAGCCATATTAGCACAAGTATCGAGACTCAACATGGGGGTAGCGAGCTACAATTACATCCAAGACTTCTTGACCAACCGCACGGTGGAACTGCACGCCGGAGACCTTAAGTTCCCCGAACACAAGCTCGGAAGCACGGGTACCCCGCAAGGTTCAGTCATCTCGCCGCTGCTCTTCAACCTTGTCATGATCGGGGTAGCGAGGGCAGTAGAGGGGACCGGCGTCCGGCATACGATCTACGCCGACGACATTACCCTATGGGCGGCAGGCGGCACCGACGCCAGCATTGAGCAGCAGCTCCAAGAGGCTGTTAATGCCATCGAGCAACACCTTAACGGCACAGGCCTAGTGTGCTCGCCCGCCAAATCCGAGCTGTTCGTCCTCACACCATTACAACGGGGACGGAAACGCGCTCCCCCTCGGGAGTGCGATCACATAAAGATCGTGGCTGCATCGGGGCAGCGCATCCCCGAAGTTCCCAAGATCAGGGTCCTGGGCCTGCTACTAAACAAGAACGGCCGCAACGACGAGACCATCAACAAGATTACCACCAAGGCAATGGACGCTATCCGGCTCATACACCGAGTCTCGACACGATGGGCAGGCATGCGTGAAGACAGTCTTCTGCGCCTCGTCCAGTCGTTCGTGATCAGTCACATCGCCTACGTTGCGGCCTACCTCAACTGGCAGGCCGCAGACCGGACAAAGATAAACACGCTGATCAGACGGGTTTACAAGACGGCGCTGGGATTAATGGGGACCACGAGTACGGCTCGGTTCCTGCAGCTCGGCGTCCATAACACCTTAGAAGAAATAGCCGAGGCGCAGCTCACGGCGCAAATGGAGCGCCTATCTACCACCAAGACAGGCCGCAGTATACTGACGTCCCTGGGTTACAATCCCCGAGCTCCCAGTCGGCAATCGTGCGAGATCAGCGATGAGGCGCGGGCCCACATCCACGTGGACCCCATCCCGAAAAACATGCACCCCGAATACAACCAAGACCGGCGGCAGGCGCGGGCCAAAGTCCTCGTCGAGCAACACGCCCAGGACCCGCACGCCCGGTTCGTGGACGCTGCGGAATACAAGCGAGAAGGATTCGTGGCAGTGGCCGTTGCGGCGGCTACCGGCATCAAAACAACGGCAGCGAGCGTGCGGTGCACGGACGCCACAGACGCCGAGGAGGTTGCCATCGCTCTGGCGATCTCGGAGGCCGAGTGTCGCACCGTGCTCAGCGACTCGAGGAACGCTGTGCGCAACTTTGCCAAGGGGCGAGTGTGCGCGCAGGCGGCCGCCATCATCAGTAAGCTCCAGCTTCAAGACCGCGGCAACACTATCCGCATCAAGTGGTTCCCTGCGCACGCGGGAGATTGTGCATCCTCACCGAATCACAACGAGACGGCCCATTCGGCGGCGCGAGCGCTTACTTTCCGCGCCCCCGACAAGGACCGTTCCGAATGGTGGTTCGAAACAAAAGACCGAATGACCAGTTACGATGAAGTGACAAAATTTTACCGCCTAGCTCGACGGACAATGCCGCCGCCTCACCCGGCACTTAGTCGGGAGGAGGCGGTCGTCCTAAGGCAAATGCAAACCGGGTCGCTCCTAGCCCCGGCAATGCTACACGTCCTCCACCCAGACATCTACACGAGTGATATGTGCAGTGTATGTCAAGTGGGTCCGGCGGACCAATGGCACATCATGTGGGACTGTGCCAGGTTCCCGACCGAAGCTGCATCCAGGACATACCCGCCGGAACTTCAGAGTGCTGTGCAGAATACAGACAAGGACATGCAACTATGGGCCGTCCAGCAGGCCCGGGGTGCGCTCGAAAAGCACAAGCCTCACAACCCACGACAAACGGGCCAAATGAGGTAGTGCAGAGTAGGGCTTAACCCCGGGTAGACGCTTGGCCAGCGTCACGACGCTTTAACCCGTCGTTTGCCGGCTCCCTAATAAAGTTATACATACATACATACATACATAGAGAAGGAATTGCTCCCTCATACATTGCCACTAAAAACCGTGAAGGACAGTGGCGTCTGCAAAGGATGGAGCTTTTTTCTTCTCATTATTGGGTTTCTACTGCTAGCGCATTATTACTTCCATTCCCAAAGGTAGGTGGTTATAAAAAGCATGCGGTAGGGTATGCTCCCTATATGTTTCGTTGAGACTAAATCCCCTCGTTATCCTCCGCGTGTTTTTAGAATGAGCCGTACAGCACATCAATTAATCCCTATGATCTCATAAGCTCGATTTTTCATTTGTGAAGCTAGCAGCAGTCCTAGTTCGAAACGAGGTTTTGAGATAGCATATCGTGCTTTGTTCATTATGAAGGTGCAGAAAGAGACTGCAAGTCTGCTAGTTTTTTTGGTTTTGAAGGCGTCAGCTGATATTCGTCGGATCCGCGGCTATGTCGGTTAAGCGCTTGAACTGCACCGGCAAAGAATCGGCTAGCAGCGGACGGCATTCACTCACCAAACTTAATTCGTAAATAGATCCGCCCTCACTATCCGGGACAGGTCGTTTCAGGAACGATGAAGGCAGAATGAGGCACTCTTCGTACGTCATGTCGGGGTCTGAGAGATGGGCTTTCGAAATGAAGAGGTCCGGAGTGCCACTCATGCTGAGGTACAGAAACGTGGGGGAAAACGAGAGCGAGAAAACTGCATGTGAAACGCTCACCATCGATACGAATGTGTTCATTATAGAGAAGTCACTTCCATGTATGCGATGTGAGAATCTTTTAAAAGATACCTGCTAAAGACAATCTTCTTTTCTTTAAAAACCTCATGAAGGTTTCACAAGCAAAGGCTACACGTCGAGTAAGTTTTTTGGCCGTGGAGCACAAGCTACCGAGCCCATGGGTGCAACTACCGACTAATGAGTGATTTTCTTTTTTTCCTGCTCCCAAGGGCTCAGTAAATAAGCATATGTGTGATCAAACCACCGGACTGCATTCCATTTTTGATTTCTAAATTTTTCCTGGCGGATCTAGATCGGAGGACGGGAGGGGCAAACCATGTTGGTCACATCCTGAATAGATTGCCTACTTTTTTGTGGCAACAAACTGTGGGATAGGAACCATCTGCTGCTGGAAACATTCAAGAGAGATATCTCGTACCCGAGCGGCTAATTCAAGACCGCAGTATTGCGATACCTTTATTTCGTGGGGTTTAGACTTTTGTGTTCCTTCGAAAAGACTGGACTTCAATTTTTGAAAGCTAAGTAATGAAAACAAAATACCACACGACCTCTACACAAAACGCGTCGATAAGCGCCATGTCTATTCTATCCCTGTTTTATTCGCTTTCCCAAAGGCGGCAGGTGATACCAACATGCCCTGTTTTCTATGTACCTCCAGTTAGACCATTTTTGCTCAGAGCGTAGGCGAAAACGACATGAAACCGACTATACGGTTATTAGGTATTATTACACTAACGCCTAGGTTATTATTAGTTGTGACGACTTGTCTCCGGATATATCACTGACGACCCTGTTACTACTTGCATAGGCGTTATGCAGACATGAGCCTACGTTTTACAACAAAGTTAAAAACAAGGCCTTCTGGTAAAAAAGTGTACCTTCTTTTCCTGATAGCAGGCATAGATTACATGCAATTTTTGAGCCCTTTTAAGCTTTTCCAGAGTCGCTCTAGGATTCTCAACAGGCTGCCGTCCCATTGTTCGCCATCTAGTGAAGCACTCACCGCAACAATGTGCCACTGGGGGTGACGCAGAGCACAGACCCCATTTAAACGCTGGTCTCTTTTGAACATCATTCATGCCTCATTAGTGCGACGTTAGATGAACAAAGCATACATTTTTGAGCAGAGATTTGGTAGTGGATATCGCAATCAAAAGAAATGGAAGGACGGTTCACCTGAATGAGGAAGTCAAGTCCCTCACGGAAACCCTGTCGACTCTTTCTCTGTATCCTGCGGCCAGGAAGGTCATGGCCTAGTGGTCAGGGGTGGCCCTGTTTTTCATTAGGTCTTTAATTTTCTGAAAGCGATGAAGTTTCACCGGCATCAAAACTGCCACCGGTATTTCATACGAGTTCTTTTTCTCAAAAAAGCACGCTATTCTTAAGCGTCTCTGTGACCACGAGACGTGCTTGTGGTGTTACTTCGTTATGTCGCGCTTTTCAGCATCGTTTGCTTCAAGGATCCTATGTAAAAGGGAAATCTATTATGCCCTCTAGTAGTGAGCGACAGTAACGACTAGCTGAAGGGTGTATCTTCGATCGGCGCCCATGATTCTAGGAGTTTCGATGGTTCCGATCTGCAATGCAGGTTTGCCGATGTTTAGTTCTTTCCGACTGCATCCACTTATACACTGTAACGCATTGCTCACAGGACTTCTTTTTATACCAACGATTAACTCATCAATGTTGAGATTGCTTGACGTTCTTAACCTTATTACACCCAGTCATTGTAAGCGCCCGATAAGCGTTCTGAAATGATGTGAGGTCTTCATCATTACACCTGCAACTCCGGAATTTACAGTTCAAGCAAGATAATTAGAATGAAAATTAAGTAAAGAGATTTTGGTAGTTTTTGAACGTCGAACGTCGTACCTGAGGGCAATAAGCCGGTGCATAGAGTAAATAAAGAGCAAAATTTAAAACCGGCCCGAAACCTTCCTGTTCCCAATTACGATCACAGATGACACTTGCTCATAAGTTATACGCGGAGTGCATTTCGTTTATGTTCTCGGCTAACTCAGGTGGACATCATCCTGACACCACGTCTGAACGAGCTTCCTCAAATTTCTGTCGATGCGGTACTGTTTTCATTATCCTTTACTGAAACCAGTCCACCGTGAACAAAAGTGCACCGTTTTTTCACAACCTGTTTTTTTTATTGACAAAACAAAGTCGATAGGAAGAATAAACTAATTCCGTTGGGTAGAAACCCTGAATACATGAGAATAGCTATTTGAAGCTGGTCACGTAATTCACTTGCCCTCCGTATCTAACCGACATACTCGCAGGCAGACAGTTGTACGAAGCAGAAGTTTGACTCAGACAGCCGCTTTTGTGTTCTAAATAATAGCTGCTCTTGAGCCTCGCAAGAAAAGGAACGCTTGAACAAGTAAGTCGCTGACTGAAGCAAGCCTAGTCTACATAGGCCATTGCTTCGTAAATTTAACTTTTACATTGTAATCTACTCCTCTTGGATGGCTTGTTTGAATATAGCATACAGCAAGGATTCACAAGTTTTTTTTAGGTTTACTTGCCCACTGACTGTGAACATATTTTTTTAATTGCGCCCAGCACTGCAATCCCAATGAAGATATTCCGAAGGGTCTACTCTGAAAAGCATAAGAAGCAGTCTAAGCATTGATGGCTGTTAACAATGTGATCGCAAGATTTACTTACACGCATTACAATTTTTGTTCCATTTGGGGTATGCCGTAGCTCAGTTCAAGGTGGCCCAGGATAGTCCCGATATAAAACATCAAAAGCAATTCCTATGTTAATGTTAGCGTGAAGATCAGAGATAGTTCGATCGGCATATCGCTATCGTAAACCATTGCAAAGCTATGCAAGCAACAGAAGTGACTAGGCCATATTATTTTTTTTTATCTGCTGCACCATATGACGATTTGAGGTTATCAGTCCGCAAATCTTTTCGTCTGCATAGGTTTGGCGTAAGGTGCAAAATCTGGCAACACGTGAAATGTACACACTAACAAAGCTCGTCCATGCATCATTGGCAGGGCTCGGAAAATCGAATCATATGCCGGTGACCAACACTACTAAATCAGTATAATTTCCTTGGAAATGAAATCACATTAGCTTGCCGCAAACTAGAAATGCTACATCCCGTAAGCATTATACAAATGGCGATGCACATGAGAAACTCATGCCAGGTACATGAGGTTCATAGTGGGTCGCCGATTTTTCCCTGCTTATGCCCGCTGGAGCTCGGCCGGTTGACTACTTCGGCCGAATCGGGCTAATTACAAATTCTGGCAAAGTGATGTGAAGCCGGCTGCAGCACAAGGCATCTAGAGTACACGAAAGGATGGGCATCACGATGGCTCTTAGGCACAATCCCAGATGAATTGCGATGGACATTATAGACGATTACAAGTCAAGAATGCAGAGGCACATAAACCGCAAGGGGAGCTTTGCAGCCAATGCTGTCAGTTTTCGACATTGCGCCCCTTCCAGATTGAAGGCCACCATCCTCTCTCCATGCTTCCCAACCATGCTGAGCAGTTCATTTTCTTCTGAAAACAGAACTTTGTCACCAGCACAAGGCCTTTTGTCGCATACTGGCATAAAAATAAGGGATGCATTTGTGCCTCAATTGCTGAAAGGTCTCTCTCTGTCGATGCTATTGGTTGCAGAATTTCCTTCTAGGGCATTTGCCTCTACATTATTGACTTGTTACCGACTGCGGGCCAGTCTGCGCAAATATCCAAAGAAGGTTCTACTCATCATCCAGCATAAATCAGTCAGCATATATATTTGGCACTAACACTGACTGGAATTTCATACTGATGCTACTGACATAATGATTGACAGTATCTTTTGAAGTGGTTTTCGAAAGGGCTTGAGAAATCATGACTCCGTCATATTTGTTAACTTTTGCAATGTACACAGTTCTGGTTTTACGATGAAATGTTTGCTGTAGAAATGCTGTACAGCATGTACATGCGTGAAACATTGCAGCTTGCACTTTTGTTTAGGTGGGAGATTGTAAAGCTAGTGCTTGCCGGGAAAGAGATCACGGCTTTAATACGTGTTCATTCTGAAGTAGCTCCGCTTACCTTCAGGATCCTCACCATCGGATCGAGAACTTTGATCGCGAGGGCATAGTTGTCGGTGTTTATGTATCCAAAATGCCAAATTCGTTTGTCATACAAGACATCTCTTGGCAGTGGTGTCACTAAGCAGCTCGTGCATCGCGACCGTTTGGCTGAAAAGAAAAATAAAAAAATCGTTAAAGATGTGGTTGTCCACGATGGGATCCTTACCCTCGACATGTGTGCTCTGTGATCGAAACGCAGACCTCGGCGGCTGCGTTTCGATGGAGGCGAAACGAATTGAGGCGTCCGTGTGCTGTGCGATGTCAGCGCACGTTAAAGATCCCCGGGTGGTCGAAATTACTCCGTAGCCCTCCACTACGGCTCCTCTTTCTCTCTTTCCACTTTCACTCCCATCTTCCTCCCTTCCCTTACGGCGCGGTTGCGGTGTCCACAGAAAACGAGTGAGACAGTTACCGCGCCTTTCCCTTCCTATAAATAAATCAGTTTTTTTTAGCAGTTGAGTCACGATGAGTCACGATGGTTTTAATTTTTTTGCATCTTTCCTCTTTCTGAATTCCACAGTGATATTTATTGCTTCGAAGTGTGGCTACCCTGGCGGCCGGACACACGAACGCTAAAAGGAAGACGAAAACGCATTCAGCGAATGCATTTCTGCGTTAAATTGCTCTTGGTGTCATCGCACTGTTTCTTGAAACGATCGGTGGTGGCGATTGCGTGTAAAATTTTTTGAGGGGGGTGCTTGCTTGCAAAGGCTTTTTTCTCCGTAAATTAACATTAAGAAGAATATTAAAACGCGGTATTCAGATAATAAAAAGTAGCACTTGATTATTGATAGTCAAGTGCTTAGGTGATATCGTACAGGATGGACAGTTTGTAAAGGCCCGATTTAACCTGTAGACCCCTGAGGCCGCAACGTTACATTACGATGTCTTTGCAATTTTATGTTCGTCTCTCGCCTCTCGAAGTACTAGCGCCATGAGTTAGCGGCAACAAATATCCTGTATGCACAACATATATCTTTGATCCAACGTCATAGACGCGATGTGGCGGAACGAAAGCAAGCAAGAAGGTAACACAGGATTATGCATTTTCCAGCGCTGCTTCGTTCAACGAGAAAGTTCAGAGGCTCGATATACAGTTGGGTGCCGTAAACCACGCTGAAGAAGTCGCCGCAAGCCGCAAGCCACCAGCTAACGGACACTTGGCTCTTGCACTAAAACCCAGTAAGACTCCCGACAATATTTTTCTCTCTCAGAGCAAATTTGAACCGGGGTCGCAGGGAACTTCCTTGAAGGGTCACAGGTCGCAGTGATGACCTCACATGTCTTGACATCAGTCAGTATATTCAGCGATGTTCCTTCCAAGAAAGGAAAACGCTTACGCGGAAAAGAATATCCGATTGAAAGGGAACTGAGCCTCAGAATTTTCAGTATTGAGCAGTACGAGGCATGGCTACGCCACTATCGAGTGTTCCTCTACTAGTATAGTTTAAAGGACTTGTGCCACCATCTAATATCTTAGAGGGGACTACAACTCATCATTACGTTGCGCCAACAGTTAATTGTAATTAAGACTCCTCGAAATATCGCTATTGACTAGCGCTACTAAGTAGCACTACTCCCTATGTAGCAAGTACCACTTGTGGCAGTAGTAAGAGCACCGCTAATTAGCACTTAAGAATAACACTATTACTTAGCGACAGCGCATATAATGTCAATATGATAACTGTATCAAATCAACTCTCCAGGATGTTCAAGCGTCTCCTGATATATTAGGTGCCATGTTGCGATTCAGCTGCTGTGTTAATGACACCCGCGGCATCCAGTTAAGGTGCAGTTAACCTTGAATTTGCTAGTGCAAGGCGACCTTTTGCGGAAAACTTTTGAAGCAGCTAACGATAAAAAAACATCGATTCGAACATACGGATGAAAAGACCTGTAACCGTGCACGTGGCTCACGTCGATGTCACCAGCCTTAATTGTTTTACGGGTGCAGACGCATTTGACTGTACGAGGACATTCACAAAGTTCTTACTGGCGTGAAGAAAAGCAGATGCAAAACTGCGGCTATAATGACTGCTCCATTATTATATACATATTCTCCCCCTAAGACCGTGCACTTCTTCCACTCATGGACAAGCTGAAGCAGACCATCGCTTTAGACTTCATTATATGTGTTCCGGAAGAGCAATAATTTAAAAATCACTTCCTCCTCATCCTGGTTGCATCCTAGCGTAGTGTGCTTATTGGAAAGGAAGAGGAAGAAGTCATTTCGCACGAGGTCGGATGAATGTGAAAGCATGATGCAAAATTTCATAGCCTAATACGATCGCATGTCTCACCATCCCCTGCGCTGAGTGAAGCGGTGCATTATCATGGAGCAGGCAAAAGATTTCCGCAATCGCGAAGAAACTTTCGTCCTGTGCATGTTGCTGTAAAACTAGTGAGATTTGCGTCGGCGCCCACAGTAGCGTGTTAAATTATTTATTCGACAGTTATCCACCTGTCAGCGGGCGTTAGAGCCCCCACTCTCGTCGGAATTTCTGGTACACCAGCCAGACACACTCGGCACCCCCGTTCTTGGTCGACCAGGCTTGTCTAAGTTCTGCATAATTTAAGAACATTCTTGAACACTATTGCTTTGTACCGCCACTAGCTCAGTATGAATCGGTTCTGAATGGCGGTCCTTGAAATACAGAAAGCGCCTGAAGGCGGAAGTAATTCTATGCAATTTTCCGGTGGATGTTACCATTTTTATGGTTGGTTGTCGCCCTCGCGGAATCCTGTAGTTCTGTTTTGAAGGCTGTTTTCATATTCTGCTAAAAGTAGACGTCAGTTCATTTCGATGCTTGTCGTGTGCGCCTTTTTAAAAGTTATAGGTACTGATAATACAAACTTTAAGAACCCCCCTCGTAGAAGGTGTCTCATCTTATTTCCTCCAGTTCTCAGCGCTGTTTTTTCATCCTTATGAGCTTTAATGTCTCAAAGCTTTGAGGGATGCCGCAGAAGAGGGCTCAGGGTATTTTTGGCCTTTACCATGCATGAAACTCGCACAGTACACGGGATACTTTCGTTTCGCTTCCATCTCAACGCTTCCGCTGTGACCGGGATCTCCATCCACTAGTCAAGAGCTCGTTAAAACTGAGCCCCTGCGGTGAGGCATGAATACAACGCCACACAGTACGCTTGCCAATCGGCTTAAGTGCCCTGAGGAAGTTAGGATCTGGGCACAATAATGTCATGTTTAGGTGACAGCAACAAGATATATTGAAATTGACAAGAAACAATTTGGCCACTAAGATTATATTGCCCTCATACAGAAGGTGCCCTGGATAAGGCGATGACATGGTAGCCGGTATAAAATGGCCCTGTTCTAATAAACCTTGCTAGTCTAGTGAGTTCGTTTTGAAGCGAAAAGCTTCCCTAGGCTAGTCAACTCCGAGTCTCGCGTGTGCTCCGTCGTTAAAAACACATATAAAGTCCCTCTTTAACCAAGCCGTATGAACGTGCCTTAGTGGCCAAAGGGGTAACGTGAATGCAAGGGTCCTGGCAGGCTGAGTCTTACATAACCATCCCATTTGAAACGAGAGACCCAAGGTGGCAGCTCCTGCCAGGGGACCACAGTCATGGACACGGCACACAGCGACGAGCGGTCATACCTGGCGTATTATTGCTTTCGCAATAAAAGCCTCAGCTGCGCATGCGCAAACCACGTGACGTCACAGGAGAGGCGCAGTTGGTCGGAGCCGCCGCAACCACCGCCGCGACTCCGCCGGTTGACCTCTCGCCGGTGCCGCGCTCTTTCACCGGGTTGTGTCTATGTCTATACAGAGTAACGCTGATGATGTGGAATCAGAATAATTTTTAATCGTATGTGATGTACGGCTGTAATAAATGTTTCACCGTGATGATAAGCGATGGAATACCTATAAGGTGCCACCGTGAACAACGAGGTAAGCCATAACTACGCCAAGGAACCACAAGTTAAGCCATGGCATCGCCGAAGCTTTGCGCTTCTGATATCCAGGGTTAACCAAGCAAAGCCACCACCAATTTTTTAAATAATGATAACAACGGACAATTGTCTACGCCGTCCTTCCCTCATTTGCGTAGCAGTTACACCGTTGCCCTAAGCCAGTGCGGCAACACATTTTGACCACTGAATGAATTATCAGAACAGGTATTTAAAACACATGGGCGCCGCAATGAAATGTTCCTTTCAACAACACGCTGAAAGAGTGAACCGCACTGCGCACTCACTTGCTGTCGAAGGCGACGCCAAACTCGGTGCCACGGTAACTTGCGGCCACGTCCAGGAATCGCTTCACGTTGGGCGCGAAGGGTCCGGCCAGGTCAGCCGCCTTTGCAGCGGGAAGCCAGTCGAGCATGATGTAGCCACACAGACCGTCCTCAGGGAACACCGTGCTTTCTTTCATGTAGGGACCCATAACGCATGTCAGCGTGTAGGGAGGCGTCGGCCGGGGCGGTGCTGCAGACGATATCTCGGTTCGAATGTGCCGGCGGTTTTGTCAGAGCTTAGACAACTATGCATTGCGCAGACCCGTTAAATCAAATTCGATGACAGCCCTCAATATTGCATTGCGAAAACACAGGACGGTACCACTGCAAGAACATCTTAGTGCCATGATGCCGAAGCGTTTAGTCACAGTGTGTCTCGGTCAAGCTGGAATTTTGAGTTTAGGTTTGGTTTGGTTTTTGCTTCAATGTCCCAAACCGACTCGGGCTGTGAGATATGCCGTAGTCGAGGACTCCGGTTATTTCGACCCCTGGAGTAACCTGCACTGATGTCGGACAGGAAACGGGTGCCTTGCTTTTCGCCTCCATTGTAAAGCGGCCGCTGTGGCCGGGATTCGATCATGCATCTTTGGGCAGAGCAGCTGGGTGCCATAAGCACTGCACCACTGCTGCGGGGCGCTTTGCCAAGTTAATTTGTACTTTTAGTTTCGCAGGGGACTTCTTCCGTCGTAAGATATACACGCGGAACATGATTAGCAGGAGGAATGACTGGCTAGGGTAAGCCTGTGGCAAATTGAAAATACCGAGCACTACTTCTGCATAGCGAAAAAATGAAATAAATTTTATTTCGGTAATCTCAGGAGCAGGAGTTTTTTCTTAGTTGCTTACTTTGACAGGAGGCGAGAATATTCGCGTAACTAGCGTTGTCCATGATGGCTGGATAGAATCTTAGTTTCCGAATAATTTGCCTTAACGAAACACTCTTCAATTGCAACAAACTGAAGCCGATGCATACTACTCTAAGAGCAACGCACCGAAATCAAACAAGTAGAATGACTTTCATTTCACTATTTCAGTATGGAAAATAGCTTGCTTCCATCTCAGCCAAGTGCCTAGTCAGTTATATTTAGCGTGGGTGTTATGCCACCGAAGGCTGTTCAAAGCGACAATATAACAAGTTTTTTTATTAAAACAACCATAAACATCCTTATGACAATGATTTTGCTGGTTCACTGATTTATACTCTATCTTGGGGGTTTCAGTTAAGTAAATTACGTGAAACGCTTCTTTACCCGGCGGCGACGAAAATTAGGTGCTACTGCAGCAAGGACACGCAGTTCCTTCTCATGATTGAGAACATGCATGTTTGGATGGGGGAGGGGTTATCCTTAAAACAAAGTGACAAAATTTCACAACAACTATTTTTCCGCCATGAGACGAGAATAGAATAAACTTCAGGTAGTTTTATGGCACATATTAAAGGCGCGCGTCAGATGCGACCAAACAGAGTAGCAAAATCGCCGATTTATTGCGGCAATAAGAGCTGTAATCGCCTTTTATCGAATGAAGAAGTGCAATTCAATAGATATTTGATGCATCAAAGCCAGAACCATTTAATTAAAAGCTCATTCACAGATAGGGTGGGATATGACCTGATAAAGCTTTATTCCGCACTTTAAGACCGATATGTGAAAGTAAAACTAGTGAGTCCATGCAAGGACCTGAAAGGATAAGAACGTCACGCAGTGCCTGGCTGATTAAACGGTCGGTAAGTGCAGGGTACGTAAACAAGCAGCACTCTCGCGTGCCACTTTGGTGGCAAACGCAATATGCTAAAATGAGTACCGATGACGAGCAAACATTCATTCCATATGCATTCTGAATAAACTTGAAACCCAATCGTTGTTATAGTTTTGTAGTGGTTTGCGCCTTCCTAACATTTTCAGCGAATGGACTACACAAAATGCAAAGAAATAAAATGCATAAAAACAAGCCGCCAGATTAAAATCATAGAAGAGCTCCTTGATTCAAATTCCCCGAACGA
Source organism: Amblyomma maculatum (assembly GCF_055883805.1). Lineage (NCBI taxonomy): Eukaryota > Metazoa > Arthropoda > Arachnida > Ixodida > Ixodidae > Amblyomma > Amblyomma maculatum. Next base: position 184,642,780 of record NC_139349.1, read on the forward strand.
TGGCCAACGAAAGCATCCGAACTTGGCTGGTTGCAATGAAAGCAAAAGTGACCGAAAATATATGCTCACAAAATGAAACGACCATGCAAGATGAGCCTGACATATTTTACATTTTGTTGACATTCATTCTTGACAATATGACCGAGTTGGTAATTTATGATGAGCATGTTGTAGCGGTGAGTCTACAAGGCACTCAGTCATGTGCTAAAAGGATGAGCACACGACCCTCTAGAGCGTTCTAGAACAGCAAGATTGCCTCACTTTAGCGAATTCTTGGTTCGTTCGCCCATAAGAATCTGGAATATGCCGCGTCATTTGCATACGCCGTAGCCGCCTATCTTCATTGTGCAGTTTATTAAGAAATATATGAATACATTTACTGTGGAGCAATAAAGCGCGGCAATGATCCGATCCCTGATGTAATGTTACTTGCCGCCAGAAAATTCGACTTACGTGTTGTTGTGGTGGTCTTCACTGAAGAAAAACAAAATGTATTTATTAGGTGAACGTAAATTATTCATAGCACAATAAAGTGTTAAAATATAGTCCCCTTTTGGAATAATTTTTTTTCCAGCGATTGCATTGCAGTTCCGTTTCAGTCATTCCTTATGCTCTTTGACAGGATCCAGAGCCACGAAATAAACTGCGCTGATACCATGTTGGCGAATGCGTGTGGCTGAGCACTGTTGCTGTTAATGCAAGACAATTCCTCACCGTAAAGGAGTACGGCGCAGATTTTCAACTCGACCAAAAGTGGTGACTATCGAGCAGTTCCGCAGGCACATCAAATGAAGCGAAGTTTTCTCAAATGGGAGTGGCTGTTCGAATACGTTCTTGCTGAACGGGCCAATATGAAAAATAAAAAACAAAATGGCCTGGTGTATTGCTTTTGCTGTTTCTGTTAATGGATTACCGCAGTTTCCGCAACGTTCTACGGCCGCCGCCGCCAACATTTTCATATAGCGTCGACACCTGCCAGCGCCACCGCTGACATTTTTCTTCTCCACTTGAGATCTAAGGCTTTCGCCCTAAGAATATAATATATATCAGCGCTTTCGAGAACTTTTTAATAGATTAACACTACTTTCCGCAGTCAAAATGATGGGGCAAAACCTTATTCGCCACGAGAAACAAACATTCTGGCACAGTTAAGTTGAAGGAATGCAAAGAACAAACTGCTTGAAAAGCAATACGTTTTTTTAAATGTCATGTCAGAAAATATTTTCGTGAATTGCGCGAAGATTGCCATAATAAATTCTTCGAATAGATACAACGCCGTCACAAAGCTACCGACCTATTTCATATACCTACCAGTTGGGCCCCTTCTGAGCAGTGGCAGATGGTACTAGCGAAATATTAGGCTTAGGGGAATCGTAATCGAGAGCGTAGCTCCAAAAGTATGCTGAATTACATCCTCGACTTGGTAGTCGAAGGAAGCTAAGCATAGTGAAATAAAGAAACAATATTGGTTATGGGTGCAGAGGTTAAACGGGATCGCAACGATATGTTATTGAACTGATGCGGGCGACTCTAGACCGGACGGACGCAGTCAAGGTTTCACGTAGAGATTCCAAAAGCTTTAATGCCAACTTCTGAAAATTCCATGCTGACACTAGCGCTGCTTCCCAGATAGCATTTTGAGAGCACGCACGTTAAACACGCCATTACGCTATGCAATCACGCAAAGCCAGCTCTACAGAAACTCCCATACTGATATGCTGGAGGCAGATGATATCCGAGAATTGTACCACAGCCAGCTTTACGTGATTGGTTGCTTAGTGGAATAATGGGTATAAAGCAATCATGTGCAGAACGCTAACGGAGAAAAAGCGTTTGCGTATGAACGTAGCTCGCAGAAACTAGAGATGAGTTTTAGTATATCGGGACTTGCGTGATTGCCTGCTTGGTGCAACTACGGATACAAAGTGAGCGTCCGGAGGACGTTGGCAAATAACGTGATTTTCAGATGTTAGCTTCGCGGTATTCGAGTGTTTAGCGTAAAAATATGGCGATACCTTTCAAAGCGAGAATATATCTCTACAGCTGAATAAGAATTGTTGAGGCTCTAGTTGACACTTTTAAACGTGACCTTAGCTGTGTCTGAGTGTCACTGTGACTGACCCTTTGACAACTATGATGAGGCTGTAATTCAGCCCACGTCTGGAGGCACTTTTGATGCTTGCCCGTCACAGTAACGAAGCCTACATATCTGTGCTACCGTCTGCAACTGCTCAGAACACAGCAGAATGGGCCGGAGGGTCACAAAAACAAGTTATGTGCTGGTGACAGTATCTTATGTGCTTGAATAATTTATTACAGCAGTCGACACTATATTCCAAAAAATATTTTCAGCATTGCGTGGTCTGGGAATAAAGGATTGCTGTTCCAGTGGATTCTCCTTTGCATTCCTTCATCAGGATGACGCCATTGTGCTTATAATTTTTATTGCACACACATTTAGTAGACGACACATTACTAGGAGATTTAGGCAGCTGCAATGGCTTTATAGCATCATTGACTCTAACAGTGTGTGATAACTTTTTTTTTACATTTGCGGCAGAAGTCAGAACTGATAAAGCCATCACCTTGTACTAAGGCCTACTTTCGGGGGCTGACTAAGGGACTCATTTGTATATAAATCGTGTAACACAACTGAAAACAAAAAGGTTAATAAAGCTTTGCGTCTGATTCTAACTTATTTAGGCTTCAGGTATTCGGTGCAGAAAGCAGTGGAAAACGGTCAGGCAGGACGAAATGCTCATTAAGATTTAGGAAACACAATGGTGAAGAAATATTCCAAGTAAACAGGTGGTGCTTTTTACTAATACTTTCTTCATGATCGAAGTCGCGGTCAGCTCCTGACAAGAGAGGCTACCACATTACTCTGCCTAAATTGCGGCTAACGTATACTAATGTAACCTAATGTATACTTCTTGCGCGCCTAACCTCGAGCTGAAACAGAATCACCCAGAATCAAAGAGCAGATACAGCTTGATGATCTTTAACACTACGAAATACAGGTAACTGTTATCGATGTGGTCTTCGGATGACGTCTAAATCCCTACGAGGAATGATACATTTCAGAAGAGGGTGGCTATACGCTTGTCGAGAAGGCATGTAGATCTACACACTTCGCAGGCGGGGATATCCGCAACCACATAGGAAGCTTAGAGAGATGGAGGTAACATCATGAAGGCAGTAGTAGATGGTATCATTTCGAACATCGCCACACTCAGCTCATGCCGGACTTCATCTGCGGCGATTGCAGGACCTCGGGAAAAGGGATGATCCTAGCCCATATGGTGTGTGCATGCGACCAATCCACCATCTTAGTGTACAGTAAGGAGCCATGGGAGGTTTTTTCTACGCGGCTGGCATCTTTAATAGGAGGCGAACACGAAGAGTCGGACACGACTGAACGCCTGAACTGAACTGAACTGAACACCATCAAACAAGCCTCCGATGCTGCTGCAGGCTCCACGGGACCTCGGCCGGCAGACAAGGACCGGAGAGAAAGTTCGTGCAGTTGGTTTGAGTTCAATAAAGCTTTCCGGTGCTATTCTATGAGCACACTGTACAATGTGTTACATCGAGAAAAAACCCGTTTCATGCTTACATCTACTCCTAATAATGGGAGATCGAGGGAGTGATTTGTTTGTTTCTTTTTATTCTGATTTTTGTAAAATCTTCCCTTTTTACTTTCAATTACCTTCTTTTCCTTTCCAGTAATAGCAAGCTGTGCACAGTATTGTGGAATAATGGCGCCAAGCTTGATAATGTTTGTTCATCCTCTAAGCTGCCTACACGTGGCATTATACAGCTTGTAACAAGAGATACGACCCAATTTCACAGGCAAGCGTACTGTCACGAACCCTGTTGCTAAAGTTATTTTCAGCTCTAGACTGAGCGCATCCTAGTGGTGGGGATTCTCATCTTGGACGTGACAAAGCAAGGTTTGCTGTTATCGTCACCTGTTGAGTCGTTAATATCTGTGGGCATGAGTTTTTTGAAATAGAGGGTTCGTGTATCATGTCACATTGCGCTTGTTTTTTTTTTTGTATCTGCGCGATCTCCTTAGACTGTCGACACGGCACCTATGGCAGCCCGCCGACTAAGGCATAGTGGGCCTATTTCTTCGGTGTGACCCAGCAAGAGAAGAAAGGCGACAAAAATAATAAAAAAAAATTTGCTCACCTTCTGAAGAATGTTTCTCGGAATCAGGATATTTTCCCATGGCAGGGGAGGCAAGCGAAACATCTTGGGACCTTAAAGAAACATTTAAAATAATAGTTACAAGTGTTTCCAGTTTTATAAGGCAAAGCTTTGCAAGTGTGAGTTCAGCCGGTAAATGTAGACGTCCGGGCGTTCTTAGAGAAAGCAGAATACCATTATATAGCTCGCTGAAGTAATATTTCGATTCCTAAACTACAAGAAACTGTAACTATTACTCCTATCTGCGCGACCACACGAAGATAAAGTAGCAGCTCTGCGAAGCTGTATAGATAGCATGTAATTCATAAGGGTCACCACTATTATCATGTGAGCACTTTGGACATACAGGCCCTAGCATGCCACGTCCTAGAGGAAGCTTCCCTTGCTCGTAAGAGGCAAAACATCCATTTGGACGTGAGTTTGCGACGTCGGCGCCAAACAGGGAGGACAGCAAAGAAAACGAATGACATCAGTAAGAATGCCTTGCCTTCGCAACCCCTTTTTCTAGCGGCTTCTGGAAGTTCAGAGAAATTTAAGTGTAGCCACAAAAGAAGTTTCTTTAAATTCTTGGGATGTTAACTCGAAGCGCAGTGACGAAAAATATGGGGCACGCTTATCCTTCGTCTCGAAGGGTGTAATGCGAAAGTGTTAATTGGCAACATTCGCCGCCTGGCTTGAAGATCCTGGTTGCGCGTACGTGCATTTTGCTGCTCAATTAATAACTAAATCTTAAATTTATGCATTACTAATGCATATATATATATATATATATATATATATATATATATATATATATATATATATATATATATATATATATATATATATATATATATATATATATATATATATATATATATATATATATATATATATATATATTTATATATATATATATATAATGCATAAAAGCTATAGAAAAGTTTCTGCGGTTGGAATTGAAATTTTCGGAGTAGCAAAAGAATCCTCTGCAGTTACAAAAGAAAACTAGTAAAGAAAAGCACACAAGAGAGCAGTACAACGGAACAAGTGCATAACTGCAGAAAAGTCGGAGGTTACTACAGAACTACATAATACTTGGTATATTATTGACAGTTTGCATAGTTGTTTGGCAGGATTATGCATGTATTTCCTTACAGATCTTATTACCACACAGTTACAAGCTATCACATTATGGGGAAAACCGTCTGACATTGGTCTAAACCGCCTCTTGGCGCCTGGTAGTACAAAAAGGAATGCGTGAACACGAAGCAGCGACTCCGCTTTTACATTTAAAGAGGTCCAGTGTGTCCGCCTTCCTCTTAAAGGGAGCAATTCGAGTTGATAGCTACTATTGTATTCCGTTGTTTTGTGGCATTACGTGATGTCACATAACCCAAACATTAATCATAGTCTAATCATGCCACGACTAAAGTATGGCAGAGACATGCTCGTGAGTTTTGTTCAGGACGTTGACAAAGCCGACGCAGGGAACAATGGATTTTCTGGTGAAAGCGGCGTTTTGGTCACCGCGGGGATAATATTCCGCTCTACGGGTGTCACGCACTGTGTAGCTAAAATATATTATTCCGCAATACCACTACGGAAAGAGCGAACAATGCCACAGCTACGCCTCTCAGAACGGGCAAGACGACGCACTCAGTTCAAGACTTAGAACCGCCGGCAATGTCATGATGTGGCCTAGAGGGCGACACAGAACTCGAAAAAAATATTCCGAAAGAAGCGAATTCGACGGCCCCAAAGTTGCTGCCATTGTCGACACGGAAATGCGCTCTTCTTGCGTAGTTGGGCCGTCGCGAAAGTAAGATCTTCATTATACGACCCACAGACTTCCTAACGATGAAAGCCCCCTCATTTGCCCGCAGGGCGATCTACAACAAGAGCAGTGGCGAATGGACTCACGCACCTCTTGGCCTTCAAAGTTCTAGACAGTATTCACAATTTGCAACTGTAGACATGAATTTTATCATAAAGATAAGCATCAAATAATCATTTCCTACATAAGTATAGTCAAACATGCTTTCTGTTGATAATGGCCATGAACCCATTAGGCGCTGTGGGCTTTCCCGCCTACTAACGCCCTCAGCATACAAGCCTGTGCGCCGCGCGCTCTCACGCGCTTCCTTTTTTCTCCGAGTGCGAGTGCAGTTTGGTGCACCCCGAAGGCGTATGCCTGGCCATTGCTTTGTATACGACGGATCGCGGCGGCGAAGCTTGATGAGCGCGGAGTAACAGCCGCCGAGGGCATTTTCTGCAGGAAAGCGGTTGAGGCTAGCACATGCTGCAGGCGGGCACAATTGTTCGATGGCCGCAGTCAGTACCGATGTTCACAGACCAAGTAAGGGGTGTGTCCTCCATCCTGACTTGCAGCGGAGGCACACCGTTGCCAAGCCACTAGACGGAGTCGGTTGCGGTGCCTGGCGTGAGTGGTTACTGCCCCACAGCTTGTCTTCAGGACGCGCTAGGTTATGTATTGTTGGCGTGAAGCTTCTTTTTTCTGTAATCGGATCCGCCTCATGAGCGCTACCAAGGACATTATTTTCCGTTTTTTTTTTTTCGCTACAACATATATCTAGCACTTTGTAGTGGTTTTTGTTGTCCTGGAATAAACCGGTGTTTTATCATCGATGTTGGTGGCGTTTTGCTTGTCGCGTGATGCCATATGGCTCGTACGAACACCAATTCAAGGAGGCGTTGCTCTATCAGGCGCCCAATGTTGGGCCCCTAACTGTCGGCGGTAAGAAGCAGTGTCGGCGGTAAGAAGCAGGTGCTTGCAAGCCATAGAACCCGTGTCACAAGGGGCATTGCTTCTCCCGAAAAGAGTGTTCACGCAGCGCCATAATAGTGCATAAGAGGAAGAGACCTAAAAAACCTGAGGTCTCATGTTGGTCGCCTTCTATCCAAGGTTTGTTGCTAAGCGCGAAAATGAACGGCGACGCGCCTCTGCCTCTGCCGGAGTAGGCAGGCAGAGGTGAAGAACATCAGCGGAAAATATTGACACTAGACAATGGCACATCGATCTCGTTTTCTCGAAATTGCCGAGACTAGGATTAGGTTCGTCCTCTACGTCCATTCTGGACAACATCAATGAACAAATAGCCAGTGCTCACCTGGTACGTGTACGCAGCGATTTTCGGCAGCAGCAAGAATGTCATGAACGGCTTTCATCCTTGCATCGTATCAGCAACAGAAAACCACATAGTAAGTGGGCAATACATAGGGTATGCTGACAAAATCTGTGCCCATTTTCGGCCCAGAAATTCGAAGCCAGAGAGAATTAAGCGGACAAAATGCTGCCGGACGACATAGCCCAGCCGTCAATAGGCCCATATGTGTAACGAATGATGGCTATCCTTGGTTTGGCGTCGATTGTCATACCTTAAGCTGATGTACAAAGAAAGGTCTGTCTTCATCTAACGCGTTTACGATGTGCTGGACAGAATAAAAAAAAACTAATTTCCCGATAGATGTCAACCTGTTTGTCAGGGTCCACAGAAAAGATAAAAAAATTTATGTCAAACTTTTGCACTGAGATAACATTAACGCTATATGTTTTATGTTGTACTTCTGCAATTCCTCTGCGTATCAAATTTCGTTGGCAAGCGTGTCTCTTCTAATTAAATGACATAGTTAAACACATCGGCGAACATTATATACGGTCAAAATAGTCAGCGAATGTCGTGAAGTCTTCATTACTTGCTGTGAAGACAGTAAGGTTTCTCAGACACGTCTTTTATGCTTCTTCCTGATCCGGTGAGCTGGGACGTAATGCGCTCCGACTTAGAAATGAAAAGCACTGTTCTACGATTTTGAGACCGCTTCACCTATTATAACTGGCTTTTGACGGACAATTCGCGCATTGCCGAGCACCGGGTGCACCTGATTAAGCATAGGCAGTTCGTTCCGGTAAGAAAAGACGAAATAGAAGTTTTATAATGAACCCCAACTTGCAATATTTTAGTGTGTAACCCACTTCGGTGAAAAACTCAGAATCAAGATACACATTGAAAGGTACAAGAATTTTGTTCCCAACAGTGCTTTCGACCAAGGTAAGAACGGTTAGGGTGACTTACCACCGAAATGAGCCATATACTGCCAATTGCCGAACGCATCAATTTCGCCGATGGATAATGAATGGCAACACATAATAGGGCCGCCGCAAAATGCCTGCTCGTACATGTGTGGAAGATCATTCAAGGTTGCTTAACCTGTATATCAATTTGTAGACATGATGATCCTAAATAACAATCGCTTTCCTGAGGAGCAACAGTATATGATCGAGCCAAGCACGCTTGTAAGATCTCCACGTCTTGACCTTTATGCTCTGTGAAGAGTACCATCGGACACCGGGTGGTTTCATTCCTGTGTAATTAGCACAAGATGCTCTAGTGACGCAGAACTGGAGCAGGACATGATGGCGAAAATAAGTGAAGTTTCGTGCTTTTGTGGGTCACCCCTAGATTCCGACACGCTGCGCTTGCGCAGAAACAACGCTAGATTCATGAAATGTCTTCCTAATCTCGCGATGGCCGAAGCCTACCAGTGGCGGAAAGTTACTGTGAACTATATAACAGGGATAATGTTCTCCCTGCGCCGCGCCACCCGTAGGAAGAAGTGCAAAACTAAGTGACGACATTTCTTAGTTCCCAGCACTTTTGCTTAGAATCGCCGAGGTACGGGACACTGCAGCCACCCCAAGCGGCTATGCGCTTAGCAGTCGCTCTTTTGCCATTGTGCCACATAGTGTTCACCATTCAGCATTCCCTATCATGCATGCAGCATTATACTACGTATTACAAACCTGCAAGGTTGGAATGTAATGCTCAGAAAAGAATGAAAAATTGTCCTGGGTGTCAGGGAATTCATCACTATGGTCCCTTTTCTTGCACTTGTGGCGTTTCTACGTTTTACGTGGAAAGTGCACCTCTCTCCATTATGTCAGCCCAGCTCCATTCACATGACTGTTCAGAGTAAATAAAACGACCTCAGAATGCATTATTCTTTGAGCTGAAAATAAACTAAGAACACTGTCACTGCCTTGCGGAGCCATAGAAGAAAGCTGCTTCATACAAAGAGGAAGCTCTACAGGAACAAATATCAAGTCACCCAGAGATGGCAGGAATCTGACAGACTATTTTCAAGCTGCAAATATTAAGGCAAAAAGAATAACACTGCTTGCATTTACGCATACGGGGCAGTGCATCCTTTGTGGATTGCCCAGAACTCGAGTCGTCATGCAACGATATGGAATGGCACCTCTGACGGTTGGACAAAAAAAAAACACACGAGAGATGCAAAGATTTGTCCCATGTTCTACACAGATAACAGCTGCTCTCGGTATTGTGAGATTCAGGCTTGATTCTTGTTTTCTTTATGCTTTGATTTTTGTTAAAAGCCCCGCTTTTTATTTTGGACTGTCTGCCTTTGCTTTCTGGTATCCGTGCGCTGTGTACGTAATTAACGGCTAGTGGCCAAAAGCTGGATGCCTGTCGGTTCATACGCTACGCCACCGACACGCTGCATTATTATTACTAGTAACACGAGGTGCGACCTAATTTCGCAGGTACGCTTGCAGCCACGAGCCTTGTTCCTCAGCTTTTTTTGGCAGCGTTAAACTGACCGCCTCCTGCGTACGGCAAGGATTCCGATCTCCGGCATGATCGAGCGAAGATTGCTGTTGTCACAACTGGTTAGTCCTTAAAGCCCCTGTTGGCATGAGTTCATTTCGTTGGTTTAGTTTAGTTTATGGAGCTTAAGGTTGCAAAGTGACTCAAGCATGAGAGACGTCGTAGTATAAGGCTCCAGAAATTACGGCCACCTGGGCTCTTTAACGTGCACTGACATCGCACACCACACGGGCGCCTTGTCTTTTGCCCCCATTTAGCGGCCGCCGGGGCCGGGATTCGATTCCACATCCTCGGACACAGCACTCTAGAGGCATTACAACTGCTCAACCACAACGGTTTTTTCCAATATTTTGTCTGTGCGTTCTTCATGGACTGCCGTCGTGGTACTCAAGGCTGTCCAGAAGCCAACAAAAATTGTGTCGAATTCATCAGCTCGAACTAGCAAGGGAGATATGTCGCCAAATATAATGCATTCCAAATCAACTTACGTTCTGAAGAATCCTTTTCTGAACCTGGCTTTTTGGATCCGCCGGCAGGGGAGGCAGGCGAACCGTCCTGGGAACCTTCAAGAAGCATTTGAAATAATAGTTACAAGTGTTTGCAACCTTTTAAGGCAAATATATGCAAGTGTGAGAATTCACTCGGCAAATTAAGAAGCAGGGGTTTGCTACAGAATGCCTACGTAAAGAATATGAATTAATATAAGCGCGAAGTTTTGAAAGTTTGCAAAAAGAAAAAACTACCAGCCTTGTCAATAAGAAGTTAAGAGAAGGCTGCTAATAGCACGACGAAGATATTGAAGCCCTTTTAGGTGCGATGATAAGGGTTTTCTACCTTATCTTTTGAGAGAGGAGGCTGGTAGGGAGTAGAGATTTCGGGTTTTTAGGTTTTGATGCCATTGGCGCTGTTGACTGCCCTTTTTTGTTTTCAGGACACCTGTCGTTATGTATTTATACTCTGAGGCATTAGGTACGACCAGTCGTTAGTCAGCGATCGTGTGTGTGTACTCTTTCTGTGCCTTGTCGTTTTGCGTTGTTTACTTTACGATGTTAAATCACCACCTCCCCCAGCAACACTTAGATGCAGTTCCTCTGCAGTAAGCACCATGGTTTATTATGCATGAGATAACTCTGCGTAATTTTGTGATGTCCTAAAGGTGTTTTCAACCAGAGAATAGTTGTTAGTGTGTCTCAGCCGGACACTAGGAGGTCACAAATAGTGTTACGAGATTTTACGACAATGGGTGAACATTATCAGTGCGCTGCTTTTTCTAGACGCAGCAGTGGCGTGATATTAACGCTACCTCTCGTACGACAGAGCATGCCCGTGATTGTAATGCGAAAGCATTTCTCGCCTCGTGAGTAGCGTCCCCAGAGCGCTTCGACACAGCGCGTCGGCAGTGTGCGGACAGAGCCTGTCAACCGAGTGTGTCCGCATAAGCTGTAAATAATTGCAAAGGTAATTTTTATAATAGTATGGAATTTTGTATCCAGAGTGATTAGAGTATTGCCAACTCGACGGAGAAATCTAAATTTGATTATGCCACGAGCAAAACTTTGTCCCGCTAGACGGTGTGAATTTGATATCGTTCGAATTTCGCTGATAGAAGCGGCAATTAAATAACGATATTATGCAACGAAATTCAAAATTCAGATCGAAAACATATTGCTTTCGCATTTCTTCATGGAAGTAGACTGAAGCGCACAACCGCAAACATTACGTTGGCAATGCCGAAAACGTCAAAGCCACATTACCTAAAGAACGAGATGTTTAACTCTGCCGTGTTTATATAACCAAGCCTTATATGTGGCCTTCATAGATACGGATAGAGCAGTGGATCAATCTAAACCTCAACAGTCATGCAGAGGTTGCGAAATTTAAACGCAGGAAATTCATACTCCAAAATAGGTGTATGTAATACTGCGCGGCTCAACCAATACAGCGCTCTATAAAGAAACCAATAAATCTCAATAAGAAAGGGTATAAGGAGCTTTTCAGAGAAAGGGATCCGGAAGACTTGCGGAACAGATTTTTGGCCAGAATGCTTTCGTAATATGTGACCTGTGTCCATGGTTCTTCGTTCGTCTTTCGTCTTGTTTCCAGCGCTGTTATTTGGATAGACATTGACCGGCCATGTAACTTTGGAGATTCACTGCAAAGTACTATCAATAACATATAGTGACAAAGCAGAACAAGACATGTAAGACTCACCAATAGTTGATAAAAATTCTATCCAAAAAGGGGGAGCAACAGTTCAAAACATCAAGCGAGTTGCGGGAAGTGATATGGGAAATACGGTGACGTAGTAACTGTAGTGACAGCACATGCGGACCATGAAAGGAAAATAACTAGAAGAATCAGATTGTAATAGAGCGCACTTAAGAAGTCCTCTCAGATTATGAATAGCCGTTTAACAGTATGCCTCAAGAGAAAACACCATAACAGCTATGCTTAATTAATAGGCTGAAAATCAGTCTCCCTGAAAGCTACTAAGGCTATGAGAGGCGTCGTAGTAGGGGACTCCGATAGTTTTTTATCTGATAGGGTCCTTTTAACATCCACTGACGTAGCGCAGTACCTTGCATCGCCTCCATCGAAACGCGGCGGCCGTGGTGCGGAATGGAATTACGGGCCCCCGCAATGGCGGCGAGGAACTACTGAACCATTGCGGCTGGGCTGACCGGGATTTTCTCCAAGCTACTTAATACAGCTCAAAAATAAAAAAAGAATATGTTGTCAGCGACATGAGCTAGAAACAAAAAAAGGAAAGAGAGTTATCAAGAGTGATAGCAATGAATTTGGCTTACTGTGTGTAGTTTCCTCTCCTTGATCAGGCTGTGTTTCTGTGGTACTTGAGGAACGCGTATTCGGGTGGAGCGCTGTAAGAAGCGTGCGTAGTTATGAATGAGATTCAAATTAGGTTATTTCTTTCGTTTAAGGGGTTAGGGATACTGCAGACCACCAGTGCACATAAGCATAACGCTACGTTGAAAGAGTGAAAGGAGTGACTAGATGTGGTTAGCGCCCCCCCCCCCCCCCCCCCCGCCCTGCCACCCAGTTCACTCACACTAAAGTGTGAAGATTTCTACTTGTGCATATCCTCGGTGTTGGGAAGTATGGCGCTGCTACTGAGAGTTCGCCCTGCGCATGTTGACGTCACGCGTTTAGTGTACAGTGTGAAGACGAAGGTAGGCTCCCTGACCCGCGTTTTATATTGACAGATCAACAACAATCATGAATTATTTCGCACATCAGTGAAATCGATACGAAAACGAGCTTTGAGTGCATCCGGAGGTCTGCAGGCAAATTTGTTTCTCCACAGCCACACTGCTGAGTACTTTGCGTCCCATTCTCACCTTGCGCCACTAGACTTACCGCCACAGATATTTAACGCCGGCAAGATTATGTAAATACTGATGTGCGCACATGGTGAGGCCAGTGTTAGTTCCGTCTTCTATTTTGTTATCCTCTCGGACAGTTACGTCGAGATAAAAAGTAAGTCTGCGCAGACACAAATGGAGATATTACAGTATTTGAGTGGATCTAACCGGCACCCGAAAGTTGAAGGCATGGAAACAAGAAACAAGATTATTACCAAGGTGTTTGGTATGCATATTTTCTGCGGTCACTTCCGGGATTTTTTTTTTTCATGTTTCTGAGTGGGAGAGATGTATGTGTACACACAGAACTACAGTCATGCGGATTTTCATCATCCAGCTGTCGTTTTGTTCTCAATTCTTGATTGCTATAATTAGGCCTGTGATGAGAGAAGTGGAAATTGTTTTTAGGTGCCCTTTCAAGCCCATTTCTGAAAGGCGACATCTGTAAGTCAGGTATATTAGGTGTTCGCAATGGTGCAAGGAGCCGCCGCGCCTCGTAAACCTCGTGTCCAGCGCCATCTCAGTGCCATGGTCCGTAGCCCTCCGCTACGGTTCCTCGTTATTTCTTTCCGCTTTCAATCACACCTTCCTCCTGCATGTTTCTTTCTTGCGCGCTCATTTTTCTCCGCGGTACATTACGCGTCAACCGCCACAAACTCTTCGTGATCAATCCCGCCTGTTACCGCCATTCTGTCCATCGACACTTTCCACTTCAACCTTCCACATTTATTTTGTCGCCACTACTTTCCTCTCTGTCCCGCCACAACTCCGTTCTCCGCCATTCATTCTCGCCGTCATATTGTTTTAGTCCGTCGGCATGAGGTTCTGTTTACAGTGGTCACATTTCTGCTGCTTGTCGGAGCGTCACTTTTTAGTCCCGCTTTATCGGCATCCGTCGCAGCCTCCTCTTTTCATTGCAGCTAGCCTTCAACTTTTTAATGCATGCCTGTCATCCTCTGACACACCCTGCATATCGACGACATCAAACTGGGTATTACACGGGGCAGAGATGAAGACGTAGAGAACGCATTACAAACCACTATCACATTAACAAAAGAGCACGCCAGTAGCAGCGGACTCTCGCGTTCCCCACAGACGTCAGAGCTCATCATCCTCCGCCTCACCATCCGTAACTCTCCATTGTCGCCATAGGCGTTGCTTCGGATGATAGCTTCATTGAGAGGTGGACACTCACCAGGTCTTGGGTCTTCATATCCAAATGAACGGTCGAAACAGCCTCGGCATAAAGAAGGTTATGGGTGCGATCTAACAGCTTATCTGCAGAATCTCAGACCATAATATGGGACAAGAAAGGATGCGCGACCTAACATCACCTCATTCACGCCTTTATCCTCGACTAGTTTTATAGTAGCTTCCGTATCTGACTTAGATGCAGAGATCTCTACCTTAGAAGCGATGCTTCCCAGAGCGTTCAAGACTGCCATATACGTATCCCTTAATGCTTGGACGAATTAACTGGTCCCAATCGGTCTCCATAGTACTGTTGGGAAACTTGTTGAGGCGCAGTGTCGGACTCAATATCTTTAACCGAGAGACTATCAACACTTTGCGCATTTCATCATCATCATCATCATCAGCCTGATTATACCCACTGCAGGGCGAAGGCCTCTCCCATATTTCTCCACTTAACCCGGGTCTGTGCAAGCTGCATCCACTTGACCCCTGCGAACTTCTTAATCTCATCCGCCCACCTAACTTTCTGCCGCCCCCTGATACGCTTTCCTTCCCTTGGAATCCAGTTTGCTACCCTCAGCGACCATCGGTTATCCTCTCTTCGCACTACATGTCCTGCCCATGTCCACTTCTTCTTAATTTCTACTAGAATGTCGGTAACTTGAGTTATTTCTCTGACCCACTCTGCACGCTTTCTATCTCTTGATGTTACCCCTACCATTTTTCGTTCCATAGCCCTCTGGGTTGTTCTCAACTTAATTAGAACTCTCTTGGTTAGCGTCCACGTTTCAGCCCCATAGGTTAGTACAGGCAAGATGCAACTGTTGTATACTTTCCTCTTGAGCGATACCGGTAAGCTGCTAGTCATAATCTGCGAGTGCTTGCCAAATGCGCTCCATCCCAATCTTATTCTTCTTGTTATTTCCTTTTCATGGTCCGGATCTGCGGTTACTACCTGTCCTAAGTCGACATATTCGTCCACTACTTCCCGTATTTCGCTACCTAATGCAAACTGCTGTTCCTTCCCGAGGCTGTTGAACATTACCTTAGTCTTCTGCATATTGATTTTCAAGCCTACCTTTCTACTTTTCCTGTCTAGGTCATCAATCATTATTTGCAGTTCATCCCCCGAGTTGCTTAGCAAGGCAATGTCATCAGCAAATCGCAGATTACTGAGGTATTCTCCATCTACCCTTATCCCTAACTGCTCCCATTCCAAGTCTCTGAATATTTTCTCTAAACAAGCCGTGAATAGTACTGGAGAGATTGTGTCTCCTTCCCTAACACCTTTCTTTATAGGAATTTTGTTAATTTCTTTATGCAGAACTATGGTTGCTGTGCAGCCACTATATATATATCTTCCAGCACTTTCACGTACGGCTCGTCTACCCCCTGATTTCGCAATGCCTGCATCACATCCGAAATTTCAACTCAATCAAATGCTTTTTCGTAATCAATGAATGCTATGTATAAGGGCTGGTTATATTCCGAGCATTTTTCTATCACCTGATTGATGGTATGGATATGATCGATAGTAGAGTACCGTTTCCGAAACCCTGCATGATCCTTTGCTTGATTGCAGTCTAAGGTTGTCCCGATTCTATTAGCGATTACCTTAGTAAATACCTTATACGTAACAGACAGTAGGCTGATTAGTCTGTAATTTTTAAGGTTCTTAGAGTCCCCTTTCTTGTGAATGAGGATAATGTTTGCATTCTTCCATGGTTCCGGTACTGTCGATGACACCAGGCACTGCGTATACAGGGTGGTCAGTTTTTCTAGCACGATATCCCCCCCCCCCCCGTCCTTCAGCAAATCTGTAGTTATCTGATCCTCTCCAGCTGATTTCCCCCTTTTCATAGTTTCTAGTGCTTTCTTGACCTCGTCCTTCGTCACTGGTGGAACGTCTGACTGTTTTTCTCTACCGCCAATCTCACTAGGGTCCTGACTACTTTGGCTACTGTAGAGATCTGTATAGAACTCCTCGGCTACTTTGACTATCTTTTCCATATTAGTGATGACGTTGCCCGCTTTGCCCCTTATCGCATACATCTGGATTTTGCCAATGCCCAATTTCTTCTTTACCACTTTAAGGCTTCGCCCGTTCTCTACAGCATGCTCAATTTTCTTCAAGTTACACTTCCTTATATCGGCCACCTTGCGCTTATTGATTAGCTTTGATATCTCGGCCAATTCGATCTGGTCTGTTGGATTGGAAGCTTTCATACTCTAGCGTTTCTTAATCAAATCTTTCGTCTCCTTAGACAGCTTACCGGTATCCTCTCTAAATATCCTACCGCCTACTTCTACCGCGCACTCAGTAATGATATCTCTGAAATTATTGTTCCTTGCCTCTAGGGTAATGTTTCCATCCTCAGTTAGAGCTGAATACCTATTCTGTAGCGAGATCCTGAACTCTTCTGCCCTCCCCCTCACCGCTAATTCGTTTATGGGTTTCTTTCTTACTAATTTGTTGCGTTCCTTCTTCAGATTTAGGCTAATTCGGGACCTCACCATCCTGTGGTCACTGCATCGCACTTTCCCGATTGCCTCTACATCTTGCATAATGGCGGGGGTTGAACACATTATGAAGTCGATTTCATTTTTAGTCTCTCCGTTAGGACCTTTTCATGTCCATTTCCGGTTCTTCCGTTTGCTGAAGAAGGTATTCATGATTCGTAAGTTATTGCGCTCTGCAAACTCAACTAGTAACTCCCCCCTGCTATTCCTAGAACCAATGCCATAGTCACCTACTGCCTTGTCTCCTACCTGTTTTTTCCCTACCTTGGCATTGAAGTCGCCCATTAGTACAGTATACTGCGTCTTTACTTTTCGCATTGCCGATTCTACATCTTCATAAGAGCTTTCAACTGTCTGGTCATCATAACTACATGTAGGTGCATAGGCCTGTACAACCTTCAGTTTATACCGCTTATTAAGCCTAAATACGATGCCTGCAACCCTCTCATTAATACTATAGAGTTGATCTATATTACTCGCTATATGCTTATTGACAAGGAAACCTACTCCTAGTTGTCGCCTCTCTGGTAAACCTCGATAACACAGTACATGCCCATCCTTCAGTACAGTATATGCCTCATTCGAAGTGGCGTCCGTGTGCTGTGCGATGTCAGCGCACGTTAAAGATCCCCAGGTGGTCGAAATTACTCCGTAGCCGTCCACTACGGCTCCTCTTTCTCTCTTTCCACTTTCATTCCCACCTTCCTCCCTTCCCCTACGGCGCGGTTCGGGTGTCCACAAAGCAAGTGTGACAGTTACTGCGCCTTTCCCTTCCTGTGAACCAATTTAACTTAACTTTAACTCCTAACCTCACTAAGCCCTATGACATCCCATTTCATGCCCTCTAGTTCCTCTAACAGCAGTGCTAAACTAGCTTCACTAGCTAGGGTTCTAGCATTAAACGTTGCCAGGGTCAGTTTCTAATGGCGGCCTGTCCAGCGGAGCCAGGCTTTCTTAGCACCCCCTGCTGCGTCACAGGTCTGACCGCCGCCGTGGTCAGTTGTTCCCTCAGCCGCTGGTGACTGAGGGCCGGGGTTTTATGGAGCTTAGCGCATTTACATCCCTCCAAACGGCCCCAAAGTCTCTCCTTCCCACGCCCTATGCACTCCAACCGCTTTGTCATATATTACTCGAACACTCATCGCGAAGACCACGAGCCGATGCGCCGGGTACAGGCGGTTCCCAAGTACAGAGATCTCCCGCGTCAGAAATCTCCTGGGAGAGCATGCACACGTTCAGAACAGTCTCAGGCTGACCGAGCCGTGACAGATTTACCCCACCTTACTTCTCAATTGACAGTTAGCACCAAATCACATGACACAACCTTTAAAAGCGAACAATGCCATTCTCGCGTATTAGGCCCTGCTACCATCAACGCCGCCCGCGTCGTCTGCAACCAGTTTATGCCACCCTCACACATATCTATTTCAACTGCATGGTGGATCCGCCATCGAGCAATCTCGTGTACCTCATCCCGTAGAACACCTTGCTGCGCTCTGAACAGCTGGTCGAGCAGAACAACGCCATGATTATGCACTGCAGGAACATGAAAGTCTGAGTGTAGCAGGGCCGTGCGGGGCCCAGTTGGCCTGCGCCCTCCAAACCCCTCTCTTTCAATAAATGTTGTTTACAAGCGCACACCATCGTAATTCATACCGCTCGCAATTCTCGTTCGTGGTGTTGTAAACGACCTATAGACTGGCTGTTTTATACAAGGCCCGAAATTGTTTTACAAACTCAATTACCTACATAACGCCGTGCGTCTACAGCAGACATCAGGCAAGAGACATAAAGGTTCGATACATTGATAATTAACTACAACTTTTATTCAGCTTCTTAAATATATATTTTGGGGCCTGTTGTAGGATCAAGATTGGTGTTCATCCAAGAAAAGCCACGAGGACTGATCTCTTAAAAAGAATTGTAGTGGGCGTAAACGGTCTACAGCTGTCACCCTGGTAGGCAGCTTCTCGCAGCAACAGTGTGCCAGGGGCGCGTCCGGCGTAGATCGCTCTCTGAGACCAGACTGCAAACACAATGACTGGACGCGTTGGGTACCGACGCAGCTGCTATCAGCGAGACCGCGGTCGATACAAAATCAGCAACGAACCGCGCGCTCTGTGACTTAAAGGTATTGCCAGCAGAATGACGAAGACTCCGGGTTGAGTGATTTATATGTCAGGCGCACTTTGTTAATTGTGAAGCTCCCAACAGGGGGACATATGTCGGCCTCGCAACGGACGCTACAGTGCTTTTAAGGAGGAGGACGAGTACAAACATTTATTAAATGAGGAAGTCTTAGGCAGGGGTTTCAGCGCTATGAGGCCAGGAGCCCTTGAGCTCTGGCGACCTGGGTTTCACGCTCGATTGCCCGCAGTTGGATTAGCCGGTTTAAGCTGAGCATTGCGGCCTCCCACTTCTCGCAGGGCTGCTGATCCCGCAAAGGGCGGTCTCGTTAGCATGCCCATAGTATATGGTGTACGTTGGCGCTCTGGTGGCGTAAGTTACAGACAAGCGTGTACAAGGCACGCATGGGGGTAGGTCACTGGATTTGAAAAAGAATGCGTCTAATTTTTGCCAGAAGACCGCCTGCTCCTTTGCGAGAGATTTGTGTTCCGAAGGATATAGGGTACGTGTTTGACGGAAATGTAGTGTGATTTCTTGATAGGCACCCATACGGTCCCTACAATACCTGGGGCGAACGTGTGGGCAGCCTCATTACCCGGGCGGGAGGCATGTGCTGGTGTCCAAATTAGCGGTATGTCGTTGATACTGTACGTCGTTCACTTAGAGTCGTTTGAGAGACAAGCAGCAATTTGAGTGCTAAAGGGGACATCTTGCCTTATCTGTTATTCTTTATTGCGGTTTTCGAGTCGCTAGCTATATGAAGTATCATATGAGCGCGAGGGCGATCGCAGCCTCCTCCGTTTCTTCTGGGTCGTCGATAACAACCGAACCGGCCTGAGCTGATGACCCTGATAATTTACAGTCCCAATCATGAAGGCAGTGGGCTCCGCGTTTTTGGCTCCATCGACGTAGATCGTGTCCTGTTTGGACTAACATTGCTTGTGTAGGAATCTGGCTCCTTCTACTCGCCTGTCTGAACGAAATTCAGGGCGCATATTCTTCGGGAGAGGTAAAATTTTCATGTCAGTTCACATGATTATGGGAACTAACACTTTGGCCTGCGTTTTGTGGGGTAACTAATTGAGAGGGCGTCTAGCGTAAAGCGCCCTGTCGGTGCGTGGGTTAGCCGCTCGTATTGAGAGGTGAGGTGGGCCTCTTCCGTGTTGTGGATGCCTAGGGCACTGAAGCGCTCCATGGAGGTATTTACGGGAAGGCCGAGTACGGACATGAACACCATTTCATCATGCAATCAACACGTGGTCTTTCTGCTACGCTGTTGGAGGTACGGTAGCGCGTAGGTAATTCTGCGAATGACAAAAGCCTGGATCAGGCGAACGAGATCATTTTCTTTCATACCCGAATACTGTTTAGTGATTCGACGTATGAGGCTATGAGGCGATTGAGAGACTATGTTTCGGCCGTTGTTCTTCATGTAAATTCCAAGAACCCGTATGACGGACACCTCCAGTATAAGTTGTCCCTTAGCGTGCACCCGGATTTGGGTATGATCCCCTGCGCCTAGTTTACCATACATGAGTAAAATGTGTGATCTTATTGGGTACCAGCATAAACCAACCCTCTCTACGCATTCCGTAACGGACGGTGTCGACTGCTAGAGCGTTATATCGTTGCCGTATAACGTATGAAACGCAAACAATGAAACAGATTGCGTAGATGGTCGAGTTCGTCCGAGAGTGATAATAGGGACAAGTTAAAGAATAAGGGGGACAACATGGACCACTGTGGGGTGCCGCGGCTGCCAACTGATGCAGTGTCAGATTTGAGAGTTCCAAAATTTAATTGAGCTGTTCGACCTGTGAGAAAATGCCTTAGGTAGTTTAAGGTCTTCGGACCGGGGTTTATTGAGTGATGGTTAGTAGGTATAGCTGTATGTGCTGCATTATCAAATGCCTAGGCCCCAGGATAGCCTTGATACCATAGTGATTAGGTGGTTGTATTATGAGGTGGGAAAGTTGCAGCATGACATTTTGCGCGGAGAGTCGAGAACGAAAGCCCATTATTGTGGGCGGTAGTAGGTAGCTAAGATGTTAAAGAGATGGGCTTAAGGTTTTCAAGGACTAGCGGTTTGCCCGTTTCACGTAAGGGTGCTACGTTTTCATACTTCCATGCTGCAGGAATTCGGCCTTCCACCAAACATTCAAACGTTGTCAGCGATGTGATTAATACATCGTCTAGGTTTCGGCGAGATTCGTTGGTAACGACGTGTCCTCATGGGGGCGGAGTTTACATGAAGATGTGTCATATGCAAGCGTACTTCTGCCTCGGTGATGGCATCAAGTTCGGAATTTGCAGGCCTAGCGCAAGTCGGAAGGGTGGTCGAAGGATGAGAGCTGATATATAGTGTTTGTAGATCCCAGAGGAGGTCTCTTTCATTTCCCGGGTATTTGCGCATTCATATTGTCAGACTTTCTAATTGGATAGATTTGGAGTTGACTGGGTATAGAAGGTACTGAACTAAGTACTAAGAATGGGCAAGACATAACTGGCCTAGCATTGTACCCATTGCTGGTGAGCTAGTTTTAGGGCGTACTCAACGCGCTTGTCAAGCTAATAATAAAAAAAATTCTAGAGGACACTTTGGACTCATAAAGTGCAGTGAGGCGAAAACCATTATAGCGCGGTGAATTGCGGCCCTCGACTATGGAACCTCTATCTCCCTCTCTTCTTTCGCTCCCCCTTTCCTCCCTTCCTTTACGGCGCTGTGTCCGCGAAGAATTGTGACAGATGCTGTGCCTTTTCTATCCTGTAAATCAGTTCGAAACGCCGCTAGTGCTTTTTGTACTAACGGCTCGTAGACATTTCAGTCTACTTCTCTTTGCTGTATGGTGCGGCTTTCAAAGAAGTTGCAAATAAAAGACGCCGCACGTACATATTGATCAGACGCCCGGCAGGGTCAGCTTCGTTTATGTATGAATCGCCTGGTGACGTCATGACCAGTCGTGACGGTTTATGGTACGCCCCTTTCCTAACACTACCATTATTCCATAGAATGCATCAAAGTTCACCGGCGTTCATAATTCGCTTACAGGACATTAAAGGCGCAGTACCTGTCACTCGGGGAATCCCGCTATCCTCACGGTAGACAAGCGGAATTATGAGCTGCGTTTCACGCTTGGGGGCATGGCACAGTTGGTAAAGCACTGGGCTGGGGATGCAAGGGAGGGGGAAGATTCGATGCCCGGTGGAGAAAAGGTTCATTTATTTAATTTAACAATCTCCCTAGAAAGTGCGGCACCCTCTTCTGACAGCCTCTGCCGACAGCCCCTGCTGACAAGATTGAGGCGTTAAGGGCTCTCGCCTACAAAATGTTCGCCCATACGTCCGCGCGCACGCACGCACGCACGCGCACACGCACATACACACACACGCACACACACACACACGCACACACACACACACACATACACACACACACACACACACACACACACACACACACACACACACACACACACACACACACACACACACACACACACACACACACACACACACACACACACACACACACACACACACACACACACACACACACACACACACATGCGCGCGCGCGCGCGCGGGCATGGGCCCCAACTTTGCTGTGGTGGGAGGAGTGGAAACTGATAAAAACCGTGGTGTAATACAGGGTTGGGCGAGCACCCAACCTTACCTGCCATGAACGCGAACCAATGTTAACACTCTGTTGCTGACTGTAAGCTCGCAAAATGGTGAAATTAGCAGCAACTCGTGCGACTTCCAGGCTCAGCGGGTTGCCGCGCAAAGCGGTAACGAGAATGTTTACTATTGAAATGTGGGTTCGTTTCTGGTGACTTGTATTCTTCATGTAGGCCTAGTGTCAAGTATCTCTGCTTAATACCCGCATACAATAGTCACTTTATCAGGCACCTTATACACCCTTTGAGTCCCTTTGTCGGGGTGCTGAGTGGAAGACTGACGCTTTAAATCGATTCTGGTTCGTTTAGTTCGAGTCGTTAAGAATAGTATCTCCATTTTTTCGCAGCAATTTATTCCCTGTGGCGGCAAGTCGAAGGAATCTCTATAATTATTGCACATGCGTCTCACCAGAGAAACTGTACACAGGTGGCGCACTTGCCTGCCCGGGTTGAAATCGTCGTTGGCATCTCTTCCACATCATCCGTGCTCCCTGGGGCAGTGGCGCCCGGCTTGACCTCCGCCCTTGTACTGCCGACGGCCGCCGCCGGGGCGGACGAAGAGGCTGTGCATGAGAGGAGATGCCAACGTTTCTGCAGCACAAATGCGACACATGGCGCTGCAATCAGTTGAAACAGCTCCTGTTGACTGCGAATATGAGGCAGCGAATGCGAGGTTTTGCGCAGCTTTTGCCGTGAGAGACGACCGATATAAATGCAGTCACTGGGTGAGTTAGGGTTTGGGCGTAGTAATGCTATTGTTAATCAGTGCTCAAAACGCACCGTTTGTACATATTCTAAAACAATTTTTTCTTTTACTTCAGACCGATGACACAACCACGCGCATCTTGTAGGGTATGCTTTTATGCTTTATGTAATTTTGCTTCCCAATCGTTCTTTGTTGCTTGCAGTGCTGACCCAGTAAGTATATTTGTCTACTTGTTTCGTTAGTATTTAGTTCAAAAATACTTGTCAGGAGGCGTCTACCCGCTTGAAAGGTTTATGCACGTGCCAAACTAGGCTTTTGCTCTAGCAACATCCGCGTCACTACAGCTTCACAGCAACGCTGTCATCCATGGCTAGTCTTGACACGTTGCTAAACATCATAGCAACGACAAGGCACAGCACTGACTTAATGTTCGGCCTTGATCATGCCCTTTAACTTTGAGCTGTTAACATGCCCTTGAGAATTAGAGCGTAATCGCTCCCTATATAGCATCCACGCCGAGCCAACGGAATGTCACGCTGCATGGCGCTTCAGTCAAGCAGGCAATAAATTAATTCAGAGATTTAATCCGTGGCAAATGTTTGTGTCATTTCAGAAAGCTACAAAAATCCTGGATATAGATGAGCAAAACTTGTGCAAGAGCACCTTTGCTCGATATTAGACGTTTAGTTGCATCTGCATGTTGAGCTAATATTATTCCCAGTGAATTTATTTGGGTATATATTTAGTCCTACCTATAAACCTTAACCGCACAGATAGAAGCGGCCAGCGCAACAGGATATACAATGACAGTTTTAAGTTGGTGTTTTCGACATTTTTTGTATTCAGGTATGGCACCTTGCATGGCAAATAAAGAAGAGTGTTATGGTTATTTTGTAGTTTTGTTTTATGGACGAAGTTTCCGTCATATGCTGTGGTTATTCACACAGAAATAGAACACACTATGATTGAAGGAAATAAAAAAACGACTTGCTATCACGTCCAAACAGCGCCAAATTTAGAATCTCCGTGCATACCTAGGATAACGAGAGCTGGGAGAGCTGGAAAATTGCCTTTTCTAGCATGTGGACGTAGCAGCCAGGCCGTGTGGTCTCTAGGTTTTTAGCGCCGGAAAACGCTGATAATTGCCGTTGTAGTGTGAAACTATGCCCTTTTCCGCGTCGGACATGTTTGAAAGTGGCGCGTTGAGGCAAATCATCGGCGCAGCGGATGGCTTCGCTGTAATTGAAAACTTCATATGACTTTGCTTGACGACACTACCGCACATCCTACTGGCAGAGACGATTGGCCAATATTGGTACTATGTTGGGAAAAAACTGCGCCTATGCTTTGTCCGCCAATGCCAACACAATACCAACTTTCGGCCAATTGATTGTGGTCCTCCTTAAGTAGTGCCATTCGTTTACTTAGTTATTTTTATACAAGCTATCGTCCAACCTTTACCATAATTTATGCCTGGAACGCAAGCAGCCACACTAGTGAGCACAGGTAAGTACAAACAAAATTAAAACTAGGTTATCGATATGCGTATGCTCGACAGCGAGAAGCAAAAAGGAATACAATGTCACCGATATGTAGTACTATTTAAATGTGTGTAAAGGCAGGCCGTAACGTGAACTGCTCCCGCGATTTTCAGTTAATAGCCTACGTTTGAAGGCTGACATCATCAAGTGTCATAACAGGGGAAAAACGACTGTCTGAAAGCGTATTTACCAAATATTTATCTCTGGATGCGCCTATTGAACAGGCTGTGATTCCTCCTTATCTCCTGTCTTTCGTTTTTTTTTTTTTTTTTTCAAACATAATTCTTTAAAGGCAAGATCTGAAAAATTTGTTGCCCAATAAAAAAGTCAGCCTTCTTTCTTCTTGCCTCTGAGAAAATAGAAGGATGTTTGTTTTGGCCCAAAGAGCTTTTAAAAAACTTAAGCGGTCAGGAGCGGTAAAATGAAGCGCGAGCCTAATCTCTGTACTAGGTCAAAATTAGAGGCTTGAACAGGTCTTCGAAATGTTGCGGCCCATTTGAGTGCAGGAAGGACTCACAGCTGGTCCAGAAGACCAACACACAGATCAGCACGAAGGCGGCGAGGAACAGGGCGCCGGCCACAAATATTCCCGACGTAGAGTGCCGGGCCCTGAAAAAAAAGGCATATCCGTCACCGTTACTTCGGCGGAGAGAGATTTTCTTTTAGACGCGAACGTTACATGCGAAAATTTCTGCCGACATTATCCATGAGGTAAGAGAGGCTTTCTCCTTAGTACGAACAAAAGAAACCTTGATAGTAGAAAACAATAAGTAATTCCGGGGGATATTGAACCTCAATTGATTAGAGAACGGTCACTGCAGCTTTTTTCCCGAGAGTTGTCACATATTGCGCTTTTTTCTTTGTCGTTCCGCTTCCTCCATGAAGACTGATGCAAATGTTCTCTTCTGTTTTAATGTTGAAAATTGTTCCCCATTTATAGCCACGACTGCTAGGTATTTTCAGACTTTTTTCATTGTTTTATGACAGCGGATACTTGCTTCTAAGTAGAGAATGACGGATTAGTTCTTGATTTTCATCAAGTTTTAAGGCTGATCATTTTTAAAACCCGTCACTGACTGGTGATATTTACTACGAGGAACCTTGGGACAGAAGGCTGCTAGGCATGAGGTATTACATTCTGCTGGCTCATTTTAGATGAATCCAGCACTTTCCGATGACGCATAGACGAACCGAACGTTGTGCCATCCAATCGCATCAAAATTGAGACGCCCGATGGGCTGGTTTCTTCTGAAGTCACGGAATGGTGTGGAAGCAAGCAAGCATACTTTGAAGATAGGATAAATGGTATTTTTGCAATGTTGCGTGTAATGTAGGCGTGGACGACTTGCAGGCCGTGAATGCCAGTTCACTCTCCACCATCATTGGATGGAACGATTATGTTACGAGAGCAACACCATAGATCTTTCTTTGCGATACGGACATTTAAAACAAGTCTCCTTGTCATAACGTTGACTTGGCTCACAAGCGGAGGCTCCCCCTCAACCCTTGTTCTGTTGTCTTTCATACAATTCTAGCTAGACGTTCTACAAATGCTTCTCTAGCCGAACTAGGCTACAGGAATAAATTGGGATATAATTATTTCCGTTACAGAAGTTTTCGCAACCAAATGTTGCTTTATTGTGGCTTTTGTAAACTAGCCACGCAGGAGCCTTTTCGTTGTCGAAAAGAAGAGGTTAAAGAGTCATAGTTTTTAATCCGCGGATAAAGGTAATGGCTTTTGTAAACTAGCCACGCAGGAGCCTTTTCGTGGTCGAAAAGAAGAGGTTAAAGAGTGTTTTAGTTTTTAATCCGTGGAAAAGTTAAGGCCGCGAAAAACAAAGTCACTCTTCTGCTATTCAAGCCTCAGCTTCCAATTTACGGAAGTAAGGTTTATCAATAGCTTAGAGGTCAAAGCGGGGTGCATCTAGGCTGTGTGGTATGGCTTGCAGTGCACAATCGTTAAAAATAATGTCCTCAGTGCGCAATGAACAATCATCCGCACATATCTGGAAGCTAGAAATTCCGTGCACACCTGCCACAAAAGCCCCAACTTACAAGATTTTTCTTCCTGATTGGAGACCAGAGGGATCTAAACTTTTGCCATAACGCACCGCCGGGGTGGCGCAGTGGTTAGGGCACTCGACTACTTGTCCCAAGGATGCGGGACCGAATCCCGGCCTCGGTAGCCGCTTTTCGATGGAGGCGAAAAGCAAGGCGCCTGTGTGCTGTGCGATGTCAGTGTCAAGGAAAGTGCTCCTGTCTAACGATCCAAAGCCAGCTTGCGCCTCAACCTGGATCGACATCCTATAACGTGGCCATTAAATCTAGCCAACAAAAGCCTGACGGATATACCAAAAAGGATCCTCCATGCTAACTTGGACGCGCGTTCCGAAACCAGATGTTTTCGGGGCATCACGGCCAGGAAGAGGTCAAACACATAGCTGGGTGGCTGTCAAAACTACTGCGGTGGAGAGAGAGAGAGAGAAAGAGAGAGAAGGCAGAGAGGTTAACCAGGAAAGCTTCCGGTTTGCTACCCTGCACTGGGGAAGTGGAATGAGGAGTTTAAAGGAGAAAGATAGAAGAGAATGATAGGAAAGGTAAGGCGGCGAGGAGCACAGTCACAGTTTCTCAATCAAGTTTGTGTCTGCAAACGCTTAGGTGTATTTCAATCACATGTCAGATCGCAGTACCTGTGCAGGTGTATCTAGTTGAAGGCTCCGAATTGCAGCGTTGCGTCGACATAAACGAGGATTAAACTACCCTTTAACGTAAGCTGTACTGCCCCACGCACAGGGTCATGCTGGCCCGACACATGGGAAAGGGACGTTCCTGCATGGCCATCTTGCAAGACCCGGCTGCATTTTTAGGCATCGGCCATATAAACCAAGTGCAGTTTATTGCTATGACTGTTTCCGGTACATGCGCAAATCTCGCCCTTTCGATACTGCCGATGAAAGTGCGTCTGAAGGAAAATGTACGTACCGATGCGGCATCTGAAACTACTAGATAACATCTCCAAGTTGTCCGACAAAGCAAAAGGCAATGTAGAAGGCTCGTCTCCGGGATACCAAGAATTGGCCAATCGAGGACATCCAATCGCTTCGCAGCTCTCCAGTGGGATGACGGTGAGTGGCCAGAGCTTCCTGAGAGCGCTTCTGATGCACCTTCAAGTAAGACAAAGTCTAGCGATACGGTGCGCAAGAAACGCCGTCGACAACAGCCAATACAGCAACATACTGAAGTACCGGAGAACGATCTGGCTGTAGTAGATGAGAAAATCAATCGTCTCTTAGGAGAGGTCTCCAAGTTCCGACAACACCGCAAATTCCTGCTTGACGTCGGCGAGGTGCGGAATTAACCGCTAAATCTACCAATGGCGCAGCACCGTCGTCTTTCCTCCGCGCAACAATGCCATAGTGCCATTTTCTGCCTCTACCCAATGTACCACAACTATCCAGCATCGCTGCTCTGCTATATGGTCAACCAGTTATACAACCTGACGTCAGGGATACTGCAACGCTTGGACTAGCACCCCAAAAAGACGAATACCGGTCCTCGTGGTGTGCTACAGCGGCACTATAGAGGCATTTCCATGAAAGTGGGAGAGCTCCAGACTCGACTACAATTTAACAAGCTTCGGGTGTGGGCTATGTTACTAAAGGAAACAAACGCCTCGTCATCAGTTCCGAGCTTCAGTGGCAACGCTTTTCCTTCAATGACCGACCGGTGCGTGCCGACTGCTGCTCCCCTGCGAAACATATTGAGACGCGTTTTCCTCTTGTGTGCCTTTCTCTCGTTGGTGCACACCATGTCAAGGGTTAGTAGCAGTAGCTGCAAAATGTTAGAAGGGAGCTGTTTTGATTGTTTCATATTACGTCAGACCAGCTGGAGGCGCCCCTTCCCGTTATAATCTTGGCTGGTTATTAGGTGTCCTTTAGCAATACACCGGGTTTCCAATTTTAGTAGGAGGTGACTTCAACGCCCCTATCCCGGATTGGGGCCATTCCACTACAAGAACTTGTTGCAGGCGTGTGCGGGACGCCTTCACTGATTCCCTGTTCTTCTTAATCGCCCTGGAACAGCAACACGGCCTGTGCGTCACATACGTAGTGCTGCCTATCCTCAAGGCTTAACTTATTGTCGGGCGCGGGAACTCCCTCGTGACACATGGAGCCGAACTGCTAGGGAAGTGATCACCACCCTATCCTCATCGGTCTACATCCCTCCCGTCTCCGCCCTTTACGCCGCAAATGTTCTGTGATAAATTGGGACAGCTTTCGCTCATGTCTCCACAGTATGTCTTCAGATTCGCCGTCACTCCTTGTTGACCGTATACAGAGAGCACTAAACAGCGCTACCACAACTACCTGGATTGATGTAGGTCGACCGGCATCTAATCTCGGCCTGCTTAACTTGTGGGCTGCCCGCCGTCAAGCTGAGCTGGCTGCTGCACGAGACCCTACTTCGGGGCAGGCACGTACCCGGCTGCATTACCTTACTGCGAATGCTGGGAAATATGAACGCGATCTCTCGCGACGCCTGCGGCATGCATGGTGTGAACAATTTTCTGCTAAATCTTCGAATGCATAACTCTGGGGAACGTTCCGTGCAATGAAGCATGGTCGCAGTTCTACTCACGCAGCAGCAAACGGATGTTTTGCAGCTAATTTGTCGCCGGGTGATTTCGCCAAAGAAAGAGCACGAAACTTTTTTTCGAAAGTATCGTGCATTGCCTCCTTCAGCTGCTAATTTTAATTTGGCAAATATACCTGCAGATGCATATAAACTATCATCTGCTGGCAGTGCAGATGGTATTGCGAGTCCCTTTTCGATGTCTGAGTTGCTGGTTGGAACAGACGATGCGGAACGGAAAACAGCGCCCGGCCGCGACATTCCGTTTCCAGCCCAGATGAGAGCAGACACTATCATCATCGTCGCCATCTCCAAGACGTCACATTACGTCAGTTCCTTCGTTCTCGGTTACCGCTAGTTGCCGTGGCAACAGATACGCTCCAAAATGCATATGGCGTCACGCATGTTCGCCGTCGCTACTATAGTCGCTACAGTGTTCTGCCCGTCGCGCTCAGGGCATTGCTCGCGGTCGTGTCAGTTACCTCGGCTGGAGGATGGGGCCCATTTGGCGTCGGCGTGCCAGCAACGATGTGCGCATCACAAACAGCATGCTAGCAATCCTCAGGGAGCCTCGTAAGGTGAGAAGCAGCCACAAAAACGTTGTTAGAGATTTGAGAAATGCGAGTTTTTACTTTGACAACATAAATTTTGTGCGGGAATGACCACTATAGCTATAGTGTACGTCAGAAGCTTCCGATAATTCCTGCAACAAACATTGCTTTCGATGCGCCTACAGCTCGTTATTCCGCTACGTACTTCGATTTTAATTAAGAGCATCATAAGAAACAGTTTGCTTCCCTTATGCCGCCATCGAGTGGGCAGACTCCCGTGAGTTAGTCGGAATTGTGCATATTTAAATAAACTGTTTTGAGCGGCATCGTAAACAAACTTCCAGATGTCCTAGCCATGCTTCAGAGGATATAACTGGGCGTTGCCGAGGACGTGCATACAATATTGAGAAAGGCACTAAAATGAGCACAGTGGTATGTGTGCCGCGCAGTACTGCTGCAATAGTTCAGCATTGCTTTACCTTCGTATTTTATGTATTATCAATAGCTGCTGGCCAGGGGCAGCGCAACAATTCTGCTCGCGCTGGCTGGGGTATCAAGGCATATTAATGGACAGCTTCGGTGCTGCAGAAAGTGGTCAGTGTCGACTCTCATTCGGTCGCTTTGTGTGTTCTCACAGTTAAGGACGGGTAGATAGAGTTCAAGGTCACGACACTTGTATCGATTGCCGGTTTTTCTAATACGCATGAGAACGTTGTCGGTTTCAAACGTTAATTACTTGCTTCTGCAACACTGCCAATGTTTTGCTACAGATAGTAAGAATAAGCAGAGACCGCGGCTCTCAATGCACGCAATTTATGTAGCCATTAATTATTGCATGCCATGGCAGTAGTGTGTGATGTGGTTTGCTGCTGTTCATGCTATGAAACCACCATGAATGACACATGCTCTCTCATTGCAGGAGACTGAGGGCACTTTGGTGGCAGTACTTTACCATCCATTTCATTGCATTTGACTGCACCATGGGGTGTGTGGAGCGAATTGTAGAAAAGAAAGGGTGCTGCATTTGTCTGATAGTGCAGTGCTATCTGAAGCTTATCATCTTGAGCATTCATATAAGCATGAACAGCCTTGCACTTCGTCAAATCTGTGGAATGCACATAAATACCTTTTGTGCTGGCATATAGCCTGCAGTGCAACTCTGCAGATACCGCCAGAGTGCAGCTCTGCTGGTCAATCATACTGATGTAGGTGTATGGGTCGTTAGATAAAAAAAAAATGCTGTTCAGTTTACAGCAAAAGCACACCGGCAGGGTGCCGCACTGACTTGCGCATTACTCGAAAGCGCTCCTAGGTACCAACATAATGCAAACATAAATACTCAGGCTTCCAACATTTGGAGGCAACACAGTTGTGAAATGTACTCAGGAAAATAAGTAATGTAGTACACAGTGAATGACATCACCACTCGTGCTCAGTTTCGCTCCATGTTGCACTGCAAAGTAGTAGTTATCACAAAAAACTAGATACAAGAAATCTTACTAGAAATTGTTGCCATGAGGATTGTTCTGTGCCCTAATCCTTGCATATTGGAAACTTGGTATTACAAGTTTCTGTGATGTCATGTCCAAATGTTTCATTGACACTAGTATCTTCCTTGTTTCGCTACTGTGCAAGTTGTACAAGATTGTGTCTTATTTTGACTTCTAAAACAATTTGCAGATGGTCCAAAATCCTTGTTGAAAATCTAAGGTTTGGTTTGGTTAGGTTTGTGGGGTGTAACGTCCCAAAGCAGCTCGGGCTATGAGAAACACTGTAGTGGAGGACTTCGCAAATTGTGACCGCGTGGGGTTCAAGGTTCACTGACGTTGCACAGCACTCGGGCGCCTAGCTTTTCGTCTCAATTGAAAAGCGGTCGCCTAGGCCGGGATGTGATCCCGCATCCTTGGGCACAGTAGTCGAGTGCCCTAGCCACTTCACCACCCCAACGGGGTAAAAATCTAAAGGTGTAGTCATTTCCTTCATACTGTTTCTATTGCAACATGTCCCACAGCCTATTTTTAAAGAGCACTCTTTCCCACATGGATGCCACTTCACAATGCCAAAGTAGGGCTAGGTTTCCGTGCTGAACTATTGACGATTTCAACTGTGGAGGTATGTTTTGAAGTGCCCTTGTAATAATGTAAGCTTCACAGATAATTCTAGAGGCTGCCACTTTGCAGCCTCTACTGAGCCAGAGAAACACTGAAGTTTGGCAACTCAAATTATACTGGTTGCATTGCTCTTGGAAGAAGGCTGCAGAGCAGGTAACAACACAAAACATAAGAAGCACACACAAACACAAGGACAACACTGCACTGACAACTATATTGACCAGAACCCGCACATATTCTCCCTTCGCTTCACGTCTGCAGCCAACTTCTTCCTTGTGTTTAACGTCCTGCCGATTTGCGCAGAAATTCTAATTCCTTCTTCAACAATACCACTGAAGGCATACTGACACATTGGTCTCCCGAGTCACTGATTGCATATGCTTCATAAATTTCTCTTGCTAACTTATCCTTCATCCTTTTCATAACCTTAACATTGTGAAGGTCAGCTGGACATTTTTGGCCTCTACAAGCAACGCAGTCTTTGCAGTGCACCGCGAGATTAGTGCCAGACTTGTCTGATATTGCCATAGCGTGTTCTCTAATCCTGTTATTGATACATCTTCCTGTCTGTCCAATATATTTCTTTCCATATTGCAAGGGAATCTGATAAATAATCCCCTGAATACAGTTGGAGTACCTAGTCCGGTGCGAAGTTTTGCATCCAGAGTTGAAGTCCTGGTTGTTAACCCGCACACACATCCCTTTAGCTCTGTTTGGTGCCGTTGAAGTGAAGGAAGAAGATATGCGGGTTCTAGTCAATGTCAGTGCAGTGTTGTCCTTGTGTTTGTTTGTGCTTCTTATGTTTTGTGTTGTTACCTGCTCTGCTGCCTTCTTCCAAGAGATGCGTGACCAACTAGCTCAACGTTCAACTCTATTATGGTTGCATTGGTTCTGTCCATATAAAAACTGTACTTACAGGATCGAAAAAGCACAGGTTCAGTATGCTTGATACAGCGTGCAAAGCCTGGTATGTAGCGTAGTAAACGGCTGCCACATATTTAATATAGAAGCACAAGTTTTGAAACACAAGTCACTAACATGGTAGGTATTGGCTGTGGCTTGTCATTATAAATAAACTCACTGTATCCATCCTTAATGTTACCAACTAAAGATTGGTTTGGTTTGGTAAAACTTTATTTCCCACAGTAGGGGTCCTGGAGGACACTCGGCTAGGCGCCAGGTGTAGAGGGCAGCTCCCACGTCGGCACAGAGAGCCCGAAGCTCTCCGCCGCCGCGCGGGCCTCCTGGACAGCCCGAAGCTGATCATGTAGTGAAGCACTTTTTAACACTTTGTCCCAACGTTCCTTGTTCTTGGCATAGGCGTCGCTCGATGCACAACCACACTAAACCTACTACCTCCTACTAAAGATGGATTAGCTGTATTTGTCCAACCCACATACCCAGCTAGGTGAAATAGGATACTTTAAGAAACTTGGAATATTTCATGGGATGCTGCACACCTAATAGCAGTCTGCATTTTTGTCTTTTCGACTGTGGCAGTTTCAAACTTATGTACGACTTCAATAATGGAACTAGTATTGATGTGATCATCACTTACTTGCCAACAAAAATGGCAACTGTAACGAGAACGCCCGCTGTTCTGCAGAATACACAATTTGATGCATGGTGTGATCAAGGTCCTGAAGTAATGAGATCTCATTCTGGACTATACAACACAATGGTCCTTTTATGGACCATTCAGAATTCTGATCCTCAGCACTGTCTAGTAGTTTAATCAACAGCGTAGATAAGCAGTTCTTTGTTTCAGAGCCCCACATTGATGGGTGCATATTCTCCTAGACAAGGGTTTTATAAGCTATAAAAATGTCTACATATCAAATACAGTTGTCACCATTGCTGGCCATTCCTGTAAGCAAACTGAGGTGCACAGTGATGACCTAGTGGCTCAAGCATCTGCCTCACGTGCAGAGTTCCTCACGATAGTGGACAACTTTTTTTTTGGGGGGGGGGATTAAATGACTGTGGAAAGGGCCTCATACTGTCCCACTTTCAAATTTAAATCTGTATCGTGCTGTAAAGCCCATTTGCAGCCCTTTATTAGCAAAGCAGTGGCCTAGGTGGGCCACAAGAAGAAAAAGTTATTTGCACACCTTTGAGGCTAGGCTACATCACCTTTCACTTTCATATGGTAATTGTGGAGTCATCAGTTTGGTGGCATAGTCTTGAATTGAGTGTCAAGGAAATTTTCAAATCCAATTTATGAGTTTTATTGCGAAAGCAACACTACTCTAGGTTTCGAGCCTTCAATGTAGCGCAGCCGGTAGCCACGTCTTACCCACGTGACACTAGGGTGAGAGCTGGGCTACCAACTCAAGCGGTCGGCAGGCGCTGCCAACTTGGGTCTCTCGTTTCACATGGGACGGTTATGTCAGAATCAGCCTGCTAGGACCCTGGCATTCACGTTACCCCTATAGGCCACTAAGGCACGTTCATACGGCTTGGTTAAAGCAGGGCTTTATATGTGGGCTGAGGAAGAAGAAAAAGAGAAGAAGAAGAACGCTCGGTCACCCGAAGCTAATGCTTTCGCTGAATATTTGGTTCAGCAGCGTTGAACCCTTGTATTTTTTTTGTTTTGTTTTT
Source organism: Amblyomma maculatum (assembly GCF_055883805.1). Lineage (NCBI taxonomy): Eukaryota > Metazoa > Arthropoda > Arachnida > Ixodida > Ixodidae > Amblyomma > Amblyomma maculatum. Next base: position 184,677,659 of record NC_139349.1, read on the forward strand.
TTTCTGCTGCTGGCGAAACATCATCATAGCCAGAAAGAGCCACACATTCATTTACAACTAAAAGCAAAATTTAGATGGAATTGTCTCTTGGCGCATTTTTCTAGAACAAATTTATCTGATACTGTGTAGAAGATAGCAAATTCTGGGGACACTTAAGCTCTTTCTTTAAGCATATGACTATATAGCGTCTGCAGCTCCCCTTACAGTTAATTTGCATACATGTAGTTCTCGCTTATTTACCGGTCTCTTGGTCTGTGCTTCTAATATATCACATTCTTATTAGCCTACAGTACTAAACTATCACCTCATCCATCTACCGGATGTAAGCAACCATTCAACATGTAAACCCCCGCTTTAACCAAGCCGTATGAGCATGCCTGACTAGGCATCCAAGAAGTAGAAGGTTGATTCTTATTCCACCTTCCCACCCCAAATGAGCAACCAGAGTTGGCAGCTCCTCCCACCTCTATGATAAGTGATCTTGTTAAGTTGTACTAACCATAGAAGTATCGGTGCTCGGCCATGTCAGCTGCCAGCTAGTACAACCTGCTAGCACCATGACCGCAATTTTTTGTTCACAATGCTACCGAAGGATTTTCTGGGTAACGAGGCCTTTAAAGCTATCGCATAAAATGGTAAATGTTAGCATCTGCTGCATCACGTGGACTATATGAAGGTAGCCTGTTGAACATCTGCATTTTTCATATTCCCATCTGCAAGCTAGCAAACTGCCACACCAAAAATTGGCATAGATCAACTGCTAGAACTTCTCAAAAAAAGTCCTAGAGCCAGTTCCACAAATTTAGGCTTCTGAGCAAAGGAGAGCTACTGCTTTAAGCCTGAGGCCTTCACCTGTCACCAGCTGGACAAGAATGAAGCCAAGGAATGTGTGACGCCAGTTACCCGGAGCAGCTGATTTACAAGTGGACTGAAAGGGCGCAAGCTGTCAGCGTGTGAAGGGGCAAGGCTTCGTGCATACAATCTGAAATCTTGAAATGTTCCCCACAAGGAATGGAGGACTTCCGTAGTCAACGCATAGCATACAAAGCATGTACTCTGTCCTACATAAAAGCTCTTCATTTTCTGCCATTACGAAAAATTATGGGGATCCTTAAGTCACCTTAAGAATAGAATGCGACAGCATTCGAGCAACGTTGCTTGCTGCAGGTTTTTGTCATTTCAGCTTGACATGCTCATTGCTGTACTTTCAAGAATTTTTACCACTTATAATAGGTTCTGGACAGGGACTTTGAGTTGTTTTTCTGCTACAATAGACATGGACAGCATTGAAGGTGACTATGAACCAGCCACTGTTCATGGCCATACGACTCGACCAGCACACCTGTAAATTTGGCCAGAGGGCTCCATTAGGTTGCGCTTTCTACACCAGTTGAGAGCATACTCAACTACAATTTGTCAGTGCGGTTTTGTGCCATCTGCACCAGCCTCTCCGCAAGTCTCCTCGTGTAAATATCTGCTTGACTTGTTCCATTGCAGACTACTCTGTAGTCATGCTTTTTTCAGTAAAAGTGTTTCCTGCCACACTTTCCATGTGCTAGATGACTATGGTGGTCATATGTAGCCAGTCAGTGTGGATGTGTAGCAGACGGGAGGGGCGTTATTATTTTTTTGTGTGTGATACAACATGCGGAGACCCATTTCTTTTGACAAGGTGTCCTCCGCATCAGCATCAGCGGTACCTCCACTTAGAGTACCGATTGGTTTTAAGAATGCTAGTCAGCCTATATGTTCGCCCATTAGTCTGCCCATGCCTGCCAGTAAATGTCTGACAATCACTCTTCCACCACTGCCTGCCAACAGAAAGCCCAAGTTGTGGAGTTTAAAAGTTTACTCTTTTTAATTGACAGGCAACTGGTGACACATTTTGGATGGGAACAGCAACAGACTTAATGCACACAAACTGCCTTGGATTCTGCTGTTATCTCTTCGAAGTACCCACTGACTCGGTGACAGTTTGCCTGCACCACTTTGCACAATGCATAAAAAAGGGCAGAGTCAAATACATAACTTTTAGAACCGGCATGGAACTTTTGTGAATTAATGCAGATTGCATCCAATCTGGGGAGATCAAGACGCACAGTCTTGTGAAATCACACTCCTCGCCAACCATTCAGCGCTTGGTCATATGCATGACCTGACCTCTCCACCAAGCAAGAAATTTCCTGCCAACACCACGTTTTCCTGTTCATATGGACTGTAAGCTATTGCATTAATAAATGAGTCTTCTTATCTTCGGCCTGTCTCTGCATCGGCAACCAGTGGCCCACCCAGTCAATGTTACTCCTTGTGTAGACTCCAGCAGTGGGCCTAGCGACACAATTACGATTAGGTGCCATCTGTAGGATCCCTAGAATATTGCTTAAAGCTAGTTGTTCTATGCTAATTAGTGTATTGTGAATGGAGGAATGCACAGCACAAAGAAGACTCATCATCATCATCATCAGCCTGATTATACCCACTGCAGGGCGAAGGCCTCTCCCATATTTCTCCACTTAACCCGGTTCTGTGCTGGCTGCATCCACTTGACCCCTGCGAACTTCTTAATCTCATCCGCCCACCTAACTTTCTGCCGCCCCCTGCTACGCTTTCCTTCCCTTGGAATCCAGTTTGTTACCCTCAGCGACCATCGGTTATCCTCTCTTCGCACTACATGTCCTGCCCATGTCCATTTCTTCTTCTTAATTTCTACTAGAATGTCGGTAACTTGAGTGATTTCTCTGACCCACTCTGCACGCTTTCTATCTCTTAATGTTATCCCTACCATTTTTCGTTCCATAACCCTCTGGGTTGTCCTCAACTTAAGTAGAACTCTCTTGGTTGCCTGTTCTAAATCATTTTTTTTTGCGTCTTGTAATTCTTCATTCATATATGATACGCTTTCAATGCATCCAGCATAGCTGCTGTGGCAAGAATATTGCATGCCATTCTATGTATTCATTCTTACAGTAGAACAGTGGTAGGGCTATGCCAACTCACCTGCAGCATTGGCATTGGCTGTAATATATAGTGTACAAACCAATATGGCCGGCACGTAAACCTGAACTTCATAAAACCTAAATCACTCCTAGGAAATTTTATATACAGCATCTTTTTGTGTAAGGCAACAAAAGCAACACATTAACTGAAAGCTGATCTGGCAATGGAGGCACTATTCTGCTGTCACTCCCTTTCACTTCAAGAAAACACCACAGTAAAAAACGGAGGACAAAGTAGGAGAATTTTGCTATGAATGCTAACTTTCAAATTAAATTTATTCAAGCTTTCATCAAGATAAAAAATGTGCATACACTGCCCTCTCTATTTAGACCAAGCCAGTTACCCACGTAGCAACACAAGTCATGGCTTGTCTCGAGGGAAAGCGCGCTTCTTACGGCCTCCCCAATGGGGTCTGCTTCCACATCTCGGTAGGGTCTCCACTACCTCACCGCTCCGCTTCAGCTAGCGCAGTTCATGAGCAAGGAAAGCACGCACCCCCACTCCATGCCCCACCCGCATCACTTGCAACCTGCAAGTCCTTACATTTCAATCTTTATAGTTCATACAAACACTGCGCAGCCAGCATTGTGAGATTTGTGATCTATGAGATATAAAATGCAGATAAATCCTGTGCACAGGCGCTCCTCTCAGTGCGACTGCATGGTCACATGAACCTCCTGATCTACTGTCATCACAGCTTTCTGCCTCTAAATTTTGTGCAAACGCAAAATTTATATGTCATGTGCAGTGTGTTAAATTACATCCTCAAAGCGTTTGCTTGGCTTCTGAAGTTCAAATAATATCCTGGAATCTCAACTAATGCCGTTTTATTTAGCTAGCTAAAAAGTGGCATTAGCAATCATTCCTGGCTCTTCACAGATTGAGGTTAAAGAGCAAAAATTTGTTCAGAGTTGAAATTGCGGCTGCGCAATGCAGTGAACTTTTCACTAAGTTCTGAATATGTTACATTCAGAACAATATCAATCGGCTGAAAGAGTATGTAGCCTCGCGACTGACACAACTTTTGATCGCGACATCGGGCATGAATATTTGTTTTGCAGATGCAGTGAACTTTTCACTAAGTTCTGAATATGTTACATTCAGAACAATATCAATCGGCTGATAGAGTATGTAGTCTCGCGACTGACACAACTTTTGATTGCGACATCGGGCATGAATATTTGTTCTGCAGAAGTAAGGAGAGCGGTGGTCAAGAGAAGATCATTCTCCTTTAAAGCTGACCCTTATTTAAGGAAATTTAAGGAAGGAGAAAATTATATTCCCCTTCAAGAAACTGAACATTCCTTTATAGCTCTGTCCGTTATTTCACTTAAGTATGATCTGTGGCAGGACGGCATGTGTGCACGTGTGTGCGCGTTTTGGGGAGGGGATTGCTTTTAGCGTTGCTGCAATTATAATTAATTACACAGTGCTTCGAAAGCAGCTCGCCTGCGGGGCGAGTCTCCTCATCGAGCACCTGACCGCGCTGGAGAGCTTTTAATGCGCCAATAGCGTTTCCATATGGGCATAAGTGATTTATTGAACATAAAATATCTAAATAAACAAACCCGCCACGGGAGAAACCGCATTTCAAGTTCTAAACAGAAGACGCATCTCAGAGGCACTTTATTTTCTAAATTATTATTTGTTATTTCTACAGGTTATTCGAAAGAGCTATTTTTGAATGAGCTATGCGCAACTCGCAAAAAATGTGGTGTCCACGAAAATTAGGTCAATTCTGACAGCAATTGCCAGCATGCATATTAGAGAATATAAAGTTACGACTGTCAATAAAACTGTAAATTTCGTGGCCGTAGTCGTCCTAGATGTTTTTACAGGGCGATATATAGGAGTGCGAGCTTGAAAAGTTTCAGTTTTCATTTCTCTCGGGTTCGATCCCAGCAGCGGCGGCCACATCTCAATGGAAGCAATATCGTCAAGGCATCCATCTTCTACACAACACAGTGCAAATTAAAGAACACCAAGTGATTGAAATTTCTAGGACCTCCACTGCGGCGCCTCTCATAGCCAGAGTTTCTTTGCAGCGTTAAACCACATAGACATGCCACCAAGCTTACCTTGCATTAACAAGCTTACTTATAGTACTTGTCAGCCCAGTATGAATATTTGAAAAGAATGGATCAATACACCATCTTCTGCATGGTGTATTGGTAGAGCAGTATCCATCATATATGCACATCATATTTTTGAAAAAGAATGATTCGTCTTTTTGATGATTCTAACTGGCAGATTTTGTTATACGGACTTCATTCACATGTGAAATACACTGGAGACTTGCAGCTAAAGCAACTACAGTGTTGCGCATTCTACGAAACCAGTGGATGACAGCGTGAAACCAGGGAAAAACCACCCGCTGCTGCTGCAACAGGTGCAAAGCGAACGGTGAGCTGGTGGCACAACTTACAGCGGCGGAGAGTGTAATTAAAAGAGAACCGCTCCCATTGCTTTTGCGGCGATTGAGAAGACCACAGGAAAGAGCGTCCGCTCTCCCTCGAGACCAGCTGTGCACAAGTTAAGTAATTACCAAAAATAGCAAATGCACGGATTGGCATGAATTTATTCAAGGAAATGGCCCAAGTCATTAAGGAATGATATGCATCAAGTGCACAACATAACAAAAAGGGGTCTGCACTACAGTAAAAAAAGAAATGCAATTCATATTGTTCCAAGCCATTTGAAATTAGTGAACATGAGACTGACAGATGTACCAAGACCATACTAATGCGTAAATCTGAATGCTCAACAAATAGTAGAAAGGTGCAGACTCCGTACAGGCTCCCATAAATGGAGATGCCAGCTGGACTGAAGCCACTTTTTCTAAGAATCATGAATGCTCTGCACAACATGTTAGAAAGTTGACTGCAGTGATGCAAGTGCTATGCTAAACTGAGTCACAAAGCTTGCCTTGCCCCATGCTGCCACATTATGAAATTTGAGCAATTTGGGCCAAGCCGGCACCAAAGTTTTCTTAAAAAGAAAAAAAAACACCTTGGGTGCCATGTGTTGTATGATATACGCTACTGTACAAAACACTATCATCATGGCTCACACATGCGCCAGCAGTAGCAGCATGGTTAGCAACTGCTGTTAAGTTGCATCCTACTATGGCACGCTCTAATCTGCATACGCAGTTACAAAGTATACAGGCATGAGAGAGTGCCAAGTGAAGGCTCACTACAATCACCCTTTCAAATAGCATGTCCCAGCTACACAGATTGAAAGGGCAGTTTTAGATCGACAAACACTGCAAGTAGCTGCTCAAGTCTGGACTGAATGGTTCCACCGTTTTTAAAGATGCATAGCATTCATAGTAAGACTCACAAGCAGGATGAGTATCACTTTATTGGTTGTTCTCAATTATGGGGTTTAATGTCGACTCTGGCTGTGAGAGACGCCACAGTTGAGGGGTCTGGAAATTTCAGCCACCTAGGGTTCTTTTCCGTACACTGAAATCGCACAGCACACGGGTGCCTTGCTTATTGCCACCACCGAAAAGCGGCTTCAGCGGCCATGATTCGATTTTGGGTCCTCTGATTCAACAGTCAAGTGTTTTAACCACGGAGCAACCGCGCCAGGATGTCACTTGATTGAAATCTTGCTGAAAACTTTATGAAAGTGCAGAGATACACTTATTTATATGTGATGTTACTAAAAGCAGCGAGAACTGAAAATGTCTGTAGTCATGCATTCGGGTAAATGCAATGCTAATGCAATCAAGTGCCTTTGTAATGAAGGGGTTTCGACCTCGAAAATCATTCATAATACAGGTCACTTCATTGTAAAAGTCATGCACAGAGCACTGTATCACATGAAATAGAGCATGGTAAGCATGTCTTACAAAAGAAAACCTTTATTTACTACCAACTGAAGAACTATTTTATGAAACAATTTTTAATTTTCTTCTAGCTGGGCACTTCTTCCAACAGAATGTGCATCTGAAGCTGATCCTTATCATATCCAGGTTCATGGCATACTCCATGATGAAATCCAAGAGCAACACAAAAGTAGAGCAAAAAAAAAAGCAGGGGGAAGGGAAATGCCGGCAAGTGCTCATCAAAGTGTCGTTTTGTCACCTTCGGACTGGATCGATGCAAAATGGCCGGTTAAATCCACCGGCTCCATCGGCATGTTCGCACTTGCTGTTTACAGTTTTCCAGTGCCTACCAGCAAGCAGGAGCATGAAGATTGCTTTGCCTAGTTTTACTTTTTCTGGCTTCAGGTAGTGCTAGTGTCATTCCTCAAGATTTTAGTTTTAAGGCAAAGGTCAATGACTCCAACCAACCAACGAACCAAGAACTTGGTTGGAGCCATTGACCTTCACCTTAAATTTAAAATTGAATTCCCCAACCAAGCTCCTATATGCAGCACAGCTCAGTGGGCAGCAATCACAGCCACATTATGTGAGTTCATTGTAAAGCAGTAACAGCTGCCGACATTCCTTCATTTTGTAGCACCATTGATATGAAAGAGGTTCAGCTGGGACATTAGAAAGCCTTAATTATACAGGTTGTTTTATTGCATAGGCGTTCATGTTATTAATTTTAATTTAGGCAAGTGTTGACACCAAATTTCGAGCTATCATTCTTTCTTGTTTCAAAGATTCATGACACTACAAAATAAGCATGGAATTGAGAACTTTCTGCCAAATAACACATAATTCAATTTCTACTAGCAAGCCACCAGTTTCAGTAGTCGATCGGTGGCTATCATGCAAATGAACACGCAGCTATTACATCACTGCTTATGTATGCCTCATGTGACCCCAAATCTCAACTCTCGTCTGACAAAAAAAAAAGGCGGGGGGGGGGGGGGGGGGGGGGCTCCAGCTCGGCCTTTGAAGGTATGACGCGACAGCATTAATGATTAATGGCTCCCATTTGCCAGTTCCTCTTCTTTGTTCGAGTCCATTCAATCTGCTACTTGCCTAATCAGTAGTCTTATTTGTGCACCTATTGTCCCATGCACACTCATTAGCACCGTCGCAAAATATCCCATGCATATCTGCCAACTTGGCGAGATCAAAAATCGGAGGATTTTTTATTTGCGCTAAGATGGGGTGGGAGGCGGTACGTTCAGGACAAAGTGTCCAATGAGTGCTAATCAAAACACAAGCAGCAACAGCATGCATGAAAGGTGAGTCCTAGAGACCTCTGCACGCCGTCACCGAGTGATCTCGCTACACCTCCGCAGCTGGTCGACGCAAACTGATCAGCGAGGCACCATTGCCGTTTTCTTTCGGTGTCATCGGCGCATCGTTTTAGTTTAATGTGAAACCATTATTAGCCTCTTCATACACGATTCTGCCCGCAACTGTTGTTGGTCGTGATGGTTCCGAAAGACGAGCTATCATGCCATCGATGGGCATAGCGCAGCTCAGTAACATGAGACACGCGGCCGAGCGCAATATAGAAGAATCAGATGGCATCATGTTTGGGCAAAGCTGCAGAAATAACCCTTCCCCGTCAACTGCGCGGCCACCCTTTAGCTGCGCACCGCTACTAGCTGCCGCCGAAACTACTGCCTACAAGGACGTCGCCACGAGTCCTAACCGACACAGCCTTCTTAAGCAGGCAGAAACCACTTGTCGGAAGATTTAAAGCAATGATCGTGTCATCGAAAGTCTACTGTGCAAACCGGAAGGGTTGGAAGGTATGCCATCATTTGACAGATCACCCGAAGTAGACATAAGTCCCCATTTTAAATAAACCATACGAGCATGCCGGTGTGGTCTAAGGGGTGTGCTGTGCCTAACTTGGGATCAAAGGAACTTGGAAAACTAGTTCCTCCGACCTCAAAGGCAAAAGCGAGAGTTGGCAGCACCTGCCAATTCAGCCGTGTCATGTCGCCTCATAACATCACACAACCCAACAACCAATCAGTGCACGACCATGTCACCGGCCAACTACCACCAGCCAGAGCCATGTCCGTGATTTTTAACTAACAATGCCAATACCAGATGTTCTGTATAACAGGGCCTTTGATGCTACTCCATTAAGATATGTTATTTACTGCACTTGTGCTCGCTACAGTTACCCGTGGAAAGAGACTCCAGTCACCGAACCCAACCGGTGCTCTCAAACAGGCACGGGAAACCAAGATGACCATCTGCTGACACATGTCTGAGGGAATGACCTGCAGGAAGATGAAAAAAAAAAAAACAGCATGAAGCCATACAATCAAAACATTAATACTGGAACAGTGTAAATGTTGAGTGCTTCGTTAGGTCATTTCACATGACACTGAATTCAAAAGAAACAAAATACAGGATACAGCACATAACTTAAAGGAAAAATTACTTGTCATAACCTGCTGTGCGAAAGCTGAATGCAGCAAAGTCGAAGCCATTTCAAGTAATGGACTGGGTAACGAGCACAAAAAAACAAAGCAGCTGCATTTTTATTCCAGTAATTATTTCTCACAAATAAACTTCCTTTTTATTTCCCTCGATAAATTAAATGACCACGGTAATGCACTGCCCTTTGAAGCATCGTCCTTCTAGGCATTTACAGTTTTCATAGTTTGCCATGGATAGTTCTTTTTCTGGCTAGGATATCTGTAGTTTCCTGAAACAACCTGACCAATGAATAGTCTTTGCAATTAAGAAGCTTTTTCTTCTTAAATGTAATTTCTGCACATTCAGTATTTGTCTATACAGCAGATCCAGTAGAATGGTTATCTTCTAGTCAAGAATATGTTTCGGCAAAGTAATACAGGAACCCTGTGAATGTGCATCAGAAAACGAGTATTCAGCCTGGCTTGCACATGAAGTCGCAACAAAAATTTTAGGTGATGCCCACTTTGATGTGATGCTATTGAATCAACATTACCTTGAAAACCGAGGCTACAATCCACCCATAGGACCAATAAACTCTTTCAAGCAGTTGGTATGACTTTGCGGGAATGAATCTCTAGCCTACATTCATCACACGGCTCCAAGACATAAGTCGGCATTTCGTGTAGCTATATGCACTAGCAAAGACTAGCAAAGCAATTAGGATATCTAACTATTCTGCTCAGGAAGCATGCAATTTATTCATTTAAGGCAGTTAGGCCTGTCATGAAAGCAGGGCAACACTGAGCATTAACTAGCACCACACGTCTTAAAGAGATCAAATACTGAACTTTAAGTGCCCAATTTTTTTAGCAATCAAAAGCTTGCTTTCTAAGGTGGTCGATTGATTCAATAGTTTTATAAGGTGTTTTGCAATTTTTTGCAGATTTGCGAGCAGTTGGAAGTTTAAGCAGCATTTACACTTCGCCTTCAGAGTCCGGCTGGAATAATTAAGATGAGAATCATCGTCTCTATTCACCCTGTTTACATTTCATAATCTTTAGGTACTGAACATATGTCATGACCACATATGACCAGAGCAGCATCAGCATGGAGAAAGCAAATTCGGCCTGCTCGAAGAAGGGATTTTGGTTGGAAGCATCCCTGTACTAGTTCACTTCATCTAAAAAAAATTGGCTGTGGTTTAGCTCTGGTTAAACCGGGTTGAATTGCGTTAGCAATACCTTCATGGCTGCGCTTATGGCTCAGCATGTAGTGTACCTCCTTCTCTAATCTTTTTTTTTTTAGTCCGTGTCCGTGGTCCTGGCAGGAGCTGACAACTTGGGTGTCTCATTTCACATCGGACGGTTATGTCAGAATCAGCCTGCTAGGACCCTGGCATTCACATTACCCCTATAGGCCACTAAGGCACATTCATACGGCTTGGTTAAAGCGGGGCTTTATATGGGGGCTGGCAGGAGCTGCCAACTTGGGTCTCTCAAGGTCAAACGTGGCCCTTCCCGTGACGACGTGATGGGCTGAAACCTGGCACAGTATTGCTAAAGCAATAATAAAGCTCAGCTTCCACGGCTGTTCCAGCTGATGAAAGTATCTATTGCAGTTGGACAGGCAGCAATTTTTTCACATGTACCTATTTCCATTACGGGCACTGGCGACTGTAACTACACAAATTTGAATTTGAAACTTCCAGTACCTAGTCTTGATCGTCCTTCAGCCATCCTTTCCTAAACTTCTGCACAAACTTCACAGGTTCTAGTAATGCCAGACAAAAAGCTTGAAAGCAGATTAGACTATTGCATTAGAAATGCCACAAAAACCAATTCAAGGCGTAATGGACAACTAATATTCGCCACCTTGACATCGCAGTGACCACGCTCTTGCAGCGAACTTTTCTTCCAGAAATGAATATCATTTTAAGAAACAGCGACTGTTCTAAACAATAATTATAGGACCACCAAACACCACCCATAAAGAAGCCAACAGGACTTACAAATTACTAAAACCCCACCTCCTGCAATGGAACATTTTTGCCTGATAAACAGGATTGAAACAAATTAAAGTTAGTGGGAAAAGCACTAACTAGGTAACATTGGTCAATACTAACAGCCCTTTAAGTGGTATCCTTAGGATCACCTCCTAAGCCATGCATGCTTGTTCTCTAACTTGTCTTGGAAGGCGTTCAATTTTGGACATCTGTCCGAGGGCAAGTGGGATCGTTATACGGCCACGGCTATGCTCTAACTAAACTGCCATTACATTGATAGCTGAACTGAATGATTTGCAGATTAAATAATTTCATGACTGCCCAGCCACAAATTTTAAAGATCGTGCCTATTGTACTCTCTAATGATGCCGGTGGCTGCGGCCAAATCAATTTCGTTGAGCGAACTATTGGCACTTCTACCTTGCATAGAAAAGACTACTCCTTCACATTTCACAGTTACATGAAAAGCTTGTTGGGGCTAGGGCTAGCCGTTTTCTTTGGTAGATAATTTGATTATGCAAATTTAGAGCAAAGAATGTGAACATCTGGCAAGAAATGTAATGCTTATGAATTATATAAATTTAATTATCAAATCTCAAAATGCTGCAAATGCACTGGTATCATCATAAGGCACAAAGAAAAAAAAGAACAGTCTGCTATTTCCGTAATAAGAGAGCATGATTACAAAGAACACACGAGCAAATGTGCTTGTTTTAATATGAGGCATTCGTTTGCTGAATGCTGATAATGTATTTCCTTTCATATTGGAAGTAACTGTACACGCATTAAAACTGCAGACGGCTGCTGAAATCAGGTGGTGCTTCTCTTCACTTGAACAGTGATGCTTGTTTGACACAATGTCCCTACAGTGACTGAAAGGCCTCTGATAGATGCAAAATCGCGCTCCTTGGTCGCCCCCACAGATGCTAGGCATTGTTTTCTAAGAGAATTTTCCGTTTCTACTACTAATACTGCTATTGAAAGGCACCAGTATCGCGACCTTGTGCGTAGAAGGGTGGGAACGGCTGTCGCCAAAGTAGCCACGTGAGCTTGCTTCAGTGTACTTGGGAACAGGCATTACAAAACATCACCAAAGTTCTATCCGATACCGTATTTTATCATTTACAGTAGCTACAATATTCAAGTAAACTCTGGTCAAAGCTGAACCGCAGCGATCTCTACGAGGCTGAAACGCTTGGAACTCACCTGAGTGCTTCCTTGAAGGCGCAACATACCGTTACCACTTTACTTATGCCAATCCTTAGTTTTCAATTAATGATGCGCAAAACATTCCGAAGCAACTTTAGCTTACATTAAACCTGTGGCGAAGATGTGTACGCAGTCGAACCACTCAAAGTGGGCACGAGCTACGGACCACGGGGCTACACACACAGGACAGCGCCATGACACACAAAGTTGAGCTGATGATGATAATCACTATGGACAAGACGTTTGCTTGTTTTGAACACAACCTTTTTGAAACTTTTTAAGCATAAAATGAGCACAAATAAGTTCAACTAATTATCTTTACAGTAAAAAGCAACTGAAACTATGAATACCGGCAGCGAAAACTGTGAAGGCATTGGCAGCATTGGCGCTCAAGCCCACCGCAGAAGGCGCGCCCAACAGTAGGTCGTCTGCTACTGCTGCCGAGCCTCCGTGCGCTCGTGACGAAAATTCTTGCCACGAGCTGCGGGTTATCTTTTTGCCACTTTCAGCTATAATACACCACATGGAAGAGCCTTGCGTCCATGAAGCCCATAATACAGCCAAATCCAGATTCAGCGCGTAGATTCACGGCCAGAAACTGCCACAGCGAACAGAGAAGTGAAATTTGCAGTTCACAAAATGTCAAAGAAAATGATATGCTCTCAAATTTACTAAAACAATATTCGGTATGTGTTCGCCGAAATCATAACTTATATGCAAGACTTATTCCACTCTTTCTGGTTGAATGATGAGCAAGTCGTGAAACTGCAATACATGTGTAGGATGTGTGACACCTGTGAAAGACGCTTAGGAAAAATAGTGTATTTTTAACTAGTGGTTTGTGATTCTAAGGATTTAAATTCGTTGCAAAAAAAAGTCCATTATCAGGTGTGGATAGTCAGACAAGTTGTCTAATTATACATGATTATCATAACGCCCTCACAAATATGCCATTCATGTTATATGCATATACTGTATGCAAAGGAAACAGCAATTAGAACAAGCAAAGGAGATACTGTGCTCTAGCTCTTCCTAGAGCTAGAAATACAACAAGAGATTCCTAGAGATACACCAATTCAGGCTATGTTCGCAAGGTTGAGGTGCAGTCATTCAAAACATTATTAGTACAGATACGCACTAATAATGTAATAATTGATGATGACTCCATGGTACGTACCATACAGGATTCATCATCAATTAATTATTCTGAGGCAACATTCAGAACATTGAAATATATAAGCCTAATGTTTCACAAGCGTACAACTGGTCGAATTTGTGACACATAACTGGTAGCAGTATTTTCAAAATCAACTGCTGATCGAGACATATGTACACCATAGAGAATTATCCCATAAAGTAAGGTCTCGAGCACCTGCTTCTTTGCGTGCCTGAAATCTCTAAATAAAGCATGCCTCAGAATGAAGTTACAGCATACCATATGCCCAAATCCACCAGTACTGTAAGCTACCTGGTACCAGCTGACCTCTAAGCATGCAGCTACTGGGCAGGCTACCGAGGCGTGTTCTGCAAGTATCAAGAGCCTTTCGCAGCTCCTTAACAGCTCAGTGTTAGCACCTGCCATGAGCTGGCACTGGAGAACAAGTGCCCTATGACTAGATTTCTTCAGCCGACAGGAACAAGTCAGGACTAGCCCCTTAATGTTCCATCTTCTTCTTCACCACTATCTCAGCACGAGGGTTGGCCATGTAGGCGTCAGCTGCAGTGACCCAGACAAAGTTCCAGTGCCAGTCCTTGAACCAAGTCTGGAATCGTGGTAGAGGTAGTGCAAAAGGCTAGGATGAAAGAGAGAAGAAAGGCAACACACAGAGATTTCCACCTTATAACAAATCTGGAAGTCTAGATATATTTGAGTGCTATCTCCATCTAGTTTATATTATAAGCAAATAGCAAAAGCCAAGCAAACTAAGGAAAGTAAGGTTCCAGACATGCTCCTCACCAACATTGTGCAATATCTGTATGCAGACTGGAACGGCATTCCAGACAATGCTGCTATAATCACTTGCTCACATCACTTCGTTGCAGACGTAAAAACTTTCCTGTAACTGTGGATATGTATTTTTTTAATTTTACTATCTCTTTTAGGGCATTTAATGAAATGAAATCGAGTACTGCAAACCAACAAAAGATGTGCAAAACTGGATATGCCAGGGTATCCCATCAGTAATGAATAGCTGTCTTCGGCAGGTAGTGAGGAGCTAGTGGACGATAATCAGTCAACGATGATCAAGAGGGGATGTATATTTACAGATGAAAAATATTATACATTGGCAAACTGTAAGTTACAGTAACAAGTCACACAGACACTGCAACTTAAAACAAAAACAGACTCTCACACAGAGAAGTCCCACTACAAGCCCTTACTTTTCTACCGAGCATCTCGGTTAAAGCCTAGGCACTGTAAATACGTGCTAAGCACGGAGCCTCAAACTTGACTGACAAACATGGTCCGAGGACCGCTTTTTGATGGCAAACATCAACAAAGGCCTGAGGGCGGTCACCTTAGGTGACCCGCCTCGTAAATAAAGCAACCAATCAAATTTATTGAAAAACATGCCACAACCCCCGTGGGTTGGGAATAATCTCGGACCCAGGTCCTTAATTACTTCAAATAAAAAAATACAACATTCAAAACACACACTCTTTCCACTCGCCGGTTCCCAAGCCCTCTCACACGGTGCCTGTCTTTGTCTCCACTCCTCAGCGTGTTTGCGACGCGACCGTGCAGCTGCGCCTTTGTGAAAGAAACGCCGAGGTCACTCAGCCGTCCCGTTCGAGGAAAAGGGGGCGAGGGGCACTGTCCCTGAGCAGTGTATAGTCGCCGTCGGTCGGAATGTCCCGGCCACAGCGGGAGAACGCTGGGCTGATTGCCTACTTCGGGGGAGGGGGGAAGGTGTTGCGCCTATTGTCGCCCTCTGCTGACCGTAAGCTGGTTCGCAGAAGCGTACCACTGTTGATCCCGGCTGCGTTCGCGTCTTGGCGACGCCTCGAGAAAAAGGGTGAAACCAACCAGGCCTCCAGCGCGCCCCGCGAGCCCGCGCCCAAGAAAAGGGGGGACAGGGAGGAAAAAAAAAACAACAGTGCTCGCTCCTTTGCCTCGGCGCGTGGGGGGGGGGGGGGGGGGCATCGACCGCCAGCGCGACTGCACGTGCGAGTCGCTTTTCACTGCGGCCTTACACGCCCCTCCCAAGAGGGTAAATGAGCTTGGAATCCGGTCATTTCAGCCTAATATAACAAAGGCCGCAACAACCCGCGAAAAAAACAAAACATGTAAGACACTTCGCACGTGAATGAAACACCAAATGAAACTCGCGACACAAGATGGGTATAGCACAGAACAAACCACACATTCGCATTGGTGGACTGGACAGTGTTCGTGAAAGTTCCGCGCTCGAGCAATTGGATGTTCTCACGTCAAGTTCACGCGCACTCCACCGTTCACATCACACACTGCACTGTCTTTACACCACTTTTTAGTGCCGCCAAACAGTTCCGTGCACGCCACCCGTTGGGTAAGCAGGAACCCTCACGCCTGGTGAGGCTAGCATGGCTATGCCAAACAACCAGATACAAAATTGGACAGTAAGGCTTTCTTCGTCCCGGTACTTTGCGCAAGATTTGTATGGGGGCTCTAATGACGAGGCTAACCCATGCCCAGGCAGTTTCCTGCGCTGACGAAGCGAGTTGGGCAGGCGCCCGCTGCTAGCATTCGAAGCCGGTACGATCTCGTGCGCGCCTCGGCGCACGCGTTGTCGTGCATTAGGAGTTTTCAGCGCCTGCGGTGCACCGTTGTCACCTCTCGCGGCCCTAACGCTTGAGATCCTCTCACTGACCCTCACTGGCAAATTGTTGGTTACAACCGGCACGTCGTCGCACCTTACCTCTGGCGGCCTCAACTTTCGGAGGCTGCCCATTGCTGTCCTGCCTGCGTGAACTTTGAGAGGCCCACCTGCGTACTCCTCGCCACTCCTGTGCTGTAGTTGAGCGCGTTCGCTCTCTTGACCAGAGATATCGAACTGGCCAGAATCCATTACTGCGCCCTCCGTTTCAAGTGGGGCGGGCACCCTCACCGTAGGCTCAGCCTCAACACCTGTTGCACGTAGATCCACACAAGGAGCGCACTCCGTTTCCGTCAGCTGATCTGCTCGCACTTCGGTAGCGAAATTTCTGTGCACGTGATCCGCGCCGCTGCTGTCGGGCTCCAATCCTGCTAACGGCTCGTCCGTTTTTTCGCGCATTACCAATCGCGCCACGACACTGCTCGGGCAGTTCGTCTCGCCCCCTAACGCTAGCTCCTCTAGCTGCGCCTGTGGGGCTGCACTAGCAGTTTCCGCCGCTCCCTGCCCTGAGCTAGTAACGCTTCGCTCGTCCAGGCTATCTGTATTCGTCGAATACCGGGAGGGGCAGCCCTCAACTGCACTAGTGCTTTCTGCCACGGGGCCAAGGTCTAACTGTCGCTGCTCCGTTGCTTCGGATGCAGTTTTAGCCTTTCCGCCGCCGGTCTGCTCACGCATGAGCGCTCTCATCAATCTCTCTTCCTCTTTTAGAATTTCCCGTTTTTTTCGCTCAAAATCCAATTCAAGTTGCCGAATTACCAGACGCTCTACCTCCGTCACGGGATATGCGTAAGCTTTGCTTTCAATCATATCTGGCGTCCTTACTGCCTAGAACCTCACTTTCCCTAGCACAAGCCAAGCCAACCTCGACCAGACGCGAGAAATCCCACTCAGCCGTCACCAGCGTCGCTGCGGGTAGTAGCACACAGCCCGGGAGTCACGCCTTGGCTGGTCGTCCTCGGCAGGTAGCTTGCAGTCGTCCTTTGGCTGCCGCTGCTGCTGCCCGAGGCCTTGTTGCTTGCTTCTATGTGGTAGGGCGCCGAATCCTGCCGGCTGCGCCAGTGATGTTAATGTTGTTCGTTCTGTTCGGCGGGTACCGAAGCAGACGATGAGAACAGTAGACGAGGATCTGATGATGATCAAGAGGGGATATATATTTACAGATGAAAAATATTATACATTGGCAAACTGTAAGTTACAGTAACAAGTCACACAGACACTGCAACTTAAAACAAAAACAGACTCTCACACAGAGAAGTCCCACTAAAAGCCCTTACTTTTCTACCGAGCATCTCGGTTAAAGCCTAGGCACTGTAAATACGTGCTAAGCACGGAGCCTCAAACTTGACTGACAAACATGGTCCGAGGACCGCTTTTTGATGGCAAACATCAACAAAGGCCTGAGGGCGGTCACCTTAGGTGACCCGCCTCGTAAATAAAGCAACCAATCAAATTTATTGAAAAACATGCCACAACCCCCGTGGGTTGGGAATAATCTCGGACCCAGGTCCTTAATTACTTCAAATAAAAAAATACAACATTCAAAACACACACTCTTTCCACTCGCCGGTTCCCAAGCCCTCTCACACGGTGCCTGTCTTTGTCTCCACTCCTCAGCGTGTTTGCGACGCGACCGTGCAGCTGCGCCTTTGTGAAAGAAACGCCGAGGTCACTCAGCCGTCCCGTTCGAGGAAAAGGGGGCGAGGGGCACTGTCCCTGAGCAGTGTATAGTCGCCGTCGGTCGGAATGTCCCGGCCACAGCGGGAGAACGCTGGGCTGATTGCCTACTTCGGGGGAGGGGGGCAGGTGTTGCGCCTATTGTCGCCCTCTGCTGACCGTAAGCTGGTTCGCAGAAGCGTACCACTGTTGATCCCGGCTGCGTTCGCGTCTTGGCGACGCCTCGAGAAAAAGGGTGAAACCAACCTAAAACCCCTCAATAAACTAAAAGTAGCGCCATCTCCTCTCTCCTCCTCCGGCGGCGCCGCTCCTCCTCTCGCATTTCGACCGTGGCTCCACCTACGGGGTGCGCGACTAGCGCGCGCTCTCCGGAGCAGGCGCCCTTCACAGCCGTCTCGATCAGCGCCGCGCGCGCGCCGATCGAGGCTGCCGTTTGCATTTTGTCGCAATGTGTTCAGGTTAAAATATTACTCACTGCTGAAACATAATTACCGAATGTTGACAGGGATTTCCCGCCAGAATAGTTTCAGCTGTGAGTGTCATACACCACATATACGCGATTTCGGCGTTGGTTCAACTCGCCGTCATCTCCGTGTGTCCGTAGTTCGTCACATTTGGCCACTCAGCGGCATGCTTTATAAAATTTGTAACTAGGCGGCGGACAGGAACAATTTTGGAACAGTCTGTGTATGGTTTCTTTGCAGCGTTGACTGGATTGCGAGCTGCCGGTAAACTTGAGAAGTGTGGCAGCAGCTGTCTTCCATGTTTTTCAGCTTCAGCTGCAAATCAAATTAACTATAGGCGGCGGAAGCTGCAGTCTGTGTGGAGTCTTTGCAGCTTTGATTGACTTGTGAGCTACCGGTTAACTTGGGGAGGGAGGTAACAGTTATTTTTTTTTAAATATATTTGGCGTTGAGACGGTGCCGTATTCAGCTGCCATGGTGTGTCACCATACGTACACAATTTTGGCGTCGATTTAACTCGCCTTCACCTCCGTGAGTCCGTCAGCCGTTGACAAAAGTGCGCAACATGCTTGAAAAAAAAAATAACTAGGCTGCGGGAGCTGCAGTCTGTGTTGTTTCTTTGCAGGTTGGACTGAATTGTAAGCTACCGTGAAACTTGAGAAGCGTTGTAGCAGTTTTTTTATATTTTGCGCTGAAACGGTTCCGTTTTCAACTGTCAGTGCGTGACACCATTCGTACGCGATGTCTGCGTTGGTTGAACTCTCCTTCACCACCGTGCTTCTATCATCCGCCGGCCAAAGAGCGCAACATGCTTGAAAAAAAAATTAAATAGCCAGCGGGAACGATTTAGTAGCAGTCCGCGTGGCAGCAAAACACACGGCGATATGTGCCGCGCGCGCGCCGCCCGCCCCGCTGGAAAGGAGGAAGCTGCACGCCCAGCAAAAAAAAAAGCGCGCGCGCGCACGTGACGGCGCTCGGCCAATGAGAGGGTCGAACGACGAAGGAGAGCGCAGGAGAGGAGGCGGTCGGCAAACTTCACATGTTGGCGCTACTTTTAGTTTATTGAGGGGCTTTAAACCAACCAGGCCTCCAGCGCGCCCCGCGAGCCCGCGCCCAAGAAAAGGGGGGACAGGGAGGAAAAAAAAAACAACAGCGCTCGCTCCTTTGCCTCGGCGCGTGGGGGGGGGGGGGGGGCATCGACCGCCAGCGCGACTGCACGTGCGAGTCGCTTTTCACTGCGGCCTTACACCATCATACGGGCCAGCGAGCCTTTTTTTACATTTAAGCCTTTAATAATTTCACACCACTTTTCAATAATATTGCAGCTCTCAAGACTTCGATGAAACTTTTTTGCAAGCCCTTGATGAAGAGTATCAGACTGTCGATAAGGACATGAGATGCATCCACTCAACTGCCGATGGACAGCTCTCTTCCTTCACTTTCCTGCGTGCTTTAAATTCTGGCTAAGCACTGTGAACATCAGCTATGTTGCATCGCAAGTCCTGCTCATGCTAAAGGCTACCATTGCAATGGGCACACAACACAGAAGGAAATAAAACAAGTCGAGAGAATAACACGCAGCCAATCCTGACATGTTAACGGTTCTGCACACATTCCTGCTTGTCAGCCGGTCAACGTTAGGCAAAGGCTAAACGAAGTCACTCGCTTAGCCATAGCATCTGAGGCAATGCACCTGGTGCCAAATGATACTAACCAAAGCCATTTACCGTGTGAGCACATTAAATGCATATCAAAGATGAAATTCATAAAAAAAAACTGATGACTACCGAGAGTAAGACACCAGACACTTGCCAATCATGAATAAAGATAATCAGTCTCATGGCACGACAAAGAAACCAAAGATTTGTTAATGCATGATACCACCTCAGCCTTCATATGTAATAATGCATACCTAGGAAATTTTCTATGTCCATGGATTGAAGTAGTACCTCAGCGTACATCACACTGTTCAAACAGGTCACCTTTGAGGACAATGCAAAGGGCATCTTGCATTACCAAACATTCAATTCCTTTCTTTCACCAGGACATTGCCCAGCTTGATACATAAAAGACAGGTTTCTGTTTTGCTCTTGGTCTTGATTTTGTTTTATTTGTGTTTTTGCTCGTTTCACATGCATTTAATCATGCTCAAGAAACATATGCACTTGGTTGATAGCAGTCTTCCTACCTTTGTGATTTGTCCTGCACTCTTGGTTCAGTATGCTTCATCACTAACTTGAGGAGCCACACACATTGATAGTGTGGCAGAGCAGGGCCCACAAATTCTCTAACTTGCACCCTTTTCGAAAATGCCCCCTTCGGTGAAACCAGACTGAATAAAACACTCGATCAGTGTGCTTCCACTTGCTCTGGCCTGCACTGCTGGAGCTGTACACCATATAACAAAAAGGCACCTGGTATACAAATGTGATGAGGCACAATGTATAGCTGCACTTGCCTTCCTGCCTGATCAAGTTTTACGGCAACAATACCAACGTTATATAATATTTGACAACTTGTAACTACAGCTGCGCATTCTTGTCCCATGAGTGCCAAAATGCTAGCAAAATGACGATGTATAGTAGGATTTCCACAGTACATAAGCTTTACTGACTTGTTTTCTGATAGGGGCCTCTCAAGAGTATTTTCTTCAAAGGTTTTTAAGTTAGGCTCTGCTATTTGGGTGTAGTACTCTGGATGCAGAATGTCCCTACTGAAGGTGTCCACAGTAGACCTTCCGGTGAGATACCCATAAAGCTGGCAACGAGTTGGCCTTGTTATGGGGTTTAATTATTGCCCTATAGCGACTCAAGCTATGAGGGACACGTCGCAGTGAAGGGCTTCGAATAATTTCAACCAACTGAGGTTCTTTCATGTACACTGATATCATGCATACAGGTTCGCACTGCATTCGGCCAAGATCAAACCCAGATCCCCTGCCCTATAGTAGCTGAGCGCCCTATACCTTACCAGCATGCCTTGGGGTTCAGAACAATGGGGGATGTACAATGCCTGAAAGCACTAAAATAGAATAAGTCACTGTTGTCATTGGTGTCACACCATTTTCTTGAGCAGGCTGATCAAATTGTCACCGACACCATTACCATCCCATGGACTGTAACAGCTGTTCTGAGCAAGGCACACTGTAATTTAGGATGAATTAATGCATTCATTGGAGGGCTTCCGTACAAGAAACCGTTTCGGAAACTTCTAACCAGCATGAGTCCCCCAGTGAACAGCGATCATTTAGCCCAATTAACATGCACACAACACATGCAGTCATTATCTAGAACACAACATTTTGATTTCTATACAATATTTTTACTCAGGAGTTCCTATCATATATATGGTGAAATAAATTAATTGCTATAGTAGTAATGTTTTTGCGTTATACATAGTTACTTCAGTGCTACTACCAAGCAGCGGTACAATTAATACAGGGCACAGTGTCATTTCCAGTCGCTGTTTTTAAATGACATTACTTGCAGTAAACGGCTCCGCGTTCTCCATAGAACACTCCGCAACAATGCACTGCAGCTGATCCACAATTTGGATCGCACATATATGAATTAAATGAGGCTCCAGTGTCGCAGCAGTATTCCGTTGCACACATAGTCGCATCACGAAAGGCTGAAACAACTGCGCCTCAAAGTTTCGTGCATTTCTCAAAATTGTATGTTCATCCCGCATTATATACCAGCAGCCTTGATTACAACGCCGCGAAAAACGGTTTAGCTATAATACAACACTTTAAGACTGTATAGTGAATCGCTCGATCGAGCGATGACCCCTTGACGGCGGCTTGCCCAGAAACGGGACAATGTTTGCCACCAGAGTTATTGATTTAGTAAGGTCCTAACGCACACTAGTTGGTTATTCCCGCATGTATTTATGTTGTCAGCGTGAAAGCTAGACTGGCATTTCTCAAATCTCGCTTACACAAAAACTCGGTTCGAGCCGAAAAGCACACGCTTTAATAACATACTCACTTTGTGAGACCCATCAACAGCTGCATGCACGCTGTTTGCGTCGTGTGTGTGTCGTTCATCGTTGCTAGCAGGCCGACGCCAAATGAACCCCATTCCTCCAGTCCGAGGCAGACGACGAACATGCGTGACGCCATATGCATTTTGGAACGCGTAGCTGTTGCCACGGCAACCGAAAACGAAGGAACTGACGTCGCGTGACGGCGACGATCACGTCAGCGTCTGCTCTCATCTGGGCTGGAAATGGAATGTCGCCGCCCGGCCTGGACAAAATTCAGTATGAGTTTTACAAGAACCTCAGTACCGTCAGCCTACTGCATGCAAGCCGAGCTCGTGAACAGGGACATCACGATCAGCCCACTTTGTGCACCACAACCAAGCGAACAGGGAGACAGCAATCATTACTGTCAGCCTACAGCATCTATTAATAGATAAATATCCCCCCCCCCCCCCATCTTTCTCCAATGAGCGCGTATAGGGCCGAATTGCGACAGCTTTATCCACCTCAAGCCTTCTGATCTCATGCTGTAGTGTAACGTTTTGGTGCAAACTCTGTCGCGCTAGGCCTAACCCATTATCCATTCTTCGCTTCATATGCATACACTGCCGATACCAATTCCTTTCTTGTCTTCAACTATGATGTTGTTAACTCGCATTTATTTTCCGACCCAACCTGATCTCTTCAGTATGCCTACTTTATCCCTGCCACAGCGACTGCATTTTATAGAGCGATAATCAAGACGCCAAAGCATTGTACGATGTCAGCACGGGTCACTGAACCCCAGATAAGAATTTCCAGATCCCTGCATTATGCGTCATCTTTAGTACTTTGAATCGCTTTTAAACGTTATATCCTGCCAATAAAACTGCACCAATCCGTCTTTCCGTCGGCTGGCAGCGTTACCGTAAAGCTAACGTCAACCCCTGTCTTCAGCCTCCACATTCTGCCTATTGTGTGAGCACAAGCTTGATACACTTTTTATAGGTAATTTCTCAGGTGGAGCCAAAGTACTACACCATTGTGTTCACATCCAGTGGGTGCAGCAGCATTGCTCCTGTGGCCACTAGAATAAGGCTGCACCCCGGGCCTCTTTATGTAATTCGACGGACACGTGGCTGTTAAAGCGAAAGCTTTGCCAGCCCCGTAACTCCAAGGAGAAGTAAGTGGGGTTGTCACAACACGGTACCAATAACCAGCTGTTCGTCGTCATTACTACGAAGCCAGCTGGCGCGTGTAGAAAGAGACGGAGTCCTTCTGATAACATGCGTGCAAGGAGATCAGTAACGAGAGTATATATGGTCATTTTCCGGCGTTCTCGTCTAGTGTGCCCTCGACGAGCGTGCTTGCTTTTTTCTCCCCGCATTCACGTGTCAACATACAAATGAAGAGTGGACGGTCCACATCTCCTAGGCTTTGTCCACAGGAAGACGTCTCCTTTACTTTATTTGCAAACGTGGGCATTCTTAGAGCAAGTCTCGATTTCATCGGTAACGCGACACAGCCGCTAAAGTGCACTTCGAAATTTTGCTCAGCATCTGAGATGAGTGTTACGTGCCGACGAACGAGCTTAGCGAATGAATTCCAGCGTTTTAGTGTTTGTTTAAGCATGGGAGTGGAGGCCGTGCCGGCGCTGCTAGGTGCACTGAGAACAGGGTCCTATGGTCTTAGCGGTCGTGTTTATGGCTTTGCATTGTCACATATCTGCAGTTTTAGATGTATCCACAAAATATTGTTACGTGGATGCACTTAATGTAACAGCACTGCGATGGGCTGAACTCGGCGCTGAGACTTTAGTAGCCGTGCAGTGTCCACTCTGTGAGCGTCGTCGTCTTTCTCAACGCTTTGTCGTCGTCGTCTTCGTCAGTGAGCACATCACTTTGGTACCGCGTTTCCAGGTAACAATATTATCCCTGCGCAAATTTGGTCATTCGAGAGGCGACAGGCAATGTAATGAGTAGGCAGCGAAAGGCGTAATGTCATATATTTGTTGATTTTTTATGTACTTTGTCGACGCGGCCATGCATTTCTACTTGTTAGTGAGGCATAGGTCGCAACAAGTTCAAATCATGGTGGTCATTTTTTGTTCTGCTTTCTTTCCAAATGACATCGACTTCAATATTTCTGGACATTGCAAGAGCCGGAGTGAGGCGCGTACATGCAACATCTATCGTGAAAGCAAAGCACCTGTTTAAGAATGCCGTTTTTAATCAGAAATCTTAAAGTAAACGCTGGAATAGAGCTTATTTTTGCCGATTCACTGACAGTCTAAAGGGGTGGAAATAATCAAACATGGAGGTGTTTGCGACAACTACCAGTGTCGCCTATGCGTTGGAACTCAAATTGTGCTCGTATGGCTGCAGACTTCTATGATGCGTTTAAAGGCATGTTGTCTTCATCTAAGCTCTTGCTACAAATTGTAATAGAGGCGCAAATTAACAATACAGACTATCTCCGGGAATGAACTCCCAGTGTACTTACCGATCTTCCGATGACACTGCAAAGAAAACAAATTAGAGGAAGCCTGCGCTTCCTGCATCACTAATTCCTTGTCGAAATTTTTGCTATAAGTGCCATAACCAGCAGTGACAGGAATAACAATAATGAAGAGCTCTGAAAAGTGCATACGTATAGGAATAACATTCACAAAGAGCGCCGAAATGGTCACTTGATTGATGTCAATTCTGGTGCATTGGCAGCTGTTATTAGTTTCTTCCCCCCAACAGCATACACACGATGCGTAGCTTCTGGCTTGTACAGGATTGAAGAGGCGTATTGAAATTATGTTCCCTGCATTGCAGCTACTAATGCAGTTGCATTAGGATTGTCATGATGTCGGTAATTGTGCTGCGTTAGTGGCTTCTATGTGATGCCTTGATCAGCCATGATGATCTCATCAGACGATAATGATGATGATCAGATGGTGGGCTAGTAGTAGAGGACACCCTCTGTTGGCTTGTAGGAGAAAGGAGGTTAGAAATGTAGGCCACTTGTGGGCCACAAACGAAATGACTCGGGAAAAAATCGAAATGAACAAGAATGACTGAAATGAATGATAAAATGTGAATACGAATTTATATTCACTAAATTTCGGTACAAAAGCTAAGACTCTCAAGCTTCAACAATGCGAAAGCTATAAAACGGCAATGAGTCATGAGTCTTGATTAAGCTTAATGTTTGCACATACGTAACTTATAGTACTTTACTTGTTAAGTGCTGAGTAATGCTACGCTGTACGATGCATACGAGCTATGAGTATTGATTATGACTAATCAATGAGGTTAGATGTTTTGATATCATAGCTGCATACATATATCTTCTTACATAAACTATTACACCGTACACTGAATTGTTGACGGTATTGCAATTACGCTTCAAATTGCCGGCCATGGGCGCCATCGGTACCGGCATTTATGCTAGTGGGACATACAATGCATTCGCATTAGAAATAGGAATAAAAGTGTAACAGAATGTATCCGATATGTAAAAGAAATAAAATTGCAACAGGATCATGAGAGCAAGAAAGGGAAATAAGAAATAGAACACATTGCCGAGTGAACGAAACATTCTACCGCGATTGCTCGATGTCAACCCTACTGATCGCCTCTAAAATTTATGTTTACTTTTTGTGTAGTGATGGAACTGAAATGTACTGCATATGATTTGAACCGCCCCAGAACAACAAAGAAGATCGTGTGATGCCTAACGCAGAGAAAGTGGAGCGAATAATCATTTTTCACATTTCATTTGGCAACTCAAATATTAGTGCTTTTCCCACTCTGCGCCCGTATGCTGCCAGCGACTGACATATTGACGAGATTTCACAGGAATGGGACACAGCCAAACGTTACGTTTACCCGAATGCAGCTGTACTGCAGCCCACCTGATTCACAATGATTCTTTCGACTCCGCACTTTAAGACTGCCGCTTGCTACGTTTCATTGTTGCGTAAGCCTAAACAGCGCAGTCATCGTCCATGGCAAATCAAATATAGCCTATAATTGCTTGTCTCATCGACATCCCTTCTAATCTTTTACGCCTACCTGAAGAAAGCTCATCAAAGCTATTGGAGACGTAATTGATAGGTAATGCGTTCGCGGGTAAAAATAAACATTAAATCATTTGTAGACATTTATTCGTCTCTGACAATTGCATTTCTGATTATTAATGAATACGAAAGGGCCAGCCGTGAAATAATTTGTTCAACGGCTCTTATCATGCCCCTGGAATATGCCGTTTTCTTCGATTGGCGGTGCCAGTACGCCACCGCGCGCCCAGATTCTTGAAAAGATGACTTCACTTCAGGTATATGCGATGCGGTACCTGACATACAACGCCCCAGCGTTGAAGGCGGGCTATGAACGAAACGCACCTACATGGCTCTGGAATAATATGCATACTTATTCTGGCCAACGAACGAATCACTTATTATGGATGTTTTGTGGTCATCCCTCGTAATACGAATGAAGAAAGGAAAAAGTAAGAGACCGCTTAGAATCGTGTCGATATTCTGGTGTTGCTGCTCGACTAATGGCTGCATGGAATTGCGGCCACCGTCAACGCATGTTTTTGATGTATTGTACTGAAAATTTAAAAACTAATTGAGGTTTCTGTCTCTACTAAGTATGCCTATTTTTTGACTGCCAATTGGACTTACTAACCAGAGGCCACAAAATTGAATAGTGCGAGCCCTAGCTATCGTGGAAGTCGATAAAAAGTTCTAGTTTCCCTAAAACACTTGTATTCTACAAAGAAGAGAAGGTACTGCTGAGCAAAAAACGTAATGAAAAATTACTCTCAATAAAAATACTGCACACCCGACTCTTTATATTTATTAGACTATTTTCATTTACATTTAAATACTACCCGTATATAAATTAAAGGGCAGAACACTACGAAGTGTTGATGCGTCACTCTGTATTAATAGAATTCTAGCTGGATAAGGAATACTTCTCGTCTCCCATGAACCACAATGCGGCGCTCTCTGCATCATCCAGCATCTTAATAATGCTGAATTTTGAAAATGCACACTATATTTTTTTGGTGAGAGACTCCTGTATTGACGACACCAGGTCACGCTCAGTCAGTAGTGGTTGATGTCACAGGCGGCCGGTAAGGGGTGTCGGGTTGTCTCCAAGCCTCCCTTTTTTCCGAAGTTCGCGCACGCACTCTAAATGGCTTATAAGTTAATCAATGTTGCCACCCAGCGCTCCTGGTAATGGCCATGCTGACGGAGGCTATTGATTTTAAGTGAGCGTGGGGTCGTTAGCCAAACGAAATTGAAAGGGGTTGGTATGCTGGTCATATAATAACCATGTGTGGAAGGTAAACAAGGCCCGTAACAGTGCGTTGGCACCACGCTGTTCATTTGCGGGCATGCGACAGTTTCGTTACTGCAGCCTTAGAGATACATTTGCCAAACTCACCCTTCTCGGCGCTCTCATCGGATAATTTCTCGCTATCTGAACAGGTTGAAATGTTTTTGAGACAAACAAAATGACATCGCTCACAGAATTATAATACGATGCCCTGATCCACACTCTTTAATTTAAAAGTGCGGCTCTATCGCTTTGAATGCCCATACAAACTAGTTACAATTAGCAGAAACCTTGTAATTATTTTCAACACTTTAATCACAGTGCGACAGAGGAGTGTCGTCCGTCACTCTTTGAAATCTGAAGAGAGAGTTTATATGAGCAGGGATATAAATACGCAACAAGAGATTATATTGGCAATTGAATAAATAAAAGTTGGCAGAGGCTTAGCTTGGTTAAGCCCGGTAGGTTGCCAAAAGCATCCTTAGCAGTAGGCGGAATCGTAGTCATGAGCACCACCGTCTCTCACGGACGGCGCGAGTCGGTCGCCGCTTTATACACCTGTATAACGTCACAACACCTGTGGCGCTCCTGGCGAAGAGAGAGGGAGTTAGGCCGCCGTTCTGCCGTCTCTCACGGACGGCGCGAGTTGCGTCGCCCAGCTTTGAGGCGTGACGTCATAACACCTGTGACGCTCCTGGCGGAGAGAGCGGCAGTTAGGCCGCCGTTCATGCGCACCGCCGTCTCTCACGGACGACGCGAGTTGGTCGCCCAGCTTTGAGGCGTGAAGTCACACAGAGGTCATGCGAAAGGTCATTTCATGTGCACCGCCGTCGCACCGCAAAGGTTTGAATGTGAAAGTAGTATTTATTTCGCAATAATAGCACGTATGCACTCAACATAAGGAAAATTAGCATTTGAAGTTCTGAACACAGGAGACAGAACTATAGACGCTACGTTGGGAGACTTGAGTAGGGATGTTTGATAGTTAGTACGCTAGCACCGCTGATGGTGGGCATACGTAGATGCGAGCGGATCGTAAATGGTCAAGCGTAAGAACACTGCAAGCAGGAGCTCGGAGTGGCCGAAAAAGCCTTCACCAAGAAGTCACAAGATTTCAGGTTCGCCGAAGACTGCCACAATGCAGCTGTGTGGCTGGGCAGATTATAGATGCGTGCTCTGGTGTTCGACTGGAAATTAGACTGACATGGGTTTTCCGTTTAGTAGGTTTCTCTTTGATGCTTGCCGTTTGCTCAATTGTCTTAGGGTTGTATAAACCGTTGCTTATCTTGAAAAGGATGCCGAAGAGAGACGCGCCCTTATAGGGAATATTTTTAAATGTGTCCCAATAAACGCTCACTATTCGGGCGCATTTAAAAATGACAGAAGTAAGGCGTGCCGCTCTAAAGGCATCCCCATTGAGGTAAAGAACGTTTTAAAATTTTGCTCTTACTGTCTTCTGCCTTATCGCTTTCTTCCTATTTCTTTTTCTTTTAAATTGTGGAATTGACTGGACTGAAGAGTGTTGGCAGAGGCCAACGATGTACCATCGACGTTCGAGTAGAAAATGGTCCATGAAAGCACCGATAGCAGGTGCGCATCCATATTAACAATACTTTGCTGAAAAAATATACTCTAAATTACGCAATGGGTTTGCAGACGAAATAGCCTGATTTTCCCGCTGGATGGCGTTGATTACTGCGTGGTGCCTATTTTAATATTCCCGTATTCCAGAAAAAGCTTGGCCAGGCAATATTAATAATAATTGGTTCACAGAAAAGGAAATGCGCAGTATCTTGCACACTTGTTGATTGATTGATTGAATTATAGGAAGGGAAAGGTGCGGTAACTGTTTCACTTGTTTTCTGTGGACACCTCAACCGCGTCGTAAGGGAAGGGAGGAAGGTGGGAGTGAAAGTGGAGAGCGAGAAAGAAGAGTCGTAGTGGAGGGCTACGGAGTAATTTCGACCACCTGGGGAGCACACTTGTTACGTGGACAGCTGAATCCCGCCGTAAAAGAAGAAAGGGGAGAGGGAAGTATATAGGGAGAAACATGAGCCATAGTGGAGGACTACGGAGTAGTTTCGACCACTTGGGGATCATAACGTGCGCTGACATCGCACAGCACACGGACGGCGCTTCGTTTCGCCTTCACCGAAACGCAGCCGCCGGCGGTCGGGATCGAACCCTGGAACTCTGGCACAGTAGTCGGGCGTCTTACCACTGCACCACTGCGGCTTTCTTTTTTCTTTTTTTCTTTATTGCCAGGTCTTGACACATTGCATCTCACGAGAACCAAATAAACAAACATCACATAAATGCTATTTACATACGACACACTAAACTCCAGGCGTACAGAACAAAGGCTCTAGCCTTGAGAGCCACTCGGGAGGTTCTGCTGTAGCTTTCTGGATTGCCAAAAACCTGTCCACGCTTTGCCGAAAATAAATTCTGGCAGGCCGTTCATCTTTATCGCAATGGTAACCCGCGATTCTTGCGCGCCATATACAGTAGAGGCCCATGAGCATAATAAAATCAAATAGTACCCCCATCCTCACTTTCTACGCGTAACTACCGGATGCCATGCTGGTCAAGCGGATAATCTTTCATTAGCGTTCTTTGTAATTCATCCCAAAAGTATACCCCTTCCCCACAGTGTAAAAAAAAAACATGGTCTATTGTTTCTGGCTTCCTACATATTAAACAGTGCGATCCTCAGAGTATATTTAACCCCTTTTCGTCCAAAAATGTTTTAACCGGCAAGGTTCTCGTGTGCCATTTAAAAACGAAGTTTTTTGCTCCTGGCGTCACCTTTTACTCTTTTTAACACAACTCCACCTGGGCCTCCATTTTACAAGGTCATGCACGAAGGCACAGGGAATATAATGTCACACAATGCACGATTCTTTCGTTTTACTGTTGGCAAATAATCACTTGAAAACTGCCCTGAAAGGAACCAAACACTTGCTACGACTTCTCTATAAAAGCCACCTATGGAAAAATCTTCAGTTGAAACAACGTACTCCGGTAGCAGCCTCCTCAGTCTGACTTGGCATACGGTGTGTAAGAAAAGGACGGTCGTACGTGTCTCTAAAAAACAAAAAAACGACTTACAAGCTGTCGCTAAAACAGGTGGCCCAATCCTAGCACACCATCTTTTGCTCGTCTGAACAAGTTTGTCCGGCTTCAGCGCTCCCATTCAGACTCCCAGACAAATACGGCGAAATTCCGGTGCAACTTCTGAATACTTTGCTGATAAAGAACATATTGCAAACTGTGGCCCTGGCAAAAATATATAGGTTGGTCCCTCTTCATTTTTGAGTCCTTTATCACTTTAGCTTGACCTCTCCAATACGGTAAGCCATAAACGGAACTCCCAAGTGGTGTCGTCACCCAAGGCACACTGGCAAACCGTTCGGGCCACCTTCCATGCCAAAGTCCGAGCCATTTCGAGCAGCTAACTCCACTACCAGTGGTGTGACTAAATTAGCGCACAGACTTCACAGCGTGGCATATGCCCCCCTCGGTAAAAACAGCGATGTCGTCTGCTTACGCTAAAAGCTTTACTTCGGCTGCTTGAACCTTGAATCCCTGAATGCTATTATTCATGAGCATCTTCAAACAAAGGGTCCCTATATAGATACAAAATAAAAGAGGGCTGAAGGGACAGCCCTGGCGTACGGAACGCTGGACACTGATGGGGGGGCCCCTAAATATTTGTTAAGAATCAATCTCGTCGTTCAGCTTCGCGCTCACGCCCTCACTGACAACCGAACCGACATTCACATGGTCTAAAATAGCAAACAACAGTTCGCGAGCGACACAGTCAAGTGCCTTTGCTAAGTCGATATGGAAAAAGGCCACCCGACAATTACTGTCATCCCAGTATTCTAGTACACTGCGCGATTTATGGATATTGGTGAAAATGGAGCGCCCTTTTATCCCACACGTCTGATGAGGCCCAACTATGTCTCTAATCCCGGTCTACAACCTTCGCCCTAGAACCAAATTTTTTACTTCACGTTTGTGAGTGCTATTTGCCGGTATGCAGTAAGAAGTCTTAACTAACCACTGCGGTGGGGCTTGGCTAGATATGTAGTTTCAAAAGTTGGAGGGCCATGCTCTTTGAGTTGACACCTGCGCCGCTGTTGCGGTGGCTAGGTCATGGTCGCTTGCGCCATCTTGGTATCGTTAAACCGCCCATGAACATGTCACTCGGCTTCTAGTACAGCTTGCTCACGTCTACACAGATGTAAAGTCGACGAGCGTCTTCCGCGTCACTCTGCACTGCGTCACTGCAGCTTCAGGGCCACCCGCGTGAACTTTGTTCGGGTGCTTATTTGGTTTCCAGCAGACCACATAAACAATTTGGGATCGAACTTCCACTTCGGAGCTGCAGCCGCTCGTGGAGGCGATCGAAAGAACTGAGCGCTTATGGCGTTTCGCTTTATCCAAACACTGCGACAGCCGCTGGGGACGAACAAGTGAAGCGCTTTGGAAATAAAAGTAGTTCTTGTTAGCCACACTACTTCACTCAAGGCCGATGCAATGCTGACAGTGCGCAGCTGGTTGGGAAATAAACGAGAGGACTTTATTATGAAGTAGATGTGCCGAAGATCGCGATGAAGATGTTGATCAGTCCGTACTTTTTCTCTCTTTACAAAAGCCCAATCATCGAAGTCATGTTTTCCAGCATCAGCCATGAATACCAGCCGATCTGCTACACTGAAGCTTCGCCTTAGGCAGGGCGAACACCATGAGATTCATACCCACTAAATGTCGAGGCAGGATTAGTTGCCAGCTCATCTCGGAGCTCTTGTAGAAACAGCGTCGAAGGGTAAAACGTTGGGAAAAAGAAGACTGATGCTAACAATCGTTAACAGTGCGTACTCGTTAGATGTCTTGCCAGTTAAATCATTCTGGCCTTTTCTTTTACGTGTTTTTGCATTTAAGGCGCACGTAATCTGTTTATGGTATATTTCACGTGCAGTCCTGTCACTCTCCCATTGCCGTGGAAGGTATTAAAACGAATTAAGGTGACTACGTTGAGAACGCGCGAGATGTATTGTCCGTTATATCTTCACGCGTTTTACCGTGTGGAATGAACTTCTGTAGCGCGAATATATTTTAAACGCACAAAATCTCACTCACCGCTCATGTTTTTTGCCTATCCGAGAAGCCTTCAGATACAGTGAACAGTCTTCTTCCTCTTTGTCGAGAAGAGAAAAGGCTGTGATGAAGATGATGGTTAATTCCCGCTGATTGCAGGGAAGGGAAAATGGCACAAGGATAGCAAAGGAAAAAAGCTGTAAGCGATGCTTTAAATATTTGGAAACGATATTTACCGAAGTAATTTAAAGCATACGAGTAGTAGTGCTTCATGAACCGTCGTCAAAGCTAGAATATTTTAACTGCCTGCCTGAGGACTGAATAAAATTCGACGCTCTTTTGATTCCAATAATTCCGGCCAACCTCTCTGCCTTTCATTTCAATAAACCCTACTATCGGCGTTCCTTCAACTCCTCTTGAACCAGAGCCAGCTATATACTTGTTAACATTTCACTACTCCTGCCAGGACACCGCACTGGGTATTCCCCGATAGATTTCGCACGTGCTGGCAGCTCGCTCCGTCATTCAGCATTGTACATTCCTTGATGGTGGATTGAAAATATTTTCAACTATTTTCATAGAATGGAATAAAATGTTATGTTCCAGCCATCCTTTCTAGAATGCTGGTTATACTGCAACGTCTCCCAACGCAGCTCCAATTGTTTTTCTAACCAACGTGCATACAACCCTAACATTTTTAAGAAACTAAGCTTTTTTCGCATAAAGTTTGTAAATGACAGCAAATATGGCAATGGCACCAATAGATCATAATGAGCTATAAAATGTTTTGACTAGAGAGGCAACTCAGTCGAAAACAAAAACGCATTTCTCCCTGAATCTCGGCCGCTGGACATTTCATATCACCGTGTCTTTAACTTTTTTTTTTTATTAGCACTCAGTGTCATAAAATTAGAGCACAAAACTCACAATTGAATGAAACCCCGTAAACAACATTGTCATTAGCGCTACAAACAAAAGCATTTTTCGTTTCCAATATGTCAAATAATACTTAAACATAGATGTTTAGTACCAATTAGTCGAAGCTGAAAGTAAGAACCTCATGTCTTCAAACTTACAGCACAAATCATATGCCACCGTAAAACCCAGCAAACATTATTCTAACTTTTGAGGTAAAACATGGTTCAACGGTGCCGCGCTTAATTACTGCTGAAAATAACTTTGAGACAAAAATAAGGTACAGCACAATTGGCGTATGAGTACTACCAGGAGCAATTCTGTTTACACCCTGTATCAGAGCTCTTTGCAGCATTTATAAGGCTACGCCGAGTACTGACGAGAAGTTGTAATGCTGCGGATTGTAGTGCCAGTATCCAATGGCTATATGAGCAAATGAGACCGGAGACCAGAGGCCACTGTCATTCATAATGTTTTTGTCGAATATTTTAACCTTTTGATTGGGCGAAAGAAATACACAAAAGGAAGCTTCGGGGAAAAAAATCCTATGGGGGCATCTTAGCAGCCTAAAGTGCACTAGGCGAAAGCCTTTCTCGCACCACTTCAACTGCCAATGTCTGCCAATACGGCCTTGCTTTCGTCCCAGGCGAAGCATTGCGCCATCGCACAAGCTTTCGTACCGCTTCTCTCGCCTTAGTTCAAGGATAATACTGGAACCGCTGTTTACGCACTCGTACATTGATTTCCGCCGTTTGGTGTCGGGGAATCCGCCTTCCTGCGCTTCTCCGAAACGTTTGGTGCGGAATCACTGGGCCGCTTGGGAGCCACTTGATTCACTCACTCGACTGCAACGGCACGTCTGGCAAAGGAGATCATCGCTGCGCGTACTCCGCAGGACGGTGCAGTTGACGTCACTGTTGCTACGCGCAGCTGCGACGGTGTTTCGGCGCCGCCACCTGTCGCTGAGAAGCGAGAAGTGTATGCGCATGTGCGGCGGAGAGTCACAGCTGGCAGTGTTCAGCCTTTGGATCTAATTAAGGGATGGTCAGAGCGAGGGTGAGCACTTAAAGGCTTTCCTTAAAAATTTCGGACGAATATGGCATATCTTCATGAGGAAGTAAGAGCCCGCTTGAACATCCGGTTACGACTGATGATTGAATGCGAAAATGATTGCATCACATCAGGAAAGAAGCCAGGCCTGGACGGTTTGTGTGAATCCATTATATAAGTATTTTAAAGTAATTTTGACCATTATTTCATGAAACGGTGATGGGGCTTTCGATGATCAGTCTAGTCATTTGTCCTTTTCTACATCACATACCGCATTGAAACTCAAAAGTGACGACCCTGTGTAGCGATTATTCGTGAGATTTGCAAGGCGATTAGTGTGGGTAATGCGAAATATCATAACGCTATGGAAGCTCTAGCTTCTAGTAAGGCTTCATTAGACGCGTGGAATCAAAGGCTGCACTATAACAACTAATATTAACATTGCGCACAACATGCTGCAGTGTTGTGATGTTAGTAAAGATTGCATAGTGATGTGGCAGCTGACGTTGCAAAGGCGTTCGACCACGTGTCGCATCTGGTTCTCTTTTCCATACTTAAGCATTGCAACGTGGGTAACGCTGCAGTGGAAGACATCAAAATGGCACTCGCAAACAGCCCAACGCGTATTAAAGTGAACACAAAGTGTCTGTGCACTCCTTCGTAAGACCTGGATTCTTCTTTTCATATTGAGGTTGGCTATTCTTTCGTGTATAGCTTTAGGTAAACTAATTAAACTAAGCTACAACAAGAATAGAAAAGTTTGACAAGGGCAACAAGCTCCAGTGGAACTATGTCGCACGTAGCTTAATCAAGTCAGCCTGAAGCCGTTCTTTTGGAGCGTCGGATCCATACGGTGCTCGTGAATTCGCAATGCCCCAAATTGAGTACATAGCTGTTCGGATTGTGAGGGACACTTTTTGCGTGGCTTGGAAGATGGCATGTGTTTCCAGTGCAGTGAAAGCGGATAGGTCCCTAAAGATACTGCTGTATCAATATCCATGATGTCAGTGTTCGCGTTTTACTAGCAAAGACATACGATTCGGTATTGCAGCGTGCAGCGCGAGCGTATATGTTGATGTCTGCGGAGCGGAGTTTGAAGTAGCGTGGCTTGTACTCATGGCGTTTGCTTACGTGAAATTGAAGGTTCATATCCTTGTGGATACCGGTGGATGTGATGGTGGGAAAAGGGCAGGAAAAGGTGGCTAATTTATCTTTTCTTTCAGCGTTCAATAGCCCGTACGAGTGGGGTGGACTTGAGCGTCGAAAAAAAGAGGTGCACCACTTTTTTGGCAGATTAGAGATGCTCGCGCACTCGCAGAGCAGAATGCAGCGCTTGTCACCACAGCTGCACTAGTGTTCTGTGCCTAAGATGTTCTAGCTTAGAGCAAATAAATTGATAATAAATTGGCTGGCAGGAGAAGGAAGGCGCAATATCTGCCGCACTTTTTATTGCGCAAGCACTACTACTCCAGGTCTCAGCCCCTTCGCGCAGCCGCGGCCGGTAGCTAAGGGGACGTTTAGAGCAGCTGCAGATGGGCTCCAAGCTCAAGTCGTCGCGTGGCCGCGGCCGGTAGCCACGGTGCGCCGCAGATGGAGAGGCGCCGCTGCCGAGTGGGGGCGCTGCCGTCGCCATGAGCGGTGCAGAATAAGAAGAAAAGGAAAAAGAAAAGAAGAAGAAGGAGGAAAGAAGACGAAAAAGAGAAAGAAGAAGGAAAAGAAGACGAACGAACAGCAGGAGAAGCGACGTCGGCTTTGCTTACGCAACCTACCGGGTTTAACTAAACCCCAGCTATTTTTCTCTGTGCAAATCTGAACCATGCTTCCTGAATGGCGCCATTTCTTATCTAGTCTCAATATCAGAGGGAAGGACGCCGTTTGCTTTGATTCCGTACGTTCATGGTTTTGCCCACCACCTCAAGAAGAGCGACGCAAAAGCTGGCGTAATAGTGCTTATGTCAGCACCTAACAAGTTAAACAGCGTGTGCGTCAAGCTCAGCAATAAGCGAACGGGAAAAAATGAATGCCAAAAGAAGCGCAAGGAAATACACGTGAAATGTGGACAAAATGTAGTGTATCAGTCAAACATGGCGCTGTTTCGATGCACGGCTCAAAAGCACAAAATATCCCTAAAAGGCGCCATCAGCCGTGAAGTGGCAAAACACTGCCGAGAGCATGGATGTGTTTGAACGCCATGCTCAGATCAACGGACCAGGTAAGTTCAAGGGGCCATTAATATACGGCAAAAAGGCAACGTAGTGCGCCAGCATACTTTTTATAGCACTTCGGGACAGCGAAGTTGTTCATCTATGTGTGATGACACAGGCTTCTGCCACATTTTTATCTTGTCTTGGTTTTATGTTTGTGGATCTTTCCTTTTCTTTTTGGTACGAGCGAGGGGTATATAATTGATGAACGTGCAATAAAGTTTGGTTGTTAGTCAGCGTCTATCTCCACTCCTTCGTCTCTTGTTAGCGCTCGTGTTAACTTCAACAGCCAGAGCTCAAGCACAATCATAGGGTCGAAGGGAGAACACGGACACCACACTAGCGCTTGTGGTGTCTGTGATTGCGCTAGACCTATGTCTGTTGAATGTAAACACCAACTCGCCAAGCTTTCTGTGTTAATGCCGGTTTTAGCCACAAGATACAGCTGATTTACTTTACCCAAAAAACAAATCAACTAAAAGCATTTAACTCCTTTACAAACAATCCCAGGTAGCGCAGAATATTGGGGCCCAGTAGGTCGATGTAAGCATGTTGGGCTGGGGCAACCATAATAAACCCTGCATCGATCCCCGATGGGGCAAAAGTGGGTAGGCCCCATTTGGGGATGCCCCTGTTCCTGCCGCATGGTTCCCATAGCGGCATTGCTCAGGCTAATGCAGACCATAGCCTGCATCCAGACCAAAATTTGGGTCCCTGGTCGGATATTTTAGAGCAATCCGACCTACATGTGGCTTCTTTATGGGAAAGCCCTCATAGATTCGAAATCAGGCAGCCCCCATTAAACCTTTGTGGGACCTACATCAGCCGTAGTGGGGCAAAAAAAAAAGATATGCCCACATGCTGCCCCAATTGGCCCCTTTTAGTTTACTTGAGGGCAAGTGTAATATGAATAAAAGCTCAATTTGGGCAAGCCCTCGGGAAGCCCAAATTAGGCAGCCTTAGCTAAACCGTTTTAGGTCCACATCGGTTGTAATGGGGCTGGAAGGCGGGAGTGCCCGAATGATACCAAAATCGGTCTCTTGTGAAATATTTGGAGGCACATGCAACAGCAAGTGGGCTTTAGGTTCACAAACAACAACCAGACCAATTGGGGCGTCCCACACAAAACCGCTGTAGCTCCCACATGGGCCGTAATGGGGCTAGAAGACGTGCGTGCAATTGCGCAATCATTCTTTCCAACCTTTATTTGTGTTAGCTGTTGGCCTAAATTACTATTATAGATGATTTGTATAACACTTGTTGCGATTTTTAGTCGGCTAGAAATATTACATGGCTTTAGCTTTCACGCTCATGCAAATTGCGCTAAAATTACTAAAACATACTGATTGCTAACTGTTGCTCCTTATGTAGTTGCTGTGGACAGCCTGCATGCAACTCTCAACACAATATTACTGTTCAGAACACACATCTCCATAACCTGAACAAGATGTACATGAAGTGGTTAGGTTAATGTTATGAATTATTGTAAAATTTAATATTGTGGCTGTTTAGAAAGTGCAGACATGCATAAAATAGTTAATTATGTGCATAAATATTGATTGGGAGAACTTGGTCCAGGGTTTCCCATCAATTACCTTCGTCGGACCCCTATGAGAATAATGTGGGCAAGCCCAATTGCGGCTTGCGCTATAGAACCCGCATCGCTCCTATGTCTTTATTTGAAGGGCTAACCGAAACAAAAAAAATGTTCGTTCATGCAGAGCGGCTGCCCAAATCAGTCCAAAATAGGACCATAGGGGGGAGATGGAGGGATGCGCGCTTTTGGCAATGCGGGAAAAATGTGGGCTGCCACAAGGGCTGCCTGCATCGGTCCCTAGTGGGGCCCATCGGGACTTAGTCGACAGCCCCCTTCAGGTCTAGGTCGGCCCCTCTTGCAGCAGCCACATTGAGCCCACCGGGGCTGTCCTGCATTGCCTACATCAGACCCACCGCCCCCCCCCCCCCCCCCCTCCTTTCATAGCCCACTTTGTGCTACCTGGGATGTGCATCTATCTAAATGCGACACTTTCAAGAAAAACAATACGAGGCATTGTCAAACACTGCTTGTGAACGTATTAATAAGCTTAGGCGAAGTTAAGGTCCGCCTATAGTTTTTGTACTCTCTCTAGATGCATTTTATTGTCTGGGAGATATCATGCATGGGCACAAGCATCCGGTAACTGGAAGCCTTGGCTGTCACGTTCAAAAAGAAGAAAAAGATATACCGCATAGTGCCTGATATTTATTTTATATATTAATCGGGCCAAACGGTCTGTGCTAGAAGGGCTGAGAACATCAAGCTGCCAAGTTGACCTGTGATTTCTTTTATACCATCCATGGGCAAGCCGCGCATAAAAAAAATAAAGGTAAGAAAAATCTTGCTTCATAGGTTAGAAAAATCTTGCTTCATTCATTACCCGAACCCGTGACCTGTAAAGAGAAAGACGGAAGATGATTAGGCTTCTTTTGGGGGCGAAACGAACTTAACTCTTGCATGACTGCTGAGTGTTATGCCAAGACAAATGAAAGTAATTTTATTATAGTTTGTGTGCCTGCAATCGTACCAGAGCACCTTGAGACTTGGTTGTGCGAATTGCGATTCGCGTAAAATGTAAAAAGGTGCGTTGTCCTTGCTTACCAAATTAAAGATCCTGTAAATCGTTCTCTAACATTTCAGCAAGAAATGGTCCCTCAAGTGAAGTCTTTAAAATACGTGCCTGTCATTTATGACGGTAATCTGACATGGAGGGTTCGCTTGAGCCTCTTGCAGCGAAAGGGGCCGTGGGCATGTAGATCAGGTTAAGTAATCCCTGTTCTGGAGTGCGCAGAAATGCGCTTCTAATGATTTATGTTGTGTATGTTTGAACGATTAAGAATTTGTATCCGTGCTGCTTTCTGGTTTCCTTATTAATAAATATCGCCCGCTCATTCTTTTGGAGCGGGAGGCGATTAGCTATGCACTGGATTCCCCAAATTTGTGGGTAAAAACATACTTTGCCTCTTAATCCTAAACTACATATTTATTGTATAGACTGCAATTTTTTGCTGTTCAGACGTATCTTAAGATAGGCGAATCCCATTTGCACCACGCCATCAGTTTCTCGTTGCCAGCCGTCCTTCTTTCTTGGAGTCCACTGGCCTAGGTGTCATACCACGCAGGTAATACTGGCGTAAAATGTACTTGAACCTTTAAATGCACTCCTTTTCAATATCATTCTCTTAAAAATCAGTGAGGCTTTGGTTGAAATTG
The DNA here is from genome assembly GCF_055883805.1 of Amblyomma maculatum. Classification (NCBI taxonomy): domain Eukaryota; kingdom Metazoa; phylum Arthropoda; class Arachnida; order Ixodida; family Ixodidae; genus Amblyomma; species Amblyomma maculatum. The sequence continues at coordinate 184,717,984 of NC_139349.1, forward strand.
TCTATGATGACAATTGCCTCAATAACGCACAGTTATCGGCTTGCAGTTTAAATTATTAGAAGATCATTAATAATACGATGCCTTCCAATTACTATAACGATAGCAGACAGGTGACGCTTGTCAATGTCGTGCGAAAGCAGGCATGGAAATATACTGTCCGCTTCTAGACTGAGCTTTTCTGTTCGACTTCCGGATTTCACCCCAATTTTCCAGGCGGAGTTTCTGGCGATGGTACTTGCTCTAACTACATCCATCTTACACAGCAGTGGCTAATTACAGACTGATATTTCCTGCGCTCGTCGCTTGCTTCGAATATGAATATTGCAATCTTGAACACCTCTCTATTACTTCCCTTTAGAAATTTGAGCACTATACATATGGTGTGGCTACCAGCTGTCATAGCAATGTGGCAGTCAATGAGGTTATTGATAGCGTGGCTAAGCATTCTCTCAGCGAACCTAACATTCAATCTACGCCATAAATAACAGCAGCGCTGTTTTGTAGACGCACCTTATTAAACACCCAAACTCGATTTTTGTAACCTCTGATCATTACCTGTATCTAAGGTATTTGTGGAGCAAGGAATCAAGTCAGTCACATCGGACTGAGGTTTCACAAGAACGCGGTGCTGCCATGTCCTGCCCCTAAATTGCTAAATGCACAGGTCTAGTTTGCCGCTTATTCCCACCTGCGAACTCGGCGGGAAAACGAAAACTATAGAACATTTCTTTATGGTTTGCCGCCGCTCCACCATTAGAAGACGGAGTTTGTAAAAAACGCTGCAACAGCTTGGATTTAATTTCAGCAGCCAGATCGAACTGTCGTTTTAGCCACCATACCTGGTCACACTCACAGATCTTCTTTTACCACCATTGAAAACTTCCTAATGGAATCTAAACGCCTGCCCCGCCAGCACATTTTTTAAATCATTGGCTACAATGCTTACAGTGTTTACATTCTGCCTGCGTTATGATTTCTTTTGTTTTTTATTTTGGTGTTTCATCTTTTCGTTTCCCTCGCTCTTCCCTAGAGATAATTTTATGTTTGGCGATGTAAATATACACCTCTAGAAATCTTTTTTCTTCCCAATTCTTAGCCGATCCCCCTGTTTTGGGTATGGGCTATAAGTTTAGAGGACAACAACAACAACATATATCGTTTTTAATAGCAGCTAAAGGGCTTGAAAACTAACGTTTATTACTCGTCGGGTGGTAAAGCCGTCACCACACCCCACCTTCGGGTCCGGTTGCTCCGTAAGGTTCAGAGCGTAGTAGAAAAAATGGAGGCCTGTACATAACGCGGCATCCCTTAATGGCGCTGTTCATACAGGGCACTGCAATCTATTCTGCGTCTTTACTTTCCTATAAGCAAATTTCTTATTGTGTGTAGGTGTCCATCAAAAGGTCACAACAATACTGCGTCGTGCTAGATGCCCCAATACTGTACGCCAGTTTCGAACTCGATCGCCGGCGAAGTGTTTCGATGGAGGCGAAACGGAGAGGCTTGATTGATTTGATTTGTAGTGTTTAACGTGCCAAAGTGACTCAGACTCTGAGACAGGCCGTAGCGGAGAACTCAGGATTTTCGACCACCTGGATCATTTAGCATGCAATGACATCGCGCACCAGACGGCCATCACTCCGCTTCGCTTCAACGAAAACTCAGCCGCCGGCAATCGGTACTCCCGCATTGCGAACCGCCACCATGGTATGCGCGAACATGACGTCCGCCGCTTCGTACAGGCATTTGTTCTCAGTCGATTCGTACATTTTCTTCTCTACCTTTCTTGTACCGATGACGGCAAAGTCAACGTCCTCATTTGCCAGGCGCTTAAGTTTGCTTTGCCCCTCCCCACATCAGCCTCGACAACACAGCTATTATTTATGGGTGTCCACAACTCCCTTACAGAGCTGACAGAGGCCTATCGCATGGCTCAGCTCCTCCGTCTCTTCCGCACACGTCCGGGTCGCGCCATTCTCTCTATCCTGAAGTTCTCCTCTCTTATCCCCGTTCCCATCTCATTGTCCATTGCTTCCCACATCTCCTCCCACCTAACCGTTAATCGCCTGCCTAAAAATATGCATCCCGAACAACACCCTCTCGAAGAAAATCGCGAGCCTCCGCGCTCTAGCGTAAGTACGGACAACAACGGGTCGTGACTTATGTGGATGCCGCCTCGTACCGTTGCCACCCAGCGCGCGCCCTTGCAGTCACTGATAAGAATGGCAACTTCTACCGATGAAATGGATAGCACAGCGCAGCATTTACCAGGAGCGCCGACTACTTCCGCAATAGCTAATGGACAAGAATACGAGACGGGCTGGAAAGTGGTCACCAGCCGGAGAACGAAGAAGGAACGCGCCCAACCTACTCCTCAACTTTCACAGCAAGCACAACGTACAAGCGACTGGCAGGTGAGCTCTTCTTGCACGCCTCCTAACATTATGAACCGGGTGATAAGCGCCTCACGTATGCCACCCCTGCCGCAAGATAATATCGAGAAAGTCCTTCGCCCAAAGGGTGGCTTGAACTTACAAAAGATCCTATCATACCAGCATACCAGGTCAGAAATCACGATTGCAGTTGCCTACGCAAGTCACCCGTCGGAACGCAGCTCGTCTCTGCTTATTTCACAAGTTCTTTCACAACTTTCCAGAAGCCAACCGATTAATTCCACGTGTGCATCGCATTTCCCGCCATAACCACCGGAATGCTGTTTACCCTGAACGTGCACAATCCACCACATTCCAGCAATCATTTTTCTTAAAAACTGCCCGTGACTGGAATGACCTCTCCGCTGAAGTGGCCACCATCATGAATCACCGACGGTTCAAGACCACTGTCGAGGAAGCCTAGTCGTCAATATAATTTTGACCATTTTTCATTAATGTACAATATTTTTTGCCGTGATATCCCCACTCCTCATGTAATGTCCTGAAAAGAACCTTTGAGAAAAATAAATAAATAAATAAACAAGAACGTAAGGGCTACCCGAATAGCCAGAAAAGAGTACGCAGTCAGCGCTTACGAAACTTCCCCAACCGACACCTGCAAAGGGGTAATGAGACACATCGACACTGCCGACGATCAAAGAACGATTGAAAGAAACATTGTGAATGGCCGCAACCCCTTGGCACTAGCGGCGAAAAAAATCAAGAACTGAGGATCAGTGATCATTGTGATTGATGGTCTTCGCGTCCCAAACTTCGTTAGCTATGTACACACACTGGTACCCTGCTACTTACATCGCAGACAAGTAGACATATGCTATGTATGCGGCAAACGTGGACTTCGTGCGAACGTTTGCCCCGAGCCGGGCTCCACCGAATGCAGGGACTGCGGACTTCATAACCCCACCTCATCCCACATGAGCAATCCGAAATGCAAGCTGTGCGGGGGCTTGCACGTGACCGCGAACAAGGTGTCTGGGAGACTCTATCTTATTCCATACCTAGTACGCGCACGAATACAACGAGCGCGACTGGAGCAACAAGAGGAAATAGAGTTAGTCGAAGAAGAAAAACAGCACACGGCACGACGCCGATCTAGGTACAAGACGCCGACACGCGGCCGCTCCCGCTCTCAATCAGAGTCGCACACTTGCGAGGACGAACAGGAGTCGTTCTCAAGTGCGCTTCGGTGGAAAGGACAATGAAGGGGGTGGCGCGTGGGCGGACAAGGTCAGAGACGCTACGACGCTAACACCAAAGAAAAGTGAGTTCTGCAATACAGATAAAGAGCGAATAGCTATGTTAGAACAGGAACTAAGAGAGATAAAAGCTGCTTATATTAAGCTAACGCTAAAATTAACTGCAATGGGTAAAGCGAACAGCAGTAAACCAACGCGCACACCCGAACCATCACCCGCTATCGAAATTCCCCAACTCCTTGAGACGAAGAGACAGAGAGAACAAATCGAAAAATGCCCACCTCCTAAGAAGCGCACTCTAACACAACCGCGAACCACGAAGGACGCCACAGACGCCATAAGCGAGAGTATGAGGCTAATGCACGATAGCATGGTGCGAATGAACGAGAAAATGAACATATTTAGCACACGAGTACAGAAAATAGAAATGTATCTAAACAATACGGTAGTACCAGCAATTGCGAGGATGAGTTCTCAATACCTCGTTGCGCAAGGCGCACCTCGTGATGGTCTCACGGCAAGCGAAGGGGGCTACAACGGCCAACATGGCAGTGCCGAATAAAACACGCACTCTCCGTGTCTGGCAATGAAACTGCAGGGGGATCGCCTCAAAAAAAGGCGGTCCTCCTACAGAGGGTCAAATCAGAAACCGAAAAGCCACACGTCGTCATGCTACAAGAAACACTCAGAACCGAACTGGCCATTACGGGCTATAAGGCCGAAGCCCACAAAAACGAACAAGGAAGAGGCATCGCTTTACTGATTGGAAAGAAGATCCCGTGTATTCGACATGAGATCCGCCGCACAGCCTGCTATCTAGAACACCTCACGATCGAGATCATACCGAACGACCACGTAGAGAACAAGCAAAGCATCTTCCTCACCAATCTATACAGCAGCCCTAAGGATACGACGCAAGGGTTTAGAGGCATTCTGGCCAATATTGCGCACATCGCCAAAGATAGTCCGCCGATTGTAGGTGGAGAATTTAACGCCTCACACCAGGCTTGGCCCTACGCGTATCCTCTAGCAAGGGAAATCGTCTTCTCACGACAGCCTCCGATCTCGAATTCATGCTGATCACAGACCCGGAGACCCCAACAAGATCTGGCACTTCCACATGTCGAGACACCACACCGGACCTTACTTTCATCCGGGGCCTAGAGAAATGCACCTGGCACAACTCGGGCATGTATCTTGGCAGTGACCACTATATTCTTCGAATTGATGCAGAGATACCGGGAAAGAGGCAAAGGGAGTACAATCGTATCGAATGGGACAAATTTCGTGCAATACAGGCGCAGCCATCCAACTCATCAGGAGCAACCACAAAGCACACGATAACGAGCCGGACCAAGCAGCTCAAAGCAGACATCACAGCCTAAGAGCGAACGATTACCACGGACGTTAAGGTAGAGAGAAGGGACAGTCCACTAGCGAATATTCTCGAAGCCAAACATTTCATTCTAGCCAGGTGGAAGGGTCAACATCTTAACAGAAGACTACGAAGAAAACTTGCCGACCTCAACAAGACCATTGAACAATACTGCGTGGTCCTCTCCCGACAACAATGCGACGAAGTCTACAGCTCCCTCAAAAGGCAAATACGCAGAGGGAGTGTGTACGGACTCATAAAACACCTCTTCGACGAACACGGGAAAAAGTCCAAATTTATGCAACAGATCATACTATGTAAATTACTACACCGCGCGAAACAAACCAGTATTGCCGAAGACCTTATGGATGACCTTCCGAAGCGGCACTTACCGCTTCAATCGGAGCTACCCAGTACCTTACAAAGGAAGAACTATGATTATGCCCCAAACTCAGAGCTAGATACGAGCTTCACAGAAAGCGAAGTACGCTTTGCAATTCACGAACTGAACAGTAACTCTGCAGCAGGCCCCGATGGTATCACAAATCGGACTCTCCAAAACTTAGAGGACGACGCGATCACGTTCCTAGCGCAACAAATCAATTAAGCCTGGAAAACTGGTCAACTACCTGCAGAGTGGAAACATGCCAATACGGTCCTCATCCCAAAACCAGGCAAGCCGCTGGGACTACCAAACCTGTTGTTGTTGTGGCTGTAGGAAGATGGAAAAGAAAATGCACGGGCCTGCTACTGGCTCTGTAGCTGAGCCACCTCCGCTGCCTCTTGCGGACAGAAAAGAAAAAAGAGAAGAAAAAAGAGGGAGAGAAAGACGCGCGCCGCCACAACAGCCGTGGTCCACCACCCAAGCAGTGGCGGGTGCAATGACGGCCTACAACAGATAAAATTCGGTGGAAAGCTAGCCCCTGCAGCAAGCGGCGGTGACCTACCTGTCCCAGCCCCATCAGGGCCAGGATCATTCACCCTTCACCAACTCCTCCACGCCTACCCAACCTAAGGCCGATCTCGTGCACATCTTGCCTAGGAAAGCTAGCCGCACACATTATCCTGAATAGATTATCGGAATACGTAGAAGAAAAGGCGTACTTCGCTTACAATATGATCGGCTACAGACCGGGTCTCTCAACGCAAGAGGCTATGATACGAATCAAGAAAAGTATGTTGGATCGCCCCACACGAGACACCAAGACGCTACTGGTACCCGACGTGGATCAAGCTTTTGACAACATCCAACATCAAGCCATTCTCAAAGCCATATCTGATCAAAATCTTGGAGCACGCTTCTGCCACTACGTCAAGGCGTTTCTGGAGGATCGAACGGCCACTCTCCGGATAGGTGAGCACGTCTCGGAGAGCTTTAATCTGGGCGATAAGGGAACACCACAAGGCTCAGTACTTTCACCATTGTTATTTAACTTGGCGATGACAAAGCTTTCTCGCGCACTGGGTGAAATTGCTGATGTGAAGCACACCGTAAGCGCAGGCGATGTTACCATCTGGAGCACCAATGGCAGCATAGCGGAATTGGGAGCTCGGATGCAAGAAGTCATCATGGTTACCAAGGCTCATCTTTCACCAATGAGACATCGCTGTTCTAGAAAATCTGCGCTACTCATTTACCACCCTCAAGACCAGGGAGCCCGTCCAACGACTGGTGCCGACACCACACCATGCATAGAGATACACGACAGGGATAGAAATCGCATACCCACGGTTGACAAAATACGAATTCTAGGATTAATCATCAAGCCCCAGTTCAAGTGCTTCAACTCATTTCGAAAGCAGATACCGGGGCAGGCAAAAATATTTTCCTTCCTTTATTATTTTTATTTAATTCTATAACAAAAAAAAATGGCAGAGGCGTAGCTTGGTTAAGCCCGGTAGATTGCGAAAGCAATACCCACGGCTACGCCCAGGTTCAGCTAATGTTCGGCTGGTGGTGGTGCTTATGGATATGCTTGTTATAGTTAGACTGTGGTGGTTATACAATGATTCACTCTGGATACGACATGAATACGCTGTTCCTCCGTCTCTGTAGCTCGCTGCTGTTTCTTATGCTCATTGCGACGAGCTTCCCTAGCTGTAGGTGGCATCGTCGAAGCAGATGTTAAACCACCGGCGGAGGCACTGCCACCACTCGCAGACGGCACGAGATGGTCGCCCAGCTCTTCGGCGTGACGTCACACAGAGGTCACGCGAAAGGATTTTCAATTCTTTTAATTCTTTCTGGCCTCCAAGAATTGGGGGTCGGAAAGAAAACGTACGACTACGTAAAAGACTTCCTGTCGGGTAGAACGATAAAGTTTCAGGACATTGAATCCTCCACCGTCAAACTAGGAAGCAGGGGTACGCCACAGAGTTCGGTGCTGTCCCCGTTCCTCTTTAATGTTGCCAAGCGAAACCTCCCGGCAGAACTGAGGAAAGTGGAAAACTTGAAATTCAGCATGTTCGCGGACGACGTTAACCTGTGGGTCACCCAGGGGAGTGACGCGAGCATCGAGGAGCGCTTGCAAGCGGCGGCGGACACCGTAGTGTCCTACGCGGCCGAAAGGGGCCTCTCGTGCTCTCCACAAAAATCGGAACTGTTTATCTACAACCCGAAAGCGCTCAGGTGTAAACGCCAGATAAACATCAGCGTAACAGTAGACGGCCAAATAGTGCCAAAAGTCGGGAAAATTAGGATCCTGGGGTTGTTTCTACAAGCAGATGGGTACAACGATACAACGGTAAAGAAACTGAACGCGTACGCCCCGCAAGTCACGGGTCTCTTCAGGAGAATCGCACTCAAGGGTCGGGGCCTTAAGGAACGAAGCCTCGTGAAACTAATGCAGGCTTACATCACTAGCCGCATATGTTACGCCACACCATTCCTAAACATTAGATCAGACGAAAAGCAGAGAATAGACGCACTCATCAGACGATGCGCGAAGAGGGCTCTTGGACTACCCATCTCGACCTCGACTGAACGCCTCCTCGAAATGGGGGTGCACAACAATTGGACGGAACTAGCGGAGGCTGTGCGCATGGCGCAACTAGAAAGATTGAGCAGAACCACCACGGGCAGAACCATCCTCGGCTGGATGGGACTGCAGTCAGATAGAGGAACAAGCCACAAAGTAGACATTCTACGAAAGTGTCTCTAATATATAATAGTGCCCCCCCCCCCCCTACCTAAAAACATGCACCCTACGTACAACAAGGAGAGGAGACAAAAGAGGGCCGAGACTCTCGCAAAGAAAGAGGGGGAAATTGAAGCCGGGGGAGGTCGCCTACGTGGACGCGGCTAGCGGGAAGTCGGGGGCGGCGGTGGCTGCGGTCGTCAACGGCCGCGGAGTGCCCGCCGCCGCCGCGTCCGTTAGAAGCCGAAATGTAGAGACGGCTGAAGAAGTTGCAATAGCGCTCGCTTGCGTTGGAACGGAAGCCAGCATAGTTATTAGTGGCATCAAAACAGCTGTCTGGAACTTTGGAAAAGGGAGGGTCTCGAAGGAGGCAGCCAAAATTGTAGAGAAAGGAATACTTGAAAGAAAGATTCGAATTATTTGGACCCCCGCGCACGAGTCCGTCCCCGGCAACGAGGCGGCGCACGAGCTAGCCCGAGCTCTCTACTTCCGGGCAGCCGTAGAGCCGCCTGATTGCGATGGGATGAACGAGAGGCTGCAAACGTATAAGGAAATTTTAGAACACTACAGACTTAGCAGAAGGTCCCTGCCTCCACCGGATCGAACGCTAACTAACAAGGAGGCCGTAGCTTGGCGGCGCCTGCAAGCTGGGAATTTGCTAAGTCCCGTCTGGCTTTTCCACACGCAAGTGGAGGAAAAGGCGGACGATGAATGCGAAACCTGCGGTGAAAGGGGTACTCTGGATCACATAATCTGGCAAAGCCTTGATTCTCCTGGCGCCAAGGAAAACATAAATAGTAGAGAAGCCTGGGAACTGCTACTGCGGAGCGAATCCCCCGCCAACCAGCAGCAAGCTATCCGCCTGGCGGCTGAAGCCGAGAAGAAACACTGTCGCTTCGCCTGTCTTTAGTCGCGGAGACCCCGGCCTCCGTCCCATAGGCCTGCGTGCCGGGGGCGGGGAGTAGGGGGCCTCCTACATCGGCAAAATAAAGTTCATAACAACAACAACGCGAAAGGTCAATGGTGGCACCGCCATGGTACGGCAAAGGCTTGAAAGTGCAAGTAGTATTGCTTTCGCAATAAAAACCACTTAAACCACTTACTACTACTAATCATTTAAAGCAACCGGTCCAACTGGGCGATGCTGGACACCATCACAATCAAGATTGCAAACGCGATCAGGATGTTTCGGTGCATCATGAATAGACACAGGGAACTGAGCGAGGACAACGCCATCAAATGGTCCACGCTTTTGTACTCTCACATCACATACGTGGCTGCAATGCTCAACTGGAAAAAAGAACATCAGAGAAGGTTGAAGTACACATATATCGAGCTTTCAAGACAGCGTTGGGACGATTACATTACTCCTTAATGCAAAATTTGAGCGCAGCTCATCAGCTGTTTCAGATTTTCAATGGATTGAAGCAGTGTTCGAGTAAAACAAGTACCTGCGATTACCGACATCCTTTTATTTTTCACGCATTCCTTCTTTATGCAACACTCCACTAGCAGTTATCTATTGTCATTGGGGTAGCTTTGTTGTTGGAGAAATAGATAAATATATATGCTAGACATGCTGCACCAATGCCTGGTTCTGAAAGACGACGTTGATGCAAGTCACGGGAGGCGTTAAGAGCGAGGGGAATTGGATGTTCTCCCGCATAAGTGGTAAGAAATTCCTGCTTGCCATTACATCTCTAATAAAGTCCCCCGCTACTAACACTGGTGTGCATCGATGGGCGGTTTTGTTAGCGATGCCGGGCTGTCTAGAGAAATTGACAGGGAAGGAAAGGCATAGCGTTTGTCGCACCTATTTCTGTGGACACCTGAATGGCGCCAGGAACGCGCGCAGCAACACGCTGTTCCGCAGCTCGTTACGAGGGACAACGACGATGCCGCGAAACGCAGAAACGGGCCCCAAAAAGCTGCACTCTAAGACGTAAATGACGGATCCTGTTCATTAATCAATTTTTGTCCCCCCTGTGCGCTACTTTTGGCTAGCTTAACTACCCTTTCGTACTTGACAACAGGATCCGTTCAGCCGCTGCCATAGCGACCACTGGCTTTTACTCTTGGCTTTTACACTCGCTCGTCAAATCCGTGCTCAGTTTCCTTCTTTCTGCTTGGTATATTATTAATTATGTGTTGCATGGCTGCCTTTCCGCTCGTAAACGGCTTGTTCAAAGTCCGAAAGTACTTGCTTTACTCACAGTGAAGAATTTTGAGAAGAAAGCCTATATAGCCTCATCAATGTCGACAGGATGTATGCGCCCGTGGAGGGTGTAACACCGTCATTGTGGAGAAATACATTGATCTATGAGTAAAAAAATGATTGAACTGCGTAGCGAGTGACAAATGCGCCTGTGTTCAAAATTTCATTGATGATGAGTTATCAGTTAATTATAACCCAAAAAGTCAATTCCACATCAAAATAGCCACGGAAGTCAATATAGTGGGTCAAAATAACCAATGATGTCGAAATTGTGCAAAACGCGTGAGAAAACGTTGCAGAGCCTAAATTCCAGGCGTCGACGTTGGGTTACAACATTGAAAACAGTCAGTCAAGGGTAAAAGAGGGAAAAAGAAGTAAACGAACAAATAAAAACAATAAACGACATCCCGAAGAGAAAATGTAGAAGAGTAAAAAAGAAAAAGTTCAAAAAAAAAGAAAAAAAGGAAAAGGAAAAAACAACTGAGTTAAAAGAGGCGAGTGCAAAGGGTCGCAGGAAATACTTTCGTTGCGCCTCACTCAAAAGAGATCAAAGTTTCTTCAACAAGTTTGCCTACCATATGAAATGAAAGCGCAGGATGAAACATTCTAAACCCCTTTTATCGCAAAGTGGCACATGCAAGTAGTTTCATCCGTACTAACTCGACAATTATGTTTCCCTGTCGGTGAATTTCGCATTCTGAATCCCATTTCCAAGCTATGGCTTCGTTTGCCGCCTGGCGTCTAAACTGCCTCTGGTGAAACGGGAGTAGCCGCGTCATTTGGTGTCCCGGACTAAGGACGCTGATTATGCTATAGGGACATTGCGATGGAGTTTTGTGTAGGGTGGCGCCGCCTCGTCGCGGCCAAGAAAAGCCTGACTGGGTAGTACAACGGCGGCTCTGCCTATGCTGCAACGCGTATCTCGCAGGCTTTCTACGTCGACTTGTGCTTCTTTTTTGCTGCTTCGTGAGCGTGACAAGAGTCGTCAAGTATCATGGACATCATAGTGAAGCAGCAGTGGCCTAACATTAAAAAAAAAATGAAGCGCTGCGGCTGCCTTCCGGCGCAATATTCAAAGCATGAGGCATTGACCTTGCCGTGTACCATCCGTCCCGAAACATCGTCACCGCTGTTATTTTCGCTTGCAGCGTAGGGGGCCACGGACACGTTCACAGTTTCCTTGTTCAACTCTACTGCTTTATTTCAAGCCGCACGGGATGGGGCTACGATGCAATTGGTACGGGTGGTCATGTGCATGCATGCACTGGTTAGAGAAACGCCGTTCGCTCTAAGCTGCCCGCTTCACCGGCTCAGAGCTGAAATTATATAGAGTACAGCTATATGTTGATCTGTGATCGAGAGAGAAACCGTCGATTACATTACTGTTTTCGGCAGCTGTGTAAGTAAGAACTGCACGTGCGTACGTCAAGTAACGAAAGGTGAGGACGTAAACCGTCTGCTATCTCGATGAAAGCAGCTATTCACTTTCAAGAGAAAACAGCAATAGACGTCATTTGGGACATGTTTATAATTACTAAGCAGCCGACAATAGCATTTCGGTCATACACTGCGCGTTCTTGATCTGATAGAGCGCTTAATTCTGATATGTAAAGTCCCCACTGCCCCCAACAGGCAAAAGCTCCGGCTCGAGAGCTGCAAACACATAAATCAAAGGCTATTAGCAGGTGAGCAGTGAAACGAAGTCAGCGCGCCTTCTAATATCGCCACCTAATGACGAACACAAGCGCCTGCTGCGCTGTAATTCGAACGTTTCTGCAGTCCTAGCTTCAGCTTTCTGTGGGAGTTTCCAGTACGTGGATTGTATTTCCAAACATTACGAGTGTGACTTATCAGCTAAACATTGAATAAAAAGCGAAAACCAGCTTAGGATCAGCTTACAAAGTCACATGCATGCATTGAACGCAAACTCCAACGGCCTATGCACGGCCGGCTCAAGGTGCCCATCGAAATGACTTTTTGTGCTTCAGAGAGGTTGTTTACGCTGCCTATATCCGTGTTGCGGTTTCGTCTATTGACTTGCTTCAGCTCAGCTGCGTATAAAGCTTTCGTAGAGCTCCACAAATTCGCGCGACTCTCGCCTGGCTACATCGAATGGCAGCGTGCCGAGACTTCGCCTCCATTTGCTGCATGTCGTATAATGCCTGACGTTGGATTATTTATTGCTATTGTTTACGTCGTGACAGCACTAAAAGAATTTTCAGCGCCTTAAATTTGTTCTAATTCATACATAATAGAAATTAAAGCGGTGGATCCATACTGACTCCATGCATTCGAATGCAGACGCCGGCGATTTGTACTACCCAGCAGACGCCTAGGGGGCGCTTTTTAGCACCGTTTTCGCGGCGCGTCTGGGCAGTGCAAGGTCCCTGTAGGGCCACTCTGTGACTCATTAAACGTTTTCCCCATCACCCAACCGTGTCAGAAGCACAGACTAGCTGGTACCAGCTGCGTATTATGGCATCGGCCGCACTCACTAGTTCAATGTTGGTAGTGAGGAAGTTCTCGATGAAAAAATAGTTTGGCGTCCTGAAGGGGTGCTTCTCTGTTCTGGTCTCCAAGGCAGTTTCAAAGATGAGGTAGTCGTCATAGTACTTGAGCACAAAAATTGTCGGCTTGTCATCCTCGAATTCAGGTACATTTAATTGGTACGTCTTCAGGGGCTGAATACCCGCACCCTTTTCGCTCATTGTAATGACAGGCCTGCAAAGAAAACATGGTGACTTATCCACATGCGCTAGTAGAGTCACGCGTAACGCTTGCAATGATGACTGATCAGGCTTTTAATTTTGGGCGAAAAAGGCTACGTTATAGGCCAGCGACAAGGACTCATGGAGGGAAAAGCGACAAGTTTGGCATTGCTGTTGAGTAAAATTACGCCAGCGTAATCATCCACAGATTTGTGCCGGCGCCTGGCACGGGACGGGCACATGATCTTTTTTTCAAGCTTAATCGTGCACATGACTGTGAAAGAAAAGGAAAAATCGTTTTTATTTCTTTTCAAAGGAAGAACGCTAGACGAGCAGTAATCCTTTGGCCCATGATGCGATAAAAGCCAGATGCCCAGGCACTTGCTATTGGAGCAAAGCATTGTCGCTTTCCCATGACCATACTCACACTGCAGCCGACCTTGTTCATTCACGGCACGTTTGAGAGCAGCGCAACAACATAGCACAAGCATACCGTCACTGGTGTTTTGTTTATATTTACGCTAAAGCAGTTATCCTACCATCCTTCTCGTCACGTTTGTTTTTGACATTCCTTCTTACCATAGCAACAGTGCCGCCAGCTGTTATCGAGCCACTTAGTGCTGAGTAGGAAGACGACGTTCACAGGACGACAGGTTCTGCTCACGTACTGCTCCTTGCGCGCAATTTTCCTGTACGGCATCACTCACTGACCTTCATGTTGCACTCGATTTCCCTTCAGTATCAAAGTTAATGCGAAACGATGCACGCAACTCCAATTGTATGGCAAGAAATAAAGATATTTAGCATATTAGCAAGCTCTTCGCCAGTTTCTGAAACCTAATCCGCCAAGCAAAGCCGCCAAACTAAGTCTAGAGTCTTCAGATGTGACTAAGCGACACTAACTGAGGGACCTATTAGAGGGGCTTAACGCTGCTGAACAGAACGGCTGCGGGAGTCCGAGCGCAACCAGCGCTGGTTGCAGCGAATGCAATTAGTGTTCTGCATGCGATGCCAGCAGAACCTTCCCTGCTCCACTCGGTCAGCTCTCTGCGGCGGCGCGCGCATGCGCAGTGCGAGAACTATCCTTCTCTCCGAGTCGGAGCGCGCATCTGCTTTGATGCTGTTAACTTCCTCCTCCTCTCTGTAGCGACCGCAGGCGCGGAACACTTGTGGAGCTTTTAGTTTTTGCTCCATCAAACATTTTGCAGGGGTTACCTCAGTTAATCCGATTATAATGCGTAAGGACGGGTTTATTTTGTCAAGGTGTTACTCAGTGTCATTTGTGTTTTTTACCTGACTCCGCGGTGCACACCTCTTACCTTTAACGACATATGATATCTATATATGCCTTCGGTTTGAATATGCGACTAACTAGCCTTATTATGCCCTGCAGGTCAATTCTAAATTGCAAGCTAGATGTCGTCACTCCACCCTCAATGCAATTAAAAGGATAGTTGCGCCTCTGGGGCCAGATCTCGCGACGGTTCCGTTCGGGAACTGGTTCCTTTCGCCGCTCCTAATTGGTTGCTGCGTCACGTCCGGCGTGACCCCCAAAACATCCGGAGGCGGCTCCACATTTTTCGCCTACGTCACGGAGCGGCACGGGGCGGGGCCACCGCTCCGAAAGGAACCTTTTGCCGGCCGGCGCAGGAACCGCGACGAGTTGGTCTGCTTCGAGATGGAACCGCTCTGCGCTCGCTGTGGCGCCTCATGGCCGTAGTCGAGCGACGGCGCGCGCCGCGCAGCTGCTTGAGTACGGCCGTGGTATCCTTTTTTTTTGTGTGTGTGTGTGTGTGTGTGTGTTTTTTGGGCAGCGCTTTGCGGGTTTAGTAAACTGACGCAGTAAAAAAAACGAAAAACGAGACAACGCCTTCTACATGTCTCAGGAGGTTGTGCGTCAACACTGGCTAAGGCCGCGTGCCGATCGCGAAGCGAAGTGGGGACGAAGGGGTATGCCGGGCTGCCATTCAGAAGCAAAGGTGCTCTACGCGCTTCGATCGCTACTTTGCGACCGGGAGCTCTCGGCCAAAAGCAGTGCGACCATTTGAATCCGGCAGTCGTAGAGACAAATAATTCGCGTCCGTAAGTGCGGGCTGAGTTTTCCCTCCTTCTACATCAGCGGAAGGGGAGCAGACGGTGGCTGACTGGGTCCAGTGCAGTCGGATTCCATGCGTCATCGGCTGCCTCCTACATTGACAGCTATTCACGGAAAGGTCGCGCATACTCACGACGCTTGAGCGGCCGATAAGGCTACGGACGCTGCCCCGCTACATAGGCAGGCGCGGACGCGCCGGCGCGGTGCCGGTATCAAGTAGCTCGTTCGTACTCGCAACGACGGCAGCAACTCCTCCGTCAAAGAGCTAGCGTGATTCGGACTGCATACTACGGGCGTTGTAGACATCGTTATTAGGGTATTTGCCACTCTGTGCGAAAGGCAGAACTTACAAAAACTTCACAGCGAGCGAGAAAGCAGACGACGCCGCCGCGCGCGCAACACCATCTAGCGGCGAAGAAAGGTACTCATGAGCCAAGATAATTGCTTGGCAGTTGTTAACAGGATGCTTCTAAGAATATTTCAGTCTATTATTCACTAGTTTGCATTACTAAGTAATTATTAGATTTATTTCGTGCTTAACACCACTTTGTACAAGTATTTGGTACCAGAAAAAGCCACATGCTCGTGATGGACACACCCAAAGTTTATAGATACTTTTTGGACACGCCTACGATCTGGGGCCATCGCTGATTGGCCGCTGTCTTTCCCGTCTTCGCCGTGAGGTGGCACCCGCTGCCTTGCTGACGTCAAATTGACGTCATCTTGAAAGAGAACGGTTCCCGAAAGGAACCTCCGCTGGATACGGCCCCTGTTTGATGCAAAATCACGTCATTTTTTTTTATTAGCCTACAAGATGGCACTGGGACTGTTCGAAACAACGAGCACCAAACGCCTCCTGCAGCTAGGGGTGCACAACACGCTGGAGGAGATAGCGGAGGCCCAACGTGCCGCACAGCTCGAAAGACTGTCTACGACCAAGGCTGGCCGGAAAATCCTGGACAACCTGGTAATTGGATATCAAGGCAGGGAGCAGACGCAGCTCTCCGTCCCCGATGAGATCAGGCGCAACATCAGAGTGGACTCGGTACCGAAGAACATGCACCCGGAGTATAACAAAGGGAGGAGAGCAGCGAGAGCCAAGGCGCTGATAGACCAGCACGCGGCCGACACACACGCACGCTACGTTGACGCGGCTGAGTATGCCAAGATACACGGGTTCACGACGGTCGTCGTCGACGCGACCGGCACCGTTCGCACGACCGCCAGCACGAGATGCACCAAGGCAGAGCAAGCGGAGGAGGTGGCCATCGCCCTCGCCATCGCCGATCGCGACTGCCACACAGTGCTATGCGACTCGAGGCAGGCGTTGAGAAATTACGCCAAAGGCAGGATAGCGAAAGAAGCTGTGGGCATACTGCAGGCAACCAAAAACGACAATGGCAGCAGACAAGTGAGAATCAAGTGGTTCCCGGCGCACGCGGGCGAGGCGTCAGACCGCAACGCCAACCACAACGAGACGGCACACGCCGAGGCGCGCGCGCTAACGGACCGCGCCTCGGTCGACTGGCCGCTGTGGTTCAGCACCAAAGACCGAATGACGGACTACAACGAAATAACCAAGGTGTTCCGCCTAGCTCGCAGAACTCTTCCACCCCCTTGCTCGGGGCTCAGTCGAGAGCAAGCCGTTTTATTCAGACAGCTACAGACGGGCTCACTCCCCAGTCCATTGCTGATGCATAGAATGTATCCCGAGACGCACCCGACAGACAAATGCAGAGTCTGCCGAACGGAGACTGCCGGCTTCGCACACATGCTGTGGAATTGTACCCAGTACCAGGAAGAAGCTAAGTCTGGGAGGATCCCGCCGCGACTGGAAGCAGCCGCAGGGAGCGACAATCAAGAGGAGCAACTCTGGGCCGTCCAGCAGGTCATCAAGGCGCTGGCCCGGCAGGGAACCAGCGAGCCGGCCACGGCGAGCGGGGACCCAGGCTGCGCGTCCGCTGCCCAGAGGACGACGTAGGCCCCGTCCGGAGCGCGCGCGCGCGAGCGCGCGTTCTACTGCAGGCCCCGAATAAACGTTTTACCAATCCAATCCAATCTTCCTGCTCACGCTGCTTATGATGACAGCCTACAACAGATAAAAGTTATGTGTCTGGCTAGAGCTCTGCCGTAAGTGGTGTTGACCTACCGTCCCAGTCCCGTAGGGCCAGGAACGCCACCCTTCACCACCTCTTCATCCCCCCCACGCTACGCTGAAGAACCGACTTGGTATCCCATCTTCGCCTCTCTTATGGCGTCACACCACCTGTTAGACTACAGAGCACCTAGTGGGAGAAGCGGGAAACGCCCGGCGTGGCTACGAGCCACGCTACGCTGAAGAGCCGACTTGGTAGCCCAGCTCTCGCGCTGATATGACGTCAGTAGTCACATGGTGTAAAGCGTAACTACCGGACCACGCTACGCTGAAGGCTCGAAACTTGGCGCAGTATTGCTTTCGCAATAGTAATATGGAGGTTCATAGATTAGCAAATCGACTCATGCTTGTATGTCCGCTTCAGGTAAGTGTCGCCAAAGAGTAGGGTGGTAGGAAAACTTTTATTGCATGAGAGATTTACATGGAAATTTCTCTACCGTCAGACTTACTGCCCTTTGTCTCAAAACCGGAGGTGGAGTCTCTAGTACCTAACGCCAATGGCTTTAGATGTCGCCATTGCATGTTCGATCATCGGCTTTGCGACTTTCAGGTCGGAGCATGCGAGTAGGGTCGCCTCCCAGCCCTCCTGAGTGGGGCTTAGGTGGAGTGTAAGGTCAGGGATGGAAGTTGTTGTGGCTGTAGGAAGAGGGAAAATAAGATGCGCGGGCCTGCTACTGGCTCTGTAGCTGCGGCACTTCCTCTGTCTCGTGCGGACAAAAGAGAAAATGTACAGAAAAAAAAGGAAGAGGGAGAGAAAGACGCGCGTCGCAACAGCCGTCGTCCACCACCGGAACGGTAGCGGGTACAATGACGGCCTACAACAGATAAAAATATGGCGGCAGGCTAGCCCCCGCCGCAACCGGCAGTGACCTACCAGTCCCAGCCCCGTAGGGCCAGGTGCAACCACCAACTTTTCCTTATGGCAAGCTTCAAGTCACCAATATGGTGTGTGACCGATACTAAGCCTTTCCTATAAGCCAATTAATTTATAGGAGGAGGAGGATAAACATTTATTATTTGAGGAAGTCAGGCAGGCAGGAGTTTCCGGTCTAGATGGCCAGGAGCCCTTGCACTCTGGCAGCCAGAGTGGTACACATGATAGCCAGCAGTTGGATGACCGGGACTGAGCTGAAATAGCGGCCTCCCACTGCTCGCAGGTGAAGAGCTGCAGATCCGGCGGAGGGGTATCTCGTGAGCATACCCATACTATGTCGTGTAAGTTGGCCCTCGGGTGTCATAAGTTACAGTAAGGGGTGTATAATGCAGGGTATGCATGGGCGTAGGTGACTGGATTTGGAAACGAATGCGTCTGTAATATTCGCCAGGATGACCTTATGTGCCTTTGTAACAGATTTGTGTCCCGGACGGTATGGAGTACGTGTTTGACGGAAGTGTAGTGTAAGTTCTTGATAGTAAATCATACGGTTCCTCGCCGACCTCATCACGGGTTGTTTCGTCGACCAGCTGACGAGTCCTCAGGCAAAATTGTGGACAGCCTCATTACCAGCAAGGGAGGAATGTACTGCATTGAACTGTGAGTTGTTTGAAAGAAAAAGAGCAATTTATGTGCTGTAGGGGATATCGTGCTTTAGCTTTAATTTCTTATTGTGGTTTTCGAGTTGCTAATGATATAAAAAGCTGAAATTGAGCTTATCGCGAGGGCGATCGCAGCCTCCTCTGTTCCTAAGGGTCATTGGTAACGACCGAACCTGCCGTGAGTTTTGACAGTGATGAATTACAGTCACAATCGTGAATGTATTACGATCCCCGTGTTCGGCTGCATCGACATATTCCACATCTTGTTTGGACTGGTAATGCTTGTGTAGGGCTTTGGCTCTGTCTACTCAGGCATATTCTTCGGGAGCAGTAGGACTTTCAAGTTAGTTCGCAGGTTCATTGGAAGTGACACTGTCTTCTGCCTTGTTGCAGGGTAATTGATTGAGAGGGCGTCAAGCATAAGGCGTCCAGTTGGTGTGTGGGTTAGCCGTTCGTATTGAGAAGGTTTGGTTTGTGGGCTTTAACGTCCCAAAGCGACTGAGGCTATGGGAGACGCAGTAGTGGAGGACTCCGGAAATATTCGACCACCTGGGGATCTTTAACGTGCGCTGACATCGCACAGCACACGGACGGCTCTTCTTTTCGCCTCCATCGAAACACAGCCGCCGAGGTCGGGTTCAAACCCGGGTATTCCGGACAGTATTCGAGCATCTTACCACTGCACCACCCCGGCGGGGCGTTCGTATTGACAAGTGAGGTGGGCCTCTATCAGCTCGCTAAGAGTGTTGTGGACTGCGAGGGCACTGAACCGCTCCGTGGAGGTGTTTATGGGGAGACCAAATGCGGACTTGACCACCCGTCTGATCAGGTGATCAACACGTTGTGTTTCTGCCACGTTAGGTTTGAGGTAGGGTAGCGTGTAGGGAATTCTACAAATCGACAAATACCTGGACCAGGTGGACGAGATTAGTTTCCTTCATACCCGAATACCGGTTAGCAATTCGACGTGTGAGACGCAGTCTGAGAGACACTAGCCTTGAGGCGATGGGGGGACGCAGTGTTTCGGCCGTTGTTCGGTATGCAAATTCCAAGAATCCGTATGACAGACACCTCCGGTAAAGGTGCCCCTTAAGATGCATCTGAATTTGCGTATGACCCCCTGTACCTGGTTT
The DNA here is from genome assembly GCF_055883805.1 of Amblyomma maculatum. Taxonomy (NCBI): domain Eukaryota; kingdom Metazoa; phylum Arthropoda; class Arachnida; order Ixodida; family Ixodidae; genus Amblyomma; species Amblyomma maculatum. The sequence goes on from NC_139349.1 coordinate 184,737,987, forward strand.
ACCACGCATGAGCAGAAGTCCTGATTTTGTTGCTAAACAGGATAGACACGCCCTCTCTACGCATTCGGTAACGGCGTCCACTGCTAGTAGTAAGGATTCTTCAATTTCTGCGTCATTTCCTAATGCCACCCACAGCGTTATGTCGTCGGCGTATAACGCATGGGACAAATTGGGTATACGGTTGTGTTCGCCCGGGATGATAAGAGGGACACGCTAAAGAAGATGGGGGACAGCACGGACACCTGTGGGGTGCCGCGGCTGCCAAGTGATGTGTCAGATTTCAGGGTTCCCAAATTTAGTTCGGTTGCTCGACCTGTGAGGAAATCCCTTACGTAGTTGAAGGTCCTCGAACCGGGGTTTATTGCGTGGAGCTTGTTAAATATAGCTGCATGCGATACATTATCAGATACCTTGGCTAAGTCTAGACCTAGGATAGCTTTGGTGCTATAGCCAATGGATGGTTGTATTATGTGATGGGAATGTTGCAAGATGACATCTTGCCCTGAGTGTCGAGAACGGAATCCCAACAATGTGGGTGGTAGGAGATCGCGATCCTCGACATAGATGTGGAGGCGATTGCTCCACATGCTCCACTAGTTTCCTATACATGATGTTATAGAGATGGGAATGAGGTTTTCAATGGCTAGCCGCCGTTTGCCCGGTTTAGGTATGAATGTTACCTTCGCATGCTTCCATGCTGCAGGAATTCGGTTTTCCACCCAACATTCATTTATGTAATTTGTAACTGCTGTAATCGACACATCGTCCAGGTTTTGTAGATATTTTTTGGTAACACAGTACGCACCGGAAGCAGAGTTTACGCGAAGCTGCGTTAGGGAGAAGCATACTTCGGCCTCGGTGATGGTGGCGTAAAGTTCTGGATTTGTAGGCCCCACATACGTCGGAAGGGCGGTCAAGGGATGGCCGCTTATACATATTGTTTGTAGGTCTCAGAGGAGACCTCCGTCGGTTCCCGGGTATTTGTGCATTAGCGTTGACAGGCTGTTTAATTTAGTAGATTTAGATTTCGCCTGGTCAAGAAGGTACCGCAGTAAGTTCCAAGAGCGAGCAAGACCTAACTGCCCTTGCATATTATCACATACCTGACCCCATTGTTGTTGGGCTAGCTTTAGGGTGTACTCCTCAATGCTTTGTTCAAGCTGCACAATTTTCAATTTCAGGGCGCGGTTGTGGCTCTGCGACTTACAACGTGCGTGGATTGAATTTCGGGCGTGCCATGAGTGCAGGAGGGGTTTGTCTGGTGCTGTTTTGTTAATTTCTTTTGGGATCTCCTCAGTGTGGTAGGTAATATCTTCTCGAAGGGCGGCAACCCACTCGTCCAGATTCTCGATTCTGGATAGTGCGGAATCTGTCCAAGTCAGTGAGGAGAGTTTTATGCCATTTCCTTCGGTATGATTCAGAGGTAAAGATAGTAGAAATAAGGTACCCAGTCGAAAAAAACTACAGATTGTGTCAAAAATACGACAAAATATTCTGTAGTTCTGTCGTAACCATCAGATTTTTCTGTAGTTCTGTAGTTCTTTTCTGTAGTTCGGTAGCATTTTTTTTGTAACTATATAAATATTTGATGCTACTACAGAATGTTCAGTTGTCACAACAGGTTTCCCGTCAAAAACCGCACAGAAATTCTGTCGTAATATCAGAAAATTTTCTGTAGTTTTTTTCGACTGGGAGTGATCACTACCGAAGTTCTACCCTGTATTGTCTCAGGTAGCACAGAATGTGGGGCCCCAGTAGGTCCGATGTAGGCAAGTGGGGCTGGGGCAACCATCATAAAACCTGCATCGGTCCCCGATGGGGCAAATGTGGGCAAGCCTCATTTGGGCTTGCCTCTGTTCCTTCTGAATGGGTCCCATATCGGCGTTGCTCGGGCTAATGCAGAGCACATTCCTGTATCCAGACCGCAAGGGTCCTTTGTCGGATATTTAAGGGCAATCCGACCTAAATGTGGGCTCTTTAAGGGAAAGCCCTTATAGATCCGAAATGAGGCCGCCCCCATAAAATCTTTGTGGGACCTATATCGGCCGTAGTGGGGCAAAAAAAAACGGATATGCCCACATGCTGCCCCAATCGGCCCCTTGTAGGGTACTTGAGGGCAGGTGAAATATCAATAAGAGCTCAATTTGGGCAAGCCCTCGTGAAGCCGAAATGAGGCAGCCTTAGCTAAACCGCTTTAGGCCCCGCATAGGCTGTAATGGGACTGGAAGGCGAGCGTGCCTGCATGGTACCAAAATTGGTTCCTTGAGGAAAATTTGAAGGCACGTGCAACCGCAGGTCGGCTCTAGGTTCAAAACAACACCCAGCCCAATTGGGGCTGCCCGCACAAAACTTCTTTATATCCCAAATGGGCCGTAATAGGGCTGGAAGGCGGATAGGCCTGCATGATACCAAAATCAGTCCCATGTTGGGAATTTGAAGGCACGTTCAGCAGCAAGTGGGCTTTAAGCTCAAAAACAACAGCCAGCCCAACACCCACACAGGCTGCCCACATAAAACCGCTGTAGGTCCCACATCGGCCGCAATGGGGCTAGAAGGCGTGCGTGCAATTGTGTAATGCTTCTTTCCAACCTTTATTTGTATTAGATGCTGCACTATATTACTATTATAGATGATTTGTATAACAGTTGTTGCCATGTTTAGTCAGTTAGAAATATTACGTGTCTTTAGTTCTTGCGCTCATGCAAATTGTGCTAAAAATACTAAAACATACTAATTGCTAACTGTTGCTCCTAATGTGGTTGCTGTGGATAGCCTTCAACACTCAGCACAAAATTACTGTTTAGAACACACATCTCCATAGCCTGAACAAGAAGTCTTTTAGGCTAGATTAATGTTAAGACTTATTGTAAAATTTAATATTGTGGCTATTTAGAAAGGTCAGACATACATAGATAATTAATTATATGCATAAACTATGATTGGGAAAACTTGGACAAGGGCTTCCCATTAATTTCCTGCATCGGACCCCTATGAGAATAATGTGGGCAAGCTCAAGTGGGGCTTGCGCTATAGAGCCCGCATCGGTCCTATGTCATTATCTGAGGGGCTAACCAAAATAAAAAAATAAATGTTCATCCAGAGCGGCTGCCCGAATCTGTCCAAAGTAGGACCACCGTGGGGAGTTGGCGAGATGTGCCCTTTTGGCAATGCGGGAAAAATGTGGGCAGCCCCGCAAAGGCTGCCTGCATCGGTCCCTAGTGGGGCCCATCGGGGCTTTGTCGACAGCCCCCTTCAAGCCTACGTCGGCCCCTCGTGTAGCACCCACATTGAGCCCACCGGGGCTGTCCTGCATTGCCTAAATTGCACCCACCAGGGGACCGCCTTCATAGCTCACGTTGTGCTACCTGGTCATGTATATTTCGGCAGAACGTAAGGTCAGGGGTGGTATCTATTTAGACACTGTCACCCAGACGGGTCGGGTTATGCGGGTCAGTAACGAGCGTGAAGCCCAGCTTTTCTAAACGTAGCCATAAATCTCTGCCCTTGGCGCTGTCCATGCGTTAAAATCTCCTACTATAATCAAGCCGTGTGAGTTCAGGAGTTTGTGAGAAGAGAGATCCAAATTTTTGTAGTCGTTCTTGTGGAGGTCTATAGAAATTTAAGATGAAAATGCTTGGATGGCGCCGTTTTTGTGGCAAAAGCTTTATGTGCACATTGTCTATATCGATGCCTTCGATTGTGTTGGATCGCTGTAAGATTATGTTGGATTAGGAGGGTAGTGTTAAAATTTTTACCGCCCGGTGGTGCATAAGCTTTCTACCTGGGCAGTTTTGTGGCACCATGCGTCTCCTGTAGGGCGAGTATATCTGGAGTAGCGGAGGATGCTTTAATGAACTGTTGGAGATTCCCCCGTTTCCTGTAGTATCCCTAGCAGTTCCATCGCCAGATCTTACATTTTTGGCGGGGAGCCATAGTGTAATTTAGCGAGGTTGAGGAGGGTATCGCTGGAGCTGAGGCCGGCGGGTGGTCGTATGGCTTCGTTCTAGTCTCCATCACGGGAGCGTGTGCTGCACCTCGCTCGAGGGCACTGCCCTTGTTTTCTTGGCCATATAGCCGCGAGCATAGCTGCTGGATGCGTTGCGAAATTGGCGGCACTAGTTTTTGGTAGTGCTGTACGAGTTAGGTTTGTTGCAGCGCTTCCTTGTGTATTTGTTGTATCTGAACTCGCGTTTGTTGGCCAAGAACTCCATCATTGTGAGTGCAATTTAACGGGGAAAGAAGTACTGAGCCTCCACTTCTCGCCGCGCACCGGAGTCGCGCTGGATAAGACGGCATGATAGGAGCGAAGGTCAGACAGAGATACTGTAAACAAAGGCTACAGACAAATTGCCGCCACCTAGGGGCTTTTTCGGGGAGTTACATCGTTGTTCCAGCTTTCCAGTGCAAAACCGCCTAGCAAATTGCGGTCAGTCAGGGCTTTCGCAGGTTTAAATCGTTTTAAGCGGCGTTAAAACTTAAATCTCGTGTTTCATGGGCTTGCTTTCATTGTGTGCTGAACAAGGTACTAATTTTATATTCATTCTGAACTCCTTCGATTTTATCAGATTCTCGAAATTGCTATCGGTTGCTGTAAAATAACCACCCTTCGGTATAAGAGAGTCGTTACTCATTGGAATCTACCCAAGCGCCGCCTTACGGTTACAAAGGAAAGCTATACAGCTTTCTTATGTATAGCTTTCTCAGAAGCTTCGTAGTTAAAGAAACTTCGTCCTGTCCGGGGATCGAACCCGGGACCTCCGCATTTCCGGGGATGTCGCTTTACCAACAGAGCTAACCAGGACGGTCAGAAGAACAGAAGGTAAGGCGAGAGCCAATTGATCCATAACTATAAGTGGGAATAATGTTGACCGAATATTTAGGGGAAACCCCCAAGGAATATTTCGGGGAAATCCTACATCTTGGGGATTTCCCCTAGATATTCGATCAATAACCACCCTTTGTTAGCTGTTTTTCTTACATCTCGAGATGGGAACACCTTTACGGAAGAAATTGTGATGCTCTACAATAGTGATATATTACGCGAATTTACCTACCATTGCAAGATTACAAGAGACTTGTTTGTGTTTGCTGTTGGCCCTTTTGTATATGTTTTCTTTGCATTTTTTCGTACTTCTTGTAACCAGTCTGATCTTTTTTCTACGTTGATGTAAAAATGAACACTTTATCGGACTGGCATGTAACAGTCAGGAATCACTGTGAAGGTTTCACCTGTACCTAATGTCGAAAACTGAAAAAATTATATCCATATAATTGTGGATGTTGAGAAGGTTACTGAAATGCCAGGATTTAATTGAATCTAGCGATTAGTCGACCACTAGAGGTATGTTTTCTCTTCCAAATATTTTCTCCTGACGAAAAAGCTAACTATACCAACGCGTATAATAACACTTTCTCTTGAGCTTCCCAAAAGATGACGGCAATCACACTGATTTCTGTAGCATTTATTCATCTGATGCGGGTTTTCTTAATATAGTACTTACGCTCGACGCTAAAAGGCATACCGACGAGGATGATACATCGTACGGATTACTGAAGCGATACCTAGAGTAATCAAACAGATACTTAGCACCTTTATTTCGTAAATGCCTTTTGTTATCATCCTTACCCGACGACTGAAAAAAGAAATAGTTACACCAATACATAGGGCGGAAGACACAACGTGAGATTCTATTTATAGATCAATATTTCTAACTAGTACAACTTATATGTAGCACCTAACACACATTTTGATACAACCTGTTATCGCTAATCAGCACGAAATCCGCTGGGGTCTATCAACCATCAACCATCACCCAGCTTACAGAGGTCGTACATGATTTTGCTCTTGGCATAAATACCTGCAGCCAAATTTATATATTATTATACTTTTTAAATGCATTTGTGTGCGTGAGCCATAGGAAACTAATTGCAGAATTACGGGGTTTCATTGTGGATGCGGATATTTCATACTAGGATTACAGACGTGCTAACAGACCAGACATAGCTCGTTCTCTTTCAGCAGACGGAGTCTGCGAAAGTGCCCGTCACATCAGTGGTCCACAAATGATCTGTGCAGGGGCCACTAATATTTTTTATTTTATTGAAGCCCCTACCAGCAATCTCGATTATAACATCAAACTCTCCGTAGTTGACTGCAGTGTCTACACAACAATTAACAGTTACGAAGACTATATTTTTCCTTACTGAATATCTGGAGAAGCTACCAGAATTGTGCAAAAAATGACAAACGACGATATATGCGACTAGGTCAGCTTGCATAACAATAAGAAGAAAACAGCGACCTTACGATTTTACACGAAGTAATAACGTTTAAATATTGAGATAAGATTATTAGCAAACTAAGCTTCTTTCCTATACCACTTTCATTAAACCGGTTTTAGAGCACGCTAAAGCCATTTAGTTTCCTCATTCAGTGAGAAAAACTGGAAAAAGTACAGCATTAAGCGGTGTAGTTTATAACAAATACATGCCCACCGAGTAACCGAGTAGCGTTGTAGCTATTTCAGGCCTAGCGGCACTATAATACCACTATAATAATATAATACTCCGGTCAGAGCGATGCATTCATGTGCTCCTTTTTTGTCGAGATCAGAGAGTGTAAACGCCTAGATCCTGAGATAACTTCTACAATTGTTAAACACGTCACGACTTGAATTCGTGCCATGTAATCAATAATAAATTTCTCTTGGTTAACCACTCAAACGCATTGTAATGTTTTAACGAATTGCTATCCAGAAGAAAAATTATGTTTACTGTTCACAGTTTACTGATAACTTGATCATACGCCTGGCTACTAGTGTGTAACCACTTTTGTTGGATTTGTTTGTAAGCTTTCACTGCTCCTAACCGCTTACCATTTTGTATTTATCTTTGCTTGAGCTATTATACGCAAGCTGTGAACGCACTGTTTACACCATATTTTTACATTCTTACGTGCCCATCTCCTTTGGTCTCAGATGAGACTGGCAGAGTTACATTACACTAAATAATTAAATAACTATTGTTTCCCTACTGAAACACATTTTATGAGACAATAACCTCACATTTTCTCACACAATCTCACTCAGTTCGCATGCGAAATCACATACAAGTCAGATATAATTGCATAAGGTCTCATAGCTTCTTGTATATTCTCATAAATTATGTACGATATTTTATGATAATGATGTGAACCGTATGAGAGTTTATGCGATAATATGACATTTTATGAGGTTATTGCCACGTAGACCTTTTGGTTTTTCAGTAGGGTTGGTCGGAATATATTTTTTGCATTAGGTACAACAACGATACCTTACTCGATTCGTACCACGGACCTGAAAATCAGGCCTGGAGATCATTATTCAATAACCAAAAGATGAATCATTGAAAACTTACTTATGCGTATCCCACTTATTTCCGGTGACTTCCACGTAGGCACCAGGGTAAAGTGTCGGCACATGGGCTAAAGTCATTTTTTCCTGCAAACAGCGTGTATATAACAGATTTTCGCACTGGTAACATCGAGATAAATGAAGCGCTTATAGATCGTTCCGCATATTATTTTGGTGCGCTCTGGTTTATAAGGCTTAACGTCCTAAAGTGTCATCAACTATTAGGAGAAGTGCAGTGGATGGCTCCAAATGTTTGTCCAAATAGGACATCGTACAGTGAACAGGAGCCTCGCGTTTAGCCTCCATTGAAGCGCGGTCGCCACTGCCATGATAGAACGTGCGTGCTCCGAATCAAGAGTCGTGTGCCCAAACGCCTCAGTCTACACGACAGGACTGGAGTTATATGGACAGAAAGCAAAACAGGTGGTTCCTGTGTAGCCAGCGAGTTAGATCCCTTGATAAGCTTGAAACGCTTTTAACTCCCACCCCTGATATACTCAAATGAACTTTGCTCAAAGCAGAAAAAGAACAAAAACCTAATGTGAATAGCATAATGCCAAGCGTATGCGATACATGGCAGTGTTTTGTCCCGTGGGAAGGCAGCCAAAAAATAAACACTGCTAATACGTAGGCACTGACGTTGGAAACAACGGCTTCAACCAGAGGCACGTTACGATGGATTGCCAGCTTCTCATAAATTTCGGTACAGACGCTTTACATCTCGCGGACACGAGCGCAATGCGCCAATAGTGCAAAGAAGGAAGTAATATTTTGGGGAAGTAGTATTGGTCGCGTCTTATGTTGGCCATCTTCGTAGCATCACTCTTGCGACCATGGGGGAGGGGATTTCAGGGAGGGGAAGGGGGTCATAAGTCTCATACTCAACTTTAGATCCGCACCCTGCCATTTATCGACAGCATGGACAAGGCGACGCCAGCACCGATGTCACTAAACATGGACTCAACACATTGGGAATAGGACGCCCGCGATCTCAAAAGAATCTCGAATCACCAGCCAAGACACAACCGCGCACCTTTGCTCTGTCTCCCCGCTGTCAGCCAACTATCGACATGAAGTAATTCGTGACATAACTCGATGTTGTTCACACGCAAAAGAGAACGACATCGACCCCGACACGTCCAGTGCCAACTGAGACAGTATCATACCGCAACAGTCTGTGAAACTTAAGTCGGGAATGCAAGGTCATATTACATCACATTACTGGTATTTTTTGACATTCCTTTCTTATTTCCTTTGCCTTGAAAAGTCTTCTTCTAACCACTTGGTTTTTGAAATTCGGTGGCGGAAACGCCGGCAGAAAATGAGCACAAGCGTGGCTTGTGCTTAAGCAAGCCAAACATTTCATGGTCAAGCCTGGATCGCAAGGGAAACTTCATCTGGCAACATCGGCATTCAACGACAGCATACGCTATCAGCACAATCGGTCGGTGCGGCACATAGACGATTTTAGTTTCGATGCCAGGCCGCAGCCATCTTAGTTTGATGGTGTCGCCCCGTATGAGCCAAACTGGAAAGTCCGCTCGGGCTCCTCTTGACGCCATCTTGGGCTGTGCTGTGCGTGTTGATGCTGTGATGCGCCTGCGTAAAAATGCTGTTTCACGGTGCTCGTGAAAGCTATCCTACACCTTGGTCCAATTTGGGTTTTGTTTCAGCGCGCCAGCAAACCGTGTACCAGCGGTTTGGCATGGCGGCAGCTGCTGGAAACAGCACTAGCGGCCGGAGCGACGGCGAAGGATTGCGCTCCGCTTCCGCAGGTCTAACTCATCAGTGTTAACAGTGAGGATGTATCTGTTGTATCTTTCACGATACATGTATGCTCAATTATATTTATTAATCGCAATGGTAACTATACATATAAACACACAGCTACCGAACGCGGAATACGGATACTATACGCGAAAGATGCTTTCCACTCATCGCCGCTTAGATTTAACGTGAATTGCGACCACTTTCATGTCGTGTATTTCCTCTCGACAGTGTATATTTATATTCAATGTTGCGCTGCTTTCATTTCGCATTAAAGGCACAGGTAGCGTTCACCTTGGTTACGCCGCTAACCACTGTTATCGCGTACCAAGCTTGGCGAATGCACGCGTGTCTGTGATGCGCCGGCACCTAGTGCGAAAAGCATACGATCGAGCTATTTTTCTTCAACCATGTATAGTTTCAAGTTAAACCACGGTTCAAGAACAGCACACAAAATAGTGTCTACGTCCGTCGACGTTTTTTATGCAGTCCTGGTGCACGTTCGACGGCGCAGCAATATCGTATCCCCGTCCCGTCGTAGCAGCATCGTTTGCACGACGTAATGTTGAGCAAAATGTGCAAAAACATGCGCTCTCAGCTGCACCATGAACGAAGACAAATTCGCAGCACATACAGGAGCGCTTACGAAATCGGTGCAGCCCACTGGCACGGCAGACAACGGCAGTCTTGCCGAGCGCTACTCCCTAGTCGTCGCTAGGCCTAAATCGTTTCGTGTCGAAGCCACATTCGATGGCGCTTTGAAATTGCTCAGCCCTAGAGTAAATGGTCTCTCGTGGAACTGTCTTAGTGTCAACCCCATTGTATCAGTCAAAGAAAGATGTAAATTTCGGTGATGCCTTAGCAGCGGAGCAACTGTGCAGACGATGAGCCACGCGCCACACCAGCGGCAGTTGTCTGTGTTGAGAAACTTGTTCGTATTGTAGTTATCAACAACACGGAATGGATAAGAGATCCACAAGGAAGATTTTTTTTTGCTTTCGGATTATTGTTTAAGTGAAGAACACATATTAGCACACTCTTCTCACGCTGGCCGAAGAGACCTACCGCGTATCGTTGGCGCGGAGGGCTTGCGGGAGACCCGGTCGGCATGGAGCGCGTGTTTACTACGGCGGAGAAGTAAAATGAGCATCAGATTCGTGAGTCTGTCATTGGTGATAAGTCTGTCTAGGTTACACAAAACGCTCATAGGCGAATTAAATCAGAATGGACCAGAAACCGATAAAGCAGAAACATATCACAGCTGCACTCGGGCTGTCGTTGCATGATTCCCGCATACGCTGTCGGCAATCATCTTGCGATTTCTTTGTTTGTACAGTCCACGTACACACATTGCTGCCCCGATGACATTATTACTAAACAGGGCGCTAATAAAGGTATTTAAGTCTCTTAAACAAAAACATACCGAGGTGCAAGGCCGCTCTGCTGTGCATGAAGCGCGCGAATGCACAGCCCACTCGGGACTGGCAACAATGGGCCGGCGCAAATGAATCTGGTCAGAGGAGTATTTTTCTCCTCTGCTGCTTGCTCTCGGTAAAACGGTCTATTAACGCTCGCTTTCACCGGCTTCGACTGGGTACGGCACCGCTGCAAAAATAGCCGGGGCATTCACCCATCCTGCTTTTCCAGGTTAGTTACCTCAAGCATTGCACTTGTATAAAAAAGCAGTAACTATTGTTTAGTAGCGGTGTTGTGCCCAGTGTTGTTTTCTGGTGTGACGAAAAAATACCTGCTGTTGCTGTCGCAATTCCGCGATCTCTTACTGCTTCCCTACTGAAAAAATAGTGTGAGGCCATAATTTCCTATTTTCTCACACAATCTCACTCAATCTCACTCAATTCATATAAGAAATCACATACAAGTCGCATATAATTGCGTAAGGTCTAATAGCTTCTTGTATATTATCATAAATTATGTACAATATTTTATGATAATGATGTGAACCGTATCAGAGTCTATGCGATTAGATGAGATTTTATGAGGTTATTGCAACGTAGAACTTTTGGTTTTTCAGTAGGGTTATTTGTGGTGACATTGAAGAGAACCCTGGTGCTGATGCAAGTGCCCTAACATCTGTCCTTGATGCAATCAAAAGGCTAGAGTTCAGGAAAGCGGTAATATTGGGCGAGTTGAGAGGTCTTAAAGAAAACCAAATAGCTGCTGACCATCAAATTCAACACGTAATGGACAGGGTATATGCCCTTGAAACCGCTATTGCTTCCCACAGCGTTAGAACAGCTGTTTCTGGCAATGATGCTGTATCTAAAAACAGCTGCAGTCTATTCATTCGACATGCGACGACAGTAGAGAGTTTTAGCTTACCGTGATCCGCGATCTGCTACCGTTATGCGCCACCGCGCGTTGCACTGCGCATGCTCAGATGCCCTGACGCCGATAGATGGCGCCACATACTGGATGTTGGCACATGACTTGCCGCGTCGGGACCAATCAGCTTGTGCGCCCCGCCCCCGCAGGGTAGCGGGCCCCGGTGGCGGATCGCGGATCACGGTAAGCTAAATCTCTCTAGTGAAAATAGATGTGCGCGGTCACACTTGTTTTTCTCCGGCATCTCAGATGATGCCAAAGAGAAGTTATTAGACTTAACACTGAGCGCTTCTATAAAACAACTGCATGATCACAAATCGAACGCTCGCATCGTACAGGAAAGTTTTCTTCTGGCAAGCATCGACCAATAATTGCTAAGTTGGCCCATTTTATTGATAAACAAACAATCCTATTCGTTGCTCAAAAACTAACTAAATCAGGATTTTCTATCAGCGAGAATTTTTCGGCTGCCACATGGCTGACACGTAAAAAAATAATAGAATATGCTAAGGCTGAGGATAAGAAGTTTAGGTTATCTGTGAATAAAATGCTCATGGGTGGCAAGATATGCATTTACGACAAAGAAAAAGACTCCATCTCTCTTTACAGCTAGCTAGTAACAAAATCTGGCCCCGCAACACGAGCAATATTGCTACAACGAGCACTTTGGCATTGTCGTGACGCTGGGGCTACGTCGACCCGGCCTTCACTTGGTAGCGTGCAGAGACTCGGGGTTGAAGTAGGATTGAATCTTCGAAGTTGGTGAAATATGTACAAGCAGGTTTAATGGCACTTTGAGAAACTTATTTACAAGATTATTTACAAGAAAAAGAAGGGTACATCAGCAAAATGGCAAGCGTTAAGAGTTCATAGCGAGAAGCGAATGGATGAGCCGTTTACCCAGGGCCCAGAGCGACATTTCGTGCTCTGCAGCGTCCTTAAAACCCCCTATGTCCAGCCCCTCTCTGAAGATGCTGACCAACCAAATCCAGGGCACGCCCCTCAGATATCGGCATCCAATCGAACACATCACTGCACTGATGGTCTGAAGCACTGACTGGCCCGGCATGGTTTCGTTGAGCCTGGTCACTTGTTGGCGGGAAAAAGCTTGGGAACGGCGAGGAGGTACATTTCTATTCTTCAGCCAAGAATCGATAGGCAGCTGGTTCCGGCAAGTGGATTTACTTCTCAGAAACCCAAGTGCACGGGCGCGCCACATAATGATCCCAGCATTGTCCCTTTCCGACAATTGCAAATCTTTCCTGCATTCCCGGGAAATCATTTAATGGCCGGGTGCGTCATGCTCCTTTCTTGTCCTGCACGTCAGCGGACGTGTCACTCTGTCGTCTCCTTTGTACAGTAGGCATTCCTCACTGGACGATAGGGCTTCTCGACTGGAAGGGTGAACAAAAGAAAGAAAGCACTTCCTGCATTTCCCGCAGGGGGACGTTTCTTTGTGTTTTTCCAGACGTTCTCTTGACAGGGTCAATTTGGCATTTGCAGGGTTTTCACAAGGCAAAACAGGCTTACACAAAGGATTTATGGAAACAGGCTCACTTAGAGCCTTTGTACCAACAGCACATATCCACAGCACTTATCCATGCCCACAGGCGAACAATAGAACGCGCAAATGCGGATGCACGGTCGTGACAGCCTCCTCCCCCGCCAGAAGAGTCTCGGAGGGCAGCAGTCGCAGCTGCTGCATGAAGAGACGACTTAATGGCCTGCACGTGAACGCTTGAAGCTCGCTGTTGCTTGTCGCGTTGTCTTGATTGTCGTAGGCCAAATTGCTTGAGCTATCTGAAACTCAACCACATGTCCAAGCAAGCACTCGGCTCCCGTCTGAAGAGACCAGGTTAAAAGAAAACTGCCATCGTTGTTCGAGAAAAGCCCACACTCAAGACGTTAGGACCCACGTATGCCTAGAAAACCAAACGTGCTGCTTTACATAGTCACACATATACAAGCGCACGAGAAAAAAAAATAAAAACCTGATTATCAATTTGGATACATGGTGAGGAACACCTCGGACTGCTTAGAAACAGCGGCTAAGCACGTCCGCATTCCCATTTAACTTCCCCTTTTTGTATCTTATTTCAAAATTGTACTGCTGTAAAATCAAGCTCCACCTAAGAAGGCGACTGTTCTTCGATGTCGCAGTTTGCAGCCAAGCCAGGGGACAATGGTCCGTCTCTACGGTGAATTTGGCCCCTCCAAGATAGCACTGCAATTTTTGAATGGCCCATACAATGCAAGCGCACTCTTTCTCTGACGCGCAATAAGCCCTCTCTCTAGAACTCAGTTTTCTGCTCAGGTAGAGCACTGGGTGCTCATTACCGTCGTCATCTCTCTGGCAGAGAACAGCACCTAGCCCTCGATCACTGGCATCACACTGGACCGTGAATTCTCGGTCATAGTCTGGAGCTCGCAATACCGGACGGCTAATCAGCACAGCCTTCAGGTTTACGAAGGAGGCTTCCTTTTGTTCGTCCCAGACTACATTTGTCGGTTCTGTCTTGCGGAGAGCGTCGGTCAGAGGGCTAGCCAAAGCTGAATAGTTAGGGATGTAGTGATTGTAGTATCCAGTCAGACCCAGGAATGCTCGAATTTCCGTCTTCGTGCTCGGCCGCGGGTAGTCTGCTACCGCAGAAATCTTAATCTCGCTGGGTTTCCTGAAACCTTGACCTACATTGTGACCCAAGTAGTCCACGGTCGCCCTTGCCAGGCAACATTTCTCGGCCTTTACAGTTAGTCCAGCTTGACGCAAAAGACTCAGTACAGCTCTTAGATGTACCATATGGTCCGCCCATGAGTCAGAAAAAACCGCAATGTCGTCTAAATAAGGCACCGCGAATATTTCACACCCCTTTAAAATCCTATCCATGAGTCGGGAAAAACAAAATGGAGCATTTTTGAGCCCGAAACTCATCATTGTTGGCTGGTAGCTGCCCGTCGGAGTGACGAAAGCCGCGTATCTGCTGGCGCGTTCAGTGAGCGGTACTTGCCAGTATCTTCGAGTAAGGTCCAGCGTAGTCACATATGCCGCTCTACTGACCTGTTCTACTCTCTCCTCAATATTCGGAATAGGATACACTTGATCCCTGGTGAGAGAATTTAGCTTTCGGTAGTCTACCACAGGCCTAGGGTCTTTACCTGGAGCTTCTACTAAGATCATAGGCGAAGCATAATCGCTTTCCGAGGGTTTTATTACTCCCAATTCCAGCATGCGAGTTACTTCCCTATCCAGAATTTCTATTTGCCTTGGAGAGAATCGGTAGCACCTTGATCGCACTGGCACGTCTGAAGTCAGCTCAATATCGTGCTCAGTCAAATCAGTCCTGCCTGGCCTGTCCACGAAACAGGCCTCAAACTCTGTTATTATTTCGCCCAGATCGGACAGCTGGGATTTCTTTAGTTCTCCTCTCTGCTCCGTCTTTTTGAGAAGCTCCTGAGCGTTGCTTCCTTTTTCGCCGAGGCAAATTAAGTTGTCCCCCATCTCCTCGGGAAGGTTTAACGTTATATTTACCACGGCTTGCTCCATAGCTAAGTCCTCTCGGGTTCCACTTAAAAGTCTCGTGAGATTACTAGACACTGGCGGCAAGAGGTTACTCTCAAGAACGTCCTCATTCCGCGTCTCATCAAGCTCACTTTCAAGTTGACTTATCTGAGATGCCTCGCTCTCAAAGTTTTCTGACCCGCTATCTTCCTCATCGACCACTGTTTTAACTGCCGTTTCTTCAGCTGTGGAATTTTCTGGTATGAGCAGTGTAGCTAGTTCTCGCGCCTTTGAACGTGTCAAGGCTTGCACAACTCTGTCTCCGAAAAGGATGCCCCTCTTTCGCAGTAGCATGTCCGATTTGTTGGAAAACAAATACGGATAGCACTTAGGAAGTTTTCCTGAAACGGCAGCCTCGGTTGTTAACTCGCCGAAAGGGCCCTCGATGACCACGTTCGCGATTGGCAAGCACACACTCTGTTCCTCCACTACCTGGCGGATCCATGCACGCTGTCCTGTATAGTCGGAAGGCGACACATACGCCGGATGGACAACATCCATTGTTGCGGCCGAATCGCGTAGTACCTTGCAAGGCTTTCCGTTGACTACTAGGTCATGCAGGTAGGGTTCCAAAAGCTGCATATTTTCATCGCAGTCACTGACATACGAGAAAGCAATCTTTTCTTTCCGGCAGTTGACGGCAATGTGACCCTGCTCATTACACCTAAAGCATGTGAGCGGCTTCCTAGCCCCAAGCTTGTTCTTTGTGTTCTGCGCGTTGGTCACTTCCCCACTTTTCTCACTGCCGTCCTTTCTAGGGCGTTTGCCTGAAGAAGCCTTCCTTTCTTAGTTTGCTAATCTAGCAAAGTGCCTTTTCTGACGGTTATTCACACTCAACGTGGGATTGCGGGGCCTATCCACTACTGGGTTGCTGAATTGTCGGCGCGAAGCGTACTCCTCAATGAGATCGGCAGCTTCAGTTGCCGACTTAATGTCGCCTCGGTCCTGTAACCAATTTCTTTCTTTTTCTGGGAGGCAGTTATAAAACTGCTCCAAAAGAATTCGCTCGACTACAGCGTCCCTATCACTGTAGGAATCAGTGCTCTTTAGCCACTCGCCCAAATTAACTCTTAAATTGTACAGGAATTCAGGGTAACTCTCGTCCCTGGACTTAGTAGCGTTCCGAAAACGTTGTCTGAACGCCTCGGCGCTAAGCCTATACTTTCTCAGAAGGCAAGCTTTGACCTTCTCGTAGTTGTCCGCGTCCTCCTTGCTTAGCCGCGCGACAACCTCCGCTGCCTCGCAGGGCAGAACCGTCAATAATCTCTGAGACCAAGTGTCTCGCTGGAAGGACAGTTTTTCGCAGGTTCGCTCAAAGTTAGCCAGATACAGACCGATATCCCCTGATATCACATATGGCTGCATGTACTTTGACATCTTGAAATCTGCCTCCTTGTTGAGAAGAGGTACCGCTAGCTGGGGACAATTGCCCGACCTCTTGCTCAACTCTAGTTCTAATTTCCGGAGCTCAATTTCTAGCTCCAGCCTTTTTGCTTCTCTTTCAATTTCACGCTTCTTGTCCTCTTTTTCCCTCTCAAGTTCACGCTCACGCCTCTTTTCCTCTTTTTCCCGCTCTTTCTGCTGTCTGAGCTGCTCCTCCCTTTTTTGTTCGATGAGGTTCCATGCTTCACTGAGCTCCTCATCATCGGCTCCCAAATCTGTGATTGCCTTTATAATCAAAGGTTTTCGTGCCAAACCACTTGTATCAATTCCCAATTCCTCACACAATTGCAACAGTTCCGGTTTCTGCAGCTTTTGTAGGTCCATGATCGCTCCGAGTGTCGGCTACTTCCAAAACAACAGTGCAAACTACCAAACCTAAAGGCGTTTCCACACTCTCTTTACCAGTTCTAAAATCTAACCCTGTTCTAGAACCTGGTCCACATCAGAAGAAAAGCCAAGCACTCACCCACACATGCGATCGATGTTCCGAGCTGCTCTCTTGTTGGCCGATTGTTGCGCCTGCTTGTTGCTTGAGATGCCACCTCCGATCACCAGATGTTGTGGCTTGTAGCTTCAGATCCACCTCCAATCACCAGATGTTGTAGCTTGTAGATCCAGATCACACCTCCAGTCATCAGATGTTGTGGCTTGTAGATTCAGATCCCAACGCTGGTCACCAGTTGTCACGCTGGGGCTACGTCGACCCGGCCTTCACTTGGTAGCGTGCAGAGACTCGGGGTTGAAGTAGGATTGAATCTTCGAAGTTGGTGAAATATGTACAAGCAGGTTTAATGGCACTTTGAGAAACTTATTTACAAGATTATTTACAAGAAAAAGAAGGGTACATCAGCAAAATGGCAAGCGTTAAGAGTTCATAGCGAGAAGCGACTGGATGAGCCGTTTACCCAGGGCCCAGAGCGACATTTCGTGCTCTGCAGCGTCCTTAAAACCCCCTATGTCCAGCCCCTCTCTGAAGATGCTGACCAACCAAATCCAGGGCACGCCCCTCAGATATCAGCATCCAATCGAACACATCACTGCACTGATGGTCTGAAGCACTGACTGGCCCGGCATGGTTTCGTTGAGCCTGGTCACTTGTTGGCGGGAAAAGCTTGGGAACGGCGAGGAGGTACATTTCTATTCTTCAGCCAAGAATCGATAGGCAGCTGGTTCCGGCAAGTGGATTTACTTCTCAGAAACCCAAGTGCACGGGCGCGCCACATAATGATCCCAGCATTGTCCCTTTCCGACAATTGCAAATCTTTCCTGCATTCCCGGGAAATCATTTAATGGCCGTATGCGTCATGCTCCTTTCTTGTCCTGCACGTCAGCGGACGTGTCACTCTGTCGTCTCCTTTGTACAGTAGGCATTCCTCACTGGACGATAGGGCTTCTCGACTGGAAGGGTGAACAAAAGAAAGAAAGCACTTCCTGCATTTCCCGCAGGGGGACGTTTCTTTGTGTTTTTCCAGACGTTCTCTTGACAGGGTCAATTTGGCATTTGCAGGGTTTTCACAAGGCAAAACAGGCTTACACAAAGGATTTATGGAAACAGGCTCACTTAGAGCCTTTGTACCAACAGCACATATCCACAGCACTTATCCATGCCCACAGGCGAACAATAGAACGCGCAATTGCGGATGCACGGTCGTGACAGCATACATATTCATCAGATACTTTCAGTATTTTGTCATATTTATCGGTAATTTATTAATATTCACAGCTTGCTTGCGAAATGTGACGAGTTATGCTCTTTCATTGATGCCAATAATAGATACTTTTATATTAACTGAAACCTGGCTTCACCCTTATATAGAGATCAATGAAGCTCTGCCTGGAAGAACTACTTATTCTCTATATCGACATGACCGTTCAGAAAAGAAGGGTGGGGCCGTTTTCATAGCCATCAAACACTCAAATCTTTTGCTATTTACACGCTTTCAACACTTAAAATTGTCTGGAGAGCCTGTGCTTCGTCTCAAACAAAGGTGCTGATAGGTGCCTGTTGTCGACCGTCTATCTAGTCACTGCTGTGTCATCAATCCCCGCAACAGCCTCAAGGCTGCTATTTTGCAATACTCTTGGGAGCGGATCTACCTTTTCGGTTATTTTAATATTGCAGATATCTATTGGCATTGTTTATCCGCCGCAAGCACCACATAACGCGACTTCCTAAACATCACTATGGATTTCAATCTGTCTCGAAGTGTAAACAGTCCCATGCATGGCTCCAATACACTAAATGTTATTTTCAGCATCGCTGGTGGCACTGTAGGCTACATTAGGTATTTCGATGAATTCGGTGCTCACAAACTAACACAGTTACCAATCCGATTCCCTCATAAGCATTCCGGTCGCGAAATCAAGATCATAACGAACTACAATAGGGCCTACTATTGATAAATGAATGCGGATTTTGATGCATTTTATCACCACACATTCCTAGCACCATTTACTTTCAGATCAGCAGATGAAAACTGGGTTCGTTTTAGAAAGAACATCTGTCAAATGGCCAACCTCTATGTCTTGTTAGTTCGATTTAGCAACGACAGGTAAATTTTTTAGTTTTAATATATCCCTTAGAAAATTTAGAAACAAAAAGAAACGTCTATACAAGAAAGCCTTGTTGACTGGTGATCAGTCAGATTGGAAAAAGTGTAACGATTGTGTGACAACATACTGTGCTGCCATACGCGATTCTAAAGATGAGTACTTTTGCCACGACATTTCCGCATTACAAAAATCAACGGCTAAGAGGTATTGGCAGGCGATGGCACGGCAGCAAGTTTATTATCACATTTAATTACAAGGCGATACACAATTACCTGTTAACGACGAAGATTTCCCATCCAAATTCAACGAATTCTTTTCGTCTGCCTTCACGAAGGAAGGCTATTCTATTGTTACACCTCATCAACAGCTTATGTCACCTCAGGTGTTCCGCAGAGAAGTGTTCTCGGGTCGTTGCTGTTTCTTATATATATTGATACGTGGCAAGGGTAGTCCACGAAGGTTAGTCCAGGCTGGCACAGCACACAAACCAGAAGCACAGTACGGTCGACCTTATCCTAGCATCAATCGTTGCTACCACTTTGTCTTCTTCTGTGTCACTGTTGCTGATCGTTGTCATCTTACACTTCCAGCGATGCAGGGCATATATGTCATAGTACCCCCTCCCTCCCCCCCCCCGAAAAGCACAGTCCCTGTGCGCACTAGGACGAACCACTACAGGGGTAGTACGGCTTCATTCGGGCGACACGAACAATCTCGCTCCGTGGCATAGAGGACTGTTGTGGCGGATGTACAGGGGCGATCTCGTATGTCACAGGAGTGACTGGCCGTAAAACACGGTAGGGTCCTGCGTAGCGTGGCAAGAGCTTCTCACACAGCCCTACTTTACGAGCGGGAGTCCAGAGCAAGACGAGAGAGCCCGGAGAGTAGTGGACATCCGGGTGGCGAGAATCATGGCGCCGTTTTTGAGAACTTTGGGAGTAAGCTAGTCGGCGGCGAGCGATAACACGGGCGGCGTCAGCTCGGGAGGTGGCGTCACGAACGTAGGAACTGGCGTTAGCGGTGGGAGGCAGTACGCTGTCAAACGGAAGGGGAGGGTCACGGCCGTATAGAAGATAAAAGGGTGAGTAGCCCATTGTGTCGTGACGAGAGGAATTGTACGCAAACGTGACAAACGGCAAATATTCCAGACACGGTGATCATCCGAGACATACATTGACAGCATGTCCGTGAGCGTGCGGTTGAGGCGTTCGGTGTGGCCGTTCGTTTGTGGATGGTAAGCTGTGGTAAAATAGTGCTTGATGGAGCAATACCGAAGAATTTCGTCGACTACTCGAGCAAGAAAGCAACGGCCATTGTCAGTGAGCAGCTGGCGTGGACCACCGTGGAGCAGGATGACGTCGTGGAGAAGTAAAGCAGCCACGCCAGTTGCACAGCTGGTGGGTATCGCTCGGATGACAGCGTAGCGCGTAGTATAATCCGTGGCCACCGCAGTCCATTTATTCTCCGACGCAGAAAGTGGGAAAGGCCCGAGGAGATCAAGACCATCTCGGGAAAACGGGTCTACTGGGATGTCGATCGGCTGCAGGGATCCAGCAGGCATAACCGAGGGCTTCTTCCGTCGCTGACACCGGTCACAAGAAGCCACGTAACGACGAACAGAGCGATAGAGGCCCGGCCAAAAGAAGCGGCGGCGGACGCTGTCGTACGTACGAGATACGCCAAGATGACGTGCTGTAGGTGCGTCGTGCAGCTGTTGAAGAACGGTGGTACGCAGGTGTTCGGGGACTACGAGCAGTAGCTCGGTGCCATCTGGTCGCATATTCCGTCGGTATAAGGTGCCGTTGTGGAGCACAAACAGAGCTAGGGTAGCGTCAAAGTGATCAGTGCTGAGGCGATTGATAATGCTGCTAAGATTCGGATCTAAGCGCTGGTCATGGCGAATGTTTGAAAGGCCAGAGATGGCCAACACATATGTATCATCATCACACTCGCTCGCAGGTGGTGGATCTACCGGGTTGCGGGACAGGCAATCGGCGCTGCGTGCAGCCGGCCAGACTTGTTGACTGCAGAAAAAGTGTATTCCTGAAGGCGGAGGGCCCAAAGGCCCAGGCGACCAGTAGGGTCCTTCAGCGTAGAAAGCCAGCATAAGGCATGGTGGTCTGTGATGACGGAGAACGGAGAAACAAGTAAGGGCGAAACTTTGTAATGGCCCACACGAGGGCTAAGCACTCATGTTCTGTGATCGAGTAATTTCGTTCAGCCGCAGAAAGGAGGCGACTGGCATAAGCAATGACGCGAGGCGACCCATCTGCTGTTGGGCGAGTATGGCACCAATACCGTGACCACTGGCGTCGGTGCGTACCTCCGTTGGTGCCGAGGGATTGAAGTGTGCCAGGACGGGCGGGTGGATGACGGCTGCAATGAGCGCTGAAAAGGCTTGGGATTGTTCTTAGTCCCAGCAAAATGGAGTGTCGTTCTTCAAAAGATTGGTGAGTGGACGAGCCGTCTCCGCGAAGTTGGGTACAAACCGCCGAAGATAAGAGAAAGCCCAAGAAAACTACGTACGTCACTGGTACAACGGGGTGTAGGAAATGCACTTACAGCACGTATTTTGTCTGCATCGGGTTGAACGCCACGGGCGTCGACCACGTGACCGAGCACCTTGAGTTCACGTCGGCCGAAGCTACATTTCTTCAAGTTCAGCTGAAGGCCGGCTCTTCGGAAGACGCCAAGAATGGCATCAAGGCGATGGAGATGGCTCTCGAATGTAGAGGAAAATACAATGACGTCATCGAGATAGCACAAGCATGTCGTCCATTTCAAGCCGCGCAGGAGAGAGTCCATCATGCGCTCGAAGGTTGCGGGCGCATTACACAAGCCGAAAGGCATCACCTTGAATTGATACAGGCCATCAGGAGTGACGAAGGCGGTCTTCTCTTGGTCTCGTTCGTCGACTGCGATCTGCCAATAACAGGAACGAAGATCAATGGAAGAGAAATAGCTGGCACCGTGCAAGCAGTCGAGGGCATCATCTATCCTGGGGAGCGGGTAAACGTCCTTCTTTGTAATTTTTTCAGGTGTCGGTGATCAACGCAGAACCTCCAGGTATTGTCCTTCTTTTTAACAAGCACGACAGGCGACCCCCAGGGACTGCTCGAAGGCTCTATAATGTTTTTTGCTAACATCTTGTCCACTGCATCTTGTATGACGCGACGTTCAGAAATGGCGACTCGATAAGGTCTTCTGTGAATTGGGCTGGCGTCACCGGTATCGATGCGATGTGTAACGAGGGACGTTTGTCCTAAGGGGCGGTCACCAAAATCGAAAATATCGCTGTATGAAGTCAGAAGGCTCGTAAGTGCTGTAGCTGTAGCGTAAGTGCTGTAGGTCGACGCTGCTGTGCTTCTGTTTTGTGTGCTGTGCCAGCCTGGACTAACCTTCGTGGACTAACCTTGCCACGTATCAATATAAGTGACCTACCAACTAACAACTCTTCCTGCGTACGTTTGTTTGCTGATGATTGCATAATTTACCGTAAAATACAATCTACCGATGATCACCTCGCTCTTCAGCAGGAACTCAATTTTGTTGAAGAGTGGTGCAAAACTTGGCTAACGATGTTCACCATACCAAATGTAATGTAGACTCTCGGCCGTAAACGAACGAACTCTAAATTCTCCTACCCCATAAATATTGTACCAGTGACTGACACTTCGTCCTAAAAATACCTAGGTATTCAATTAACATCAAACCTTCCCTAGTCCGATCCTATTGCTTCCCTGTGTGCTTAAGCATCCCGTTGACTTGGTTACCTCCGTCGAAACCTTAAGAAAGCACCTTCTCATGTCCGTAAACTTGCGTACAAAACATGTATACGGCCTCAACTGAAATTTGCGCCCGCAATATGGTCACCATACCAGAATTAGCAGAGCTGCCAGGTTTATCTCCAACAAAAACAGTTGCCAATCCAATGTAGCTAAAATGAAAAAAGAACATCTTCCTTCCTTAGCTAGTCGGCGCTCAGGTGCACTTTTGGGCCCGTTGCACAGGTATGTTAACAGCGTTCACCGCTTCCCCTTAACACTCTACTGCGCACATCTGGGCGCTTACACAATAATACCAGTTTCTCGCGTATATTTGAACGCAAAAAAGTCTTAATTCATCCGCATTCCGTCGCGCCAAATCGCACTAGAATGATCTCCCCGAATCAATTGTTTCATTAACTGATCTTGTTGCACTTCGTAAACATGTGCTCGACATTTAGTGTTAGATAACCGCTCCGCATTTCGGCATTTGTTGTTATATTCTGTATGCATTTCATGTATTTTGTGCGGTGTAACCATGCTTCTATTCTGCAATTTTTCGGATGTGTGTTAGGAATTAACACCAGCATTGCTTGTTGTTTCCCCCATTTATAATGACACTCTTTTGTAGTCTCCCGTACACAATGCCCATTGGCGCCTGCAGGGTTTAATACATAAATAAGGTTAGTAGTTTGGTTGTGATTGTCATCACGGTATAGCTGAAGGTGGTGGGGGTAATGAAGAAGAAAAAAAATGAAGGTGCTGAACCTATGACAGCGGTAGTGACCCAGACTTACCCGCTGTTCTTGCCCCTTGTTACCCCATGGGGCAATTCTGGGACATTTTAAAGTATGAGAAAGTACTTGGTTTGTTTTTTGAGGTTTAGCGCTTCAAAGCAACTCAGGCTATGAAGGCGCCGTAGTGGAGGACTCTGAAAATTTCGACACCTGGAGGTTTTTAACGTGCACTGACATCGCACAGCACACGGCCGTCTTGCGTTTCACCTGCATCGGAAAGGGGCCTCCGCGGGCCCACACTTATCCGCTGTGCTTGCTGCTTGTTGCCCCAGTAAGCAAGTCTTGGCCTCTTTAGGGTTTGAAACAAAGTCTGAAGTAGTAGCGTGAAATTTCAATTTGAAAACTACTGCACAGATAACAACTATCTTACCTGGAAGCCTTTCAGCATAAAAGGAAATGTTTTTCAGGGAAACGGACATTCTACTTCTAACCATTCACACTCAATTTTTTCTTTGCTATCCTTAAACCTCAGTGCTGTTACCCAATCAGCGCTGCTGCCTTCAACTATAGTGTAGGGAAATTTACCGGAAATTACCAAGTTTCCAGTCGTTTTTCCTCTCGCAAGACCGAACTGCTCCCCTCCACACGTACCGCACAATGCGTCTGTCGCTTGGTACTTGGCTCCGTTCGTCTTAGTCTGCATCTATCATATCCTGGCTCTGAACAACAATTACTGAGCTTCCCCTGGAATTATCATAGATGCTTGAATAAATCGCCTGCTCTGATTTAGTCTGCATGCATGTTTTGCGCTAACAGCTTCTGTGTTATTATTTGTTGCCCGTTTCTTCCCTTCTGTGTCGATATCCGTCATGAACAGGTAGCTGAAAACATCCCACCACATTTCGACAATTTATTCTATTGCTGTTCGAATTCTATCTTGCTTCTAGATTATCTGAATACCATCCCAAAATTAATACTATCCCAGGTCGCCTAGTACCTTCTGATCTTGCGTATCTGTATGAGTATTCACGAAAAATGGGGCCAGTTTCTCCCAACCGGTTTTCGCATCTGCCCTCCTAGAAACGCTAGCTTTGCTCGAAGAATGCGGCGCGAAATTCACATCTCTGCAACCATTCACAGCGCGCCCAAACATTCGTCGCAGAAGTCGCACCCTATTCGCCTGTCAGTCGAAAGCCCTTATATTATAGGCATTTTCCTTCGAACAAAAACCTTCATGATGTTGTACAGCTAGCGGTACGCTCTTGATCATTTGCTAATGCCATAAATCCCAGCTGAATATACGCTATGTCTTTCCATGTCTTTGTTCCTTCAACCATGAACCCTTCCACAATCTGCAAGGGAAGTCGCTGCATCCGCGAACTGGAAGGCCGGTCCTTCAAAGCACTGTAATCATGGGTCTTTACATGCACTCATTTGGCTTCTTGTGGAGAAAACAGTATGCCAATTCTAACGCGACAGCCGATGAGCAGAGGGTACACAAAAAAAAAAAATAACGTTTGGCACGGGCATCTGGTATAAACCCGGCACGTTTCTCTGAGAATGCAAATGGGGGCTTCTCAAAGCGATGTTTCTTTATGTTTTCAACGAAAACCAATTCTTGTGGTGCTTACTTGCGATTCATTACTGTTCTAGGCAGGTATGAGGAAGTATATATTGGAAAGAGCAAGAGCGCGACAAATGACAATTTCTTCCACGAATGAAGCAAGCGAGGAGTTCTGAATATGGCTTTTGTAGGGCCGCGCCCAAAGGATAATCACTTGCAGTTGTGCGTCTGAACGTGCAGCCAGGTGCACGCCAGGTGCACGCATCTTGGCACCCTTCGTACTGGCCGGTAGCGAGCATCCAAATGACCCTTCGGCCCTTTTTTTTTACACTGCAACTTTGAGCAGTGCGAAAGGAATTTTATCCCGTCTGCAGATGCGACAAAAGAGCGCCCGAAAAAGCTTTCAGGAGTTGACGCGGGTATTGTGCTCAGAGCGGGCAAGCCAGAACCAGCCACCTGCGGAATGGCGGCTGGTTGATCTTTCCCTTTCTTTGTCGTTGCTCGTAGTGGTAAACACAGGTGGCGAGGGGCAATGCACTGTGGAAATGATTCGGCCAGCAGCGGCAGCGTGGATGAGGCGACGGTGTGCGGGAGACAAGTGGGAAGAAAGTCTCACGAGAGGAGAGGGTTCGACACCCTCACAGGGGAAAGCGTTTTGCTGTGCTTTGTTTGTTTTTAATTTGATTTGCTAGTGGGGCCCTGGGTTAGAGGCTAAGGCCAACCCATGGGGCTGTGCCCATATAGCATATTTCCTATTGGACAGTTGATGTGTGGGACTGGCGTCTGAAAAAGACCGCCCCTATTTCTTTGTTTTATGAATATGTAAAATGAGACGTGATCCAAGAAAGTTCAGTCCAGTCTGAGCTGGGGCTCCATGCGTAGGCATGAAACGCGGCTGTTCTGCTTAGGCTCTAACCAGTTAGGTCGAAGAGTAAAGTAACGCAGAGTGTGGTTTTTGTAAATTCATTTCATGTTCCAGTTTTACTCTGTATATATATATATATATATACATATGTGCGTGTCATGCTGTAAATATATGCTCTACCATCATCACCTTCAAGTACGCCTCCTTGGCTTCTCTACGCCGAACTACTAACAGGAAGGGTTTAAAGAACCTTCCGAAAAGGAACGAACGACATAAATTCTACTGGCGCAGCTCGACAGGGTTCGGCACGTCTCATCTACAAGGACAAGCAGCGCACCGGCAACCACAGGCCATTCGACACGGAGCAGCGAGGAACCGTCTAGGGACGATTCTACCTCGGCTGCCACCGACGCCGTCGGAGCGGAGGCATCATCCGGGCTCTGGGTAGTAGACAACAAAAGATCTGCGCCGGGTGAGTGGGATTTCTTGCGTTTGTTGAAGTTGGCATGGTGGTTGGTTTGTGACGCTTATGGTTGAGACGAGGAGAATGCTAGCCGCTAAAGAAAGCGAATCTAATCCTGAGAGTGAATCGAAGTCAAATCCTCAACAGGAGCAGCAATCGCTAGGGGGCGGAGTAGAATTGGTTACTGAGCAGAGTGAGGTAGTGACTATGGAGGGTGATTACAATGTGGAGAGCAGGTTACAGGCCGGCGACCAGAGACCAACATTGTCACTAGACGCGACAGGAGCCGAGACAGAGAGGATGGCTATTCGCCATATGGAGTTAAAGATGGAAATGGAGCTACGAATACGTGAAATTGAATCTCGGGAGCGACAAGCCTTAAAGCAGATGGAGCTTGGGCTGTCGAGTGGTCGACTGTCACCGCTTGGGTCGGGACGGAGGGATGAGCGAAGTATAGGCTCAGATTCAACATCACAGTGTGCAAAAGTCCTAAAAGGCTACAAAATGCCATTCGATGCTGATGTACCACTGTGGTTTGATGAGGTGGAGAAGTTGTTCGTCACTTTCAGTGTGCCGTACAGCAACCGAGTGCATTTAATTATGCCGGCACTGACAGAGCGAGTCCGATACTTGCTTTGTAACCTCGATGGAGCGGAATGCACGGACTATGAGGCTGTGAAAGCAGCGGTGCTAACTGAGCTAAAACTCACCCCAGCTGAGTACCTGGAAAGATTTGAAAAAGCAGCAAAAAGGAAGGAGGAGACATGGGCTCAGTTTGCATCACACGTGAAAACGTACCTAGCATACTACATCCAGGCTAGAGAGGTGGACTCAGTAGGGGCGCTGACTGCCCTAATGGTGTCTGATCGCATTAAGGCAGGTCTCAGCTCAGAGGGCATCGAATATATGCGCCTGCAGGAAGGAGAGAGTTGGCTGAAGCCCAAAGAGCTATCAAAGGCTCTACAGATCTTTGAGCAAGCAAAAGGTAAAGGCCGAGCTACAAAGCAGCTTACGGCGCCAGTGCAGCAAATGGGCCGAAAACCGATCAATTCCGAAAAGCCCATAGTAAAGTGCCATCTATGCCATGGGCAGGGGCACATTGCTAGGAATTGCCCGCAAGCAACAGGAAATGAACCGCGCCTGAAACAAGGAAATGGGTACCAAAAGAGGGTGCAGAAGGTCGCGCGGGTCGATGAGACGGATGCAAAGGAACCAGTTTCAAACCAAAGTACGGGTTTAACTGCTAAAGTTAAGGTACCGATGCAAAGTTTGAGGGCAGCCACATCGAAGCTCCACTTTGTAGATCTTGTGTGCGGAGATGTTTGCACTAGGCAGTGCTTTATACTGGTAGTGAAATAACAGTAATACGAGAAAGCATACTACCGCATGCGCTGACGGAACCATCTGGGGCAGTGAAACTAGTGTCAGCTTTCGGCAGCTCCATTCAGGCGAAGTTGGCGACGATTCCTGTAAAAATATCTAGGCCGAGAACAGTTGCAGAAGATCAAAAGATAGGCATAGTATGTGCCCTCACTAATGAGCTGGCCGAAGGTGTGAACTGTTTGCTTTCATTAGAGGACTGGCCGCTGCTTAAAGATCACAGTAAGTTTGAGCACACAAGTATGGGTGCAGTGAGGGTTTCTAACAAGGAACTAGAAAACGCAGAAAATCGGCACTATGAGGCACTGACATGCGAGGTGAACACGGCACTGAATGCCGAATATTCACAAGAGGAAGCAGAGTCAAATGAGAAAGAAGAGGCAGTTTCGCTGTCTAGCCAGCGGGAAATATTTCGAGCAGCACAGGTCGCTGATGAGAACTTGAGAAAGGCATGGGAGGACTCTAAGCACGGAAAGGCGGGTATGTTCGTTAGCGAGGGTTTGCTTCACCACTGGGACTCAATATCAGGTACTAAAGTGCGACAGCTGGTGCTTCCCCGAGAAAAACGAAAGGAAGTTCTGTTCTTGGCGCATGAATCATTGTGGGGTGGACACCTGGGTCCAAGAAAGACCAAAGCCCGCATAAAGTACAACTTCTATTGGCCTGGCATGGAAAAAGAAATTTCAGAGTACTGCCAGTCTTGCCATGGGTGCCAGATCCGCTGAGACCGACGTCAAACTGACAATATACCCATCACGCCAATAACAAGGCCTGAACATGCCTTTCAGGTTGTTAATGTAGATGTTATAGGGCCTCTTGATACGCCATCTGGTAGGGGTCACAAATATGATTTGTGCCATGTTGACTTATGCACGAGATGGCCGGAAGTAGTATGTCTTCGTTCCTTAAAGGCAAGGGCTACCTGTGATGCTCTATTAGAAATCTTCAGTCGAACAGGGGTCCCACAGACTATCTGTTCGGATCAGGGAACAAATTTCAAGGCACAACTCACTCAGCTGATGCTAGAGAAATTAGGTTGTTCCCCTAAATTTTCCACTCCGGAACACCCTGAAAGCAACGGGGCCGTGGAAAGATGGAATCGGGTGCTAAGGAACATGCTCTTTTATGTAATAGAAAAAGACCCTAAAAATTGGGATAAGTTGATCCGATTTGTGTTGTGGGCTTACCGCGAAGTTCCCCACGACACTACCTGGGTAGCACCCTTTAGGCTTTTATATGGCAGAAATCCGACAGGTCCACTTACAATTATTCGCCAGACATGGGCAGGAGAAGTTAGTGTACCAGCGACGCTTAGGGAGGAACCTCCGAGGTACTTGACGGAGCTACGGGAGAAGTTTGAGCTAGCGGCCAATGTGGCAGGACTCACAAGCATGGCGCGACAAGCTAGCTACGCAGAAGCATAGAATAGAAGTACGCGAATAAAGTCTTTAATGTAGGGGATCAGGTTCTCGTTTTCGACACAGACCGCACCACCAAGATGGCTCCTAAGTGGCTCCGTCCTTTCACAGTAATTCGTTGTGAGGGGCAACATTCGTACAGAGTAGAAACGCAACAGGGAAAAAGATCTGTGGTCCACGCCAACCGAATGAGACCGTACTACGCAAGGGTAAGCCAGGTTGGTGTAGCGTTTGATGATGATCATGAGTTTGGAGAAGTAGAGTGTGCACCGCAAGTCGCACCCCCTCTAAAAGATGAGGAGCTAATACCGTTAGAGAAATTAGCCCACCTCAGTAAGATGGAGCAGAATGAAATACGACGGTTGTTCCGAAAACATCGTGCACTCTTTGATGGCAGGCCGGGATTGGCGAAAGTAGGAAGGCACCGAATTGAGCTAGAAGAAGGGTTTAAACCGAAGAAAGCTTTTCCTTATCGAGTGCCTGAACTGCTCAAGAAAGAAGTAAGCCGCCAAGTGGATGAGCTACTTGATTTAGGATTAATCTATCCTGTAGAGAGTGAATTTGCGCACCCGGTTGTGTGTATGGGGAAGAAAGACGGGTCAGTGCGAATGTGTATTGACTACCGAACTTTGAATGCAGGAACCCGTGCAGACGCGTTTCCAATGACTAACTCACAGGAACTAATTTTTAGAGTCGGTCGCGCGCAGTTCATCACTTTGGGTGATCTGAGGCGTGGCTACTGGCAGGTACCGATGGACCCGCAGAGCCAGGTACTCACCGCATTTGTAACCCATGAGGGTCAATATTCATGGAAGGTGATGCCCTTTGGGTTAAAAAACTCGGCAGCGACCTTCCAAAGAATGATTAATACGCTCCTCGCTAAGCATCAAGCCTACGCTACGGCATATCTAGATGATATAGCTATTTTCTCGCAAACCTGGCAAGATCACGTAGAGCACGTCGATACCATATTTTGGTTACTTGGGGAAGCAGGGCTAAAGGCTAGCCCTGAGAAAAATGAAGTGGGACAGTCTCACATTCGTTATCTAGGGCACATAGTGGGCTCAGGGACTCATGCACCCAACCCCGAGAAAGTATCTGCAATAGAAGGCCTAGTGCAGCCTAGAACAAAGAAAGAGCTGCGAAGTTTACTGGGACTATGCGGATATTACAGGGATTATGTATCTGGGTATGCTGAAATAGCTAGCCCACTAACGGCGTTGACAAAGCGAGGAGTACCAAACTTAATCCCGTGGCCGCAAGATGTGCAACGCGCGTTAGAACAGCTCAAGGGCTCGCTCTGCAGAGCAGTGGCGTTGAGCACTCCGCAACCTCATGAGCCATATTGGCTGTTCACTGACGCATCAGCGACAGCTGCCGGGGATTGCTTGGCACAGATGACTGAAAATGGCGATGAGAGGCCTATAGCATTCGCAAGCCATCGCTTCGATACGACCCAGGTGAGATGGTCGTCTATAGAGCGCGAAGCGTTTGCTATTATTTTGGCTCTAAAGATGTTCGACTACTGGCTCTTTGGCGCTGAGGTCAATGTTGTCTCTGACCACAATCCGCTGTCATACCTGACGACGTGCACTCCACACGGGGCGAAATTGGCTAGGTGGGCGCTGGCACTCCAGCGTTATAACATAACGGTTAGACATCGAAAAGGTATCAAGAATGGAAATGGAAAGAATGGAAACTGGAACATGAAATGAATTTACAAAAACCACACTCTGCGTTACTTTACTCTTCGACCTAACTGGTTAGAGCCTAAGCAGAACAGCCGCGTTACATGCCTACGCATGGAGCCCCAGCTCAGACTGGACTGAACTTTCTTGGATCACGTCTCATTTTACATATTCATAAAACAAAGAAATAGGGGCGGTCTTTTTCAGACGCCAGTCCCACACATCAACTGTCCAATAGGAAATATGCTATATGGGCACAGCCCCATGGGTTGGCCTTAGCCTCTAACCCAGGGCCCCACTAGCAAATCAAATTAAAAACAAACAAAGCACAGCAAAACGCTTTCCCCTGTGAGAGTGTCGAACCCTCTCCTCTCCTGAGACTTTCTTCCCACTTGTCTCCCGCACACCGTCGCCTCATCCATGCTGCCGCTGCTGGCCGAATCATTTCCACAGTGCATTGCCCCGCGCCACCCGTGTTTACCACTACGAGCAATGACAAAGAAAGGGAAAGATCAACCAGCCGCCATTCCGCAGGTGGCTGGTTCTGGCTTGCCCGCTCTGAGCACAATACCCGCGTAAACTCCTGAATGCTTTTTCGGGCGCTCTTTTGTGCTCAGAGCGGGCAAGCCAGAACCAGCCACCTGCGGAATGGCGGCTGGTTGATCTTTCCCTTTCTTTGTCATTGCTCGTAGTGGTAAACACGGGTGGCGCGGGGCAATGCACTGTGGAAATGATTCGGCCAGCAGCGGCAGCATGGATGAGGCGACGGTGTGCGGGAGACAAGTGGGAAGAAAGTCTCACGAGAGGAGAGGGTTCGACACCCTCACAGGGGAAAGCGTTTTGCTGTGCTTTGTTTGTTTGTAATTTGTATGGCTAGTGGGGCCCTGGGTTAGAGGCTAAGGCCAACCCATGGGGATGTGCCCATCTAGCATATTTCCTTATTAGACAGTTGATATGTGGGGCTGGCCTCTGAAAATGACCGCCCCTATTTCTTTGTTTTGTGAAGGTGTAAAATGAGACGTGATCCAAGAGTCAGTCCAGTCTGAGCTGGGGCTCCATGTGTAGGCATGTAACGCGGCTGTTCTGCTTAGGCTCTAACCAGTTAGGTCGAAGAGTAAAGTAGCGCAGAGTGTGGTTTTTGTAAATTCATTTCATGTTCCAGTTTTGCTCTGTATATATATATATACATATGTCATGCTGTAAATATATGTCTACCATCATCACCTTCAAGTACGCCTCCTGGTCTTCTCTACGCCTAACTACATAACAGGAAGGGTTTAAAGAACCTTCCGAAAAGGAACGAACGACATAAATTCTACTGCTTTTGTCCTTTCGCTGTTTGGTTTCAGAACGTAGAATTCTTTCACTGTCCGTGCTACTGAACTAACGCGCCCGTATTTGCATCTTTAATTTTATTGTAACGTCGTTCCTTCTATAGTTATTGTTTGCTTGAAAAAGCGGGGTCATTGGCAACATATGTATCGACTTTTCTAGTTTATTTTAA
This sequence comes from Amblyomma maculatum, assembly GCF_055883805.1. NCBI lineage: Eukaryota > Metazoa > Arthropoda > Arachnida > Ixodida > Ixodidae > Amblyomma > Amblyomma maculatum. The sequence continues at coordinate 184,770,423 of NC_139349.1, forward strand.
TAAATATGGCCGTTATTTTGAGCACTAATTGCATGTTCTTAACATAAACCAGGTATGCGGTCTATATAGTCAAAAACCCGTTCCTACTAAGCATTTCATTATTTTAACAACGCTACTAAACAATGATTATTTGTATTCCGAAGAAGGGTGGTGCTATTGCTACGTAACTAAGGCGGGTGCCTTGCACTTAACCAAACTTAACTTAGCGTTAACCAAACTCACCGCGTTATAGATGCCGAATTCATCGCTTGAAGTGTAATGAGCTTCGTAGACTCTCGCGCCATCTGTCGTGATAGTGACCTCATTGACTTCCAGTAGGAAATCCATCGGTCTCTTGAAGAGCTTGTCGGTGTCAGAGAAAAACTGCAAATGACACGCAAAGCAAGCAACACGCAAGATTCAGTAGTTCGAGCACTGCGCTCTAAAACAAAAAAAAAAGCTGTAAATTGTAATATCATCCGTCAGCTGCATGATGGAGAACAGTGCAGCGCTATGCTGCCGGAAGGGAAAATAACGAGACAGGGAACAAATAAAGGATGCTTGCGTCAGTCGCCTATCATGAATGCTTTCTCAGAACGAGTTGCATTTTTTAATGAGTGCTTATCTCGCTTTATAATGATAGATAAGTATTCCGTGGGACTACCGTACTCAGCTGAGTGCTGATTAGTAGATTCAGTGCGAAATAATTCAATGTAGTCGTCTTACCCCGAGCACCAAAGTATCAACAATGCTGTGGCTGAGCATCGTTGCCGTAGCAACGGCGGTTTAAGGCGAAAGCCTTAAACCGCCGTTGCTACGGCGCCGTTGCTACGCGTGTGCGCAAAAAGTGTGCGTCGGCGTGAGGTTACCACCACTGATAACAATTGAACGAATAAATATAGGAGAAAACGAATAATAGTATAGACTAAAGGAGAAACAAATAAATCTAGTAGCCAAATTTTATGACCGTACAATAGTTAGGTAATTATTTACAGCCGAAAATATGAAATTTGTCTCACTATAGCGCTGACGTTGATAGACGCAGGGGACGTGATAACAGCTCGGCTAGGACAGCCGATGGTACAGATAAACGTCAAAATTGAGTTAGGCAGGATTTGTGACGGATTAGATTCCGAACGTGTAATTAAGGGTGATTAACACTTGAGATCACCGGAAGACCAACACTTTCGGTCAAAAACGAAAAAACTAGAATTATGAATCACATCCAGCCGAAAGACGCCGAGTTAGTATGAGATCTCGCAAAATGAGTAAAAACTAGCGGATCTGTGCTGATTAAATGACAAACAATGATAGCGCACAAATGAATACTACGCAGAAGAAAAGAAGGCAGAGCAGTGCACAATAAATAATGTGAAGCGCAGCAAACGAGTACACAGAGTCGAACAAAGGCTTTCACCTTACCGAGTTGAAATGCCTCAAACGAATTTTTGTTTTTTCTGGTGTGCGCAACCGGCACCCGGAAGAAAAAAACCGTCGAGTACAGTGAATTCGAACCCAAGAATGTCGTAGATATTGCCGCCGCTGAATGCTGAAAGCGCCCTGCATTGCACTTCGTCGCCTTCGTTTGTGCGTAAAAGCTTTCACACGCCGCTGTACTCCTTATAACTACTTTTTAACACTGCCATTGTTTTTTTTTTTTTTTTTGGACACGTACTTTCGTGGGGCTAGAGTGAGTGAGTCAGCTTTATTGACCGACAGAAAAGACTCTTTTATACACCAGGTCCTCCCCTCTAGAGGAGAGACGCCTTGGGGCAGGTGAGAATCCGCTTCAGATGCTGGCCAAAATACCCTGGATCTCGGCTGCCTCTTCAGTCAGTCGAATCGCTAGGAGCTGGTGATCCGCGGTTGGACTTTTCAGCAAACCCTCCCAGGCTTCTCTACTTTCAATTTTGTTTGCCCTGCCTGGGAAATGCATGCACTCCAATATTATATGGTTCAGGTTGCCCCTCTGCCCGCCAATCCGGCAGCTCTCATCTTCAAAATCTGGGAATATATATTTATTTTAAACCGGATTTGGATGAACATCTGCTTGCAGACGCCTCCTAGCCGTCATCTGTTTCCCATCTAGGCGCTAGATACGTTTATGTCAAATTTTATTATTTTACCGCATATCTACGAATTCTGTCCTACCTTTATTAAAGCTGATTTGCAGTCAACATTTCTGCTTTCTTCCCTTCATATCATGAATCCCATCTTGGCCAACATTTATTGCGATAGCAATGCTGCGCCAGGTTTCGAGCCGTCCCGACGGACGCCACGCTTGACCTTGAACAGCGGGGAAGGAGGAAGAGGAGCTTTTGCGGCGCAGATACTTAAAAAAGAAATTAATTAACCATGTCTCCCACCGGGGAATCGAACCTCTATCCCTTGGATCCCCAGCCCAGTGCTTTACCACTGCGCCACGCCCCGAATTTTTTTGTTTTTTTTTTCAGCATGGTATTTATTACATGCCTTTAAATTCAGCATAGAGCTATATACATTATTTACAATGTAATCAGCCTATAGGAAAAAAGTCTAATTGAAACATGCAGCACAACACCACACAATTACTAGAATACGACTCAGCACAAATTAACTAAAACGATGGCAAAGAAAGACAACACATCAACAATGGCAGCCAGTCCGGTTGATAGTCACTATCTTCGTAAGTGTCACTAAGCTGGTGCATCATCTGGCCGAAATGAGTAGCGGGGGAGACGAGAGGCTCAGCATTTTGATCAAACATGCGTTTTTTCCACAGGCTGTGCAGTCCAAGGAGGAAAATCATGTCAAAGGGTTCGTGGTGATGTTCGGTCGTTATCAAGTAACGCACACTGTGGGAATTCAAAATAAAGTCTTTCTTCGATGTTCTTTGCAGAATGTCCCAAAATAATATTGCATCTTTGCAGGCAATAAAACAGTGTTCGATGGTTTCAGGTGTGTCACATAACCGGCAATTAACAGAAGAAACGAAAATATAGTTTTTGTGATGCCACACTTTTACAGGCCAAATTATGGCATAAAGTTTAAAGAAAAACGTTTTGGTAGAAGGTGAGAGAGGCATTTTGCGCACCCTTTTCAACACCTAATGCCCTATACAATTAGAATAGAGTGAACGATATACGGGAGGCGGGAACAACATACATATCAATTCTTTTCAAAATTTAGTTCCACACCACCTATCAATGTTTGGTCGAGCACAGGCCTGTATCCTATTTCTGGCTACAAAAATCTATTATGTTTTACAGGTACTCCATTACGCGAGAAATTACATCCAAAGATTTCACCGAACGTTTGCGACGTTCATATGGTCGCCCAGCTTTGAGCCTATGCGTCGCGATAACTTATTCAGGCCTGTTTCTGCTGGCGGACTAGGTTTGACACATCTCTATGTCAGACAGTTAGTTGCTCGTTTCTTCTTTTTCCGTGATAGCTCCCACCCAATTACCAGAGCATCCCTGCAAACTAACCTTGTTAACCTTCTTCCATATTTAAGGACATAGTTTACAGCGCAAAGCACGCGGCCAAAGGAAAGAATAAGAAGTCTTCCTTTTTCTTCTATCCTCTGGACGCGTGCCTTTGCGCTGAAAACTATGTCCTTAAATATGGAATACCAACTAACCCAACAACTAACTCTACTGAAGTACACTTCTTCCAAATTTACCGATCGGGCCTTATTAGTGGTTTTATGGAAGAAGTTTACGGTTCAGTGTGTTTTCTGGCAGTTCACTTCTCTTATGAGTACTTATTCTCTGTTTCACAGAAACATTTATACAAAGAATTGATATCTATGTTGTTCCGCCACACCCCGGATCGTGAAGCACTCTTCATAATTCCCCTTGTCTACAATGAGAATGATACCGAGATTCCGCCAGTGACAGATACTGCACCTTCCTTTTCCTGTAGACAAATTACAGAACGCCGGTGAACATAAATGCGTTCAATGAAATTCTGGTTGTGTTCGACAAGGGGCGCGCGATGTACTGTCAGGACAAGTCAAGACGTCGCATGGCGATTAAGAAGAAGACGACGACGAAAAACAAGAAGAATAAAAGGAAAAGAAAAATAGGGACAGAAAGAAATAGAAAAGGGAAGGAAAAGAAAAAGATAAAGAAGACAAAAAAGAAACAGGACAAAAAACAAGAATCCAAAGGAAAAGAGAAAGGGAAAGAAGAAAAAGAAGAAGGAAAAGAAAAAAGAAGAGAAAGAGGAAGAAGAAGAAAAATTGAAGAAGTTGAAGACAAAGAAGAAGAAGGAAACGAAGAAAAAGAAGGAACAGAAAAAAAAACAAGAAAAAGAACAAGATAAAGGAAAAGGAGAAAAAGAGAAAGACAAAGGAAAAAAATATTGTTACGTGGAAGATTTACAGTCCCAAAGCTGTCCGCACAACTAACGTTGATGAGGGCACCGATTTCACAGCACTCAGCGTCGTCGTCTTCTCGGAGTCTGTTGCACTTCTTCATCCTCATCACGAACAGCGAATACAGCTAAGTAACACTACCCCCCCGCGGGAAAAGCACAGTCCCGGTGCGGTCTATGTTAGCGAAATAGAACGTTGATGATAAGGCTTCAGACGGGACACATGCACTATTTGGCAGGTTGGAGCTGTGGACGTGGACTTCGGAACCACAGATTCAACTTCGTAGGTGACGTCGGTCACGGGGCGCAAAACACGGTAAGGGCCAGTGTAACGGGGCAAAAGTTTTTCACACAAGCCCACTCGACGGCACGGGAGCCACAGCAAAACGAGAGATCCAGGAGTGTAGTGGACATCACGGTGGAGGCTGTCGTACCGGATCTTTTGAGAGTCTTGGGATGCAGAGAGCCTGGCATGAGCTAACCGGCGGGCATCATGAGCACGGGTGACGGCATCACTGGTGTAAGTACTGGTGGCGTCTGCCGCGGGTAGAGAGGTGTCGAAGGGTAGTAACGGGTGTCGGCCAAATAATAAATAAAATGGGGAGTATCCAGCGGTAGAATGGACAGATGAATTGTAGGCGAATGTGACAAAGGGGAGATGAACGTCCCAATCTCGATGGTCGTCAGACACATACATGGCCAGCATGTCTGTGAGGGTACGGTTTAGACGTTCCGTGAGGCCGTTGGTCTGGGGGTGATATGCGGTGGTGAATTTGTGGCGGACGGAGCACGAACGGAGAATTTCGTCAACCACTCGCGACAGGAAACAGCGGCCACGGTCAGTTAGTAGTTCGCGAGGAGCACCATGATGAAGAATTACGTTTTCTAGAAGGAAGTCAGCGACGTCTGTGGCGCAGCTGGTCGGGATGGCTCGGGTAATAGCGTACCGAGTAGCGTAATCGGTGGCGACGGCGATCCATTTGTTCCCCGAGGTGGAAACTGGAAAGGGGCCAAGGAGGTCAACGCCTATACGGGAAAATGGGTCAGTTGGTATGGGTATTGGCTGCATATGACCTGAAGGCAAAATTGTGGGCTTCTTCCGACGCTGACACAGTTCACACGCGGCAATGTACTGCTGGACAGAGCGGTAGAGCCCCGGCCAGTAGAAACGTCGGCGCAGGCTGTCGTATGTTCGAGAGACACCCAAGTGGCCAGCCGTGGGAGCATCATGGAACTGTTCAAGGAGGGTGGAACGCAGGTGTTGTGGAACGACGAGCAAAAGGTCTGTGCCATCTGGTCGCATATTACGTCGGTATAGGGTGTTCTCGTGGAGTACAAATAAGGCGAGAGATGGGTCAGGGCGGTCGGAGGTAAGACGGAGGATAATGGAATGCAGAGAAGGATCTAAGTGCTGTTCCTTGGCAATGTTGGCAAAGGCGGAGACAGATAAGACATATGCATCATCGTCAGAGTCTGTAGGACTAGGGGAGTCGACGAGATGACGTGACAAACAGTCGGCATCTTGGTGAAGCCGGCCGGACTTGTAGACGACGGAAAAGGTGTATTCTTGTAATCGTAGCGCCCAGCGCCCCAAACGGCCAGTAGGATCTTTGAGAGAGGAAAGCCAGCACAAGGCATGATGGTCTGTTATCACAGTAAAATGGCGGCCAAACAAATAAGGGCGGAATTTCGTAATAGCCCAGACAAGCGCCAGGCACTCTCGCTCTGTAATAGAATAATTTTGTTCGGGCGTTGACAGGAGGCGGCTGGCATACGCAATCACCCTTGTACGGCCGTGTTGTTGCTGAGCGAGAATAGCTCCTATTCCATGGCCACTTGCGTCGGTACGGAGTTCAGTATTGGCGAAAGGGTTGAAGTGGGCCAAGACTGGTGGAGTAGTAAGAGCAGCAATAAGCTTTGAGAAAGCTGCAACTTGTTCAGGCCCCCAATAGAATGAAACGTCTTTCTTGAGGAGTTGGGTGAGCGGACGAGCAAGGACTGCGAAGTTCGGGACGAATCGTCGGAAATAGGAACATAGGCCAATAAAGCTTCGGACATCGCTGGATGAACGCGGAGTGGGAAAATCTGTGACGGCACGTATCTTGTCAGGGTCAGGCTGAACACCGGAAGCATTAACCAAGTGACCAAGCACTTTGATTTCCCGATGGCCGAAACTGCATTTCTTTGAGTTGAGTTGAAGGCCGGCGCGGCGGAATAACTCGAGAATGGTAGAAAGGCGAGAGAGGTGGCTGTCAAAAGTGGACGAGAAAACAATGACGTCGTCTAAGTAACAAAGACAAGTCGTCCACTTGAAGCCGCGCAGCAATGAGTCCATCATCCGTTCGAAAGTTGCAGGGGCGTTACATAGGCCAAAAGGCATGACTTTAAATTGATAGAGGCCGTCAGGGGTGATGAACGCTGTCTTTAAACGGGCTCTCTCGTCGACAGAAATCTGCCAGTAGCCGGAACGAAGGTCGATGGATGAAAAGTAGCTGGCTCCGTGCAAACTATCAAGCGCGTCGTCGATGCGCGGAAGAGGATATACATCTTTTTTGGTTATCTTATTCAAATGACGGTAGTCAACGCAGAATCTCCAACTGTTATCCTTCTTCTTGACCAGCACGACAGGGGATGCCCAGGGGCTACTGGAAGGCTCGATTATGTCGTTCGTTAACATCTTTTCGACCTCCGTTTGAATGACGCGTCGCTCGGCAAGCGAAACACGATAGGGCCGCCTGTGGATAGGACTGGCGTCCCCGGTGTCAATGCGGTGGGTTACAACTGTCGTTTGACCCAATGGGCGGGTGCCGAAGTCAAAAAGGTCACTGTAGGTAAACAAAAGCTTGTGTAAATCAGCGGCGAATTCAGGTTGCAGATCAGCTGATATCATGCTGTCAAGCGGATCAGGACGCGATGTGGACGACGAGGGGGTGTTGGCAGGGACGGCAGTTGTATGATCTGTAGACAGAGCTGAAATGGCACAATCGGTCATCGGGGACAGCGAAGCTAATGAAATTCCCTCGGGCAGAACTTGAGTTGAAAAGCTGAAGTTGAGGAGTGGGAGAGTGGTGCGGTTCTGGGAGATGTGCACAATTAGATGAGGAAGGGTGACGTGCCGCTGCAGCATGACATCAGTAATGGGACAAGCGAGATAGTCGCCATCTGGGACGGGTGGGAATGGCGACATAGGGATGTAAACGGCAGTTTCTAGAGGAAGGCGGCTAAACTGTGCTGATCGAAGTCGGGGTGAGCAGGAGGGGTCTTCAGAGCAGAGCGGGAGGTCCAAGCGAAGTAGGCCACTAGAGCAGTCAATAAGGGCAGAGTGGGCTGTTAAGAAATCAATGCCAAGGATAACGTCGTGGGGGCATTCATGTAGGACGGTGAACAACACTGGGGCATGACGGTCAGCAATTGTAACTCGCGCCGTACACATGCCAACCACGGCAGCAGGGCTGCCATTGGCGACGCGAACTGTGGACGAGACGGCTGGCGTAAGGACTTTCTTGAGGCGACGACGAAATGAGGAGCTTAGAACGGACAGTTGGGCGCCTGTATCAATTAGAGCAGAAACGGGAACTCCATCCACAAAGACGTCGATACGGTTATTTTGTAGGGCAGGGGTCAACAGAGGCTTTTCAGTCCGGGTCATAAATGCACCGTCACCTCCGGGAGCTGCATTGGCTAGTTTTCCGGTAAGTGGCCAGAGTAGGACGTTGGCGAACTGCGGCGAGGATGAGGAGAACGCGAACGTCGTGCTTGCGGGGATGGTGAACGGTTGGCAGGATGGACAGTGGAACCGGGGTCAGCAAGGGTCTGGTCGGGGCGATGTGGGGAATAGCGAGGGGCATAGTCTCCGCGGCGGTCAACGTAGGTGTACTGACGAGATGGCGTGTACCAGCGACTACGGCAGTGGCGGGAAATGTGGCCAACGCGAGAACAAGTAAAACAGATGGGCGATTGTCGTGGGTACGCCATTCATTTGGGTTGCGGTAACGATATCGGGGCGAGAAACCGGCGTTGGTTGAGGTGGCAGCAATTACTGGAGGGGCAGGTCCTGAATCCGTGGTGTCGGTGGTGCTGGTAGAAGGGAGGCCCATATTCGCAACCTCTTGGCGAACAACAGCCTTAATAAGTGATATGGTAGCCAGGGTGTTGTCGGGTGTATGCGACAGCAAGGCCGCGGGAGTCATTGCCTCAAGCTCTTGGCGGACAATGCGTGTCAAAGTGCTGTCGTTCGCAGGCGGTCGAGGAGTCGGGATATCGATACAGGAGGAGCTAGCAGCCGTGTTCGGCAGCCGGTCGAAACGGTGGTATATGCGCCTCTGTTTCGCCTGCTCGAAACGTCGGCACACCTGCAGCACAGAGTCCACGGTTGAGCAATCCCTGCACAACAGGAGGTTGAAGGCATCGTCGGCAATGCCTTTTACTATATGGCCGACTTTATCCTCCTCAGGCATGCCTTGGTCGACTTTGCGGCATAGAGACAGGACGTCTTGGATGTAAGTGAGATATGACTCCGTAGACGTTTGAGCCCGAGAGGCGAGCGCTTTTTTGGCGGCAATGTGGCGGCCAATAGGCTTTCCGAATAGGTCGTGCAGCTTTTGTTTGCAAATATCCCAAGATGTTAGCTCGTCTTCGTGGGTTTCAAACCACACCCGCGCGGTCCCAGCCAAGTAAAATATTACGTTCGCGAGCATGAGTGTGGCATCCCACCTGTTGTGCTTGCTCACGCGCTCGTATAGGGCTAGCCAGTCGTCCACGTCGACGTCGTCGGTCCCGCAGAAGGTTCCGGGGTCACGGGGGTGGGCCATTACAACAGCAGGGGCGGCGGCTGTAGAGGTAGAGGCGTCGGTAGTCATCGTGGTGGTTCCGATGTGGCGCCCGCTGCGGAGATCCAGCTTGTGACAGGGGATCGAATAGATTAACCTCCACCAAGAGATGTTACGTGGAAGATTTACAGTCCCAAAGCTGTCCGCACAACTAACGTTGATGAGGGCACCGATTTCACAACACTCAGCGTCGTCGTCTTCTCGGAGTCTGTTGCACTTCTTCATCCTCATCACGAACAGCGAATACAGCTAAGTAACAATATATATAAAGTAAAAGAAAAATACACATACAAAGGAAAAGAAAAAGAAGAAAAAGATGAAGAGAAGAAAGGAAAAGAAAAACGAAAAGAGAAAGAAAAAGAAACAGAAAAAAAGAAAAGGGAAAAGGAGAGAGAAAGAGAAAGTAAAAGAAATAGAAAAAGGTAGAGAAAGAAGAAAAGAAAAAAAAAGAGAAAGAGAAACAGGAAAAAGAACAGGATGAAGAAGAAGTAGAGGAAAAAGAAGGAGAGTAAAAAGAAGTAGAGGAAAAGGAAGAAGAGGAATAAAAAGAAGAGTAGAGAGAAGAAAAGAGGAAGAAGAAGAAAAAGAAGAAAAGAAAAAGAAAACAGGAAGTAAAAGAAGAAGAGGAAGTAAAGAAGGAGTAGAAAAATAGGAGGACAACGACGACGACTCATAAGGATGACCCTAAGTGGGGCGTGATAGGGGAATAAAGCAGCAAGCAAAAGAAGCTTCCGCCGTTGCTATCGCAATTCAACCAGGGTTCGACAGAGTTAAACCACAACTATATTTTCCCTAAAACTCACTCTTCCATTGATAGCTGCTGCAAATCCCAGTGCGCTCTGATAGCCTGTAATTGCATTCGTCGAGTAAATAATTCTTTACTAACACGCCTCCAGCCCTCACAGTTCTTGCATGTATTTTGGTTTTTTAAATAACCTATGAAGGCGAGGTATGAAAGAACTGGTTTCAAAACATGTACGTGTCCTACCTTGTTCTTTCCTAATCAGCTAGCTTAAGAGACAATTTTATTCAGCAACGCTTCTCGCAGGCAACATGCCTATTTCTGAAATGATGGTTTTCCCGGATAATAGAATGTAAATAGAATGATGGGCTATCAAAGTTATACTACTGAGCGCAGATACTTAGTCGGAACGTCTGAAGCCGGTGAAGGTTCAACCTATAGTAACTCAACAGTTATAGCCTATCTCAGGATGTAAAGGGTATGGTGTTTGTCCCCTATAGGGAGACTGGGATGGAAAATTATATAGGCGTGGCTTTTGCAGGAAACCAATTTAAAAGAATTACGCTTCTCCATATATTCAAACACGTTGTTAGACTCATGAGTTCCAGTAGGTAGGAATATATCCTAACAGATGATAGTATGTATTTATTTATTTATTCAAATACCCTAGGGTATTACATATAGAGAACACAAAGCACTTTGATAACACTTAGTTCAAAAACAGGAAAGAGAAACAAAATACAAACACTAGTTTAGATCTACTGTAGAACAATACTAGAGCGCATATGGAAAGTCATAAAAATTCAAACAGTTGAGATTAATGATAAAACAACGAAACAAAACCTGCTTACAGCGCAGATTAAGAACACAAAAATGTGTCAAAGAAGGTAAGTGTAATCGAGTGAGGAGAAAAGAAAGATTATTAACTATATATAATCTAATTCAGTGATTTACATGGACGTCACATTCTTAAGTGAGTATGCAGCATTTTGTGAAATTTGTTTGGGTGAATCTCGGTGGCAATACTGGATGGTAGGTTATTCAGTCACTTATAGTTCTAGGTATGAATGATTGTGCGTAAAAAGATGAATGGCACACCGGCAGATTGACTTTGTAGGGATGATCGCGGCGAGGGAAAATGAGGCCAGGTGGCTGAAAGAAGTCTGTGCAAAACGTCGTGGTGATAGAGCTTGTGAAACAGAGATAAGCGAGCGTGTTTTTGTCGTTGTGTTAGTGGATCTAATTCGGCCCGACTTTTTAAATATGTAACACTAGTGTACGTGGAATAGTCCGAAAAATTGAAGCAAACAGCACGGATTTGAAGGGATTTAACTTTTTGTATATGATGTAATTCTGGCTCGCCTCCCAGATTGCACATGCATATTCAATTTTACGTCTTATTAAGGTGGTGTATGCGAGCTTTATTAAGTATGAGGGTAATTGCTTTATTCTGTTTTCATGATTCCGAGTGAGCGAGTAGCAGTTGCAAGAGTAATGTCGATGTGATGATGCCATGTTAAACCTGTTTGAAAACTTATTCTTAGGTGTTTGTATGTTGTAGTAACCTCGACAATATTGTTATATCGACCAATTGATCCATGTTTGTTGACAGCTGGTGGGAAAGTGTTTGTAACCCGGTGGAACAATTTGCAGTAGTGCCTGGTCCCTGAATAAAATGCCTCTCACAAGTGGCAGTAGAAATCCCAACCCAGAAACCGCGTAGGCGATTTATAATACCGATAAAGTAAAACGTTTATGATACAGTAAAGTTTCGCAGAGCTAATTAAGTCGAGTAACGTGCACGTCACTATCGCTATTGTACATCTATCGATGATAGAGGGTAAGAAAAGACGAGCCGAACAACTAGATTCTGTAGTCGCAAACTATTATTTTCCAAACGTTGGACATCTTCTGTAGTTATGTCGGTTAAACTTTCCTGAAACACTAAAACTGTTTCTTATTGTCAATTAATTTAGCAAGCCTATTGTTATGGTACGCAGTCATAGAGACGGTGACGAAGTGCTGGGCTAGTGGAGAAAGACGAAGCTGCAGCTATGCTCTGGTTGTCCTGCGAGTGTGTCCCTGACGGCGAACTGTTGCGGCTACGAAGTAATGCATCGCCTCATACCATTTCGACGTGTCTCCTAACATCTTGGTGGAGCGTGCAGGGTACGACACCAATACCACAAGCTGGATCTCCGCAGTAGCCGCCAACTTGGGGCTAGCACTATGCAGTCCGACGCATCTACCTCTACAGCGGCACAACCAGCGCCCACTGTCGTCATGGCGCAGCCTCGTGATCCGGGCACCTTTTGCGGCACCTATGACGTCGACGTCGAAGATTGGCTCATTATGTGCGAGCGAGTCCGTAGGCAACCGATGGGACGAAACATTGATGCTTGCGAACGGTATTTTCTACCTCGCTGGTACGGCGCGCGTCTGGTTTGAGACGCGCGAAGAAGATCTAACATTCTGGGACATGTGCAAAGAGAAGCTTGGGAATCTTTTTGGCAAGCTGATTGGACGCAAGCTCGGCGCTAAAAAGGACTTGGCATCGTGAGCCCCAATCGTCAACCGAAGCATATCTGTCATATGTACAAGGCGTACTACCTCTAAGCCGCAAAGTGAACAGCGCCATGCCCGAGTGTGGCAAGGTGGGCCACATCTTAAAGCGGATTGCTACCTTCTCTTTAGCAAAGACTGTACGACGGTCGACTCCGTCCACGAGGTATGTCGGCGGTTTGAGCAAGCTAAACATCGTCATATTGCTCCCTGCTTCGATCGCTTGCCAAACACAATTGCTACGTCTTCGTGCCAAGATCTGCCAACACTGCAGCAGCCATCCCATAAGCCAAACTTGACCAGGATCGTTCGCAGAGAGCTGGAGGCAATGGCCCCCGTCGCATTCACACCTCTGCCGGCAGACGGTACTATAGCACTGATCCAAGCTGTCGTTGGCCAAGAATTCGAGAACGTGGGCCCTAATCCGAACGCAAGCCTCAGCTCTGGTCAGCCGTCCGCACAGCCATCTGTCCAGCCCACCGTCCCGGTGGTAGCTGGTGCGGCTCCGACTGCGCCCTTCCCAACGCGATACCCCGACGCTACCACAACCCAGAAGAATGGCGGACCTTGGACAAACGACCCATCTGCTTCAACCGATCACGTGCCGGCCACATTTCTCGCCATTGCCGCAGCCGTTGGGTTCCGCCACCTCGACCTCGCTACTATCATGATCGCTGCACCGCCTACGGACCACACCCAAACTCTGTCCGTAATGCGCCTTCTCGTGACTTTAACTCGCCATCCCCGCGTATGTCCAGTCGTTCGCCGTCTCACTAGGCCCGCCGTTCCCCCTTGCCCCAACCTCGCCGTTCCTCGTCCCCTCACTTCTCTGGCCCGCTCCCGGAAAACTGATCAATTCACCTCTCGGAGGTGAAGCTGCATTGACGACCCGGCCAAAATCCTCTGCTGACCCTCGCTCATCGCTGCAATCTTCTAGATATCTGCGTAGATGGTGGCCCTGTTACCGCCATCATTGACACTAGTGCCAAAATTTCCCTCCTCAGCTCTTCTTTTCGCCGCTGACTCAAAAAAGTTGTCAGATCAGCCTCTTCATCAGTCGTTCGTGTCGTCGATGGAGGCGTCGCTGCCGTCGTGGGTCTGTGCACTGCGCGCGTAAGCATTTGTGGTTGAACTACCCCTGTGCTCTTCACTGTAATCGACCGCTGCCCTTATGATGTGATCCTCGATCGGCATCGACTTTTAACGGCCCACACTGTCCTGATTGATTGTTCAAGTGGCCTCATTCGCTTAGACCTGCCTTTCTGCTCCGACCATACAGATATCAAGCCACGCCTCGGCTCCATCGAGTTTGTTCGCATACCGCCCGAAGCTGCCATGTATGTTCCTTTGGCCCCGTTTCCTGCTATTCGTGATGGTACATACGCTACTTGTCCAATCACAGATGTTGCTCTCCACCGTAAGATCATCCTCCCTCGCACTGTCCTGACCGTCACGGATAACAGAACCTATCTTCCCTTCCTTAACTTTAGCCGCTCTGTCCAAGTTTCACCTCATGGCATTCCACTCGCTGACTTGTTTCTGTTTTCTGACTGCGACGTTTCTGCCCTCAAGCCTGTGCCCCTGTCTGAACCCCTCGTATCAGCTTCTCGTTCGACCCTTTTTACTCCCATGATAGCAGCGGATTTGACACCTCAGTAAGCCAGTGCTTTCTCCGACCTTTTGTTTTCGTACAGCGACATTTTTTATTTTGGGGACCGACCTTTAGGCCAGATATCTGTCGTTACCCATTGCATCAATACTGGTGATGCCAGCCCCATTCACAGAAGGCCATGTGATGTAGAAGGAGGTCGCCAAGATGCTGACAAACAATATTATTGAGCCTTCCTGCAGTCCCTGGGCGTCTTCTGTCGTTTTAATAAAAAGAAAGATTAAACTTGGAGATTCTGTGTAGATTACCGCCACCTCAATCAGATAACTAAAAAGACGCTTATCCGCTTCCGAGAATTGACGACACCCTCGACTGCTTACAGGGTGTCAGCTGTTTTTCCTCGATCGACATGCGTTCCGGCTACTGGCAAATCGCTGTCGACGAACGGCATCGAGAGAAAACCGCATTTGTCACCCCTGACAGACTATACCAATTCAAGGTCATGCCATTCGTCCTCTTTAACGCTTCTGCAACCTTCGAGCGCATGATGGACTCGTTTCTCCGTGGCTTCAAGGGGACAACGTGCTTATGCTACTTATATGATGTCGTTTTCTCTCTCTCACGTTCACAAGTTTCCTTCAACGGCTTTCAACTATACTGGTAGTCTTCCGCTGCGCTGGTCTTCAACTCAATGCAAAAAAAAAATGCAGCTTCGGCCGCCGCCAGATAAAAATCCTGGGACATTTGGTTGACGCAAACGGTGTGCAGTCCGACCCTAATAAAGTTCGTGCAGTCCGCGAGTTCCCTACACCACGTAATACAAGTGATGTGCGAAGTTGTCTCGGGCTCTGCTCCTACTTTCGTCACATCATTGGGAACGTCGCTGACATAGCACGTCCCCTTACCTCCCTTGTGTACAAAAACGTGATTTTCTCGTGGAGCCGTGAGCAAGCTGAGGCCTTCACAACGCTCATGTCCGCCCTCACCGCTCCTCCTGTCCTGGCGCACTTCGACCCGTCTGCGCCTGCAGAACTGCGCACCGAAGCTAGCGGACATGGTATTGGCGCCATCCTTGCCCAGTACCAGCACTGCTACTCTCGTGTGATTGCCTATGCCAGGCGCCTTCTATCTCAGTCCGAGAGCAATTATTCCATTACGAAGCACGAATGGCTTGCACTTGTTTGAGCGTTGACCAAATTCTGCCCTTATTTGTTTGGGCGCCCTTCAGCGTAGTCATGCCTTGTGTTGGCTGTCCTCATTTAAGGACCCTACCGGCCGCTTAGGTCGCTGGGCCTTGCGATTACAAGAATACACGTTTACTGTTGCGTACAAGTCAGGCCGCCTATATCAAGACGCCGACTGCTTGTCAAGCCACCCCGTTGACGCTCCTGAAGTTCCTGACATTAATGCTGACGACTGCGTTTTGCCCATTTTGAACTTTATCGGTGTCAAACAGAGTTGTTATCCTTCCCTGCGCCCCATTATTGATAACCTGCGCAACGACAGCACCGATCCGTCGTCAGTATGTTTGTGCTGCTTAATAACACATTATACCGACGCAATATGCGCCCAGATGGTATAGACCTTTCGCTTGTTGTCCCGACACATCTGGGCTCTGCTGTTCTTGCGCACCTTCATGATGCTCCTACAGCAAGGCAGCTGGGAGTGTCACGCACATACGACAGTGCTCGACGGCGATTCTACTGGCCTGGCCTTTACCGCTCTGTTCGTCGCTACGTCGCCGCCTGTGAGATGTGCCAGCGCAGGAAGACAACGTCTCTTCACCCTAGTGGGCCCCTGCAACCACTCGCAGTTCCCACTGAGCCCTTTTCTCGAGTTGGTCTCGACCTGCTTGGACCATTTACCACATCGACTTCAGGGAACAAATGGATTGCAGTAGCGAATGATTACGCCACCCGGTATGCTATCCAGAGCTATCCCCACCAGCTGTGCCTCCGGCGTTGCACACTTTATTTTGCATGACGTCATCTTTCTTCATGGCGCTCCTCGTCAACTGCTAACCGATCGCGGTCGCTGCTTCCTTTCTAAAGTTGTTAATGACCTTCTGCGCTCATGCGCCACGCGCCACAACTTCACAACCGCCTACCATCCACAAACGAATGGTCTTACTGAGCGCCTTAATCGTACACTGACCGGCATGATGTCAATGTATGTTTCTGACCGTCACCGTGACTGTGACGTCTGTTTACCCTTCATAACATTCGCTTATAACTCCTCACGGCATGATACCGCCGGATACTCTCCCTTTTATCTACTCTTCGGCCGCGACCCTCTACTTCCCTTCGACACCTTACTGCCTCTTGACGATTCATCCTGCAGTTACGCTTCTGAAGCCTTCGCCCGCGCTGATGCTGCCCGTCTTATTGCTCGAGACCGGCTTCGTGCGTCTCAGCGTTCTCAAAAGCACCGTTACGATCTCCACCACCGTGACGTCTACTACCCCCTTGGCTCCCTCGTACACCTTTGGCTCTCTGCCCGACGTGTAGGCATGTGCGAGAAACTTCTGCCCCGCTACGTGGGCCCTTACCAGATCCTGCGGCAACTTACCGACGTTACGTACGAGATTATCCCTGTGAACCGCCATTCTCCTACAAACCATCATCCAGAAGCCGTGCATGTCGCCCGTCTCAAACCTTATATCTCGCGCTCACGTGTGTAGTCTACGCAAAGGGACTGTGCTCCTTCCGCGGGGGGGGGGGGGAGGGGGTATTGTTACGGTACGCAGTCAAAGAGACGATGACGAAGTGCTGGGCTAGTGGAGAAAGACGACGCTCCAGCTATGCTCCGGTTGTTCTTGCGAGTGTGTCCCTGACGGTGAACTGTTGCGGCTATGACGTAACATCGCCTCGTAACATCTCGACGTACCTCGTAACAACATGATTCATACTGATGAAGGGATAGGAATATTGAAAAGCAAATTAAAATTAATCATTTTGGCGATCACATTGCCCTAACATATCAGAAACGAATTCATACAACGGTTGATTGATGTCCTAGACATGCGAACCCGGATGCATTGTAAAAGCCGAGATGGAAACAATAATATTATTCATAACTTCGGGAGTGAGCCCTCTCTGGACAGTGAAACATTGGAGATGAGAAAATAACACACCTATATTTGGCAAGGAGAGGTCGCACTTCAAGAAAGCGAGAATGAAATACCTAGGGGTGAATAAACATTCCATGAAGTGCATTTGTCACGTAAACCTCGGTGATGAACAGCGGGATACAAGTAGATAAGGAACTTGTAGGGCGATGAAAGATGGTTGAACTGGAGAGGCGCAAGAATCAAGATGCACCAAAAAGCGCGTAACAATATCGCGGGATGTAGAGCGAGCAGAATGGTTAAGGGAACAAACACAAGTTTATGGTAATAGTGAGCAACATGCAGAGGCATGGCGGATATTGTGTGGAACGATTACCAATGGCCGTTGGTGGAAATAGAATAGGTCCAGGAAGGGGGTAAGCAGAGATGGTAGTGGAACATGGTTACTTGGTTGGAGTAGCGTGCTCGCATTGGACTGGTCGTTTAAGGCACAAGGCAGGGTTAACTTTCAGCACATCAGAGCCCTTTGTCCTCTAATGAAACCAGAGATTAGTGGTGATAAGATTGAAAAGAACGGTAACATCATTCGCTGTGAACGGTTGGCATTACAACATCATGAAGGGATGCAGTGCTTGCAGTGATTGACGTTGTTTCGTCATGCAAAGCAGGAACAGTGTATAACTCCTCGGTCCTGTGGTCGGTTCTACACTGCGTAGGCAGATGGGGTGGACTGTGAATATACGCTCTTAATATGACACTGCGACTCCCTGGGCGGAATAAGTCTCTCTACAGTAGTTCTCCGCTGGGGCAACTGCAGCGGCTGATAACCAATATTCAAATGCATTAACGTGTTATTCAGAAAGCAAACCACGGATCAAGTGAAGTGCCTTGACCCTTTTTTATCCAGGATGACGGGGACAGGTGTGGCGAAATCGTCGGTTAGTGCTCATAAAAATTACATTGTGTGGCTGCAATATATTCGCTGGGCATAAATGATCGTTTTTGAACTTGAATCTTACTTGCGTCATCCCTTGGTTAAAAAAAATGTAAACCTGAAGCGGCTACCTGTTTAAGTTTTATCTTCCATGAGAGTTTTTTGTTGTTGTTGTTGTTGATGTTGTTGTTGTCGATACATATTTTTTTGTTCATGGTAAGCGAATGCGAAAAGGGGAACACTGCATAGAGGACCACACAAAATCGCGTGTTTTTTACGCCTGTGTTTTCACGGCTTGATTAGGATCCTCGACGTGGCTTCGGGTTGTGTTTGTATTTTCCTGCTCTCTTGTGTTCTTAAGGTGCTTTTTTCTTTAATAAACCATTCATTTGCGAGTGAGTTCTTGTTTCGTGTTGTCTTCTCTGCAGTGCTCTTCTTTTCGCGCTCGTTTACCATGAATACTTACCAACTTGCCCAGCCGCTCACGTTAACGCGATATCTTTGCACGTTTTTTAAGCCATAAAACAGTCATTTCTGAAAGAAAAGTTCAGCTGCTAGACTGCTGTGTTGCCTTACCTCCTTGCCTGTGTCGTTTCCGCTGTAAAACTTGTCTAATTTCATAGACATGACTGTTGCTCTGAAAATCCCTTCGCGCTTTACGCTTCCTGAATAAGCCGTGCCAGGTCACCAAGGTGTCTCTGATTTTCTGGGTGGCAATAAGCATGCGACCAAATGTAACCTTCAGTGCTGGTTAAGCCTACATCTCGGTGAATAAGATATTGATGTGTAGGAAAAATAAAGTTGGAGGAAGCCAAACCTTACCATAAATTTGTATTCGTCGTTAAAGTAAATGCGAAAAAGACGAAATCCTGGTTTAACGGTATTATCGGTCGCCGCTGCCTCAGAGATCGGGTCTGCTTCGTGGAACCTACGATAAGCCCCCGTCTGACGACCCGATTTCTTCGGATCAGGGTACACGTAATAAGCGTACTGTTCCGAGCGGTTCGATCCCAGTCTGAAGTGTAACCTGCGTGAAAGTGACATGAACCAATTAGTGCAGCGCTCGTTGCGAAGCATTCATCAGCTAGTTTCATCATCATATTCGGCCTTTCAGATCAGAGGGAACATAGACATGATGTCATATTGAAGCGAACTTAATTAAAGAAGTAAAGAAGTAGAGAAACAAAAATGTTGGATCCGTGCAATATTCCGTTAGCTGTTGGCTCTAGATCTGATTATAGTCTGTTTGTGTGTTTGTCCGAAGCCTTGAGGATATAGTGAGGCAGCAATGCTCATGCTTGTGGGGCGGTTCATGGTACGTCACGTAGTCGCATGTTATAGCTGGATTGACCGGAGCCGGCAACATGGCAGCAGTTTAAGACGGGAATCGAGTCCACTGAGAACTTTAGATCAAGAGTCAGCCACGTTCGAGCCATGCAGGCGCATTCCTACTGCTTGGTAAAAAGGAACGTCATGTCTTTGCGACGTCGTTTCACCAATAATCTTTCTTTCATGCAGAAAGAAGCAGCTTGGAGCCGACCAAGTGCTATTACATATCAGCGGTTCCTGGAGTGCGAACAGTGAAAACGCAAAAGTTATACGGGGCAATAACCTCACACAATCTCATACGGTGCACATCATTATCATAAAATATCTCCCATAATTTATGATAATATGCAAGAAACTATGAGATCCTATGCAATTATATGCGACTTGTGCTTGATTTCTTATGTGAATTGTATGAGAGTGTGTGAGCATATGTGAGGTTATTGCCTCATACAATTTTTTCAGTAGAGTAACTTTAGAAATTGCCAATTTGATAGATCGAATGCAAAGTTTCAGCTTAAAAAGCTAAGGGACTTCAGCGAATGCATACATGGTCAGACGCTGAAGATTGCTGCTCATGATCCTGAATGGCGTGACACTCTCTTGTCATGTCAATCCATTGTGGCATTATTCCTTTTTGCAAGTCCTCCTCCATCATGTGACATTTGTTTCTCAAAATAACAAAGGCGCTTGTTGTTGGGTATAGCGGTTTTGTTGGTTTGAGATGAATATGCACCAACTTTCTCAGTTGTCTGCGTTAATGCAATTAACTTATTTTTCGTGGGACTCCGGTTTGACGTCTCACTTTCACACGTCTTCCTGAATCACATGGCACTTCCTATCATCCTTTAGTCATTACGTCGCTTGACCAGCATGAGGTTACATATTACGTAGCGCTACATAAACAGCTTTCAACCTTAATGTTTTGTGCCTTATGTCATGTCATGACATCTCATGCCAGATCATTATTACAAAAATTGTTGTGGCGTAATATGACTGAATGTTACGCTATATTACTTTGCATTACACTACCAACGATCATGCATGAGTGATGAGATCACATAAAATTTCGTATTCGGTCACGTGATCTTTTGCGATCACGACTTCTGGCGACACATTCTGTGGAACTATTCCGCGGAACCTTTCGCCGATGGCTTTTCTATTTCGTAAGAGATACAAGCCTTTCGCGCGGAAAACTAAGGTAGGTAGATGGATCAGTTTATTGATCGTAGACGCACAGAGGCTGAGCAGAAAACAAATATCAGTTCTGCTACCTTTAGCTAGGCATCGGAAAATTAGAAAGAAGAGCAGGAAGATTGCCATATTAGGCAACGCTAGGAAGAGAACAGATATCAAAATATATTCAGCCCGATTTGTCTACATCACAATCGCGAGTCAAGGCCTCTGACAGCCAGAAAGAGGGGACAATGGCCCACATTGTTTGGGAGGGTTTTGTCAGCCCTTTGGTTTTTCAAAATAATATTAAAAAACATACTCTGCTATATCGGGAAAGCATTTTATATTTTTATTATTCTCTTGATGCTTTGATTTCAGGGGAAAAAAATGTTATTAGTGCTGGTGTGCGAATATACCTGCACGAAATGCCAGCGGGTATGCATCAGCGCTCACGAATTTGAGAAGTAATGTTTATGTGTTTGCTAGCAAGCACAAAAAGCAGCCAGTTAGCCATAAAAGATTCATAAAGCCCCATGAAAATTTAGTGTCAAATAGAGCGCATTGTCAGCAGGAGCACCAAATTCACAATGAATAAAGTTGTGTACAAAGCCCTTTAAGGGATTGAGGTGTGCTTTCGTAACCTTTACACTATCAAAAGGGAGTAGCTGTTTCCGTTTTCAAAGCAACTATATTCTCACGCAACTATGAATCATCCTTCAGTTTCCTTTACTTTCCAGAAGACAGCGGTACATTGTTATTAGTATTCGCCTGATATTCGCAATATTTTCCCGTATGTAGTGCTACAAGCTTCCTCGACTTGAGCCTGGTGAAAGTTCACTCGCCAGCAAAGAATTGCGAGCTTTTTATGAGCAAAAACTACTATTACTGATATCCTACGTTTCCAGTATTTTTATTTAAACTTTTGGGTTTATTATGTACAAAAGACAGAGAAATCTGTGGTCCCACCGTATAGGTGCGGTTTTTTGTCTCCAGTGTAACGATGTAACAGCGCAAGAGGTGAGGCACAAACAAACGAAGAACGACACACACATTCTTTCGTTTTCTTGTATCCCGTCCATTGCGCCGTTCCGTCATCACTCTAAACCAACTAGCCCACCAAATGGCTGTTCGTTGCCCCGGTATCTTCAAATATCTTTTACTTACGATTTGTACGCATCGGCAATGCGAATAACCACTGTGATGTCTGTGTCGGTCTTGTTTGGTACCCTTGTCAGTGAAAAGGTGTACTTCTTAGTGGTTGGTTCGCCATCACCCTGCGAGGAAAGGAAAAAAAAATAACCAGTGAATAACTACGCCGAGCGCGATTAAGCCGTGCGAGACTACTGATAGTCATGGTTGTCATTCTTCATTTAGCAGTGAGAATTGGATTGGGGTTTGCCGAAGGCCAAAACATTGTTTTTTTATCCCGCTGTACAAAATATCACCACATACTGCCTGGACGCAGACGCCCCATCAGCGCTCCCTCCACATTTCATTCGATCGGTTACCCTTTCCTAATTTGTTTAACAATTACACTTTTTTTTCTTAGCCCCTTTATGCCTCGAGGTAATAAGTAATGTTATTAACAGAAACATTTCTTCTGCAAAGCATTCAAGTGGAAGCAGATATCTCCATAGCAGAATACCTCCGACTTGACTGGCCAATGGAAAAGACATGGCCTCACACTAAATGCAGCACAAGAAAGGACTACGTCACAACTATGATATAAAAACGGAAACCTGGGGCCACACTGAGGAACATTAGTGACTCTGTGAGAGGAAACGGTGTACTAAAGTAGATGGAGGGGAGGGGCCGGCCCTGTCCTATAGGGTTACATGTGCCTCCTGTCGGCTCACCGACTGCTTTGGTAGCTCGATAACGGCTGGCGTCGCAGTTACTATGACAACGATTGAGGGAAGCAAGATGTTTGGTATTCTCTAAAGAAGTATGAGTTCTTAGTAGCAAAATGCAATTGGGTCACCTTGGCTGGCCTGCATGTTTGCATGCTAAGCTCTGAACTTTGTGTGGTACCGCAGTCGCTCCCGTGCCATTCCTAGATTCATGAGGAGCGGGGTGAGGAGTTCCCTGTGATCGAACTCTGTGAAGGGTTGCAGAAGCGGACGGTGTACAAAAAGCGCGTGACATAAAATATTTTTCTGGTATTTTTAAGGCCCGCCTGCTGCACGTATATACAGTGCGTTTGAACGCACAAGTGATTACCGCAAGCGACTGACGACTGTCGCAATGAAGGAGAGAAATTAATTAAGGGGTCTCTCAGATGCCTATTAAGAGGAGAATGGCGAAAGCCTGCCCTTCCTCTCCTATCATTTCCCTCTCCTCATATGACCTAATCGGCGCTCGTTGCAGTGCTATATATAATTATAATTTGTTTACATGGAAGCAAAGACGCAGTATATGTTACACTTTCTCCCCCAAGTGTGTTTGGATGGTACACCATCGCTACTGTCGAGTGGCGATCCTTGGTGCGCGTTCAAGTGTCTTGAACTAATCTCGTGGAATCTCGCGGAATATGACACATCTGGCGCACAACTCTCGCGCACGGAATTTTGTTTCACGAGCCTAGAAAGGCTTTCGCCCTAATATTTACCAGAAACACAATTTCAGCCTTTAATCGATCGCACAACGGCATAGGGGAGTACACGACATATAATGACCCCGCCGGGGTGGCGCAGTGGTTACGACGCTCGACTACTGTTCCCAAGGACGTGGGATCGAATCCCGGCCTCGGCGGCAGCTTTTCGATGGAGGCGACAAGCAAGGCGTCCGTGTGCTGTACGGTGTCAGTGCATGTTAAAGAACCCCAGGTGGTCGAAATTTCCGGAGCCCTCCTCTACGGCGTCTCTCATAGCCTGAGTTCCTTTGGGACGGTAAACCCCACAAACCAAACCAAACCAAATGACATATAATGCCACGGTTTAACCAAGCCGTAGCCTAGGATTATATCATGCCTGACTCGGCATCAAAGAGAACTGGAATTATGTTTCTTTCTTATTCCACCTTCCCTCCTAAATGAGCAATCCGACTTGGCACCTGATATCATGCGGCCACGTAAAGTCACACAAGCTGTTGAATACTCGATGCTCGGCTATGTGAACTGCCAGCTATTACAAACCACCTCCATGGTCGTCATTTTTCGCTTACGGTGGCGACATAGGATCTTCTGGGAAACCCAATGTGTAACGCCGTTACATTAAATGTAGCAGGTTTTGCGCAACCAATCCCGCAAGAATGTGAAGGTGCCGCATTCTCATCACTGGCATTTTAAGTGCCCCGGAATTTCCACCCATTGAAAATATAAACTGTACAAATTCTTTAAATCATCGCTGTATTAATATTTTGTCATAGTAAAGAATGCAACCTCTGCATTTTATCAGGATTACTGTGCAAGCTGGTGCTTGTTAGGGAAGATTGCACAGGGCAAAGGTGGTTTCTACGCGGGGAACGCAGTGGCGAGCTTGCGTGGAAGGAAAAGGTCGAGGGGTTATATCATTTAACTGTTGCTGTAAGCGCTTTTGATCATTCATTCGCTAAGTTGGTATCCGTAGATTTATTAACTGCTCCCCCTTATTGATCTATCCTTTATTCCCCAATAGGGGCACGGAGACATTGAAATAACGAAAATGTGTATGAATTGCAGAGATATAAAACATATTAGCGCAGCTTCCAGAACGCATTTGACCCAAAACGAGAAAAAAAATTTCAGCTCCACCTGGGGAACGCAGGCTGCCTATCTATTTATGCATTATTTTCTGCTGGTAATGATGTTCTGGTTCAAAGTAACACTTGCTACAGGTTAACAAAACATTAAGAGATGAGGCCGACACCTTTTTTCCGGTACAAAATGCACATCGCGGTTGTTTCCTTCACACAATACTGGAACGACTAACCATATGGAAGGACTCCAAATTCTCCATTATCGTTTCCGAAGCCCGTATTCATTAAGACGTTATGCAACATTGTACAACCATACATACGAAAACGGGTATCGTGAGCATGTACAAAGGGTGTCCGGTGGTTTGGTGGAGAAAGGTAAAGCGTCATGGCGAATGATGAGCACTCCATAAATTTACTTGCTGCCGTACTCAAAACAGACGATATAAGTGGTGCAATCTCAAGTGTGGGAGCATATATAATATGAAAAAAGATGTATGCGAGAGTACAAGCTCTTACAAAATGTTTTTATGGTTTCAATACTGTTTCTGTGAAGGTCGTGCGTGGTTTTATTACTTATTTCAGGACGTCATGCCAAGTCAGTGGTAAATACGACTATTCAAGCGAAAATTCCATATAGCTCACACGCTTGCCGGAGATGTCACACCCAGTTTGTTCGAAATTAGAGCAATCGTAATTTTAACCGCCGAACCATATGGAGCTATGGACCACACGGAGCTATGGGAATTGTCTCATTGGTATGGTCACTAGGTTACTGCGTGATGGGAAGTGTCGCTTTTGAGTTCCCTTCCGGTAGTTCGTTTCGCTCTAAGACAAGCCAGAACGCGGCCTATGCTTTTCTACCCCTCGTTCCCAACGCAGAGGCGGTCCTCCCTGGTGGGCTGTGGCTCCCCTGTTGGTGGCAGTTCTCTACACCCTAGTGGTGGCCTTCTTCCTCGCTCCAACGCGGCCCGATGGTAAGCGACTATGTGGTAGCACGTCTCGCACTCAGCACGAGGGTCCATTTCCTTTGTAACGGCCTTCCAAGGCTAACGCAAAATTATTGGTTAAAAATATAATTCGAACTGAGTCACTTCGAAGCTTTACGAAACACTTCCGCGCTTCATTTCTACGCGGGAGCGTCGAGAAAAGAGAAGGGGAGGTTAGGGATAGGAACCACATTCGTCCTCTCCGGAAAAGGCGCAACCAGATTGCATGAGCCCTTTGGCTGGGAAAAGCCCACTCCTCGAAACAACCCCCATTCTCACCTCTGTGGTGCGAGAGGCCTTGCCTGGGGTTGCCGTAGAATGGTGATGGTCACTGGTTGACATCTGTGCCCTCATTAGAGGACTGTACCTGGTGCATCCTGCTGGCGCCTTCTGCTTAAGCTGAGGGCAACGCGGATGGCCATGGAACAGTAAAAGACGGGTGCAACGCTAAGAGTTAGGAAGCGTGCAGAGTGGGTCAGAGAAATAACTGAAGTTACGGACATTCTAGTGGAAATCAAGAAGAAATTGTCGTGGGCAGGACACGTAGTTTGAGAGGATAGGCGATGGTCTCTAAGTACAACCAGCTGGATTCTCAGGGAACGTAAGCGTAGCAGGGGCGGCAGAAAACTATGTGGGTGGATAAGATTGAGAAATTCACAGGGGTCAAGTGGATGCGGCTAGCATAGGACAGGGTTAATTGGAGGAAAATGGGAGGGGCCTTTGCCCTGCAGTTGGTGTGGTCTGGCTGATGATGATGACGGCATGCACTTTGTACTTCATGCTACTTTGTCGTCGTGGCCTACCCGTTCTCTCCGGCCTTGAGTGATAGGTGGGGGTCTGTCAAACAAAAACTGCAGTAGAACTAGACCCAAATGCTTTCACCTTGTCGCTCTTAAAAGGTCTTAAGTGGCTCCAAGAAATTTTTATTTCATCGTATGAGCGAATGAAAAGGAGTGAAATTGACATCAAATGTTTCTAATGCGATTTAAAAACTTTTCGAATGGTGTTTTCAGGTTAGGTCTATATCTTTGTTTGACAACCACTACAGCGTTTCTCGAACAGGAGTAGAGAGCAATTGTCATCACTCGTTTTAGGTTTTTATAAACTAACGTGCCAAACTTAGTTTGGGTATGAAGGACGTTGTAGTGGAGGGCTCCAAAAATTTCAGTTCCATGTGATTCTTTAGGTGCAATTCGTGCTGAACAGCACACATACGCATTGCGTCTCACCTTCGTCGCAAAACAGCCTACGCGGCTCCCATCGAGCCTGTATCGCCCGGCTCAGTCATCGCCGGTCACGACAGCTTGTTTCCGACTTTCGTCCGGCAAATAAATGGGCTTACGGCTGTTCCCGCGGATACGCCAGACTGAACAGTAGTCAGTTTTGGGATATACGTTACTGCCTAAGCGGAATGAGACGTCTGATGTGTCTCCGCGCGATTATTAATTGAATAAATACCACCAATATATTTCGCCACTTGCGCTGTATGATTTATATAATAATACCATTGTTACGTCCATTACGCTGCGCCGCGCGGTGTTGCGTATGTGAAAGAAGAGGACGAAGTGGTTCCGCTTAGACTCGTTCGGGGACAAGCTTTACTGAGACTGTGCTTTAGACTTACTTTGCGTAGCTTTGAAGCATTCCCCGTGTATTTGGTAAATAATAAACCCATTTCCCCGTAACAATATTATTAATAATAATATTAATACAATATAATATAATGTAACCACTCTTGCAGGCGCCATTGGTTATTGTTCAAGTCCTTTTCGAGAATACCGCACAGTAAATCAGTGCGGGGCGCTTTTTCTAGCTTCCAACTAGTTAATTTGCGAGAAAACCTGAACAAAACCTTTCCCTTATATGGCCGGCAGTTTTGCCATGCGTAATTTCACAGATCAAATTTAAAAAAGAGACTTAGCCCTGAGAATCGGTTGGCATTGAGAAATGTTCGGCCGCAGTTTGACGTACGGAGTATCTGGCGTGTATGAAACGGCCGCTGGTGAAAAAAAGCGAGCAGTATGCGAATAGGGTAACTTTGCACATGCATTTACCAAGCGAAACGTTTGACAAGCCGCCGGTTGTTTAGGAGGTTGCGCGGAGCATCAATAAAGCAAACGACAAGCATCAGTGTTGCTTATCAGTCTTTGAGTCGAATAAGTGAGTCGGTACTTTGCAGTGGCCTGGACCTACTACCAAAATAAACCTTTCCACATCACTCCAAATCCAGATTTACGCTGCCTGAGTTTAGGATTCTTGATACCTTCTAGTGGAGCTTTTCTCGGCTAAATACACGCGCGAGTGAAGTGAAGATTGAAATCCGTGGCCTGGTGCTTGTGGATTGGTTTCGGCTCTGAAAAAAAAAACTGTATTCTTTTGATCAGTCGAAAGAGCCAAGAGTCTTTACACTGTGCAGTTGGGTGGTTGCTGGCACGGTGTGAAAAATAACGCAAATGCCCTGAAACGATAAGGTTGCGGCGTTAGTCATGGACAAAAAGCAGCAGTACGCACTGTTGCAAGGGATTGGCGCATATCACCTGCATTGGATACGTGGCTGAGGGCCTAAGCTTGCTCAAGAATGATCTTTCTTGAACCTAACATCGTTGTTTTATGTTCTTGACCTTTAGGTAATAATTCCAGCTAGATCTAACCTTGTGTTTCCTTTTCCTGAAATTTGCAACTTTTGACGAAAAAAACATTTAGGAAACCTTTGTTTTTTTTTGGTCTTCAATCATATAAAATTTCATAAAATTTTGGCATCGCTAGAAGTTGCGAACACGTATTGTCACAAAGCGAGCCATTCACTCGCCTTTCCTCGCCTCCACCGTTACTCTATCTTGAGTATAAATGAGGCAAAGATAACCATGTGAGTCATATGCATATATCACACAAAATGTTGTATAAAGGGACATTTAAGATAAATGGTAAGTCAAATTAGTTTTGCAGATTGGCGCCGGCCTACAGCAATTATGTAATTTTTCAGAAAACAGTGGATTTGAAACCCAAGAAACTGCGTAGTAGTTAGTAGCCCAAAGAAACCAGAACTAGCGTAAATACGGGAGCTTTCAAGAAACGCTATTTCGCCGTCTCAAAGGACACAGCCGTCAAAACACAGGAGAGCTGGGCAGCGACCACGAGATTGCGAAATCTCGTATTTTGAAGAGCGCTACACTGGCAGGGGAGAAATAGACAAGATTTAAACACTAGCACAGAATGCAAGTGCATGCATCCGGTTCGAGCTGTTACCACTCTGAACACAGATAACCTCATAAGAGCGATAAAAAGGGAGTAACATGTTCTTAAGCAGACTATCTATACGAAGCAGGGTATCGTGTACAAGCCCAGGGGCCCACGTTTATCAATAGAATTGCGAAAACCGTACGATCGGCAGAGACGCGAATTCGCTCTTCAAACATTTCAGGATCTTGAAGTTGCCAAGATTTTAACCGAGGCTACAATCTCCCATAATTGATACCTCCAAGATTTATAGTGTCCCGTATTAATGTATTCTGCGATTGCTGATTACACCAAATGAGCATTTTTTGAGTTGGGAATACATCTTTGTGGCCAAAACAACAGTATACTGTATATGTAGTGTGCAAAAACATACCTCAGGCTCTAAAAGAATACCCCGCTCCCACAGTGTTCTAGAGAACAGTTTACTCCATTTTTACTCCCTTATATATCCTACTGAAAAACTTGTATGAGGCAATAACGTCACATTTCTCACGCAGTCTCACTCAATTCACGCAAGAAATCACATACAAGTCGCATATAATTGGTAAGATCTCATAGTTTCTTGTACATGAACATAAATTATGGAAGATGGTTTATGATAATGATAGGCACCGTATTAGAGTCTATGTGATTTTTTTTTTTAGATTTTGTGAGGTTATTGCCCCGTAGAATTTTCGTTTTTCAGTAGGGTAGCATTTCTTGTTTATGATTTAGGCTGCCGGAGAAGCACTTTTGCTCTTAATTTCGCCTTCGCATTGACAATTTCGTGTAGTCTGCGACATTATGAATTTTCAAAGTGTAATAGTTATACAGTTATTTTCTGTTGCCAGGCACTCATGCAGATGCGCAAGTAAATCCGCGTCGTCAATGCGTAAGGTTCTATGCGAGCATGTGGTCTCCCAAGCGGAAAGGCCTGTATGTTTTCAAATGTCCAGAAACCCATATGAAAAGTACAACACACTTGGGACGTCACCTTTTTTTTTTACTTGCTAAGATATCTCTCAGCAGACATCATCACGCTTGCAGCGTACGAGGCAGCGGCACGCATAAGGTTTTTAACGAAATACATTTAATCAGCTAATGCGTTCTCATCAAAGATGTCCATGCATTCCCTGCGGACAGGTATGACCGGAAAGCAATAGCTTGTAATTGGGCACAACGCAACGAGATTCATCTGAGGTCACAAACAGCGGGAATCAATTCACCTGCATATAACTGGTAACGACGACAGAGCAACCTGTCATAGAAGTGCCTCCGATCGCACTTGTAGAGCAGTTGTAGTGAGGAAACGCGCCATAGCCGACTGCACGGTGTGCCGATAATGGGCCATTGGCGTTCAGGTGTTCATACATAGGTGATGACGAATCTGATTCGCTCAGCACACGACTGGTTCTTCCGTGCTTTTGAAGACCCCTCGACAATTTCGAACACGCTTGACGACAGCTAACAATGCAACAATGCACTGGAGGCCATAAGACCATAAGGGGCATTGCCGCCAAGTATACACAAGCTTATGCACAATCAGCAATTTGTTCAGCACTGTGATACACATCTGAGTAAGTCCATGTCGTTTCTTTTTCCCAATAGAGACTATTTGCAGCGCAAACTGGCATTGCAACGAGACGTAAGCGCATGGGTTACAGCGGAGGCACCGTACAACATGCCAAGTTCGGTAGGAATACGAAGCGTAGAGTGAGGCAGCAAACGCAACGGCCTGCATTTATGACAGAATAGTCTGTCGAAAGTAACATTTTATCCGGGATCTCCTGCCTGCTCAGGTTGCAGATATCATCTACTGATATCACCTCAAATTATTTTTTCTCAGGTGTTGAATGTGCAAGTGTTTTGGGACACTCACTGGCGATTCTTCCAGAAGCTCAGCCACCTTTTAGTGCACTATATGTGCTGACAGTGTTCCCGTAGAATATTCTGTGCAAAACTCGTTTTATGTGTCTTTCGTCTATGCCAGTCTGTTGGAAAGGTCTGTTTGAGTTAGCTGTAGAAAGTCCGGTGCGCTTGTAAGCGGAGAGATGTACCCTCTGCCTCCATACGTATATTACAATGATGTCGAACTTCAGAAGACAGATGCTGTATTGCGCGAGGTGATAAAACTGCAAAGCCACCACAGTGTGTGGCCATCGTTGAAAGCCTTGAGTGGCCACCGTAGCGGTAGGGGTGGAATTCAAATCTTAACATAGCGTATAGCGAGGCACAAGTCGGTCGCTCAGCCTTGGGCAGAGAGCGCCTAGCATACGTGATTGCATATACCAGCATGTCACCGTTTTGAATGAAGTCTACGCCTTATTTCGACGACAGCAGGGAACGGTAAACGCCGTTCAAGTTTCATGAAGATGCCCGTTTAAGGGGCTTCCCAATATGACACTTTCAGTTGTTCGCCGGATGAAAGGCTTGGAGATGTGGGAAGAGCCTCTGCCAAATTGCTGGTAATTTGCTCAGAGCCCAAACATTTTGTGCACTGCTTCGTATCAGCGCACTGCAGAAAATCTGCGACAGCAACTGTTGTTTTTTTCTTTCCTGAATGAACTCCATTCTTCATTAAATATCACCCAAAAACACAGCTCCTCTCAAGCCAAGTGGCACTTTTCTGGTTTAGAAGTTGCACCTAATGACTTTATTGCTTCAAGCACCGCCCGAAGGCAGTGAAGTGGTCATGAAATTTCAATTAATGGGTCGTCATTCGGATCGACCATAACGACGGTGCCGCCGTTTTTTATATAAACTTGCCATATGAACTTGCCATATCTAACAGGAACGCTGCAATCCAAATCCATGGTGGCAAGTTTCTGTAAAGAAAAAGTACTTTTCTTCCAAAACTACAGTCGCGCAAAACCCATGCTTTGCTGTCAATTAAATGATCCGCATGGCTTGCATGTATCCAATTTCGGAATCGCGCAGCCTATATGTTCACCAAAATATGTGAACGTTTTCAGCGCGTCGTACACTGTATTTTCGTGTGCATGCACTTTCAGGTATATGAAATGAAGAGTGCGCCTACATGTACAAGAATACTGAATTGGGCGAGTTGGTGCATTTTAGGAAACGTAGCGCAAAGAAGACAAGGACAAAATGAGAGATACACACACGAGCGCTTACTCACAACTGATTTTTTATTGGAAATGCTAACAGAATATATAAGGTACAAAAAAAATTATTAAAGACATGCAATAAAGGAGGTGAATTGACAAAAATTGACAAAAACGTGGAAAAAAGCAAGTTTGTAAAGATACACAAAACACGTGAAAAAACTACTTGACCACTGATTAAAGTTATGTAATCTCTACTTTTGTTAATGGATGCTTCGCTAATACACTTATCCCCTCCTTTCGTGATATGATATGCCTCTATAATTTCTCTTGTACGTTGATTGCGCGATGTACCAAGCACGATAGTTTTATCAAAAATAGGGCAGCATTTACATTTCGAGCAATGTTTAGGCAAATTGTCTTGTGCTGTCGGGGTTAAAGAATTTCTTTGTTCAAAGAGCTGGACATTCAAACAACGGCCAGTCTGCCCTATGTAGTATTTTTAATAAGAAAGAGGAATTTTGTAAATTACCTGCGTTCTGCACTGTACATACCTAGATTTATGGTTAACATAGCAGCGGTGCTCACGTTTTAATGCTTCTGTCTTTCTTCTAACCAAAGCATACACACTTGACAATTTCTTGGGGGCTGACATTACTGTGCATACATCATACCGATTGGTGACATTCTGCAACCCATGTGAAAAATGGTGAACGTACCGCAGAACCACTGGCTTCCTTTTATTGCTGCACAACTTAGACTTTTTCGTGTCCTTTCCCTTCACCCAAAGCAGGGGTTTATCACATCTGCTACTGATTAACGGAAGCGGATAACCAGAATTACTCAATCTGTTGACTTGATCTAGAAAACTTTTACTAATTCTATGCTCGCAAGATTTAATTAAAGCAGAGCGCAAAAAAGACGAGACAGTTGCATTTTTCACCACTTTGGAATGTCCGGAGCGAAAATGAAGTAAAGGCTTAGATGATCTAGGGTGATAACCCCAACCCACATGCTTATTCCCAAAATGAAGAGATAAGTCAAGAAATTGTAGAATATCATCATTGGGCAACTCAAAAGTAAAGTTCAAACTATAACCACTTTCTTTGAAAACCTTCAAAAATATTAACGACAGAATGATTGAACCGACTGGAAGGGAGAAGAACTAAATAATCATCAACGTAACGGAAAATATTCAATGAAAGGCCAACTAGATTCTTTTGAATAGCTTTGTCTATTTGGCCAAGAAAAATGTCTGAGAGAACTGGCGCTACACGCGAACCGACGCAAACGTCACATTTTTGTAAGTATAAAGAACCCTTCCACCCAACAAAAGTTGACTTAAGGTAAAAAGAAACCAATTCTAAAAAAAGATTCTACAGGAATCTCTATGATCTATGAACCGTGCTTCATCATTAAAGTCAGAAATGCACGCCCTCACTCTTTGCAGGAGGGCGTTGTGGGGGATGTCATAATAAAAATTTTCTACATCTATGCTGAAAGCCCGCAGCCCCTCCGTATTGGATATCTGTAGGTGCTGGACGATTTTGCCTGAATTGGGAATTTGGAAAGGGTCATCGATTGCTAAAGCTGAAAGGCACCTGAGCAGGAAACCTAAATGTCCTCATTGCTTTGCCTAGACATCGGCATATAGCGTGCATAGTCCCAAGTTCCACATGCTTTCGATATGCGCGTTTTGAAAAAGCGTGTTTAAATGAAGGAATATATAAGAATGATGTTTCTCTATCTGCAGTGGTTACTTCGGTGCTGGCGTCTGCTCTGCATCCTAGGCTATTAAATGTATGACTCGACTGGCGGCATGACTCGACTGGCGGCTCTAAAAACACACCTTCATTTTGAATAGCCACTAATGAACTTTCTTTTTTCGCTGCTGTGATAAATTATTACCGAAGCAAATGACACGACAAATTTCCTGCAAAAGTATTTACTCGAGCGCCTAAATAATTGGCCGTATTGCGCCATGTTGCAGGTAGCGGTGCGTGGCTGTGGGCGATCCCTGTGATAGGAGTCTGCGCTTTTCTGCCTCCTCGTCGTCTTCATCAAGCAGGACCACAAGTCAGGTAAGCTATATGGCGGGGCACATTTTACGACAAACATAACTTTTAAGGCGAAAGTCTAAGCTGCTGAGTGTGGAGAAGATTTCTGCGCCCGTGAAAAATATCACAATGTTATTCCGAGGAATATATTGATTGAGT
Source organism: Amblyomma maculatum (assembly GCF_055883805.1). NCBI lineage: Eukaryota > Metazoa > Arthropoda > Arachnida > Ixodida > Ixodidae > Amblyomma > Amblyomma maculatum. The sequence continues at coordinate 184,804,164 of NC_139349.1, forward strand.
AAAAGAATGATTGTATGATGTAGATGAAAAATTTGCCTGTGTGCAAAATTTTGTTGATGTACAGTCCTTATTTATTTAATTAAGGCCAGAAAAGTAAATTAATTGTCAAAATAGCCGAGGATCTCGATATAGTGTGCGGATGTCAACTGTGCAAAATACATCAGAAGAGTGCAATATACGAGCGAAAAGAAAACGAGCAAAAAAATTAAAGCGAAAAAAAGAAGCGAATGAGGGAAAAAGTGGCAAATGAGTGCAGAGTCGAAGGAAAGGCTTTCGAAAGCCTTTCCGCACTTAAAGGGCCCTTCAAATGCTACTTTGAGTGAAGTTCTAATGCACACAATTCATAGAAATGACCTTTGTGAGTATTCGAGTCATATTTGAAAGCTTTACGTAGAGACAATAATTTTCATATAATTTTTAAAACGTCATCATGGCGACCGCTTGGAGCCAATTTGGGCGACACATCACCGCGCGCAGTCTTCCCCACTGACGTCAGTGGGGCTTCAGGGCCCGCCCAAACACTGGACGTCCCAAGCTAGGCGAGTGGGACGGGCCATGGTAAGGCGCCGTCGAGACTTGTTTTCTTTTCTTGCGCGCCAGCGAGGGTTGATTTGACAGGGGAGAAGAGAAGCATAATTTCGATCGCTTATATGTTCGATGCTAATGAAGCTAGCTGCGGAGGGTATTGATGGGGTGCCTATTGCTAGTGCGCTTTTTATAATTGTAGTAAACAGTTTTCATGGGCTTTTGAAGGGATATCTAAGTACCTCCAATAAGATATTTATGTCAGCAGAAAGGATCTTTCAATCATGAGACCTAATTTGCGCTATTCCCTTTTTATGATGCGCCTGAAGTGTCCCTTTCGCGTAAGCTGTGTTCTTAAAGTGGAAAGAGGCTGCATTCAAATTTGCTCTCGTTATAAGGTTGTGAACTAATTGATTGGATACGAGAAGTTAACTTATCGATTACGTCCCCAACATGAGGGTAAACACCGACTGAACGCGCACTGTTCAAATCTTCCACGTACCCTGAGCGTGCAGGAAAGGCCAACCACCAAAGAAAGCAAATTTGCGTATAGGCCCAGGGGACATCACTCTGATGTGCCTGAGACACTCTGAGCTACCCGTGCGAGGTTTTCGTATGCAACAACAGATGCCAACTACAGATGGATCAGTTGATTCAACTGCTTCGCGCTCGGCTAAATGAACACGGCAGCAGCGACGATCTTATCTTTTGTTTTCCGAACAGCAAAGCCCCCAGCACGGCGGGTAGCTGCTGTCAACACAGGTAACTTCAAGCCGGCCAAATTAACCATATTCTGCTCTTGGTGACATCAACTTAGTCCAGAGTTTGTTCTGAACCATTACATGGTTCTCTCGACTTTCTCGCACATACAATCATGCCGCTGTTCCAAAGAAGTACATTTGGTAAAAGGCGGCAACAAGGTAATTAAGGCAAATGAGTAAAGTCCTGGTTCTCATTCAAATATTTTTAAACAGTTCAAGTTTCATTTCCGCGTAGATCATTGCGTCACCTTTAGAGCTCAATCAGTTAATGAGCTTCTCAACCAACGATGGCATCGACTCACAGACCGCTTCGACACATGGCTGTACTTGCGTCTCTTTGTTCGCACAAACGTGACCACTGCAAGTTTCCCCGCTAAACATCACATACCTCATCAACTGCACGCACTCCTTCTGTTCTATTTCTTCTTCCCTTATGTATCGTGCCTTCAGCCCATTTCACCTATGGTTTCTCAAGATGATCAACAACTAGGCCGACGACACATGTTAAAGCATATTTCTACTACAGCGAACCCATATTGTATTCCTGTGGCATCCCTACTGAAAAACCAAAAGTTCTACATGGCAATAGCCTCATAAAACTCACATAACCGCGTAGCCTCTCATATGGTGCATGTCATTATCATAAAATATCTTACATAATTTATGATAATGTGCAAGAAACTGCGAGACCTTGTGCAATTATATGGGACTTCTATGTGATTTCTTACGTGAATTGAGCGAGATTGTGTGAGAAAATGTGAGGTTATTGCCTCATACAATTTTTTCAGTAGGGATATGTTCCTATATCATACCTTCACGCGGATACAGTCGTCAGCTGCATTAGGCGCCACCTCTATGCGAGCAAGAAATATCGCGTACTGCTTGAGAAAAGGAACAGCACAGTGAACAAATAAACTGAGTGTCATCTTCGAGTTGGTGAAACTTTCTACTAGAACACACCTTTACTTAAAAGGTAATGCTGAGCCTCTAAGCAGCTCCCCCGCATGCCACGAGCCTGACATGCTGAAGCAACCTTATGGAAGCATATTAGATGATCAGCTATGTGTTGCTCACCTGAAAACAGGCTCAGCCAGACCTCCTGGACTGCATGGGGCAACATCTTGTTCGACACGTCCAAGCAAATGACAAAGCACCAAAACTGTTCATACGCGTTACATTGATTTTACCTTCATTGCTTGCTCACCAAGGATCGCACTACCGCCATTAAGACCAGAAGATTAGGCATAGGCCTGTCTGGTTCACCTTTTCAAGTTTTTAACTTTGTAGTTTTCCGAGATGTCAAACGCATTTTCAAGAATACAACACTATGACAAAGAGGAAGTCATCACAGTTGTGGAGCTCGAGAAGATCCAGGTCGACGGCGTCGACGAAGTGACACTACTAACCAAAGAAAATCGTGAAGAAAACTCCACTATCTCTCAAAACCCGAGGTTCTTCATAGAAAAGGACGGTTTACTGCAAAGTACCGGACCTCGACACTGATCACCGTTCTGGAGATGGCTACTGAAACGGCGGACGTACAGTCGCCGAGCCAGTCGAAACCAAAATAAAATCCGCTTCGGAAAGAAAAGTTACCTTCGCAGGCGGGTTTATACGGCTTGGTTACAGCAAGGCTTCGTCGGGTAACCGCTTCCGGCTGATAACAATAATACAAACACTTCTATGTAAGAGGTCATGCGGGTCTGCAAGCTGATCTCTCGCATGCCATGCGGGCGTGAAGTGCCCACCGCACGAGACCTCAGGGGCCGCTGTGACATACTTAAACAAGCAGTCATCTACAAGAATATTCAAGTGTTACTTGTGTCTGTTCAAGTTCTGGTAAAACCCGATTTCAAAGTCATCATTAAAACGAAGAATGGACTTAACATCAGCCAACTGAGAATGCTTTAGACGGCCCGGAATATGAACAAATCATGTGGAAACCGAGATGTCTGTATCGATAGTAGTCTGCTTATACGGCTGCCATTTTCTTCCTTTTCGATGTTTTCCGCTATGCGTGCGTCATGGTGAAGGATGTGGAGGGCCCACCGCACATGGCTGAGGTACCGCTACGACTATTTATACAAGCAGTCGGTCGTAGGACTCTTAAAAAATTTTGTCATTTCCTCTAGCAGTTCTACTTTGCTGCTGTTTTGATTATTTCTGGTTTCCTCCATCGCAGTTTTGGCCTAAGATTTTTACAAATTTTTTTATTCGTTTATGTGCAGATATTTAATAGTAATGATTATATGTCCCTATTTATATTCCGCATGAGCGTTTGAAATTGTTTCAATGTTCTGAATCAGGGCAGGTTGAACGGAAACTTTCTTGTCGATTCATGGCTTGTGCAGTGTAGTGATCAGCAGGAAAGTTCACGAGTATGTGTTTGATATTCCTAATTTCACTGATATGCACATGTGTTTTACCATCTTTCTTTGTGACATGGCCCAGCACTGACTCATTTGTGACATAACGAGACCATGTGTTGCTGCCACAAAAAGCTTTATTATGGTTATTACGAACTTGGAAGGAGCTACCGAACAACTGCAGTTGATTATTTAAATTGGGAGGATATAGTGCATGAATCATACTTGCAGTGCTCTTGGCTGCTGAATGAGGCACGCCACGCCTCGACCACGCAGGCATGTTCGTACCGCTTGGCTACAGTGCTGTTTTGTGTATCTGCGGGGAGGATTCCTTGCGACGCGCAGCTCGATAATGTAGTACATTAGAGCATTACAGACACAAATAAGAGTTTGATAATGAGGGCATAAGAGGTATACACGTATGCCCGCTTAATTTTATCCATGTTTGAAGCGTGCAATTTCATATATATAGGCAGATCATATTTTATGCAAAACAGGTCATTAGCATATTATGTTTTGTGTAGACTGAAACATCGAGAATGCGCTATTCGGAAGGTTCCACCAATTCATAAATGTTTCAGGTGGCGCGCCACCTCTCGCCTATCTAAGTGTTGCAATGTGCTCTTAATCTTTCTGCTGCAGGTATTGTGCACCTGAAGGAGGTGCTTTCTACCGAGACTAAAGGAGACTATGTTGCACCAGTAACGACACAGCAGGAACTGAAAGACGAACTCGATAGCCAGCACACAACACTGGCAACTCTTTCTTCGTCAAGCCGCCAGATCGAAACGCCGCAGACTCCATGGCCAGTAAGCGGCCAGTCCACACAGCTGAAAACTCTGTCACCATCAACCAGAGATCTCACAAGCGCGACTACTACTTTACCGTCGAGCACAGAGCTTACGGCCTTAGCAACTCCGTCAACGTCAAGCACCCAGACAACGACGTTAGCGACCCTGTCACCGTCAAGCCACCTGCTCACGTCGTTAGCAACTCCCATGACGTCAAGTATCGAGCTCACGACAGTAGCGATTCCTCCACCATCAAGCACCCCTACTACGTTGCTAGGGAACTCGCCACCGTCAAGCATCCAACCCACGTCTTTATCGACTCCCTCGACGTCAATCACGGAGTCCACGACATTACCAACGTCGCCTTCTGGGAACCAGTCCACAACTCTGAATACTTCATCCACATCAAGCAGTGGGCTCACAACTGTGGAGTATCTGTCGCAGACAAAAAGCCAGTTTTTCACACAAACGAATGCTTCTCCATCCAGTAGCCAGCCCACGAAAGAGGATGCTTCATCCACATCCACCAGCCACACTGCAATAGCAGTGACGACTCCGCCAACGACAGTAAGAGTCACCAAATCAATGACAAGTAAATAACTCTCTCCTGACTGTACCATGAGTATTTTCAAGGGAGTTCAATTTAAAGAACAAAAACAAAATTAATTTAATTTCTACTAAGATTCAAGGGGATAGCGATGAGAGGATGCGCATTCAAAGAATTTTCAAGACGAAAGCCTTAAATGACTCGTGAGACTAATTATTTTCCACACAGCCTGTTTCAAACGTTCTAGGCACGAAGGGATAGTGGGAGTTGTGTACGGGACATCAATGTGACCTAATAGCAGCCATGACTTCAAGGCCTCGCATTCTATAGAAAGGGTCCGCGAGCCAGATGAGTGACAAATTGGTTCTCTCCTAAAAACCACCGGTTTATCCCAGATAAACAAAAAACTACTGAGCAAAGCACCAGCGCCGATATAATGCCGCGACAAGCAACTGACACTTTCGCTTATACGCACTCGCGCTGCCCGGGAAAGCCCCAATACAAAAAACCGTGCGTGGTTTAAAACAATAAGAGTGGCCACGGGGACCCATAATCTTTTGAGAGAAAAAGAAAATAGTGTCCTCGGAGACCCAAGGTTTAAATCCTGTATAAAGTCCAGGGTTCGGGTCCCTGGCTCGCATCAAACTGTGACGCCAGCCGTTGTCGAGCTACCGAGGCGGCAAGGTGGACAATTGTATGAACAAGTTCTTCTTTGCCTGAGCGTTTCCTCTCTATTACTTCTGGCGGACAATTCGCTCTTAATGCCTCACTAACAGATTTCCATATGGCGCCAGATTTTCCTCTTTGATAGCAAAATTATGGAGCAACCGTTATGCAGAGTTGCGTGTGGTCCTATCATATTATTTCCTTAATTGGCTTGCATCTGCTTGCCGAGTTTGCAACAAGGATTCGAACAAACTTACTCGCCTACAACTCTCTGCCCTAATCACCTCACTCTCCTACGTGACCTAGCGCTGCAAGCGTTTTCGAAACAGGTATTGCCGTGCGAGCAAGCGTTCCGCTTCATACACGTAGGCAGCCTTAGTGTCTTGCAATGTTTCCTTAACAAGCCTGTTACAATTAAGTAGTAAGACATGCCGATAGACATACTTTACAAAGATGGGGCTTTGCTATATTGCCGAGTGTTTCGGCGCTGTTTTGCTGCCTGTGAATTATAGTAAGCAGAAAGCGTCTACGGAATAGAGAGCGCAGAGTAAGTGTCAAGTGCTCTCTTTTTCCGCAGCTGTCTTTTTCCGTGTAAATTTATAGTTGTAGCCTTAAGACAAGGAAGCAGCAGAGTGGGTGAAATTATGGCGACGTTCAATTCGGTTCATTGCAAAAACATGGCACAAAGCATGGATTCACCATTCATGCAATAGAAAAATAAATATTTAGCAAGTTTTCGAGACATCGTTAAAACTTCAAGTTGGGCAAGTTGGTAATTTCTTTCGAGACATACCCACGGAGCTCGTAAAGTTAGGAATGGTTGCTTAAGTACAAATTTATCCAACTGAAGACTTGACGGTTGAGAAATATTTGCGAGTTACATCAAACGCTCAACCCGAGACATCCTATCGTATGCCTTGCTAAATACCGCAAAAGTACCAATTGCATTTGATTAATTTCATGGATAAAGATATTTGGTGAAACTCGTTACAAGCCCACTAGCTGTGAACAAGGCCTAATGGGAGCTATTCCAGAACAGTGAGAGTAGGTAAATGTTTTCCAAACTTTTGGTGCAAATATCGTTGATGAGATTTAATGTGCGTTAAAATTGAAAAAGCATCGGCACTAAAAGTTCGGGCTGCGGCCGTCTCTACTCTTGCAGCGGTTTCGCTTTGACAGTTCAAATGACAATACTTAAGAAATCCTGAGCCGCATTATAGCCTCATTGAGCCATTCGTGCCGATGAATTCGCTGAGGGTGGTAAATTAAAGGAGCCATCTAGTCGTAGTTGCACTTCTGCCACCTATTTGTACATGATGGTGACTGTCCTCCCCCTGCGTCGTATTGACTCACTTTGTACACACCTTAAATATATACTGCCCCCCTACAACTTAAGAACATTACGTTCTCGGACATCTTTAGCAAGGCACTAAAGGTAGCAGGTCGCGATTCCGTTCTGATTATGGGGGATTTCAACACCCCCAGTCGGTTGCGGGGCTATCGCAAGGAAGAGTCGCGTGTACGAACGCTTGTGGAACTAATCTCTATGCTGGGAATTACTCTTCATACTCACCCCGACTATCCAGCACGTGTTGGTAACTCCGTAACCCAGGACACCTGTCACGATCTTACCCTCACTCGCAACTTAAGACACGCAGACTGGATCAACACTGAGGACACCCTTGGCAGTGACGACTGCATCATCAACACTATCATTTGCACTCGCCCCCTACACCGCACCATAACACAGGCCCACCTGCCAGACTGGACAGCTTTCCGTCAATCCTTGCCAGCCTCCTGTCTGCCACAAGACGACCATTCTGCCTGGGCCAACACCTTCATCCAAACACTACACAAATACGAGAAGCAAATACAACTCACAGGTAAGGTAACGGATGTGGACAACCATGCCCTTCATCTTCGGGAAGCGCGGCACAGCCTCACTAAGAGATGGCACCGCCAGAAATATAAAAAGAAACTCCGCTTGAGGATTCACGATCTCAACCAAAAGGCGGCTGAGTATACTGCCCAGCTCACTGAATCTAATTGGGTGGATCACTGTAACTCTGCTGCTAGACAAATGTCTAGTCGCAATACATGCAGGCTATTCCGCAGCCTCATAGATCCCACTCAGACCCGCACAGAAATACAGAAACATCTTCAACGAGCAAATCATAATTTCAAAGCCAATACGGACCAACTTGCACATACTCTACGGGATCAGTATTTGTGTCAAGCCCAAGACTCCCGTGGACAGGAATATCTCTATGCAGGCAGAGATAATCTGGATATGGATCGTCCGTTCCAGGCCCATGATCTGCGGGCAGCCCTTGCTAATATGAGATGGGGTACCGCTCCCGCCAGGGACTAGGTTACAATCAAGATTTTGGCCAACCTTCCTGATCCGGCGCATGAGTCTCTGCTAAAATATATTAATGCAATCTGGAAAGAACAAACATCCCTCCCCTTAGAATGGAAAACAGCGCTTGTCCCCTTCAACGCCAAGCCGGACAAGCCTGGCAATCCGATCAATACCGATCACCTCCGACCTATTTCCCTAACGTCTTGCGCGGCCAAGATCATAGAGACCATGGTTCGAGATCGCCTCTGAATATCTAGAGGCACACAATGCTTTAGCTAACACGATGTTCGGATTTCGACCTCAGACGTCAGCACATTCTCCTTCAACTCAGCCACGAGATACTCACGTCTGCCGAGCGCCCTCACAAAGACAAGGTGGTTCTCGCCTTGGATTTGAAGGGTGCCTTCGACAACATGAAAAACAGTGTCATCCTCGCTCACCTCAGCGAGACACAGTGCGGACACAACACGTTTAATTACATAAAACAGTTCTTAATGGACCGTGAAGCCGTTATCTGCATTCAGGACAAGGAACACGGTTTTTATATTATGGGTACGCGGGGCACGCCACAAGGCGCAGTGCTGTCCCCACTACTCTTTAATTTGCAAATGCTTCATATCCCTGCCCAAGTGGGTGAAGTTCAAGGTATACAGCACACGCTGTATGCCGACGACACCATCATTTGGGCTACAGAGGGAAACATTGGTCAACTGGAGGACCGCCTGCAAATAGCGGCGAGCATAGTGGATCGCTATGCTACGTGCTGTGGTCTCCAGTGCTCTCTTCAAAAATCAGAATTCGTACATCTTCGCCCCTCCCCGAGCTGCAAGACCGCATTATTGCTCTCTCTGGCTAGTGGACCCATACGCGAAGCCACGATGATTAGAGTCCTCGGACTCTTTATTCAGTAAAATCGTCTCAATGACACACCACTAGACAAGCTTCGCAAGGTTGGCGACCAAGTGGGCCGCAAGGTCTACCCGCCGCGTCTACAACAAACGTGGAGGCCTCAGAAGCAGAGATGCGATGCGACTTGCCCCTGCTTCTGTGATGAGTCGAAATATTTATTCGACTCCACACCTGCTCTTGCGCAAGCATGAAGAAGACATCCTGGAGGTTACTCTCCGCAAGGTGATAAAGAGGGCACTCGACCTCCCGATCTCTACCTCCGCTGCCAAGCGCCTTGCATTGCGGGTGATGAAAACATCGGGAGCTACGCGAGGCGCACCGCACTAATCAACACACGCGTCCTGCCCAGACCATGTCCGGTCGTCGCCTTTTGGACCGACTACATATACAACACAACCATCACATTGAGGAAAGGGTACGAGTGCTGGAGCTATGGAGAGGCGCCCTCCGTGTTCGACCCCTTCCTACCAAAATGAACAGAGAAGAGCCCAATGAGCGGCGTCATGCGCGGGTGAATGCCCTGCACCGCCATTATGGCTCCAAACACAATGTTTTCTATGTGGATTTTGCGGGAGGGGATGGTACACGGCTGCAGTCAATCACGAGGAAAGACTAGTGGAGGGCCTCACTTTTGAGGTCCCTAGCGCAACCAAGCGGAGGAGGTAGCAATCGCCCTGGCTGCCTCCCACCCTCAATCTAAATTCATCGTATCCGACTCGCGAGGGGCCTGTCGGAATAATGAGCTGGGCTGGATAATGCCTACAGCCCAAATAATACTTTGGAAAGCAGCTCGGGATCAGGATCCCCAGACCCGATCGCTCATTTGGACTCCAGGCCACCAGGGCCTACCAGTGAATGAGCCCGCCATTGGCCGCCCACGCACTCACTAACCTGGCCCCTGGCGTAAACCCTACCGATCTGGACCACGACTACCATCCTCTCTTAACTCCTCAAGAAACATCTTCCTATTACCGGAACGCACACCGTATGTACCCGGCTCCTTTGTAGGGGCTAGGGAAAGCGGCCGAAAGAATTCTTAGACTTTTTACTAATACTCTACTGTGCCCGGCAGTACTCAAACATTTTGACCCTTCCTTTTCTGGTCTCTGCCTTTTCTGTGGAGTGGTTGACACCTTTCACATAATACCCAGAAATGTGGCGCCACAAACACACCTTTCTCTGAGATACCTTTCATATGGTCTGGGCATGCCAACTAAAGCCTTCTCTTTTACCCATAACCACTGCTCCTACCCGAGAGGAGGTGGCCTCGCTCGGCAGCTTGAATCTAGTGGCACACAATCGCTGGTTCAGCGATCCCGTGTGGCGGCCCAGACCAATGAAGTCCCGGAATAAGGGACTCCACCTAGTATTGTAAATGAAGCGGCCCACTAGAGGTGACCTCCCAAGCAACCTGTTCTTTTTTTAATACATGCTTTCCACCACCACCGCATGTGATGTCACAAATTTTCTGGCGCTGCAATGTTTGATTCACAGGCTCAGAAACTTCACCGCGAAAAAGGGCGCCATGCATTTGCGATGAACATATACAAGGTCGTCAGATCGGTCTCGAGCACTATACACCTCTGATTGCACCCAAGAGTTGGAGGCAAGACGGCTGGTGGCTGCTTTTGCAAACTGGGTGCTTTCCGACTTGGCTACCATGCTAATACTGTAAACTGTGTAGATACTGCGGCACGCTAACCTGTGCTAAATGCTTCCATTGACTCTAAAGTACACTGTATGTCCGCGCAATCTTGTGGCTCCATACATAACTAGCCACAAGCGGCGCGCGCTAATTGCGTAGGTCTGGCTAAATCTAACATTTCGGGCCAATCAGCATTTTGTTGGATGGGACGGAAATCCACTCGCCTTTATAGTATGGAACATCTATGCTATTTTCCTTAGCTTCGCACCTTCATGAGGACGTCAATTTTTGTTGGCTAGATGCCATAGGCCTCCTTGACAAAAATGGCAGCTCCACACCTTCATGGCTTAGGCGTAGCGATCATACTATGTATCCAAGACTCCTGAGTTAGTCTTGCCTGTGCAATAACTTTTCCTTGTCACTTCGCCGCTATACCGTGACACCAGACCTTTTCTACCAATCCAGTTTTTCACGACTGGCCGGCGCTGGCACCGCCTTGTTTTCCATTCAACGAGTGTGTCAACATTTGTCGCGTTGAAAGTTGTTTGACATCTGGCTAAGGCCTACTCTTTCTATATTTTGTTCGAGAACTGTCATGCGTACAATAATGTTATTCACTCATTTTTGTACTCCCTACGCATGCTAAACTAGCGACTGCTGTCACAAGTTTCTCTGCATGGTATCAAAGTTGTGCTTTTATTAATGATGTCATTCTGTAATATTCTATTTCATTGCAGCTCGTATACGACGCCGCACGCGACCCAACACCAGGAAGGTAAAATGGAATACTATTTCCACGCGCGCATCGCGCACTACCGCCGCATGTAAATTATCAGGTTTAATTTACTGTTATTAACAAGTGTTCTAGGCTTATTATGAAATACAATACCCCTTACTGCTTGGTCCTCTGGCCACCCTACTGAAAGTTGCTGCATGATGCAAGAACCTCACCCATTATTTATTAGAAATAACACAAAATACCATGCATTGTTCGGTTGGTTGGCTTGATTGGTTTGTCGGCCCGAAGCGGTTCAAGCTATGAGAGAAGCTGTAGTGGAGGGCTCCGGAAATTTCGACCGCCCAAGGTTCTTTAACGAGCACCATACATTGCAATAATCGTTATTATTTATACAATAATATTGCAGTAATGCATGAGACTTGCATATTTATTGTCATTATATGATAAATACTGTATACAAATAGTCCAGCGTCCAGCTTTTTTCACTGAGGCACCTCGTAATCACGTCAGTACGTACGATGTTAGTGGCACAGGCTTCAATAATTTCGGAGGCCATGAACAAGGGTTAGTAAAAACTGAAACAAGAAATGAGGCACAGCCTTGAACCTGTACTCAACGATATGAAAAAACTTCCCCTTACATAGTGAACATAGCATGGGCGAAGTTGAGCATGTCGGTCTCTTTAATCGAAACTGTAGCATCAACCTTGCAACGTCACAAGATCCCTGCTCGAAACTTCTAGACTGAAAATTACCTTAAGGCCACCAGAAAGAATTCACAGCCTACGTACGGTAAACATGTTAAAATTTCGCAGGTCCAGGCCAGCCCAAGGAATTCTAGAATTTCAGCCGAAATTATTTCGAAGTTATATTGTCATTCTTAAGGAGTCCTCCTTAAGGAGTCCTAAGCCACCTTATTGATTTTTACTTCTTTCATATACAGAATAGTAATAGAGTATGGGCAGGCTGGCATATGCATGACCTATGTTTCTAAATTAAATGCTTATTATTACCATTTAGTTCTTACTTTTTATGGTTCCGTACTAATTGGATGGTAATATATTAATGCTTATTGTCCATGAAATGTCGTTCTGTAGCAGCCACGTGCTATTAAGTTATTTGAGGTAAAAAGTCCTTCCGCGAACTTGTAAGGACTGGAGCTCTCTTCCAGATTCTGCTGTTCGATCATCAGCATTATCTGAATTTGTACGCCATTTAGAACATTTCATCTATGGCACTACCACAGGGTGATGAGGTTCGATTGCTGTTGTGTGGGATGGCTGTTGTTCCGATTTCTGTGTAATTCATTTTTATTTTGTTTTTGTGTGCATTCAGAGACAATTTTTGATTGGCTATTGATTTTCATTGTGTTCTATATTGCTCATTTTTCGTTTTGTATTTTCCACTCCTGTTACAGCCCCTTATGGTGGCTGACAGTATTAATAAATGAAATGAAATGAGGTAAAAGGAGAGAGAGCAATTTGCTACGCAGCATGAAAGAACCCTCAACAAGGGTAGACGGGAAACCTAGTTTGCAAACCGAGGCAACGTTTCGACAAGTGGACTTGCCCAGACGGAGACAAATCCACTTCTCGAAACGTTGGCTCGATTTGCGAACTGAGGCCCCCCTAAGCCCTTGCTCAGGGTTCTTTCATGTCGTATTTGGGGCCATTTAAGGCAAAGGTCTATTGCATCTCTGGTATTTAGTTGAAATGTTTTATATCAGATGGCCTTTATCTTAATAGGGCTTTATTTTAAGTATGCTTTACCTCAAAGATAATACATCTCTTATATCCCGCAAGGGGGTACAAACATTCATTTCCGATTAATTTTCTGGCATTCACATACGAAGTGTAATTTGAAAATTTTCCTTCTGTATGCAAATTTGACCCCATTTACCGGAAGACCACTTTCAAACTTAGCGGTGGCTGTGATTTTTCGTACATAATTATCGTCATTTCTCTCTACCAATAAAGAAGTTTTGTTGCATCCAGGGGCAGGGTTTTCTTCGCATTAAGAAAATAAAGACCATTCAGTGCTACGGTTCCGAGTTCCTTTCAGCTAATTTCTTGATTAAAAAAAAAAACATCGGGCACTGTTGCCCGACAAGGATTTGAAACAGGTTCTCTGGTGCGAATGTAGACGATGATGGTGAGCATGATAAATATGGCATAATGTTTCTGCGAAGAATGCAAAAACATTTCAGCAGAGTTGCTCACTTGTACTGTTGTTATCTGTGGTGATCGCGCGCAATCTACTCTCAACGTTAGTGTTTTTCTTGGTTGTGAAACTCATACAACGTAGAAAGCTAGAAGCATCAAAGTGACTTTCAAGTGTTTGTGATGTACAGCCGTTCTCGTTTTACAGTTGAGCCCCTGGAATAGCATTTGCCAAGTAAGTGAACAAAATTAACCAGCAGTGTCCTCACAGTGCGCGGGTGTCGTATCTGGCGTCAGAAGACAAGCGTTCCTATTACAATACGTTCACTCTCGCAGTTCAATATTCGCTTCGTGTAATCGCGCTTTTGCTGTTACAAATATCCGGTTATAAAAGTGTTAAAAAAGTATTTTCAAGAAGCATGTCACTGAAATCATATCGCTCTAACGGGTGCAAATTTCCTAAAGCTGTTCCCTGTAGCGTACGTGGAATACGTGGGCCTTTATGTATTCTTTGAGTGGTCCTTTAAACATCGTGGCAGCTTATACGTAGGGTGCTAAGTACGTAACAATACGTAATAAATAATAAAGGGCCTTAAACCCTTCCTGTGGTACACCTTGTTTTATTAGTAAAAGGGATATACCGTAGTTTTTAACGAAAACTATTTGCAACTCTTTGCTGAGATAGGACCATAGCAAGGCTAGCCAAGTACCGCGGATTCCGTAAACTTGGATTTTGGTAAGAAGATTGTTATGATACAGGCAGTGGATGGCCTTGCTGATATCTATAAAAATTGCAAGAGAGAAGAAGATACATTTAGTGTTGCGTAAGATATCTTCTTTTAACGTTAGTAAGACAGTTTCTGTCGACGTGCTATTCCTAAAACCAAATTGTGTTCAGTTATTATATTTTTCTTGTCCAAAAACTTCGTTATACGAGAGAAAACGATTTTCTTAAGTGCTTAGAGTAATACAGAACTGAAATTCGGTTGTAGTTTGTTTCTAAGTGTCAGCCTCCGCCCTTAAAAGCCACAGAAACCCTTGCACATTTAAAATGTAAATATGTAAGAAAGTACGGAGGTAATAACGGGCAGTAATTTATGGCCGTTATTTGAGTATTTTCTATATCAAGGTGATGGCCTAAAAGCGCTCTTTCGCTTAATTCGCACCTTCATGCTTTAGAGTTCCAGAAAGAAAACCTCTATTTTTCAGGCCCAAAATAGTGTCTATTGCGTTCCATGCAGCATCCCGATGCTGTCGAGCAGTCTGCAAATGACGGCTCATAATATGCAGATTTTTCTCTCCGAAGCTCTGTGTTTTGTTGATTCTTGAGTTGTTTTTGTTTAATTCCTTATGTGCCTGTTGTTGACGCGTACGCAAAAAATAGTGAAAATGCTAAGTTAATTTTTTTTTTTAGAACAGATTGAGATGCTGTTGGGTGACCCGCAATTTCTTAGTCTTTTTTGTTAGTGTCATCATTTCAAAAGGAAAATGCACAGCATATATGCGCCCAATAATGTTTTATAAATTCTTGATATGCCTCGTCCGCATTCCGATCTAAGCAGTCTTGGAGGATGATTTCATTTTTGAAAGAGTTTGACCTTTCTTCTGTTATGCGTTGTACAATAAATGTTTCCCTTTTTATGTTTTGTCCAGAGAACTATTCTGGTATGTTAAAAAGGTGGAATAAAGGTAACTTAATTATGGCAGAGCCCACTGTGCCCGCACTATAGTCTTCTGTATCAAGATTAGTGACGATAAGATATGGCAACGATGTAAAACATGTAATTCGAGTTGCCGTTGTAATTACGTTCTTGAAAGCGGAAGAAACTAGTTTTGTGTATAAAGTCACGAACACATTTGTTTCCCTCCAACATTTTTATGCTACAATCGCAGCCATTACGAAGCCTGAGTCTATATTTATCAGCAAAATCCAAGAGTTCTTTGTAGAATTCTATAAAGCAAGCAACTTTTCCAATTGGCGGGCGGTACACGACAGAAATTAGTTTTCTTTTTACGAAAATATGAAAATATCATAATCTCCCATGATTTTAGAAATTCCTGTAATATCTCACACTTCTGTCTTGCAACTAGAATTGTGACGCCACCACCTCGGCTATATTTACTCATTTAGTTCTAACGTTTTGCTACTGTTTGTATACCAGTTTTCTGACAGCATTCGGACAGTAAACTCTGAGCTAAATAGTTCCAATAAAAGAAAAATGCCATCTTATTTACAGTTGACTAAACGCGAATTGATATGCAAGACCAATTTGTATGACGAATGATTAAACTTCCGATCACACTACAGAGCAAGTTCCTGACAAATCATCTTTCAAGGCTTTGAAGCACGACGCAGACAGCCAGATAAGCACGGCACTGGCCAAAATGCCGTTCAAAACGTCTCAAAGAACCAAACAATAACAGCTTGAACAACGGCGACGAAGGGTAGAAAAAAACAGGACAAGCGCTGTCCTGTGTTGTTCTATATCCTTCGTCCTCATTGTTCGCGCTGTTATTGTTTGTAAAATATATCCCAGCTCGCCCGCCTAGCTACCATGTTGAGTCCCAAGTAACATTCGTGAACATAACTGCACGTAGTATTATCAATAAGCTTACTTCCCTGGAATTTTTATTATCAGGTTTCAAGCCAGACTTCATGTACATAATAAAACCTTGGCTAACAAAAAATATTAGTCTTTGAAGTAATTCTCCCAAACTACTGAGTAGCACGTAAGGACAGGCCGACACTAGCCGAAGGCGTGGCATTATTCATAAGAGTATATACATTTCGTTATGTTGATGGGGTGCCAATGCAGTGGCCCGTTTCATAAAAGATGCTCCAAAAAAGTTCTGGCGTCACATAAACCCTGAATCACGAAATGAAAACCAAGCTTCTCCAGAGGAAAACCAAAATATTGCAATCATGCTAATTAACTATTTCCTTCTGTTGTCACTACAGATAACAGAAATGCGCCTCATGCTACTTTTTGCGCAAAACTTTATCTAGAACCCCTTACTGTAACAGGAGCAGGTGCCTAAGCCTCTTAATAAACTTGGATACAAAGAAACGATTAGGGCCTGATAGCATCTTAAACATTTCCTTGCACAGGTACTCCCAATGGATAGCAAAATGTTTAGTAATACCATTTAACCAGTCCTTGTCATCGCACACCCTTCCTAAAGAATAAAAACAGGTAAAGTTACATTAGTACACAAAGTAAGAAGTAAATGAAATCCTGCAAACTTTAGAAATAATTTCACTAACGAGCGCAGTATGCATGCTTCTCGAGTTTATTATCTTAAAGCATAAAACATCCTGCACTGAACACCTTTTCAGCACGGCTTTCGTAACGAAGTTTCTATGGTCACACAGCTAATTGAACTTACGCATGACATACCTTTCGCTATGCACCGACAGAAACAAATGGATCTCATTTTCGTAGACTTTTATTAAAGCTTTAGAGCCCGTATCACACTATAAACTTAGTGGGGGCGGCAGCACCGCAGTGACCATGTGGTCTGAGCATGCTTGGCTTGCTTTGCAGGTTCTGCCGCTAATCATCAACTGCACGATATCAAGCAACGGATGTCCAGCCCTGACTGCACCAACATTTCCTGAAGCAAGTGACGTCATCGTGAACAAGTGGAAAATTCCGACAGGCGGAACGGCATCTTCCGGCAGCGAGCATATAAAGCCTTCCCTGCAACCGACGGCCTTCAGTGGGGGCGGCAGCACCGCAGTGACCATGTGGCCTGAGCATGCTTGGCTTGCTTTGCAGGTTGGTTACTATTCTTATACGCGAACTTTTCGTTCAAATTGTCTTTGCCTGATTGTGCTGCCGCTCCCAATGAAGTTGCGTGAATGCTTGCTTATCATGTGGTGTCGTATTATGCTTATGGCGTGTGGTGATATTGAAACTAATCCGGGACCAACAAATCAGGAATTGCTTCAACTCATTTTAGACAAACAAGCTCAGATTGAAACTCGTCTGGCTGATATTGAAGACAAACTAGAATTATTCACAGACCAGTGCGCTAAACTGCTAAAACTTGAAAGTGCCGTTTGTGACCTTGAGCGCACTGTGCAGCAGCAGCAACAAAAATTAAATGATATGGAAGACAGATCCAGACGCAATAATGTTATTGTATTTGGTGTCTTAGAAGATCCTAAAGAAACTAAAGCAGACATTGAAACCAAAGTGATAAATTAAATTTTTTCCGATAAGCTTGGAATCTCTGTGACGTCAGTGGAAAGGATACACAGACTCGGGCGAAGAAAGACTGGACACAACAGGCCAGTTATCATGCGACTATATGATTTCAGTGAAAAAGTAGCCATTTTTAAGAATTGCGGCAAACTGAAAGATACCGGCGTAAGTATTTCTGACGATTATTCACAGGCAACTCTGCGGAAAAGGAAACTTCTTTGGGAATCAGCTGAGAGTGATAAGCGCGAGGGGGCGAAAGTGAAGCTTGTGCACGATAAACTGATTATCAACAACACTGCGTACATCTGGGACTTGGAAACAAACTCTCGTATGAAGCTGTCGGCTACCAACGGGAACCCACCTAGTCCTCAGGAATGACACAAGAAAAAGCATGAACTAAGATTAATAAACGTAAACGCGCGAAGCATTTTAA
Organism: Amblyomma maculatum; assembly: GCF_055883805.1. Lineage (NCBI taxonomy): Eukaryota > Metazoa > Arthropoda > Arachnida > Ixodida > Ixodidae > Amblyomma > Amblyomma maculatum. The sequence goes on from NC_139349.1 coordinate 184,822,274, forward strand.
ATAAATCAGAATCCTCACGTTGTTGCTGTGACATGGCTGCACGGCGATATTAGGAGTGAAGAGGTTTTTCATACAATGTCCTCCGCAAGGATAGATCAAACAGAGGAGGAGGTGTGGCGCTACAAATATCAATGTGAACCCTTCATTAGTTTGGTGTAAACTAGTTATATGACACTAGTAATCGGGGTCATTTATAGGCCTCCAGCAAGCCCTGTCGAATACCTCCAAAAGATTGATGAGCATAATAACCAATGATAGAATCAGAATCATACTTGTAGGGGACTTTAATTTACCTGGTGTAGATTGGGATGCACGTATTCCAGGGGCTATCGACCGGTCTCATTGTGATACCATGTTAGAGATTATGACTAAGTACGGCCTCATTCAGACCGTCCAGAAACCCACCCGAACTCAAGGAAACTGTCATTCGTTGTTGGATCTAATATTTTTGTCAGGAGAAGCTTTTGATTATAAAATAGATATTTACGATGGAATTTCAGACCATAAAATTGTACTTGCTACTATTAATATTAACAAGAAATGCGCCTCTAAAAACAAGATGGTAAACAATTACAATTTCAACGCGGCTGATGACACTTCAGTTATTGACTACTTGGAATCTGCTTTTGATGTAATGCCACAAGATGATAGTGTCGAGAGCATGTGGCAATATTTCATCTCAACAGTGAGGCATTGTTTGAAGCAGTTTATTCCACTAAAAAGAAAACGGTTACGAAAACAAAATCCGTGGATCAGGAGAAGTATTATTCACTTAAAACGCCGTCTACAACGTGCTCGCAAAAAGAAACCCAGACGTGACAGTGTAGTTGCAGCTCTCAGTGCGCAAGTGCGAAGGGAATTGAAGAAAGCCAAATCGCATTTCCTTTCTACCACGCTGGCGGAGCACATACAGATCGCGCCGCAGAAATTTTGGAGATATCTCTCTGGCTCCAACCAAGGCATAAATGGAGTACTAATAAATGGCAATTTAAGCTGTGAACCGAAGTCAATCGCTGAAGCCTTTAATAGCTTCTTTGTATCTGTATTTACTCCAAAAAGAGACGAACCTTTGATAAAAGCGTCAGACCGGCATTACAGTGATGGTATTGTCATATCACGGGAAGGTATAGTCTCCTTGCTCTTAAAGCTGGATTCTAAGAAATCACCTGGTCCTGATAAGATTCCTAATGAATTTTTGAAGCGTTACTGTGAATGGGTTTCCTATTTTTTAGAAAAGATATTCGTAGCATCGTTACGTGACTGCACTGTACCGAGTGACTGGCTGTTAGCAAGAGTTGTTCCAGTTTTCAAATCTGACGACAAATTTGTTGTTTCCAATTATCGTCCCATATCTATCACATGTTGTGCATGCAAAATGTTTGAGCATATAATATGTAAATATCTTGTAGAATACATTGAAAATAATAGACTTTTTTACAGCAAGCAGCATGGCTTCCGGAGTCGTCTATCGACAATAACACAGCTTTTTGAAATTACTCATGCTTTTGCGACAGCCATAAACTCGAGAGAACAAATTGATGTGATTACAGTGGACCTGTCGAAGGCATTTGACAAAGTGTGTCATACGAAACTTTTGCACAAGCTGCAAGAGTTCGGTATCGAAGTGCAAATTATCAGTTGGATTCAGGCTTACTTGTTGAACAGAAAGCAGTTTGTGTTTATTGATAATGTTTACTCATCAACATCACCAGTGTCATCCGGTGTTCCGCAGGGGTCCGTTCTTGGTCCCATATTATTTTTGTTGTACATAAATGACATTGTAAAGGACATACACCCTCTCGTTGAAGCTCGATTATTTGCTGATGACATCATATTATTCTGCCGCATAAAAAGCCTACAAGACCAAGTCCTTTTGAATGACTCTTTAAAAGTTGTGTATGAATGGTGTGTTAAGTGGGACATGGAAATCAATTTTGAAAAGTCAATTAATATGATTGTGTCGAACAAGAAAACCCCGTTAGTGTTTCCGTATACAATTAATAACATTGAAATAAAACGTTCCAATAGATTAAAATATTTAGGTGTTACGATTTCTCATGATTTGAACTGGAGTGATCATGTACAGAATATTTGTGGAGCAGCCCAACGAAAGCTTGGATTCCTACGGCGAAAGTTAAGAGATGCGCCACCGGCTGTAAAACTAAAAGCTTATAAATCATTGGTAAGGCCAAGTCTGGAATACGCGAGCATAATTTGGGATCCAAACCAGAAATATCTCATAGATAAGCTTGAACGGATTCAGAGATTAGCAGTGAGCTTCGTGTTTTCTCGCTATCGAAGAACACAGTCCGCAACCGAACTTATTTCACTTGCTGAGCTACAAACCTTGTCTATTCGTAGAAAAATTGCTAGGCTCAAGTTCCTTTATCAACTTTATAAAAATAAACTCAATTTGGATTCCGGCTTGTACTTGCGGCCGCCCGGGAGACTGTCATCTCGCACTAATCATTCCTTTGCAGTGATGTCGTATGTGCCAAGAGTTGATGTATTTAAATTTTTGTTTCTGCCTAAAACAATCATTGAATGGAACAACCTTGACCGAAGCGTATTTGAAAAAACTTGTTCTTTAGAAACTTTTGAGAAAGAGTTGGAAATTTGTTGTACTGCTTTAATGTACATTGCCCACCCTGTAACAGCCCGCAAGGGCTAACAGTGCTTGCAAATAAAAAAAAAATAAAAAAATTTACTGCGACCTTTGGAGTTGGTCCCATTGAAGATTGCATTGTTGACTATCTGACTTACCGTACTCAATTAGTCGAAATTAACAACGCGAAGTCCGAAACAGCCAGTGTAACATCTGGTGTGCCACAAGAAACTGTTCTAGCCAAGGTATTTTTAATTTCTTAAGCGACTTACCTACGACTATTTCTCACAATATTAAACTTGTTGGCGATGACTGTGCACTTTACTAGGAAATTAGTTCTGGCAATGAACATATAGGTTTAAATAACTCTTTAACAGACTATTATTTCTAAATAATCAGTTACTTCATCCATTACCACAAAGAAACATCGGTCATTTTTTAGGTAGACATTAAACAACACCGATGTGAGCATCGGTCTCCGAATACGAATATTTAGGAAAAGACTGACCAATCCTCATGTTAAAAACGTCACACCAACCAACTTAAAACAGTTATTTTTCATTAACAGGCGCCTCAAACTAGCACCATCGGAGACAAGATTATTTGCGTATAAAACATTTGTAAGGCCAGTTTTACGACATGCCAATGTTTTTCTGTTTCCTTTCACTAAAAAGCTTATTAAAAAATAGACGCAGTGCAGAGGAACGTGGTCAAATGTATATTGTCACGTACAAGGTGATTGAGGATATCAAGAATATCAAGAATAGCTCCGATACAACAGCGGTGAGCAGCACAGACGCAAAACCCACAAGCGACACTTCGTCGTCCTTCGCTCAGTCATGCGCCACCTGGCAACGCTAGGTGGCATTACTCCCCCTTCCGAAAAAAAAAATGAAAAAAAAAGTGAAGACGGGCGGTGAGAAAGGTGTGAAAGTAAGAGAGTCGTCACAGGAGGTGGCCGTGCGTTATCGTTGGTAGTACGGCTTCAGCCGCACAATGTGCACAATGTCCGAGCTGGGCTTTCGGCGTTTTGAAAGTGCGGCGCCGTCTGGAATAACTTCATAACTGAGATCACTCACACGACGCAACACTTTGTACGGCCCGAAGTAGCGGGAAAGGAGTTTCTCTGACAAGCCTGGACGGCGAACTGGTGTCCACACCCAGACTTGGTCCCCAGGTTTGTAGTGAATCTGGCGGTGCCGTAGGTTGTAGCGGTGCGCGTCAGAGGTCTGCTGCCGCCCGATGTGCACACGGGCAAGCTGGCGGGCTTCCTCAGCGCGGATGGCATACTGCTGGGCACCTGGCGGAAGCTGGTCATCATCTGGGCACGGAAGCATGGAATCGAGCATGCTCTGAACTTCACGCCCGTACACAAGTCGAAATGGTGTGAAGCGCGTTGTTTCCTGTTGGGCTGTATTATACGCAAATGTGACGTACGGCAGCACCTCGTCCCAGGTCTTGTGCTGCACATCGACGTACATTGACAACATGTCCGCAATCGTCTTATTTAACCTTTCGGTGAGACCATTGCTCTGCGGATGGTACGCTGTGGTCTTGCGATGCGTCGTGTAACTCAACTCAAATATGTGGTCGATGAGCTGCGAAGTGAAAGCTGTGCCTCTGTCGGTAATGACATACGAAGGGGCGCCATGCCGCAAGACTATGTTATGCATGAAAAACTCGGCTACTTCAGAAGCTGTGGCATGAGGGATTGCCTTTGTCTCAGCGTATCGGGTCAGGTAGTCAGTAGCGACTACTATCCATTTGTTTCCCGCCTGCGACAAAGGGAAAGGGCCAAGGAGGTCCATGCCGATTTGGTCGAACGGAATACGTGGTGCTCTAACGGGCTTGAGAAATCCGGCAGGCTTCAGAGGCGGTGTTTTACGGCGCTGGCATTCGCGACAGCTTCTTACATAGCGTTTCACAGTTGCGGAGAGTCCTGGCCAGTAATACATGTTGCGGACGCGAGCAAGCGTCCGTGAGTAACCCAAATGACCAGACGTCGGTTCGTCGTGACAAGCAAGTAGAATATCCGCACGGAGCTCGCATGGTACTACCAGAAGGTAAGCTCTTTCTTGGCCTTGGGAGTTTCTTTTATACAAGACGCCTTGCTGCATACAGAATGAACCAATGTGCCGAGATAGGCGTCGAGGGAGCGGCGTATCACGCCCTTCCAGATAATCGATGAATGGAAGGATGTCTGGATCAGCTCTTTGTCGATCCCTGAGCTCAGATGCGCTGAGAGCTCCTAGAAAGCCGCTGTCGCCATCGGCTGCAGCATCGTCAGTGTCAACGGGGGCTCGTGACAGCGCGTCAGCGTCTTCGTGTTTGCGGCCTGACTTATAAACAATAGTTATGTCAAATTCCTGAAGTCGTAAACTCCAGCGTGCAAGTCGTCCCGATGGGTCTCGCAGATTTGCCAGCCAGCACAAACAATGATGGTCAGTGACGACTTTAAATGGTCGGCCGTAAAGATAGGGGCGAAACTTCATAGTGGCCCACACGACCGCCAGGCATTCCTTTTCCGAGGTAGAGTAGTTCGTTTCGGCGCGAGAGAGTGTGCGGCTAGCATAGGCTATTACTCGCTCAATCCCGTCTTGATGCTGAACAAGGACTGCACCAAGACCGATACTACTGGCGTCAGTGTGCACCTCTGTGTCAGCCGCTTCATCGAAGTGCGCCAGAACAGGGGATGTTTGAAGGCGCTCGCGAAGCAAAGAGAAGGCCGTCTGCTGCTCAGAGTTCCACACAAAGGCGGTGTCCTTCCTTGTGAGGCGCGTTAGAGGTTCCGCAATTTGAGAGAAGTCCGCAATGAACCGCCGATAATATGCGCACAGGCCGAGAAAGCGCTGAACAGCCCTCTTGTTAGCTGGAACGGGAAACCGTGCGACGGCAGCAGTCTTTTCGGGATCCGGGCGCACCCCATCGGCGCTCACAACATGCCCAAGGAACTTGAGTTCTGTATACCCGAAGTGGCATTTCTCGGGCTTCAGCGTGAGATCAGCAGAACGGAGCGCTTCCAGTACAGCTCGAAGGCGTTCGATGTGTTGGTCAAATGTTTCGGAAAAAACAACTACGTCGTCCAAGTACACAAGACAGATCTGCCACTTGAGTCCAGAGAGGACGGTGTCCATCATCCTTTGGAATGTAGCTGGGGCAGAGCACAATCCAAATGGGAGTACTTTGAATTCATATAGGCCATCTGGAGTGACAAATGCGGTTTTTTCTCGGTCTCTTTCGTCTACTTCGATTTGCCAATAGCCGCTTTTCAAATCAATAGATGAAAAATACTTCGCACGTCGCAATCTGTCCAGTGAGTCATCGATGCGCGGCAACGGGTATACATCTTTCTTTGTCACATTATTCAATTTCCGATAGTCGACGCAAAATCGAAGAGTGCCGTCTTTCTTCTTGACCAGGACTACTGGTGAAGACCACGGACTTTGTGAAGGCTGTACAACACCATCATCCAGCATCTCCTGAACCTGCATCTGGATCACTTCTCGTTCTTTGGCAGACACACGATAAGGCTGCTGTCGTATAGGGCGAGCGTCTTCATAAGTAATGATGCGATGTTGTGTGATGGGCGTTTGACGAACCTTCGAGGAAGAAGCAAAACAGTGCTTGAAGTCCAGCAACAGTAGCTCTAAGGCCCGCCGTTTCTCCTTCGACAAGTGGCAGTTAATGTCGATGTTGTCAAAAGATGGCTCATTAGTTCCGACTGCCGTGGATGTAAAACAGACCGGATCGTGCGTAACAGGGTCAGCGAAAGCGATAGCAGTTCCCGGAAACAAGTGCCGGTGCTCATTAGAAAAATTTGTGACAAGGAGTGCAGCCCGGCCATTGTGAAGCGACAATAAACTTCGAGCAGCGCAGATGCCTTGAGCAAGCAGGAGTGAATGGTTCGCTTCCGCTACAGCATCGCCGGCACGGAAATCGTCACAGGTAACTTCCACAAGAACACTGCTTCGCGGCGGCAGCGAGACGCTCTCGGCGGAAACGCGAAGTGCGGCATTGCAAGGACTGCTACTATCTCGTTCGGCATATTGTCCCATCGAAAATGTGACGCGTCTATTTCGCAGGTCGATAACTGCTCCGTATTCTCGCAGAAAGTCAATGCCGAGGATAAGGTCACGGGAACAGTCACTCAAAACGACGCAACTAACGACGAACGTATATCTGTCAATCTGAATACGAGCCGTGCACATTCCCTTTGGGTAACTATATGACCGCCGGCGGTTCGAAGGTACACACCTGGCCAAGCAGTGAGCACCTTCCTCAAAACAGTCGCCATGCGACCACTCAAAATCGAATAATCCGCACCGGTGTCCACTAATGCATTCACTGGAGTACGACCGTCTAAAATAACAGGAATGTCCAGAGAAACGCTTTTGGCTTCCCTAGGGGACGGTACCAGCAGCTCGCGGTCGGATCGAAGCGGCGACGACGGGAGGTCTTCAACGCAGCGACTACCAGCGGCCTCGCCCCCGAAGGTCGCTGTTTTCAGTTTTCCCGACCAGGGCTAGACGAGCGGCCTTGTCCCTCTCGCGAGGAACCTTGGGTGGACGTCAATGAGCGCCTTGGTGAAGGGGAGCGGGACTGACGCTGCGAACGAGATGAACGCTGTTCCGCCAGATACTCTTCAATAACTCGGGGTCGTTGACCAAACCGGGGAGGAGGCGCGTCGATGCGGAAGCCGTGAAGACCGAGGCGTCGATAAGGACAATCCCGGTAAAGATGGCCTGGTTCACCGCAGTGGAAGCAGAGTGGACGGCGGTCAGGCGTGCGCCAAATGTCGGCTTTGCGTCGGGGCAGGGGACGTTCGTCGAAGTACTGCACTGGTTGCACTGAGGGCAGCGAAACTGTAGGTGGCGCGGGAATGGGTGGTGGTGAAGGGGAAGCCTGACTCTGCAGAACTTCAGCATATGTGGGACGGTTTTCGGTCCCCGACAGCAATGGTGGGCTCGTAACTATAGGCGAAAGAGGGCTCTTGAGCGCCTGTCGTACCTCCTCTTGCACTATAGCAGAAATGGAAGCTGGCGATTGCTGCATGGGGTTCCAGAACTTTCTCAGTTCTTCGCGCACGACACTGCGAATCAGTTCACGCAAAGCATCAGGATGCCGCTCGGAAGATGCAAATGACTCCGCAGTTGTGCCAGTATGGAGGGGTCGGTTATAAGCCGCGGCACGTTGTTGGAGCACCCTTTCCATTGTGGTGGCCTCCGCAAGGAATCCATTTACAGTCGACGGTGGGTTGCGCACAAGGCCTGCGAACAGTTGCTCTTTCAAACCCTGCATCAAGTGCCTGACCTTTTTGTCCTCGGACATGGCGGGATCCGCTCGCCTGAAAAGGCGCATCATGTCCTCGACGTACGCTTGGACACTCTCATTGGGCATCTGGATGCGGGAGTGAATGGCACGTTCTGCATGCTCGCGACGATCCGCGCTAGTGTAGGCCTCGAGCAGTTGACGACGGAATTCCCGCCACGACGTTAACATTTGCTCTCGGTTCTCGAACCAGATCCGGGCGCCATCCTCAAGGCTGAAGTAGACGTTCCTTAGTTTGGCAGCATCGTCCCACTGGTTGAATGCAGCGACACGCTCAAACTGAAGGAACCAGTCCTCCACATCCTCAAAGAGGTCCCCGTGAAAAGACTTCGGTACCCGAGGGGCCTGCAAGGTGTAGTTACAGGCCGGTGCGACGCCCGTTACCTGCTGAGCAGGAGCACTAGATGTCATGGCGGCGGGTGATGGCTGAAACTCCGGAGGCAGTCCCTGGAGCCGTCGACTGCAGCGATGCACGGGGGTGTCCAATGGCACAGGGCTGGCGCGACGTCTTTCAGATGGAGACTCTTGCATAGGTGATCTTACCCAGCACCTCCACCAGAATGTCACGTACAAGGTGATTGAGGATATCAAGAATATCAAGAATAGCTCCGATACAACAGCGGTGAGCAGCACAGACGCAAAACCCACAAGCGACACTTCGTCGTCCTTCGCTCAGTCATGCGCCACCTGGCAACGCTAGGTGGCAATATTTAACAAAACGCAGGCTGACAGACAGACCAACAGACCAACTCATACTCGGGTACTACTGCTAAACCATCACAACAGCAAAGACTATCGGGCCTTAACACCATGTACTAACGTATCTAAAACACATTAAATGTCGACACTTTAACATACATATCAAAGTCACACAGGCGAAAAACACGTAATAATCACATACATACAATAATCGACTTTTCTCACGTACTGACCTTCAAATATTCATATTTTCCCAGTGCTATACGCGAATGGAACACCTTGAACACATTCATTGGTAGTAGTCCATCATTAAGAGCTATTAGCACACTAGTGGAAAATCAACTACTTGCATCTCAGCAATTATTGGGTTCTCTCATTACAAATTTGTTCCGTATCCAATTGTGCGCCTAATTCTGATCACACGCTCCTCATTCTGGTTTAGCTGTTATACATATTTTCTGATGTATAATATGGTGTCACATTTTGATATGTGCGTTGATTAATTATCATTGCTATATTTTGTATCTGTACTTTCGAATGCCCTCCCTATTGCGATTCCTGACGCCATTGAAAGTATAAAATAAATAAATAAACGCAATGAAACATGATATTCTAGGAACCAAGCCGTGGTTTACCTAATCCATAAAACAGTAAGAATAGTTTACGCCGCGCATCGACTAAGTGATATTGCTTACCGCATCGTGCCTCTTCACGACGTCGCTCCTAAGGCTGCCTACATGGTACCGTCTGTTGCAGAAGTTTGCGGCCCAACGCGCCGGGCAGAGGAGCAGTATCGCTCCCGAGAGGCGGCGCTGCGCCCGCCGGCGCTGCCTGGTGACGTAGCTATAAAGAGTGAGGAGGCTTGTTCTCTTCTCCTCATCCCGCAGTTGATATCGCACATCTTTGCTCTCAGCCGCGGGATGAGGGGAAGAGAACAAGCCTCCTCACTCTTTATAGCTGCGTCACCAGGCAGCGCCGGCAGGCGCAGCGCCGCCTCTCGGGAGCGATACTGCTCCTCTGCCCGGCGCGTTGGGCCGCAAACTTCTGCAACAGACGGTACATCCCACCAAATGACCAGTGGTGGTAACAATGTTTATTAAAAGCGAGAGTTACATGGTGTTCGTTCTAAGGTCAGGCTTAGTGTCTTTTCCTTCACAAACAGTAGGTGGAGGCCCTACTGCGGGACCCCAGTGGCTTCCGCTGCCGCCATTGCTCGTTTGACCAACGCCCTCTGGGCTTTCAGGTGGGAGCAGGCGAGTAGGGTCGCCTCCCAGTCCTCATGGGTGTTATTTTGTGACCGCACACTTCGCCGAGAAGTGATGTTCGGCATGAAAGAAAAAACTGTTTTATCACTGCATACAAGAAACATTGCTTTGGCTGGTACTTCCTCATAACTAACCGGATATGGAAACCAGGTTGTCGCCTGCTTGTGACCCCCAACTCTGCGGATCACCATGCATGCCGCTTGGCTGACTCTGTTTTTCTACCCCAATTTTAAGCGCGTTCGTGCCTGCGGTTTCTTTGCAGTTGATCCTGTTGTGACCTGCATAATCCTCCCGAAGTCATCGCAGTGCCCGGGAACAAGATGGTCCAGCATCGAGTCCCCAGACTACTATCACATCACACCTCTCCTCTCTTGCATAACTGTCGCATAGTTCGAATGCGTCAATTTAGTGAAACGTAATTTTCACAACTACTATGCCCGCAAATCTCCCATTACTGGACTACTTCTCGATACAGGCACAACTCCACACACGCGCTCCATTCCCCGTCGCATTGCAACCGTTTAAGTGTGCTTCTTACTACAATAATATTTATTACAATAATAATTCTGCCGTAGTTTTGCCCACAGAAACTTTTTGACTGTATGTGACATGTTCTACACGGCGAACAGAGATTTTCCCTACGTCGCACAACTAACGATGGCAAGTCGACGCAAGACGAAAATGTTTGTGGAATCGATCACGTTGCCTTTCACTGCTCCAACGTCTTAACGAACGTAAATATCCTTACTGCTTCTTCTTGCACATATTAGTTGCGTAAGGCACGAATGACTTCTGCTACACGCAATATCCTCCCTTTAAGCATAAACGTTACTGAAACATTTGGCTCACAAATAACAACTGATCAATCAATGTATAAGCGAAGAAGGAAATACATCGTAAATGGCTTAATGTTGACACTCAATATGCACCATTTCACGTGCTATATTGGCGGCGCATGAAGTCTTAGATATATTAATTGACGTTTTCGGTATTGTCCTGACAAGTACAATTGTAACAGTGCCTTCACAGCCTATTTTCAAAGCATGGAGATTTGATTTCGTTTGGTTTCAAGGGTTCAACATCACAAATTGGCTGAGGCTATGAGGGCTACCGTAGTTGAAGGCTTTGAAAATTCTGACTACCTCGTAATTCTCTAACATACACTGACGTCGCACAGTACATGGGCGCCATGCTTTTCGTTTCCTTCGAAAAATGGCCGGTTGGTGGAGATTCTTCCTGCCTTCTCTGAAAGGTAGCAAGGAAGCTAGAGGACGCTTGAAGAAGGCAGAGACGCGACACAAACGCTTCTCAGGACTGAATGTTTTATTCGAAAGAGTTGGAAATATGTACTGTAAAAGAAAGGTAAATGATATCATAAAGCCGGTGCAAAATGAGATGAACGGACAAGAGATCTGGAAAAGAAGGAAGCCTGAAATAAGAACATAAAATAAGCGCTGTGTTAACTGATTCTAGGTACTTAATCACATTTTTGTCGAGTCGCTGGATGCGCCACTGGCAAAATTCTCCCCTTCTTTCGCAATACGAACTACCTCAATAATTTCCGTTTGCACGCTAGCTGACTATACGATTTGCCAAGTGCTTTGCCAAAAGTTGGTGGCATTTACATTTCCTTCGACGTTTCCGCAACTTTTCAAGTAGTGTTCGCGGTAAAGAATTCTCGCCCTTAGAAAAAATATAGTCACGAGGGACATGTTTGTTGCGGAAAGATTTAGATGTGGCAGGAGAAGTTTTCATGTTGTCTTTCGAGGGATGTATCGCATAATACATTTCTGGCTGAATACGTTTCCGAACGCAAAAAAAAAAATCACCGATTGCAAGATTTTAAAATTCGGCTATGACACGGGTGCAAGCTTCCGTGCTAGCAAACCATTTGCAGACTTCTGATCATTGAGCAGTAATTCTGGTGCACAGCCCATGCTAGACGAGTGGCTGGGAGCGCAAGCAAGCCTGCCCAAGGAAGCAAGCGGTAATTTATCACATACCTCTTTCATGCGATAAATACAATGTAGAAGAGACAGGTTGCTGTTTGAATGGTGCCTGTTGGAACATACCCCAATAAAAATTACAAGCAGGAATATTCCAAGTTCAAACCTTGCAGTTGGCTGCGAAAAAAAAAATGCGCCCTCTCAGCTGCGATATAACATCAAGGTGAATGCATGTGCGACATATACAGAATGTCCTCAAAAGAAATCGCCCGCTCACTTGTTCAGTACATCTATGCACTGCACTGCTGGAAGGCCTAACCACAATACAGGCCGAGGGCGCAATTCATAAAGGCGAGTGACAATTGGCACTCAAATACGAAAGGCTCCGGTGAACGTTCCACAGCCAACGCAAGAGCAGGCAATGCTTTTCCGAGCATAAATGCGTCCATGGGTATTTGTGACCTGTTTACTTCAATTTTTGTTGTTTTTCTCTTCAAAACCGCTCTTTTTACCCACGTGACACATATTTGCCCAACTTTGTAGGCGTCTATCATGGCCACCTGCTCACTTCCCAGCTGCCTGCTAACGTAAATCGTTAATACCCTGGGCCCTTTCACGCCGCCAGAACTGGCAGCTGTGCACACCTGAAAGTGCTATAAAAACGCCGGATGCACAACAGCCGTTGACTATCACTGCTGGGAGCGGAGTGTTGAAAATGGGAAAATGAGCCTCATGAGGAAGTTTTACCATAATGGTTAAAGCTACAGAGTTACTGGTGGTTTACTAGGACCCACCTAGAAAGTGCTCATTTCCATTGAATATGACGGAAGGGGGTCATGCTTCCCCCAGGCGACCCAGGGAAGAACCTATAAATACATAGGATCGAAGAAGACTAGCGGCAGTAACTTCCCCATCTTCACACGCCCGTTGCTTTGGGCCACAGCCTCGACCATAGTGTTGCTATACCAGGACTTGCATGGCTAGGTTTTAGGCCACATGGATACATAATGACAGAAACGACAAGCAGCTAAAGCGCGTTGGTTTCGAGCGGGACCCAATGTGAATCGACTTTAGCGTAAAGGCCTTTTGCTAAGAGATGATACATTGCATTCACTTGGGTCATTTTCAGTATTGCATAACACGGTGATTAAAAACTCGATATGACTGTTTTCAACGCAACAGCGTTAAAGGCCCCGTTCGCCGAAAGTCCGGCGTCGGTACTAAGGGCTTTAAGAACCTACTTAGGAAGTATTTCCATGGAATGGGGGCCGGCGTTAGCGTTTTAAGCGTCAAATCACGAGCATCATGTTGGCGGCTGACATGACCGAGCACTAATCGGACTGCCTGAGATGGCTTTCAATCGTCTCCAACTCGGGGCGCTTCTTTCGCAAGGGAGGGTGATATGAGAGTCAACCTGCCAGGACCCTTGCATTCCCGTTACCGCGGGCCACGCAGGCACGTGTATACGGTTGGCTAAAGCAGGGCTTTATATTTGGGTTATAGCTAACGCTATCGCGTCATACCGTTAAAGCGGAAGTGTCCCCCAGAACGTTTATGTGCGAGTGATATTCATGCAGTTGAAATCAGTTTTCGAAAAGTACCGCTTTTAGTATTTGTATTCATGTATAAATATAATATATATAAATATACAAACTAAAACTACAGCCATGCGCATTGAGCTGCTCACGGGCTACACAAAAACTCATGTCTTCACGGATCGCAAGATCACAAGTTTACAGTCTTCTGGACGATCTTCGTTACAGGGCGCATTTACCTTATATCTGTCGCAGAGACATATAATTGTGGAGCCCATGGTAGTTATTCAGTAACAGTCATTCCTCTCGTAAAAGACTTAAGAAGAAACAGCGATGTGAATTAAACCAAGGGCAACATTATTCCGAAGGAACAAACCAATTCGAAGCAGGAACATAAAACAAAGACTATTACATCTGAATATGGGTAGCAAAGCTACCCTTGAATATTTAATGCAAGGGGCTCTCAAACGTTCTTGCCTCAAAGACTCCAGCAGCCATCAATGTGCGCCAAGGGCCCCTCCCCTCATCCTGTCCTTTTATATCCCCACGATGGCCTTGCGGTAGAGCACCCTCGCATTCAGGAGGCACTAGTGTTTCAATAGGCAGATTTTCCGCGGCTTGATGCTCGTTCTTATTGGGGTAAAGTACTTGAAAAAGAGGTCACTGGCCAGAACCGCTCGATGTTCCTTGTACCTGTAACCCTGCTGCGTTTCTGCCTTGTTTATTTATTTTGTGACTATTCTTGCTTTCTGGCGTTTGACAATCAGTTTGGGGCGCAACGTGTGGCCACGATGCCAAAGTTTATGCTGCGGAGGCGTCTGCGCTGACTGCGCAAAACTGAGGATTGAGTTAGAATAGAAAAAGTTAATATTCAGCTTCAACGAGTTATACACTGTACCCAGCTGGAATGCTGTTGCTGCAAAGAGTGAAAAAGTGGTACAGGAGCACCGAAGAAGAGAGTGAAGTCAAGTAGGAGCACTCGGAGCCCCTGAGAGGAGGCCGCGGAACCCAGTCCGAGGACCACTGATTTATTCTATATATAATAATCATTATTTGAAAAACTACATTCAAGCAGCTTCTTTGCTATCCAGTATCAACATTCTCATTATTCTCAGATTGTAGCAGGTAAACAAGAGTTAGACAATACGTAGCTGGTTGCTATAGTTTCTCGATGCACGTTCAGTGCAGGCGGACACGCAGCAGAGAGGCTGGACTAAAAGTAAGCACATATCCAATTGTATGACTCCAATACTGCCCGTAGAAGCACACACAAACGACCGTTATCTGTGCTGCAGAACCGTTTCGCCGTGGAGTAAAAATTAATCTTGCGTATACATATCAAAATATATTGCATCAGAATAAACGATGACTGAATGCAATATAAAACATTCAGAACGGAAGCTTAGAATTTTAAGATGATTTCCTGGTTATCCTACGAAGTGTGCACCGAAAAATTTACTTCACCACGCTCTCTATATAAATGAACCATGACGGGCCCCCTTCTGCAGCACTCATGATCAAATGCTCGGCCAGCCACTTGGCAACTCTCCGACCTCGAGCGAGCGTAATTCCGTCTCCTCAACGGTAGGGTCCCCACAACTCCTCACTGCCTGCCTCTCAGCGGGTTAAACGGCCATAGTTACCGAAAGGTGTCTCTGAACGCAACCTAAAGGTAACATACACTCACTGAAGGCAGGAAATGATTACGTTGAAGATAATTGATTAGTGTTACCACTGTCTTGCTATCACCTCGTGGCTCTGTTCACGGCTGGTTTTGCTGCTATTAAGAAAAAAAACTACATATTGCAACCTAAAGCAGAACACTCCCCAGGAATGATCTTGGTAGCTTATTTTATTGTTGCGGTTAAAAAATGATAAAATTATTTTTTTTTAATTTTCATAGGGCACAACCTTCGCCTTGGTGGCTATGGACACCACAGCGACCACAAAAAGGCGTTGAGCACTGCGGCCGAAAGTGGCCCGAGGAGCCACACCTCCGGCAAGCATGTTTCTTGCCCTGGCAGTCGAAGGTAACGCGATGACCAACGACGCATAGGTAGTTTGGTACTGGTGATGTGGCAGACATCTCCATTCGAACATACCGTGTGACAGTCGGGCCACTCTCAAGGGAGCCATTCTGGCCAGCAGTGACGGGGGGACTTTGCTATGTTTGCTGAGGACCTGGACAAGCATTTCGTTTGAACCGTAGGACGGCAGAAACAAGCAGACCAAGGTGGTCACTTGTGCACCTACTGGAACGATTGGTATACGCTCGCTACCGATGACAAGGCAGCTGGCGTCGACGATTAGTGATGGAAGCCATTGTCTTCACTGTCACTTGAAATGCCTGGGCGCCCATATGTCGCACACAGTATACTTCAGGTAGATCAGGCCGCCGCGTACACTACGGTGTTGGGACTGGTCTCCACAGGGACCACTATATCGAAGACCAAAGTTTTCGATGGACTCCATGACGTTGGGGGTGCCATGGCGACAAAGTCACGGGGAACCCCTAACGTGAAACATGCAGGGATGCCTGATCAATAGCACCTGTCCCTTCACACCTGAAACGACTGAGAGAAACATTAACAGTCTCTTAAAATTTACAACATCAACAAACGTTGGAATCTGAGAGGTACCTACCAAGTGCCTCCAGTCTACCCAATCGAACACTTATTTCTGTACAGGAGATTCGCGCTTGATTCGCGCTTGTAAAACAAGCTACTGTGTCTGTATAAGTATTTCATATGCCTTCACCCACATCGTCACCCATCATGACCTTCTTTATTCTCTCCTTCCCCAATGCAGAGGAGCAGGCAAGATTTCAATTATTCCGGCCAACCTCTCTGCCTTTTCCTTTCAATAAATGCATCTATCTATCTGTGCAGGAGAATCAAACGCGTCTCGTCTGCAGGTAGTAGATCTGAGATATGACAGTAAGAGCCGCTCATATCGTTGCGTTTCCTGGAAGGCCTGTTGTTATAGAGACAAAGCTCACAGCAAGAATGGTGAAGGCAATGTTTCTTTGCGTTTAAAATTGAAAGCCTTTAATTGCTCATACTCGCGACTATGACCCTGTCCGTTCGGGCACGACCCCTGATGGGGCTGGGACAGGTAGGTCACCACCGCTTGCGGCGAGGGCTAGCCTGCCACCGACTTTTTTTATCTGTTGTAGGCCGTCATTGCACCCGCCACCGCTTCGGTGGCTGACATCGGCTGTTGTTGCGGCGCGCCTTTCTTTCCCTCTTTCTTTTCTTCTCCATTTTCTCTCCTGTCTGCACGAGGCAGCGGAGGTGGCTCAGCTGCCCCGCCGGGTGGTGCAGTGGTAAGACGCCCGACTACTGTGCTGGAGTACCCGGGTTCGAACCCGACCACGGCGGCTGCGTTTCGATGGAGGCGAAACGAAGAGACGTCCGTGTGCTGTGCGATGTTGAGCACGTTAAAGATCCCCAAGTGGTCGAAATTACTCCGTAGTCTTCCACTACGGCTCCTCTTTCTCTCTTTCCACTTTCACTCCCCCTTCCCCCCTTCCCTTACGGCGCAGTTGAGGTGTCCACAGAAAACAAGTGAGACGGTCTGCGCCTTTTCCTTCCTATAAATCAATCAATCAGTGGCTCAGCTACAGAGCCAGCGGCAGGCCCGTGCATTTTATTTTCTCTCTTCCTACAGCCACAACAACGACAATGCAGCACCCTAACTACGACTAGTAATTGCTAGGGCTAATGACTAACTAGCCGCTAACCAGTACCAACTGATAACTAGCTGGTCACTAACTAGTACAAAATAGTCATTAGTCATAGCTAACTAGTTATGGCCAATGGCAGAGATTACTATGAGTATGGCGTCTTCACACGGTGACCATGACAGGATTGCGTCATTACATCACATCCGACCATGTCTAATAACCGTTCCTGACGTCCACGTCACATCCGGTCATGACGCCACAGCTGTTCATGACACCACCAGATGGTTCACGCATACACGAATCTGGGCCCGTATTCCGAGTTTGCATCGTTATCGAGAGGTTCGCTATCTCCCTGACCTCGAGTCATCTGATTGGTGGAAACGCCGAAAGATGATATTGCTACCCCTTCCGATTCCATAGTGGCAACACTCGGTTCCGGCATTTCGACCAGTCAGATGACTTGAGGTCAAGTGAGATAGCGACATTTCGATAACGACGCAAACTTGCAATACGGGCTCAGATCTCGTCTTGCGTCCGACCCAGGCGTCCGTGCGGTGCTTTTCATATAGCGCTTCTAGAAAACCTACATTGTCAGTCTTTTAGAGTGGTGACAGCTGGATCTAAGGTTGCCTAACGGCGGCTGTGGTGGCTACGAAACTTGACGGGCCGCCATCTTGGACCCCAGCGTATGCCCTGCCTGCTTGAAGAATATCAACAAAGCAGCTTTTTAAGGGCGTCCTGCTGCTGAACACGACCGAGATTGGAGGATTGATCGTTAGGTCGAGTGATATTGTGCTTGACGTTTTTCAAATCTTAATTCTTCGCCATTGTTTACCTGTGAATAAAAATAGCTATAGCATCAACTTACATATCAGTGGATAGCTTATACCAAGTACGATTGCACTGTACTAATTGCCGGTTTTAGTTAATAACCATTACTTAGTTACTTGGCATTAAGAATTGAACTTTAAGCTACAATGTCAAGTCATATATCAAATAGTAGCTTATATCAAGTATGATTGCAATACACTAATTGCCAGACATTGTTAACAGTTGTCAATAAGTAATTTCTGATTAACACTTGAACTTTACACTACAAGGTCAAGTCTTATATCACGAGACAGCCTATGTTGAAGACAAATCCAGTATAGTAACTAGAGGTCCTAATTAACATTGGTTAATTAGTTATTTATCATAAAAATTTTATCTTTAGGCTACAACGCGAAGTCGTATATCACGTAATACCTTATATCGAGTATGATTTCAATACTCTAGTAACCAGCGCTAATTAATAGCCGTTAATTATTTAATTGTGAGCAACAATTGAAATTCAGGCTCCAATGGTAAATCATATCACGGGATGGCTTATGTCGAGTACGATTCCAGTACGAAGTTGCTGGTCTTACTTAATAGCCGTTAATTAGTTTATTGCGAACAGCGATTACACTTTAGGCTGCATCATTCATATTGTTACAGACTAGATGGACGAAGAAGATTGATTGATTTATAGGAAGGGAAAGGCGTTGTAACTATCACTTGTTTTCTGTGGACACCTCCACCACGCCGTAAGGAAAGGGAGGAAGGTGGGAGTACAAGTTGAGAGAAAGAGGAGTCGTAGTGGAGGGCTACGGAGTAATTTCGACCCCCTGGGGATCTTTAACGGGCGCTGACATCGCACAGCACACGGACGGCTCTTCATTTCACCACTATCGAAACGCAGCCGCCGAGGTCGGGTTCGAACCCGTGGGGGACGAAGAAAAAGTGTGTGGGCGTTCGGGTGCCATCTGGGTCGGGTGCACTTGTTTTGTGCGAGTAACATTGGCTTACGCACTAATATCAATAATGTCACATTTGGTGGAGGTGCGGTTTTGATACCCATTCATCATGGATATCCATTCATGCGATATCTATTATTGAGCACAGTTGCAGCACAGTCATTACGGGCCTTTGTTTATGAGCGTCATTCAGCTAATAGTCATTAACAAAAAATATTATTAGAGGGTCTCTTACATGTCTTATTAAGAGAATGACGAAAGCCTACTCTTCCTCTCCTATCATTTGCCTCCACTGTTTGCCTTTTTATCGGCGTTCATTGCAGTGCTACATATAATTATAGTTGGTTTACTGGAAAGGAAAGGTGCAGTATCTGTCACACTTTCTCCAAGTGTGCTTTTGGACGGTACACCGTCGCTCCTGTCGTTGGCGCGTGTTCAAATGTGGGATTGAAGGTGGCAGGAACGCTAGACAAGATGAGACTTCTTTTATCGGTGTTCGTTGCAGCGCTATATTACTATAATTGGTTTACAAAAAAGGAAAGGCGTAGTATCTACAACACTTTCTCCAAGTGTGCGTTTGGACGTTACACCATCGCTCCTGTTACGTGGTGTTCCTTGGCGCGCGTTCAAGTGTGGAGTTGCACATTGCAGGAATGCTAGACAAGATGAGACTTCTGGTTTGTCGCTTACAATTTCGCGGCTTGTGACGTCGCTTCTCTGTCGACCAATCAAGTGCGCCGCTCGCGCGGACCACTTTTGTCGACGACAGTATGAGCTATTATAGGCTTTCGCCTTAATACGAGTCATCAGTCATGCATATGAGTGCATTGAGATTGCACAATTCGTTAGAGTCATATGCTAAGTTGCATGTGACTAAAAGTCATGAATTATGATTATGACTACCAGTCATGAATAAAGGTAATAGTTTTGCAAACTCCACACTTGCAGTATATGCTACTATGCAAAAAACGTAGTCATGCTACCTCGCATTATGACTGCGAGTCACGAGTTCTGACTGAATTTCCCTTTACCATGTTGTACTTTTCTAATTAGTTCAATATTTGACCAATTACACACTCTAGGTTTATTAATGAGCAACACCAAGTACCCGATTTTTACTCTGAGCTTTACGCAGCAACATGCTGGCGTCATTCCGATTAGAGCTTGGTGCTAGCAGCGACTGCTGTGATGTTAAAAAATGAAACAATCGCTCGTGATCACTCCAATGCACCTTGCGGTGCAAGCACCGGTTCCACAAAGGCGCACGTTGACAGCGTACTCGATGGGAGGCGCGGGCGGGTCTTCCTCCATGGCGGGCGGACTGAGCAAAATATGGCCGCCGCGCACAGTTTCTGTCTCTTTCACTAGATGGCGCTAACTTTTGTAAAGCCTCTATTCTCCACGGACATTTGAACTATAATTTGAACCGAGCCGTAAGGAAAAGGAGGAAGGTGGGAGTTCAAGTAGTGAGAAAGAGGGGCCGTAGTGGAGGGCTTCGGACTACTGCGCAATAGAAACTTTCGCGTCATCGCAGTTTAGAGATTTAAAATGCCCCGTAGAACTTTTTTTCCTACACAATTTAAAATTAGTATCGGCTTGGATTATAAGGTTTTATGTCCCAAAGAAACACTAGATATGAGAAACAAGATACACGCCATAGTGGAGGGCACCGGAAATTTCGGCCACTTGGGGTTAATTATTAGTACTGTCGTCGCACAGAAAACGGACACCTGCTATTCGCCTCCATTGAATAGCCTATGCCCGCATCCCAAGGTACAACAGTCGAGCGCCCTAAACACTGCGCCACCGCAGCACTTGTTAACTTATACCTCCCATGCTTGAAGTATGGATAGATGACGCTGCAGTGAAGTGCTGCAGGTAATATTGGGCGCATCACGAGTGACGTGCGATCATGTAGCATTTACACCAGCGGCATACGCCTTTCCTCCATAAGAAGTCGGCCAGCCCGGCCGGGCTGACGTCCTTTTTGCTGGCGCAACAATCACGCGCCCTGACCACTAAGCCACCGCAGCTCAACTTACAAAACATTTTGAGGATGCTTAAGATTACCCCTAAGGGGGAGCGGGGTTAAAATCACAAATTTATTTAAAAGCACTTGTTCTTGACATTTTTGTTGTTTTGAAATCTGCATGTATTAAAGCAAACTTCTTACCGAGTTTGTTTTTGACCTGCACAGTACAAAAAATAGGGCCATCGCCGATATCCGTTGAAATGCAAGCTCGTAAGTTGTTACGTTTGAATTATTATAAAAAATAAATACATTAGACGGTAGACAAAGATTGCTAAAACATCCCGCCCCGCCGCGGTAGTGCAGTTGTTTAAGACGCCTGACTACTGTGCCGGAGTACCCGGGTTCGATCCTGACCGCCGGTGGCTGCGTTTCGATGGATGCGAAACGAAGTGTCGTCAGTGTGCTGTGCGATGCAGTGTACGTTAAACATCCCCAGGTGGCTGAAATTGCTCTGGAGCCATAGTTGGAAAAAACATTTATTTTCGTCGGTTATTAGAGGGGAGGGTTTTGTTGCATTGTTGGCCGCGCGATGTGGCCACCAGTTGTGTCCTGTCGGCGATATCTTCGGCCCACGCAGTGACCCGAGCCTGGATGTCCGGATCTGAGCAGCGCAGCAAGGCCTCATAATCCACTTGAGATTGAGCTCGCAGCAAACTGGCGGGTCGCGGATAGATCGCGGACCCCCATGTAATGTGGTCTAAAGTAGCGTCGACGTCACACTCTTTGCAATTGTTGTCAACCTGTTTTATGAATATTACAAATACACCGTGGGGCAGGGTTTGTAGCTGGCGCCAGGGTATGTCCTAGGCCTTACTTAATGAATTATGTGGGGGAAAAAAATGCGCCTTGCCAGGCTATTAATGGTGAGTTATATCATGGAACGAGAGCAAGCCCTCCCTCGCGCCCACGGGAATCGAGGTACTCACTACACGGCCTGCGGAACCTCGGGTGTATACGTGAAACTTCTCGTTCCTGGGATTGCCCGAGTGAGCCGGAACTCATACCAGTTGTATTGTCCTTCGAGTGGCGGGATGATAGCTTTTAAGCCTGGTGTGAGGCGGGAAATTCTCCACCTACAATCGGCGGACTATCTTTGGCGATGTGCGCAATATTGGCCAGAATGCCTCTAAACCCTTGCGTCGTATCCTTAGGGCTGCTGTATAGATTGGTGAGGAAGATGCTTTGCTTGTTCTCTACGTGGTCGTTCGGTATGATCTCGATCGTGAGGTGTTCTAGATAGCAGGCTGTGCGGCGGATCTCATGTCGAATACACGGGATCTTCTTTCCAATCAGTAAAGCGATGCCTCTTCCTTGTTCGTTTTTGTGGGCTTCGGCCTTATAGCCCGTAATGGCCAGTTCGGTTCTGACCCAGGTGAAAAATTTCTACTGGTATTCTAATGGTTCCAGTGGTAGTGGTTTATTGCCAGATTCCCAGTGCCCACTGGAACCATTGGCTACTGGAACCATTGGCTACTGGAACCATTGGCTACTGGAACCAGTTGCTGATGGGTCCGGCAAATAGTCACACAAAATTCTAGAAAACAGGTGAAATAAATTACATGGTTTATTTTCCTACTCTAGGAGCCAGGTCCAGGCTGACTACCACTTAATCAGTTGGCCGACTGTACTACACATGTATTTGCAGGCTTGCGTAGCTTCGCTTTCAGGATATCCTGAATCTTCTCGGAAAGAATGCGGGTCAACCCGTTCTCAGTGCTGGCAACATCCACTGCCTTCAGGGCACCCCAGTGCTTGAGTGTTGCTACAAGGAGAGAATTCAATTTTTAGTATTACAAAACACAGATGCCATATCAGTTGAACTAGCACTGTTGTGCCTGTTCAACAATAGAAAACCTGTACTACTGAACACGTCTGCAGCTGGCCAAATTTACAAAAAAGGTCCCCAAATCCAGCGGTCATGCATGCCATTTTTTGCAGTCAAGCTTCACATGCACCCATGGGCCTCGGCAGGATTCTGTTGGGAGGAGAGGGGGTTCAAGAAACAATCCCCCTTCATGTTTTTTTTTTCTCATTGGGGTCGAAACAAACATTCCAGAAAGTTTGTTACTGATCTCAGTAGGAAAATAAGGAAGCACAAGTGAAGGTGGCTTGCGATGAAAGTGAGGGCAAGGGCTGGTGTGGCTTTGTGGTGGGGGGCAAGTGCTCCTGCACCCCCTTGACAATGCCCATGCATCTACTAGAGCAAAAATATATCTTGAAATGCACCACATTTAAATGTTAGCTGACGCAGAGGTATAGGGAAGAACTAGACATGCCTTTGCTAATAAGCTAGCATAGGTCTGCTCCACTAACATATGATTATCCAATGGAGCTATATTAGCATTTTGCCAGCTTTACCTGACACAACCTGGAGTTTCTCTGGTGTCAATGGGGGCTTGGGCTTCTCCCCTGAAGCTTTTTTCCTTGAATAAGCAGTGCCCGTAACACTTCTTTCCATTAAAACATCAGTGCCCCATATGGCTTGGGCAGTGTCTTTGACCACCAATGTGGGCTTTTTGTTCTGCAAAATCTTTTTCGCTGCACTTCCATTTATTATAATACCTTTGGTTAGGTGAAACTGAAAAAAAGAACAAAAATTTTAGTCATAGTTTACTTGAAGTCACACAAGAAAAATCGTAGCACGCAACTGAACACAAGCTAGATTACGTGAAAGCAGCTACTTTCAACAAGCAAATATTTAAGATGAACAGTTTCACTCTAAGCAAAACAGAAGTGAACGTTCATCTGCTACATGTACCCCAAGTGGTGGCCTCACACCACAGTGCCATGTCTGTGCCAGTGCAAGCAGCACTTGAGTAGTATGTGCTCCTTGATATTACTCTGCATAAAATGGATAACAATCATGATCTGCCCATCTACTGCTCTGCAACTGGCTTAAACAGCAAGCAGAAAATTGAAGTCGTTATGATAAAATTAAAGGAGCCAAAAGTCTACGAGTCCAAGGTAAACAAATGGTTCAGAATTAGTCCTGTGATGATTTTAAGGAGAAAGAATATAAGGAAAAACAGTGCACATTGTTTTCCTTCTGCTTTGCATTCATTATCTATCTCTAAAATCACTACTAATTCTGGTCAATATCAACTACGAAAGAAAAAAAAAATGTCCCCTTGTTTACTTTGGACTAGTAGACTATTGGCTCCTAGCTTTAATTGCCTTGAACAGTGTTACCCCTAAGAACAAAAAAAATTATAATCATTCTACTGCAGCCTGCAGACTTGTGAAATTATTGCGGAAAGCTGCATTAACTAATGTGGGTTAAATATATACCTGAAAACCAGGGTTCTCCCCAGGGTGGCTGACAACGGTTTTGCCACCCATCTCTGAAGCTGACCGGCAACCTCTCCAACCATGCGCTCACCACTGCCCGCCTCTTGGGCTTCACATTTGCTATACTCTAGAACAACATTTGTGACTGATATGACCAGTCATGCCATTTGAGAGACTGTAGCACACGTCACTGGCCTTTTAGTTTTATTCCAGGATGGCATCACACCATTTTCTCTCTTACATTCATGTGCTTTCTTTGGTCTTTAAGTATGCGAAGTTATGTGGAACCGTTGCATTTTGGTTTTGAGGATGCTTCACCACACGGGTTACACACCATGCGATGAAGTGTTCTCAAAATGCAATGAGGCCGTTTACATAGCCACTCCCTCCTTCCCATCAGTCCTTAAATATCTATTTCCCAAAATTTTCTGGGGAGAACCCTGCTGAAAACAAAAGAACGTCAAGCATGAAAACAGCTAAAAAAAGTTTATATAACTGTTCAGAATATTATACTCACAGAACCGTCTTCCATGAAAATGAAGTCTCCACTTGGAACTACATGAGGGAAGAAACTAAGTAAGACTCCTTCTCATGCTATATGCAGGTAACTTTAATATATTTAGTCCTATATGAACCTGTTGCTTACCTGGAGCTGTAAGTACATGCTGGCTTTCTGGCCTGCATTGCCATTCCTCCCTTTGCCTAGGTTCAGCAGATGGTGCTGCAGAACATTTGAGAATATTAAAATCATGATTTGGCAGTGCAAAAGGAAATGTTACTTACAGTGAGGAACTTGACTCCAAGGCATGTTTTGTACCTCCATAGCTTCTGAAGTGAAATATATAAAATAATAGTAAAGCTTCGAAATGGTTTTGGCAATGTGGAATATTACAAAATTCACTTAAGTACTTACCTTCCATTGGGCTTTCTGCGGCAGCTATTGCAGAAGGTGCTGTAACAAAAAGAGCATTTCAAGAATAACGCCTCAAATTTGAATGTTCCTTACACATAGATTGCACATCACAGGTCTCACCTTTGAGTACTGAGGCTACCTTCTATAATTACAACCGAAGCAGTATGCGACAAGTGGATTAGCTAAACACCAGGCTTTCAGTGCTTTTTGAACTCAACCATGGCAGCTGTTTTGACGTCTATGCAGCTTGTGCACAGGTACAATATGTGATACCTTACGTCTGATTAATTTGGCTGCACTAATCTGACCATTCCCATATAGCGTCCCAAATGTGCGATGCCAGTTGAAGCAGTCCAGGTGCACAAGGCTTCCATTTATCATTAGCCGCTTATTATTGCCAGCTTCATACTGCGTTATGGAGAGTACCGCTACATCATGAGAACTGCAACATATTGTGCAACCCATGTATGGTTTCGAAAACATCTTATAATATGCAAAGGGAAAACAAACCTGCAATCGTGCCTTTACTGCCAGTATGAAGGTCTTGTGCTCGTTCAACTTCATGTAATAATAATGAAGAGCAGACAAAAAGCACATGAGGTCTCACTTTTAAACTAATTTTACATGCAGAATCAACAGAAACATAAGAGTAGATCAGCACGCAACCTTACCGTCAAAAATTTTGCTCTCGAGGCACTTTTGCAAGCTCTGAATGTGCTGCTTTAAAAAGGAGTTGTCTGCTTGGAGCTCTTGCGCACGGGACCTCCAGAAGTCCTTCTGCCGCTTCATTTCCTGGAGCTCACTTTTTGAGCACAGGTCATCATCTGTGTCTGATGACCCAGCAGACTGGCGTCGAGTTCTCTTGGACTGCAAAAGGATGCATGATATGTTGGTTAACTGGTTTGGTTTGGTTTGTGGGGTTTAACGTCCCAAAGCGACTCAGGCTATGAGAGACACCGCAGTAGAGGACTCCGGAAATTTCGACACCCTGGGGTTCTTTAACGTACACTGACATCGCACAGGGGATTTTCTAAAATGTACTAATATGCCACACTTACGTGTGCACCAGATTTGTGTGCTTTGCCTTTTCTGTGCGCTTCTTCTAGGTTCTTTTTCAAAATTTCTTCATACATAATTTTTTTTGAAGCAGCCGCGTCATTCTTCTGTTTCTGAAAGAAGTGGAACATAAGGGAGCGAGAGATCCAAATTTGCCATTTCATGAAAGAATATAACTATTTAAAGTATTTTCTGCTAACCCTTTTTTCAGCCTTTTTTTTCTTTGCTTCGACAGCTGCCTCTTCATCCTCATCTGTCGTGTCCGGCACTATTTTTGGGATAGCCACTCGCTTGGCGCGCATCCTCTCATGAGCGCCGTTTTCGCTCTCTGAAAGAAAGAAAAAAAAAATTATGAAATAGGCACCACTGCATACTGCACACAAACGACTAGGCCATCGCCACATACCAGCCAGCATCAGAACTTGGGCGCTGTAACAGCCGCTGTTGACGCCATCGACCGGGTCACGCCAATGTGCATTATACACGGTCCGGTTATTGAAGTCGTTCTCATTTTCTGGAGCGAAATCTTCAATATCACTCGCAGGGATGACATGAAGGCGGTTATCGTGATCACAAAGAAATCGCACAACAGCGAACATTGCTGCCTGGCAGGGTATTTCAGAAAACTAAGTAAAAAAAAACACCTAGACACAGCAAAAAACACGTTACAAAGAAGAACGAACCACCATAACAAGCATGGTCTATGACATTGGATTGGATTGGTACTGAGCCGTACTACACCGAGGGATGCTAATTTCAGAAAAAAAAGAGTAATACGTAAATAGCAATCGGTATTTTTAAAATCGCCATAACGTTTTATAACTAAAAATGAGAAGTTAGTTTATTAACTTTTATTGCGTGCATGAAAAAAAAAAAAAGCTTTTGTGTTCCACATAGTGACACAGTGAACAGTACACATCCATCCAACCTAATCCAAGATACTGATCCAAGACCAAAAAGCAGGGTGGCGGCCATTTTGTTATTGTTTTTTCTATCTGCCTTCCATGCTCGGAGAGTAGTCTGTATGCACGACCTTTTCGACGTGCAACATCGCGATTCGCATGCAAATTTACTGAAGAGACTATGGGCCCTAGAAAGAAATACTTGAACCCAGGAAGCACCTCTTCCATCCCTGATTCAACCAGATATTATCTTCATCGTTCAACCTGGCGGACGCAGGCATCGCCGACACAACAGGCCACCTCGACCGACCACGGAGCCGACAGCGATGTTTACACTGGGCTTGCGGATGCGGCCGCTTCGAGATCGGCGTCAAGTAGTGACGTGCTGGTGCCGGCACAGGTGCAGCTTGTTCAGGAGGATGTTGAGACTTCTCGAGAAGGCCATTTGTGTACCGAATCGATGGATGCAGCGGCTTCAACATCAACGTCAGCTGACGAGCCGCAGGAAGACAGTAACTTTTCTGCTGAAGATTTGCTTGCACTCACAGTAAACTTTGTCTTGGAGTTCGATCTTCCGTGGAAGGGAGTGGAAGCCCTACAAAGGTTAATAATGTATGTGCTCGCCCGGCATGACATTCCAGCAACTAAATACCGTTTCAAAAAGAGTGTCGGGGCTGAACTTCAGAGCGCCCGTTTTCATTTCTATTGTGGGCACTGCATGAAGCATCTCGCGGAGACGACTGGCGATCTTGCTGAACGAAATGCGGTACGAGGAGTGTGCTCTGTGTGTGGGCATCAGTACAACGGTCAGAAGATGCTACAGGATGGACACTTCTTCTTGACGCTGCCTACTGCACACCTACTTTCTTCTTTACTTTCGGAAAGTGATACTGCCGACGCACTCTACGGAAGACTTGGTTCGATTCACGATAGCCTCTTCGTTGAAAAGCATCGGATGTCAGACATCACAGATGGCTCCCTATACAGAGAGCTCAGGCAGGAATTGTCTTCCAGAAATGACATCACCCTTACTATAAATACAGATGGAAGTCCGGTTTTCAAATCCTCAAAATTTTCTGTGTGGCCAATCCAGATGACTGTGAATGAGCTGCCAGCACACATCAGGCAAAAAAATGTGCTTGTGTCTGCATTTTGGTATGGACAAAAACACCCAGACATGACACTTCTGCTGAAGACATTTGTTGAACAAATGGATGATTTGTCGACTAATGGCATCACGTGGACAGTGAAGAATGAAACCATACAGTCCAAGGTAAATCCTTTTTTTTTTTGCTGATGAAAAGGTTTTAAAGGGAGAGAAAGGCTATATTAAGCCACAATGAGGAAACATTGTATCCGTTTATGAAAATCGTTTATGAGAAATTTATTTTATAAACATTTCGGCAGAATTTTGCACAGCTTAACTGTCAATGGATGTCTTGCATTGTAGAGTTATTAGTCTACTATTGTGGCTCTTTTAAACTCTGCTGATGCGCACGGCTTAAATAAAGGAGTGTCAGGTGTTAAAACTAAGGTGACTTAATTAGGGCATTGAGGCCCTGACAGAGACCCTTAACGTGAAACACTGCCACTGATTTTGTGCTTTCTTCTCCTTTTAACATGCTTGATTTAGTACACTTCTCCCCTGAAGTCTGAGGCAAGATGGGTACTAATCTGATAGTAATGAGAGGGACAGCTACCATTTTGTGCAATGTCACCATCATCACTGCATTAGGCTTTTATTTAGGGCGCAGTTCATTACTACTCATAGTGCCCTTTACATGGCACTCGGTTTTTCTCCAGCCGGTATGTATGGTGTCAAGAGGTATTGTGTTGAAAGGAACCTGAGTACTGTTGCCAGAGGTACACGGCAAGGCTAGCAATAAAATTACAATTGTTTAGGTTAACACCACCTTGCGTGCTTATAGTAGTCAAAATGTTTTGATTTGTCCTTTGCTCATGTTGTAATTTTTAGTAAGACAGTAAATGTTGTGCTTGTTTATATTGCAGGTGTACTGCTTCAGCTGCTGTGCTGATGCACCTGCACGTGCGGCCATGCAGCATATGACACAGTTTAATGGTTATTATGGCTGTGGATGGTGTTTGCACCCTGGGAAAACTGTGAATGGTTAGTTTTTTTTTTTTTCAAAAGAAGTAACTGCAATGGAATGCAGCATCTGCCCTCTGATATGAGCAGCTCCAAGGGGAATTTGATTTTGTTCACATGGTTCTCATAAACACTTCCTTTAGAACTTTTGTTTTTTTCACACCTCATTTCAGGAATAGAAAATGGATTGTATCTGGAGAATCATTATAATATTTTAAAATAAAGGTGCATAGTCAATACCTCAATTGCATGCATTAAGTAAGCTCACGGCTGCTGCAGTCAGTGGCATCACGAGGGGGGTGCGGTTTGCACCGGGTGCAGCTGGACAGTGAGAGGGAGGGAGGGGTGGAGGGCGAACGCCGAAAGGCACGAAATGCCTGTTGCTCAGTGGAATGGCAAGTCTGATCAGTATGCGCTGACAAGAAAAAGAAAAATGATGAGAAGAAGGCCACCTTCAGCAAGGTTAGGTGCTTTAAAAGTGGAACTAAGAGTGAATGTCCCCAGAGTGCTCACATAGTGTATTATGCGGTTCATACCTTTTCTCTGTGAAAAAGGCAAAGTGAGTGTTAAAATGACAAACGCAACTGAAAGCGTTTAAAAAAAAAATGAGCCTGGAGACGCCCATCGTTTCCCAGCTCCAAAAGGCTGTTTCGCGCTTAGTATTTTCTGTTAGTATAGCATCAATGCGCGTTGGTAACTTTGCAGAATGGATGCAGAAGTTAAGTTGCACGTTTTGGAGAAAAGGACAGGAGAAAATTGGTATATGTAGAAAATGCTAAGTAAAAGGCTTTCACCTATGCATGTGGCATGTGAAAGGCTCTTGCTCGGGACATAACTACAACGCGCAGCCTCATACTGGGCAATCACCTGTCTTAAGCCGCTTGGTCGGTGAATTTCCTCGCAACTTACACGACTTGCGTCTAAGCGTTGAAAAAAAAAACCAATTCACTCGCACTACGTGGTTGGGTGCAGAGCGAATTTGACTTCAAAGCAAACAATGAGGACAGAGGAAGTAGCCGTAAGGGGGGGTTGCCGCGCTGCACCTCCGCACCGGGTGCGGGGTGCGGGTAACCCTAGCGACGCCACTGGCTGCAGTGTTCAAATACGCAGTTTAACTTGTGCACCTTGCCTGTATTGTCTTTGTGCCTTTTGGTGTAATCATTGTGTTTAATACAGTGCATCAGTACTTGAAAAATTAGTTTAACTAGACTGGATTCTTTTAAAACTGAAAATTTTAGTTTATGTTGCCATTTTTTCTTTACGATGCCAAAACAGGAACCATCAAGTATCCTGTAGATACAGTCTTCCCTGGGATAACAGCAGAAGACACCAAAAAAAAGATGCACAAGGCTGTCAAGACTGGTCAAGTAGTTCGTGGTGTTAAAGGTGTGACACCATTGATCAACCTTTCACATTTTAATGTAATCTGGGGTTTCACACCAGATTATATGCACTGCATTTTGCTGGGCGTCTCACGACAGTTGACTGAAAATTGGCTTTCAGATGTAGGTGAGGAGCATTATATCGGAGCTCCAGAAACTCTTAAAGCCATAGATGAGCGTCTATGCTCAATAAAGCCACATCGTTGTGTGACTCGCCTTCCACGTTCCATTGGCTTAAGAAAGTATTGGAAAGCCTCAGAGTGGCAGCAGTGGCTTTTATATTTTGCCTTGCCCTGTCTGGAAGGTATCCTTCCTAGGAAATATCTCGACCATTTTTCATTGCTTGTAAAGGGTATAGCCCTCCTTTTGCAGGACACAGTCTGCTTAAATGATATAGCTTTAAGCACTGACTGCCTAGTCAAGTTTGTTGTTGATGTCCAGTTTCTTTATGGAGAGCAACACATGACTTTCAATGTTCATCTGGTGACACACATGCCTCAGAGTGTTGAGCGCCAGGGACCACTCTGGGCGCATTCTTGTTTTGTATTTGAGTCGAACATTGGGCATATTAAGCAGTTGGTCACGTCAGCTAAAGGTGTTCCTCTGCAGATTGTAGAGCGGCTCATGATGGCCAGTAATTATAAAAACCTGAAGGCCTTAGCAAGTCCTCGCACTTTGCGTTTTTTAACAAAAGCTGGTCCATCAAAGAGTCAAGCTGCTCCCCTTCTGAGTAGGCCCCGAGGCGTGACTGGCCAATTGCTTGACCTTATAACAAGCCAAGTTGGCAACATCGTAAATGGCCCTGTTGTGGAGCACGACCGAGTTATTTTGGCTCCAGGCCTCCTGTTCCACAGCGAGCAATACTTAAGGCCAAGCAAAACAGACTGCACAGCTGTAGTGACAAATTTAGGAACCTGTCTGAAAATAGAGCATATTGTTTCTTTCAAAGATGTAACTAACTCCACAAGGATTTTTGCTATTTCCAAGAAGTACTTGTCTCGCCACGCATTCAATACACAGCATATAATCCATTTGGAGAATGGTAATTCATACCAGCTTGCTGAGACTTCATCCAGTGCTGTTCCATGCAATTATATGCAATTGGGTGGAAAGATCTTTTTTGTGAGAATTGTATTGAAACTGCTATCTCTGAGTTAATGTGACATTGATAGCAACTGTTTACTAATTGAGTTATATTTTACACTTCTCTTGCCTTCATATTTGTTGCTGCAAATGATACATTATAAGTCAGGAATTGCTAGCTGCTGTACATTTTTTGCTAACAAAAATTTGTAGGTCCTGAGCATGGATTATATAGGTAGAATGAGAAAACGAGTTAGACTGATGTAAAACAAAGTCTGATCTAACAGCCTATGTGTCGATGCTCGATACATCCAGTTCTATTCATATACTACTATTGCCACAGTGACTATTTTTACTAATGTATTTTTAATTATGGAGATGCTTTCAGCCCATCATTGTGACATATATTCTGCAGTATTAAAAAAAGTCCTGGTAATAGAAAATAATTTGAAGTCCTCCGGTACATTAAGAGTGCTTTTAAAAGTGTGTCTTTAGGTTGCTGTATTTTCAGTTGAACTTCACAGTTCACGCATTAGTTCTATGTTGTGCTCTTAGAAATTCTTACATGATGTCATGTATCTGCTGATCATGGCTAGAGCAAATTTGGCACTGTGGAACTGTATAATTTACCTATTCTGCATTTTTAAAGTATTATCATGTTATAAGCTTTTTTTATAGAGTTACAAGTTTCATGTCACTGTTCTGGTATCCTGCATTTTTTTGCTAGCCTCTGCTCACTGTGGCTTACAAGAGCTGAATGTTGAGATGGGTCACTATTAAGTCATTGTTTCCACTCTGGAATGTTACTTCAGGATGAAGTGTCTTTTCTTATGCATTGTTGTTGCTTTTTTTCCTGTGATGTAATTGTATCATGGACTTCTCTGTGAGTCCTCATTTTTGAAAATTCACCATGGTTTCTAAGCAATCCACCTTTTGGCGGAGGATGTGGCACCATCATAAGAAAGCTGCGAGAAACACATTGAACGGCAGTGTAGCAGATGACACGAAAGCGCACCATGTGAAGTGGCCACGCCAACGCAGGTAGAAACTAAAAGCTCCCCACTTTTGTATCTTTGGAGCGGAAAGTAGTGACGGTGATTGCAGTATTATGTTCACGTAGTATGGAGGAATCTTCCAGCCATTTTAAAATCCACTCATAACGCACACAGATACTGTCTTCGTATCGTAGGAGCGTGTAGCATGGGCCATGGCGCGGGCTATGTTTCACATGACAATGAGACTTGCTCTCAGCGTGCAGATTCACATAGTGTTAATGTTATTCTCAAAAAGGAATTTGAAAGGACCGTGGAGGCAGAGAGGAGTTCTCAAAGGGCAAAGCAGCCTGGGGTTTATTGATGCTGCAACACTAGGTGGAATCGTCTCCTGTGACTTATGAGCGGCGCATATGCGCGGGGCGTCTTATTACCGAGCACCGGTCACCGCGGTGCCAGCATGGTGCAATGGGCATAGCTTCATCACATTATCTAGAAGCTTGGAGCTATAGTATTTCATCTATGAAGCTTGGCAGAGAGGCACTTATTCACACCCCCGGCATTGTCCCAGCCGAAATGCACAACAGAACCCTGCAGGAATTGCGCAGCCTTTTTCTGACACTGGATGATTCAGCACTGTAGCCGGTTTCTTACCCCAAAACGAAGGAAAGTCTGTAAGGTTAAAAGAAAAATGCTGAGCGTCATGCAAAAGTGTGAAGTGAGTCATGCTGCGAGCAGCAAAAACACAAGGCAAACTCATGACTGGTTCAACCACTCGGCTTGCGAACGGCAATGCATCAGAACAAATGCCATACTTTTTTTTTCTTGTTAGTCAGGCAGCAGGCACGATAAAACATGCTAAGTATTACGGTCTAGCGCTCATAGCCGCCTGTGATATCTGCGCTACCCAGCCCCTTCGCACGTCAAGAAAACGACAAAATGTATCGCGGTCGTGCCCCGTCCCACTTAAAGCAAACACGCACCAAACAAATCCTCACTGCGGCCATCACTGGTGGATTATAAGCTCGGTGCAAACTCCAGTAGGTACTTGTCATCATGCGCATTTCTTTTAGATGCATGCATACTTGTAACAAAGTGTTTTTCACACAGTCGAGAGTAAGCAGTCGGCTGTGAAGGTCACCCATTCACATATTGACGCTTGAGAGCCCAATTCAAGCTTCACATCATTCGTCATAGCTCAACGAAGGGAACCTGAAAAACCACGTCTTGCATCCCGGCACGCCTCAAGAGTGGCAACCGTATGCGGCACGTGTAGTTGGCATCGTTTTGCCGAGCCTGTGATGGTCACCATGCCGCCCCGTGCACTGGCTATGAGATCGGCAATGAAAAACGCCGTTCAGTGTGTTTACATCAGTCGCAGCTAGGACTTTGCGCAAGCGCAGAAAACTCATTCAAAAGGCGGATTATATTAATTTTTTTTTTTCGAGTGAGTAATATTTTCTGCAAA
The DNA here is from genome assembly GCF_055883805.1 of Amblyomma maculatum. Taxonomy (NCBI): domain Eukaryota; kingdom Metazoa; phylum Arthropoda; class Arachnida; order Ixodida; family Ixodidae; genus Amblyomma; species Amblyomma maculatum. The sequence continues at coordinate 184,856,335 of NC_139349.1, forward strand.
TCATGTGGTGTTTTCTGTTTGTGATCTAACATTGTATTTCTGTGTTGTTAGAAGCCACTTGGATATGCCATGATTGTTATTTGGAGTGAGTTGTTCATTTACAAGTAGTTAATTCACTTGTGGTCATAGAGCTGTGCTTGTAAGGTGGAAGTGCAGTTGACATGTCCAGCGACAGCCATTTCTGTAGACATGGCTGCCACACTTTTGTTGCTGGAAATTATGGGGGCATGGAGCATGTACATGCATGCAATTATGCAGAAATATATGCTTTTGCAACAAGTGCATTTCTTGAGTTTTATTTAAAGGCCCACTATCCACCCTCCGGTCGAAAATATTTTGTCCCCCGGTGACTGTGAGGCTTCGATCCTAGAACGCAAGGCAACAAAAAGTTCTTGAAGAGTAATTAACGCAGTTACAACCACCGCAATCTAGCAATTTTACGTTTCCTCTTCCTTCCGTTCCCTCTCAGAGGTTTTAGATTCTCCTGCTCAGTCATCTAGCCTCTGCAAGCCAAATTCTCCTTCCTCCTCCGCATTTGGTGGGAGGTGGGGTGTCTTGTGGAGAGCGGGTGAAGCAGGTGGTGGCGATGGTAGCACTCTTCGTGCGCGAAAACAATACGGGTGAGGAAAAAGCGCATAGCGAGTGGCAGACACAATTAGTGGTGTACACCCATCCTTCACCCGTCAGCGAGTCAGACAAGTGGATGTCATTGGGAGCTTGACGTCAGCCTCGCGACTCAATGGGCCAGCGTAGAGAACGGGGAAGCTGATTTTCTGGAGGAGTGGATGAGAGAGCTTTGATTTGTATTTTTGCTTCTTTGCGGCATGCATATTGCTGTAGCATTTTGCACAGACCATCTCTGAAACCTGATCGAAGCACTGGGCTTCTTTGCTTAAAAGGTCGTTCTGGACAGTAGCCCTTTAACGCCAGAAGCCGCACTTTCCCCTCTACAACACTGCTACAAAGCAGCAAGTTCTAGTAATAATAATACCTTTATTTTCCACCAAGGTGGTGCCCGAAGAAAATGCAAAGTAAACATGCATAGGCAAAGCAATGTAGCGTCCGCAAAAAAGTAAAATAAAATAAAATAAATAGAAGTACATTTGACGAGACATCGCGCTCAATGGTAGAGTATAAAAAATTGACAAGAACCAGCACCTTATTGCACATGAACAGAGTCGGTAACAAAGAAAAGCGAGATTGCAGCAAGATCAGGCTGAGTAAAACAACAGAAAAGGACCAATTTCTTTCCATATAGCGGTAGTAATAATAGCAGTGTCAGCAATGCAGCAGTGACAGTAATAATAACAGCAGTGTCAAACTGTCGCACACAGAAAAGAAGAAAAGAGCAAAACCTTTAAAAAGTGAGTTTTTATTTGTATTGTAAATACAAATTGATAAAATGAATTCTTATATTGTAATTGAAATTTTAATTTCTTTGAACTTGAAAAAAAGGCTGACACTAATTTTCAATTCAGTTCGCTCATAGTTGATTGACACGTCCTTGCATGAAAACAATTGCTCCCAACAACGGCCAGCAAAGTCCTGCCCAATAAAAAATAGGTTTCGATTGTTAGGGGTTTTGTGCACAGCACCTGAAAGTTATCTACTGGTACCAAATAAACTATCCAAAATCAGTAGTTACTACTAGTACCTCAGTTACAGGTCCCAGAAGAAAACCATTAGGCACCCTGCTGGAACCAGTGAGGCCAGATAAAACCAGCAAGCTCTCTACTGGTACCACTACCTTAGTTAATGGTCCCAGTAGCTACTGGTCCCAGAAGAAAACCAATGAGCACCCTGCTGGAACCAGTAAGACCATTAGAAAACCAGCAGGTTTCTTAATGGTTTCAAAAGAAGACCAGTAGGGTTCCTAATGGTTCCAGTAGAAACCACTAAAAACCAATAGGTTTCTTCATGGTTCCAGTACAAACCATTAGAAACCAGTAGATTCCCACTAACAAATTTTCACCTGGGGAGGGTCTTGATAATAAGCTCCTCCCTGATTACTGTGGGCATTTGCCTGAGATCGTCAGTCATGAGTAGGGAATTGATGCCTAGCCTTAGCAAGACAAGCCTCCCGGCATTGGTGCGCGCCAGTCTGGGGTACTGCGATAATAAATGCGCTTCCTTGGGCTCATCAAGTATGTTGTACATTAAGAGTGCGAGAATCCTATCGGTTGAGGTGTTCCTTTGTAGTCCTACTGCTGTCTTGTAATTTGCCGGATAAGACACTCAACCTTTTGCTTTTCGTCTTGGTAACGGCGCAGATAGGGCAGGGTGTAGACTAGCCTGGTGATCACGAAAGCCTGAATACGTCGACAGGTTTAGCGTTCTTTCTTGCCACTCCCCTTGTTGGCTGTTCGCTTCATTAGTCTGGCTGTTTGGGTGACTGTTGTGGTCAGTTCATCTAATGTTGCTAAGTTTCTATGGTTACACTGAATGAACGTGCCTAGGATTCAGATGGTGTCTACTTCTTTGATTGGTAGTCCTTTGAGTTCTACCCTTTCTGCAGGAGGCGGACGTCTGTTCTTTCGATTGCGGCCTTCTCGGACTCACAAAGTAGTGCGGACTTAGATTGTGAACATTAAAGACCCGATCTTAGAGCATAGCTGTCGATGGTGGCGACTTCTTCCTGAAGCACACTTTAAATTTGAGCATCACTTCCCCTGTTCAACCACCGGGTAATGTCATCCGCGTGAAATGCGTGCTGTATCCCTTCGATGGCGGCGTGTCTGGGGAGCAGTGTTATCAGTTCAATGTTGAAAAGGAACGGCTACATCACAGAGCTTTGTGGTGTTCCCCTTCCGCCCATAAATACGGGGTCTGATGTGATCGCGCCGGGAGTGAGCTCGGCGGGCCTGTTCGAAGGAAAGACCGACGTACCCGTAGACTTACTCTCCCCGGGATTATAAAATGTGAGAGCTTTTCTCATATCACCTCGTGCGAGGTGTTATCGAAGGCTTTGCAGAGATAAAGCCCCAGTATTGCGCTCGATCCATGACAGTATCCACGGTCCAGAATTCCTCGACAACTGGATCATGACATCCTTGTCGAGAGGTTGGGTCTGAATCTTATCCTGGTTGAGGGGATGACTTTGTTGTTATCTAGATAACCCTGAAGCATGTTGGGAATGACATGTTCCATTATTTTGCCGACGCATGAGGTTAATGAAATGGGTCTTCGGATTTCTATGTTAAGCTTCTTCCCTGGTCTGTATCAATGGCACTTTGACTGTTTCCATTCTTGTGGTACTTCTCCTCTTCTGCAGTAGGTGTTCATGAAGTATGTTCATGAAGTAGCCGACGCTGAGCCGATGTATATGGTCCTGATGCTTTTGTTTGAGACGCCCTCCGGTCCCGCCACCGAGGTGGTCCTTAGTTGTCCTAACGCGTAGCACATCACCGCTTAGCCAACTACGGCATTCCATTCTGTCTTTCCGCTTTCACTTCCACCTTCCTCCCTTTCCTCACGGAGCTGTTCACGTGTCCGAAGAACAAGTGTGACTAATACTGCGCCTTTCCTTTCCTGTGAACCAATTGTTATTATTAGTATTATTATTATTATCATTGTTATTACTTGCGATAGCATTTTAATAGGTGGTTTACAGGAAATAAAAGCACAGTATTTGTCAATTGATTGATTGATTGATTGATTGATTAAAAAAAGCTATTTTCCACCAGAAGAAGAAAGGGGATAATGGCACTCTCTTCCTCGCAGACCATAACATCGTCTAAACATGGTCTGAGAGGAAGAAAGTGCCACTATCCCCTTGGTAAAGAAGAGGAAGATGAGATTGGTCACTGCCATGTTTGGACGATGTTATGGTCTGCGAGGAAGAGAGTGCCATTATCCCCTTGGCAAAGAAGAGGAAGATGAGAAGAAGATGAGACGTGCCTGAGTGTAGAAGAGGAGGAGTGGTGAAGAGGAAGTGTTTTCAGATTCTTTTTACAGTTGGTAGTGTGCGCGTGTGTTGTGTATCTTCTCATGTGTTTGTGTTTGTTGCGCCACATATCTGAATACTATATGCATTCATACTACTTCCATACTAATATGCAGTCTGCTAGAAACAGAACCACCAGCCTAGAGACTTTACAATGAGCGAGCTCAATGTTAGTTTTAGGGTGATAATGTTAACTGAAACTTCATACGAAAATGAAAATGATTGTTGCAACATACCTGAATACACGGTCTGTAACCTTAATCGTAAATATGGGAGAGGACGAGGAATTTGCATGCTAGTAAAATCGGATGTAGATTCTGAACTGATCCCATCATTTACACAATCAGCGCTGGATTTCGAAGTGCTGTCTATACTTATTGGCTTACATATTTAACCTATGTATCAGCTCTGGTACCTTTCCTAAAAATATGCAATTAGCAAAGGTTAAACTCATATACAAAAAAAGTGATCGAAAGAGGCTAAATAATTATCGCCCGGTTTCGATCTTACCGGTATTTTCTAAGGGACTAGAAATGCTAAATCGGGTGCTTTTTAATTCTGCTTTGAACATGAAGCCATCATTACTGATGCTCAGTATGGATTCCGGAAATTTCGCTCCACACAACGCACCCTCTTGGACCGCTATTAATACATACTAAGAAAAATGGAAATCAAGAAGTTTGTACAAGGCACTGTAGCTACCAGCAGCGTCTTAGTTTGCGCAGTAACCGTTTCAGTTCGCTTCAAATGATAGAAAAGCTCCGTTAGCAGCACTGCTTACATGGGCATCAGGAGGGGTTCTATACATCCAAAGACCAACGAACTTGGAGAGCGTGGTACTTTATGACTTTTCCGCTGCTTTACACTTAACTCTTCGTTTTAAACCAGCCAAAAGACGAAACACAGGAAAGAAAAGAACAAGAAAAGGTTGGAATAAAAAAGAAGACAACGAAGACTCGTTCTGAAATAAAATAAAATGAACCATTACCAACTCGCCCACTCGTCAACCTTGTTGAATTACACTTAACTGTCAAGCAGAAGGATATGTATGTTCTATGCAGCTAATATTTTGAAATATTCAGTCCACAAAAAGTCAGCCCACACTCGGATTCGTGTGTGGCCGGCGTTGACAAACGTTTAGTCGGTGAAAAAAATTGGTCTACAATGGCGTCGCAGCTCCGCTGACGCAGGTACCGGCGGCGGCACTGCGCAATTTGCGTCGAATTGATTATCATTACATTGCGAGATCGCTTCTTGTATTGGAAGCCGGGATTCTTAAGCATTCTCTGCATTGCCGCAGTGGACACTGTCGGTAGCGAGTCGTCATTTGAGAAAGGTGCAACCACGTTTGCAATAGTTGGAATTCCGCCTCTCTAGAAAAGCTGTGCACCACACTCCACACCACGCTCAGATCAAAATCGCCCAGCTTCATCTTCCGCTCGCCAGCTCTTCCTTCAGCACGCTTCTTCGATGATAGCACTCGGCCCACATTCAACGCCTCCGTTGTTCTCTGGTAGAGAACACGCTCGCTCACCTCAGTGAGTTTTTGCCGTCCTCTTGATGAGCGCATTTGTACTTGAGCTGGCCCCACTCTAGACGCGAAGCGCTTCAAAGCCATTTAAAGCCTTCGCCAGCCTGGGAAAAAAGCGCACTATCGATGTGCGGAACACAGGAGACACAACCGAGTCGACCGACGCCATGTTGTAAAATGGAAACGCATCACTACGTCGCAACAGGCCTCCGCAGAGCTGTGTCCGCACGGGCTTTCTCTGGTAATTTATTCAGTGATTGGAACACTCTCCACTATTTAAATCTACCAGCCCAAGCTACGTTTTCAATTGTTGTGCTTGTTGATTTATAATAGATCTAAACGGCTCAGACATTTGAGGGAGTATTATTTGTTTACGCCGACCTGATTGTACGGGAGAGTTGTACCTTTCGTAGT